>NC_064620.1:166105000-168605000 GCF_023898315.1 Schistocerca nitens | reverse complement strand
TTTCTGTTTTTAAAAAATCTCAATCTGCAACAATTATACATCTAATTCAATACCATACTTATTATTTATCCATAAATTCGTCAATGGAGTAGGAGATGTAAAACAAAGATCCTTTTAATTTTTTAAGATATTTGTCATCACCAAACCCTTTTCATTCACAAGGCTGCTTGCCAAATATTTTAATGGCTACATACTTTCCTCCTTTTTGTGCAGGACCAAGAATAGGAGTGATCCCAGAACTGAAGCCCGTGGAACACTACTAGTAATTCGTGGTGACAGGCGAATGAGCTGTTTAATATGCCTCTTTATTTGCAATCATTTACGTCAAAAACAATAAACTTTAATAAGTTTCTCCGAAAGAGTGTTGTGATTTGTATCAATGATTTGTGATACAGTGTTTTAATCAGGAGTAGACAAGTTTACAGGATACACGAGACATGACATGTACACAGTAACAATGTATTTAAGCCAGTAAACCTAAGAACTCTCACTCTCTCTCTTTTTCGTGCGCGCACTCACACACACACACACACACACACACACACACACACACATACACACACACACACAGAGCAAACATAATGGGTAAACATTTTTGGACAACATATACGAAAGCTAGCTTGCATAGATAAATATAATAAAAATGTTGTTCTGCACATAAACTATGAAAAGACAGTTACCAACAAATAAAAATATAAGGTTTATTCGAATCAGCAGCAAGTCAAGGCCGCAACAATGAGCCCGCTTTTCAGCGTTTCCCACCAACAAAGCCAAATTACTTTATTTTATTTAGCGAGTCATTGCCAGACTTAAATTGATAGTCGTGTTACAGAAATGCAATGATGAGACTGATTTCTCTTAAGTCGATTCTTTGAATGTTGTTAAACTCGTGAATCCCTATGTCTGTACCAGTGAACTTGGATTAGTATCAGATAAAGCTTGTGATTCGTGATATTACAGGCACTATTTGAGTGGTTCAGCCCACATGTGAATCATCTAAAATAATTCAGCATCGCATCCTCATACACTGATTACCACTAATGCCTGAAAAATGCTGCCATTCACAAGCAGAGAATTTTGACCTCCTCGGAACTTGTACAGCACCTGCTGAAGGAACACCTTCGTTCCGTCAACTGTCATTCAGTGATGACACTGTCCGCATATGATGGTCAGTCATGATTTGACAGTTATTTTACCCTGATTCTGTAATCGAGATCGCGCGTTATTTATGCTTCGGGTGTAATCGTATTTTAACTACTGGTCTATAGTACTTTTGATGCAGAGGTGTTGGATTAGTTCCGCTTTTTTTTAGACGAGAGTGGTAAGTCACCCAGAAAGGACACTCCGCCTGGCGCTTCCACCACACCTTTCCTACATTTATGTCCACATACACTGACGAAGCAGCAGCTCAAGAAGCATTAGGTACACACTTTATAAGGCAAGGGAGGAATACAGAGAGAGAATACCATGGTTTCGCGAAGAGGTTAAAGAAGTGCGTAAAATAAGAGATGTGTCTATTTGAAATATAAAACAATCAACGCACAAGAGTCTTATGAAGATTAAAAAAGATCTCGTAATGACACAAAATCACTAGTGAATCGTTTTAAATAGAAACACTGGGAAACCTTTCTTAAAATTTAGAACATGACTTCTATGGCTTGCAGAAACAAATGTGGAGAATGATATGATAGCAGAGGAAAGAATTAAATGAATTTTCAAATTAAATGACATAAATGAGGCATCATCGGTTAAATATGTAACGGACTTGTGCAAAGGTAAAAAATCGCAAGAAAACGAAGGGAAGTCAGAGGTCAGTATACCAGTAAATGAAGGCGTAACTGTTCCACATGCAGAGATAGAAGAAGCTGTAAATCTGTTACAGAACAGGAACTCTCCGGGGAAAAATAGGATCCCCAATGAATTACTGAAGTATGTAGGATAACAGCTAACTATATCAGCTAACTGATGAGTTAACCAAGTTGGTTAACTATCTTATAACCGGTAATAAAATTGAAAACGAATAGAGAACTAGTTTTTCAATACCATGTACAAAAAAAGAGGTAAGAAAGACCCATCCAATTACAGAGGGGTAATCTACTGAGTTCAGTTCTTAAACACATAACCAAAATAACAGGTGCAACGTCCCCTTTGAACAATTTTACACGAGACTGTCCTTAAACTGACACACAATATTTTGTAGCGCAACGCAATCTGACTTTCAAAAATCCATACAAAAGAATGGCCCTGACTAACATTAAACTATACGTTTCACAAATCACTTACCTCACAAAAATCTTCATTACTCGAACTACTGCAATACAGCAAGCGCCACTACTGCCAGCTAAATAAAAGATTCAAACTATGGAAGGCACTAACTACTGATAGGGATAGTTAGCAAATGAAAGATATTAATAGAGAACAAACAATGTATTTACCTTGTTATCATCATATATAAATATAGCAGTTCATGACAAATTTCAAAACTCCGCCATCTCTCTCCCCACATCCACCACTGCTGGCGGCTCACCTCCAACTGCGCAACGCTACGCGCTGTTCACAGCCAGCTGCCTAACACTACAATGGCGAGTATTACAACAATGCAAAGCAGTCACAGACTGCACACAGCACAGCCAGTGATTTTCATACAGAGGTGGCGTTACCAATAAAAAAACCTAAACAGCCTACTTACATAGCCCCCATGCTCCCCACAAAAAATTTTACAAATTGTTTTGGGCAGTGGCCACTAACGATTTGAAAAAAATTTTCATAATTACAATAACAAAGAAATCAAATGCACACACTTATTGATACAATGTTGGTCAAAAGCTAAAATTTTCTCACAGTCCATAAAGATAGTCCTGATCATTCATCATAATAGTAATTACAGTTTTTTTTTTTTTTACAAAGTCTCATTAGTAAAAGAAATTGCACACGGAAGTAGTGGATTTCCTTGCAGTCTTGAAGAAGTAGTGTTGTCCTTCCAACGGAAAGACAGTGCTGACTCTTGACATGCTGACAGGTAATGGGCCACAACAGAGTAAACCCACCGCAGAGTCAGTCGAAGTTTTGAAGAATATTGGTAGGTAGGTCATCACAGAGTAGACCCACTGTAGTCCTGGTAGAGATTGTGGTATTGGTGGGCCACCAGAGGTGCAGACCCACTGCAGTCCTTGTAGAAATAATGGTATTGGTGGATCACCAGAGGTGTAGACCCACTGTAGTCCTTGTAGAGATGGCCAGCAGCCATCTGTTGTGACTGTGCAGGTACACAATCACCAAGAGTCTTGCAGATAATATAGCAAGTCCATAACCACCACTTGTGCACTCACACAGTGTTTGGAATTGTCCTTAGAACCAGCAATGCTGTTATCCAGTCCCTTGCTGAATTATTAACACACGTGCAATCACTAACAGTCCCTACTTCTCACATATTGTCCATATGCTATGACCAACAGAAATGTGTGCAGTGAAATGGAACTTACAAGTTACTTAATTTGATGAACTGGTGTCAAGTACAATTTTATAACATAAGAACACAATAACAAAGGTACAAAACACATCATTAAAAACATAATAATACAGATAACATTTGTAGTAATAGGGGCTTTACAAAAGAATAGAAATAAACATATACATCAGTGTTACAGGAATTATGACATAAGTAAATACATAAAAGATCAGAATAACTTTTGAAACATCACCTTCACATATGAGCAACAAAACAGAATAAATAATGTCTCAACATCTTTACAAAGTAAATAACACATTATCAGAAAAATTCTACAACATAGCTCCTATTAGCTTAACACATTAAGACAGGAAAAACACAACTACCCAAGGGTACACAAACACATAGTGGGATAACACAAGGAAAGGACAGGGTTTGTTTTACTGCAGTATTTTGCAAACAAAACTTTCTTTACTTCTCGTAGATCTCCCTTCGGTCTTCATTATTTCCAAAAAGTCCTATCTATACCCGCTTTCTGTACTTTTTTTGTATAACTTCTCAATACATTTCTTCCAATTCATCGCAACGCAGTCTCTTATATAGTCTACCCCCTCTTAAGCTAACTTAAATCTACTGAGCTCAGATGCTAAACTAAGGGATGAGGCAATGCAGCAGCACAAAACAATTAACACAAACAGCAATGATGAAAAATACAAAAGGTAAAGCAAACAGCATAAATTACAACTAATATAAGGCAATGAGCAGCAAACAAGAAAAATAAATCAGTAGTAAAACTAGCTTAACAAAATAATACAAAGTGAAATTTAGTAGCACTATGCATGGCAAACAGCAGCAGCAAATGCTATAATTAATACCTAAGCATGGCAAAGATCAAGCAGAAAAAATATTACACTAAAGACAACAACGCAGATAAGGGAAATGTATATTCACATCTTAATATCTATGTCATTAAAGTGGTGCACCACAACAACTTATTGTAAAAAAAATATTACCATGTACTTGAAAAGAATATTATGTATGCATTTACTGTTACTAGTCCCTCCTTATTGTTCTTTCCTTTCCAATTGCTCCTTTTTTGAAGAATGTGGATCACAAAATTATTATTTAATAGATCTGTTGACAGAAAGTGTTCACATTAGCAAATGCATTTAATTTTATTTTATGAAACCAATGCTGCAAGACAGCTGGAAACCAGATATCAAATGAAATAAGCAACTATGTACAAAGTAAAGCATAAAATAATCATTCAGTAGCCATGAGGCATTTCATAAGTTAGTAGAAATTCTCTCAATTCTCGTAGATAGACACTTGTCCTAATCAGGTGTGCAGATGTAAGAATGTTTCCAAGTTATTATTAGCGTGTCGTATTTACGATGCTTTCTACAAAGGAATGTCAATAGCAAGGATAATGGCCTCCCCTTTTTTTTTCTACCTGTGCCGCTGAAAAGGGCTCGCAATAATGGCTTTTTCTCCAGGCGTCTGGCACACCTGGCCGCTCAGCTGGGTGCCCACGACGCATTACGTGTAGGTGGTCACTGAACTTTCTTACCGAAATATTTACGACACCAGTTTCCGCTACAGTGACAGTCTCATATAAAAAATTTCACAGGCCAAGAATTTATGTTGCAAATGTGTAGAAACAAAAATCCTATGAATATAACAGTGTTCAAAAAGTTTTCGTCGGCATTGTGATACATTCACGCATTTACACACATTTCATAACTCTTAAAGTACGATTTCTCGGTTTCCAACATCCTTTTTCACAAACCACAGTCCCTAAACACTATTCATTATTCCTTACCTTATTACACATATACATATTCGTCGACACTCCTTCAATATATAGCATCAGCTTACTGATCATAAACATACCACAACAGCATAATACACATAGTCATCGTAATAATAACATCATAACACCTCAGTCAACTCTCAAAATCGTCGTAGCTTCCTCCAATAATTTCAAAACCTAAAAAAATTCTCTGCTCATGTCAAAAGTGTCATCTACCTCAAATGTACTTTAAAATCATGCTCCCTTACCAAATACATCATTCAAAGCTCTCATAGTATCACAATGGTTCCGAAAAAATATGAACAGTTCACAAAGTACAGACAAAATACAATTTCATAAGTGTGAAATTACCCAACGGTATAATTACGTAAACATCTGTCACTAATTAGTAAAAAAATGTTTGTTTCTTTGTTAAATAATCAGATAGCTGTGTAATTTATGTGTTAGAGAAATATGGTACCGATGTGTAAAGTTGTATAAGCAAATACCATAATAGCTAGGGCTCCTTGTGCTTGCCAAACACATGGTACACAAAGTAGGCGTGTACCCCCCTGAGGATTAATGTAATTATACCTTCAGGTGTTACAGATTACAGCAATGGGGTACTGTAGCACTAAACTGTGCATCATGTTGTAAGATAATCTCTGTGGAACTGTCATAGTTATCGTCCTCTGTAAGCAAAGTTCTGCAGAAGTCAATGTACTTACCTCATGATAAACAAAAGTGAAATGCTTTGCGTATAGATATCTTAGTTATTACGTTTATTGTTGTGATGAAGAAAGTACTGTGCTGTGACGTATTGTTGTGCCACGGAAAAGGCTGTCTCATTGTAGCTATACCACAAAAGTTAAATACTAAAACATGTTTTACTTTCCAGAAGAATTCAGAAAAATTGTGCAGATATAAAACAGATACACCGTAAAAGCAGCATTATAAATTGTCACTCATTAGTAGCGTCGTGATAACATCGTGTAGCTGTCACATAAACTAACCACTGTGTCCTCTGGTATCTCACAGAAAGTACTTTAAATCCAGAATTTTTTTTTAAGTAAACCAAAATGTTGCATGAAAATCTCATTAGCGTTGCCGGCATATGTTCTAAGTATGTGATCCTTATAGTCGTTACGTGATAGTGGAACTAACAAGCAAGAATGTACAAATAACAACATTGTGTCATCTGTTCACTATAACAATGCATTCGTAATTTATGTTTAAATAAGTTCTCTTGGTTCTTTACTGGATATTTAACTTCAAACATTGTTGCATATTAACAGATTCTAATTCTGACAAAGCATACTAGAAACGTGAAGTGAAAAATTTTATGGCAAAGACTAAGTTAAAAAGCAGATTATCTCTCAATAAATGGTTTTACATGTGAAATATGGTGTAACCCTTTTCTCTTCCTAGTACGCAGAGTTTCAACTTTAACGCAATTGTCAAGTGGTATATGTCGGTAAAGAATACTGGAATTTTTCTCAAGGTTAGCGTCTATGTTATTTTTCCCTGAGCCAGCTGGCGCACGCGGCTGCCTGCTGTGCGGGTCATTGTCTGTCTCTTTGTTGGCGCGCGTCGTTATTGGGATTAGGAGACCTAACTTCTACAAATTCGCCTTGTCGAGAGGGCCCTGCTGTGTTTGAATCCCGCCAGTTCTGATGAAATTCAGGTCTGTCGTTATGATTATCTCGTCTGTCGTCATGTCGGTAGATTTCATAATTTCTTTCTTGTCCGTCACGTGGTGGAGAATTTCTCCCTGAATCGTAACTGTGCGATGAACTGTTGTGTCTGAAGTTATTCTGTCTCCTTTGATAATAATTGTTTTGGTTCCCATATTGTCTGTTTCTAAGGTAATCTCTGTCATATTCATTACTATGGAAATGCGATCTTTCTCTGTAACTATTGTTACTCTGCCAGTGGTTGTCATATGGGTGGTGTCTGTTTTGTTCGCGATTTGCGTTGTGAGAATAGCCTTGTCGTGTCCAGTTATTATTTCTGTCGTCACGGAATTGTGACGGATGTGACCTGTAATGATTGTTTTCCTGTTTTCGCATCCCGCGATTGTCAGTGTCAATTTCCAATTCTTGTAACAGTCCCTGAAAAGCTTCAATGTCGTCTTTGCAACGTCCTGCCAAAAGAATATGCCGTAAATGTTCAGGTAATTTGATTAAGCAAATGCGGATGAGTTCTGAGGGGCTGTATGGGTTTGAAAGATACTGATTCTTATGCAACATGTCTTCAAAATATTTCATAAGACTGGAAAATTCAGATTTTTCGAAACGTTTCATCATTATGATGCTATGTTTTACTCGGTCTTGTGTAGCTTGAGACCAATACGCTGAGAGGAAGGCATGATAAAATTCTCCTTCACTGTGACAATCGTGAATGACCGATCGCATTCTTACAGCTGGTTCATTCTCTAAATAGCCACACATAAATTCTAATCTGTGTTCTAACGACCAGTTGGGAGGAAAACAATGAGAGAATTGATGGAGCCACGCTTGTGGATGAATGTCGTTGGCAGAATTCTTAAATGTTTTGAATTTACGTGTAGTAATGAACAGCTTATAGTCAAAATCATCATGTCGGCGAGTCGCATATCGGTCATTGTTACGTCGTGTCGGCGGTTCCATCTCAAAATTCGGTGTGCCTTGCCAATTTCTTTCATAATTTCCGAAGTGTCCTGTGTTATTATTTTGTGGTTGTTTCGTATTTCTATGTCCCTCTTCCCGTATTGGGGCGCGAGTGTCCTCTGAAATACGTAATTCTTGTATTACCTGTGTCAGCTGATCTTGTACTTCGCGGATTTCTCTTTTGTACTGTGTATTGATTTGATTTTGATTTTGTTTGAATTTTCTAATTTCTTCATACTCTTCAGTGTCAGTGAAGGCTACAAGTGTTGTGTCATTCAGATCATCATCTACCTTTGTAGATAAGTTAGTGAACTGATCTGAAAGTTCGGCTACTTTATCCGATAGTGTACTTATTTCCTCAGTGTGTTTTTCTGAACCAAGTTTCAGAGTATCTACTGTGTCCTTTAAGTTTTCCTGAGTTTTTGCAAGTTGCGTAACCGAATCGGTAGATGCAACTGAGTCAAATTTAGCTTGCAAGGTCTCATGATTTTCGTGAACAGTAGTTTGCAGTTCTTTTATGGCTGCTTCGTGATTCCGTAGTGCATTTTCACGCCGCGAAAAAATAGGTTGGAAATGCTCACAAATTTGTGTTTTTACGTCATTACAGACTTTTTGACATTTCGATTCAATGTGATGTAACTCATTAGTTAAATCCTCACGTGTTTGTTCAAGAGTTTGCTCCAATGAGTCTAACTTTTGAAGATTTTGTTCCATTGTGTCTAGCTGTTGCTGTGTTTGTCTCTGATTTTGTTCCACTGCGTCTAACTTTCGAAGATTTTGTCCCATTGTGTCTAGCTGTTGCTGTGTTTGTCTCTGATTTTGTTTCATTTGTTGCATTAATTGCAATAATAATGTATTAGTGTCTGGAATCTGTTCCTCTATGCTTTTCGGCAGTGCATTTGCACCGTCAACATTCACATTTTGACAAGCAGAAATTGTGTCTTGACTTATTTGAGAAAACGGTGGGGACCCAAAACCTGAATATACAGTATTTGCAAAATTGTGTCCTGTCATTCCCGATTCCTGAGGCGAGCTGTTGCCGACCGATCGATCGATAATGCTTCCCTCTTCACTAATTGTTTCACTGTCCACGCCACTGTTTGCCACCGGCTCCATTTCCCTATGCACAGTTACCAAATTACTACTTTGAATATTAGTTAATTCATTACACGGTGGCACTAACACACTGCTTTCGTCTTCGCTGTCATTTCTCAATTTACTTTGGAGCCTAGTGTTACGTTTTTCACACGCCATTATTGTCACAATATTTCACACGACAACACAGAAAAACACAATTTGAAGAGCAAAAATAGGGGAACACATTAACATAGCACTGAAAATAATATCTAGTTAATTGCAGCTGCGAAATACTTGGTGCAAATCTACATGCATGCCACACCTGTTTTACTGTACAACAATGAAAGACTGCAACTACAAAGGAGATTCTCTCTACAATTACGCGCTAGCAATAAACAAAATCTACACTAATTACACAAACTACAAGAAAAAAATCAGAAGATTCCAGTGAGGTATCCTAGGCTAAGGGTCGACATATGAAACGTCCCCTTTTGAACAATTATACAGGACTGTGCTTAAACTGACACACAATATTTTGTAGCGCAACGCAATCTGACTTTCAAAAATCCATACAAAAGAATGGCCCTGACTAACATTAAACTATACGTTTCACAAATCACTTACCTCACAAAAATCTTCATTACTCGAACTACTGCAATACAGCAAGCGCCACTACTGCCAGCTAAATAAAAGATTCAAACTATGGAAGGCACTAACTACTGATAGGGATAGTTAGCAAATGAAAGATATTAATAGAGAACAAACAATGTATTTACCTTGATATCATCATATATAAATATAGCAGTTCATGACAAATTTCAAAACTCCGCCATCTCTCTCCCCACATCCACCACTGCTGGCGGCTCACCTCCAACTGCGCAACGCTACGCGCTGTTCACAGCCAGCTGCCTAACACTACAATGGCGAGTATTACAACAATGCAAAGCAGCCACAGACTGCACACAGCACAGCCAGTGATTTTCATACAGAGGTGGCGTTACCAATAAAAAAACCTAAACAGCCTACTTACACAGGAAGCACGATAAAAAGCATTACAACTCTTGCATAGGAGCAGTACAGTTTTAGATCCGGCAGGTCATGCACAGATGCAGCATTCATTCTTAGACAGACTGCTAAGCAGTCTTTTGAATACAAGAGACCAGCTTGTCTTTGTTATGTTGATTTACAGAAGGCTTTGGATAGGATTTAGTTAACATACGTGGTAAATCTGCTCTACAAACAGGGGATTCCTTCCAACTTAATAACAGCGATTGAGGACATTTATTCCAGAAATTACGCCCAGGCGAAAATTGGTTCCCGGTTAACTAGGTGCTTAGCAGTTAATAGTAGCATTAGATAAGGTGACTCTCTGAGCTAGCTACTTTTTAATATAACTATGGACGAAGTAATAAAGAAGGCATTGGCTTGGTAGTGATTATGGAATGGGAGACGAAGAATTAAAATCATTTGTTATGCTGACGACGCAATTCTGCTGGCAGACACTGAAGATAACCTGCAGAAACATTTATATATATTTAACGTGGCAGGCAAAAACCTAAATATGGTCATATACACTCAAAAAGCCAAATGTATGACTACATCTGTGGATCCAATTAGATGCAAACTGGAAGTGCATGGAAAAATTGTTTGACAGGTAATATCATGTAAATATCTTGGTATTGAACTGTCCAGCAGTGGAAATGCCGAAAAGTAAGTTAAGGAACAAGTAGAAAAAGCAAATAAAGTGGCAGGGTGTTTAAGAGATATTATACGGAAAAACAAGCACATGCGAAGGATTACAGGGAAGATACTGCGAGATGAAGAGAGAAGTGAAAGCATTAGGAAAGGATGTAAAGTAGAGTCCATTAATGAGGGGGTAAATAAGAGAAGACATCAACAGAACGAACACACACAGGTTGGATGAAAGGAAAATTTTGAAAATCGTAAGAAGTAATTTACTCGCTGGTAAAAGAAACATTGGTTGTCCAAGGAAAAGATGAGGCGATAACTTCAGGGCAGACTGAGGGATACTGAAGAAAACAGG
Source organism: Schistocerca nitens (assembly GCF_023898315.1). Taxonomy (NCBI): domain Eukaryota; kingdom Metazoa; phylum Arthropoda; class Insecta; order Orthoptera; family Acrididae; genus Schistocerca; species Schistocerca nitens. The sequence continues at coordinate 168,593,991 of NC_064620.1, read as the reverse complement.
TTTTAGCCTAGGAAGAAACGTAGAAGAAGAAGAAGATACACTGATGAGCCAAAACACGACCATCTGCTTAAGGGCGTGTTTGTCCAATACGGAATATAGCACCAATTTCGATGGCGTGGATTCGACAAGTCGTTGATACGTTTCTGGAGACAAGTGGCACCAGATGTCTAAGCACAGGTAAGCAATTCCTGTAAATTACGGGTCGGTGGTTTACGGCTGATAAAGCTGGCGCCCAATATTGCCAAAGGTGCGCTCCACAGCGTTCAGTGCAGGCGATTTGGTGGCCAATATGTCAACGTGTGTCAACTTTCTTGTTCTTCAAACCACTGTAGCACGATTCTGTTTTTGTGATAGGGCAGTTATCCTGCTGCAAGATGCCAACACTATCGGGGATGTTATCAAGCATGAAGGGAGGCAAGAGGACCTCAATGATATTCATGTCTACCACAGCCACAGCTCCCATGGAACCTCAGTTGAATGTCCCCTACTGGCGTGATATGACAACAAACATATTATGTAAATTGAAGATGGAGGGGGGAGAAAGGAAAGGAAAAGGGGGGAACTAATGATGTCAGCTGCATCAGGACTTTATGAGGAATCAGCGGAGACTAGTAAAAATTTGTGCCGGACCGGGACTCGAACCTGGAATCCGCTGCTTACTAGGAAAGTACGTTGACCAGTGCGCCATCCGGACACAGTGTTTACCGCAAATGCACACACCATCTCGCACGCTCCCCGGCCGACTCACATTCCCACCTAGCTCCACATATCTGCAGTCCCCGTCCATTCCTCCAAGCTCGCAAATGCACACACCATCTCGGCACGCTCCCCGGCCGACTCACATTCCCACCTAGCTCCACATATCTGCAGTCCCCGTCCATCCCTCCAAGCTCGCTAATTTTAGATTCCCGTTGGACGTAAAACGTAAATGTACATCTACACTGAAGCTTGTGGATTCATTGCCCATCGAGGAGAATCATGTGAATGTGTGGTGTCTGTTTTTTCTGGTATGCCCAAAAGAACAGACACTACACGTTCATGCTATTCATCCAACTAAGCGACACGTTTTGATTGATCCATAGTCTAATGTCGATGATCCCGCGCCCATTGCAGTCATAATGGGCTGAGTCGTTGTGTCAACATGGGAACACGTAGGGGTCGTCTGCTACGAAATTCCATATTCAAGCGTTGGCGCTGGTTTGTGAGCTTAGAAATATTTGTAAGTTCAGCAGCGTTCTACCCTGCCGTCAGATTTGGGATAGATCACCGCCTGTACTTCTTTACAGAGAATGCCTGTCTCCGATCTCCAAGTTCTGTGGCGAGGCGTGGATGTCCAACACCCTTGTAACCTACTCGTGGTTTCATCGTCCTTCAAACATTTTCTTCACGACAGTAGCACGCGAACAGCCGAGTAGCTCGCCCTTTCCGAGATGCCCGTTCCCAGGCGCTGGGCCATAACGAAGTGCCCTTTGTGAAAGTCGCTTACGTCAGTGGATTTCCCCATTTTCGGCCCGTATCGTCGTTACAATGATTCCCATTTCGTCTTTGCTTATTCTGCATTCTTTCCTTACCGCTCCACATGACACCAAAACCAGCCGCCAGCTTTTATTCTCGCGGTCGGCAGTGGTCACATTTTTTGACTATTAGCATATAGCCCGCATCTCGTGGTCGTGCGGTAGCGTTCTCGCTTCCCACGCCCGGGTTCCCGGGTTCGATTCCCGGCGGGGTCAGGGATTTTCTCTGCCTCGTGATGGCTGGGTGTTGTGTGATGTCCTTAGGTTAGTTAGGTTTAAGTAGTTCTAAGTTCTAGGGGACTGATGACCATAGCTGTTAAGTCCCATAGTGCTCAGAGCCATTTGAAGCCATTAGCATATACTTTGCGAATCTGTGTGAAGTGCATGGCAGAAGGTACGTTTTTTTAGGGACCTTTCCCGTGCCAGTCGCATATGGACAGCGGGAAAATGACAGTTTAACTGCCTCTGTCCGGTAGTAATTAGTCTAATATTGTTCCTGCTGTCTCTACGGGAGCGACATGTACGAGACTGAAGTACATTTCTAGATTCTTCGTGTAATACTGGATCTTGAGTCTATGTAAGCAGGCTTTTACTGTATAATTCGCTTCTATATTGAAGGGCCCGCCAATTCACGATTTTCAGCTTTTCAGTGAGGCTCTTTCGTGAGTCAAACAAATCTGTGACCGTTCGTGCTACTCTTCTTTGAGTACGTTCCATATCTCAAGTTAGTTCTATTACGTGTGTGCCCCGTACACATGAGTAATATTCTAACTTGGGTCCAACAATTGCCTTAAGCTATCTCCTTCTCCCAGTATTCTACCAACAAACTGAAGTTTGCGACCGACTTTACTTACAATTGAGCCAATGCGATCATTCCACTTGATATCCCCACAAATTATTACACTAGATATATGTATGAGTTGACCATTCCACTTGTGACTCTTTGATATTGTTGCCACAGAGTATTACTCTTCTGAGTTTTGTGAAGTGCACAATTTTACTTTTCTGTACTTTTAAAGCAAGCTGCCAGCCTTCATACTAGAGTGAAATCTTGTCAAGGTTTGGCTGAATTTTTTAACTTGTTTTGACAGATAATTCACGTCCAGTAACATTAACGTGACCAACGCCTATGTTCGATGTCAACGTGCAATAACTAGTCGCAGACGGAAGATGTGCTGTGAGTGCAGATACGCTGCACTCGTTGTCGTAATTCGGAATCGGAACTACACTACTGGCCATTAAAATTGCTACACCAAGAAGAAATGCAGATGGTAAACGGGTATTCATTGGACAAATATATTAAACTAGAACTGACATGTGATTACATTTTCACGAAATTTGGTTGCATAGATCCTGAAAAATCAGTATCCAGGACAACCATCTCTGGCCGTATTAACGGCCTTGGTACGTCTGAGCATTGAGTCAAACAGAGCTTGGATGGCGTGTACAGGTACAGCTGCCCATACAGCTTCAACACGATACCACAGTTCATCAAGAGTAGTGACTAGCGTATTGTGACGAGCCAGTGGTTCAGCCACCATTGACCAGTCGTTTTCAATTGGTGAGAGATCTGGAGAATGTGCTGGCCAGGGCAGCAGTCGAACATTTTCTGTATCCAGAAAGGCCCGTACAGGACCTGCAACATGTCGTCGCGCATTATCCTGCTGAAATGTAGGGTTTCGCGGGGATCGAATGAAGGGTAGAGCCACGGGTCGTAACACATCTGAAATGTAACGTCCACTGTTCAAAGTGCCGTCAATGCGAGGTGACCGAGATGTGTAACCAATGGCACCCCATACCATCACGCCGGGTGATACGCCAGTATGGCGATGATGAATACACACTTCCAATGTGCGTTCACCGCGATGTCGCCAAACAAGGATGCGACCATCATGATGCTGTAAACGGAACGTAGATTCATCCGAAAAAAATGAGGTTTTGCCATTCGTGCACCCAGGTTCGTCTTTGAGTACACCATCGCAGGCGCTCCTGTCTGTGATGCAGCATCAAGGGTAACCACAGCCATGGCGTCCGAGCTGATAGTCTGTGGTGCTACAAACGTCGTCGAACTGTTCGTGCAGATGGTTGTTGTGTTGCAAACGTCCCCATCTGTTGGCCCAGGGATCGAGACGTGGCTGCACGATCCGTGACAGCCATGAGGATAAGATGGCTGTCATCTCGACTGCTAGTGATACGAGGTTGTTGGGACCAGCAAGGCGTTCCGTATTACCCTCCTGAACCCATTGATTTCATATTCTGCTAACAGTCATTGGATCTCGACCAACGCGAGCAGCAATGTCGCGATACGATAAACCGCAATCGGGATAGGTTACAATCCGACCTTGATCAAAGTCGGAAACGTGATGGCAGGCATTTCTCCTCCTTACACGAGGCGTCACAACAACGTTTGAGCAGGCAACGCCGGTCAACTGCTGTTTGTGTATGAGAAATCGGTTGGAAACTTTCCTCATGTCAGCACGTTGTAGGTGTCGCTACCGGCGCCAACCTTGTGTGAATGCTCTGAAAAGCTAATCATTTGCATATCACAGCATCTCCTTCCTGGCGGTTAAATTTCGCGTCTGTAGCACTTCATTTTCGTGGTGTAGCAATTTTAATGGCGAGTAGTGTATTTATCTGGCATTCAAACGGGCATGATAATTGGCTTTCGAGCCAAGAGTGGAAACACATCCGAAATGGTTAAGTTGCTGTTCGCTTGTCGCTGTGGTTTAAGTATACCGCGCATGCCAAAGTGGCACTGTCCAGAACCGGCGCCGAGGTAACTGAGGTGCGCCACAGGCCGTAGATGACAGGGGTGAATAACGGCTGCCGAGATATATACGGGGGAATAGACGTGCAACTGTTGGGCAGCTGACCGCACAGATGAACCAAGGGGCTGCCAACAGTGTCTCCTCAACGGTAGTTCAGCGAATATTGTTGCGTATAGGCCACGGCTGCAGGTGCCTGTTTCGTGCACGCATACTGACTACTGTTCATCTACGACGAAGGCTGGAATTTTCACGTCAATGCCGCAACTGGACGTCCACTGAGTGACGACAAGTGACCTTTGCAGATGAACTACGGTTTAAGCTGATTAGGCGTGAAACGCCTGAAAGTAAACATCCTACAACAATCGTCGGAAGGGTCCAGACCAGCGGAGAGACCGTTATGATCTGGGGAATGTCTTCGTGGTATTCCATGGGTGACATCGTCATTCTGGAAGGCAAAATCGATCGTTTATCCTTGGAAACCATGTCAACCTTTCATGTAGTTTGTTTTTCCTCGGCACAATGGCATCTGCCAGCAGGACAATGCAACCTGACACACAGCTGGCAGGGTACGTGCTTTATTCGAGGAGCACAAGGATAAGTTTACCGTATTCCTCTGGCCACCAAACCTCCCGGATTAAAACCCAATCGAGATTCTGTGGGTCCACCTTCATCGGGCTGTTCACGCTATGGATCCTCATCGTAGAAACCTAACGCAGCTGGCCAGTGTACTGGAGTCGGTACGTTCCAGGACCTCATTGTCTCTTACTGCGCATATCGCAATGGTCCGCGCTGAAAATGGTGGTTATCCAAGAGTTTGATAAATGGTCACATAAATGTGTTTGGACAGAAACCTAACGTAGCTGGCGACTGTACTGGAGTCGGTACGTTCCAGGACCTCATTGTCTCTTACTGCGCATATCGCAATGGTCCGCGCTGAAAATGGTGGTTATCCAAGAGTTTGATAAATGGTCACATAAATGTGTTTGGACAGAAACCTAACGTAGCTGGCGACTGTACTGGAGTCGGTACGTTCCAGGACCTCATTGTCTCTCTTGCTACGCATATTGCAATGGTCAGCGCTGAAAATGGTGGTTACCCAAGAGTTTGATAGATGGTCACACAAATGTGACTGGACAGTGTACTTAACTATAGGTAAATGGATCATCTGCAAAAATTCCATTGTTACTATTAGTGCTGTCTGCAGATAATTATTATGCAACTTGATGTGCGGGAGATGCCACTGCGTTAACAAGCCTATCACCTCTGGTTAAAATACCTATTATTTTGGATAGCAGTTGGTACAGTTTTGATATACTGAGGCCAGTGCTGTGCCCTGTCTTCGACCTCTGTGTGAGATTATCTTTCAACAGGATAACGAAAGAATGCATGTTGTCCTTGTCTCGATCTATCTCGATACAGGGGGCACTCGGCGTGATGGTATGGCAACCATTGTGTAAGCAGTACTATCACTTCTGGTTCATATAACAGGTAATTTGGACAGCAGCTGTTACATTTTTGACATGTTAAGGTCAGTTGCTGTGCCATATATTTGACCTCTCTGAGACATTATCTTTTAACAGGATAACGCTAGAACGCATATTTCCCTTACCGTCTTGCTCTATCTAGATATAGCAGGCGCTCAACTGCCTTGTCGTGATGGGATGGCATGCCACTGTGTAGACGATACTGTGACCTCTTGTTCGCATAGCCGGTAATTTGGACACCAGCTGTTAATTTTTGGCTTGTGCCCTATCTTCGACTCTCAGTGATATTATCTTTCAACAGGATAACGCAAGACTGGATGTTGCCTGTACTGTGTTGATCCATCTCAATGTGGGGGACACACGGACACACGACTCAACTTGACATGTGGTACTGGGTACCACTGCATAAACAATACTGTCACAGCAGCTGTTACATTTTTGGAATGTTATGGTCAGTGCCTATGACATGTCTTCGACCTCACTGAGACGTTATTATTCAACAGGATAACGTAAGATCGCATCTTGATCGTCCTGCCTTGATCGATCTCGATACGGAAGGCACTCGTCTTGGCGTAATGGTATTGGGTGCCTTTGCTTAAACAATACTGTCACCTCTCGTTTACGTAACAGATAATTTGAATAGCAGCTGTTACATTTTTGACATGTTAAAGCCAGTTGCTGTGCCTATCTTCGACTTCTCTGTGACATTATCAGTCAATAGGATAACGCAAGAACCCCATTTGGCCGTGCTGTCTTGATCTATCCCGATACAGGGGGCACTCCACTTGCCTTTACAAGCTCGTTCACCAGGTCTCTCACCCACTGGAAACATCTAACACGGATTACCTAGAGATTGTCGCGCCACCACTAGCCAGTCACTGCGATTGATGAATTATGGTCGTATGGAATAACGTACCCGTATCTGCCATTCAAGCTCAGTTCGACTCTTTATTTTCAGCAGAGTTCGAGTCATTGTTGCGGCCAGGGTTGCCAGTTCTGTGTACTAGATTTCATACGTTTTATACCCCCAAATCTTTTTCAAATTTATCCATGTATTTTCCCTCTACGGTGTAGACGCATACTAAGACAAAATTCGTTATTTTTTGTCCTTCCTGGCTCTGCAGTTTTAACTGCAAGCGCTATCTTATGTGACAACTACAAACAATGACGCTGTATAAACATATAAACTCATTCTACACTACTGGCCATTAAAATTGCTACACCACGAAGATAACGTGCTACAGACACAAAATTTAACCGACAGGAAGAAAATGCTGTGATATGCAAATGATTAGCTTTTCAGAGTACTCACGCAAGTTTGGCGCTGGTGGCGACACCCATAACGTGCTGACATGAGGAAAGTTTGCCGGCCAGTGTGGCCAAGCGGTTCTAGGCGCTTCAGACTGGAACCGCGGGACCGCTACTGTCGCAGGTTCGAATCCTGCTTCGGGCATGGATGTGTGATGTCCTTAGGTTAGTTAGGTTTAAGTAGTTCTAAGTTCTAGGGGACTGATGACCTCAGATGTTAAGTCCCATAGTGCTCAGAGCCATTTGAACCATCTGAGGAAAGTTTCCAACCGATTTCTCATACACAATCAGCAGTTGACCGGCGTTGCCTGGTGAAACGTTGTTGTGATGCCTCCTGCAAGGATGAGGAATGCGTACCATCACGTTTCCGACTTTGATAAAGGTCGGATTGTAGCCTATCGCGAATGCGGTTTATCGTATTGCGACATTGTTGGTCGAGATCCAATGACTGTTAGCAGAATATGGAATCGGTGGGTTCAGGAGGGTAATACGGAACGCCGTGTTGGCTCCCAACGACCTCGTATCACTACCAGTCGAGATGACAGGCATCTTATCCGCATGGCTGTAACGGATCGTGCAGCCACGACTCGATCCCTAAGCCAATAGATGGGGACGTTTGCAAGACAACAACCATCTGCACAAACAGTTCGACGACGTTTACAGCAGCATGGACTATCAGCTCGGAGACCATGGCTGCGGTTACCCTTGACGCTATATCACAGACAGGAGCGCCTGCGATGGTGTACTCAACGACGAACCTGGGTGCACGAATGGCAAAACGAAATTTTTTCGGATGAATCCAGGTTCTGTTTACAGCACCATGATGGTCACATCCGTGTTTGGTGACATCGCTGTGAACGCACATTGGAAGCGTGTATTTGACATCGCCATACTGGCTAATCACCCGGCGTGATGGTGTGGGGTGCCATTAGTTACACGTCTCGGTCACCTCTTGTCCGCATTGACGGCACTTTGCACAGTGGACGTGCAAGGTTCCGGGACTAGCAGTGTATTTAACACTAAATTCTCCTAGAATCTACATATGTAAATGAAGCTCTAAGCCCCCCTTATTCTAACTCCGACTTTTGCTGTTGCACATGGATTAAAAAAAATACGCGAACTGACTGTAATCAACCCTGCAAGTGGAGTAGAAAAGAGTTTGGCACCTGCAATAATTTAATTTGATAAATAAGTTAAATAAAGAAAGGTTTCATTAAGGTAGTGAGAAATGATATGGTTGCTCTACCGATTAACAGAATGAAAGTTCTGTCCAAAATAACAATATGATTTATTAAGACTAAACACAAAATAATAAACAAAAACACATGAAACATTTACAATACATCGAATTGGCTCAAATTGGATACTCAAACAAACGCTGTGAAGGTGAAGTTGTCCCTAAACTAGATTGTGGTATGTGGAGCCAATTCCTTGCCACTCAATTCTTAAGAGAGAAACACAGCTAACCCAACATCAATTCCTGCTACATTAGTGAGAACTCAGACGATGAACACCCAAGATGGAACAAAGTTAGAAAAGACGAACAGGCGCGCTCTGCTGAGCTCTGATTATCGCCTAGCAAAAATGCCTGCTTTGCCAGTGCTGCGGACGTACATTACCCAGCTGTCTTCTTAGCTGCAAGGACACGATCTGGCGTACTGGAAGCGATGGTTGGTTGCTTCGACGTCCCGTCGTGGTGATGATAATGTTGCGAGTATAGCCCAAAACAAATTATCCTGGCCTGGTTGTTCCAGACTAAAGACTTCCTAGCAATACAAATGCGCCTCTGAGGGAGACGAAGAAGGCTCGCCACACAATCACTGACGGTACCGTGATTGATTTTAACAAGCGAAGTCACTCAGTACGATACAGTCAACATTAGCCAAAACTGCTCCAGACAGACAACATAGGCCTCTTGTACACAGAACGCTCAATTGCCAACTGTACTCGGAAAGTTACGTTGAAGTCGAAACTTCAGCAACTTCGTCAAACAGTTACAATTTAAAAAAAAGTATATTAGACAGCCAATGGAAAGCAGGCTGTCCAGAGCAGCGAGAGCTCAGTCATGTAACCTACTCCGACCGAAAGGCGAGAGCCGACTACCCAGAGCACCCGTACAGGCCAAACACACAACATTCCCGCCCCCACGACAGTGGCCGTGGTTAAACGTTCCAATCAGCAACTCGAAAACCGGCGGAAAATTCCACTCTATTGCCGGAGCACTACCATTCTAGCAATGGAGATTCTTGGCGCCAATTTCTGCGCTGATTTTGCTACGTCACGGAGCTATGCCCTGAGCAAGCCAATCACAGTTACTATTTTGCAGAAAGCGCGGGAATTTTCCCGCCACAACTGCCTGGGTACACAAGTCATTCCCACGCCTCGCTGGTAGCCCGCCAAAAAGTGTTTTCGCTAAGTTTCTGCGAAGTAACGGAACCTCTAGCGCAGCCACTACTTCAGGCCCCTGCGGGCGTGTCTCTTGACAATGTCGGCGTCTGGAAAGCATTCACTCGACTCCCTCACACCCGTCGGCTTAACCCTCTTGAGATCAGCGGAGCCCGCCTGTCACCGGACCACCTGGGTGACGAGAGACACTGCGTGGGAAGTCCGCGTGTGAGGGAATAGCAACTTTTCACCGCATGCAATTAGAGAGGAAAATATGAGATGGGGCTCATGCCACCTCTCATAGCCCCTACGCCATTTTAGATTGTAATTGGTGAGCGGTTGGCTCACTTAGGAGCAAGGTAGTGAGTCAATCACCCAAGAACAATCTCGCAAACTGACTCCACATGCCGCACTCTATAAAGAAAATCACTGCAACTGAAAAATGCAGCTCATAGAGGGAGGATTATTTATGATGTAGCCAACTTCACCTTCTTAATATGGAACACTAACACTCACATCACACATCCATACCCAGGGAGCCTCTTCCAAACACCGATTCACACAGAAATTCACGCTCTAAATATGGCCCGGGCATCTGAGCCAAATATGGAGCAGTTTATTCTTTACAATCAGAGTTGGAGTGCTCCGCAATTAAATGCCCAACATGTTACAACAATTTGTATCATTAAACTAACCTGAACTCACTCACACATGATACTATTTAAGTTAACAATGTCTTTGTGAGCTTTCAGAAACTAATTACAACCTCCGATTCATTCTGTCTCCCTGCAGCAAGAATAACCTTTACAAAATGTTCCCTGAACTGATGGTCCATTCACAACGACAGTGGTGGTATCTGCTTCAGTTTATGGGGACTTCAGGCACACTGTTTGCATACACACAACAATAAATACAAAATACAAAAAAAAAACATGGTGTGGAGAACAATACAGTAATTTGTAATAAGAATTACAGTGTAAAACACAAACACATACAAGGTATAACATACATTACAAAAACAACACTAGAGAAAGAAATTTAAGAAAGAAAAGAAAGAAAAAAAGCAAGGTTCATGGGGCATCAAGTTGTGCGTGCACATTGCACAATGTTCACGACTGTGCTGAGAATGAGGCACTAAATCACATTGTTAGAAATATTCGAAGCACTTCACAAATTCCACAGTACTGACATCACATAGGGCTAAACGTCGGGTGTTGTTCCTACGTTGTTGCAACGGCAATAGGGTGTGCTGGAGCATCTGCAGTACTCTGTTGAGATTGCACCAAGACCCACGCATATGATCACGGCAGTACGGTAGGAAGACACAGTGATAGGCTCTCCTCACGTCGATTAATTGTCTCTGAGGTCTACTTGTTGGGATACATCACTAGTCTAGGTCTCTTCTCTCGCTGGACAGTACTTTACATTTCCCAATATTGCAGTTCGACGAGGGATGATGGCACGTGGAGTGACTCCACAAGTGTGTGAGGTCATCCATACAGAATCAAACTAGGAGCGACGATTGCTACAACTGCTCTCTAATAGAGAGGAGAAGTTAGAAATGAGACCATTCATTTGTTAGAGTGTGTGGCACGATACTGCTTTGTGTATGCAGATCGGCCAATGCTAGTGAGTTGTAAACACCCAAACAGGTGAGTATATAGCGTCCCTTTCTGTCCTGAGGCACATGAGGCGCAGGTTCTGACACGATATGTGATCTTCTTCGTGTACTCACGACAACGTGGTCTGCCGCAGGGAATCCCTCCAAACGGCTGCCGCGTCCGGAGAGCTAGCAGGCTGTCGCGTGTGGGTCGCGTGACAGTGTCAACGGCCAGCCACACTTTCGCTTGTGGCCCGGCGAAGATCCCGCCTAATCCCTCAGGTATCCGGCCCGGTGACTGTCAGCTTGCAGGACCGGACGCTCCCCTTCTTGCAGGTAGCCGAAGACCTCTTGTTTTTGCTCTGGCTGGCCTCTGCATTGCCACGATACCCATCATCTGCACAGTTCTGACAAAAATCTTATGCCTAACTTTTTCCCATGACCTTCTATGTTATAATAAATTTACATAATGACACGTTGATGGTCTGTCAGTTCAGACACTCTTATTTTACTTTTATAGTTATTAATCTATGGCTATCATTATAACAAAATCTTGGTGTATCTAATCTAGACATGGAAATAATTTATCTTGATATTTGTGTAGAGACCGATCTCACTATTGTACATGGTGTGTGATAAATGATGCTATGTAATGGATGAACAACTAAATGTGCGGGCCTGCACCAATATTACTATTACTTATATAGATCGACAGTAGACATGCTCAAGAATTAACTACCATATGCCAACGATCTACATTCTATGTCTTCTGAATAAATTATGTTATTATGCAGGCTGAAGTTTTACTGAGCTATAAAGAACATGCAACTATTGTACGTTCGCTCGCCGGTCGTCCCTCCATCTCGGGTCTGTGGTTTGGTGACCTGAAAAATAGCATCCCAACAGGCGCGCGCCAAACACTTCTGGTAGAAAACCCCCACAATATTAAGGATCTAGTTATTGTTAAATCCTAAAGTTTAACTTATCCTAGTATATGGTACTCGTTTTTTATTTTTTTTTTTTTTTACAACACTCTTACATAATTCCTGTTACGCTGAGATGTCTCGCTGCTCGCCGCTATTGACGACAGTGATGTGCGCGCCGTACGACATGGCCTCCGAGTTCTCACTGCGCCTCACTGAAACTCCAGAGACTGGGTTAGCCATGGGTATAAAGACAATAAATTTATAGTTGCAACTTCTTTTTTTTCTATGTGATGCGGTTTTCGCGATCAAAGGATCAAAGCACACTTTTCCAGAGACAATGTAATATGACCAAGCCAGGACTGGTTCCTGTTGCGGATTCAGTCGCCCAACACACGCCAGCTACACAGTATGTCACGAATCTCCAAGTATAATTCCTTGGTTATTCATCTGTGACAGTCACGAGCAGCACGCTAAAACCCCAACCAGCACATTGGCATGGTAGGCTTTATGCCCGCATTTCTATCGTCTAGGGCACCATTGGAGTCAAACGCTCACAGGTTCACCCCGACTTGCAAGACAACGATGCTGGCGCAGCTCTGCAAAAACTATACTGCCCGTATTCATCCTCGAAATCACGCAATATACTACAATCCTGCAATGCACTGACGCGTGCCTGCAATCATTGGTACGAACGTCTCACGAACTGGTTGTGGCCGCTATGGACATCCCAGAACGCTTCTAGGAGCACGTTCTTGTATGCGCCCGTTTGTGCGACATCTCCTCACTCATCAATATCCCTCAACATGGATACCAGACAGGAAAGGACAAAAACATTGCTCATGGAATGGTAGTGCCTCCTACTCCATCAACATTGTAAGTCGCGAACATAAACAAAAAAAAAAAAAAAAAAAAAGGAAAGCAGCAGTAAATTCTTATGTGAGATAACGCAGCGTGTTAATAGTTTAACAATCTTAATCTATTAATGCAACGATTATTGTTCCCCGAAGAAAGGTTCATATGTTTGCCTACTCTACTATGTACACCACTTAAACTACTATTATTCCACGAACTTCTTTGTGTGAGAGAAGTGGTGGAGTCCTATGGACTAGCGCCAATCCCTTCTTAGACTCCCCCTCCTCTGACGTGCATTAGGATTTGGAGGTCTAATTTCAATCTCCTGGTTCTCCTGTTGTCATTGATTTCGCTCTCTCCAATTACGGTCGCTTTGCCGTTCGTCATTCCTCCTGTCCCAGATTGCTTGTCTAGATTGACCCTGTTCCCTGACGTTCTGGTTTCCGTGTCTCTGGTTTCCATAACCTTGACTAGCGTAACCTTGATTTCCGTAACCCTGGTTTCCTAACTGACCAGTGTGATTATGCGATCTGTTGTCGTCTTCCCTTGCTGGCCCGTGGTATTTGTTATTTTGCGCCTTCTTCCTGTCCTTTGCGTCTTGTTTATCGAAGACTACTTCGAGTTCGCGCAGTAGACTCTTGAATGCATCTATGTCAGATCCACACTTCCCGACAAGTGTCTGTTGATACCTAACTGGCAATTTGGAAAAGCAAAATTTAATGATTTCTCCGTTGCTATATGGACTATCTAAAAACTGATTCTTCTTAAATCATCAAAAAATTTGGTTGCGCTCCTATGCCCGGACACTTCCAGTTCAGGACAAAATATTATTTCCTCTTTAATCCTATCTTGCGTTTCCTTTGACCAGTAGGTCCGCAGGAATGCACCAACAAATTCCTGATAAGTCCGACACGTCGCTGCCACGCCCCGCATCTTTTCCGCGGCTTGGCCTTCGATGTGTCCACACATGAATTCTAATTTGGCTGGGTTGACCATGACGACGGTAATGAATTTGTAAATTGCATCAGCCAGCTCTTCGGATGCATCGACCCTCCATTATCTTTGAATTTCTGGAGTTTTAGTATCGACAGGAAGTGATTGTGATCAAAATTCTGTCCGATCCTCGCACTGGTGTTGTCACTCGTTTCCGATACTTGCACGTCTGCTGAGTGTCCTGATCTATCCTGCTGATAACTGTGATGTGCTACGTCTGTATCACAGTGGAAGTGGCATTCAGCATTCACTCTTCTAAGTGGGCTGCAAGTATTGGAGCTATTACTCGCTGTTTCTGCGTGTGCATTGTTCGTTCCGCACGCTGTCACTGGGCTAGAGCACGGCGGGCTTCTCCTCGGAGACACAATTCTGTGTACTCCATCATTGGTATCCGAACGCGCAGTGCTCGTGTGCCCGTTTCGCTCTAGTTTTGCTATCCGACTCTCTACTTCTTTCATTCGTTTCGTGATGTTCGTAACCGCAATATTACCTTGAGTCTTTAAGGCCGCTAGGGATTTTGAGTGGACTTGTGTCGCACGTCGCAAGCGCCCTGCGAGTTGAGAAGTTACTCTTGCGATTTTCATTGCCCCTGTTGCTGCAGTTTTGGCTAGGCCTGCTACTTTTTGTGCTACCATTGACATTTGTTTTGCTTCTCCACATTCTTTCTTTATTGTTAATAATTCCCCACGAATTTCCCCTATATGCGAAATTATTGCCTCAGTGTCCTTCTTACGCTGTTCGTCAGCTTCTTCTTTCTCCTTCTTACGTTGTTTCTCAGCTTCTTCTTTTTCCTTCTTATTTGTTCGTCAGCTTCTTCCTTCTCCTTCTTACGCTGTTCGTCAGCTACTTCCTTCTCCTTCTTACGTTGTTTCTCATCTTCTCCCTTCTCCTTCTTACGTTGTTCATCAGCTTCTTCTTTCATTGATCGTAGGAAACTCAGTATTGGGTTTACGTCATCTTTTTGATCCTCTTCAAACATGGGCGATGTAACTCTCGACACCTGGGCGCTAAAGCTCTGACGTGACCGAGCTGGCCTCTGTCTGCACTCGTCCGTTTGACTATAAACTTCTGCTACCGTCTCGACCTGTGTGCCTGTCTCTGTTCCATCCTCCACTTCACTATCATAATCACGGTCGCGACGTTGCTCTAAAATCGCGTCCAAATCACCTTCCTCATCAATGACCCTGTCGTCCTGTGCTGCTAAAAATGTGCCCATCTCATCTCCGAACCTATCCTCGTCAGTAACCTGCCTCTTATCCATTATGCTATCGTTTTAGTTTCGATCGATAATAGTCGTGCCTTACTTCTCGTGATCATTCATGAAAAAACAATTTTATCTAAAATTCACAATAAAAATCATCTACTCCCAATATTTTTTTTTCACATAGACATAAAATTTCAACAACGCCGTTCCAACGCTGTAACTACAAGCACGATTTGTTGTGGTACAGAAACTGCACACAAACCCGACAAAGTGTGATGAGATACGGACACCACATCAAAGAAACACAAAAAAAAACAATGAACAAACAAAAAAATATATACACTGAAAACAAAAACTGTAATCATGCGCCGCTAATAAAAACTAATCGCGGAACTACAAGAAAAAGAACTTGGGTACTAATCATAAAAATAGTAGAGAAAAAAAAATTGAATGTTCCTGCTAAGAATACTGTTTGTTAATCAGTGATTCACAGGAAAGATCCGAGGCTAAGGGTCGCCATTTTATGCGAGGTGCCGGGGCTAGCAGTGTATTTAACACTAAATTCTCCTAGAATCTACATATGTAAATGAAGCTATAAGCCCCCCCCCCCCCCTATTCTAACTCCGACTTTTGCTGTTGCACATGGATTAAAAAAAAAAAAAAACGCGAACTGACTGTAATCAACCCTGCAAGTGGAGTAGAAAAGAGTTTGGCACCTGCAATAATTTAATTTGATAAATAAGTTAAATAAAGAAAGGTTTCATTAACGTAGTGAGGAATGATATGGTTGCTCTACCGATTAACAGAATGAAAGTTCTGTCCAAAATAACAATATGATTTATTAAGACTAAACACAAAATAATAAACAAAAACACATGAAACATTTACAATACATCGAATTGGCTCAAATTGGATACTCAAACAAACGCTGTGAAGGTGAAGTTGTCCCTAAACTAGATTGTGGTATGTGGAGCCAATTCCTTGCCACTCAATTCTTAAGAGAGAAACACAGCTAACCCAACATCAATTCCTGTTACATTAGTGAGAACTCAGACGATGAACACCCAAGATGGAACAAAGTTAGAAAAGACGAACAGGCGCGCTCTGCTGAGCTCTGATTATCGCCTAGCAAAAATGCCTGCTTTGCCAGTGCTGCGGACGTACATTACCCAGCTGTCTTCTTAGCTGCAAGGACACGATCTGGCGTACTGGAAGCGATGGTTGGTTGCTTCGACGTCCCGTCGTGGTGATGATAATGTCGCGAGTATAGCCCAAAACAAATTATCCTGGCCTGGTTGTTCCAGACTAAAGACTTCCTAGCAATACAAATGCGCCTCTGAGTGAGACGAAGAAGGCTCGCCACACAATCACTGACGGTACCGTGATTGATTTTAACAAGCGAAGTCACTCAGTACGATACAGTCAACATTAGCCAAAACTGCTCCAGACAGACAACATAGGCCTCTTGTACACAGAACGCTCAATTGCCAACTGTACTCGGAAAGTTACGTTGAAGTCGAAACTTCAGCAACTTCGTCAAACAGTTACAATTTAAAAAAAAGTATATTAGACAGCCAACGGAAAGCAGGCTGTCCAGAGCAGCGAGAGCTCAGTCATGTAACCTACTCCGACCGAAAGGCGAGAGCCGACTACCCAGAGCACCCGTACAGGCCGAACACACAACATTCCCGCCCCCACGACAGTGGCCGTGGTTAAACGTTCCAATCAGCAACTCGAAAACCGGCGGAAAATTCCACTCTATTGCCGGAGCACTACCATTCTACCAATGGAGATTCTTGGCGCCAATTTCTGCGCTGATTTTGCTACGTCACGGAGCTATGCCCTGAGCAAGCCAATCACAGTTACTATTTTGCAGAAAACGCGGGAATTTTCCCGCCACAACTGCCTGGGTACACAAGTCATTCCCACGCTTCGCTGGTAGCCCGCCAGAAAGTGTTTTCGCTAAGTTTCTGCGAAGTAACAGAACCTCTAGCCCAGCCGCTACTTCAGGCCCCTGCGGGCGTGTCTCTTGACAATGTCGGCGTCTGGAAAGCATTCACTCGACTCCCTCACACCCGTCGGCTTAACCCTCTTGAGATCAGCGGAGCCCGCCTGTCACCGGACCACATGGGTGACGAGAGACGCTGCGTGGGAAGTCCGCGTGTGAAGGAATAGCAACTTTTCACCGCATGCAAGTAGAGAGGAAAATCGTAAGATAGAAATATGAGAGGGGGCTCATGCCACCTCTCAGACGTTACATTTCAAATGTGTTACTACCCGTGGCTATACCCTTCAGTAGATTCCTGCGAAACCTTGCACTTCAGCAGGATAAAGCACGACCGCATGTTGCAGGTCCCGTACAGGCCTTTATGGATACAGAAAATGTTCGACTGCTGCCCTGGCCAGCATATTCTCCAGACCTCTCACCAATTGAAAACGTCTGGTAAATGGTGGCCGAGCAACTGGCTCGTCACAATACGCCAGTCACTACTCTTGATGAACTGTGGTATCGTGTTGAAGCTGCATGTTCAGCTGTACCTGTACACGCCATCCAAGCTCTGTTTGACTCAATGCCCAGGCGTATCAAGGGCGTTATTACGGCCAGAGGTGGTTGTTCTGGGTACTGATTTCTCCGGATCTATGATCCGAAATTGCGTGAAAATGTAATCACATTTCACTTCTAGTATAATATATTTGTCCAATGAATACCCGTTTATCATCTTCAGTTTTAATGGCCAGTAGTGTATTTGGATATCTAATTCAGTACAGAACTTCTTTTGAAGAAAGAACCTATAAAGTAAAAAGTCAGAGTTAGTAACTGATAGATTATCTATGAAAACTTTGTCCAATTAATAATGTTAATTACCTTCTTGTTAAAGATGAAGAATCTCATAATAATGTTGCAGAACTTCAGCAGTAATCTGTCAGTGTGGGTACTATTGCCCAACTGCTCGGTTTGGATTTATTGTAACAGGTATTGATACCCAGAATCTTCCTACAAGTAGCAATGAGATGTACGTAGTTACGGAATGGACATGAGGAGTATTTCTCCTGAACGCTTATTTGTTGACCTGGATAGCCTCGAGTTGAAGGGCCGCTACCGACACTGGGAGGTGTGCCGACTCTACATGGAATTCGGCCAGCGGATTTCCCCCGAGGGCCGATTTGCCGGTCAGCCTGGTTGTTGTTTTTAGGCTGTTTCCCACATCCCCCTAGGTGAATACCGGGCTGGTGTCTAACTCCCGCCTCAGTTACACGATTCGCAAACATTTGGAAAGCTTAGAGTATTGTGTTGCAGCGCCGTTCTTTTACTGCCACGTCCTTCCAAAACGGCGGCAAAACATTTTTCATTTATGAAGGATGTGAAATTTATTACGCTCTGCTGCAATAAATGATTATTTTTCAGAACTTCAGTGAAATCTTCAGCTACCGAATGAAGTACACCAAGAATTTATACTTTTAATAGGGCCTATTGCACGAAAAATGTATTCGGTTTTGAACAGCTACACAGACGCATTCGCTTTAGCCGTCGATGTCGCAGAATCCTTGCGACGCAGTCAACCGATAATCTGAAATGTTATTAAAGACAACAGATGCAGTTCTTTGCTTTATTTCTTCCTCCGTGGTAAGCTGCTGGCGCCCGAGGTTTCTGTTATTTCAAAATGTTCTGGAAAAGTAGCGAGATATTTCCGATACGTTGCAATTGCTCGGCTTGCAAAAAAGACGTCGTTTCCTTATTCCCCGTCTTATAGCAAGCAGTTTCTCAGAAATACACTTGCGGAACCGCGGTACGAGATGGCTTCATTTAAAATATAAGCAAATAAATTTTTTACTCACCCATGTCACGCAAGGAGATGCTGGAACTAGGCAGTTCTAGCCTGCCATTATTTTTCACGTATTTCTGACGTCTACTCAACAATTTATTAATCACACGATGTAATTGTCTCTGAGATACTGAATTAATTGTTTCACGGATGTTATCCTTGAGTTCCTCTATCGTGTGAGGATGTAGTGTGTACAATTTGTCCTTCAGTGCACCCCCCAAAAAAATTGCAAGGATTTAAATCAAGGGCTTGCTGCTAATCACTCTTTCCTCGAACACATCGTGAATTGCGTGCAAAGAAACACTGGCCGTATGAGGCCTTGCCTAATCCTGTTGTAAAAATGCGAAGTTCGTTCTCTTTCACTCAGTTCATTAAAAAAATCGTCGCAAAATGTTTTACACATTTCTTTCACTTACAACTGTCTCATTAAAAAAATTGGGTTTATATTTCTGTCACCACTAACTGCGCACCACACCCATATTTTCTGATCATGAAGAGGTTCCTCATGAGGTAAAACAAGTCTATCTGCGCTCCAGTGTCGACAGTTTGGAAATTAACATATCCTCGTAAATGGAACCAAGGCTCGTCTGAAAACAGAATGAGGTAAGGATCCATTTCACCGTCATGCATTTGTTTTAATACCCATTCGCGAAGCTTAGTCCTGTGCGCAGGATCACCAGCACAAAGTTCCTGTACTAGTGATACTTTACAGGGCCTCAGCCCGAGCAGCTTACCACCTCTTTGTACAGAGGTTCACGATATTTGTACTTGCTGCGAAAGACGTGTAAGAGACTTTTTAGGGGAATTTTCCAGGCGGTATGCAATGTCATCGAGACGAGCTTCTGTGAGCACTGTATGTCGTCGTTTACGCTTCTTGTCTTGAACACTTATTTATTCACTAATTTGTGAACTGCATCGCGACTTGGAACGCGAAAACCTGGAAAATTCTGTTTAAACAATATCCGAACAGTACGAGCGGACCCTGTAGGCACATAACGAGTCGTAAATACTCGTTGTGGAATTGAATAATTCTCTGTTGCCATTGTTGCACTCGCAAACTTCACTGTTAGACTCGTGATGCTTGTTTCACTGCTCGATTGACACTGGCGGACAACGCGCGTATGTCTGTACGGCCTTCAGGCTAAAATCCACAAAAAAAGGGGGGGGGGGACGGCATAGTGCTGTCATGCGGGATCCGTTCGACCGGCAGGTGCAGCTTCCGTGGTCGGCCTGCAATACCCCGGGCAGGCGGTCCTCAGATAAATGGAACACCGTGTATTCAAAATCAAATTTTTCTTGCCCCGGGAAGACGCTACATAGGCAACCTGAAACTAGAACCGAGCTTCCGTGATAGTCGCTTAATAGTATTTAAGGGGCGATCAAAAAGTTCCCGCTTGAGGGCATTGTTGCAGTGTCTGTGCATTGTAGCGCGACTGCGATGTTATAGTATACAGGGTGGTCCATTGATCGTGACCGGGTCAAATATCTCACGAAATAAGCGTTAAACGAAAAAACTACAAAGAACGAAACTCGTCTAGCTTGAAGGGGGAAACCAGATGGCGCTATGGTTGGCCCGCAATATGGCGCTGCCATAGGTCAAACGGATATTGACTGCGTTTTTTTAAAATAGGAACCCCCATTTTTAATTACATATTCGTGTAGCACGTAAAGAAATATGAACGTTTTAGCTGGAGCACTTTTTTCGCTTTGTGATAGATGGCGCTGTAATAGTCACAAACATATGGCTCACAATTTTAGACGAACAGTTGGTAACAGGTAGGTTTTTTAAATTAGAATACAGAACTTAGGTACGTTTGAACATTTTATTTCGGTTGTTCCAATGTGATACATGTACCTTTGTGAACTTATCATTTCTGAGAACGCATGCTGTTACAGCGTGATTACCTGTAAATACCACATTAATGCAATAAATGCTCAAAATGATGTCCGTCATCCTCAATGCATTTGGCAATACGTGTAACAACATTGCTCTCAACAGCGAGTAGTTCACCTTCCGCAATGTTCGCACATGCATTGACAATGCGCTGACGCATTTTGTCAGGCGTTGTCGGTGGATCACGATAGCAAATATCCTTCAACTTTCCCACAAAAAGAAATCCGGGGACTTCAGATCCGGTGAACGTGCTTCGACGACCAATCCACCTGTCATGAAATATGCTATTCAGTACCGCTTCAACCGCAAGCGAGTTATGTGCCGGATATCCATCATGTTGGAAGTACATAGCCATTCTGTTATGCAGTGAAACATCTTGTAGTGACATCGGTAGAACATTACGTAGGAAATCAACATACATTGCACCATTTAGATTGCCATCGATAAAATGGGGGTCAATTATCCTTCTTCCCATAATGCTGCACCATACATTAACCCGCCAAGGTCACTGATGTTCCACTTGTCGCAGCCATCGTGGATTTTCCGTTGCCTGATAGTGCATATTATGCCGGTTTACGTTACCGCTGTTGGTGAATGACGCTTCGTCGCTAAATAGAACGCGTGCAAAAATCTGTCATCGTCCTGTAATTTCTATTGCGCCCAGCGGCAGAACTGTACACGACGTTCAAAGTCATCGCCATGCAATCCTTGGTGCATAGAAATATGGTACGGCTGCAAACGATGTTGATGTAGCATTCTCAACACCGACGTTTTTGAGATTCCCGATTCTCGCGCAATTTGTCTGCTACTGATGTGCGGATTAGCCGCGACAGCAGCTAAAACACCTACTTGGGCATCATCATTTATTGCATGTCGTGGTTGACGTTTCACATGTGGCTGAAGACTTCCTCTTTCCTTAAATAACGTAACTATCCGGCGAACGATCTGCATACTTGGATGATGTCGTCCAGGATACCGAGCAGCATACATAGCACACGCCCGTTGGGCATTTTGGTCCCAATAGCCATACATCAATACGATATCGGCCTTTTCCGCAATTGGTAAACGTTTTTTTTTTTATATTGAATTTCAATTCCCCCCGAAGGGGGCGGGCTGGCAGCAGCTTAGTATGCCGCTCTTCAGCCGACAGATTTTGTGACAAAGATCAAGAGAACAAATAATAACAAAACAGGCGATAAAATCGGAGACAAGGCGAAAAGAAATCGTGGAACTTAAAACAACAACAGAGGGATGATGATGCTAATAAAAATACATACGAAGCAGACAGGGAAAACAATAGACAATTAAAAAACACGGCGACAGTCTGGAGTCTGTTCGCAAAAGACATAAAATTCACACCTAGCGACAGCATGGTTTCTGTTCGCAACACGAGAAAGACAAACATCACTGAATAGTCACTGGAACACTGCACTAAAAAGTTGGCAAATGTGACACCACAGTCGAGAGCAGGTGGGGGGAAAACTGGACAGAAGATGGGAAAACAAAAAAAGGGGGGAAAGGAGAGTAAAAGCGAAGGGGGGAACTGGGAAAGGAGCTGATGGAGGATGAGGACCCAGAAGAGGGGTGGGGGGCAGACGCGACAGGGAGTGGGGTAGGCAGAGGAGGGGAATACAAAAGGACTGGGGGGAGAAGGGAGGTAGGGAGAGGTTTAGTGGGGAGAAAACAGGACGGAAGGGAGAGGGGAAGAGGGAGCCCAGGGAAAGGACAGAGGAAAGGAGGGGGAGTGAGGATCAGAGTTGATAGGAAGGATAAATGGAGGAAGAGAGGGCATCATCCGGGAGGGGGAGTTGATGGAAGCCACCTTGGGAAAGGAGATGGAGGGTGTAGAGATGGAGGGTAGGGGGGACACAACGTTGAAGACGTGGCAGGGGGCGGGGATGGGAGAGGAGAGGAGCAACCAGGGGGTGAGGGGGTTCAAGACGGCGGGAGGTGTAGAGGATGCGGATATGTTCGAGGGTAAACGGTTCATTTTAACACGGTAATGTATCACGAAGCAAATACCATCCGCACTAGCGGAATGTTACGTGATACCACGTACTTATACGTTTGTGACTATTACAGCACCCTCTATCACAAAGCGAAAAAAGTGGTCCAACTAAAACATTCATATTTCTATACGTACTACACGAATATGTAATAAAAATGGGGGTTTCCATTTTAAAAAACGCAGTTGATATCCGTTGGACCGATGGCAGCGCCATCTAGCGGGCCAACCATAAAGCCATCTGGTTTCCCCCTTCTAGCTAGACGAGTTTCGATCTTTGTAGTTTTTTTCATTTGACGCTTATTTCGTGAGATATTTGGCTCGGTCACGATCAATGGACCACCCTGTATAAGCACCGATATGTAGGATTAGCTTGGCATTCGTGTCTTTCCGCAGTGAGTACAGTAAATGCGTGAATGTGTTACCACATGCGTCCAAACAGGATTGATATGCTGTCATTCTTTTCTTGGCTGCTGAAGGATATTCATCGGAGAAGGAGGAATGTGTATGGGACAGCACGTCTGTCGAAAACCTTGACAACTACGACAAGAGGCGCTGCTGCTTCATGATAAAGCACGTCCTAACACCGCAAGTGTCATGAAGTAGAAGTTACGCCAAATCAAGTAGGAGACACTCTAGCCCCGCCCTATAATCCTGATCTCTCGCCATGCGACAATCACGCCCACTCTCCCTGAAGGAACGCCCTTGAAGGGTTGACGGTATCTGTCGGACGAGGATGTGCACCAGGCAGTTACGGACTTCTTCATGCAGCAGGACTCGGCGTTTCACCAGTCGGGTATATTCAACGTGGTGCGTCGGTCAGATGATTGCCTCTGTCTTTATGGAGATTTTGCCTGATAAGCATACTGATTCTGGACTTTACGGCCTTTGAACGAAAACTTCTTGATCGCGCTTATAGATTTCAGCTAGTATACCTTCCGATTTTCTTTAGTAGAAATTTCTTGGTTTTTTTCTATATTAACTAGTTGTAGAAATAGTTTCTGAGGTTTGGAATATATATGATTTTGCTCTCTGATAGCACAGAACAAGTCACGGTCGGAAGTAAACGCGTTATCAAAATTTTGAAATATGGATGGCAGAATTCCAGCAAGATAGCCTCTGTATGCTAGTTTAAAGCCGGGATAGTCGGAAAGAGATGGAGGATGTAGTAAAAAGAAAGTGTTTCGGTAATTACTGTAACGATTTGAGAGGCGAGTGGGACCAAAGGTCGTCAGGCACAAATATGGAGCACAGACAGGAAGCAACAGCTCTCTCTGAAGGGTTGGCACCCAGAGAGACTACCATTGAAGTTTAGCGATGCCACAGCTATCACGGTCCTCATATTAATCAGCATATGTTTCCTTTGTTGGTCGTTATTTGTCGTCAGTCTTCTAACTGTTCGATGCGGCACGCTATTAATTCCTCTCCTGACAGCCTCTTCATCTCTAAGTAGCACTTTCTCCTAACGTCTTCCGTTATCTGTTGGTTATATTCCAGTCTATCAGAATGAGATTTTCACTCTGCAGCGGAGTATGCGCTGATATGAAACTTCCTGGTAGATTAAAACTGTGTGCCGGACCGAGACTCGAACTCGGGACCTTTGCCTTTCGCGGGCAAATGCTCTATCAGCTGAGCTACCCAGGCACAACTCACACTCCGTCTTCACAGCTTTACTTCTGCCAATATCTCGTTTCCTACCTTCCAAACTTCACAGAAGCTCTCCTGCGAACCTTCCAGAACTAGCACACCTGAAAAAAAAAAAAGGTTACTGCGGAGGCATGGCTTAGCCACAGCCTGGGGGAAGTTTGGAAGGGAGGAGACGAGATACTGGCAGAAGTAAAGCTGTGAGGACGGGGCGCGAGTCGTGCTTGGGTAGCTCAGATCGTAGAGCACTTGCCCGCGAAAGGCAAAGGTCCCGAGTTTGAGTCTCGGTCCGGCACACAGCTTTAATCTGCCAGGAAGTTTCATTCCAGTCTATGTTCTTAGCCTTACAATTCCCTCAAGGCATATTCTGTCATCCTGTCCCTTCTTCTTACCAGTATTTTCCATGTGTTCCTATCCTCATGGATTCTGCTGTCGTATCTTATCTGTCCATAGCGTCCTTCTGTAGCACCACATCTCAAACTGTTCGGTTCTCTACTTTCCGGTTTTCCAGCAGACCACGATTCGCTTCTATACAATATTGCGCTCACACAGATCTTTTCCTCTAATTAAGTCCAATGTTTGGTTCTAGTAAACTTCTTCTCAACAGGAATGCCCTTTTTGCCTGTGTTAAAAATGGTTCAAATGGCTCTGAGCACTATGGGACTGAACATCTTAGGTCATCAGTCCCCTAGAACTTAGGACTAGTTAAACCTAACTAACCTAAGGACATCAAACACATCCATGCCCGAGGCAGGATTCGAACCTGCGACCGTAGCAGTCGCGCGTTTCCGGACTGCGCGCCTAGAACCGCGAGACCACCGCGGCCGGCTTGCCTATGTTAGTCTGCTTGCTTCGCCCAACGTGAATTGTTTGCTTCCAAGGTAGCAGAACTTCAATTCATCAACTTCGTGGTCTTCAATTTTTATATCAAGTTTACCGATAATCTCATTTCTCCTACTGCTCATGATTTTCGTCTTTCTTTGCGCTACTTTCAGTCTATAGTGTGCGCTCATTATGCTGTTCATTCTGTTATTTTAGGCCTTTTACTAAAAAGACCGTTCATTTCACGCAAGAGGTCCTGCAGTTTTTCTTCGCTTTGAGTGAAAGCAGCAGAATTATAAGCGGATTTTTATCACTGATACCTGTCACCCTAAAATTCAGTACCACTCCTGAACCCTTTTTGTACTTCTGGCATCGCTTCTTCGCTGTATAGATGGAAAAGTATCGTCGAAAGAGTACATCCTTGACTAATAACCCTTCCAACACGAGCGCTAGATCCTGATCTCCCATTCTTATTTTTCCGTCTTGGAAAGCTTACGTATAGAACTTACATCTATTTACCTGAGAACTTGAAACAGCGCATGTGACGAAATCAACTGCTTCCTTCATACTGAGAATCTTCGCGCCAAGAAAAGACGTACTAATAAAAAGAGGACAACATTGACAAGTGGAAAATGGAAGCGAGTATGAACATAATGGACTGTCCGTCGACGCACAAAGAACCCAGCTGCTGCAGTTGGGTGGCCTTACCCGTATCTCCTAATAATATTGAAAGGAGTTCCATCACTCATCGAGAGATGGCAGTGGCATCGTTTTCACAGTGGCGAGGGTCTTGAATTCACCATAGATTTTCACAGTGGCGAAGATCTTGATTCAACATAGGTCAGCCAGTTTGCACGGAGTATTGTTAACATACGCAAAGCAGTCTATATGTTAGTAAAGACAGTATCAAAATTCCTAATGTAGTTTCTGTGATTAGCATGAACATAAAAATAGAAATCGCAGCGGGGAACTTTAATTCATGTATACATTGGAAAGTTTGTTATAGAGTGCCTAAAGCGGTGGTCGTCAAACCATGGCCCGCGGGCCGCCTGTGGCCCGAATCAAGTGTTCGTGCAGCCTGCTGTTCTCAAAAGTATTTTATAATAACATGTTTCTAGCAACTAATAGCAGAATCCAAAAGTGTCCGCTAACCTTAAGAGCTTCTTAGAGTGTATTTTTCTTGTTCAGAAAAAAAAAAAAAAAAATTAAATGGTTCAAATGGCTCTGAGCACTATGGGACTTAACATCATCAGTCCCCTAGACCTTAGAACTACTTAAACCTAACTAACCTAAGCGCTAAGGACATTACACACATCCATGCCCGAGGCAGGATTCGAACCTGCGACCGTAGCGGTCGCGCGGTTTCAGACTGAAGCGCCTAGAACCGATCGGCCACACCGGCCTGCTGTAACAAACAAAAACATTTACAGGGGCAGTAACATTTTATGATGTGCTTAATTTTTAATTGATGGTGGTGAATTCAGCCGTGATCTTACGTCAGGGGCAGAATGGTATGTACCGCGGTCACTGCAGTGTTGATAGGAACGACGGGTGGGGGGACGGGGCTGGGGGGTGGGGTGGGGGGAGAATATTTTATATCTTTTTTTCGAACTCTGACTGCTAGCCCAAACAGCTACAATCAGTAGCTGCGCTACAAATTTAAATGGAAGTGACATGGATTCGTGAAAGCGTGTTTTACAGACGGTCATCTTCAAATGTAACACACGTTTGTAGCAAGTAATTGGAAATCAAATAAGGGCTGTTGGAATACTGCACAATGAGTAAAAGAAAACTGACATTTAGAATATTTAATGAAAGTTTGTGTCGTATGTCATAATGAAATTAATGTTATTAATTAATATAACATACTGATTTATGTATGTTACCAGTTAAGAGTAAGATCTGTTGGGGAAGGTGTGGTGAAGTGGTCAAGACGGGAAAAGTGACCATTGGATATTTTCGGCCCTGAACAGCGCTGCTGCTTGCCGAGAAGTGGTCAGACGAGTTCTAATGTACATCGCCATTGTGTCAGTGAGACTGACAGAGGAAGCTCGTTACTTTATTTTTTAGTATAATCTTTTTTGTTTTTGAATCGTCTGTCGTGAAGACAAGTCATTTATATTATTCTTGTTACCTCAGTTGCGTGAAGAGTAATAATTTGTACAATTTTAATGTTTAAACAACGTCTTTGGCCTACATATGTAGTTCCTTGTTATATATTTCAGTTTGATAGTTTCTTCTGTGAATCACTATTGCCGACATGGCGTCCGACCTGGAAAAGTGGCTACAGCGTTCACCCCAAATATGAATTAGTTACTTTCATATATCAAGCAAAAGATTACAGATCAGACTGACTTTTACATCTTTTTATACATGTAAAGATATCATCCGCCATTCTATCCCTTTGTGACAATTCTGAATTAATAAAGTTATATTTTTGAAAACTCTCCAAGTTCTATCTAGCTAATACAAATCCCCGGTTCAAAACGGTGTGCTGCAGTCGCTTGGTCTTCTTTCAGATACTAAGGTGTGAAGAAAATGGATAGAAAATGTTGCTGGAAATCAGAACAACAAACATGAGATGCTGTTGCATTGTCACTTGGTACAGTATCCGCTTAGGTGCGGAAAATTGGTCACTTTGTAAGCCTTCAGAAAAATGCATTTATTTCGTATATATTATTTACTTTTTCACTTAAAAATACCTGGTGTGTGGGCTTGCAATACATAGATTCAAAATGTTCAAGTGGTAATCTTCTATCAATAAGCGTAGTGTGCTGAAAATTTTATTTCTCTCTGAGTGGCTACCACCCCGACCCCTCCTTCCGATAAGGTCCGAGGAGTCGCCGTTAAGCAAAAATGTTTGACGACAACTGGCCTAAAGACTCTGTGTTAGACTTTCTATTATGATTGATGTTTATAAATGATTTATCATATCACTTGTAGGCAGATAAGGCGGTTTTGTTCGCAGATGATATTAGTCCTTTTTTAAACGTGCATAAGAGAGCTGATTTACAGCGGAAGATTTCAGTGATAACGAAAGAAGCTGAAAGACAGTGTACAGACTGTTACGCGGTGCTAAACGATATAAATGGGGGGACATAACAATAACACAGGAGCAATTTAATGCTATAATTATGTAGTAATAACATTAAACAAGCGTCTTACAAACAGTTTCTGGGTGTTTGGTTAGATGACCATCCAAGGTGGTAAGGTCATTCACTACTGGACGAAAGGTTAAGTGAATACTGATGTGTCTCAAGGATGCGCTTGGACTACTGTAACACTGAAACAGGACTGTGTCCTTAAAACGCAAACGTGTGTGTCCGTTG
The DNA here is from genome assembly GCF_023898315.1 of Schistocerca nitens. Taxonomy (NCBI): domain Eukaryota; kingdom Metazoa; phylum Arthropoda; class Insecta; order Orthoptera; family Acrididae; genus Schistocerca; species Schistocerca nitens. The sequence continues at coordinate 168,565,439 of NC_064620.1, read as the reverse complement.
TGGTATGCTATGATATTCTTAGGGAACGTAAGTCTGGCAAAAGAAGCACTTAAAATTAAAAAAGAAAAAGGGAATAATGATAATGCAAGGGGTTACCTTGGGGAAGCATGCAGGAACATTTTCGAATAATTTAAAATTTTCCCTCTTACAGGATTATATACATCGACGGAAAAAAATCTCAACACCAAGAAGGAGTTGGGCGACGTAAACGAAAGTTGGCAGGCGTGTTTCTATGTCTGAAACATGACGTCTATTCAGATTTCGCGCTAGTCACATACGAATGAGGATATAAATCAGGTTTGCTTTAAATACACGCTGTAACTGCCATGAGTGTTAGTTACCTTTGAGATTGGACGTGGTGAGTTGGTGTTAGTCAAGAATGTCTTAAAGGCGACTAATACGCCATTATGAGCACCTAACTGAGTTTGAAAGAGGTCGTCTAATATGGATACGAGAAGCTGGCCGTTCCTTCTGTGATATTGCAGGAAGATTTGGCAGGAATGTAGCCGCTGTTCACAATTACTGGCGGCGGTATTCACGGGAATGTACGGTCGCCAGAAGACCGTACTCCGGATGGTCACATGGCACTACCGGGAGGCAGCAGCAATTTGAGCAGCAGTTTAGTTCGAGAACAATTCCGAGCCAGACGCTCTGTGGTGTGCATTCCACTGACCCCAAACCACCACCATTTGCGACTTCAGTGTTGTCAAAAAAGTGCCCAGGTGGAGATCTGTTGTGTTTACTGATGAAACCTGTTTCTGTCTCGGTGCCAATAATGGCCGTGTCTTGGTTAGAAGGAGACCACTTGAGAGCCTGCTAGCAACCTGTCGGCGTGCAAGACACAGTAGATGTACACCTGGAGTTATGGTCAGGATGGGATTTCGTATGACAGGAGAAGTACTCTCGTTGTTATCCCAAGCGCCATGACTGCGAAGCTGTATGTCAATCTAATGATGCTACCTGTTGTGCTGCCATTCATCAACAATATTCTAAGGGGTGTTTCCCAACAGGATAACGCTCACCCACATACCGCTGTTGTAACCCAACGTGCTGTACAGAGTATCAAATATTGCCTTGGCATGCTCGATCGCCGGCCAAGGCGGCCGAACGGTTCTAGACGCTACAGTGTGGAACCGCGCGACCGCTACGGTCGCAGGTTCAATCCTGCCTCGGGCATGGATGTGTGTGATGTCCTTAGGTTAGTTAGGTTTAAGTAGTTCTAAGTTCTATGGGACTGATGACCTCAGAAGTTAAGTCCCATAGTGCTCACAAGGGAACCTCCCCATCGCACCCCCCTCAGAATTAGTTATAAGTTGGCACAGCGGATAGGCCTTGAAAAACTGAACACACATCAATCGAGAAAACAGGAAGAAGTTGTATGGAACTATGAAAAAATAAGCAAAATATACAAACTGAGTAGTCCATGTGTGAGATAGGCGACATCCAGGTGGGTGTAAACAGATGAGCGCCGTGGTGCCGTGGTTAACGTGTGCAGCTGCGGAGCGATAGGTCTTTGGTTCAAGTCTTCCCTCGGGAGAAAATTTTAATTTTTATTTTCAGACAATTATCAAAGTTCAGGCACTCACATATAATCATCTTCGCTCTCCAAAATTCCAGGACATGTTCAGATTTACTTGGACATATGCAGGATTTGACGGTTTACACACGGAAAAATTTGAAAACGTTAAAAACATATGTTTTGACAGAGCACAGACAAAACTGTGCGACTGTGAAACTGTTGCATTCATTTGTTGCAGTTTATGTGACAAACTCTTATGTTTTCTGTGGTGTCACTGCCAGACACCACACTTGCTAGGTGGTAGCTTAAATCGGCCGCGGTCCATTAGTACATGTCGGACCCGCGTGTCGCCACTGTGTGATCGCAGACCGAGCGCCACCACACGGCAGGTCTCGAGAGACGTACGAGAACTCGCCCCAGTTGTACGACGACGTTGCTAGCGACTATACTGACGAAGCCTTTGCTCTCATTTGCCGAGAGACAGTTAGAATAGCCTTCAGCTAAGTTACTGGCTACGACTTAGCAAGGCGCTAATTGTCACAGTGCATGTATCTTACGAGTCTCATTTGTATAGTCAAGAGAGATGTACCAAAGGAAGCATTAAAAGTTAAGTATATTCCAAAGCTACGTATTTTCTTTATAGTATTCAATACGTATCCTGTTCCAGACTTGACGCCAGTCGGCGTGTGTGTACGCGTGCCTTTCGGCTTCCTCCTCAGTATGGCGTGACTACCTTGTTACGCCACAACATTTTCACACTTTTTTGAAAGTGATTATCACATCCACACGAAAACCTAAATTGGGCAAGGTAGAAGAATCTTTTTACCCATTAACCAAGTGTACAAGTTAGGTGGGTCGACAACATATTCCTGTCATGTGAAGCACATGCCGTCACCAGTGTCGTATAGAATATATCAGAGGTGTTTTCCTGTGGAGGAATCGGTTGACCTATGACCTTGCAATCAAATGTTTTCGGTTTCCATTGGACAGGCACGACCTTTCGGCTACTAATCGCACGGGTTTGCGGTGTGGTCGCAAAACACAGACACTAAACTTATTACAGTGAACAGAGACGTCAATGAACGAACGGACAGATCATAACTTTGCGAAAATAAAGAAAGAAAAATTTTCACTCTTGGGAAGATTTGAACCAGGAACCTCTCGTTCCGCAGTTGCTCACGCTAACCACGGGACCACGGCGCTCCTGAACGCAGATTGTCCTAGACGTTGCCTATCTTGCACATGGACTATATATATATATATATATATATATATATATATATATATATATATATATATATTGCTTATTTTTTTCATAGTTCCACACAACTTCTTCCTGTTTTCTCGATTGATCTGTGTTCAGTTTTTCAAGGCCTATCCACTGTGCCAACTTATAACTAAATCTGAGGGGGGTGCGATGGGGAGGTTCCCTTGTCAGAGCCATTTGAACCATGCTCGATCACTAAATCAGTCTCCAATCGAGCGCATATAGGGCATCATCGGACGACAAATCCAGCGTCATCCACAACCAACCGTCTCTGTATTGAACGACTAAGTGCAACAGGTATGGAACTCCATCTCACAAACTGTCATCCGCCACCTGTACAACACAATGGATACACATTTACATGCCTGCATTCAATATTCTTGCGGTTACACCGGTTATTAATATACCAGCATTTCACATTTGCAATGGCTTATCTCGCGCTTACATTAACCTGTCATCTTACAATGTTAATCACTTAAATATGTAGTTACATAGACAAATATTTTCCCGAAATTTCATGACATTATTTTGTGGTGGTGTGATTTTTTTCCCATCAGTGTATATGTGTGAAGGTGAGTGTTACCTGAAAACTGATAAGGGGCGTTCAGCATCAAATCCCCAATTTCTCAATTACAAAACTCGGAGTAGATATGATTTTTATAGAAAAGTGCATAGCAAAATAGGGTAACAGGCTCTGAAGGTAAGAAACATAGACTGAACAAGAAAGAGACGGACAGAAGCTGTAACGTGCAACGACTCGAACTACAAAGGGGGAAGGTGAAGATGATGATCATTGCAAATAAGAAACAAATACTTCTGTGAATGGCAGAAATAAATACGAGGTTCTGAAGTGTGTGCATATGATCGATCATTTGCTCTTCATATATGTATACCAAAAAGATATATTCTATGAAAGGCATGGAAATATAGGCCTACTGCATAAACGCAGAATTCATCTCTCTTCTGCTCCAATCGTGAATAATACCACATCATTGATCTTTTCAATATAAGAGTATCCATTGTCCAACGCCCACAGTTACGTGCACACAATTACTTAAAAAGTGACATGATAAATTATAATTTTTATCAGCAGCCCTTGAGAATATTGCGGAATGTATAAGTGGTACAGTTTCCATTGCACTTCATCAGGTCTGTGAAAAAGTTCAAGATTCAAAGAAGAGTGCAAAAAGGAGATTCCGTATAAACAAACGTAATGTCAGGCCTAATCTGAGGACGATATTACTGAGAATGTACGTTTGGAGCACAGCATTGTATGATAGTGAATCATGGACTATGGGAAATCCGGAATAGAAGAGAATCGAAGCGTTTGAGATGTTCTATAAAAATATGTTGGAATTTAAATCGAATGGTAAGGTACAGAAGAGGAGGTTCTTCGCAGAATCGTCAAAGTAAGGCACATATAGGAAACACTGCAAGAAGAAGGGACAGGTTGATAGGAAATCGGTTAAGACATCAGAGAATAACTTCCATGATACTAGAGGGGGCTGTAAAAGGTAAAAACTGTAGAGGAAGACAGAGATTGGAATGTTGTTGTTGTTGTTGTTGTGGTCTTCAGTCCAGAGACTGGCTCTCCATGCTACTCTATCCTGTGCAAGCTTCTTCATCTCCCAGTACCTACTGCAACCGACATCCTTCTGTATCTGCTTAGTGTACTCATCTCTTGGTCTCCCTCTACGATTTTTACCCTCCACGCTGCCCTCCAATGCTAAATTTGTGATCCCTTGATGCCTCAGAACATGTCCTACCAACCGGTCCCTTCTTCTTGTCAAGTTGTACCACAAACTCGTCTTCTCCCCAAATCTATTCAATACCTCATTAGTTATGTGATCTAGAGAGTGGAATACATCGTACAAATAAATGAGGGTGTATACAGGGTGATTTTTTCTACCGTGTACAGACTCTAGGTCTAATGAACTTATGTCCGGAAATGCATGGTTTCCATGCTAGAGACTATTTATTCAATTATACTTTGTTACAGAGACTGAGGTCTAATACGCCACTGTCCCATGCACCCACAGTACAGTATGAATTGTTTCCTCCTAGGAGGTGGTACTGTTCCTCATACACAATGGTTCCGTATTCGAATTGATAGCTTACCGACTTGGTGTTAACTTACGGAAAGGCAAATGCCAACGGGCGGCGGGCAGCAAGGTTGTATCAGGAGACCTATCTCCGTCGACAACAACCACAGCAATCAAGTTTGTATCAGCGTTTCGCCGTTTGTCAGAATCAGGAAATCATGAAGGACGTACCCGAAATGTTCGAACACCAGATCTGGAGGAAAATATGATGAACGCCGTGGAAGGCGACTGCCATGTCAGTACCAGACAGTTAGTCGGCCAGTATAGGGCAAGCCAGACGACCGTGCGGAACTTTCTCCATGACAATTGTTGCTACCATTATCACTTACAGCATGTTCAGGGCTTAGTAGCGACAGACTTTCCACATCGGGAGCAATTTTGTTACTAGTTTCTCCTCCAGGCAACGCGATTCCGGGATTTGTGTCGTCCATCCTATTCACGGATGAGGCCAGCTTTATGTGGAGTGGTATCTTTAACTTTCATAACAGTCATCTGTGCGATAGTGCTCAGAACACCCATGCTATGGTGACAGCGAATCATCAGCATCGATGCGCCGGAATGTGTGGGCCGGGATAACTGGCGACTGTATTTCGGGACCAGTCCTCCTTCCACGTCACCTAACAAGCCGGAACTATCGGTGTTTCTTGCGGGTGAATTTGACTCCCCCGCTGGAAGAAGGGTCATCGATGTTCCGGAGGCTTATGTGGCTGCTATATGATGGTGCTCCAGCCCATTTCGCCGTTAACGTCCGGACGCATCTCAAACGTGTCTTCGCTGGTCGATGGATCGGACGAGGGGGACCAGTTGCATGGCCTGTTCGTTCACCGGATCTCAACCCGTGCGATTTCTGGTAATGGGGCCATCTCGAAAATACTGTGTATGCAGAGCCATGTGGAGACACTTGAGCAGCGTATTCATGCTGTCTTTTGACACTGTTCGGATGCAGCCTGGCCGATGTGAACGAGTGAGACAGAATACGCTGCGGCGCGTGCACGCATGCGTTGATCCACATGAGAATCGTTTTGAACACATGCTGTAACTGTGGTTGCATGGTACAGCACGTTTTAGACCACAGTCTCTGTAACAATGCGTGATTGAATAAACGGTCTCTGGAATGGAAACCATGCATTTGCGGTCATAAGTTCATTAAACTTTTTTTGTTCCATATCCCCTCATCGGTGAATCCCTAGAGCTTGATCATGGTGGAAGAAATCACTGTGTCTATGATCTTCGTATAAATATATGAAGAAGAAATACGTGTCAATGGAACTTACCTGAATGACGTCGTAATGTGTATCTCTGACACAGTTAATCTTCAACCAGGGATGGAAGAATTATGAACAGTAACTTAAAAGTAGGCTTGAAAATCAGGTACAATAAGACTAAAATAAAGTATAAGCAGTATATTGAAAAGAAGAGAGCACAGAGTAACAATGAATTCATAGCACCCTTTGTCGCTGCTGATCAACAAAGCTGCAACAGCAAGAAGGATGGTAAGTAACAAAATGTGACTCTTTGTGCTCATACAATACATGAGAACTATTTTTTTTTGCAAACACCGATCAGTCGCGAAAATAAAATCACATTCAAAATCCGGTGACGTTTCTCGTGGATGTGTTGCATAGTATCTCTAATATGCTCGTCTATTGCGTCACGCCACACTTTTCAGTTCTGAGCGCACAGTGAGGACGTAAAGATGCCTAGAAAATACTGTCTCCCGCCAAATTTGAAGCCCTGCTGAGGGTTTCGCCTGATTTCATGCAGCCCACATAACGTAACTGTCACGCGCTTCCTTTTTCATGACAATTCTCGGCCGCATACTGTAGTTGCAATGAAGATGATCCTGCAGTGTTTTCGCAACACAGCCCAGACTTGGGTCTCTCTGATTTTCATTTCTTCGTTCACATGGGCCATTGGCTATGAGGACAGCACTTTGGCACATACAACTAGTTGCGGACCAGCATAAGGAGTTGCAGGAAAGCACAGGCGGCTGTCTTTTATGTCAAGTGTATTGGAGAGTTGGTGCCACGTTCAGAAAAATGTCAAAGTCCGAGTGGCGAATGTGTAGAGAAGTCTTGCGGAAAGTGGATGTCCAACAGCTGTAAATTTATGGAATGCTTTTATTATACTATCACCATCATCAGGTCTCTAACGAGATTAGCCATCCAGTCGTTTGTGCTTGCTAATTGGTTTCTGTAGATATCTTGACAGTAGATGTAGACACTTGACACGGAGCAGTGGCGGCTTGTAGTAATGTAACAATATCGATATACTCTGCATGGGGGCTTAATTATATAAAGATGAAATGCAAATAATTTTAATTTCTTGCTTTAGTAGCTGTCTGTTCGATTACGAAGTCTCGTAAAGGTTGGCCCTGACTAGTATTATTACGCAATCTGACTGCATAGAACAACAACAAAGAATGAAATGGAAATTTTCATTAACACAATTAATTAATTAAGTCCCCAGCAACTATAAAACCTACGAAACCAAAGTACAAGTGTAACTGTTCTGTGTGTGGGAGTATGACTCAACGTACGCATCTGGCACGGTTCTTCTTCAACAACACAAGAAATTTTAAATATCATTTATACTGAATTAATTAAAGGAAATAGAAATACCATAATTACTCAAGAAAACCAGAATTACACTCTAATCCCAGAACACAAGCCAGATGCTTTGTTGACTGAACCTGTAATGAAGCATTATTTACGACATTAAATAATGAAAAATAAATCAAGTTTCGTTACCTTCATATATTGACCAAAATCACTCTAATCATTACAATATATCTCCACACCGACTCGCTATTACCACATCTCAACAAGAACTTTTCAGTATCACATCTCAGCAAGCACTCCCTACTAGCACATCTCAAAAAACACTCTCTGCTACGAGTTCTTAACAAGCACTGCCCACTACGACATCTCAATAATCACTGCCAGTGGAGGCGGCGGAACAATACTCTCTAGCGCGATCTCTGGCGCTGTGGCTCAGTGTAGCCACCTTTCATATGCCCTTCCTCCACGGGCTAGAATTTGATGGTATTTTTGCCAGCATTGGTGGTGAAAATACCACCAAATTCGTAAAAAAAATACAGACAAAAATAAAAGATAATATTAATGCGTAAATATCATATAACTAGATAAAATTTTGGCTTTGCACTGACCTTTCAATAACCTAATATATAGAATACAGTAAGCAATACAAATTCTTTCATAAATGTGACTTTACATAATAGTTTACACAAGTATTATGTGGTTAAATAATTCAATCAATAGCGTCAGCAATGACGAATATGTGCAGGTAAGAGTCTCATAACTTTTCACAACAGTAATACACAAAAAATCAGTTTATACAAATATTCACATAAACGCTTTCCATAGCCCAAGAAACAAGTAGTTGACAGTTCCAGCAGTAGCACCCAGCAATGGTCAACAGGTGCAAAAACCAACAAGTGACATTTTTTCAGTAGAAACAGTCCATCAGTGGCACCCAGTAATGTTGAATAGGTGCAGACACCAACAAGTAACACCATTTCAGTATAAGCAGTTCCATTAGTGGCACCAGCAATGTTGAGCAGGTGCACACAGCAACAGGTGACATCTTTTCAGTAGAAGCAGTCCATCAGTGGCACCCAGCAATGTTGAGCAGGTGCAGACACCAACAAGTGACATCATTTCAGTAGAAGCAGTCCATCAGTGGCACCCAGTAATGTTGAATAGGTGCAGACACCAACAAGTGACATCATTTCAGTAGAAGCAGTCCATCAGTGGCACCCAGTAATGTTGAATAGGTGCAGACACCAACAAGTAACACCATTTCAGTATAAGCAGTTCCATTAGTGGCACCAGCAATGTTGAACAGGTGCAGACACCCACAAGTAACATCTTTTCAGTAGAAGCAGTCCATCAGTGGCACCCAGTAATGTTGAATAGGTGCAGACACCAACAAGTAACACCATTTCAGTATAAGCAGTTCCATTAGTGGCACCTGCAATGTTGAACAGGTGCAGACACCCACAAGTAACACCTTTTCAGTAGAAGCAGTCCATCAGTGGCACCCAGTAATGTTGAATAGGTGCAGACACCAACAAGTAACACCATTTCAGTATAAGCAGTTCCATTAGTGGCACCAGCAATGTTGAACAGGTGCAGATATCAACAGGTGACATCTTTTCAGTATAAGCAGTTCCATTAGTGGCACCAGCAATGTTGAACAGGTGCAGACACCCACAAGTAACATCTTTTCAGTAGAAGCAGTCCATCAGTGGCACCCAGTAATGTTGAATAGGTGCAGACACCAACAAGTAACACCATTTCAGTATAAGCAGTTCCATTAGTGGCACCTGCAATGTTGAACAGGTGCAGACACCCACAAGTAACACCTTTTCAGTAGAAGCAGTCCATCAGTGGCACCCAGTAATGTTGAATAGGTGCAGACACCAACAAGTAACACCATTTCAGTATAAGCAGTTCCATTAGTGGCACCAGCAATGTTGAACAGGTGCAGATATCAACAGGTGACATCTTTTCAGTATAAGCAGTTCCATTAGTGGCACCAGCAATGTTGAACAGGTGCAGACACCAACAAGTAACACCATTTCAGTATAAGCAGTTCCATTAGTGGCACCAGCAATGTTGAGCAGGTGCACACAGCAACAGGTGACATCTTTTCAGTAGAAGCAGTTCCATTAGTGGCACCAGCAATGTTGAATAGGTGCCGACACCAACAAGTGACATCATTTCGGTAGAAGCAGTCCATCAGTGGCACCCAGTAATGTTGACCAGGTGCTGACCGCAGTCCATAAAATTCACTATCACTAATCACACTGTTCATCAGCAGAAATTAAACATGTCCTAGTGGCACCAATCATGTAGAAAAAGTGCAAATAACAGTCCATACTATTCCCTATCACTAATCACACAGTTCATCAGCAGAAATTAAACATGTCCTAGTGGCACCAATCATGTAGAAAAAGTGCAAATAACAGTCCAAAATATTCCCTATCACTAATTAGACAGTTCATCATACAAATAATAATAAACACACAAATGATATCAGATAATTGTCATATTAACTATTACAATACACAAATAGCAGTAAACTTATAATATTTATGGGTGTCAGTGCAAGCCACAACAAACAAGTAAAATAATATTTAGGAGATAGGTTGGGATCACTTCTCTGGGATTATAAAAGGAAAACACACAAAACACACTCACTCATCTTTCATCCACATCTAGTGCTACTGTGTAGTTGAATAGTGTTAACTGTGTAAATGCAATTCTGTCAAAATTTTATGTTCATCACGTGTATCAAGTAGTAGTGGCAGCAATGTATAACCGTCAATAATAGTTAGTCAACGTCATAGTCATCATGTCAAGACCAATGTTTGCCAAGCCAGATCAAAATGTACGGTTGCTGAACAACTGCCAGTGAGCCAAGATATGCAATTACTTCCTCTCTCCAAAAAAAAGTATATACTGCTTATTGATTTAACAAAGTGTGTGTGTAGGCAATCTTCCTTCTACTTGAGTGTTCTAGTCTGCCATCTTCATCCTCCTTGTTCCATATAGACCAACAAAAAAAAATATGCTCCTCACTTACTTCACCTCTTATCCACCAAAACTCCAATAATCATCAGCATCACATAATCTCAATACTTCAATAATACCTCTTCAATACGTCGATCATCAATATCATTTACCTTACCTCTTGTCCACGAAAACTCCAATAATCATCAACTTCACATAATCTCAATACCTCAATCATACCTCTTCAATACGTCGATATATATAACCTCATTGCCAATATCATTTCACTTCCATAACAACTCTTTCCTCTAGTCAGTCTCCTCAAACAAGTGCAGACAAAATCCTAATGCAAACCTCAATTCATCATCTCATACAATCCGAAGACACAATGTCAACACACAACCTCTCGTGTAATCCATCTGATCCAAATCTGCTACTCATTATAAATTATAAGATACATTTTGTCTACCTTGTCCATCATTAAATAAAAGAAATGCGTACATGACCTCTAACAGACTTAGTTCGAATAACTCTCAGTAATTAATTACGATTACGGAGTGTGAATGATCATAATATTTCACAGTGTGTACACCACTTCAAGAATCATGGCAGAAGCAAACATGTGGAGTATTTCTTGTGTCAAGTGTCACTTCCTATTTCAATTACTCACGAAAAATGCAGTGTAATAACTGTCGATGGTCTAAACCTAGTGTTGGTATGTCATGTCGTTATCTTCCTTCCTATTAGCATAAATTTATACAGCTTCCATAAAACCTCCAGCTCATGTGACTTCTATGAAGTTTCTCGTACTAATGTCGTTCGTCGAATTATAGCAGTTCATTTTCTTATCTTAAAAATATAAAGCACTGAGCGTAAGCAAAACATGCAATAGCGAGTAAATATACCAGTAGAGAACAGAATGTCAACAAGTGGATGCAGCACAATCCCTACAACGAGGCTCTGCCAAGCAAACAATCTATAATTAATACCACAGTGTAACCTAAACTCTATGTTCGTACACAGTATATCAGCATTTCTATATTCTAAATTAAAGAGTAGTTATGACAACAAAACAGAAGTGTGTAAATATGCAATCCATACGCACAGCAGCAAACATATATCTTACGTAATAAACAAGTCATTAGCATCATTCAGCATAAGCAAATAAATGTTCATATGTAATCTTAATAAGTAAACATGAAGGCGCAAGCAGATAAATCACAATGTGTAACCTACATACCTAACTACAGTCAGCACAATTAATCAGGTGACAATTATAATTTAAATAAATAAGCACAGCAGGCACATAATAGAAAAATATGACATCAGTGAAAAAGCAGTGCAGCCAAGCGATGCATAATATATACAAATAACAAGCCTGTTCATTAATCAATCATCGTCAAAATCAGTAAATGTACACAAGCACGTCGCTTCACAAGTAAATTCATAGAACATGAAATTTAGCACAAAGTATGAGTCACGTAATCGCAAGCAGCAAATTACGTCAAAAGTACGTACCTAAGTGGAAATATGTTACCTGAAAAATAAACTCAATTAATAGTTACCCTTTTTAGTTTATTACTTTTTTTTCTTCGAAATTGCATTCTTCCTGAAATTTTCTCCATAGCAAGTCGTCTTAACGTCGGACACGCACAGAATTTACCTGAAGGTCTTAAATATTTTACACAACCGTATCCTGAAAAATACTGAACGTTAATAACATAATTTATAAAGTCACCATAGCTTTATACAGAATTTAGTCGGAGAAATTAGACTGTGTATTTGTTTACGTCTGTCAGTGCATTCACACTGAGCGCTCGATCAGCTGTAGGCGCGTGACGTAGGAAGTGATTGTTTGCGGTCAACGACTGCCTCGTGCGCCGTGCAGACTTGACTGTTGCTTTGAGTCTGTGCCGCCGCCGGAACACGGCGCGGTATCCTTGTACTCTCCGCATGTTTACGTATAGCTGTTCGTTTCTCAAAAGTATGTCATTCCACAAAAACTTTAACGTTAGATATGTGATGTATTCCCTTAGAGCGTCGAGATTTAAGAGTCTCTACTTTGACAGTGTTATCATGAATAATTTTGCGAATTCTATATGGACCGTTATAAAGCAGAAAAAAATTGCGACACAAGCCTTTTCCTTTGTGAGATAAACGATGGGACTTAATTAACACCTTTTGACCAACTGACGAAATTTTTAAACGACCAGGACGTTTAGCTGATTTCTCTCTTCTTGCAGCCGCAGATGCAATATTTCGTAGAGCCAGGTTGACGTTGACAACTTCAGAATGCCGCAGTTTCCGTGAAGGCGGAAAAGGAACGATTTCAGAAATGCGATTTGTTGGTACTTTATTTTTTAATATCAATAGAGGCGGTAAAGAAGTTGAGTCATTAGGAAGTTCATTCAGAATGTTTTGAAAAATATGAAGATACTGATCCCAAGTTCTGTGATTCTGATGACAATAAAGACGACACAATTTATTGATTTCCTTCATCCATCTCTCTGAAGCGTTAGATTGAGGGTGAAAAAGTGAAATGAAAATTGGTTTAATCTTACGACGCCGTAGAGTACGAAGCCAAATTTTAGAGCGAAACTGTGATCCATTATCTGATATAACCTTATCAACATGACCAACTTCTTTAAGAAAATGTTTGATGAAAGCATTAGATACTGAACGAGCTGTTGCTTTGCGTAAAGGTGTAAAACACACATATTTTGATGTCAGTTCCACTGTTACGAAAATGTACGCAAAACCATTAGTAGAACGAACCACTGGACCGAACAAATCGACTGCAGCCATGTCCTTTAATTTCGCTGGAATGATAGGAAACAACGGTGCTCTGTGAGAAACAGTTGGCGGCTTAGCCTTTTGACATAATTTGCATTTGGCAAGAACAGATCGAATACGTTTTTCCATATTACTGAAGTAGCAATTTTCTCGTAATTTATGAAAGCATTTTCTGGGACCAAAGTGCGCATAACTGAAATGTGTGTACCAAATCAATTTATTGACCCACTCATCAGGAATACAAACTAACCAAACAGAGTTGTCGACCGATTTTCGTTTGAAAAGAATATCATTGCGAACTAAATAATACTGTCTGATCGCTACGCTTTCCTTCCTCCTCCACTTCTCCTTAATGTCCTTCCAGATTGGATCCTTGTTTTGCTCCTTAGCGATGTCCTGGAGCGAAGACGAAATAAAGTTCTCAAACGCAACACCTTGAATGTACATCAAACAATAATGGTTTTCTTTGCAGTCCTCTTCAGCACTTTGTTTCAAACCCATAGGTGCACATGATAAACCATCAGCTATTTGAAGATCCCTGTATGTAAACAATACTAAAATCAAATTCCTGTAGGTACAACGCCCATCGTGACAATCTGCCATGAGTTAATTTTGTCGACATAAGAAATTCCAAAGCTCGATGATCAGTGTAAACCTTAGTATGTCTACCGAACAAAAATGTGCGAAATTTTGTGAAAGCCCAAACAACAGCCAAAGCTTCAAGTTCCGTAATCGAATAATTCTTTTCGGATTTAGAGAGAACACGACTTCCAAAGGCAATAGTTTTCTGTACTACAACGCCGTCTTCTTCTATCTCTTGAAATAAATGTGCACCTAGGCCTTTGTATGATGAGTCCGTCGCCAAACAAAAATCTTTAGATAAATCCGGATGTGAAAGAAGTGGAGCAGCAACTAAAGCATCACGAAGTTGTTCAAATTCTGATTGAGCTTCCTCATCCCAACACCAATTAGAATTTTTTCCAGATAGTTCACATAAACGAGGTGTGGCCAAATTGTCCAATCTAACAAAGCGTCTAAGAAAATTACAGACACCAAGGAAACTACGAACATCACGTTTTGTGGTAGGAACAGCATAATTACGAATAGCGTCTAGTTTCTCTGGATCAGGAAGAATACCTTCTGTAGAAATAATGTGACCGAGAAATTTCACCTGAGAACGACCAAATTCAGATTTTTCCAAGTTCACTGTCATGCCAACTCGTGCAAAAATACGTAATAATGAATCCAAAATTTTGTTATGCTCACTCCAAGAACGTTTAGCAATAAGAATATCGTCAACATATGAAGTAATATTGTCACGAAGATAAACAGGTAAAATTTCATTTAAACTACGAATGAATGCTGCAGAAGATACAGTAAGTCCAAACGGTAATTTCCAAAGTCACTTTTGGGTAAAACAGTCAAATCTGGTTATTCTTTACCTACTGTCTAGATAGATGGATAGTAGAAGAGTTGTTTTTATAGATGCAAAGAATAGTGAAAGAGTAGGCAGCGGTGCAGAAAACTAAAAGGGAAATAGCACCACTACAGCTCGGGGCCCTGTGAACGCTACGGCACATATTCACTTAGTATAGTGAATCCCCTGAGGACCTTAATAGCTGCACATAAATTTCAGTTTGTGACTTAGTGGCAAATTTGGTGGAAGTGCGTACATAAATTGATCTAACCATGAACATGGATGTATGTCATTCTTAGAATTGCGGAAGATCTTAAATTTCCGAACAGTCAAAAAGTGTTTATAGTCAAAGTTTTCGCCTCGTGGCGACAAAGACCTACCGCGTCTGTCCCAGTCCCAATGTCGATTATTGTCAAGTTCGCGCGCCTGGCGTTCTTTTGTTGCATCCCGTAAAGGAAACAAATTATTTTCTTCAAACCCCCCTGGTATCTGTGATTCTAAATTTCTTTTGCTGTCTTTTCCTACGATTTCGCCTTCAAATTGTTTGACTTGCTTTTTTAATGCCTCAAATTCCCTTTTCACGCGTTCATTAAATTTTCCCTGATTTTCAACATGCTTATTTATGTTCTGGTACTCTTCGGTTTCTGCAAATGGTAATGGAGCTGTATCATCCGAATCTCTGTCCCCATGTAAACTAAGATTTGTCAATTTATCTGAAATCTCCTCAAGTCTTTCCGATAAGTCACCTATTTTTTCTTTCTGTTTATTTACGTCTTCCGTAAGTGTCGCGACTCGGGTTTCAGTATTGACACATTTGGTAGTTAACTGTTCATATTGTTGTGTTAGATTATTTATTCTGTCATTTGGTACGGATTCCTCGATTCTCTCAAATATTTCTTCCTTATCGTGTGCACGTTGTAAATTTAACTCTGAAAATTTTTGTACTATCACGCGATCTCTTTCTTCCTGTTCTCTATCCTGTTCCCTTTGTCTAATCTCTACTGCAATTAATCTATTATTGTGAGCATTCAAAATTGGTTGTACTTCTTCTCTGATTTCTTTCTTTAATTCATCTTTCATATTTTTGAAACATGTCCCTATTCGTAAGTCTAACCGTGTTTCCATTGTTTCCATCTCTGTTTCTAAACGTGTTGCCCCTGTTTTTAATTCAGATCCTAACCGTGTTTCCATTGTCCCCATCTGTGTTTTTAATTCAGATCTAAACTGTGTTTCCATTGTTCCCATATCAGTTTTTAATTCAGATCCCAAAGTTCCCATCTCGGTTTTAATTGTTCCTATCTCTGTTTTAATTGTTCCTATTTGTGATCCCAGTGTGCCCATCTGTGTTTCCATTGTTCCCATCTATGTTTTTAATTCAGATCCCAAATTTAATATTACACCCATCAACTGCTCCATATTAAATGGATCAAAATTCTTTTCGCCCCTAACATTTCCCGCAAAACCAGTTTCCATCGTCATAGCTGTAAAGCTATCTGTGATCGATACTATTCCAGAATCTTCTGCCGTTAATCTCGGATTCTGTGAATTTTCTGATTGAGAAAAATTTTGAAATGGTTCCGGACTATTTTCCCGACTTATTACATTGTTTTCAACTCCATTATTCATCATACTGTTGTCCTGTGTTGGCGAGTTCGCCATGTCAACAATTTCGTCATTCTCACTGTCCATCATTTTTGTCTTTTTCATCGACCGCGTAATCATTTACAAAACATACAAAACTCGTCACTATATGAAAATTACACACAATGACACTTTATCTCCAACAATACCATTCACACGAAATGTTTCCCTCAAACACGATTAATCGAACAATTGAAATAATTGCACTAATTGTCAAACCCGTAGACAAGACAACAGAAATGAAATTTTGCAAAAAAAAAAAAAAAAAAAATACCATTAGAAGAATGACAATTACCAAATCTACACATGCAATATAGACTACAATTACTAAACTACAAATTACTACAACAATCCTACTGTCTACTATTTCTACAATCAGAAGAATTCCAAGGGACGATCCGAAGCAGCGGTCGCCACGTGCATGGGGGCTTAATTATATAAAGATGAAATGCAAATAATTTTAATTTCTTGCTTTAGTAGCTGTCTGTCCGATTACGAAGTCTCGTAACGGTTGGCCCTGACTAGTATTATTACGCAATCTGACTGCATAGAACAACAACAAAGAATGAAATGGAAATTTTCATTAACACAATTAATTAATTAAGTCCCCAGAAACTATAAAACCTACGAAACCAAAGTACAAGTGTAACTGTTCTGTGTGTGGGAGTATGACTCAACGTACGCATCTGGCACGGTTCTTCTTCAACAACACAAGAAATTTTAAATATCATTTATACTGAATTAATTAAAGGAAATAGAAGTACCATAATTACTCAAGAAAACCAGAATTACACTCTAATCCCAGAACACAAGCCAGATGCTTTGTTGACTGAACCTGTAATGAAGCATTATTTACGACATTAAATAATGAAAAATAAATCAAGTTTCGTTACCTTCATATATTGACCAAAATCACTCTAATCATTACAATATATCTCCACACCGACTCGCTATTACCACATCTCAACAAGAACTTTTCAGTATCACATCTCAGCAAGCACTCCCTACTAGCACATCTCAAAAAACACTCTCTGCTACGAGTTCTTAACAAGCACTGCCCACTACGACATCTCAATAATCACTGCCAGTGGAGGCGGCGGAACAATACTCTCTAGCGCGATCTCTGGCGCTGTGGATCAGTGTAGCCACCTTTCAACTCTTATGGGAGTATCAGTAGAGCAACCGAGCGGAAAGGAAGCCTTTTGCAGCCACACAGCCGTCTCTGTGTTGGCGTAAACTTTCAAGGATATGCAGGGGTCATGTTGACCTATGTTTGGCTTGCAATGCCGAGGAACCTCTGGAGTGGATTATTGATAACCCGCTGAGCTGTCAGGGACGTGTTTACCGGAATTTCTGGGTGATCAAGTTCTGTTTATTGGTACTGAAGTCCGCGCTTCCATGGAATTTGCAGGCTCAATTATGAGAGCAAGAATTTATGGATCAAAAAGGTCTGTTACTGGTTTCAATTAGATCTTTGTGTATTGAATCTTCTTGGAAAACTGATCTGTGAATTTTAAGTGTCCGTGGCGTCTCTACAAGGAAGCTTGTTGTCAAGTTCGTTGGCAGTGTAGCAGTTATGCGTGTTTAAGTGCTTCTACCTGCATGTTATTACGTCTCAGCTTCCGTGAGGCAAATAAATATCAGCTAATATTAGTTCTGGTGCACGATGTTGGTCGATGTTTAATATTATCACAGATTGTCCATTCGTGGTGCGAGAGTGGAGCCGGCCGGTGTGGCCGAGCGGTTCTAGGCGTTTCAGTCTTTAACCGCGCGACCGCTACGGTCGCAGGTTCGAATGCTGCCTCGGGCATGGATGTGTGTGATGTCCTTAGGTTAGTTAGGTTTAAGTAGTTCTAAGTTCTAGGGGACTGATGACCTCAGATGTTAAGTCCCATAGTGCTCAGAGCCATTTGAACCATTTTTTTGAGAGTCGACTTTCGTGTTACGCGAATGTTATTTTGGATAAATGCTGTGCCCAGTTTGTAATTGTCGTTTGGCGGAACATTTACCATCTTTCAGGACTTGGCTCCACTATGTCTTATTCATTGAGGGTAATTTACTGCTTATTCTGCTTCAGGTCGTGTATATCGTGTGTTTATTTTATTTAAGTGGTTTATATGGAAATCTTAGTTTGTTTTAGGACACATTATCAATTATGGACTTGGCCCGGGCTGCGTACGTGCCCAGGAGTCGTAGAATTTAAGGTAATTGGTTCAGGTTTTCCTTAATCATTTGTTCCAGCAAGACTTGGTACAAGTATTTAATTCTGAGAATTCTTTAAGCTAACTGTAATTGGTGCCTTAAACTTTCTGCTAACTTCTTAAAAGGCTGTTAAATCTCGAGCACCACTCCGTAAAAAAATTGTGTTAATTATTGGGTGCGTAATCATTATTTATTGTAGTCTTGGCTGTGACTTGAGCTTGCGCTTATTAGGATTTATTTGGACGGCAGGGAATTTTGCTTGTACTCTGGTGTCGCTGTGTTTACGGATCCTTGTCAGGCCCACTCGTTCTGGGTCCAGTCGACTTACACAGCCAACTGTTTATGCGAGCCTATTCTTAAGCCTTGGGCAGCGAAAGCCCGCGCTGTCCATCTACTATTTACAGTCAGGTTTGACATAGTTGAGATTGTACAAACTGGAACAGGAATTTATGTTTCTGTCGTATGTGCGAAATACATTGAAGTTTTATGATGTTTTTTTAACAGTTTTAATATATTTCTTGTGTATGACAAAAATTTCTTCCACGTCGAGCCGTCGGAACACCGTCAGGTAGTGACTGCCGCCGGTCCGCCCCTGGCCGCGTCGGCGTAGCGTCAACTGCCGTCGGCTGCGTCGTAATTGCGATCTGCTGCCGGCCGGAACTACCCCTGCAGCAGCTCTGGATTCTCTTGTGCCTCGTCATTCAAAGTGGACACTGATTTATTTAGCGAAAAATGTGAACAGTGATAAACTGTGATCAAGAAACCTTAAGAACACTCATGTAGTGTCGAAGGTAATAGCAACGCTATGGACGTTCTGTTGCCAATATTAGCAGTTAAAAGGAACTCGTGACCTCTTATAATTCGATTCGGAGCGTCTTTGCTGGTAAAATATTATGTGACTGAGATGTAGAGCCAGCCGCGCCGCACAAAAACAATGCAACGTTGCCTTTGCAGCGCATCGCGAGAGAGAAAGTGTAATCACATTCTTCGAGTATACAAAAAGCACGCTACGGACACGTGTGTGATTAACAGTGCCCTGATTGAAATGTGCATATTGTGATGAATTCCTAAATGAATCACTACATTGTATTGAACAGTGTCAAGATACAGGACAAAATTAATTCCTTCTGTGTGAATGCGAGTGATATGGACACTAACAAATTTTCTCCACAGATAATGCGGGAAGTATCCGAAGCAATTTCCGACGCAATACAGTCACGAAGTTTTTTTTTTATTTCTCAATTCAAATACAATTTTCTGTGACAAGTTACATTGAAGTCAAATATTCGGACATTAAAAACAATGAATCTTCGTGGATTATGTGGACTGATAAAAAAAAAGGGTGATGAGAAATAAACATGGTGAATAAACTATTTTTTTTATCAGCCCAAGGGGCAATATAACATCCACAATATATATATATATTTTTATTGCGAGTGGAATGTGAATGTGTGGATAATATTCAATGAATTATGTAATTATTTCTTAAAAAGATGATAATTATGTAAAACAGAGACAACATTTGTCTCACATTATTTGTTAATCTATGTCATCCTTTTCTTTTGTTTTGTACCCTTTTGTCGTCTTCTTCTGATGTACATCGCCGACGCAAGACGCGAATCGATTTGAGGTCTGTTAAATGAAAAACATTTAATGTAAAATTATTGTACTTTTATGTTCATTTGCTGGTAAAACAAATAGAGCCAAATGCGTTAAAACTATTTATGATTAATTATTGAAAATTCACTTCCTCTTTTAATTATAATTTTGTATTAATTGTTTTATCATAGCTGCAAAAAGCGCAGCCATTGTTAGTTGCAATTAAATAGCAACTTCGCCTGTACTTCTAGTTCAAAATAGCATGGGTTTGTGTTAAACTAATTTTCAAAACAATTTAATAATTTTTTTTATTGGTGGCATCAATTGAAATGATTTATTGCGAAAAGGAAAATCTTAATTAAAAAAGAAATCCTCTATCTTTTGTTGGCCGCAATTTTAGCTTTTATTACAACGGCAAATTTAAATTACTTGAAACTGCAAACTTTCAATATTCCGATGTGTAAGAAATAAATGTGCACCAGTGGTACTGAACTCTATTTATAAAAGAAAAAATTAATCGAATCACACTGCATTTTCTAAGAACACTGCTGATGGTATTTATTTTTGAACAAGATTTCATCGCTGATGTATGTGGCCAAAATTAAACTACGCTCGAATCACGGAGAAAAATATTTCTGGTAGCATACGTCAGTGTTATCTGCGGGTGGTATTCTGCGGTTCCTTTTCATGATCAATTTGCTAAGAATAATTAAATCCATCGAAGACAAAAAAAATTATAAAGCTCTGATGTACTATCTGTAATTTTAGTGATATGAACACAGCTTACAGTCAACATTATTACACTACGTCAGGTGTAATTCTTGTGCAATTTGAACAAAATAATTATCCGTGAGAAGTTGTAGTTTGAATAATGCATTATACATCTGTATAATATTGTCAGTGTCATTTGCAAAATCAAATCAATGCAACTGCTAAAAAAAAACAGAGTGAATTCAAACCGCAGAATACCATAGAGTATCGTATCATCCATATTCATTGCACTTGTCGATGTTGATGATACACAAAAACGATCACACAGGGAATTTTGCTTGTGCTCTGGTGTCGGTGTGTTTACCGATCCTTGTCAGGGCCACTAGTTTTGGGTCCAGTCGACTTACACAGCCTCCTGTTTATGCGAGCCTATTCGTAAGCCTTGGGCAGCGAAAGCCCGCGCTGTCCGTCTTCTGCAGTGGCCCCTAATGCTGCTGTTTAGAGTTAAGTTGAAATTTTAGAGCAATTCTGAGTTATTCTATTTGTTAATTAAAAGAGGCTTCTTTTTATATCCTTTTTTGCTTCTTTAAGTTGTTTAAATGTTTAACTATTCGTTGGGATCTCAACCGTCATTCGTATTTAATGTAAATTTTAATTATTTGAATTTTATTGTGGAACCCTGTAAGCCTTGTAACCAGGTCTGTTTTATGAGATTCTAAATCTTTTGTTCTTCCCCTTTGGTCACTTTGTATTTTAGTTTAAGACTCTTTTGGCTTTCTCCTTTAGTGTGGCCGGTTCAGTTTTATTAATTTTTTTGTTGGTGTTTTCTGCTAATGCAGTTTTGGTAATTTTTATAGCTATTTAAATTAAGCTTGAAGTTTGTACCATTGATCTTTTATCTTATGGTCTGGCAAACAATGATTATGTGCGATTTATAATTGATATTTTCTGCCATCACTGATTATTGTTCAGTATTCCAATTAATTGTTGTTTAATTAAATTCTTTATTGGGTTTAATGTAATTCAATCTGTGCAAAATAAATTTGTATGTTGTACCAGTGAATGAACTTTGTCAAATCCCCTTTGGTTTAGCCCTTCCTCGTTTTCCTTCCTGGTCGCATTTACACATGTCACGCACATCTAATGATGATGTGTGTATAGTGCACGTCTACTGTCAAGATAACTACGGAAACCAACTTGATATAATGGTTCCTTTAGTAAGCACAAACGACTGGATGGCTTATCTCATTTCGTGTACAGGGACCTGAAGATAGTGATAAAGAGGAACCGAAACTGGTAGCATAATAACATTGTTCTATAAATTTACTGTTGTTGGATATTTGTTTCCCAAAAGTCATCGACTAGCCCATGCCCCATCCTTCCATTTACACAAAATGGAATTACTGGAATATAGAGAAACAGCTGGAAGGGGTAGCTAAAAGTTGCAAGAAAAACATTTTTACCTTTGGTTTTGATTTCGTGACCGATAGCAGGTTAAAAATTTTTGTTCTCTTAGTAAGGTGAATATGTGATTAAATTTTTAGGTGATTTAGGGGTCTGCGGGGAATGCAACGTGTACAAAGAACTGGCTGGCGCCTGTGACAGCAACAATGACTTTGACCTGGTTGGAAATCTAGTAAGGGCTCAATGTGGATGACGGATACGAGTACATCATTCCATTCTGCTTCATATGTACACCAGAGTTCATCAATGGTAGAGGCTGTCTAATGGTGGCGAGCCACTCTTTCCACGACTCATGACCAGATATTCTCAATAAGTGAGACATCTGACCAAGGCAACAGTTGAAGACCCTCTGTGTCAAGGTAGGTAAAGACAGTAAATTCAACATATGGTGTAGCGTTATCTTGTTGAAAGACAATGTCACGAAGTGATCGAAAATAGGGCACATCCACCTGCCTTGACATGTCAGAAAAGTAACGGCTGCTGTCCAGATTAACGGCTATATGAACCTGAGGTGATCTTGTTGTGTAGGCAATGGCATCCTAAACAATGACGCCAGATACTGAGCTCGTATGACGAGGGTGTTCTCCTTGTAGCCTCCACACACAATACGTGCATTGTGATGCTTTACACAAGAGTGGGACTCGTCTGATAATACAACTGTGTCCACTTTTGTCCTAGGGGGCACCACTGCCGATGACGCTCTCTCTCTCTCTCTCTCTCTCTGCTGTTGCGTGAAGGAAAGCCGCAACGGTGGTCGCCGTGCTGACAGTATATGGTGCTCTACACGTTGTTGTACTGCCATTACGAATATTTGTCTGCTGTAAACAAGCCCACTACCTGACTGACAAGGTAAGTGACGTTGCTATACGATCCTGCACGGCCCAGAGGACAATGTGTCTGTCTTCACGGGCGCTAATCGCGTATGTCCGTTGAGACTCAATACGACGTTGAGCATGATCCTCGTAGATTTCATACGCACTTGACAGTCATTGGACTGCGACCGATGCGAGCAGCAATATCATGGAACAATAAACTAGTCTCGATCCTGTCGCTGTCGAAATCCAACACGCGCTTGTAGGTGTTTTCCTTTTTACACGAGGCATGACCCTATCTTCTCAGAATCAACCAACATTCAAATACAATTTCTGAATGAATAACCTGCTGTATAATCTTTCTCTTTATACAGACCGTAGGTGGGGCTACATCCGTTGGCCTTATGCGGTTGTGTTCAAATGCTGATCGTAAGCATATCAAAGCATGTAGAATATTTCGTGCCAGTTTAGCGTTTGTTGTACGCCATATTCACTGTGTTCCAATTTTCATGGCCATAGGTGTATTAGTGCAGTTCGAAACGATGACTGATGGATAGCAAAGTAAATAAATAAAAGGGTAAAATTTGGTCTGGAGTGCTTGTGGTGAATTAAATAGTGTTTTTCATTACAAAACTTCCGATGTTTCAGGAAAGGGATCTTATTATGTGGGTACATTGTCAGGACTTCGTTTTTGTCGCTCTCACTAAGTAAAAATATTTTTGATGGCTACGATATCTGTGTTTATCCAGAGTCCGTATCTTCACAATACAATGCCCTTCAGACCTTGTCATTGGCGATTACAGCTGTGGTAAACATTGCGAAATAGTTTCGCATTTTTTGACTCCACAATGACGTCAGCAATTTGCACACACGAAACTTTTGCCTTACCGGGATTTGAATCCGGATTTTCCGCTTATCTCGAGCGGTTGCCGTAACCACTTCGGCTATTCGAGCACGCCTCTAGGACATGCTTCCATGCATGACTGAAGGACATTGTGTTGTGAAGATACTGACACTGTATAAACTCAGACATTGTAACCCATCAGCGACGTACCCATGGCTTGACGGATGAAAATGACGATATAGTATTTGTGTCCCTCTGCAGGAATAACGAAATGTACAAGCGTAAGGATTTTGACTACGTGACTTGTGGATGTTTGGATCGAAAAAAAAAGTTCAAAAGTGTGTGAAATCTTATGGGACTTAACTGCAAAGGTCATCAACACACTGCTTAACCTAAATTATCCTAATGACAAACACACACAGTGGAACTAGCCGCACAGTCCATGACTGCAGCGCCTTAGCACGCTTTTTTTTCGATATAGTTCGTTGCGTTTGATCTGGGAGGACGTCATAAGACAACCGTTCAAGTTGATCGTTGATTCCTTGACTCTGTTTTTCTTTATTACAGAGTGCACGCTGCCCTAAGACCGAACACGCTGAGCTACCGTGCCAGCACCGCTGGGCTAATCCCGCGCAGCGTTTGGATCGGTCCTGGAGGCGTATTGTCAGCCGAAGAGCTTAAGGCGACCTCTCGCGATAAGTGGCAAAGCCGGATTCGAGTCACGGTCAGGCATAAATTTTCGTGTGTTACAATCAACTGACGACAACGCACAGTCGCAGAATGCGAAAATCATTCGTAAAAATATTTTTATTTCTCAGTATTTCTTTTAAGACCAGTAGTTATTGATGACATAAGAGACTCGTGGTCACTGATTCTCTCCTCTATTTGAACTGATTCGAAAAGTTCGGGTCTGATAGTTATTAAGTGATCTAAGATATTGTCCTCAGGAATCGATTCTCCAACTAACTGCTTTAACTAAATCAAAGAAAAGACGTCCAGAAAAAAACCCACTCCAGTCTTTGCCCCTGGCACCAGTTGTTACTATCCCATTCCGTAGCTGGTAAACTTAACTCTCACACTGTTACAATATCGCTATCTAGAAATTTACCGATAATACTCTCCGCGGTTTCTCTCCCCAAATGGAACGGGAAAGAATCGTAAAACACGCGGAATGGAAGGTACCATCTACAGCGCAGTTCACACGGATTTTAAGATTATAGACGCGGAAGTAGATTTAGAATAAAATAAAAGGGATTTTTCAGTATCGGCAGAATTCGGTGGAAAAGACAAGCAAGATGCTCGTCGGTTACTTACACAGGTGGGAAACAAGACAGAGGAGTCAGTGTTTAACAGTGAAACAGAAGTATGAGGAAGGCGTTAGCTGTCCATGCGATGCGGGCCAACTGATTAGCGGAAAGAAAGCCCTGCTCAGTGGTCGCACGCTTTCTCTCGCTAACCTATAAACGTCTTACTCAGTTTTTGGGTAGACTTGTTCATAAAAGACACTTCAGAAAGCAACTCGACCCTGCGCTGTCTCCATAACTGTCCACCACACGCATGATTACTCTTATAAAGTCCTGCTAGATGTGAGGAGGGGATATGCTAGTGAGGGGGTAATACATTGCCGGAAAAAATGTTAACACCTTCAAGAACAAGGTCATTTTATTGACAAGTGAGGTAACAGTTCATCATTGTAGAAGTATATTATAAATTCAGACTAAATGAGACGCACGTGTCACAGTAAAGCCGGCGCTACAGTCTTGAACCGCGCGACCTCTACGGTCGCAGGTTCGAATCCTGCCTCGGGCATAGATGTGTGTGATGTCCTTAGGTTAGTTAGGTTTAAGTAGTTCTAAGTTCTAGGGCACTGATGAAGTTAAGTCCCATAGTGCTCAGAGCCATTTGAACCATTTTTGTCACAGTAAAGGGTGTGCAAACAATCGCATCAGTACACAATGTACTCTCAAGTGACGACAGCGCAGGCGTATATTCTCGCATCAAAACGATCATAAAGGTGCCAAATGGCATCCTCCAATATACTGTCCCAAAAAACCTGCGTCTTTTGTTGCAATTCGGTAATGGTTCTTGCAGGCGCTGGAGGATAAGTTAAATTCCCGCTTCATCATGCCCCATGCGTGTTCGACTGGCGAGAGATTTAGTGATCTTGCTAGCCAGGGCGTTGCGCCGCAGGAGTCGTATGTAGACGTGCATTGTCCTGCCGGAAAACCACATGACCCTCCTGTAGAAGAAATGGCGGTAGCACAGGATAGCAGCTTGTGCAATGTAGCTGGCACTGGTTACTCCGCTGTGTGGAAACACCAAATGTGTCTGTGAGCTGTAACTGATGGTCCTCTACACCATGAAGACTGGGATGGGACCTGTGTGTTGTGGGCGAATGCGCTCTGGAGTAGGCGCCTCACCAGGCTCAGGCAGTACACGTGTATATCCACCACTCCTATACAGAAAGAATTCACTCTCATTACTGAAGACAACAGAGCGCTATTCCACTCTCAAGTCGATCTTTCACGGCACTAAAGTAGCCATGCTTGGCTGAGTCCTGAGGTCAGGAATAGTCTGGCCAGAGGCACATGGGTCTTAGTTCTGCTACAAGCAGTCAGTTCCCAACGGTCCCTGATGCCACAGCAGGTGCAACACGTACTCGG
The DNA here is from genome assembly GCF_023898315.1 of Schistocerca nitens. Lineage (NCBI taxonomy): Eukaryota > Metazoa > Arthropoda > Insecta > Orthoptera > Acrididae > Schistocerca > Schistocerca nitens. The sequence continues at coordinate 168,538,868 of NC_064620.1, read as the reverse complement.
ATTTTGTCTGTGGATGCTGTTCAGTTGGCCACCGCTGCTCGCACAAAGCGTCGATCTTGACGTGCGTCTATGCTACGTGGACGTCTAGAACCTGGTATACATGGTGCTATCTTAGAGTTAATGTTGCAAACACTGTTCACCTCTAAACTCAGCACAGTTACTGCCTGCAGAGTCGAAACAGTGGGTGCACAGAACGGCCTCCTGAGTGGTATACGATCACCTATGATGGTGACAAATGAATCACTAACACTATCACCTCTCAGACAGCACATATTGTAACCTGGTACAGCCTAACGCAGTCCTTGAGGAGGTCGCCTGCTTTTTCCGGCGGTATAGTTGAGTTATTTATAGGGCAACTATTGCAAATTAGCTCCGCGTAGTTATGATTAAACGGCGGGGAAATCGATCGAGCAATAATCAGAGTCCAGAGAGCAAACACCTCTTTGCCATCGATATTTTTGAACGAATTTTGAAAAGAAGGTATTGTTACAAGGCCTTTTTCACTTTTTCTTTCCGTGATGGGAGGGCTCTACAAGATTTCAGCGCTCATTCAAGAGCTCTGGCATTTTCAGCAAGATCTGAACAAAGTGTAACTGATCAGGGGATTCTCAATTAGGCTTCCAGTTTTGTCGTTTTTCTTAAACCAAGGAAACCTTCGGACTAGTTGCATTCGTGAAGCACCTTACTATTGTAACTGATTTGGCTGTTTTTTACCTTTTCCTCACGAAGACTGCCTTCTAGAGTTGCTGCCTCCAGTCATATTCGAAATATACAGTTGTGTTTATCAGGAACAGCACAGGTGAAAAGTTGCCAGCAGACATTACATTAAATGGTAAACAGCCAAAGTCCAAAAGCGATTACATAATAAAACCACACATATAACATTACAGTATAGAGAAGTACATCTACCACTTGTAAGCGTAAAACGTGACGCATCCTACTATAGCGATGACATTTTTTAAGAAAAATGTGCCAAGTACGGGATAGCAGTTGACAATAGGTGACTGCTGAATGATTATGTGATAAGGCAGAATATATGATAAGCGCCATCATCATTTTGTCTGCGTAATAATACGAAAAAGGTGAGTCGTAATAGAAAAGTTAGTAAGATGCAATCATGTATCATGATTTTATATGTGTGATAATCCCCATAAGGTGAGGCGTAATAGAAAAATTGTATTTTAACGTACCTCCACAACATTATGCAACCAGTGTTGTCATCGATCCTTCTTAAGATTTTTTTATAGACGTCGAAACCTAGGTCAAGGGATTGTTGATAAATCTTATTATTGCAACTGATCTGACTGTTTCTCACCTTTCCCTCACGAACAACTGCATATATTTATAGGCCTTTATGTGTGACTAACGTTCGTCGCCACTATCATTGTGCCTGATAACCATGAGGAGGAAGTGGGTTTCATAGCCAGTAGTATAGCGTTTTCCTTGGTGGATATGTGATTGTGAATTGGAAATGCGAGGGAATAACCAAAACTACACCAAGACCATGACCTTATCTACTGATGGACGGGGTCCATCGAGCTTTGCGGAGAGTGGTTGTAACATCAGCGGAAGGAATCTGTTGTGAGTTCCAAAGTGCTGCATAGGGACGCGTCCATCCAGAGGAATGTCTGGCGGATTGCAGAACGCTGTCCCTGCAGGCAACGCTACTTTTGGCGCCACAAGTAAACATCTCTGATTGACAACATCAACACTGGTTTGTTTTCGTGTTCAACTCCAGTGGACACCGCAAAGACAAGCGGCGCACGCTTCGCCGACAGGCGGTGCCTGTATCGCCACTAGAAGCGCGACAAACACAGCACTACTTGCTTCCGCCTTGTCCCGTGCCGTCAAGTATGCCGAAGCATATACATCTCTCAAAGCTATATTTAAGCAGCCAACCAGCCACGGGGTCAGTCTTCTTTGAGCCCCTGTCTCCAGAACATTGGAGTCTGGGTATCAAGACTCGGTATTAGACTGTTGTTATTGACTTCTGTGATGGTGTTCAAGGGCTGCCATCCGAAATTTGGTCCATCTGGACTTACAAGGGAGCCTCCCCATCGCACCCCCCTCAGATTTAGTTATAAGTTGGCACAGTGGATAGGCCTTGATAAACTTAACACAGATCAATTGAGAAAAGAGGAAGAAGTTGTGTGGAACTGTGAAAAAATAAGCAAAATATAGAAACTGAGTAGTCCATGGCCACATAATGTGAGCTTAGGAGCGCCGTGGTCTCGTGGTAGCATCAGCAGCTGCTGAACGAGAGGTCCTTGGTTCAAGTCTTCCCTCGACTGAAAATTTTACTTTCTTTATTTTTGCATAGTTATTATCTGTCCGTTCGTTCATTGACATCTCTGTTCACTGTAATAAGTTTAGTGTCTGTGTTTTGCGACCGCATCGCAAAACCTTGCGATTAGTAGACGAAAGGACGTGCCTCTCCAATGGGAACAGAAAACATTTGATCGCAAGGTCATAGGTCAACCGATTCCTCCACAGGAAAACACATCTGATATATTCTATACGACACTGGTGACGACATGTGCGTCACATGACAGGAATATGTTGTCGAGCCACCTAACTTTTACACTTGGCGATTGGGTAAAAAGATTCTTCTACCTTGCCCGATTTAGGTTTTCTTGTGGATGTGATAATCACTCCCAAAAAAGTGATGAAAACGTAAGAGTTTGTCACATAAACGGAAAATAAAAAATTAAAGTTTTCACTCGATGGAAGATTTCAACCAAAGAACTTTCGTTCCGCAGCTGCTCACGTTACCACGAGACCACGGCGCTCCTGCGTTCCCATCCTCCTTAATGTTGCCTATCTTCCCTTGAACTACTCAGTTTGTATATTTTGCTTATTTTTTCACAGTTCCACACAACTTCTTCCTGTTTTCTCAATTGATCTGTGTTAAGTTTTTCAAGGCCTATCCACTGTGCCAACTTATAACTAAATCTGAGGGGGGTGCGATGGGGAGGTTCCCTTGTTAGACTTGTACTGTTACACCGTAGTAATTGTATCTCGACCCAGACATACTTACTTCATGTGTTAGTGTATTTGACATGAACTGTAATCCATTAAGAACATCATTTATTTTGCTCATCATATCTTGCTAATTTGCTTCAACTGTTGACATTAGTTGTGAATCATTGATTTTATACTTACCAAAATAAAGTGTTTATGGTTATATATCTACATGGGAATCTTGACTGACTTTGTGTACCTGCGCATGGTCACTACACAGAAAGCTACCAACAGTCAAGCTAACACAATGACTGTGCAGAACGAGTTAAAAAGAATGGGTTGCATTGGTCGTGCAGCTCCTCGTGAGTCACACATCTCTGTTGTCAATGCTATGTGACACTTGAGGAAGTGGACGTAGATGCCTGGAAACAAGCGATTTGGAATCATTTGGGTTTGGCGAATACCTGGAGAACGTTAACTGCAATCTTGTATGCTGCCAACAGTGAATACTGTCGAGATGTTAAGAGTAATAATGGCGGTGCATCCTAACAACTAAAAACAACCTCACACATTTTGTCCTGAATACAGTAGAGGAACTTTTCGGAGAAGATGATGCCTTGTATTAGCATGACAGTGCACTTTTTCGTAAAGCAGCACCTGTGAGGCAGTGGTTTGTGGACGTTAACATTCCTGAAATGGACTCCTCGCCTGCCCAGAGTCCCAACTAGACCCCGACGGAACGCCTTTGGGATGATTTGGAACGTCGACTTTGCTCCCAGTCCCAGCGTCAAACATCACTACCTTCTCTGGTTTCGACTCTTGAGGAAGAATGGGCTGACATTTCTCCACAGATATGTCTGACACGTCACTAAAAGTGTCTCCAGCAGAGTTTAAGTCGTCGCAGAGGCGAAGGGTCAACGCACCTCATATTTACGCTAATAGGTGTCCGGATTCTTTTGATTAGATAATGTATGTTCGTACACCGTCGGAGGATCTTCTACTTAGATATGAGTGACTAATTTGCGTTGACTCTGTCCATCTGTTGTCTAACTAGGGAAAGAGCAGTATTACAAGCGAAATTTAAGGAACAATCTCCGTCTCTATTTGATTGGTCACTTTCTAATTTCATCTCAACTGCATTCCCGTAACATGTAAGTCTGGAGAAACTCGAGTTTGACATCGCAAAAAACAATTTCTATTTTCCAAATGTTGTCCATATGTAGGTGCGCAGCCTCCAAAAATTTGGTGAAAGAAAACATTGTCTGTAGTAGGCTGTATAATCATAGCGTTTATTACTTGTACGACTGGTCAATTTCGACACAATTTATCATATGTAACACAAAAACTCCATCTACTGTTCATGTGGTTGGCATATAATGAAGGTAAAGCCATAAATATCAGTATTAACGTAAGTAGTTGCTTATACCTACATTTGTATTTGGAAGAGGTAAAACGAGGTAGGTGGGAGGGAAAAGAGGGCGGGGTCACACTCATCTAAAATAAGTGCTTTTGGCTTGCATATGATAAACTGGACCGTAACTTTGTTTTACAGATAATCACAGCTTCACTTTAACGCCCATAACTGAAGCAATATGGATGTTATATCCGCTACTCAGTTTAATAATATTATTAATAAAGCTTCACTTATTTCACTTTATGTTTTAGTAATGACTGAATCATGACTACAATTTATGTCAGCTTTTATTATTTATAATTTAGCTACAGTTGTATCAAGTAGCATAGTATACTAAAATGGGATTAAGTTGTTATTGTGCATGTTACCTATTATTTCAATTACCCTCAATAACATATCATTCGATTTCTATTATGTAGGTCTGAGTTAGATGGTGCACTGGCATATTTTATTCGCCGATGTGATTTAACAATACTTGCAGGCTTGCTGCTTCGGATTGTAACGGATGAGTGGAAAGACACGTTTAGTAGACGTTATTTAATATATAATTACTGAATGTCTAGCATTATCATATTTTGTGAATGTATGTAGGATATATTCACTTATCATTCGTGGATAAATTTTCTTCCCCAGTTACGCCTCTGACACTTTCAATGAATAATGTTACGTATAAAAAAAAAATGGTTCAAATGGCTCTGAGCACTATGGGACTCAACTGCTGTGGTCATAAGTCCCCTAGAACTTAGAACTACTTAAACCTAACTAACCTAAGGACAGCACACAACACCCAGCCATCACGAGGCAGAGAAAATCCCTGACCCCGCCGGGAATCGAACCCGGGAACCCGGGCGTGGGAAGCAAGAACGCTACCGCACGACCACGAGATGAGGGCAATGTTACGTATATTATTTCAGTTTCAATTATAGGCTTCTTTTACAGATACACTGCACTGAGAAATAGTGGAAGAATGTTTATATGTGTAGCAAACATTTTCTACATTCAGCCTATATGACATGTTGATGTAGTTATGTACTAATGGTATATGCATTGAATTTTAGAGTAACTATGGGGCAGCATCCACCACTTTCCTATCCCGATCTCGTCCTTGGCAAAAACTGAGATGATGTACATTATGTTATCGATATGCTACGTCGTTCTTGTAAACGTTTGTACTTATAGTCACTTAATAAATAAGTGTTTCAATTCCTACCGTCAATATGTTTAAATATTATTTTGTAATGTGTGTTTTCATGTATGCCACTTTGATGTTTAACACGCGTTTCATTAATCTATTTTGACGTTTAATATTCATCTGTTTTGTGTATAAAGACTTGCACTTAGTGGCATGCCAGCAAAGCATGTGACGTAGAAAGATGTACGTTATTGATAGTCATGTGTGTTATCTTTGAATGTGTCTATGCTAGAAATTGGAAAATCTGAGTTCGGCCTCATTCTATATGTGCAAGTGTTGTGTTTCACGCGTGATATAACGTCTTTATATGGTTCTAAGACGATATTTTCGTTCTTAGCTTATAACGTAGACGAATTATTTCATGTATGACTTCACATATGGAATGACTTTTCGACTTTCAGGTGTATCACGAACGACATATTGCACAACGCTTATGTATAAGTGAGACTGCTTCTATTGAGTTTAAACACAATTGTGGGTACGTTTAATGCTTTCCCACGGTGTTTATACTTATTGTAATACTCGTCCATGTTGATGTATTCTTTTGTAGGTCCTTGTAAATGACTCATTGTTCAAATTGGCCAATGGCACAACGAATAAAGGACATTATTGTACAGTCAACTATGGACAATGTTTACTTTAACATAATTTCTATTTAGGTGAAGGCACAAATAAGTCGCGGAATCACTTCACTCCGGCGGACAATAGAGGTGTGATGAAAGGGGCATCTCAAACTTGAACGTGATAGCAACACAGCGGTCAATTTTGGTTCTTCTGATCTGAGGATGCACGAACTAAGGAGAGCATCCAGGTGTTCCAAGGAATAGCAGTGACATTAAGGCTTTTCAATAGAGCCGCATCGTAGTCGTATATGGCAATATTCCTGCCCATTACGTCATTGATGCAGAATGTATAGTACAAGGCCTAGCACTAAGCATTCCCTACATGAGGGAACAGTTGCCCTGAACCGTACCTTGTCAGCAAGACGACTTTTGGCTCTGTGTCCTGTAAGTCGATGTTGACTATGGCTACTGACCTTGACTGCGACGCTGTTACCTAAACGAGGCGCTCACAGTGGAAACTTGACATACTAGATCGTGAAGAGTCCCAGTGACCCAGATTATCAGATGGTCAGTACGACTTATGGCGTCATGAGGTTCATCTGTCAAGCCCGACAGTTTCACTCACCGAGGTGACAGCATCTATAACTCTTCATATTGGTAACCGCATGAATTCTTTGTGCTCTTGAAGTCTAATTCGACATACGCAATCTTACGAAAGAGTAAATGCACTTTTGATAGTGCCGTCTCTTATTTAGAACGTATACTTACTGCCTGAGTGTTAGTAAATTATATTTATTTGTCTCAAACTTTTCGGAGGGAAGGGAGGAAGATTAGGGTGTAACGTCGTTTGCCGGAAGTGATTTAGAAAAATCACGGAAAACCTAAATCAGGACCGCCCAACGCGGATTTAAACAGTCGACATACCGCATGTGAGTCCAATGTGTTAAGCATTGTGTCACCTCGCTCGGTCAAGTGTTCAGCGCTAGATGTGGATTGTATATCGGACAAAGTGACGTATTTTCCGTGACGATTGTACGTTCCTGAGTTGTAAGATTCGTGTCAGAAGGTACGTTACCAGATTAGAGCAACATTTATGACGCACTTTTTCTTACCTAAACTATAGGGAAACATCTAAAAAGTTTCTTCAGAGTGTTGACAAATGCATTTAACTTAACTGTTGCATCAGAGGCTCCATCATTGTCCAGAAAACATTAGCCGAAAGAAACAGTCGTGAATTGTTTCGCTCTTTTTCTGTCCACTCATAAATGATATATTCAGTTTTCTTTGTCAGATGCAAGCTGATAAAAAGGTGTTTTACGGAAAAAAGGTATATTAGGATTCACCTTACCTTTCACGACAATACCAACAGAAAACAAGCTCGACCTGAGAAAGGATAAGGCAAGGAATTGGCCACGGCTCTTTCCTAGAAACCACATAAACATTCGCTATAAGTGATTTAGGAGAAACCTTAGGAAAAGTAAATCTAGATCATAGGAGGAGAACCCTCCCACACCAACCTCACCAATGAGCCATCTTGCTCGATGGGAAATGATTTCAACATAATTCTCCTGTCTGTGGTAATCTTTCATCTGTGAACATGAGTAAATAACTGTGGGTTTACAGTTTTTACGGAGAAGTGTAGGGCTAAGTACTGATCACATTAACGCCAATTTGCTTGAACGATAGCATCCGCGCGGAACCGGCCAACTTTATCTTCATCACATTAATCTACTCCTTTGTAATTATTGTCAATTTATCAGCTTTGACTGTAGCAGATTTGTTTATTTATTTATTCTTCACACTTACAGCCTATTATATGGGAAGTAAAATGTGTCGTAAACCAACAGTTTGGTTTCTAATGAAAAGTGTTTGGACAATAATTATTACTATTTTTTAGTTGAAAATACAACAAAGAAATACGTGATTACTTAAACATAGTTTCTGAAACTGGTCGCGTATTTGAATAAACATTTTAAATAGATCGCATCTATGGACTGACCATGAGCACCCGGTGATGGAAGTATAGTTCGAAAGCTATATTTGCATCTTTCAGATGTTCGTTATCAGTCCGTAGAAGCTATCACTGAATAAAGGAATTTTAACAGTCCAAGCTGTCCTTCTTATTCAACAAAGAAAAGAACAAACTAATGCTACGAAGAAGAAACAGAAAAATACTGCTTTCCACCACTACAAAACTAGTGCTAATATTTCTACTAATGTTTCTACGATTAAAATCGGTCATTTTTCGTTTTGTTCATTCGTTAGTGTCATCATTTCCTTGCGGAACTATTGCAGCTAAATTATTGAAAATGTTTCCGCTACTGGATCTGTCCTCAAACTACCCCACTGAACAGCCACTGTCTGTCCTGAGGCGTAAGACCGCTTGTTAGAAGCCTTTCCACTTTGGCGATCGATTCTACGATTCACTGTAACATATCATAACGTGCATTTCCGTAATCATTGCACAAATGCGATGGACAGTCTTGAAGATCGTTCTTTCAACAGTCATCGACCGCTGTCGCTTTCTATCCCTCCTTTAAGCTATGCAAGAAATCGTATCTTCCACTTTACTGATATACTTCTGCAGTTTCCAAGCAATCTTGACCGAACAATATTTTACATTTGCAGAAGGGAGAGTGACCAGGAATGTGCAATATGCAATGGCCTCATCTTGCAATTTCTTCACTCGATACTGCTTATCACAGCGCACTGTGGAAGTAACAAATGAGAATCACAATTTCCTTATAAAGAAATTGGTTCTGAGATGACTGTCGAACTTGTGCAGCTGGAATGTAGGAGACTCCGTTCCACAACAGTAGCTATTCGTGTGGAAACACTCTGACGTGATTGGAGCAGTGGGTCATTTATCGAATGTGGGGCGGATGAGTGTGTCAGGGATGTGCCAGTGTTTTCTCACATCTCGACGCCGCATATTTTTACATGGATTTCCGAGACGGCCTACATACAGTGCGAACGAATGACGCTCAGAGATTGCGCACCATTAGGCCAGACGAGGCTCTGTCTGGGTACCACACTCTTAATCTTTCGTCACGTTGTAGACAGCCTAGCCTGCCAGGACTTCTCCTTCTGACGGTGTCGTTTTTTTTTTTTTTTTTTTCTATTCCTTGTCGTCCCACTTACTGCCTCTCCCCTTCGCTGATATGCATTGTAAACGTTCTATGTAATTTATCTGTATGTGAAATACTGGATATTTTTTTAAAGCTTTCTTGTCGTGTAACGTGTACTTTAAATATCTTATTCAGTTGTTGAGCGGATACTGACTGTTTGCTGGCCCTGTGCTGCACATGCGAACAGTAAAACAAAACTTCAATCTTAAGATTAGATTAGATTAGATTTACTTTCATTCCAATTGATCCGTAGTGAGAAGGTCCTCCAGGATGCAGAACATGTCAGAAAAACAACAATACATGACAAATATTTACAACTCAAACAAATAAGCTAATGTTCCATTCCACAGGTCCCAAGTGGCATGGTCTTCATTTTTTAATGAACGCTATATGAAAGAATCGTTTTACAAATACTAATGCACTGAATTTAAAATAAAAAAAGTTTTTTATTTATTTATAAGATAATAAACGTGTAAAACAACTACTAAATACTTATTTACAATGAACACATTACTGCACTGAAATTGTACAGAAGTTATATTGTACTTATATACATATACAAATCAGTTGGTTCTACTGAGAAATTCATCAATGGAGTAGAAGGAGTTGGCCACCAATAAATCCGTTAGGCTTCTCTTAAACTGAATTTCATTAGTTGTTAAGATTTTTATGGCTGCTGCCAACTTATTGAAAATGTGTGTTCCTGAATAATGCACACCTTTTTGTACAAGACTAAGTGACTTTAAATCCTTGTGAAGATTATTCTTATTTCTAGTATTGAGTCCATGAATTGAGCTGTTGGTTTGAAAAAGTGATATATTTTTAATGAAAAAATTTCATTAAGGAATAAATATATTGGGAAGCAGTAGTTAGTATCCCTAGTTCCCTAAACAGGCTTCTGCAGGATGTTCTTGAGTTCACACCACATATAACTCTTACTGCACGTTTTTGTGCCCGGAAAACTTAAGCTTGGCTTGATGAATTGCCCCAAAAAATAAAACCCATATCACATTATGGAATGAAAGTAAGCAAGGTATGCCAGCTTTTTCATTTTTATATCCCCTATGTCTGACACAATTCGCATTGCAAATAGAGATTTGTTAAGACGCTTCAGCAGTTCTGTGGTGTGGTCCTCCCAGTTGAATTTATTATCAAACTGTAATCCCAAGAATTTAACACTATCCACTTCTTCTATCTGCTTGTCATCGTATGTTAGGCATATACTAGTGGGACATCCCTTACAAGTTCTGAACTGCATGTAGTGTGTTTTTTCAAAGTTTAGTGATAAAGAATTGGCTAGGAACCAGTGATTAATGTCCACAAATATTTTATTATCTGTCCTTTCTAAGACTACACTTGATTTATTATTTATTGCAATGTTTGTATCATCGGCAAACAAAACGAACTTGGCTTCCGGTAAAGTTACTGATGAAAGGTCATTGATATACACAAGAAAAAGTAAGGGCCCTAAAATGAAATGTTAAATTTGAAGTAGTGAAAATCAATCTAATTAAATGCCAAAACAAACTAATTATGTACTATTTAACTGACACTCGATATTGTAGCACATTATGAAAGTTACGTAACGCCGTGTAGGTTCTTTAAATGGCCTACACATATAAATAAATACTTGCACCGTCCCCGTGCGGCAAAGATATCGTAGGTTCAAATGGCTCTGAGCACTATGGGACTTAACATCTGAGGTCATCAGTCCCCTAGAACTTAGAACTACTTAAACCTGAGTAACCTAAGGACATCACACACAGCCATGCCCGAGGCAGGGTTCGAACCTGCGACCGTAGCAGTCGCCGGTTCCGGGCTGAAGCGCCTAGAAACCATAGGCCACCGCGGCCGGCGATATCGAAGGGAGGTATGATTGATTATCTGAGTAGGCTAACAGAAAACTGAAGGCTAAACTACCAATTATTTTAGGTACCGCATTTGTTTTTTTTCCACCAATCTCGATGTCTATCTATATTTTGAGCTGGTGACATAAAGATGTATGTGATTGTGCTCTCCCAGTATTCTATTAATTAAAAGTTATAATACGCGGAAGTTGCAAGTTTTCATTCTTGCACCGAACTACATCCTACTATCCACCTCCTTATGCGACGAGGAGTTGCATTTTTGAATGGACATTTACGGAAACGAAGTCAACACGAAGAGAGAATAGCTCCCGCAGCCACGCCGGCATTGTTGTACATCGTTGGGGAGACGAGTAAATATTAAGCCGTACGCCGAATTCAAAGGAACTAACACTGAATAAATGTTCCAGAAGTACACGACGTTTCTAACACGCACGCATGATTACCTGAGCGTGTTTCCTGGCATACAATTTCTGGTGTGGCTAAACGATAATTACTTCAGCTCTGAACAATTCACATTATCTCTCTCCATAGCCACCATAACTTGAACTGCAATGTGAAATATCCTCGAAATAAAATACTGCTCAACACGGAAGAAAGTAACTGTTTAATATAACCTTCACCGTTTACTCTAAATTAATCTGCTTACTTGGTACAATACCTGAGAATTCTGACAACGTACTGTTTTTTCACATGAATGCAAAGTGAGACCTCCCTTGAAAGAAAAGTAACTTGTCTGTGGCTCAGCATGTTTTTTGTCTTTGGTTTACTGACGTTCTCGAAAGCAAAATGAAATCAGCAAATGCTGCAACTAACGAAAAATAATCTACCCTAAATTTTTCTTTGCTAGCAAGTCACTGCGAGTGACAAAAGGTGCAATGCACACACGACAAAAATTTAAACTTCTCTAAGAATGATGGGACAGGGTTTTACTTCAAAGAAATTCGTTATTTAAAAATTAAACTCTGATTATTGTCAAAAAAGGCTGCAAAACGTAAGAATGCTCTAACAATTACGAAATATTTTCATTACAAAAATTACAGTAATTTCAACCAATTGCATAATTTGTGACGAATAATTTAAAAAAGAGATAAAAATTGCCTAAATAATGAGTATTACCAGTTATCTAAGAGATAAAGATTTCCTTCAGTTGATATTTCTGAAAAAAAATAAAAAAAAACACATTCAGTTTTGCGTGTACATGGATTACATTGACATATACCTCCAAAAATCTCCATCAAGGCAATAAAGAAAATAGCTTTGTAGACAAGTTTTCATCTCCATGGTAAAGTACTCCAGATAATTTCTCCCAGATTCACAAATATCAGATCCCGTTCTCTAAAACTCAACTGTTCGCTACTATGACTCTAATAAGAATACCGCTGCGCCGCATAACAGACTGGCGACCAAGCGCACCACAGATTACGTTAAACACAGTCAGGGATCTTATCCCCTACTCGTGCAGCACACACATGCATCTTTGTCCCAGTACTGTAAAGGTGAAGTATTTACAATGACAGGAAACCTACTAAATCCATATACCATTTACAGGACGTAGTATCGGCCAAAACTAGAAGAAAAGTTCGTATAATGATATTGTATTGTATTCTATTGCATGGAACGACGGAGATGCTTCGTCCCCACCGTAGCCCTCAGTGGTTCACAACCGCACGACAGGCTACAGCAGTCCACTCGCCCCACCGCCGCCCCACACCAAACCCAGGGTTATTGTGCGGTTCGGCCACCATTGGAACCCCTCTCCACCCTTCCCACCCCCCGCGGGAACGTCTCACACCAGACGAGTGTAGTCCCAATGTTTGCGTGGTAGAGTAATGATGGTGTATGCGTACGTGGAGCAAGTGTTTGCGCAGCAAGCGCCGACATAGTGTAACTGAGGCGGAATAAGGGGAACCAGACCGCATTCGGCGAAGCAGATGGAAAACCACCTAAACACCATCCACAGACTGGCCGGCACACTGGACCTCGACACTAATCCGCCAGGCGAATTCGTGCCAGGGATCGGCACGCCTTCCCGCCCGGAAATAATGATATTACTGGAAACTAACTTCTGTTGAGATATGGGCCGTTTTACTTGTGACGAGTAATTTGTGGCGTTCGGTGGTGTAAGCCGCCATAAAAGATGGCATAGTAAATTACCACAACAAGCAAGTACGGGCAGATTCAAACCTTCGGGAAGTTGTGGAAGCGAGGCATAAAGGTTGCTTCAGTATCAAAACATGGACAGGAATTGTAGGTGATACATTCATAGGGCCATACACAATACCAAATAGATTAATAGGTGCTGTCTATCACCGATTTCTGCATGATGAGTTACTAGCACTATTGGAGAACCTTACCCACGCAGAAGAACAGAGACTGTCGGATTTAAGCACGACGCGGCACCTACCCTGTTGTCTCCGGACGTGGGACATTACGTCACAGCAACGCTTCATGGGCGATGGACTGGTTGAAGAGGTCCGGTAGCATGGCCTTACCGTTCATCGGACCTGAATCCGTTGAATTTTTGGCTGTTGGGCACATTTAAAGTCGCTGGTGTTTGCTCACCCCATCGACAATGTACAGACATTACAGGAGAGTGCGGCCAGTGAATGTGACACAATCTGAGTTTATCTGAAAGAATGCGTGATTCGGTGCGGGCTGTAAGATGTGTCAGGATGCGTGGTAACCACATAATGCACTGCCTATTGAGTGTCTACTTCTACATAACGGACAGACGTGAATGAGAAGACAGATTGGTCCGTATCTAAAAAGGTATTGGTTTCCAGTCTATCAGTACAGGAACTTTTCTTCCATTTTTGACCAGTGTTGCCTCATAAGGGACTATGTGACTTTCTTAACCAACTTATATCCTTAAAGGAACACGAATGTTCCTCAAGGTACATAAGTGCAGTGACCTTGTGATTATTATGAACAGAATGGACGTAGTATCGTATTTTTTTCCCTAGATGTGACAGAATGATATTACTTGTTTGTTTCTAGAGACTTCAGATTAAATTATTGCTTAATTCTGTCATAGGTAACGATCTTCTCTTTAACCAGGCCTCGAAACAATTACATTGTATTTGATATTATTTCTGCTGTTGGTGTATCAAATCCGTTTCTTTACTGATTGCAAATGTCACACTTAAGCGTATTATTTTCATAAAGAAATGAAATCAGTATAAATTAGCTTCCAGAACAGAATAATGTAATGCATTCATCACTATATAACTAACTTCACACCGTGGGGATAACAATTTGTTCGTAAAATCAATATCGCGTCGAAGAGAAACGTGGACCGTGAAAAAATCGGGGAACTCAAAAACGTCTGAAATGATTAATTAAAGATGTTAATCATTGAGTAGATAGATTAAGCACAAATTGATGTATGAGAAAAGATAAGAATCAAGAATAGTTAACTTGGCACTAGAAGGAACCATAAAAGGGGAAAACTGAGGGGACAGACAAAGGTTCGACTGTTTAATACAGATTATCGAAAATTTTACGTTTAGACTAAGTGAAGAAACTGAGAGATTAAAACACAATAGGGAGAAATGCAAGACCATGTACCGTAGAAACAGTAATAGTACAAAAAGTCTGCCGGTCTCACTCTGAGATTGGAATACCTTGTGCAGTCTTGCATGCTTCCTCTCCAAAATTACACGATATTACACAATATACTCACATTAATGTGGCCACCACCTATTTTCGACTTCAACGTACAATAAGCACTCACAGACGGCGGAGGATGTATAAAGCATGTCGGGGGACGCGGAAAACAGTGCAGTTGTTGTCGTAATTCGCGAAAGGAGCGATTTATCTGGGGTAATCCATGCAGTTGTGTGAACCTCTACACCAAGGTGGCTTTGTGGCTGACGCACCTGCCTAGTAAGCAGACACATGGGTTCGATTCCCGGCCTTAGTACTAATTTTCAGTCTCCGCTTCAGTCTGTATCCATAAAGTCATATTTGTATGCTACCAGTAAAGTCTCTGAAATTGTGTCATTTCAGTACACTAAGCTCACTCGATAGATATTTGTAGCGGATGCCACAACTACATCTGTAATAATTTGTTACTTCTCTATTTATGGTATAAACATTCTATTTTATCCCTCAACAGCCCATCATCACATAAAATAACAAACTCTTTACCTGATACAATCTTAAGTGATCTTATAGGCTTAAAATCCAATAGCTATACCTACTACACATACAAACAGAGCTTCTGGTGATACAATACTATCTAAGACCTTGTAGCCGACATCCACTATACATACACAATGTCAGCTCCTGGTGATACACTACTGTTTAACATCTAGTACCCTAGCTGATACGAATTTAGTGTTAGAATATTAATTAAGATGTCCTCCCTGGTAGCTGAGTGGTCAGCGCGACGGAATATCATACCTAACGACCCGGGTTCGATTCCCGGCTGGGTCGGGGATTTTCTCAGCTCAGGGACTGGGTGTTGTGTTGTCCATATCATCATCATTTCATACCCATTTACACGCAAGTCGCCGAAGTGGCGTCAGCTCTAAAGACTTGCACCAGGTGAATGGTCTACCCGACGGGAGGCCCTGGCCACACGGCATTTCCATTTCCATTAATTGAGATACAAGTAGCTGACGTTCATCGGCTGCTAAAGCTATTTATTGCTTCTAATGTGTACGTTTTGTGATGAATCTCAATTACCACCACGAGTATAATACAACTGGTGATATTTGTATCTCTCATTTATGGGGCAAGTTGAAACATTTTCTGTTGCTGAAGCACAATTTCAACCACCGTCAGCTTAACTTTTTTAATTTCCTGTCACCTGCCATCTAGATGATGTCACGCATTCGACCACATATGACGTAACCACGGTTCGAGGTCATTGATAACATCATAGAAAAGTGCACCATGGGTCATGAAGTCAGAACATTTATACACCAACCCAGGACTTCGGGATGTGCCGTTCAGCACTCGCCGTTCCACGTTTGTGTGGCACACCCTTCAGTCCTTTATGCCCCAAAAAAATCCAACAACTTACACCAAAAATTTATCAAATTACCCCAAAAATATAAAAAAATGTCTCATAAACTGTAACAAATTGCCCCAAAGCTGATGTCACATCTTAGCTGTCAACTTCATGAGCTCTTGTCCAACCAAGTTCCAGACCTCCCTACCCTGTGGAACCAAGTTCCAGACCTCTTTACCTATAAAAATTTGGGGAAGGACCAGAAATAAACCCAGGTCCTTCCACACCCAAGGCAGCTATGGAGGTGACCTATTTTATCGAAAAAGACCTGATGATGATGTAGATGGCGATGATGGTGATGGTGAATAAAACCCTCTCTTAATCATTCTACACCCTATAAACTGATCATCATTCTTCCACTTCACACAACTTACAAGAAATTGCTTACAATATTTCCACATCTGCCTCATCACCATCTCTCTGATTTATATAGCCCAGTACATTTTCTCTCTCTTTCTGTGTTGTTTACATTACTGAGGAAAGAACATTATAGTGTATTGCAGACAGAATAAAGTTTTCCACTACTTAACAGCAGAACATGACAACATTCTGAACTGTGTGACTTGTAGATAATGTGATGATATTGCAAAGTTAAACGCATTCCAAGTTGTATGATGAGCTGCTTTTTGCGCTGTTCTCATTGTTTACTTTGCTAATTCTCGATATACTTTAGCCTAAAAATTATATTTTTAATAGTGTTCTATAAGAATTTGATCCCCCCATGAACCATGGACCTTGCCGTTGGTGGGGAGGCTTGCGTGCCTCAACGATACAGATAGCCGTACCGTAGGTGCAACCACAACGGAGGGGTATCTGTTGAGAGGCCAGACAAACGTGTGGTTCCTGAAGAGGGGCAGCAGCCTTTTCAGTAGTTGCAGGGGCAACAATCTGAATGATTGACTGATCTGGCCTTGTAACACTAACCAAAACGGCCTTGCTGTTGTGGTACTGCGAACGGCTGAAAGCAAGGGGAAACTACAGCCGTGATTTTTCCCCGAGGGCATGCAGCTTTACTGTATGGTTAAATGGATTAGCATGGAGAGCTGCATCAAACCAGTCTCAGGACTGAAGACTACAACAACAACAACAAGAATTTGATTATCAGTAAGCAAGTTGCTAGTATTTTAGTAAGTTACTGAGTCATTTTAGTGAAGAAATATTTAATTCGAAGGTCCATGCATTCGGATACAATTCAGCATCCTATATGCGCTCCTCTCTCTCTCTCTCTCTCTCTCTCTCTCTCTCTCTCTCTCTCTATGTGCATGTGCATGTGTGTGTGTGTGTGTGTGTGTGTGTGTGTGTGTGTGTGTGTATGTGTGTGTGTGTGTGAGCGTGTACAGTTCCAAGCAAATATCTGGAAATATCGTAGTATAATTAAATATAAAGGGAAAAAACTGTGCTCTCTAAGAATTTTTCGCCATCTTGTAATATGATTGGCTGAAAAATGCAAATTTTTGATTTTACAGCCCACATCATCTTTAATATTTAAATTCACCGCTAACCGTCTGGCAAAATTTTTTTAATTTACTGCACACCGCCATTTTTATTATTTAAATTTTGTACTAGTTTTCAAATTTCCCACCATCCACCACTATGATGACGCCATCGCAAAAGGGTTGTGGCTTGTGACGTCTTCATTTTAACTTAATACGAAGGAAATGTAGCTTAGGATGTCATAGATCAGTGAACTGTGTCATGTGATACCACAAATGTAATCAAAGTTCAAAAAATGGTTCAAATGGCTCTGAGCACTATGGGACTCAACTGCTGAGGTCATTAGTCCCCTAGAACTTAGAACTAGTTAAACCTAACTAACCTAAGGACATCACAAACATCCATGCCCGAGGCAGGATTCGAACCTGCGACCGTAGCGGTCTTGCGGTTCCAGACTGCAGCGCCTTTAACCGCACGGCCACTTCGGCCGGCTGTAATCAAAGTCTCCCAGAAGATGGATAGTCATAGCGTTAGAAGTAGAAAAAATCTGTAACATTACAAAAATTTATTTTCGTTTTCTTTAAAAAATAACGAATATTTTCGTAATTTTATAACGTGAAATGTTCTTGAATTCGGGTTATTATATACATAAGCAAAATCTTTAAATTATTTATATAGCATTCAGTTATGTATTTTATAATTTCTGTTTCGATATTTGGGCTGAGTGACTTAACATCAGATATTCAGGCTAACATTATCCTCACATCATAGTTAGTGTTTAACATATCCAAAGAAATGTGTAGTTTATGTAATTATATCTGGCATGTTATAATTCATCATGTACTCTGTCAGTAAAGTTTGCTGCTTGAGTATATACACATATTTCTAGTTTGGCTTTTGTACACATAGGTAATAAGCAATAATAAGGAGTTGGCCTGAAATACAATTACTTAAAGACCAGTAAACCTCCGATTCTTTGAAGAATCAAACTTCCATGTACTAAACGGCTTCAAGCTTCTGATCATTTTACAAATGAGCTAATAAGTTAAATATTTGACGTTAAACATGCAAGAGAGAAAAAGTTTAGAAAATGTTCGAAATTACATTTAAAGTTTGTTGGAAGTCTCTGTGTGCTCTCATTATCAAACAGTGGATAATTTGCGCCCCTTTTTAAGCAAAAGCTAGTTTTTTAGGCTTCTAAATATTACTGACGTTTTGTCTACTGAACTATGTGTCGTGCAATAATATAATATTGCAGGGACGTGAAGTAGTATATGTGGATACTACGAGTATTTGGAAAACGTATTGCGAGTAGAGTCAGAAGTAATTAATTGAAACGCCGTGAAGCTTTACTGCCCTGAAGAGCGAAAATGTAGTAAGCGATAAACTTTTTGTCTTTTCATCATTTTGGGGAGCTGTCAGCGAGAAAAAGTTTTATAAAGCTTTGAAATTATGTGTAAATTTTTTCGGAAGTCACTAAGTGCTCTCAAATTCTGGATAAATATAATCTGTGGAAATTGCTCGCTGTATGTTACGGTGTCACAAGATATATATACATAATCTCTAACTGTCTGTCTGTGTTAAACCTTCGACATATGACTATACCTTTCAATGAGTATGGTATGACGATTTGAAATTTTTGACTTAGACCAATAGTTATATGAATATTGAAAATAAAAATTTTGTTGCCTCTGGTAGTAGTTAGACTGCAACTTGACACTAGGACTGTGCACCATGATTCATAAACCACTTAGTAATATACAATATCTGATCGAAAGTATCCTGACACAAGTTAGTGGACATTCATGTGGGGTGTTACCACTCTTCACCTTTTTGAGGGTTTGAACTCTGCTAGGGATGCTTTCAAATAAGTTGTCTGAATGTCTGTGGAGGAATGGCAGCCCATTCGTCCTCAAGAGCCGAAACCGGAGTCGGAAGCGAAGTCGACGTTCTAACTCACCCCAAAAGTATTCCATTGGCAGACCATCGTGGCCTAGTGGCTAGCGTTGCTGCCTCTGGATCACGGGGCCCATGGTTCGATTCCCTGCCGGGTTGGGGATTTTATCTGCCCGGGGACTGGGTGTTTGTGTTGTCCTCATCATTTCATCATTATCGTTTGTGACAGTGTTACAGTGATAGATTGGACTGTGAAAAAAATGGGCTGTGTAAAAATTGGGACTTTGTACGGCGCTGATGACCACACAGATGAGCGCCCAACAAACCAAACATCATCATCATCACTGGCAGATCAGTCCATTTCAGGAATGTTACTGCCCACAAACCTTTGCCTTACAGAAGCTCCTTTATGACAGAATGTACTGTCATGCTGATACAATCATCGTTTCCAAACTGTTCCTCTACTGCAAGGAGTACACAGTACTGTAAAATGTGTTCCTATCCTTTTGTATTTAGTGTTTTCTTAAGCGCATTGAGGGGATCATACCCTACCACCTTCACACCATAATACCAATTCCTGTGCACTTTACTGTTGGCATTATACATGCTGACAGATGATGTTCTCTTAGCATTCACCAAACCCAAAACATTCCATCGACCACGTGGGTAGCGTGATTCATTATTCCAAATCGCTCGTTTCCAGTCATCCACTGTCCATTGCCATGGCTCTCTACACCATAGGTATCGCTTGGCATTGACCATAGAAAGAAATGGCTTATGAAGAGCTGTTCGACCATTGTATTCCATTCCTTTTAACACTGTTTGCACGTCATTGTGTTAGCAGTAATTCTCCTAGCATTTGGAATTCCGTCGGCTCTTTACAATATCCCTCCACATGTACCCCTCCCCTCTGCCCCGTCAGTACATAAGGTCTGCAAGGTTCTGGATTAGTTACGGTTGTCCCTTCGGGCTTCCACGTCACAATCACATCGCAAACAGTCGACCTGGGTAGCTCTAGAAGGGTTTAAATGTCCCTGATGGATTTTTTACACAGGTCACATCCAATGAGTAGTCTATGTTCCAAACCACTCGACTCTCCTGACCTACCCATTCAGGTTTTATTGCTTCTTCACCGACAACACAATATCTTTATACTGGCGGTTCATTCTCTCATGACATCTGGCGATCAGTTCCCAACAATTAGTTGTGTCCGGATACTTTTGATTATTATATGTATTAGGTTCAGGTCGCCATGAGTGTTGTAACGTCCCGTTAGAAAAATTATGAATGATTGTACTAGTAAACCTCTTACGTTATTTGATTTTCAATCAGCTGAGTAAAATTGAACGTACTCAGACATTTCTCTCTTTACTTACATCACTAAACTGACACACAATATTTTTAGTGCAACACAATCTGACTTTCAATAATCCCCAAAAAAGAATGGCACTGACTAACAATAACCTATACCTTTCATGAATCACTTACCTCACAAAAATCTTCATTACTCGAACTATTGCATACAGCGAGCACCAATACACACTAAATATAAGATTCTAACTACTTAAGGCACTAACTACTGATAGTCATGGTTAGCAAATGAAAGATTTTGATAGAGAACAAACAATGTATTTACCTTAGTAACGTTCAGAAGTCATCATATATACATCTATCAATTCATGACCTCCATCTTTACAAATTTCCTATTTCTGGCGGACACACGTCCAGACCGTCCGCTTATAGCAAACTCTCAAAACTCTGACATCTCTCTTTCTACATCCACCACTACAGGCGGCTCACCTCCAATTGTACAACGCTACGGGCTGTTCACATCCAAATGCTCAACACTACAATAGCGAATACTCCAACAATGCCAACCAGACACAGACTGCACACAGCACAAGTCAGTGATTTTCATTAGAGCGCTACGTGGCGTTACCAACATAAAAACCTAAATAGCCTGCTTACAGCGTGAACACCCCAATGTGACTAGATACATTTATGGTCAATACTCACGCATTATATGCATATATTCAATCCCTTTTTTTTTTTTTTAAATAGAGGTGGAGCCCCTCCACGCCCACACCGGCATGATGGCCAACACAAAAGGTCTACTGCCATCTCTGCATAAGGGTTAGTATTCACTAAAGTGAGGTGTCGCAGGATGTGGGTACTGCGATGTTTGCGTACGTCTGGTTAGGATTAACCATTAATACGCGCTCATCTGGAGATAGATTGGTCGAAGTCTGACGAAGGGTAGCGGTTTGAAGGGCAGAGGAAAAAAAGTGCCAAGGCAAGAGCCAAGGGAAAAAAACCTCTGCGAAAGTTAGGTCGGGCGGCAAGAGCAGTAGCGGTTGTCTTGCTGCCTGCGATAGGTTGTACAAGGATAGGCTTTGTTAGTAGTGGGTATCATGCATGTCGATACCTTGATGTCGTGCGTTTGTGCTGCTCGGCGGCTGGTGCTGGTACAGAGTCCTCGTTCAGCGTCCTGCAACCTGCAACAGTTAGTTTTGTTATCGGTCTCGTGTCCGATGGTCATATACCGGAGGCACAGTGTGAGGGAGTGTTGGGAGATTGTTCGTGCGTCTGTGGGCGAGCTCGTCGGTGTCCCTGCTGTGGCCTGTTGGTCGGCTCTAATAGCAGCTGGTAGTTGCCAGTCAGTGTTGCTGATATGCAGGGGCTTACCGACGTTTGTCGCTGTTTGCGTATGTTAGTTTACCATAGGTGGTTATGCCCTAGCAAGCAGTGTCTTTGGCCGCTTGTGTTTCCACCTGTGGTTGTGATCGTAGTTTCCCAGAGTGAGGATGAACGGATTGTTCGAGTGTCTCGAGTTCCTGTATAGTCGTGTGGCGTGTTTCTTGAATACTTCCTTGAGGGTATCAAGGCGGTATTCACGGTGAAGATCCACGGTGCGTGTGTAGCGTGGAGCATTGCTAATGATTCGTAGCACCTTGTTCTGTATGATCTGCAGGCGGCGCAGGCGTGTGGGAGCTGCATATCCCCAGACGGGAGCTGCGTACGTCATCAGAGGTCTAATCAGTGTCGTGTATAAGGACCTCGACACCCTCCTATTCAGTGTGCTTTCCCTGTTGAGCATTGGGTAGAGGTGTTTGAGCCTCGCGTGCGCTCGGTTGGCAACGTATTCAATGTGGTCCCCCCATGTAAGTTTCCGGTCCAGCCAGACACCAAGGTATCTGACTTTCTCTCGGAAACGTATTGGGCGTGTATGTAGTGTTATCGGTCTACAGTGTTGGTGTTTGCGCAGTAGTTTCGGTCTGCGTGTGAACAGAACTGCTTCGCACTTGTCGACGTTTACTTTAATACGCCATCGCTCCAGCCAAGGCTCAGCTGTTCTGAGTGCTGTCTGTATTCGTGAGTTGATGTTCGACGGTTTCCAGTCTTGCGCGAGGATGGCTGTGTCATCCGCGTAGACGGCTAACGTCGTGTTTCGTGTCGCTGGGAAGTCATTAATGTACAGGTTAAACAAGATGGGCCCTAGGATGCTTCCTTGGGGTACTCCAGCTTGGATACCGTGTTGTGTTGATTGTTTATCCTGCACGTTAGTGTTGAAACATCTGTTCGTGAGATATGAGTGTATGAGACGTACGAGTCCGTCCGGGAAACCAGCTTCGCTTAGTTTGCGTATGAGTCCGTTGTGCCAGAGACGATCGAAAGCCTTTTCGATGTCTAGGAACACGGCCCCTGTGGCTTTGTTCATGTTGTAGCCGTGTGTTATATGTTCGACTACGCGGAGGAGTTGTTGTGTTGACGAGTGGTGATTCCTAAAGCCGAATTGCTCCGGTCTTAGGGTGTCGTTGGCGATGCAATGCCTAGTGATACGTTTTAGTATTACCTTCTCAACAATCTTGCTGAGCGAGCACAGCAGACTGATGGGTCGGTAATTTTGTGGGAGGGAGTGGTCTTTCCCTGGCTTCCTGAACATCAGGACCTTGGCCGCCTTCCAAAAGTCAGGGAAGTGTTGGTGTGTCAGGATGGCATTCGTTATGTGTGCGAGGTATTCTACGGCTTTATCCGTGAACTCCTGGAGGACACGGTTTTGAATGCCATCAGGCCCAGGGGCTTTTCTAGCGGTGGTGTGCTTGATAGCCCATGTAACTTCATTTGTGCTAGTACGTCTTATTTCGTTGCGCGAGGGCTGGGCTACAAGTCGTGTAACCTCCTGGTCCGTTTCAAGTGTGAATGCTGGGTCTGAAGGAACCAGATTCGGCATGAAAGACGCTGCAAGTGTTGAGGCCATAAGCTCTGCCTTCTCCGTCGCGGTGTAGGCTGGGCCGTCTGGTCCTTGTAACGTGGGAATGTAATGTTTCTCCCTGGTGAAGTGTCTGGCCAGCTGCCACACGCCAGGACGTGTGGTATCCAGCCCTGCGAGTTTCTGTCCCCATTGTTCGTTTCTGAATGTTTGAATTTTATTTCGTATTATGCCCTGGAGTCTGTTGACGTGCAGTTTATAGAACGGGCGCCTGGTACGCTGCCAGTATCTCCTGAGGCGGTTCCTCATTGAGATAAGGCCCAGGATTTCCTGGGGCAGGGCCGTCGAGTGTTGTCTTGGTGTTGTAAATGGAATGGCGTCAGTCATTGCGTCTTGGACGGCAGTTGTGAGAGCCTCCACAGCCTCATCGATTTGCTGTGTGTTATTAATTTCGTGGGTGTTAGGAATGCGACTATCAAGCGTTTCCTTGAACAGTGTCCAATTCGCACGCTTGTAGTTAAGCATCCTGCGTGGTACGATGTCCTGCAGTGTCTCTTCCATGTGCAGTATTACAGGCATGTGGTCTGAGTCCAGATCGTTTTCAACCGTTAGGTTGAGTGTGCATGTGATGCCCTTTATGAGGGCTATGTCTAACACGTCTGGCCTATGTCGGGCCTGTGTGGGCACGAACGTGGGAACGTCCGGTCCAAGTATAATGTAGTTTCGGCCTAGTGCGTGTTCGTACAGTTTCTTGCCGTTGGAGGTTCGTATTCGTGAGTTCCAATCGGGGTGTTTTGCGTTGAGGTCTCCAGCGGCTATTACCCGCGGTGCTATGTTGAGTACTGTGCTGATATCGCGTGTTACTATGTTTTTAGGAGGATTGTATAGCGATACCAGTGTGGTGTTGGCTCCGTTGAACTTGACCCTGACGGCCGTAGCCTCTAGTCTTTCAAGTGCTGGGAGCTCGATGTTCGTGTGGTCGATGTCTCTGTGTATGATGATTGCCGTGCCGCCTCCCCTCCTGCCATCCGCTCGGTCGGTACGATAGACGCAATAACCTGGGAAGTTTAGTTGTTTGCGAGGCGTAAGCAGTGTTTCGTTCACAAGAGCGATTCGGATACCCTTTCGCTCCATGAACGCGGCCATCTCGGCTTTTTTGCTTGCGATCCCGTTGGCATTCCAAAACAGGATCTGTGTGATAGTGTTTAAGTCTGCGTTTCGGGGCTGGTGTGGTGTATTATCCATGTAGTAGTGTAAAAAGCGGTGTGATAGTGGCTTTGGCGCTAGTCCAGTTGAGCGTACCCGACATGAACTGCATGAAGAGTTGTGAGACACACCCCATAATCTTCGTGACTATTTCGGTGGTCGTGCGTCCGGGGAATAATGTTTCCATTATTCTCTGGAATGTTGTAGTGATGTTGGTCATGTCGGCCTGCGAGTTATTGGTCGTGTTAGCGGCCGCTTGTTCCAGTGTTGGCGTTTGGTGAGGGCTGGCCTGCGAGTCGGTTGTTCGTGTGGCAGTTGTTGGCGCCTGTGTGCTTTCTGTGGTGAGTGGGTGTGTTATGTGGGTTGTTGAGTTGGTGTCCGGGATGTGTTCGTGGGTGTTGGTGTTCTGTTGCCTGTTTACTTGTTGTGGTGCGGTCGTGTTCCTCGTGCTACGGCTGTTTCTCCTTCTCCTCCTCCTCTGGCGCTGGGGTTGTCCCTGTGTAGGTGCGTTTTCTGTAGCCTGTGGTGGGCTGCAGTTCGCGATCTCAGGGGGTAGTGTGTTGTTGTTGCTTGTTTCGTGTGGTGTGCCCGGTGCGGGTGTGGTGTCAGGTGTTGTGCCTGTCTGTTGTGTGTCTGTTGCTGGGGGTGTTTGGTGAGCGTGTTCTGAGCTCTGGGGCTCCTCTGACCGTCCCGCGCTGCTGGGGCTGCCAGCGACCACTCCAGCGAAGGATATTCCACTTCTTACTGGGCGCGGGGGCGGCTTTGGGACTGTTATGGCGGTAGGTTTCGCATGTTTCGCGATTTTGCGCCTCAGAGCTGCTTTGTAAGCAATGCACCCTCTGTAGTTTGCCGGATGGGCAGCACCACAGTTGGCGCACTTGCGAGGTGCTGTATGGGGGAGTTTGCAGCGTTGGGTTGTGTGACCGCCAGCGCAAATGCGGCAGCGGGGTGCGAGACCGCATCTGATACCCGCGTGCGCATAGCGCTGGCAGTTGTGGCATTGTTGGGGGGTGCGCGGCGTGTTGTACACCTCCACATTGACGACCATGTGAAGAAATAGCTTTATCTTCAGCAGGTCGCGGGATTTGGCCGTGTCGGCCAACTCCGCCATGTAGTTGTGAGACGGTCTCGCTGTGCCGAACTCTGACATTCGGTTTACCCGAATGCACTCCCACCCGAGAGCAGAGAGTTCATTGTGTACCGTTTCGGTTGGGGTTCGTGAGTCTATCCCCTTTATCACGTACTGCTGTGTCTTTTCCAAGACTGTCCTGTACGTGAAGTGTTCTACCTTCCTTTCTTTGAGAAAGTCCAGTAGATTCGTGTAGTCTGCCTTGTTCGCCACGTACAGTGCGGCGTGTTCCCCGGTGAGCTTAGAGTAGTATGTTGTGGGGCTGTGCTTGTTGTTAAATTCTTTGTTTAGGAGACTTAGGTCTCCGTAGTTGTGAATGATGACCGGTGGGAAGCCGGTCGCGGTGTTGTTAGTGTTCTGCGTAGCTGCTTGTATATTTGTGGTTGCTGCAGTCGCAGGGTTGTTTGTGTTGGTCCCTGCGTTATTGTTGTCTGTTCTCGGTGTAGATGGTGTTGGCAGCAGCGCTCGGCCGTTGCCTCGTGAGTTTGTGGGCTCACTTGTCTGCGTATTTGGCTGCTGTTTGCGCCTTGGGCCGACCTGCTGCCACGGCCCGTCTTCATCTGTATTTGTTGTGTCCTCTGTCGGCTCTGGCTCCGGTTCCGTCGGTGCCTGGGCTGCCAGAGGTGAAGTAGGGGGCATATCCTTCTGTTGTTCAGCAGGTGCCTGTGTGTGTGGTGTGGGTGTTTCTGTTTGTGTGTTTACACTGTCCAACAGCTCTGCGATCAGCTCCTGCTGTTCCGCGATCTGTCTGTCCTTCAAGGCTACCTGCTCTTGGAAGGTGGACAGTGGGACGGAAATGGCGGCGGGAGTAGCCGGCATTTCCGCCTCTTGTGCTGCAGCTTTGCTGCGGGTAAGTGGTGGGGAAGAACAGGAAAGATCGGACATCTTTGCTGTTACAGGAGTTTTTATTGGATAGGGAGGGATGGATGCACGACAATTTGCTCTTTTCACGAGAAGACAAAATTTGCTTTTTAGCGAAAGCGCTGTGTATCGTGTTCCTACAGAAGAGGGGTATCCCTACGTCCTATCTGCGCGGAGTGCAATGCGCGGCGCAAGAGAGCGCGGGATGAAGAGAGCGGCCTACAGTGCGCGGGGTTATCCGACGTGAACGGGCCCCTGACACTGAGATTACCCTACCAAAGAACGGGAGAGTCCCGCTGGGGAGCTTTGCAACCGAAGTTGCAGGGAGTTGAGCCGAAACTCTTGCCACTTAGCGCCCGAAAGCGTTAAGCGGCTTGCGCGGGTTCGTGCCGCTCAGTAGAGCGTCACTGGCAGCTACGCCAGTAGCAGCTTATTTGAGACCACTCCGAGGAGCTATCAGCGGGCAGCTACGCCAGGTGCAGAGAGCAGCGTTCCGCTCGGGTCGGCTGCTCGACTGCGACTACACTTTAAAAGTAGTTTTTTTTTTATTTTTTTAAATTTTTTTTACAAGCTGCTAGCTGTCAAACGAAATTTACTCTTTAGAATAGAAGGAGTAGTCCCGAGGATATGGTTTTAGGTTATATTTAGAACTTGCTTTACTACATGTCAGAAGTTTACTGAATTGGTAAAATGCTGAAATTTTTGTTGATGGATATTGAACTGCTTTCTGAGCAGTGCAATAGTGAGTAATAAACGTAATTTAATGGCGGGTAATAGAGATCACTTTTGCTTCCAGTGTTACAGATAAGATGATTCGGGCAGACGCGGTATATTATTCTTCCTGCACGCTTTTGTGCTATCAACACTTTCTCTCTAAGCGATGAGCCATCGCACATAATTATTCCACAAGCCATTGTTTAGTAGAAATATCAAAAATATTGATCCGCTTGTTTGCATGACTAACAGTTACAAGAAGGACAAAAGTAACTGAACTTATTTGTTTGAGAAATTCAATAACATGCTTCTTCCAATTCAAGTTTTAATCTATGAGTGCACTCAAAAATTTGGGTCATTCTACCCTGTATTCTGAATCCTGTTCATGAGCTATATCAGTTGTTGGTATGACAACAACTGTTGCAGTACATACAGTTTTAAATTTAGGGCGAGTCTATTTTCAGAAAAACATCCTTAACAGTTTCTTCTGTTGCTTCCTCTCTAACGGATTTGTTATAACACTAGTAGCGTCAGCAAAAAGTACCAAAGCTTCTTGATGATTGTTAAGTGGAAAGTCATCCACATATACAAGGGAACAGGTGCGGATTCAAAATTGAATCCTGTTAGAATCTGTGATTTCTCGCAAGACACAAATATTTTCTCTCTATCCAACACTCAATTATTCAACACAACTTATTGCATTTTGTTTGTTAAGTAGAATTGAAATCCAGGTGCTTGTAAAGGAGTCAACTCCATAATACAGTACTTAAGTTTTTCTGAGAGAGTGCTATGACCTACGCATTGAAAGCCTTGGAAAGGTCATAAAAATGCCAGCTGGCAATATTATATTATTTAATGCTTGTAATATTTGGTTGGTGAATATATAAGTAGCGTTCACAGTCCAACAACCCTATTGGAATATAGACTATGATACGGTAAGTTTCTGCTTAAATGTTCGACTACTCTTGAGTACATTAGTTTTTCGAATATTTCGGAAGAAAAGGTGTCTTGAAAGAAACTGAACGATAATTACTTAAATCTGTCTTGTCATCTTCTTCAGAAAGAGTTAAACAATTACATATTTTAATCTGTCTGGAAAAATTCCCTGTGCCAGTGATGCACTACATATATCACCAAGGGCATTGCTTATTAAGTCATAGCAGGTCTTCAGAATTCTGTCTTAAATTTTATCAACAAACTTTAGAAGTGTCGTAACTCTAGTAAACTCAGTGAAGTTTGTTGCTGCTACTTCCAGCTGCTTACAGTTTTGTGGAATGATATTTTTAATACATCCTCTTACTTTTTAATTGAATTATTAAATCCTGCTTTTGCTGTTACATTTAAAAAGTCATCATCATCATCATCATCATCTTCTTCTTCTTCTTCCTAGGATAAGCCATATTTCCTTCAGTACTCCTGAAGTTGTCACTCCATCTTTTCCTTGGGCGGCCAATATTTCTTTTACCAGCTGGTAATTTTCACAATCTTCATTTCATCCATTCCATCTATGTGGTCATTCCATTCATGCTTTCTCTTATGCACCGACTCATTAAAGGAATCCACTTTACATCCTTTTCTAATGCTTTCACTTCTCTCCGTATGTCTCAGCGTCTTCCTGTAATCCTCCGCAAAATTATTCATTTCTGTGGTTTCCAAATTTCTTTTTCTTTCTGATGTTTCCGGTCTTGTCTCAGCTGTGTATATCGTGACTGGTCTTACTATTCTTTTGTATATTCTTGCCGTTGCAC
The DNA here is from genome assembly GCF_023898315.1 of Schistocerca nitens. Lineage (NCBI taxonomy): Eukaryota > Metazoa > Arthropoda > Insecta > Orthoptera > Acrididae > Schistocerca > Schistocerca nitens. The sequence continues at coordinate 168,509,527 of NC_064620.1, read as the reverse complement.
CTTTTTCTATATGCTTGTTTTTCCAGATAGTATCATTTAAACACTTTGCCACTTTGGTTGAATTTGTCGACATTTCCACTGCTGGACCGTTCAGTACCAAGATATTTAAATGTTGATAATTTTTCCATCCACTTATTGTTTGTATCTAATTGGTTACGCAGATATCGTCATACATTTGGTTTTTTGAGTGAATGTCACCATATTTTGGTTTGTCACCATATTTTGGTTTCTGGCTGCCACTTTAACTATAAGTTATCTTCAGTATTTGTAAGCATATCTATGTCATCAACATAACCAATGATTTTTCTTTCTTCGTCCCCCATTCTATGACCACTATCGGCCAATGCTTTTATTGTCGTCTCGTCCATGGGTGTGTTAAAAAGTACGGGCTCAAAGTGCCACCTTGTTTAGTACCACACTATTAACTGCTACGCACCTAGTTAAGCTAGAACCAATTTTCGCCTGGATGTATTTGTTGGAATAAACGACTTCGACTGATTTGTTAAGTTGGACGGAATCCCCTACTGTGAAGCACGTCTAAAACACCATTAGGAAGCGACCGATAAAAGTTCTCACAATTTGTATATCATCAGCCTTAAAATCGTAATTTATTAACGGTGAAGGATTTTGTGGACTTGCTGGTTTTCCTGACTCCCGTTTGATAATATCCCATACAGTTTTATGTTATCGTTTATATTACTAATTTCTTTCATGATATGAATATTTCTGGGCATGTCTGTTATTGCAAAAAATCTTGCAACTTTTTCACGAAAGACGTAATGCAGATATGGAGCTAGTAGTACCATGATAGTTACTCTATGATGTCTTAGATGTCTTATCATCTTGTCCCTTGTTTTTGTTAGTTTCCAATTATTCCTTTCCTCACTGATTCTGCGGAGAACCTCCTTGCTGTTTACTTTATTGCCACCTAATTTTCAAGATTCTTCTGTAGTACCACTTATCAAATGCTTCCATTCTGTTCTGTTCCGGTTTTACAACTGTCCATGTCTCACTATCATAAAGTGCAACAGAATCTGTAATTTTTGTTCACTTTCACTGAGGATAAAAATCTCTCCAGCAAATCTTCACACGGGTATACTTTCAATTTGAATTTTAATCTCACTATTGAATCTTTATTTCCGTCATTGCTTCTTCGAAGTATAGATTGAATAGCAGGTGCGAAATACAACATCCCTGCCTTACACCCTTTTTAACCTGTGCAATTCGTCCTTGGTCTTCCACTCTTATTGTTCCCTCTTGAATCTTGTATATATTGTGTATCACCCGTCTCTACCTGTAGCATACTTCTATTTTACTCAGAATTTCGAACATCTTACACCATTTGACATTGTCGAACGCTTTTTCTAGGTCGACAAATCCTACGAATGTGTTTTAATTTTTCTTCACTCTTGCTTCCATTATCGAGCACAACGTCAGAACTGCCTCACGGGGCCTTTCATAGAGCCAAACTGATCGTCACCTAACCGATCCTAAATTTTGTTTTCCATTCTTCTGTCAGCAACTTGGACGCATGAGATGTTAAACTGATTGTTCGATAATTCTCGCACTTGTGGGCTCTTGCAGTCTTGGGAATTCTGTTTTCTCAGAAGTCATGTCGTACATCGCCAGTCTCATAAGTTCTACACACCAACGTGAATAATCTTTTATTTGACACTGGCCCCAATGACTTTAGAAATTCCGATGGAATGTTATCTATCCATCCTGCCTTATTTGATGTTACGTCTTCGAAAACTCTTCTAAATTCTGATTCTAACACTGGATCCCCTCTCTGTTCCCTATCTACCCATGTTTCCTCTTCTACCATGTTATAAGATAATTCTCCCCCTCATAGAGGCCCTCAATCTACTCTTTCCACCTATCCGCTCTCTCCTTTGCTTTTAACAGTGAAATTCCTATTGCACTCGTAATGTTACCTCCCCTGCTTTTAGTTTCACCCAAGGTTATATTGACTTTTCTATATAACGAGTCACTCCTTCTGACGATCGTTTCTAGATCTACATCTACATCCATACTCCGCAAGCCACCCAACGGTGTGTGGCGGAGGGCACTTTACGTGCCACTGTCATTACCTCCCTTTCCTGTTCCAGTCGCGTATGGTTCGCAGGAAGAACGACTGCCGGAAAGCCTCCGTGCGCGCTCGAATCTCTCTAATTTTACATTCGTGATCTCCTCGGGAGGTATAAGTAGGGGAAGCAATATATTCGACACCTCATCCAGAAACGCACCCTCTCAAAACCTGGACAGCAAGCTACACCGCGATGCAGAGCGCCTCTCTTGCAGAGTCTGCCACTTGAGTTTGCTAAACATCTCCGTAACGCTATCACGCTTAGCAAATAACCTTGTGACGAAACGCGCCGCTCTTCTTTGGAACTTCTCTATCTCCTCTATCAACCCGACCTGGTACGGATCCCACACTGATGAGCAATACTCAAGTATAGGTCGAACGAGTGTTTTGTAAGCCACCACCTTACATTTTCTAAGGACTCTCTCAACCTGGCACCCGCCTTACCAACAATTAATTTTATATGATCGTTCCACTTCAAATCGTTCCGCACGCATACTCCCAGATATTTTACAGAAGTAACTGCTACCAGTGTTTGTTCCGCTATCATATAATCATACAATAAAGGATCCTACTTTCTATGTATTCGCAATACCTTACATTTGTCTATGTTAAGGGTCAGTTGCCACTCCCTGCACCAAGTGCCTATCCGCTGCAGATCTTCCTGCATTTCGCTGCAATTTTCTAATGCTGCAACTTCTCTGTATACTACAGCATCATCCGCGAAAAACCGCATGGAACTTCCGACACTATCTACTAGGTCATTTATATATATATTGAGAAAAGCAATGGTCCCATAACACTCCCCTGTGGCACGCCAGAGGTTACTTTAACGTCTGTAGACATCTCTCCACTGAGAACAACTTGCCGTGTTCTGTTTGCTAAAAACTCCTCATTCCAGTCACACAGCTGGTCTGATATTCCGTAGGCTCTTACTTTGTTTATCAGGCGACAGTGCGGAACTGTATCGAACGCCTTCCGGAAGTCAAGGAAAATGGCATCTACCTGGGAACCTGTATCTAGTATTTTCTGGGTCTCATGAACAAATAAAGTGAGTTGGGTCTCACACGATCGCTGTTTCCGGAATCTATGTTGATTTCTGCAGAGTAGGTTCTGGGTTTCCAGAAATGACATGATACACAAGCAAAAAACATGTTCTAAAATTCTACAACAGATCGATGTCAGAGATATACGTCTATAGTTTTGCACATCTGCTCGACGACCCTTCTTGAAGACTGGGACTACCTGTGCTCTTTTCCAATCATTTGGAGCCTTCCGTTACTCTAGAGACTTGCGGTACACGGCTGTTAGAAGGGGGGCAAGTTCTCTCGCGTACTCTGTGAGAATCGAATTGGTATCCCGTCAGGTCCAGTGGACTTTCCTCTGTTGAGTGATTTCAGTTACTTTTCTATTCCTTGGACACTTATTTCGATGTCAGCCATTTTTTCGTTTGTGCGAGGATTTAGAGATGGAATTGCAGTGCGGTCTTCCTCTGTGAAACAGCTTTGGAAAAAGGTGTTTAGTACCTCAGGTTTACGCGTGTCATCCTCTGTTTCAATGCCATCATCATCCCGGAGTGTCTGGATATGCTTTTTCGAGCCACTTACTGATTTAACGTAAGACCAGAACTTCCTAGGTTTTTCTGTCAAGTCGGTACATAGAATTTTACTTTCGAATTCACTGAACGCTTCACGCATAGCCCTCCTTACGCTAACTTTGACATCGTTTAGATTCTGTTTGTCTGAGAGGTTTTGGCTGCGTTTAAACTTACAGTGAAGATCTCTTTGCTTTCGCAGTAGTTTCCTAACTTTGTTGTTGAACCACGGTGGGTTTTTCCCGTCCCTCACCGTTTTACTCGGCACGTACCTGTCTAAAACGCATTTTACGATTGCCTTGAACTTTTTCCATAAAAACTCAACATTTTCCGTGTCGGAACAGAAATTTTCGTTTTGATCTGTAAGGTAGTCTGAAATCTGCCTTCTATTACTCTTGCTAAACAGATAAACCTTCCTCCCTTTTTTTATATTCCTGTTTACTTCCATATTCAGGGATATTGCAACAGCCTTATGATCACTGATTCCCTGTTCTGCGTTTACAGAGTCGAACAGTTCGGGTCTGTCTGTTATCAGTAGGTCCAAGATGTTATCTCAACGAGTCGGTTCTCTGTTTAATTGCTCGAGGTAATAGTGCACTCAGTATAATGTCACTCGATGCTCTGTCCCTACCACCCGCCCTAAACATCTGAGTGTCCCAGTCTATATCTGGTAAATTGAAATCTCCACCTAAGACTATAACATGCTGAGGAAATTTATGTGAAATGTATTCCAGATTTTCTCTCAGTTGTTCTGCCACTGTCTGTTCTGTTTCTCTCTCGATTTCTTCACATTTTTCACGTAGACATTTCGCCTTGGCTCCCCTACTCTTCCAACTTATTTCACTCCTATGTGGATTGTAACTGAAATATAAATTGAGATTTAATCTTTGTGGGTTGAAATATTTGCAACATCCCAACCAGTTACTAAAACGACACGTCACGTTGTCTGTCTGTAATATGCAGTTCATCAAGACTCCAATAGCAGTGAACATAACCAAACTTGCATGAGATGTGAACTTTTTCAAGTTTTTGTTGAAAGTGAGAGCGAGTGATTGGCAGATAGCACGTTCTGCGTGGTGAGCACTTTTTGAGAAGCGTCAGCCAGTCGCAGGCAGCCATGTCTTCACGCTGGCTATTTGTGATTTTACTTTTGAAATTCCTAGTTTCTTATGTCAGTCAGTCTTGATCCGATGCTAAGCTTATATTTCACTCTTGTATCGTTTATTGTCATCGTGGTGTATGACTCTAATTATATAAGCTGAAATAATGAATTAAAATTTGTAACAAGGCCGGAACTTAAACCCAGGTCTCCTGCTTGGTAGGCTGAAGTGTTATTCACTACACTATCCTTGCAATGTGGCCAACCGAGTCACACGGACTATTCTAGACAAATGCGCTCCGTAACACAAACTTCAATTCATAGCTCAGGTCATTCTGATTTTCGCCTTGTCAAATCGTCAGGACTGCCGAGGCCCTCCGATATGGTATAGCGACCCAGCTTTGTACGTATCGGGGAAACCCTGCGTGTACCTCAGGCGTAAGTTATACATTGATCGCTTTGAATTACATTATACGGAGACATAATTATTGAGTCTCAATTTCATCTTCGATTTAAGAAGGGGAAAATCAAAATGGGCTGGGGGCGCCTTGACTTTAATTGACGTATTTAATAACTGCACTGGAGGTCTGTATCATTGCAATGTCCAGATTGCAGCCTGTTGAGCAGAATATAGCCAAAAGAATAAAAAGAAAAATTCAGAAGTTCTTGGATGACTGTAGTCTTGATTTCAAAAAGTAAGAGGTCTGACAGAAGCAGGTCTGTCTTTGCACTACACGACGAAAAAGGATAAATAAGAAGTAGGATATCTTCCTATGATTTGTGGACCAAGAGAAAGCCTTCGACAATAGAAGGTAATACCGAGTTGAGTAACGTAAAGTACAGAGACAGCTGAGGATGCAAAGAAAGGTGCAAACATGTGAATTAAGTATGCTAAGAATTATGCAGGACATCGTTGCGACTTGTTAGTTTGTTCATAGTCAAATGGTTCAAATGGCTCTAAGCACTATGGAACTTAATACCTGAGGTCATCAGTTCCCTAGACTTAGAACTAATTAAACCTAACTAACCTAAGGACATCACACACATCCATGCCCGAGGCAGGATTCGAACCTGCCACTGCAGCAGCAGCGCGGTTCCGGACTGAAACGCCTATAGCCGCTTGACCACATCGACCTGCCGTTCATAGTCATCGTCAAAGAAGCAATGAGCAAAAAAGAAAATTTCAGAAAAGGTACAAGCTCAAAGGAAACATGTAGCAATGGAGAATCTGATCGATCGTATTGGACGAAAAGCTCTCTGTTTAACACACCCTGAATTTTCAGGAAGTAAAAAATGGACGCTTTCGCATGCAACATACAATTGAAAAAAATTATCTGTATTTTTCCAAGCAGTAATTTTCTCTTTTATTTTTCTCTCTAAGCTTTCTTCGTGTCATTCAAGTTTTTGTTTGTAGTTGTGCAGCACAGAGATGTTTACTGTCGAAATTTCTAGAGTTTACGTTCCTAGAAGGATCAGGCAACATATTACTTTCTTCAGCATACGTGTTACGGAATGGTCACGACGAGAGAATTAAAGAAATTAGATGTTAACGGCGCCTTACGGACAATAATTTTTTCCACTCGTCAATCGTGAATAGAACAGGAAAGGGGGGAGACGATATTAATAACAGTAGTGTTCTTCGTCACACATTGTAAGGTGGCTTGCAGAATATAGATGAATAAAAGTTGGACAAAAAAATTGGAAACACCGCGAGAAATGCATGCTTGAACATAAATGCAGATGCTAGCCAAACCTGCAGGTGGAGCTATTTTATTTGGTCACGAACGACACCTGTGTTATGACCACAATACGTTGCAAGTGACAGTCGTGTTAAGAATGTGATCTGTATAGTTGTGAGTTCATTATGTCGGAGCTAATGAGTTCGAATGTGGGCAAATTGTTCATGCTCGTATGGTCTGTGAATCCGTAGCCAAGGTGGCCGAGGCGTTCGGTGTTTCAAGAGGTACCGTAGTGTAGAGTCATGCCACATACAGGGAGATCGGAAAAAAGTTATCTGCTAGGCCATAACGCGAACGAAAATTTGTGTTGAGTGACAGACGGTCATCGAAGAGGATCGTGACGAAAAAATCATATGAGTACAGCTGACAATGTTGCTGCAGAACTGGATATCACACTCATGAAATCTGTCAGCACTAAAACAACACGAAGGGAGGTCCGAAAATAGAGAATTGCAGGGCGAACTGGAATTCCAAAACCATTCTTCACTGACGCAGATGGCCGTAACAGAAAAATGTGGTTCCGAAGCCATAAACTTGGACTACAGAGCAATGGAAGGAAGTCATTTGGTCGGATGAGTCTTGTTTCATACTGTGTCCAATGTCTGGACGTGTTTACGTCTGGCATATGCTGTCTGAGGCTTACGATGCACAGTGCTTGTTACCAAGGGTGTAATGCAGCGTGGTTTTGCGATGTTTTTGACAGGCATACGGGGCCTCATGGGGTCGCATTACTGCCTGTGTAACCAGTTTGGCTAATATTGTGACATGTTGCAATACATCTCTCCACCGCACTCCACACGTGTTCGATGGGCAAATATCCTTCTGCGTTCCAAGATGACAGGAGCTCTGTTCATACATCTCACACGGCCCAGGATTAGCGTCGTGAGCACGAGGATGTATTGTCGTATCTCGCGTGGCCACCACAGTCACCAGATTTCAATATTATTGAGTCTTCGTGGTCTACTTTGCAGGCAAGAGAGTGTGATCACTGTCCATCTGTGCAATCCTTACCTAAACTTGCAGGAAGAATGGTATAAAATTTCCTTGAAGACCATGCAGGACCTGTATTCATTACGAGACGACTGGAAGCTGTTTTGAATGCAAACAAGCCCCCTTGTCGTCACGGAAACTCAATAATTTCATTGTATGCTTCATTCCAAACAATATTCCAAATTAATTTTGAAATGCATTAGTACATTCGTTTATCGTTACGAGAGAACATAAATTGCAGAAGTGACATAACGACGACAGGAATTAACTTCTTTCACAAATGCTGCCGTATATTAACTCAAATATTTGTCTCTGATTGGTACTAAATATATGTAAGCGAAAAAATTCCACACGTTCTCCATAATAAAATCATTTTTTTCAAATAAAATACGACGAAACACTTCACCAAACACACCGTGGCCCACAACTTAAGGACAATAGTAACACAGATCTATGAACCTTGGACCATACACAGATGACAGCCAAAACAGTTGCAGGATAAAGATTTATTAAAATTCTTGACCACGGTTTCGGTATATCTAAATATACCTTCATCAGAAGTAAAATACTCTACAACAATATAATTATTATATCCTGCAATGGAGATCAATAAAACAGTTGTGCCAAAGGCGTCGTCAGTAGTTACATTATCATCTCCATTTATACAACAGATTATGGACACTGGGTAGATGCGAACACAGCTTAGCATCAGTACTTCGCCTATGAACTATCGTGACGAGGGTGTGAAAGCACTAGGACAGACAGTTTCACCGAGAGAGGGCATTTGTGGTATGTGCCAGACACTCGCGCACATTAAAACCCATGGATACATACACATGCGCATCAAAATTATTAGAAGCTGTGCTAATTCAAACCTTCTGTCTTAACAAATAAAACATATCACAACCATTTAAAATAGAAAACATGAAACCAAAATATCTGTGTGATAGTGTCAAGCAGATGAAGCTTGCGCTAGAGAACACATCTAACGAGAGAGGGCACTAGTGATATGCGCGATAATCTCGCGTAACTTAAACGTTAAAATACATACTAGCGAAAACAACCAAAATGTTAAAGTAAAAGGAAACCATCTGTCGTTGTGAACAAAAACATAACATTCAATTAACCACACATACACATCGAAAACCACAAACAAACATCAAAAATACGTAAAATCCCAACAAGATAGGAAAGGCGCGTCTCACCGGCATCAACAGGCAAGAAAACTAACTTCTAGTCAGCCAGACATTAAAGCAAGGATGGGTTTGAAAGTGTCTAAAAATTTTTTGTTTCGAAACTGCACCTGTTCATTAAGAACAAAACCATCTTTTTGAGACAGATGCTTGAAAATCTCTAATTCTTCGAGCAGGTCCAGTTTGTAACCCTTACTCGCTTCGTGAAGCATTTCTACGTCATCCAGTTTACGTGGCGTATGCTGTAAGAGCCATAGATGCTCGGCAAACGTAGAATTATATACGTTTTCTCCATTTTTACCTAGCATGTGTTCTTTATACCTCACTTTAATGGGTCTACCTGTCTGTCCAATGTAATAGTTTGGGCAGTCGTTACAAGTAATTTTGTAAACTCCGGATTTAGTGCTAAGCTCTTCCCGTGCTACAATAGTATGAATCACTCTTTGTTTCAGGCTATTCTTTACGGAAAAGGCAACTCTGTAACCGTATTGTTTCTGTAGAAGTCTTCTTATTTTATATGATACGTTCCCCAAAAATGGAATAGAAATAAAGTTATTATCCTCATTCTTTTTCGCCCTGTTGTCTACTAAGATTGAAAATTTAACAGCTGTTTTTTCCTAACAATTTGGTCAATTAACTTAGGGCCGTATCCATTGTTAGTAGCTATTGATTTTACTAAAGATATTTCTTTTTCTAAACAATTCTGTTCTAAAGGTGTGCTCACAGCACGATGAACTGCAGAATGAAAGAAGGCGATGTTGTTAGTTTGAGGATGACAAGAATCTGCTGGGATAATATTAATAGCGTGTGTGAGTGTGTGTGAGCACCACGGACAGCACTGCATGCACTGCAACGTGCTTGCATGCTTGCCACAAGGTTTGTAACGAACCCTTGCCGTAGAGCGTTCCGTTCCTCCATCAGCGTGATTCACAACTGCTGGTGGCCGTTCGTGAATGCTGACGTAAGCCGGACGCTGTGGCCGAGCGGTTGTGGGCGCTTCAGTCCAAAACCGCGCTGCTGCTACCGTCACAGGTTCGAATACTGCCTCGGGCATGGATGTGTGTGATGTCCTTAGGTTAATAAGGTTTACATAGTTCTACGTCTAGGGGACTGATGACCTCAGATGTTAGGTCCCATAGTGCTTTGAGCCATTTGAACCATTTTGATTGGTGACGTGCTGCTACACGTCTCCCTACCACATACCACACGTGCCCGATGGGATGTAAGTTGATGGACCAGGTAGACCAGTACATTCGCCGAATATCCTCTCGTTCCAAGAGCTGCTCCACCTGCACAGTCCTATGCGCTCACTCGCTTTCATCCATAGAAATGAAGCCAGGGCCGAATGCACCCCTGAAAAGACACACATGAAGTAGGAGTAAAGTGTCACAGTAATGTTGACTGTTGAATGTACCGTGTTTGTTCAAAGATTTGGAGATCAATACGTCCAAGCAACATTATCTCTCCCCGTACCATAACTCTTGGAACACACACTGGACGGGAACTCGAAACCGGATTTCCCTCTTTACGACGAGACCCAAATTCCATATGTCTTCGTTCCTGTGTCACAACCTGTACTCGTACATACACTGTGTAATTCCCGTACAGGGGAGGACATTTTAATCGAAAGTCACTGCCTGGTATCGGCAATGCCTGTGTTGTTAAGCAAAAGGGTGCATGTTCGAAGGAACAGCCGCTGCGGGCGACTACAGCCGTTATGAAATACATGAAACTTATTCACAGTTGCGAATACGATCAACCATCAGATGTATAAGGCAATGACAACAATAAAAATTGTGCATGTCCGTAGGAACATTGCATCGTTCTTTTTAACAATACAGGCACTGCAATCTCATTCTCAGGAGGATGTCACCAGGAGAAACACAACGGGCGTTCTACGGGTTGCAGCTTGGAATATTGGGTCCCTCAATCGCACAGATGAAGGGAATGGATAGGTTGAATTTAAATATAGTGGGAATTAGTGAATTTGGGTGGCAGGAGGAACATGACTTCTGATCAGTTAAGCACAAGGTTATAAATACAAAATCAAATGAAGACAACAGAAGTGAAGGTAAAGTGCTATGAACAGCATGGTGAACACATTAGCGTAGCGCAGATAGACACAAGCCAACACCACCACAGTAGTACAAGTTTATAGGCCAACTAACTCTGCAGATGATGAGATGGTAGAAATGTATGATGGGATAAAAGAAATTATTCAGATAGTTAAGGGGGACGAAAACTTAATTGTGATAGGGACTAGAATTCGATAAAGGAAAAGAAGGGGAAGGAAAAATTGTAGATGTATACGGACATGGGGAAAGAGGAAGTTACCCGGTAGAAATATGCTCAGTGCATAATTTAATCATCGCTAACACTCGGTTTAAGGACAATGAAAGGAGGTTGCATGCGTGGAAGAGATGTGGAGACACCGGAAGTATTCAGACTACATAACTGTAAGACAGAGATATCGGAACCAGATTTTAATTGCAAGACATTGTCGGAGAAGATGTGCACTCTGACCACAATTTATTGGTTATGAGCTGTAGGTTAAAACTGAAGAAATTGCAGAAAGTTAGGAAATCAAGGAGATGTGACCTGGATATGTTGAAAGAATGACATGAGACGTGACAAACTGAAAGATCGAGAAGTTGTTGAATATTTCAGAGGTAGAATTAGGCAACGATTGACTAGAACAGGAAAAATGGATACAGTAGAAGACGAATGGGTACCTTTGAGAGAGAAACAGTGAAGGCAGCAGATGATCAGATAGGCAAAAAGACAAGGCCTAGTAGAAATCCTTGAATATCATAGGAGATGCTGAATTTACCTGATGAAATGAGAAAATATAAAAATGCAGCAAATGAAACAAGCGAAAGGGACTACAAACATCAAAAAATGAGATTGACAGGAAGTCCAAAATGGCTAAACGGGAAGCGCTAGAGGGCAAATGTACGGATTTAGAAGCATATTTCGCAAGGGGAAAGAGACCTTGCAAAAAAGGAAAGCAGCTTCATGAATATCAAGAGCTCAGATGGAAAACCAGTCCTAAGCAAACAAGGGAAAGATGAACTGTAGAATGGATATATAGTGGGTGTATACAAGGGAGATGAACTTGACGACAGCGTTATAGAAAGCGGAGAAGATGTAGATGAGGATGAGATGGAAGGTACGACACTGAGAGAATAACTTGACAGAGCACTGAAAGACCTAAGGCCCCTGGAGTAGAAGACATTCCATCAGAACTAGTACTAGCCTTGGGAGAGCCAACCATGAAAAGCTACTCCACCTGTTGTGCAAGATGTATGAGGCAGGCGAAATGGTCTCAGACTTCAAGAACAACATAATAATTGGAATTTCAAAGAAAGCAGTTGCTTACAGATGTGAACAACACCCAACTATCATTTTAATAAGCTACGTTTGCAAAATGCTACCACAAATTCTGTACATAAGAATGGAAAAACTGGTAGAAGCCGACCTTGTTGAGGATCAGTTTGGATTCGCTATAAATATAGGAACACGTTACTTCTCTTAAAAGATATGTTTAGGAAATGTAAACCTACGTTTATAAAGTTTGTAGACTTAGAGCAAGCTTTTGACAGTGTTGACTGGAATACTATTTTTGAAATTCTGAAGGTGGCAGGGGTAATATACGGAGAGCGAAAGGCTATTTACAACTTTTACAGAAACTATACGGCGGTTATAAGAGTCGAGGGGCATGAAAAGGAAGCAGAGGTTGAGAAACCTGCAGAACTAGCACTCCTGGAAGAAAGAATACTGCGGAGACATGGCTTAGCCACAGCCTGGAGATGTTTCCAGAGCGAAATTTTCACTCTGGAGCTGAGTGTGTGCTGACAGCTTGTGAGAACGGGTCGTGAGTCGTGCATCGGTAGCTCTGCTGGTAGAGCACTTGCCCACGAAAGGCAAAGGCCCCAAGTTCGAGTCTCGGTCCCGCACACAGTTTTAATCTGCTAGGAAGCTTCATATCAGCGCTCACTCCGATTCAAGGTGAAAAATTGATTCTGGAAACATCCCCCAGGCTGTGGCTAACCCATGTCTCCGCAATATCCTTTCTTCCAAGGGTGCTGGTTCTGTAAGGTTCGCAGGAGAGCTTCTGTGAAGCCTGGAAGGTAGGCGACAAGGTGCTGGAGGAACTAAAGTTGTGAGGACGGGGCGTGAGTCGTGTTTTGGCAGCTCAGTCGTTAGAAAACTTCCCCGCGAAAGGCAAAAACTTGGTACATTTATCTCTTGCTGTCAGAAACAATCGCTGTTTGGCGTTAAGAACCACCTACGTGTATTTCATGAAATATGACATCATAAACACTGAGACGCATGAAAAACTGCCGCATTGTGCATGACGTTTAAATTTATTACATGTTTTCTATTAACTCTATTCGCAACACACTCTGCAGACAGTATCCACACAGCCACTGAACGTACCTACACAGATATATCATTGTACAACTCATGGCTCGCCGGCCGGAGTGGCCGTGCGGTTCTGGGCGCTACACTCTGGAACCGAGCAACCGCTACGGTCGCAGGTTCGAATCCTGCCTCGGGCATGGATGTGTGTGCTGTCCTTAGGTTAGTTAGGTTTAATTAGTTGTAAATTCTAGGCGACTGATGACCTCAGAAGTTAAGTCGCATAGTGCTCAGAGCCATTTGAACCATTTTTTGAACTCATGGCTCAAGGGATATGACGTCATAAACAAAGAGATTGAATTACTGTGCTGATAAACCTCTTACGTTATTTGATTTTCAAAGAGCTGAGCAGAACTGAACGTAGACATTTCGCTCTTTACTTATTCTGATCAACACTAAACTGACACACAATAGTTTTAGCGCAACCCAATCTGACTTTCAATATAATCACTACAAAAGAATGGACCTGATTAACAGTAACCTATACCTTTCATGAATCACTTACCTCACAAAAATCTTCGTTATTCGAACTACTGCAATACAGCGAGCGCCAATACTGCCAGCTAAATAAAAGATACTAACTACTGAAGGCACTAACTACTGATAGGCATAGTTAGCAAATGAAAGATTTTGATAGAGAACAAACAATGTATTTACCTTAATAATGTTCAAAAGTCATCAAATATATATATCAGTTCATAATATCCAGTATTACAAATTTACTCTTTCTGATGGACACACGTCCAGATCGTCCGCTCTCAAAATTCTGCCATCTCTCTCTCCACATCCACCACTGCTGGCGGTTCACCTCCAACTGCGCAACGCTACGCGCTGTTCACATCTAACTGTCCAACACTACAATAGCGAATATTGCAACAATGCAAACCAGCCACAGACTTCACACAGCACAGTCAGTGATTTTCATATAGAGCGCTACGCGGCGTTACCAACATAAAAACCTAAACAGCCTACCTACAAGATATGTGAAAAAATGCCGCATCATGCATAAAGTTTAAATAAATTTATTCTTTACTACTAAGACACACCTGCAGTCGAGTCAGCTTAAGGAAATACCATGATACCTGGCCGCCCATTAGACAGCTTTCAACTACGAAGCACAAACGGCTGTAGGCGAAAACGATAGCCGTCTGTAGAGCTATGGAGAGGCGTTGCCATATGAACTTCCACAAAATCGCGCTGTAGATACCTGTAACAGTTGCACCAGAGTACAGAAACTGTCCGGTACCATATTTCTAATTTGGATACTGTGCTTACACTGTCGTGTGTATGCAATTTCTTTCTGTCCCGTACCATATTTCTTAATTTGGATGCTGTACTTACACTGTTGTAGGCATGCATATTTCTTTGCACGACTGTTTCATGATTTCGAAGGTATGTTGATGAATACATGGAAATTAATTTTTTTTTTGATACTTCATTACAAGCACAGTTCATTTTTTGTTTTCATTTCTAATAAGTAATTCGCAAAATGAATGTCCAGATATTGCCGCGTTTGTCAGCTAGTACTTCAATAAATACGCACAAATTTTCGTTCTTCCCACATGAGGAAGATATGACGTAGGCGTGCCGTCGGCCGTTGGCCTGATAAGAACTTGGTACAGATAGCGCTCAGTGACATCACGGAAACAACTGCGGGAACGGAGCTTTGCCACAGTTCGCGGGCTTTTCCTGCCCGCGTGAATGGTGTAACACCCTGTGTAGTACGCGCGTCGTGCGTGACGAGATCCATTGGCCAATGAGGCGGCACTGTGCCCGGTGACGGGACATGAGTGAACTGGGAAATGAGGCTGCAATGACGTCACGCAGGCGTGTACCTACAAATTAACTGGACGAGCCCGCGGGTACTCCGCAAGACGCCCCCCCCCCCCCTCTCCGCGGCAACTTTGTATTTAAAGGTCTTTACCATTCTTCGCCTCTTGCTGTTGTACGCTCGCGGCAAGAGCAATACAGCACACTGTCTTGAACAAATCGCTTCATCTCGGCATTTCTACTGTTAGGACCTAGGAATGGTAAAGTGCCAGATTATAAGAAACATAGCACTTCATGCAGAAAAGACAATTTAAAAAAAAAAAGTCCAGGTGCGAGTAGGAGTCTCGCTCTGAGGGTTGTGTACAATCATAATTATATATGTAGATATTTATCTATTCTAAGAATCGAGAATCTCGACCAGTTTTACCTGTTATCAACACTGTTACTGGCAAGATATCGGTCCCATGGATTACAAGATTTTCGAGAAAGGTTTAATTTCAATAGTATAAATGGGAGGTACAGTCAAGCAAGAGGCAAGCGGCCATTATTACAATAATCAGTAGTTCTCCATTCAGGCTGATTGGGTCGCAGTGGTAAAACGTCAGCAAAGCATGACTTTATTGCTCCTGTTATACAGACTAGTCTGCGAGTGTTGGTTTCACATACAACTTGAAACGCCTTTTCTACGTGCAGTAATAGCTCCTGGATATCTGGTGATGCATAAATTCCCAAACGCATCGTAAGAGCAATAAAGTCCATTCCTTGCCTGCTATTTGACTTTTAACACTGCGATCCAGTCAGTTTGAATGCAGAACTAATGATAGTTTTAATTTTTATTTTGACAACGAATAACAAAAGATAAAAGAAATATTTCTTCCTGTGATGCAATTACAAATTAACAATTTCCGGATTTTTGCCTTTACTTGTACCGTGAGATCTTACTTCTTGCCAAATTTCTTCATTGTAAATCAACAGGGAGTACCCTACAAGTTCGGATACGTAAGTATGCGAGTATCAAAACATATGGCATAGATGGCCTTACCTTCTGATAATCTTTGACTTAGGAGATAATGTTTAGTATACAGTCAATGGAACATAGACCTTAGTGTGTGACATAAATTTCAACTTGATACGTGCTGCCTGTTCCTAAAAAAAGGAGTCTTAACAGACTGAACAGACAGACGAACAGACAGAGAATCAGATAAGAAGTGACAAATTTTTTTTCGTGTCAGATAGTTACAAATTTACGGTTTTCGGATTTTTCTCCTTTGGTTTTGCTCTGAAATCGAGAAGTACCCTATAGTTTTCGAAGAGTCAGTTTGTATCAAAGTTTGTGACATAAATGGCCGTATCATTTGATTTCATTGATTTAGAAGCTATAATTTCTTACACCACCAAGGGACCATAGACTCCAGTATATGATATAAACCTCAACTTGATAAGTTTAACTATTCATGAGAAAAATGGTTTTTAACAGACAGACAGACGGACAGACGAACAGACGGGCAACAAAATCATCCCAAAGGGTTCCGTCTTTCCCGACTGAGACACGGAATCTTAAAAAGGATCTTCAAATTGTTATTACGAGTTTCCTTTAACACACGAAATTTGATAACCTCAAATAAGTGCAAGAAAATTCCCATTAAACCTGTAGTATCCGAAATCTGAGCAATTTTTAGGTTTAAAATCGTGGCACTGCCTAGAG
The DNA here is from genome assembly GCF_023898315.1 of Schistocerca nitens. Taxonomy (NCBI): domain Eukaryota; kingdom Metazoa; phylum Arthropoda; class Insecta; order Orthoptera; family Acrididae; genus Schistocerca; species Schistocerca nitens. The sequence goes on along the minus strand of NC_064620.1, from coordinate 168,492,932 downwards.
CTGCTGTCTCAAACTCAATAAGACACAGAAGGAATTCAGGCACTACTAGAACGCACAGAGAAAGGTTTCACTTAACACATGTCCCAAAAACTACATCAAGCGTCACTAAACATTAAGTTAACACATTAATTAACACCTGCAAGCACAGCAGATCAGAGATATCAATAAGTGGCAACAAAACAATGCAAAATTAAGCTTTCCGTAAATCAGAGAAGTATTACTTGAACTCTTTAAGCAGAAAGCAAATAACTCAGGCTGGTTCTATGAAATGGATGTATAAATAAAATTTAAACGAGCCAAATGACTTCAACTTAATCAACAGGTAGTAAAGTTGACCTTACACTAATCTCGAGTATAAAATAAATTACGAAAAACCAGTACAAATAATATTCATAAACTACCAACAAAGTTCAGACCCCATAAACAATTTTAGCGATGAAAGTTAATCAAGTTACGACCGGTAAAGTCTTTAAATAAAGTCAGGGTTAACTCAAGCCTAAACAAATGGTATATACAGCCCTACTTTGTTACAACGGATACCTCCAAATAACAGTATGTATGTGACAAATGTCATGGGTACCTCTTAACATCGTGTCGTACCTCACTTTTTCCTGGCGTAGTGCAGCAATTAGACCTGGCATGGACTCAAAAAGTAGTTCGAAACCTGCAGAAATGCGAAATTGTTACCGGTGCAGGATTTCGTGCACGATTTGACATCTCGATTCTGACCCATAAATGTTCGATGGGATTCATGGCGTGCGATCTGGGTTGCCAAATCATTCGCTCAAATTGTCCAGAATGTTCTTTAGAACAGTAGCGAACGACTGTTGCCTGTTGACGTTAGCCATAAAAATGGGATCGTTGTTTTCTCCAGCTAGCCGAATATAACCATTTCCAGTCAGTGATCGGTTAAGCTGGCCCAGAGGACCCAGTGCATTCCATGTAAATACAGCCCACTCAATTACGGAGGCACCACCAGTTTGTACAGTGCCTTCTTGACAACTTAGGTCCATGGCTTCGTGGGGTCTGCGCCACACTCTAACTTTATTATCAGCTCTTATCAACTGAAATCGGGACTCATCTGACCAGGCCACGATTCTTCAGTTGTCGAGGATGCAATCTGTAAGTGGGCTGCTTCTGTGTTGACACCGCTGTGTAGCGCTTTGCATTGGATCTCTGAGTGCGCTTTCTTTGTAAGAGACTCTGTGGCTGGTCGGACTCGTCGTTGGAAGATAATTGCCAGTAGTATTGAGCAATTGGAAGTTAGTCGCCAGCAGTGATGGAAGTACTGTTGGGCAGTTGGAGGTGAACGACCAGCAGTGATGGATGTTAAATGTGAGAAATTAGCATTGATGGAAAACAGAGGTCTGAAATGTTAGCGTAGACTAACGATCTGTACATGTTCGACTTGGAGACTGAATATTAATCCTGATTGTATACCTTTGTACTAGATGTCAATGACGATTTATGTTTGTGTCTCAACTGGATGTCACATTATTAAGGTAAAAAATACATTACTTGGTTTGCAACAAAATCTTTCCTTTGCTAACTTCATGCCTATTAGTAGTTAGTGGCTTTAGTATTTAGAATCTTTTATTCAGCTGGCAGTATTGACGCATTGGCGAGGTTGTCATTTGTACTCGCGTGATTCATATGAAAAGATCCCCCGGCAAGACGGAATTAACAGACTCTGAAAGCGGAGTAGTAGTGAAACTTCTTTATTTGAATGAGTGTGGCATTACTTAAATTGCTGAGTGACTGAGACCCACAGTCTCCTAGCGCAACGCAATCTGACTGCCCTGAATAAGAAGCAATCCTGACAATAGCCTATTCATTTCATTAAGCACTTACCCCACAAAAATCTTCATTACGTGAACTACTGCAACACAGCGAGCGTCAATACTGCCAGCTAAAAAAAAAAAAGATTCTAACTACTGAAGCCACTAACTACTAATAGGCATGTGGTTAGCAAAGGAAAGATTTTGTTGCAAACCAAATAATGTATTTTTTACCCTAATAATGTGACATCCAGTTCAAACACGAATATAAATCATCATTGACATCCAGTACAAAGATATATAATTATGAATAATTTTCAATCTCCAAGTCGGATACTTCCAGATCGTTAGCCTACGCCAACACTTCAGCCCTCTACCCTCCATCAATGCTAACTTCTCACATTTAACATCCATCACTGCTGGCTGTTCACCTCCAACTGGCCAACAGTACTTCCATCACTGCTGGCGACTAACTTCCAACTGCCCAACACTACTGGCGATTAACTTCCTACAACGAGTCCAACCAGCCACAGAGTCTCTTGCCAAGAAAGAGCAGTCAGAGATCCCATGCAAAGCGCTACACAGCGCTGCCAACACAGAAGCAGCCCACTTACAGTAGCTGGAGCTACACGAATTGGACATTACATTTCGGAAATCGTTAGGGAATTCAATATTCAGAAATCCACAGGGTCAAGAGTGTGCTGAGAATACGATATTTCAGGCATTACCTCTCACCACTGACAACGCAGTAGTTCGCGTAATGAAGATATTTGTGAGGTAAGTGCTTAATGAAATATATATGTTATTGTTGAGATTTCTTTTTAGTCAGGACCATTCTTTTGAATTAATTATTTGAAGTCAGGTTGTAATTTTTTTGAGCAGTCAGATTGCGTTGCGCTAGAATGTTGTGGGTCAGTGTTGACAGGACAAGAATAAGTAAAGAGAAAGTAGGTTCACTTGCATTCAATTTTACTCAGCAGTTTAGGTGAAATATTTAATAAAGAAGTTTCAAACCGGTTTTTTCACGAGCCAAGGAGAGGCGCTGCAGGAGGTGTTGTGCTGTTAGCAAAGATACTCGCTTCGGTCTTATGCTGCCACAGCGCATTGACGCCAAATTTCTCCGCATTGGCCTAACAGATACGTTTGTCTACGTCCCACATTGGTCTCTGCAGTTATGTCAAGCAGTGTCGCTTGTCTATTAGCACTGACAACACAACGCAAATGCCGCTGCTCTTGGTCGTTAAGTGAAGGCCGTCGGCCACTGCGTTGTCAGTGGTGAGAGGTAATGCCTGAAATATCGTATTCTCAGCACACTCTTGACCCTGTGGATTTCTGAATATTGAATTCCCTAACGATTTCCGAAATGTAATGTCCAATTCGTGTAGCTCCAGCTACTGTAAGTGGGCTGCTTCTGTGTTGGCAGCGCTGTGTAGCGCTTTGCATGGGATCTCTGACTGCTCTTTCTTGGCAAGAGACTCTGTGGCTGGTTGGACTCGTTGTAGGAAGTTAATCGCCAGTAGTGTTGGGCAGTTGGAAGTTAGTCGCCAGCAGTGATGGAAGTACTGTTGGCCAGTTGGAGGTGAACAGCCAGCAGTGATGGATGTTAAATGTGAGAAGTTAGCATTGATGGAGGGTAGAGGGCTGAAGTGTTGGCGTAGGCTAACGATCTGGAAGTATCCGACTTGGAGATTGAAAATTATTCATAATTATATATCTTTGTACTGGATGTCAATGATGATTTATATTCGTGTTTGAACTGGATGTCACATTATTAGGGTAAAAAATACATTATTTGGTTTGCAACAAAATCTTTCCTTTGCTAACCACATGCCTATTAGTAGTTAGTGGCTTCAGTAGTTAGAATCTTTTTTTTTTTTAGCTGGCAGTATTGACGCTCGCTGTGTTGCAGTAGTTCACGTAATGAAGATTTTTGTGGGGTAAGTGCTTAATGAAATGAATAGGCTATTGTCAGGATTGCTTCTTATTCAGGGCAGTCAGATTGCGTTGCGCTAGGAGACTGTGGGTCTCAGTCACTCAGCAATTTAAGTAATGCCACACTCATTCAAATAAAGAAGTTTCACTACTACTCCGCTTTCAGAGTCTGTTAATTCCGTCTTGCCGGGGGATCTTTTCATATGAATCACGCGAGTACAAATGACAACCTCGCCAATGCGCTGCCCTTTTATACCTTATGTACGCAATACTACCGCCGTATGTACTGTGTATAAGCATATCGCTATCCCATGATTTTTGTCACTTTAATGTGGTCTACATAGTATGGTGCTCAGCAAACAAGTCCAATACGTGCCGATGGCTTTGGTTCAGTAAACCCAATTCATCCGCGAATTCTATACACTCCAAGCAGCAGATCAAGTTCCAACGTGGTCTTCCGCCACTTGCTTCTCGGACATGTAAGATGGTAGAATGGAGAATCACACATCTGGATACTCAACTCAAAGCGTCCATGTCACGTATTACAGACAGCACTTTTCCCTGGGTGGCCATTAGTCAGTTATTGGTGGTCGATGACTGAGACTGATCTCACGCGATCGCCGTTAAGTCGGTGTGGTGGAGACCGCGGAAGGCCTGTGATGGGTCGCGAAGGAAGTGCTTGCTTAGCTGCAAATGCAAAGAGCTTATATCGCGCTTTCTAGTGTATATTTGTGTGTGTGTTGTAACCTCCCCACAAAAATTTTAAAAGACAATATTTATTAGAAATGGAGCCAAATGTAACCTTCCCGCAAAAATATTAATGATAAAGACAATTAAACAAAAATTAGCAATCTGACTCAAGTATAAGTTCTCCACACAAAATGTAAGATAATTCAGTGATAATAAAATCTCAGTGACAATGAAAATGCAAATAGACCGAAATGTCAGTCTTTGGCCCTGTGCAAAAATCAGAATTAATCTCTTACCTCATTATGTCTGCACGAGAAATATCTGCTCTTATTCTGCGCCACAGCTTGGACGAAATGCATCGCAATAATTATTATTTTTTTTTTTTTTAGTTATCTGAAAATTTTCTTTAAGGAAATGCAAGGGAATCAAATGATTTTTTTTAAATTGTTTTGAAATCAAAATTATTATTGGGGCGATTCTTTAAAGTCAATTACAATGAATATACACTAGATTATCTGATGAGCGCAAAGCTGCATGAATACTTATTTAATAAAAATATACCTCATCCTGAATCTCGACCATTGCGGTGCCGACGCCCGCCGACTGCTCTGGGCTACCACTACTGAACTCTCTCGCAACTAGATCGCAACTCTACTCGGCTACAACTGCCGACAGACTACTGTACTGCACTCGACAGACAGCTCGCTACTACTGCCTCTGGTCAGAGATTCTGTGCCTCACCATCGCTGCCTATAAAACGTACGCGTTTCATAACCCTCCACTGGGGGGGCAAAAATTTGGCAGCGATGGTGAGTCATTTGGACTTGCCATCGTAACAAATTTTTCTTTTAATTAATTAACATTTACAAAATATTTGGATGTAATACATTAATTAAATGTTGTGCGCATGCACCGATTACAAAACATTACAGACAAGACAAAATATAAGTACAATGAGTAGAGAGCGTATCAGAAAATCAGAAAAATGTATATACAAATTATTTGACAAATAACAAAGTGCACACGCACTGTAAGATTCTGTAGCATTTTCAGAACAAAATCATGTTGACAAAGGATATGAGTGCACATGCACTGCAGTGGAGAATATATCAGCAAAAGACGAAATGTATATACAATGAATAACAAATGACATAAAACATATCACGAAATCATAAAAGGTATACAGAATAAGCACAAATCATATTGAAAAATGAGAAAAGTGCACAGGCACTGAAATTCAGTAGAAAACACATAAGTGCACATGCACTGAAAACTTTTGAACATTTTCAAAAGAAATAAACGCAAGGGTAAAAAATCATCAAATCACAAAAAGTATATACAATATAGATGACAAGAGTGCACAGATACTGCACTTCAGAACAAATCGAAAATGTCTTTAGTATTTTCACAAGAAATATACATAATGGCAAAAAATCATGTCGACAAGTGTACTCGCACTGGATTTCAACAAATCGAAAAAAATGTATAGGCCATGAACATAAATGATGTTAGCTAAAATGATTTTCACTATTAGGATAGGAAAGGAAAGGATTGCATCATGGTTGTAGCACTTTAGTTTGCACACAGCTGCACTGAAAGTCCATATCTTTCCACAGGGTCACAACACTAAGTGATACAATCTGCAGTTCCGTTCCCAGAAGTATTTATCAGCGTATCAAGACACTGAAACGTCGTAGTAATATTCCATGCTATCATTTGGCAGTATGCCAGGTACACCAAACAGTGGGACCATAATAACGTCTTCGTCGCTTACGGTGGTGGACAGCATGTCGTGTCAACACCACGCTCGTAAGAGGCACACCAACGTAGAATTAGTGCAAAAAACCAAATATAGTGCTCCATGATAATGAGGATGGACAAGACAAATGGATGTTACAATAATTTCAGGTAATTAGGTCAGAAGGTGAAGGACATTATATCACAGACTAGTTTTGATTACATTAGTAGTTTGCGGTATCCATAGCCTAGTTATTGAACATTTCTGTACCAAGTATGTAGTATTACAGAAAAATGTTCATTAATTGTTTTACAGACAACATTGTCATTGCTCATTTCATTATTAATTGATCATTGGTCATTTCAATACAGTAATCGGTAGCATTCTTTTCCAAATTACAAAGCATAATCAATAGCATTCAATTCCTTGTTACAAAGCGTAATTAGTAGCATTAATTTCCTAGTTACAAAGCATTAGTAATTAATCATTGGTCATTTAAATGCAGTAATCATCTCAATACAGTAATCACTAGCATTCTTTTCCAAATTACAAAGCATAATCAATAGCATTCAATTCCTTGTTACAAAGCGTAATTAGTAGCATTAATTTCCTAGTTACAAAGCATTAGTAATTAATCATTGGTCATTTAAATACAGTAATCATCTCAATACAGTAATCACTAGCATTCTTTTCCAGTTACAAAGCATAATTAGTAGCATTCAATTCCTTGTTACAAAGCGTAATTAGTAGCATTAATTTCCTAGTTACAAAGCATTAGTAATTAATCATTGGTCATTTAAATGCAGTAATCATCTCAATACAGTAATCACTAGCATTCTTTTCCAAATTACAAAGCATAATCAATAGCATTCAATTCCTTGTTACAAAGCGTAATTAGTAGCATTACAAAACATAATCAGTAGCATTCATTTCCTATTTACAAAACAATGAATAGCATTCATTTTCTAAATACAAAGCATTATTAATCATTGGTCATTTTAATACAGTAATCAGTAGCATTCTTTTCCCAGTTACAAAGCATAATTAGTAGCATTCAATTCCTAGTTACAAAGCATAATTAATTAATGTTCATTTTAATACAGTAATCAGTAGCAATCATTTTTCAGGTGACATTATTCATAGCTGATCAGCATTACACAGAATTCTCTTAAACTGCTATCATTATTTGGGACTGGTAATACATTTTTGTTAGCAATGCATTGCGTTGGGATCGATAATTAATTGCTCAGGCATAACAATATTTGCTTTTGACCTATCGCTGCAAATGAGGATAGGTAACGTCATTCGTCATGAGTCAGCTGTAGCAAGGTTATGAAACAAGGCAGTATATGTGATCACATTTATAAATTATAGACACAAATGGGTAAAAATAAAAATGCAAGTATTAGAACGGTATAATAAGTAACAGGTTTAGTAAGTATCATGAAAAGCTTCTGCTGGAAAATACAAAATGGATTATTAAGCTGAAAGAAGAAACGTAGACTATGCTGAAAAGTAGTGAACTTCGAATTAACAAGTAGTGAAATGTGTATAAAAAATGTGTTCCATAGCTGTCCTTTCCAAAATCTTCAGTCATCCTACTATGCAATATAACACCTGCTGTCAAAGCAAACTGCAACAAATACTTAAATAACTACATAGCATAAATACATAACTTCAACATTATCCTCATCTGTAAAGAAAAAACTTCATTATCCATATTAGTATATTCTTCATCATTATTCATCATCACCTGTAAAGAAAAAACTTCATTATTCATAGTAGCATATTCTTCATCATTAGCACTTGCCAAGAAAAAATACGATAATCATCAATAAGTAGTCACATAAATATAAGTGCATAAGTGGTCATAAAAATGTGTAAGTTCATCTGGAAAATATGCACAGTCTGATGTGTAACGACAAGAAGAGCGACCTGCTAACCTTACCTTGCCGGGCACTTGCCAAGAAAAAATACGATAATCATCAATAATTGTTCACATAAATATCTGGAAAATGTATTACAGTGTGATAAATCATAAAGTATGTTCATTCAATAAACGGTTTAACATTGGAGATATGGTGATTGCCTTTCGATTTTCTGGTTCTCAAAGTTTCGACGTGTACAACATTGGGGTGAGGAATGCTGCGAATCCGATATGGACCTGCGTATAGAAGTTCAAATTTACTGCACTTACCTTTTAATTTGCTGGATAAATAGTGTGTACGTACTAATATCTTCTGTCCAACGTGAAAGTCTCGGCGTCTACAAACCTGTTTTTGCTGTCTTCTCCGGCGCTCTGCGGCACGTTTGATGTTGTTCAGCGCAATGTCAATTATTTCGTGGTGTCTTAGTCGACGTGATCTAGGAAAATTTACTAACTCTTTGATTTTGTTTGGTGGTTCAACGTTTTTCAGTATAACAGACGGAGATAGCATAGTAGATTCATTTGGAATGGAATTAATTACATCTTGGAATGAGTGTATGTGTGTGTCCCAATTAACATGTCTTTTGTGGCAGTATATTCTACACAGTTTGCCAATTTCTTTCATTAATCGTTCACAAGGGTTCGAAGAAGCGTGGTACTTAGATATATAGATCGGAGAAATGTTTCTAGCTCGTAACATGCGTGTCCATATAGCAGAACGAAATTGTGATCCATTATCTGAAATTACTCTCATCACATGCCCTACATGAAATAGAAAATGTTTTACAAATGCTTTCGAAACAGTTTTAGCAGTAGCTTTGCGTAACGGAGTGAAGGTAACAAATTTTGAAGTGAGTTCAACAGCGACAAAGATGTAGCAAAAACCTCTATTAGTTCTCGGAATTGGACCAAAAATGTCTACTGCGGCCATATGTCTTAATTTAACAGGTACAATGGGATATAATGGAGGAATATGTGAAGTGGTGTCAGACTTAGCTTTCTGGCAAATTTTACATGACGCTAAAACTCGTCGTATACGTTTTTCCATGTTTGAAAAATAACAGTCCTGTCTCAATATAAGAAAACATTTTCTTGCTCCGTAATGTGCGTAGCTTAAATGCGTGTACCATATTAATTTGTTAACCAGTTCGTCAGGAATGCATAATAACCAGTTGTTGCTGTCTGGATGAGAGCGGCGAAACAGAATGTCATTGCGTACAGTGTAGTGGTTTCTAACCGTAACATTATTCTTATCTTGCCAAAGGTGTTTAATTTCTTTCCACACATTGTCTTTGCTTTGCTCTCGTGCTATGTCCTGTAATGACGATGAAATAAAATTTTCAAATGCTACTTGCTGAATGTACATGACACTGAAATTTGCTTTGCAGAAGTTGGTTGCTACGTCTTGCTGATTGTTGCTGAGAGAACGAGAAAGTGCATCTGCTATAACATTTTGTGTGCCGGGAATGTGAACTATTGTAAAATTAAATTCCTGTAAATAAAGTTTCCATCTACTTAACCTGTCGTGAGTAAATTTAGCCGAAAGTAAGAATTGTATAGCTCTGTGGTCTGTGTAAACGGTGGTGTGTCTGCCATAAAGAAAGTGCCGAAATCTCGTAAAAGCCCATACAACACATAACGTTTCCAATTCTGTGACGGAATAATTTCGCTCAGCAGGTGATAGAATACGACTTGCAAACGCGATGTTTTTGATTACTGTAGAACCATCTTCTTCAATTTCCTGAAAAATATGTACGCCTAAAGCTGTGTTGGAACTGTCGGTGGCAATAGAAAAATTTCGAGTAAGATCTGGGTGCGATAAAAGTGGAGCATTCAACAAAGCATGTTTCAGGTTCACGAATTCAGAGTGTGCTTGCTTATCCCATGACCAAATAGTGTTTTTACCTGTTAATTGGCATAATCTAGGTGTGTCTAGTGCAGAGTGATGAATAAATTTACGAAAAAAGTTAATTAACCCCAAAAAACTGCGTAATTGTTTCTTTGTCGTAGGAACAGTAATGTCACGTAGAGCTTGAAGTTTTTCCGGATCAGGCGCAATGCCTTCTGCTGAAATTACGTGTCCAAGAAATTTTATATAAGTTTTACCAAAATGCGATTTACTGAGGTTAACTGTGAGTTCTTGTGCATGGAAAGTTTGCAATAGTCGTTCTAAAATCAGATTATGTTCAGACCAGTTAGCTTCTGCAATAAGAATGTCGTCTACGTACGTCGTAATTCTGTCTTTAAGTTCTGTCGGAAGTATTGTGTTCAAACCGCGAATAAAAGCAGCAGAAGAAATAGTTAAGCCGAACGGTAATTTACAAAATTGATAACAGTCGCCGAAACAGAGAAAAGCTGTATATTTTCTGCAATTTGGATGAAGTTGTATTTGCCAAAATCCCGATTTCAAATCTAATGTGGAATAAATAGCTGTACCGTGAAATTTCTGTAGAAGTTCCTCTAATGTCTGTGGTCGATCTGTTTCATTAATAATAATGTCATTAATGTGACGTGAATCAAGTACAAGGCGAAGTGAGCCATCTTTTTTCTTAACAATATGTAGCGGGTTTATGTACGGACTAACTGCCGGTTCTATAATTCCTTGGTCGAGCATATCCTGCAATTCTTTTTTAACTTGTTCTCTGTGAATATACGGAATGGGATAATGCTTTGCTTTAAATGTATCGTGCTGTTTGACTTGAAATTCGTACATAAAGCCGGACATAGTACCAGGAATGTTGTCGAAAACTGGAGCTTGCTGTAAAAGAATTTTGTGTAATTGCGTTCGTTCGTCGTCTGTATTTGCACTGCTTTGTTTAACTTTATCAGAAATCATCTGTATTACGTCGTAGTCAGTTTCGTCTGGAGTATTATAGTTATGTACATACGTATCCGTGAACAATGTGGGATTACAGTCTATGTCACGTGTTGCGGAAATGACCTCTGTGCGGTTAATTGTTTGTTCTTCCGCGGATAATGAGTGCTGAAATTCTAAAGCCAATTGCACATTTTCATCCTTCAACATTAAATAAGAATTTTGAAAATCGACCACTGCGTCGTGTTGTACCAGAAAGTTCATGCCTAAAATAACGTCTGTTGTCAATAAGGGAACAATCCAAAAATTTGAATGAAAAGTATGACCTCCAATACAAAATGATAAATGCGTCTGTAATTTAACATCCACTCCTTTACTCGATACTGCTCCTTTCACTTTGGTTTTGCCTAAAGGTAATGTGGGATAGGTATTCTCTTTGTTGCACTCGTTGAAAGTTTCCTCATTAATGACTGACATAGGTGATCCGGAATCAATTACTGCTGAAAATTTCGATGAACCTATTTTAACTTCGATGACAGGGTGTGAAATGGATTTCTGAACAACTGGTCTTTCCTGCAAAAGAGTGTCTCTGATGTCGTCAAAAGTAATTACATTTTCGTGAACAACATTTCGCGTCTCAAAGGTAGTGCTTGTGTTATTGGAAGATGCGTCCTGTACAGTATCTAGTCAGATTCTATTTGACGTGTTATTATTATCAGGAGGATTCCGTGGCATTTCTACTATTTGAACTGTTCTATTACTTCTTCCAGACGTATTACGCTCTGGATGATATCTACTGTCGGGTTCATTCATGAGAATATGTTCTTGCGGATGATTTTGCTGTTGGTAAGATCGACTGTTGTTAGATGTACGCTGAAAACTATCGTCATTATTTTTACGTCTATCGTAATAGTCATTCCTATACGGTGCATTGCGATAGGAATTGAAAAACTGTCTTCTCTGTACGTAGTTATTTCCTTGCTGCCGTGCGTTACTATTTGTAGGATCTGGGACTACACGTGTACGCGGCGAAACATTGTAGTTGGGTTGACCTTGTGCATTACATTGTTGGTTATGTATTCCAACCGGCTGACTTTCATGCTGTTGTGGTGGAAAACGTCTATTGTTACCAAAATGTGATTCCTGTTGCTCAAAATTTTGACGATATTGATAATTAGAATTTTGTCTGTTATTAAAGTTTTGGTGGTTATCATTCCTAAAGCGTCTGTTACTTTTCCTATTGAAATTACGCGTCTGATCATAATTACTGTAAGTTTGTTGACCTTGGTTATTATACGAAAAATTTTTGTTTACAAACGAATAATCAGATTGTTGTACTTCCAAGAGCTGTAACAGATCTCTAAATGCTGAAATATTTTCCTTATGCTGACCGGTTAGAAGTGAAACTCTTAATGACCGTGGTAATTTAGAAATGCATAATTGTATAAGTGCGGATTCACTATAAGGTTCACTTAGGTACTGGTTCTGTTGCACCATGTGCTCAAAAAATTGCGTCACACTCGGAAAATTTGAGTTCTCATAGTTCGGTAAGTTAATTAGTTGATCTTTAATTCCGCGCTGTGTCGTCTTCGACCAGTACGCTGATAGAAAAGCATTCTGAAATTCCTCTAATGAATAACATTGTCTCGCGATCGGTCTCATACGAGTTGCCGGTTCGCCTTCCAAAAAGCTACAAATAAATTCCAGTTTGTGCGTTACAGGCCAAGTCGGTGGAAAAGCAAAGCTAAATTGTTGGATCCAATCTAGCGGGTGAATCTGTGTTCTGTCGTTTTTAAACACTTTAAATTTTCTTACTGACAGAAAATGTTTGTAATCGAAATTATCGTCTCTGTGTGATGGAACAGGATCAGGATTGCAAGAAAATCTGTTGAACTGTGGTTGTTCGGAATCTAAGTCCCGTACTCTCTGTAGATTACCCAAATTATACGCATTTCGCGAGTCTGGCAAATGCTCGAAAAGTGGCGTCTGCTGTGATGTGTTATTAACCGAAATATTTTTTATCTTTGCTACCTCTTGCTGTAAGCTTGACAATTTTCTATGCAAGGTGTTATTAGACGAATCGATCTCATTAATCGTCTGCTGTAAATTTTGAAATTCAGGTGTTTGATTAAAAGAAACCGGTGTAGTATCGTCTGATTTATTGTCATTAGTACTTTCGATGACGTCAATACGACAGGCCAATTCATCACATTTTTCAGTCAGTATTTTAACCTGATCATCGGTTTTAGAATCAGAGGCGTTAATCTGTTTTTGCAACTTACGTGTAGTTTCGTTCAGTTTTTTAACATCAGCTTTCACGACATCGGAATCTTGTGTTAGTTCTAATTGTTCGAGTCTGTCGGTCACTGTTTGAAAATCTGTTGTGTATGTATCTGTTTTCGATTTCAGATCAGAAATTTCGTCACGTAATTCTGTGTTTCACTGTTCGATGGTATTAATTTTGTCGGACACTAGCAATATTGTTGTCCACGTATGTTTTCGCTTTCGCAAACATCTTACGTTTGTCTTCCTGTCTCTGAGCAGTGATTGTTTCCATGACTTGACGTTTTACTTTGTTTTGATCATCAATAAATTTGCGGAAACGCGTATCACTGTTTTCTATATGAAGACTAAGACGTTCGTTAATTTGAGTGTTCTGTTGTTCGAATTTTGCGTCAATCTTTTCATCCACTGTGCGCGAAAGTTCTGCTGTCATTGCTTTAAACTCGTCGCGTAATTGTGTAGCTTTTTCGGAGCATTGTTTAGCGACTCCGCTAATTTCATCTCTGAGTGTTTCTGTTGCAGCTGTTTGCAATTCCCTTAATTCCTGAGCAACAGACTTAATTTCTTCGCTACTTTTTTTTGAACAAGCCTCGATTTCCTCGCGTAACTGTTCCTTAGTGTCATGACACTGCGCGGCAACGGCTCTAATTTGTTCACTAAGCTGCCTGGAATTGTTGTCTAATTTCTCATTTAACTGTCTGTTTTGTTCACTAAGTTGTTTGAAATCTTCGCTCTGTTGTCTGAAACTGTCTTTGAATTGTTTGAAATTTTGCTGCAAAAATGCCATAATTGGATCCGATACAATATTAGCATTTCTGTTCTCTGTGTTAATTAATGCTGGATCTGGAATTGTCTCATTTTGTGAAACCATTTGGTTATTCTGAGATTCACAAAAATGTTTGTCAGTCGGATGTACACTGTCAGACATTATTTCGGAATTAAATAAATCAGTCGTACTTTCAGCATACTGTCCATTTTCATTAGAAAAATTTCTCTGCACGTTACTTGAATTTTTCAAACCGGGTGTGTTAAGCCGGGCAGCGCTCATTACAATAGGGCGCTCCGCGTCATCAATTGTCGTCAAATTAACAGAGGAGACAATTGAGTTCGCTTGTTCATCATTTAGATCTACATCATTATTAATGGTTGGAACGCACTGATTGTCAGTGAACGCAGGATTGTCATCATTACACTGCATGTCACGATTACTATCGGTCACGTTGTTTAAGTCGGTAAATTCATTCATAATACCTCGCGATACGCTATTCACAGTCTTTCGCGGCATTTTTCCAACAGTCACAATTATTCACAAAAACAAATAAGCACAATGCAAAAATAACACACAAATACAACAAAGCAAAGAATTGCCGATGATCTGAAGAAAAAAAGTCACAAATTAGTAAAAACGTTGCGCCAAATTCTAATTATATTTAAGCAAATAAGAGCAGATATCTGACTGTTTTTTAAAAGACTCTCACGAAATACGATCCTGGACTGGGTGTCGCCAAGTGTAACCTCCCCACAGAAATTTTGGAATGACAATACTTAATAGAAATAGAGCCAAATGTAACCTTCCCGCAAAAACATTAATGACAAAGACAATTAAATAAAAATTAGCTATCTGACCCAAGTATAAGTTTCTCACAAAATGAAAGTCAATTCAGTGATAATAAAATCTCAGTGACAATGAAAATGCAAATAGACCGAAATGTCAGTCTTTGGCCCTGTGCGAAATCAGAATTAATTTCTTACCTCAATATAACTGCATGTCAAAGTTCTGCTCTTATTGTTGGCCGCGGGTTGGAGGAAATGCATTGCAATAATTATTATTATTATTTTTTTTTTTAAGTTATCTGAAAATTTTCTTTAAGGAAATGCAAGGGAATCAAATGATTTTTTTTTAAATTGTTTTGAAATCAAAATTATTATTGGGGCGATTCTTTAAAGTCAATTACAATGAATATACACTAGATTATCTGATGAGCGCAAAGCTGCATGAATACTTATTTAATAAAAATATACCTCATCCTGAATCTCGACCATTGCGGTGCCGACGCCCGCCGACTGCTCTGGGCTACCACTACTGAACTCTCTCGCAACTAGAACGCAACTCTACTCGGCTACAACTGCCGACAGACTACTGTACTGCACTCGACAGACAGCTCGCTACTACTGCCTCTGGTCAGAGATTCTGTGCCTCACCATCGCTGCCTATAAAACGTACGCGTTTCAGTGTGTGTTTGCGTTGGGGCTTACGGTCGCTCAAAGTCGAGGTCATCAGCGCCCTGACACACACTAAAAGAAACGAATGTGGACAAATTTAGTAAAATGATAGCATACAAGCAAAGAAAGCGGGAAAATATGAAAAATGCAGTATGAGAACATAAAAGATAAGAAAAACGAGAAAGGATCGTCAAGGATGCCACAGGAAATTGTCACCGGCTGGCCATTTACGTAAAATATGGGCGAGCCAGTCATCCTGTGAACAAATTAAGACCCTCTCCCTAAAATCTTTGTAAGAACATTGGACAAGTCACAGAACTTTAAAACTTTAACCGCATTCGTTTGAGTATTTCCTAAAAGAGATGGCAGATCCGCCAGCAAGTCAGACGAAGTTCGCTGGTCAGAAAATAAAATGCAATCCAATAAAACGTGGCGCACAGTGACCTTGACGCCAAAAGTACCACTCATTTCATATCGAAGCACCGCACTGAACTCGCTGAGGGGTGTCCAAATTCCTCGTGAGATCATCAAGCCGTAGGCTTTCTATGGTTTCCGCGATCTGTTTCACGCAAATGACTGATGGTTCCATTGAAAAGGACACGATTTAACAAAAATCAAGTCATGTTCATAGGATTCGGTGACCTAGAAAAAGCTGTCGGCAATGTAAAATGGTGGAAAATGTTCGAAATCGTCCGAAAAATATGCGATAGGGCAAGAGGGGCAGTATATAATAAATACAAGAACCAACAAGAAAAAACAAGAAGGGATCGCTAAGAACGAAGTGCTCGTATTGGAAATGGCGTAAGACAGGGATGCAGTCTGCTCCCCTACTGTACAATCGCTGCATCGAAGAAACAATGACGAAAATGAGAGGACGGGATTGAAATATATATTGGCCGGTTGCAAATCTTTCAATTGGATGCCACATCGGCGGCAGTGGAGTAAACAATTTACAGATATCTTCTACCCGCTAGTCAACAGCGAATAACACACATTAGAATAGGCCCCCGGTAAGAAGAGAACACAGTTATACACTGAAGCGAAAAAAAAAAACTGGAATAGCCACGCGTATTCAAATACAGAGATATGTAATCGGGCAGAATACGGCGCAGCGGTCGGCAACGCAGTTTTTCAGATACATTACTGCTGCTACAATGGCCGGTTATCCAAGATTTAAGCGAGTTTGAACGTGGTGCTATAGTTGACGCACGAGCGATGAGACACAACATCTCCGAGATAGTGATGAAGTGGGGATTTTCCCGTAAGACCAGTGTACCGTGAATATCAGGAATCCGGTAAAACAATTAAATCTCCGACAGCACTGCGGCCGGAAAAAGATCTTGCAAGAACGGAACCAACGACGACTGAAGACACTCGTTCAATGAAATGCAACCCGTCCACCAATTTATGAAGATTTCAATGCTGGGTCATCAACAAGTGTCAGTGTGTGAACCATTCAACGAAACATCATGGATATGGGCTTTCGGAGCCGAAGGCCACTCGTGTACCCTTGATGATTGCACGACACAAAGCTTACGCCTCGCATGGACCCGTCAACACCGACAATGGACTGTTGATGACTGAAAAGATGTCGCCTGATCGGACGAGTCCCGTTTCAAATTCTGTCGAGCGGATGGACGTGTACGGGTATGGAGACAACTTTATGAATCCATGTCAGCAGGGAGGTAGAAGCTCTGTAATGGTATGGGGCGTGAGCAGTTGGAGTAATATGGGGCCCCTGATTCGTCTGACAGGGTGACACGTAATAAGCATACTGCCTGACCACCTGCATCAGTTCATGTCCACTGTGCATTCCGACGGACTTCGGCAATTCCAGCACGACAATGAGACACACCAGACATCCAGAACTGCTACAGAGTAGCTCCAGGAACACTATTCTGAGTTTAAACACTTCTGCTGGCCACCAAACTCCCCAGACATGAACATTATTGAGCATATCCACGATGCCTTGCAGCGTGCTGTTCAGAAGAGATATCCACTCCTCGCAATCTTATGGATTCTCCCTCCAACACTATTTCAGACATTAGTCGAATCCATGCTATATCTTGTTGCAGCAGTTCTGCGTGCTCGCGGGGCCCTACACGATATTAGGCATGTGCACCAGTTTCTTTGGCTCTTCAGTGTATAAACTGTTAGAGCGATGGCGAATTAAGCGAGTTCATACAAATTCTAGGTCGCAGATAGACACCGAAATAACCATCTTCACAAACAAATCAACAGCCGAACATGAACATGGTGCACCAAGACACGCAATAGCTCTCTAGTTGTGTAAAGGCCTCCTTCGCACAAACTGAAGCTGATCGATACCGACCCAAAACAGTCTATTAATGACAAGTCCAGCCGGTCGGTCCAACTCGCAGCTGATCGGCAGGTGACAGGCCCGTCTCGTGGCACCAGTGTCACTCCAGGCGATGCTTACTGGTTCCCTGCTGTTCCAAGAGACTCCCGCCTGCAACACCGACGGCGACCATCCGGTCCCGGAGCGCCGCTAGTCTTTGCAGCGCGCCGGGGCGTTAGACACGTAAACCGCAGTCAAGGACGACCGCAAGTGCCTGACGAGTGGACTCAGCCTGGTTTCTGCGGTAAAACAGAAAAAAGGGGAATTAGCTACCAAATGGTGAATAACACGTTATAACTGGAGGTGCGAAGCGTTCTTAGTGATTGGGAAAAAAGCGCAGGTGATTTCTGTTTTTAAGAAGGGTCGTCGAACAGACACACATAACTAATAATAATATCGCTGACGTCTGTAAGTTTTAAAAATGTGGGCCATGTTTTATGATCGCGTGTTATACTTTTAGAGACCGAAAGTCTCCTCTTTAGGAACAGACATGGATTCTGTAAACAACAAACGTGTGAAACCCAGCATTCTTAGATCGTCCCCGAGGCCCAAAAGGCAGTAAATGTCGGTGCCCACGTTGATGCTGTATGAGCCGTGGCTGGCTCATGTCATGCGTTTGATTAAACCTTGATCGCTATTCTGTGTTTAGTCTCCGGCGGTTATCGCGATTATGTTGTTATCCTCTCTCTCCGCGAGTGGCAGCAGCGGTGTGTATCGATATTCGCACCTTGTACTATCTTTGGCCTGGCGCTTATAGTTTCCAGCTGTGCTGTGTGCGAGCAGTTGGTCGGTTGGCGTGGAGCAACGAGGAAATCTCCGAGGCGCATAGCTTGGCCGAGGCCGCTGGCAGCGACCAAGCGCGGTCGGAGTGTGTGGTGCTGTTCCCATTGCTACGAGGTCCGTGGCGCACCGATCCTGGGCACGAAAATTGAGTTTTGACTTAATCTACCAGCACTTTGTGTCGTTTGGATTTTGTGTTGGGACATTCCCGCGGGCAATAACGTGTGTTTTCAAGTTGGTAAATTTTAGCCACCCTCCGGTGGAGTTTAACTGTACTTGGTTATTTTGAAGTGAAGTGCACCAGCGGAATCTTCTGCCTTGTGGCCGTTAACGTTCCGGTTACCCGCCCTGGCCGTTGACATAAATTCAGGGAGTGTATTTTCGTCATCGTGTTCTCGCTGTCTAGCAGTGTGTAGTTTGACAGCTCAATTGGTTGTGGGCGCCAATACCTTCTACGTTGTTCCACTGAACTCCCTGTTGTGTGCTGGTCGTGTGGAGCGGAAGTTATCTTGTCGGTGGGTCCGTTGACTGTCTGTTGGTTGTGCTACGATCGCAGGTTCGAATCCTGCCTCGGGCATGGATGTGTGTGATATTCCTAGGTTAATTAGGTTTAAGTAGTTCTAAGTCTAGGGGACTGATGACCTCAGATGTTAAGTCCCATAGTGCTCAGAGACATTTGAACCATTTTGTCTGTTGGTTGGGTTGTCGGATCGAGAATGGTTGGGCCGACTGTCTGTCTCACCTAAGCGAGCTTTAGTATTTGAATTCCAGGCCGAGCCTCGGAAACTTCTGAGCGCTGTTGGGTGTACTGCCTACTCTTATTACTTCTTATTGTTTGCATTTGTATGGCTTTTAGCCGGTTTTTAAATTAAGGTTATGTTGTCTTAAGGTTGTTGGTTGGTTGTTTTTGGGGAAGGAGACCAGACAGCGAGGTCATCGGTCTCATCGGATTAAGGAAGGAAGTCAGCCGTGCCCTTTCAAAGGAACCATCCCGGCATTTGCCTGGAGCGATTTAGGGAAATCACGGAAAACCTAAATCAGGATGGCCGGACGCGGGATTGAACCGTCGTCCTCCCGAATGCGAGTCCAGTGTCTAACCACTACGCCACCTCGCTCGGTTTGTCTTAAGGCATAAGATTGTTTGGGCCTTCAGCCTGATTTAAAGAACTGTTTCAAGTAAGGCCTTTGGCCTTTTTAAAAATTTAATTTTGTTGTGTCTTAGGTGATGGGCCTTCAGCCGATTTTTAAAATAAAGTTGTTTTGCTCTTAAGGTGTGAGATTGTTTGGGCCTTCAGCCTAATTAAAGAACTGTTTAAGGTCAGGCCTTTGGCCTTTTAAAATTTATTTTGGTCTGAGTCTTAAGTGATGGGCCTTCAACCGATTTTTAAATTAATGTTGTTTTGCTCTTAAGGTGTCAGATTGTTTGGGCCTTCAGCCTAATTAAAGAACTGTTTTAAAATAAGGCCTTTGCCTTTTAAAAATTTAATTTTGGTTTGATTCTTAAGAGATGGGCCTTCAACCGATTTTTTAAAAATTAAAGTTGTTTTGCTCTTAAGGTGTGAGGTTGTTTGGACCTTCAGCCTATTTGAAAGAACTGATTTAAGATAAGGCCTTCTGCCTTTTAAAATTCTGATTTTGGTTTGAGTCTTAAGTTATTGGCTTTCAGCCGATTTTAAATTTAAGTGGTCTTGCCCTTAAAGCATGAGATTGTATGGCGTATCTAGCCAGTTATTATGTTCCAAAAATTAATGCCGTTTTTTTAAAATTTTCTTGGCTCTTGTAATGTTTGGTCAAATAAGTAAAGTTGTACGTTCGAGTGTAACTGACAGCCGCTTATTTTGGCCCCTTTCCACAATTTAAACTACCTGTCCTGTACTGCGGGTTTAGCAGGGCGTCTCACTGTATTTTTTGACTTCCAGAAGACGCTAGATACAGTTCCCCACTGCCTCATAATGGACAAAACACGACCGTGTGGAATAGCTGACCAGCTGTCTGGCTGGACTGAAGAGTTCCTAGCAAAAAAAAAAAAAAAAAAAAAAAGAACACGGCATGTCATTCTTAACGGAAAGAAATCTTTCGACGTAAAAACAATTTAGGATGTACAATTGGTGAGTGTGTTAAGACCATTATTGTTCACAATATACAGGGCGGAGGAAATAAACGCGGTCCTGACGAGCAGCTACGATTGGATGTGAATTTATGGCAGCATTAACGGAGGAGGAAAGGACCTAGAGTTATTTCCAACAGGATGGAGCAACTGCGCATACAGCAGTCCTAGCCTTGGTGTGCATTTACACAGTCTGCACGCTTGACAGAGTTTTTAGCAGAGGTCAGTCTGGTCGCAGTCATAGCTGGCCACCCAGGTCACCTGACCTGTCAGTGTGCGATTACTTTGTGCGCAGAGCTCTCGAGTCTAAGGTGTATCGCATCAACCCTCATAGTCTTCAAGAATTTCAGCAGGCCGTTTCGGATGAGACTGCCGCAATGCTAGCAGCCCAGCTTCGATCCGCCTTCAGTAACTTATCGACCAGGGCCAAAAAGTGCCAGGAGATGAATAGTGATCACTTCCAACATCTGCTACAGTCATTTAATATTGTATACATTTCCTATGCTGTGTTTCTTTGTACCCTGGAATTCCGCTCTCCGGGCCACTTTTATTTGCCCCCATCCTGTATACCAGGGCCGGCCAAACGCTGCACAGTGTGCAGACGTGCGGAAGTGCTGCACATGTGCGCACGTGTGCGACAGCGACATCTGTTATTAGACATGTGTCCTAAATGAACGGCGGCGCCTCCACTTCCCTGTTTATGTGGTACAACCAAGAGGGCAACGTACCCAGTCTCCTTTACCCTGGTAACCGAAACCTTAACAGAGAAGTACTGACAAGGGAACCTCCCCATCGCACCCCACTCAGATTTAGTTATATGTCGGCACAGTGGATAGGCCTTGTAAAACTAAACACAGATCAATCGAGAAAACAGGAAGAAGTTGTGTGGAACTATGAAAAAAATAAGCAAAATATACAAACTGCGCAGTTCATGCGCAAGATACGCAACATCGAGGACCGTGTGAGCACAGGAGCCCCGTGGTCCCGTGGGTAGCGTGGCAGCTGCGGAACGAGGGGTCCTTGACTTAAGTCTTCCCTCGAATGAAAATTTTAATTTTTTTATTTTCACGAAGTTATGATCTGCCCGTTCGTTCATTGACGTCTCTGTTCACTGTAATAAGTTTAGTGTCTGTGTTTTGCGACCGCACCGCAAAAGCGTGCGATTAGTAGACGAAAGGACGTGCCTCTCCAATGGGAACCGAAAACATTTGATGGCAAGGTCATAGGTCAACCGATTCCTCCATAGGTAAACATGTCTGATATATTCTATACGACACTGGTGATGGCATGTGCGTCACATGACAGAAATATGTTGTCGACCCACCTAACTTTTACACTTGGCGAATGGGTAAAAAGATTCTTCTACCTTGCCTGATTTAGGTTTTCTTGTGTATGTGATAATCACTCCCAAAAAGTGATGAAAACATAAGAGTTTGTCAGATTATAATTGTCTGAAAATAAAAAATTTAATTTTTCACTCGAGGGAAGCCTTGAACCCAGGACCTCTCGCTCCGCAGCTGCTCACGCTAACCACGGGACCACGGCGCTGTTGAGCTCAGACTGTCGTTGAAGTTGCCTATATTGCCATTGACTACTCAGTATGTATATTTTGCTTATTTTTTTCATAGTTCCACACAACTTCTTCCTGCTTTCTCGATTGATTTGTGTTCAGTTTTTCAAGGCCTATCCACTGTGCCAACTTATAACTAAATCTGAGGGGGGTGCGATGGGGAGGTTCCCTTGTGAGAAATGGCAGGTACTGTGAAAAAGCAAAGGACGGGAGATCTATGTTCTCAGTCGTTTAAAAATGACTGGGAACTGCAATTCTTTTTAGTATCTGTTGGTGAAAACTCACAATGTTTGCTGTGCCGCCGAATAATAGGCGGCCAGCGTACGTTTTCAATTGAAAGAAAGACACTACAACACATATCACAAAGACGAGTGTAGTGTACTCAACAGTGAAGAACGGCAAGCAAAATTAAATGTCCTTAAGAAAATGGATGAGACACATCAACTCGATTACCAGTGATAAACGTGTTTGGATTTATTCCTTTCATAATTAAAAATTATTGTTTACTAACTGTGCATTATTGCCTCATTCTGCTCCATGTTACATTATTATCAGGAATGTTGGTCATTAAACCGATTGTTCCAATGTATACTTACATTTAGGTTTTTTTTATGTGTGAAGGGCTACGCTCAGCTGAAGTCGATAAAACATAACATTCATCTAATTGTGGGTTATTGTGCAGATTTCAGACGGAACTGATGAAAGATATAGCAATAATGGTATTGAAATAACAGGTGATCATCGAGAGGTCTGCGGTTATCATTCTGTTCAGAGATCAGTGAGACGGAAATTATGTGGTTGTAACTGAGGGCACCGAGAATTAGTTATAGGAAACCTTGCATCAGTTTAACGTTATTTGAAATCATGAATAAGGTTCGTTGGAAGTCGCTAAGTGCTCTCTTTCTTAAATACTAGATCAAAAACATTACGCGTATTTACGTGCCGTCAGTCAAGCTGTCTTAATAAAAACCCACGGTTGTTAACTGTATTACTTGTCTTACTGGGTTAAACTGTTAACATAAAAGTAGACGTCTCAATGAGTAGACTGTGACAGTATTTTAAATGTTTAATACGCGAAATACTTTCCCATGGTTGGCTTGCAAGCTGTGGAAAGAGCACTAGAATGCGCCGGTACAGAGTATCCCAGCATGTGGATAAAGCGACATCTGTGCGTAGAAACATGCACTAGATGAAAGCTGACGGCTGCGGCGTGCACGCTGTGACCCGGAAGTTGCACATGTGCAGGAGCACCGCACGCGTGCAGAATTTCTGGCCGGCCCTGCTGTATACGAATGACATAGTAGACAGCATCGGATGTCCGATGTGACTTTTTGCGGGTGATGCTGTTGTAGGTAGCAAGTCGCAATGCTAGAAAATTGCAGAGAAATGCAGGAAGAAGTGCAACAGATCGACGCCTGGTGTAGGGGCTGGCAACTGACGCTCAGTATAAACAAATGTAACAGATTGCGCATAAAGAGGCAGGAAGACGCATTTTTTTTATTATACGATTGCAGAACAGTCGCTGGAATGACTGACATTCAATAAATATCTGGAGGTAAGCGCATTAAAGTGGAATAACCCCACAAAACTGATCTCAGTAGGGCAGATGCTAGCCGCAGATTCATTGGAAGAACCGTCGGAAAGTATATTCCATCCACAAAGCAGGAAGCTTACGTAACCCTCAATCTGAAATCTGTACCAAATACGATTGATAGAGGAAACAGAGAGTATCCAAAGGAGAGCAGCATCTTTCGTTATGGTTTCATTTAGTAATCACGGAGGCGTCATGGAGGTGTTCAGCCAACTCAGTAGCAAACGCTGCAAGAGCGGCATTGTGAGTCACTGTGTAGATTGCTGTTAAAATTGCAAGAGAATACGTGGCTAGAAGAGTTAACTGGTTGACTTACAGTTACTGCGTCTGCTCACGTAAGTCTCGCGAAAAGACCGTGAAGGAGAAATTAAAGAGACGCGAGCATCCCGCTGAACAAGGGGGGAGGGGGGGGGGAAGAAACGACGCACCGCGAAGGATCTATCAGAACGGGACGGAAATCGATAGATGTGATGTACATGTACAGACAAATGATTACAGTTTCAGAAACATGTATTCAAGAAAAAGAGCTTCACAAATTGAGCAAGTCAATAACGTGTTGGTTCAAAAAATGGCTCTGAGAACTATGGGACTTAACTGCTAAGGTCATCAGTCCCCTAGAACTTAGAACTACTTAAACCTAACTAACGTAAGGACATCACACACATCCATGCCCGAAGCAGGATTCGAACCTGCGACCGTAGCGGTCGTGCGGTTCCAGAATGTAGCGCCTAGAACCGCTCGGCCACCCCGGCCGGCGTGTTGGTTCACCTCTGGCACTAATGCAAGCAGTTATTTGGCTTGCCATTGATTGATAAAGTTGTTGGGAGTCCCCGTGAGGGATATCGTGCCGAAATCTGTCCAATTGGCGCGTTAGATCGCCAAAAATGCCAAGCTGGGTGGAGGGCTCTGCCCGTAATGCTCCGCATGTTCTCAGTTGGGGAGAGATCCGGCGACCTTGCAGGCCGAGGTAGGGTTTGGCAAGCACTAAGACAAGCAAGTAGAAACTCTCAGCATGTGCGGGAGGGAATTATCTTGCTGAAATGGAAGTCCAGTATAGTTTTCCATGAAAGGCAACAAAATAAGGCGAGTAATATCGTGGACATACCGCTGTGCTGTAAGGTTTCCACGGATGACAACCAACGGGGTACTGCTACGAAAAGAAATGGCACCCCAGACTACAACTCCTGGTTATCGGACTGTATGGTGGACGACAGCCAAAAATAGCTTGGTTCAAATGGCTCTGAGCACTATGGGACTTAACATCTGAGGTCATCAGTCCCCTAGAACTTAGAACTACTTAAACCTAACTAACATAAGGACATCACACACATCCATTCCCGAGGCAGGATTCGAACTTGCGACCGTAGCGGCCGCGCTGTTCCAAACTGAAGCGCCTAGAACCGCTCGGCCACGGCGGCCGGCACGGACGACAGTCAGGCTGGCATTCGGCTGCTATGTGGATCGCTTACAGACACGTCTTTGCTGGTCGTCGGAGCTCATTCCGAAGCGGAACTCACCACTGGAATCAAATACATTCCAGTCAATGAGATTCCAGGCCGAATGTGCCGGACATCGGTTGAAAACGGGCTTATTGGTGTACAGAGGTCAATGGGAGCCGGTGCAAAGGGGTCCGTGAGCTGAGCTCCCTTTCTGCGAGTTATCTATTAATGATCCTTGTGGTCGCTGAAGCACGAGTCCCACTTCAGATTTATTGAAAATGGTGATTCTGGGGCTCTGAGTGCCTCTCTGACCATTGCTTGGGCCTCACGTTCTGTCGTCTCTCTATATCGAACTTTTCGTTCTTGACACTGTGTTGGGCCATGGTTCACCAATGCCTGCCAACATCGGCGATTCGCCGATTACTCCATCCGGCTTCTTTGACCCCAACTGCACGGCCTCTCTCAAATGCTGGCATCAGCGGATAGGGTTCATGTGCCTGTATGCGGTCCAACGGCGTACAGGAAATGAAATTCGCGAAGACTTCACGCTCTGGTGTCAGTATGTTCCACATTTACTATTCTTGCCAGCTACACGGTGAAATTGCTTTGCTGTGTCATACATTCATCCATAGGCCGCCAAAGTTTACAGATTTGCAGTTTCCGTCGACACTTGTATGAATATCAGTTTGTGACTGATTAGCATAACTCCTTTGGTTCGTTGTTTTTGCCGTTGAGTCTACATTCCATCAAACGCTAGAAGGTGTATGTAGATGGAAGCAAACTTTTGGGTAGAGTGACAGGATGGGGGAAGAGGGCAATGAGATTCTGCGTGTTTGGCGTGCACTACATCAGGTTGACAACAGATCCTGTCTGCCAAAAAATGACATTTATGTCAGTACGTTGTTCGCAGAAATTATAATTTAATTAAAAGTCCCATCAGCCGATTCCCTAGGCACACTGAAGGCCGAATAAAACTGACTACAATTCCCGGCACAAGCCTAGCCTAGTGAATGAGTGGCACGGTAAGACCGGAGTACAAGTTAGTCAGCGCTGCGTGGGAGATGACGCGAGGCCAGAGGAAAGCTCCGGCGGGCGCATTACCATGTGCTTGCGCTCGATCTTGCGCCCGTTAGGCGGTCGCAGTCCGGTTAGCACTGGTTCGCGGAGCGTGGCGCGCGCGTGGGCACGCCCACTGGGGCTGTGAGTGATTCTGCGGCGGCGTAGCGCATGCGCCATTCACGAGACACCCCACCTGTTTCACCAGTGCTAACAAATGCACTTCTAGGGACATCAGTCACGTGAATGGCACGATACATACCAGTCACACTTTCATAGATATATTCGCAACGAAATCTCCAAACAGAATAATCCGCACCTCTCAAACATCTGCGCCTGGCATGTCTGCCCATGACATCATTTTCATGACGTATTCACTAGAATGTCCTAGAAAGAAACAAAAACTGTCTACATACCGAGACATCAAACGCATAAATTTGCCTGAACTCGCAACTGAGGCACAAGAAATAGTTTGGGGGATGACCTCTACTCCCCTCATGGACATAAAAGACAAAATCCAGGATTTCACTAACAAAATTACTCAACTATATGACAAATTACTCATCTATATGACAAATATGAACCAATAAAGACCAGAAAAGTAAAAAGGAAACCTGCACCTGGGCTGACTGATAAACTTAAACAGCTCATGAATCTCAGAGACGCTGCACATCGAGCATACAAGATACACCCTGCACCTAAAAATCATACTGTATACAAGCAGAAACGAAACATAGTCAGTTAAGCGGTGAGAAACGCTAAGCTCAGGCATGCCCGTATATTAGCTGACAATAGACGTAGACCAGCTATCCTGTGGAAAAATATCCGTAGTCTCGTTTTAGGCAAAATAAAAGTTGCAGAAAATCCCACGGTCCTAGCTGAAGAACTAAACCGATTATTCACATTACCTACAACCACAACTGAACCGCAAAAAACAGAGAATCATTGATTACTCCATGGGGATGAACGACTGTAGCAAAGAAAAATTCTATCTACAGCACGTCACTTGCAATACTGTCAAGAAAGCCATAATGTGGATTAGATCAGCATCTACTGGACATGATGGCATCACTGTCCAGATGGTAAAACTTATTATTGATCAACTACTGCCCTCTATAACAGACATTTTCAACGATTCATTAGTCACAAGTGTTTTCCCTGAGGCCTGGAAACTGGGACAAATTAAGCCACTGCCTAAAAAGGACATCGCCACAGCACCCCCTGACTACCGCCCCATCTGCGTTCTTCCTGCACTGTCAGAGGCCTTAGAGTATATACTCCATGACCAGCTCACTAACTACCTAACTACTAACAACCTACTACACGAATACCAATCAGGTTTCCGTAAACATCGAAGCACAACATCCGCACTGATGAAGGTGACAGAAGACCTGAAACTTGCCATGGACAGACAAGAAGCGACTATCATTTGCTTCTTAGATTTCAGCAAAGCATTTGATACTGTCGACTTCGACATCTTACTAGCCAAACTTAGCGGTCTAAATTTCTCACCAAGTGCAGTGCAATGGTTTCACTCATACATGACGTCTCGTCAGCAACGCCTCCTGTCCGGGAATTTAAAATCACAATGGCGGCAGCTAGTGCCAGGCGTTCCTCAAGGTTCAGTATTAGGTCCTATACTCTTCTCTCTGTATGTCAATGACGTGTCATCGGTTCTGACCTATTGCAAATATCATATGTATGCTGATGACCTTCAGTTGTATCTACGTGCGAAACCAAGCAATCTTAAGAAAGCTATTGAAAATTTCAATACTGACCTCGATGCACTATCAAAATGGACACAGGACATAGGACTAAAACTAAACCCATTTAAAACCCATGCGGTACTTGTTGGTCACTCTAAGCTCATTAGCCCAAAACATCGTGAATCCGTACCATCTCTTTTCCTAAATGGAACAAATATTAACTTCTCTCTGTCAGTAAAGAGTTTGGGAGTAATAATAGATAAAAATCTAAATTGGACAGAGCACGTAACTGCAGTGTGCAAAAAAGCATCATGTCCTACAAGAATATAAAAAACTCTTCTCTTTCGATCTGAAAAAGAAATTAGTACAAACGCTTATACTCCCAATCATTGACTACAGCGGTATTATCCTACAAGGTCTCTCTCAGGAAAATTCGCGACGTCTGGAACTGGTCATGAATGCCTGCGTCCGATATATCTGTGACGTTCGACTTTTTGATCACATTTCACCAGCATATGCAAAATTGTCCTGGCTGCGTGCAGACAAACGCAGTGATTTCCATACACTCTGTCTCATCTACTGCCTTATAAATGTACACTGTCCCTCATATCTCTCCTCGTCCTTAACGCTTATGTCGGAACAACATGACAGAAACACACGTTCCCATCATAATAAAATCCTCTCTGTTCCACTGCATCGCTCAGTCACCTTCTCCAAGTCCTTTACAGTAGCGGGAACCCGACTCTGGAATAACCTCCCTCGTTATGTTAGAGAACTTAAAAAAATATCCGACTTCAAAAAACAGTTAATGACGTATCTACTTAAGCAACAGTAATGCCTCCCTCTGTACATGAATGCACTTCACCTCATTACTTCCCTCTTTCCCTCTCCTTAAATCTCCCTTCCCCAAAACTCGCTATACTAGTAAACATCTACCTTACACACCAAGATATTAATGTACATCTTCACAAATCTTAATTACTATTGCCAATTTTTCTCATGTTTATCATTATTATTTGATTTTTTTACTGTTATTATTATTGCTTTTATCATAATTTGTATGTATAGCACCTGTTGTAAAAATACTGCCAGCATTTACTTTATTAGGTCTTTGTCATTACTCTTTATTCATATTGTCACTAGAGTAATCTAATTTTCTTATTTAAACTATTGTCATGATGTAACTCTGATGTGTGAAATGCTGCATGTGTGGAACACTGGTCCGATCTAAGAGAGGGCCTGATGGCCCTAATCTGATCAAGTTAAATAAATAAATAAATACAGCCCGACACCATCTCCCTTCAAATGCCAACTTCTTCACCTCACGAGGAGAACGTGGAAAGTACCATAAAGCGATTTCCGAGGAACTTCGCTCAGTGGAAGAGGAGTCAAAACAAGCGAACGTGTGTCTCGGGTTATCGTAGTATATCACAGTGCCTGTGTCGTTCCGAAGCATGATGCAATATTCCTTAAGTACTGCAGTGACTACAGCAGTTATGAAATAAATGTATTCACAGTTGCGAATATGGGCAATCATCAGCTGGGTAATGGAACGAAGCAGGGAAAATTTGTGCTGGACGGGTACTCAAACCTGGATTTCCCACTTAACGAGTGCGGTTGCATTACCATTAGGCTGTCCGAGCAGAAGTCGCAGTCTCGGAACAACAAAAATATCATATTTATCCGCCGACGCCAGGGAAACGACTTTCAAAATAAAATGTCTCCCCTGTGCGGGAATATAGGTAACGGAGAAAAGATTATAGATACGAGGGCTATTCGGAAAGTAAGGTCCGATAGGTTGCGAAATGGAAACCACGGTAAAAATCAAAAATGTTTTATTTGCAACAGTTAGATACACCTTGCAGCTACTTATCTCCATAGTCGCCGATCCGACTTAGACGTGTATCGTAGCGTTGTACCACCTTTCCAATACCCTCGCTATAGAAGGCAGCCGCCAGTGCTTTCCGCCAATTCTCTACGCTGGCCTACGGCTCGTTGTCTTGTGCCAAAATCTTGTCTTCATAGCCAGCGGTTCGTGTGAGCAGAGATGAAACTCAGAGGGAGACAATTACGGGCTGTATTGTGGGTAACCAAACATTTCCAATTGAAACGATGCAGGAGCATCTTCATTGCCCCTGCAGAATGAGGCTGAGAATTGTCTTGAAGAAGAAACAGCACGACAGTTATGTAATGTTAGCTGCATAGCTTCAGGCGAAATTTCTCACCAGGCCCTCGTACTTGGCGGCAGACACGATTTTCTAGACATCTTTACGCACTCACTGCGAGCTCAGAAATGAGAAGAGCGACGTGATGCTAACTGGGGTTATACTAGAGACACTACCCAACACATCTGTGCAAAGCTTTATCGGATTTTCATAGTCGTTTCCATTTCGCGACCGATCGGACCTTACTTTCCGAATAGCCCTCGTACATGGTTGATGACATATGAATGTTTGGAGTGGCTATGAGTTGTACCCAGATGGCCTAATGGTAAGGCGACCGCTCCCGATCAAAGAGAAATCAGGGTTCCAATCCCAGTCCGGCATAGAATTTAGTTGTTATCATTCCATCGTACAGCTGATGGCTGTCCATATTCGCAACTGCGAATACATTTCATGTTATCTGTAGGCGCTCGACTGTTTCTGAGAAAACGATA
Source organism: Schistocerca nitens (assembly GCF_023898315.1). NCBI lineage: Eukaryota > Metazoa > Arthropoda > Insecta > Orthoptera > Acrididae > Schistocerca > Schistocerca nitens. The sequence goes on along the minus strand of NC_064620.1, from coordinate 168,462,282 downwards.
GTCTAAGTTTTCGAGGTACTTTACGAGCCTTTTAGCGAGTAGAGTGCATGCAGAATAACGTGGCCAGTAGATGTTCAGTCTGCAATGCAGGTGTGGGGAGAACGATAGTGGTGGGGGCTACAGGCAGGCGCTGTAGGGGAAATGCTGAGCGCTGGAGGAGAAGTGCCATTCTAAACTGAAACCTACACTCATTTTTCTGTAAATATTAACTGGAGTCCCTCCAAGCTCAAACTAGCAAGGTGACCATTCAAAAAGATCTGTCACCTCTGCTTTGGTTAGTATCCGAAAAGAATCTCGCTGAAGATGCAAGAAAGCATCAATTTATTTTCGCCAGGCTTGTTAACCATTTGTAACTTTCATAAAAGGGTCATGAAAGGCGATTTAGAGTAAAACTTACACATTTCTCTTGTTGCCACGTTAAAATTTGCTTCTTTTATCAAAACACAGCGGAGTTTACAAAGTGTCACTTCACTAACATGTTGTACAGAAGTAGTTGCGAGAGAATTCTGAAAGAGTAGTTTATTAGGTGAGGAACAGAGGAGAAGTAAGTTCAATAGCTTAGGAAACTGCACACCCTCAGCATAAAAATAAGCGTGTAATGTTCCACTTATGTCGTTCCAAAACCCGTGGCATTTCTCGTTTCGCCAGCTGTCAATTGCCCTTAAAAATTATATTCTTTCATCGCAAAAGTCTGTGGTTAGCAGAATAACACGTAATGAAGTTTTGCAAAATAGCCACATGACAAAATACTTTCCTCTCTACGTGCTATCATTTGCCAACATCTCATTTTGATATTTCAAACCGTTTATGGAACATGAGGAATGTTTTTGGCTTTTTGGCTTTATCGCCGACGCATGCAATCGCAAATGACTGTGCTACATCAGATCAGTTTTCTCGAGATTGGTGACAGAGAGACCTCCACCGAAATCTAAAGAAAAATTCAATACGTTAGCTGAATTTCACAGAGAGCAACATATTACTTTATATGCCACAAACCCCAAAATCATAGTGACCCCTATTCTCATTGAAAACTTTTTCTACTTTCGCTTGGTGTCTTACTTACATGCAAACATCACAATAACTTTGACTATTATTCAAATGATGGGCACATCATCACGAAGCTGACGTATAAAGGTACAAAATGAATCTTTTTACCAAATAGTTTCTGTAAAATCGTCTGAGACAGCCAGCAGGTCGTGCTCATTGATTCTGTCATCGCTGACAGGCTGAAGGGAGAAGACACTGTTGGCTCTCCTTCTGAACAAACGAATGAACTCGTCCAGCACTTTGGAAGAAAACTGGTCACTGCACATCGATCACCGGACTCTACAGAGTTCACCCGAAGCGACATCACAGTGGCCAACGTTACGACTTCACACTTTTTCAGCCCGTGTTCGAAACACGATTATTATATTTATTTTAGTTTTTCATTTATCTACCCAAGTCCGTAGAAGTTTACTACATGAATGTTTCCCAATGTATAGTGAAGCAACGTTGTCCTTATTCGTCTACTAACTGTATGTCTGATGAATAAATAAAAAAGAAGAAAAACAAAATAATAACTGTATGAGAAAGTTACTTGGAATTTTTTTCGGTGCAATTCCTTTTGTGTATCACGATTCATAATCAGTTGAAATTTCCAGTTTTTGGCAACATAATCCGCCTTACGCCACCTTACTGGGAAGGACTGTACGGCCACACGTTACCCCTCTAATGCTTGACGTCGGAGCCGACATCTTGCTGTCACAGTAGGCTACTCGTTATCAACGTACTGCTTTCCGCAGAGTGCGTCCATCATTAGGCCAAACAGATGGAAGTCGAAACGTGCTAAATCCAGGCTGTAGGATGGATGAGGAAGAACAGTCCACTGAAGTTCTCTGAGCTCCTTCTGAGTGCACAGATTTGCGTGAGACCTTGCTTTGCCGTGGAGAACATTTGGTTGGTTGTTTCGGGGAAGGAGACCAGACAGCGAGGTTATCGGTCTCATCGGATTAGGGAAGGACGGGGAAGGAAGTCGGCCGTGCCCTTTGAAAGGAACCATCCCGGCATTTGCCTGGAGCGATTTAGGGAAATCACGGAAAACCTAAATCAGGATGGCCGGACGCGGGATTGAACCGTCGTCCTCCCGAATGCGAATCCAGTGTCTAACCACTGCGCCACCTCGCTCGGTGTCGTGGAGAAGGAGAAGTTCGTTTGCATTTTTGTCGCGACAAACATGCTGAAGTTGAAACTTCCTGGCAGATTAAAACTGTGTGCCGGACCGAGACTCGAACTCGGGACCTTTTTCCTTTCGCCGGCAAGTGCTCTACCATCTGAGCTACCCGAGCACGACTCACGACCGGTCCTCACAGCTTCAATTCTGCCAGTACTTTGTCTCCTACCTTCCTAACTTCACAGCTCTTCTGCGAAGAGAGCAGAGCCCTTGACCGCGAAAGGCAAAGGCCCGAGTTCGAGTCTCGGTCCGGCACACAATTTTAATCTGCCAGGAAGTTTCATGTGAGCACAGACTTCGCTGCAGAGTGAAAATCTCATTCTGGAAACATCCCCCAGGCTGTGGCTAAGCCATGTCTCCGCAATATCCCTTCTTCCAGGAGTGCTGCAAGGTTCGCAGAAGAGCTTCTGTGAAGTTTGGAAGGTAGGAGACGAGATACTGGCAGAAGTGAAGCTGTGAGGACGAGTCGTGAGTCGTGCTCGGGTAACTCAGATGGTAGAGCACTTGCCTGCGAAAGGCAAAAGTTCCGAGTTCGAGTCTCGGTCCGGCACACAGTTTTAATCTGCCAGGAAGTTTCATATCAGCACACACTCCGCTGCAGAGTGAAAATCTCATTATGCTAAAGTTGTTACTTCAGTTTGTTGAGGGCAGCGGAATACACTTCAGAGTTGATCGTTGCACCTTGAGGGAGGACATGAAATAAAACAAACTGTAGAAGACTATTGCCAAGACATTACCAGTTGCGGGTGCGGCCTTGAACTTTTTCTTCGGAGGAGAGGTGGGGCTTGACTCCATGGATTGCCGTTTTGTCTCCGGTCCGAAGTGATGAACCCATGTTTCATCACCTGTGACAATGTTCGACCAAAAAACTGCCACGATCAGCCTCGTAAGACGCAAGCGGTTCCACACAAATGGTCCTTCGTTGCCCTATACGGTCTTCTGCTAGAAGGCAAGGAACCCGGCGGGCATAATCCAGGGGGAACACACCTTTGATTACCCAAACTGGTGGGTGAATGTGTCAGCACTACCAATAGAGACGTCTAGTTGAGCAGCGAGGTCTTTGATTGTGATCTGGCCATCACCTTGAATGAGAGTTTCCACACGTTCCAACATTGCAGGAGTCAGTCACAGCTTTGTGGGAGATTGAATAGGTCTGCGCGACCTTGTTGTGATGATAACACACGACTCGCCCAAAGACTTACCGTGATTTTGTTTATTGCCATGTCTTCGTAGTCATTCTGCAGACGCCCATTAATATCTGCGATGCTGTGTTTTTCTGCCAAAAGAAACTCAATGACACCTCTCTGCTTTGAACGCATCTCAGTTACACAAGCCCCTTTGAGGGCTACGTGTGGTGCCGTTACCAACAGGAACTTCATGAAACTATAGCGGCTGAATCGGCAATATTCCATGATGTCTCACAACAAATTCCACATTTTTCAGTCGAAATTGGCTGAGAAAAAATGTGTCGAGTAATTTACTGTAACCCTTGTACAACATATATGATCAAGAAGGACATATACCAATATAGTGGCATTTGTAGTCTTTATGTCTTCAACCGATAAATTTTCCGAAGGGATTTCCGGGCCGTTGCAAGTCTGCATTTTATATCCTCTCTTCTTCGGCCATCGTCAGTTGTTTTGCTGTCCAAACAGTAAAACTCGTCGACTACTTTTAGTGACTCATTTCCTAACCAAATTCCATCAGTGTCAGTTGGTTTAATTCTCCCGCATTAGATACACTACTGGCCATTAAAATTGTTACACCACGAAAATGACGTGCTACAGACGCGAAATTTAACCGACAGGAAGAAGATGCTGTGATATGTAAATGATTAGCTTTTCAGAGCATTCACACAAGGTTGGCGCCGGTGGCGACACCTACAACGCGCTGACATGAGGAAAGTTTCCAACCGATTTCTCATACATAAACAGCAGTTGACCAGCGTTGCCTGCTGAAACGTTGTTGTGACGCCTCGTGTAAGGAGGAGAAATGCGTACCATCACGTTTCCGACTTTGATAAAGGTCGCATTGTAGCCTATCGCGATTGCGGTTTATCGTATCGCGACATTGCTGTTCGCGTTGGTCGAGATCCAATGACTGTTAGCAGAATATGGAATCGGTGGGTTCAGGAGGGTAATACGGAACGCCGTGCTGGATCCCAATGGCCTCGTATGACTAGCAGTCTACATGGCAGATATCTTATCCGCATGGCTGTCACGGGTCTTGCAGCCACGTCTCGATCCCTGACTCAACAGATGGGGACGTTTGCAAAACAACAACCATCTGCCCGAACAGTTCGACGACGTTTGCAGCAGCATGGACTATCAGCTCGGAGACCATGGATGCGGTTAGCCTTGACGCTGCATCACAGACAGGACCGCCCGCAATGGTGAACTCAACGACGAACTTGGGTGCACGAATGGCAAAACGTCATTTTTTCGGATGTATCCAGGTTTTGTTTACAGCATCATGATGGTCGCATCGGTGTTTGGCGACATCGCGGTGAACGCACATTGGAAGCGTGTATTTGTCATCGCCATACTGGCGTATCACCCGGCGTGATGGTACGGGGTGCCATTGGTTACATGTGTCGGTCACCCCTTGTTCGCATTGACGGCACTTTGAACAGTGGACGTTGCATTTAAAATGTGTTACGACCCGTGGCTCTACCCTTCACTCGATCCTTGCGGAACACTACATTTCAGCAAGATGATGCACGACCGCATGTTGCAGGTCCTGTACGGGCCTTTCTGTATACAGAAAATGCTCGACTGCTGCCCTGGCCAGCACATTCTCCAGATCTCGCACCAATTAAAATCTTCTGGTCAATGGTGGCCGAGCAACTGGCTCGTCACAATACGCCAGTCACTACTCTTGATGAACTGTGGTATCGTGTTGAAGTTTGACTCAATGCCCAGGCGTATAAAGGCCGTTATTACGGCCAGAGGTGGTTGTTCTGGGTACTGATTTCTCAGGATCTATGCACCCAAATTGCGTGAAAATGTAATTCCATCTCAGTTCTAGTATAAAATATTTGTCCAATGAATACCCGTTTATCATCCGCATTTCTTCTTGGTGTAGCAATTTTAACGGTCAGTAGAGTAAATACTCTTTTGCTTTTGTTGGCTTTCATCTTTTACCTCTTTTGAAGACAGTATTTATTCCGTTCAACTGCTCTTCCAAATCTTTTATTATAATGTCATCGGCAAAACCTCTAACTTTTTATTTCTTCTTCATTTGCAAATTTATCCTTGGTTTCCTCTACTGCTTGCCCAATGTGCAGATTGAATACATCTGGGAGAGACTTCTCAATTACCGCTTGCCTTTCATGTCTTTCGACTTTCATAACTGCAATCTGGTTTCTGTTCAACTTGTTGATAACTTTTCGCTCTCTGTATTTTATCTCTGCCATCACCACAATTTCAAATTAGAGGCAAGATAATAACTGACTGACAATCAACAGAACATGTTTCACGCTTCACTTATCTTGACTGCGTTTTACCTTTTAAAAGAGGTGACGAAGAGAAAAAAAGCTTTCATAGATTTCGATATATGTGTGGTACAATCCAGCGAACGTAGAAGACTAAGGTGTGAGAAGAGATTCAACTTAAATTTTCTAAGACCATGGCTGTTCCAAAATTGATGTACCGAAGCGAGACATGGGCGAATAAAACAAATTATCGAATCACAGTACTTTCCATTCGTCTGATAAGGCAGCAACTAAATACACTCATCAAAGCAAGTTAAGCATGTTATTGGGGCTCATATCTTGAAATGAGATAGATGACTTACACTGTATTTTTTGATAATACAATATGTTACGCAAAGGAAAACTACGCTAAATGTTCTCGTTGAACAGATTATGAAATGAAAAAGGAACATTATTTGAAAAAAAAAGTTGCAATGTCCCACGACATCAAAATAAATAAATAAATAAATAAAAATAAAATAAAATAAAATAAAATGGTGTGTTCAGTAAAGTTCAATGGGTCCTCTATGAAGCATCAGCCACTCTTGATGCGACGGAGCATGCTCACCGTTCTCGCTTCCCACGCCCGGGTTCCTGGGTTCGATTCCCGGCGGGGTCAGGGATTTTCTCTGTCTCGTGATGGCTGGGTGTTGTGTGATGTCCTTAGGTTAGTTAGGTTTAAGTAGTTCTAAGTTCTAGGGGACTGATGACCATAGATGTTAAGTCCCATAGTGCTCAGAGCCATTTGAACCACTTTTAGCATGCTCAGTGTCAACTCATTGCAGGCCTCTTGAGACATATTGTTCAACTCCTCAATGGCAGCATTCTGAGACCTTCAATAGTTAACGGAGGATGTTGATGACTAGAAATCACTCTTTTGAGTAAGCTCCATGCATGCTCTATGGAATTCATATCCAGTGAGCATGCTCGCCAATCCATTCTTCGGATACCTTGCCCAGTAAGAGACCGAAACACACTGCGAGGACGATGAGGTCGGGCGTTATTATCCTGTAGAGTGAACCCTCCCCGTACAGTCTCTGCAAAACTACTGACTATGGGTCGGAAATGTTGTTCTCATACACTGCAGCGGTCATGTCGCCTTCAATTGGAATGAATGGTGTGCGGCGGCCGTACATCATATGTGCCCAGAATACGATTGGGCCACCGGATTGATAGTGACTTTCCACAGACAGTGAGAGATGGTTGCGTTCCCCTGTTTGCTTCCATATGCGAATAGAGTTGACTACAGGGCACAAGTATATTGCTGGCCGCGGTGGTCTCGCGGTTCTAGGCGTTCAGTCCGGAACCGCGCGACTGCTACGGTCGCAGGTTCGATTCCTGCCTCGGGCATGGATGTGTGTGATGTCCTTAGGTTAGTTAGGTTTAAGTAGTTCTAAGTTCTAGGGGACTGATGACCATAGATGTTAAGTCCCATAGTGCTCAGAGCCATTTGAACCATTTGAACCACAAGTATATTCGTACACTGTATGTGAACAGCGATTTGGTCGATTTTTCTCACGTCCGATGGTCATGTGTTACAGCCCATTTTACACGAGTACCCCTGTGATACGGAGCAGTGGAGTCATGAGATGTCTTCAGCTGTACAATCAAATGGCTCTGAGCACTATGGGACTTAAAATCTTAGGTCATCAGTCCCCTAGAACTTAGAACTAGTTAAACCTAACTAACCTAAGGAAATCACACACATCCATGCCCGAGGCAGGATTCGAACCTGCGACCGTAGCAGTCGCGCAGCTGTACAATCCCCCACCAAGAAGTCTGTCGCGCAGAGTTTGGATGCTTACGGGAACCCCTGTGGCTTCTCGAAGCTCTTGGCACAGAGTTGTCGCTGCCTTTCTAGGGCGTCTCCGTGCAGATATCATTATGTAATGGTCCTGAGCTGCTATAGTTTTGCGTGGGCGGCCTTCGCGATGTCTATCAGCTACTGAGTGCCTTTCCTGGAACTTTTTCCACAGTCTGGAGACAACACCTTGATTAACATGAACAATATGCGCAGCGTCAACTGGGTTCATATTTTTTTCCCATCAATGTGGTGATTTTGATACGGTCTGCCCTGGAGAGGCTGTTCCGAGGCATTCTGTTGCACTACGCTCCACACGAACAACTGTGAAATCACGAGAGCTAAGCTCTGGTGTACTGCGTTTGTTTACAAGCCGTAATTGCACGGCCCTTGATGAGAAAGAGTGGCAACGACGAACGAGTTCGCATTATGTGCACAACCACCTTCCTACATAAACACGAATGGAACGTCCGTAGTGACTATTGGTGAGTAATTTGGAAAAATGCTTAACTTTTTTGGTGAGTGTATATTTTTGTTGTATGAAGAATATCCCAGAACAAGAGAAATGGGGAAGACCACATTTTTAGAATGGAGGACATAGAATTGGTCGACCCACGAAGAAATGGCAGTGAACTGATGTCAGGACATGCCAACAGCCTAATTATGGAAGAGGCAGTAAGTAAATATTCCAGTCAACATTATCAGTTACACTTACACCCAACATTCTCAATTATTTGTTGGATATATAACAATCTCTGTCTTCCCCTACTGTTTTCGCTCTACGGCTCCCTCTAGTACTATCGAAGATATTCCCCGACATCTTACGGCGTGATTTCACATATTTCTTTCCTCACCTCCTCCTCATCTTTTATCTAGTCAGTCCGTTTAATTTCGTCTTCTACTGCATAACAGTTCCACCAATTAGATTCTCTTCTTTTCTGGTTTTTACAACGGTTCATAATTAAGTTCCATTCAATTTTGTGCTCCAAACGAACATTCTCAGTTTTTTCTTCCTCAAATTAAGGCTTATTTTTGATAGCTTTGGCTCGCCTTCTCCGCAACTTTATCTTTGTGATCATTCTATTCACTCCGTAATAACGTGGGAAAACTTCATTTTCCTCATCACGTGTACACTTGTCACTATCCTTTGTTTACGTTCAAGAGATTTATCAGCTTTAAAAAGCCATCGACTTTTGCGCATTAGTTGTCAACATTTTTCTCCTCACATTGTGTGACGTGTATGCGGGCTCTTACTGTTGTTCGCCACTCTGATCGACTGCCTTTCTTGGTGTCGAACTTAATTTCCAGCTGCCACAGGTCGACGGCTGTCGGTATCTACCCGTTACAAGTAGTGGACTAATAGGTCCTCCAAGATTGAAGGATAATTGCTTGTCAAATGTTTATTATTCCAGTCTTTGATTACAATATCAATTCTTTAGACGATGACCGGTTTCATTCCGTAATGACCATCCTCAGATCTTTGGTACTTCAGTAGCCAGTTGCAATAATGACTGTGAGGACGATGTGGCCTATTCTACACCTTATTTTAGATCTATGTGACGATGCTGTGCTGATTATATTTGTATGTTTTGACGATGCCATTGTGGCCTTATCACTTTAGGACATGGTGGCAAAAAGATCTGAGGATGGTCATTACGGACTGCAACCGGTCATCGTCTAAAGAATTGATATTGTGATCAAAGACTGGAATAAAAAACATTTGACAGTATTGGATCACAGTTTGTATACGCGACTGTGTCGCAGTTGGTGATAATTGTTTGTTAAAAGTGGCGAAAGATGTGCCTTTGCCGATTGTCTGAAATCATTGTGATCAAGTTAGAACGCGGATATATCTTGGTTTACGTTGAATCGTTCCGCAGCCGTGCAAGTGGCATCTTATTTTCTTTACTACATCTTATCGATGCAGGGACATGTCTTTAGTATTATATTTCTGTGGATGTTTTCGACCTAAAACAGAAAATACGACTCGGAAAATGAGAGGGTAAGGGAGAAATCCGCATGTGGATCCCCCGAATACGCAGTGCGGTGCCTCACAATATTACGACAGCCTGCAAGAAACCTACCAACAGATTACGAATTGGTCCCTGTTTGTGTAATAGTTTCCGGCATTACTGACCTCCAAACAATTCACTGAACGCAAGGATCCGGAAACACTGCTCATAGGGTTCTTAAAATACGATAAACTGCTTGTGAATTGTCACAGTTGCGACTCTTAGACTGCATTCAACTCAACCGTAAAATTATTCTCTAAACCAGTATGTATTTGATGTTTCATTATCTACATGCGGTGAAAGAACGTTTAGTGTATCACTTATTTCCCTGAGATATCATCTTGTCCAGTGACACGATTTCTTAGAAGTGTCGAGATCTTCCAAATATCGAGTCCTCTCTAAGAGACCCTACATAAAATTACTTTAATTTCATACTATATGAAGATGATTCCTTTTCCTGCCTCTCAGAACACAAGTATATGTGCAACGCCACATAATCAGCTACTTAGATATGACAAAATGGTAGTTTATACTCACACACCGGATCACTCTCCGTTATTTTAAGCGCAGTTCACCTGCCGAACAGCCCGCATCTCGTGGTCGTGCGGTAGCGTTCTCGCTTCCCACGCCCGGGTTCCCGGGTTCGATTCCCGGCGGGGTCAGGGATTTTCTCTGCCTCGTGATGGCTGGGTGTTGTGTGATGTCCTTAGGTTAGTTAGGTTTAAGTAGTTCTAAGTTCTAGGGGACTGATGACCATAGATGTTAAGTCCCATAGTGCTCAGAGCCATTTTTGAACCTGCCGAACAACTTGTCCAATAACTCACACGAGGCAGAAATGTTTTAGCGCTCTTGGCGACAAATAAAACATACCTTATGGATTCTCTTAGTAATGGAACAGGGGTTAGCCAGTTCTATGTCGTAGCGGCGCTCAGCCCTTGAACGGCTTGTTAGCCTGAATGCAGGTAGCGTGCAGCCGTTCGTCCGTCACGGCACTAGGGGGAGGAGTGTGGCTGTCCCATAGCTCTGGCCGCCTTTTGCCTTCTCCCCCCCCCTCCCCCTCGTAAAGATACTTGCTACTCTTTTTGACAACTAGTTCAGTGCTCGTCCTGGAAGGACTGGAACGACGAAAAATCCCCGCTCCTACACTGTATTCAACACGGAACCTATAGGGCGGAATCTACCACCTTAACGGTTTACCACCTTAACCGCTAGACCGCAAGGACAAGGACCGACGACATAGGTCACTCAATAAAAAAAAAAAGTCTAGCATAGTTTATGTATTTGTTCTAGAGATTGGCAGTCACTAACTGATTATACATGTCTGTCTAAAATTTGACACTCAAAAACCAACCAGAATACAAGTGTAAATTACCAGTTCACTGCGCTGTGAAAAAAACACAACCCAAGTAAAATTGTACAGGAAAGAAAAAATCTATCTTGATTTTACAACATTTGGGAAACACCGAGCACGTTAGCTTTCTCTGTATTGTTAAGAATTTTTCCTAGGTAGGAGCACAGTGATAGGGTGCTGTCAGCCACGTCTGGTCGATTGAGGAGCCACTTGAAAAGGGAAGTAGCGGCAGCCTTGTGAAAACACTTACCATCTTGGAAGAGGAGAGCGTCCACATCATGCTCGTCGTGTAGATGTAGAAGAAAGGACAATATCTTTCACCGAAAACGGTAAAATATATCCATACATCCTCGCTCACGTTCACTGTAACCTGAGCTAATGGAGCCGAGCTGTAGTACGGAAAATACCCCTAAAAATTATAAAAACGCTACGCACTGCAGGCTGAACGCCTTATTGATCCATCGGTGTAATCGACTTGTCACACCACACAACGCACATACAGCTCGCTACTGTCCAGTTTGTGTGTTTGCTCCACTGTCGCGGTGAAAAATGCCCTTTAGCGATGTACCCGACTGCAAATATCTACAGTACCCAGTTTTGTATACGACCTTCCACTAAGGAAGGGATTCTATTAGTGTTTATCTGCTCTGCATAGTAACTAACAGTTCTTGATAAAACTTTACGTAGTTTTCGTGTTAGATTTCTTAGTGTTTTCTTGATCGTTCAGAACAGAAAGCGCCCTAAAACCGTCTTTTGTTTGTTTCGCGGCCGTTAGCCACTAGTCACTTGAATCAGCAGTTGTCTTGTGACAGCCAGAGCGAGAGGACCAGCAGCAGCGAGTACTGTTTGTATAAAGCGTTTATTTTGCATTTTGTATACGACCTTCCACTAAGGAAGGGATTCTATTAGTGTTTATCTGCTCTGCATAGTAACTAACAGTTCTTGATAAAACTTTACGTAGTTTTCGTGTTAGATTTCTTAGTGTTTTCTTGATCGTTCAGAACAGAAAGCGCCTTAAAACCGTCTTTTGTTTGTTTCGCGGCCGTTAGCCACTAGTCACTTGAATCAGCAGTTGTCTTGTGACAGCCAGAGCGAGAGGACCAGCAGCAGCGAGTACTGTTTGTATAAAGCGTTTATTTTGCATTTTGTATACGACCTTCCACTAAGGAAGGGATTCTATTAGTGTTTATCTGCTCTGCATAGTAACTAACAGTTCTTGATCGTTAGGAGAGAAATTTATTTTGTACTTATTTGCTGCGCTTAGCTTTTAAATAGTTTTTCTGGGAAAACCTAGCGTAGTTTTCGCGTCTCGTATTTCAGTGAGTGTTTCTTGATTATCAGAGTAGCTCATCAGAAGATTATCTTGGGAATTTGTCACCGTATAGAGTAGGGTAAACATAGTCATGTGTAGGGACTGTGGTTGTTGTGAGCGGACGCAAGGAGAATTGGCCACTCTTCGGGGGCAGGTGGAGGCTTTGTCTGTTAGGCTCATCGAGCTCGAGGCGCAGGCGTCGGCTCGTAGTGGCGTTGGGGCAACTGTGGTGAGACCTATGCCTACTTCGGTGGCCTTGGAATCACATGGAACCCCTGATGTCGCTGCGTCTTCCGGCAGTGAGCATCTTACCGGTCAGCCATCACTCCAGGGTGAATGGCGGACAGTGGTGGGCTCGCGCGTGCCTGGCCGAAAGGCGAAGGTGGGATCTGGCCGCGTGGCAGCTGCCTTACCCCTTTCCAACAGGTACGGGGTGCTTCCTAGTGGTGATGACATCGTTTCCGAGCCACCACAGGATGCCTCGCCTGTTGGGCCAGTGGCCGATTCTCCGGCAAGGTCCCGACAGTCACAGAGGGCGGGCCTATTAGTTATAGGGAGCTCCAACGTTAGGCGGGTTATGGAGCCCCTCAGGAAAATAGCGGGTAGGTCGGGGAAGAATGCCAGTGTGCACTCGGTGTGCTTGCCGGGGGGTCTCGTCCGTAATGTGGAGGAGGCCCTTCCGGCAGCTATTGAACGCACTGGGTGTGACCGGCTGCAGATAGTAGCACATGTCGGAACGAATGACGCCTGCCGCTTGGGTTCTGAGGCCATCCTTGGTTCCTTCCGGCGGCTGGCTGATTTGGTGAAGACAACCAGCATCGCACGCGGAGTGCAAGCTGAGCTTAATATCTGCAGCATAGTGCCCAGAGTCGATCGCGGTCCTCTGGTTTGGAGCCGTGTGGAGGGTCTAAACCAGAGGCTCAGACGACTCTGCGACTATAATGGTTGCAAATTCATCGACCTCCGTTATTGGGTGGAGAACTGTAGGGCCCCCCTAGACAGGTCAGGCGTGCACTACACACCGGAAGCAGCTACTAGGGTAGCAGAGTACGTGTGGCGTGCACACGGGGGTTTTTTAGGTTAGAGGGACCCCCCCTTGGGCGAAACGATAAAATACCTGACGGCTTACCAGAGAGAACATCAGCATCGTTGATAAAGAACGTCCGTCCTCAGAGACCAAAAACAGGAAAAGTTAACGTAATATTGGTAAACTGCAGGAGTATCCAGGGCAAGGTTCCTGAATTAGTATCGCTTATTGAAGGAAATAGTGCGCATATAGTATTAGGAACGGAAAGTTGGTTAAAACCGGAAGTGAACAGTAACGAAATCCTAGACACAGAATGGAATATATACCGCAAGGATAGGATAAACGCCAATGGTGGAGGAGTATTTATAGCAGTAAAGAATTCAATAATATCCAGTGAAGTTATTAGCGAATGCGAATGTGAAATAATCTGGGTTAAGTTAAGTATCAAAGGTGGGTCAGATATGATAGTCGGATGCTTCTATAGACCACCTGCATCAGCAACCGTAGTAGTTGAGCGCCTCAGAGAGAACCTGCAGAACGTCGTGAAGAAGTTTCGTGATCATACTATTGTAATAGGGGGAGACTTCAATCTACCAGGTATAGAATGGGATAGTCACACAATCAGAACTGGAGCCAGGGACAGAGACTCTTGTGACATTATCCTGACTGCCTTGTCCGAGAATTACTTCGAGCAGATAGTTAGAGAACCAACTCGTGAAGCTAACGTTTTAGACCTCATAGCAACAAATAGACCGGAACTTTTCGACTCCGTGAATGTAGAAGAGGGTATCAGTGATCATAAGTCAGTGGTTGCATCAATGACTACAAGTGTAATAAGAAATGCCAAGAAAGGAAGGAAAATATATTTGCTTAACAAGAGTGATAGGGCACAAATCGCAGAATATCTGAGTGACCACCATCAAACGTTCATTTCTGAGGAAGAGGATGTGGAACAAAAATGGAAAAAATTCAGAAACATCGTCCAGTACGCCTTAGATAAGTTCGTACCGACTAAGGTCCAAAGCGAGGGGAAAGATCCACCGTGGTATAACAATCATGTACGAAAGGTACTACGGAAACAAAGAAAGCTTCATCATAGGTTTAAGAGTAGTCGAATCATAGCTGATAAGGAAAAGCTGAACGAAGCGAAAAAGAGCGTAAAGAGAGCAATGAGAGAAGCATTCAACGAATTCGAACATAAAACATTGGCAAACAATCTAAACAAGAACCCTAAAAAGTTTTGGTCATATGTAAAATCGGTAAGCGGATCTAAATCCCCTATTCAGTCACTCGTTGACCACGATGGCACCGAAACAGAGGACGACCGAAGAAAGGCAGAAATACTGAATTCAGTGTTCCGAAACTGTTTCACTGCGGAAAATCGTAACACGGTCCCTGACTTCAGCCGTCGCACGGACGCCAAAATGGAAAATATTGAAATAAACGATATCGGAATTGAAAAACAACTGCTATCACTTAGTAGCGGAAAAGCATCCGGACCAGACGAGATACCCGTAAGATTCTACAGTGATTATGCTAAAGAACTTGCCCCCTTTCTATCAGCAATTTATCGTAGATCTCTGGAAGAACGTAAAGTACCTAGCGACTGGAAGAAAGCGCAGGTCGTTCCCATTTTCAAGAAGGGTCATAAATCAGATGCGAATAATTATAGGCCTATTTCGCTTACGTCAATCTGTTGTAGAATAATGGAACATGTTTTATGTTCTCGTATTATGACGTTCTTAGATAATACAAATCTCCTTCATCATAACCAACATGGATTCCGCAAACAGAGATCATGTGAAACTCAGCTCGCCCTATTTGTCCAAGAAATTCACAGTGCCGTAGACACTGGCGAGCAGATTGATGCCGTATTCCTGGACTTCAGGAAGGCATTTGATACGGTTCCGCACTTACGTTTAGTGAAAAAAATACGAGCTTACGGAATATCGGACCAGGTTTGTGATTGGATTCAGGATTTCCTAGAAGAAAGAACACAACATGTCATTCTTAACGGTTCAAAATCTGCAGATGTAGAGGTAATTTCGGGAGTACCGCAAGGAAGCGTGATAGGACCTTTATTGTTTACAATATACATAAATGACTTAGTTGACAACATCGGTAGCTCCGTGAGGCTATTTGCAGATGACACGGTTGTCTACAAGAAAGTAGCAACATCAGAAGACTCGTACGTACTCCAGGAAGACCTGCAGAGGATTAATGAATGGTGCGACAGCTGGCAGCTTTCCCTAAACGTAGATAAATGTAATATAATGCGCATACATAGGGGCAGAAATCCATTCCAGTACGATTATGCCATAGGTGGTAAATCATTGGAAGCGGTAACGACCGTAAAATACTTAGGAGTTACTATCCGGAGCGATCTGAAGTGGAATGATCACATAAAACAAATAGTGGGAAAAGCAGGCGCCAGGTTGAGATTCATAGGAAGAATTCTAAGAAAATGTGACTCATCGACGAAAGAAGTAGCTTACAAAACGCTTGTTCGTCCGATTCTTGAGTATTGCTCATCAGTATGGGACCCTTACCAGGTTGGATTAATAGAAGAGATAGACATGATCCAGCGAAAAGCAGCGCGATTCGTCATGGGGACAATTAGTCAGCGCGAGAGCGTTACGGAGATGCTGAACAAGCTCCAGTGGCGGACACTTCAAGAAAGGCGTTACGCAATACGGAGAGGTTTATTATCGAAATTACGAGAGAGCACATTCCGGGAAGAGATGGGCAACATATTACTACCGCCCACATATATCTCGCGTAATGATCACAACGAAAAGATCCGAGAAATTAGAGCAAATACGGAGACTTACAAGCAGTCGTTCTTCCCACGCACAATTCGTGAATGGAACAGGGAAGGGGGGATCAGATAGTGGTACAATAAGTACCCTCCGCCACACACCGTAAGGTGGCTCGCGGAGTATAGATGTAGATGTAGATGTAGATGTACCTTCGCAGTAGTCTGTTAGAAACTGATTGAGATGGACCTGCATTCACTGACAGGAACAATTCCAAGTATAAAACCTCTGTACGTACGTTGTGCCAAATATGACGTTAACGCACAATAAGTGTTACCCTCTGGGAGGAATTTTGAAGTATGACCGTGAGTTAACCTAATGGACAGAAGGTATCGAACATGAATTTCATTAATATGGCAATTAGTAGAAAACTGAAAGACTTTAATTTTGTAAATAATGAAAGTAGTAAACTTCACGTAAATGAAATACTAAACGATCGCCAGCCTAATCAGGGATCATAATTTTACACATTAAGCTCAAATAATTTAAATATAATTTAGCAAAAGGGGGTTTCATTCTTTCTCTCTTGGTAAAGTGCAATGGACACACACAAATACCAGACGAACTGACCGGTGGTAAGCAGTAGTTATCATTTGCATAAATTGGCAATCACAGGAAGATAATTAGGACTTTATTCCTATTGATAATAATCACCACCTCAACCATTAACCAATTCAGCACCAAAAGGTTATCAAAGACCTCACGAGACTAAATGAAGTGTGACAAGAGTCCTGGTTTAACTAACACACACATCACAAATGCAGATAAATAACACTGTACACACACTTTTTTATCCTCTCTCATTTATGGAAATACTTCAGATTTCTTTAGCAAATTAATCTTTAGTTTAACTTTCTCATAATAGAAAAGAATATATTGGGGACCCACAAACAGTCACTTCCTTTATAAGCAAACTATGCACACATTTCATAAACAATTTGCATCACACTAACACTGATTTTCAAACCCACATGAAGTTACTTGTCTTTCAATGCTTTATAGCAATTTACACTAACAATATTCTTAATTAACTTCAGAAGTAAGTTCAAGGTAAAGTTAAGTTTCAAGTAGGTTCAAAATTGTGTCTTTTTCATTACTTGTGAAGCAAGTGATTTTAACTAACAACATTTATGCCCTTTAGCACTAAAACTTTGGCACATTTAAAGTAGGAACAATACAAAGCAAAATAAAGTTTTTTATAAGTTCCAAATTATGCGCCTCTCTCTTTACCTGTGAAAAGTAATTTAACTAGTAACATTTATATGGTTTAACACTGAAATTTAGGCACATTCAAATAGAAACAAGTTAGTGGTTCTTCATAAACAGGATACTCGGTCTTTAGCACGTTTGGATAGGATCCTGCTTGGTCTCATGAACAGCACAGTTTCAAAGTTCAAACACGAATTTTTATCACTGAAATTGTTATTGAAAAACACTCACATCAATATACTGGTCCATACATATCTGAACTCCTGCAGTTGGTGGAGCAGCGCCGCAATAGTGGTGGCAAGCACATGGCAGCTAAGTGACCCATGCTCTTGAAGTTGAATGCTCTTTATAAATTCTTCTTGGCGACGTATTTCCTTCATTTCAGAGTCATTCCATGATAACAAGAGCACCATACGACAGCCAAAACCACATCCTAGGCAATTTCAACATCAATCGGCTTCCAAATGCCTCACCTGGCACCCGCGTCCAGCCACTGACTGCATAATGTACTCTCTCTCTTGTCGCCCAGATTGACCGCCAGATCCACCTTTTACAACGCGCAAGCCCCTTCCGTAGCGGAAGCGGTTCCCTTCGTCTTCTAAGTTACATCATACAATTTCCGCAAGCATGAACCAGTATTCAAATTACAAATTCTCTTTTATAAACAGGCATAATTTACAAAATTTCATTATTTTTAAACATATTTTAAGTTTTTGTATATCACTTTCACAATTCAATGAACTTAATTAGTAAAGAACAACCACTTCATAGTCACATAAATAGAATTACACAGTATAAACTACTTACAATGGATATCGGTGTTACAGTACCAATTGGCATTGACAAGGAGTGGCGCTCATTTCTGGTTCCTGTCGGTTGGAATGATTTCACCACTGTTCTTGCGCTGTGCTAGGTGGTTGCTAGTGGTAAACCATGTCTTCTAGACACGTTGCACAGTCTGCGTTGATACACCAACAAACCGACCAGCCTAATTCACAGTGCGTTCGTGGATAGTGCAAAGACGACAGTTCCTTTTAACGGGTTAAACACTGTTTTGTCGGATGAGCATATGTGGTTGATCTGACAGTTCCTTTTAACGGGTTAAACACTGTTTTGTCGGATGAGCATATGTGGTTGATCTGAAAACCTTTTTAACTGAAACGAGATGCATTCAGTTTAGAACATCGCTTTTTTTCTCAGAAAATACACGAAAACCGTGGATTTGGTGTCATTTCTCGATGTAATCTCCCTTCAGCCGTACACGCTTTCACACTGTCGACGCCATGGTTCCACGGCCTCTGCGAACGCTTCTTTAGGAGTCTCGTTTGACCATTGGAAAATCACTGATGTAATAGCGGTACGGCTAGTGAATGTGCGTCCACAGAGTGTCTTTCATCTTTGGAAACAGCCAAGAGTAACTGGGAGCCAAGTTAGGTGAGTAAGAAGAGCTGTTGTCTGGAAGAAGCAGCAGCGTCGTGTTCGTCCGATGCGGTGGCGCATTGTCTTGCTGAAAAAGCACAATGCCGCCTTTTCCGGCCGTTCAAATGGCTCTGAGCACTATGGGACTCAACTGCTGAGGTCATTAGTCCCCTAGAACTTAGAACTAGTTAAACCTAACTAACCTAAGGACATCACAAACATCCATGCCCGAGGCAGGATTCGAACCTGCGACCGTAGCGGTCTTGCGGTTCCAGACTGCAGCGCCTTTAACCGCACGGCCACTTCGGCCGGCCGGCCGTGTTTTACGCAATGCTTGTAGGAGCTTATTCTACAAAACACCTTCGTAGAACGCACCTGTCACCGCAATGCCCTTTGGAGCCCAGTGTGTAAGGATTACGCTGTCTCTGTACAAAGACATTGGCCACCATCATTTTTTCAGCTCTGGCGCATACCCGAAATTGTTTTGTTGACATTGAATGTGTGTGCTTCCACTGAGCTGACTAGTGCTTCGTTTCAGGATTGAAAAACGTCATCCATAACTCACCCATTGTCACAGTCGATTAAAAGGAAGTCCTAGTCGTGCTGTCATCAGGCGTCAACATTGCCAGGCAACAAGCCACCCGCGTAACCTTGTGATGGTTCGTCAGCGTTAGTGACACCCAGATGGAGGACATTTCCCGCATTTTGAGATCGTCGTGCTGGGTTGTGTGCACAAATCACACTAAAATGCCAACTTTGGAGGCAATGTGTTGCACGCTCATTCGACGATTCCCCGAAACAGCTTTCTCCACTGATGTCAGCTGACCGGACGGTGCGAGGCCGAGAGTGTTTTGATTTGTTGTTCAAATGGTACAAATGGCTCTGAGCACAATGGGACTTGACTTCTGAGGTCATCAGTCCCCTAGAACATAGAACTACTTGAACCTAACTAACCTAAGGATATCACACACATCCATGTCCGAGGCAGGATTCGCACCTGCGAACGTAGCGGTCGCGCGGTTCCAGACTGTAGCGCCTAGAACCGCTCGGCCATGATTTATTTCGCTTTGTGCGAACTATCGCACCCACGGACGAACACTAGACACGTCCATGACACTGTCACCACATGTCTCAGATTTCAATCGGTGTCACACAAGGCAGAAAACGAATGATTAAACGCTGTCTTTGTAATGGAAACATTGCCATTGTAAGTATCAAAAGCAGGGCTGACGCTGTAGTTCTCTGGGCCGTACAGTGCTGCCATCTCTGTTACATTTTTCACAACGAGTTAAGACTTAGGCCTAGTTTACACGACGACACTAGGTTGCAGGCAACTGCGCTACCGGCCACTGCGCATGCGCGCCACTCGTTTGTCCAACTTATTGGTGAAACTGAACACTTTCGGCGTGTTCCAAGTTTGGCGACACTAGTTGCATGTGTTTTGGGGTTATGTGTGTTCTTAGAGTGTAGACAAACTGAAATATGAAGTAGGGAACGGAAGTAATGTTCGCTTTTTGGATATCTGTGCTTTGCATATGTGTTTGTCGGATTTCAGTGATGCTGATTACAAAAATAAGCAACATATTGCTGCCGCTGAGACCGTCTTGTGCGATCATAACATAGACGGTTTGACAATATCTGAGCTGCAGGGCAAAATTTATTGATTTAGATGCACATATACAACTGAATTAAGAAAAACACAAGCCAGCGTAATTCCAGCTGTGGTAATGTTCTCGTCTACAAGACTAAAATCCCATCGTTCGAGTTGGCCATCTTTTCGTTAAGGAATATTGTTGACAGGAGGGAAGGCTATACAAATTCAAGAAGCTGCATTATTTGTTCAATATTCATCTATTTAAAACGTTGCTGCAGTGCTCACATATGTTAGAATTTTGAAATATTGCCAATGTAAAGATGTCTCTTCAAGAGAGGAATTTGCAAACCATTCTCTTCTTAATACGGCCTGCTTCGAGTAATTATTGTTGCTAATGTTAAAAATTATTACTGTTAATATTAATAATTATTGGTATTAATGAAACAGCGTCATTACCAAATAAAACCGTATCTTATAGCATGCCGAGTGTTCTCGATTGTACTGCACGCAATATGATACGTAATTTCAGTTCTGGTGACAGTGCTTCATGCATTACAGTACCTTTATTCCTTACCACATAATTAACTCTATTTAGAAGAAACGTGAACAGTTGTGGTGACATTCTAAGATAGTTAAAAGAACTTCTTGGATCTTCCGTTATAAATTATTTCAGCAAGGATGCTGAGCAACCGAGCTGACGTCTTTTCTTCATCCAGTCACGTATCGAAACATGTTTCTTATTTGCTTTCTTATGCAGCGACTCCACGCTACAAGCTTTAACTCGTGCGACGTGCAGCTGCCAAAACTTTCAGTCCAGACACGGCTCAGGGACCCACAAAACGACGAAACTGAATTGTATACTGGTCTACAGTCATATACGAAACCACTTGCGTGCAACTCATTCCACGCAACGAGTGGCGCAACCCAATGTCGCCGTGTAAAGTAGGCTTTACATTGAATCAAGCTGCATGTTTCTATCTGTAGCAGATCTTTAGAAAAAATTCGAATGTGTGATAACTTGAATGCACCTCGTGTTGCGGTGTCGTGCACGCTGTATTCCGATTACATACGGAGGTAACAGAGAAATGCGCGAAGGGAGCGCAGTAGGACGATGCTTGACTTAGGAAAATTACGAAGTGCAGAGAGGAGTACTTTTGGCGCACACATGAGGGGCACTCAATAAGGACTGCAACCCATATTTTTCTCAGCCAGTTTCGGTTCAGAAAATGCATCGTGGAATATTCCCGATTCAGCTCCTTTAGTTTCTTGAAGTTCCTACACTGGCGGCTGTATAAGTAACCTTCAAAATGACCTCTGTTCCAATCATTCTTTTGGCGGAAAACCAGAGCATCGCAGATACTCATAGGCATTTGAAGAATTTCTACAGAAACCAGGCAGTGAACAAAAGCACGGTGAGTCGCTGAACGAGGCGCTTTTCATCATCGCAACAAGGTCGCGCAAACTTGCCCGATCTCTCGCAGCCACACATAGCTGTGTCTACTCCAATATTGGAACGTGCGGACACTCTCATTCGAGATGATCAACGGTTCACAATCAAACATCTCGTTGTTTGATGTCCTCAATCATGATGCAACAATGAACTCTAAAGTGTACTGTGCTACCGGCAGGAAGCTGAAGATACGTCTTCAGTGAGTTCGTTGCCACAAAAATGCAAACGAACTTCTGCTTCTCTATGACAACGGAAGGCCTCACACAAGTCTGTGTGGTCACAGAGCTTCATTGGACCGTTCTTCCTGATCCCCCCTACAGCCGGATCTCGCACCTTCTGATTTCCATCTGTTTGGCGGATGCACTCCTCGAGACGTTGGCTCCGACGGCGAACAGTAGAATGGTACATCTACATTTATACTCCGCAAGCCACCCAACGGTGTGTGGTGGAGGGCACTTTACGTGCCACTGTCATTAACTCCCTTTACTGTTCCACTCGCGTATGGTTCGCGGGAAGAACGACTGCCGGAAAGCCTCCGTGCGCGCTCGAATCTCTCTAATTTTACATTCGTGATCTCCTCGAGAGGTATAAGCAGGGGTAAGCAATATGTTCGATACCTCATCCGGAAACGCACCCTCTCGAAACCTGGACAGCAAGCTACACCGCGATGCAGAGCGTCTCTCTTGCAGAGTCTGCCACTTGAGTTTGCTAAACATCTCCGTAACGCTATCACGCTTACCAAATAACCCTGTGACGAAACGCGCCGCTCTTCTTTGGATCTTCTCTATCTCCTCTGTCAACCCGACCTAGTACGGATCCCACACTGATGTGCAATACTCAAGTATAGGCCGAACGAGTGTTTTGTAAGCCACCTACTTTGTTGATGGACACAGTTTCTAAGGACTCTCCCAAGGAATCTCAACCTGGCACCCGCCTTACCAACAATTAATTTTATATGATCATTCCACTTCAAATCGTTCCGCACGCATACTCCCAGATATTTTACAGAAGTAACTGCTACCAGTGTTTGTTCCGCTATCATATATTCATACAATAAAGGATCCTTCTTTCTATCTATTCGCAATACATTACATTCGTCTATGTTAAGGGTCAGTTGCCACTCCCTGCACCAAGTGCCTATCCGCTGCAGATCTTACTGCATTTCGCTACAATTTTCTAATGCTGCAACTTCTCTGTATACTACAGCATCATCCGCGAAAAGCCGCATGGAACTTCCGACACTATCTACTAGGTCATTTATATATATTGTGAAAAGCAATGGACCCATAACACTCCCCTGTGGTACGTCAGAGGTTACTTTAACGTCTGTAGACGTCTCTCCATTGAGAATAACTTGCTGTGTTCTGTTTGCAAAAAACTCTTCAATCCAGCGACGCAGCTGGTCTGATATTCCGTAGGCTCTTACTTTATCAGGCGACAGTGCGGAACTGTATCGAACGCCTTCCGGAAGTCAAGAAAAATGGCATTTATCTGGGAGCCTGTATCTAATATTTTCCGGGTCTTATGAACAAATAAAGCGAGTTGGGTCTCGCACGATCGCTGTTTCCGGAATCCATGTTGATTCCTACAGAGTAGATTCTGGGTTGCCAGAAATGACATGATACGCGAGCAAAAAACATGTTCTAAAATTCTACAGCAGATCGATGTCAGAGATATAGGCCTATAGTTTTGCGCATCTGCTCGACGACCTTTCTTGAAAACTGGGACTCCCTGTGTACCTCCTAGTAAGGTGGCATAAGGCGTCTCATTGATCGGGGATTTTGTTAAAAACAGGGTTTTGTAGCCAAAGAGTGGGGAAGAATATGGTGTATTGGAATCCTGAACAAAATGTCAGAAAAAAAAGTGTTGCCTTACTTATTACACCCTCCTCGTATGTAGATACAGATAGGGGCGGTACGGGTTAAGGAGTGGGCGTACGGCAGCGACGGCGGGTCTGTTTTTGCGCGGCTCGCGAAACGGCGCCTGCCCGTGGCGCGGTGAAAGGTCGCGGTTCGTTAAGCCGCGATGACTGCATCGCCGGCGGAATGGCATCACCACGCCCGGTCGGAGCGACTATTTTTAAGCCGTGCGGTCTCTTTGTTCTATTTATAATCGTAAGTAGTCAACGCAAATGTCTCGGGGCCGTTCTCAGTTTCAGGAAATTACTGGTCATAAACTGCTTCAACAGCAAGTGGGACAGCAGGGCGCGCGTGGTGACTAATTGGTGTCGGCTATCCTCTGTGGCCCTTTTCTTTGTCTATTCGTTTGTCTGCCCTCACCTTCCGTTTCGCCCTGTGTTTCTGATTACACGGGTCCGCTGTTTGTATCCTTCTGTCTTCTCTCCTGCTGGCGGCGTTCTAGCAGACAAGAGGTTTGTGTCTTTTGCGAAATTCGAACGAAGAGATGGAGCGCTTTCCATGTAATAGCAGTCATCGAACCTTTGTGCTTCAGTAACAGTTTTGTGCCTCAGTTTAACGATTTATAGGAAGCTGTCACGAAAACCGATTCTGACATTATTTAGCGAGGCTTCAGCTTTTAATGCTGAGAGACCTTGAGCTGCGTTTGCGACTTTCTGAGCATCCTAGTGGTTCAGGAGTATGTAAACGACTGGGCTGAGGTGCCTGAGCGATCAGAAGTCAGTATACCTTTATACAGGACAGATAATGCTAGAAGTGAAGGACAGTGTGACACGCGTCTAGTGAGCGGGATTCAGTCGTTTTGTTCAGTAAGCGGATAGATCTCAGGTTATTTAACGGTGAAACAGTTGTATACGTGGGCGTGGAATCTTAGAAAATTATTCCGAAATTCAGGAAAATTGAAGGGCTGCTTGGTAGAAAGACTGGTAGTCGATTTTTACCATTAGAAAAAGTAATGCAATGCAATGCATGTAAACGAGTGCAAATCTTCAGTATTATTATATCATTCCATAGACGAGTATTCACCATCGTCAAATACCCAGCTGTATTCCGTAGGAGTGACTGAAGGTGGGGACACCAGATACACCTACAATGCTGGTCATTATGGTACCCCGAGTTAACGTATAGGGGTTGGACGAAAAATATGGGAAGACCGGCAACACAATATCATGCCTAATACGGTGTATGAAATCAGCAGACATTCAAACCTGCTTCGAGTCATCTAGGAGTGGATAAATTCAGGCCCGATATGGTATTCAAGGGAGTATTACACCATCTTTCTTCCACAATGGTGGCGAGTTTAAGTAACGATGATGGATGTGGATAGCAATCACCCACCACAAAGGCTAATAAACACTACTGGCCATAAAAATTGTTACACCAAGAAGAAATGCAGATGATAAACGGGTATTCATTGGACAAATATATTATACTAGAACTGACATGTGATTACATTTTTACGCAATTTGGATGAATAGATCCCGAGAAATCAGTACCCAGAGCAACCACGTCTTGTCGTAATAACGGCCTCGATACGCCTGGGCACTGAGTCAAACAGAGCTTGCCTTGCGTGTACAGGTACAGCTGCCCATGCAGCTTCAACACGAACCACAGTTCATCAAGAGTAGTGACTGGCGTATTGAGACGAGCCAGTTGCTCGGCCACCATTGACCAGACGTTTTCAATTGGTGAGAGATCTGGAGAATGTGCTGGCCAGGGCAGCAGCCGAACCCTATCTCTATCCAGAATGTCCCGTACTGGACCTGCAACATGTGGTCGTGCATTGTTGTTGTTGTGGTCTTCAGTCCTGAGACTGGTTTGATGCAGCTCTCCATGCTACTCTATCCTGTGCAAGCTTCTCATCTCCCAGTACCTACTGCAACCTACATCCTTCTGAATCTGCTTAGTGTATTGATCTCTTGGTCTCCTTCTACGATTTTTACCCTCCACACTGCCCTCCAATGCTAAATTTGTGATCCCTTGATGCATCAAAACATGTCCTACCAACCGATCCCTTCTTCTAGTCAAGTTGTGCCACAAACTTCTCTTCTGCCCAATCCTATTCAACACCTCCTCATTAGTTACGTGATCTACCCACCTTATCTTCAGCATTCTTCTGTAGCACCACATTTCGAAAGCTTCTATTCTCTTCTTGTCCAAACTGGTTATCGTCCATGTTTCACTTCCATACATGGCTACACTCCATACAAATACTTTCAGAAACGACTTCCTGACACTTAAATCTATATTTGATGTTAACAAATTTCTCTTCTTCAGAAACGATTTCCTTGCCATTGCCAGTCTACATTTTATATCCTCTCTACTTCGACCATAATCAGTTATTTTACTCCCTAAATAGCAAAACTCCTTTACTACTTTAAGTGTCTCATTTCCTAGTCTAATTCCCTCAGCATCACCCGATTTAATTTGACTACATTCCATTATCCTCGTTTTCCTTTTGTTGATGTTCATCTTATATCCTCCTTTCAAGACACTGTCCATTCCGTTCAACTGCTCTTCCAAGTCCTTTGCTGTCTCTGACAGAATTACAATGTCATCGGCGAACTTCAAAGTTTTTAATTCTTCTCCATGAATTTTAATACCTACTCCGAATTTTTCTTTTGTTTCCTTTACTGCTTGCTCAATATACAGATTGAATAACATCGGGGAGAGGCTACAACCCTGTCTCACTCCTTTCCCAACCACTGCTTCCCTTTCATGCCCCTCGACTCTTATAACTGCCATCTGGTTTCTGTACAAATTGTAAATAGCCTTTCGCTCCCTGTATTTTACCCCTGCCACCTTCAGAATTTGAAAGAGAGTATTCCAGTTAACGTTGTCAAAAGCTTTCTCTAAGTCTACAAATGCTAGAAACGTAGGTTTGCCTTTTCTTAATCTTTCTTCTAAGATAAGTCGTAAGGTTAGTATTGCCTCACGTGTTCCAACATTTCTACGGAATCCAAACTGATCTTCCCCGAGGTCCGCTTCTACCAGTTTTTCCATTCGTCTGTAAAGAATTCGTGTTAGTATTTTGCAGCTGTTGCTTATTAAACTGATAGTTCGGTAATTTTCACATCTGTCAACACCTGCTTTCTTTGGTATTGGAATTATTATATTCTTCTTGAAGTCTGTGGGTAT
Organism: Schistocerca nitens; assembly: GCF_023898315.1. Lineage (NCBI taxonomy): Eukaryota > Metazoa > Arthropoda > Insecta > Orthoptera > Acrididae > Schistocerca > Schistocerca nitens. The sequence goes on along the minus strand of NC_064620.1, from coordinate 168,435,553 downwards.
TTCACCTGTCTCATACATCTTGCTCACCAGATGGTAGAGTTTTGCAATGACTGGCTCTCCAAAGGCCATCAGTAGTTCTAATGGAATGTTGTCTACTCCTGGGGCCTTGTTTCGACTCAGGTCTTTAAGTGCTCTGTCAAACTCTTCACGCAGTATCTTATCTCCCATTTCATCTTCATCTACATCCTCTTCCATTTCCATAATACTGTCCTCAAGTACATCGTCCTTGTATAAACCCTCTATATACTCCTTCCACCTTTCTGCCTTCCCTTCTTTGCTTAGAACTGGGTTGCCATCTGAGCTCTTGATATTCATACAAGTGGTTCTCTTCTCTCCAAAGGTCTCTTTAATTTTCCTGTAGGCAGTATCTATCTTACCCCTAGTGAGACAAGCCTCTACATCCTTACATTTGTCCTCTAGCCATCGCTGCTTAGCCATTTTGCACTTTCTGTCGATCTCATTTTTGAGACGTTTGTATTCCCTTTTGCCTGCTTCATTTACTGAATTTTTATATTTTCTCCTTTCATCAATTAAATTCAATATTTCTTCTGTTACCCAAGGATTTCTACTAGCCCTCGTCTTTTTACCTACTTGATCCTCTGCTGCCTTCACTACTTCGTCTCTCAGAGCTACCCATTCTTCTTCTACTGTATTTCTTTCCCCCATTCCTGTCAATTGTTCCCTTATGCTCTTCCTGAAACTCTCTACAACCTCTGGTTCTTTCAGTTTATCCAGGTCCCATCTCCTTAAATTCCCACCTTTTTGCAGTTTCTTCAGTTTCAATCTGCAGTTCATAACCAACAGATTGTGGTCAGAATCCACATCTGCCCCTGGAAATGTCTTACAATTTAAAACCTGGTTCCTAAATCTCTGTCTTACCATTATATAATCTATCTGATACCTATTAGTATCTCCAGGATTCTTCCAGGTATACAACCTTCTTTTACGATTCTTGAACCAAGTGTTAGCTATGATTAAGTTATGCTCTGTGCAAAATTCTACAAGGCGGCTTCCTCTTTCATTTCTTCCCCCCAATCCATATTCACCTACTATGTTTCCTTCTCTCCCTTTTCCTACTGACGAATTCCAGTCACCCATGACTATTTAATTTTCGTCTCCCTTCACTACCTGAATAATTTCTTTTATCTCGTCATACATTTCATCAATTTCTTCATCATCTGCAGAGCTAGTTGGCATATAAACTTGTACTACTGTAGTAGGCATGGGCTTTGTGTCTATCTTGGCCACAATAATGCGTTCACTATGCTGTTTGTAGTAGCTAACCCGCACTCCTATTTTTTTATTCATTATTAAACCTACTCCTGCATTACCCCTATTTGATTTTGTATTTATAACCCTGTAATCACCTGACCAAAAATCTTGTTCCTCCTGCCACCGAACTTCACTAATTCCCACTATATCTAACTTTAACCTATCCATTTCCCTTTTTAAATTTTCTAACCTACCTGCCCGATTAAGGGATCTGACATTCCACGCTCCGATCCGTAGAATGCCAGTTTTCTTTCTCCTGATAACGAGTCCTCTTGAGTAGTCCCCGCCCGGAGATCCGAATGGGGGACTATTTTACCTCCGGAATATTTTACCCAAGAGGACGCCATCATCATTTAATCATACAGTAAAGCTGCATGTCCTCGGGAAAAATTACGGCTGTAGTTTCCCCTTGCTTTCAGCCGTTCGCAGTACCAGCACAGCAAGGCCGTTTTGGTTAATGTTACAAGGCCAGATCAGTCAATCATCCAGACTGTTGCCCCTGCAACTACTGAAAAGGCTGCTGCCCCTCTTCAGGAACCACATGTTTGTCTGGCCTCTCAACAGATACTCCTCCGTTGTGGTTGCACCTACGGTACGGCCATCTGTATCGCTGAGGCACGCAAGCCTCCCCACCAACGGCAAGGTCCATGGTTCATGGGTCGTGCATTATCCTGCTGAAATGTAGGGTTGCGCAGGGATCGAAAGAAGGGTAGAGCCACGGGTCGTAACACATCTGAAATGTAACGTCCACTGTTCAAAGTGCCGTCAGTGCGAACAAGAGGTAACCGAGACGTGTAACCAATGGCACCCCATACAATCACGCTGGGTGATACGCAGTATGGCGATGACGAATACACGCTTCCAATGTGCGTTCACCGCGATGTCGCCAAACACGGATACGACCATCATGATGCTGTAAACAGAACCTGGATCCATCCGAAAAAATGACGTATTGCCATTCGTGCACCCAGGTTCGTCGTCGAGTACACCATCACAGGCGCTCCTGTCTGTGATGCAGCGTCAAGGGTAACCACAGGCATGGTGTCCGAGCTGATAGTCCATGCTGCTGCAAACGTCGTCGAACTGTTCGTACGGATGGTTGTTGTCTTGCAAACGTCCCCATCTGTTGACTCAGGGATCGAGGCGTGGCTGCACGATCCGTTACAGCCATGCGGATAAGGTGCCTGTCATCTCGACTGACAGTGATACGAAGCCGTTGGGATCCAGCACGGCGTTCCGTATTACCCTCCTAAACCCACCGATTCCATTTTCTGCTAACAGTCATTGGATGTCGACCAACGCGATCAGCAATGTCGCGATACGACAAACCGCAATCGCGATAGGCTACAATCCAACCTTTATCAAAGTCGGAAACGTGATGGTACGCATTTCTCCTCCTTAAACGAGGCATCACAACAACGTTTCACCCGGCAACGCCGGTCAACTTCTGTTTGTGTATGAGAAATCGGTTGGAAACTTTGCTCATGTCAGCACGTTGTAGGTGTCGCCACCGGTTCCAACCTTGTGTGAATGCTCTGAATAGCTAATCATTTGCATATCACAGCATCTTCTTCCTGTCGGTTAAATTTGGCGTCTGTAGCACGTCATCTTCGTGATGTAGCAATTTTAATGGCCAGTAGTGTAATAAGTTCTGGTCACTATGGTGGCCAAGGGAGATGCGAACCTTCATTGTCGTGCTCACAATAGCCGCCCTGGTCTATGCGAGCTGTGTGAACAGGGGCCCTATCATCTTGGAACATAGCAGCACCGTTGGGAAACCAACGTTGTATCATGGGATGGATCTGATAACCCAAAATGGTCACATAACCCCTGGAAGTAATGCGACCTTGCAGAGTATCCATTGGGGTCATGGAATACCGCAATACGCTTTTGGGACGTAAACATGGCCAGAAGTGGGAAACAGTGTGAATCTGTTTTTGGCCATAATGTGATTGTGAACCGTGACTGTGTGGGATAGCTATTTATTTCCAGTTTCTGCTGCCAGTCACTTTTTTATTTTATGTTTAATCTAACATAACCCGTTTCGAACGTGTTCTGTTCATCTTCAGGCGTATATACATATATACATACAGAGAAATGTTACTTAAAAATAAACAGTCTTAAACTAGATTAATCTAGAACTCTTTGTCCATTGTTTGTCCATTGTTTGTGTGTTAGCCGGCCGAAGTGGCCGTGCGGTTAAAGGCGCTGCAGTCTGGAACCGCAAGACCGCTACGGTCGCAGGTTCGAATCCTGCCTCGGGCATGGATGTTTGTGATGTCCTTAGGTTAGTTAGGTTTAACTAGTTCTAAGTTCTAGGGGACTAATAACCTCAGCAGTTGAGTCCCATAGTGCTCAGAGCCATTTGAACCATTTTTTTGTTTGTGTGTTATTTTTTTGGGGGGGCGGGGAGGGGGACAGTGTATGGCTAGAAATCGAAATCAGTGATGTCTTCTGATGGTTCTTTTCCTTGTGCTTGACTGTGTATGATATCACAGCCTGTATAGGATGCAGATAGATTTGCATCAGTTATGTGTTAGGAAAATAGTGTGAAAGGCTTTTATATAACAGTTGATCACTTACGATTTCATCATCTTGCTGCTTCACTAGTGTAATGGCGGAGCTGTCGATTGACATTACACTATCGCACATTGTATTTTGTCACTGAATGCCAACGTAATTCACTGCAGAAATTGCTTCGACGTTATGCACACAAGATGGCGGACTGTAGCATGTGAGTCTGTATTGATTATCTAGGTTTTGTATCGATATTCTTGGTACTGACAGATTTGTAGTCATTCATTTACATTGACATATCTTGAATCTATTGAGTTAGAACTGGCTTAAGACTGTTGAAGAATTTTGAGTTTTTGAATTCTGTATTTCATTAAGAATGTTATCTCGATGCTTTGTATTATGTATGAAAATTTCCATTTCTTCTATGATATCCATTCTTTTACTTTTTCCTATTTTGTGTAAAATTTCGAGGTTGTCTTCGATTTTCAAAGGGTGACCTGTGTCTTTAATGTGAGTTGCTACTGCTGATTTGTTATATTTATCAAGCCTGTAGCAAAATGGTTCAAATGGCTCTGAGCAATATGGGACTTAACATCTGAGGTCATCAGTCCGCTAGAACATACACTCCTGGAAATTGAAATAAGAACACCGTGAATTCATTGTCCCAGGAAGGGGAAACTTTATTGACACATTCCTGGGGTCAGATACATCACATGATCACACTGACAGAACCACAGGCACATAGACACAGGCAACAGAGCATGCAAAATGTCGGCACTAGTACAGTGTATATCCACCTTTCGCAGCAATGCAGGCTGCTATTCTCCCATGGAGACGATCGTAGAGATGCTGGATGTAGTCCTGTGGAACGGCTTGCCATGCCATTTCCACCTGGCGCCTCAGTTGGACCAGCGTTCGTACTGGACGTGCCGACCGCGTGAGACGACGCTTCATCCAGTCCCAAACATGCTCAATGGGGGACAGATCCGGAGATCTAGCTGGCCAGGGTAGTTGACTTACACCTTCTAGAGCACGTTGGGTGGCACGGGATACATGCGGACGTGCATTGTCCTGTTGGAACAGCAAGTTCCCTTGCCGGTCTAGGAATGGTAGAACGATGGGTTCGATGACGGTTTGGATGTACCGTGCACTATTCAGTGTCCCCTCGACGATCACCAGTGGTGTACGGCCAGTGTAGGAGATCGCTCCCCACACCATGATGCCGGGTGTTGGCCCTGTGTGCCTCGGTCGTATGCAGTCCTGATTGTGGCGCTCACCTGCACGGCGCCAAACACGCATACGACCATCATTGGCACCAAGGCAGAAGCGACTCTCATCGCTGAAGACGACACGTCTCCATTCGTCCCTCCATTCACGCCTGTCGCGACACCACTGGAGGCGGGCTGCACGGTGTTGGGGCGTGAGCGGAAGACGGCCTAACGGTGTGCGGGACCGTAGCCCAGCTTCATGGAGACGGTTGCGAATGGTCCTCGACGATACCCCAGGAGCAACAGTGTCCCTAATTTGCTGGGAAGTGGCGGTGCGGTCCCCTACGGCACTGCGTAGGATCCTACGGTCTTGGTGTGCATCCGTGCGTCGCTGCGGTCCGGTCCCAGGTCGACGGGCACGTGCACCTTCCGCCGACCACTGGCGACAACATCGATGTACTGTGGAGACCTCACGCCCCACGTGTTGAGCAATTCGGCGGTACGTCCACCCGGCCTCCCGCATGCCCACTATACGCCCTCGCTCAAAGTCCGTCAACTGCACATACGGTTCACGTCCACGCTGTCGCGGCATGCTACCAGTGTTAAAGACTGCGATGGAGCTCCGTATGCCACGGCAAACTGGCTGACACTGACGGCGGCGGTGCACAAATGCTGCGCAGATAGCGCCATTCGACGGCCAACACCGCGGTTCCTGGTGTGTCCGCTGTGCCGTGCGTGTGATCATTGCTTGTACAGCCCTCTCGCAGTGTCCGGAGCAAGTATGGTGGGTCTGACACACCGGTGTCAATGTGTTCTTTTTTCCATTTCCAGGAGTGTAGAACTAACTAAGTAACCTAAGGACTTCACAGACATCCATGCCCGAGGCAGGATTAGAACCTGCGACCGTAGCGGTCGCGCGGTTCCAGACTGCAGCTCCTACAACCGCTCTGCCACTCCGGCCGGCCATTCAAAACAGCTACGATTCCCCTTGAAAATGTCCTCAGAAGATGGGGACGAAACATTGGGTTTTAAGATGAAATCCATTCGACCACGGCATAACAGCCCGGAATATTTTATTAACTGCGACGTTTCCGACTGTGAAAATTAACATTTTACACTTTCTTTCCCCTTGTGACTTAGAAGATGATGTTTTTCCGCTTTCCGTGTGAGCCGTGGTGCGCCTTTTCTGGCACACCAGCTCTTTGGCAGTACTATCGATTACCCCGCTGTACTAGGATCTTTGCCCCTGTTGTGATCTGGCGGCGGGTATTTGCGGTAGGGGAGATGGTCGTAGAACTCTTTACGAGGCGCTAGGACGTGCTTAAGGGAACGACGGAGCAAACACGCGGGCTCGGCTAGCGGTGGCGCGGCCGGTCTGCCTCGCAAGACGGTCGCGAGTTGGTGGTGGACCTGTCTGATGTCAACTTCGGGCGCTGCTCGTCGCATTGCTTTGGGGCCTGTTTTCTCGGAGAGAGCCATCCCTCGAAACCATCTCGAACAACGCACTCCATCGTTCGTGTCAGTGGTTTTGGTGCCTTCGTTTCGTCAAACGATTTGCGTTGCAGCGAGTGTACTTGTTGGTCGGGTGATTCTAATGTACGTGTTATCGAAGTAAGAGCAGCCGGCAGAGTCTGTGTGACAGTATGCAGACCAGCAGTTACTATTTGCTTTAAAATCCGCTGGTTGGATGACTATTGAAAGGCAGATTAGCACGAAGGCTAATTGCTGTAAAAAATTTTTGCAACCAGTTATTCTGTTATTAGTAAAACTTGTATTTGTAAAGCTAAGTCATTTATATGTAATTCCTTAAATACGTGCACTTGTTGAATGCACTCAATCAACAGTAATTGGTTTGTCTATTTTATTGCTTATCAATTTCTTAACGTATATTGATTGATGTTTGGTTTGGTGTTTGCCGTGTCTTCTGCGGTCTGTTTGTGTCCCAGTTTCTGCGAGTTGGGGTGTGTGTGGGAGCGGCGCCACGTCCCGCTTCGGTGCACAGAAGCTGTGACGTGCCGTCTAAAGGGAAGTGACCCCCTGTTGGGCCCCGGCGTTTAGGTGTTGTTTGGACGGCTGGTCTGCTGCTTCCGGCATTTAAATTAAGTCATCATTGCCCAGGGCAGCCCGGGGTCACTGCTCGTTTGATAAACGCAACTTATTTCATGTATCTTTTTTCTTTTTTTTAAAGGTTTTAAATTTGTTGATTGTGAATTGTAATTATAGTCACGTGTTGTGCTGGTTGGGTTTTTGGGTTTCTAAACGAACTGATGCTTTTCGTTCGTAAATCATCTTTATATTGTAAATTATTTTAAAAAAATTGTGCCATTTCTTTATATCAGTTTCAGACTTTCATTTATTTGAAAGCTCTGTGGGTCATCTCTTTAAGTCTGTTGGTAATCGTTATGTTCTGTCTTGCTTGAGAAGCAAGATATCTGTAATATTGTATAAAAGATACCCACGTTGATTGTCTGTTATCTGTTTTGAATAAACGATGAATTTGGTAGTTGTTGTTTAAAGAGTGACATTACAGGGGCCTTGACCTTCCATCCTAAGTGTACCCCTCATTGCGCCTTCCTAAGTTACACCGTGTGTGCTGTATAAGCCTTCGATACGACGCCTCTTGAAACAACAAACACTTCGCATCGTTTGGTTACGGTGCCACCCATCGTCCGAGCACCAACAATTTGCCCAGGTCAGCTCCGACATAATGCATTCGCAACTACACAGAACACTATTCTGACCACGACTGATACTTGAGGAAGATGCACATTTGCCGTTAGTGGCCAAATACAACAGGGAAACACCTGCATCCTTGCCTAACAAAATGGTTCAAATGGCTCCAAGCACTATGTGACTTAACTTCTAAGGTCATCAGTCCCCTAGAACTTAGAACTACTTAAACCTAATTAACCTAAGGAAATCACACACATCCATGCCCGAGGCATGATTCGAACCTGCGACCGTAGCGGGTCGCGGGGTTCCAGACTGTAGCGCCTGGAACCGCTCGGCTTCTTCGGCCGGCCTTGCCTAACTTCTGCATTTATGTTCAAGCACGTGTTTCTCTCAGTATTTACATATTTTTGTCAAGGTCCTGTACATGGAGCGACCTAAGATGCAATGTGCACATAAACATGTAGGAAATAGGGTTTCAGGCTGAGATTCGTTGGGAGAATGTTAAGGAAAAGTGATTCATCCACGAAGAAAGTGGCTTTCAAAACACTTGTTCGACCGATTTTTGAACTCTGCTCTATAGCTTGGGGCCCTTCCCAGGTTGTACTGATTAAAGAGATGGACGAGTTCCAACGAAGAGTGGCACGTTTTGTCACGGGATCGTTCAGTCGGCATGAGGGCGTTACGATATGTTCAACAAACTCCAGTCACAGACGCTAGAGGAGAGGCGTTGTACATCACCGAGAAGTTTGCTATTGAAATACAGAGAGAACCCGTCGGGCAACATATTATTTCCATCTTCATGCGCCTCAACAAGAAAACGAGAGAAATTAGAATTTGCGCGATAGTTTACCGACAGTCATTCTTCTCATGCTCCATTCCCAATGGGACAAGGAATGGGGGAAATTGTTGGTAGCAGAAGTACCCTCCGCCAACACTGTAAAATGACTTGCGGAATATATATATATATATATATATATATATATATATATATATATATATATATATATATATATATATATATATATATATATAGAACACCATAAACGCGGCTTGCAATAAAAGTCAAATGAAGTTTACTACACTACTGGCCATTAAAATTGCTACACCACGAAGATGACGTGATACAGACGCGAAATTTAACCGACAGGAAGAAGATGCTGTGATATGAAAATGATTAGCTTTTCAGAGCATTCATACAAGCCTGGCGCCGGTGGCGACTCCTACAACGTGCTGACATGAGGGAAGTTTCCAACCGATTTCTCATACACAGACAGCAGTTGACCGGCGTTGCCTGGTGAAACGTTGTTGTGATACCTCGTGTAAGGAGGAGAAATGCGTACCATCACGTTTCCAACTTCGATAAAGGTCGGATTGTAGCCTATCGCGATTGCGGTTTATCGTATCGCGACATTGCTGCTCGAGTTGGTCGAGATCCAATGACTGTTAGCAGAAAATGGAATCGGTGGGTTCAGGAGTGTAATACGGAACGCCGTGCTGGATCCCAACGGCCTCGTATCACTAGCAGTCGAGATGACAGGCATCTTATCCGCATGGCTGTCACGGATCGTGCAGACACGTCTCGATCCCTGAGTCAACAGATGGGGACGTTTGCAAAACAACAACCATCTGCACGAACAGTTCGACGACGTTTGCAGCAGCATGGACTATCAGCTCGGAGACCATGCCTGCGATTAACCTTGACGCTGCATCACAGACAGCTGCGCCTGCGATGGTGTACTGGACGACGAATCTGGGTGCACGAATGGCAAAACGTCATGTTTTCGGATGAATCCAGGTTCTGTTTACAGCATCATGATGGTCGCATCGGTGTTTGGCGACATCGCGGTGAACGCACATTGGAAGCGTGTATTCGTCATCGCCATACTGGCGTATCACCCGGCGTGATGGTATGGGGTGCCATTGGTTACACGTCTCGGTCACCTCTTGTTCGCATTGACGGCACTTCCCCTACAACTGCATTCCAGTCGCCCATGGCTATTAGATTTTCGTCCCCCTTTACATACTGCATTACCCTTTCAATATCCTCATACACCTTCTCTATCTGTTCATCTTCAGCTTGCGACGTCGGCATGTATACCTGAACTATCGTTGTCGGCGTTGGTCTGCTGTCAATTCTGATTAGAAAAACCCAGTCACTGAACTGTTCACAGTAACACACCCTCTGCCCTACCTTCCTATTCATAACGAATCCTACACCTGTTATACCATTTTCTGCTGCTGTTGATATTACCCGATACTCATCTGACCAGAAATCCTTGTATTCCTTCCACTTCACTTCACTGACCCCTACTATATCTAGATTGAGCCTTTGCATTTCCCTTTTCAGATTTTCTAGTTTCCCTACCACGTTCAAGCTTCTGACACTCCACGCCCCGACTCGTAGAACGTTATCCTTTCGTTGATTATTCAATCTTTTTCTCATGGTAACCTCCCCCTTGGCAGTTCCCTCCCGGAGATCCTAATGGGGGACTTTTCCGGAATCTTTTGCCAATGGAGAGATCATCATGACACTTCTTCAATTACAGGCCACATGTTCTGTGAATACACTTTACGTGTCTTTAATGCAGTGGTTTCCATTGCCTTCTGCATCCTCATGTCGTTGATCATTGCTGATTCTTCCGGCTTTAGGGGCAATTTCCCACCCCTAGGACAAGAGAGTGCCCTGAACCTCTATCCGCTCCTACGCCCTAGTTGACAAGGCCGTTGGCAGAATGAGGCTGACTTCTTATGCCGGAAGTCTTCGGCCGCCAATGCTGATTATTTATCAAAATTTGGGCAGTGGCGGGGATCGAACCCGGGACCGAAGACGTTTTGATTATGAATCAAAGACGCTACCCCTTAGAAAAATTAAGAATGACAGTGCTGGTAAACCTCTTACTTTATTTGATTTTCAAACAGCTGAGCAAACTAAACGTACTCAGACATTTTTCTCTTTACTTATTCTGATCAACAGTAAAGTAACACACAATATTTTATTTTTTTAGCGCAGCGCAATGTGATTTTCAGTAATCCCTACAAAAGAATGGCCCTGACTAACAATAACCTATACCTTTCATGAATCACTTACCTCACAATAATCTTCGTTACTCAAACTACTGCAAGACATAGTGCGCCAATACTGCCAGCTAAATAAAAGATTCTAACTACTGAAGGCACTAACTACTGATAGGCATAGTTAGCAAATGAAAGATTTTGATAGAGAACAAACAATGTATTTACCTTAATAGAGTTCAAAAGTAATATATATGTATAATTTATGACATCCAGTTTGGCAAATTTCCTTTTTTTGACGGACACACGTCCAGCTCATGCGCTCATATTAACATCTCAAAACTCTGGCTTCTCTCTCCCCACATCCACCACTGCTGGCGGCTCACCTCCAACTGCGCAACTCTATGCGCTGTTCACATGCAACTGCCCAACACTACAATAGCAAATATTCCAGCAACGCCAACCAGACACAGATTGAACACAGGACAGTCAGTGATTTTCATACAGAGCGCTACGTCGCGTTACCAACATATAAACCTAAACAGCCTACTTACAGTCTTGCAAAGTGCATCACATTATGCATTGAAAAGTTCGGAGATAATTTTAAAAATACTTTTTATTAACATTAAAGTGGCTGTAATCTGCTTTGTTATTATTTATTGGAGTTCACTGTGTACCCAGAGTTTATGGATACCCTGTAGTTAAGTGGGACGTGACTAGGTGCCAGGCTTTAGTGAAACAAATGTGTGACAGTGACATACAAATAAGTTTTAATTTCGAGGAAGGAGGTCACTTCTCGTCGCCAGAAACTAGCAGTACGACCACGATGCCAGAAGATACACCGGACACCAAGACGGGGCTTTGCCAGCGGCAGCCATGTGTTTGAGACGCTGCTGAGGCTATCTCCAGCACCGAGTGCTACACCAGGACTCGGTGCCACAGCCCCATCCGTGCCTGCTGCCACCGATACTGAGTTCCTAGTGGGGTAAGAATGGTAGAAGGACGGATCCTCAAAATTACAGACCCATATCCTTAACACCGGTTTGTTGCAGGATTCCCGAACATGTTCTCAGTTCGAATGTAATGAATTTCCTTGAGACAGAGAAGTTGCTGTCCATGCATCAGCACGGCTTTAGAAAGGATCGCTCCAACGAAACGCAACTCCCCCTTTTTTCACATGATATCTTGCGAACCATGGATGAAGGCTATCAGACGGATGCCATATTCCTTGACTTCAGGAAAGCGTTTGACCCGGTACCCAACTGCAGACTCCTAAGGTACGAGCACATGGGATTGGTTCCCAAGTATGTGAGTGGCTCGAAGACTTCTTAAGTAATGGAACCCAGTACATCGTCCTATATGGTTAGTGTTCATCGGAGGTGAGGGTATCATCTGGAGTGCCCCAGGGAAGTGTGGTAGGTACGCTGTTGTTTTCTATCTACATAAATGATCTTTTGGATAGGGTGGATAGCAATGTGCGGCTGTTTGCTGATGATGCTGTGGTGTACGGGAAGCTGTCGTCGTTGAGTGACTTTAAGAGGATACAACATGACTTGGACAGGATTTGTGATTGATGTAAAGAATGGCAGCTAACTCTAAATATAGATAAATGTAAATTAATGCAGATGAATAGGAAAAAGAATCCTGTAATGTTTGAATACTCCATTAGTAGTGTAGCGCTTGACCCAGTCACGTCGATTAAATATTTGGGCATAACATTACAGAGCGTTATGAAGTGGGACAAGCATATAATGGCACTTATGGGGAAGGCGGATAATCGTCTCCGGTTCATTGGTAGAATTTTGGGAAGATGTGGTTCATCTGTAAAGGAGACCGCTTATAAAACACTAATGCGACCTATTCTTGAGTACTGCTCGAGCGTTTGGGATCCCTATCAGGTCGGATTGAGGGAGGACATAGAAGCAATTCAGAGGCGGGCTGCTAGATTTGTTACTGGTAGGTTTGATCATCACGCGAGTGTTACGGAAATGCTTCAGGAACTGGGGTGGGAGTCTCTAGAGGAAAGGAGGCGTTCTTTTCGCGAATCGCTACTGAGGAAATTTAGAGAACCAGCATTTGAGGCTGACTGCAGTACAATTTTACTACCGACAACTTACATTTCGCGGGAAGACCACAAAGATAAGATAAGAGAGATTAGGGCTCGTACAGAGGCATATAGGCAGTCATTTTTCCCTCGTTCTGTTTGGGAGTGGAACAGGGAGAGAAGATGCTTGTTGTGGTAAGAGGTACCCTCCGCCACGCACCGTATGGTGGATTGCGGAGTATGTATGTAGACGTAGATGTAGATGTTTGATGCCACTGGGCCAGCTGCCATCTGACTCCTGCCGGAGGGCAGTGAGTTGTACCCCTCGCGCAGCCATCTTCACGCACCAACGCGGTGAAGCGAGAAGAGCGGGGGACCGCGCGGGCTCCGCGATGCTGAGGAAAGTAGCGACCACTGACGTCAACGGCCGTGGCCTCTGAGGTTTACCAACTTATCGCAACAATGCTGGACACCTGCTCAGCCACCGTTACGTCAGGGCCGGTCGGGCACAGCAGATAGGGGTGTGGTTGCCTCATTAAGTCCTGTAGCGAGGTCAATAACAACTGTTCTTAACTGCTGAGTGATAGGGTCGTTCTTATCAGAATCGACAGCTAGGCAACACTGACACGATAGTTCAGGTATACATGCCGACTTCGCAAGCTGAAGATGAAGAGACAGAGAAAGTATATGAGGATACTGAAAGGGTGAGGATACTGAAAGGGTGAGGATACTGAAAGGGTGATACAGTACGCAAAGGGATATGAAAATCTAATAGTCATGAGGGACTGGAATGGAGTTGCAGGGGAAGGAGTAGAAGAAACGGTTACAGGAGAGTATAGGCTTGGGACAAGAACTGCGAGAGGAGAAAGACTAATTGAGTTATGTAATAAATTTCAGCTAGTAATAGCGAATAATCTGTTCAAGAACTACAAGAGGAGGAGGTATACTTGTAAAAGGCAGGGTGATACGCGAAGATTTCAGTTAGATTACATCACGGTTAGAGATTCCGAAATCAGATATTGGATTGTAGGGCTTACGCAGGAGTAGACTCAGACCAAAATTTAGTAGAGATGAAGAGTAGGCTGACCTTAAAGAGATTAGTCAGGAAGACTCAATGCGGAAGGAAGTGGAATACACAAGTACTAAGATCGATGAAATACGCTTGAAGTTCTCTATAGATACAGCAATAAGGAATACCTCCGTAGGAAGTAAAGTTGAAGAGAAATGGACATCTCTAAAAAGGACAATCACAGAAGTTGGGAAATGATAACATAGGTACAAAGAAGGTAATTGCGAGAAAATAATGGGTAACAGCGGAAATACCGGGTGATCAAAAAGTCAGTATAAATTTGAAAACTGAATAAATCACGGAATAATGTAGATAGAGAGGTACAGATTGACACACATGCTTGGAATGACGTCGGGATTTATTAGAACCAAAAAAATACAAAAGTGAAGAAAATGTCCGACAGATGGCGCTTCATCTGATCAGAATAGCAATAATTAGCATAACAAAGTAAGACAAAGCAAAGATGATGTTCTTTACAGGAAATGCTCAATATGTCCACCATCATTCCTCAACAATAGCTGTAGTCGAGGAATAATTTTGTGAACAGCACCGTAAAGCATGCCCGGAGTTATGGTGAGGCATTGACGTCGGACGTTGTCTTTCAGCATCCCTAGAGATATCGGTCGATCACGACACACTTGCGACTTCAGATAACCCCAAAGCCAATAATCGCACGGACTGAGGTCTGGGGACCTGGGAGGTCAAGCATGACGAAAGTGGCGGCTGAGCACATGATCGTCACCAAACGACGCGTGCAAGAGATCTTTCACGCGTCTAGCAATATGGAGTGGAGCGCCGTCGTAATAAAACCCGATGTTATTCCAAGCATGTATGTCAGTTTTTACCTCTCTATCTACATTATTCCGTGGTTTATTAAGTTTTCAAATTTATACTGACTTTTTGATCACCCGGTACTTCAGCTCGTCGATGAAAGAAGTAAGTACAAAAACATTCAGGGGAATTCAGGAATACAGAAATACAAGTCGCTGAAGAATGAAATAAATAGGAAGTGCAGGGAAGCTAAGACGAAATGATTACAGGAAAAATGTGAAGAAATAGTAAAAGAAATTATTGTAGGAAGGACTGACTCAGCATACAGGAAAGTCGAAACAACATTCTTTGAAATTAGAAGCAAGAGTGGTAACATTAAGTGTGCAACAGGAATTCCGCTGTTAAATGCAGAGGAGAGAGCGGATAGGTGGAAAGAGCATATTGAAGGCCTCTAGGAGGGGGAAAATGTGTCTGATGTGCTAGAAGGAGAAACAGGAGTCGATTTAGAAGAGATTGGGGATCCAGTATTAGAGTCAGAATTTAAGAGTGCTTTGGAGGACTTAAGGACAAATAAGGCCGAGGGGACACGTAACATTCTATCAGAATTTCGAGTCACTGGGAGAAGTGGGAACAAAACGACTACTCACTTTCATGTGTAGAATGTACGAATCTGTCGACATGCCATCTGACTTTCGGAAAAATACCATACACACAATTCCGAAGACTGCAAGAGCAGACAAGCGCGAGAATTATTGCACAATCAACTTAACAGCTCATGCGTCCAAGTTTCTGACAAGAATGATATACAGAAGAATGGAAAGGAAAACTGAGGATGTGTTAATTGACGATCAGTTTGGCTTTAGAAAAGGTGAAGGCACAAGAGAGGAAGTTCTGACGTTGCGGTTGATAATGGATGGAAGATTAAAGAAAAGTCAAGACACGTTCACAGGATTTGTCGACCTGGAAAACGCTTTCGACAATGTAAAATGGTGGAAGATATTCGAAATTCTGAGAAAAATAGGGATACGCTATAGGGAGAGGTACGTAATACACAATATGTACGAGAAGGGAATAATAAGAGTGGACGACCAAGAACGAAGTGCTCGGATTAAAAAGGGAGTAAAACAGGGTTGTAGTCTTTCGTCCCCACTATTCCATCTGTACATCGAATGTTCAAGAGTGGGATTAAAATTCAAGCTGAAAAGATATCAATGATAAGATTCGCTGATGACATTGCTATCGTCAGTGAATGTGAAGAAGAATTGCAGGATATGCTGAACTGAATGGACAGTCTAATGAGTAAACTTGGATTCCGGGTAAATCTAACAAGGACGAAAATAATGAGAAGTATTAGAAATGAGAACAGCGGGAAAATGAGCGTTATAATTGGGGAACACGAAGTAGATGGAGTTAAGGGATTGTGCTACGGAGGCAGCAAAATAATCCATGATGGACGGAACAAGGAGGATATAAAAGGTAGACTACACTGACATAAAGGACATGTCTGGCCAAGAGTAGTCTACTAAACAGTCTTAATTTGAGGAAAAAAATTTTGAGAACGTGCGCTTAGAGCACAGCATTGTACAGTGGTGAAATATGAACTATAGGAAAAACGGAACAGAAGAGAATCCAAGCATTTGAGATGTGGTGCTACAGAAGAACGATGAAAATTGGGTGGACTGATTAGATAAGAAATGAGGAGGGTCTCCGCAGAATTACCGAGGAACGTAATATATGAAAAACACTGACAAGAAGAAGTGATAGAATGATAGGTCATCTGTAAAGACATCAGGAAATAACTTCCACGGTACTAGAGGGAGCTGTAGAGGGTAGAAACTGTAGAGAAAGACATCTAGCGAATGACTGAGGACGCAGGTTGCAGGTGCTACTCTTAGATGAACAGATCGGCGCAGGAGAGAAATTCGTGACTGGCTGCATCAAACCATCCAGAAGACTGATGACTGAAAAATAAAAATAAAAAAAAAAAAAACGAGAAACCAGTTTTGCAACACTCATTTGAACACGGGAAATTGCTGTGAATAGCCTCCTGTGCAACGGAGGAAAAACTACACCTTTTTCTCAGTGCAGTCAGTGGAAGGCCATGTGTCTCCAATTGCGAACGGAATTATGCGACTATTGCAAACTGTCGAGCCTGTCAAAAATCCTCGAATGTTCATTTCAAGCTTAGACTATACGAACGATATCATTTTATGGCAAGAAGGGTTGTCAGGGCGGGGAGTTGCTCCAAGAATGGGAGTACACTGCAGCGTCATTTGTATATATGAAAGGGCACAAATCATTGAAGACCTGCCTCGAGATACTCGCTGGCAGTTCATCAACCCGGATCCGCACGAAAATGAAGGAGACCTTCTCACTACCTTTTTGGAGGCCGATCCAGACACTAAGTAGCTGTTTCCATACGATCAATTTGGCCTCCAGGCGTCCATTACAAACAATTCGAACCCCGACACCGAGAGCGTGAAGAAGGTGGGCATGGCGTACACCTTGAATGGAACCTGAGTCGGTGTCGTCGGTCCTCTTCGCTGACAAATGCAGGATTTTTTGACTCCTGATGAGTGCCTCGGAAGAGGCATGCTATCCCAAGGGATCCACATGGAGGTGAGTCACATTCTGTGCTGTTGTACGCCTCTTATTGCTATTTTTAAGACCGTGGAGTATCGAATCGGAATCCACAGATCTATTGTCCAGCCCTACTGCCCGCTGAGGGGTTTGATTTTTAAGACGATAAGGCGCAAGCACACCGCACCTACTTGGTGGGCACATTCTGGAGGCGGGAACCAGCCGGATGAAGTAGTCTGCGGTAACTGCTGCCAGCTGAAACTTTCAGTGTGACTTCGTAGCAACCCTACCCACACCGGATGATTTCAGGAAATCCACCGGCGGAGGCAGTCTTGGGCAGCAAAATTTCGACCACATTGTCGACAACATGTCAAGGAGAATACAAATATGTCAGAATGCATATGGTGTAGCAGCTCGGTATTATATGAATGAAAAACACCGACTGGATCACTATGTTCTTATTATTAATTATAACCGGCTTTGATCTGACTGTAGATCATTTTCTTATCTAGTCCTAGAAGAAGCAGTCTGTCTGTAATGGTAAGAATCTATAGGGTGGCTGTAAAGCCAATGCCTTTTTAATTTCTGATTCTCCTGGAAAGTAGCATCAGTTCTTGGTGGCGTGTGGTAACGTTGACTAATATGAGATTTGCCATTTGTGATTTCAGAGGTTGATAGAGTGAAAACCAAAAAATGGCTGGTATACTTACAGATTTACAATCGAAGAAAGAGCTAAGATTGCCGTCAGGTACGCAGTTTGGCGGTCGGTTGTGCAAGTTCAGAGATGGTGAAAGCAAAATCGAGGTAGAAATGCAACACTTATCCCCAAGACAATAAGAAGCTGTCATAAGAAATTTATAATGTGAAAGATGCAATTCCATCTGGAAGCCCTCAACATCCAAATCGAAAGACAATGTGAATGTTGTTCAGCTTATCTTTCAACAGAGCCCTTCAAAGTCAACTAGTCAAGCTGCTAGAAAAACGGAATTTTCACGTCACACGATAATGATCATTTTAAAAAGCGAACTATGTGTACATGTGATGTGTTACGACAGTGAAAAGAACCTATGACCACTGGAGGCAGTGCCACAAGTTCCTCCAAAAATCGTAACACAACACACACAGAAATGTCATACTAACAAAAGTAAATCCACCTGATGGTGGAGGTATAAACCTTTGAAACGCGTCGTGGAGATAAATAAACAGTGACTGGAAACAGTAAACTTGTTTTTTATTTAATGTTAATAACAGTCACGGTAAAGCCTAACCTAAAATGTTCACATTTAAAGTGGTTCTTAACAACTACTTTTTTTTCACGTACTTTGCAGTCGGGAATTTGCAGCGTGGGTGTCAATGTAATAGTAAGTCTATTGACACTGCGTAGTCTGCAGCAGTGATTATACAAAAAAATATTCCATTTACGTGCTAATGGTACCGATCGCTGATACCAGACTGACGTTATATGAATGGACCGCTGCGGGACGTCAGTTTGCCCGCAGGCGAGATACACTTACATCGTTGTTCGCCCTCTGCTTAGTTCTGTGCGAAGACTCTTTGTTCCACCTTATGACACGATCTGGACGGAGATTGGAATATGAAGTACAAATACATTTCAAGACACCACGAAAGAGCTATGCAAATTGGTTGCAAATTGATATTCATACACCTACCGACGGAAATGCAAAACTGTAAACTTTGGCGGCCGATATATGAATGTGTGACGCTGCGGTGCAGGTTCACAGCGCCACTGGCAAGGGTAGTAAACAGGGAACATGTCGATACTAGGACATAAAGTCTGTGCGAAGTTCATTCCAACCGAGTTGGACAACAACTGTGCCTCACAGACAGATGTGTGAACAGTATACGCAGATGTGAGCATTTGAGAGAGGACTTGTAGTTGAGCTCAAAGAAGCCGGTTTGAGTAATCAGTGAATCGTTCGACATTTGAATAGGAGCGATGTCACGATTCGACATTGTTGGTACGAATGGGTGAACCATGGCTGAATAAAGCACCAAGGCTGTGGCCGAGCGGTTCTACGCGCTTCAGTCCGGTACCGCGCTGCTGCTACGGGCGCAGGTTCGAATCCTGCCTCGGGCATGGTAGTGTGTGATGTCCTTAGGTTAGTTAGGTTTAAGTAGTTCCAAGTCTTGGGGACTGGTGACCTCAGATGTTAAGTTCCTTGGAGCTTAGAGCCATTTGACCCATTTGAAGGCATCAAGAAGAAAGCTGCCGACCTAGAGAGACGATAGGAAATAAGGACTGAGCAGTCATCAGACAGGCATTCAGAGCCCCGAATTCGTTACTATCATCGATCCGACGTGCAGCTGGTGCTTCAGGAACAGTAAGGAAATTAATGGGTGGCTCACAGGAAGGGAGCTGAGCTCGCGGTGCCCCTTGCGGCAACTACCATTGCTTTCTGTACACCAAGAAGCCCGTTTCCAGTGGTGTCAGGCACATTCGACCTGGAACCTCATTGACCAGAGTCGAATTGTTTTCAGTGAGGAGCCCCGCTTTGAACTGAGCCCTGATGACCAGCCAAGCCGTATTTGGAGACGCTCCAGACAGCGGTGGGGTACCAACCTGACTGTCGCCCGCCTGATGGGATGACGACTGGGAGTGATGGTCTGGGGTGCCATTTCATAGCAGGGCCCATTCGGTTGTCACCCCCGGAACCCTTACATAACAGCCCAGTTACGTTATCCTTCATGGCCAGCCATCTTGGGCTTACAGTTCAGCAAGAACTTTTACTGTTTGTTTTCGTGCATGCCAAACCCTAACTTGGTTAGCAAGGTCGCCGGATCTCTTCCCAATTCAGAACGTTTGGAGAATTATGGACAAGACTCTCCGATCAGCTCGATATTTTGGCAATGTAAGACACCAGGTGGAGAGAATTTGGCGAGAAATCCATCAGGAGGACACCCAGCAACACTATCAATCAACGCTGAGCTGAATAACTGCATGGATTAGGGCCAGAGGTGGACTAACGCGTTACTGAATTTCTCAATTTGTGACCCTTTTTCTCTTGAATAAATCACCCAATTCTCATGAAATTGTAACCATTTGTTTGACTGTTGAAAGGTGGCTACACTGAGCCACAGCGCCAGAGATCGCGCTAGAGAGTATTGTTCCGCCGCCTCCACTGGCAGTGATTATTGAGATGTCGTAGTAGTCAGTGCTTGGGGAGAGCTCGTGGTAGTCAGTGCTTGTTAAGCACTCGTAGCAGAGAGTGTTTGTTGAGATGTGCTAGTAGGGAGTGCTTGCTGAGATGTGATACTGAAAAGTTCTTGTTGAGATGTGGTAATAGCGAGTCGGTGTGGAGATATATTGTAATGATTAGAGTGATTTTTTTAACGAAACTTGATTTATTTTTCATTATTTAATGTCGTAAATAATGCTTCATTACAGGTTCAGTCAACAAAGCATCTGGCTTGTGTTCTGGGATTAGAGTGTAATTCTGGTTTTCTTGAGTAATTATGGTATTTCTATTTCCTTTAATTAATTCAGTATAAATGATATTTAAAATTTCTTGTGTTGTTGAAGAAGAACCGTGCCAGATGCGTACGTTGAGTCATACTTCCACACACAGAACAGTTATACTTGTGCTTTGGTTTCGTAGGTTTTATAGTTGCTGGGGACTTAATTAATTAATTGTGTTAATGAAAATTTTCATTTCAGTCTTTGTTGTAGTTCTATGCAGTCAGATTGCGTACAAATACTAGTCAGGGCCAACCGTTTACGAGACTTCGTAATCGGACAGACAGCTACTAAAACAAAAAAAAAATATTATTTGCATTTTATATTAATTAAGCCCCCATGCACGTGGCGACCGCTGCTTCGGATCGTCCCTTGGAATTCTTCTGATTGTTGAAATAGTAGACAGTAGGATTGTTGTAGTAATTTGTAGTTTAGTAATTGTAGTCTATATTGCATGTGTAGATTTGGTAATTGTCATTCTTCTAATGGTATTTTTTTTGCAGAATTTAATTTTGTTATCTTGTATACGGGTTTGACAATTTCGTGCAGTTAGGAAGATTTCAATTGTTCGTTAATCGTGTTTGAGGGAAACATTTCGTGTGAATGGTATTGTTGGAAATAAGGAGGCATTGTGTGTAATTTTCGTACAGTGACGAGTTTTGTATGTTTTGTAAATGATTACGCGATCGATGAAACAGGCGAAAATGATGAATAGTCAGAATAACGAAATTGTTGACATGGCGAACTCGCCAACACAGGACAACAGTATGATGAATAATGGAGTTGAAAACAATTGAATAAGTCGGGAAAATGGCCCGGAAACAGTTCAAAATTTTTCACAATCAAAAAATTTTCAGAATACGAGATTAACGACAGAAGATATGCAGCAGTTGATGGGTGCAATATTAAATTTGGGAGCACGAATGGAAACACTGTTAGACTCACGAGAATCTAAATTAAAAGCAATGACAACACGGTTATGCTCACAAATAGGAACAATTAAAACCGAGATGAAAACAATGGGATCACAAATAGGAAGAATTAACACGAAGATGGAAACTTTGACAATACGGTTAGGCTCACAAATAGGAACAAGTAAAACCGAGATAGAGACAATGGAAACACAGTTAGGCTCACGAACAGGGACATGTTTCAAATACATGAAAGACGAATCAAATAAAGAAATTAGAGAAGAAGTACAACCGATTATGAATGCTCACAATAATAGCTTAATTTCAACCGAAATCAGAAAAGAGGAACAGGACAGAGAACAGGAAGAAAAAGATCGCGTGATAGTACAAAATTTTTCAGAGTTAAATTTACAAAGTGCACACGATAAGGAGGAAATATTTGAGAGAATCGAGGAATCTGTAACAAATAACCTAACACACCAATATGAACAGTTAACTACTAAATGTGACAATACCGAAACCCGAGTCGCGACACTTACGGAAGACGTAAATAAACAGAAAAAAAAATAGGTAACTCATTGGAAAGAGATGAGGAGATTTCAGATAAATTGACAAGTCTTAGTTTAAATGGGGACACAGATTCGGATGATACAGCTCCATTGCCATGCGCAGAAACCGAAGAGTACCAGAACATAAATAAGCATGTTGAAAAACAGGGAAAATTTAATGAACGCGTTAAAAGGGAATTTAAGGCATTACAAAAGCAAGACAAATATATTGAAAGCGAAATCGTAGGAAAAGACAGCAGACGAATTTTAGTATCACAGATAGCAGAGGGCTTTGAAGAAAGTAATTTGTTTCATTTACGGGATGTAACAAGAGAGCGCCAGGCGCGGGAATTTAACAATAATCGTCATTGTGACTGGGACAGACGCGGTAGGTCTTTGTCGCCACGAGGCGAAAACTTTGACTATAAACACTTCTTGACTGTTCGGAAGATTAAGATCTTCCGCAATTCTAAGAATGACATACATCCATGTTCATGGTTAGATCAATTTACGTACGCACTTCCGCCAAATTTGCCACTAAGTCACAAACTGAAATTTATGTGCAGCTATTAAGGTCCTCAGGGGATTCACTATACTAAGTGAATATGTGCCGTAGCGTTCACAGGGCCCCGAGCTGTAGTGGTGCTATTTCCCTTTTAGTTTTCTGCACCGCTGCCTACTCTTTCACTATTCTTTGCATCTATAAAAAACAATTCTTCTACTATCCATCTATCTAGACAGTAGGTAAAGATTAACCGGATATGACGATTTTACCCAAAAGTGACTTTGGAAATTACCGTTTGGACTTACTATATTTTCTGCAGCATTCATTCGTAGTTTAAACGAAATTTTACCTGTTTATCTTCGTGACAATATTACTTCATATGTTGACGATATTCTTATTGCTAAACGTTCTCGGAGTGAGCATAACAAAATTTTGGATCCATTATTACGTATTTTTGCAAGAGTTGGCATTACAGAGAACTTGCAAAAATCTGAATTTGGTCGTTCTCAGGTGAAATTTCTCGGTCACATTATTTCTACAGAAGGTATTCTTCCTGATCCAGAGAAACTAGACGCTATTCGTAATTATGCTGTTCCTTCCACAAAACGTGATGTTCGTAGTTTCCTTGGTGTCTGTAATTTTGTTAGACGCTTTGTTAGATTGGATGATTTGGCCACACCTCGTTTAGACATTTCAGTTATGCACACTTTGGTCCCAGAAAATGCTTTCATAAATTACGAGAAAATTGCTACTTCAGTAATATGGAAAAATGTATTCGATCTGTTCTTGCCAAATGCAAATTATGTCAAAGGCTAAGCCGCCACTATTTCTCACAGAGCACCGTTGTTTCCTATCATTCCAGCGAAATTAAAGGAGATGGCTGCAGTCGATTTGTTCGGTCCAGTGGTTCGTTCTACTAATGGTTTTGCGTACATTTTCGTAGCAGTGGAATTAACATCAAAATATGTGTGTTTTACACCTTTACGCAAAGCAACAGCTCGTTCAGTATCTAACGCTTTCATCAAACATTTTCTTAAAGAAGTTGGTCATGTTGATAGGGTTATATCAGATAATGGATCACAGTTTCGCTTTAAAATTTGGCTTCGTACTCTACGGCGTCGTAAGATTAAACCAATTTTTATTTCACTTTTTCACCCTCAATCTAATGCTTCAGAGAGATGGATGAAGGAAATCAATAAATTGTGCCGTCTTTATTGTCATCAGAATCACAGAACTTGGGATCAGTATCTTCATATTTTTCAAAACATTCTGAATGAACTTCCTAATGACTCAACTTCTTTACCGCCTCTATTGATATTAAAAAATAAAGTACCAACAAATCGCATTTCTGAAATAGTTCCTTTTCCGCCTTCACGGAAACTGCGGCATTCTGAAGTTGTCAACCTGGCTCTACGAAATATTGCATCTGCGGCTGCTAGAAGAGAGAAATCAGCTAAGCGTCCTGGTCGTTTAAAAACTTTTTCAGTCGGTCAGAAGGTGTTAATTAAGTCTCACCGTTTGTCTCACAAAGGAAAAGGCTCGTGTCGCAAATTTTTTCTGCTTTATAACGGTCCATATAGAGTTCGCAACATCATTCATGATAACACTGTTGAAGTAGAAACTCTTAAATCTCGACGCTCTAAGGGAATACATCACATATCTAACGTTAAAATTTTTGTGGAATGACATACTTTAGAGAAACTAACAGCTACATGTAAACATGCGGAGAGTACAAGGATACCGCGCTGTGTTTTGGCGGCGGCACATACTCAAAGCAACAGTCAGTCTGCGCGCCGCACAAGGCAGTCGTTGACCGCAAACAATTACTTCCTACGTCACGCGCCTACAGCTGATCGAGCGCTCAGTGCGAATGCACTGACAGCCGTAAACAAATACACAGTCTAATTTCTCGGATTAAATTCAGTATAAAGCTATAGTGACTTGATGAATTATGTTATTAACGTTCAGTATTTTTCAGGATACGGTTGTGTAAAATATTTAAGACCTTCAGGTAAATTCTGTGTGTGTCCGACGTTAAGACGACTTGCTATGGAGAAAATTTCAGGAAGAATGTAATTTCGAAGAAAAAAGTAATAAACTAAAAAAAAGGTAACTGTTAATTGAGTTTATTTTTCAGGTAACATAATTCCACTTAGGTACGTATTTTGGATGTAATTTGCTGCTCGCGATTACGTGATTCATACTTTGTGCTAATTTCATGTTCTATGAATTTACTTGTGAAGCGACGTGCTTGTGTACATTTACTGATTTTGACAATTATTGATTAATGAACAGTGTTATTACTTGTGTATATTATGCATCGCTTGGCTGCTATGCTTTTTCACTGATGTCATATTTTTTTATTATGTGCCTGCTGTGCTTATTTATTTAAATTGTAATTGTCAACTGATTAATTGTGCTGACTGTGGTTATGTATGTAAGTTATACTTTGTGATTTATCTGCTTCCGCCTTCATGTTTACTTATTAAGATGACACACTAACATTTATTTGCTTATGCTGATATGATGATAATGACCTGTTTATTATGTAAGATACATACACTCCTGGAAATGGAAAAAAGAACACATTGACACCGGTGTGTCAGACCCACCATACTTGCTCCGGACACTGCGAGAGGGCTGTACAAGCAATGATCACACGCACGGCACAGCGGACACACCAGGAACCGCGGTGTTGGCCGTCGAATGGCGCTAGCTGCGCAGCGTTTGTGCAGCGCCGCCGTCAGTGTCAGCCAGTTTGCCGTGGCATACGGAGCTCCATCGCAGTCTTTAACACTGGTAGCATGCGGCGACAGCGTGGACGTGAACCGTATGTGCAGTTGACGGACTTTGAGCGAGGGCGTATGTTGGGCATGCGGGAGGCCGGGTGGACGTACCGCCGAATTGCTCAACACGTGGGGCGTGAGGTCTCCACAGTACATCGATGTTGTCGCCAGTGGTCGGCAGAAGGTGCACGTGCCCGTCGACCTGGGACCGGACCGCAGCGACGCACGGATGCACGCCAAGACCGTAGGATCCTACGCAGTACCGTAGGGGACCGCACCGCAACTTCCCAGCAAATTAGGGACACTGTTGCTCCTGGGGTATCGGCGAGGACCATTCGCAACCGTCTCCATGAAGCTGGGCTACGGTCCCGCACACCGTTAGGCCGTCTTCCGCTCACGCCCCAACATCGTGCAGCCCGCCTCCAGTGGTGTCGCGACAGGCGTGAATGGAGGGACGAATGGAGACGTGTCGTCTTCAGCGATGAGAGTCGCTTCTGCCTTGGTGCCAATGATGGTCGTATGCGTGTTTGGCGCCGTGCAGGTGAGCGCCACAATCAGGACTGCATACGACCGAGGCACACAGGGCCAACACCCGGCATCGTGGTGTGGGGAGCGATCTCCTACACTGGCCGTACACCACTGGTGATCGTCGAGGGGACACTGAATAGTGCACGGTACATCCAAACCGTCATCGAACCCATCGTTCTACCATTCCTAGACCGGCAAGGGAACTTGCTGTTCCAACAGGACAATGCACGTCCGCATGTATCCCTTGCCACCCAACGTGCTCTAGAAGGTGTAAGTCAACTACCCTGGCCAGCAAGATCTCCGGATCTGTCCCCCATTGAGCATGTTTGGGACTGGATGAAGCGTCGTCTCACGCGGTCTGCACGTCCAGCACGAACGCTGGTCCAACTGAGGCGCCAGGTGGAAATGGAATGGCAAGCCGTTCCACAGGACTACATGCAGCATCTCTACGATCGTCTCCATGGGAGAATAGCAGCCTGCATTGCTGCGAAAGGTGGATATACACTGTACTAGTGCCGACATTGTGCATGCTCTGTTGCCTGTGTCTATGTGCCTGTGGTTCTGTCAGTGTGATCATGTGATGTATCTGACCCCAGGAATGTGTCAATAAAGTTTCCCCTTCCTGGGACAATGAATTCACGGTGTTCTTATTTCAATTTCCAGGAGTGTATTTGCTGCTTTGCGTATGGATTGCATATTAACACATTTCCTTTTGTTGTCATAAGTACTCTTTAATTTGGTGTATAGAAATGCTGATATACTGTGTGCGAACATGGAGTTTAGGTCACACTATGGTATTAATTATAGATTGTTCGCTTGGCAGAGCCTTGTTGTAGGAATTGTGTTGCATCCACTTGTTGACATTCTGTTCTCTACTGGTATATTTACTCGCTATTGCATGTTTTGCTTACGCTCAGTGCCTTATATTTTTAAGATAAGAAAATGAACTGCTATAATTCGACGAGCGACATTGGTACAAGAAACTGCATATAAGTCACATGAGCTGGAGGTTTTATGGAAGCTGTATAAATTTATGCTAATAGGAAGGAAGTTAACGACATGACATACCAACACTAGGTTAGACCATTGACAGTTATTACACTGCATTCTTCGTGAGCAATTGAAATAGGAAGTGACACTTGACACAAGAAATACTCCACATGTTTGCTTCTGTTTGCCATAATTTTTGAAGTGGTGTACACACTGAAATATCACGATCATTAACACTTCGTAATCGTACTTAATTACTGAGAGTTATTCGAACTAAGTCTGTTAGAGGTCATGTATGCATTTCTTTTATTTAATGATGGACAAGGAACCAAAATGTATCTTATAATTTATAATGAGTAGCAGATTTGGATCAGATGGATTACACGAGAGGTTGTGTGTTGACATTGTGTCTTCGGATTGTATGAGATGATGAATTGAGGTTTGCATTAGGATTTTATCTGTACTTGTTCGAGGAGACTGACTAGAGGAAAGAGTTGTTATGGAAGTGAAACGATATTGGTGCTAAGGTTTATATGTTTCGACGTATTGAAGAGGTATTATTGAGATTATGTGAAGTTGATGATTATTGGAGTTTTCGTGGACAAGAGGTAGGGTAAATGATATTGATGATAAGGTTTATATGTATCGACGTATTGAAGAGGTATTAGTGAAGTATTGAGATTATGTGATGCTGATGATTATTGGAGTTTTGGTGGATAAGAGGTAAAGTAAGTGAGGAGCATTTTTTTTTTTTGTTGGTCCGTATGGAACAAGGAGGATGAAGATGGCAGACTACAACATTCAAGTAGAAGGAAGATTGTCTACACACACACTTTGTTAAATCACTAAGCAGTATATACTTTTTTTTTTGGAGAGAGGAAGCAATTGCATATCTTGGGTCACTGACAGTTGTTCAGCAACCGTACATTTTGATCTGGCTTGGCAAACATTGGTCTTGACATGATGACTATTACGTTGACTAACTATTATTGACTGTTATACATTGCTGCCACTACTACTTGATACACATGATGAACATAAAATGTTGACAGAATTGCATTTACACAGTTAACACTATTCAACTACACAGTAGCACTAAATGTGGATGAAAGATGAGTGAGTGTGTTTTGTGTGTTTTCCTTTTATAATCCCAGAGAAGGGATCCCAACCTATCTCCTAAATATTATTTTACTTGTTTGTTGTGGCTTGCACTGACACCCATAAATATTATAGGTTTACTGGTATTTGTGTATTGTAATAGTTAATAGGACAATTATCTGATATCATTTGTGTGTTTGTTATGATTTGTATGTTTAGTGTAAAAGCATTGTATGTTTATTCAAACTATTGTTCTTGCCTGAACTGTCTGATTAGTGATGGTGCTGCACTTATCAACATGATGTGTGACATTTAGTCATGTTTAATTTCTGCTGATGAACTGTGTGATTAGTGATAGGGAATATTATGGACTGTTATTTGCACTTTTTCTACATGATTGGTGCCACTAGAACATGTTTAATTTCTGCTGATGAACAGTGTGATTAGTGAAAGTGAATATTATGGACTGCGGTCTGCACCTATTCAACATTACTGGGTGCCACTGATGGACTGCTTCTACTGAAATGATGTCACTTGTTGATATCTGCACCTGTTCAACATTGCTGGTGCCACCGATGGACTGCTTCTACTGAAAAGATGTTACTTGTTGATGTCTGCACCTGCTCAACATTGCTGGGTGCCACTGATGGACTGCTTCTACCGAAATGATGTCACTTGTTGGTGTCTGCACCTGCTCAACATTACTGGGTGCCACTGATGGACTGCTTCTACTGAAAAGATGTCACCTGTTGATGTCTGCACCTGCTCAACATTGCTGGGTGCCACTGATGGACTGCTTCTACTGAAATGATGTTACTTCTTGCTGTCTGCACCTGTTCAACATTGCTGGTGCCACTAATGGAACTGCTTATACTGAAATGGTGTTACTTGTTGGTGTCTGCACCTGCTCCACATTGCTGGGTGCCACTGGTGGACTGCTTCTACTGAAAAGATGTCACCTGTTGATATCTGCACCTGTTCAACATTGCTGGTGCCACTAATGGAACTGCTTATACTGAAATGGTGTTACTTGTTGGTATCTGCACCTGTTCAACATTGCTGGGTGCAACTGATGGGACTGCTTCTAGTGAAGATGTCACTTGTTGGTATTTGCACCTGTTGACCATTGCTGGGTGCTACTGCTGGAATTGTCAACTGCTTATTCTTGAGCTATGGAAAGCGTTTATGTGAATATTTGTATAAACTGATTTTTTGTGTATTACTGTTTGTGAAAAGTTATGAGACTCTTACCTGCACATATTCGTCATTTCTGACGCTATTGATTGAACTGTTTAACCACATAATACTTGTGTAAACTGTTATGTAAAGTCACATGTATGAAAGAATTTGTATTGAACTGTTTAACCACATAATACTTGTGTAAACTGTTATGTAAAGTCACATGTATGAAAGAATTTGTATTGAACTGTTTAACCACATAATACTTGTGTAAACTGTTATGTAAAGTCACATGTATGAAAGAATTTGTATTGCTTACTGTATTTTATATATTAGGTTATTGAAAGGTCAGTACAAAGCCAAAATTTTAGCTAGTATATGATATTTACGCATTAATATTATCTTTTATTTTTGTCTGTATTTTTTTGACGAATTTGGTGGTATTTTCACCACCAATGCTGGCAAAAATACCATCAAATTCTAGCCCGTGGAGGAAGGGCATATGAAAGGTGGCTACACTGAGCCACAGCGCCAGAGATCGCGCTAGAGAGTATTGTTCCGCCGCCTCCACTGGCAGTGATTATTGAGATGTCGTAGTAGTCAGTGCTTGGGGAGAGCTCGTGGTAGTCAGTGCTTGTTAAGAACTCTTAGCAGAGAGTGTTTGTTGAGATGTGCTAGTAGGGAGTGCTTGCTGAGATGTGATACTGAAAAGTTCTTGTTGAGATGTGGTAATAGCGAGTCGGTGTGGAGATATATTGTAATGATTAGAGTGATTTTGGTCAATATATGAAGGTAACGAAACTTGATTTATTTTTCATTATTTAATGTCGTAAATAATGCTTCATTACAGGTTCAGTCAACAAAGCATCTGGCTTGTGTTCTGGGATTAGAGTGTAATTCTGGTTTTCTTGAGTAATTATGGTATTTCTATTTCCTTTAATTAATTCAGTATAAATGATATTTAAAATTTCTTGTGTTGTTGAAGAAGAACCGTGCCAGATGCGTACGTTGAGTCATACTTCCACACACAGAACAGTTATACTTGTGCTTTGGTTTCGTAGGTTTTATAGTTGCTGGGGACTTAATTAATTGTGTTAATGAAAATTTCCATTTCATTCTTTGTTATTGTTCTATGCAGTCAGATAGCGTAATAATACTAGTCAGGGCCAACCGTTTACGAGACTTCGTAATCGGACAAACAGCTACTAAAACAAAAAATTAAAATTATTTTCATTGTATTTTAATTCAGCCCCCATGCACTGTACATGCACATCACTTCTACCGATATTCGTCCCATTGGATAATTTGTTCATAGTTCGTGCTTTCTTTTGTCTTCGAGTGTATTTAACACATTAGCTAATTTGTAGAATAATCAGACGTTTGAAGCTGTTGTTACACATGGGAGTTCGATTCTTTAAAGAATTCGGATGAGGTTACTGGTGTACCGTAAATCCAGTGACAATTTGTAGAGTTTCTTGACTTCTTCATTCGCCTGACTAGACTCGTATTTCGTAATTGGCAGCTTGTCTAGTGAAATCGTTTTATGTTACATCCTTAACACTACCAACGAACTACACCTTGCAGTACTAGAGCTAAAGATATTATGCTAGTCATATCAGAATGCGACTATGGTCAACAAAAAATAGCGATCCAGACACTGTTTTTCATTTACGATACCAACGAAGAACGCGGTTTCCTAAAAACTTTGTCAGTTATCAGAAACAAAGTAGCAGATTTTATTTTAACAAGTGCGCACTTTCGAATTGCCTCTATTTTGATTACAGTTTTGTTTCAATTTCATGAAAACTTTTTTCTTTTGTTTTGTTCCATAGACTTAGTCTTTCGCATCCTGCTCCCTTTGAAGCAAAGTCCAAACATGCTCTCAAATGTAGAGGTGGACGAAAACATTGTTTGGACAGTTTATTTTAATACTTTTAATGTACGAGGGAAGTCAATAAACAAGTCGCGAAAGCCAGAATACCGCATGTCGTTTAAAATTTCGCGCCTATACGTATCTATAAAGTGGCAGCACATGTCACGTGGAATGTAGCCGGTACACGGTGTTTCGCGGCCATTAGTTAATGATCTGTAGTCACACCAGGATGGCAGGTGTGGTATGAGTGTGTAACCGATGAGAACAATGCGATTTTTATGAGCCGAGGGACTGCCTGCAGAACACTTCCGTAGACAAGCTCGTCCCGTGTATAGTTAGAACTGTATTTCAAGGAAATTTCTGCTCAGTTGCATACAGGAATTCTGAAAAGGACAAGAAAAAGTCACAAACACGGAGCATCCTGGCCGCCCCGGTTATACACTGATCGCTCATTGTTTTCCTGTCTAGGAGTATTTCGCTACCCC
Source organism: Schistocerca nitens (assembly GCF_023898315.1). NCBI lineage: Eukaryota > Metazoa > Arthropoda > Insecta > Orthoptera > Acrididae > Schistocerca > Schistocerca nitens. Next base: position 168,404,029 of record NC_064620.1, on the reverse strand, counting down.
CAAGACACATTGGTCTTACGGGTTGCAGCAATTTGAGGAACCAAATATGTTGAAAAGGAATATAAATTACATGCAAACGCTGTCACATGAATTTTATACTACAAGATTTTAAGGCCTTGTTGAACGATGGGATAAGTGTTTAAGTCTACAAGGGGAGTATGTTGAAAAGGAATATAAATTTCAGGCTGGTAGACGTGGCTCTGATGACTATCCCAGTTTGCGAATTATTTATTCACCCATCCTCGTATGCCTTTATGTGTTTAAATATGTACTATAATGCTATATTAGTTTTCACTTTCCTGATTAACTGTGAGGATGGTTTGTTAAGGAAACCGAAATCGGTAATCGCCAACATCCGTACTCTTGATTGTAATGGATAATGCAAATAGATTTAAACAGGAAGTGATCACTGTTTTCTTCCGTTTACCGTGCCATTTTGCAGAAGAAAGGGCAGACAGCTGAGTAACCTTTTTCTGTATTCAAACCGAAGCCCACTTAATAGCGGCAGCCAGAAACATACAGAACTTGCGTTCCTGTTCTACTTAACAACTACTTTCCCGCCGCTTACTTTGCTCTCGGGAATTAACAGCGCGCGAGTCAGCGCGATAGTACGTTTAATTACACTGTGTAGTCTGTGGCAGTGATTAAAAAAATCCATTTACGCACTGATCTCACCGAACGCTAATATCAGAATGAAGTTATATCAGTGGAATGGAAATCTGCGGGACTTCAGTTTCTCCGCAGATGAGAAACACGTTCATTGTCGCAGTTCTTCGCGAAGACTCTTTGCTCCATCTTATGATTCGATCTAAACGGAGATTGGAAAATTGAGTTCAAATCCGGTAGCGGACTCGTGGGTAAAATTAATTTCCTTCACTCATAAAATATGGAAATTCTGTCCTCAAGAAACTATTCATCTCTTAATATACTTCGTGAGATGGCGCAGTGGTAAAACACTGAACTTCCATCCCGGAGGAATGCTGTTAAAATCTCCGTCCAATCATCCTGATTTAGGGTTCCGTACATTGATAAATGCAAATTACGGATTACGAAAAGGTTTCTTTCAAAAAGGGGTACGGCGGATGTAGTTTCCTACCCTTCCCATCGAGCGGAGTCATGCAGTGGTTACCATATTGGACTCGCATTCGGAAGGACAACTGTTCAAATACCCTTCCGGCCATTGGCTTTTAAGTTTCCGTAACAACTGCCGGGATGGTTCCTTTGCAAGGGGACGCCCGATTTCCTTCCCCGTCTTTTCATAACCCGAGCTTGAGCTCCGTCTCTAATGACAGGGCTGTCGACGAGACGTTATATTTTACTTTTCGTGTAACTTCACCCAATCCGGGCTTGATCTTCGCTTCTAATGATGTCGTCGTCGGCTGGATGTTAAAACTAATTTTCGTTGTGCAGCTATGAGAGTTGAAGTGGTACAAAACAAAAAGCCCAAAGTGGAGCAAATTCTCGGCAGACGCCAATGGATGGAGCTGTACTTTGTGGGGACTGCAGTTTCATATTACAATGTATTCAGTGAAAGTTGAAAAAATGACGCCTGGAAAAAAGCTGGCTTAAAGAACAGCTAAGCACAGGTACTGAGCCCTTCTTAGAAACAGAGTCAAAAATTGGTTTACAGTTGAGGAATTCGTTTCGGAACTCTATGAAAACTGGGCGGAACAGGATGCATTTAAAAAGTGATGTTGCAGAAGGAAGTTATTATTAAGGAAGCAAGTAGAGTTAGAGAACGGAGAGACATTAGAAAAGGAAATGAACCTATTGAGCCGTGGCGGTTTCATTTCATCTTTTCTTCCCCCTTCATTTGACGGCGCCCGGCTATGTGGCATGAATTACCCTTAGATTCCTGTGTGTTATACTAGCGCGGAGTCTTGAAAACAGCTGTCGGGTGTGGCCGTGTGGTTCTAGGCGCTTCAGTCTGGAACCGCGCGACCGCTACGGTTGCAGGTTCGAATCCTGCCTCGGGCATGGATGTGTGTGATGTCCTTAGGTTAGTTAGGTTTAAGTAGTTCTTTGTGGACTGATGACCTCAGATGTTAAGTCCCATAGTGCTCAGAGCCATTTGAACCATTTTTGAGTATTGAAAACACGTCGGAGCGTGTGGAATGGGAAATGTCTGCGTTCGCGACAAGAGGGCAACACGGACGATGGTCGGTCCGTAGGCTGTGTGGTCGATGGCTCTGTTTGTGTGGAAATCGGTTGATTGCGAGTGTACCGTTAGTGGCTGCATCGAAGTTTTCACCAAGCCCTTCAGTGTGCTTCAGCTGAATTTTCTTCCCTCATCTCCATGCTGTGCTCTTTCGGATGCTGACGTTTTGCACGGAGCTGAAATACTGGAATAACGACTTGTTGGTGTAGCAATGGTTGGTATCGATCGCGCTGTGATATGCCGGTCTTTGTGACTCTCGTTTTACGGACCTCAAAAAATTTTCTTATCCCTTGTAATTCTTGCTAACCACAACTGGTCTATTTCAGTTTGATGCATTTAATGGTTAATGCTTGTTCTACAAGTGTAACGGTGGCTGGTACTTGAAGTTTTGCCTTACTGTTGTTACTTGTTTACGCCACAAGCTGTCTGATTCCTTAAATCTAGTCCTATTTTTCTGTGAGGCGGCAGGGCATTTGTCGTTACCCTAGTGTTTAATGAAGTTGGGAATTCAGTGCTGTTGTTTTTAATGCCTTGGGATTTTTTCTTGGATTTATTACTTAACCTTCTAATCGTTTTAAGGAAATTTGTCGAACTAACGTACGCTGTTCAAACAGTGTTGTAGATCGTTCTGATATCTAAGTGCTATGGAAGAAAGCCTTACTAGCAAATGCTAGCAATTGGGTACCACCTCCTAGAGTTAAGCTCCTGTTCCTCATAGAAATTTCAGTGCAAGCAAGTCTCTGGCTGTGTAGCCTAGGTGACCTATGGATTGTTTTCCTGTTTCAAGTAACTTTCTGAGATTAGTGATTTCACCCTGTTCAGTTTAGTTGTTTTCCGGGTAACGTTTATTACGTTTCAAGTAACTTTCTGAGATTAGTGATTTCACCCTGTTCAGTTTAGTTGTTTTTCGGGTAACGTCTATTACGCAATCATTTTACCATTTTATGTTATTAGCGGTGTTTTCTCTGTGCAGTTTTGAGTAACGTTGCTGTTTGATTATTATGGCAGACTGGAAGGTTTTATGCCATCATGTTACTAAGGCGTGAGCGAATTACGTTTTGTTAACCTGTATATTGTAGCACATGCTTCACTTGAGGGGTGTTTGTTAACAGCTCTCAGCTTTAAGAGTTGTGGGTCCGCTGTTTGGGGCGACGCTGGACTGCAGGGAACTGTTGTTGTTATGAACCGGCATGGAGTTTTTCACGAGTGTTTGCGGCTACCCGACGTTACCTTAGCGAAGCTGAACTTCCTAGCAGCGTATTTCTTGAGTTAAGTTTGTTTATCCTACGCTCTTATTTACAAGCTCTCGTGTTAATATTTTCCGTCAAATATTTTACGTCTCTCCTGAAATGTGTAATATTATCCGATTTATGATTAACTCTCAAATTTTCTAAAATTAAATTATTTGGAAAATTTGGAAATGTGTGGTAAGGTCTTACGGGACCAAACTGCGGAGATCATCGGTCCCTAAGCTTACGCACTACTTAATCTAACTTAAACTGAGGACAACACACACACACACGCCCGAGGGAGGACTTAAACCTCTGACGCGTTAAATTATTTCACCCAGTACTTATTGATCTAAAATTCGGAAACTTTGAGGTTAATTTCACTTTCGGTTAATGTTTGAGATGTTCTTCTAACGAACTGCCATCACTTCCGCATTAAATTCATTCCACGCACGTAAAAGAAGATGTTGCTGGATGGTAACTGTTGGCACTTAACTTTCATGGTTGGTCTGTTCTGAAGAATGAATATTGGGACTTGCGATTTAGTAATCGCAGCTGCAGATGTACCTTTCAATGGCTAGTCTAATATTGAAATGAGTTTAAATTTCTTTTTTAAAAAACCATTTTAACACTCTTAAATGGGTATTTGTTCTTAAGGTTTTGACAGAGTAATTTTTTTCATTATTCCAAGACAAAATTGCTTTAATTAAGAAATGTCTTACCTTACTATGTTGCAATTTTGTATTTATTACTAATTTCTTGACTGTGGTTGATCAGTGCATTAAACTGATTATTTGTAAAAAATAAAAAGACCTATTGCTTTTTCTTTGACATGGTTAATGTTGTATTCCGTTTGTTAATATAATATGTTCTGTAAATAAATGTGAACTGCCAAAGGAAAACTGATGCGATTATCGTGGGTCCACCCTTCTATGTGTCCTTTTCCTTTCCCATCTTACGTAATTTGTGATTTCACTTATTGCATCTCTGTCCATTTGCCGATTTGTAATACTAGACTTGTGTGCAAAACTTAAGGACTGAGGTAACTTCTGCATGATGTGTCATTGCCCAGAAACATAACTTGGATCATACGAGGGTTACTCCAAAAGAAATGCACACTATTAAAAAAAAAAAAAAAGAAACATAAACAGAATATAATGAAAGTAATAGTAAAAAACGCAAAACACACATTTTAAACGTGAAACCACATGAACAGCAACACACATTCCATCCACGTTTAGTTAACCTAACAGAGACAGAACCACAAGAAAATTAAAAAAAATTTCTTGGAAAAAGGTTTGAAACACTGCACCAATAGCAAAGTGAACAATCAATACATAGAAAATCTCATAGTAGAAACTGAACACATCCTTACACGTGAAGAACAACAAAATAATTGTGAAATAAACATAGGACTGACAAGAGAACTAGTAAAAGAAGAAACAAAAGGCATAATAAAACAAACACAGCAGACACACAATAAGAACAACCAAAAATAAGTAGCCACTATGAAAAGATTAAAACAAACGTTAACAAACAATAACATATTAATAACAAGAGCAGACAAGGGAAATGTAACAGTACTCATGGATAACGGGCAATACATCACAAAAACCAAGGAATACATAAACACCAATGCCATAGAAAAACTGAAGTCAGATCCAACTACACGATTCCAGGCAAACGTGAAACAAACACTGAAAAACATTGAACACACACTCACAGACAAACAGAAATACTACATAACACAGAAAAACCCACAAGCACCAACACTCCGCAGTCAATCGAAAGTACATAAAGACGGAATGCCAATGAGAGCTGTTATCAACTTCAAGAAAGCCCCAACATACCACATAGCCAAACACCTCCAAAAGTTAGTTACAAAACACTATATAGAAGAAAACAACAGAATAGTGATAAACACAGGAAACCCAATAGAAAACATACAGAACATACAGGTACCACACAGAGCATCACTGATTTCATTCAACATAGTAAATATGTAGACCTCCATCCCTATCACAGAAACAATAGAAATCATAGAGCAAAATCTCTCATCCCACAGCAACCTCACCATAGATGCAATAAAAGAAATAACAGATATGCTCAGACTGACAACTGAACAAAAGTACTTTCAGTTTGAGAAAGAATATTATCTACAAAGTGAAGGACTGCCCATGAGATCCGCAATATCAGGAACACTAGCAAACATTTTCATCAGTCATCTAGAAAATAAAATATTTGAAAAGATAACCACTAACGAAAGTTTAAAAATCATATATTGGTACAGATACGTGGATGATATTATTTGTCTGGTAGATGAGCCAAGTGAAAAAATAGATGAACTCCATTCGGAAATAAACAGAGCTCATCAGAACATAAAATTCACACTTGAAAAAGAAAAAGAAAATCAAATAAATTTTCTTTACAATACAATAAAAAAGAAAATGGCAAACATACATTTAACATCTTTAGAAAACCAACAGCCACAGACACAATAATACATTCCACATCCAACCACCCACACAGCCAGAAACTTGCAGCACTAAGACACATGTTACATAGATTAAACCGAATCCCACTCAACAAGTGAAACTATGAACAAGCAATGAGTACAATCATACAAATAGTTAGGAACAACGGGTATGACACACATGTGGTACACAGGCTCAATCAAAAAATAAAAACACAAATTCAAAACAAACATAACATTTCCAGAATACAAGAGAACTCACAAGTTGAAAACTTACAAACACACTCAACAAACACACACAATGACAACACCACACAGAAAAGAACCAGATGGTACACCATGACCTACACACATAAACTAACACTCAGAGTTGCAAAAATCCTAAAGAGATAGGGCTTCAAAATAGCATATAAGCCTGGGCAAACCTCCAATCACACCTAAGCCAGCCAGCTACCAAGAGGGACAAATTCCAACAATCAGGAATATACAAACTTGAATGTCAAAGTTGTGATGCAGTATACATAGGCATGACATGCAGGAATTTTGAAACACGATACAAAGAACATATCAGATGTTGGAAGTATGAAACAAACCATTCCACATTTGCAGAACATTTAAAACACCATAACCATCATCCTACAAACATGGAACAAGAAATGAAAATGATGAGAATAAGCAACCATGACAAACATCTTATACAAAAGCAAGAAAACTTCCACACACAGAAAGCCATAGCAGAAAACAAACATGTGATAAATGAACTAACACACATCAGCACAGGCTCCGTACTACATGTAATAAAGGAAATGATAAGATAAAACAAAAAAACTCCTCCCCCTTCACCTTCTGGACACTTCCACACACAGAAAGCCATAGCAGAAAACAAACATGTGATAAATGAACAAACACACATCAGCACAGGCTCCGTACTACACGTAATAAAGGAAATGATAAGATAAAACAAAAAAAAACTCTTCCCCCTTCACCTTCTGGACCCCCCCCCCCCACACACACACACAAATACATACACGAACAGATCACAGATACTTCAATAATTACAATCGAAAGTTTGGCAATAACATTCGATCTGTGGCAAAAACATTTGACAGTCGGCAACAGAAACCAAAATATTGCATTGAAACAAGCGTTCAGTTCATAGGGCTGTGGAATGTGGGGAAAAAACTGCAAATTGGCATTCATAAGAAGAAGAACACCAAAAATGCAACAGGAGCGTAGTATGTAAGAAATTGTCCACGCAACTTGTAAGTGCAGTCCAAAACATTACTACTTAATAGGAAATGCCAACCACCAGAACTGGTTATATAACCTATAGGTACAGTGACAAAAATGTTAATTAAATAGTAACATATGTACATATTCCAGGCCACTGATGATGCCTTACAGAAAATAAAGGCGAAACGCGTATGGCACTAAAATTGAATTTTATTCAGTTGCTGTCAGACGGTTCATAAGTAAAAATTATCAATATACCGTAATATCCACGTACTGCTTCCTACGCAGTACATCCTTCATTGAGAGAACAGATGGAAGTCAGAAGGTGTGAGTGAGGGAGAACAGACTAGTGAAGTTTTGTGAGCTCCTCTGGGATGCAAAGACTTGTGTGAGGCCTTGCGTTGTCACGGATGAGAAGAAGTTCGTTTGCATTTTTGTGGCGATGAACACGTATTAGTAGTTTCTTTAATTTCCTGAGGATAGCACAATGCACCTCAGAGTTGACCGTTGCACAATGAGGGAAGACGTGAAGCAAAATAACCTCTTCAGAGTCCCAGCAGACCATTGCTAAGACTCTACCGGCTGGCAAAAATGTGGTGTAGCGCTACTCTGTGGACTATCGTTTTCTTCGAAGTGATGAGCCCATATTTCACCAGCTGCAACGATTTTCGACAAAACATTGTCACTATCGCGCAAGAAATTCCGCACAGATGGCCCTTCGTTGCTCTTCATGGCCATCTGTTAGGCCAGGGGTTCCCAAAAAAATTTCTCGAGGACCCCCTCATGCACCATGATTGGTACCTTGTCATATCACAGTATCAAGTACCTAAAAAAGCCAAATTAAGAGTCTTTTTATACGTTTTCTATCTTTGATACTTAGAAAAAAACTCTGACATATTCATTCTGGAAAAGATAGAGCTTAATTTTTTTTCAATTTAGCCATCATTGTTATTGTTAAATTTTTGTTTATTGCTCAAAATCTTTGTCTTCAAATCTGGGTGTTTAGTATAACAAACTCCTTAAAAAAATAAAAATTGAGTATGAACTGAAAATGACAGGAAAAATTAAAACTGAGTGTATTGCTCTTTCAAGTGTAATACATTTGAGATCGCATTGAGTAGACATGTGTAAAAAACAAGAAAACACTAATTTCATACAAGGTATTATTTATTTGAAAAAATGCAGTTACAACAGAGTACTCCATCAGTATACAGTTAGTTTTAATTTTCAGTTCTTAATGATATGAGTTCAATTTGACCTTTGAGTCCATTATTTCTGAAATATTAGGTTCTAAACTTGCAACAGGATTCACTCTGAAATCCGACCGCATGTCGAGCCGATTCCTATATTTGTTTTTCATGAAACACATGGAAGAAAATGCTTGCTCACACCGATATGTGGTTGCAAATGGAAGGATCTTTTTCATTGCCTTATCTCCAAGTTTCTTGTAGTCCTTGAGTGCTGATGCCCAGAAGTCAGTAATTTTATCACCGATGTTTCAATTGACTGTCAGTTGTCAGCTGCAAAGAGGCAGTGCACGCAGTCTAACGGCATACGGTAGAACTATTTGCTTCTATCTAATTCTAGTTTTGCGCTAGAGTGTGCTGGTGTCAGTTGGCTCTAGGCAGACGCTAGACGCAGAAGTTACCGTTCACTAAAGCTCTGCTCATGCAGGAAGTGGCCAAAACAAAAAAATCTGTTATCATACGAAATATATTTAATATATTTTTTATTCTAATAGCATCTTGCGGACCCCTCTGGCATAGCTCGCGGACCCCTGGGGGTCCGTGGACCACTTCTTGGGAACCACTGTGTTAGGCGGTGAGGAATCCAGCAGGCACACACCTTTGAAACCCCAACTCCTGAACAAATGTGTCGGTACCACTAACACAGACTCCCAGTTGAGCAGCGAGGTGTTTTATTGTTATCCGTCGATCATCTCGAACCAGAGTGTCCGCACGTTCCAACACTGCAGAAGAGCTGTGAGTGGCCGGCCGGCACCCGGGAGATCGGACATGTTTACGTGGCCTTGTTGCGACGATGCTAGGCGCCTCGCCCAACGACTCACCGTGCTTTTGTTTACAGCCAGGTCTCTGTAGATATTCTGGTACTGCCTATGAACATGTGTTATGCTCTGGTTTTTCGCCAAACAAAACTCAATGACAGCTCTCTACTTGGAACGCAGCTCCCATACAGACGCTATTTTGAAGCCTATGTATAGAGCCGCAACCCATCGAAACTTCATGAAACTACAGGCTCTGAGAGGTTACATTCCACGATGCCTCACAACAATTGTCGCAATTTTTCAAGCAAAACTGGCCGAGAAGGGACGTGTTGCCCTACTTATTGTACACCCCTCATATACACTACCGGCCGTTAAAATTGCTACACCACGAAGATGACGTGCTACAGACGCGAAATTTAATCGACAGGGAAGAATATGCTGTGATACGCAAATGATTAGCTTTTCAGAGCATTCACACATGGTATGCGCCGGTGGCGACACCTACAACGTGCTGACTTGAGGAAAGTTTCCAACCGATTTCTCTTACACAAACAGCACTTGACCGGCGTTGCCTGGTGAAACGTTGTTGTGATGCCTTGTGTAAGGAGGAGAAATGCGTACCATCACGTTTCCGACTTTGATAGCGGTCTGATTGTAGCCTATCGCGATTGCGGTTTTACCGTATCACGACATTGCTGCTCACGTTGGTCGAGATCCAATGACTGTTAGCAGAATATGGAATCGGTGGGTTCAGGAGGGTAATACGGAACGCCGTGCTGGATCCCAATGGCCTCGTATCACTGGCAGTCGAGATGACAGGCATCTTATCCGCATGGCTGTAACGGATCGTGCAGCCACGTCTTGATCCCTGAGGCAACAGATGGGGACGTTTGCAGCAGCATGGACCGTCAGCTCGGAGACCGTGGATGCGGTTACCCTTCACGCTGCATCACAGACAGGAGCGCCTGCGATGGCGTACTCAACGACGAACCTGGGTGCACGAATGGCAAAACGTCATTTTTTCGGATGAATCCAGGTTCTGTTTACAGCATCATGATGGTCGCATCCGTGTTTGGCGACATCGCGGTGAACGCACATCGGAATCGTGTATTCGTCAACGCCATACTGGCGTATCACCCGGCGTGATGGTATGGGGTGCCATTGGTTACATGTCTCGGTCATCTCTTGTTCGCATTGACGGCATTCTGAACAGTGGATGTTACATTTCAGAAGTGTTACGACCCGTGGCTCTACCCATCATTCGATCCCTGCGAAACCCTACATTTCAGCAGGATAATGCACGACCGCATGTTGCAGGTCCTGTACGGGCCTTTCTGGATACAGAAAATGTTCGACTGCTTCCCTGGCCAGCACATTCTCCAGATTTCTCACCATTTGAAAACGTCTGGTCAATCGTCGCCGAGCAACTGGCTCGTCACAATACGCCAGTCACTACTCTTGATGAACTGTGGTATGGTGTTGAAGCTGCATGGACAGTTGTACCTCTACACGCCATCCAAGCTCTGTTTGACTCAATGCCCAGGCGTATCAAGGCCGTTATTACGGCCAGTGGTGGTTGTTCTGGGTACTGATTTCTCAGGATCTATGCACTCAAATTGCATGAAAATGTAATCACATGTCAGTTCTAGTATAATATATTTGTCCAATGAGTACCCGTTAATCATCTGCATTTCTTCTTGGTGTAGCAATTTTAATGACCAGTAGCGTATTAGCTTTTCTAAGTTTAGAGCATAATACTCATCACGACATAAATTAATCCCGAAAGTGTGTGTGTAGTGTATTAGCTTTTCTAAGTTTAGAGTATAATAAACTCATCATGGCATAAATTAATCCCCAAAGTGTGTCTGACGAAACTCCCTCACAACACGAAACAGCATATTGACAGGCGTAACATCAGCAATCATAATAACGCAATCTAAAAATCAAACTAATATTTCCCTAAAATGTGTAATGATTGGGCTGCAGGAAATGAGGAACGTAAACCGTCTAACAGCTTAGACCAATCTAGAGTGGGCGATACACTTTTCTGACCGTTAGTGTGAAAGTGTCATTGTGTGGCAACAGACAGCATAGTGTTGAAGACTGTCGATCGCGGCACCCGCTCATCGGAAAGTGCGGACTAGAATTCCAGACCACTTTCGGAGAACATGAATTATTCATGAAGCTGGGATGAAATATTCAGACGCATCACACGGTGTAATAGCACCGTTTGTTGGCGGATGCATTGAATATGTAATCGCTTCTGAAAGACTGATTGCTCACGTGTTCCTACAAGGCTGCATGGACTAAACAGGGGCGTACCGTGGACTGTGTCTCGGATAAACATAGTTCACGCGTGATGAAACGCTGCTACCGTGACGTCCGGCAATTTGTGTAGGCTCACCTGCACCACTGTAGTGGTATATCCGTTACGAAAGCACATTTGCTACTGGCGCTAGGCTACGACGGGTGACGAAACGAGCGATTGTTTTGACATTAATTCCATGCCATGGATAAGCACCTGACGGTTGTAACATCTCTGTTCGTTGTCTGCCGACGACGTATAGCTTCATTAGTAGTGGTGAAGGGCGTAATCTTTCGACTCACAGGCGTTTAATCCTTGGGTGGTACTTGTCCAAGGTGAGCTTTATTATGAATGTTCTGTAGATTAATCTGTCTTTTGGGTACCAGTTCACTGATATAACACGAAATATTTTGTTTTTGCACTTGACAAAATACTAATAACACGAGTAAAAAGACTGTTGTGACGTGAACGAAAGTTGCGGAACTTCACTGGTTTGGAGTCGTAGAAAAAGAATGTGTTTTTAGCTTTTTTATTAGCTCTAGTTTTGGAGATAAACATTAATATAACACCAGCGAAAACAATGCTCAACAGCAGGATATGAAACTATTTTTTAAAATGAAAGTGGGATTTAAACAACCTATACTTAACTCAACAATAGGAAGATAAGTGAATACAAAAGTCTCTGGGCACCTATAGATGAGGACACTTTGTTTGGTAGGCTACTGTAGTACTGTTCCGGGGCATTCGAAGCTACGTCCGGCAGGAGTATGCAATCGTAGAACAGATCCACCGAGGCTGATAGCTTCATTCCATGGTTGATATGTCTTGGTGGAACAGTCCAACGTGCTCATAACTCATTTTCTGCAGTTTTTCTGAAAGCCAAGTGGAGAAAGTGCAATTTGAGTGTCATGCTACAACCTAAGCGATGATACTTGTCTAGCAGGATATTCACCAGATCAACACGCACGGACGTATAATAAATCGCGTCACTAAGAATGAGTTGTGTGATACATATTAAAGTTAATAGGCGTGTTCAAACAATTGAAAGGTTATCTTTACGCCAGTTTCGCGACAGTCGCAGAAGAGTGGTGCTAATAGAGCCACTATGAGGATGCAAATAAAGTTTGCTTTAAGTACAGCCTGTAACGGCTGTGAGTGTTAGTTATCTTTAATATTAGACGTGATGAGTTGATGCTGATCAAGAATGTATTTAAGGCGGCAAAAACGCCATTATCAACACCTCACTGAGTTTGAACGATATCCTGTGACAGGATTACGAGAAGCTAGATGTTCCATCTGTGATATTGTAGAAAGATTATATTAAATTTCAGCCTCCAGTTGCATAAGCAAATAAACTTTACCTAGGTTTCGGCTATAATAGTGTAGGCTTCTTCAGAATGTCACAATATAAAATTAAAATTAAAACATGCCAGATATTGTCCTTGTCAAATTTAAAATGTTGGTGCTACAGTACATAGTCATAAGACTGCGTCACTTCACTGATGTTTTGCCGATAGGCCACACCAACCGGTCAGACAGGTGGGCCGCAGACGCTGAGTCGTAACTGGGCGCGCGGGCAGCGAGCAGCGAGCTCAGCAGGTGGTCCGGAGTAATATTGACTTAAAACCAGTAAATGTTAACTGAGATGATTATGGAAAATAGTTTATTACAATAGTTCTGAGTTTTTAATGGCATCAAAACCATAACTCACTGAAACTGCCGTCCCATAAAAGGCAAAAGACATATAAAAGTGTACTGTACATAAGTATGAATAAACATTAATTGATAACATTAGTTGTTATAAGAGCTAAAAATGTTACTGGCAAATAAACCATAATAACTGAAGTTACCAAAAAAAAAAATGGTTCAAATGGCTCTGAGCACTATGGACTTAACATCTGTGGCCATCAGTCTCCTAGAACTTATAACTACTTAAACCTAACTAGCCTAAGGACATCACACACATCCATGCCCGAGGCAGGATTCGAACCTGCGACCGTAGCGGTCATGCGGTTCCAGACTGAAGCGCCTAGAACCGAACGGCCACTGAAGTTACAGTTTTATGAGATGCAATGACGTTGTATGAATGATAATAAGGACAATTGTCTCATATAGGTTAGCGGTTAGATATACCGGGTGATTAAAAAGTCTGTATAAATTTGAAAACTTAATAAACCACGGAATAATGTAGATAGGGAGGTAAAAATTGACACATATGCTTGGAATGACATGGGGTTTTATTAGAACAAAAAAAAGTTCGCAAAATGTCCGACAGATGGCTCTGGACAGCAAAACGTCAGTGACTGCTACCGTGATGGGTGAGAGATACGCCGATATGTTACAGAATCGCATCATCCCCAGCCTGGCTGATAAACACCTGCTGGAACGTACGAAGTTTTTGCAGGATGGCGCTCCACCCCACATTGCTAGACGCGTGAAAGATCTCTTGCGCGCGTCGTTTGGTGATGATCGTGTGCTCAGCCGCCACTTTCGTCATTCTTGGCCTCCCAGGTCCCCAGGCCTTAGTCCGTGCGATTATTGGGTTTGGGGTTACCTGAAGTCGCAAGTGTATCGTGATCGACCGACATCTCTAGGGATGCTGAAAGACAACATCCGACGCCAATCCCTCACCATAGCTCCGGACATGCTTTACAGTGCTGTACACAACATTATTCCTCGACTACAGCTGTTGTTGAGGAATGACGGTGGACATATTGAGCATTTCCTGTAAAGAACATCATCTTTGCTTTGTCTTACTTTGTTATGCTAATTATTGCTATTCTGATCAGATGAAGCGCCATCTGTCGGACATTTTTTGAACTTTTGTAGTTTTTTGGTTCTAATAAAACCCCATGTCATTCCAAGCATGTGTGTCAATTTGTACTCTCTGTCTACATTATTCCGTGATTTATTCAGTTTTCAAATTTATACTGACTTTTTGATCACCCAGTACAGTGTGTGATCAGCAATTAATACATAAGAAAACCAGTAGGCTGTATGTCATAGCCAGCTATTGACGTAGATAGAAGACATATTAAGTAATGGATTTATCGGATAATAGGTGCGTACACCGCTACAGAACATTATGAAGACAGTATAGTCAGTGGACTAGCCTTAAATTTATAGAAAATCACAACGATTACGTGAAATGCGTGTGTAAACGTAAGGATAAGAGAGCAATGGCATCGGACGACATTGAAAGTCCCGCATCATCATGGTAGACCAAGTAAAGGCTGAAATCTTTCGAAGAAGTTCTTATTTTTCAACTGCAATTGATCATTAAGCAAGTTGTCTTTATCGTAAAGGAAGTGTTTGAAAATTTGCATTTCTTTGAGTGTATCTAGCCTGCATCCTTTAGTTTCTTGGTTTAAGATCTCTGTGTTTTGTTAGTGGGTTAGGGGCATGGGCCATTTGGATTAGATGCTCTGCAAATGTCGAGCTACGGGTTCCATCTCCACTTTTTGTGGTTAAATGCTCTTTGTATCTAGCCGATAAAGCTCTTCCTGTCTGACCTACGTAATAACTAGGGCAATCACTACAGGTAATTTTGTAAACAGATCGTGAGAATTTATCGTTAGTGTTACTTAGAGAGTGGATTAAGTTCTTTTTAAGGCTATTATTAGTGGAATAGGCGACTTTAAAGCCGCGACTCTTTATGTAGGGCGCATCTTTTAGCTGAAAACTGCTTTTAAGTCAGTATTACTCCGCACGTGCATTCGCACGACCACCAGCTGAACTCGCTGCGTCGTTGCCCGGGGCGCCCAGTTACGACTCAGCGCCCGCTGCCCACATGTCTGACCCGTTGGTGTGGCCTATCGGCAAAACATGAGCGAAGTGACACAGTCTTATGACAATGTACTGTAGCACCAGTATTTTAAGTTTGACAAGGCCAATATCTGGCATGTCTTAATTTTAATTTTATATTGTGACATTCTGAAGAACGCTACATTAGTATAGCCGAAACCTAGGTAACGTTCACTTGCGTATGCAACTAGAGGCTGAAATTTAATATAATTGTATTTTACAGTTGCAGACTCTGCTGCACCATGCTAAAAATATTCAAAGTTGTAGAAAGGCTTGGCTGGAATTTAGCCACTGTACATGATTTCTGGGAGCGGTGCTCACGACAATGTACTCGTACAGTCAAAAGAAGACCGGACTGCGGACGTCTCGGTGACACTACAGAGAGGGAAAACCATCGTGTTCGGCGTATGGCTCTGGCACATCGTACTGCGTCTGCAGCAGAAATTTGAGCAGCACAATGGCACAACGAACTGTTACAAATCGCCTACTTCAAAGACAGCTCCGAACAAGACGCCCTGTAGCGTACATTCCACTGACCCCAAACCACCGCCATTTCAGACTTCACTGGTGTCAAGCGAGAGCTCATTGAAAGGCAGGGTGGAGGCTTGTGGTGTTTTCTGATGAAAGCTGGTTCTACCTCAATAGCAGTGATAGCCGTGTGCTGGTTGAACGATGCCACTTGAGGGCCTACAACTAAACTCTCTGAGTGCTAGACACACTGGACGTACACCTGGCCTTATGGTCTGGAGTGCGATTTCATAAGACAGACTGCAGTTCTGCACGTCAGTCTGGTGATTCGACCTGTTATACTGCCATTCATGATCTGCATTCCAGGAGGGTATTTTCCAACAGGATAACGCTCGCCTACATGCCGCTGTTGTAATCCAACATGCTCTACAGAGTGACGACATTTTACCTTGGCCTGCTCGACAACCATATCCGTCTCCAGTCGAGCACATATGCGACATCATCGCACGACAACTCCAGCTTCAGCCAAAACAGCATTAATTGACCCTGTACGCACCGACAAAGTGCGACATGCATGAACTCCATTCCACAAACTGCCATCCGGCACTTGTAAAACACAATGCATGCATGTTTGCATGCTTCAATTCGACATTATCGTGCTTACGCAGGTTATTAATGTACGAGCATTTCAAATTTGGAATGGCTTATCTCGTACGTACATTAACCTGTGATTTTGCGATCACTTAAATATGTTATTTAGACAAACTATTCCTGAAATTTCGTACTCTAATTATTTTTTAGTGTTGCGATTTTTTTCCGTCAGTGTCATTTTCTGCTAGGCTGTTCACCTATACGTCACGCACAACACTGTTAAAGGCTTGCCAAGCTTGTTTCTCATTGCAGTGTAAGACTTTGCCACGCTTATTGCGCATTGCCCTGTAGGACTAACTTAAGAGAAAACCTTAAGAACAAGGACATGTGGGAAGCCTGTAATAATTTTCATAGTCAAACCCTTCTTAAAATTTCATTCTCTTTATTTTCAGCCAGAACATATAAATATACAGTGTGTTTCAAAAAGAATGAGATAATTTCAGAACTCCATATTTATTGATAAAAATATTCTACAACACGGTATTGATTGCAAAGTACTCACAAAATCTTAAAGTTTTAGCTATGCTATCATAAACCCTCAGTGAGTCCGCCAGTAACAGCACGAACAACATCTAGACGATAACTAAATTCGTCATAAACGTTGCACGTTGTCTCTTATTTTACAGAAGTTGGGTGGCTGTTATTCTGTTCTTCACTTCTTCAACGTCACTAGGGAGATGTACACATTGTCCTTCACATATCCTCACAAGAAAAAATCGCATGGGGTCATGACTATCGACCTTGGATGCTAAGAATGCTGGGAAGTGTCTCGGGCGTCGTCCAGCGTTGAGGCTGTGTCACTGGGAAACTGACGGACGTTTTTGTGCCAGGGTGGTGGAGCTCCATCCTGTTGGAAAATGAAGTCATCGAAGTAATCCTGCATTTGTGGCTAAAGCAAACTCTGCAGAATTTGAAGATAACTCATTCCAGTCACTGCGTTTTCCTCAAAAAGAAGGGACTGTACACTTTTTCATGAGAAATGACACAAAAACGTTCGCTTTAGCTGAGGCTCTTTCATGCTCAACAATGTCATGATGGTTCTGGAGTTCCCATATGTGCGTGTCATGTCGGCTTATTTTACTGCTAACATGAAATATTGCGTCATCACTGAAAACCAACCGTGATAAAAATGTATTGGCTTCCATGTCCTCTACATCTACATCTACATTCATACTCCGCAAGCCACCCAACGGTGTGTGGCGGAGGGCACCTTACGTGTCACTGTCATTACCTCCCTTTCCTGTTCCAGTCGCGTATGGTTCGCGGACAGAACGACTGTCTGAAAGCCTCCGTGCGCGCTCTAATCTCTCTAATTTTACATTCGTGATCTCCTCGGGAGGTATAAGTAGGGGGAAGCAATATACTCGATACCTCATTCAGAAACGCACCCTCTCGAAACCTGGCGAGCAAGCTACACCGCGATGCAGAGCGCCTCTCTTGCAGAGTCTGCCACTTGAGTTTATTAAACATCTCCGTAACGCTATCACGGTTACCAAATAACCCTGTGACGAAACGCGCCGCTCTTCTTTGGATCTTCTCTATCTCCTCCGTCAACCCGACCTGGTACGGATCCCACACTGATGAGCAATACTCAAGTATAGGTCGAACGAGTGTTTTGTAAGCCACCTCCTTTGTTGCTGGACTACATTTTCTAAGCACTCTCCCAATGAATCTCAACCTGGTACCCGCCTTACCAACAATTAATTTTATATGATCATTCCACTTCAAATCGTTCCGCACGCTTACTAGCCCGCATCTCGTGGTCGTGCGGTAGCGTTCTCGCTTCCCACGCCCGGGTTCCCGGGTTCGATTCCCGGCGGGGTCAGGGATTTTCTCTGCCTCGTGATGGCTGGGTGTTGTGTGATGTCTTTAGGTTAGTTAGGTTTAAGTAGTTCTAAGTTCTAGGGGACTGATGACCTAAGATGTTAAGTCCCATAGTGCTCAGAGCCATTTGAACCATTTTTGAACCGCACGCTTACTCCCAGATATTTTACAGAAGTAACTGCTACCAGTGTTTGTTCCGCTATCATATAATCATACAATAAAGGATCCTTCTTTCTATGTATTCACAATACATTACATTTGTCTATGTTAAGGGACAGTTGCCACTCCCTGCACCAAGTGCCTATCCGCTGCAGATCTTCCTGCATTTCGCTACAATTTTCTAATGCTGCAACTTCTCTGTACACTACAGCATCATCCGCGAAAAGCCGCATGGAACTTCCGACACTATCTACTAGGTCATTTATATATATTGTGAAAAGCAATGGTCCCATAACACTCCCCTGTTGCACGCCAGAGGTTACCTTAACGTCTGTAGACGTCTCTCCATTGATAACAACATGCTGTGTTCTGTTTGCTAAAAACTCTTCAATCCAGCCACACAGCTGGTCTGATATTCCGTAGGCTCTTACTTTGTTTATCAGGCGACAGTGCGGAACTGTATCGAACGCCTTCCGGAAGTCAAGAAAAATAGCATCTACCTGGGAGCCTGTATCTAATATTTTCTGGGTCTCATGAACAAATAACGCGAGTTGGGTCTCACACGATCGCTGTTTCCGGAATCCATGTTGATTCCTACATAGTAGATTCTGGGTTTCCAAAAACGACATGATACTCGAGCAAAAAACATGTTCTAAAATTCTACAACAGATCGACGTCAGAGATATAGGTCTATAGTTTTGCGCATCTGCTCGACGACCCTTCTTGAAGACTGGGACTACCTGTGCTCTTTTCCAATCATTTGGAACCCTCCGTTCCTCTAGAGACTTGCGGTACACGGCTGTTAGAAGGGGGGCAAGTTCTTTCGCGTACTCTGTGTAGAATCGAATTGGTATCCCGTCAGGTCCAGTGGACTTTCCTCTGTTGAGTGATTCCAGTTGCTTTTCTATTCCTTGGACACTTATTTCGATGTCAGCCATTTTTTCGTTTGTGCGAGGATTTAGAGAAGGAACTGCAGTGCGGTCTTCCTCTGTGAAACAGCTTTGGAAAAAGGTGTTTAGTATTTCAGCTTTACGCGTGTCATCCTCTGTTTCAATGCCATCATCATCCCGGAGTGTCTGGATATGCTGTTTCGAGCCACTTACTGATTTAACGTAAGACCAGAACTTCCTAGGATTTTCTGTCAAGTCTGTACATAGAATTTTACTTTCGAATTCACTGAACGCTTCTCGCATAGCCCTCCTTACGCTAACTTTGACATCGCTTAGCTTCTGTTTGTCTGAGAGGTTTTTGCTGCGTTTAAACTTGGAGTGAAGCTCTCTTTGCTTTCGCAGTAGTTTCCTAACTTTGTTGTTGTACCACGGTGGGTTTTTCCCGTCCCTCACAGTTTTACTCGGCACGTACCTGTCTAAAACGCATTTTACGATTGCCTTGAACTTTTTCCATAAACACTCAACATTGTCAGTGTCGGAACAGAAATTTTCGTTTTGATCTGTTAGGTAGTCTGAAATCTGCCTTCTATTACTCTTGCTAAACAGATAAACCTTCCTCCCTTTTTTTATATTCCTATTAACTTCCATATTCAGGGATGCTACAACGGCCTTATGATCACTGATTCCCTGTTCTGTACATACAGAGTCGAAAAGTTCGGGTCTGTTTGTTATCAGTAGGTCCAAGATGTTATCTCCACGAGTCGGTTCTCTGTTTAATTGCTCGAGGTAATAGTGCACTCAGTATAATGTCACTCGATGCTCTGTCCCTACCACCCGCCCTAAACATCTGAGTGTCCCAGTCTATATCTGGTAAATTGAAACCTCCACCTAAGACTATAACATGC
Source organism: Schistocerca nitens (assembly GCF_023898315.1). Taxonomy (NCBI): domain Eukaryota; kingdom Metazoa; phylum Arthropoda; class Insecta; order Orthoptera; family Acrididae; genus Schistocerca; species Schistocerca nitens. The sequence goes on along the minus strand of NC_064620.1, from coordinate 168,383,925 downwards.
TGAGGAAATTTATGTGAAATGTATTCCAAATTTTCTCTCAGTTGTTCTGCCACTAACGCTGCTGAGTCGGGAGGTCGGTAAAAGGTGCCAATTATTAACCCAGCTCGGTTGTTGAGTGTAACCTCCACCCATAATAATTCACAGGAACTATCCACTTCTACTTCACTACAGGATAAACTACTACTAACAGCGACGAACACTCCACCACCGGTTGCATGCAATCTATCCTTCCTAAACACCGTCTGTACCTTTGTAAAAATTTCGGCAGAATTTATCTCTGGCTTAAGCCAGCTCTCTGTACCTATAACGATTTCAGCTTCGGTGCTTTCTATCAGCGCTTGAAGTTCCGGTACTTTACCAACGCAGCTTCGACAGTTTACAATTACAATACCGATTGCTGCTTGGTCCCCGCATGTCCTGACTTTGCTCCGCACCCTTTGAGGCTGTTGCCCTTTCTGTACTTGCCCGAGGCCATCTAACCTAAAAAACCGCCCAGTCCACGCCACACAACCCCTGCTACCCGTGTAGCCGCTTGCTGCGTGTAGTGGACTCCTGACCTATCCAGCGGAACCCGAAACCCCACCACCCTATGGCGCAAGTCGAGGAATCTGCAGCCCACATGGTCGCAGAACCGTCTCAGCCTCTGATTCAGACCCTCCACTCGGCTCTGTACCAAAGGTCCGCAGTCAGTCCTGTCGACGATGCTGCAGATGGTGAGCTCTGCTTTCATCCCGCTAGCGAGACTGGCAATCTTCACCAAATCAGATAGCCGCCGGAAGCCAGAGAGGATTTCCTCCGATCCATAGCGACACACATCATTGGTGCCGACATGAGCGACCACCTGCAGATGGGTGCACCCTGTACCCTTCATGGCATCCGGAAGGACCCTTTCCACATCTGGAATGACTCCCCCCGGTATGCACACGGAGTGCACATTGGTTTTCTTCCCCTCTCTTGCTGCCATTTCCCTAAGGGGCCCCATTACGCGCCTGACGTTGGAGCTCCCAACTACCAGTAAGCCCACCCTCTGCGACCGCCCGGATCTTGCAGACTGAGGGGCAACCTCTGGAACAGGACAAGCAGCCATGTCAGGCCGAAGATCAGTATCAGCCTGAGACAGAACCTGAAACCGGTTCGTCAGACAAACTGGAGAGGCCTTCCATTCAGCCCTCCGGAATGTCTTTCGCCCCCTGCCACACCTTGAGACGACCTCCCACTCTACCACAGGTGAGGGATCAATGCGGGCAGTATCCCGGGCAACCACAGTCTTAGTCCGATCGGGGGATGCGTGGGACGAGCTGGCCGTCCCCGACAAACCCCCATCCGGACCCCCACAGTGATGCCCATTGGCAACAGCCTCAAGCTGTGTGACCGAAGCCAACACTGCCTGAAGCTGGGAGCGAAGGGATGCCAACTCAGCCTGCATCCGAACACAGCAGTTGCAGTCCCTATCCATGCTAAAAACTGTTTTGCAAAGAACGTCTGAACTAATCTACAGAGAGCGCAAACAAATCGACAAAATTTAAACGGTTATTAAAATACAAGATTGCCTAGTAAATGCAGTAATGCTGCTACTTGCGCACTGCTGACACACTGCTCGGCGGCGGAAGGAGACTACGCGATTTTACACTATTCAGGTACGAAAACGCGATGCTACAACTCTCAAATACTATAATACCCCCGAAATTTATGTATCAAACAATGCAAGTACCAAAAACACTCAAAGAAATTAAGAATTAAACTATGTAACAAATGAGTGAGCTAGGAGTATACGACTTGCTGCTGCAGCTGCTTATCCAACGGCGGCAGGGAGCTCTAGCAGAGCATTGCTTAAGTCAACCAGTTTAATTTTATCACCAATCCGAAGAGCTTGCGCTAATTATACTCTGTATGGTTTATAGACCAAACGACGCGGCGAGAAGACTTTCGTGGACGCCGCTCACTCTTTTGCCGACCTCTTTCCATCATACAATCAGAAGTGCGAGGTCGACTTTGACTCTTATCTTTGCACACGAATCCTGTCTCTTCAAATTGGCGATACGAACGACGAATGTTTTTGGGTTTAGGCAGATCAGTGTCAAAACTCCGACGAAAGGCGCGCTAGAATGAAATCACTGACTCAGTCTTTGCAAACTGCAGCACACAAAACGCCTTCTGTTGAGCGGACGCCATCTTACTTCTGACTGACTGAAAACTGAGAAGACGCATCAACTGACATCTAACGACAATTTACTGACACTCTAGGCCACGCCCATTCAGACAACACACATTCCCTTGCCGGTATGTCTCATGTTTGAGAGTTATTGCCGTACAAAATCAGGTCACTCTTTTTGAAACACCCTGTATTTCTCTCTATGGCTTTCACTCCTGTTACACAATATTTTTTACATTTGTTACTAGAAACCAAATGGTGAAACATTACTTTCTTTTAGGTGCGTCATCTAACAACTACTAAGAATACTGTAAGTAAGACTTGTTACACAAAGTTAGACAACAGGTCCAAAAATAGCTATTGCTCGCCAAATAACTTGGAATGAATGCTGAGATCATATGCTTGAAAGGTGTCATGACCAGTTTCCTTCCCTATCCTTCTATGAACTTGAGCTTTGTCTTTAATGACCTCGTCATCGACGGGGCGTTAAACCCATTTAATTCCTTTGTAGATGCATCATTTAAAAGCCGCTCTTAGTTCGAACATACGTTATGAGCCTGGAATTTGGTAGACTACTGTGATTAACGGAAACCAGTGCAGATAAGGTTTGGACACGTGTTGTGAATGTGGGTATGGTAGACATTTACCGATGCAGTTTGTTGTTCGAGGAATGTTGTACAGATTTTGTCAACAGCTGGGGTTTGTGCTTCCTCTAACAAAGTGTTTCACGCTCGAATTTTGTGTCTTGATCCCATTTTCCTAATGTCAATAACTCTTCCGATCAGTGTCTTTTCCTGCAGTTCACTCTCGTTGTCACCGATGACGTTAGTTCCTAATTACGATAGCAGTAACTTTTCCATTAACTTTTCCTTTTCTTATTCCCTGTAATCAGGAGTTTTTCGTCTCCGTGTGGAGTATATAACTTGCCTGAGGTTCCTCCTCACTGTTAGCTGACGTATTTTTCTATTGGTGACGTTTGTGTCGGCGGATCCCAGAGGTTCCTCTCAGAAGCGTCTTCTCTGCCCGAAGAAGTTTATTTTTGGTTAGTTTTAGACAACTTCAATTTGGGAAGGTCAGTTGAGTAGCGAAAACAACTTTGCGACGTCAAATATGTGTTGTATAATGGAGATTACTTTGAACTTCAGTAAAGGTATTTTGTTTGTAACTCGTGCTTGTCAGACCTTTCATCGGAATTTTGAGATGCACATTGTACGAGAGCTGTTGTAATCTCTTCACACAGAAACGTTTTGCAGCATTTGGACAAAATTAATGCTGTAACATTTTGAGGATTAAAACTGATCGGAAAACGTGTACAGTACATCCAAGAACAAACTCTTTCATCGCCATCTTTGTATTACCGACGGTATAATTTGCCTTGGCTTCGCGCAATAAAAAAAATTAGTTATACACGCTGATAATCTTCTTACATAGCCTTATCGATACAGTTCAGAGGCTTCTCGTCTTGCCCGAATCGTATTTGCTTGGTTCAAGAGTGTGAGCTATGGTATCTGATACGTCACCAGAACTCTGCTATAACGATTCTAGAACAGAGCATGGAGAATCGTATCATGCGAAGGTACTCACATTAACAAAAGTATGGTACTTACATTCTCATTCAGAAATTACTGAAAGATTGGTACAGCGGACGACTCGCTCCAAACGAAGTAGTCCTTACAAGAGACAAAAATTGTCTTCTACCAGGCAGTTTAGAAGAATTGATCACTCAGTCACAGTAGGCACACAACTCACCTACGTAGCTGAGATCGCTACCTCATTCTAGTGTGGTTACACTCGATTGGGAGGCCACTACTTCTAATCCTCTTGTTGCAAGCACGTTTCCCGCGCCAATATTTGACCATCATGCCGAGCACAGCAGGCGTAGTACACTACCCGACCACTAATCATTGCGCTTCCTCTCTCAAGAAAGTATTTTTCAAAGCTCCTGCTCGCTTTCAGCTCTTTAAGGACGCTTCCCTACCACCTGAACCCATACTCACACGCTGCCGCACCTGGTTCTTGGCAGCTATGCATTACGTCAAACACTACCAAAAGTCAAAGATGTAGCAGAAACATTCGACTGAAGTGAATCAGCTTCTATTGAAAAGCCTATACGGCCCTTAAGAATAACAAGAATGTTGCATCCTTGGTGTTTGTAAGAGGTCACCTCCAGCATCCATTTGTTGCAGTTCAACGCCTAGAGTCCGCATCTCTACCATTAAAAGATGCTGTAGACGTGATCTTCGACTTGCAGCTGCATCTATAGGAAAATTCCTGGTTCACTGGATAAAGCATGCGTCACAAAATTAAGGAATATTCTTGAGAGAAATTCCATGTGAAGATATAAGGAAAGTATCCGCCATTATTGAAGGGGAGAAGTTTACAGATGTATTGCGAGCCAGGCCAGGAGCGACTATGACGATGAAATATGCACCGTTGCGCTGTAGAGAGATCTTCCTGAGCCTACAAAAATGTACTGCGAGCCAACAGAAAAATTTTGCTTTACTAAACTTGTAAATATGCTTAATTGCATAGTGCAATGCCAAAATGAAATATAAAAGTTCTTGCTGACTTTAGCGTTAGACCGCAGATTGTGGTCATACATGGGTACACATCTAAAGTGTTTGCTTTTATTTGAGTGACATATGGCTCAAATGGCTCTGAGCACTATGGCACTTAACTTCTGAGGTCATCAGTCCCCTAGAAATTAGAACTACTTAAACCTAACTAACCTAAGGACATCACACACATCCATGCCCGAGGCAGGATTCGAAACTGCGACCGTAGCGGTCACGCGGTTCCAGACTGAAGCGCCTAGAACCGCAAGGCCACACCGGCCGGCGAGTGACATATGAAAAGAATTTTTCAGTAAAAGAATTTTCATTAAAATATTATAAATTGTAGGATGGGTAGGCCTAAATATGTCAATTGTTTATGGGTTTTTTCGAGCTCCGATAAATGGTACAGTTACTTGTTAAATTTCCACAAAGAACTAGGATAGCTCTGACAAAAGTTTAGTAAAATTTTCTCTGTGTTCATTATATTTCTCATTAAAAGACTCGGAAAAGGTAAAATTGTTTGAACCAACAAAAAATCTATTTTAAGGAAATGAAGAACTAAACCACATTTTATAAAAAATATAAAAGTTCGAGCACTTTTCATGAGTCACCAATGTGTCACTGTTGGTGGTGATCCATTCGTCAGATTGGTATGAAGTTGTTCGAGAGAAGTAAGCTATTTGCCGGCTCCCGGTTTCACAAACACATTACTGATCCGTACACATGATTACAGTCATCTAAATGCGACACATTCACACATTTGACATACTTCTAGAAAAGGCCTATAACAGGTTGTGAACAATACGAGTTTATCACCAGCAGTAATCATTCAGTGCATTTATGATTTATCACAAGACCGAAATGGCATCAAAAAATCCAAAACTGGCATTGCTGCTTCCATGCAGATGAACAGTGAGAGGAAAAGTTTTATTCAACGGTATTAGTCAGCTTCTGGTTTTCTCCACGCCCACCCCACAGCCTGCACGCACACACACACACAGACACACACACACACACACACACACACACACACACACACACAACACACACATATTGCCGGAAAAAAAATTAGTACACCCTTGTAGAGGTTTCCAGTTTATTCAAGATTTATCGTTGCAAAGTGCATATGGAGAATATGAAATAATTACATTTACAGATCAATAGCATAGACCTTGCCGTTGGTGGGGAGGCTTGCGTGCCTCACCGATACAGATAGCCGTACCGTAGATGCAACCACAACGGAGGAGTATCTGTTGAGAGGCCAGACAAATGTGTGGTTCCTGAAGAGGGGCAGCAGCCTGTTCAGTAGTTGCAGGGGCAACAGTCTGGATGATTGACTGATCTGGAGTTGTAACACAAACCAAAACGGCCTTGCTGTGCTGGCACTGCGAACGGCTGAAAGCAAGGGGAAACTACAGCCGTAATTTTCCCGAGGGCATGCAGCTTTAAGAGCAGTTGAACGGAATGGACAGTGTCTTGAAAGGAGGATATAAGATGAACATAAACAAAAGCAAAACGAGGATAATGGAATGTAGTCGAGTTAACTCGGGTGATGCTGAGGGAATTAGATTAGGGAATGAGACACTTAAAGTAGTAAAGGAGTTTTGCTATTTGGGGGCAAAATAACTGATGATGGTCGAAGTAGAGAGGATATAAAATGTAGACTGACAATGGCAAGGAAAGCGTTTCTGAAGAAGAGAAATCTGTTAACATGGAGGATGGATTTAAATATAAGGAAGTCGTTTCTCAGATTATTTGTATGGAGTGTAGCCATGTAATGAAGTGAAACATGGACGATAAATAGTTTAGACAAGAAGAGAATAGAAGCTTTCGAAATGTGGTGCTACAAAAGAATGCTGAAAGTTAGATGGGCAGATCACATAACTAATGTGGAGGTATTGAAAAGAATTGGGAGAAGAGAAATTTGTGGCACAACTTGACTAGAAGAAGGGATCGCTTGGTAGGACATATTCGTAGGCATCAAGGGATCACCAATTTAGTATTGGAGGGCAGCGTGGAGGGTAAAAATCGTAGAGGGAGACCAAGAGATGAGTACGCTAAGCAGATTCAGAAGGATGTAGGCTGCAGTACGTACTGGGAGATGAAGCAGCTTGCACAGGATAGAGTAGCATGGAGAGCTGCATCAAACCAGCCTCAGGACTGAAGACCACAACAACAACAACAGCATAAGCGGTTATGAGATACCAGGTGTGATCCTTGCTGGAACACCCATATTAGTATCGGTGTTGGATGACGAGTCGTGTACGAGTCACCTCTCATGTCCCATCAGGACCACGTCGCACGCATCAACGACCACCATTTGCATGCAGACCACGGCGCACCGTTCTGTCTTCCAAGTGAGCCTCTGACGGCCCCAGTCGAGCTGAGCAATTCGACGCTGTGGCGTAAGTAGAAGATGGGCTGGATGTGTGCGTAAGTTCCAGTGCTAATAACCGGTTCGCAGCAATTCATGGTGATTGAGCTCACAAGCCCTCTTATTTGTGCTGTGATAGCGGATAGGATCTGCCGCTGCTGCCCGTACAATACGACGATCGTGGCGGACGTCTGTGCTGCATGTACGTCCAGAATCGCGTCTACAGGTGTGAGAATGTTCACGTGACCACTGATACTAGCATCGTTGCACAGCTGATGCAACACATCCATCTTGTGTGGCAATTCTCCCCAAGGGCAATCCCACCACTCGGAAGGCCACAACTTGACCCCTTTCACCCTCGCCCAGTAGGCTGTAGGAAGCATGAGCGCATCTCCGTGACATGGTTGCCTGTTTGCTTCACACGTTTGCACCAAACTGAGTCTTTTTTTCTTTTTTTGCGTATGTGGTCCTGCTAAAGTTCTATTATTTTCGCTGCTGCACTTTCTTTGTACTTTTTGGTTCAAAATGGCTCTGAGCACTATGGGACTTAACATCTGAGGTCATCAGTCCCCTAGAACTTAGAACTACTTAAAACTAACTAACCTAAGGACATTACACACATCCATGCCCGAGGCAGAACTCAAACCTGCGACCGTAGCGGTCGCGCGTTCCAGACTGAAGCGCCTAGAACCGCTCGGCCACACCGGCCTGCAAAGGAAGACAAACGCAGATCATAAAAGGAAATTCAAGGTGAAAGGATGTCAATGATTCGCTGATGTCATTTTATCCTCACTGAAAATGAATAAGAATTACAGACTTTGTTAAATAGAGTGAACAATCTAATAAGTACAGAATATGGATTAGAGAGTAGAAAGACGAAAGTAGTGAGAAGTAGCAGAAATCAGAACAGCGAGGAACTTAACATCAGCATTAGAGATCACGAAGGCGGAGAAAAGATGACATAAAAAGCAGACTAGTACTGACAAAAAGGGCATTCCTGGCCAAGAGAAGTCTACTAATACCCAACATAGGCCTTAATTTGAGGAAGAAATTTATGAGAATGTACGTTTGGAGCACAGCATTGTATGGTAGCGAAACAAGGACTGTGGGAAACCTGGAGAAAAAGGGAATCGAAGCTTTTGAGATGTGGTGCTGCAGATGAATGTTGAAAATTAGGTGGATTGATAAGATAAGGAATGAGGAGGTTCTCCGGAGAATCGGCGAGGAAAGCAATATATGGAAAACACTGACAAGAAGAAGGGGCGCATTGCAGAACATCTGTTAAGACGTCACGGAATAGCTTTCATGGTACTAGAGGGAGCTGTAAAGAGTAAAAACTGTAGACGAAAACAGAGATTCAGATGGTTCAAATGGCTCTGAGCACTACGGGACTTAACATCTGAGATCACCAGTCCCCTAGACTTAGAACTACTTAAACCTAACTAACCTAAGGACATCACACACATCCATGCCCGAGGCAGGATTCGAACCTGCGACCATAGCGATCGCGCGGTTCCAGACTGAAGCGCCTAGAACCGCTCGGCCACACCGGCCGACTGTACTTTCTGGGAGAGATAAGGAAGACTCTTTATTTGACTCTTAATAAGGACTGCTGAGTCATGATCTTATAGCACTTACGAGGTACTGATTCCTCTGATTATTAGTTACTGTGGGATCTCGACGATTGCCGTTGGTACCCTCAGCCGGTGCCAGCATTGCGGTGTGACGGATCCTGTATATTCAAGGGGTCTTGACGTAGAGACAAGGCGTCAATTTTTGAACTATTTTCGTAAGTTGGATAATAAATTCCGGAATCACACGTTGACTAAGTTCCTGATGTATATCTCAGGTTTGTGTCCACTCGAGGGCAGCAAGGACCAGACGTAAGCACCTATTTTGCATATGTTGTATCAGTTTCAATTTAAAGGTACTAGCTGTTCTCCACATCGAACAACTGTGTAGGAAAGCCGGGAGGACTGCTGTTCTACATAATTTCAGTTTCGTTCGTACGTGTACGTGGGAGCTTGCCAGTAGAGAGTATGGTTGTGCGATTAGGAGAAGGATCTTCACCCTCTTGTGAATAATAGTTTACTATCCAAGATGACTACAAGGTACTTAAGTGATCGATCCAAGTAATTGCGGTGTAATGAAGGATCAGTCGGTCACGCAGATCAGGGCGTTGGCGAGTAAATACATCCGCAAGTGTTTTTTGAGAGTTAAGGAGAATGGAATTGTACTGTGCCCGCTGCTCAATCAGCGTAATTTGACGTTGTAGACTCTCGATGACGGCGCTCATCCTCCGGCTGCTAGTTTAGGGAGCGATGTCGTCCGCACATTGAGCCACGACACGTGGCAATACCGGAAGATGGTTCACGTATTTACAAATACTGTGGGTGACAATACGGATCCTTGAGGAATGCCACCGGTGAGCGATTTAAACTGAGACTTCTGGCTGTGAGCTTCGTATTAAAGGGTAGACACGCATGGCACTCTGGTAGCTATTCCGCTACGCTATCTGTTGCTGGACGGCATTGAAACTATGTTCAGGGTCTTGTTCAAAGACTTAATGCTGTCATTTTTACTATTTGAACGGTATCTGAAGTAAGTGATTCTTCGACACGAAAATTTGTCTACTTTGCTTATTTTTTTCGCTTAAGTCGTATACTATTATACACTCAGTTAATACACGACATAAACCCAACCTGCAATTGGATCGCACTTCCTTAGCTCTTTTGCAGAAAGGTGTGCAGTATACTGCTGCATCCATTTTCAATAAGCTACCACAAGAATTAAAAAATCTTAGCAGTAATCCACGCGCTTTCAAATCGAAACTGAAGAGTTTCGTCATGGGTCACTCCTATTCTGTTGAGGTGTTTCTTGAAAAATTAAGCTGAATCTCATGTTACATTGTTGACTGCGTGTACTTAAACTTATGGCTTCACTTTTTCTGTGTTCATAAACATTTTATTTCTATTTCTCGTTACTTTTATGTTGTAATTTTATGTACTGCCACGTTCCACGACCTTGGAATTTTGCTCCTCAATTTTGTCCTCTGGAAAGTGACGTGTAAATAAATAAATAAGTAAATCAGCACATCTATTGCCCACTGCCGTCATCGGATCAAAATCGACATCGTCTTTCCAGCTGTATTATATTTTTTTCCGGCATTGAATGTACGAAAGCTGCTTTCGCGAAATATCCGCGCATTTCGCCGGCTCACTTCTGCTCCATACACACTCCCAAACCGTTTTCTCCTAACAGGACTTGTCTACAAACAGCACCGACCTTCCTTCTTGCGCCGATGACCAAGAAACGCTGACCTCCTGAGACTCTCTCTTGTGCTTCCGACCTCCAGTTGAACGCTGAATGATGATCGTGATGAAACTGAAATTGCCATTCTATAGTAAAAGACAGACAGTTTATTTGTTTCGTTTCTCGATGTCAGATGAGGAATGCATACATTTCAGTATTTTAAAGTAAAGTAACAACTACAGCTGAAAGTGGCACATTAAAGTGTTTACGAAAAGGAAAAAGAGACTTTAACAAAGACAAACGTTTCCTCAAAAGAACATTGTAGAAACTGGAACAGGTGCAATGCTAGTGGCTTAGCGTTAATGATGTCATCAGAGTCCTTGACACATTCGTAAATTACATTGACAATACGGTAATGCGTTGACCAGCAATTGGCTAAAACATTCTAGAGACTAGTCATTTCCAGTAAACGTTGGTTCCAGAGTTACAAATAATCTGCTCAAAACAATATCAGGAACTAAGTCCGCCTTGATGCAAAACATCTTGATATTTGTTTACTTGTTTATTTTCCCAAACTAATTTCGGCGATAAATATCACCATAATCAGTATGTTTCTAAAATCTTATTTATTGCAATTTATGGCATGTTTTTAAGAACTATTCTCGCAGTTTGTGGCATATTTTCTGTGCTTTTTTCTATTGCCGTTTGTTCTCAGCGTACATCATGTCATCTGCAAGTTCGTTGGACGGCATGTAGCTGATTTGGTAGTGGTCGGGCCTGAGGATGGCGGTAATGTGAAGCCGAAACTAGTCGTGTGATGGAATAATCAAGATACGGCTGTGGTTGTACTTGTTCTCATATATATATATATATATATATATATATATATATATATATATATATATATATATATATTTTCTACTGGCCATTAAAATTGCTACACCGAGAAGAAATGCAGATGATAAACGGGCATTCATGGGACAAATATATTATACTAAAACTGACATGTGATTTACATTTTCATGCAATTTGGGTGCATAGATCCTGAGAAATCAGTACCCAGAACAACCACCTCTCCCCGTAATAACGGCCTTGATACGCCTGGGCATTGAACCAAACAGAGTTTGGATGGCGTGTGCAGGTACAGCTGCCCAAGACGCTTCAACACGATTCCACAGTTCATCAAGAGTAGTGATTGGCGTATTGTGACGAGCCAGTTGCTCGGCCACCATTGACCAGACGTTTTCAATTGGTGAGAGGTCTGGAGAATGTGTTGGCCAGGGCAGCAGTCGAACATTTTCTGTATGCAGAAAGGCCTGTACAGGACCTGCAACATGCGGTCGTGCATTATCCTGCTGAAATATAGGATTTTGCAGGGATCGAATGAAGGGTAGAGCCACGGGTCGTAACACATCTGAGATGTAACGTCCACTGTTCAAAGTGCCGTCAATGCGAACAAAAGGTGACCGAGAAGTGTAACCAATGGCACCCCATACCATCACGCCGGGTGACACGCCAGAATGGCGATGTTGAATACACGCTTCCAATGTACGTTCACCGCGATGTCGCCAAACACGGATGCGACCATCATGATGCTGTAAACAGAACCTGGATTCATCCGAAAAAATGACGTTTTGCCATTCGTGCACCCAAGTTCGTCGTTGAGTACACCATCGCAGGCGCTCCTGTCTGTGATGCAGTGTCCAGGGTAACCGCAGCCATGGTCTCCGAGCTGATAGTCCATGCTGTGCAAACGTCGTCGAACTGTTCGTGCAGGTGGTTGTTGTCTTGCAAACGTCCGCATCTGTTGACTCAGGGCTCGAGACGTGGCTGCACGATCCGTTACAGCCCTGCGGATAAGATGCCTGCCATCTCGACTGCTAGTGATACGAGGCCGTCGGGATCCAGCACGGATTTCCGTATTATCCTCCTGAACCCACCGATTCCATATTCTGCTAACAGTCACTGGATCTCGACCAACGCGAACAGCAATGTCGCGATACGATAAACCGCAATCGCGATAGGCTACAATCCAATCTTTATCAAAGTCGGAACGTGATGGTACGCGTTTCTCGTCCTTACACGAGGCACCACAACAACGTTTCACCAGGCAACGCCGGTCAACTGCTGTTTGTGTATGAGAAATCGGTTGGAAGCTTTCCTCATATCAGCACGTTGTAGGTGTCGCCACCGGCACCAACCTTGTGTGAATGCTCTGAAAAGCTAATCATTTGCATATCAGAGCGTCTTCTTCCTGTCGGTTAAATTTCGCGTCTGTAGCACGTCATCTTCGTGGTGTATCAATTTTAGTGGCCTGTAGTGTATGTATATCTCACAGACCCTTACGTAAATAGATGGGCTACTGTTTACTTTATTTCTGTAACGTGACGAACATCTGTGAGCGATATATCTCAAGACCTGAAGATGACAACAAAGTCTGCCGAAAACAGTTGTTTTAAACGAAGAAATATTTATGAGATCTTGGCAGATGAATGTTTTTACCGTGTACATTGCTGTGAAGATTATGACATAGATAAATGGAAAGAAAAATATAGATACAAGGAAGGTAACTGCGAAGAAAGCATGGGTAAATAGAAGAAATACTTCAAATGATAGATGAAACGAGGAAGTACAAAAGCGTTGAGGGAAATTCAGGAATACAGAAATATAAGTCACTTAGAAATGAAATAAATAGGAGCTGTAGGGAACCAAAATCGAAGTGGCAGCATGAAGAATGTGAAGAAATCGAAAAGGAAATGATTGTTGGAAGGAGTGACTCAGCATACAGAAAAGTCGAAACAACCATCAGTTAAATTAAAAGCAGGGGTGGAATCATTAAGAATGCAATAGGAATTCCACTGTCAAATTCAAAAGAGAGAGCGGATAGGTGGAAAGAATACATTGAAGGCCTCTACGAGGGGGAAGAGTTCTCTGATGACGTGATAGAAGAATAACAGGAGTCGATATGTAAGAGATGGGGGAGACAGTGTTGGAATCAGAATTCGAAAGAGCTTTGGAAGGCAGAAGACATACATAACATTCCATCGTAAATTCTAAAATTATTGGGGGAAGAGGCAACAAAATGACTATTCACGTTAGTGCGAAGAATGTATGAATCTGGCGATATGCAATCTGACTTTCAGAAAATGATCACCTACACAGTTCCGAAGATCGCAGAATTCGGTAAGTGTGAGAATTATCGCACAATCAGCTTAACAGCTCATGCACCAAGTTGCTGACGAGAATAAGGTACAGAAGGATGGAGAAGAAAAACTGAAGATGGGTTAAATGCCCATCATTTTCCCTTTAGGAAAGGTAAAGGCACGAGAGAGAGAGTTTTATGACGATGCTGTCGGAAGTGGAAGCAAGACTAAAGAAGAATCAAGACACACTAATAGAATTTTTCGACCTGAGAAAAGCGTTTGACAGTGTGAAACGGTGCAAGATGTTCGAAATCCTGAGAAAAATAGGGGTAAGCTATAGGGAAAAACGGGTATTATACAAAATACACAAGAGCCAAGAGGGAACAATAAGAGTGGACGATCAAGAAAGAAAAGGATGTAAGACGGGGACGCAGTCTTTTGATCCCACCGTTCAAACTCTACATCAAAGAAGTAATGACAGAGATAAAAGAAAGGCTCAAGAGTGGAACTAAAATTCAACGTGAAAGGATGTCAATGATTCGCTGATGTCATTTTATCCTCAGTGAAAATGAATAAGAATTACAGACTTTGTTAAATAGAACGAACAATCTAATAAGTACAGAATATGGATTTGAGAGTAGAAAGACGAAAGTAATGAGAAGTAGCAGAAATCAGAACAGCGAGGAACTTAACATCAGCATTAGAGATCACGAAGGCGGAGAAAGATGACATAAAAAGCAGACTAGCACTGACAAAAAGGGCATTCCTGGCCAAGAGAAGTCGACTAATAATTTGAGAATGTACGTTTGGAGCACAGCATTGTACGGTAGCGAAAGAAGGACTGTGGGAAACCTGGAGAAAAAGAGAATCGAAGCTTTTGAGATGTGGTGCTGCAGATGAATGTTGAAAATTAGGTGGATTGATAAGATAAGGAATGAGGAGGTTCTCCGGAGAATCGGCGAGGAAAGCAATATATGGAAAACACTGACAAGAAGAAGGGGCGCATTGCAGAACATCTGTTAAGACGTCACGGAATAGCTTTCATGGCACTAGAGGGAGCTGTAAAGAGTAAAAACTGTAGACGAAAACAGAGATTCAGATGGTTCAAATGGCTCTGAGCACTACGGGACTTAACATCTGAGGTCACCAGTCCCCTAGACTTAGAACTACTTAAACCTAACTAACCTAAGGACAACACACACATCCATGCCCGAGGCAAGATTGGAACCTGCGACCGTAGCAGCAGCGAGGTTTCGGACGAAGCGCCTAGAACCGCTCGGCCACAGAGGCCGGCGAAAAAGAGATGAAAATACATCCAACAAATAATTGAGAACATAGGATGCAAGTGCGACACTTAGCTGAAGAGGTTGACACAGGGAAGAAATTCGTGATGGGACGCATCAAACCAGTCAGGAAAAAAAAAAAAAAAAAAAAAAAAAAAAAAAAAAAAAAAAAAAAGTTGCTACATAATCTAATTTCCAACGATATAAAGTGTTTCTTTCAAATAAAAAAGTAGCCCCACAGGTTGAAATGACTTCTTTCCCAGTTTTGCCACAATCCATGATTCACTACCATAGAATGATGTGTCCAATCGTACATTCTCATAAATTTATTCGTCAGATTAAGGCCGATGTTTGACACTAGCGAACTTCTCTTGCCAAGGAATGCGCTCCTTGACGGGGCTAATCTGCTTTTTGTGTCCTTACATCGTCCAGAAAGCGTTATTTTGCTTCCAAGATCGTAAAATTTATTAACCCTGTCTACTTAGCGGTCCTGAATTTTGCTGTTAAGTTTATAGCTAATCTAATTTCTTCTACTCTTTGTTACTTACACGAATCTTCGATTTACTCTCAATCCATATTCTGTACTCATTAGACTATTCCATTCAATAGCTCCTGTATTTATTCTTCACTTACACTGAAGGTAGTAATTTAGTCCGTTAATATCATTGACATTTCTCTTACGCTCATTTTTAATATTTCCGTCATCGCTCTATATACTACAGCATTACACCAATAGGGTTTCTAATATTTAACTGTCAAATGGCACCCTAGACAAGTTATATCCGAGCCAAAATTTCGTCTGTATTGATCATTTTACGAAAATTGGGAGAGTTGTATGTTCAGTGGACGATGTGCATAGGGAAACTTGTGACACATCCCCTAATACTTGTCGTCCAAACAAGTAATCTTAATAGTTCTTGAAAAGTATCTGGTACAGTACTGTGCTTTTCAAAAATCGCTTCTGGAATGTGTTGCTGCAAGGGCATTACTTCTGGCTCTGTAACTTCTCAACTGTGGAGATCGCTATTGAGAGTGATCGCAATTTTAAATAGCCAGCATCCCTCATGATACTCATTGTCATCACTGAACATCACCGAGTGATTGTGGCCACCGCTGCAGCTTCTCATATCTATTCTGACATCACCGTCGTCAAGTTTCCAGTCGTTTGACTGCTGTTTACATTGACGAATCCTTTAGAGCTGGAGACTATTTTCGTTGATGACGATGAAGTAGAGGTTAGTGACACACAATGGCACAACCGTCTTGCCATGATGGAGCTCTGTCACCTGTCACTGCCACATGAACGTGGTTTGTGTTGTCCGCTAAAGACGTCTCTTATTATGATCCTCTATTTGTCTGGTTCTTCTTATTCTATAGCTTCCATTTACAGGCTGATATACAAACAAAAATTACTTACAAGTTAGCCTTCATTAAGAGTTCATAACTGTGCAAATGTCCGGGAGACATATTGATTTCTCATGGAACTTTATTACGGACAGAAAACGGCTTTAAGTATTCAAAATGTTCAAATGTGTGTGAAATCTTATGGGACTTAACTGCTAAGGTCACCAGTCCCTAAGCTTACACACTACGTAACCTAAATTACCCTAAGGACAAACGCACACACCCATGCCCGAGAGAGGACTCGAACCTCCGCCGGGACCAGCCGCTTTAAGTATTCTACGCTGTTCATCTTCAACGTTTGACTCTGATGTAAATAAGTAATAGTCCTTGAAAGGTGGCTACACTGAGTCACAGCGCCAGAGATTGCGCCAGAGAGTATTATTCAGCCGCCTCCAATGACAGTGGTTGTTGAGATGTGGTAGTGGAGAATTCTCGTCGAGAAGTCGTCGTGGAGAGTGCATATTGAGAAGTGGGCAGTAGGAGTTCTGATGTAGCCGTGACCAGTTGTGAGCATGTTGTATGCAGTTGTTCTGATGGGCTAGACAGCTGTTCGATTGCGGATGTTGTAATGATCAGAGTGTATGTTTCGTCAATATATATGAAGGTAATAAATTTTTTTATTTTTATTTCAAATGTCTTAAACAAAGTGCCTCTTGGTCACAGGTTCAGTCAACAAAGCATCTGGCTTGTGTTCATGTATTAGAGTGTAATTCTGGTTTCTATGTGCAAGTATAGTATTTCAGTTTTATTTAATTAATTCAGTGTAAATGGTATTTAAAATATCTTGTCTTTTTGAGGAAGAACCGTATCAGATGTGTACGTTGAATCACGCTTCCACACACAGAACAGTTACACTTGGGTTTTGTTGTTTCGTAGGTTTTATAGTTGCTGGGGACTTAATTAATTAATTGTGTTAACGGAAGTTTTCTTTCATTCTTTGTTGTTATTCTATGCAGTCAGATTGCGTACTAATACTGGTCAGGACAACCGGTTACGAGACTGCGTAATCGGACAGTCAGCTACAAAAATTAAAATTATTTGCATAAAATTTAATTAAGCCCCCATGCATCCTTTTCAGTGTACTCGTCTAGTTACGCAATTTGTAATAATTGCAACATACTTTGTTTATCACAATTTTTCCAGCTAGATTGATCAGCCAGAACATTATGGCCCCCGAACTACTCTCGATATAAGCCTGTCCATGCGATATCAACGTCACCTGACGAGGAATGACTGCTAGTCAGACATACGCATAGTATCAATGAGTGTGCTGTCCGGGTGTAGAAAGGGGGAGGCGTGCGATGTATGTGAGTTTGACCGAGGGCAGATTGTGATGACGCGGAGGCTCGGCAACAGCATTTCGGAAACTGTGCAACTTGCCGGGTGTTCGAGAAGCGCTGTAGTGAGTGTCTCCAACATGTAGTGAACCCAAAGTGAAAGCACGTCCAGACGTCGTGAGGTTGGGCGATCACCCTTCATCACAGACGTCGGATGCCGTAACCTGGGTAGACTCGTAAAACAGGACAGTCGGCGAACTGCGGCGGAACTAACGTCAGACTTAAATGCTGGACAGGATACAAGTGTGTCTGAACAGACAGTGCATTGAATACTTTGAACGATGGGCCTCGGCAGCCGACGACCCATGCTTGTGCCAGCATTAACACCACGACATCGGCAACTACGACTGAAACGGGGACATGAGTATAGGCACTGGACGTTGGCGCAGTAGCAGAGCGTTGCATCGTATGATGAATACAGATAGCTTCATCATGACGCCGATGGGAGGACACGAATCCGAGGTCTTTCAGGGGAACAACTCCTTGCACCTGTACTGTGGTACGGAGACAAGCTGGCGGCACCTGTACTATGGTACAAAGACAAGCTGGCGGCGGCTTCATTATGCTCTGCGGAATATTCACGTGGGCGTCCGTGGGTCCAGTGGAGTTCGTGCAAGGCACCATGACGGCCAAGGAGTATCGTACACTGGTTGCAGACCACGTACACCCCTTTATGACGATCATGTTGCCAACGGCAGTGGCATTTTTCAACACGATAATGCACCAAGTCGCAATGCCAGGAGCGTGATGGAGCTATTCGAGAAACACGTGGCGAGTTCCAGTTGACATGTTGGCCTCCCAACTGGTCAGATCTAAATGCGATCGAAGACACGTGGGAAGTGATTGAAGGTGGCGTCAGAGATCATGCCCCCCCCCCCCCCCCCAGAATGTATGGGAATTAGATGACTTGTGTTTGCAGATGTGGTGTAAACTCCCTCCAGGGACCTACCGAGGCCTCATTGCTTCTATGCCACTACGTGCCCCCGCTGTTATCCGTTCAAACGTGGACATAACGGCTATTAGGTAGGTAGTCACAACGCTCTGGCTGATTAGTGTAATCCTACTGGATTTTCGCTGCTATTTTTCTCTCCATAATCCACTATGGTATGCAGCAGGCCCTTTGAAGGAATCGAACCAAACGTTATCTACTTAACTGTCTTGCGGCATTCTCGCCCTTTTTCAGATGTCTGGTAAGCCTAGGGTACATCTAACAGCGACGCTGCGTAACTGAAAAGCTGGAATAGGTGCAATAACGACTTTATTGCGTGTCAAACGTCACTCTTCGGTTCATCTTCTCGAGTTCAAAAATGGTTCAAATGGCTCTGAGCACTATGTGACTCAACTGCTGAGGTCATTAGTACCCTATAACTTAGAACTAGTTAAACCTAACTAACCTAAGGACATCACAAACATCCATGCCCGAGGCAGGATTCGAACCTGCGACCGTAGCCGTCTTGCGGTTCCAGACTGCAGCGCCTTTAACCGCACGGCCACTTCGGCCGGCTTCTTCTCGAGTTCCTAGGGACGAGTGGATGATGGTAAAGGCGGGCATGTCTTCCATTACTTGGTCTAAAAGTAAAGTTTTTAAAGTTTCCTAAGTTTGTCTCTTTAGTATCGTACTCGGCGGAGACAATTATAGTGGACTATTGGCTATTAATCACCGGCACCTCAAGTATGGAAAAGCGTGTTTGCGCCACAGAGGGGCTAAAAGAAAACTTTCTTACATATTTATCAGCGTCTTATCCCGTTCCGTAGCACGTGCATATTTATATTAATATTTTTTCAAGCAAACATAAAAAATGTTAGCTTTGGCAAGATAGCGCCCACTTACGCAGATTAGGGCCTTTTCCCTATCCATTTAGCTGTCAAGATACTGTGAGAAGCAAAATCAGTAAAGAATGCAAGCGTAAAAGCAGTCCTTGCCGTTAGCAGTGAAATCAGCAACTGCAAGGGACCCCAGCTGTGTTCTCACCCCATTTTAGGAGAAGCGTCTGAGATGGAGGACGTAGCAGTGGGGGATTGTGTCATGTGACATTCCCTTCGAGGATCGTAATCCCTACTCCGTCATCTTTGGTGCTTGCATCCGGGATATCATTAGAAGGGATGATCAGAAAGGTTCCGTTTTGGGCGTTGTTGCAGCGTGTGTGCAACGTAGCGCGATTTCGATGCGGGTATATGCGTGCATGTGCAAAGGAGTCTGGCATGATACTTCTGAACAACAAAGGCACTGAAGCGTTGTAGTTATCCACTGACATCGGGCAAGCGACTTTCAATCAAAATATCTCCGCTGTAAGGAAATATACACAATGGATGTAGGCGTGCAGGTTGTAGACACATGGTTGATGATGTATGGAAATTTGGGTCTGGCCGTGAGGTGTGCATGAATATTGTAATATCCATACCTATATTTTATTCAGAGTAATCCCTACTCCATCATCTTTGGTGCTTGCATCCGGGATATCATTAGAAGGGATGATCAGAAAGGTTCCGTTTTGGGCGTTGTTGCAGCGTATGTGCAACGTAGCGCGATTTCGATGCGGGTATATGCGTGCATGTGCAAAGGAGTCTGGCATGATACTTCTGAACAACAAAGGCACTGAAGCGTTGTAGTTATCCACTGACACCGGGCAAGCGACTTTCAATCAAAATATCTCCGCTGTAAGGAAATATACACAATGGATGTAGGCGTGCAGGTTGTAGACACATGGTTGATGATGTATGGAAATTTGGGTCTGGACGTGAGGTGTGCATGGATATTGTAATATCCATGCCTATATTTTATTCAGAGTAATATTCACGACAGCCGTGTGTGGAATATAAATGAACGTTAATCGTATTCTCGTGATACTAATAAAAAGGACTTCATCGCTATTAAAATAATAAATAATTACTCTCAATGACATAATTTAATATTATTTACAAAATTATATCTCAGCCAATACCCATGGAAAAAGATAATGAAAATCTCAAACTCTTCTTATCTACGATTCTGCTA
This sequence comes from Schistocerca nitens, assembly GCF_023898315.1. NCBI lineage: Eukaryota > Metazoa > Arthropoda > Insecta > Orthoptera > Acrididae > Schistocerca > Schistocerca nitens. The sequence goes on along the minus strand of NC_064620.1, from coordinate 168,363,430 downwards.
GAAAAATCTTCCTCCTTGTTCGAACTGTTGTACTGATAGGATGTGATTGGTGTCTCGTAACACAGAGATCTGTAAAAAGTATACTATGTTGCCAATCTAATATTTGAAAAATAGAGTTTACGTGTCATTGAAATGAATCTTCTTTGTTTCGAGTTTTCTTTCATTGTAATACTCCTGCTCTATAAATATTAATTTTTCTGCTCAGCTACAAAAGAGCGCAGCCATTAGCGCTACTGAGCAACAGCGCGGTTTATTGGTAAATGCTGAATAATAAGCGATTAACATTGAGAAATATTTTCAAATGTTAATTCATATAGTGAAGATACAAAAAGATTAAATATATATTATTTTTTAGTAGTAAAACGGGGCCTGAAGCAGAATCGATAAGTGATTGACTTATGTTAGTCGCCATCTTAGTGAAATATTGCAGCGGCAGTTAGAAATTGATTTTCTGTACAGACATAAATGTTGTTGGTCATAATTGCGATAATAATTGTGTAGTAGTGGCCCAGAACCCACTCTGAGATAATAAATCCCAGTTACACTGTGAATACAGTGAACTTCTATGAATGCAAATAGCATCTCACGTGATATAAATTCTTATCTGCTGATGTATGAAGCCTGGTTATTTCGTAACAACGTTTATGAAATATTTTTACAGGAAAAATACATTAGTGTTGTGTCCGTGTGGTATTATATGACAAAACTGTTCATTTTGCTTAAAAAAAAAGTGTTGCCACCTCGATTAACAGTAGCGTTAAATTCGATAAACGATCTGCAACTAGTAAAGAGACTATTATACAACAGCGCTGAAAATTACTAAAAATCATTACTCTTGTTTAGTTCAGGTTACTTATGATACATTAGCTTGTTTGCTGGTTATATATGATTATTTTTGTGCATGAAGTTAGTGCCATTTACACTGCTTGACAGACAACATTGCTGCGTGTTCCCATGTGGAGATTTCTTTAATAAGATAACGATCATCAGCCGGGAAATGCAGTGATTAAATAAAACCTCATGTTACATTAATAAAAAGTAACTAGTTTTATTGTAATCTTTCTGAAAACAACACGCAATCAAACTATACACACCACAATAGCATATGCGAAAGAAGATTGCATGGTACTTCTGAACAGCACAGGCACAGCAATACAGTATTTTAATAATTCATTTTTGAAATAAACCCACTTCCACTCATATAAATTTGCCGAAATATTACAGAGTAATGAGAAAAGTACATGTAGGTGTGGAAAAAGTCGCAGCACAGGCGTTGCAGTTATGTCTATTGGTCTCGATATGTATTCGTCAGAAACTTCATACATTTGAGGTATACTTTGGAAATGTTTAGTTTATTTCTGTGGCTCATCAACAAGTTGCAAATGCATGTTTTTTGGATAACTAGAGATCGTGTCCATTGTCGACAGTGTAGTGCGTAAGTGTGGAAGGCGTGTGGTTTGTGTTATACTACTTACGAGGATGAGCAGTCGATATCCACTGTGCTCTTGAGGATGGCCACAATCTGCAAAGTAGCTAGTGGTGCTTAATACGCAAGCTAATAGGCTGATGAACGCAGCCATCTTTATACACTGGTGAGGAAAACATAAGGACGAAAGTAACTTTCGTATGAAGTGTCAGTGCCAAGCAACATAGCTTGATAGCATGCATAGAAAGAACTGATACGGTATAATACAGAAGATAACTAAAATAAATACATAATGAGACGAACAGAAATGATACTTTTTCCGAAGACATTAATTACATTAAAGTCACCGCTATGGTCTCCTGCATATTAAAAAAAAGGTAGGAGATGGTTCTTTATAGAGTATCAGATCACTACGGACGGCAATACATGCCCTGGAACGTGGCCACATGGCTGGTAAGCAGTTCCTGTTCTACATCTACATCTATAATTCACAAGCCACCTAACGGTGTGTGGCGGAGGGTGCCTTGAATACCTCTATCGGTTCTCCCTTCTATTACAGTCTCGTATTGTTCGTGGAAAGAAAGATTATCGGTATGCTTCTGTGTGGGCTCTAATCTCTCTGACTTTATCCTCATGGTCTCTTCGCGAGATATACGTAGGAGGGAGCAATATATTGCTTGACTCCTCGGTGAAGGTATGTTCTCGAAACTTCAACAACAGCCCGTACCAAGCTACTGAGCGTCTCTTGCAGAGTCTTCCACTGGAGTCTCTCTATTATCTCAGTAACGCTTTCGCGATTACTAAATGATCCTGTAATGAAGCACGCTGCTCTCTGTTGGATCTTCTCTATCTCTTCTATCAACCCTATCTGGTACGGATCCCACACCAGTGAGCAGTATTCAAGCACTGGGCGAACAAGTGTACTGTAACCTACTTCCTTTGTTTTCGGATTGCATTTCCTTAGGATTCTTCCAATGAACCTCATCTGCTTTACCGACGATTAATTTTATAAGGTCATTCCATTTTAAATCACTCCTAATGCCTACTCCCATATAATTTATGGAATTAACTGCTTCCAGTTGCTGACCTACAATATTGTAGCTAAATGATAAAGGGTCTTTCTTTCTGTGTATTCACAGCACATTACACTTGTATCAGTTGAGATTCAATTGCCATTCCCTGCACCATGCGTCAATTCGTTGCAGATCCTTCTGCACTTTAGTACAATTTTCTATTGTTACAACCTCTCAATATTCTACAGCTTAATCCGCAAAAAGCCTCAGTGAACTTTCGATGTTATCCACAAGGTCATTTATATTTATTGTGAATAGCAGCGGTCCTACGACACACCCCTGCGGCACACCTGAAGTCACTCTTACTTCGGAAGACTTCTCTCCATTGAGAATGACATGCTCCGTTCTGTCATGTAGGAACTCTTCAATCCAATCACACAATTGGTCTGATAGTCCATATGCTCTTACTTTGTTCATTAAACCACTGTGGGGAACTGAATCAAACGCCTTGCGGAAGTCAAACATGGCATCTACCTCGGAACCCGTTTCTATTTCTGGCCCTGTGAGTCTCGTGGACGAATAGCGCAAGCTGGGTTTCACACGATCGTCTTTTTCGAAACCCATGATGATTCCGACAGAGTAGATTTCTAGTCTCCAGAAAAGTCATTATACTCTAACATAACACATGTTCCAAAATTCTACAACTAATCGACGTTAGAGATATAGGTCGATAGTTCTGCACATCTGTTCGACGTCCCTTCTTGAAAATGGGGGTGACCTGTGCCCTTTTCCAATCTTTTGGAACGCTACGCCCTTCTAGAGACCTACGGTCCACAGCTGCAAGAAGGGGGACAAGTTCCTTCGCGTACTCTGTGTAAAATGGAACTGGTATCCCATCATGTCCAGCGACCTTTCCTCTTTTGAGCGATTTTAATTGTTTTTCTATCCCTCTGTCATATGTTTATCTATTTCGATATCTACCATTTTGTCATCGGTGCGACAATCTAGAGAAGGAACTACAGTGCTGTCTTCCTCTGTGAAACAGCTTTGGAAAAAGACATTTAGTATTTCGGCCTTTAGTCTGTCATCCTCTGTTTCAGTACCATTTTGGTCACAGAATGTCTGGACATTTTGTTTTGATCCAACTACCGCTTTGAAATGAGACCAAAATTTCTTAGGATTTTCTTCCAAGTCACTACATAGAACTTTACTTTCGAATTCGTTGAACGCCTCTCGCATAGCCCTCCTCACACTACATTTCGCTTCGTGTAATTTGTGTCTGCAAGGCTTTGGCTATGTTTATGTTTGCTGTGAAGTTCCCTCTGCTTCCGTAGCAGGTGGCTCTTTTCCATCTCTTACGATCTTGCTTGGCACATACTCATCGAATGCACATCGTACGATGGTACAGAAGATAACTGAAATAAATACATAATGAGACGAACAGAAATGACACTTTTATTCGAAGAGAATAAGAGGCGTTCCATTTCCTTACCAGCGCGGTTGACAACTGCTGGATGGTCGTTGGTGCATCTGGACGTGCTGCAGTACGTCTATCCAAAACATCTATCCAGGCAGTCCATCCACCGAATATCCTAGTGCTCGACCACATGCGCTATTCGATGTGGTCACGCATAGTCATCCACAAAACTTGTAACCTTCCAACAGATAAATTATATAATAACCTCGCAACAGTAAAAAATGTAAGTATATATTTCACATTCAGCGTAACCTCCCAATAAAAAATTGCGTAACCTATCAATAATAAAAATGTGACTAATCTCTCAATAGAATTGAGGCTCACTTATAACCTTTCAATAATTGACTGTGAATTTAAACTGGTAAATTTTGGACGTCATGAGTGCTGCGTCATGGCCCTGAAACATAATACTGAATAAATTGAAAATTCTTACCTCAATAAGGTCGCCGGATAACGCGTATATATCTGCTCCTATAAGAAATTTTTCTGGCACAGCCCTGTGCAATGCTGGCCGATAGATTTGTCATGTATAAAAAGAAACAACTGATTTTTCTATACAATAATCGGGATGACCATGGATTGGAGAAATTAGTAAGTTCTTTAAATTGAGATGAATGATTATCAAAAGTTAATTTTTTATAAGAAAGATTATTATTGAGAGATTTTTTTAAAACATTTACATGGGGCTTGACATAACAATAGTACATATGCGCGAGGCAGCTTTTATCTTATATTATATCGCTCAGGCTCCGCCATCGCTCCCCACGACCGGCCCAGCCAACACGATACACCAGACTGCTAGCAACTACTTACCCCTACTGCTACACAGTTTGTAACGCCGGAAATGCATATCCTCCTATTTCCATCTATTGTACTATAATTTTTTTCCTTGTTTTGTTACCTCAAGATGTGACATTTCTGTGTCTTTATATATTGCAATTGTTTTACTGTTTATATATATATATATATATATATATATATATATATATATATATATGCATTTATGTCGATGTATAATTGGTTTGTTTTGTAAATATTATTTGTATTTTACGCTGGGTCTTGCCTAGGGAAAACTATGCTATCGAACGAATATATCGATAGGTCGTGTGAAGAACGAAATTGTTTAGGATCTTTGGTAGTGAACTCTGCCGCGTTGAGTGCGGGCAGAGGGGAGTCGGGCTGGGGTGGTGCAGTGGAGCAGGTGTGTTGTGGAAAGCTCCCGCGAGTTGCCGCGCTTTCGGGGTTTGGCAGCATGTAATTGCGCTCGACTTGTGATGATAGTTTCGGACATGGTGTCGCGGACGGGAAGCGTTAGCTGGCACACATCAAGAGCCCGTTTCGGCTGGAGACCGTGTCGAGAAGAAGGCGCGCCAACATCCAGCTTCTGCAACAGCGACGGCCGACAATGAGTGACCGTCGCCACCTCCTCGATCGACGGCTTCAAACCTTCAATCAACCAACAAGGAAGACTGGAAGCACGTAAAGTTTTAGAACTGTATGGCAGACCTCAGCTTTTCAAACTTTTAAAATTGTTGCATCACAAAATTACAGCAACTTAGCATGAACCTTTGTTGCTCATTGTCCCAATTGCATTGCCAAGCTGGGTCCCTTCCTTTTCCGAAATGAGCCCGAGTGTCGTTGAAATTCAAACGCCAGCATCATTCGATTTCACTGCTTTAATTTCAAAGTTCAGTTAAGGCATTCATAGCTGGCTACAATATGTAGATTACACAAGCACAAATTAAGAGTGCGAGTTTTGTTACCGTATTTTAGCTTACCTGTGACTGCAGCTCAGCTTGGTACGTACTAAATTTTACTATTGTTAATTGTTCAGAATCATTTAATTCAAGTTCAAAGTTAAATCTCTTATTTCTAAATTGCGTAGATTCAAGTAGCTTTTGAAATGATTGTTGAGGTAGTCCAAGACTAACCGTATTTTACTGAATTTCGATGTGCTTCAGAAAGAAAGCTCACTATTAACTTCAGTCACTAAATTAACTTTCGATTTTCCGGTTTTATTAATTCTTTTGCTAAATTAAGTCAGAGTGTAGCGAAATTTATTACTTCTGACAAACTTTCAGTTTTCACACTACACGTGTCAACCTTCAGTTGCCACGCTTCTAGTGCTAATTATATGTGTAATAACCTTTCTTTTTCAGTTACTATATTAATTGTCCTTAGGACTGGCGACCGTAATTTCCCCCAAATCTCAAATATCTAATTACCGCTAGTTAATTGTTAACGTAACGGCCGCACATTTACTTTCTTTATTAACTTTACCCCTTTTCAAAATTAATTTCCACCATTTTCATTTGCATTTTTCCTTTCATTTAGATGTAACCCTTTCCTCCCTCTTTACCGACAAATTGACTTCGGTGACGATTGTTTTTCCCAAATTTCCATTAGGTACACGCGGTTTAATTTTTCACTAAGGTCGATAAGTGAGGGGGAGGTTACAAGTTCCTACTGCAGTCAACACTGATCTTTGGTCTCAGATTCTCTTATAGCTTACATATCACAGGTAGCGCGTGAGCAATGCATCGAAATTACATCTGCTCGAGTGCGCTAGCAACAAATTCCTTAATCATGGACGTCTTACAAACTGAATGCTGCACGTTCTCTTATATGGTGAGAGGTAAGAACACGTAATGCATCCAGGAACGTTGTCGAACGTGATCGTTTTGATGGTCCAGGTGTTTGGTGACGAGAATATAACGTTGCATAGGTATACTGACCTCCATATCTTTGAACGCTCCCGGTCAACGTTACTATGACTCTGCGCGCATTTCCCTTGTGAGTCTCATCAGGGGTGCATTCGATAGTGACTTAATTTTTATAGATGACGATGCGGGACCGCATCCAACAGCGCGAGAGGTGAAGCTCTTGGTATGAAAGTATATTCAGCGAATGGACTGTCCTGCCTTCTCCCGACTTAAATCCCGCGTGTGGGATTCGTTGGAGAAATTTACTGTTGCTGCACGTCCACGTACACGAACTACCATCCAGCAATTATCATTCGTTCTGGTGGTGGAATGGAACGCCCTACCACACCAACTCCTCACCAATCTCGTGAACAACTTGGTAACACGTTCCAGAGTGTGCATTGCCGTTCGTGGTGATTACACACCCTATTAAGAACTATGTCATTCCTTTTATAATGTCCAGGGGACCGTCACAAATAGCAGTGGTTACAGTGTAAATAGTGTCTTTAAATAAATATGTCATTTCTGTTCGTCTCATGGCGTATTTTAATCAGTTATCTTATATATTGTACTGTACTTTACCAGTTTTTCTAACTATTGTCGAAACTTCATCGAGTTAAGATACTTGGCAGTGAAACATCACGCGAATGTAACTTTCGTCCTTAAGTTTTGCACACCGGTGTATCTGTCTAGGTTGTGGCATCCACCCAGAAGTCAGTTCTTAAAGTCTGGCTGTGTTCAAGATGTCGGAACCGTAATTTCTAAGCAGCAGTAGTCGGTGTTTTTTCGCCGGAAGGGGTCGTTACTCTGAGATGGCCACAGCGCAGTTCGCACAGCGTTTGCGAATCTGACTGCGTGAGTATGCTGGCGGCTGGAGGTTGGGGTCAACAAGTTGCTGTCTGTTTTCATTACCCGAGTTTATATGCATTTCTCGTTGCGGCCAGTTGTGAACATTGAGTGTCTGCCCTCAGCAGGACCACATCGGCGTTCACCATCGGCAGATGTTCAATACGACTTCTTTAACGGTTCGCACACCGTTTAAGCTATTAGAATTTGTTGAATTTCAGGGCTGCTGGCCTTGTTAGTCAATGACCTTTGAAACGTCCCCTTTTAAACAATTTTACACGACTGTGCTTAAACTGACACACAGTATTTTTTTTTTTTTTTAGCGCAACGCAATCTGACTTTCAAAAAAAATCCCTACGAAAGAAAGGCCCTGACTAACATTAAACTATACCATTTACAAATCACTTACCTCACAAAAATCTTCACTACTCGAGCTACTGCAATACAGCGAGCGCCACTACTGCCAGCTAAATAAAAGATTCAAACTACTGAAGGCACTAACTACTGATAGGAATAGTTAGCAAATGAAAGATTTTAATAGAGAACAAACAATGTATTTACCTTAATATCATCATATATATATATATATATATATATATATATATATATATATATATATATATATATATAGCAGTTCATGACAAATTTCAAAACTCCGCCATCTCTCTCCCCACATCCACCACTGCTGGCGGCTCACCTCCAACTGCCCAGCGCTACGCGCTGTTCACAGCCAGCTGCCTAACACTACAATGGTTGAGTATTACAACAATGCAAAGCAGCCACAGACTGCACACGGCACAGCCGGTGATTTTCATACTGAGGTGGCGTTACCAATAAAAAAACCTAAACAGCCTACTTACATAGCCCCCATGCTCCCCACAAAAAATTTTACAAATTGGGTTGGGCAGTGCCCAATACAGATTTGAAAAAATTTTTCATAATTACAATAACTAAGAAATCAAATGCACACACTTATTAATACAATGTTGGTCAAAAGCTAAAATTTTCTCACAGTCCATAAAGACAGTCCTGATCGTTGATCACACTAAAATTGCCGTGTTTTTCTCAAAGTCTGAGCAGTAAAAGACAATGCACACAGACGTAGTGGATTTCCATGCAGTCTTGAAGAAGTCGTGTCCTTCCAACGGAAAGACAGTGCTGACTCTTGAAATGCAGACAAGTAATGGGCCACAACAGAGTAAACCCACAGCGGAGTCAGTCGAAGTTTTGAAGACTAGTGGTAGGTAGGTCACCACAGAACAGACCCACTGCAGTCCTGGTAGAGATTACGGTATCGGTGGGCCACCAGAGGCGCAGACCCACTGTAGTCCTTGTAGAAATAATGGTATTGGTGGGCCATCAAAGATGCAGACCCACTGTAGTCCTTGTAGAGACGGCCAGCAACCATCTGCTGCGACTGTGCAGGTGCACAATCACCATCGAAGAGTCTCAATAGTCATAATATATATAGCAGTTCATGACAAATTTCAAAACTCCGCCATCTCTCTCCCCACATCCACCACTGCTGGCGGCTCACCTCCAACTGCCCAGCGCTACGCGCTGTTCACAGCCAGCTGCCTAACACTACAATGGTTGAGTATTACAACAATGCAAAGCAGCCACAGACTGCACACGGCACAGCCGGTGATTTTCATACTGAGGTGGCGTTACCAATAAAAAAACCTAAACAGCCTACTTACACCTTGCATCTACCAGTACGACAACCAAATTAGTCGATCATATGGAGAATGTAATCAGACTCGTCCTCATTCTGTACATTGAGTTGCCAAACAGATTACACACACCACATAGCTAGCTCTCCAACAGCACAAAACGGTTCACAGAGACAGGGTGGTGTAACATATGTGATATATATTATAATTCAAACAGTAATTCCTCTTCTACGACATCTTTCTCAATTCTTTGGCCGTCGATACTATCAAGTCAGTTTGTCACGAATCTGAAGTGGTGGTAAGACCTGCTCTTTACTTATGATGGTAAACTGGGAGACATGGGGTACCTTACTGTCTAAAAAAGGAGGTGAGGACGCAGTCTCTCTGGTTAAGCTCTAGCAGAATGGTATTGTGTGAGAAAACGGTCCTGTAGGCTGTTGGTGTTTCGATGAGAAAGATAAATTTTAAATAAAACAGAAGGTTACTTAAGGTCAACTAATTCAATTTCTTAGTCAAGATCGCTATAAAAACTTTATTGTAGATAACCCGTTTCAGTAAACTAACTTAACATCTTGAGACCTGTAAAGAATTACATGAAGTGCTACAAACTGTTATAAAAATAATGTACAACTAACCCACAGAACAACAAATGACAACATACCTCCATAAATGTTGTTAGAAACATCTTATCCCAGCTACCCATATAATCTTTCCATTGAATTTCCAGCTACACGAAACATGAAACGAGCGATGCTTTTGGACGTCAAAATTAAAATTACTATGTACATCCCAATTCGTCAAAACATAGTTCCAATAACATAACACGTCATGCCAAAGGCGACACAAGACTGTCAGGAGCCAATGTATGGGACGAACTGACTACAGCAAAACAGGTGTAGCTGCAGTACATTGTATCAATAAAAGTCAAATACGTAATTTAGAAACAACCATGATTCCAAATATACACATGTAAAAAATTCTGAATTGTTTGTAAAAATATTTTTGATGATTTGTTCGTGATAGAATACTGCTAAGAAATCCTATGCATACAAGTATCGTAAAAATGATGTATACACGCAAGTGTTTTATTACAGACCTGAAGATGGTGACTTAGATTTACCCAAACCGCTTATCTACAATGAAGTTTTATATAGCAATTTCGGCTAGGAGGTTCTCTTCTCCTAAAGGATCACCACAAATCACCCCTTCGAATTAACATGAGAAAACTGGTATAAATTCAATATTTATTGGGTACATAAACTATTCAAATGATGACGCTTATCTAGTGAGTGCAAATAACCCATTCAACACATACCTAAATGGGTGGAGAAAAATATGGAAACACCAAAAACAATACGCATTATCGTGCCCAATACAGTGTAGAAAAACAGATGGCATTCAAAACAGATTACAGTCGTCACGGAATGGATATATATAGAATCTGTATGGTTTTCAAGGGAACCTTCCTGTAAAATGGTGGCAGTTTCAGGTAATGATGATGGCGGATTAAGATCACTTACACTCTTCTCCAGATTAGACCACAAAGGCTCAATAATATTGAGATATAGTGTCTGTGGCGGCCAGACATTCATCTTCATCCTCACAAAACCATTCCTGGACGATGAGAGGTGTGTGATCAGGGGTCCTGTCTCCTTGGAACACATCACCACAATTGGGGAACAAATACTGTACCATGGAATGGACCTGATCAACCAAAATGATCGCATAATCCTTGGCAGTAATGTGACTCTTCAGAGTAACCATGGTGCCAATGGAGTACCTCTATCCGGTTGCCCAAATCATCACTGAACCCGCACCATGTTTCACTCCTGGTAGCACGCTGTCAGCAACGTGGTCTTGGGACGGCGGAGGCCTGACATATCAGAAGTTGGAATCAGTGTGAAGTAAGACTTATCTGATCAAATGACTTTCTTCCATTGCTCCACAGTCCAGGTTTTATGGCTTCGGCATCAATTATTTCTGTTACGGGAATTTGCATCATTTATATGTGGATTTGGAATGCCAGGTCACCCTGCGATTCCCAGCGTATGGAGCTCGCTTCTTGTTGTTTGTGTTTCTTTGGTGCTTGCTATGCCGGAGCCAAGGTAGCCCCTGAGGGCCGGCAACCCATATTACACTACAGAGGACGAGGTTGTCTATATCCAAGGCCTACCAAAAGCACCATCGTAAACACTGGTTATTTACGTACAAGATAATGGTAACAGACATTCCGAGCACAACTTCCTGCAGGGGGGGCTCGAGCCACGGCCTGCAGGAAGTATCACTACGCCAAAACTTGACTGGCTGGAGACAGCTATTTAGGGGCTAGAACCAGCCCCAAAGTCCACTTCACTCCGGATGCCGGATGCTGACCTCGTGTACTTCGACTGGTGAAGATTACGTCTTCGTCTCTGAATTAGACTGGTACTAGTGTGTGTGTGTGTGTGTGTGTGTTCAAATGGCTCTGAGCACTATGGGACTTAACATCTATGGTCATCAGTCCCCTAGAACTTAGAACTACTTAAACCTAACTAACCTAAGGACATCACACAACACCCAGTCATGTGTGTGTGTGTGTTACCACGAACATTTGCGGAAAATTAGAAGTGAAATTTTGTTTCTTCAATTAGGGGACTTTTTCTGGCATCATTGTTACCTTTCGTTCGTTGTTCAGTCATCAACCTTGTGAACTTACATCAATAAAAGTAGTGTTCGTGAAAAATTGAGAATTGTCAGTCACAACAGTGCTGACAGGGTTCGTGAGTGCGACATTCAGTTCTGCAGTGACTTTTGCGGCTGTCGTCCTCTTATTTTTCGTGAGAATCCTCTTCATGACCGTCTGTCACGACCACTCAGAACACAATTTCGTCCGCATTGAGTCTTAGCGGAAGATGTTTTCCGCTTTCCCTGCATATGGTGTAAATCTTTGATACGCTGTCTCTTGAAATGCGAAACTCTTCGGCTCTCTTGGTTACGGAAGGACGAATCATACGAGCACCAACAACTTTCCCACGTTCGAATTCACTTAGCTCTCACACAGTGTACCCACAACTGCAATGAACACTGTTCTGCCCACGATTGACACTTTCAATGTATTGAGGGCATTGCACAAGTGCTGTTCGGGGTCAAATACAACTGTGCAACCTACACTCTTGGCTAGCATCTGTATTTATGTTGAAGTACGCATTTCTTGCGGTATTTTCATATTTTTGTCTAACCTCTGTACACAGTCAAAAATGGTTCAAATGGCTCTGAGCACTACGGGACTTAACTTCTGAGGTCATCAGTCCCCTAGAACTTAGAACTACTTAAACCTAACTAACCTAAGGACATCACACACATCCATGCCCAAGGCAGGATTCGAACCTGCGACCGTAGCGGTCGCGCGGTTCCAGACTGTAGCGCCTAGAACCGCTCGGCCACTCCGGCCGGCGTACACAGTGAAGCTACTTAATAAATCAAGTAATATTTTCTTGTAATCGTGTCCTTTTTTCGCCTGTGCAAATTTCTTGTCAACCTTCTCGCACTCCTATCTATATCGAATTTAAAGCTTGTATTGCCGTTTACAACACTCCAGAACAGTATAGGACATGTGCACGGTGTCCTGCTTTGTCATAATACAGGCAACATGCTCGTCACCTGTCTCTTGGCACCAACTGCCCTGTTGTCGGTCATATCAACTTATTCCTGTACTAATTGCCATGTGGCCGTACGATTATCAAAGTCGAGTGAGAGTTTCAAACGTAATGATTGCTAAGTTCTGTTTCCACAACACAATGAAAAATGATAGGCTGTAACAGTTTACGTAATCATTCTGTCACTAAATCGCAATTAGTGACAAAAACCTATAACACTACATTTCGCATTGCATCATAATGAAACAATATTATTTTATTGAGGTTTCATAAACCTGGTGTTCGTCGAGCCTAAAGACACTGACCGCGATTCTAAAAGGAGAGAACTGCTGCATTCATGCATTACTCACGCGGAAGATCTGGATAAATTTCGAAAAGACTGTGTCGACTTCAGAGGCATAAGGTACACTTGCGCACTGCAGTTTGGTTGACAATACTTGTAAAGCATGAAGAGAAATTAATTAATGAAACAATATTCTAAAATTAATTAATAAAACAATATTCTAGAATCTTAGGTGTCTATACCGAAAAGAACGTTGAACTGGAAGCCATATCTTACAGGTGTTATTAACCGACTGAGCACATCAACATTTTCACTGCAGATAATAGCAGACTTTGGACACGAAAATGTCAAAAATTTGACTTAATTTACAAATTTTCACTCTTGAGTGTGCTATGGTATCATATCCTGGGGCCCCGCATCTCGTGGTCGTGTGGTAGCGTTCTCGCTTCCCACGCCCGGGTTCCCGGGTTCGATTCCCGGCGGGGTCAGGGATTTTCTCTGCCTCGTGATGGCTGGGTGTTGTGTGCTGTCCTTAGGTTAGTTAGGTATAAGTAGTTCTAAGTTCTAGGGGACTTATGACCACAGCAGTTGAGTCCCATAGTGCTCAGAGCCATTTGAACCATATCCTGGGGCTATTTGTTGCGTATGATTAGGATAGCATGTGATTTCCTTTTTATGATCTCTTGGAGACAGCTGTTTGGGATCACTGACGATACACTCACCATACACTTACTGTTATAAATTTAATATTACAAATGTCTTACGCTATACGTCACTCAGTTTTTTATTCGACCACTAAAATTTTGAACCACTCACTCAGCAATATAAGTATGCTATAGGTGATTAGCTTCACTCGTAAGCTGATATCATATCTACTTGACAACTGTGTGTGAGACGGATACAGAAAGAAGGAAACAGAGGGAGAGAGAGGGAGAGAGAGAGAGAGAGAGACAGAGAGAGAGAGAGTGATGCACAGTTAAGTGTAAATCGCCGTGTGTAAGAAAAAGACAGTTTGAAACTAACGTAAAACAAAATAATGTAAATACTCAGTATGCTGCCAAATTGTTTCACCAGAAACGTGTACTACCAGTATGAACTAAATGAATCGCCTCACGCCACAGCAAGAGACCGTAATTATGACCGATGAAGTGCGCAAATAACTAAATATGTTTCTGAAAGAAATTTCCGCCATTTGACTGTAAATTATAATACATATATTTCACACAATCATGATTTCGGATTTATAGCCACTCCTAAGTGCAAGCTAAAATTTCACAAAATGTTCGACCTGTCTAAATGTCATGTCGTCGTCGAAATAAACCAGTCGTCTTATTACAGGATTTGAGTACATATCAAAGACATAATATGTACTCAAATTCTGTAATCAAAGACACGTAATACGTATTTACTGTAATAAGACGACCAATTAGTGAGACTAGAGATACGTTATTTCGACGATGACATGTCATTAAGGCAGGTCGCACATTCTTGACATTTGCGCTTGCAACTGAGAATGGATATAAAGCCGGAATCGTGATATGTGAAATAAATGGATAGTAATTTACAGTCAAATGGCGGAAAATTCTTTCAATGAGTGCTACGTGACTGTGGTCCATATGAAGGAAAAATCATAAGTAAACAATGACCTTGCAAGGGGCGCTAAAATCTGGTGACGACACACACACACACACACACACATACAATTTTATAATACAAAACTTTCATGTGTACGTTTTTTAAACGTCATCTCCAGGCTGTGGAGGTCTTTACAGACACTACTTCCAACATTTATATTAAATTCACACTGACTTTCAGAATGAGTTGTAACACAGAGTTCCTCCCTCGCACTACGCTTTAGATCGAAAGTCCTCTAAAGGAAATAAGTTGATACATTCTTTGTTTCGACGCCTTGCTTCCATTAACCATTATTACTACGTCACAGTCTGTTAACACGACACAGATTCATTTCATTTCGTCTGAAGATCGATGGTACCAAATTACGTCGCAAATAGGATAACAGTGGATATCTTGAACTAATGTACCAACTCGGAACCTAATAGTATTCGTGTGCATGGAAGCATGCACAGAAAATTAGATTATAAATCACGTCAGGGAGGCGGTTTCTCATTACCGTGCAGGCGGTCCGCCGTCTCCGCTGGCTATATGCACGTAGCAAATTGAGATGTTCACTCATTAAAGCGGGCGCTTCTTGCGAGGCGCTTCTCGCTGCAGGAGTCAAGCGATATGCATACAGATTAAGCGTTTAAGTAATCAAACACCGGCTGCACATGCGGTCGCTGTACGGTGGCGCTGCGTGGCGGCCGTTGAGCCAACTATCGGAGTGCTCCATCGCTCGCTACCTGCCGAGCACAAGAGTAGAATGGGTTGTATAACGACAAGTTCTAACCAGCATTTCCACGAGGTGTGCCACGGCAGTTCTGTAAGTAAGCTAACAATGACGTGCACGGGTATATGCATATCATTTCGGAATTAAATTACATATCATTTCGGAATTAAATTATATGTCTAGACAGAAAAGACGATCAAAGATTTCGTACGCTACCGGTAAATTTGCAATTAGAAATACACTTTCAAGATGAAGGCGTTTACGTACATATGATCAGCAATTGAAGCGCGAAGTGTGGTAAGGTTTTTGCGTGTAAAGAAAATGTTACCAGCTGAAATTCATTGACTGCTAATGGAAATTTACGAAGGGAATAGAATGCTAGGAAAACATGTGTGGTTTTACGAACACGAAATTGCTGTGCCTGTGTTGTGAAGAAGTAAGCTGGAACTTACTTCAGGCATGCATTTCGTATTTATTGACCGATACTGGGCCTGCGACTTACAAATAAAATTGTCTCCCCTGTACATGAATAACATTAATGGCTGAAAGAGTACAGGTACGCCAAATGGACGACGACATATACAGGGTGGTCCATTGATCGTGACTGGGCCAAATATCCCACAAAATAAGCGTCAAACGAAAAAACTACTAAGAACGAAACTTGTCTAGCTTGAAGGGGGAAACCAGATGGTGATATGGTTGGCCCGCTAGATGGCGCTGCCATAGGTCAAACGGATATCAACTGCGTTTTTTTAAAAATAGGAACCCCCATTTTTATTACGTATTCATGTGGTACATAAAGAAATATGAATGTTTTAGTTGGACCACTTTTATCGCTTTGTGATACATGGCGCTGTAATAGTCACAAACATATGGCTCACAATTTTAGACGTACAGTTGGTAACTGGTAGGATTTTAAATTAAAATACAGAACGTAGGTACGTTTGAACATTTTATTTCGGTTGTTCCAATGTGATACATGTACCTTTGTGAACTTATCATTTCTGAGAACGCATGCTGTTACAGCGTGATTACCTGTAAATACCACATTAATGCAATAAATGCTCAAAATTATGTCCGTCAACCTCAATGCATTTGGCAATACGTGTAACGACATTCCCCCCAACAGCGAATAGCTCGCCTTCCGTAATGTTCGCACATGCTTTGACAATGCGCTGACGTATGTTGTCAGGCGTTGTCGGTGGATCACGATAGCAAATATCCTTCAACTTTCCTCACATAAAGAAATCCAGGGACGTCAGATCCGGTGAACGTGCGGGCCATGGTATGGTGCTTCGACGACCAATCCACCTGTCATGAAATATGCTATTCAATACCGTTTCAACCGCACCCGAGCTATGTGCCGGACATCCATCATGTTGGAAGTACAATGACATTCTGACATGCAGTGAAACATCTTGTCGTAACATCGGAAGAACATTACGTAGGAAATCAGCATACATTGCACTATTTAAACTGCCATCGATAAAATGAGGGCCAATTATCCTTCCTTCCATAATGCCGCACCATACATGAACCCGCCAAGGTCACTGATGGTCCACTTGTCGCAGCCAGCGTGGATTTTCCGTTGCCCAGTAGTGCATATTATGCCGGTTTACGTTACCGCTGTTGGTGAATGACGCTTCGTCGCTAAATAAAACGCGTGCAAAAAACTGTCATCGTCCCGTAATTTCTCTTGTGCCCAGTGGCAGAACTGTACACGACGTTCAAAGTCGTCGCCATGCAATTCTTGGTGCATAGAAATATGGTGCTGGTGCAGTCGATGTTGATGTAGCATTCTCAACACCGATGTTTTTGAGATTCCCGAGTTTCGCGCAATTTGTCTGCTACTGATGTGCGGAATAGCCGAGACAGCAGCCGAAACACCTACTTGAGCATCATCATTTGTTGCAGGTCGTGGTTGACGTTTTACGTGTTGCTGAACACTTCCTGTTTCCTTAAATAACGTAACTATCCGGCGAACGGTCCGGACACTTGGATGATGTCGTCCAGGATACCGAGCAGCATACATAGCACACGCCCGTTGAGCATTTTGATCACAATAGCCATACATCAACACGATATCGACCTTTTCCGCAATTGGTAAACGGTCCATTTAAGACGGGTAATGTACCACGAAACAAATACCGTCCGCACTGGCGGAATGTTACGTGATACCACGTACTTACACGTTTGTGACTATTACAGCGCCATCTATCACAAAGCGACAAAAGTGGTCCAACTAAAACGTTCATATTTCTTTACGCACTACACGAATATGTAATAAAAAGGGGGGTTACTTTTTTAAAAAAACGCAGTTGATATTCGTTTGACCTATGACAGCGCCATCTAGCGTTCCAACCATATCGTCATCTGGTTTCCCCTTCAAGCTAGACGAGTTTCGTTCTTTGTAGTTTTTTCGTTTGACGCTTATCGCGTGAGATATTTGGCCCGGTCACGATAAATGGACCATCCTATATATATAAGTTAAATGTGGTAGTGAGTTGTTCGGATGGTCGAAGCGGTTACGGCGACCACTCGCGTAAAGCGGGAAATCTGCGTTCGAGTCGCGGTCCAGTACAAATATTCATTGTTGACATTCCATTATAATGCTAGAGATGGTTCATATCCGTAACTGCGGATACATTTCTCGTCAGGTGTGGTTTTGCCGGTACGCCTTTGGTAAAGGGTGAATAGATGTGCGAGAGGAGCAAACGTCAGTCCCACCAACCAGGTCCACCATAGATGACAGCATGTTCTGTTTCAACGAGATGATTTTAACATTTATATCAGACGGATTCCACACGAACTCTCCACACACTTTGAAAGAGTAGTGGATATCGTGTACGACACATTGAACTACCGGAACGCATGTTGTCGTTGGGTACCGCCGCAACGCTCAGACGAGAATGGAGCCAAGCGGATGTTGTTCTCAATCCAGCACTTCATGTGGTATCAGACGGAGAGCGTTCGATTCCTGCGTCACAGGGTACAAAACGTGAGTGCATCATGTGACACGTTAGGTGAAGAACGCATGAACATCCTGGAGACCCCTCCATATCCATTGGATGTTCTAAAAAGAGGTTTCAGCTAAGAAACTTATAGCCACATTCTTTTAGGACACGCAGGGTGTATGCTACTGATTGGTTTCCTTTCCCATGGGGAGACGTATATGACGTAGTTGTGACTGACACACTGGAGCCGTTGCAGGAGGTGATTCTGAGGAAACGACCGGTATTGTTTTTGAAAAAAAATGTCTTGCTATTTTACACCACCAAAGCCCCGGTTACAAGTGGTTTGATTTAGCGTTTCCGATGTACTACACTGGGAAATTCCTCCATTCAGCCATGATCTCGCACCAGGCGATTTTCATATATGCGGACCGTCGAAGAAGCACCTGGTCGATCGCCACTTCAGTAACGACGCCGACGTTCATAGCGCCATTGTCAAGTGGCTCAATCACATGGACTTCAGTTTCTTTATGTCGCTTTCAGCAGGTTGGTTTACCAATGAAAAAAAAAAAAAAATTAGACAACCATGGTGACGATGTGGAAAAGTAATATGTGCCAGTGCCTTAGAAACTCTGTTTATCTCTTTCTGTCCAAGTGTTCATCAGAAACTTGAGCGCTGCCTGACAGTTTCTGAAATCTTGAGTTATTGTACCGTCATCTCTACGAATTGCCTCAGTCACAGCTCACCAAAAAGACACGAAGTCCGATGTGTCCACCTACGATGTGTCCACGATGTGTCGATCAGGCGCCCTCAGTTCGGGCGATATAAATATGTGTGGCTTAGCATCACACAACAGTTACAGGAAAGCGAAATTTCTGCTACGCTGCTTCCTCTTTTAAAGACCAACCAAATTGTAGAACCCGAACCATTCATTTGCAGAAACATAGATACTTCCTTGAACTGAGACAGTTACCATCTCCAGATCAGGTAATTCCTTCAACTACGAGAGAAGCACAAGTATTCATTGAGCAAGTTGTATGGTACGTTATGTCAATAGACAACAGCATGCTGTACAGATGCTCAATGAATGGACTCACTAGTGTCAAAGTTGAAGGAACTATCCGATCTGCAGATGGTTCGTTATTGTGATACTGACAGTGAATATGAACTCTGATATAAATGTAGATTACTGTTTCTTCAAGATACAATGTCATTTTCTATTTTAGTTCAGCCTTTGGGGGGCTTAAGTAGAATCAAGTACAATAATCTGTAAGTAGGACTGAAATACCGCATCAGTGATAAAAGCTTTGATTCACTTGCGATAATCTAGTAATGCAATAGAACTGTGGCTTACGTCACCGCAACAATGCTTAACAATCACAGTTATTAGAACCTAATAAATGTTACTCTTTTACGGGAGTAATCGACCATGATCGTGAGTCTAATAGACAACAACTGTCAGACAGTTTCGTTTCCTGACACGGTCAATTATGTTAAGAAATAATACACCAATAACGGGATTCGTACCAAGCTACCTCAGACAATAACAGTAGCATGTGGCAAAGAAAATAAATACTGTACGAGCCCAAATTGGGCAAATAATTTCACTAAACATTTTAATAACTGTTGAAATTTATTCTGGAGACTGAACTTGACTGTAATAGGTGTATATGTACTACCTATGCCGACATATGAAAACCTGTACAGGAACGGGACTGAAACTCAGAATTGCCGCTTATCGGGAGTCGTCGACTTATCACTTAGGGTATCTGAGCACGCTCCCCTGTCCGACCAAACGATTCACACGTCACTCACCTATCTATTTCTTACCTTTTTTTTTTTTTTTTTGGGTCATCAGTCTACTTACTGGTTTGATGCGGCACACCACGAATTCCTTTCCTGTGCTAACCTCTTCATTTCAGAGAAGCACTCGCAACCTACGTCCTCAATTATTTGCTTGACGTATTCCAATCTCTGTCTCCCTCTACAGTTTTTGCCCTCTATAGCTCCCTCTAGTACCATGGAAGTCATTCCCTCCTGTCTTAGCAGATATCCTATCATCCTGTCCCTTCTCCTTATCAGTGTTTTCCACATATTTCTTTCCTCTCCGATTCTGCATAGAACCTCCTCATTCCTTACCTTATCAGTCCACCTAATTTTCAACATTCGTCTATAGCACCACATCTCAAATGCTTCGATTCTCTTCTGTTCCGGTTTTCCCACAGCCCATGTTTCACTACCATACAATGCTGTACTCCAGACGTACATCCTCAGAAATTTCTTCCTCAAATTAAGGCCGGTATTTGATATTAGCAGACTTCTCTTGGCCAGAAATGCCTTTTTTGCCATAGCGAGTCTGCTTTTGATGTCCTCCTTGCTCTGTCCGTCATTGGTTATTTTACTGCCTAGGTAGCAGAATTCCTGAACTTCATTGACTTCGTGACCATCAGTCCTGATGTTAAGTTTCTCGCTGTTCTCATTTCTACTACTTCTCATTACCTTCGTCTTTCTCCGATTTACTCTCAAACCATACTGTGTACTCATTAGACTGTTCATTCCGTTCAGCAGATCATTTAATTCTTCTTCACTTTCACTCAGGATAGCAATGTCATCAGCGAATCGTCTCATTGATATCCTTTCACCTTGTATTTTATTTCCACTCCTGAACCTTTCTTTTATTTCCATCATTGCTTCCTCGGTGTACAGATTGAAGAGTAGGGGCGAAAGGCTACAGCCTTGTCTTACACCCTTCTTAATACGAGCACTTCGTTCTTGATCGTCCACTCTTATTATTCCCTCTTGGTTGTTGTACATATTGTATATGACCCGTCTCTCCCTATAGCTTACCCCTACCTTTTTCAGAATCTCGAACAGCTTGCACCATTTTATATTGTCAAACGCTTTTTCCAGGTCGACAAATCCTATGAAAGTGTCTTGATTTTTCTTTAGCCTTGCTTCCATTATTAGCTGTAACGTCAGAATTGCCTCTCTCGTCCCTTTACTTTTCCTAAAGCCAAACTGATCGTCACCTAGCGCATTCTCAATTTTCTTTTCCATTCTTCTGTATATTATTCTTGTAAGCAGCTTCGATGCATGAGCTGTTAAGCTGATTGTGCGATAATTCTCGCACTTGTCAGCTCTTGCCGTCTTCGGAATTGTGTGGATGATGCTTTTCCGAAAGTCAGATGGTATGTCGCCGGACTCATATATTCTACACACCAACGTGAATAGTCGTTTTGTTGCCACTTCCCCCAATGATTTTAGAAATTCTGATGGAATGTTATCTATCCCCTCTGCCTTATTTGACCGTAAGTCCTCCAAAGCTCTTTTAAATTCCGATTCTAATACTGGATCCCCTATCTCTTCTAAATCGACTCCTGTTTCTTCTTCTATCACATAACATAGATTATTAGTTCTTTTATCCACACTCGCCTGCTGGTGATAACCGTGCAGGTTTTAGAATTAAGACGAGAAGTGCAGACTATCGTTGTCATTTTAGTCACAGGCCCGTCTCATAAATTTTCACATGTCTCTTTAGGTAGTACTGAGCAAGTTGTGTCGTATGTTATGTCAAAACATGACAGCATGCCACAGCGATGCTCAGTGAATGGACGCACTGGTGTCAAAGTTGAAAGAACTTTCCAATCTGCAGATCTGTACCTACTACAGTTAAGCTGAATTTCAAGAATCAGTTTCAATATTTGAAACTGTGGTTCGTGATCGAATATAAATTAATAATTGTCGATATTCAGAAATTAAATCTAGGTACGTATAACTTTTTTACGAATGTCTGTAAGACAAGGAATAGTGCCAGCCGACAGTGCACTAACAGCACCAACCATGTAGTGGCACCTTAAGTTTGTCTACTGTCAAACATGCGTAAAGCCATGAACTGTATTACAGCTACGTGCGCTAGCTGAGATATAAAGCAACCACTATGATCTTTAATGAGAATTGACTAATGATCATCACGGTGTCTACCATGTTGGGTCCCGGTAAATGTAGTCAATTTCTGTTGTACACAAACACATAGAGTAGAGCATAACCCTTATTATCATGTGAACGTTAACTGATTATTGAACCACATGGTTAGTGCCGTAACGGGAAACTAAATCTGTTGATAGGTTCAGTTATACTTTAAGAAATACTTTCACTATGCAACAACATGTGGGGCATAATAACATAATTTAACTGATTGATAAGCTACACATCGAGTGAAACACGAGTGCCTCTAAACTCCTAGAAACAATTTACGTGTTCATATTTATATGTATCATAAGCACAAACTCTTAATTATAAGTTGGATAATTGATGCTCTGCACAGTGACTGGAATATTGCGCTCCTAAGCTGTTATGCCTTTCAACAAATTCTTTAACACTTTTTTTTAGATCCAAATTACATACACTACTGGCCATTAAAATTCCTACACCAAGAAGGAATGCAGATAATAAACGGGTATTTATTGGACAAATATATTATACTAGAACTGACATGTGATTACATTTTCACGCAATTTCGGTGCATAGATCCTGAGAAATCAGTACCCAGAACAACCACCTCTGGCCGTAATAACGTCCTTGATACGCCTGGGCATTGAGTCAAACAGAGCTAGGATGGCGTGTACAGGTACAGCTGCCCATGCAGCTTCAACACGATACCACAGTTCATCACGAGTAGTGACTAGCGTATTGTGACGCGCCAGTTGCTCGGCCACCTACAACGTGCTGACATGAGGAAAGTTTCTCGTACACAAACAGCAATTGGCCGGCGTTGCTTGGTGAAACGTTGTTGTGATGCCTCGTGTAAGGAGGAGAAATGCGTACCATCACGTTTCTGACTTTGATAAAGGTCGGATTGTAGGCTATCGCGATTGCGGTTTATCGTATCGCGACATTGCTGCTCGCATTGGTCGAGATCCAATGACTGTTAGCAGAATATGGAGTCGGTGGGTTCAGGATGGTAATACGGAACGCCGTGCTGGATCCCAACGGCCTCGTATCACTAGCAGTCGAGATGACAGGCATCTTATCCGCATGGATGTAACGGAGCGTGCAGCCATGTCTCGATCCCTGAGTCAACAGATGTGGACGTTTGCAAGACAACAACCATCTGCACGAACAGTTCGACGACGTTTGCAGCAACATGAACTATCAGCTCGGAGACCATGGCTGCAGTTACCCTTGACGCTGCATCACAGGAGCGCCTGCGATGGTGTACCCAACGACAAACCTGGGTGCACGAATGGCAAAACGTCATGTTTTCGGATGAATCCAGGTTCTGTTTACAGCATCATGATGGTCGCATCCGTGTTGGGAGACATCGCCGTGAACGCACATTGGAAACGTGTATTCGTCATCGCCATACTGGCGTATCACCCGGCGTGATGGTATTGTGTGTCATTGGTTACACGTCTTGGTCACCTCCAGTGGACGTTACATTTCAGATGTATTACGACCCGTGGCTCTTCCCTTCATTCGATCCCTGCGAAACTCAACATTTCAGCAGGATAATGCACGACCGCATGTTGCAGTCCTGTACGGGCCTTTCTGGATACAGAAAATGTTCGACCGCTGGCCTGGTCAGCACATTCTCCAGATCTCTCATCAATTGAAAACGTCTGGTCAATGGTGGCCGAGCAACTGGCTCGTCACAATACGCCAGTGACAACTGATCTGTGGTATCGTGTTGAATCTGCATGGGCAGCTGTACCTGTACGCGCCATCCAAGATCTGTCTGACTCAATGCCCAGGCGTATCAAGGACGTTATTACGGCCAGAGGTGATTGTTCTGGGTACTGATTTCTCAGGATCTATGCACCCAAATTGCGTGCAAATGTAATCACATGTCAGTTCTAATATAATATATTTGTTCAATGAATACCCGTTTATCATCTGCATTTCTTCTTGGTGTAGCAATTTTAATGGCCTGTAGTATAAATAGACAAATACGAAAGCATAAAAAATTAGGAAAACAGTAATATTTATATACAGGGTGTTTCAGCTGCCCCTACCTATGGGTTTTAGGCAACACACAACGCCTTCAAAGACATCGGGAAAGATTTTCACATTCTCTCCCTTACTACACGCAATCTATTAGTCCTACAGAAGAAATGAACACGACCTTTTTGTAGGAAATTTAATGTAGTTAAATTTTGTACTGGGATATGTTATCGCCAGAAACCGTATTTTTCGAATTATTCGAGAAAAACGTACAAAAGTTACCTTAAGGTGCGTCTTTCTTGAATAACACAAAAACTATGGCCTCCAACGAAAACGTACCCTACTATAAAATTCAGCTACATAAAATTTCCTATAAAAAGTCCCGTTCATGCTTTCTGTAGCACTAATAGATTACACATAGCGAGCAAAAGAATGTGAAAACCTTGCTCGTTGATTTTTAAGCGTTGCGGGTTGCATAAACAGTAGGTAGGGACAGCTGAATTACCCGTTATAAGATATGTAGCGCCAGTAATGTTACGTCATAAATATGCAGTATAAGTGTTAAAACGTGAATGATATCCGTACACCAAAGTGGTAATCAGGCTTGAGAACCAACTAACCTGTAATGCAGCAACCAGCCCAACATCCATTTCCATCACACCAGATGCAGACCCAACCACTGCAACTGCAACTTCTCGATCAGATGCATCAAAACGACTTCCCAGCAGAATTCTGGAACTATCAGCAGATGCATCAAAAACCGCAACAGCAGCAGCCCACTTCTCCAGAGTTGCTGCCACTCCATCATCTAGAAATTCATCCGCCCTTGCAGCCCCAGCGGGAGTATAAAAGCAGCAGTGGAAACAGGCGAGGGTGTGTCAACAACACGCTGGCTACAGCAGTCTAATGTAGGTAATGGCAGCGACTCACAGGAGTCAACGCAGCAGACGCCTCATGATAGGTCGTCATGGACAGAGGAAAGTACCAGTGAGTGCCTCGGCGCTAAAATAGCTAAATCAGCACAGCCGGAAGGCTGCAATGTGCAAGTGAGGTTGTGTGACCGCCGTCACCCTGGTACTGATTACAACACCGGCATGTCAACTACAGTTTGTTGTTCTAAGCGGCTTGAAAGTACTGGAGATGATAAGAATGCTTGTTCGTGTTGACTATTATGGTAGCAATTCCACTAGAATTAACAGTCGATGATAGTTCTAACTGTGACACTTGGCTAGTTCTAACTGTGACAAATGGTTCAAATGGCTCTGAGCACTATGGGACTCAACTGCTGTGGTCATCAGTCCCCTAGAACTTAGAACTAGTTAAACCTAACTAACCTAAGGACATCACACACATCCATGCCCGAGGCAGGATTCGAACCTGCGACCGTAGCAGCAGCGCGGCTCCGGACTGGAGCGCCTAGAACCGTCTAACTGTGACACTTGCCATTAATATACCGCTGTGCTTGTGTGGTTCTAGGCCCTTCAGTCCGGAAACACGCCGCTGCTACGGTCGCAGGTTCGAAACCTGCCTCGGGCATGGATGTGTGTGATTTCCTTAGGTTAGTTAGGTTTAAGTAGTTCTAAGTCCAGGGGACTGATGACCTCAGATGTTAAGTACCATAGTGCCTAGAGCCATTTGAACCATTTTTTTTTGAGCCATTAATATAGGCAAAAACAATCCTTATGATCACTGTTATGAAGGTACCTCTACATTGAGAATAAAACTCAAAATGTTGGAGAACTCATTCCTGCGCCTGTAGGAAGTCTTATTTAAAGGAAGTAGCGGCTGTGCAAATAAAACTGCTTGTATCAAGATGGCGGTAAGAAACAGGACAACAGTTGAACTGAGGTGTGCCAATACTAATTCACTTGTGACGTCATTATTACTGAGACAGAAAAATCTAGAACGTTATGTATCTACACAACTGATGCATAAACACGCAATTATTCACAACAGCGATACAGTTATCAACGGTGACGACATATTAACTGATCTGCGGTCCCACTTTCAATTAGTTGAAATTAAAAGACACTCCAAGAAACGTGTGGCCAAAGGCAAAGAGACATTCAGCCCTTTGCCGGTAGTTCAGGTGACATTCGGGTTTCAGAGAATTCCAAAATGTGCCTTCCTTTATAGCTAAAGATGTGAGGTTCATCCCTACAGCCCACCCGGTAGGTAATGATGTAACTGTCTCCGGTTTCATCACGTACGGGCTCTGCGCCAGATTTGGTGATGAGCGTGATCTAACGAAAGTGACAGAAGTCATGGAATAGCAATATGCACACGTAGTGTCGGCTGCACAAGGTATAAAAGGGAAGTGCATTGGCGCAGCTGTCATTTCTACTCAGGAGATACATTTGAAAAGCTTTCCGGCGTGATTATGGCCGAACGACAGGAATTAACAGACTATGAACGCGGAATAGTAGTTGGAGCTAGACGCACGGGACATTCCATTTCACAAATCGTTAGGAATTCTATATTCCGAGATCTACAGTATCAAGAGCATGCCAGAATAACCAAATTTCAGACATTACCTCTCACCACAGACAACGCAGTGGTCGGCGACCTTCACGTAACGAGCGAGAGCAGCGGCAGTTGCGTAGATTTGTCAGTGCTAACAACCAAGCAACACTGCATGAAATAACCGCAGGAATAATGTGGGACGTACGACGAACGTATCCGTTAAGACAGTATGGCGAAATTTGGCTTTAGCGGAATATGGCAGCAGACGACCGACGCGAGTGCCTTTGATAACACCACGACATCGTCCCTAGCGCCTCTCTTCGATTCGTGACCATATCGGTTGGACCCTACACGACTGGGAACCGTAGCCTGGTCATACGAGTCCCGATTTAGATTGGTAAGAGCTGATGGTAGGGTCTGAGTGTGACACGAGTTCCTGGACCTAAGTTGTCAACAAGAAACTGTGAAAGCTGGCGGTGGGTTCATAATGGTGTGAACTATGTTTGGATGGAACGGACTGGGTCGCCTGGTCCAACTGAACCGATCATTGGCTGGAAATGATTGTCTTCGGCTGCTTGGAGATTATTTGCAGCCGTCTGCGATGGAATTTTTATGGATAACAATTCAACATGTCATCGAGCCACTATTGCTCGCGACTGGTTTGAAGAACATTCTAGACAATTCGAGTGAATGATTTCGCCACCCAGATCCTCCGTTATGAATCCCATCGAACACTTGTAGGTCATAATCGAGAGGCCAGTTCGTGGACAAAACCCTGCACTAGCAATACTTTCGGAATTACGGGTGGCTGTAGAGGCAGCATGCCTCAGTACTTGGGCAGGCGACTTCCAACGACATCTTCAGTCCATGTCTCGTTGAGGTGCTGCTCTACTCTGGGTGAAAGGAGGTCCGGTACGAATTAAGGGTTATCCCATGATTTTTTTCTCCTCAGTGTATATCAGCGTAGATGCCTATGTTTCTGTGGTAATTACCTAGTAATACCCAGTATACCCTAAACTATAATGAGGTACGCGGCCGCAACCAATTCTTGGCGCTCAGAGTTTACAAACCTATGTTCCATTGTACTAAGAGATGGTATCTTCCAAATTCCCGCCAAGTTACTAAATTACATCGAGAGCTGATAACAGGTCTACATCACAGCTCAGCTGAAAGTGAAGTCACCTTCGTGAAAACATTCTGTCATTTCTGTATCAGAAATAGGTACCACTGCCGGTAACAAATAAACCGCTGTATAGACAATACTGTATACCGAACGAGTCAGACATGCTATACCAGTATAATAGCTCCATCACACCGAATTAGCCAGAATCGGTGAGACTTCTACTGGGGCCGTTGCGGACAAACAGAAGTCGATCCAGTGAATACAGCAAGAGCTTTTCTCCCCCATCACCCTGACCGACATTAGAGCTGTTATAAGGTAAGGAAGGTGGAGGTTCTCCGCAGAATTTACGAGGTAAGAGCATATGGAAATCACTGCCAGGAAGAAAGGAATCAGTTAAGACAACAGGGAATGACTTCCATGGTACTTGACGGAGCTGTAGGAGGTAGACACTGTAGAGGAAGGAAGAGACTGGGATACAGCCAGCAAATAATTCAGGACGTAGGTTGCAATTATTACTCTGAGATGAAGAGGTTGGTACAAGAGAGGAGTTCGCGACGGGATGCATCAAACCGTTGAGATAATGATGACTCAGAAACAAAAAATAAATAAAATGGACATCATTGGAACAGAACATATGTGTAGCAAAAAATATTTGCGGTAGCAAAATTGTCACAAAAAATGACACTACTGGAGATCGGAAAGGATGTTTCTTTCACTATTCTACAGTGGAAAGTCAAGGGGCTTAGACACAAATGGATATGCCTGATTACTGCTATGAGCGAATTGCATGCAAGTATAGCAATCGGAGCGTGGAATGTCAGATCCCTTAATCGGGCAGGTAGGTTAGAAAATTTAAAAAGGGAAATGGATAGGTTAAAGTTACATATAGTGGGAATTAGTGAAGTTCGGCGGCAGGAGGAACAAGACTTTTGGTCAGGTGATTACAGGGTTATAAATACAAAATCAAATAGGGGTAATGCAGGAGTAGGTTTAATAATGAATAAAAAAATAGGAGTGCGGGTTAGCTACTACAAACAGCATAGTGAACGCATTATTGTGGCCAAGATAGACACAAAGCCCATGCCTACTACAGTAGTACAAGTTTATATGCCAACTAGCTCTGCAGATGATGAAGAAATTGATGAAATGCATGACGAGATAAAAGAAATTATTCAGGTAGTGAAGGGAGACGAAAATTTAATAGTCATGGGCGACTGGAATTCGTCAGTAGGAAAAGGGAGAGAAGGAAACATAGTAGGTGAATATGGATTGGGTGGAAGAAATGAAAGGGGAAGCCGCCTTGTAGAATTTTGCACAGAGCATAACTTAATCATAGCTAACACTTGGTTCAAGAATCATAAAAGAAGGTTGTATACCTGGAATAATCCTGGAGATACTAATAGGTATCAGATAGATTATATAATGGTAAGACAGAGATTTAGGAACCAGGTTTTAAATTGTAAGACATTTCCAGGGGCAGATGTGGATTCTGACCACAATCTATTGGTTATGAACTGCAGATTGAAACTGAAGAAACTGCAAAAAGGTGGGAATTTAAGGAGATGGGACCTGGATAAACTGAAAAAACCAGAGGTTGTAGAGAGTTTCAGGGAGAGCATAAGGGAACAATTGACAGGAATGGGGGAAAGAAATACAGTAGAAGAAGAATGGGTAGCTCTGAGGGATGAAGTAGTGAAGGCGGCAGAGGATCAAGTAGGTAAAAAGACGAGGGCTCATAGAAATCCTTGGGTAACAGAAGAAATATTGAATTTAATTTATGAAAGGAGAAAATATAAAAATGCAGTAAATGAAGCAGGCAAAAGGGAATACAAACGTCTCAAAAATGAGATCGACAGAAAGTGCAGAATGGCTAAGCAGGGATGGCTAGAGGACAAATGTAAGGATGTAGAGGCTTGTCTCACTAGGGGTAAGATAGATACTGCCTACAGGAAAATTAAAGTGACCTTTGGAGAGAAGAGAACCACTTGTATGAATATCAAGAGCTCAGATGGCAACCCAGTTCTAAGCAAAGATGGGAAGGCAGAAAGGTGGAAGGAGTATATAGAGGGTTTATACAAGGGCGATGTACTTGAGGACAGTATTATGGAAATGGAAGAAGATGTAGATGAAGATGAAATGGGAGATAAGATACTGCGTGAAGAGTTTGACAGAGCACTGAAAGACCTGAGTCGAAACAAGGCCCCGGGAGTAGACAACATTCCATTAGAACTACTGATGGCCTTGGGAGAGCCAGTCATGACAAAACTCTACCATCTGGTGAGCAAGATGTATGAGACAGGCGAAATACCCACAGACTTCAAGAAGAATATAATAATTCCAATCCCAAAGAAAGCAGGTGTTGACAGATGTGAAAATTACCGAACTATCAGTTTAATAAGTCACAGCTGCAAAATACTAACGCGAATTCTTTACAGACGAATGGAAAAACTGGTAGAAGCGGACCTCGGGGAAGATCAGTTTGGATTCCGTAGAAATGTTGGAACACGTGAGACAATACTAACCTTACGACTTATCTTAGAAGAAAGATTAAGGAAAGGCAAACCTACGTTTCTAGCATTTGTAGACTTAGAGAAAGCTTTTGACAACGTTAACTGGAATACTCTCTTTCAAATTCTGAAGGTGGCAGGGGTAAAATACAGGGAGCGAAACGCTATTTACAATTTGTACAGAAACCAGATGGCAGTTATAAGAGTCGAGGGGCATGAAAGGGAAGCAGTGGTTGGGAAGGGAGTGAGACAGGGTTGTAGCCTCTCCCCGATGTTATTCAATCTGTATATTGAGCAAGCAGTAAAGGAAACAAAAGAAAAATTCGGAGTAGGTATTAAAATTCATGGAGAAGAAGTAAAAACTTTGAGGTTCGCCGATGACATTGTAATTCTGTCAGAGACAGCAAAGGACTTGGAAGAGCAGTTGAACGGAATGGACAGTGTCTTGAAAGGAGGATATAAGATGAACATCAACAAAAACAAAACGAGGATAATAGAATGTAGTCAAATGAAATCGGGTGATGCTGAGGGAATTAGATTAGGAAATGAGACACTTAAAGTAGTAAAGGAGTTTTGCTATTTAGGGAGCAAAATAACTGATGATGGTCGAAGTAGAGAGGATATGAAATGTAGACTGGCAATGGCAAGGAAAGCGTTTCTGAAGAAGAGAAATTTGTTAACATCGAGTATAGATTTAAGTGTCAGGAAGTCGTTTCTGAAAGTATTTGTATGGAGTGTAGCCATGTATGGAAGTGAAACATGGACGATAACCAGTTTGGACAAGAAGAGAATAGAAGCTTTCGAAATGTGGTGCTACAGTAGAATGCTGAAGATAAGGTGGGTAGATCACGTAACTAATGAGGAGGTATTGAATAGGATTGGGGAGAAGAGAAGTTTGTGGCTCAACTTGACTAGAAGAAGGGATCGGTTGGTAGGACATGTTTTGAGGCATCAAGGGATCACAAATTTAGCATTGGAGGGCAGCGTGGAGGGTAAAAATCGTAGAGGGAGACCAAGAGATCAATACACTAAGCAGATTTAGAAGGATGTAGGTTGCAGTAGGTACTGGGAGATGAAGAAGCTTGCACAGGATAGAGTAGCATGGAGAGCTGCATCAAACCAGTCTCAGGACTGAAGACCACAACAACAACAACACATAGCAATCATTTCGGAAACGTCGTTAACTGACACTGTGCTCCCGAAGGCCAACCGTTTTAAAAATTTTGGGAAGTACAGTGATGACCGATATGGGGCAGTTGCGGCTGTAATCGAAAAAAAGGTAATCTGTACTCATTGCAGAATAGAGGTAAATAATACTACAATAATTATTTTATCGCTCGACATAGTGAACTCAGAAAATGTTTTGAATGTTGTGGCTATGTACTGTCCTCCTCATGCCCAAGTTTCCGCAGCCAAATGGTCGCAAATATCCAACCAGCTACCAAAGAAATGCGTGCTTCGAGGAGTTTACAACGGACACAGTCGTATATGGGACGAAAAGTTAACTGAGTTCAGTAGTAACAAACTAGCAAATTCCAACACTCAGTTACATCTAGTTTTACTAAATACCAAACAATCAACCAGATTAGGACTCCTTCAGAACGCTCATCCTGCCATCTTCAGCATTATCCTCGAATACTGCTGGGAACCGCTCACTTACACTCTTGGCAGTGACTCCCATCGTATTAAAATCTACGTGACAGTGTGTACACCTTGCCGACAAGGACTCACAAGAGATGATGGGATGAACTATAAGCGTATTAACTGACAGGGGTATGAAACATCATTCTATGTAAATTTTAATACTTAAACACCCAACGATCCCCTTCAAGGTAGATATGTACTTTGAGAATGCGGCTTTGGCAGCTGCTTTTGAATACTCACCCGTGAACAACTCGGCTAACTGCAGACATCGCAATGGAAAGCCGTGGTGGGTCACAAAATGCTCTCATGCGATCGCAAGACGGCTTGCTATCGAGATCATTAAAATAAATTCGACATATAACAATTTTATAGACATGAAGGAGAAAACGGCTCAGGACAAAATCACATGCAAAGTGAAAAAGGAAGGGTGTAGTAAATTTTGTTCCGGATGGGGACTGAGCATTTGAGCACAAACGCTGTGGAGAAGAGCGAAATTATTGAAAGAATCAACTCTTCATAATATCTTCCTGTCAAACAAGTTCTACGCGGTGTCATTCTTGGACCTGTTACCACCAGCATATGTACGACATAGTAGCTACCCTTGAGCTGTCGACCTTCCAGCAAGGATTTTCAGCAAACTACGCATCTTAGCTGGATACAGCTTTTATTGTAAATGAGCTATAGAACTGTCTGAGGAAGAAAGTCACGGCGCCAGGCCCAGACAAATTTGTATACTCTGATTTTTCATCTCCCCTACGAAGTAAAGACTTTTTCGAGCTTATCAACGATGCACTTCAACATATCTCTGTCCTTGACAAACGGAAACTAATTAAAATGTTACCATTTTCCAAACCATCTAGTGTCAATTCACTCTCTCTGGACAATATCCTGAACTCGTGTATCTGCAAGAACATGACTAAGAACGGATTGCAGTGGTTTGCAGAACATAACAAAATAATTCTGGAAAAAGTCAGCACAATAGATTCACGAAGCACTTGTGTTACAGATGCGTAACTGAGCTTCTCCGACATACTGTTTGTGTTTTCACCCTTTCCAGGTACAGTGGTCAAAATAAATGTTGCATATTGCTTAATTGTCAATACTGGACATAATGAGAAGCAAAGATGATTGCATTCTGTCAGGTACAGTCACAATAAAACTAAAATAAAGAATAAAAACATATCAATTTGATAAACACAAGCAAAAAACCAAACAAGACATTACAAAAGATTCCACTCCAAACAGAATAGTTTCTTCGCACTGTCATTTTGCATACCATATTGATTGTAAATCAGTTTGCCCTCGTCGTAATTGGACCGAATAGTCCAGATAAACCTGTGGGATAGTGTCCCATTCCTCCACAGAGGCCTCTATTGTACCCTGTAAGGTCTCTGGTGTCATCTAGGCAAATGTATTCTCGAAATTTCATTACCCTACATTAATCACTTTTTGGTGTTGCGTTTTGTTCCGTCAGCGTATGTTTAAGGAGAGGGATAGGGTGAAGAATAAATAGCCTGGACACGTGACTGACAATCTTGCAATGGATACTCAAATAGATATTATTGGTTGGAATTGCATCTTTTGCATTAGGATTATAGATCATAGAATCAATACTGATACTAAAACTGCTGGCGTGGGTGTAAAGCTTAGGGCTCGCACCATACATAAATATTATCATAAATATTATGTAATTCCGTGCGTACCGACACGCAGAGAAGCATCTCAAGAATCAACTTTACCTCCGCCGTTAACCGCCAAAAGCACTGCACCGATTACAGTTCTCGACAAGACGATAGTGACATCAGCTGCCCCTAAGGGAGGGTAACCTCTGGTAACCAAAGTGCTGCATATCATTAGTGTGCCCAGGTATGAAACAGCAAAGATTATGACGTTTACAGTGACTTCTCAATGTACACGCATGCTTCACTGGAAGAAGACACACAGTCCTCTACTAACAGAACCATATAGTGTGGCGAAATCCTCGAACATCCGATAGCACAATATTAACAGCAGTTTCGAAGAAGATCTGTGTCGATCAAACGATTTCTCTTCAAAAATTCCCTGTGCTTTAAATGACGGTCGTGTAATTAAAGGATCCCTCCTCAGAGCGAACAGAAAGTTTCAACAACAGAGCTGCTACAAAATGTACACGGATGGTTGCAAAATGTACAGGGTGTTTCACAATTCATGTTACACACTTCTAGACGTGGAGGGGACTTAGCAGACCAAGTTTTACATAGGAACCTATGTCCAGAAACGTCAACCAACGTCACTACAGAGATTCAAAGCTATAGGCGCCGGAGCCCGTAAGTGTAAGTACATACAGGTTTTTTTAATAAACTTTTAAGCATGATGGAGAATGATAAACATACCAATTTGAGGCAAGGGTCCCTGGTCGAATCGAAAGTTACAAACGAAAATCATTGTGATACATCTGTCCGCGGAATACATGTACCATTACTGTTGTTCCTACAAATATAGGCTGTACAGCTTTCAGAGGTAGCAGTATGGAACAATACAAGGAAAAACGGCTAGTAAACATGGGCTCTAAAATTCATTCCTGAGGAGATATGAGCAGTTGTTCACCTACGCTTGTGTGAAAAACATCTTCTCTACGTACCCTACAGTCTTAGCAACGACAGTATTTCGTCTCATATATTTCCAGTAGAGGGACCCTTACCCCAAATTGATAAATATATCCTGCTCCATCATCCTTGAAAGTTTGTAACGTTATCCTGTATACGCATAGATTTATTGGCACCGGTGAATGTAACTCTGACGCTCTGCAGCGTCATTGGACGTTTTATCTACTAAGTCCCCTCTACAAACCCTAGAAGTGTATCATATATTGTGTGACACCCTGTGTATCCCTGCAGGAGCTGTATTTTGTGGTGACCAAACTGGGTGGGGACGATCATTCTTGTTACCAACAGAAGCGTCGATATTAACCGCGGAATTGTATTCCATTCATTAAGTTATTCTTTACAAAGACCACGGGCAACTCGACACAGTCCTTATGTGTACTTACTCGTCGAGTGCCCTGCGTTCTCTTACGAATCAGCAGAATGTAAACTGTAAATTCTTTGGCATACGATGTCCTGAGAAGTCTCAACAGAAGAAAGGAGCTGCGTCATTTGATTCACGTACAATGAATACGGGACACGTTGGATTTAGGGCAACGAACGTGCAGAGCTACTGGCGAAAACGATGCACAGCATCTACTTCTAACCGACATATCCCTGCCAGAAAGTGACTTTCATAGTACAGTCGCCAACAGAGCAGAAAAGAAACGTTTAATGTTAGTGGACGTGGACAAAAACACCAAAGGCAATGGTATCGGGCAATTTAGCTACAGATTCCTTATTACTCTTGGTTCTTGAACTCGGCACTCACAAGAAAATAAATTGTTATTACTAAAAATACGTTTTTGTCACAACAAAACTAATAGAACCGCATATTTGTTACAATTAATAGCCTCTCAAAGCTACCTCACTGACGAGGACATTGTACATATACTAATAGAATGTGACAAATACAATAATTCAAGAAAATTACATTGTACAGTAAATATTTATTATTTTTCTCTTAGAGTAGGTCCGCTGCCAAAGGTAACTGCCATTGCATTTTCTCTCTAAAAGAGAACTTTAAAATTTGAGGAGCTTTTCTTATACACATACATAATTGGAACTATATTAAAAATTTATGGCTTTTATTGTGATGGTCTAGACTGATTAATTTACTTTGTAGACTAATTATCATACACATATTTTTTAATGAGGTCAGATATATGTTCTGTTTGTATCATTATGTACTGTAATTGCATAAGGTGAGTAGACTTTGCCTGAAACCAAAACATGAAAAGAAAAATGTGCGATACACAGTAATTAAATACGGACCTATAATTAACATAGAAAGTGATCCAGACGAAGTATGTCATTCTACAGTATTTAAGAAAAGAAGAAAAAGGGCGCACCACGAGGAGTCATGCACATTGGTCAGAAATTGATATTGATACAGGCATCTGTATTGTCCTCGTCACCACAATACAGTCTTGTACCATAGGAAACAAGGAAGAGTATATTATGGTGGCTGTAATCCTCTTCCAACAAGACAACTGTACACTTGTATTAACAGGGTTCTTTATTTACTTAAAGTACAAGCTCTTGTAATAGTCTTCTTGCAATCAATATTGGTATTCTGGCTGTTACAAACTTTAGTATCGCTGCAGGTAAAGTATAAGTCCTGCTATGTACACTAACCTGGTCGCAATGTACTGACAGACACCAACTTGGAGTACGCGTTAGTGCTCCAGTGAGTGAGCGGCTGCGCTAGTGACAGATTGAGCCCTCTGGTCCGCCTCGGCGATCTAAATACTTGCGGTCGAGAGGGCGTTGGCGGTGTGTTGCTTGACAGTCTGTCTTTGGACTCTCTCGTGATAGGCGCACTTTATCCAGCGCCTACTATCGATTTTCTTGCTATGTATTTGCCGACCGGTGTGCTGGCGACAGCTTATGCAAGCACAGTATAGACACCAAATGCCAGACTGTAAAATCTGTGGCCATGGATGCTTGTGTGATGCTGCAGTGCAATTTCACTGCGCAGCTGGCCAGATTGTAAACAAGGGACATGTCCACACCAGGACGTGAAGTCTTTGAAAATTTAATTCCTTATACCCAGTTGGACAGTAACTATACCCCGTAGACAAGGTGTGAATGTCAACATCTAAGAGAGGACATGCAGTTGGGCCCGAGGAAACCAGTTGGAGTAATCAGCGAATCTCTCAACAGTTGAATAGAGGCGATGCCACTGTTAGACGACTTTGGCAGGAATGGGTGAACCATCGCTGAGCACAGCATCAAGAAGGAAGTGGTTGACCTAGAGACATGACGGAACGTGAGGACCAAGCAATCATTGGAGAGGCACTCAGGGCCCCAGATTCATCATTACCATAGATCCGAGGTGCAGCTCGTGCTTAGTTGACAATAAGGACCATTAATAGGCTTACATAAAGGAGGTTAAGCTCACAACGCCCTTTGCGCAGACTACAATTGACCTCTGTACACCAACATGCCTGTTTTCAGTGATGTTGAGCACATTCAGCCCGTAATCTCATTGACTTTAATAATATTGTCTTTAGCGATGAGTCCTGCTTCGAAGTGCGTCTATGACCAGCAGTAAGTCAACGATATTCTACGCCCAATTTTGTTTCCATTCATGTCAACCATCCTGGACTGAGCACTAGGGGACTTAACGTCTGAGGTCATCAGTCCCCTAGAACTTAGAACTACTTAAACCTAACTAACCTAAGGACATCACACACATCGATGCCCGAGGCAGGATTCGAACCTGCTACCGTAGCGGTCTCCAGGTTCCAGACTGA
Source organism: Schistocerca nitens (assembly GCF_023898315.1). Classification (NCBI taxonomy): domain Eukaryota; kingdom Metazoa; phylum Arthropoda; class Insecta; order Orthoptera; family Acrididae; genus Schistocerca; species Schistocerca nitens. Next base: position 168,326,019 of record NC_064620.1, on the reverse strand, counting down.
AGCGCCTAGAACCGCTCGGCCACACCGGCCGGCCTGGACTTACATTTCAGCAAGATAATACCCTCCCGCACAGGGTGAAAGCTTCTACTTCTTGTCTTCGCACTTAACAATCCACTCGTTGGCCAGCAAGGTCGCCGGATCTCTTTCCAATTGAGAACGTTTGGAGCATTATAGGCAGGGGCCTCCAAGCAAATCGGGATTCTGACGATCTGATGCGCCAATTGAACAGAATCTAGCACATTATTCCTCAGGAATGCATCCAACAACTCTGTCAATCAGTGTTAGGCCGAATAACTGCTTGCACAAAGGCCAGAGGTGGTCCAATGCGTTGTTAACTTGCTCAGTTCCTGAAGCTCCTTCTCTTGAATTAAACATCCAGTTTTTCTGAAACTGTAATCACTCGTTTGTCTATACATGTACAATGTATCTACTGGTTTCCGTCCCATGCGGATAATTCGTTCGTGATGGGTTGGTTTTTATTCCTTTTTTTAAAGAGTGTATTTGCGGTTGACTGTTTTAGCTGCCTCACCCTTTCTACATCTACATCTAGATACATACTCCGCAATCCACCATACGGTGCGTGGCGGAGGGTACCTCGGAACACAACAAGCATCTTCTCTCCCTGTTCCACTTCCAAACAGAACGAGGGAAAAATGACTGCCTATATGCCTCTGTACGAGCCCTAATCTCTCTTATCTTATCTATGTGGTCTTTCCGCGAAATGTAATTTGGCGGAAGTAAAATTGTACTGCAGTCAGCCTCAAATGCTGGTTCTCTAAATTTCCTCAGTAGCGATTCATGAAAAGAACGCCTCCTTTCCTCTAGAGACTCCCAACCGAGTTGCTGAAGCATTTCCGTAACACTCGCGCCTGAATTGCTTCTATGTCCTCCCTCAATCCGACCTGATAAGGATCCCAAACGCTCGAGCAGGACTCAAGAATAAGTCGTATTAGTGTTTTATAAGCGGTCTCCTTTACAGATGAACCACATCTTCCCAAAATTCTACCAACGAACCGAAGACGATTATCCGCCTTCACCACAACTGCCATTACATGCTTGTCCCACTTCATATCGCTCTGCAATGTTACGCCCAAATATTTAATCGACGTGACTGTGTCAAGCGCTACACTACTAATGGAGTATTCAAACATTACAGGATTCTTTTTCCTATTCATTTGCATTAATTTACATTTATCTATATTTAGAGTTAGCCGCCATTCTTTACATCAATCATAAATCCTGTCCAAGTGATCTTGTATCCTCCTACAGTCACTCAACGACGACACCTTCCCGTACACCACAGCATCATCAGCAAACAACCGCACATTGCTATCCACCCTATCCAAAAGATCATTTATGTAGATAGAAAACAAACCTACGATAAGTAAAGATTCGTTATTTAAGCCTTCATGGTGTTGCAATTTTAAAGGCCAGATGTTTACATTTGTGCTTCTGTCGTTTACAGCTCGGGATGCAGCTTGAGTGGAAACGAGAGCTAAGTATATTCCCGTGTCACAGCCTCCGTGTGCTTAGCGCCGCCTCCACTTGTGTCGACCTGCGGCGCTAGTGGAGGCGTTTGTGGACCCTACAGTACCGTCCCGCGTGGGTAGCAGCTGTCTCGCTAATGACGTATAATCGCCGGGTAAACAAGAGCCGTACCTACGCTACGCTGCACATATTTGTAATTCAGAGCGACAGCTGCCGGAGGACTCCCCACACACGCCCGGGCACACACATAACGCAACGTGCGACACGCCACTAAGCACACAGAACTGCCTGACATACGGTCACTGCGGGCGACGGCCTTGCCCGAGTATGCTGCGTTTAGTTGTTAACACACTGTTCGAGATGTTCCAGTTCTACTGCCCGAGACTCCTTTCACTTCGTTCGTACTGGTAGAGTTCGGCGCCACGCGGTCCAGCGTGAATACAGCGAGGTGACAAAAGTCATTGCTTATCTCCCAACATCGTGTCGGTGCGCCTCTTGACCAGCGTATTGGCCCATGCAGTCTCTACAGCCGTTCATAAATGCGAAAAGTGTTACTGGCCCAGTCATTCATAAAAATTCATCGTTTGTTTGGGAACATAAAGTCCATGAATGGCTGCAAATGGTCTCACGTAGTCCAGCGTGAATACAGCGAGGTAACAAAAGTCATTGCTTGTCTCCAAACATCATGTCGGAGCGCTCTTGCCCGGCGTAGCGCAATAACTCGATGTGGCATGACTTCAAGTAGTTGGAAATTCCCTGCAGAAGTATTGATCCATGCAGCCTCTACAGATGTCCATAATTGCGAAAGTGTTACTGGTGCAGGATTTTGTGCACGAAACGGCCTCTCGATTATGTGCGGTGGGATTCACGTCGGGCGATATGAGTGGATAAACCATTCGCTTAAATTTTCCAGAATGTTCTTCAATCTCCGGTGACATGGCGCATTGTCATCCATAAAAATTCATCGTTTGTTTGTGAACATAAAGTCCATGAATGACTGCAAATGGTCTCCAAGTAGCCGAACATAGCCATTTCCAGTCAACGATCGGTTTTATTTGGACGAGAGGACCCAGTCTATTCCATGTAAACATAGCCCACGCCATTGTGGAGCCACTGCCAGCTTGCACAGTGCTTTGTTGACAACTGAGGTCCAAGGCTTCGTGGGGTCTGCGACACGCTCTTACTCTGCCATCGGCTCTTACCAACTGAAATAAGGATTCATCTGGCCGATTTATGGTTTTCCATCGTCTAGTGTCCATGGTCATGGGCGCAGGAGAGGCGCTAGAGGCGTTGCGGTCCCGGTAGCAAAGGCACTAGCGTCGGTCTGCTACCGTGCCTCATTAACGCCAAATTTCGCCGTATTGGTATTCTCGGCACACTGTTGGCCCTGTGGATCTTCGAATATTGAATTCTCTAACAATTTCATAAACGAAATGTTCCATACATCTAGGTACAACTACCTCTGCGCGTTCAAAGTCACTTAATTCCCATGGTGCGGCCCTGCTCATGCCGGAAACCTTCGCACATGAATCACCTGGATAGAAATGAAGAGCTCCTCCAGCGCACTGACTTTTATACCTTGTGTACGTGATGCTGCCGCTATCTCTATACAGGGTGTTACAAAAAGGTACGGCCAAACTTTCAGGAAACATTCCTCACACACAAATGAAGAAAGGATGTTATGTGGACATGTGTCCGGAAACGCTTAATTTCCATGTTAGAGCTCATTTTATTACTTCTCTTCAGATCACATTAATCATGGAATGGAAACACACAGCAACAGAACGTACCAGCGTGACTTCAAACACTTTGTTACAGGAAATGTTCAAAATGTCCTCCGTTAGCGAGGATACATGCATCCACCCTCCGTCGCATGGAATCCCTGATGCGCTGATGCAGCCCTGGAGAATGGCGTATTGTATCACAGCCGTGCACAAAACGAGCACGAAGAGTCTCTACATTTGGTACCGGGGTTGCGTAGACAAGCGCTTTCAAATGCCCCCATAAATGAAAGTCAAGTGGGTTGAGGTTAGGAGAGCGTGGAGGCCATGGAATTGGTCTGCCTCTACCAATCCATCGGTCACCGAATCTGTTGTTGAGAAGCGTACGAACACTTCGACTGAAATGTGCAGGAGCTCCATCGTGCATGAACCACATGTTGTGTCGTACTTGTAAAGGCACTTGTTCTAGCAGCACAGGTAGAGTATCCCGTATGAAATCATAACGTGCTCCATTGAGCGTAGGTGGAAGAACATGGGGCCCAAACAAGACATCACCAACAATGCCTGCCCAAACGTTCACAGAAAATCTGTGTTGATGACGTGATTGCACAACTGCGTGCTGATTCTCGTCAGCCCACACATGTTGATTGTGAAAATTTACAATTTGATCACGTTGGAATGAAGCCTCATCCGTAAAGAGAACATTTGCACTGAAATGAGGATTGACACATTGTTGGATGAACCATTCGCAGAAGTGTACCCGTGGAGGCCAATCAGCTGCTGATAGTGCCTGCACACGCTGTACATGGTACGGAAACAATGGTTCTCCCGTAGCACTATCCATACAGTGACGTGGTCAACGTTACCTTGTACAGCAGCAACTTCTCTGACGCTGACATTAGGGTTATCGTCAACTGCACGAAGAATTGCCTCGTCCATTGCAGGTGTCCTCGTCGTTCTAGGTCTTCCCCAGTCGCGAGTCATAGGCTGGAATGTTCCGTGCTCCCTAAGACGCCGATCAATTGCTTCGAACGTCTTCCTGTCGGGACACCTTCGTTCTGGAAATCTGTCTCGATACAAACGTACCGCGCCACGGCTATTGCCCCGTGCTAATCCATACATCAAATGGGCATCTGCCAACTCCGCATTTGTAAACATTGCACTGACTGCAAAACCAGGTTCGTGATGAACACTAACCTGTTGATGCTACGTACTTATGTGCTTGATGCTAGGACTGGAGAGCAATGAGTCGCATGTCAACACAAGCGCCGAAGTCAACATTACCTTCCTTCAATTGGGCCAACTGGCTGTGAATCGAGGAAGTACAGTACGTACTGACGAAACTAAAATGAGCTCTAACATGGAAATTAAGCGTTTCCGGACACATTTCCACATAACATCTTTTCTTTATTTGTGTGTGAGGAATGTTTCCTGAAAGTTTGGCCGTACCTTTTTGTAACAACCTGTATGTACCCCATCACTTTTGTCACTTCAGTATAGTTAATTGTCTTTTCTGTTTGAAACCGTTAATTGTTAGACAAAAGTCAACCGTAATGTTTACACAGTTTCATCAGTTGCTGTCTCTGTTAAAAGCGATTCTTTAAACTCCATTTAATATAATTAGATGCATAGCTGGGAACTACCTCATTAAAAGCGCCAGGTCTTCGAAGTAACTTACAGTCTGTAGATGGATGTATCAGTCTAAGACGTCTTGCCTGCAAGAAATCGATTGTCAACAACCTAAAGGCTAACTAGAACATCTCGGGCTCTCGTTTATGACATTTTGTAGCATTATTTGCATTTCTGATATTATTATCAGAGTACTGTTAAACTGACAACTCTTTTGGAGCTCATCGCTCCAAATACCAGGTGTTTCAAAATGAATATCGGTGCTTTAAGGATTTTTACCATTTATTGAATTCAACTTGCAATATCATGTAATACATAAAATGAAAATAAACTCAAGCAGTTTTGTATGTATATTTGCGCACTTGCTCTAAAAGCTACAGACTACTGTTTAGGTGCCAATTTTGCAAAGGAAACAATACTGCGTGACGACGGAGATTTTATATGGTGTCGTCTTCAGTGATGAATTGACATTTAAGTGATGAACTGACGGTTCGCCAAAGTAGAAGAGTGAACACACATAATGTACGCATCTGAACATCAGTAAATCCCCACGAGATGGTACTGATGCAACGAGACTCCCCTGATCAAATGCTTTTGGTGCCATATCTTGGTCGAAAGTTTATGGGACTTTCTTTTCGGTGAAGTTACTGTAACTGGTGCTACTTCTTGTGATGCGTTAGAACTGTAGCTCTTCCCTCAATTGGAAGAAGCTAAACGACAGAACTTTATTTGGGAGCCAGATGGCGTGCCGACTCACTGGCATAACTCAGTATGCGATTGGTTAAAGGACATTGTACCCGACCTCTTGATCGGCCGCAAGAAACGTGATGACAGACCTTGTTTCGCATGGTCTCCACATTCATCCGGTCTAACGCCATGCGATTTTTACCTTTGGGGATTTACAAAGAACCATGTGTATGTGTCTCCACTACCAGCTGATGTATATGACGTAAGAAACAGGACTAAAGCAGCTATAATTACTCCAGAGACAATGACCAAGATTTGTGAAGAACACGTCTATCGAGTCGATTTGTGCCGTGTGACGAATGATGCTCACCCTGAACACTTGCAAGAATGACTGTTTAAGTTGCTCTTTCATTTGATGTATTATTTATAATTGTCAGTTGAATGTAATACATGCTACAAAGCCTTAAAGCCCGTACAGATATCAGAACACCCGTTATATTTACTGTTTCAGTCGTAAACATCATAAAAAACTTCAGTACATGATCTCAAATACTAGATTTTCACCAGACATACTTACTATAAGGTAAACGTAAAGCATTCATAGAACACAATGTGATAATAAGATTTATGAGGTAAAGTGTCTGCAAGTTAATTTTGTCAAATGAATATTTCAAAACTCCGGCATCATTACACCAAAACACATTTTTTCAAATAATGCCATAAGGCAAAAAAAAAAAAAAAAATCTGCTTCTGCCTTACTGCACAGCATAAACTATTATAATATTGATTCAGGTGTGAGACTACAAAGAAATAATAGACCACCGTATCACAAGAATATCTATTTGTCACCCCAAATTAGAATATTAAATAACTATACCAAATATAGTGCCACAAAACACAACAGCATACACAGTAATCATAAATAAAGTCAAGCAAGTCTCCAAATCAGCTTCCAGCATAAATAGATCCAAGAATACCAGATCTCCTTAACTAAGCATCAGCTTCATACGGTTTATGCCGATGAGAAAGAACACTCAAAGTGTCAATAATCAAGCCCCAAGAATGACAGACATCGACATACAACAGGAAAACATCAAAGTCCAACACAACACCCCTAATTTCCAAAAATGAAGCAAAATTACGAAAATCCATTAATTACGTTGCATTCAAGAAATTAATGAATATGATTATGCACTCCACTGCAGTAAAATACCATTCATGATCACCAAGGAATAGGGGAGGTGGTTGACATTGTCAGGATCTTGCCGAAAACACCAAGTCATATGCGTTGCAAACCATAGCTGTACCTCTGACACTCAAATTTTTTGTGTTATTTAACTGTCAAAATGCAACCTCGTCCAATAAACCACTTGGATACTAGACACAAACACCATGAAACAGTTCCAGATTGTCTGGTATGAAGTACATAGCATAAGAACTACAGTAATCAACTGAATAAACAATGTTGCAATGAATTAATAGTGAAATCTCTAGAAAATATCCCATACAATAAGATGTATGGACTGCGTAGTAGTTTCTCATAACATCGGTGAAAAGAAACACTCATAAATAATTTCAGTACTTATCACAGACTTCAATGCCCCAATGCTCCAAACTCCAATCACAGAGACAGAGCTAAGAAAGCGGAATCCCAATTCGAAGTTCACACGAAATGTGCTTTACACTGATATCAGAATATCGCACAATCTTCCTAGGACTCTTCAGTGAAATAAATTGATCTCCAATATCTTTTTAATTCAACCTGAGCGTCCATAGACCGCTGTCACGAGTCAAGGATTAATAAATTCACCAAGTTATTCAATATCAGTACTAACTCACGTACACAAAATACCGTCACAACCCACCTTGAACTCCCACATAAATTGAAACCTGATCTCGGCACGTTATAAAGACGACAGTACCAACCTATGCTCACACTATGACAAAGACGCATGAAAAAACCTATTTTTGGCAAAACTGACATATCACTTCATCAAAGCTTCACCACCAAACATCAACTGACTGCAGAAAAAAAGTATAAACATGTGCTCACAACTATATTAGCAAAGAAAATAAAGTATCTCAGGTTTGTATCCTGTAAGTGAAAGTCAATGCCCAAATGCCCAGGAACTAGTTACTAACCAGACAGTGTACTAGTTATACCTGATAGCACTTACATAAAGATATTACGAAACACCTGAGACATAGTTTCAAAATTCATTTCAAAGATACAAAAAACTCCCTTGGATTTGGACCCATTAGCTATCAGTACCAGAATATCACATTCTCAAAATTCAATTAATTCTGTTATTATTCGGTTAAAGACACATTAACACCCACTTTTAGCATATTATCAAGTAAGGACAGGAAACTTAAATTTGTTAGCAAGGATAATCATTGAATATATGTGAAAGTAAAGATGTTCTCATATTCTAAAGAAAAGTTCAAAGTGTAATAAGAAGAAAGTGTTACCTCATTCGCAACTCAGTTCACTTCACAGCTAAGTAGAGTAAAACAATTTGTGGTAAGTTACTTGACTGAGTGACTAATATGCACGCAGTAACAAGTCACATGTAAGAAACAATGCACATAAAATCAATGTTATACATGAAAATAAATCATCCAAATACTCCCAGAAAGAAATCACTAATTTCAGAAAGACGCAAATTGAAAAATACTTCTGACTGGCTTTTGCATGGAATAATGAAAAATAGTAGGTACTCTGTAAAACTTGCACACAAGTTAATACTCAGAAAATGATCAGAGCACCAATCTTGTCAATACCAGCCATTTGTAATGCCAACATTGTCAGGATAAACTGAACATTATACATGCCTGTATTATTCTTCTAATGATAACTATAAGAAGAAAGGATCCTGGCGGAGTGTCGATAACTAAGGATCGTTCTAACAAAACTCAACAATTGCCATTTTTTCAAACTGCATTTTTAACGGGTTTTCGTAATTTAATAAGGAGCCCTCAAGGAGAGAACACTGCAGTAATTCCGCAAGGACATAGCGGAAAGCTGATCAGACGCCCTGGCCTCGCTCAAGAAGGGAGATGTTGCGAAGGGCCCGTCTGACAATGAGAAGCGTGCCGACAGCTGATGGAAGAATGTACGCGCGAAAGCATCTGAGTTTTTCTGGCCTGGCGACAGTCATTTTACGTGCCTCAGAAAGCAGGAATGTGCCGGCATGTCCAGCACTTCACGGTCACAGCGAAGAGCGTACACAAAGCGCGCGGAATTGGTGCAGGGAGGCGTGTGAAAGAAGTCAGCGTTCTGAAGAAAATGTTTTTCTCGACAGTGAGGACATTCCTTATAAATCACGGACGCCGACGGATTTTGAGACGGAGCCTAAACATGAGTCTGTCCAGGCCTCACGCAGAGAGAGCGGTTATAAAGAGGTGACGTGTAGCTGCTCTCCCAGCAGCCTCGGAATGCAGGAAAACATCCTAAGAGTGTGAAATCGTGAGAAAGATACCGATTCACGAGCTACACGGCAGCCCATGCCAGATAGGAAATTTCCACCCCGCACAGAGAGGCGTGACTATGAAATGGCGATCTGTCACTGGGCTGCACTGAAAATTCTGTCCGCCAATGACAACGCTGAAAGGATGAATATTACGAAGAGGAGCTGAGCTGCGAGATAGGCGCAGAAGCAAAAAAGGGAGGAGTCGTGGAGACACCGCGGTAGCGAGAGGATGTGGGTGCTCTCCCATCAATCGCCAACATCCGCCTTTCGACGCTGTGATATCACAGCTTCGGTCTCGCAACCTACAACGGGCACAGAACGAGGAGATCGTACCTAGTCCCCGCCGCAAAGCAGCGATTGCTGGTGAGGGCAGCCGGCCCGCGCCGCACAGCTCCGAGGTGACGCGCCGAACCGGCGCAGCCCCTGCCGCCGACAGCAGTACACGACGAACGGTGACGATTAATGGCGAGACGATTCGTCCCCTCCTCCTTCCCCTCAATAACTGAGTCATGTCTGCGCCCAGCAAAATCGGCCCTGAGATTTAGAACTTTTTTTTGTTTTGTGTAAACAGCATGAAAATAAATACAATTCTTTCATGATTTGATCATATAAGCTATCTTTTACATTCATAAATGAACACCTTAATTTTGTACCCTTTGCGTTTGATTTCATTTAATTATTGATATCCTATAATTAGTGGCTCCTAGTGTGCGGCAATCTCATTGGTCACCTGCTCGTCATTTCATGTCCGACAGCAGAGAGAAGAATTCTCAGTTCACAACATTTTTGGCGCCGAGCGTCGGGCGATTTGATTGGTAATTTTCATTGTATATGATGTCACAAAATAATTTTTCGACATCACTACAAAAAAGATTCAGCTAATCCTTCTTTGATACTGTATGACTGAAAGTAAGAATATAATATTGAATGTGTTTATTGTCGGGCAATCACACAACATTTTACAAGGTAAACCAACTTTTTGTAACAACAGTGGATATAGTCCTACACAATTCTCGTCCATATTCAGCCACTGTTTCAAGTAGTATGTCTATGTTCGTTCTGAAACACTTTGAAGACCTATATTCGCAGCGAGGACGCTTACTACACCGCACCGAACCCATCTGAGTGATCGCGCTCTGGCCGTTGTCCAAGGTCGGGCAGCCGTCCAGTTGAGTCGGTTACACACACTCTCTCTCTCACACACACACACAGTGTTTACAATTACAGTTTTCTCTGTGTGTATGTACAAGAGGTTAAAATTTGCATAATTTAATATGGGAATGTTGTGAACTTCCCTTTCTTACGAATTATCAGTTCAAGTATTAAAAGGGTCGGTTTAGGCAGGTTGAGGTGGAAAAAAACACCTTGCGTGTGTCGTTTTTCCAGTGTGTTGTGCAAGTGTAGGATAGTTCGATTTGTGTACCACGGAAATAGGTCGATCGGTCAACCGCTAACAAAGTTCGGTTCAAGTACCACGGAGATAGTTCGTTCTGCGTACCACGTCCCGTTTATCACGATTGATCAAGTCTGTCGCTATCCTTCGACTTTACCAGAAGAGTGGTGGCGGCAAGGAGAACTGGAGCGAAATGTAGCAGCCAAGATTCCTCACCCCTTGCAGTAATGGGAACTAAACCAAAAAGGTAGCAGGTGAGAGATCGCCTGCGAGCTCGCAAGTTTTGGAAATGGAAGACGTACCACCAATATCTGCATCTGAGAAACTCCACTTTACGTATTAAGACCAGTTTGCAGTGTATCCTTTGTCAAAGACTGTCTTCTGTTGCTAATACTAACATAATCGCCAATTTTAAGTTTCGAAGGGCGTGGATCGATCATTTTGATTTTATTATACACCTCCGCTGGCTGCATTTTAATTGTCCTGTGTTTCGTGTGATTATACTGCTTTACGAATCCTTGCACGGTATTAATCAATTTGTAGGAGCCGTGAGCAGTAAATTTCCTGAACATAAGACTCTTGAGAGTTCTGCTGAAAAGTTCAACTACGGAAGCTTTCATATTTGAAAAAGTGGACTAATGATTAATTCTGAGATGGTGCACATTGTAGAATCATTTCCCAAGATCAGTTTGTAAGTGTACTGGAACCAGCCTGCTTTCTGTGTAATTTTTTTAAAGCGCGTTTGCAACTGCAACACCGCCCTTAGTCTTCAGAGCAGCAACCCACGCGGATTTGGAATAAGCATCAACCACTGTTAATAAATATTTATATCCAGAATTCCATTTCGAATATGCAGTCATGTCAATTAAGTATGCTTGATGGAGGTTGCCAAATCCTTTTGTGATAACTGTCCACCTAGGATACGTTCAACGGGCAGGACGATGAAGCTCATCAGCAATCGCAGCTTGCATCCCTCTTTAACTTGATGTTTATTGAAAACATCTGCCCAAGCCTAGTTCAACGCTGTTGGCTACTCAACAAAAGGGGAGCACTATTGTTAGTAATAACGTCCCTACTCAGGTATTAGGGTAAATGGAATTACTGATGGATGACAAAATAAGAGAATCGCAAAGGCAATTACAATCTGTTCAGGAGGAAAACAAAGAAATGTGGGAGGAAAACAAACAAATTCAGGAGAAAATCAAAACTAAATTAAACACGTTAACAGATACGGTCAATAATTTACGATCCGAGCTTACTGAGATGTTCGATGAAAAACATGATCAGCTCAGAGAGGGATGTAACGTCAAACGCGAAGAAATCGAAACGGAAACCCAAGAATTTCGGACCCACGTTGGCAAAAAAATGCAAGCAAATAATTGAACTGGTTAGTAAAGCTCTTGAGAAAACACAGGCGCAAAATGATGAGATCATTAAAATCAATAATACAAGTAAGAAGGACAAAAATCGATGAGTATAATGGTTAACGGCATACGGATCTAGTGCAACGAATTGAACAATGAAGTAGACAAAATCCGTAACATAACTATTGGCAGTGACGAAAAGTCAGTCGCATTTAGTAAAGAGAATTTGCGTAACGAAATTAATGGTGAGAGTTCAGCACTCACAAAAGTTACGACTTTAAATCACAAATTTAATTGAAATATCTACAACTAGTGACAGAAGACTACTAGTGCTCCACAGCAGTAAGGCAAACAATATGAAAATTGTCAAGAAAAAAATTCGTATTATGAAAACGTGCTTATTTTTCGTAAGTCAAGTTAAAGTGCCACCTCCAGCATGTGACCAGATGAGAAGAAACGCCGATTCCAAGAACTATCCCACTGAAGATGCATTTAAGTAAAATGCAAGACATGTGTAAAGGAAATAAAATACACTGCAGCAAGAAAAGACAGTTTCTGTTTATAAAACGAATATCTCTTCGCAATGTTCGCTCGGAAACTCGTTGAAACGGATCTGCGTTCACTGACAACAGCAATTCCTGTCAATTTTAGAGCTTTGTAGGCACGTTAGACAGTCCGCGTTGATATACCAACAAATCTATCTTCTATGATACTGTATCTGTACATTGAGCAAATAGTATAGGCAAAAAAAGGAGACATCTGAAAAGGGAATTAAACTTCAAAGAGAAGAAATGAAAACTTTCGAGTTAGCAAGATTAGAATTTCTCGAAACACAAAATTTGAGTACATCGAATATGAATTAAAGTGCTACGAATTCGTTTCATAATTCAGACAAGGAGAGAATATTTGAACAATAGTGTTACAGAAAGAAGGTTACATACGTGGAAGAGACCTGAAGACACTGGAAGGTTTCAGATTGATTATATAATGGTAAGACAGAGATTTCGGAAGCAGGTTTTAAATTGTAAGGCATTTCCAGGGACAGATGTGGACTCTGACTACATTTTATTGGTTATGAACTGCTGGTTAAAAGCGAAGAAACCGCAAAAAGGATGGAATTTAACGAGGTACGACCTGGATAAACTGAAAGAACCAGAGGTTGTACAGAGTTTCAGTGGGAGCATTAGGGAACGACAGACAAGAACAGGGGAAATGAATACAGTAGAAGAAGAATGGGTGGCTTTGAGAGACGAAATAGTGAAGGCAACGGAGGACCAAGTACGTAAAAAGATGACAGCTAGTAGAAGTCCATGGCTAACACAAGAGATATTGAATTTAATCGATGAAAGGCGAAAATATAAAAAAATGCAATAAATGAGGCAGGTGAAAGGGAACACAAACGTCTAAATGAGGTCGACAGGAAATGCAAAATGACTCAGCAGGAACGGCTAGAGGACAAATGTAAGGATGTAGAGGCGTATATTACTAGTGGTAAGATAGGTGCTGCATAAAGGAAACTTAAAGAGACCTTCGGAGGAAAGAGAACCACTTGCATGAATATCAAGAGCTCAGATGGGAAACCAGTCCTAAGCAAGGAAGGGGAAGCAGAAAGGTGGAAGGAGTTTATAGTGAGTGTATGCAACGGTGATGTACTTGAAGGCAATTTTATGGAAATGGAAAAGGACGTAGATGAAGATGAAATGGGAGATATGATACTGCGTGAAGAATCTGACAGAGCACTAAAAGACCTAAGTCGAAATAGGGTCCCGGGAGTAGACAACATTCCGTTAGAATTACTGATAGCCTTGGGTGAGCCAGCCATGACAAAACACTTCCATCTGGTGGGCAAGACGAATGAGACAGGCAAAATACTTTCAGACTTCAAGAAGAATATAATAATTCCAAAGCCAAAGAAAGCAGGCGTTGACAGGTGTGATAGAAGATAGGTTAAGGAAATATGAAACCTAAGTTTATAGCATTTGTAGACTCAGAGAAAGCTTTTGACAATGTTGATTGGAATACTCTCTTTCAAATTCTAAAGGTTGCAAGGGTAAAAGACAGGGAGCAACAGGGTATTTACAATTTGTACAGAAACCAGAAGGCGGTTATAAGAGTCGAGGCGCACAAAAGGAGAGCAGTGGTTGAGACGGGAGTGTGACAGGGTTGTAGCCTATCCCTGATGTTATTCAAAATGTATAATAGGCAAGCTGTAAACGAAAAAAAAGAAAAATTTGGAGTAGTAATTAAAGTTCAGGGAGAATAAATAAAAACTTTGAGGTATGCCAGTGACACTGCAGTTTTTGCAGAGACAGCAAAGGACTTGCAAGAGCAGTTGAATGGGACGGACAGTGTCGTGAAGGGAGAATATAGGATGAACATCAACAAAGGCAAAACGAGGATAATGGAATGTAGTCGAATTAAATCAGGCGATGCCGAGGGAATTAGATTAGGAAATGAAGCACTTAAAGTAGCAGATGAGGTTTGCTATTTGGGAAGCAACATAACTGATTATGGTCGAAGTAGGGAGGATATAAAATGTAGACTAGCAATAGCAAGAAAAGCGTTTCTGAAGAAGAAAAATTTGTTAACATCGAATACAGATTTAAGTCTCAGTAAGTCCTTTCTGAAAGTAATAGTCTGAAGTGTAACCATGCGTGGATGTGGAACGTGGACGATAAACAGTTTAGACAAGAAGGGAATAGATGCGTTTGAGATGTGGTGCTACAGTAGAATGCTGAAAGTTAGATGTGTAGGTCATGTAACTAATGAGGAGGCACTGAACAGAATTGGGGAGAAGAGATATTTGTTTGGTTTGGTTTGTGGGGAAGAGATGTTGGTGTTACAACCTGACCAAAAGAAGGGATCGATTGGTGGGACGCATTCCAAAGCATCAAGGGATCACCAGTTTAATACTGGAGAGAAGCGTAGGGAGTGAAAATCGTAGAGGGAGACCAAAGGATGAATACAGTAAGCAGGTTTAGAAGGATGTAGGCTGCAGTAGTTACTCGGAGATGAAAAGGCTTGCACAAAATAGAGTACCATGGAGAGCTGCATCAAACCATTCTTTGGAATGAAGACCACAACAACGCAACGACCGTTTTATAGAAGAGCGCTATAGATTATACAGGTACATTCGATAACCAACGAAGAGTTTTTAACTTGTATTTCTCAGAAAAGAAAATTACGACATAATTTCGTTGGAAGAAGAAATCAGCTGGTAAGCCCATCCTGAGGAATCACAGAAATGTTAATTTGGTAATTATGGTAAGTTTCAGGAGTAAAAATTGAAGAGGGAAACTGAGACTTGCCTACATTAAACATGTTCAACTGGGTGCAAACTGCGTAGTTACAGAGAAGAAGAGGTTCGCACAGGATATACTAGTGTGAACACATGCGTCTTCATTCCAAAGACCACAACGATGTACTTTCCAGTCGCATTCATGTGACCTCCTATCAAAAGCCTGAATTACCACCTTTTGCAGTGCAGACCATTGCGAGAACATATACAGCAAGAGAGGCAACTAGGTTTTAGAAGGTACTGACAGGGATGCAGAGTCATGCCGGCTCCAGTGCTGTGGTCAGCTGTGCTAGATTTCTCGGTTCAGAATCCATTACGCGAAATCCCTGGTCGAGGTGGTTCCATAGGATCTCAGTTGGGTTTAAAATCTGAGAGTTTGGTGGCCATGAGAGTACGCTAAACAAATCCTACTGCTCTTCAAACCACGGACGTACACTGCGAGCTGTGTGACACGTTGCATTCTCCTGCTCATAGATGTCATCATGCCTAGGAAAAAGAAACTGCCTTTAGGAGAGGACATGGTCCCCCAGGGATAGATGCGTACTTTTGTAGATCCATTACGCCTTCCAGAACGACGAGATCACCCAAGTTTGCCACAAAAACATTCCCCAGAGAATAAAGCTCCCTCCTCCAGCCTGAAAGTGTTGCTCTCAGATGTATCTCGCCATACACGGCCACGGCTTTCTGTCCGATGGAACATGACACATCTGCAAAAGCCACCTATCGCCACTCAGTTCGGAATACTAAAATGTACTTATATTTCGGAAATATAGGGGTAGCGCGACCTCCAGACCAGATGAGAGGAAACGCAGATCACAGCAAACTGTGTAAGTAGGCTGTTTAGGTTTTTTTATTGGTAACGCCACGTAGCGCTCTGTATGAAAATCACTGGCTGTGCTGTGTGCAGTCTGTGGCTGGTTTGCATTGTTGTCTGCCATTGTAGTGTTGGGCAGCTGGATGTTAACAGTGCGTAGCGTTGCGCAGTTGGAGGTGAGACGCCAGCAGTGGTGCATGTGGGGAGAGAAATGGCGGAGTTTTGAAATTTGTAAGACTGGATGTCATGAACTGCTATATATATTATGACTATTAAGGTAAATACATTGTTTGTTCTCTATTAAAATCTTTCATTTGCTAACTATGCCTATCAGTAGTTAGTGCCTTCAGTAGTTTGAACCTCTTATTTAGCTGGCAGTAGTGGCGCTCGCTGTATTGCAGTAGTTCGAGTAACGAAGATTTTTGTGAGGTAAGTAATTTGTGAAACGTATAGGTTCTACATCTACATCTACATCTATACTCCGCGAGCCACCTTACGGTGTGTGGCGGAGGGTACTTATTGTACCACTATCTGATCCCCCCTTCCCTGTTCCATTCACGAATTGTGCGTGGGAAGAACGACTGCTTGTAAGTCTCCGTATTTGCTCTAATTTCTCGGATCTTTTCGTTGTGATCATTACGCGAGATATATGTGGGCGGTAGTAATATGTTGCCCATCTCTTCCCGGAATGTGCTCTCTCGTAATTTCGATAATAAACCTCTCCGTATTGCGTAACGCCTTTCTTGAAGTGTCCGCCACTGGAGCTTGTTCAGCATCTCCGTAACGCTCTCGCGCTGACTAACTGTCCCCATGACGAATCGCGCTGCTTTTCGCTGGATCATGTCTATCTCTTCTATTAATCCAACCTGGTAAGGGTCCCATACTGATGAGCAATACTCAAGAATCGGACGAACAAGCGTTTTGTAAGCTACTTCTTTCGTCGATGAGTCACATTTTCTTAGAATTCTTCCTATGAATCTCAACCTGGCGCCTGCTTTTCCCACTATTTGTTTTATGTGATCATTCCACTTCAGATCGCTCCGGATAGTAACTCCTAAGTATTTTACGGTCGTTACCGCTTCCAATGATTTACCACCTATGGCATAATCGTACTGGAATGGATTTCTGCCCCTATGTATGCGCATTATATTACATTTATCTACGTTTAGGGAAAGCTGCCAGCTGTCGCACCATTCATTAATCCTCTGCAGGTCTTCCTGGAGTACGTACGAGTCTTCTGATGTTGCTACTTTCTTGTAGACAACCGTGTCATCTGCAAATAGCCTCACGGAGCTACCGATGTTGTCAACTAAGTCATTTATGTATATTGTAAACAATAAGGGTCCTATCACGCTTCCTTGCGGTACTCCCGAAATTACCTCTACATCTGCAGATTTTGAACCGTTAAGAATGACATGTTGTGTTCTTTCTTCTAGGAAATCCTGAATCCAATCACAAACCTGGTCCGATATTCCGTAAGCACGTATTTTTTTCACTAAACGTAAGTGCGGAACCGTATCAAATGCCTTCCTGAAGTCCAGGAATACGGCATCAATCTGCTCGCCAGTGTCTACGGCACTGTGAATTTCTTGGGCAAATAGGGCGAGCTGGGTTTCACATGATCTCTGTTTGCGGAATCCATGTTGGTTATGATGAAGGAGATTTGTATTATCTAAGAACGTCATAATACGAGAACACAAAACATGTTCCATTATTCTACAACAGATTGACGTAAGTGAAATAGGCCTATAATTATTCGCATCTGATTTATGACCCTTCTTGAAAATGGGAACGACCTGTGCTTTCTTCCAGTCGCTAGGTACTTTACGTTCTTCCAGAGATCTACGATAAATTGCTGATAGAAAGGGGGCAAGTTCTTTAGCATAATCACTGTAGAATCTTAAGGGTATCTCGTCTGGTCCGGATGCTTTTCCGCTACTAAGTGATAGCAGTTGTTTTTCAATTCCGATATCGTTTATTTCAATATTTTCCATTTTGGCGTCCGTGCGACGGCTGAAGTCAGGGACCGTGTTACGATTTTCCGCAGTGAAACAGTTTCGGAACACTGAATTCAGTATTTCTGCCTTTCTTCGGTCGTCCTTTGTTTCGGTGCCATCGTGGTCAACGAGTGACTGAATAGGGGATTTAGATCCGCTTACCGATTTTACATATGACCAAAACTTTTTAGGGTTCTTGTTTAGATTGTTTGCCAATGTTTTATGTTCGAATTCGTTGAATGCTTCTCTCATTGCTCTCTTTACGCTCTTTTTCGCTTCGTTCAGCTTTTCCTTATCAGCTATGATTCGACTACTCTTAAACCTATGGTGAAGCTTTCTTTGTTTCCGTAGTACCTTTCGTACATGATTGTTATACCACGGTGGATCTTTCCCCTCGCTTTGGACCTTAGTCGGTACGAACTTATCTAAGGCGTACTGGACGATGTTTCTGAATTTTTTCCATTTTTGTTCCACATCCTCTTCCTCAGAAATGAACGTTTGATGGTGGTCACTCAGATATTCTGCGATTTGTGCCCTATCACTCTTGTTAAGCAAATAGATTTTCCTTCCTTTCTTGGCATTTCTTATTACACTTGTAGTCATTGATGCAACCACTGACTTATGATCACTGATACCCTCTTCTACATTCACGGAGTCGAAAAGTTCCGGTCTATTTGTTGCTATGAGGTCTAAAACGTTAGCTTCACGAGTTGGTTCTCTAACTATCTGCTCGAAGTAATTCTCGGACAAGGCAGTCAGGATAATGTCACAAGAGTCTCTGTCCCTGGCTCCAGTTCTGATTGTGTGACTATCCCATTCTATACCTGGTAGATTGAAGTCTCCCCCTATTACAATAGTATGATCACGAAACTTCTTCACGACGTTCTGCAGGTTCTCTCTGAGGCGCTCAACTACTACGGTTGCTGATGCAGGTGGCCTATAGAAGCATCCGACTATCATATCTGACCCACCTTTGATACTTAACTTAACCCAGATTATTTCACATTCGCATTCGCTAATAACTTCACTGGATATTATTGAATTCTTTACTGCTATAAATACTCCTCCACCATTGGCGTTTATCCTATCCTTGCGGTATATATTCCATTCTGTGTCTAGGATTTCGTTACTGTTCACTTCCGGTTTTAACCAACTTTCCGTTCCTAATACTATATGCGCACTATTTCCTTCAATAAGAGATACTAATTCAGGAACCTTGCCCTGGATACTCCTGCAGTTTACCAATATTACGTTAACTTTTCCTGTTTTTGGTCTCTGAGGACGGACGTTCTTTATCAACGATGATAATGTTCTCTCTGGTAAACCGTCAGGTATTTTATCGTTTCGCCCAAGGGGGGGTCCCTCTAACCTAAAAAACCCCCGTGTGCACGCCACACGTACTCTGCTACCCTAGTAGCTGCTTCCGGTGTGTAGTGCACGCCTGACCTGTCTAGGGGGGCCCTACAGTTCTCCACCCAATAACGGAGGTCGATGAATTTGCAACCATTATAGTCGCAGAGTCGTCTGAGCCTCTGGTTTAGACCCTCCACACGGCTCCAAACCAGAGGACCGCGATCGACTCTGGGCACTATGCTGCAGATATTAAGCTCAGCTTGCACTCCGCGTGCGATGCTGGTTGTCTTCACCAAATCAGCCAGCCGCCGGAAGGAACCAAGGATGGCCTCAGAACCCAAGCGGCAGGCGTCATTCGTTCCGACATGTGCTACTATCTGCAGCCGGTCACACCCAGTGCGTTCAATAGCTGCCGGAAGGGCCTCCTCCACATTACGGACGAGACCCCCCGGCAAGCACACCGAGTGCACACTGGCATTCTTCCCCGACCTACCCGCTATTTTCCTGAGGGGCTCCATAACCCGCCTAACGTTGGAGCTCCCTATAACTAATAGGCCCGCCCTCTGTGACTGTCGGGACCTTGCCGGAGAATCGGCCACTGGCCCAACAGGCGAGGCATCCTGTGGTGGCTCGGAAACGATGTCATCACCACTAGGAAGCACCCCGTACCTGTTGGAAAGGGGTAAGGCAGCCGCCACGCGGCCAGATCCCACCTTCGCCTTTCGGCCAGGCACGCGCGAGCCCACCACTGTCCGCCATTCACCCTGGAGTGATGGCTGACCGGTAAGATGCTCACTGCCGGAAGACGCAGCGACATCAGGGGTTCCATGTGATTCCAAGGCCACCGAAGTAGGCATAGGTCTCACCACAGTTGCCCCAACGCCACTACGAGCCGACGCCTGCGCCTCGAGCTCGATGAGCCTAACAGACAAAGCCTCCACCTGTCCCCGAAGAGTGGCCAATTCTCCTTGCGTCCGCTCACAACAACCACAGTCCCTACACATGACTATGTTTACCCTACTCTATACGGTGACAAATTCCCAAGATAATCTTCTGATGAGCTACTCTGATAATCAAGAAACACTCACTGAAATACGAGACGCGAAAACTACGCTAGGTTTTCCCAGAAAAACTATTTAAAAGCTAAGCGCAGCAAATAAGTACAAAAACACTGTTATTGAAATAAAAGGTTCTACCTAGTAAGCACTCGAACACGCAAGAAATTACAAAAATAAACTAGTAATTACACAGATAACTGAAAACTATGTTAATGTTAGTCAGGGCCATTCTTTTGTAGGGATTTTGAAAGTCAGATTGCGTTGCGCTAAAAACATATTGTGTGTCGGATAAGCACAATCTTGTATAATTGTTCTAAGGGGACGTTTCATATGTCGACCCTTAGCCGAGGATACCTCACTGGAATCTTCTGATTTTTTCTTGTAGTTTGTGTAATTAGTGTAGCTTTTGTTTATTGCTAGCGCGTAATTATAGAGAGAATTTCCTTTGTGGTTGTAGTTTTTCATTGTTGTACACAGTTGTGGCATGCTTGTAGATTTGCACCAAGTATTTCGCAGCTGCGCTTGCAATTAACTAGATATTATTTTCAATGCTCTGTTAATGTGTTTTGTTATTTTGCTCTTCAAATTGCGCTTTTCTGTGTTGTCATGTGAAATATTGTGACAATAATGGCGTGTGAAAAATGTAATACTAGGCTTCAAAGTAAATTGAGATATGACAGTGAAGACGAAAGCAGTGTGTTAGCGCCGCAGAGTAATGAATTAACTAATGTTCAAAGTAGTAACTTGGTAATTGTGCATAGGGAATTGGAGCGGGCTGCAAATAATGGTGTAGGCAGTGAAACAATTAGTGAACAGGGAAGCATTATCGATCGATCGGTCGGCAACAGCTCGCTTCTGGAATCCGAAATGACAGAACACAATATTGCAAATACTGTAGACTCAGGTTTTGGGTCCTCGCCGTTTTCTCAAATGAGTGAAGACACATTCTCTGCTTGTCAAAACGCGAATGTTGCCGGTGAAAATGCACTGCCAAAAAGCATAGAGAAACACATTCCAGACACTAATACATTATTATTGCAATTAATGCAACAAATGGAACAAAATCAGAGACAAACACAGCAAAAGCTTCAAAAGTTAGACACAATGGAACAACACCAGTGACAAACACAGCAACAGTTAGACACAATGGAACAAAATCTTCAGAAGTTAGACACCACACTTGAACAAACACGTGAAGATTTAACTATTGAGTTACATAACATTGAATCGAAATGTTAAAAAGTCTGTAATGACGTAAAAACACAAATTTGTGAGCATTTCCAACCTATTTTTTCGCGTCATGAAAATGCATTACAATCACGAAGCAGCCATAAAAGAACTGCAAACTATTGTTCATGAGAATCACGACACCTTGCAAGCTAAAATAGACTCAGTTGCATCTACCGATTCGGTTACGCAACTTGCAAAAACTCAGGAAAACTTAAAGGACACAGTAGATACGATTTCAACACAAATGGACACTCTGAAACTTGGTTCATTAAAACACACAGAGGAAATAATTTCACTAACAGATAAAGTAGCCGAACTTTCAGATCAGTTCACAGTAGATGATGATCTGAATGACACAAGACCTGTAGCCTTCACGGACACTGAAGAGTATGAACAAACTAGAAAATTCAAACAAAATCAAAATCAAATCAATATACAGTACAAAAGAGAAATCCGGGAAGTACAAGATCAGTTGGCACAAGTAATACAAGAGTTACATATTTCAGAGGACACTCCCGCTCCAACACGGGAAGAGGGACTTAGAAATACGGAAAACCCACAAAATAATAACACAGGGCATTTCGGAAATTATGAAAGAAATTGGCAAGGTGCACCGAATTTTGAAATGGAACCACCGATACAACGTAACAATGACCGATATGCGACTCGCCGACGTGATGATTTTGACTATAAGCTGTTCATTACTACACGTAATTTTAAAACATTTAAGAATTCTGACAACGACATTCATCCACAAGCGTGGCTCCATCAATTCTCTCATTGTTTTCCTCCCAATTGGTCATTAGAGCATTGATTAGAATTTATGTGTGGCTACTTAGAGAATGAACCAGCTGTAAGAATGTGATCGGCCATTCACGATTGTCACAGTGAAGGAGAATTTTATCATGCCTTCCTCTCAGCATATTGGTGTCAAGCTACACAAGACCGAGTAAAACATAGCATCATAATGATGAAACATTTCGAACAATCTAAATTTTCCAGTCTTGTGAAATATTTTGAAGACATGTTGCACAAGAATCAGTACCTGTCAAACCCATACAGCCCCTCAGAACTCATCCGCATTTGCTTAATCAAATTACCTGAACATTTGCGACATATTATTTTGGCAGGACGTTGCAAAGACGACATTGAAGCTTTTCAGGGACTCTTACAAGAATTAGAAATTGACACAGACAGTCGTGGGATGCGAAAACAGGAGCACAACAATTACAGGTCACATCCGTCACAATTCCGCAATGAAAGAAATAATAACTGGACACGACAAGTCTATTCTTACAACGCAAATAGTGACCAAAACAGACACCACCCATATGACAACCACTAGCAGAGTAATAATAGTTACAGAGAAAGATCGCATTTCCGTAGTAATGAATATGACAGAGATTACCATAGAAACAGACAATATGGGAACAAAAACAATTATTATCAATGGAGACAGAATAACTTCAGACGCAACAGTTCAGCGCGCAGTTACGATTCCGGGAGAAATTCTCCACCACATGACCGACAGACAAGAAACTATGTAAACTACCGACAAAACGACAGACCTGAATTGCATCAGAACTGGCGGGATTCAAACATAGCAGGGCACTCTCGACAAGGTGAATTTGTAGAAGTTAGGTCTCCTAATCCCAATAACGACGCACGCCAACAAAGAGACAGACAGTGACTCGCACCGCAGGCAGCCACATGCGCCGGCTGGCGCAGGGAAAAATTACATAGACGCTAACCTTGAGAAAAATTTTAGCATTCTTTACCGATGTACCATATACCACATGATAATTCCACTGAAGCTGAAACTCAGCGTACTAGGAAGAGTAAAGATTTACACCACATTTCACATGTAAAACCGTTTATTGAGAGATAATCTGCTTTTTAACTTTGTCTTTGCCATAAGACTTTCCACTTCAGAATTCTAGTATGCTTTGTCAGACTTTGAAACTGTTACCATGCAACAATGTTTGAAGTTAAATATCCAGTCAAGAACCAAGAGAACTTATTTAAACAGAAATTACGAATGCATTGTTATAATGAACAGACGACACAGTGTTGTTATTTGTACATTCTTGCTTGTTAGTTGCATGATTATGTAACGACTATAAGGCTTACACACTTAGAACATTTACCAGTACTGCTAATGAGATTTTGATGCAACATTTTGGTTTACTTGAAAATACATTCTGGATTTAAAGTACTTTCTGTGAGATACCAGATGACACAGTGGTTAGTTTATGTGACAGCTACACGACTGTATCACGACGCTACTAATGAGTGACAATTTACAATGTTGCTTTTGCGGTGTATCTGTTTTATATCTGCACAGTTTTCTGAATTCTTCTGGAAAGTAAAACATGTTTTAGTAGTAACTTTTGTGGTATAGCTACAAGGAGAGAGCCTTTTCCGTAGCACAACAATACGTTACAGGACAGTACTTTCTTCATCACGGCAGTAAGCGTAATACCTAAGATATCTATACGCAAAGCATTTCACTTTTGTTTATCATGAGGTAAGTACATTGACTTCTGCAGAACTTAGCTTTCGGAGGACGATAACTACAACACTTCCACAGAGATTATCTTACAACAAGACGCACATTTAGCGCTACAGGACACGCATTTCAGTGATTAATTTTGTACTTAAAACATTTATTTTTAAAGATTTTTGAATTGCAATGAAAGTTTTCTGTGATACATTTCATTCCATAGCTGTAATCTGTAACACCTGAGGGTATAATTACATTAATCCTCAGGGGGGTACACGCTTACTTTGTATACCATGTGTTTGGCAAGCACAAGGAGCCCTTGCTAATATGGTATTTGCTTATACAACTTTACACTTCAGTACCATATTTCTCTAACACATAAATTACACAGCTATCAGATCATACTGAGAGACAAACATTTTTTTTACTACATCAGTGACACATGTTTACGCAGTTACACAGTTGGATAATTTCATACTTATGGAACTGTAATTTGTCTGTACTTTGTGAACTGTTCATATTTTTTCGGAACCATTGTGATACTATGAGAGCTTTGAATGATATATTTGATATGGGATCATGATTTTTATAGTACGTTTGAGGTAGATAACACTATTTAAATGAGCAGAGAATTTTCTTTAGGTTTTGAAATTATTGCAGAAAGCTACGACGTTTTCAAGATTTGACTGAGGTGTTATGATGTTATTATTACGACGATGTGTATTATGCTGCTGAGGTATGTTTATGATCAATTAGATGATGCTACCATATATGAGGAATTTGATTATGCTACGTATTTCTTATGATGAAATATTGAAGAAGTGTCGATGAATATGTATATGTGTAATAAAGTAAGGAGTAATGAACGGTGGTTAGGGTCTCTGATATGTGAAAAAGGATGTTGGAAACCAAGAATCATACTTTAAGTATTATGAAATGTGTGTACATGCGTGAATGTATTACAATACTGTCGAAAATTTTTTGGACACTGTTATATTTATGGGATTTTGTTTCTACACTTTTCTACTGTAATTTATCGACTTGTGAAATTTTATTTGTATATGAGACTGTCACTGTAGTGCAAACTGGTGTCATAAATATTTCGGTAAGAAAGTTAAGTGACCACCTGCACGTAATGCGTCATGGGCACCCAGCTGCGCGACAATCGCCTGGAAAAAAGCCATTTGTGTGTGCCTTTCAGAGGCACAGGTGAAAAAAAAGGGGCCATTATCCTCGCTATTGACATTCCTTTGTAGAAAGCATCGCAAATACGACATGCTCAAACTTGAAAACATATGGTAACACTGTGGAGCTCTTAATTTGTGATATTTACTGAAATGTCTAATGAAATGACGAGAAATATTTTATGTCTATACACCTGATTATGACTACCGTCTTTCTAGTTGAGAAATTTTTTTTACTACCTTATGAAATGCCATATGGCTAATGAATGATGTTTCATGCCTTCCTTTGTACATATTTGCTCATTTTCTTTAATATCTAGTTTCTAGCTGCACTGCAGCATTGGTTATTATAAAATTTAATAGATGTACTAATATCACTATTTTCTGTCTACAGACCCAGTAAAGAATACGTTTCTCATATACTTTCTTAGAAAAGAGAGCACAAATAGACATTTCCCTTCACAGGAATTGCATAACTAATTTTTTTAATGACTTGGTAACTTTCTTGCAGAGTAAACTTTTGTGATGCATCACTCTAGTGTTAAGATGTGACATAGGTATTAAACATGGCCATTTTTACTGTAATATTTTTTCTGCTTGAGCTTTGTGATGTTTAGATATAAGTTATTGCATTTGCTGCTACTGAATTTTAATTTGTGTTACTCTGCTAAGCCAGATTTATTTTTCTTGTTTGCTGCACATTGCCTTATGTTAGTTGTAATATTGCAATTGCTTTGCTAATTTCTATAATGCTGCTTCCTTTGCAAATCTGCATTTTTTGTCATTGCTGTTTGTGCTAATTGTTTTGTGCTGCCGTATTGCCTCGCCCCTTAGTTTAGCATCTGAGCTCAGTAGATTTAAGTTAGCTTAAGAGGGGGTAGACTATATAAGAGAATGAGTTGCGATGGATTGGAAGAAATGCATTGAGAAGTTATACGAAAAAAGTACAGAAAGCAGGTATAGATAGGACGTTTTGGGAATAATGATGAACGAAGGGACATCTCCAAGAAAAAAAAAAAGGTTTTGTTTGCAAAATACTGCAGTACCAACTATTACACTGACAACAAACCCTGTCCTTTCCTCTTATGTTATTCTGCTATGTGTTTGTGTACTCTTGCATATTTGTGTTTTTCCTGTCTTTATGTGTTTAGCTGATATGAGATATGTTGTGGAATTTTTCTAATAATATGTTATTTTCTTTGTAAAGATGTTTAGAAATTATTTATTCTGTTTTGTTTTAATGCTCACGTGTGAAGTTGATGTTTCAAAAGTTATTCTGACCTTTTATGTATAAACTTATGTCATAATTCCTGTAACACTGATGTATATGTTATTTGGATTCTTTTGTAAAGCCTGTACTACAAATGTTATCTGTATTGTTATGTTCTTTAATGATGTATTTTGTATCTTTGTAATTGCATTCTTATGTTATAAAATTGTAATTGACACCAGTTCATCAAATTAAGTAACTTGTAAGTTCCATTTCACTGCACACGTTTCTGTTGGTCATGGTATATGGACAATATGCGAGAATTAGGGACTGTTAGTGTTTGCACGTGTGTTAAAAATTCAGCAAGGGACTGGATAACAGCATTGCTGGTTCTAAGGACAATTCCAAAAACTTTGTGAGTGCACACAAGTGGTGGTTATGGACTTGATATATTGTCTGCAAGACTCTTCGATGGTGATTGTGCACCTGCACAGTCGCAGCAGATGGCTGCTGGCCATCTATACATGGACTACAGTGGGTCTGCATCTTTGATGGCCCACCAATACCATTATTTCTACAAGGAATGCACTGGGTCTGTACCTTTGATGACTCACCAATACCACAATCTCTACCAGGACTACAGTGGGTCTGCTCTGTGATGACCTACCTACCAGTATTCTTCAAAACTTCGACTGACTCTGCTGTGGGTTTGCTCTATTGTGGCCCATTACCTGTCTGCATGTCGAGAGGCAGCACTGTCTTCCCGTTGGAAGGACACCGCTACTTCTTCAAGACTGCATGGAAATCCACTACTTCTGTGTGCATTTTCTTTTACTGCTGAGACTTTGAGAAAAACACTGCAGTCTTTATGGACTTTGACCAACATTGTATCAATAAGTGTGTGCATTTGATTTCTTTGTTATTGTAATTATGAATTTTTTTTTCAAATCTGTACTGGCCACTGGCCAAAACAATTTGTAAAATTTTTTGTGGGAAGCATGGGGGCTATGTAAGTAGGCTGTTTAGGTTTTTTTATTGGTAACGCCACATAGCGCCCTGTATGAAAATCACTGGCTGTGCTGTCTGCAGTCTGTGGCTGGTTTGCATTGTTGTCTGCCATTGTAGTGTTGGGCAGCTGGATGTTAACAGTGCGTAGCGTTGCGCAGTTGGAGGTGAGACGCCAGCAGTGGTGGATGTGGGGAGAGAAATGGCGGAGTTTTGAAATTTGTAAGACTGGATGTCATGAACTGCTATATATATATTACGACTATTAAGGTAAATACATTGTTTGTTCTCTATTAAAATCTTTCATTTGCTAACTATGCCTATCAGTAGTTAGTGCCTTTAGTAGTTTGAACCTCTTATTTAGCTGGCAGTAGTGGCGCTCGCTGTATTGCAGTAGTTCGAGTAACGAAGATTTTTGTGAGGTAAGTAATTTGTGAAACGTATAGGTTAATGTTAGTCAGGGCCATTCTTTTGTAGGGATTTTTGAAAGTCAGATTGCGTTGCGCTAAAAAAATATTGTGTGTCAGGATAAGCACAATCTTGTATAATTGTTCAAAGGGGACGTTTCAACTGTAAGTGGTTACCTACTAACCATTTCGGAAATACAGGGGTAGTCGACCTCCATATGAGAGGAAACGCTCTTGGTTGCCTATAATAATTCCACTATTGTGAGAGACCGAACGTCATACACGTTTCCGTGCGGCTTACAGAATAATTACTAAGAGTTTCAACGGCACCACAACTATTATACATGGCAATGCCCAAAATACATGATACAGTGACAATAATGTGACCACCGGCTACGTTCGAAGTCAAGATGCAATAACCACTCACAGACGGCGGGTGGGAGCACTAGCAGTGGAGGGTATATAAAGCGGAAAACAGTGCAGTCGTTGGCATATTGCGGAAACGGAGTGATTTATCTGACGTCCAGGGTGATTTCACCATTGGCTTCTGGGCCAAGGGTGGAAGCATTACCGAGACGGCTGAGTTTGCTTGCTGCCATGGTTAAAGTATACCATGCACAGCAAAAAGGCACTACCCAAAACCGGCGGCGAAGCAGCTGTAGTGCATTCTTTTTTTTGGTCATCAGTCTACTGACTGGTTTGATGCGGCCCGCCACGAGTTCCTTTCCTGTGCTAACCTCTTCAGCTCAGAGTAGCACTTGCAACCTACGTCCTCAATTATTTGCTTGACGTATTCCAATCTCTGTCTCCCTCTACAGTTTTTGCCCTCTACAGCTCCCTCTAGTACCATGGAAGTCATTCCCTCATGTCTTAGCAGATGTCCTATCATCCTGTCCCTTCTCCTTATCAGTATTTTCCACATATTCCTCTCCAATTATGCGTAGAACCTCCTCATTCCTTACCTTATCAGTCCACCTAATTTTCAACATTCGTCTATAGCACCACATCTCAAATGCTTCGATTCTCTTCTGTTCCGGTTTTCCCACAGTTCATGTTTCACTACCATACAATGCTGTACTCCAGACGTACATCCTCAGAAATTTCTTCCTCAAATTAAGGCCGGTATTTGATATTAGTAGACTTTTCTTGGCCAGAAATGCCTTTTTTGCCATAGCGAGTCTGCGTTTGATGTCCTCCTTGGTCCGTCCGTCATTGGTTATTTTACTGCCTAGGTAGCAGAATTCCTTAATTTCATTGACTTCGTGACCATCAATCCTGATGTTAAGTTTCTCGCTGTTCTCATTTCTACTACTTCTCATTACTTTCGTCTTTCTCCGATTGACTCTCAAACCATACTGTGTACTCATTAGACTGTTCATTCCGTTCAGCAGATCATTTAATTCTTCTTCACTTTCACTGAGGATAGCAGTGTCATCAGCGAATCGTATCATTGATATCCTTTCACCTTGTATTTTAATTCCACTCCTGAACATTTCTTTTATTTCCATCATTGCTTCCTCGGTGTACAGATTGAAGAGTAGGGGCGAAAGGCTACAGCCTTGTCTTACACCCTTCTTAATACGAGCACTTCGTTCTTGATCGTCCACTCTTATTATTTCCTCTTGGTTGTTGTACATATTGTATATGACCCGTCTCTCCCTATAGCTTACCCCTACTTTTTTCAGAATCTCGAACAGCTTGCACCATTTTATATTGTCGAACGCTTTTTCCAGGTCGACAAATCCTATGAAAGTGTCTTGATTTTTCCTTAGCCTTGCTTCCATTATTAGCCGTAACGTCAGAATTGCCTTTCTCGTCCCTTTACTTTTCCTAAAGCCAAACTGATCGTCACCTAGCGCATTCTCAATTTCTTTTCCATTCTTCTATATATTATTCTTGTAAGCAGCTTCGATGCATGAGCTGTTAAGCTGATTGTGCGATAATTCTCGCACTTGTCAGCTCTTGCCGTGTTCGGAATTGTGTGGATGATGCTTTTCCGAAAGTCAGATGGTATGTCGCCAGACTCATATATTCTACACACCAACGTGAATAGTCGTTTTGTTGCCACTTCCCCTAATGATTTTAGAAATTCTGATGGAATGTTATCTATCCCTTCTGCCTTATTTGACCGTAAGTCCTCCAAAGCTCTTTTAAATTCCGATTCTAATACTGGATCCCCTATCTCTTCTAAATCGATTCCTGTTTCTTCTTCTATCACATCAGACAAATCTTCACCCTCATAGAGGCTTTCAATGTATTCTTTCCACATATCTGCTCTCTCCTCTGCATTTAACAGTGGAATTCCCGTTGCACTCTTAATGTTACCACCGTTGCTTTTAATGTCACCAAAGGTTCTTTTGACTTTCCTGTATGCTGAGTCTGTCCTTCCGACAATCATATCTTTTTCGATGTCTTCACATTTTTCCTGCAGCCATTTCGTCTTAGCTTCCCTACACTTCCTATTTATTTCATTCCTCAGCGACTTGTATTTCTGTATTCCTGATTTTCCCGGAACATGTTTGTACTTCCTCCTTTCATCAATCAACTGAAGTATTTCTTTTGTTACCCATGGTTTCTTCGCAGCTACCTTCTTTGTACCTATGTTTTCCTTCCCAACTTCTGTGATGGCCCTTTTTAGAGATGTCCATTCCTCTTCAACTGTACTACCTACTGCGCTATTCCTTATTGCTGCATCTATACCGTTAGAGAACTTCAAACGTATCTCGTCATTCCTTAGTACTTTCGTATCCCACTTCTTTGCGTATTGATTCTTCCTGACTAACGTCTTGAACTTCAGCCTACTTTTCATCACTACTATATTGTGATCTGAGTCTATATCTGCTCCTGGGTACGCCTTACAATCCAGAACTGATTTCGGAATCTCTGTCTGACCATGATGTAATCTAATTGAAATCTTCCCGTACCTCCCGGCCTTTTCCAAGTATACCTCCTCCTCTTGTGATTCTTGAACAGGGTATCCGCTATTACTAGCTGAAACTTGTTACAGAACTCAATTAGTCTTTCTCCTCTTTCATTCCTTGTCCCAAGCCCATATTCTCCTGTAACCTTTTCTTCTACTCCTTCCCCTACAACTGCATTCCAGTCGCCCATGACTATTAGATTTTCGTCCCCCTTTACATACTGCATTACCCTTTCAATATCCTCCTACACTTTCTCTATCTGTTCATCTTCAGCTTGCGACGTCGACATGTATACCTGAACTATCGTTGTCGGTGTTGGTCTGCTGTCGATTCTGATTAGAACAACCTGGTTACTGAACTGTTCACAGTAACACACCCTCTGCCCTACCTTCCTATTCATAACGAATCCTACACCTGTTATACCATTTTCTGCTGCTGTTGATATTACCCGATACTCATCTGACCAGAAATCCTTGTCTTCCTCCCACTTCACTTCACTGACCCCTACTATATCTAGATTGAGCCTTTGCATTTCCCTTTTCAGATTTTCTAGTTTCCCTACCACGTTCAAGCTTCTGACATTCCACGCCCCGACTCGTAGAAAGTTATCCTTTCGTTGATTATTCAATCTTTTTCTCATGGTAACCTCCCCCTTGGCAGTCCCCTCGCGGAAATCCGAATGGCGGACAATTTCGGAATCTTTTGCCAATGGAGATAACATCATGATACTTCTTCAATTACAGGCCACGTGTCCTGTGGATACACGTTATGTGTCTTTAATGCAGTGGTTTCCATCGCCTTCTGCATCCTCATGTCGTTGATCATTGCTGATTCTTCCGCCTTTAGGGGAAATTTCCCACCCCTAGGACAAGAGAGTGCCCTGAACCTCTATCCGCTCCTCCGCCCTCTTGGACAAGGCCGTTGGCAGAATGAGGCTGACTTCTTATGCCGGAAGTCTTCGGCCGCCAATGTTGATTATTTATCAAAATTTAGGCAGTGGCGGGGATCGAACCCGGGACCGAAGACGTTTTGATTATGAATCAAAAACGCTACCCCTAGACCACGGACCGTAGTACTGTAATGCATTATGGGCCATAGATGACGGAGGTGAATGTCAGCTGTGGAGATGTGCACAGGCGAGTAGGCGTGCAGCAGTGGAGCAGCTGACCGGCCAGATGAAGCAAGGGGCTGGTATTTGGTAGCATTTGCTGAATGATCGTCGAAGAAGCACTGTTGGAATGTATAAAATGCGTTCTACGCACTGGATGAAAATCGCTCAGAATCTCTGTGGATAATTAATTATTAGCTGTGATAACCAGTTCACTCAAGATTTATTGTTGCAACAGCGCATATGGAGTTCATGAAAAGTTTTAATTTAAAGATTAATAACACAACTGGTTCTGAGATACCAGATATCGATCGCACATATGGCGAATACTGTCCTGGGATACGTTAAGCCACGCCTGCTCGACCTGTTCACGTAGTTCTGTATGAGTTGTATGTTGACGAGTGGCACGAGTCACTTCTCATCGCATCATATGCCACACGTTTTCGACTGGAGACAAGTCTGAAGATAGTGCTGGGAAGTTGCTGCACTTCTTGCAGAGCACGTTGAGTTTCACGGGCAGTGTGTGGGTGATCATTACCCTGATGGAATAACACATCACTTTCCTGTCGCGAGAAAGGCAAACGAACGGGTCTAAAACACTCTACGCTTATCAAGGACAAGTTAGTTTCCACTCCACAAACACCAACGAGAGTTGTAGCTTATTGCACTCGAAATCATAAGGCCTGTGCTAAGGCATTGTGTCTTGGACGAATGCACTCTACGAGAAAGCGCTCGGCAGGTTTTTATATCGTACGCGCAAACGACCATCACTTGCGAGCAGGTAGAATCTACTTTCACTCGTGAAACCACGGCGCGCCAGTAAATCTTCCAAATGATCCTCTGACGGCACCAGTCGAGCCGTACGCGTCGATGCTGTGGCGTGAGAGGAAGACAGGCTAGAGGTGAGCGTCCCCGCAGTCTCACAGCTATAATCGGTTCGCAACTGTTCGTGTTGACACATCTTGGATCACAAGGCCTCTTATCTGTGCTATGGGAGCTGTACCATCAGCCACCACTGCTGCCCTTACAATACGACTATCCTGGTGGGCGTCTGTGCTTTGTGGAGGTCCAGAACATCGTTGTGAGAATGTTCCCATGACCCCTGACACCAGCACCATTGCACAACTGGCGCAGCACGTCCAACATGTGTGGCAGTTCTCCAGAAGGACCATCTCAGGGCATGAGAGGCCACAATTTCACACTCGCACAGTTGGCTGTAGAAAGCACGAGTGTTTGGTTGCTTTCTTGCGTCACACGTTTGCATCATATTAGGCCTTACTGGCTGTGAGCATTCCCTATCAAAGGACGGACACAGATGAGACTCTGGTGGCTATGCTACTACGCTATCTGTTGGCGGACGACGATGAAACCATCATCAGTACATCTTCCACCCCTTGGGTGGGATATGCCATCATCACGTCGCGTTTCCCGGTATACTAATTTTTTCCCGGCACTGTATTTGACGGTAACCTAACGTACAGTCAGTGTTGATCCAATATTCTCTTTTTGTAGACAACTTTCGACGTTATACCTGCACATAATTTCATTTTCACGAACACCGTAGATGTAGGGATTTTAATGCGAGTATTTGTTTCTTTTTTTTTTTGTGCAGATGTGTGTTGCGACTCTTATCTCTTCGATCGCCCGGTGCTCTTCGTCCCAGATGATGGCGCTTCCAGGAAGAGAAGACGTCATCTGCAGTTCACCGCAGATAAGGCTTCCGCCGTTGCTGGGCGGAAGGATAAGGTGCTGAAGTGATCGGACGGCCCCATGATCGCCTGGGTTACAGGCTGTATAGCAAATAAAAACTCTTTCGTTGCTCATCTGTGACCTATTATTTTATTTTTAGTGTGTTGAACTGCAAAAATGATAACTGACAAACCAAAGAGGGATCCTCAATTATTTCTCAGCAGTTTTTCTAACCAATTCATTTTGTTAATATTTATGCTTCACGACGTTATTCCGCAATCAGCAATGGAAGGCAGTGTGTTCCAAAAACTGTATAAGCAGTCTGACGTTCCATGTTCAGCTAGGGAACGCAGTGTTCTCTGTTAAGGTAAGCGGCTGAACTTGCTCACGTTCATTACACAGTTTAATGACGCTGATTGATGCAGCGGAGCATATGGTGAGAGGGAATGGAAAAACGTCATTTTTGTTTTATGGGAGTTTCAAGCACTCATGCCGGGGCGAGTGTTGCACACTTTTCACACTTCCGTTTTCAGTCAGGCCTGAAATATGCACTCTAAGAAAAAAAGGGCATACCACGAAGAAATTATCCAATTGGGACGAGACTCAGTAGACGTGTTATACATGTGCAGAGAAACAAATGATTACAATTTGAGAAAAATTGGATGATTATTCTCAAGTTGAGCAAGTTAATAAACTGTTGGTCAGCTGTTGCGCTTATGCATGGAGTTAGTCGGCTTGGCAACTATTTGTAGAGTGTTGGATGTCGTGAGGGGTATCATGCCAAATTCTGTCCTCTTTGTACGTTACATTGTCAAAATGCCGAGCTGGTTTGAGGGCCCTTCCTATAATGCTCCAACTTTTCTGAATTGGGGAGGAATCCGGCGACCTTGCCCGGCAAGGTAGAATTTAGTAAGCACGAAGACAAGCAGTAGACGCTCTCGCCGTGTGCGGGCATTATTTTGCTGAAATGTAAGCCCAGGGAGGCTTGAAGGGCAACAAAACGTGGCGTAGAACATCGTCGACGTACCGCTGTGCTGTAAGAGATCCTACTATGAAATGAAATGGTGCCCCAGACAACCACTCCTGGTTTTCGGGCGATACGGCGGCCCATAGTCAGGATAGTATCCCTCTGCTGTCCGGGGCGTTTCCAGACACGTCTTCGCTGGTCATCAAGGCTCAGCTCGAAGCGAAACTCTTCACTGAAAACAATTCTACACCAATCAATGAGATTCCACACCGAATACGTGTTTAGAGACGCCTCAGACAACGGTAGCATACCAAGCTGACTGTCGCCAGCCATGCGGTTCAATAATCAAGAGTGAGGGATCGTCTCAGGTGCCATTTCTTTTCATAGCAGGACACCTTTTGTGGCCATTTGCGGCAACCTTATAGCACACCGGTACGCCGACTATATTCTACGCCTCGTTTTGTTGCCCTTCTTGAGAAGCTATCCTGTAGTAGGTTTACATTTCATGAAGATAACGCCAGCTCACATAAAGCGAACGTTTCCACTACTTGTCCTTGTGCTTGCCAAACCCTATCTCGGCCAGCAATGTCGCCGTATCTATCCCCAAAATAGAACGTTTGGAGCATCATGGTCAGGCCACGCGGGATTAGCCGAGCGCTGCAGTCATGGACTGTGCGGCTGGTCCTGGCGGAGGTTAGAGTCCTCCCTAGGACATAGGTGTGTGTGTGTTTCACCTTAGGATAATTTAGGTTAAGTGGTGTGTAAGCTTAGGGACTGATGACCTTAGCAGTTAAGTCCCATAGGATTTCACACACATTTGAACATTTTTGAGCATCATGGTCAGGGCCCTCCAACCATCTCGGACTTTTGTCGATCTAAAGTGTCAGTCGGACAGAGTTCGGCAGGATGTCCCTCAGAAAGACATCCATCCTTCTCTATCAATCAATTCCCAGACGAATAACTGCTTGAAACGCGGCCTGCTGCTTGATTGCCTTGGGATAGAAGGAATGGATAAATAGGGTTTGTACACTATTAAATATATATTATTTCAATCACCAACTTCCTTGACAACGAGAAAATTAACAGAGCAATAAAATAAAATGTTAGCTGAAGTTCAAAGAACAAGTTTCAACTACGATGCCACCGGTTACTCGGGACGATTATGTAGAGTAACAACGTAAGTTTGTATAAATGATTTTCTTTTGACATATGACCATGTGCAGACTTCGTCACCAACGTCAGTTACAAAACACTTCAAAATTATTTAAACACTTTTTAAAGTTGTCTCTGAATGGTTCTTGAACGAAACTGTAATTAAAACATCATCATTTGAGTCGTATGCGCAGAATTACGTCACTCAGTCCAATTGGTTTGCGCAAACTTTTTTCAATTTAGATGTCGTTTGTTTCTTCTCAGACATTATATTAATGCAAGTTATCTCCTTTAATAAATATTAAAACCACACTGAATAAACTTTTAAGACTCAAACTCGCGATGAACGTTGTCAAAATTAATAATCTCGGCAAATAAATCAGTAATGCTTTTTCCTTAATATAATTCTTCATAAATAAATTCTCGGAACACGTATTTAAACTTTTGTAGTATACACTAGTTTATTATTTTCCTATATTCTACATATAGACGTGAACCTGAGCCTTGACAAAATAGGACTGAACATTTACAACATGATTAACCTTTCTATTACGTCATTGTTGTAGAAACATTACAAATTCTTATTTTTTCAGTTTTTAGAAGCATGACGCAACAACTCGGTTTCAGGATCGTCTGTTGCTCTTTGGCTGTCGACCCGCGACGTATAGTGGCCAGCAATTTTCTCTCTGGTCCCGGCAGTGAAGATGCTGTCTCCGTTCGTTGCGCCGCCCTCTCCGTACATGAAACGTAAAAATAAATACAAAACTTTAGATAATTCACAACCATTACAAATATTACAAAATACATAAACAAAACACTAAATTAAACTTATATTCACCTGCAAACTGGGCTGACACTGGTGGATGGGTGACGCTTCAATTTCGCGTCCCACTACAATTAACATACTAGACTGCTCAATGATCTCAGAAACCATCTCACTCTACAGCACGGACGTAAAACAACTTTGAAATGCGTACAGTATCAACAGATCAGACTAACGTTTTGCACCGTATTTGATCACAAGTACCTTTGTTTTAAAAATAAACTGAATATGCTTTATTGCAATCAACCCCAAGAATTGTTTTACAACGCACAAGAGTTCAAACGGCAAGCAAGTTGCACACCGTACCCAGTTATCAGTCAGCTCAGAAGGCAACTTGATTGTAAACGAAGATTATGTTCTCAGACAACAATCAGAACAAATGCTTTGAAGTAAATAAGAAGCAAGTCCTTTAACGAGGTGAGCAGAACGTAAACAACTTGCATAGCAAGGCAGTAGAACGAGATGCACCCATCCGTTTCGTCGTATTAAGAATGCGTGGTGCCTTCGGCAACTTAAAGTTACAGAGCCAAGAAAGGGTGAGAGCTCCTAAAGCTTTAAACATGGCTGCGTTTTCAGCGACCGTTACAAGGCAAAATTAAAACAGTGCAGCCCTCGGTAGCGAAAATGAAGTCTTTTTGACTTAGGTTTTGGCCACTTCTAAGAGTGCCTTCATCAGTAATAACATGCAGAGTAAGGGAGCAGAATTTACCGACCCTGTTTCAGGAGTTATCCAGATTAAATAGTCCATACAGACGAAGCACAAGCGGTGAGCGCATTCTTTCATAAACCACAGAATTTAGAAAGCAACACTAGCAATACATTTTAAAAGAGTCTGTGTTATACTGCACAAATATTTAACAATTTAAAACCCACCTGGTCGACAACTGAAAACCAAATTTATATCAGTCAGTATACGAGGAGCAGAATACACAGCATTGTCGGTTAAAGCCACGGAAGAGATTGAAGGAACTGTTCGCACAGCAAACTGTCTTGCCCCAAGGACACAACGTGCGACACAACAAACTTAACCACAGGGAAAGTTCCCGAAATAAGTGTCCGACAAGTTGCCAGAGGACACAGGCTGAAGTCGGCATAAGAACCGTCATGTCGTGTGGCAGAACTCCTTCGCTGCTAGCTACTGCCCACAAGAACGCTGTTAGGCGATAAATACCAGGCAGCATGCTCCGCTCAGCCTGTCCGTCTCTCATACGTTCAAGTTCCCACAGTCAACACGCCCCGCGTGCTCCACGAAGGATTTTGGGGACGAACCACGGGCTCAGAATACGAGGCCACTCGAGTCAGAATAAAACTTCGAACCACTGCCGGCTCTGTACCTCAGAGAACCTCACTGTTCAGCAGCCGATTTCCAAGAGAGCAAGCTCTCTTCCGGCGTGTCATATCAGGCCGCCAGTCACGTCCTCTGGCCTGATATCTAGACACGTGAGAGCGTAACGCGACTTACTGATTTGCGGCACGCCTAACTCCTTGCGTCAGGGTCAGAGGTGGACCAACATGTTATTGACCTGCTCAATTTGTGAAGCTCATTTTCATGAATAACTTATCAAATTTTTCTGAAATTGTTATCATTTGTTTGTCTGCACCTGTACATCACTGTAGCGATTTCCGTCTCATTCGGATAATTTCTTCGTGGTACGTCTTTTTTTTTCTCGTAGTGTACTTTCCTGTTCCTTTCACAAACAACGGCATTAATTTTTTTGTGTTGCAGTCTTTTTTGAAATAACAATTATTATTTAGGAAGAGGAAAGCTTT
This sequence comes from Schistocerca nitens, assembly GCF_023898315.1. Lineage (NCBI taxonomy): Eukaryota > Metazoa > Arthropoda > Insecta > Orthoptera > Acrididae > Schistocerca > Schistocerca nitens. The sequence continues at coordinate 168,287,775 of NC_064620.1, read as the reverse complement.
TCAAAATGTGAAAAAATATTCTAAGGTGCAACTAAGTCTTGTCTCTAGGAAGAAATATTCGCTTGAAATTTAAAGGCATTGCAATCGAGAAAATCTTCTCAATGCTGTATTTATAATAATACATCGGCTGCACTATTACCCTAATATACACCAACAATCAGTAGTTAACAAGGAACGTCGGATTTCTTAGATTGTTATTCCGATTCAATGGCTGCCAGTTTTAAAAATGTATAGACTTTTACTTGCGTAAAATTCTTTAACTAAAGAACAGACAATATCTTCCAAAGTGCTTTAATGCATTACATGGCACTTAAATACGTTGAGCGCAAAATATTTAAAAATTCTGCTGATGTCTCAGAACAACAAAAACTGTATAAAATGGCGAAAGCTGCTTATGGCGGTCACCAGTGCACGTTCCATCATACGATTCTAAAGTCGTTCACTAGAGTGAAACACCGACCAGAAAGCAACATGTGTTTCCAGGTACACTTTTCTCAAGGTACAGTACTGTCTCCCACTTGGGTGTTACTAAAGTCGGTGTTCTATATATTAGTAAACTATGCAACAGTAATTAAGCCAGAGGCACTATACACATCTAAAAGATCTGCATTGAATAAAACAGGTGGACAAGAACTAGGAACGATAGAGAGGTAAATAATTAGGGAAATATCTTCTCTACATCAAGTGAGTATCTAGGTGACTTCTGTTTTTAAGTTTTACCCTCGTTTCAATTTAATGGACATGCTTTCATATTTTAGATGCGGAAATTCTTTTAGAAATTTGGGAAACTGACTGGTAACGACAGTGTCGTAAAGTTTTTGACTTTGTGTATTGCTGGTACCTTAATCAGATATACGTTGTAAATCAGTAAAAATATAGATAGTGGAATTTGCCTTTAATAACTTTAAAATGACTTTGCAAGATAAGAATAGGTGATAATAATATATTTTATGAGGTTTTGATGTCATTTATTGGAAACTATTTTTCATGTAGAATATTGTAGCATATCTAAATATCGATATATAAATGGAAAAATATGTATGTGTCAAAGTTTGAGCACTAGAAGACTTTATAAACGACCAAAATCATAAATTAATTGCTTCACAAATAAAACTGAGTTCAAATACGGCCGAAATCCAGGTATTACTATAGATTTCTGTAGTTGAGAGAAATTTTGTCACATCCTGATTTATTACAATGTCCCCTTCACATAATGTCAGGCATAGAATTTGTGTAAGGTTGTGTGACTTCAAAATTAGATGTCCTATGAGAAATTTAAACTATTTGTGAACATTATGGATAGTGTGAGAGTATGGAAAATACTTTTGTCATGACATTGTTATAAAAGGGGAAATATTTGATGCTGAAATACCAATTTTTGCACGAAAAGAGTAAAAATATTTAAAGAAAAAATTGTATACTCTTCCTCGAATTCTAGATTGATAGAATCAATTTAAAAAAGTTATAAAATCAAAATATAATAAAAAATTTAAATATCTATGAGTGATAAAATTTAAAAATTTTTCATGAAGTTACATGACATTCTTGTCTTCTATCTTGAAGAAAAAACAATTTGAAATACAAGAAGGCACATGCCACTAAAAAGGGGTCCATTGTTAAGAGGTAAATTTTTGTCATATTGTTGATTATGAAAAAATCCTTTGTGTATATGTTAACATGTACTTCAGTGTCCATAACTCAGTTACATTTCAAGCACGTTTTGGATAACACTTGTTGCAGCGCCACGCCCCCTCCTGGATATTATTAATCAAACGAGACATCAGTAGACGTTGTACCTAACACCCAGTTGACGGAAGCTTTCTATCAGGTACGTATAATAATTCTCCTTGACAATTTCAGACTTCTTTTCTAGAGGGGGAACCACAACGAACTTGAGTTATTTCAGTGACTTGGTTAAATTAAGTTTCTACAATTTCTGAAGTAGACAGAGAAAAAAATTCAATCATTTTCGTAACATCAGTTTCATAAAAGTTCAGTGATTTCTCAAAAGTTTACATCTAGGATATTATCTCTCCTCCTGCCCTTAAACAGCGATTACTGACCCACTTCGAACTTCAAAAATTCCAGTATTCTAAAAAAAGCTCAGTCATGAAAAATCAGTCTTCTTCTGAAGAAAACAGATGTTTCCTCTACCACTTCCATATTGACATTTACTTTAGAAATCTTGATGTATAAATCAACAATTTTTTACTTCTACCGGTGTCTTCCATTTGAACCTAGTCTTTACAATGACATCGATGTTAATTACAAGCCATCAAAACAAGAACAAGAACTGAACCATCTGCCATTACATTTTCATTTACAACACTGATCGTCCCATTTTGTATAGTACAAACAATTAAATTCATTTATATTACTTGAATCAGGCGGCGATAACACAGGGCGACAGGATCTTCTACTGCACGATGATCTTCGCCTGGTGGACTATTGCGGTCAGCTGTCTGCTTTCTGCTGCGGTCGTCGTGTTACCACAGAACAGATACAAACTAAACCATTTAAACACACATTTCGAATTTCACAAACAAATAAATAACACTGATAGCAATCTTACTAAATGTTATGCTCATAGAATAAATACAACCTGTGATTCCATGCAAACTGAGCAGCAGAAGACATAGAGTAACTGTCTTGACGTAGGGTTACACTACATCCCAATCTTACTTGCTCAGTTTGGCGGGTGATAAGACTAATATCACCCCTTTCACTTTTTCTTAAGACATATGAGAATCTCTTATTTCTCTATAGTGATTATTAAAATGCGCCCAGCCAATGTTACGCATCATATCATCATATATTTCCGTATACAGCGTCTATTACCTCTCTCAGCTTAATTTATCTTTACTTAGTTCTCGAGCTTCCAGCAAACACACGCTTGTGGGTTCGGCGTTCTCGGTCAGGCCGGTATCATATCACCACCAATTACGCATATATTAGCCTGGCTCCAGTCTTCATTTCAATTAACTCTACGACAACAAATTGACATTAAGCTGTTGATTAACAAAGACTCCAGATGCACTAACAATATACCTTTTAGTTATAAGCTTACGTGTTACTTCCGTGTATGGTATGTAGACATTTTCTTTTTAACTATGTATCTCTAACATCCATGTAATACCCCTTCATATTACAAGGTTTTCTTTAATTTTGAAAATGTCTGAGCAGGTAACTACGTTTCCCGTCTTTTTCTCGATCCACAGTCTGACAAAATAATTGTATCTAATCATTTTTATAGAGATAGTTGAATAAAATGCAGCTTATTAGCTGCTATGCTACCCTCCTTTCTGTTTTAGCATTTTAAGCAATTACTTCTTGACCTTCATTTCACCTACACAGCTTCCGAGCATTCATCATGTCATTTACTATGCATGAAGTCTAATGATTCAGCCCCTCCTATTCTGAGTTTACCTACTATTTCTGAAGGGGTGAAATGTGACTTCAAGTTAGTGTAAATTACCTTCAAGGAAAAATCCTCCAGTTAGTTGCATTAAAAGGTGCAAGTAATTCTAAAGTTTCGCGTACACAACTTTGCCACGTCAGTAAAGCACATGCCATGGGATTGATTCTCATTATAATTATTAGGATCCGAAATAACAGCTTTCCTTTTCTCCAATTGCTGGTTGTTTAGAACAATGGAATGTGGATGGCTCCCGTCATTGTTCACTGACTTTTAGACCGTGAAATTTCGATACAATTCCCACACGACGAAAGTTTAACAATACAAAGAAAATTAAATTATTGGTCTTCGTCTCTAAAGAGGTTGGTTCTTTCTTTGACGCAAAATGTTCAACGAAAGAACCAAAATGAAGCTAAGACCGTTTCGTCGTTGAACAATGGCGATTGCAATCCGCTTGAAAGCGGCCTCATGTGAAATAATAACTTCCGGTTTTCTTTAGTTGAGGGTATATAAAAATATGTGCTTCAAATATGACTGCAAATAAAACACGCCTACACAATTAATTAAGTAATTATTCAACACATGCTTGTACACGAGTGAAACTTGTAATATATTACCAAGTTTTATGGACATACGGAATCAAGTGATGCAAATCTTGTCGTGACAAAATAAGTACAGAGCCTTTCTTTGGTTTTAAAAGTAAAAATATAAAGACATGCAAGCAGCATCTCAGAGCGCAGAAACTAATCTCTGCATTACAATTTCTCTACGTACGTGATGAAAAGTATCCGGACACCCCCAAAAACATACGTTTTTCATATTAGGTGTATTTTGCTGCCATCTACAGCCAAGTACTCCATATCAGCGACCTCAGTAGCCATTAGACATCGTGAGAGAACAGATTTGGGCGCTCCGCGGAACTCAGGGACTTCGATCGTGGTCAGGTGATTGGGTGTCACTTGTGTCATTCGCCTGTACGCGAGATTTCCTCACTCCTAAACATCCCTAAGTCCACTGTTTCCTATGTAATAGTGAAATAGAAATGTGAAGGGACACTTACAGCACAAAAGTGTACAGGCCGACTGTTGACTGACGAGGCCGCCGACAGTTGAAGAGGGTCGTAATGTGTAATAGGCAGACATCTATCCAGACCATCACACAGGAATTCCAAACTGCATCAGGATATACTGCAACTACTATAATAATTAGGCGGAAGGTGAGAAAACGTGGATGTCATGGTCGAGCGGCTGCTCATAAGCCACACATCACGTCGATAAATACCAACGCCTCGCTTGGTGTAAGGAGCGTAAAGATTGGTTGACTGAACGGTGGAAAAACGTTGTGTGGAGTGACGAATCACGGTACACAATATGGGTATCCGATGCCATGGTGTGGGCATGGCGAATGCCAGGTGAACGTCATCTATCAGCGTATGTAGGGCCAACAGTAAAATTCGGAGGCGGTGGTGTCTTGGTGTGGTAGTGTTTTTCATGGAGGGTGCTTGCACCCCTTGTTGTTTTGCGTGGCACTGTTACAATACAGGCCTACATTGTTGTTTTAAGCACCTTGTTGCTTCCCACTGTTGAAGAGCAATTCTGGGATGGCGACTGCAACTTTCAACACGATCGAGCACTTTTTCATAATGAACGGCCTGTGGTGAAGTGGTTACAGGACAATAACATCCCTGTAATGGACTGACCTGCACAGAGTCCTGAGGTGAATCCTATAGAACACCTTTGGGATGTTTTGGAACGCCGACTTGGTGCCAGACCTCACTGACCGACATCGATACCTCTCCTCAGTGCAGCACTCCGTGAAGAATGGGCTGCCACTCCCCAAGGAAACTTCCAGCACCTGATTGAACGTATGCCTGCGAGAGTGCAATCTTTCATCAAGACTACGGGTGGGCCAACATCATATTGAATTCCAGCATTACCGATGGAGGGCCCCACGAACTTGTAAGTCATTTTCAGCGATGTGTCCGGATACCTTCGATCACATAGTGTATGTTTTAATGATTCTTTAAATAAGCAAAAAGGTAGGAATAAAACCTTTTTTCAAACGTTGGAGTTCATATCGTCTTAATTCAGTAATTATCACATATCGTCCTAATCTTCTCTTTCCCTATGGATCCCAAATCCTGTCCATACTTAAATGTGGGAGTTTATTCGGTCTTCATTGACTAATAATCATTCTGGTATCCCATTTCCCAAATGATCCAAAATCACGTTCCACTCATCATTTGAATAAGTGAGTAAAAATCAGACATGAAACTTGCGGTAGTCTTGCTTATGCTTCTGCGTCAGTCCCGTATTTTTCCTGGTATAGAAAACACGACACTCAGAAACGTGATCCACATTACACAGAACCTTTACTTTGCACGTCTTCGAATAGTGTAATGGGACTGACTTTCGGTGGGGTTGTTTGAACACTTCCCTCGATCCAGAGGAAAGCCTTTTCTGTTCGCTTGTTACGCTTAGAACGGCGCGGCGTCCGCGTACCAACAGTGGACTGTGGTAAACTCTGTTTCTCTCTATTATACTTTGTTGCAACATTTCTTGTAAGTTACCTCCGTCTCGAAGGATATCTGGTGTGAGTAAAAGTTAAGGTCCTGAAGCCTACTCGTTATCAGTTTACTATTATTTAAATACTATTTGAGGTATTTTCTGAAACTACCACATCGTGTATTGTACTGACATGGATCTAAAAACTCAAGTGTAGGCCTAAGGTTCTGCTCCAACTTTCTGATTAGTAATTGTCATTAAATTGTTGTACAAATTTTAAAAATTGTGTTTATGGAATACAGCCAATTCGTCTCCTTCGGCCCCCAGATGTCCGGTCACAGCCTGTGTTTTATTGCTGCGGTTCCACTTAGGTGGCAAAGCTCTCTGAAAAGTTTCAAAAATATTACTGGACATAGTTCTCCTTCTGGTCTGAACTCGGGAACCGAGCCTCATAGGCACTGTCAGAAAAACTAAATTCTTTCCACCATTCATTTGGCGAATACATTTTACTTAATTTACGTTGTTGCAAACCCAGCGAACCGATTTTGCTTGTTCCATGCTCTGCAGATTCGGTCATACCATTCGAACAATCAATTACGGATTTGTCGCCACTCTACTCTAGCTTAATACTAATATATACAGTATAATCCGAGACCAGTTTACTCACTACATGCAAACGCGCCTCTGACCGTTCTACACATCCTAGGAATGCTGCTTTTTCTATTCCGTGATCCTCAGCACAGTATGAACACACTCCACTATTATTACCTATTAACGTACTTAATACTTCACTTTTGCTTTTAACTTCTCTATTTCTCTATGATCTACTTCTACACAATTAGTAGGTACTGCCTTCTTCTTACTCGAAAGTACTGTGTGTTCGGCGTCCCCAGTAGAAGCGTCCTTAATACATGCAAATAATTCTTCACGTACGTAGTCAGTTTGATACAAGATGTCTTGGTGGATAAGAACACTATTTTTGTAAATTTTCTCCCAAACACTGACTTTCATACTCCCCATCAGCCGAGCCAGATCAAGAATATCGTTGTTCATTTGTGACTTCTCTTCCCTAGACACACGAATGTGGTCCTCCAGCCACGAATGCATATTCACAACCTGGGGCCTTAAGCTAGTTAATTCAGAATTTCTCTCTGTACTCAAATTCTGTATTTTCCGATTCATTTCTTCATTTGAAATCTTTAAGCTGGTTATATTCTGATTAATCTCCGAGTCTGATTTGTTCATCTCTACAGCAGAGGCCTTAAAACTGGTTATTTTTAGATTGAAACTTCCTGGCAGATTAAAACTGTGTGCCCGACCGAGACTCAAACTCGGGACCTTTGCCTTTCGCGGGCAAGTGCTCTACCATCTGAGCTACCGAAGCACGACTCACGCCCGGTCCTCACAGCTTCACTTCTGCCAGTATCTCGTCTCTTACCTTCCAAACTTTACAGAAGCTCTCCAGATTCGCAGGAGAGCTTCTGTAAAGTTTGGAAGGTAGGAGACGAGATACTGGCAGAAGTGAAGCTGTGAGGACCGGGCGTGAGTCGTGCTTCGGTAGCTCAGATGGTAGAGCACTTGCCCGCGAAAGGCAAAGGTCCCGAGTTCGAGTCTCGGTCGGGCACACAGTTTTAATCTGCCAGGAAGTTTCATATCAGCGCACACTCCGCTGCAGAGTGAAAATCTCATTCTATTTTTAGATTAATCTATCTAATTTCTGATTTAGTGTTCCGACCCACAAAGGCCATTCACCTAAGTCCACTACACTGTCTTCCCATAGGTTAGTGTCAGATCAAAACTTGGATGAATTCGCTAAGTGACACAGAGTTATATGACCCACCAGTCACCCTGACAAAATGACGTATTTTTTCGTCAAAATACAGAACACTTATGTTATTTGTCGACGTAAATTGTATCCACAAAATAAATTTCTGTTCATGGTAAATGGCTCGTGGTGTAGCCTGCAACCCGCCAGGAACTGTAGTTCCTTCCCAGCTGGTACTATCTGATAGTGATACATAGATCGTGACATCTGTGAAGTAAGCTCTCTGATTGTCCCCACGAGGACACATTCCCCGATGCCATTTACGCCTGGCAGCTTCCATTGGGATACATTGCTCGACCTAGAATGCTAATTTTTTTTGTTGACAGTACTTGGCTGCCATAACACGAATGTTTCATCTCATGGTCGTAGCCATAAAATTCAGTTGCCCCAGCTGCCACAACCACGCCGCTGGGAAACGCGGTCGTTGCTTGCGACGTCGTCTGCTACACTGGGCCTCTCAATCGTTGCTCACGATGTCAGCTGCCCCAGCTGCCACTAGCTGGACTCTGAGCCTCGCGGAGGTCGGTCCCAATGCCTGCTGTCCCTGCTGCCACCACCAGGACACTGGGCCTCTTGGGTGTTGCTCATGATGTCGACTGCACCATCTACCACTACAAAACACTTGGCCTCTCGCTCAATGCTCACGATGTTGACTGCCTCCGTTGCCATCACCAGGGCGTTGCGCCCTCCTGTTCTTTGCCCATGATGTCAGCTGTCCAGACAGCCATCAACAGGACGTTGTGCTTGTTGGTCATTGATAATGATACTGGTTGCTCCAGCTGCCACCAACAGAACACTAGGCTCCTCGCTCGATCATTGTTCAGGACGTCGGTTGTCCCAGTTGCCACCACCATGATGCTGGGACATCTGGTTGTCACATGCGTGGTCGGCTGTCCCACCTGTCACCACCACGACGTTGGGCTTCTGGGTTGTTGCTCAAGATGTCAGCTCTTCCACTGCCACCGGCAAGATACTGTGCCTCTTGGTCACTAAATTTATCATCAGCTACCCCAGCTGCCACCACCAGAATGTTGTACCTCTTAGTAGTTGCTCACAATGTCAGCTGCCCTGGTTGCCACCACCAAGGCGCTTGGCCTATCAATTGTTGATTGCGACTGCAGCTACCCCACCGGCCACGACCATGATGCTGCACCTCTTGGTCAGTTCTCGCGACGTTGCTTGCCCCAGCTGCCACTACCAAGACGCTGGGCTCACAGTTGTTGTTAGTGATGTCAGGTGAACTGGCAGCCACCCCCTGGACGCTGCACCTCTCGGTAATTGCTCACGACGTGTGCTACCCAGGTTGTCACGACCAGGACGCTACACCACTTTTCTGTTGCTCGCAAATTCGTCAGTACCAGCGACAACCATCAGGACGCTGAGCCTCTTGTTCATTTCTTGCAGTGTTGGCTGCCCTGGCTGCCACCACCAAGACATTGCAGTGGGTCTCTCAGTCCCTGCTTGTGAGGACGGCTCTCCTGGCTACCACCACTAGGATGCTGAGCCTCTTAGTAATTCCCCGCAATGTCAGCTGTCATGGCTGCCACCACTCCAGGACACTGGTCCACTCCATTTTTGCTCATGATGTCGTCTGTCCTGGCTGGCATCACCATGATGCTTCGCCTATTGGTCATTGGTTATGATGTCACCTGTCCAGGGTGTTACCACCAGGCTCTTAGTCATGGTTATGATGTCGGTTGCCTTTGCTGTCACCCCTAGGACGCTGGGCCTCTCGGTAGTTATTGGCTGGATGAATAGTTAATGCGGTATTCTGCACTGCATTAGCTTACACTCCTCTCCACTCGTGGCTCAATCTTGATCTATTCTTGCGTTTCGTATTCTCTCTCTTTTTGCGTAACGTCGCTTTTGTGAATTTGCACTCATACATAACAGTACCGGTCGTCATGGTCGGCACCACACCTCCATTTTGCATGTTATTAGTAAAACAGACGATATCAGTAGACATCGTACCTAACCCCTAGTTGACAAAAGCTTTGTGTCAGGTACCTATAATGGTTCAGCTTGACTGTTTCAAACTTCTTTCCCAGAGTGAGCCACACAATGAGTTAAAATACTTCAGTGACTTGGTTAAATTAACTTTCTGCAAGCCATGAAGTAGAGACAGATAAACATGCAATCACTTGCACAACAGCAGTTTCTTAAAAGTTCCGTGGTTTCTCAAAAGTTGGTGTTTGTGGTATTATCTCCGCTCTTACCCTTAAAGAGCTATTACTGACAATGTGGTATTATTTCCGCTCTTACCCTAAGAGAGATATTACTGACTCACTTCGAATGTCAATAATTCCATTATTCTCAATGAAGCTCAGCCACGAGACAATCAGTCTTCTCCTGAGAAAATCAGATGTTGTTGCATTTACCACTTTCACATAGACTTTCACTTTAAAAATGTTGACGATTGTATAAACTATTTTTCACTTCCACTGATGTGTTTCATTTGAATGTAGTTTTTACAATAACAAGATGTTGATCACAATCAGTCAAGACAAGAACAAGAACTGAACCATCTGCCATTACATTTTATTTTACAACATTAACTGTTCAGTTTTTTGTTTGTTCCATGCAATAAATACATTTATTTTGTTTGAATCAGAGGGAGATAACATGCTGCCAGGATCTTCTACTGCGTGATGGCCTTCACCTGGTGGGCAGTTCAGGTCAGATGTCTGCTAACTGCTGCCATCGTCGTGTTGCTGGGCTCACCCATGACATCAAACAGATACAAAACAACCCATTTAAACACACAACTCCAATTGCACCAACACACAAATAACATTGACAACAATCTTACTAAATGTAAAATATTTTGCTTGTTGAACACACACCTGCAAACTGTGCAGTAGGAGACATAGTTTAACTGCGTTGACATGCAGTATGCTTACACTACATCATGTTATCGTTATAAAAATGTGGTTTATTAATCTTTTATGAAAAAAATTTTACTTCTGTTGAAACCTCTTAATTGTTCATATAAGTCACTGTTCATATGAAGTATTGTGAAGCTGCAGGCAAATAATTAGGTACTTATCATAAGTCTTGACCTCTTTTTCTTTCCTAAGGAATGCCTTTCGTCTTCTCTAGGTTGCCGTAATCTTTATGGGTTTTCTCATGGTTTTCATCTCGATCAGTCTTTTAAATCTGAAAGAATGTCACATTTTTGTTTGGTAGGGAGATGGACTGGCAGACAAAAATTGCACAAAATATACAAAAAGGATTGTATTGACTATCTAGGTATGGATATTCTTATTAGCAAGAACTGAAAATGTTAATTAGTATGCCTATTAACAAATGGTTAAGCACATGACTCTACTTTCAAGAATGGTCATCTACATATAAATAATTTCTCGATATTTTCACTCAGTCATAGAATAGTAAGTTCAGATAAATAGTAAGTAAAATCGAGAAAGTTGAATGCACAATATCTGTAGTTGTACGACAAAGGATATATATATATATATATATATATATATATATATATATATATATATATGGAATAAAGCAGATAAAAATTGATGCAGTACGTTATTGGGATGTAAGTATTTTAGCCCCACTGACATGTGCCACAAGTGTGGCTTTATAAAAACGTAAAAGACGCTATCAGTTTCTCTCTACATTTTAGGCCTCTTATTTTCAAAATCATGAAAAGAATATTTTTCATTACGTATTGTGCCCAGAGCATTTTCATTTCTTTCAAGAACATATAATCAGAGGTTCATGAAAAATTTGCTTGATCACCCAGTTTATACAGAGTTAAAGTACTGTAAACAGAACGATGTTATAGATAGTCTCAAAAAATATCCTTATTTTTCACTTAGAGTCTTAATTTTTCTCAATAGTAATACTTTCTTAGTATGTTTAATGTTAAATCAATTCCTCATAGTAACGTTTCTCTTTCTGAACTTATGATGCATATGTTCTAAATTTTTAGACGTCTTTATGTAATTTGTTCTTTTTCACAGTTTTTCAAAACGTAATTTCAAAATCGTATACTTGGCAATAAACATCATATTGATACAGAAATACATAATAAAATGATTTATTAATAAATATTTAAGAAAGCCATTGGTGGAATCATTATAATGATGTGATATAACAACAGAACATGTAGAACTGACAATGTTGATTTTACTAAAATACTGAGAAGCATATCTGCAAATAAAACTGGAGAAGATATAAACTGCAAAGAATATTTCAAACAAAGATCCAAAAAACACTGAAGAAAGCATTTAACATGATATTTATAAATAATCTTAGTAGTGGATAACTATTTTTATCCTCTTACAATATAAGATGGCTCAGTTAGAAATAAAAAAATGATTTAGGAAGAGGAAAAATAAAGTCACCGATCTGGGGTAGACACTATTCGTCAAATAGCATAGTGACAACACAATAGTGATTCCCCTATCTACATTAAGTCAAGGTGGCTCAAGTTATAACATTTCTTTCATTTTCTGAATGTGTTGACTTTCTGAATGCTTTATTCCTTGACAAATAGGATAAAAGCGTACTAACTTCTTTTCTTTTTCATTCCAAACGTATTAGAAACCTATGTTTTTCAGTTTTATAACTTTATAAGATAAAAAAAAATAATTATCAGCGCTACACCAGAGCGCAGTATACAGTGGTACTGTAACAGTGGCATCTGGTAACCTTGCAATGCACTATGGGCTATCATTGTTCGTGTAATTTGAATCCATATTAACCTTTAGCACATCTACTTAATAATAGCCTAAATTAACCTTTTTGTGTCTGCTTCACTCTTTTGCCACAATAAGCTGTTAACAATGTTGCTAATAGTGGCACGAAAATAATTTTTTTGCAATGTTCATTGCATTCTTTTTTCTAATGCGTATGCCAGAGAACTACAAAACGAAGGAAGCTAGGTGACCACGTTGATGATGAGACCGTTAGGTAGTGAGTGAAATCTCCGATTTGGCACCAAAAGGTGTCTTATTAGCTTTCTATTTCCCAGAAAATATGAAAGCAGCAAGTGCACTATTTTATGCTCTTACGGACGTAAGTAGACTACGATTTATCGAAACACCTCAAGTGAAAGATAAAAGTGATGCAAATTACCTTTCCTTACACTCCTAATTCCTAAAGGATAGCATAAAAATAAATTATGGCAATCAGATAAATATGTTCATACTTCTGCACGAAATATTACTAATTTAGGAAGCTCTTTTTACCAATACTGTCTATTGTCGCAGCACACCTACAGGAATTTTGGTTCTGAATGTTTGTGGTATGATGGCACGGAATGTTAGTATTGCTAACACTGCGTAAAGAGCCATCTATCAGTGTAGTTTATACTGAGAGCTACATGCCTTATTTGGTAGCAGGCCGGGGAATTTCGGAAAAACAAATAAGCGAGTGGATATTTTCATGCTCTGTGTTAGGTAGAAGGACCCTCTATGTATCTCGTATAAGATGTGCAGAATTAAAAATCATCGAGTTCTGATAACTGCATCTACTCTGTGTCCTGGTAAAACTGTCAGACTAATAGTTATCTTTACGAAATGACGTTTCTTAAGGAAAATTATTGCATGAAATCGGGAAGCAGATATTTCTAGTTATAATTCTTTACTTTCTTTGCATTTGTTATTAGAATCATCGATTCATTTGTATAATGACAGAGTTTTTGCTGTTTCCATTTAAAACTCTTGTTGCGAGTGAGTATCATTTTGTCAGATGCATGTAACACGTAAGTTGCAGGAAGTAATTACAAAAACCATTATTATAAGAAAACTGAGGCCTATACAGAAATTCTGAAATTAGATCTAAATTCGGGGGTGCACTATTTTCCAGACAGATGTTTTAGTAGTGTTTTGGTTTTTTAAATATTACTGGAAATGCAACGCTTCTAGTATATATACTAATATAGGTCGCACCAAATTTTAGGCAGTATTAACTGTGGACAGTTCGTACCTAGTATTGGAGAGAGAGAGTCTTAGTCGTTGACAAACTGTTACATGGCAAGGTGGGCACATTACTAGGAGTTATAGTCGTATGTTGGACACCGAGAGCAGCTATAGGAAATTGTGTCAGGAACTTCTAAACATTTAATCTGTCAGTAAACGTCTGCATACAGTCTGGATCTCTCATCATCATTTCGTGGAAACGAAACTTCCTTCTTCACACTGTAAGGGGCTTGTAGGCCCTTACTATAAATTTGCACTCGGCACAGGTCGATAGGGCGAACAATCGATTGTGTCGTGTTGCGAGAGCGAGTGTGGAGTTGAGCGAGTGCCATGTTGCGGGTAGAGGTGTGTGGAGACCAGTTGTTGTAATGCAAGGCTTTAACGGGGAAGGGAGTCGCCATCGCCGTGGTTAGACCCCTTTGTACTAGAAATAATACCAGGAAAGTGAAGAAGTATCATTACGGAAGTAGTAAGTGACATTTCTAGTGCCGATATTTTGGTTTCGCGTCTACCGCGCCGGCAACACCTTGGATTGCAGTGTTGGATTGCAGTGTTGGATGCAGTGATGGATTAGCGTGTGATGATAATGGAAAATGAATAAGCCTGTGCTGAGATTAGCCGTATTTAGATATGTATGACAAAGGCAGTGGCTGTCTCCTCCTTTTTGAGTTTTTGAGACGAATATAGGTTCGTAATTAGTGAAACTGTGTTGATGTTTTTCTTGTTACCAGACATTTCATTATTACAGTATTGAGAAGGACGAACTGGAAAGTAACAACTTCCGTAGCAGTCAATTCCGATTGCCAGCCCCATTAGGTACACGGTCACATTAATAATAATTATTGGGCTGCTATTCGATCAGATCAGGTCGGGATAAATAAATCGGAGGTGTTACAACACCTGCTGTTACAGTGATTGTAAAGCTATGAACCAGTAGAAGTTAGCTTGTAAAAATATTTTCAAGTACTTTTCGAATTAACAATAACGGGGGGTTTCCGGATTTACTTGATACCTGACCTCATCATTTAACGTAGGTCATTGTTGTGTAGACTAAATTCTTAAGGCTGTGCCATACTGGACAATCAGTTTATAATGAATGTATTATTAGAAAGTAAACTGTAATATTATTAATGTTCCGCCAGATAATTTCAAATCAGAATATATTATAAATTGAACTCATCTCTGATGCCATAATGGTGTTTTGTTCGGAGAAAATAATAAAGTAGGCAAGAATCGTTTAAATAAATTTACCCCAACTGAACTCAAATATTTATTTACAACTTTTTACTAAATATATTTATCCAATCGTGATACGTATTTACGTCTTTTTTGGTTTGGTGTGTTCCATTTAGGCGTTGTTACGGTACTGTCCTGCTCATTAATAGGTTTTTCCTATATTATTTTAAAGTTATTGTAAAAGTTGAAATGATTATTCTTTTAAAGCGGTTATCGAATATATTTCCATAAACAGTGTTGTGGGAAAGCTTTTTTTTCATTCTTTATAGGGGGGGGGGGGCATGATTCTCGTAAATACATGCGCACTAATAAACTAATTCGAACAATTCTAAAATTGAGGTTAATATTTCCGAAGTTAACACAATGGTTTAATAAAATTTGTCTAGAATGTGAACATTGTACACTGCTCGCAGTTCATTCTGGTTAAATTATAATCTGTACTAAAATAACGACAATTTAAGAAAAATTATTGTCTTTTGAACTGGCAACCATTTTTATTTGTTCAGTATTATTTTTATGATAGGAGTTTTATAGTTCCATTGTGTGTGACTGTATATTTAAATAATTCTTTTCAATATCTATTTTAGAAAGAAAGAGGAAAACAATCTGGGAAACTCGGGTACAAAATTTTCCCAACCGACCTCACTTGATTAATTCAGAATCGATAGACTTAATTAACTGATATTTTATGCCACACAAGCGGTGGAATATATTTAGCAGATTCGAAGTTTGTGGCAAATATCTCATAATATGGTTAGCTGCCTGGTAAATAGTTAAAGCTGCAATCTTCAACTGCCGTACAAAACTAAAGACTAAAGACTGAAGTATAATTTTAGAGGATGTAATATTATGAAGCTGCACACAGACTTAAGGAAAATAACAGTTCTATTGTACAATATAAGTTCTCCCGAGATACCCTACTCGATAAGTATGCCTGCGATAAGCTATCTAATGTACCGTTTGAGTTAGCATTTGTGTAACATAAGTAAATATGTAATTCTATGTAATAAAGCGGCACATGTTCCAGTATCTAGTGATACCAACCCTGATGTAACTTTAAATCTAACGGAAGTGAAAAGTTGACTGAGCAGTTTCGAAGGAAATCCAGTCGGAAAAAAAGCTCAAAAAAAGTTTTGACATGTCTCAAGGGTGAAATGGCATACCGTCTGTGACTGATCAGTAGGATCATTGAAACGAAAAGGTAGGCGTATTGTAAAGTTCATTTTCAAGTTCGTATTTCCTTTCGAAACTTCTAACACCATTTTGCGGAGCACCTAGACAAGCACAGATCTCTAGTTACATCAGTGCCAGTGACTTAGGGCGTAGGAAGCGGCGCCACAACTCAATCTGCACGCATATGTGGCTTAGAAGGATAGGTGCGCTTGACGGGGAGCAGAGGAGGTAGGCGTAGGCGTAATGCTGCTTAGGGCTGAGCAGATTGCTGCTCGCTCTACCGTTTAATTCTATTACACGCCGTCTCGATCCGCAGCGGCTATACTGGGTCAGTGCCATCATGTGGGTGGCAATATCGAGGATCCGGTTAGCCCGGTAGCTACGTCATGTTATTATGAGTCAGAGCCATGAACCTCTGACAAAGATGTAGTTGAAATTCAGGTTTCTAAGCAAACACTTGCTAGAATGACAGATAAATCAAACGTTTCAATTCATATCTATATTGTTGGTTGTTGTAGTTTTTGTGGTCTTCAGTCTGTAGACTGGTTTGATGCAGCTCTCCATGCTACTCTATCCTGTGCAAGATTTTTCATCTCCGAGTAACTACTGCAACCTACATCCCTCTGAATCTGCTAACTGTATTCTTCTCTTGGGCTCCGTCTACGATTTTTACCCCACACGCTTCCCTCCAGTACTAAATTGATGATCACTTGATGTCTCAGATAGGTATCCTACCAACATATCCCTTCTTTTGGTCAGGTTGTACCACAAACTTCTCTTCTCCCCAATTCTATTCAGTACCACCTCATTAGTTACGTGATCTATCCATCTAATCGTCAGCACCACATTTCAAAAGCCTCTATTCTCTTCTTGTCTAAACTATTTATCGCCCATGTTGCACTTCCATACATGGCTAAACTCCATACAAATACTTTCAGAAACGGCTTCCTGACACTTATATCTATACTCGACGTTAACAAATTTCTCTTCTTCAGACACACTTTTCTTGCAATTGCCAGACTGCATTTCATATAATTCCTACTTCGACCATCATGAGTTATTTTGCTTCTCAAATAGCAAAACTCATTTACTCTTGAAGTGTCTCTTTACCTAACCTAATTCTCTCAGCATCACCTGATTTAATTCAGTTACATTCCATTACCCTCATTTTGCTTTTGTTGATGTTGCTACTATATCCTCCTTTCAAGATACTGTCCGTTCCGTTCAACTGCTCTTCCAAGTCCTTTGCTGTCTCTACCAATATTGCAATGTCGTCGGCAAACCTCAAAGTTTATATTTCTTCTCCCTTGAATTTTATTCCTACTCCAAATATTTCTTTTGTTATCTTTGCTGCTTGCTTTATATACAGATTGAATAAGACTGAGGGTAGGTTACAAACCTGTCTCACTCCCTTCTCTGCCATTGCTTCCCTTTCGTGCGCCTCGACTCTTATAACTACCGTGGTGGTGATCTTGTCAAAAGTTTGTAATGAAACGGTGTTAACTTCCATGCACGTAGTGTGATGTCGAGATCTGACATGCTTAACTAGTGATTCTGTTAAAGTTTATTCAGAATGGAAAAAGCACTTCTATTTTATTTTTCGATAATCAGGAACGTAAAGCAAATCACTTCTGTAAGGACTAAGCTCCTCCTTAACTTAATATTATTTATTATTCCAAAAATTCTACCATAGAAAGAAGGAAGCCATTAAGAGAGAGGAAGCCAAACTTTTGCCCTTGTCGTTCCGTTTGGTGAACGCCTTTCTACAAGTGAAAATGAGTCGTAGGCAGACCCGGCAGACAGTCTTGAATAGGGGTAACAGGTAGACTTGTCGTGTTCCGTTTCAGGGATACACTGTATGTGGAAAAAAGTTGGAAGTGGCCAGCCAGTACTGATAGTGAGAGATCATGTTTTGCTGTATTCCTCAAGAAATTACTATTCTGCGCTGATATATGAACATATTATTGGAAGAGTACATTTATTAATACTTCTGCTATAAAGCTGCACGACTTCGATTCAAGGAGACATACCAAGGTCAGGTATTACGACGTTTCTGGCCCATCACTTCAATGAGAGACGTAAAGAATTTGCTGAAGTTTTTTTGACACCACATTCACATAGGCGTTGCCGCCCGCGTCGCCGTATTCTGCCTGTTTACATATCCCTGTATTTGAATTCGGATGCCTAAACCGTTGCTTTGGCGCTTCAGTGTAAATAGTTTATCGTTGTTCGTCCGTATGTTGGCTGCAAACAAATTCATCTAGCAGGAACTTGATGTTATTTATTCACATAAAAAAAGCACAAACTCGCGACAGCAGTTGTACTATAAACTGCAATTTAATTTTACCAACAGCAGCTATTGCCGGCAGGGGGAGCGACTGTTAAGGCAAAGTTTTCGAAAACAGCCACAAATCGCACTTTGTATTTTTTATTGACCGGTTTCGCTCTTCAAATAAACCAGAGCATCGTGAGAATATACAGTTTAAAGTTGGCTGACATAGTTAAAGATTGCCTTTTAAACCGGCTGACAGCTCTGAAGATTAATCTGGCTGTAGTATTGTACTTAAACTTTAAAGGACGTTTAAAGTATAGAAGGAAATGATGACATTGACAGCTATTTTATTAGTACTCACAGGTCCTGATCTAAGTATCGTGATAGTAGCAGTTTTGTTTTCTCGCGTGCTCAGAGCTAGAGAAACCAAATGTGGCTAGAATCGGTTGCTTGATCATCCAGTACCAAGTTCTTCCCAGTAAAATAACTGTTTCATCTTTGGCGCAGTCAGTATTTTAATTTTGTCGATTTGTAAATCGACTATGTGAAGAAACGTTTGAGGAATTCATCGGTTAATGCCCACAATTCTGTAAATAACGAAAAGGGCTGTTCTCATCATGTTTGGTCATCCAAAAATATTGGTGCTACTGATACGTACGCAATTCTGGAGCCATCCTTGGACAGTCTGTACCAGCCACGACGTATGATCCAATTTGGCAGCGCAGATACACCCTGTCCACTCGTCGATGCTTTAGTTATTTACCCAACATATACACCACAGTAAACTGCTCAAGAGATATCACTATATACACTGTCCAGCCAGAACATTGCGAACAACTAACAAATAGCTGGTAAGTTCACCTTTGGCACGAATAACAGGGGGGACGCGTTGTGGCGTGAAAGCAATGAGGCACTGGTAGGTCGATGGAGGGAGTGGGCAGAAAATCTGCACAAAAAGTCGCCTAATTCCCGTAAATTCCGGAGAGGGGACGGTGAGCTATGACGCCACATTCAAACACATACCAGATATGTTCGAGCGGCTTCAGATCTGGAGAGTTGGGGAGACCAGCACATCAATTAGAAGTCGCCACTGTGTTGCTCGAACCACTCCATAGCACTCATGGCCTTGTGACATGGCGCATTATTTTGTTAGAAAACACCACTTCAGTCGGGAAATATGATCGACATGGAGGGTTCAAAAATGGTTCAAATGGGTATGAGCACTATGGGACTTAACTTCTCAGGTCATCAGTCCCCTAGAACTTAGAACTATTTAAACCTAACCAACCTATGGACATCACACACATCCATGCCCGAAGCAGGATTCGAACCTGCGACCGTAGCGGTCGCGCGATTCCAGACGACATGGTGTACGTAGTCTGCAACCAGTGTACAATACTTCTTGGCCGTCATGGTGCCTTGCACGAGCTCCATTGGGCCCATGCGTGCTCATGTAAATGTTCCTCAGAGCATAATGGAGACACCGCCAGCTTTTCTCCGTCCCACAGTGTAGGTGTCAGGAGCTGTTCCCCTGCAAGACGACGGATTTGCGCCCTCCCGTCGGCATAATGCAGAAACAGTCGGGATTCATCAGACCATGCAACGCTCTGCCACTGCGCCAACGTCCAGTGCCCACTTCAGTCGTTTCCGATGTCGTCATTTTAGCGTTGGCACATGCATGGGTCGTCGACTGCGGAGGCCCGTCGTTAGGAGTGTTCATTGCACTGTGGGTTCAGACAGACTTGGATTCTGTCCAACATTAAATTCCTATGTCATTTACTCCACAGTTCGCGACCTGTCCTGTTTTACCAATCAGCTCAGCCTACGACTTCCGACATCTGCCCAATCCCACGACGTCTGGACGTGGTTTCACCTTGGTTTCGCCACATGGTGAAGGCATTCACCACAGCACTCTTCCAACACCCGACCAGTCATACAGTTTCTAAAATCCTGGTGTCGAGCCTCCAGGTCATCACAATCTGCCCTCGGTCAAACTCAGATAGATCGCATGCTTTCCACATTTCACACACGGACAGCACCGTCACTGATACTGTACGCACCGTGTGTACACTATGTGATCAAAAGTATCCGGACACATGGCTGAAAATGTCTTACAAGCTCGTGGCGCCTTCCAACGGCAATGCTAGAATTCAATATGGTGTTGGCCCACCTTTAGCCTTGATGACAGCTTCCACTCTCGCAGGCATACATTCAATCAGGTGCTGGAAGGTTCCTTGGGGAATGGCAGCTCATTCTTCACGGAGTGCTGCACTGCGGAGAGGTATCGATATCGGTCGGTGAGGCCTGGATCGAAGTCGGCGTTCCAAAACATCCCAAAGGTGTTCTATAAGGTTCAGCTCAGGACTCTGTGCAGCCCAGTCCATTACAGGGATGTTATTTTCCTGTAACCACGCCGCCACAGGCATTATGAACAGGTGCTCGATCGTGTTGGAAGATGCACTTGCCGACCCCCAATTGCTCTTCAACGGTGGAAAGCAAGGAGGTGCATAAAACATCAATGTATACCTGTGCTGTGATAGTGTCACGCAAAACAACAAGGGGTGCAAGCCGCCTCCATGAAAAACTGGACCACACCATAACACCACCGCCTCCGAATTTTACTGTTGGCACTACACACGCTGACAGACGACGTTCACTGGGTATTCGCCATGCCCATACCCTGTCATCGGATCACCACATTGTGTACCGTTATTCGTCACTCCATACAACGCTTTTCCACTGTTCAGTCGTCCAGTGTTTACGCTCCTTACACCAAGCGAGGTGTCGTTTGGCATTTACCTGCATAATGTGTGGCATATGAGCAGCCGCTCGACCATGAAATCCAAGTTTTCTCACCTCCCGCCTAACTGTCATAGTACTTGCAGTGGATCCTAATGCAGTTTGGGTTTCCTGTGTGATGGTGTGGATAGATGTCTGCCTATTACACATTACGACCCTTTTCAACTGTCGGCGGTCTCTTTCAGTGCACAGACGAGGTCGGCCTGGACCCTTTTGTGTTGTACGTGTCCCTTCACGTTTCCACTTCACTGTTACATCGGAAACAGTGGACCTAGGGATGTTTAGGCGCATGGAAATCTCGCGTACAGACGTATGACACAAGTGACACCCAACCACCTGACCTCGTTCGAAGTCCGTGAGTTCTACGCCCCATTCTGCTCTTTCACGATGTATAATGACTACTGAGGCCGATGTGGAGTTCCTGGCAGTAGGTAGCAGCACAATGCCCCTAATATGAAAAACGTAGATTTTTGGGGGTGTCCGGATACTTTTTGATCACATAGTATATATCTAACTAGCAATCATTCCTCGCCACGTGACGCTGCTATCCCCTGGACGGGTTTATATCTATTTTGGGTCAATGGTCAAAGTGATCTGGCTGATCAGTGTACAAACTTAATGTCCTGCGTGAATGTGATGTTGACACCGTGCTATCTGACGTTCTAGGATTTCATAACAGCCTACTATAGGATATTGCTAGTAGGGATTTGGCTAAGCTGCCAGATGGCATTCCTCGGGCACTACATCTATTCCTTTCGCGATTAATCCAGTTACCACAACGTGGTCATCTCGTTGAAGGTAATTCAGGTCACGGTCATGGTCCTTGGCACATATCACAACGTCTTTTGCGTAGCTTCTGGTATCTTCGAAATGTATGGAACAACTAACTACAGATGAAATATCAATGTTAAAATCAGAAGTAGTGTCTTGGCTCTGGTACACATTGTCCTCCATATTCCAGAATTCCAACTGTTGTACTAGTTCAAAACGAATGGTTGTTTTGGTTTTTTTCAGTGGTAAGTCACTACCTGGCGCTTTTCTTTATCGATATAACGCGATGCGTGCTACCGACAACAGATATCTAAAATAACAAGTGAACGTACTTTAATTAATGCTCACGTTGTACTGTTACGCAGACAGGAATTGAACGATGAAGTGACAGGTAATATTGCTGTTTATGAATAAACAATCACGCTTACTATGCAGCAACAAGCCAAACATGTTCTTTGAGATGGTCTGACAGTGTGTGGGTGTTATGTTGACGAGTTGTGCAACGGATTAATCTGACAAGTACCCTTTGGCTCCTGCAAGAAGCAGCTTCCATCCCACACTACTACAGAAGTCAGACAGACGCTCCTAACGTACCAAAAGGAAATGCCTGAAGAACTTTCAGCAATAAATATCTTCTGGAGTCGTCTGCTGTAAGGAAAAGACACAAAAATATTCTATTTTATTACATAACTAGTGGGATACTTGGG
The DNA here is from genome assembly GCF_023898315.1 of Schistocerca nitens. NCBI lineage: Eukaryota > Metazoa > Arthropoda > Insecta > Orthoptera > Acrididae > Schistocerca > Schistocerca nitens. The sequence continues at coordinate 168,265,134 of NC_064620.1, read as the reverse complement.
TATTGGAATATTGCTAGTTAGTGTAAGAAAATCATTAAATGAAGGGAAAATATTATTTATTGCAAAATTTAAGAAAATCAAGTGAAACTTTTATTTATAAACTGATACACAAATTTCCAGGTTCTTTTCGGAATAGGAGGTTACCTCCTATGGATAGGAATCCTGTTAATGACATTTATGTACAAAGTGTGGGAAAGCTCTTTTATCCCTTTTCTTTGAGAATGTTATTTACTCGGCAGAATGGCTGAGAGCTGTGCCTACTCAACTTGAATAATTATCTGAAGTACGATCGAGGCTCTCACGTGAGAAATATAATGGAGTGACGTGAATGAAGTATGTTATTTCTAATGGAGGAAAGATGGGGCTCGCCTATGATGTAGCGCACAATACTGTGAGTTGCGACGACTGCTGCCTGTTTCGTTCACCGCTGAAAAATAACAAAACTATCTCTTTCTGCCTGGATTGACCTTCGCCATTCGAGCTCTCACTACGCCTTGATCAAGTCAAGGACTGCTATCTGCTCCTAGTCTAACTATTGGCGTGGTACACCGGTCAGATAACCAGTCCACTGCGATGCCACTCAATGTTCACTCGCAGGCACTAACTAATACTCTGTGTTCACACCGCACATGAAGTGTCGCGGCCAACACAGTGAACAAATGCTTAATCGCTAGCGACTCAATATAGAGTATCACTCCGATTCGTTAGCGACAGAGGTGCTCTCTCAGTGCAGTACTGAGTAGAGACTTTGTTCCTCGCTCTCTGAGTACACGCACGAGTGCACTCGCTCCCGCTACATGTTCCCGCTACAAGAGCGTCAGCAGAATGACTTCCCTCCACGCAAACAGCGAAAGGGTACATCATCCGTTGTCTTTCCCTCACTCCTCCAGCTCATTGCATCAGAAACAGTCCACCAATCTGCGTTACCCTTACAAACGGGAGAATGGCGCTCCATTTAAGCCGACCAATCCGGAAATATATAGCATCTGCGTTAGGCGTTTACTGTCCACTTGTGAGAACTCAGAAACTGCGGACTAGGTCAATCAAAGAAAAAAAAATGTGTGTGCTGGGGCTCTCCCAAACAATACAGCAGGTTTTTCTTTTAAGGTGAACACGCAGGCCATTATGCCTTTTCTCTGGCAAAAACTGTTTTGGTCCGTGGGCGGTCAGCCGGCCGGCGCAGCTGCATGCTAACTCACCCTCCTACAGACTTTCCAGCAGGCTGGTTGCCTTCACTAAACAAAAACTCCTGTGGCCATCGTGTCTTGAATGTCTGTGTATGCCATCCTCGACTTTTTACCGCAGTACGCACTTGCGATTTATTTATTAGATTTACATATCGATTAAATGGAAATATGTAAAACTGACTCTACCCTATCGAGTTTGGGCTCAAATGAAACATCTCGATATGCAGAATACGATGGTGAGGTCGGAATATGTAAGAAATGGTCAGGAGACCACACCACCTTACAATGGATGTTAGGTTAGGTAGCTGACACTTTGATCTACAATGATATCGTTGCCGTAGACATTAACAGGGTCGGCATAACAGGACGTGATTCCAGCTGCTACCACTTCTAATCTGCATGTTTGGGCATTCTCCCCCCCCCCTGTCTCCCTCCCCACTTCCTTTCCATTTGAGTACCTTACCATTCTACATCTACATGAACCTTATAAACTCCTATATTTATGAAATATTGGTTCAGCTGCTTGAGTCCGAATGTTTACACTTGCAAACAATGATCAGGAGGAATGAGGTTCCAGGAATGCTGCTCGCTCACGACTACACGCGATTTAGAATTTGTAAGAGGTTTTCCATCAGTATATATGTACGATATAATGACAAGAGGTGGACAATAATAAATTCTTGAGTTTACAGCTTGATAATAAGTTCAGCTGGGAGGGACACACCACAGAACAGCTGAAGCGCCTAAGGAAATCTCTATTTTCTGTGTGAATGTCGTCAGACACTGGGTATATAAAACTGAAGAAGCTGACATACTATGCTTACTTTCATTCCAAAAGGTCATATAGGATTATTTTTGAGGTAACTCATCAAGCTAAGGTAAAGGTTTCCTAGTATAAAACCTTTAAGAAAAGTTATTTGTGATGTGAACTCAAGACTATGCTGCAGAGGCGTTTATAGAGAAATAGGGGTATTAACTACTGCTTCCCAATATGTTTATTCCTTAAAGAAATTTGCCATTGAAAATATATCTCTTTTTGAAGCCAATAACTCAAATAGTGGAATCAATACTTGAAATAAGAATACTCTTCACAAGGGTTTAAAGTTTCTTATTTTGGTCCAGAAAAGTGTCCATCATTGAGGAACACACATTTTCAGTAACTTGGCACCAGACATAAAAAGTTTAAGCGCCAATAAAGTTCAATTTAACTTCCTCAACTCCATTGATAAATGTCTTAGTAGTAACAACTGATGTTTTTGTATGTATGTATGTATATATGTGTGTGTGTGTGTGTGTGTGTGTGTGTGTGTGTGCGTGTGTGTGCATGTGTGTGTGTGTGTGTGTTTTACTAATGACATATAATAATGCGAATATTAGTACAATCTGACTTCTGCACAAATTCAGTGCAGTAATGTGATCACTGTAAATAAGTGGTGTAAAATGATTCTTCAATACAATGTTTATTATCTCATGAATGTTGGAATGAAAATTATATCTAATCTAATGTAATCGAATCTAATGTCATCCACTCTACTGCCACTAAAACTAAACACCAGGAAGCACAACCAATAACTTATACTCATTTATTGTGCATGTACAGAACAACAGGAAGAATACGTGATTGAATTTGTATGGGCTTTTTGAGTATACAGGGCGGGAAATTTATTACACAGAGCTTCCTCCTCTGGCAGCCACAGTGTTTCTAACCCTGCAACGGCATGAGGCATACGGAACTTGGATGAAGTCTTCGTTCCATGATAATCTACGCCAGAGTTCATTAATGGCAGGCTGACGATCAGTGTCTCTAGGTAATCCAAGACCAGATATTTTTATTGGTGATACACAGGTGTTAGACAAAAATATGGAAAGACCGAGAAAAAGCATGCTTGAACATAAGTGCAGGTAAAAGCCAAGCCTAAAGGGGCACTGTTGTATTTGACCCGAACAGCACCTGTGAGATGCCCTCAACACTAAGCAAGTGTCAGTCGTGGTTGGAATGGTGTACTTTGTAGTTGTAAGTGCGTTATGACGAAGCTGAGTGCTTTCAAACGAAGGCAAATTGTTGGTGCTGGTTATGTGGGTGCTTCCGTAACCTAGGTAGTCGAAGTTTTCGGTGTTTCAAGATAAACCTTATCGAAAATTTATACCACATACGGGCGAAGTGGAAAATATCATTCGCTAAGTCATAACGCGGACGAAAGGGTGTCTTGCGTGATCGTGAAGGACGGTCGTTGAAGGTTATTGAGACGAGAAATAAGAGGACGAAATCTGCAAAAAATCTCTGCTGAATTGAATGGCGGACTCACGAACGGTGTAAGCACAAAATAAGAAGAAGGGAGCCCCATAAGCTGAGAATTGCATGGCGAGAGGAATTAGAAAATCACACATCACTGATGCAAATGCCTGTAACGGGAAAACGTGGTCCGAAGCAGCAAAACCTGGACTATGGGGCAATGGAAGAAAGTCCTTCGGTCGTATGAGTCTTGCTGCACAGTGTTTCCAATTTCTGGCTGAGTTTATGTGCTAAGACTGAAACATGGCCGGAATTTGGTGATAGTTAGACAGCCATATTACACGAGACCAGTGCTTACTCCCCTAGGTCGCCTTACTGCCATGTATTATGTGACCATTTTTGCTGGTCACGTCCATACTATGGTACAATGTTTGTTCCTCAGTTCACAAATGGTTAAAATGGCTCTAAGCACTATGGGACTTAACATCTGAGGTCATCAGTCCCCTAGACTTAGAACTACTTAAATCTAACTAAGCTAAAGACATCAGATACATCCATGCCCGAGGCAGGATTCGAACCTGCGACCGTAGCAGCAGCGCGTTTCCAGACTGAAGCGCCTAGAACCGCTCGGCCACACAGGCCGGCTGTTTCCCAATGGTGATGTTGTGTTCCAAGACGACAAGGCTCTTCTTCACACAGCTCGCGATGTCCAGGACTGGTTTTGTGAGCACGATGATGAATTGTCGAATCTTCCCAGGCAACAACAGTCATCACATCTCACTGTTATTGAGCCTTTGTGGTCTATTTTGACGAAAAGGGTGCGCAATCGTTATCTCCTTCCGTCAACCTCACCTCGACTTGTCTCTATCTTACTGGAAGAATGGTATAAGATGCCCTTTAAAACCACGGAGAACTTGTATTTATCCATTCCGAGATGACTGGAAGCTGCGTTGAATGCGAACGTTTTATCCGTTTTCCCGTTACAGGCATTTGCATCAGTGATGTGTGATTTTCTAATTTCTCTCGCCCTGCAATTCTCAGCTTAAGACGACATTCTAATTCTTGCAATCAAAAAGTAAATTTTTTGATTAAGTTCCCATATAGTTGGCTCAAATTTCACCCATTGGGTATCTTACCGTGCACTACATTTATTATTTCAAAAGCAATCTCCGTAACTGTTAATACATTTGTCCCACTGTGAGACAAGACTGTCGGCGCCTTCATGGAAAATTGTATGCGTTTGCCCTACGGAACCATGGTTGTACCTTGACGTGCACCCTTTCGTTTGAAGCAAACCGACGGCTTCGAATGTCTTTCTCCAGTACTCCAAAAATACTGAAATCGCATGGTGACAGATTGGCACTGTATGGAGTATGTTTTAGAGCTTACCAGAAAACGTCTACAATGGTCTAAACAAATATCGTCTTGCGTGAACCTCTTAAGAGAATGATAAAAGTACAGATTTGTAAATAATAACTTTCAGTTATCAGTCGTCCTTTTTAAATTTTATTGGCAGATCTTGATTTCAGCTAGAAACTAGCCATTCTCAATCAACAATTTTTTATCAGTGCATGCAATGCCTGTTGGTCGGACTTCATCCACAGTTCATTGAACTGTTGATGAAGCCCGACCAACAGGCATTACATGCATCGATCAAAAATCATAGTGCATTCAGAATGGCTAGTTTCTAGCTGAAATCTAGATCTGCCAATAAAATTTAAAAAGGACTATTGATAGCTGAAATCTATTATTTACAAGTAAATATAACAGTCGCTGCGTGCAACAGCACTCAGAATGGAAGGTAACCTGCTGAAAAAGTACTAACTGTCGAAATTCTGTGGTCATTTGGATATATAGTATCTGAAACAAAACAGCACGAAACTTGCTGAGCCTACTGATACTTCGAGGAGTGCGGTGTATTAAGTTGCTAATCACTTCGGTTGTAAATTTTTCATTCGGGGCTGACAAACGCCTGGTCAGCTACAGATGATAATCTTTTGTCTCGTAACTGCCTGGACCCAGACCTGGCTGCCACGCTACATCGACGTTCACCTTGAGGAACATTCCTTGTGAGGTTGCTCTGTGGCAGACAGGGCGGAATAACCAAACTCATAAACGGGAGCGTCAGTAATTTCTTGGGCGGGATATTACAGTCCTTTATAAGAAGAGCTTTCCTCCCAGCGCATAACAGCTAGACGGAGGTGTGAATGGCTCCCAGTATGAGCGCTCGATTGGGGCAATTATAGCAACAGCGATCAACGAGAATCACGAGAGGGATGTCCCAGGCAGGAACCACCACTTCCGAGCCGCCCACTGAGCCGTCATTATCCTCTTGAATAGAGTGCGAGGGAAAGCTTTAACACTAATCAGGCGGGCGGCAGTTAACTGAGCTACTGTGTTTACCTCGGGCAGATACCACACTACGTCACGATTTCACTGATAGCCTTCCGAGCCACCTCTCCACGTTCCGAAGGTGGTGTGTGATGCGGTCCTTTGGTTGCTGTCAGTACTTCATGGATATTTTTTCTCCACTAAAATTTATCAGGAGGACAGTAAATACTCTGACGGAAAAAATCGCGGCACCAAAAATTAATTAATGTTGGGTAATGAAATTTCGGGCATACATTTGTCTATTGTTGTTGTTGTGGTCTTCAGTCCTGAGACTGGTTTGATGCAGCTCTCCATGCTACTCTATACTGTGCAAGCTTCTTCATCTCCCAGTACCTACTGCAACCTACATCCTTCTGAATCTGCGCAGTGTATTCATCTCTTGGTCTCCCTCTACGATTTTTACCCTACACGCTGCCCTCCAGTACTAAATTTGTGATCCCTTGATGCCTCAGAACATGTCCTACCAACCGATCCCTTCTTCTAGTCAAGGTGTGCCACAAACTTCTCTTCTCCCCAATCCTATTCAATACCTTCTCATTAGTTACGTGATCTACCCACCTAATCTTCAACATTCTTCTGTAGCACCACATTTCGAAAGCTTCTATTCTCTTCTTCTCGAAACTATTTATCGTCCATGTTTCACTTCCATACATGGCTACACCCCATACAAATACTTTCAGAAACGACTTCCTGACACTTAAATCTATACTCGATGTTAACAAATTTCTCTTCTTCAGAAACGCTTTCCTTGCCATTGCCAGTCTACATTTTATATCCTCTCTACTTCGACCATTATCAGTTACTTTGCTCCCCAAATAGCAAAACTCCTTTACTACTTTAAGTGTCTCATTTCCTAATCTAATTCCCTCAGCATCACCCGACTTAATTCGACTACATTACATTATCATCGTTTTGCTTTTGTTGATGTTCAGGCGCTCGGTCCGGAACCGCGCGACTGCTGCGGTCGCAGCTTCGAATGCTGCCTCGGGCATGGATGTGTGTGATGTCCTTAGGTTAGTTAGGTTTAAGTAGTTCTAAGTTCTAGGGGACTGATGACCACAGATGTTAAGTCCCATAGTGCTCAGAGCCATTTGAACCATTTTTGTTGATGTTCATCTCATATTCTCCTTTCAAGACACTGTCCATTCCGTTCAACTGCTCTTCCAAGTCCTTTGGTGTCTCTGACATAATTACAATGTCATCGGCGAACCTCAAAATTTTTATTTCTTCTCCCTGGATTTTAATACCTACTCCAAATTCCTTTACTGCTTACTCGTTTTGTCTAGGTAACACATTTAAGCGACTACCATTCAAAGATCACAGGTTAATGTAAGTGCGAGATGAGCCATCGCAAACTTGAAATGTTGGCACGTTCACAATCGATTTAACAGCCAGAATGGTGAATGTGAGCATGGAAACTTGCATGCACTGAGTTGTACAGGTGCCGTATGTCAGGTTGTGGGATGGAGTTCCAAGCCTGTTGTACTTGGCCGGTCAATACAGGGACGATTAGTGCTGTTAGCGAATGATGGAGGAGTTGTAGTCCGATGACGTCCCATATGTGCTCGATTGGAGACGGATTTGATGATCGAGCAGTCCAAGGTAACATGTCGATTCTCTGTAGAACATGTTTCGCTATTACAGCGGCATGTGGGCGAGCGTCATCCTGTTGGAACACACCCCCTGGAATTCTGTTCATCAGTGACAGCACAACAGATCGAATCGCCAGACTTAAGTACAAATTTGCAGTCAGGATGCGTGGGATAACCACGAGATTGCTCCTGCTATCATATGAAATCGGTAACGGCCTTGCCGCAGTGGCTATACCGGTTCCCGTGAGATCACCGAAGTTAAGCGCTGTCGGGCGTGGTGGGCACTTGGATGGGTGACCATCCAGGCCGCCATGCGCTGTTGCCATTTTTCGGGGTTCACTCTGCCTCGTGATGCCAATTGAGGAGCTACTCGACCGAATAGTAGCGGCTTCTGTCAAGAATACCATCATAACGACCGGGAGAGCAGTGTGCTGACCCCACGCCTCTCCTATCCGCATCCTCCACTGAGGATGACACGGCGGTAGGATGGTCCCGGTAGGCCACTCGTGACCTGAGGACGGAGTGCTAAAAATCATATGAAATCGCACCTCAGACCATAACTCAAGGTGTAGATCCAGTGTGTCTAACATGCCGACAGCCTGGCTGCAGGCGCTTAACTGGCCTCCTTCTAACCACCACACGGGTGTCAGTGGCACTGGGGTAGTACCAGATTTCATCAGAAAACACTGCCAACTGCTGCTCACATTGATGCTGCAGATGCGGTACCATGCGCCAGAGGCATACACCGAAAACGATGATCTTCCCTCACGATAATTCCACGTAACCGTGCCGGCCGAAGTGGCCGCGCGGTTCTGGCGCTGCAGTCTGGAACCGCGAGACCGCTACGGTCGCAGGTTCGAATCCTGCCTCGGGCATGGATGTGTGTGGTGTCCTTAGGTTAGTTAGGTTTAACTAGTTCTAAGTTCTAGGGGACTAATGACCTCAGCAGTTGAGTCCCATAGTGCTCAGAGCCATTTGAACCATCCACGTAACCGTGAGACGGTACCTTCTCCTGCCAGTTCTTTCTGCAGTATTGCAGAAGGAACATGCAGCTTCCCTTAGCAGTATTACACGATCTTGTTCAAACTCAGTGAGGTGTTGATAATGTTGTCTTTGTTGCCTTAAAGGCATTGTTGTCTAACATCAGATCACCACGCCCAGGCTCAAAGGAAACTAACGCTCCCGACAGTTACATCGTGTATTTAAAGCAAATCGGATTTGCATCCTCATAATGACGCTACTTGCGCCACTCTTACGCGCTTGGCGCTAAACTGGAATAGACATCTTTCAAGTGTAGAAACAAGCCTACCAACTTTCGTTTATGTCGCACAACTCCTTCTTGGTGCTGGAACTTTCTTTCCGTCAGCGAATATCAGGTGACAGCTGTGTGAACAATTTTTTAAAAAATTAAAGAAATGTGTTAAATTTTTTGTGAGTGTGCGCACAAAATTGCTCGATGATGATGATTCAAGATTCACTGCTGGCCCTTGCAACTGAATGACCTATTTCTCAAAGCGGACGTTTCACGACTGGTAAGTTATTGAGGAAGAAGAAAAACATCCATAACCTTGTTTAATAATTTAATGGCGAATTTATGTCTGCCGTGTAAAACAGTTTATTTTCTGGAGTGTGTAAGGCTACTATTACCTGGAAAGTCTCCTCGGGTTTGCTGCCGGATCCTAAAATCAACTTGATTCGATATTTCAGCTATCTAACTGTTCGTCATGTTCAGGAGAAGGCTGCTGCTGCTGAGTCCCGCTGAAAATTGACGCCAAGTTTTCAGTCGTCCGCCTATATAGGCCTCCATACCGTACACAGCCCATGCGCCGCCCATCACAGTTGCTGCTCTCCAAGACTGGACGTTAAATCTCCTTAAAATTTTTCAATATTAAACGATATGCCTCCAGCGTAAGGAACAAATGAGAGATCAAAGCACTTCTTCATGCACCTCTAAGGATGGTCAAAACTCCATAGACTGACGAATCTGGTTTTCAGAGTATCCATTTTCCTTAAAACCTTGTTCATCTTAATTCCTTCTTTAGAGACACTGTCCATTCCGTTCAACTGCTCTTCCAAGTCCTTTGGACTTGGGTTAAGCTGTCTGCGTCGGAAACGGCATGTACTCTACCTGTCAGATTCCACTGTGTTGGTATGGTCGATGGCTACGCTTAGCATGCATTCATAGCAATGCATGAGGGAAGATATTTATGGCAGTTATTTAAATTACATGAAAATAAGCACTTATAATTGATGAATGACAGTATTTCTGGCGCAATAAATGTGATACAAGGAAAATATGTCGGTCTTAAGAGCGCTACTGCACAGAAAAATGTGTTATTACAATACACAATCATATTATGAAGTATATTTAAATGGTAACCAAATAATCTACTGTTTCGTAAAGCTTTTGGACATAGACCATTGAAAATGTTTCACATGAACTTCATAACTCTTTGAATGTCAACAAAAGCGCCCTAAGTTCATACAAAAACGAATACAAAAGATTTTACAAAAGTGATAGGCTACTTCTTCACAAAAATTGCTTACGCCTACTTCCTTCTTCTTGTTTTCTTGTTTATGGGAACTATGCCATTCCCCCCCTCCCATGAACCATGGACACTGCCGACGGCACATAAGGTATCTCCAAAAAGGACTCAAAGAATATGGAAGTCCCACAGCGACAGTTCGCGACTGTATAGAGGATGTGTAAGGACTTCCCAGCGAAACATCTGCAACATGGTCGAAATAGACTTGGAAACATGTGGGTAATATTATCCTGCAACAAAATGATGCCGTCCGTCAACACTCCTCGGCTTTTATACTTGACGACGTACTTCATTTTTTTGCAAAATGACCACGCACCGCTGTACGTAAATCGTAGAGCCGGTCTCCAGAAAATCAACGATCAGCGGACCCTTTCAATCAAAGGTAAAGTTCATCAGTTTCCCGTAGCTGCCGTGTCTGTTGGTTTGACGTTGCTCTAGAAGATTCGTTGATAAGCCCTAACATATCCTCCAAATGCGATTTTAATAATTGCGATTTTCATAATTCTGGAGCCCTGAAGAAAGACATCCGTGGCCCTCGATTTACTTCGGACGAAGACGTTTCAAGCTTTTTATAAAAATTTATCTATAAATGAATATGCTGAATATTTTTTTTTCTTTTTCTCAAAATCTTCCTTCTCGTGTAACTTGGTGCTTTAGATATCGTATTCAACTGCTGAGCAACGCTCATTGTTGTTTGACCCTGTGTTGTGCATGCGAACCGTCTCATGATACAAAACTTTAAACTTAGTGAAGTACTGAATTTGAAATAATGAAAACTAAACTAATTAAATGCCAAAAGTAACTAATTGTGTACCGAAATTCAGTGAAAACTATTTAACTGGAACTCAATACTGAAGTACATTACCAAAGTTGCGTGACATGAAGTGCAATTTCTGATCTGAAATGTTCATAAAGATACGATACTGCTCTACTCAGAAGAAAAATAATTGTTTGAGACTACCTACACTGCTCAGTGTAAATTAAGCTGCTTGCTTAGCACAATACTTGATAATTCTGATTAAGAACTGTTTCCTCATGAGAATGCAAAATGAGAATTGCTCTTGAATAAAAATAACTTACCTTAAGTTCACCATGTTGTTCTGTGTCTGGTATGCTGACGTTCTCGAAAGCAGACAGAAATCAGCAGATGCAGCAGGAAATGAAAAAAATAAATTAATTACAAAATTTGTTGTTTTGCTTGTCAGAAACACTCAGTGGCATCGTTTGGCGCGAGGTGCAACGCACACACGACAAAATATTAAAATTTTTACGAAGAATGATAGAGGAGGGTTTTACTTTAAAGAAGGTATTTCTTGAAAAATTAAAATCTGAATGTAAAAAAAGACTGTATAACGTAAGGAGGCACTAACAGTTACGAAATTCTCTCAATACAAAAATTACAGACATTCCAACCAACTGCGTTACTTGTGACGTAATGAAGACGAAGAGCTCAAATTAATACTAATCATTAATGTCATTAGTTATATGAAAACTAACTGAAGCTCAATACTGAGGTACATTATGAAAGTAGGGTGGCATGAAGTGCAATTTCTGACCTGAAATGTTCACAAGAATGAGATACTGCTGTACTAGGGACAAAAATTTCCATCAGTTAATAGTTCTGACAAACAGACATTTCATTACCTTGAAAAATTCCTCCAAAAAATCTTTATCTATAGAATAACACATTTACAAGCAAGTTTTCAACACTATAATAAAGTACTCCAGATACAGTGATGTCCAAAATTAAATCAACAAACCGCTATTTTGCCGGCCGGTGTGGCCGAGCGGTTCTAGACGCTACAGTCAGGAACCGCGCGACCGCTACGGTCGCAAGTTCGAATACTGCCTCGGGCATGGGTGTATGTGATGTCCTTAGGTTAGTTAGGTTTAAGTTGTTGTAAGTTCTAGGGGACTGATGTCCTTAGAAGTCAAGTCCCATAGTGCTCAGCGCCATTTGAACCAAACCGCTATTTTCCTGTCATGTGTCTAACTCATGATATCAAACAAACTGTCAAACAATGGCAATACGATCGTGTTCTACATGAAAGACATTATTCCAGTCAACGGACACCCACGTCAGTTATGACGTCAGGGCACTTATAGTTCAAATAGCTCTAACACGCGCTTAGTCAGAGGTCTTACCACTTCAGACGCTCGCCGTGGACAGACTGCCCTGCTGAGCTCCTACCGAGTGTGCTTCCCAAATACAAACGGAAGTGACCAGAGAGGCAGCTTCCTATACCAACATGACAAGGGACGGACAGGACCATACTAAGCATAGAAACCTCTCTGCTTTTAGAAAGCGTAGCTACCTGTTCCGACGTTGGTCCTACTGTTCTCTAGCAGACAGGCTTGTCTGCTACCCTCAAGCATGCAACTAAAAATACATTTGCTCATTCATCCTCTCACACAGAAGGGAAAGGGGATGACAGTATCTTATCATATACAGTATATAAAAGGAAGCGGATGTAGGTTCCGTATGAGACTGTGTGACATGAATTACATATAAACTGTGTTTTAAAGTGTAGTAGTGTGACAGATCGTTCTTGTTTATGTGTAAAAGTAACACGTTTCACTGCTCAGTCTTCTCCCAGATAGTCAGAAACACCACAGTAAATTTAGAAGAGGAATTTATGCCGTAAATAACAACAGATTTAAGAAATTAACATGAAAGGAATCCAACAGAGACCTTTCATAACCCCAACGCTCCGGGAAAAGACTGTGCAGGGAACTTTCTGGCCATGCTATGACATTCCCAAGCACGCTTCTCACACCCAACTGATATCAAAAATGTAAAGAAAAGGCAAAAGGTCAGCAGCTACTTGCTAAAATACAATAATTTCAAGACATCTTTAGAATCTACCAATTTCAAAGATAAAAAAAAAATCTGTGACACCTATTTACAGGATAGTGTAGACCTAATTCGGTCAGCAAGTAAAAACAATGGTTCCTGTGTCATTAATATGAAAACAATTTCTGGTTGTTACCCTTATGGAGTTCACCAGTATTTGCTCATTGCAAGAGCCAACTGATCACAGGAAAATTTATGACTGTTTATTAACAAGTAAAATTTATGAAAATAGCAAAGGTGCCACAGCAATTAAAAAAACATGAAAATAACATCAGTATTATAAAGCAGAACATTACAACGCACACCCACAAAAAAAAAAAAAAGGATAAGAGAAAAAACAAAAAAACAAGTTTTACAAAGTGGTTCTCACAAAAAAATTCTATATCTTATAAAACTAATAATTTGTAGAATTAAAATAACTTTGTGGCACTAATTTAATCACTCTACTATATTTCAGTTAGTTAGTAAACAATGATCACTGTGTCAATATACTGAAACTAGAATTAATTATGTGATTGTTACCCTTATGGTGTTTCTCACTATAAATATGCCCCATGCAAAGGCTAATCGATCACAGTCCAATGAGAATGAATAGCTATCTGACTGATAAACGAAGCAATGCCACAGGAATGAATTTACGAAACAAAATATCACAAATCTAATACAACACACAAAAGCAAACATTGAGTAATAAAACAGCTATGAAAGTACAGTAGTCAACATATAAAAAAAAACACCAATAAATAAAACACCTGCAAAATACAAGAGTCAGTCTAATATACACCAATACATCGAACCCCTGCAAAACACATGAGTCAAAGTTTCTCTGACAGAAACACACGTATATGCATTGAACTAAGAACCGTATAATCACTGTTCACTGACACACTCAGTAGTTCCACTGTTCCGAGGCACAGTATAAGGGGAGGGGGGGGGGGGTTCGTCGCCGCAGCTGTCAGTAGGGATTTTTGTCCATCTGTTGCGTGCAATCCCGCCGTCTCTGCCCTCTCATGAAGCTTCTCTTGGTGGCCCGTGTCACGTACATCTCGATTTGGTTCCATGTTTGTGTTGTCAAATTCGTGCGGTATCCTCGTTTGACACGCCAGGTTGATATTCCTGGGCAAGGATGACACTTAATGGCTCTTCTTTGTGCCACCCTTAGCTACCAGCGAACATCGAACTATGATTTACTGTCGCTTGACAGTGGGCATCCGCCAGGAAATGTTGATAGGCGTCGTTGAAGTCTGCCAGTTTCTCTGGACACTATGTGTCAAAAGGCTCCACGCCCCTTGTGTTGTTAAATTCTTGAGTTATTCTCAATTGGCTCGCCGGTTTGATATTCCTAGGCAAGGATGACACTTAGTGGCTCTTCTTTGTGCCACCCTTAACAACCAAAGAACACCGAACCATGATTTACTGTCGCTTGACAATGGGCTTCCGCCAAGAAATGTTGATAGTCGACGTTGACGTCTGCAAGTTTCTCTGGATAGTACCTGTCAAAAGGCTCCATGCCCCTTTATCCCCTGTCTTCTGTCGTTTCACCACAGCCATCTCGCCATGGTCGCGTGCGTGTGGTGCTTTGTCAGCAGATGGATTTCCGCGCGGTGGACCACTCGGCCATCTCAGGTCATCGCCTCCACGAAGGGTCGCACTGGTGCGGCCGGCCATTAGCTCCGGGTGCAAGGGAAAGTGTTGGTCCCATACCCGTCTTTTGTTGTCGACCGCGCTCCCGAAGTGGCTCGGTTGACAGTGTGTGCTGCTGGGAAACCCGCCTGTTAACAACTAGTCCTCCTCCTTGCTGAGTTTAGCCGGTTCGCTTTCATGTTCTCAACTGCATTCACAGAAATTGTTCATCATAGTTATGCGATTACGAAATGTCATACATAATACCACTTAGTATTGTCTTTTACAATTTTTTAAGAACAAAATTGAGACTTAATTTTTTTAAATAAAAAAGTTAGATGAATCGACAATATAAAAATAAAAGTTAAATGACTTGACAACATAAAAAAATAAAAGTGAAATGACTTGACAGTATAAAAATAAAAATTATAATATCTAAATCCACATCACTAATGTGGTTTACTTGCGTTTTAATAAATCAAATGCTACTTATTAATTCGCTAAAATGAATAGGATTATGCCTTGTGCAAGTATAGGTCAGGACAGCATAGGGTTCACATGTTATTTACACACACACACACACACATGCACACCTGTTGTCTATACTACAAACTAACTACCCATAAACATTTATTACTCAAAATTCTACTTCAATCCACTACTAGTTACCCCAACAAGCTACTTCAATGCTACTTCAACACAGTGTTTATACTACTACAACATTGTTCTAATTCGTCCTCTTCTTGACGCTCGTGGCATGTGTCTTGTCACATGATAAATATGGAGGAACTTTCCTTAAACATACATAGTAAAAAGAACAATGGTTATTTACACGCCAAAATATTTATACCAATTGACACACCTGATAAGAGACTCGAAATTATACATTTAGCATACTCATATGTTTATACATAAAACAGTAAGACAATTTCATCTAAAATTACGTTATTACAAGAATTAATAACATAGATGACTCTGAGAACGGTAAAAATATCTTCATCATACAGGTTATACTACATTTTCTTACCCATTTTGCTGCGATTTCGTTCCTTCTTTAAGTTACCTTTCGCTTCCAAATCAGTTATTTCGCCTGTGGTGGTTATTCTGGATTCATTTCTCATGAATGGCAAAATTGTGGTCTCCTCTATTCTGTAAAACAGTTTCATCTTAACATCCTATTGGACTTACAACTGACACAAAAGATCCGAATCCTCCTGTAGTTTAAATGGCAAATGTTTTCCTTCATCCTTATTACATTAAACCAAGCTTTCCTTCGGTCCCATAATCAAAATTATTTAATCTTCCTCTACCTTCAAGAGGGAAATTTCTTCAGTTCATCTCATATAGGCTGCAGTACATCCCGCACCAGCGAAAACAGTAAGCTGTAATGCTCACAGCATCAGCAAAACACATAAACGTCACTTTTCTAGAACAAGTATTAACACAGAATAATTTTTCAGGCTCTGGCTCAACATCAATCAAGACTACAGAAAGGATCCATATTTCTGTTCAATTTTCCATTTGCTTGAAAACTGATCGTCATTTGACTACCACAATAATATTTCAGGGCCACGAAATTACACAAACCACAATTCTTCTTTCACCTTGAAGGGAATCAATCGACTTACGAAATCCACAGACAGCACTTTACATACTCAGCTGTAAAGAACAAAAAGGATATATCATCAATATTAACATATTAGCGCATATTGGGAAGCCATTGATTAAACAATCGTATTATCGCATCCTGATTTCAAGATTCCAAACTTACTCATTCCTTTCTCAGAGTTCTTCTATCTTAAAATATTCATACAGCACGCATACTATGGTAAGAGATCCTCATTTATACTGACAGATATAGAATAGTAATAGATAGATAGTAGCACTGAAAGCAGAAAATCGGAAACAAGGCTACTAACAGCTGGGGACCTGGGTTTGCCAGACCCATAATACCCACAGATCGGATATTCCCCTGAGTTTTGCATTAATTCAACACAGATCTTGCTCCTCTCAGGAGCGACTCTTTTCAATTTACACAAAAAAACATAAACAGCATTTCACTCGTTCACAAAGAAACCTTTTATCTTCACATTTGAACCAACCTAAATCCTAATTGCACAAGGAAAGAAAAAAATTAAAAACATCAATCAACCACATAGAAACATCTTTATCATTATTTTTACCAACATATTATTCAAAATGCATACGTCACAAATTTAAACTAATCAATTCTTTCTCCTCACCGTCCTCTCTACTTTTCACTGTCCTTTCTACTCATTTGCCATGTCGTTCATTTGTTCCGATTGGGCGCCTTCTGCGCTGATCGTTTGTCATTGCCGGTTTTGTTCATTTCCATTTGCTGTATTATGTCTAGGGTTAGCCGGCCGAATTTCAACATCATGAGGTGCTCCGCCTACAGTCCTATTCCCACCGTACTCATCGTAGTACCGATTCTGGTTGCCGTACCTGTAGCGTTCACGATCTTGTCCACGTCCTCGATCATTTCCGTTGTTCCACCTGTGTTCGCGACTGTTACCCCAGTTTCTATACGGCCGGTCCCGATTATTGTTCCGTTCGCGTCGCGACGACCAGTCACGCCATTGATTAGTACTACGGCCACGACTGCGGTCGCACTGCTGTGCCCCGTAATAACTTTGTGCCTGATTAGGCGGGCATTCTGCTGTATTATATTCCAACTCTTGGAGAAGTGTCTTAAACGTTTCCACATCCTCTTTGCATCGTCCCGCAAGGGTGACGTGGCGCAAGTGCATCGGCAATTTGGTGATGCATATCCTAATTAGTTCTGCAGGCCCATATGGGTCGTATAGAAATTGATTTGCCTGCAGCATGTGGTCGAATAAGCGTGCTGGGCTACCAAAACCAGACTGGTTCAAATTTGGCAGCATAATTATGCCATGCTTGACCCTATCTTGTGCCGCTTCCGACCAATAGGCGGACAGAAAGGCTTGTCGAAACTCCCGAGTGGAGTTGCAGTGACACGCAGCCGACCTCATGCGAATCGCCGGTTCGCCTTCCAAATAGCCACACATATATTCTATCTTATGTGAACTTTCCCAGTCGGGGATAAGACAGAACTCAAATTGCTCAGACCATGCTCGTGGATGTATTCCGTTTTGCGAATTTCGAAATATCTCAAACTTTCTCACCATAAGGAAATATTTGAAATCAAATCCCTGCATTTCCTCCAGGCGAGGCCCTTGTATGTTTCTATTTTTCTCATGCCTGCCCCTCAAAATACATTCTTCCCTGTCGTCAAAATCCCCCTCGTGGCCGGAGTCCCTCTCTGCACTGTTCGTACACCTATTTTTAGTGCTATTGGCGAGTTCGGAATCACACGCCATGCGGCTTTTCAGATGCGCCACGCGTTCTTGTAATTCGCCTGTTACAGCTTTATGCCGCCTGTTCACTTCGAACTGTCTCTTCTGAAATCTAAGAAGTGAACGCACTTCTTCGGTCTCTACGACCGCTACCGGTGTAGTATTGTTATCGCTCTCCGTCACCTTCATCATGCCTACGATGTCCGCTAATGCTGCAATCTTATCATGTATTTGTCTGTTGTCCTCCGTCCCAGTCTGCTTCAATTGTTCTACTTGCTGTTCGAGTGCGTGAATCGCTTGACTGTTGTCCGCTACTGTGTTGCTAATGGACGCGGGACAATGCGTTTCCGCCTCCTGGACCCTCGATAGTACCTGCTGGTATTCTCTTTGGCATTCTTCTCTCAGCGCTTGGAAATTCCTAAGTAGCTGTTCTTCACTCTCTTTCAATTCTGCATAGCGACTCCGCTTGCCCTGTTCTAAGGCTTGCAGACGGTCATCGATTTGTTCAAATGTACGGCCTAATTCTTTCATAATATCACTTTTTATTTCACTTGCCAGATTGTTTATTCTTTGTGAGATATCATCGGACACTCTCTGCATCGACTTGTCGACTTTATTTGTCTGCTGGATTAGTTTTTCGGCTATTTGTTCGCCTAGCTCTCGGATCGATTTTTCGGATGATTCTTTTTGTTCTCAGAACGATTTTTCTGATTTCTCTGCGTTTTCTTTATTTTGATGCAACAAGGTTTTTATGGGTTCTGCCAAATCAATTTGGTTAGTTGGAGGCAAATTAATTTCTGGCTCTGCTGTGAGCCCGTTCGTCCTGTTTTGCATTTCCTCTGAAGTATTCCCCATTGCATTTTCGGAACCGTTTGGCGTGTTAATATTCAAAATCAAATTATCCCCATGGTCCATGTTGCTTAAGTTGTTGGACCACCTACTTTTAGCTTGGTTACGAGTCTGCATTAGTTCAATTTATGCCCGGTACGCAACACACTAATCAGAATAAATGCATCCCGCAAAAATTACGACAGTCACACGAAAGGTACCCAATTTAGTACGCACTTTTTCACACGCACATCAAATTTATATCTTTGATCGAAACAGTGCAATTTACAAGCGAGAAAAAAAAACACACACACATATAAAACACACAAATATAGAAAACAAAACAACAAGACAAACAACACAACGCCGCTCAACAACGCCGTGAAACATTTGAAAGTCTGCTCAGAAACAATGCAGAAGTTGTTTGAGCGCTGCAGGAGAAAAAAAATTAAGATTATACAACGCTCGCAATCTAACGTTTCAGAGATTCCAGAGTCTAGCGGAATCACAGAACAGGGTCGCCATGTGTAATGTTGTTGCTTTAATTTGCTATGAAAGCGGTGCTGATAGACAATAAAAGCGGGTTAAAAGCTGTGAGCTGTCTGGGGAAGTTAACCTTGCATTACTGCGCAACTGTTTCACTAGGTATCCAGTCTAGATTACCAAATTCCCAACCAGACTAACATTAATTATAATCTTTTAATAGTCATACGACAACCGGTGATATATATCTAAAAAAGAGAATTTAAATAAAAAGAAATAAAGCAGTTTATATTTGGAAATTTATTTTAACATTGATCATTGAAATTTCAGCATGTTAAACTTGATTTAGGATTGTGAAAATGTGAGATTGTAATGTTACGGAACACATTAAATATGGAGCCAAGATTGGGAGACTGCACACAACACTGCATTCATAAAATAACACACGAAGAACGTTGAAACATATGCAAGAGGAAATTAACCACAACCAACCGATTCAATTTTCACTCAAAGAAGTTACGTTCTTAGCACAATCCTGTCCGTCATGTAATTACCACACACTGGTATACTAAGTTCATACTAACTCTCTGTGAAATCTTCCCGAAAAGAATAGCTGAGGGCTACTTTGATGGCTACACCACATGCTTCACGTGGTCAACTTGGTTTACACAAAGAGTGTAACTCCACAATAATTTTGATAGTTAAAATAAATTAGATCGAAAAGCAATTTACAAAAGAAAAACCTCGAACTGGTTACTATCGTCTTACTGTTAACCTGATGGGTCAAACAATTGTGTAAGCACGTGGTACTGGTCTCACAAAGTATACCCCACGTGGGTTGAACATAAAGAAAAGTTGCTATATTGAAAAATATCGTCAAGATGAGACGTTATAATCTCACGCACATTCGCATTTAAGATTGATGATCTTAGTTAGAGTTACTGATCAACACCTGGTTCCACTTTACTCACAAAGTAGTGACAAAGCAACTACTGGAATATTCTGAACTGTACACTCGAATCACACTGCGTTGCAATTTAAGATAACGTTAGATATATTTATAGCTAAACCTGAAATAAAGGTGATTAAATTTTCAGTTAGGCTGAACTTAAGAGATCCATTGTCCTACGGACTTAACAGACACGCGCTTAGCCGAAGATCTTACCACTTCAGACGCTCGCCGTGGACAGACTGCCCTGCTGGGCTCCTACCGAGCGTGCTTCCCAAATACAAACGGAAGTGACCAGAGGGGCAGCTTCCTGTACCAACATGACAAGGGACGGACAGGGCCATACTAAGCATAGAAACCTCTCTGCTTTTAGAAAGCGTAGCTATCTGTTCCGACGTTGGTCCTACTGTTCTCTAGCAGACAGGCTTGTCTGCTACCCTCAAGCATGCAACTAGAAATACATTTGCTCATTCATCCTCTCACACAGAAGGGAAGGGGGATGACAGTATCTTATCATATACAGTATATAAAAGAAAGCGGATGTAGGTTCTGTATGAGACTGTGTGACATGAATTACATATAAACTGTGTTTAAAGTGTAGTAGTGTGACAGATCCTTCTTGTTTATGTGTAAAAGTAACACGTTTCACTGCTCAGTCTTCTCCCAGATAGTCAGAAACACCACAGTAAATTTAGAAGAGGAATTTATGCCGTAAATGACAACAGATTTAAGAAATTAACATGAAAGGAATCCAACAGAGACCTTTCACGTGGAACACGATTTCGGGAGCCGAACACTGTGAAAAGGGAGCTATGAAGTGGAGGATCCCTAATGGTGTGGGTAGGGATTATGTTGGCCACTCAAACACCTCTTCATGAAACCATACGGGTGAATCGGGAAGGTTTAACGGTTATCATGTATCGTGACGAGATCTTGGGATGTCATGTATGATTGTTGTGAGGTGCTGTTGGCCCAGACTTTGTACTGATGAACGGTAATCCTCGACCTCATAGAGCGCGAGTGGTTGATGTTTCCTGGGAAACGGAAGATATTGCACACATGGTGCGAGCTGTCTCTCCCGGTGTGAATGTCACAGAGTATGTCTGGGATGCACTAGGGAGACTGGTTGCATCACGTCAGAATCCACCAACCATTCACCAAGACTTGTGAGCAGTTCTGCAGGAAGAGTGGGCACTATTGCCTCAGCATGAGAATGATGACCGCATTCACAGCATGCATTGTTGTTGTCAAATGTGCGTGCAAATCCGTTAACAGAATGAGATTTTCGCTCTGCAGTGGAGTGTGAGCTGATATGAAACTTCCTGGCAGATTAAAACTGTGTGCCGGACCGAGACACGAACTCGGGACCTTTGCGTTTCGCGGGCAAGTGCTCTACCATCTGGTCTACCCAAGCACGACTCACGCCCCGTCCTCACAGCTTTACTTCCGCCAGTACCTCGTCTCCTACTATCCAAACTTCACAGAAGCAAAAGAGCTTCTGTCAAGTTTGGAAAGTAGGAGACGAGGTACTGGCGGAAGTAAAGCTGTGAGGATGGGGCCTGAGTCGTGCTTGGGTAGCTCATAGTGCTTGGGTAGCTCAGTTGGTAGAGCACTTGCCCGCGAAAGGCAAAGGTCTCGAGTTCGAATCTCGGTGCGGCACACAGTTTTAACCTGCCAGGAAGTTTCAAATCCGTTAAGTTCGAAAAAGCGAGGAACTTTTTGTTTACGATTATGCATGTTGAAATTGTTTACGTTCCGTATTCTTTAAATTGTTTCTACTTTTCAATCACCTGTTTATACTGTTTTGTGGCAAAATACACGCAAAATTGCAAATTTTCCACTTGTTTCTTTAATTTTGGACACCAGTGTAATTCCCTCAGAGTCGCAAATACCAAATCTTCTCCTCTAAAAACTCAACTGCTCGCTACTGTGCCTCAAATAAGAATGCACCAGCACTGCACGACTGACTGGTTTAGCAAGCCGACCACAGATAAACTAAAAAACCAGATCAAGGATCTTATTCACTATTTGTGCAGAGCGCTCATTCACCTTTGTCCCAGTACAGTAAAGATGAATTATTCACAATGGCAGAAAACATGAAAACCTTACAAAGTTCACGTCTTGGTACAATCATGGTTCTGTAGGCAACCGCGAACACTTTTCCATGAAGGCACTGAATGTCTTGTCTCACACTCGGATAAATGTATTAACAGTTACGGTGATTACTTTCGAAATAGTAAACAGTTTAATTTCTTTTTCTCCATCTACATCTACATATCTACATACATACTGCGCAATCCACCATACGGTGCGTGGCGGAGGGTACCTCGTACGACAACTAGCATCTTCTCTCCCTGTTCCACTCCCAAACAGAATGAGGGAAAAATGACTACCTATATGCCTCTGTACGAGCCCTGATCGCTCTTATCTTATCTTTGTGATCTTTCCGCGAAATATAAGTTGGCGGCAGTAAAATTGCACTGCAGTCAGCCTCAAATGCTGGTTATCTAAATTTCCTCAGTAGTGATTCACGAAAAGAACGCCTCCTTTCCTCCAGAGACTCCCACCGAGTTCCTGAAGCATTTCCGTAACACTCGCGTGATGATCAAACCTACCAGTAACAAATCTAGCAGCCCGCCTCTGAATTGCTTCTATGTCCTCCCTCAGTCCGACCTCATAGGGATCCCAAACACTCGACCAGTACTCAAGAATAGGTGGTATTAGTGTTTTATAAGCGGTCTCCTTTGCAGATGAACCACATCTTCCCAAAATTCTACCAATGAACCGAAGACGACTATCCGCCTTCCTCACAACTACCATTACATGCTTGTCCCACTTCATATCGCTCTGCAATGTTACGCCCAAATATTTAATCGACGTGACTGTGTCAAGCGCTACACTACTAATGGAGTATTCAAGCATTACGGGATTCTTTTTCCTATTCATCTGCATTAATTTACATTTATCTATATTCAGAGTTGCCGGCCGGAGTGACCGAGCGGTTCTAGGCGCTACAGTCCGGAACCGCGCGACCGCTACGGTCGCAGGCTCGAATCCTGCCTCGGGCATGGATGTGTGTGGTGTCCTTAGGTTAGTTAGGTTTAAGTAGTTCTAAGTTCTAGGGGACTGATGACCACAGCAGTTAAGTCCCATAGTGCTCAGAGCCATTTGAACTATATTTTTTATTCAGAGTTAGCTGACATTTTTTACACCAATCACGAATCCTGTCCAAGTCATCAACGACGCCACCTTCCCGTACACCACAGCATCATCAGCAAACAGCCGCACATTGCTATCCACCCTATCCAAAAGACCATTTATGTAGATAGAAAACAACAGCGCACCTACCACACTTCCCTGGGGCACTCCAGATGATACCCTCACTTCCGATGAACACTCACCATCGAGGACAATGTATTGGGTTCTATTACTTAAGAAGTCTTCGAGGCACTCACATATTTGGGAACCAATCCCATATGCTCGTACCTTAGTTAGGAGTCTGCAGTGGGGCACCGAGTCAAACGCTTTCCGGAAGTCAAGGAATATGGGATCCCTCTGATACCCTTCATCCATGGTTCGCAAGATATCATGTGAAAAAAGGGCGAGTTGCGTTTCGCAGGAGCGATGCTTTCTAAAACCGTGCTGATGCATGGACAGCAACTTCTCTGTCTCAAGGAAATTCATTATATTCGAACTGAGACTATGTTCGATAATCCTGCAACAAACCGATGTTAAGTATATTGGGCCGCCGGCCTTAGTGGCCGCGCGGTTCTAGGCGCTACAGTGTGGAACCGCGCGACCGCTACGGTCGCAGGTTCGAATCCTGCCTCGGGCATGGATGTGTGTGATGTCCTTACGTTAGTTAGGTTTAAGTAGTTTTAAGTTCTAGAGGACTGATGACCACAGAAATTAAGTCCCATAGTGGTCAGAGCCTTTTGAACCATTTTGATATTGGTCTATAATTTTGAGGATCCGTCCTTCTACCCCTCATATACAGGGTGTTACAAAAAGGTACGGCCAAACTTTCAGGAAACATTCCTCACACACAAAGAAAGAAAATATATTATGGGGACATGTGTCCGGAAACGCTTACTTTCCATGTTAGAGCTCATTTTATTACTTCTCTTCAAATTACATTAATTATGGAATGGAAACACACAGCAACAGAACGTACCAGCGTGACTTCAAACACTTTGTTACAGGAAATGTTAAAAATGTCCTCCGTTAGCGAGGATACATGTATCCACCCTCCGTCGCATGGAATCCCTGATGCGCTGATGCAGCCCTGGAGAATGGCGTATTTTATTACAGCCGTCCTCAATACGAGCACGAAGAGTGTCTACATTTGGTACCGGGGTTGCGTAGACAAGAGCTTTCAAATGCCCCCATAAATGAAAGTAAAGAGGGTTGAGGTCAGGAGAGCGTGGAGGCCATGGAATTGGTCCGCCTCTACCAATCCATCGGTCACCGGATCTCTTGTTGAGAAGCGTACGAACACTTCGACTGAAATGTGCAGGAGCTCCATCGTGCATGAACCACATGTTGTGTCGTACTTGTAAAGGCACATGTTCTAGCAGCACAGGTAGAGTATCCCGTATGAAATCGTGATAACGTGCTCCATTGAGCGTAGGTGGAAGAACATGGGGCCCAATCAAGACCTCACCAACAATACCTGCCCAAACGTTCACAGAAAATCTGTGTTGATGACGTGATTGCACAATTGCGAGCGGATTCTCGTCAGCCCACACATGTTGATTGTGAAAATTTACAATTTGATCACGTTGGAATGAAGCCTCATCCGTAAAGAGAACATTTGCACTGAAATGAGGATTGACACATTGTTGGATGAACCATTCGCATAAGTGTACCCGTGGAGGCCAATCAGTTGCTGATAGTGCCTGCACACGCTGTACATGGCACGGAAACAACTGGTTCTCCCGTAACACTCTCCATACAGTGACGTGGTCAACGTTACCTTGTACAGCAGCAACTTGTCTGACGCTGACATTAGGGTTATCGTCAACTGCACGAAGAATTGCCTCGTCCATTGCAAGTGTCCTCGTCGTTATAGGTCTTCCCCAGTCGCGAGTCATAGGCTGGAATGTTCCGTGCTCCCTAATACGCCGATCAATTGCATCGAGCGTCTTCCTATCGGGACACCTTCGCTCTGGAAATCTGTCTCGATACAAACGTACCGCGCCACGGCTACTTCCCCGTGCTAATCCATACATCAAATGGGCATCTGGCAATTCCTCATTTGTAAACATTGCACTGACTGCAAAACCACGTTCGTGATGAACACTAACCTGTTGATGCAACGTACTGATGTGGTTGATGCTAGTACTGTAAAGCAATGAGTCGCATGTCAACACAAGCACCGAAATTGGGCAACTGGCGGTGAATCGAGGACGTACAGTACATACTGACGAAACTAAAATGAGCTCTAACATGGAAATTAAGCGTTTCCGGACACATGTCCACATAACATCTTTTCTTCATTTGTGTGTGAGGAATGTTTCCTGAAAGTTTGGCCGTACCTTTTTGTAACACCCTGTATACAGGCGTCACCTGCCCTTTTTCCAGTCGCTCGGGACTTTACGTTGGGCAAGAGATTCGCGATAAATGCAAGCTAAGAAAGGAGTCAATGCAGTAGAGTACTCTCTGTAAAACCGAATTGGAACATCTCCTCGGTTTCATTGTACTGCCCCTTGTTTTGAGGGGGTGATGGACAGTAACAAATAGTGACGATTCCTCCCATGCCCCGTCATCCCTTCCCGCCCCACAAAATAGAACTACGGATCTGATACTGTCCAGGCACTGCTCGCATCGCGCCGAAATCATACAGAAGAAACAATCGCACGAGTAGCGAGCACCGGGGACCGGCGATGCCCGGTGGTAGCCAGGGGGCGGCGCCCCCATGTTAGCGAGTCTTGGGCTCGCGCTGTGTCCATCTGGTGAGTTACGGCGCGCTGCGGCCAGTCAATGCGGCCCTAACTCGCGGCGAAACTCTCCATTAGCTGTCAGCCGGGCGCCAGCATGTGGCCGCCTTATCGGGGGATCGCCACATTCACGTGTCGTCCGCTGACCGTATATCACTTCGTTCTATGCAAGACGTTCCGGACTCGGCGAAAAAAAAAGGAGAGAGGAACGCTAAAGGACAGCCCCCTCCCCCCCCCCCCCCTCCAGTCGAAGCACTATGCGTGCCCAGCTTACGCATAAAATATTGCTTGGGTGGCACCAAAACTTGGTGAGCTTGACAAGCAGAGACTTCTTAGCCTCCGCCGGTAATGGTTTCGGGGCGATGGTTGCGGACTGGACTGGTCTTCGAGAGGAGGCTTCCAGTTTAAAGGCGGAGAGGATCTGTCTTCCGACTTCAATCGCTGTTGCCTAAATCATACAAGGTCAGACGTCCCTCTTGATACTCATGGTGTAATAAAAAATGGTTCAAATGGCTCTGAGCACTATGGGACTTAACTTCGAAGGTCATCAGTCCCCTAGACTCAGAACTACTTAAACCTAACTAACCTATCACACACATCCATGACCGAGGCAGGATTCGAACCTGCGACCGAAGCGGTAGCGCGGTTCCGGACTGTAGCGCCTAGAACCGCACGGCCAGCCCGGCCGGCCATGGTGTTGTAATGGGATTATTTACTTGCAGCTCGAAGATGGCCGCGGGAGAGCCAACCATGACAAATCTATTTCTTATGGTGTACAAGATGTGTGAAACAGGCAAAATACCCTCTTACTTCAAGAAAAATGTAATAATTACAATGGTCCCAGCAGAGGTTCGAGACCTCCCTCGGGCATGTTCAAATGGTTCAAATGGCTCTGAGCACTATGCGACTTAACTTCTGAGGTCATCAGTCGCCTAGAACTTAGAACTAATTAAACCTAACTAACCTAAGGACATCACACACATCCATGCCCGAGGCAGGATTCGAACCTGCGACCGCAGCGGTCACGCGGTTCCAGACTGAAGCGCCTTTAACCGCACGGCCACACCGGCCGGCCTCGGGCATGTGTGTGTGTGTGTTTGTCCTTAGGGTAATTTAAGTTAAGTAGTATGTAAGCTTAGGGACTGATGACCTTAGCAGTAAAGCCCCATAAGATTAAAAAAAAAAATTACAATTCGAAAGGAAGCAGGTGCTGACAGGTGTAAATCTTACCGAACCATCAGTCTAGTAAGTTATGGTTGCAAAATACTAACGCGAATATTTACAAAAGAATGGAGAAGCGGACCACGTGGAAGATTAGTTTCTATTCCGGAGAAATGTAGGAATAAGCGAAACGGTATTGACCCTACGATTTCTCATAGAAGACAGATTAAGGGAAGACAAACCTACATTGATATGACTTGTAGTCGCAGAGAAAGCTTTTGCCAATGTTGACTGGAATACACTCTTTGAAACACTGAAGGTAGCAGGGGTAAAATAAAGGGGACTTTTATAGAAACCAGAGGGCAGTTGTAAGAGCGGAGGCCCATGAAATAGAAGCCGTGGTTGAAAAGGGAGTTCAAAATGGTTCAAATGGCTCTGAGCACTATGGGACTTAACTTCTGAGGTCATCAGTCGCCTAGAACTTATAACTAATTAAACATAACTAACCTAAGGACATCACACACATCCATGCCCGAGGCAGGATTCGAACCTGCGACCGTAGCGGTGACGCGGTTCGAGACTGAAGCGCCTAGAACCGCACGGCCACACCGGCCGGTGAGAAGGGAGTTAGATAGGGTTGTAGCCTATCCCCGATGTTATTCAATCTGTACACTTAGAAAACGGTAAAGAAAACGAAATAAAGATTTGGAGTAGCAGTTAATAGTCCAGGGGGAAGAAATAAAATCTCTGAGATTTTCCGATGACAAATCTGATAATTCTGTTGGACACAGCAAAGGCATTGGAAGAGCAATTATAAAAGGAAAGGACAGTGTCTTGAAAGGTGGTTATAAGAAGAACATCAACAAAAGCTAAACAAGGTTAACTGAATGTAATGGAATTAAATCAGGCGATACTGAGGGAATTAGATTTGGAAACGAGACACTTAAAAGTAGTAGATGATTTTTACTATTTGGGCAGCAAAATAGCTGATGATGATCGAAGTAGAGAAGATATAGCATGCTGTCTGGTAATGACAAGAAAAGTGTTTCTGAGGCAAATAAATTTCTTAACATCTAATATAGATTTAAGTGCTATGAAGTCTTTTCTAAACGCGTTTGTCTGGAGTGTAGCCAGGTATTAAAGTGAAACGTGGACGATAAAGAGTTGAGACAAGAAAGGAATAGAAGCTTTTGAAATGTGGTACAGCAGTACGGTGAAGATTAAATGGGTAGATCGCATAACTAATGAAGAGGTAGCGTATAGAACAGAAGAGAAAAGAAATTCGTTGCACATCCTGACTGAAAGAAGGTAACATTCTGAGACAACAAAGGATCAGCACTTTAGTTCTGGAGGGAAGTATGGGGGCTGAAAATTGTAAAGAGAGGCCAAGAATTAATACTGTAAGCAAATTCAGAATGATGTAAGTTACAGTAGTTATTCAGAGACAAAGAGGTTTTCACAGGATAGAGTAGCATGGAGAGCTACATCAAACCAGTCTTCGGACTGAATATTACAACGACAACAAGAGAGCAGAGTAATCGATGGCTTCATAAGGAACCTTAGACTACCGCAGGAAAATGGGAAAACGCAGAAAGTGAACTTTATTAAGAGGGGCACCACACAGAGATGTATCCGTTTTCCAAATCACGATATCGAACACGAATATTGTGGCTTATTTCCATATGCCTTCATAGGATTTATTAAAAATACCGAGCACAGTAAAGTCATGCGGGCATTCGTTTCGTGTGGAAGTGTCTTGAGACTTGTGTAGTGTTCTTTTCCATTTGTAAAGCGCATTAATGAAAGGAAAGGAGGCGAGGGAGTTACACATGGTGCCTGCATGTAGGTTATGCCTTTCAGATAATGTTAAGGGGGTTTAGACAGATTTATGATTTAACTCAAAACATCGGTACCTCGTCTAGAAATCAGTGACTGTACTCTTCCCCTCATCTTACATCCCCCATCCCCCTCAGATTTTGCTGGCTGCCTCTGAGCGAGCCACGGTTTATTCGGAACGTAGTTCTTTTTATTTCGCATTAGCTGGTGCTCTCTGCATGAGCGAGAACATATGACTCGCAATCAAACACTGGAACAACAGGTGTCGAATTTGAATGGCGATAGTGTAGATTTCGGATATGAAACCGTAGAAGTTCCATTATTTCAGTGGTGTTTCGGCCATATACCTGCCGCCAATATTCAGAGTAAACCGACCGACTGCAGGTACAGCATTTGCGTCCTCCCTTTTAAACTTGAGGGCCGCGTTGCTGCGAATGCAGTCAGAGACAGTGAAGCCCCAGAGATATTTCTTTGGTGAATGACAAGGAAATTTAACTACTCGTAAATGGGCGAGGAGTACAAGTCGTTTACTTATGGCTGAATATATCCCGAAATACTGATTCGTCGATGCAAGCTGCACTGTAGCGACGCCTTAGGATTAATTAAATCTTTCCGTAGATAATTGTTACTACTTCCTTTACGACTAAGATAGAGAAAGATGAAGTCGCGCTAGAATTTAACTCCCGTTTGCTTCACAGCATGCCGAGTACTGATGAAGTGCTCTGCAACAGCCGATTTTTTTGGGCAGTATGAGCCACGTGTATCATTGGTATTCCGCGCATTTGAAGAACTGTGCACATCGCTTGCCTGATGTGCGACTCACCAGGCTCATCAAGGATCTTGTAAACCAGAGGCGGCCAAAAATTCATCTCACGAGCTGTGCCCTGGCTCGCATGCAACTGCACCCAGCCTCACTGCACGCTTCGCCCACCAACATGCTATGCTGTCTGGGATTGAGGAGGAGGAAGAAAGCGCCGTATTTAGACGGCAATGCAGTCGCACTGCATAACGACATGGTTTCCCATTTCATGTTTCTCAATAATATAGATCATAAAGCAAACAAATTTTCACAATTATTTACTTTTGATGTGCTGAAGACAGAAAACCATTTTTTCTTGTGCAAAATGTCGGCATGCGGACAGACACGGACAATTTCAAAGATTTTGGCTATCAGACGGCCGTGTAATCACGACTTATTTAGTTTCATAATCGAAAAAATGTCTTTTACGCAAATATAGTGCGTTTGGAAATTCTCGTTACAACTTTGAGGATTCGTAGAGTGGAGTGAGTACACAGTATTTCGAACAGAAATCCGAGTCTCGAAACGTATCGTTTGCGTTCTATGACGGTTTCAGTTCAAATGTTTACGTTATCCACTTCTGATTGAGGAACTAAATTGGGTGTGACGCAGTACATTTATTAGGTAACAATTCCAAAGAAAACGTAACGAAACATCCATTTATTATTTAAGAACAATTGTTTGCGTTAACTCTTAAACGTCACGTGTTTATATTATTCCAAAACAAAGAAAGAACCCAGCATACTGCAAGTACACAACAGCACTATTGCATTACGACAACGGCTCGACGTGATGACCATCAACTTTCATACAGGCGTTGTACTGTAATATTAGTAATTTTCGCCTCACAAACATTAATACACGCTCAATAGTACACGCCTGATGGCCTAACGTTATCGAACAATTGTAAAGTAAAAGAAATGAACCGTTGCATAGCAGCGACAGATCTTTTGTTCTTTATCTTTGCCGTTCTTGCGCGGTGCCTGTAAATCTCTATGTACATGTATCGATTAATGATATAAAAAAGAATTCTGTTGTTTGAAGACAAATGAGGCATTGGGCGCCTCACCTTTTACTGTTTGTATTTAATGAAAGGCGGACGCGGACTTGCTGCGTTCCGCATCGGTATTTTATATTTTATGTGAAAATATTCAATAAATGTGCTAATGGTTCTTTTTACAATCAGAAAACATGTAGTTTCGTGTAATTGATTACGAACAGACAGCATCAAAAGGACATTTTGACTGTTATGTATAAAGTATTCACCCACAATGGTCATCTGTTGTAATTTAATATGAAAGGGTACGTAGCATTAAAAAAACGTTTGTTAAAGATAAGTGTCCTTATTTTAGTAACTTAACCTTGATGATTTCCATCTCCTCATTTATTTGAATGAGAATTATTTTGTGTTAGTTCATCACCAGAAATTACGATCACGCTGATGGGCCGGACGCGGCATGAGGCAGAAGGAACATTATCGTTCCTATTATTTCTGAACCAACTCTTTTTTTAATTGTGTGGTGTTGCATTTCTTTTAAAGTGTATAAATCTTCTGGCCCCTTAGTGTTGTTCCGGGTATGACTACATCGCGACTATAAAAATGCACAGAAATGACAATGTTTCTTCCGAACGATCTCAAATAAATCAATCTGCTGCTCTTATTCAGGTATTTAATGATCAACGTATATTATTATAATAGTGTAATCAATCCCTGATTCTGTTGCCAAGTGGCTCACCAAAATATTCATTTTTTCGACATTTTAAAAAAAATATATAAAATAACAATTCTTTTTCTTTTCGCCCCCCAAGAGCAACGCTACAGTACCTACGAAGCAAGTTCCCATATACACTCTCCATCGCATCTGGTGTCTCTTCGGTTCCTAGTGGAGCGTCCAGGAGATCTTCCTCCCCCTCTACAGGAGTCTCGTAAATTAAACTTCTTTTACGACCCTAAACATTCACATGTCCGCCATTAGCTGAAAAGACAAATAGTCTCGAAAACTGCTCGAAAACAGATGTAAGATTGGCAGTGTCTATTCTTGCAATTCTTTCAACGTCACAAACCGAGCGGGGTGGCCCAGTGGTTAGCATACTGGACTCGCATTCGGGAGGACGGCGGTTCAAACCAGTCTGCGGCCATCCTGCTTTAGGTTTTCCGTGATTTCCCAAAATCGTTTCAGGCAAATGTCGGGACGGTTCCTTTGAAAGGGCACGGCCAATTTCCTTCCCCTTCCTACCTCTAATCCGAACTTGTGCTCCGTCCCTAATGACCTCGTTGTCGACGGGACGTTAAACACCAATCTCCTCCTCCTCCTCAACGTCGCAATGAATTCTTCAAACCTAACGTTTACTTTGGCGCCAGTGAGCTTAGGGAAGCAGACTGCGTTCGACTGTGTCACTTCTACAATGCGAATTTATTTTTCAGTGCATCCCAATAAAATAAGAAGTAAGTCGTTTCCCCCCTTGCAATATCTTTCTGACGGCAGTGTGCTGTAACCGGCCGCTGTGCTCAAGCGGTTCTAGGCGCTCCAATCCGGACGCGGCTGCTACGGTCTCAGGTTCGAATCCTGCCTCGGGCACGGATGTGTGTGATTCCTTAGGTTAGTAGGGTTTAAGTAGTTCTAAGTCTAGGGGACTGATGACCTCAGTTGTTAAGTCCCATAGTGCTTAGAGACATTTGAACTATTCTGTAGTGTGCTGCCAAGTCCACTTAAAATGCGAGATCTACAATCCATTCCGAATGTTCTAAATTTTTTCCCCGGAATCCCTGTTCCTTTCATAAATTCAACAATATCTGATTTAAAATCGAAAAATTTTTCTAGGTGTGGCCCTTGACCTTTCCAACGTACTTTGTAGCAACATTGAATGTCTCCATACTCTTCGTCCAATTCCATCGAAATCTGTTACAACTAACAATGAAAAAATATGTGCAACTTCAGAAATTTAATTATTCGTACCACCAATTCCTTCGCGTGCTCCATGCCTGCAAATTGAGTTCTAAGTTCTTCTTGGTATACTGAAAAATGATTCCCGCTTGTCGATCACTGTAAGTTTTTGCTCTTTCATTGTCAACTGAATTTTTAATTACTGTCTGCTTGATACTGTAATATAGTTCCATAGCAAATTTACGGTAACCGTCGATTATGCGACTGTACAATATGTACGGAGAATTTTCGTCCCTTTCTTCTGTTATTAGCATTCATTATTTAAATGCTTGTGAGGATAGATCGCTAGACTGCCTCGTTTTGTGCAAACAGCCACTAGACCTATGTACGTCCTTCACACCACAAACAAATAGCGAAGGGTAACAGCGCTTACACGACGACACGCGGCCTGCTCGTCGAGCTAGCGTGCAGTGTGACGCGCCGTGGCACCCTTTTTTAAACTATAGCCTAACATATCACCAGATTGTTCCTTACAAGCGCTACCGCCGGAATTGAAGATGAAAATCGCTTTGATATTATGCTTCTACAACTACATCTACTTTCTGGAATGCAGTGTGAAGTGCATGGCAGAGGTTACTTTTCCATCGCGCCACGTATTTCTGCTTCCTCCATTCCATAATGGAACGGTGGAATAATAATTGCTCAAATGCCGCTGAGTGAGCTGTAATTCGGTTAATCATATCCCTATGTAACAGCGACACAGAGATTTGTAATATATTCTTCACTTAAAGCTGCTTC
Organism: Schistocerca nitens; assembly: GCF_023898315.1. NCBI lineage: Eukaryota > Metazoa > Arthropoda > Insecta > Orthoptera > Acrididae > Schistocerca > Schistocerca nitens. The sequence continues at coordinate 168,231,692 of NC_064620.1, read as the reverse complement.
CAGAAACGTTGTAAGTAGGCTTTATTATGATAGATGGCGATTACCCCTAATCATCTGCCATTCAGGTTTTTGAGCATCTTCTGATACTCTCTCATGAGTCAGAAAAACCTGTGACAATGCGCGCTGATCTTCCCTGTATGTGTTCAGTTTCTTCTAATAGTCTCATTTCGCAGGAGTTCTGGTAACCAATACACTTTGTAGTCTGATTGAAATTTACCATTTCTTGTGTGTCGTTAGATTCCTGATTGGTTTGATGTGGTCTAATTTGAATACTTCTCCTGTCTTTCCCAGTAGTCTTTCTACAGATCACTCACCCTGTCCCTTCTCCATCTCAATATTTTCCTCATTTGCCTTTCTTGCGTAGAACATCCTCTTATCGTACCCATCTACCTAATTTTCAATATCCTTCTAAAGTACTTACATTTCAGTCTTTTTGATTGTAAGCCGGCCGAAGTGGCCGTGCGGTTAAAAGCGCTGCAGTCTGGAACCGCAAGACCGCTACGGTCGCAGGTTCGAATCCTGCCTCGGGCATGGATGTTTGTGATGTCCTTAGGTTAGTTAGGTTTAACTAGTTCTAAGTTCTAGGGGACTAATGACCTCAGCAGTTGAGTCCCATAGTACTCAGAGCCATTTGAACCATTTGCCATTTTGATTGTATGTTCCAGTGTTACCACAGTCCAAGATTCGTTTCCATACATAGCTTTGCTCTGTACGTTTTGTTCTCAGAAATTTCTCCCTCAAGTTAACACCGATGTTAAATACTAGTGGACTTATTTTGGCGAGGAATACCCACCATGACTGTGCTAGTCTGCTTTCTATGTCGTCCAATCTTTGTTCATCACGATTACTTTGCTGCCATGGCAGCATAACATGTTAAGTTTAGCGCTAATTTCATTTCTGCTGGTTCTGATTACTTTGGTCTGTCTTTGGTTTACTTTTGAACTGCATTTTTCCTTGTTAGACTGTACATTCCATTCAAAAGGTCCTGCAGTGCAAAGTTTCACTTCTGTATGTAATAGATTAATTTGACATTTTTCTCTTACAAGAGAAATTTTATACTCGAAGAGAATCACGATTTTCTGTAAACAGTGCCGCACAGTAATAATACGTCTACCAGGAGCAGCTGTGATGTATATTCGTATTCAGACAACCGGTTTCGGTAAAGCGACCTTCTTTAAGTAAGTATGAACATCACAGCGTCTTAAAGAAAGCTCCTTTGGCGACAAATTCATAATTATTTTCAGTTGCCGCATCTAACTTGTCAGAAGTATCCGGATATACAGGAAGGTCCATTGATAGTGACCAGGCCAAACATCTCACGAAATAAGCATCAAGCGAAAAAACTACAAAGAACTAAACTCGTCTAGCTTGAAGGGAGAAACCAGATGGCGCAATGGTTGGCCCGATAGATGGCGCTGCCATACGTCAAACGGATATCAACTGCGTTGTTTTAAATAGAAACCCCCATTTTTTTATTACATATTCGTGTAGTACGTAAAGAAATATGAATGTTTTAATTGGACCACTTTTTTCGCTTTCTGATAGACGGCGCTATAATACTCACAAACGTATAGGTAAGTGGTATCACGTAACATTCCGCCAGTGCGGGCGGTATTTGCTTCGTGATACATTACCCGTGTTAAATAGACCGTTTACCAATTGCGGAAAAGGTCGATATCGTGTTGATGTGATCAAAATGTCCAACGGGCGTGTGCTATGTATGCTTCTCGGTATCCTGGACGACATCATCCAAGTGTCCGGACCGTTCGCCGGATAGTTACGTTATTTAAGGAAACAGGAAGTGTTCAGCCACATGTGAAACGTCAACCACGACCCGCAACAAATGATGATGCCCAAGTAGGTATTTTAGCTGCTGTCGCGACTAATCCGCACATCAGTAGCAGACAAACTGCGCGAGAATCGGGAATCTAAAAAATGTCGGTGTTGAGAATGTTATATCAACATCGATAGCGCCCGTACCATATTTCTATGCATTGCATGGCGACGACTTTGAACGTCATGTACAGTTCTGCCACTGGGCACAAGAGAAATTACGGGACGTGACAGATTTTGTGCACGCGTTCTATTTAGCGACGAAGCGTCATTCACCAACAACGGTAACGTAAACCGGCATAATATGCGCTATTGGGCAACGGAAAATCCACGATGGCTGCGACAAGTGGCACATCAGCGGACTTGGCGGGTTAATGTATGGTGCGGCATTATGGGACGAAGGATAAATGGACCCATTTTATCGATGGCAATCTAAATGGATGCTGATTTCTTACGTAATGTTCTACCGATGTTACTGCAAGATGTTTCACTGCATGACAGAATGGCGATGTACTTCTAACATGATGGATGTCCTGCACATAACTCACGTGCAGTTGAAGCGCTATTGAATAGCATATTTCATGACAGGTGGATTGTTCGTCGAAGCACCATACCATGGCCCGCACGTTCACTGGATCTGACGTCCCCGGATTTCTTCCTGTGGGGAAAGTTGAAGGATATTTGCTATCGTGATCCACCGACAACGCCTGACAACATGCGTCAGCGCATTGAAAAATGCATGTGCGAACATGTATTGCCAAATGCATTGAGGTTGACGGACATCATTTTGAGCATTTATTGCATTAATGTGGTATTTACAGGTAATCACGCTGTAACAGCATGCGTTATCAGACGTGATAAGTTCATAAAGGTACATGTATCACATTAGAACAACCGAAATAAAATGTTCAAACGTACCTACGTTCTGTATTTTAATTTAAAAAACCTACCTGTTACCAACTATTCGTCTAAAATTGTGAGTCATATGTTTGTGACTATTACAGCGCCATCTATCACAAAGCGAAAAAAGTGGTCTAACTAAAACATTCATATTTCTTTACGTACTACACGAATATGCAATAATAAATGGGGGTTCCTACTTAAAAAAAAAAACGCAGTTGATATCCGTTTGACATATGGCAGCGCCATCTAGCGGGCCAACCATAGCGCCATCTGGTTTCCCCCTTCAAGCTAGACAAGTTTCGTTCTGTGTAGATTTTTCGTTTGACGCTTATTTCGTGAGTTATTTGGCCCGGTCACGATCAATGGACCACCCTGTATACTACTGAACACTAATATGGTGTGTGCCTACACTTCGCACTTATGACGGCTTGAAATTGCTGGGGGTATTTCAGACGAGTTGTCCGAATGTCTCTTCATCAATGGCAGCCCATTTTCTCTCAAGGGCCGAAACCAAAGAAGGTAGCGATGTAGAACGCTGGAGTTTGGAGCGAAGCTGGAATCCGGGCAGGCCAGTCCATTTCGGAAATTGTACTGTCCACAAATCATTGCCTCGCAGATGCTGCTTTATGATAGGCTGCACTGCCATGCTAATACCAATAAACATCGTCTCCTAGCTGTTTACGTATAGTCCCCAGTACACAAAACGGTAAAATTTAGCGTTTTATTAAGAACACTAACGAGATCACACCATAACTATGTAAGCCACCCCATACCGTAACAGGGCATTCTCTGTATTTCACTGTTTGCACTACACAAGAGGCCCACAGCTCGTGGTCTCGCGGTCGCGTTCTCGCTTCCCGAGCACGGAATCCAGGGTTCGATTCCCGGCTGGGTCAGGGATTTTCACCTGTCTCGAGATGACGGGGTGTTTGTGTTGTGCTCATCATTTCATCATCATTAATGAAAGTGGCGAGTTTGGACTAAGTAAAGGTTGGGAATTTTTACGGGCACTGATAACTGCGCAGCTGAGCGCCCCAAAAGCCAATGATCATCATCATTACTACACAAGAGGCTGGTAAAGTTCTTTGGCATTCGTTAAATCCAAACCCTTCCATCGAATTTCCAAAGGGTACAGCGTCATTAATCACTCGCAGTCACTTGTTTTCATTCGTTCACTGTGCATTAGCGTTAAAACCTACGTCACCTCGCGTCACTCATCACTAACTACAGAGATTTGTGCTCATGAGTAGTTTCTCGGCCATTCGTTTTAACTCCCTGCACACAGTCATTGGGCTAGATGGACTGCTGGTAACGATATGGAATTCACGAGCGATTACTACCACAGGTTTAATGCAGTTTTTGCAACTACCCTCTGCAATGCCCAAAGCCCCCCCCCCCCCCCCCCCCCCGCCCATTAGTGTAAGAGGTCTACCTTGTTTTGTTTCAGCTGTGGTTGTTCCTTGGCGTTTCACAATCACATCACCCATCTTGGACAGCTTTAGAATTGTTCGAATGGCTCTAAGCACTACGGAACTTAACATCTGAGGTCATCAGTCCCCTAGACTTAGAACTACTTAAACGTAACTAACCTAAGGACATCACACACATCCATGCCTGAGGCAGGATACGAACCTGCGACCTTAGCAGCCGCGTGGTTCCGGACTGAAGTGCGTAGAACCGCTCGGCCACCGCGGCTGGCTAACAGCTATAGAAATACTTAGGTCGGAACGTGATCCCTACGATAGTGGGTGAATCGGCTGCTGGTAAATCAGGGAGGAGTGTCGTTCCTCCATCTGGACATGGGCTGCGCAGGTGGTGGTGACTGGAATTGTATGACGAACCGTCAGTAAAATCTCCCTCGTTAAGAAAGTAATTTTTTCACATTGCAAAATTGTTAAGGCTTTGTGGCCACTTGTTGACAAACTGCCTATTGGCTTCTGTCTCGGCTTCTTCGGCCGACGTTCATCTAATGATTTTTCTGACGTTTCGCCAGCACGAGTGGCTGGCATTGTCAAAGCTTCACCCTCCATTGCCGGTGGTGAACTGGAGCCGAGCTCGCGGGCGCAGACTATATGTACCTTCTTTGCACGCCAGGTACATATAGTCTGCGCCCGCGAGCTCGGCTCCAGTTCACCACCGGCAATGGAGGGTGAAGCTTTGACAATGCCAGCCACTCGTGCTGGCGAAACGTCAGAAAAATCATTAGATGAACGTCGGCCGAAGAACCCGAGACAGAAGCCAATAGGCAGTTTTTTCACATTAGTTGCAATACATGCTGGAATCGTTTCCATAGGGGATTTTGTTGTCCTCTGTGACAACAACTCCCCTCAGGAAACGATTCCATCATGTAACTGATGTGACATAGTAGGCCACGGTTGCGTGACATGCCTGTCTCACCAATTGTCCACCAGGCAGGCAGCACGTGATGGTGACAGTGTCTGCGGAATTCACGAGGATCTTGATGTAAGACAGCGACCCCTCAGTGCTCGGTCGCTTTGTCTCCGCAGCGTTCAACGCCCCGGGATAGATGTGGTGCTGGGTAATACCAAAGACGATGGCGTGAGCCCACCCTCAACGATGGTCAACAACATTGTAGGCCAGCAATGGCCGAAGAACAGCAACAGTCTAGCTGGGCAAGTAGTTGGTCCAGGAACGAGCTCAGGATGGTTATCAGTAGAAGATAGTACCAGCCGGTGACCCAGAGCTGTGAAGGCGAAGGAACAAAGTTGACAGCAAAAAGATGTTAGCCTAGGCAGAAGCATGGAGTTGCTGGTGGCAAGGTCCGTGGATGGCAGCTGGCTGGTTCATCGTGAACAGCAAGTGGGCTTGTATCGTAGTTATCAGCAGGCGTAGGCTGCGTCACTAGGCATGCTGTACAACCCTGGATACTGCTGGATACAAGGAACATCTGAGGATGAGGGTCTAAATTAGGGGTGTACATGGGAGCGATGCTGGTTAGTGTTTCCTACTCGGCAGCACTTCAGCACAGAATTCATAACAGGCTGCACCGCCTGGCGTAACTGTAAGGCAATCGTGACTTACATGAAGTGATGCACAGTTGAAAGTAAGAATAACCATCAGCTGTACAAGGAAATGACGACGATGAAAATTTGTAGCGGACCGGGCCAAAAATTTTCCATGCCATTCCAAGCATGTGTGTCAATTTTTACCTCTCTATCTACATCATTCCGTGGTTTATTAAGTTTTCAAATTTATACTGAATTTTTGATCACCCGTTATTTCATGTACTTCTTAACAGCTGTAGTCACCACAGCATCGTTCTTATTAACAACTCAGGCACTTCAGTATCGTATTTATCCGCCGATACGTGTTTTAGTACGGTTTGCTACGCAGGAACGACAACATATGGAAGTTTGGATCTGGCCATGAGTGAGGTGACCGCTCACGTAAAGCAGGAAATCCGGGGTCGAGTCACGGTCTGGCAAAAATATTCATTGCCATCATTTCCTTATAAAGCTGATGGTTGTTCTAATTCGCAACTGCGAGTACAATTAATGTATTTCATAACGGCTGCAGGCGTCGCAGTGCCTGTTTCTTCGGACATACAAGCTTGTCGGAAGGAACATTGCATCATTCTTCTTACCAACACAGGGTCTGTAACTCCGAATAGTGACTTAAGTTGGTCAGCTCTTCCAGATGCCCTACCAAAGCTGTAAGCTGTATCAACTTTGGCTATCAGAGGAGATGGTTAGCGTAATCTGCAGCATCAGCGTACGGAATGATTGCTCTTGAGTTCTGAATACCTACGGGCTGATAGGTGCTTCTCCCTCTATGACGTACCTCTGCTGGAACGACGCTGTCATTTCATTAAACCAGATTATGCTGCTGCGTAACAGAACGGTTAAAGTGCTCCTAATAGATTTGTTTGTCAGGTGAGATTCAATGACTAGCCCATGTTCGAAGTCACTGACCTCTCCTGAGTGAGCCATTCTATTCTGCTTCCCTTCTGACAAAACAACACCCCCCTTCTCCTTTTACATGGGCGGGCCGGCCTCTCGCGTCGTTTATAGATGTGCAGTTACTTTTGATCACATAATGGACGTGCTGCCTTTCCTGCAAATTTGGATTCCCCCTGATAACTGTATTTCGTACGCTGTCCACAAACTTGACGAATTAAGCGCTGTCGGGCTGGGCTAGCACTTTGATGGGTGTCCATCCGGTCTGTCGAGCGCTGTTTGCAAGTGGAGTGCACTTAGCCCTTGTGGGGCAAACTGAGGAGCTACGTGATTGAGAAGTAGCAGCTCCGATCTCGTAAACCTCCTTATTCACATCCAGTGAAGCCTGTGGGCTGAGGATGACACATTGGCCAGTCGCTACTGTTAGTCCTCCATGGCCTGTTCGGGCAGAGTTTAGTTTAGTTTTAATCATCAGTCTTCTGACTGATTTGATGCAGCACTCCTCGGATTTCTCTCCTGTCTTCCCCTGCAATATTTTCCCCCTTGAGCTCTGTCAAGCACATGTAAGCTACTTATTGATGTTTTAATTTCCTTTGATGCTGTCCCTTCTTCCTACTGAACTTTTACAAATGTTCCTCTCCTGCAGAGAACCTCGTCTTACCTTTTCACCTAATTTTCGACTTTCTCCAAAATCACAACAACTCAGACTCTTCGATTATCTTTTGCGATTTTCCCACAGTACACAATTTTCTTTTTTCACATACTGGTGTGCTCCATATTTATATTCTGGGAAATTTCTTATTCAGGATTTGACCAATGTTACGTACTTCCAGGTTTCCTAAGGCCAGGAATACACTCTCTGAGTCTTCAAATCTGCTTCTTATATTGTCCATGCTTCATCTGTCAGATGTTATCTTTCTTCCAACGCAGCAGAACTCCATCCCCACAGCTGACGTTAATTTTATCACCAATATCGTTTCTGCTGCTGCTCCTCATTATTTCGTCTTTCTCTGGTTTACTCGCAGTCAACAGTGTTTACACATTAGACTTAATCGTATTCAACAGGTCCCGCAATGCAGTGTTGCAGTTTAGGCTGTGATAACTTTATCTGACAATTTCCTCTTCGATGTGAAAATTAATACTCGAAGGGGAATCAGTATTTTCTGTGCTGCACAGCTTCAGTAAATTCAAAGAACGGCCTCATGGAACTAGCAGAGGCTCCAATAATGTGTATTTAACCGTCGGTTTCCATCAATCGACCATCTAGAAGTCACGTATTAACATTATACACTCCTGGAAATGGAAAAAAGAACACATTGACACCGGTGTGTCAGACCCACCATACTTGCTCCGGACACTGCGAGAGGGCTGTACAAGCAATGATCACACGCACGGCACAGCGGACACACCAGGAACCGCGGTGTTGGCCGTCGAATGGCGCTAGCTGCGCAGCATTTGTGCACCGCCGCCGTCAGTGTCAGCCAGTTTGCCGTGGCATACGGAGCTCCATCGCAGTCTTTAACACTGGTAGCATGTGGACGTGAACTGTATGTGCAGTTGACGGACTTTGAGCGAGGGCGTATAGTGGGCATGCGGGAGGCCGGGTGGACGTACCGCCGAATTGCTCAACACGTGGGGCGTGAGGTCTCCACAGTACATCGATGTTGTCGCCAGTGGTCGGCGGAAGGTGCACGTGCCCGTCGACCTGGGACCGGACCGCAGCGACGCACGGATGCACGCCAAGACCGTAAGTACCTACGCAGTGCCGTAGGGGACCGCACCGCCACTTCCCAGCAAATTAGGGACACTGTTGCTCCTGGGGTATCGGCGAGGACCATTCGCAACCGTCTCCATGAAGCTGGGCTACGGTCCCGCACACCGTTAGGCCGTCTTCCGCTCACGCCCCAACATCGTGCAGCCCGCCTCCAGTGGTGTCGCGACAGGCGTGAATGGAGGGACGAATGGAGACGTGTCGTCTTCAGCGATGAGAGTCGCTTCTGCCTTGGTGCCAATGATGGTCGTATGCGTGTTTGGCGCCGTGCAGGTGAGCGCCACAATCAGGACTGCATACGACCGAGGCACACAGGGCCAACACCCGGCATCATGGTGTGGGGAGCGATCTCCTACACTGGCCGTACACCACTGGTGATCGTCGAGGGGACACTGAATAGTGCACGGTACATCCAAACCGTCATCGAACCCATCGTTCTACCATTCCTAGACCGGCAAGGGAACTTGCTGTTCCAACAGGACAATGCACGTCCGCATGTATCCCGTGCCACCCAACGTGCTCTAGAAGGTGTAAGTCAACTACCATGGCCAGCAAGATCTCCGGATCTGTCCCCCATTGAGCATGTTTGGGACTGGATGAAGCGTCGTCTCACGCGGTCTGCACGTCCAGCACGAACGCTGGTCCAACTGAGGCGCCAGGTGGAAATGGCATGGCAAGCCGTTCCACAGGACTACATCCAGCATCTCTACGATCGTCTCCATGGGAGAATAGCAGCCTGCATTGCTGCGAAAGGTGGATATACACTGTACTAGTGCCGACATTGTGCATGCTCTGTTGCCTGTGTCTATGTGCCTGTGGTTCTGTCAGTGTGATCATGTGATGTATCTGACCCCAGGAATGTGTCAATAAAGTTTCCCCTTCCTGGGACAATGACTTCACGGTGTTCTTATTTCAATTTCCAGGAGTGTATTATGCTAAAGGAGTGTTCCTTGTCGTCAAATATAATACATAATTGTTTTCAGTTGCACTATCTAAATGAAATAATTATGTGCCGCCCGCAAGTTTCATGAGTTGTGCTGGATTTTCTTCTCACGGATGCTTCTTGCTGCAGCGCACACTGGGAGCAGTGTGACTGTGGAGCCACCTAGTTGCAGCTGCGACTTACTGGGCACATTGGTGGAACGTCCTCTTGCATTCACCCTTTGGGTGGAAGTAATAAGAAGTCACCTCACTCTCCATGCAGAACGCTCCTCGCTCTACCACCCCAAAGCGGCTACATGGTCCTTATCGGTGACAAGGGCGGCTACCCTCAAACACTAATGCTTTTTTGTGTAATAGTTGGGACCGATACTGGAGAAACTTCGCACACTGGACTTTCAATTACGCAGTCGCCAATGGATGAGCCAGCTGAAGTTTTATTTAGCTTCTGTGGATGGTGACTGCACGCGAATAATGGCCGAAGATGTTGTAAGATGGCAAGAACTATGCCCCTTACATGAAGTCATTAAAGATCACCAAACTCACTTTGAGCGAACAGTAGGGTTGAACAAAAACGACTGACAAGGCACAATGCATCTTGTAGAGGGTATAGTATGGATGTATTGGAATAATTCCTCCCCCCCCCCCCCCCCCCATGAACCAAAGACCTTGCCGTTGGTGGGGAGGCTTGCGTGCCTCAGCGACACAGATAGCCGTACAGTAGGTGCAACCACAACGGAGGGGTATCTGTTGAGAGGCCAGACAAACGTATGGTTCCTGAAGAGGGGCAGCAGCCTTTTCAGTAGTTGCAGGGGCAACAGTCTGGATGATTGACTGATCTGGTCTTGTAACATTAACCAAAACGGCCTTGCTGTGCTGGTACTGCGAACGGCTGAAAGCAAGGGGAACCTACGGCCGCAATTTTTCCCGAGGGCATGCAGCTTTACTGTATGGATAAATGATGATGGTGTCCTCTTGGGTAAAATATTCCGGAGGTAAATTAGTCCCCCATTCGGATCTCCGGGCGGGGACTACTCACGAGGACGTCGTTATCAGGAGAAAGAAAACTGGGCTTCTACGGATCGGAGCGTGGAATGTCAGATCCCTTAATCGGGCAGGTAGATTAGAAAATTTTAAAAAGGAAATGTATAGGTTAAAGTTAGATATAGTGGGAATTAGCGAAGTTCGGTGGCAGGAGGAACAAGACTTTTGGTCAGGTGAACACAGGGTTATAAATACAAAATCAAATAGGGGTAATGCAGGAGTAGGTTTAATAATGAATAGAAAAATAGGAGTACGGGTAAGCTACTACAAACAACATAGTGAACGCATTATTGTGGCCAAGATAGACACGAAGCCCACGCCTACAACAGTAGTACAAGTCTATATGCCAACTAGCTCTGCAGATGACGAACAAATTGAAGAAATGTATGATGAGATAAAAGAAATTATTCAGATAGTGAAGGGAGACGAAAATTTAATAGTCATTAGTCATGGGTGACTGGAACTCGATAGTAGGAAAAGGAAGAGAAGGAAACGTAGTAGGTGAATATGGATTTGGGGGGGGGGGGGGGGAAGAAATGAAAGAGGAAGCCGCCTGGTAGAATTTTGCACAGAGCACAACTTGATCACAGCTAACACTTGGTTTAAGAATCATAAAAGGAGGTTGTATACATGGAAGAAGCCTGGAGATACTGACAGGTTTCAGATAGATTATATAATGGTAAGACAGAGATTTAGGAACCAGGTTTTAAATTGTAAGACATTTCCAGGGGCAGATGTGGACTCTGACCACAATCTATTGGTTATAAACTGTAGATTAAAACTGAAGAAACTGCAAAAAGGTGGGAATTTGAGGAGATGGGACCTGGATAAACTGAACGACCCAGAGGTTGTAGAGAGTTTCAGGAAGAGCATAAAGGAACAATTGACAAGAATGGGGGAAAGAAATACAGTAGAAGAAGAATGGATAGCTTTGAGGGATGAAGTGGTGAAGGCAGCAGAGGATCAAATAAGTAAAAAGACGAGGGCTAGTAGAAATGCTTGGGTAACAGAAGAAATATTGAATTTAAGTGATGAAAGGAGAAAATATAAAAGTGCAGTAAATGAAGCAGGCAAAAAGGAATACAAACGTCTCAAAAATGAGATCGACAGGAAGTGCAAAATGGCTAAGCGGGCGTGGCTAGAGGACAAATGTAAGGATGTAGAGGCTTACCTCACTAGGGGTAAGATAGATACTGCCTACAGGAAAATTAAAGAGACCTTTGGAGAGAAGAGAACCACTTGTATGAATATCAAGGGCTCAGATGGCAACCCAGTTCTAAGCAAAGAAGGGAAAGCAGAAAGGTGGAAGGAGTATATAGAGGTTCTATACAAGGGCGATGTTTTTGAGGACAATATTATGGAAATGGAAGAGGATGTAGATGAAGATGAAATGGGAGATATGATACTGCGTGAAGAATTTGATAGAGCACTGAAAGACCAAAGTCGAAACAAGGCCCCGGGAATAGACAACATTCCATTAGAACTACTGACAGCCTTGGGAGAGCCAGTCCTGACAAAACTCTACCACCTGGTGAGCAAAATGTATGAGACAGGCGAAATGGTTGTTGGTTGGTTTAAAGGTTAAAGGGATCAAACTGCATAGGTCATTGGTCCCTTTTTCCAAAAAACTAAAATCACCCACAGAGAATAAAAAACGAACAACGGAAAAGACGGCAGACGACACAGGACAAGAAATACTTAGAGATCAGACAAAACAAATTAAAATCACACAGAGTGTGACGGTGGTTGGCCGACCATAGAGATAAAAAAGGAAAAGCCAACCATCGAGGACATATTAAAAAAAAAACAAAAAAGACACAGTTTAAAATCGGAGGCCAAAGGCCAGAATCAACACAATAAAACATAAACACTCAGATTAAATGATAAAAAACCCCTGCCCGATTAAAACGCAAAACTAAGTCCACCAAGGCAGGGCAGGGAGCGTGTCAGGCAGTGCGAACGTCTGCCTGAGCACAGCTAAAAGTGGACAGTCCAATAAAATGTGGACCACCGTCAAAACGGAGCCGCAGCGACATAAAGGTGGGTCCTCACGTCGCAATAGTTGGCCGTGCGTCATCCATGTGTGCCCAATGCGCAGCCGGCAGAGTACAACAGACTCCTTGCGAGAGACCCGCAAGGAGGAGCGCCACACACCGGTAGCCCCCTTGATGGCCCGAAGTTTGTTGCGTGAAGGCAGGGTGCGCCATTCAGTGTCCCAAAGTTCCAGAATTTTGCCGCGTAAGAACGCTCGCAAATCAGTCTCCAGGAGGCCAATGTCCAGAGATGGTGCACTGGTGGCCTCTTTCGCCAGGCGGTCAACATTTTCATTGCCGGGTATCCCAACATGGCCTGGGGTCCACAGAAAGACCACAGATCGGCCGCAACGGGCAAGAGTATGCAGGGACTCCTGGACAGCCATCACCAGACGAGAGTGAGGGAAACACTGGTCGATAGCTCGTAAACTGCTCAGGGAATCGCTACAGATAACGAAGGGCTCACCTGAGCAGGAGCGGATATACTCTAGGGCTCGAAATATGGCGACCAGCTCAGCAGTGGAAACGCTGCAGCCAGCCGGCAAGGAACGTTGTTCGGAATGGTCCCCTAGAGTTAGCGCATAACCGACACGACCAGCAACTATCGAGCAGTCAGTGTAAGCAATGCTAGAGATGGAAAGAAAGCGGCGGCGGAAGGCCTCCGGAGGGACTGAGTCCTTCGGGCCCTGTGCCAATTCCAGCTGAAGGCGAGGTCGAGCCACACACCACGGGGGTGTTCGCAGAGGTGCCCGGAAGGAGGCGGAAGAGGTAAAGCCCCAAGCCCGGAGAGAAGCTCTCGGACGCGGACCGCGATCGTACATCCAGCCCTGGGCCGACGTTCTGGAAGATGGACGTGCGACTGTGGGAATAGTAGCTGATAGGATGCCCGGGCAAGCTGAAAACATGGGCAGCATAGGCGGCCAGCAAACGTTGGCGCCGTAATCGCAGTGGAGGGACACCTGCCTCCACTATTGTACTGTCCACAGGGCTGGTACGAAAAGCACCAGTGGCAAGGCGTATCCCGCTGTGGAGGATTGGGTCCAGCACCAGCAACGCAGATGGGGATGCTGAGCCATAAGCCAGGCTCCCATAATCCAGACGGGACTGGATTAATGCCTGGTAGAGCCGTAACAGGGTAGATCGGTCGGCGCCACAGCTGGTGTGGCTCAAGCATCGCAGAGCATTAAGATGCCGCCAACACTTACTTTTAAGATGCCGAATATGAGGCAGCCAAGTCAACCGGGCATCAAAAACCACAACCAAAAACCTATGTGACTCTACCACAGCAAGAAGTTCGCCGTCAAGATAAAGCCGCGGCTCCGGGTGAACAGTGCATCGCCGGCAGAAATGCATAACGCAGGTCTTGGCTGCCGAAAACTGGAACCCATGAGCTACAGCCAAAGAATGCGCCTTACGGATAGCGCCCTGTAACTGACGTTCAGCAGCTGCAATGCCAACAGAGCTATAGTAAAGGCAGAAGTCATCAGCCTACAGGGAAGCGGAGACAGAATTTCCCACCGCTGCAGCGAGCCCGTTTATTGCAATTAAAAACAGACAGACACTGAGGACAGATCCCTGTGGTACCCCGTTCTCCTGGACTCGGGAGGAACTATGGGAGGCCGCGACTTGCACGCGGAAGGTACGATACGACAGAAAATTGCGGATAAAGATCGGCAGAGGGCTCCGAAGACCCCATCCATGAAGCGCAGAAAGTATGTGATGACGCCATGTCGTATCGTACGCCTTCCGCAGGTCGGAAAAGACAGCGACCAGGTGCTGACGGCGGGCAAAGGCAGTACGGATGGCCGACTCCAGGCTCACCAGATTGTCGGCGGCGGAGCGGCCTTTACGGAACCCACTCTGAGACGGAGCCAGAAGGCCCCGAGACTCCAGTACCCAATTAAAGCGCCGGCTCACCATCCGTTCGAGAAGCTTGCAAAGAACGTTGGTGAGGCTAATGGGGCGGTAGCTGTCCACTTCCGTTCTTGCCCAGTTTCAAAACGGGGATGACAATGCTTTCCCGCCATTGCGACGGAAACTCACCCTCGACCCAGAGACGGTTGTAAAGGTCGAGGAGGCGTCTCTTGCAGTCCACTGAAAGGTGTTTCAGCATCTGACAGTGGATGCGATCTGGCCAAGGAGCAGTATCAGGACAAGAGGCGAGAGCACTGTGAAATTCCCACTCACTGAATGGAGCATTGTAGGATACAGAATGGTGGGTGCGAAAAGAAAGGCTCCGACGTTCCATCCACTCTTTAATAGAGCGGAAGGCCAGTGGGTAATTCGCAGAAGCGGAATTTAGAGCAAAATGCTCTGCCAAGTGGTTGGCAATTACGTCGGAGTCAGTACAAACCGCACCATTCAGTGAGAGCGCAGGGACGCTGACAGGGGTCCGAAAGACATAGAGGCGTCTAATCTTGGCCCAAACCTGCGATGGAGTGACATGGATGCCAATGGTGGACACATACCGCTCCCAGCACTCCTGCTTGCGTTGACGGATAAGGCGGCGGGCCCGCGCACGCAGCCGTTTGAAGGCGATGAGGTGTTCTATGGCGGGATGTCGCTTGTGCCGCTGGAGCTCCCGCCGGCGATCTTTAATCGCTTCAGCTATCTCCGGCGACCACCAAGGCACAGTCCTCCGCCGAGGGGACCCAGAAGAAAGGGGAATGGCAGAGTCTGCGGCAGTAACGATGCTGGTGGTGACTGAGTGAACCACCGCATCAATGTCGTCATTAGGGAGAGGCCCAATAGTGGCAATGGAGGAGAACAAGTCCCAGTCAGCCTTATTCATAGCCCATCTGCTGGGGCGCCCAGAAGAGTGACGCCGTGGCAGTGACAGAAAGATCGGAAAGTGGTCACTACCACACAGGTCGTCAAGCACACTCCATTGGACAGACGGTAAGGGGCTAGGGCTGCAGATCGAAAGGTCAATGGCTGAGTAAGTGCCATGCGTCACACTGAAGTGTGTGAAGGCACCATCATTTAAAATCGAAAGATCGAGCTGCGCCAATAAATGCTCAATGGTGGCACCTCGACCTGTTGCCACTGACCCACCCCACAGAGGGTTCTGGGCGTTGAAGTCGCCCAGTAACAAGAAAGGTGGCGGCAATTGGGCTATCAGCGCAGCCAGGACATGCTTCGCGACATCACCATCCGGTGGAAGGTAAAGACTGCAGACGGTAACAGCCTGTGCCGTCCACACCCGAACAGGGACAGCCTCTGTAGCTGTTTGTAGAGGGACAGACTCGCTGTGAAGAGAGGTAAGGACATAGATGCAGACGCCACCAGACACCCTTTCATAAGCTGCCCAGTTCATATAATAACCCCGATAGCCACAGAGGGCGGGGGTTCGCATTGCTGGAAACCAAGTTTCCTGAAGAGCAATGCAGAAGAAAGGGTGGAGGCTGGTAGGTTGTCGGAGCTCAGCTAGATGGTGAAAGAAACCGCTGCAGTTCCACTGGAGGATGATATTTTCCAGGGCTGAGAAAGGCGTGAAGGGACTGGGAAGGCAGATTATGCCGCTGGGTCACCTGCTGCCTCCAATTTGGCACCTGTGCTAGTACTATCCATGGTGTCTGAGGGACCGGCGAGATCTAGGTCCTCAGTGGACACCAGAATCTCCACCTCGTCCTCAGACGCAGAGTTGGAAGGTTGCGGTGGGGTGGGTGCCACCACGAGTTCCTTGGGCTTAGAGCTCTTCTTCTTAGATTTCTCACGCTGCTCCTTGGGTTTCACTGGCTGGGAGGGCTTCACCGCTTCAGTCTCCGGGACTGAGGAGGATCGCGAAGCCCTACGACCAGCTGATTGTGGGCACTTACGCCACTGTCGATCGTCAGCCTTCCCGCTCGTGGAAACCTGGGAAGGGAGGGTCCCAAGGGACCCCTTGCCAGCGTGAGAAGCCGAAGAAGTTGGACACTTCTCCGGCTTAGAAGCGGGGACGGACGTCCCCGATGGGTGGGATGGTGTTGCTCCTGTGGTAGGAGGCGCAGGAGCAACCCGATGGGTAGAGCCCCCCACTGGCAAGGGGGCAGGAGGAGTTGTACTACTCGTCGATCCGGCCGGAATTCGCGAAACTGATGGGGCTAGCACAGGTGTTGTAGCAGCGGCGTAGGAAGATGTCATTCTCACAGGATGTAATCGGTTGTATTTCATTTTGGCCTCAGTATAGGACAGTTGGTTCAGGGTCTTATATTCCATGAATTTGCGCTCTTTCTGGAAGATTCTGCAGTCTGGCGAGCAAGGTGAATGGTGCACCCCGCAGTTGACACATATAGGAGGCGGGGCACATGGAGTATTAGGATGTGATGGGCGTCTGCAATCTCGACATGTGAGGCTGGAAGTGCAGCGGTAAGATGTATGGCCGAACTTCCAGCACTTGAAGCACTGCATCGGGGGAGGGATATAGGGCTTGACGTCACATTGGTAGACCATCACCTTGACCTTTTCCTGTAATGTATCACCCTCGAAGGCCAAGATGAAGGCACCGGGAGCAATCTGATTTTCCTTCGGAGCCCGATGAACACGCTGAACGAAATGTACACCTCGGCGCTCTAAGTTGGCGCGCAGCTCGTCATCAGACTGCAAGAGAAGGTCCTTATGGTAAATAACTCCCTGGACCATATTTAAACTCTTATGGGGTGTGATCGTAACGGCAACATCCCCCAACTTGTCCCAAGGAAGTAACCGTCGTGACTGGACAGAGGATGCCGTTTGTATCAGGACTGATCCAGAGCGCATTTTGAACAAGCCCTCCACCTCCCCAAACTTTAAATGCTCGACAAAGAACTGAGGCTTTGTGGAGAGAAAAGACTCCCCATCAGCTCTCGTACAAACTAAGAATCGGGGCGAATAACTGCTACTGCCATCCTGAGACTTATGTTCCTCCCACGGTGTGGCCAGGGACATGTGGTCCATGATCGCCGTCAGTGCAGAAAGTGGCACTGCACAGCGCAAGGTGGAAAGTGCACACAGGAACGTATCCATGCCCAAGAGATGGAGAGCGGGCAGGACTGCAATGCAACGACAAAGAAGCTGGCGAAAGGTCTGATCGCAAGATGGACACAATACACCAAGTAACGCGCCCTTCCCCAATCGGCTTGCTCTTCGGAAAAATGTTGAGAGATGGAGGTCAAACCCAACAGGGGACCATCACATCAGGCCGAAAAGTTTGAGACTCCTTTTAGTCGCCTCTTACGACAGGCAGGAATACCGGGGGCTATTCTAACCCCCGAACCCACAGGGGGAGACAGGCGAAATACTCTCAGACTTCAAGAAGAATGTAATAATTCCAATCCCAAAGAAAGCAGGCGTTGAAAGATGTGAAAATTACCGAACTATCAGTTTAATAAGTCACGGCTGCAAAATACTAAGGCGAATTCTGTACAGATGAGTGGAAAAACTGGTAGAAGCCGACCTCGGGGAAGATCAGTTTGGATTCCGTAGAAATATGGGAACACGTGAGGCAACACTGACCCTACGACTTATCTTAGAAGCTAGATTAAGAAAAGGCAAACCTACGTTTCTAGCATTTGTAGACTTGGAGAAAGCTTTCGACAATGTTAATTGGAATAATCTCTTTCAAATTCTGAAGGTGGCAGGGGTAAAATACAGGGAGCGAAAGGCTATTTACAATTTGTACAGAAACCAAATGGCAGTTATAAGAGTCGAGGGACATGAAAGGGAAGCAGTGGTGGGGAAGGGAGTGAGACAGGGTTTTAGCCTCTCCCCGATGTTATTCAATCTGTATATTGAGCAAGCAGTAAATGAAACAAAAGAAAAATTCGGAGTAGGAATTAAAATCCATGGCAAAGAAATAAAAACTTTGAGGTTCGCCAGTGACATTGTAATTCTGTCAGAGACAGCAAAGGACTTGGAAGAGCAGTTGAACGGAATGGACAGTGTCTTGAAAGGAGGATATAAGATGAACATCAACAAAAGCAAAACAAGGATAATGGAATGTAGTCGAATTAAGTTGGGTGATGCTGAGGGAATTAGATTAGGAAATGAGACACATAAAGTAGTAAAGGATGATGGTCGAAGTAGAGAGGATATAAAATGTAGACTGGCAATAGCAAGGAAAACGTTTCTAAAGAAGAAAAATTTGTTAACATCGAGTATAGATTTAAATGTCAGGAAGTCGTTTCTGAAAGTATTTGTATGGAGTGTAGCCATGTATGGAAGTGAAACATGGACGATAAATAATTTGGACAAGAAGAGATTAGAAGCCATTGAAATGTGGTGCTACAGAAGAATGCTGAAGATTAGATGGGTAGATCACGTAAGTAATGAGGAAGTATTGAATAGGATTGGGGAGAAGAGGAGTCTGTGGCACAACTTGACAAGAAGAAGGGATCGGTTTGTAGGACATGTTCTGAGGCATCAAGGGATCACAAATTTAGTATTGGAGGGCAGTGTGGAGGGTAAAAATCATAGAGGGAGACCAAGAGATGAATACACTAAACAGATTCAGAAGGATGTAGGTTACAGTACGTATTGGGAGATGAAGAAGCTTGCACATGATAGAGTAGCATGGAGAGTTGCATCATACCAGTCCCAGGACGGCCACAACAACAACATTGGAATAATTAATGTTGGGTGATGGTTTAAAAGTAATTCACGCGACATGAAAACTTTGTGGAAACACGTCAATTTACTGGAGGCTAGTCTATCCCAGGGAAGTATTCAGAGTTGACCGCAGCCAGGTGGCAGCGCTCGGCTGGGGTGCGGCGAAGGGAAGTGACAACAGGCAGCTTAGGGCAGCTGAAACTCTGAGAAAGCGGTAACGGGGAGTGGCCTCCAGCTGCCTAAAGATGAGTGATAGTGAGGGGGTGGGTGACCCCATGCTGGTGTACTGGGAAGCAGATGGAGAACTTGTACGCCCGTTGATAAATGTATGTCGTCCCATTTTCAGTGAAACATGCGAGAAAGCCGTGCAAAGCTACGGTGGAGCGGTCAACATAGGCTGAATTATGCGTGTTTGTGACTATAGCACCTTCACGCTGAATTCACGGTCTACAGAGTCTGAAGTAAATCAGATGAAGAGCGACAGAATGAAATATGCCGGCCTCTGAAGGGAACATAGGACCAAGGCTTCTGAAGTACTCTCCTGGGAGTCAGAATTTCGGAAAAATTGGTGTTTTATGCAGATGCTAACCTTGATGGGTGGCCTGGGAGGAGCTAAATAGCAGTTGAGAGGAACGGAAATTTTGTGGGAATTTGCTCACTTTCCAGAGCAGGCATTGGTCGGTGCTGGGAAGCGATGCATAATTAATGCGACTTGCGCTGCAATTGGCGTAAGTGATTTTGTTGGAGGGGAAACCAAGGCGAAGAGCGGAATGGCAGAAGTCCCCAGAGAGGTCTTCCATTCCCAGCTTGCCTAGAGTGCGGATGTGGCACTCTTTACTCATCTTGCCTGAGAGAGAGTGAGCATCTCTGCAGTTTAGGACTTATCAAACGGAACGATTGAGCTTGGAGATAGAAAGGTTTCATTCAGCCATGTACTGAGCAAGATAACTAGGAGTGAATAGACGAGCACAGCCTTGCAGCACCACGAGGCCGGCTGACGTCCGCACAACGATGGCGCCCCGCCACGCTGAATTCGATGATATTGCGCCCGCTCCGACTTGAGTTAGGCTCTGATTAATTTGTTGAATCACGTCGGCAAAGTTTCCACGAGTGTTTCATGGGCCGTTTTATTTTCAACATTTGCATCTGGTGTTCAATAGCTGAATATAACATCAATGTGCACCCCTTTTTAATTAAAAGGGATCAATTCTGAATCAATTAATGTCAACACTGCCACCGCAGTTCAATCAGTAGTCACAGGGCCTTATTACTTTCTTTGCGTTATCCGATATTGCGGCAGTTTTGCACTCTCTGTCGATCTGTTAGTCAATTAGCTAGGGTGAACACATGCCAAAAGCAGATAAGTGACGGGTGGGGTGTTACAATGTCTTTGTGTAAACCACATTGACTCGTTGCAGTTGCCTGAGGTTTAGTGAGAGTAGCCTATTTCGATGAATAAGAATGATGTTGAGTTGTATAAGACAGACATGTAATGATATTTGTCGCTATTTGAACTGGATAGAGGACTCTAATAAGATCGTGTTGTTCGTTGTTTGATTAGACTGTGATGACAAAAGTCATGGGATACCTCTTAATATTGTGTCAGACCTCCTTTTGCCCAGCGTAGTGCAGCAACTCATCAAGTAGTTGGAAGTCTCCTGCATAAATATGGAGCCATGGGGACTCTGTAGCTGTCCATAATTGCGAAAGTGTTGCCAGTGCAGGATTTTTTTGCACGAACTGACCTCTCGATTACATGCCACAAATGTTTAATGGGATTCATCTCGAGCAGACTGGCTGGCCAAAGCATTGACTCGAACTGTCCAGAATGTTCGTCAAACCAGAAGCGGACAGTTGTGATTGGGTGAAATTTGCATCTTTCTTTGGGAACATGAATGGCTGAAGATTCTCTCCAAGTAGCCAGACATAGCGATGTGCAGTTAGCGATAGATTCAGTTCGACCAAAGAACCCAGTCCATTCCATTCCATGTAAACAAGCCCTCACCACCATCTCCAGACATAACGATGTGGGCGATTGGTTCTAAGCGCTTCAGTCGGGAACCGCACTGCTGCTACGGTCGCATGTTCGAATTCTGCCTGGGGCTTGGATATGTGTGATGTCCTTAGGTTAGTTAGGTATAACTACACTCCTGGAAATGGAAAAAAGAACACATTGACACCGGTGTGTCAGACCCACCATACTTGCTCCGGACACTGCGAGAGGGCTGTACAAGCAATGATCACACGCACGGCACAGCGGACACACCAGGAACCGCGGTGTTGGCCGTCGAATGGCGCTAGCTGCGCAGCATTTGTGCACCGCCGCCGTCAGTGTCAGCCAGTTTGCCGTGGCATACGGAGCTCCATCGCAGTCTTTAACACTGGTAGCATGCCGCGACAGCGTGGACGTGAACCGTATGTGCAGTTGACGGACTTTGAGCGAGGGCGTATAGTGGGCATGCGGGAGGCCGGGTGGACGTACCGCCGAATTGCTCAACACGTGGGGCGTGAGGTCTCCACAGTACATCGATGTTGTCGCCAGTGGTCGGCGGAAGGTGCACGTGCCCGTCGACCTGGGACCGGACCGCAGCGACGCACGGATGCACGCCAAGACCGTAGGATCCTACGCAGTGCCGTAGGGGACCGCACCGCCACTTCCCAGCAAACTAGGGACACTGTTGCTCCTGGGGTATCGGCGAGGACCATTCGCAACCGTCTCCATGAAGCTGGGCTACGGTCCCGCACACTGTTAGGCCGTCTTCCGCTCACGCCCCAACATCGTGCAGCCCGCCTCCAGTGGTGTCGCGACAGGCGTGAATGGAGGGACGAATGGAGACGTGTCGTCTTCAGCGATGAGAGTCGCTTCTGCCTTGGTGCCAATGATGGTCGTATGCGTGTTTGGCGCCGTGCAGGTGAGCGCCACAATCAGGACTGCATACGACCGAGGCACACAGGGCCAACACCCGGCATCATGGTGTGGAGAGCGATCTCCTACACTGGCCGTACACCACTGGTGATCGTCGAGGGGACACTGAATAGTGCACGGTACATCCAAACCGTCATCGAACCCATCGTTCTACCATTCCTAGACCGGCAAGGGAACTTGCTGTTCCAACAGGACAATGCACGTCCGCATGTATCCCGTGCCACCCAACGTGCTCTAGAAGGTGTAAGTCAACTACCCTGGCCAGCAAGATCTCCGGATCTGTCCCCCATTGAGCATGTTTGGGACTGGATGAAGCGTCGTCTCACGCGGTCTGCACGTCCAGCACGAACGCTAGTCCAACTGAGGCGCCAGGTGGAAATGGCATGGCAAGCCGTTCCACAGGACTACATCCAGCATCTCTACGATCGTCTCCATGGGAGAATAGCAGCCTGCATTGCTGCGAAAGGTGGATATACACTGTACTAGTGCCGACATTGTGCATGCTCTGTTGCCTGTGTCTATGTGCCTGTGGTTCTGTCAGTGTGATCATGTGATGTATCTGACCCCAGGAATGTGTCAATAAAGTTTCCCCTTCCTGGGACAATGAATTCACGGTGTTCTTATTTCAATTTCCAGGAGTGTAGTTTCTAAGTCTAGGGGACTGATGACCTCAGATTTTAAGTCCCATAGTGTTTAGAGCCATTTGAACCATTTTTTTCATGGTACCCTGGACATTACAAAAGACGGGACATGGTTCTTAATACGGTGTATGATCACCGTGGAAGGGTGCTCCTATGCCGGACGTAAGGCTGATACGGAGTTCTTATGGTAGGGCGTTCCATTTCTCAGCCATTGCGGTTGAAACTGGATGTTCGTTGGCGCATGTCGACGTGCTGCAGCGTGTTCCCACAACGTGTCTTACACGTGCTCGATGGAATTTAAGTTGGTGGAATGGGCAAGCCAGTCCATTTATGCGAATATCCTCTCATTCCAAGAGCTCACCCACCTGCACTGTTCGATGCGGTTGCGCATTCTCACGCATAAAAATGAGGTCAGGGACGAATGGACGCCTGAACAGACCCACATAGGGGAGGAGTATAGCGTCACAGTAACGTTGAGTGGTGAGGGTGCCGTGTACAGTGTTGGACGTTCCTGCACATGGCGAGAGATGGGAAACCGTAATGCACTCAGAACCATTGCCAAGCATGATCGTTATGGTGGTCCAGGTGTTATGTGGTGGGGAGGAATACTGTTCCATGGACATACATGGACATACAGTTATACAAATCTCTGAAGAAGCTGCACTCATCGGCCAATGTTATTGTGACACTTTCACCATGTTCGTCTTTTCAGGGGTGCTCACGGTCATGACTTCATTTTTGTGGATGACAATACATTATCGCATCGAACATCTCAGGTGGGGGAGCTGTTGGGACGAGAGGATGCAAGGAGAATGGAAATCGAGGACGTGCGGGATGCGATGGGGAGACAAAAAATGGAAGATTGGGTTTAACGTTCCGTCGACATCGAGATCATTAGAGACGGAGCACAAGTTCAGATTGTGTCAAAGATGGGGAAGGAAATCGGCAGTGCCCTTTCAAAGGGCGAGTCAAATGTGCTAACCTCTGCGCCACCTCGTTCGGTGCGACAGGGAGATGCACTACAGAAGGCCACACGCACGAATGACCATCCAGCGGTTGTCAACAGCGCTGGTGGAGGAATGGAACGACGTACTGTAAGTAGGCTGTTTAGGTTTTTATGTTGGTAACGCCACGTAGCGCTCTGTGTGAAAATCAATGACTGTGCTGTGTGCAGTCTGTGGCTGGTTGGACTCATTGTTGGAGTGTTCGCTTGTGTAGTGTCGGGCAGTTGGATGGGAACAGCGCGTAGCGTTGCGCAGTTGGAGGTGAGCCGCCAGCAGTGGTGGATGTGGAGAGAGAGACGCCAGAGTTTCGAGAGCGGACGATCTCGACGTGTGTCCACCAGAAAAATGAAATTTGTATAGATGGGTGTGATGAATTTATAGATATATATGACGACTTTTGAATATTAATAAGGTAAATACATTGTTGGTTCTCTATAAAAATCTCTCATTTGCTAACTATGCCTATCAGTAGTTAGTGCCTTCATTAGATAGAGACTTTTATTTAGCTGGCAGTATTGGCGCTCGCTGTATTGCAGTAGTTCGAGTAACGAAGATTTTTGTGAGGTAAGTGATTCATGAAAGGTATAGGTTATTGTTAGTCAGGGCCATTCTTTTGTAGGGATTATTGAAAGTCAGACTGCGTTACCCTAAAAATATTGTATGTCAGTTTAGTGATGATCACAATAAGTAAAGAGAGAAATGTCTGAGTACGTTCAGTTTTGCTGAACTGTTTGAAAATCAATTAACGTAAGAGGTTTACCAGCACAGTCATTCTTTAATTTTTCTAAGGGGACGTTCCACTACTACAACAACTCCTAACCAGCCTTGTTTCCAGAATTGAAACACGTTGCAGAGTATGCCTTACTGTTCGTTGTGATGAGATAACCAATCAAGAACCATGTCCCTCCTTTTGTAGTATACAGGGGACCATCATGAATCGTGTTCAATAAAAATATCACATATTTCAGTTACCTTATGTACTTCAATGTAGCGGTTCTTTCTGCCTTTGGTCCAAGTTTCATCACGGTATTTTTCTTGGCAGGGAAAGTAACATTTGTCCTTACGTTTTTCAAAGAAGTGTATAGTGCGTATTCATCCGTTTAATATGTATTCTATAGTATTTATAACTATTTCAGTTAGATGCTGCAACGTATGTGACGCCTTTAAGCTGATGTAATGTTAGAATAAATGCACATTAGAGCCGTTTCTGCCAGTTCCATGACGCCACCCATCTCGTGGCCTAGTGGCTAGCGTTACTGCCTCTGGATCATGGGGTCTCGGGTTTGATTCCAGCTGGGTTGGTGATTTTCTCTGCCCTGGACTGGGTGTTTGTGTTGTCCTCATCATTTCATGATCCTCATCATAATCATCATCCGTCACAGTGGCTAGATTGGATTGCGTAAAAAAATTGGACTGTGTAAAAATTGGGACTTTGTATGGGCGCTGCCCCACAAACCATCATCCATGATGCCGTTCTTCGAAGAGAGATTACCAAATTTTGAGATGAAGGGAGTAGCAGAAGTAAAAATCTTAGAATATACAGGCTGAATGATCAACCACTAGTTAATGGCACATTTGGTGCTCCGAATACGCAGAAATAGAGAAATCCTCACCGTGCAGAACGCAGTAGCGGACTGAGCCAGAGCAGTTACGGTACTGTGTGAAAGATGCGAAGAATGAAAGGAGAAGAATCATAAGAAACTGTCTCATTACGCAAACCATTTACTTGTCAGAAATGTACATTAAACAAAATGCTTAATCAAACCAACAAGTCTTAAGGTCAAAGCTGAAGATAATGGAAAACTATTCATTGCCCAATTCTGGCGGTCAGTTCTTTGGCAGCAGTCCTAAATGGGTAAATGTCGCAGTTACGATCACAGTCATAAGTATTCTAGAGACACGAGCGAAAGGGTTCATGCGGTTAGGAGCAACAACTAATACAGTTTATGCTGACAGAGTACGTTATGAAACGAGGTACCTATCAAGAATGCTTTATGAGGAGTATTATCCCGAAGAGAAAGCATTTTCATCTGCCTTGCTTCTAAACTGTCAAAGCGATGTTTATGCAGGGCTTCAAAAGACGGAGCGTACCTTGTTCCTTGCGAGCATGAACATATTTACAGAGTCGCAGCCGAACTTTCCATGGCACTGGATCTTCTGCCCAACGTCAGGCACCGTGCTCAAAGAAGGCCATCTTCTCCCTCCCCCCCCCTCCCCCTCCCACCTCTCCCCCCTCCCCCAACTTCCCCGTCACCCTTCCAAGGATATTCTCGCTGCACAACGGGGTGCTTTGTGCTTCCTTTCCTGACTTTGCTTTGCCCTCTATTACTGCATCCCGTTTAGTTCTTTTTCAGTTGTGTCAAAATGAAAAATCCTAGTAACAAATCAACTGGTAATTTATTGGAGATGGTACAGTTTTGCTGTGAACGGTCAAAATTAATTGTACTAAGAACATCAAAATTAACAAACCACGTAGTGAATACACAAGCAGTTTCAGACTTTAATGGGTAGTAACCAAATTGCTCCAAAAAAAGGTAAGCTCCGTTTCTAGCTCCTCCTGTCTGAAGACTTATCTACTGACACTTTAACCTTCCTTGCCTGAGGTTTACTTTGAAATATGAGCTAATGTCATGAACAGTCCACTTCTACTTACGAGTGCCGCACAAACTTCCTATTCATACTGGATATATGTATCCACTGCATCAGCACGCTTACGTGTTAAGATAACATCTGTATTGTGGAGATGCGGAGCAAACAAAGATGCTGGAATGACAGACCTCACTGCTCCATTTACGCTCTCCTCACAGATATCACTCGACAAATTTTCACAAACGCGTCATAACAGGAGTAGCAAAAAAAAAAGGTGGTACAGTGTGTCCCCGAGAGCACAGTTGTTACATTTCTAGTATAGATATAGGATGATTTATAGGAAGGTGCTCATTGTCGCAAATAGCATCTGATGATAAAATAATATACGACATACAGCACGACAACAAAGCAGTCTGGGACGTCATTAAACAAGAAACAAACCTGGGGTATAAAGTAATAAATGATCCACACTAGCTAGAAAACTTAGTGAATGGGCGTTTTAAAGTACAACAGAGAAATTACAACAATTCCCAAACAATGTAACATTTGTAAATAATTATACACTGTATGCACTAACTTAACATGAAGTCAGTAAAACTGTTCAAAAAAAAAAAAAAAAAAAAAAAAAGAAAATAGGACGAAAGCTTACATCAAGTAACAATCTGTATGCTGAATCAACGCAAAGAGAGTATATAAGCTCCCTTAACTAACTCATAAGGCATTACCATCAGGAAACGATCCAGAGTATTTAAAACATACTTCTGCTAAAGAAAGACATTGCAGAAGACCAACAACAGCACAGGTCCATTTTCTGCTGTTATAATCCCCGAAAATAATTGAATCAGTTATGAAAGTCAGATCAATGAATTACTCGAACACATACAACCTCCTAATGAATTGCATTTTGGGTTCCAATGTGTACGAGGTACAGAATAATCCACAACACAGCTTCCGAATGTGGTATTTGGTGTTCTTGGCAAGGATGAGTGTGTCACAGGAACATCATATATTTTATGCTTCTTATACTATTTTTCATAAGATTCAATTACATAAGCTTGAACCATTAGTGATAAGAGGTACAGCTAATTGATTCCGATTATAAATGGCAGATAGGATACAAAGAGTGCAGATAACACTAACCTCGAATAATGCTAAATTTTAGTGAAACAAATTCCACAACAAAAATATATAAATATAGGACCAGTACTTTTCCTAATTTACTTCACTGACTTTCCGAATACCATTAGTAACGGAGAAAAAATTCTCATTCCTGGCGATAGCAATACTATAATCACCGAGAAAACGAGAGAATTTCTGCAGAGAAAGCAAATGAAACTCTGAAAGAACTTTACAACTGATCAGTATCAAACTCTGAAAGAACTTTACAACTGATCAGTATGCAATAAAGTTACATTGAGCAAAAGGAAAGCAAACGTCGTAAAAATGACTGTGTAATTAAATGTAGATGGTACAGCTATACTGTATAATAAACAAAATTTTCTGGAGTTCTCAGCTGAAATGGTGTGAACACTGACCGATGCTTGCAAACAAAATGTCGCCATTACCATTTTCTTTTGGTTACATTCCATTCTAACTTACACTCAATTTTTAGGCGTGAAATCCCTTTCAGGAGAACAAATGCAAAAAAAGGATGAAAACAGATTTCAAACTACCTAAAAGGGCCATAAGAATAATAATCAGTGAAAAAAACTAATCCGGCTCATTGTAATGATCTGATCAAAATATTGGAGATTTGTCCCACGTGAGTGCATTTACCAATCAGTTACGTACATCAAAAATAGCCTTGATAAACTACTGTACAGACAGCTCTGTTCATGATCATCAGGCAAGATAGAGACTGAACTTACATTTACCAAGAATGAATATATATAAAAAACAAAGAATATCATTTTTATCAAGGAATAAAATTTTGCAATAAATTGTGTGAGGATATTAAAGAGATTATTAGAACGAACTTATTAAAAAAAACAGTTAAAAGTGCCTGTTAAGCCATACATTCTATGCAGTAAAGATAACTTAGATAACCCAGAGTATGAACATGGTAAAAAGTGTAACACAATTAAATAATAATAATAATAATAATAATAATAGTAACCATAGTAACCCCGCTGTTACCAGTCTCAAGCCCGGGGACTCGTCTACCAAGCGACGGGGAGGAAGGAGGGGGAGGAAGAGGAGGAGAAACAACCTTGTTAAAAAGCCTAGGACCATCTGGCTCCGGATGGTAGTATACTGTGAGGGCTCCCGCCTAGGATTACAGGTGAAACCCAGCCAACGGTGTCGAAGGCGGAAGAGGAAGTCTGATTTAATTCCAAAGGTGGAAGAACGAAAGAGCGTGTTAGAGTGAACCACGAACAAAAAATCAAATTTCGCAGTAACAATCCAATCTTATCATGGAATTCAATTCGTTACTTTGTGTGTAATACAATGTCAGTAGCAGTATAGAAAGTCTGCAGAATGAATGCACTACCCCAGGTAGTAACCCGAGAGAGAAATTCGCCATTGCGTCACACAATGCATTGGGACCAAGTGTTCTGTGGAGTCCCAACAACTGCAGTGAGAGGGTTGAATTGGAGCAGCCTTGGAATCCTACAATAAAATTTGTAAATAAATTCTTTGTAGGCACATTAAATGTAAATACTCTAATCAAGACTGGTAAGCAAAAAGAACTAGAAATACTTTTAGAGAAAAACAAAATTCAAATTTTAGCAGATTAAGAAATAAGGTTCCTTGATGAAAATGTAGTAGATACTTGTACCTACAGAATCTTCAAAGGCAAACCAGCAGTCAAAATTGTGAACCAGATGCCATTATTGGTTATAGCTTTCTATGTTCATGAAAGTATAAAAGGAAATGTAACAGAATTTAAATCCACCTCAGAGAGAATATATTTCCTATCAGTTAACTGCAAATATATATATATATATATATATATATATATATATATATATATATATATATATTAATTGCCATGTACCAGTGAATGAGGACAACAGGAAAAATCCACAAAAAACAGAGGAATTCTAGGATCTTTTAGAAACTGAGATATCTAATATTCCGAAGATGAGCACCATATTACTATTAGGAGACGTCAATTCACAAATAGGCAGAGGAAAGAAAGTTAGAAATGTAGTAGGACACTACACAGGCATAGAAGAATCAATGCAAATGGTATGATACTAATCAGTAAGCAACTCCCAAGAAAAGCTAAAACGTGGACATTTCCCAACCCAATGTCTGGAGAATTTCAGTTAGATCATGTGGCTATTCCGCAAAAAAGTACAATGGAAATTATGAATAAGAAAGTGGTAAGGAACGGCGATTTTGATTCTCATTATTACCTCCCTAAAATTAAAGTCAAAGTCCTACCTAATAAAGAACAAAGAAAATCAGAAAGGTTAATAACATATAATACGGACATACTTGCTATAACAGAAGAATGAATTAAAAACTATCAAGACAAAATTAAAGTGGCTAAACATGGCAACTGGCAAGAAATATCCAAAACAATAATGCAGCAAAAAGAACAGTAGGGTCAATAAAAATAAAAGGAAAATATTGCGGCATGAAATACGCAAAGAAGCCGTAGCAGAGAGGAGTAAAAAATGGGAAAAATAGAAATGCTCAATGAAAATTGAAGATTATGATCAATTTAAAGAACAAAGAAAGGGAACAGCCAGGTTAGCCAGAAATACCAAACGAGCCTTTGAAAAGGAGAAGCTTTTGGAAATAGACAAACATTTTGTAAAAAATAATACTCGTGAAAAAAATGGTAAAATTGGGTTAAGCAACACTGAAAATTGAAAGACCAGCAAGATATTTTCATCAGTTTCTGAACTGTCTTGAACCAAGTCATAAATTGGAATTCTCAGGTGTTAGTGAAAATTTGAAACAAGATTTACCACCACTTATAGAAGAAATTCAAGAAGTAATTAAACCCTCAAAAATAACAACGCTAGTGGAGAAGATTCTTTTACAGCTGAATTTTTGAAGTGTTCCTTGCCAAATGTAGCAAAGGAGTTAAATTTCCTCTTTGAAGAACCTGGAAAACAGAAAAAATCCCAGAGGAATGGAAAGTTACCTTGATACATCCACTCCACAAAAATGGTAATAGACAGGATGTAATTAACTACAGAGGAATCTCTCTACTGCCAGTAGCGTATAAGGTATTTTCCAAGATTTTAAGTAACATAAGAGCAAGACTCGTCAGTCATTTCGGTGAATATCAAGATGGTTTAAGAAAAGAAAGGTCATTCTCACAACAAATATTTAATTTCAAGTCAGTACTTCGCCACGTATTACTTAATTCGAATGACATCGTAGTTATGTCTATAGATTTCAAGAAGGCTTTTGACTCTGTTGGCAGAGAAACTACGATAGATAAAATAATTCGAGAATTTGGCGTAAAGTCAAAATTGGCAAATATAATCCTTGAAACACTTACAGATACAGTCTTTAAAGTAAAATTTATGGGAGAAATTTCGCAGCCTTTCAAAATAAAAGCAGGTGTACGACAAGGTGAAGGCCTATCCCCAATTCTTTTTAATAGTGTGTTAGAGAACTCAGTGAGAATTTGGAACGAAAAGCTTAATGAAGTTGCCTATAAGGTTAGGAAGAGGAAGCAAAAAGATGGAATTCTACTGTCTTGCATTTGCAGATGATTTTGCTATACCTCCGAAGACATATGCAAAAACCATTAAATCTTCTGGAAGAAATAGTCAACAGAACTGGCTTAAGAATTTTTGCAGAAAAAAGTAAATTT
The DNA here is from genome assembly GCF_023898315.1 of Schistocerca nitens. Classification (NCBI taxonomy): domain Eukaryota; kingdom Metazoa; phylum Arthropoda; class Insecta; order Orthoptera; family Acrididae; genus Schistocerca; species Schistocerca nitens. The sequence goes on along the minus strand of NC_064620.1, from coordinate 168,200,745 downwards.
GAAACTAACGTTAAGGTTCCTCCAACATTTCTGAAAACAGATGAAGGCCAAATGGAGAGGTAAAAAAATTCAAATATCTATGGGAGATAATCGAAGAAAAATGTTTTGGAAAAATCTGCAATAGAGGAAAAGTTGCATAAAATGGGGAGAGCATATGGTATCACCAAAGACCTCTATAATATAAAGTGCCTATCAAAAATGCAAAAATAAGGCATTACAAAACAATAGTGAAACCAGAATACCTTTATGGATCCGAATGGTCAGCATTAATCTATAATTTAGATAAATTATAAGTACTATAAAGGAGAATCATAAGGTAAATATTAGGGCCACGAAACACAGCAGAAGAAGTAATGCTGAAATATACCAAAATATTTTCTCTATTTTCAACGTTATGAGAAAAAGAAGACCCATGTTTTTTGGACATTTATTTCGAATGCAAGACACTAGATTAACTAACGAGAGTTTCAAATATTTGTGGGCTAAGAAGTCCACAACAAACTGGGTCAACCAAGTAAAAAAGGATTTAGAAAGAAACAATGTAGAAACATCTATCCTTTCTGCCTTATTTGATCTTATGTCTCCAAATCTCTCTTAAATTCTGTTTCTAATACTGGATCCCCTGTCTCTTCTAAATCGACTTCTGTGTCTCCTTCTATCACAGCAGACGTATCTTCCCCCTCATAGAGGCCTTCAGTGCATTCCTTCCACCTATCCGCTCTCTCCTCTGCGTTTAACAGCGGAGTTACAGTTGCACTCTTAATATTACCACCTTTACTTTTAATTTCACCGAATGTTGTTTTGACTTTGCTATATGCTGAGTAAGTCCCTCCAACAATTATTTGTTTTTCGATTTCTTCACATTTTTCACGCAGCCATTTCGTCTTAGCTTCCCTGCACTTCCTGTTTATTTCGTTCCTTGTATTCGTTAATTCCGCTGACCATTTTTGTACTTCCTTCTCTCATCGATCAACTGGAGTATTTCTTCTGTTACCCGTGGTTTCTTCACAGTTACCTGCTTTGTACCTAGGTTTTTCTTTCCAGCTTCTGTGATTGCCCTTTTTAGGGCTATCCATTCCTCTTCAGTTGTACTGCTTACTGAGATATTCCTTATTGTTGTATCTATAGCCTTAGAGAACTTCAAGTGTATCTCGTCATTCCTTAGTACTTTCGTATTCCACTTCTTTGTGTATTTATTCTTCCTGATTCTTGAGCTTAATCTTCATCGCGAGTAAATACTGATCTGAGTCTACATCTGCTCCTGGGTACGCCTTACAATCCAACATCTGATTTCGGAATCTCTGTCTGACGATGATGTAATCTAACTGAAATCATCCTGTACCACCCTTTTCCAAGAATACATCCTCCTGTTAGGATTCTTGAACAGAGTATTCGCTATTACTAGCTGATATTTATTACAGGACTCAATTAGTCTTTCTCCTCTCTCATTCCTTGTATCAAGCCCATACTCTCCTGTAACCATTTCTTCTACTCCTTCCCCTAAAACTGAATTCCAGTCCCTCAGCATTGATAGATTTTCATCCCCCTGTACGTACATCTTCTGCTTACTACGTCGGCATGTATACCTGAACTCTCGCTTTTGGTGCTGGTTTAGTGTCGATTCTGATACGAAGAATCCTATCACTGAACTGTTCACAGTAACACACTCTCTGCCCTACCTTCCTATTTGTACTGGTAGATACGACAGCTTGGCTGTGGAAGTGGAAGGGTAGCCCACAACATAGACAGACAACAGTATTCACAATTACAAGCACCCAAGGTTTAATGATCTTCCAGCAATAAAGGCTCTTAACAAATCTCAATTAAGCAATCACATAAACTTGGTTACAAACATATGTTAACCTTCAACCAGTGAATAACCCCAATAAGAATTACCAATCAATAAAACGTAGATAAAAGACTGCTTTACAAGAATGCTTAAATTAAGTAAAATCATGTAAGCTAAGTTACAAATTTTATGTTAAGCTTCAACAGGTGAATAATCCCAATAAAGAATTCTCATTTAAATAAAACATAGACAGGAAAATGCCTTACCAAAATGCTTGAATTGTGTAAAATCATGAAAAGCTTTTCTCACAAACTACTTAGGAATTTACAGCAAATAAACACGTTTGATCTGTTTAACCAGAAGGTAACTGCCAAGCCCAAGCGACCGAAGCCACTCAGAGCGGACGACCGCCCCAACGCTGGTCATAAACCGACATCGTCACGGCCCAGTGGCCACCGTGCTAAAACAGACTAACGTTTCGGTAAGCGACCGACAGCAACACAGGAGTAACAGTGACTGAAAGTCGGCGTACGCCCTACGATACACGGCACACCCTGAAGCGGGAGCAGGCAGAGCTGACTAGCGGCCGCCGGCCGGAGTGGCCGTGCGGTTCTAGGCGCTACAGTCTGGAACCGAGCGACCGCTACGGTCGCAGGTTCGAATCCTGCCTCGGGCATGGATGTGTGTGATGTCCTTAGGTTAGTTAGGTTTAATTAGTTCTAAGTTCTAGGCGACTGATGACCTCGGAAGTTAAGTCGCATAGTGTGCGAGGTGCCGGGGCTAGCAGTGTGTTTATCACTAAATTCTATTAGAATCCACATATGTCAATCATGCTCTAAGCCCCCCCTATTCTAACTCCGACTTTTGCTGTTGCACAAGGATAAGAAAAATACGCGAACTGACCCTAATCAACCCTGCCAGTGGAGTAGAAGAGAGTTTGGCACCTGCAATAATTTAATTTGATAAATAAGTTAAATAAACAAAGGTTTCATTAGCATAGTGAGGAATGATAGGGTTGCTCTATCGATTAACAGAATGAAAGTTCTGTCCAAAATAACAATAGGATTTATTAAGACTAATCACAAAATAATAAACAAAAACACAAACATTTACAATAAATCAAATTGGCTCAAATTTGATACTCATACAAACACTGTAAAGGTGAAGTTGTCCCTGAACTAGATTGTGAGGTTTAAGACGAAGTGGTATGTGGAGCCAAATTCCTTGCCACTCAAATCTGAAGGGAGACAGACAGCTAACCTAACAATAATTGCTGCTACTCAAGACAGAACACAGAAAAAAAACGAACAGGCGCGCTCTGCTGAGCTCTGATTATCACCTAGGAAAATCCCTATCTGCCGGTGCTGCGGACATACATTACCAAAACTGTCTTCTTGGCTGCCAGAACACGATCTGGCGTACCGCAGGCGAGGGCTGGTTGCTTCGACGTCCTCGACCGAAAGGCGACTGCCGACTCCCCTGAGCACCCGTACAGGCCGAACACACAACATTCCCGCCCCCACGACAGTGGCCGTGGTTACGTACCAATCAGCAACCCGAAAACCGGCGGAAATTCCACTCCATTGCCGGAGCACTACCATTCCACCAATGGAGATTCTTGGCGCCAATTTCTGTGCTGATTTTGCTACGTCACGGCGCTATGCCCTGAGCAAACCAATCACCGTTACTATTTTGCAGAAAGTGCGGGAATTTTCCCGCCACAACTGCCTGGGTACACAAGTCATTCCCACGCCTCGCTGGTAGCCCGCCAGAAAGTGTTTTCGCTAAGTTTCTCCGAAGTAACGGAACCTCTAGCCCAGCCGCTACTTCACACCCCAGCGGGCGTGTCTCTTGACAATGTCGGCGTCTGCAAAGCATTCACTCGACTGCCTCACACACGTCGGCTTAACCCGCCTGTCACCGGACCACCCGGGTGACGAGAGACGCTGCGTGGGAAGTCCGCGTGTGAAGGAATAGCGTCTTCCCACCGCATGCAAATAGAGAGGAGAGTCGTAAGATAGAAATATGAGAGGGGGCTCATGCCACCTCTCATAGCCCCTACGCCATTTTAGATTGTAATTGGTGAGCGGTTGGCTCACTTAGGAGCAAGGTAGTGAGTCAATCGCCCAAGAACAATCTCGCAACTGGCTCCAAATGCCGCACTCTATAAAGAAAATCACTGCAACTGAAAAATGCAGCTCATAGAGGGAGGATTATTTATGATGTAGCCAACTTCACCTTCTTAATATGGAACACTAACACTCACATCACACATCCATACCCAGGGAGCCCCTTCCAAACACCGATTCACGCAGACATTCACGCTCTAAATATGGCCCGGGCATCTGAGCCAAATATGGAGCAGTTTATTCTTTACAATCAGAGTTGGAGTGCTCCGCAATTAAATGCCCAAGATGTTACAACAATTTTAATCATTAAACTAACCTGAACTCACTCACACATGATACTATATAAGTTAACAATCTCTTTGTGAGTTCTCAGAATCTAGTTACAACCTCCGATTCATTCTGTCTCCCTGCAGCAAGAATAACCTTTACAAAATGTTCCCTGAACTGATGGTCCATTCACAATGACAGTGGTGGTATCTGCTTCAGTTTATGGGGACTTCAGGCACACTGTTTGCATACACACAACAATAAACACAAAATACAAAAAAAAACATGGTGTGGAGAACAATACAGTAATCTGTAATAAGAATTACAGTGCAAAACACAAACGCATACAAGGTATAACCTACATTACAAAAACAACATAAGAGAAATAAATTTAAGAAAAAAAACAAGGTTCATGGGGCATCAAATTGTGCGTGCACATTGCACAAAGTTCACGACTGTGCTGAGAATGAGGCACTAAATCACATTGTTAGAAATATCCGTGGCACTTCACTAATTCCACAGTACTGACATCACATAAGGCTAAACGTCGGGTGTTTTTGCTACGTTGTGGCAACAGCAATAGGGAGTTCTGGAGTGTCTGCAGTACGCTGTTGAGATTGTAGTCAGACCCACGCATATGATCACGGCAGTACGGTAGGAAGACACAGTGATAGGCTCTCCTCACGTCGATTAATTGTCTCTGAGGTCTACTCGTTGGGATACATCACTAGTCTAGGTCTCTTCTCTCGCTGGACAGAACTTTACGTTTCCCAATATTGCAGTTCGACGAGGGATGATGGCACGTGGAGTGACTCCACAAGTGTGTGATGTCATCCATACAGGATCGAACTAGGAGCGACTATTGTTAAAACTGCTCTCTAATAGAGAGGAGAAGTAAGAAATGAGACCATACATTTGTTAGTGTGGCACGATACTGCTTTGTGTATGCAGATCGGCCAATGCTAGTGAGTTGTAAAAACCCAAACAGGTGAGTATAGAGCGTCCCTTTCTGTCCTGAGGCACATGAGGCGCAGGTTCTGACACGATATGTGATCTTCTTCCTGTACTCACGACAAGGTGGTCTGCCGCAGGGAATCCCTCCAAACGGCTGCCGCGTCCGGAGAGCTAGCAGGCTATCGCGTGTGGGTCGCGTGTCAGTGTCAACGGCCAGCCCCACTTTCGCTTGTGGCCTGGCGAGGGTCCCGCGTAATCCCTCAGGTATGTGGCCGGGTGACTGTCAGCCTGTGGACCGGATGTTCTCGCCCTTCACGTCAGGTGGGGAGCTGACGCTCTTTTCTTGCAGGTAGCCATAGACCTCTTGTTCCCGCTCCGGCCGGCCTCCGCATTGCCACGATCCTCGTCATCTGCACAATTCTTACAAAAATCTTATGCCTAACTTTTTTCCATGACCTTCTATGTTATAATAAATTTACATAATGAAACATTGATGGTCTGTCATTTCAGACACTCTTATTTTACTTTTATAGTTATTAATCTATGGCAATCATTATAACATCTAATCTAGACATGGAAATAATTTATCTTGATATTTGTGTAGAGACCGATCTCACTATTGTACATGGTGTGTGACGCTATATTGGATGAAGAACTAAATGTGCGGGCCCGCACTAATGTTACTATTAATTATATAGATCGACAGTAGACATGCTCAAGAATTAACTACCATTAGCCAACGATCTACATTCTATGTCCTTTAAATAAATTATATTATTATGCAGGCTGAAGTTTTACTGAGCTATAAAGAACATGCAACTATTGTACGTTCGAACATGCAACTATTGTACGTTCGCTCGCCGGTCGTCCCTCCATCTCGGGTCTGTGGTTTCATGACCTGAAAAATAACATCCCAACAGGCGCGCGCCAAACACAACACTTGTGGTAGAAAACCCCCACAATATTAATCTAGTTATTGTAAAAATCCTAAAGTTTAATTTATCCTAGAATATGGTACTCTATTATTATTATTATTACCTTTTTTTTATACAATACTCTTACATAATTCCTGTTACGTTGAGATGTCTCGCTGCTCGCCGCTATTGACGACAGTGATGTGCGCGCCGTACGACATGGCCTCCGAGTTCTCACTACGCCTCGCTGAAACTCCAGAGACTGGGTTAGCCATGGCTATACACGACAATAAATTTATAGTTGCAACTTCCTTCTCTATGTGATGCGGTTTTCGGGATCAAAGCACACCTTTCCAGAAGCAATGTAATATGACCAAGCCAGGACTGGTTCCTGTTGAGGATTCCGTCGCCCAACACACGCCAGCTACAGAGTATGTCACGAATCTCCAAGTATAATTCCTTGGTTATTCATCTGTGACAGTCACGAGCAGCACTCTAAATCCCCAACCAGCACATTGGCATGGTAGGCTTTATGCTCGCATTTCTCTCGTCTAGGGCACCATTGGAGTCAAACGCTCACAGGATCACCCCGACTTGCAAGACAACGATGCTGGCGCAGCTCTGCAAAAAAAACTATACTGCCCATATTCATCCTCGAAATCACGCAATATACCACAATCTTGCAGTGCACTAACGCGTGCCTGCAAGCATTGGTATGAACGACTCACGAACTGGTTGTGGCCGCTATGGAGCGTATCACGACTTCTCAGAACGCTTCTAAGAGCACGTTCTTGTATGCGCCCGTTTGTGCGACATCTCGTCACTCATCATTATCCCTCAACATGGACACCAGATAGGAAGGGACAAAAACATTGCTCATGAGAAGGTAGTGTCTCCTACTCCATCGACATTGGAGATCGCGAACATAAACAAAAAGAGGATAGCAGCAGTAAATTCTTATGCAAGACAACGCAGCGTGTTAATACTTTAGCAATCTTAATCTATTAATGTAACGATTATTGTTCCCCGAAGAAAGGTTCATACATCTGCCTATTCTAATATGTACACCACTTAAACTACTGTTATTCCACGAACTTCTTTGTGTGAGAGAAGTGGTGGAGTCCTATGGACTAGCGTCAATCCCTTCTTAGACTCCCCCTCCTCTGACGTGCATTAGGATTTGGAGGTCTAATTTCTATCTCCCGGTTCTCCTGTTGTCCTTGATTTCGCTCTCTCCAATTACGGTCGCTTTGCCGTTCGTCATTCCTCCTGTCCCAGATTGCTTGTCTAGATTGACCCTGTTCCCTGACGTTTTGGTTTCCGTGTCTCTGGTTTCCATAACCTTGAATAGCGTAACCTTGATTTCCGTAACCCTGGTTTCCTAACTGACCAGTCCGATTATGCGATCTGTTGTCGTCTTCCCTTGCTGGCCCGTGGTATTTGTTATTTTGCGCCTTTTTCCTGTCCTTTGCGTCTTGTTTATCGAAGACTACTTCGAGTTCGCGCAGTAGACTCTTGAATGCATCTATGTCAGATCCACACTTCCCGACAAGTGTCTGTTGATACCTAACTGGCAATTTGGAAAAGCAAAATTTAATGATTTCTCCGTTGCTATATGGACTATCTAAAAACTGATTCTTCTTGAGTAAATCATCAAAAAATTTGGTTGCGCTTCTATGCCCGGACACTTCCAGTTCAGGACAAAATATTATTTCCTCTTTAATCCTGTCTTGCGTTTCCTTTGACCAGTAGGTACGCAGGAATGCACCAACAAATTCCTGATAAGTCCGACACGTCGCTGCCACGCCCCGCATCTTTTCCGCAGCTTGGCCTTCGATGTGTCCACACATGAATTCTAATTTGGCCTGGGTTGGCCATGACGACGGTAATGAATTTGTAAATTGCATCACCCAGCTCTTCGGATGCATCGACCCTCCATTATCTTTGAATTTCTGGAATTTTAGTATCGACAGGAAGTGATTGTGATCAAAATTCTGTCCGATCCTCGCACTGGTGTTATCACTCGTTTCCGAAACTTGCACGTCTGTTGAGTGTCCTGATCTATCTTGCTGATAACTGTGATGTGCTACCTCTGTATCACAGTGGAAGTGGCACTCCGAATTCCCTCTCCTAAGTGGACTACCATTATTTGAACTATTACTAGGTGTTTCTGCGTGTGCATTGTTAGTTCCGCACTCTGTCACTGGGCTGGAGCACGGCGGGCTTTTCCTCGGAGACACAATTCTGTGTACTCCATCATTGGTATCCGAACGCGCAGTGCTCGTGTGCCCGTTTCGCTCTAGTTTTGCTATCCGACTCTCTACTTCTTTCATTTGTTTCGTGATGTTCGTAACCGCAATATTACCTTGGGTTTTTAAGAACGCTAGGGATTTTGAGTGGGCTTGTGTCGCACGTCGCAAGCGACCTGCGAGTTGAGAAGTTACTTTTGCAACTTTCATTGCCCCCCATTGCTGCCGTTTTGGCTACTTTTTGTGCTACCAGTGACATCTGTTTAGCTTCTCCACATTCTTTCTTTATTGTTAGTAATTCCCCACGAATTTTCCCTATATGCGAAATTATTGCCTGAGTGTCCTTCTTACGCTGTTCGTCAGCTTCTTCCTTCTCCTTCTTACGTTGTTCGTCAGCTTCTTCCTTCTCCTTCTTACGTTGTTCGTCAGCTTCTTCTTTCATTGATCGTAGGAAGCTTAGTATTGGGTTAATGTCATCATTTTGATCCTCGTCACACATGGGTGATGTAACTCTGGACACCTGGGCGCTAGAGCTCTGACGTGACCGAGCTGGCCTCTGTCTGCTCTCGATCGTTTGACTATAAGCTTCTGCTACTGTCTCGACCCGTGTGCCTGTCTCTGTTTCATCCTCTACCTCACTATCATAACCACGGCCGCGACGCTGCTCTAAGATCGCGTCCAAATCACCTTCCTCATCAATGAACCTGCCGTCCTGTCCTGCTAAAAATGTGCCCATCTCATCTCTGAACCTATCCCCGTCAGTAAACTGCCCCTTATCCATTATTCTATCCTCTTTTGTTTTAGCTTCGATCGATAATAGTCGTGCCTTACTTCTCGTTATCATTCATGAAAAACAAATTTATCTAGAATGCACAATTAAATTAATCTACTCCATATATTTTTACACATAGACATAAAATTTCAACAACGCTGTTCCAACGCTGTAATCACAAACACAATTTGATGTGGTACAGAAACCGCACACAAATCCGACAAAGTGCGATGTGGTGCGGACACCACATCAACGAAACACAAAAAAACAATGAACAAAAAAAATATATACACTGAAAACAAAAACTGTAATCATGCGCCGCTACTTAAAACTAAACGCGGAACTACCAGAAAAAAAACTTGGGTATTAATCAATAAAAAAAATTAGAGAAAAAAAATTTGAATGTTCGTACTAAGAATACTGTTTGTTAATCAGTGATTCTCAGGAAAGATCCGAGGCTAAGGGTCGCCATATTATGCGAGGTGCCGGGGCTAGCAGTGTGTTTATCACTAAATTCTATTAGAATCCACATATGTCAATCATGCTCTAAGCCCCCCCTATTCTAACTCCGACTTTAACTGTTGCACAAGGATAAGAAAAATACGCGAACTGACCCTAATCAACCCTGCCAGTGGAGTAGAAGAGAGTTTGGCACCTGCAATAATTTAATTTGATAAATAAGTTAAATAAACAAAGGTTTCATTAGCATAGTGAGGAATGATAGGGTTGCTCTATCGATTAACAGAATGAAAGTTCTGTCCAAAATAACAATAGGATTTATTAAGACTAATCACAAAATAATAAACAAAAACACAAACATTTACAATAAATCAAATTGGCTCAAATTTGATACTCATACAAACACTGTAAAGGTGAAGTTGTCCCTGAACTAGATTGTGAGGTTTAAGACGAAGTGGTATGTGGAGCCAAATTCCTTGCCACTCAAATCTGAAGGGAGACAGACAGCTAACCTAACAATAATTGCTGCTACTCAAGACAGAACACAGAAAAAAAACGAACAGGCGCGCTCTGCTGAGCTCTGATTATCACCTAGGAAAATCCCTATCTGCCGGTGCTGCGGACATACATTACCAAAACTGTCTTCTTGGCTGCCAGAACACGATCTGGCGTACCGCAGGCGAGGGCTGGTTGCTTCGACGTCCTCGACCGAAAGGCGACTGCCGACTCCCCTGAGCACCCGTACAGGCCGAACACACAACATTCCCGCCCCCACGACAGTGGCCGTGGTTACGTACCAATCAGCAACCCGAAAACCGGCGGAAATTCCACTCCATTGCCGGAGCACTACCATTCCACCAATGGAGATTCTTGGCGCCAATTTCTGTGCTGATTTTGCTACGTCACGGCGCTATGCCCTGAGCAAACCAATCACCGTTACTATTTTGCAGAAAGTGCGGGAATTTTCCCGCCACAACTGCCTGGGTACACAAGTCATTCCCACGCCTCGCTGGTAGCCCGCCAGAAAGTGTTTTCGCTAAGTTTCTCCGAAGTAACGGAACCTCTAGCCCAGCCGCTACTTCACACCCCAGCGGGCGTGTCTCTTGACAATGTCGGCGTCTGCAAAGCATTCACTCGACTGCCTCACACACGTCGGCTTAACCCGCCTGTCACTGGACCACCCGGGTGACGAGAGACGCTGCGTGGGAAGTCCGCGTGTGAAGGAATAGCGACTTCCCACCGCATGCAAATAGAGAGGAGAGTCGTAAGATAGAAATATGAGAGGGGGCTCATGCCACCTCTCAAGTGCTCAAAGCCATTTGAACCATTTGACTAGCGGCCATACAACCGCGAGCAAACAAATCTCACGCCGCCCGTACTAACGCGGGAAATGATAGCGAGCGACAAGACGCCACGCGCAAAGCAGCAACCGTGCCTACCCCTCGACCACAGAATGTGCCCTGTCTCCTTGTCTATAGTAATACAATTTATAGCACACAAGAAACGATTTAATAATGGCATTAGTTCAACGCAAGATAAGTTAACAATTAGGTCCAGTAAAGATTTACCAACGGATTTACCTTCAAACCAACTTCCGGAGCGTAATCTTTTAAATGCACATACGGACAGAACAACACACGTGGGCATAAAGGGAGCAGCAGATGCGTACCAAGCAAACTATACTGCGCCAAAATACGACCCACGTCACGTCCACAAACCGGAGCACTGCTACCGGAGCTGGTGTCTGCTCGCTGGACTGCCGCAACTCTCTGTCCCCCGGAAAGTGATGCTGACTGCCGCCTTGCTCAACGCTCCCTTCTCGGCCGTGCACAACAACTATTCTCTTGCCGCCTCAGAGTGCGGCCGCAATGTCCGTTCTCCCCTGCTGTCCGCCCCAGACTCCCGTACTCCCGCTCACTCCCTCGTTAGGACCCGCTCCGAGAGGAGGCGCTCGCGATCGCACATAGTGCCAACCTCAACCAGAGGAGTAATCGATAGCGTCTTGCGCCCGAGAGCTGCGCCGCGGCTCACTATTCCTAATGAATTCTACTCCCTTTATAGCATTTTCAGCTGCTGTTGATATTACCCAGTACTCATCTGACCAGGAGTCCTCGTCTGTTTTCCATTTCACTTCACTGACCTCTACTGTATCTAGACTGAGCCTTTGGATTTTTCTTTTCAAATTTTCTAGCTTCCCTACAATGTTCAAGCTTCAGACATTTCACGCCCCGACTCATAGAAAATTATCTTTTGGTTGGTTATTCAATCTTTTTCTCATGGTCGCCTCGTCCCTTGGCAATTCCCTCCCCGGGATCCGAATGGGGGACTATCCCGAAATCTTTTGTCAGTGGAAAGATCATCATGACACTTTTTCAATTACGGGCCACATATCATGTGGATATACTCCGTGTGTCTAATGCAGTGGTTTCCATTGCCTTCTGCATCCTCATGCCGCTGATCATTGCTAATACTTCCGCCCTCTATGACAAGTCCGTTGGCAGGAGGACGGTGACTTCTTATACCGGAAATATCAAAATTTAAGCAGTGGCGGGTTTCGATCTCGGGACCGAGGACGTTTTGATTACTACCCCTAGATCACGGATGCTGCCTAGGTTACACTGGTACTAGGGTAACGGGATGATGGTAGAAAGGGCATCTGACCATCGCTTCAGCTACCCACGCCAAATCCGTTGATTACGATACAGACCCAGTGAGTCTGAGGGACTAAAGCACAAGTAATAGAATAAGAAGAAATAAGCAAAGCTCGGTCGATTTAGACTGTGTACGTGTATTATCAGTTGCATTTTATTTGCATTAAAGCTGCCGGATCATATTGCGTAAGCCCAACAATATTTTCTTCGAGACAACAGCTGATCGGTGACCCAGCAAATGTGCGGAAGGCTGTACCTCGGTCCTCGGTTTTCAGAAGGGGTCTTAGGACACTCCACCATCTCAGTCTGGAAGCACCTCAGTAGGAGTGCCACACATTCAATGCCCAGTTCTCACAGACATCTGAGCCATAAATTGAACGTTCACAATTGAAGTCATGTCCATTAAATTCAATTTTGACAGAAAGAAGTGAAACGGCGAATCACCTGAATCAATTAACCATGCGAGTTGCTTCGTTTTCAAGATTTAGATATGTTTGGTAAGTATTTAAATGGATCATCATGCTTTATTATATCCACTAACTCAATACAGTCGGAAGGATAAAATTTAACTGTGTACAGGGTTTGGTTCGCATTCCCTTTGGAACGTTCAGGAAAGTATTCGGTATAAGATTTATTACCAATATTGGTTCTATATAATAGAATAAACAAATATTTTTCTTTTGACATTAACAAACAGATTTTCGATATCGTCAGTTTCCGCAGTAGCGGTACTTATTACGATTGTCATAACTGCGTTTCAAAGTATTTGTTAACATTCTACTTATAAACAGTGTCATCATCATCATCATCATTATCATCAACATGCAAAATAGCTTTGCTGGACGGTGTGCTCCACTGTGGAGTAGTGTTGAAGTAAGCGTGATGTTTGGTGGCATGTGAGGAAGGAGAAATTCCGTATATTTTCCTTCTGCAAACTCACTGTTCTGCTGGACTGCTGAATCAAATCTTGATGCAAGCTTGTTATTCTCTGAAGAGATATTTTTCACGTTAATCCACCGGTAGGAAGTGCAGATTCGCCGAAAGCTTCTTTGAATTTGATTATAAAGTGAAAGCCTTTTTCAAATTTCAGGTGCTGTTTAATCCTCCATTTTCCATGCTTGTCCACGTTGTGTGTCCATGTTCCTGTTAGTTATGGAGTTTCCCAAAGCTCTGATGCTTAGAAATACATTTTTGGATAATAAACGCTGTGGACTTTAACCCACGATGCCCTTTTTATCATTTTTATCCAGTCCTCTGACACGTAAATGTATTGTTCGTTTTTACTTACTTATTCGATTACAATGAAGTCAACACAGTTACGGAACAGTGAATGGCTAAACTCTAGGATCGTCACATCTATGGTTTCCATTTTCAGGTCAGGGGCTTGAGCTCATTTTAACAAATTTAGGACCATTTTAATGTTTCGATTTCTTCTGGTGCACTTTTTGAAAACTGAATTATATGCGCACAGTTCGTACATTGTCTCTTAAAATAATGCTTAATAGTACGAGATGCTGTTGAAATTGTGTTTATTTTCTCTCATTTTATTAGATTATTAAAACTGTGGACTTCATTTTGGACAACTCTGAAAAAATTTGACTGCACTTCTCTAGGAAACAACTCTAATGCCACATGGTTGATGGAAATTCACCTGTGGGCATGGTTCAACAGTTTAGGTTTGTTTATAAATAAATAAATCTTCTGCTACCAGTGACGATTTTTCTTTATTTTACTATTCGCACGACGCGTTTCGAGAAATAATTCTCATTTTCAAGTGCGTTTTTTTGATGTGTGTTAAGCTATTTCTTTTGATGTTGTCAGTGTGTGTGAGTCTGCTTCATTTTGTTGACTTTTACTGTAATACATAAGAAACGCGATTTTTAGTTGGGTATCAATTCTTTCTGTGAGGTTAGTGGCTAAAGTTTGAGAACAATTTGTACTTACAGTTTTCTAATGGTCCATTTGTGTAGAGTCTCACACACACTTAACATCACACACAACTTGTACACTTTACACATCGAAAATATCTTATATAAACAAAACAGTTACAGAGATCTTCTTACAGGTAGTTCACAGAGATAACTTTATACGTCTTCCACAGAACTACCTGTAAGAAGATCTCTGTAACTGTTTTGTTTATATAAGATATTTTCGATGTGTAAAGTGTACAAGTTGTGTGTGATGTTAAGTGTGTGTGAGACTCTACACAAATGGACCATTAGAAAACTGTAAGTACAAATTGTTCTCAAACTTTAGCCACTAACCTCACAGAAAGAATTGATACCCAACTAAAAATCGCGTTTCTTATGTATTACAGTAAAAGTCAACAAAATGAAGCAGACTCACACACACTGACAACATCAAAAGAAATAGCTTAACACACATCAAAAAAACGCACTTGAAAATGAGAATTATTTCTCGAAACGCGTCGTGCGAATAGTAAAATAAAGAAAAATCGTGACTGGTAGCAGAAGATTTATTTATTTATAAACAAACCTATTGTATCTACAGTCGCAGGCTTTCAGAAACCATTTATAATGGATCAAATCAAATTCAACAGTTTACATGAAAGTAACGCATTTTTGCGATATATTCTATGTTCTCTTGAAAAATAACGAAAAACGGAATTGATTCAACTTAACTCTGAACAAATCAAGCACCACTATCCCACTCACCGTCATTCCAACTGAAAGAGTTGAAAAAGAAGTCGCCAGGTCAGGAAAAATCCCCATTCGGTTTTACAAAGAGTACTCTAAGTCATTGGCCCCTTATTTAGCATCGCGAATCCCTCGACTAGCGCAAAGCCCTAAGCGACTGGGAAAAAGCACAGATGACTCCTGTATATAGGAAGGTGTCAAGGTGTCTGTAGTGACTGTAGATTGACACAAGATGAGCTAGATAAAATTTCTAGTTGGTGTGATGAATGACAGCTGGCTCTTAACGTAGAAAAATGTAAATTAATGCGAATGAGTAGGAGAAACGAACCCGAAGTGTTGGGATACAGCATTAGTAGTGTCCAACTTGACACAGTCACGACACTTAAATTTCTGGGGGTACGTAGCGAAACGATATGAAATGGAACGAGCGTATGAGGTTCAAATGGCTCTGAGCACTATGGGACTTAACTTCTGAGGTCATCAGTCCCCTATAACTTAGAACTACTTAAACCTAACCTAACCTAAGGACATCACACACATCCATGCCCAAGGCAGGATTCGAACCTGCGACCGTAGCGGTCGCGCGGTTCCAGACTGTAGCGCCTAGAACCGCTCGGCCACACAGGTCGGCGAGCGTATGAGGATTGTGGTAGGGAAGAAGAATGGTCTACTACGGTTTATTGGGAGAACTTTCGGAAAGTGTGGTTGCCCTGTAAAGGAGATCGCATGTAGGTGTAGTGTTTGAGATTCCCACCAGATCGGCGGATTGAAAGAAGACATCAAAGCAATTCAGAGGCGAGCTGCTAGATTTGTTACCGGTAGGTTCGATCAGCGTGCAGGTGTTACGGATATGCTTCGGGAGCTCAAGCGGGAATCCCTGGAGGGAAGAAAACATTTAATTCGAGGAACACTACTGCGAAAGTTTAGAGAACCGGCATTTGAAGCTGACTGCAGAACGATCGTACTGCTCCCCCCCCCCCTCCCCCGCCTCCCACATGCGTAGGGGTCACACACGTACGAGAAATTAGGGCTCATACGGAAGCATACAGGAAGTGGTTTTCCCCTCGCTTTTTCTGCAAGTGGAACAGGAAACGAAACGACCAGTTGTGGTAAAGAGAATCCTTCGCCTCGCATCATTCGGTGGCTTACGTAGTATGTATGTATGTACTTGTAGATGTAGATTACAACAACCTGTCTCATTCGCTTCCTTTGTTAACTGTGTAGATATCACAAGCGCATCTAAAATACGCACAGAAAGTGCTATGGCGAACAAATTTGGATATGGTACCATTACAGTTTCAGTTTTAGAGAACGTAGCATACTTGATACCCACTTTATAAACACTACATTGTGTGTTACGCTATGTACAGAAAAGTTGAGATTCCAACAACTAATTCTTTGAGAATATACACAGAGTAAAATGACGATGTTAGAAGCGAGCAGGAAGACTAATCTCTTGAGGCAATAGATTTTTTGTGAACCCTTTTAGCAAATGTCAGGAGACTACTGCATAAAATTAGCTTAAACGCTCGCTAGTCGGGCAGGAGAGTGTGCCTATCGTTGGCGTGGGCTGACATTTCCGTGATGAGTGTCCCTGTGGACCCGTCGCCAAGTCCAGAGAGTCACATTACTCACACTTAAGACCCACTGTTCCACATTTTTTGTCATCGCCGCTGAAGTCAGCGTTGCGACGGCTGGCCACAGCTGGAAGAGCTTACATATTAAAAGTATTTAGGCTGCCCATTAACTAAATTTTGATAGATAGAGCTACGACTAGAACGTAGGTTCAACAAAACAAATCATTTGGCTTCCGCGTTCAAGGAAATATGATCCAGAATTATACATCCTCCCGTTACAGAGGACATACACACAAATGATTGCTAATAACAACAGTAACAGCTTCAGAAATGGACTGTAACTCATCAACAAGTTTACAGTTTGACATCTTCAACTTTTGTAGTCCTGTCTTCCTCAGTTGCGTGTAATATTACGGTATATTGATAACTTTTTACTTATCGACCGTCTGACAGCAACTGAATAAAACACAATTTTAGTGCCATACGCGTTTCGCCTTTATTTTCTGCAAGGCATCATCAGTGGGAGGTTGCGTGGACATATTACGCTCCTGTTGCATTTTTGGTGTTGTTCTTCTTCTTATGAACGCCAATTTGCGGTTTTTTCCACATTCCACAGCACTATGCACTGAACGCTGTCCACGCAACCTGCCACTGATGATGCCTTGCAGAAAATAAAGGCGAAACGCGTATGGCACTAAAATTGTGTTTTATTCAGTTGCTGTCAGACGGTCCATAAGTAAAAAAGTTTACAGTTTGTCTAGTTCTCTTCATACAGAGAATATTAAACAGAATTTCCTCAAAATGACAAGTCTTCAAATTTTTTTGAGCGTAATCAAAACGACGAAACGGGCGTACATACACACACTGTGTAGGATAATTCCTGATACGTATTGATACGATAGCAGTGGCATACAATTTAATCGTTATTTCGCCAACTTTATGTAGATACAAAAAGTTATAGAAATGATTGTTCTTCTTCTTGCGTGAAGGTCTTCTAGGGACCACGATCCAATTTCAGTCCATAATCCTTTGCTGTTCTTTCGTCTTCTTCCAGAATTCCTTCATTATTTCTGTATGTTCCTTTTTCATGTCTTCAGAACACTTTGTGGCAGTTTTATTTTCTGTCTTGGAATCCTTCCATTGTTAACACTTTTCCCATAAAACTCTTTTTCCAATATTTTTCATTTTTGCCTTTCCAAATCTTTACTAACCTAATGAAGCAGGTGGTTATTAATTACATTCCCCTAATGCGTCTGAAGATCTTGCTTGGTGAGTCTGCTGTTATTAATTCTGTAAAAGTGTTCGGAAATAGTAATCGCAACTTCCTTATTGTTTCTAATATGTAGAAATCATTCGCCGTTTGAATTTGAAGACGAAGGAAATTTTTATTGCGATCATATTTACCGTAGCATTTACGCAATATAGAACGGTCTTCTTTTCGGGATTTGGCAAATTTTATTTCATTATTTTGACTTTGTGGCGGGACGCTATTTTGTGACGTTACCTGTCACTAGATGTCTCAAACCAGTTGAAATCTGAGCCCCCATAAATTAAATGACGACAGAAATCCCCATAGTGAGTTTATTGGCTGCAGGTCTTTCCAGGAGATTGCTTCCTGGTTTCACCTATACTAAAGGTGTTATGTTCCACGTTTTAATAAGTGAGTAGAAACATTTATTCAGAGTCTGGGTCTATTAGCAGACACATTTCACAGAAATTACTTCAAAAGATCCACAATAAGAAACATCGACCACGTTGTTTCACTATTGCTAACTTAATTTTGGCAGCTAATCACGAAATATACACGAATTGTAGGTCAGACGACTTACCTCATCATCATCTCATCCTTAACTACCGTTGGCATCTCTCAAAAATCTGTTTGTAAACCTCTCTCTCTCCCCATCAGTTAAGGGGACATGAGGTCACAAAAACAAAGTAAAAATAGTAAAAACATGTACGTCACAAAGGGAAGTAAGTTGCCTGGGGGCAAACTCTATTTTAATCTGTACTAGTACATAAAGAAAAGTCGTCGTTTAATATTGTTTTAAAAAATTTCGAAAAGTTCTTGTCCGATTTAATTCAGACTTTTACGCGATACTCTAACAAACGTTCGGGCGGACATAGGCTACACATGTCTTTAATACACATGGTAATATAAATATATAAGTTATATTACGATATAAAGGGGAAAGATTATTGGCAAAAGTATCGGACAGTTCTTGACCGATTTACTTCTAATTTTCTCAATAGTGTTCCTCCAAACGAACGTCGCCTTCCCTTCAAGGTTCATTTGAGTTCCTAAAGCATCTCCATAACACTTGCGAATTGCTCGAACCTATCGGTAACAAATCTAGCAGTTCGCCTCTGAATTGCTTCGATGCCTTCCTTTACTCCGACCTGATACTGACCCCAAACAGTAGAGCATTGCTGAAGAGGAGGCCGTACTAGCGCAATACATACGGTCATCTATACAAAAAAAAAAAAAAAAAAAATGGCTCTGAGCACTATGGGACTCAACTTCTGAGGTCATTAGTCCCCTAGAACTTAGAACTAGTTAAACCTAACTAACCTAAGAACATCAAACACATTCATGTCCGAGGCAGGATTCGAACCTGCGACCGTAGCGGTCTCGCGGTTCCATACTGCAGCGCCTAGAACCGCACGGCCACTTCGGCCGGCGGTCATCTTTACAGATGGACTGCATTTTCCGAAAATTCTCCCAATAAACCGAAGTTGACCACAGTGCTCTCATACTCGTTCCAGTTCATATCGCTTTTCAGCGTCACGCCCAGATATTTAAAAGACGTGACTGTGTTGAGCAGGACACTACTATTGCTGTATCGGAACATGATGGGTTTGTTTTCTTACTCATCCGTATATTTCTACACGTAGAGCAAGCTGCCTAAGTCATCCTGTTCTCTCCTACAGTTACTCATCTTTCACACCTCCCCGTACACCACAGCATCATCAGCTAACGACCGCAGATTGCTGTCCCCCCCCCCCCCCCCCCGCCAGATCATTTATGTATATAGAAAATAATAGCGGTCCTGAGGAGATCTGAGGATATTTATAATATTTATGACAACGCCGGCGACTGCACCATATTACGAACGTAGCTTCAATGAATTAAAGATGATAAGAAACCGCTTAAGGTTGAGTATGGGCGCAATCAGACCGTCAAATTTAGCTAGCTTATCGATAGAACGCGATACAGCTGCTTAACTTGACTCTTCTGCCATGATTAATGATTTCGCATAGCTCAAACGAAGAAGATGCAAAGCAAAATTATCGCAAAAACCCAATGCTTCGAAGAGGATATTTCATTTTTTCTTTTATTTCTAATTGTTAATTTGGGCACTACTAAAAATTTATAAGTAACAAATAAAAATATTATTTATCGTATTAAAACCAATGAACACTAGCTGCCGTAAACAATAAGATACAAATTTCGTACTCGTTTTAGTTTTTAGGAAGTCGATACAACTTTTCAATTATTTTTGTATAAGTTGCACACACGTTACTGGGCGTGATCTGATATTTGGTGATAAATAAGAATTTTTGCAGCCAAGATCGCCTGTTGAAATATTTATATTTCCTCAATGACCGGTTTCGAAAGAATCTGGCTTTCATCTTTGGACCTTATGGAAGTAATGTAACTGTACATGAATCGCACAAATAAATGGAATATGCTTTCGTTATGGTTGTGCGATTCACGAACAGAAACATTATTTTCAGAATACCCGAAGCTCGACTATGTCGAAACCTACATCTACATCTACTACATCTACATTTATACTCCGCAAGCCACCCAACGGTGTGTGGCGGAGGGCACTTTACGTGCCACTGTCATTACCTCCCTTTCCTGTTCCAGTCGGCCGGCCGAAGTGGCCGCGCGGTTCTGGCGCTGCAGTCTGGAACCGCGAGACCGCTACGGTCGCAGGTTCGAATCCTGCCTCGGGCATGGATGTGTGTGATGTCCTTAGGTTAGTTAGGTTTAACTAGTTCTAAATTCTAGGGGACTAATGACCTCAGCAGTTGAGTCCCATACTGCTCAGAGCCATTTGAACCATTTTGAGCCTGTTCCAGTCGCGTATGGTTCGCGGGAAGAACGACTGTCTGAAAGCCTCCGTGCGCGCTCTAATCTCTCTAATTTCACATTCGTGATCTCCTCGGGAGGTATAAGTAGGGGGAAGCAATATATTCGATACCTCATCCAGAAACGCATCCTCTCGAAACCTGGCGAGCAAGTTACACCGCGATGCAGAGCGCCTCTCTTGCAGAGTCTGCCACTTGAGTTTATTAAACATCTCCGTAACGCTATCACGGTTACCAAATAACCCTGTGACGAAACGCGCCGCTCTTCTTTGGATCTTCTCTACCTCCTCCGTCAACCCGATCTGGTACGGATCCCACACTGATGAGCAATACTCAAGTATAGGTCGAACGAGTGTTTTGTAAGCCACCTCCTTTGTTGATGGACTACATTTTCTAAGCACTCTCCCAATGAATCTCAACCTGGTACCCGCCTTACCAACAATTAATTTTATATGATCATTCCACTTCAAATCGTTCCTCACGCATACTCCCAGATATTTTACAGAAGTAACTGCTACCAGTGTTTGTTCCTCTATCATATAATCATACAATAAAGGATCCTTCTTTCTATATATTCGCAACACATTACATTTGTCTATGTTAAGGGACAGTTGCCACTCCCTGCACCAAGTGCCTATCCGCTGCAGATCTTCCTGCATTTCGCTACAATTTTCTAATACTGCAACTTCTCTGTATACTACAGCATCATTCGCGAAAAGCAGCATGGAACTTCCGACACTATCTACTAGGTCATTTATATATATTGTGAAAAGCAATGGTCCCATAACACTCCCCTGTGGCACGCCAGAGGTTACTTTAACGTCTGTAGACGTCTCTCCATTGATAACAACATGCTGTGTTCTGTTTGCTAAAAACTCTTCAATCCAGCCACACAGCTGGTCTGATATTCCGTAGGCTCTTACTTTGTTTATCAGGCGACAGTGCGGAACTGTATCGAACGCCTTCCGGAAGTCAAGAAAAATAGCATCTACCTGGGAGCCTGTATCTAATATTTTCTGAGTCTCATGAACAAATAAAGCGAGTTGGGTCTCACACGATCGCTGTTTACGGAATCCATGTTGATTCCTACATATTCGATTCTGGGTTTCCAAAAACGACATGATACTCGAGCAAAAAACATGTTCTAAAATTCTACAACAGATCGACGTCAGAGATATAGGTCTATAGTTTTGCGCATCTGCTCGACGACCCTTCTTGAAGACTGGGGCTACCTGTGCTCTTTTCCAATCATTTGGAACCCTCCGTTCCTCAAGAGACTTGCGGTACACGGCTGTTAGAAGGGGGGCAAGTTCTTTCGCGTACTCTGTGTAGAATCGAATTGGTATCCCGTCAGGTCCAGTGGACTTTCCTCTGTTGAGTGATTCCAGTTGCTTTTCTATTCCTTGGACACTTATTTCGATGTCAGCCATTTTTTCGTTTGTGCGAGGATTTAGAGAAGGAACTGCAGTGCGGCCTTCCTCTGTGAAACAGCTTTGGAAAAAGGTGTTTAGTATTTCAGCTTTACGCGTGTCATCCTCTGTTTCAATGCCATCATCATCCCGGAGTGTCTGGATATGCTGTTTCGAGCCACTTACTGATTTAACGTAAGACCAGAACTTCCTAGGATTTTCTGTCAAGTCGGTACATAGAATTTTACTTTCGAATTCACCAAACGCTTCACGCATAGCCCTCCTTACGCTAACTTTGACATCGTTTAGCTTCTTTTTGTCTGAGAGGTTTTGGCTGTCTTTGAGGGATTAAAATATCTCAACACGCGTACTTGATTGCAAAAATTCTTCTTTACTATAATTTATTTGCTACAATATTCATTTTATTTGTTGTGTGCAATATTTTATATCAGTGGTTTTCGAAGTTTCCCTGTCCACCCGTCCCTTGATCGGCACATAAACGATCACCCGCGGCTACGTCTCGACGTGTGGGAAAAATAAATTTAAGTTCCGAAAAATAAAGAAGAAGAGTAAGTATTTCTTTATTAACTGTTGAAATGAACCATTTATATAAACTTTTAAATTTATTATTATAATTTATTCACGGATGGAAATCAATGGCAAGAATGAGCTTGCTTGTTCATCATTAGTCCTTCAAACCTCGACACAAGATTGGAAATTGCGAATTCCGTCTCCTTCTCCATATTCATTCGCGTTCATGACTACCAATGTTGAAAATTCAACCTCACATCAGTAGGATGTTGTTGCAAAAGATCCCACAACCCGTAGGGCGTTGTTACGTACTTACGGATACTCCTGCTTCATCAAACTACAAACCTCAAGCAGTGATGAGGAAACGAACTTCGATTTCAATGTGTAGTTTGAAGAGATATTCATAAACTGCTCTTGTTTTCTCGTGATAAATGTTGGTGGAAGTTCTGTTCTGAAATTACCTTTGTTCCAGTTGTGTTGTTCAACTTCTTCCGAAAAGCACTTCATGAAGTAAAGTGGCGAATCTTAGGGACTTCTGCAAGGGGCGCAGGATCGGCTCGATAAGACTCTGCGTCTGGTGTGTACATCATACGAGAAAAGCAAAACACTCTCAGACATCACGAACAATGTAATAGTTAATATAGCAAAGACGACACGTGCTGACGAGTTAGTATTACTGAACAATCAGTTTAAAAAGTCATGGTTGCAAAATCCTAACATCAGTCATCTGCAGAACGGCGGAAGGATTGGTGGAGGTCCACCTGGGGAATATCAATTTGAGTTCTGCAAAAAAGGTCACGGGACGTAATAATGCCCTTGTGACTTCAGTTAGAAGATAGGCTGAAAAATGGTGCTCGCACATTAATAGCATTTATAGATTTAGAAAGAACATTTGACAGTGTTGACTGGAATACTCTCTTTGAAATTCTGAAGTTAACAGGGATACAATATAAGGAGCGAAAGGCTCACTCCATGTTCTACAGAAAAGAGTCTGCAGTTATACGAGTCGAAGGACATAAAAAGTAAACAGTAATTGAAAATTGAGAGACTAGTTTGCAGCCTTTACATAGAGCAAGAAGCAAAAAGAACAAGAGAAGGCATCTGGAATGAACAGAAATACAGTCGTTAAGGTTTGATGATAGCCTTTTGACATGGGCGGGAAACGGCTTGGGAGTTCAGTTGAATGGAATGGATAGTGTCTTGAAAGAGGGTATAAAATATCAATACAGAAACAAGGGCAATGATGCAAAATTCAACCAAGGTATTCCGAGGGAACTGAATTATGAAATAATACACTAAAAATAGTAGATGCGGTTTGTATTTTATGCAGAAATATTAGGCCTACTGACAAGAGCCGAAGTAGTGAGGTTATAAAATGCAGTCTGGCACTAGCAAGAACTGCGAGCCTGAGAAAGGAGAATTGTGAACATAGACTGACTATAAAATCTTTTCTCAAAGTACAGGTTTGGCTAATATGGAAGTGAGACGTGGACGACAAACAGAACAGATAAGAGAGGACTAGAAACTTCGGAAATGTGGTTTTGCGGAACATGCAAACCGAATAATTTATGAAAACTTCTGTATCACATTGCAGAGAAAAGATTTTTTGGCCTAGCTAAACGAAGGGATAGGTTGATACCTGGGGCATCAAGAAACAGTCGAACTGGTTGTGGGGGGGAGTGAGTGGAGGGAAGGCAGAAATTGTAAACGGAGACCAAGGCCTGATTACAAGTACCTTGATCCTGGCGTAGTGCAGGTCGTCTATTTATAAAACAAAAAAGGGATTTAGACAGTGTCAAAATTAGTTTTTCTTGATCAGTTGCTGAAATGCGAGAGACTTTAGATGTAAAATTAATAACTACAGTAACCAGGTTGAATTGGATGTAAAATGCAGTAAGGGGAGTAAAGTTTTAATTATGAAACCGAAAAAATAAAGCGCGATATTTTGTTTGTTTGTGGGTACATGTTTTGCATCAAATCAGTCTTCGGACTGAAGACAAAACATCAACTAACTTGAAACATGAGACCATCGCGAAGGACAGAACCGCCAAGGAGACATAATTTTGCATCAATCTCTCAAATATGTCGACTGCGGGGCTGTTCTTCTAGGGGAGTCGGATTCCTGAAACTCGTTACAGCCGAAGTTACAGCGTTCTGCGAAAAGCACATGTTGCCCTGTGCGTCTTCATTTCGTCGCCGTGTCGGCTGGCTGGTACGACCCACTGTGGAGACGCGCGGGCGTTCGCGGAACACCTTACATATACATGGTGCCTTGAGGAGTATTCAGGCCCCGCACTCCGCTTTTACAATGCGCCGTAAATAATGCGTTTCGGCGCCATTGTTGTTCGCCGCCGTCAAGTTGCAAGTTGTGCCGTCGCTCTTATTTATCACGTGTCGCACGGCTCGCATGCAAGAGACATTGTCACCGCGCAGCTAAAGGTTAATGCTATTCACGGCAGCGCGACGAACAAAGGACAACGGTATACCACGGCGCACCGCCGCCGTTTCCTGATATTCGGCGCCGGGCGGGGTCACCGCCTCGCAGAGCTGGCTTAGTCAGTGTTTCCCTGACCCTACCTCTGCAGGCAATTTTATAGTGTCTGAACTTCTTACGTAATTGTCTCTACAGAGAATGACTGAGTACACCACCTCCTATCCACTGTCAAGAATCTACTGTATGGAGCACGACAGATTGTAGATAGTAGTCTTAACCAATCCTTGCCTTGCTTCCTTCGCTCATAGAGAGTGGGGGAAAATAATGAAATGATCGTATAGCATTGATGGCTGGGAGTCCCCTCCTGGGGAAGTTCAGTTTCGCCTTCCCTCCAGCAACTCCGGTTTATCTTTCCTGAACAACTCTTTACGCTGTCTTGTCGGCTTTACTCAGGACGTCCAACCATTTTGCTTACCTGGGCGACATTGGATGAAGACTGAGTATTTATGGGTTGGTGGGAGGATATAGTTAACAAATTTAAATAATTTGCTTTTTATTAATTTATGATTTCTTATTCTCAAAAACCAAGACGGAATTACTTTGACATTTTATATACGAAATTTCAGTAGGAAAGAACTACCTCTACTGTGGGTGGGGTGTGAGGAGAATGAGCATTACAATTGCTACGGGGCGACGAATGGCAAAGGAAGCAGCTTCCGCCATCACGAGCAGTACTAACACTTTCCCATTTGTCCCGATCATGTGCTACGGTAGAAAACATTTCACATGAAAGTAAAAAAGATTTCGTGAAAGGTCATTATACAGACGTTCATGATCAAATGTGATTATTATCTGTAGCAATGGACATGATATCAAATTAAACCTGTTAATATAGAATTAGGGTCGGCAATAATTGCAATCCACATTAAGGTTTCTAACTTCAACCGACTTGTAGTGATTAGAGGTACAGCGAAAACGGTTCTTTACCATAACTGTACAGAAATAACTCAGAATTTCCTTCCATTTCCATCAATTAATTTCATTACACGTTTCTAAATCTCTAGTAGCGCAGTTGCATCGAAGTAGCCAAAAATAAGAGACCAGAGTGTGTGAGGATTTGACCAGTTATAAGAATGAGACTCTTGGGATTCAAATATAGCACTTAAGTCAATGTTAAGAACGGGACGGACCAATGAGAAAATAGCATCATTTTGCGGGACTTTCAAATCGAAAATATTCAGTTTAACATAGATTCACATAAAAGGACTTTTTTACCGATCGTGTGACACGCTGTAGATGCTCACTTTTGGACCGGCATTTGAAGCTGACTGCAGAACGATCCTACTACCGCCACTGTACATTTCGCGTAAGGACCACGAAGATAAGACACGAGAAATTAGGACTCATACGAAGGCATATAGACAAGAAAAGAAAACGCCTTGTAGTGGTACACAGTACCCTCCGCCACTCACCGTACGGTGGGTTGCAGAGTATGTATGTAGATACAGAGGTAGCTATTTCTACGTTTATATAAACATCTCTTATGCACATATTGCAAGAATTTACTAAATATCCAAATGGGAAGTTGTGTCAATGCTCTTCATTAGCTCTTTCTCATGGAACTGAGAGCAGTCCTTTCGTTAACCAGCATCCTTGTATCAATATCTCTCCCATTCTTTGCATGAAAATCAACTGCACATTTTT
Source organism: Schistocerca nitens (assembly GCF_023898315.1). Taxonomy (NCBI): domain Eukaryota; kingdom Metazoa; phylum Arthropoda; class Insecta; order Orthoptera; family Acrididae; genus Schistocerca; species Schistocerca nitens. The sequence continues at coordinate 168,174,154 of NC_064620.1, read as the reverse complement.
TGAAGTAGTAGACAAAACTTTCAAGAAATGGTTCAAATGGCTCTGAGCACCATGGGACTTAACATCTATGGTCATGAGTCCCCTAGAACTTAGATCTACTTAAACATAACTAACCTAAGGACATCACACAACACCCAGTCATCACGAGGCAGAGAAAATCCCTGACCCCGCCGGGAATCGAACCCGGGAACCCGAGCGCGGGAACGCAACCGCACGACCACGAGCTGCGGACACAAAACTTTCATTTGAGGCACTTGCTGACAGATAATTAAGTCTGTTAAAACTGTGTTTGTATGTGAGATCTTTTTTCAATTTCAGCCACTACTCTGTCATTTACTTTAAGGCACCCTAGCTCAAAGATTCTTGCTCCAGTCCTCAGTCGACAGAAACCGACAAAATCGGAAACCGCTTGGCAAACAGCGTACCTGCTTCAGCGCACAACCTTTGAGATCCTACATCTATATCTACTTCTACATCTACATGGATACTCTGCAAATCACATTTAAGTGCCTGGCAGAGGGTTCATCGAACCACCTTCACAATTTTCTGTTGTTCCAATCTCGTATAGCGCGCGGAAAGAACGAACACCTATATCTTTCCGTATGAACTCTGATTTCCCTTATTTTATCGTGGTGATCGTTTCTCCCTATAGGTCTGTGTCAACAAAATATTTTCGCATTCGGAGGAGAAAGTTGGTGATCAGAAGTTCGTGAGAAGATTCCGTCGCAATGAAAAACGCCTTTCTTTTAATGATGTCCAGCCCAAATCCGGTATCATTTCAGTGACACTCTCTCCCATATTTCGTTATAATACAAAACGTGCTGCCCTTCTTTGAACTTTTTCGATGTACTCCGTCAGTCCTATCAGGAAGGATCCCACACCGCGCAGCAGTATTCAAAAGAGAACGGACAAGCGTAGTGTAGGCAGTCTCCTTAGTAGGTCTGTTACATTTTCTAAGTGTCTTGCCAATAAAATGCAGTCTTTGGTTAGCCTTCCCCACAACATTTTCTGTGTGTTCCTTCCAATTTAAGTTGTTCGTAATTGTATTTCCTAGGTATTTAGTTTTATCTGGCTGATTTATCATGTAACCGAAGTTTACTGGATTACTTTCAGGACTCATGTGGATGACCTCACATTTTTCGTTATTTAGGGTCAACTGCCAATTTTCACACCATTCAGATATCTTTTCTAAATCGTTTTAAAATTTGTTTTGATCTTCTGATGACTTTATTAGTCGATAAACGACAGCGTCATCTGCAAACAACCTAAGGCGGCAGAAATCACTTCTGTTTTACTCGATGACTTTCCGTCAATTACTACAAACTGTGACCTCTCTGACGGGAAGTCATCAATCCAGTTATATAACTGTGACGATATTCGATAAGCACGCAATTTCACTATAAGCCGCTTGTTTGGTACAGTGTCAAAAGTCTTCTGGAAATCCAGAAATACGGAATCGATCTGAAATCCCTTGTCAGTAGCACTCAACACTTCATGCGAATAAAGAGCTAGTTGTGTTTCACAAGAACGATGTTTTCTAAACCCATGTTGACTGTGTGTCAATGGACCGTTTCCTTCGAGGTAATTCATAATTTTCGAACACAATATCACCGTTAATGATATGGGCTACTAATTAAGTGGATTACTCCTATTACTTTTATTGAATATTGGACTGATCTGTGCAGCTTTCCAGTCTTTCCAGTATACAATAACGGTCTTTCTTTATGATGATGCTTGGATTAAATGGCGCCCTAGAAAAGGCACTGTGACAACAGCGTGTGTTGCCGTAACAAGCCGAGGGAAAGACTTCTTCTCGGCGGTAACAGATAGGAAAACGTGGGGCAGGGCGACTCACGTATCTGTCCCTGTTAATTGTTAAATCCCCTCTCTCTTCCTATTCATTCGGTGAGTTTTTACGCACCCTCCGAGCCAGTGATCTTCGCTGGGATTTACCTCGCCACGCCATGGTAGGGTCGTGAGCAGGTGGAACAGTTTTGTTCCGATGTTAATCATTCGGAGGGTATGTTTTCTTCTTTATGTGCCTGTTTGACTTAGACGTTTCAGTGCTCTGTTAGATTTTTTCTTAGCTTCGCACTCCTCATCTCATCTTCTACCTCCTCTTCCCTTTTCACAATATTGTCTTCAAGTTTCTTTCGTTTGTACAGCCCTTCTAAATACTACCTACTGCTTTAAGACTTTCTTTCTTTGCTTAGAACTGACATGCCATCGAGTCACTTAATATTCATGCAATACTTCTCTTCCCTTTAAAGGTTTCTTTATATTTTCTGTACGTATGTCAAACAAAGGTTCCCATTTCTTCTGTAGTCGTTTTTACTTTGCAGTTTTGCAATTCCTATCATACTCACTTTACCTGTTTCATTTTATGTTTTTTTTTCGTCTTTTATCGGTTTAATCCGTATGTCAGGTGTTTCACAGCGATTCCTTCTGAGCCTTGTCTCTTTCTTTAATTGTTTATTGCTGGCGGCTGTCGTTGTTAGAGCCGAGTAGTATGTACATTTGAACAGAATATCTTTCATCATCCGATGATGATGCTAACTAACGTTCTTGAGTTCGCAATGCTGGTTCGAAGCGAAGGGGTTGAAAAAATCATTTTTGGTCTCCAACAGATGTCATTACGTTTACATTCAACTCTCACAAATTTGTTTGGATATATGAGTAGATGGGACTCAGAGAGAGCCAAATTGGTGAATTAACGAATACCCCAATAATTCGCAATTAAAATCCCTCAGTTTTCTCCTCGTAAAAGCATTTTTAACGACCGATGAAAAGATAACAAAAGTCGTTTCACAATGAAAGCCTTATTTTCACTCTGTTTGTCTTTAAATTGCTACGTGGTATTTATCAGTTTATTTTTATCTTTACAAGATAACCAATGAGATAAATATCTTTTGCACCCCAAAAAACGTTAGTGATGACATTTCCGGTAAATGAAATTGGCTTCACATATTTTGTCATAAGTCTGCTGATGTCCACTCACTAACCGGAATTGTTCGTTTCTGATAGACTCACATTTCACACGCAAGAACACAACTCTGATAAAATCAAGTACTGTGTGCTGCTACAAAATATTACTGTTCGACATCTTTCATCACCGTAAACTCTATACTATTCTAACAATGGAGTCAAGTACTGATTGGTGCGCATAGACACGCACAGATCAGTGTTAGAGATCTCAGTGGTAATAGTTCTTATACTTTAACAATTCACGCAAACCATTACGGTGAAAGATCAACCATCTCTCATGAGACATTCAACTCTTTACATATAGTGAGCCTGTCTAATAGATAAATGTTCTAATATGATAAAAACTCAGCAGAGTCTTCACTAATAAGCACTGCTGCTTTACAATCAATGCATTTACTTAAACAGAATGACGTATTATGAATGACAAACATTTGTATATAAATGTTGATAGCACACATCATATCACGAATATAATTTACATAGCACGTGTGTTACTTTTCACTAGAGGAGAATATAAAATACTCATTAGAACTATAAATTTATTTGGTGGAGTCTTTATTTGTAACTATTTCTTATTTGAAATATTGTTTGATACTGTAAGGAAATCCGATTCAGTGTAGTTATTTCTATAAGCAGGAACACTGAAGCTGTTGCTGGTGACAAAATTTTGATAATGCACCTTACATTTTGCAATGCATTGTGACTGGCATAAATTATGTGATGTAAGTTTCACCAACTTAAGTAACTTAAGTCTTAATAGGAAAACGAATCAATACTAGCCCGTAACAGTAGCCCAGCTGTGCACTTTTAACATAGAACATGCGCGCTACGAAACTTTAAAATTTTGAAATATTTTCATTCTTTATCGGTAGTACAGCAATCGTTAAATGAGTGTTGGATGTGTCGTTCTAACGGATGGCGTGGTTAAAAAAGTGGTAGAAGAGTCAAGTCCAGGAGTCTCATCGGAATATGAACCACGTGCTTCCTACCACGAACCCAGCCCCGCTTTGCCACTGGGTCTACTCTTTAGGTCAGAAATAGGAACTTGTAGCCTACGCTCTGTTATTACCAGCCGCTGAGTTACAAGCAACACTTGACATCCCCCTCCTAGTTAGCAACTGTCTGTCAGGTTACCTGTGCGCACAGGTTGTAAATGAGCAGACGTAATCGCCGTAGGGTTCTCAATAAGTGTATGTCACTCTCTGGGTCATTTGTTACTGATAATATGACCATGTACTCACTCCCCGCCACCGCATCGTGATAAAGTGACCCCTTGATGTGGGATGCGAGCATTCTAAGACTGCTAACCGCATCTTTAAAGAGTACACATTAATTAAACCGTGTTTGAATCGTAAGACTGAGCACGAGACGCTTTTTGTTTACTTGTTTATCTGTTAACATAATTAACTCAGCGGGAATTTATTAAGGAAAACAGATATAAATTTATTTTACAGTCTTCTATTAGTCAGACACGTAACATTGAGTCCAAATCAGTATCTGTCGGCTTTTAGAGTGTAAAGGCACTCAAAGACAAATTTGTAGACTGTCGCAATCTGGAGCTTTTGATCTCTAAAGCAGTTGTTCAAGTACTCGAGAATTTGATAGCTAGTTGGCGAAAAAACTGATCGGTAAGGTGGTTTTGGAAAACTAACAAAGTTCAAGTTACTCCGTAAACTTTACCGACGTAGTAATTGATGATATTCATATTGGGTTAACAGCCTGAACATAACGTCATCTTAAATCTATTGTGAGCATCCATAGACTCCATGTCGGAAAATGCGAACATCACATTTCCAATTCTCTGGTTTTTATTCAACGTTTGAAGTCTTTGTGTCTCAGTCCACGGATTTGCTCGTTAGTTTGGATGAGTGAAATTTTTTACCAGAATTCCTTTTGAAGATTCTTTGCAGTTAATGTGTGAAAAAACTGGACGACGAAACAACTAAGCTTTGTCGCCATGTGTCGATGTCGACGTATTTTTTATTTGATGACAAACACTTTGAACAAACTGATGGAGTGGCTGTGAGGAGTCCATTACTCCCCTTAGCCGCCAATTTGTATATGGAAGATTTTGAGGATATAGCACTGAAGATGGCGTTCTTAAAAGCAACTTGTTTTTGAGATACGTACGTCGATGATACGTTTGTGATATGACCACATAAGGAGGATGCTCTGGATCGTTTCATAGATCATTTTAATTGTCTGTATCCCAGTATTAAGTTCACGATGGAAGATGAAAAGGATGAAAAACCCGTTTTTGGATGCCTTGGTCTGCAGATGGAACGATGTGACATTAGGACACAGTGTTTACCGTAAGCCCACCTATACGGACCGATATCTTCATGCATCAAGTTGTCATTTATCATACCAACGCAAATGGGTTACACTTACATCTCAGACACAGATATTTTGACACAAGAATTGGAACATATAGGAACATATAAAAGCAGTGTTCAAGCAGAATTGTTATACCGACAATCATATCCGCCGTGCTCTACAGATCGTACCTTCGCGAGAACCAACAGATGATACAAACAAATCGGTGGTGTTCCTACCTTTCGCGGGAAGCATATCTTCAAAAACAGAAATAATTTTATAGAGATTTGATATTCAAAGTGTATTCCGTCCGGCGGCTAAGACTAGAGCCCTGCTTGGCTCAGTTGAAAGATGGATGGGGTTTGAGGAAGCCCCGTGTCTGCAAAATTCTCTGCCATTGCGGGGAAAGCCTATATTGGACAAATGATTCGTACGATCCTGGATCGATGTATGGAGCACCATCGCCACGCGTGTTTATATAACCCAGAAAAATGTGCTGTTGTTCAACATTGTTTTAGTGAAGGGCATAAAATGCTGAGACGCAGGTGGTTGTCCCTGCGTCACGTTTTTGGGACTGTATTGAAAGAAGCTATTGAAATCCGGCTGTCTGACAATGTTATAAACAGTGATAAGCGCTGTCCTTTAAGTAAGAAGTGGGACGCTGTTTTGTTTGACATTAAAAAACAACGGTATTTGTTTCGGTTTTGAAAAAGGTGTTTGATATCGATTTATCTTTTTCGGGAGTTTTCACCACCGGTGCGCTGTAATCCTTTGCGCTAGAAGGCAGTTTCGTTCGTGCACGCGCAGTGGACCTACAGGGGGTGTATAAGGCAGCCGCCGCTGCGGTTTGATTTCAGTTAGTGCGACGGCTTACTCACCTGAAGATGGCGACCTGGTGGACCGCCGAAATATTGTGTCAACATGACGTTATGTTTGAACTAGAGTCCTGATATGAACATAAAAGTTCAAATTGTGTTGTACACATTGATCTCCTCCCATCATTCAGCTTTACAAGAGCATTATGAATTAGCTCACGTTCACATGCTTAATGCATAGGAGGCCTACTCGTTACCACATTTAACATAACAGGCTAAGTTTTCTCTCCGTTGTATTGAGTAATGAATGTGACTAACATCACAAGACAAGTAGATTTACGAGGCGTGTTTTTTTTAAAGTAAGTACCGTTTTGAAATTAAAAAAAGACGTGTTAAGCTATCTCAATAATTTTATTTTTACGTGAAAGCCTGTACCTTAATCTACTTTTCTACATAATTTCCGTCAATATTGAGGCACTTGTCATAACAGCTTGCTTACTGTAACACATTGCACAATCTGCGCCGTTCAGTTCAGAACAAAAGACGTGGCAAATTGAGCAAGGGCATCGTTTTGCTGCAAGACAATGCCCGTCCGCATGTGGCGAATCAGACCAAAGATCTCATCACATCTTTTCGTTGGGAAACTCTAGATCATCCTCCGTACAGCCCCGATCTTGCGCCCAGTGACTACCATCTGTTCCTGCACTTGAAGAAACATCTGGGCGGTCAGCGTCTTCAAGACGATGACGAAGCCAAAACAGTGGTGATGTAGTGGTTAACAAGTCAGGTGGCAGACTTCTATGAGGACGGTATTCAAAAATTGGTACAACGTTATGACAAGTGCCTCAAAATTGACGAAAATTATGTAGAAAAGTAGATTAAGGTACAGGCTTTCATGTAAAAATAAAATTATTGAGATATCTTAGCACGTCTTTTTTTTAATTTCAAAACGGTACTTACTTAAAAAACACGCCTCGTATATTCCTGACATGAAGGAAGAAGAACTGAGGTTCAAGAGCCCGTAGAGGTCATTAGAGACAGCTGAGTTAGGGTTACGGGATTCTTTACGGATCCTCACTGTCATCTAATTATTGAGTAGAGTACAAGATACTATTGTGAGGACAGTCTTCTAATAAAAACAGCGAGCTTCCAGTACTGAGAGTTGTAGGGGACTCGCAGACGCAGTTTATGAACTTTCCTCGGATTACAGGAGATCTTTGAAATAGCGTTCACTAGAAACCTTACGATATACTTCATAATAAGTGGCTGTCGAAGGCTGTTAATTCTGGAACACACGGTTCTTTTTCAGAGATAACTTTCCAGAATCGTTTTTTGAACAATCACTGTGCAGTGTTACAGTTTACTACTTCAGACATAAATGTTAGTAGAATTTACTTTTTTTGTCGAATTTCTGTTAACGTTAAGCTCAAACACGAGAAAACGGTTGTAATAGATTCCCAGGTCGTAATTATTCTGTTGTATGGTCCTATAGTGATCAGTCAATTTATTGTTCACGTAAACAATTATTATGCTACATTCGCTAGAATTATGTGGAGGCTTTAGAAATATATCTTGAACGTCATGATGTAATCCAATGTATAGGATGGGGCAAATAAAAGTGGCCCGGAGTAATGGATATACACTCCTGGAAATGGAAAAAAGAACACATTGACACCGGTGTGTCAGACCCACCATACTTGCTCCGGACACTGCGAGAGGGCTGTACAAGCAATGATCACACGCACGGCACAGCGGACACACCAGGAACCGCGGTGTTGGCCGTCGAATGGCGCTAGCTGCGCAGCATTTGTGCACCGCCGCCGTCAGTGTCAGCAAGTTTGCCGTGGCATACGGAGCTCCATCGCAGTCTTTAACACTGGTAGCATGCCGCGACAGCGTGGACGTGAACCGTATGTGCAGTTGACGGACTTTGAGCGAGGGCGTATAGTGGGCATGCGGGAGGCCGGGTAGACGTACCGCCGAATTGCTCAACACGTGGGGCGTGAGGTCTCCACAGTACATCGATGCTGTCGCCAGTGGTCGGCGGAAGGTGCACGTGCCCGTCGACCTGGGACCGGACCGCAGCGACGCACAGATGCACGCCAAGACCGTAGGATCCTACGCAGTGCCGTAGGGGACCGCACCGCCACTTCCCAGCAAATTAGGGACACTGTTGCTCCTGGGGTATCGGCGAGGACCATTCGCAACCGTCTCCATGAAGCTGGGCTACGGTCCCGCACACCGTTAGGCCGTCTTCCGCTCACGCCCCAACATCGTGCAGCCCGCCTCCAGTGGTGTCGCGACAGGCGTGAATGGAGGGACGAATGGAGACGTGTCGTCTTCAGCGATGAGAGTCGCTTCTGCCTTGGTGCCAATCATGGTCGTATGCGTGTTTGGCGCCGTGCAGGTGAGCGCCACAATCAGGACTGCATACGACCGAGGCACACAGGGCCAACACCCGGCATCATGGTGTGGGGAGCGATCTCCTACACTGGCCGTACACCACTGGTGATCGTCGAGGGGACACTGAATAGTGCACGGTACATCCAAACCGTCATCGAACCCATCGTTCTACCATTCCTAGACCGGCAAGGGAACTTGCTGTTCCAACAGGACAATGCACGTCCGCATGTATCCCGTGCCACCCAACGTGCTCTAGAAGGTGTAAGTCAACTACCCTGGCCAGCAAGATCTCCGGATCTGTCCCCCATTGAGCATGTTTGGGACTGGATGAAGCGTCGTCTCACGCGGTCTGCACGTCCAGCACGAACGCTGGTCCAACTGAGGCGCCAGGTGGAAATGGCATGGCAAGCCGTTCCACAGGACTACATCCAGCATCTCTACGATCGTCTCCATGGGAGAATAGCAGCCTGCATTGCTGCGAAAGGTGGATATACACCGTAGTAGTGCCGACATTGTGCATGCTCTGTTGCCTGTGTCTATGTGCCTGTGGTTCTGTCAGTGTGATCATGTGATGTATCTGACCCCAGGAATGTGTCAATAAAGTTTCCCCTTCCTGGGACAATGAATTCACGGTGTTCTTATTTCAATTTCCAGGAGTGTATTTGGACGTGAATCTGTGGCAGCATTAACCGAGGAGGAAGAAACCTACAGTTACTTCCAGCAGGGTGGAGCAGCTGTCCATACAGCTGGCCGAACCTTGGAGCACATGTACACAACTTCATGCCTGACAGAGTTCTTAGCAGAGGTCAGTCTGGTCGCGGCCCTAGCCGGCCACCCACGTCACCTTATCTGTAAGTGTGCGATTACTCTGTGTAGGAAGTCCTAAACTCTAAGGTGTATCGCTACAATCCTCAGAGTCTTCAAGAAGTGTACCAAAACATTTCGGATGAGACTGCAGCAATTCCAACAGTCCAGCTTCGATCCGCTTTCAGCAACTTGCTGACCGGGGCCCAGTGATGAATGGCGGTCACTTTTAACATCTGCTATAGTCATCTTAGTACTGTGCTTCCTTTCCACTGCTGTGTTTCTTTGTACCCTGGAACTCTGTTCACCGGCCGACTTTTGTCCTACCCTGTATGAATCTAAATAATGCATTAATTTTCAGCAAACCATATTAGTATGTATCAACACCAACTTCTCAAAAACGTTATCATTATCTGACTATCTGCGAACTTGTGAGGGATTAGATTCAAGAGGAACAGGGAATGAAAAGTAAGTCTTGTCTAACTAGAAAAAAGAAACAGTAACCAAAATAATGGCAATCTTTTCCAAAGAGCACATCTTTGCACATCCGTTAATCCAAAATTTACCGCTAGGTAATGTTCCATACCGTGATGCTGCACCCTGTGAATTGTAACATTCATTCGTCAGTCTTGGCACACTGTCCACAAAGCGGCCACGACGTTCCTGCCATCCTGATGTCATGCATTGTAGGAAAGCTCACAATGATGTCGCACTGCATGGCTCAACTGGTCGCAAGCATCCTCAATCGGTTTCATGTCAGCAGACACCACACAATTTCACTCGGTTGATTCCCCTTTCTTGTAAAAAGTTTTCACGAGGGCAATTTGGTGTGCCTGGGCATTAATGTCTTGTGACACAGATGAACACAGTTCCATTTCATTTGTTCACTTATCCACCTTCTTCATCCACCATGGTAGTTCGGAAGTGGTTTGTACTGTCGTTGATAAAGGATGATTAGAGGCCGAATATCGTGGGAGACGGTTGTGTGCTTTCTGGAAGGTTTCTGATGCATTATCCTCGGGGACAAAATAGCCATTATACGGTGCTCTGCAAAAAATTACGAGACACATCAAGTAACATAACATATTAACGACTCTGTAGAAACGAATTTGTAGATCTCCCAGCGGTGCACAGAATATTTGACGTGACATGGCGAGTGGTCAACGTGACTATAAGCGCCAAATGAGGATGGCCCGCAACACGACGCAGTTGAGGGATTGGGAGAAAGTGTGTGTGTGTGTGTGTGTGTGTGTGTGTGTCAGCGAACAGCTACGGTGCACTGTGGTGGAGTTCTTCATTGTAACATGGTACGTAGATAGCATCTGAATGACTTCACACGGGTAAGAATCACGGGGAAACTGGAAGTATGGCGGAATGTGACTGAGAGCTGGTTTCTCAGGATGGGGCAGGATAAGGTTACGATTGTGGACGGGGCCGTAATCGGTTAGTCTCGGTTGCACAACAAATATGTAAACTTTATTTAAGAATTTAAAATTTTAAAATAATCTCTTAAGAAAACATAATTGACTGTAAAACGGCTGAAGGCCTAAATTAGAAGTCAGAAGAACAATTCCAAATAGCGCTTTTAAAATAAATACCTTGCTTTTAAAACAAGTGTGCTTAAAAAAACTTACTGTAACACGGCTGAATGCCTTATCACGAACGATGTAAGATTATTGCTCTACTGAAAACCACATCAACAATAACAAGAAAATAACAAAAAAATGGTTCAAATGGCTCTGAGCACTATGGGACTCAACCGCTGAGGTCATTAGTCCCCTAGAACTTAGAACTACTTAAACCTAACTAACCTAAGGACATCACAAACATCCATGCCCGAGGCAGGATTCGAACCTGCGACCGTAGCGGTCTTGCGGTTCCAGACTGCAGCGCCTTTAACCGCACGGCCACTTCGGCCGGCAAGAAAATAACAAATATCCTTAAAACAAATATCACAATCTAAGGAATCAGGACAAGCGGTTCTCAGGACGTGTTCCAAGGGTCGGCCTGGGAAGGTAACTCCAACATAAGGTAAGGTGAGACAGGCAGCCAAGAGTTGTACTCACGTAACAGGATGGCAACTCACACTAGGGGCAGCTTAAGCACCTACCGACCGACTAATCAATCCGCCTACCATCCGATCACCAGTACAATGATGGAATATTTTTAGGCAAGAGCGAAGCGACAGACAGCACTACATCTTCAGAAAACACCCAAGGCCGAAGGAAACATTATAACCAAGGTAGACCTCCAAATATATATATATATATATATATATATATATATATATATATGTGTGTGTGTGTGTGTGTGTGTCGGACAGCGTCAACACGACGAGGAAAGGTACACTGCCGAAAAAGTACGCTAACCTCCAGGACAGGTAACTGGGGCGTTAGCTGGCACAAGGCAGAAAATCCCGCTGGCTGCACTTCACTAATAAGAATAATACTAAATTCAATCATGAATAACAAATAGAGAAAGACGGCTGCAATATTACATGCCTCGAAACACTTCACTCGTTGCAGCCCGGCTCAAAAGCCCTGGGAGCAACAACCCGCCGACCAAAGGCGAGATCTCAGGATAGTCGAGGTTGCATTAGCAGTTAACTCTTCACTCAACTTAAATATCCAGGGTTCGGTGTGCAACGAAGTCGTCGCTCTCGCTGCTACCCCTCCTAGAGCCGGCAGTGGCACCACACCGCCAGCTGCCCTAGCTTGCCCTCCTGCTGCATGGACCTGCTCGCTGCTGCCCTCCACCCCAGCCGACCGGATGTCTGTTTGTAACTCCCTCTCCATACAACGCGACCCGGAAATACTAGCGGTCGCTCCAAAGTACTCGTATCGATAAGCGCAGCTCCTGCCACTCACGGGCAGGCAAGCCAGCAACTTAGTGACGCCAGTAAATCGAATAAGAAACGAGATGCCCTAAGCGCAATGACAAGATGCCAAGCAATAAACGGCATGAACACAAGCCGCGCACGGCTCGGTGACGAGTACAGTCCAGGAGATTGGTGTTGCTCACAGCATTGTTTAACGTGCATGGGGAGCATTCGGAACCACAGGCACTGCTGCCCGAAGGAGGAAGGTGATCAAGCACAGTCATCTACTGCAGAAGACGACCGTCGCAGTGTGCAACATGCAACAAGAGACCCACGTCAAACAGCGGGTGCAATTACAGCCCCATTTAACAGGACCACAAGGCACGCCGTCTGACGCTCCACAGTGGCACAGCGACTGCACAGGATTGGTAACAGGACGCTGAAAACAACAGTAGTTGGCGTAATGTACATCCGTATTTCAATTACGATTGCAATGGGAACGGCATTATCGAGATTGGACCGTGTATGAACGGGAACATGTCGCTTCGTTGGATGAATCACGTTTCTTGTTACACCAGATTCCGGACCACCTGCATCGGAACACATCTACGACGCTATCATGCGCCAGCCCAGTTCCTCGCCCACTAACTACCGGCTCGTTACTTACGGGAATTGCGTCATCTGTTCGTGGGCATCGAGTGCCATGTACCTTCGGCAACATACCGAGGACTTGTCGAATCCATCCCATGTAGAATAATTAACTGCGTCCCAGACACGCTATTAGGCAGGTGGTCGCAATGTCTCGACCTGTAAGTACAGATAGGACTTGACTGGACTCAACTCCTTTACATACGATTACTTGCGCAATATCTAAATACGCGAGTGCAGTACCAGACAGGTGGGAGGAATATCTTCCGCCGGCCCTCACTGTCCTTGCGGAAGTCAAATTTGAACTTTTGCTTTGCAGTAGGTACATGATACGCTAATTGTTCAAATAACATACGATACAAAGGCATTTCGGGACACTATCAGTGGAACAAAGATTTATTCTTTAAAAGAGATGAAAATGGTAATTTTGACGTGCTCGTTGACGTTAAGCAACGTCAAAACACTCCTTGTAGTTCACTGATGGTACTTAGTGAGGTGACCAGGAAAATAGTGACCGCTGGAACTTCACACAGCGATTATTTAATGTCCAATACGACCAGCCGTTGATAATGAAGATACTGGCTAAGCTGATTGAGTGATGGCTCATAAAAATGGTTCAAATGGCTCTGAGCACTATGGGACTTAACATCTGTGGTCATCAGTCCCCTAGAACTTAGAACTACATAAACCTAACTAACCTAAGGACATCACACACATCCATGCCCGAGGCAGGATTCGAACCTGCGAGCGTAGCAGTCGCGCGTTTCCGGACTGAGTGCCTAGAACCGCTAGACCACCGCGGCCGGCATGGTTCATAGTTGAACAAAATATGAGGTAGTATTTCAGTTAGATCAGGCTAATAAATTCTGACGATCTATGCTAGTGATGATGAAATGAGGAAATGATACGTTCAATCTAAGAGCAAAGAATAGTTAAAGGAGTGGGTTTCATTTCCCTTAAAATACACCAAACACGATGGCTGCTTCACCAACTGGAAAACTGACATGGTGTTGCATTACTTCAGTAAATGACGAAAGGAGAAACGATATCAAGCTGATACTCTATATCCTTTTCGAGGAAATGAATTGACTCATTTGGTGATCGTGGAAGGTAGATAGATACGTGTCAAGTCCCAGCGACGGAGAGCTGAAATTGGAAAAGTATGTGGCAGGAAATCGGATGCATCTTTATATTCAGCTTAATTTATTTGTAGAGACCACGAAGAAATCTGAATGTTATTTATTTGTGCCCTATTCCACCCGAAACTGAATCCATAGCCTCAAACACTGCGTCACTTCTCTGGAAAAAAGGTATTGTTTCATTACGATTATACGCCCACTCAAACATCAGCAATTAACATGGTCATTATTTTTAAATGTGTTCCTCAGACAAATTATTTCTCGGACTGTCCCACTTAAGACGACTTTTACGCTCGCGAACTCGACGAAATGACACTTCGGGAAATTCACTTCGGAAAGCAAGGACGATCAGAGTTGTCAGTCGACGACGAGGTCATTAAATACCGAGCACAACTCTGAGGGGGGGGGGGGGGGCAGCATGAGGAAGGAAATCGGTCAATTTTAAAAGTATCCACCTCGGCATTTGCTTTAAACAGTTTACAGAAACAACTGAAAAGTAAAAACTTGACGGCCGGATGGGATTTATACAGCCAGCTTATCGAAACTCTACCTCACTTGTTTAACTCGATTTCGACTACAGAAATCATTGCAGATAGCTGTTACCATTTGCCATACTTAGAAAAGTACTGTTTTTTGAAAGGCTTAAATAAGTTATTAAACTGTTACAAAAATTTGACTGAACTACACTCCTGGAAATGGAAAAAAGAACACATTGACACCGGTGTGTCAGACCCACCATACTTGCTCCGGACACTGCGAGAGGGCTGTACAAGCAATGATCACACGCACGGCACAGCGGACACACCAGGACCCGCGGTGTTGGCCGTCGAATGGCGCTAGCTGCGCAGCATTTGTGCACCGCCGCCGTCAGTGTCAGCCAGTTTGCCGTGGCATACGGAGCTCCATCGCAGTCTTTAACACTGGTAGCATGCCGCGACAGCGTGGACGTGAACCGTATGTGCAGTTGACGGACTTTGAGCGAGGGCGTATAGTGGGCATGCGGGAGGCCGGGTGGACGTACCGCCGAATTGCTCAACACGTGGGGCGTGAGGTCTCCACAGTACATCGATGTTGTCGCCAGTGGTCGGCGGAAGGTGCACGTGCCCGTCGACCTGAGACCGGACCGCAGCGACGCACA
Source organism: Schistocerca nitens (assembly GCF_023898315.1). Classification (NCBI taxonomy): domain Eukaryota; kingdom Metazoa; phylum Arthropoda; class Insecta; order Orthoptera; family Acrididae; genus Schistocerca; species Schistocerca nitens. Next base: position 168,159,088 of record NC_064620.1, on the reverse strand, counting down.
GATGCACGCCAAGACCGTAGGATCCTACGCAGTGCCGTAGGGGACCGCACCGCCACTTCCCAGCAAATTAGGGACACTGTTGCTCCTGGGGTATCGGCGAGGACCATTCGCAACCGTCTCCATGAAGCTGGGCTACGGTCCCGCACACCGTTAGGCCGTCTTCCGCTCACGCCCCAACATCGTGCAGCCCGCCTCCAGTGGTGTCGCGACAGGCGTGAATGGAGGGACGAATGGAGACGTGTCGTCTTCAGCGATGAGAGTCGCTTCTGCCTTGGTGCCAATGATGGTCGTATGCGCGTTTGGCGCCGTGCAGGTGAGCGCCACAATCAGGACTGCATACGACCGAGGCACACAGGGCCAACACCCGGCATCATGGTGTGGGGAGCGATCTCCTACACTGGCCGTACACCACTGGTGATCGTCGAGGGGACACTGAATAGTGCACGGTACATCCAAACCGTCATCGAACCCATCGTTCTACCATTCCTAGACCGACAAGGGAACTTGCTGTTCCAACAGGACAATGCACGTCCGCATGTATCCCGTGCCACCCAACGTGCTCTAGAAGGTGTAAGTCAACTACCCTGGCCAGCAAGATCTCCGGATCTGTCCCCCATTGAGCATGTTTGGGACTGGATGAAGCGTCGTCTCACGCGGTCCGCACGTCCAGCACGAACGCTGGTCCAACTGAGGCGCCAGGTGGAAATGGCATGGCAAGCCGTTCCACAGGACTACATCCAGCATCTCTACGATCGTCTCCATGGGAGAATAGCAGCCTGCATTGCTGCGAAAGGTGGATATACACTGTACTAGTGCCGACATTGTGCATGCTCTGTTGCCTGTGTCTATGTGCCTGTGGTTCTGTCAGTGTGATCATGTGATGTATCTGACCCCAGGAATGTGTCAATAAAGTTTCCCCTTCCTGGGACAATGAATTCACGGTGTTCTTATTTCAATTTCCAGGAGTGTATTTGGAAACTGTTGCGATGTACGTAGTTTATTAAGAAATAAAGTGTTGTATTAAAAAACTTGTAGTAGTCGCTCGCATGAGCGTCTAAAATATCTACGGACTTAGGCATCAATGATATATATTACATTTAAAGATCAAGTAATATTTATTATAGTCTAAAAAATGTCACAGCGATGGTAACTCGCAGAAGCATTTATGTTCTTGACAGCTTTTGTGGGTACGAGTGAAGAATAGGTCTTTCGGTGCAACATAGATTGATCTCGGGACCTCAATATTGCTACTCTCAACGTGTTTGTTGGTAAAAGAAGTATGAATAACAGCGAGCAGACTAGCAACGAATTAAATCGTACCTGGGTGACTTAAAAATTTCCGTGTGTTTCATCTAGGTGAAGCATAAGAAGTTTCCGTGTGTTTCTTCTACGTGAAACATAATACCTGTTACATATTCCCGAACCAAGTGCGCGGGTGCATCATCATTCTTGTTCCACATACGCATCCTTTCACAGTAAGGAACATAGTCGATCAGCTTGTGTTGCGGAAAATGGAGTTACAAACGACCAGTAAGTCGGCCAGGTAGCAAAACGTGGCCGTAATGGAGAAACCATTGGTTTTCCGACATATGATTATTACTATTATTTTCCTGTTTCGTTGACCTCTGTTTGCCCTTTTTGTCAGAACGTATAATAAACACCCCACATATACAAAAGGGAAAAGCAGTATAAAACAAGGGAACAAAATATATTTGTCTCTATACAAAAAACTACTTCTCGGTTTCACAATGAAAATTTCTCCTCGTTTCGAACGATGTGGAATAATATTTCGTAAGTAAATACTAGTTGTGGGATGGCTATAACCTCCGAATACAAAGATGAGCAAAAACTGATCATATGGCTATGGAATAACTGTTATCGTTTAGCTTATATGTTTCAGTAAATCTCTGTCAAATGAATCTTTAAATCTGAGTTGACATACGTATTTCGTAAAAGCACATTTACGCTATTCCATATATCCGCTTCAAGCGTTCCCTGTTTCATTTTCATTTCCGTTAAAAAATGGTGAATTTACATTTACTGCCAATTACCTCAGAGACAATGAATACTAATGACTTATTCGTCTAAGTCAACTACTGCCTCATTTTCGTGCCCGACGCTTATAAATACACACTATTTCTGTACAAGTTGAATATAGCCCTATATGCCCTATATTTTATCTTTGATAACTTTTGAAGAATGAAGCTGAATGTTTGTGGAATACTAGACTATAACGTCCCGTCGACAACGATGTCATTAGAGACGGAGCATAATTTCGGATCAGGAACAGTTGGAGGAAGGATATCGGTCATGCCCCTTTCAAAGGAATAATCCTGATATTTGTCTGAAGTGATTTAGGAAATTCACGGGGGGGGGGGGGGGGGGAGGATTTGAACTGTCATAGTCCCAAATGCAAGTCCAATCCACTAACCACTGTGCTACCTCGCTCAGTATCAACCATTATTCTCTTATTTGCAAGAATTTAGTATCTCCTCGGAAGCTTAGCTATACTTTAAATCTATCAAGCAGCTTTATGACGTATTTCTCACACTCTTTTGTCATTTGTTGGTTACCACGTTATGCTTTTATTCTGTGGTGTGGTATTATTTTGCGTCGCACCATTTATGGAACTATGGTTTCCGGAACTATTTTCCTTTGCCAGCCTCTGTTTTTAAGAATCCTCAAATTGTTGCTCTAAAGGTTTGAGCACGTTCTGTTTTGCATAATAACTCTTAACTCCAGAAGTTCAAAACACAAAGAAGGGAAATTTGTTGCATCCTTATTCTCGCTATTTTCGCTAATTGTTAATTGAAACAGTTCGCTTTGCAGTGACCGAAAATCAATAAAAGGTTGTTAAGAGAAAGAATACGCATCATACAAAACCTGACAGTGTTGTTTAAAACGATGACGTGTCTTTTCTTTATGAACTGTCATAATTTCTCCAATTTAAAAGGAAAAGTTGTTCTGAAAGGGTAACTATTCGTACCATTTATTTTGTCTGTTGAGTTTGTAACATATTTCCTGACAATGGTTAGACGCAGCCATGGTCCTATGGCTAAGACATTTGCCGTTGTTGTAGGACTATTGGTTCCCCAAATTAATTTGTCATGCTATTAATGTTCAAGGCAGCTTTAATAATTGTTCAACTGGTAATATAGCCCACCAATGGATGTTCTTATTGGGAATGAAGATACCGATTTGCAAGTTTCGCGAGAAATTAACGCACACTCTACGCGAATAAGACGCTGTTGCCCTACCATTCGACGGAAAAATTCCTCACTCAAACATCTGCTGAGTGTTAATTTTTTTTTCTCTACTCGACTGCATACGACCGTTCCACGCGAAACCGCTTCCAGTGCTATGACTTCGGGTAAATGTGCGTGATCGGTAGCGTTGGAGCTTCATTAAACGAAACAGCAAGACGAAATCTTCTGCCAGAAGAGGCGAGCCCAGCCCCAAATGTTCCAGAGAAACAGCGATGCACAAGGGATACGGCTCACTGTATCATACAATTGCCAAGAATAGTACTCCTTACGGTGTACACGCATTAAAATGTACGTGAAATCTACTGGGTCAAAAAATCATCGTGCTTGAGCTGAAGCAAATTTGTTTCTGGAACAGGACGAAGAAGGTATGTGCAGAGGGTGAACCATAGCTCCACTGACAAACTTTTAGAGGTGGCAGTACGGACCAAAACAAGAAAAAATGTCTAGTATATATAGGCTCTAAAATCCGTACTGTAAGAGCTATGAGTACTTGTTCATCTTCGATACTGTCAAACATCTCTTCTACTGCAGGCTCTTTGCTTTATTTTTGAAGGTGGAAGTGTGGAAAAAATGCAGCTGACATGGACTCTAAGACACATACCTGAAGAGCTGTGAGACTTGTTCAGTAGAAGACGTGTCCCGCAGTAGCGAGAGTGAAGAGCTTATAGTTCTTGACGTACGCATTCCAGAGCTCATCCGTACTACCACCTCCCAAAATATGGAAAACTATTTTTTTTAGCATCCTGAATTACAGTGACCTAGTTAAATTTGGATTCTTCCTGTTCAGCTACACTGCTTCGTTCACGCCAGAAAGTACGATGATGCGGGGTGCTTTCGATGCTTTGCAGAATGGAATATTGTGCTCCAGTTGCTAGAAAAACTGACAGGTTGGATACCATATTACTACCTCTGAAAGTTTGTCGGTGCAGTTCTGGTTCTGCCTGTATACAGTTTGTATGTAAGTATCTCCTGGGGTTTAGAAGAAGCCTGCTTGAAAACTACAAAATATACAGAAAAAGACACATACAATGGATAAACCATATGTCCACCTTCTTAACTCATGTAACCGGTGTTCAAAACGAGCACAGTTTGTGACGAGGCAAATATGAACATGTGTCTTCATTTCATTGAAGCTTCTGGCATGAATTGCCTGAGGAGGCCCAACGACAATAATATCGATTTGTAAAAAAGTTCATTGGTCGGCTACAATCGGGCGCAAACTAATTCGAAGCGAGAATACGTATCAGATGGTACATTCAGTGAAGACGCACATAATGTCGGAAACGTTGCAGGAATCTGAAGGAGCTGCGAGCGATGTGGACAATGGACAGCGGGCGGTACATGGGTAATGTGCGACAAGTTGAGAATTTGGGCTGGACAGAAAGTGCTCGGATAGCCGAAGCAATATGCCCTGGTGGTCCTATTTGGTACAGGTCCCACACACGTGAGCAATATTTGAAACATCCCCTTAGAAAAATTAATTAATTACTGTGCCGATAAACCCCTTACGTTATTTGATTTTCAAACAGCTGAGCAGAACTGAACGTACTCAAACATTTCTCTCTTTACTTATTCTGATCAACACTAAACTGACACAATATTTTTAACGAAACGCAATCTGACTTTCAATAATCCCTACAAAAGACTGGCCCTGACTAACAATAACCTATACCTTTCATGAATCACTTACCTCACAAAAATCTTCGTTACTCGAACTACTGCAAAACAGCGAGCGCCAATACTGCCAGCTGAATAAAAGTCTCTATCTAATGAAGGCACTAACTCCTGATAGGCATAGTTAGCAAATGAAGGATTTTGATAGAGAACAAACAACATATTTACCTTAATAGTGTTCAAAAAATCATAATATATATATCAGTTCATGACATCCAGTCTTACAAATTTCGTTTTTCTGACGGACACACGTCGAGATCGTCCGCTCTCAAAACTCCGCCATCTCTCTTCCCACATCCACCACTGCTGCCGGGTAACCTCCAACTGCGCAACGCTACGCGCTGTTAACATCCGCCGGCCGCGGTGATCTCGCGGTTCTAGGCGCGCAGTCCGGAACCGTGCGACTGCTACGGTCGCAGGTTCGAATCCTGTCTCGGGCATGGATGTGTGTGATGTCCTTAGGTTAGTTAGGTTTAATTAGTTCTAAGTTCTAGGGGACTTATGACCACAGCAGTTGAGTCCCATAGTGCTCAGAGCCATTTGAACCATTTTTTTGTTAACATCCAACTGCCCAACACTACAATAGCGAATATTCCAACAATGCAAACCAGCTACAGACTTCACACAGCACGGTCAGTGATTTTCATATAGAGCGCTACGTGGCGTTACCAACATAAAAACCTAAACAGCCTACTTACATATTCTGGGATGAGTCTCACTATTTAAAAATCTAAATAATAATAATAATAGTAATCATGCGCGCGTAAAGCGGGCAAGCCAGGTCATAATACCGGTCCACCACAAATTTTCATTTGCTGCCACAGGATTAATCTCAGTGCCCGATTATGGATAAGGTCTGAATTTCTCTTACGTCAGTTGACACGCCTGCACTTAGAGCAACTACGCCGTTGCGCATATTACGAACCAAAGCCTGCAGATGCTCTATCCACTGATAAGTGTCATTTTTTGTGTGTTGTAGTATTCACGTAATCGTCTTCTGATACCACGGAAGTACTTATAAATAACCATGTGTTTATCACATCTGAAAATAGCACGTGGCACTTAGTCGCAAAGAAAGCATTTAATACGAGAAAATGTAGAGTGACCTATGAAACAGACAGTAGAATTCGCGAGAGGATTAAGAGTTCCGCAGCTTTTGCTGGAATATAAAGCCTTTTTCCCTCTGTGTTCCATACGTAATTTTTGTCTTCGAATTGACCAGGTCTTGTTACGAATGGGAGCCTTGAGGCAGACTGCTTGTGACTGTGTGAGTGTGTGTGTGTGTGTGTGTGTGAGAGAGAGAGAGAGAGAGAGAGAGAGAGTGTGTCTATGGTGGCTGCTGGGTGGGGGTCGCGGGACCCAGCATGCCTCATTACGACCTCATCCCTATGGATGAGGTGGAGGACCCCGTCTGATGGCTTCGCGGAAGGAGACAGTCGGCACGCCGAAATAGCGCCATACTTGCCCACCGACGTTTACGAGTGTTACTGCAATAGGGATCAGCGAGGAACAGGCGTGTAGCTCGAGAGCCACAATCGACAAGTAAGTCGGAGACGTAACCTTTACTGTAAATCTTCATAGGCAAATAACAAAGCGTGTCGTCGGTTAACTGCGTGCGATACACATTCAAAGTTCTGTCAGGGATACAACTTATACAAAAAAAAAAAAGCCTACAGCATATGTGGTACTGGGCGGACATGCAAGGGCGGCAGTTGTAACGTAACACTTTTTCGCGTGTATTACTTTCTAGAGAATTTTGTTCACATAGCTTAAAAGCAGCAATTATTCTTTGATATGGCGATGTACTAATTTCTTTTTCTTAAGAATGTTCTCGTAGTTCTTGAATGGATGGAGAACAAAATGTGGTGTCTCCCATGAGATTATAGGCACGAAAAGTGGTGTTGCTTTAAAATTTTGAGGAGTGGACGTTAAGCTATGAAAAAACTTACGAGAGAACATAAATAACGAATGTTCGCAAATTAATTGGAAACTATAAAACATAATGACAGTATGCATATTTTTACCTTTCATTACTCAGATTTCAGGCGTTTTCTTTTGTTGCAACGTATTGGTTTACAGTCTTTCAGTCTCAATAAAGAAAGTAGGGTGAGTATAAGAGGGCAGCGCTGCCAACTTTTCAGCGTTACTGGATCGTATAATTGCATCAAAATGATCGTACATTTCGTTAAAGGATAGTACATATCTACTGTCTACAATATCAAACCCATTTTGGGGTGTCTGTCCTCGATTTTTTGTTGCAGGTGGCCTATTTAACGGCTTTCAGCTGCAACAAAAAGTTCTTTTTAATATTTCGCGTAATTATTGACCGAATTCAAAAATTTGACATGCTGTCATAATCTACTCAATAAGAGTTATTTACGTTTAACACGATAAGACAAGTATTACAGTTAGAAAGTAAATATCTGGTTTGAAGCTAATGACCTCAAGTATTCCAACTTTCTTCATCTATTACTCGATTATGTTTTCACTTACCGACTTCCAACTAACTTCACATACAACTTGAAACCTTTACTAAACTTTTTCTCGCTGGCAGCCCCCACAAAATAATGGAAGGAAAAAAGTGTATCGCTTACTACATTTTTTACTGTTCGTGTAGTCAGTCTTCAGCCTCTGCCATGACGTTTTAATTTTTTACTTCTTTAGTGTTAATGCCATTTCTAAAATATTTTGCGTATAGTACCTACATATATCACTGAATGCACCTGCGACATAATATCAGCGTACAGTAAATAGTTCAAGAGATATGTCGTCAGATATAATGAGATGCGTCAAAAACACGCTTCTGCTTAAAATGGATCGCAAAATACCTAGCCTAAAATCGTCCAATATTTTATAATGAAAGCAGTTGTCGACTTCCAGTAAACTTTAAGCATTATTTCGATACTTTTCTAAATTTTTTCTCACCTACATGCATTCTTATCGTCAAGAATAACTTAATTATTGCATTGGAAGGAACTCGCGGACCGCCTCGGCCGGGGCTTTATAGCGGTAAAACATCAAAATAGGCGTGTCCCATTATTGGACAACTTTCCCATATTTTGATGCTATTGATTTTTAATTTGTTTAATAAGGAAACAGTTTATAAAAATGAAATTTGGTTCATAAATTTATATAAAACAATTGCTTCGTTATTTGCTTACCTCATCATCATCGTCTTTCTTCTCTGGAGTATCAGCAACAGAAGAACTGGAAATGAATAGCCCCGAATTTAACTGCTTGTTCTTCATGCTACTGAGCATATTTCCAGTAGAAAAAAAAAAAAAAATTGGACGAGCTGCTGCTCCTCGCTCATTGGCTGTCAAGCAAACACCCACCCACTGAAGAAGTAACGAGTCTATTCCTACTTATCAGTTTTATAAGATTCATCTTTCTAAAAACTCTTTCGCAATCAGATTTTGAACGTGGAAGGAATAAACATGAGAGCGCAAACTCTGGTAGGGCTCTAAATACGTATTTCGCCACATGGACGAAGAAGGTTATGCGTGGTTATTCCGTGTACGAGCACAGTTGCTGGGAAGGGAGTGAAGAAGGATTGTAGGCCATCCACCATGTTATCCAACACCGTGCATTGTGCAATCTGTAAAGGAAGCCGAGGAGACGAATTAAAATTTTTCAGGTTTGTCAATGATATTATAATTCCGTATGAGACACCAAAAGTTTATCATAAGGGTCGTTCTCTTGAAAAGAGGTTATACGATGAACATCAACACATGTGAAATAAGAGTTAGGAAATGGAGTCGAATTAGGACAAGTTTTGCCATTTGCGCTGCAAAATAACCGATGATTGCGGAATTAAGGAGATAAAAATACATACATACAACAGTTATAAAAAGTTTCCTGAAAAAGAGAGGCATAAGTTCTCTCAGAAACGTGAAAGTAAGGAAGTCCTTTACGAAAACATTTGTGTCGAGTGTAGGGTTACATGGCAGTGGAATGTGGATGATAAACCGCTCAGACAAGAAGAGAAATTTGGTGGCACAGAGGAATTCCAAAGGTATGTGGATTGATAAGTTAGAGAGAAACGAGACGTCAGGACACATTAAGACGTCAGCGAATAACTTACATGATACCGGAGAGAGCTACAGAGAGGAAAAAATAACCAGAAGAAAACAAAGACTGAAATACATTCAGCAAGTAATCGAGTATGCTAGGGGTATTACTTTGCGACGATTAGGTTGTCACACGAGAGGAAATTGTGGCATGCCATTGTAAGGTTGTTGCTTTATTTTGCTATGAAAGCGGTACTGATAGACAATAAAAGCGGGTTAAAAGCTGTGAGCTGTCTGGGGAAGTTAACCGTGCATTACTGCGCAACTGTTTCACCAGGTATCTAGTCTAGGTTTACCAAATTCCCAAACAGACTAACATTAACTATAATCTTTTAATAGTCATACAACAACCGGTAATATATATATATATATATATATATATATATATATATATATATATATATATATATATATATATATAAGAGAATTTAAATAAAAAGAAAGAAATCAGTTTATATTTGGAAATTTATTTTAAGATTGATCATTGAAATTTCAGCATATTAAACTCGATTCATAACTAAGCTGGTGCCTTATTTAGGATTGTGAAAATGTGAGATTGTAATCTTACGGAACACATCAAATATGGAGCCAAGACTGGAAGACTGCATACAACACTGCATTCATAAAATAACAAACGAAGAACGTTGAAACATATGCAAGAGGAAATTAACCACAACCAACCGATTCAATTTTCACCCAAAGGAATTACGTTCGTAGCACAATCCTGTCCGTCATGTAATTACCACACACTGGTATACTAAATTCATACTAACTCTCTGTGAAATCTTCCCAAAAAGAATAGCTGAGGGCTACTTTGATGATTACACCACATGCTTCACGTGGTCAACTTGGTTTACACAAAGCGTATAACTCCACAATAATTTTGATAATTAAAATAAATTAGATCGAAAAGCAATTTACAAAAGAAAAACCTCGAACTGGTTACTAACGTCTTACTATTAACCTGATGGGTCAAACAGTTATATAAGCACGTGGTACTGGTCTCGCAAAGTACACCCCACGTGGGTTGAACATAAAGAAAAGTTGCTATATTGAAAAATATTGTCAAGACGAGACGTTATAATCACACAAGCATTCGCATTTAAGATTGATCTTAGTTAGAGTTACTGATCAACACGTGGTTCCACTTTACTCACAAAATAGTGACAAAGCAACTACCGGAACATAATCTGAACTTCACACGAGAATTACACAGCGCTGCAATTTAAGATAACATTAGATATTTTAGAGCTAAACCTGAAATAAAGGTGATTAAATTTTCAGTTAGGCTGAACTTAAGAAATCCATTGTCCTACGGACTTAGCAGACACGCACTTAGCCGGAGATCTTACCACTTCAGACGCTCGCCACCGACAGACTGACTGGTCCCTTCCTGAGGGGTGGCTCACAAATACAAACGGAAGTGGCCAGAGGGGCAGCTTCCTATACCAACATGACAACGGACGGACAGGACCATACTAAGGATGGGAAACCTCTTTGCTTTTAGAAAGCGTAGCTACCTGTTCCGACGTTGGTCCTACTGTTCTCTAGCAGACAGCCTTGTCTGCTACCCTCAAGCATGCAACTAGAAATACATTTGCTCATTCATCCTCTCACACAGAAGGGAAGGGGGATGACAGTATCTCATCATATACAGTATATAAAAGAAAGCGGATGTAGGTTCCGTATGAGACTGTGTGACATGAATTACATATAAACTGTGTTTTAAAGTGTAGTAGTGTGACAGATCGTTCTTGTTTATGTGTAAAGGTAACACGTTCTCCTCCCAGATAGTCAGAAACACCACAGTAAATTTAGAAGAGGAATTTATGCCGTAAATGACAACAGATTTAAGAAATTAAACATGAAAGGAAAGCAACAGAGACCTTTCATAACCCGAACGCTCAGGGAAAAGACTGTGCAGGGAATTTTCTGGCCATGCTAGGACATTCCCAAGCACGCTTCTCACACCCTACTTAAACCAAAAGTGTAAAGAAAAGGCAAAAGGTCACCAGCTACTTGCTAAAACACAATAATTTCAACAAATCTACTAATTTCAAACAGAAAAAAAGAACACAATCTGTGACACCTATTTAAAAGATAGTGTAGACATAATCGGTCAGCAAGTAAAAACAATGTTTCCTGTGTCATTAATATGAAAACAATTTCTGGTTGTTACCCTTATGGAGTTCACCAGTATTTGCTCATTGCAAGAGCCAACTGATCACAGGAAAATTTATGACTGTTTATTAACATGCAAAATTTATGAAAATAGCAAAGGTGCCACAGCAATTAAAAAAGAACATGAAATAACATCAGTATTATAAAGCAGAACATTACAATGCACAATCCGCAAAAGCAATAAAATGATAAGAGAAAAAAAAACATGTTTCACAAAGTGGTTATCGCAAAAAAATTCTATATCTTATAAAACTAATAATTTGTAGAATTAAAATAACTATGTGGCACTAATTTAATCACTCTACTATATTTCAATTAGCAAACAATGAGCACTGTGTCATTATACTGAAACTACAATAATTATGTGATTGTTACCCTTAAGGGGTTCCTCACAATAAATATGCCCCATGCAAAGGCTAATCGATCACAGTCCAATGAGAATGAATAGCAATCTGACTGATAAACGAAGCAATGCCACTTGAATGAATTTACGAAACAAAATATCACAAATCTAATACATCACACCAGAACAAACATTGATAAATAAAACAGTACAATAGTCAACATCTAAAAAAACACCAATAAATAAAACACCTGCAAAATACAAGATTCAATGTCTAAAAAAAACAATAAATAGAACACCTGCAAAATACAAGAGTCAGTCTAATAAACACCAATAAATCGAACCCCTGCAAAACACACAAGTCAAAGTGTCTGTGACAGAAACACACGTATATGCATTGAACTAAGAACCGTATAATCACTGTTCACTGACACACTCAGTAGTTCCACTGTTCCGAGGCACAATATAAGGGGAAAGGGGGGGGGAGGTTCGTCGCCGCAGCTGTCAGTAGGGATTTTTGTCCATCTGTTGCATGCAATCCCGCTGTCTCTGCCCTCTCATGAAGTTTCTCTTGGTGGCCCATGTCACGTACACCTCGATTTGGTTCCATGTTTGTGTTGTCAAATTCGTGCGGTATCCTCGATTGACATGCCAGGTTGATATTCCTGAGCAAGGATGACACTTAATGGCTCTTCTTTGTGCCACCCTTAGCGACCAGAGAACATTGAACCATGATTTACTGTCGCTTGACTGTGGGCATCCGTCAGGAAATGTTGATAGGCGTCGTTGAAGTCTGTCAATTTCTCTGGACAATGCGTGTCAAAAGGCTCCACGCCCATTTATCCCCTGTCTTCGGTCGTTTCACCGCGCCCGTCTCGCCACGGTCGCGTGCGTGTGGTGCGTTGCTAGCAGATGGATTTCCTCGCGGTGGACCGCTCGCCCATCTCAGGTCATCGCCTCCAGGAAGGGTTGCACGGGGCGGCCGCCCATTAGCTCCAGGTGCAAGGGAAAGTGTTTGTCGCGTGCCCTTCTTTTGTTGTCGACCGCGCTCCCGAATTGGCCCGGTTGACAGCGTGTCCTGATGGGAAACCCGCCAGTTTACAACTAGTCCGGCTGCTCCAACTGTCTCGTAAGAGTTTAGCCGGTTCGCTTTTACGTTCTCAACTGCATTCACAGAAACTTTTCATCATAGTTATGTGATTACACAATGTCATACATAATACCACTTAGTATTGTCTTTCACAATTTTTAAGAACAAAAGTGAGACTTAATTTTTTTAAATAAAAAAATTAGATGAATCGACAATATAAAATAAAAGTTAAATGACTTGACAATGTAAAAAAATAAAAGTGAAATGACTTGATAATGTAAAAAAAATAAAAATTAAATGAACTGACAATATAATATTTAAATCCACATCAATAATGTGGTTCACTTACGTTTTAATAAATCAAATGCTACTTATTAATTCACTAAAATGAATATGATTATGCCTTGTGCAAGTATAGGTCAGGACAGCATAGGGTTCACATGTTATTTACACACACACATGCACACCTGTTGTCTATTCTACAAACTAACTACCCATAAACATGCATTACTCAAAATTCTACTTCTATCCACTACTAGTTAATCCAACAAGCTACTTCAATGCTACTTCAACAAAGTGTTTACACCACTACAACATTGTTCTAATTCGTCCTCTTCCTGACGCTCGCCGCATATGTCTTGTCACATAATAAATATGGAGAACCTTCCTTAAACATACATAGTAAAAATAACAATGTTTATTTACACGCCAAAACATTTATACCAGTTGACACACCTGATAAGAGACTCGCAATTATACATTTATGTACTCATATATTCACACATAAAACAGTAAGAAAATTTCATCTAAAATTACGTTATCACAAGAATTAATCACGTAGATGACTCTGAGAAGGTTAATTTTTTTTTTATCCTACAGGTTATATTACATTTTCTTACCCATTTTGCTCCAATTTCGTTCCTTCTTTAAGTTACCTTTCGCTTCCAAATCAGTTATTTCGCCTGTGGTGGTCATTCTGGATTCATTTCTCATGAATGGCAAAATTGTGGTCACCTCTATTCTGTAAAACAGTATCATCTTAACATATTGAACTTACAACAGACACAAAAGATCCGAATCCTCCTGTAGTTTAAATGACAAATGTTTTGCTTCATCCTTATTATATTAAACCAAGCTTTCCTTCGGTCCCATAATCAAAATTATTTAATCTTCCTCTACCTTCAAGAGGGAAATTTCCTCAGTACAAATCATATAGGCTGCAGTGCATCCCGCACCAGCGAAAACAGTAAGCTGTAATTCTCACAGCATCAGCAAAACACATAAACGTCTCTTTTCTAGGACAAGTATTAACGCAGAATAATTTTTCAGGCTCTGGCTCAACATCAATCAAGACTACAGAAAGGATCCATATTTCTGTTCTATTCTCCATTTGCTGAAAAACTGCTCGTATTTGACTACCACAATAATATTTCAGGGCCACGTAAATTACACAAACCACAATTCTTCTTTCACCTTGAAGGGAAGCAATATACTGACGAAATCCACAGACAGCACTTTACATACTCAGCTACAAAGAACAAAAAAGACATATATCATCAATATTAACATATCATCGCATATTGGGAAGCCATTGGTTAAACAATCATATTATTGCATCCTGTTTTCTAGATTCCAGATTTACTCATTCCTTTCTCAGAGTTCTATCTTAAAATATTCATACAGCACGCATACTATAGTAAGAGATCCTCATTTATAGTGACAGATATAGAATAGTAATAGACAGATAGTAGCACTGAAAGCAGAAAATCGGAAACAAGGCTACTAACAGCTGGGGACCTGGGTTTGCCAGACCAATAATACCCACAGATCGGATATTCCCCTGAGTTTTGCATTAATTCAACACAGATCTTGCTTCTCTCAGGAGTGACTCTTTTCAATTTACACAAAAAAAAACATAAACAGCATTTCACTCGTTCACAAAGAAACCTTTTATCTTCACATTTGAACCAATCTAAATCCTAATTGCACAAGGAAAGAAAAAAAATTAAAAACATCATTTCAATCAATCACATAGAAACATCTTTATCACTATTTTTGCTAACATATTATTCAAAATGCATTTATCACAAATGTAAACTAATCAATTGTTTCTCTTCACCATCCTCTCTACTTCTCACTGTCCTTTCTACTCATTTGCCATGTCGCTCATTTGTTCCGATTGGGCGCCTTCTGCGCTGATCGTTTGTCATTGCCGATTTTGTTCATTTCCAGTTGCTGGATTATGTCTAGGGTTAGCTGGCCGAATTTCAACATCATGAGGTGCTCTGCCTATAGTCCTATTCCCACCATGTTCACCATAGTATCGATTCTGGTTGCCGTAACTGTTCCGTTCACGATTCTGTCCACGTCCTCGATCATTTCCGTTGTTCCACCTGTGTTCGCGACTGTTACCCCAGTTTCTATACGGCCTGTCACGATTATTGTTCCATTCGCTTCGCGACGACCAGTCACGCCGTTGATTAGTACTACGGCCACGACTGCGATCGCGCTGCTGTGCCCCGTAATAACTTTGTGCCTGATTAGGCGGGCATTCTGCTGTATTATATTTCAACTCTTGGAGAAGTGTCTTAAACGTTTCCACGTCCTCTTTGCATCGTCCCGCAAGAATGACGTGGCGCAAGTGCATCGGTAATTTGGTGATGCATATCCTAATTAGTTCCGCGGGTCCGTATGGATCATATAGAAATTGATTCGCCTGCAGCATGTGATCGAATAGGCGTGCTGGGCTGCCAAAACCAGACTGGTTCAAATTTGGCAGCATAATTATGCCATGCTTGACCCTATCTTGTGCCGCTTCCGACCAATAGGCGGAGAGAAAGGCTTGTCGAAACTCCCGAGTGGAGTTGCAGTGACGCGCTGCCGACCTCATGCGAATCACCGGTTCGCCTTCCAAATAGCCACACATATATTCTACCTTATGTGAACTTGCCCAGTCGGGGGGAAGACAAAACTCAAATTGCTCGAGACATGCTCGTGGATGTATTCCTTTTTGCGAATTTCGAAATATCTCAAACTTTCTCACCGTAAGGAAATGTTTGAAATCAAATCCCCGCATTTCCTCCTGGCGAGGCCCTTGTATGTTTCTATTTTTCTCATGTCTGCCCCTCAAATTACATTCTTCCCTGTCGTCAAAATCTCCCTCGTGGCCGGAGTCCCTCTCTGCACTGTTCGTACGGCTATTTTTAGTGCTATTGGCGAGTTCGGAATCACACGCCATGCGGTTTTCCAGATGCGCCACGCGTTCTTGTAATTCGCCTGTTACAGCTTTGTGCTGCCTGTTCACTTCGACCTGTCCCTTCTGAAATCTAAGAAGCATACGCACTTCTTCGGTCTCTGCGGCCGCTACCGGTGTAGTATTGTTCTCGCTTTCCGTCAGCTTCATCGTGCCTACAATGTCCGCTAATGCCGCAATCTTATCATGTATTTGTCTCTTGTCCTCCGCCCCAGTCTGCTTCAATTGTTCTACTTGCTGTTCCAGCGCGTGAATCGCTAGACTGTTGTCCGCTATTGTGTTTCTAACAGACGTGGGACAATGCGTTTCCGCCTCTTGGACCCTCGAGAGTACCTGCTGGTGTTCTCTTTGGTATTCTTCTCTCAGCGCTTGGAAATTCCTAAGTAGCTGTTCTTCGCTCTCTTTCGATTCCGCATCGCGTATCCGCTTGCCCTGTTCCAAGGCTTGCAGACGATCATCGATTTGTTCAAATGTACGGCCTAATTCTTTCATAATATCACTTTTTATTTCGCTTGCCAGATTGTTTATTCTTTGTCAGATATCATCGGACACTCTCTGCATCAACTTGTCAACTTTATTTGTCTGCTGGATTAGTTTTTCGTCTATTTGTTCGCCTAGCTCTCGGATCGATTTTTCTGATTTCTGCGTCATTTGTTTGCCTAGCTCGCGGATCGATTTTTCGGATGATTCTTTTTGTTCTCGGAACGATTTTTCTGATTTCTGCGTCATTTGTTTGCCTAGCTCTTGGATCGATTTTTCAGATTTCTCTGCGTTTTCTTTATTTTGTTGCAATAAGGCTTTCATGAGTTCTACCAAATCAATTTGGTTAGTTGGAGGCAAACTAATTTCTGGCTCTGATGTGAGCCCGTTCGTCCTGTTTTGCATTTCCTCTGAAGTATTCCCCATTGCATTTTCGGAACCGTCCGGCGTGTTAATATTCGAAATCAAATTATCCCCATGGTCCATGTTGCTTAAGTTGTCGAACCGCTTACTTTTAGCTTGGTTACGTGTCTGCATTAGTGCAATTTATACCCGGTACGCGACACACTAATCAAAATAAATGTGTCTCCCAAAAATTACGACAGTCACACGAAAGATACCCAACCTAGTACGCACTTTTTCACACGCAAAACAAATTTTTATCTTTGATCGAAACAGTGGAATTTACAAGCGAGGAAAAAAAAACACACACACACAATTATAAAACACACACATATAAAACACACAAATATAGAAAACAAAACAAGACAAACAACACAACGCCGCTCAACAACGCCGTGAATCCTTTAAAAGTCTGCTCAGAAACAACACAGAAGTTCTTTGAGTGCTGTAGGGAAAACAAATTAAGATTATACAACGCTCGCAATCCAACGTTTCAGAGATTCCAGAGTCTAGCGGAATCACAGAACAGGGTCGCCATGTGTAACGTTGTTACTTTATTTTGCTATGAAAGCGGTACTGATAGACAATAAAAGCGGGTTAAAAGCTGTGAGCTGTCTGGCGAAGTTAACCGTGCATTACTGAGCAACTGTTTCGCCAGGTATCTAGTCTAGGTTTACCAAATTCCCAAACAGACTAACATTAATTATAATCTTTTAATAGTCATACAACAACCGGTAATATATATATATATATATATATATATATATATATATATATATATATATATATATATAAAGAGAATTTAAATAAAAAGAAAGAAATCAGTTTATATTTGGAAATTTATTTTAAGTTTGATCATTGAAATTTCAGCATATTAAACTCGATTCATAACTAAGCTGGTGCCTTATTTAGGATTGTGAAAATGTGAGATTGTAATCTTACGGAACACATCAAATATGGAGCCAAGATTGGGAGATTGCATACAACACTGCATTCATAAAATAACACACGAAGAACGTTGAAACATATGCAAGAGGAAATTAACCACAACCAACCGATTCAACTTTCACCCAAAGAAATTACGTTCGTAGCACAATCCTGTCCGTCATGTAATTACCACACACTGGTATACTAAATTCATACTAACTCTCTGTGAAATTTTCCCAAAAAGAATAGCTGAAGGCTACTTTGATGATTACACCACATGCTTCACGTGGTCAACTTGGTTTACACAAAGCGTATAACTCCACAATAATTTTGATAATTAAAATAAATTAGATCGAAAAGCAATTTACAAAAGAAAAACCTCGAACTGGTTACTAACGTCTTACTATTAACTTGATGGGTCAAACAGTTATATAAGCACGTGGTACTGGTCTCGCAAAGTACACCCCACGTGGGTTGAACATAAAGAAAAGTTGCTATATTGAAAAATATTGTCAAGACGAGACGTTATAATCACACAAGCATTCGCATTTAAGATTGATCTTAGTTAGAGTTACTGATCAACACGTGGTTCCACTTTACTCACAAAGTAGTGACAAAGCAACTACCGGAAAATAATCTGAACTTCACCCGAGAATTACACTGCGCTGCAATTTAAGATAACATTAGATATTTTAGAGCTAAACCTGAAATAAAGGTGATTAAATTTTCAGTTACGCTGAAATTAAGAAATCCATTGTCCTACGGACTTAGCAGACACGCGCTTAGCCGGAGATCTTACCTCTTCAGACGCTCGCCACCGACAGACTGACTGGTCCCTTCCTGAGGGGTGGCTCACAAATACAAACGGAAGTGGCCAGAGGGGCAGCTTCCTATACCAACATGACAACGGACGGACAGGACCATACTAAGGATGGGAAACCTCTTTGCTTTTAGAAAGCGTAGCTACCTGTTCCGACGTTGGTCCTACTGTTCTCTAGCAGACAGCCTTGTCTGCTACCCTCAAGCATGCAACTAGAAATACATTTGCTCATTCATCCTCTCACACAGAAGGGAAGGGGGATGACAGTATCTTATCATATACAGTATATAAAAGAAAGCGGATGTAGGTTCCGTATGAGACTGTGTGACATGAATTACATATAAACTGTGTTTTAAAGTGTAGTAGTGTGACAGATCGTTCTTGTTATGTGTAAAAGTAACACGTTCCACTACTCAGTCTCCTCCCAGATAGTCAGAAACGCCACAGTAAATTTAGAAGAGGAATTTATGCCGTAAATGACAACAGATTTAAGAAATGAAACATGAAAGGAAACCAACAGAGACCTTTCACCATGTAAAAGCAGCCATCAGACTATGGAAAAAGAACAAAAAACAAACAAACATGTTATCTTGTAGCCCGTAATAAAAGTATTGGGTCCGACATCAATGATCTACTAAAGAAATACGAATCAGTGGGTTCTATGTGAACTTTATTCGATTTTCGGATGAGAGTCATTAAATTCCTCTCACTATAGATGCGCTTTAGAAAAGAACGACGAACGCTGTGTGAGAACCGAGCTGAAGTTGACTGTCAGGATACTGACGGGAATACAGTGAAAAACTGTGACGAAGTGCTTGTTCTGTGACCGACTAGTGAAATTTAATCATGATGTATGCAGCAGATCACAGTATTATTCAACAGGAAGGTACTTTTATAATTCAACTTTTAACTGAAATAAAGATGAAAGTCTGCGTGATATTTGTCAGTTATTGAGACATCTGGAATGGTCTCTACAAACATCTAGGCAGCATCTTATTCTTTTTTTGAGTCATCATTGTTCTGACTGCTTTGATACAGATCGCCACGAATTACTCTCCTGCGCCAACATCTTCAACCTAGAGTAGCACTTGCAACTTACGTCCTCAATTATTTGCTGAATGTATTCCAATCTTTGTCTTCCTCTACCGTTCATGCCCTCTACAGCTCTCTCTAGTATCATCGAAGACATTCCCTGACGTCTTAACAGATATCCTACCATTCTGTCCCTTCTCTTTGTCAATGTTTTCCACATACTCCTTTCCTCTCCGATTCTGCGCAGAACCTCCTCATTTTTTACCTTATCAGTCCACCTAATTTTCAACATTCGTCTGTAGCACTACATCTCAAATGCTTCGATTCTCTTCTGTTCTGGTTTTCCCACAGTCCATGTTTCACTGTCATGCAATCCTGTCTTCCAAAGTACATTCTCAGAAATTCCTCCTCATTTAAGGACTATACTTGATACTTCTCTTGGACAGGAATGCCCTTTTTGCCAGTACTAATCTGCTTGTGTTGCCCTCCTTTCTCCTTCCTTAACTGGTTATTTTGCTGGTTAAGTAGCAGAATTCCTTAACTTCGCCTACTTCATGACCATCAATTCTGATGTTAAGTTTCTCGCCGTTCTAATTTCTGCTAAATCTCATTACTTTAGTCTTTCTTCGATTTACTCTCCACATGTCCTTACTCATTAGACTGTTCATTCCATTTAACAGATCGTAATTCTTCTTCACTCTGACTCAGGATTGCGATGTCGTCAGCGAACCGTATCATTGACATGCTTTCACCTTGAATTTTAATTCAACCCATGAACCTTTCATTTCTATTATTTCTTCATTGATGTACAGATTGAACAGAAGAGGTGAAATACAACATCCCTCGCGTGCACCCATTTTAACCCGAGCACTTCGTTCTTGGATGTCCACTCTTATTATTCCCTCTTGGTTCTTGGACATATTGTACAGGGTGTTTCAAAATAAATATACGGGCATTAAGGCTTTGTAGCACATATTACATTCACCTTACAATTATAAATAATACAACAAATGAAAGAGAAACACAAACAGTTTTTCTTACAATTATTTAATGTGAACACCGATCACACACCGAGTTATTAGGCGATTTGTTCCGAAACCTGGATCAATGTGTCAGGTGTAACTGTTGGAATAACACTGCTTCTGGTATCAGAGGCACATATACGTGACCGCGTCAGATCGCGTGCGAACGTGGAGGTCATGCATACAATGCTGTGTCAACAGGCCCCTTGTTCTCAATCCACCGGTCAGATACAACGTCGTTGAACCAGTCCCGTACTGAGTTATGCCAGTGAGGCGGCACGTCATCTTGCTCCCAAATAAAGATGTGTTATTCAGCTTCTTTTCCTATTGAGGCACGCGCCATAGCTGCAGCACATCAAGATAAGAAACATCAGTTAAGTTGATTCACCGAAAAAGAAACACCCATAAACTTTCGGCGGAGATATATCTTGGGGCTAAGCGTGAGAGACTCGCATTCGTTCAACACGTTTTTCACTCACTCTTTGTCATTCCATACTCTTCCGATTGCGCACAGGTACACAAACAAAACTGTTAGAGTTGCTCTAGCATTTGTTGTATTATTTACAATTGTAAGTTGAACGTGATAAATGCTACAACGACTTATACCGGTATGTTCATTTTGAAATACCCTGTATATTACTCGTCTCTCCGTATAGATTGCCCTTATTTTTCTCAGAATTTCGAACATCCTGCACCGGTTTACACTGTCGAACAGTTTTTCTAGGTCGACAAGACCTGTGAACGTTTCTTGATTTGGTTTAGTATTGCACCCATTGTCAATCGCGAAGTCAGAATTGCCTCTCTGGTACCTTTACCTTTCCTAAAGCCAAACTGATCGCCATCTAACACATCCTCAGTTTTCTTTTCCATTCTTCTGTATATTATCCTTGTCAGCAACTTGGATGGATGAGATGTTAAGCTGATTTTGCGATAATTCTCACACTTATGATCTCTAGCAGTGTTCGGAATTGTGTGGACGATATTTTTCCGAAAGTCAGATGGTATGTGGCCAGACGCATACGTTCTACACACCAACGTGAATAGTCGCTTTGTTGGCACTTCCCGCAACGATTTGAGAAATTCTGATGGAATGCTATCTATCCCTGCTGCCTTATTTGATCTTAAATCTTCCAAAATTCTATAAAATTCTGATTATAATAGTGAATCCCCTGTCTCTTCTATATCGACTCCTGTTTCTTTTGTATCATACACTACTGGCGATTAAAATTTCTACACAAAGAAGAAATGCAGATGATAAACGGGTATTCATTGGACAAATATATTATATTAGAACTGACGTGTGATTACATTTTCACGCAGTTTGGGTGCATAGATCCTGAGAAGTCAGTACCCAGAACAACCACCTCTGGCCGTAATAACGGCCTTGATATGCCTGGGCATTGAGTCAAACAGAGCTTGGATGGCGTGTACAGATACAGCTGCCCATACAGCTTCAACACGATACCACAGTTCTTCAAGAGTAGTGAATGGCGTATTGTGACGAGCCAGTTGCTCGGCCACAATTGACCAGACGTTTTCAATTGGCGAGAGATCTGTAGAATGTGCTGGGCAGGGCAGCAGTCGAACATTTTCTGAAAAAATGACTTTTTGCCACTTCGTACAACCAGGTTCGTCGTTGAGTACACGATCGCAGGTGGTCCTGTCTGTGATACAATGTCAAGGGTAACCGCAACCATGATCTCCGAGCTGATAGTCCATGCTGCTGCAAACGTCGTCGAACTGTTCGTGCAGACGGTTATTGTCTTGCAAACGTCCCCATCTTTTGACTCATGGATCGAGAAGTGGCTGCACGATCCGTTACAGCTATGCGGACAAGATTCCTGTGATCTCGACTGCTAGCGAAACGAGGCCGTTGGGATCCGGCACGGCGTTCTGTATTGCTCTCCTGAACGCACCGATTCCATATTCTGCTAACAGTCATTGGATCTCGACCAACGCGAGCAGCAATGTCGCGATACGATAAACCACAATCGCGATAGGCTACAATCCGACCTTTATCAAAGTCGGAAACGTAATGGTAAGCATTTCTCCTCCTTACACGAGGCATCACAACAAAGTTTCACCAGGCAACGCAGTGTATGAGAAATCGGTTGGAAACTTTCCTCGTGTCAGCACGTTGTAGGTGTCACCACCGGCGCCAATCTTCTGTGAATGCTCTGAAAAGCTAATCATTTGCATATCACAGCATCTTCTTCCTGTCGGTTAAATTTCGCGTCTGCAGCATGTCATCTTCGTGGTGTAGCAATTTTAATGGCCAGCAGTGTACATCTGATTTTCCCCGATAGTGTGCCAGTGTACGGAATAAATGCAGAGGCTACTTCTTCCTCCATGACTTCTTACGTCTCCAAATGTTGTACAGCACTGAGTATAATTAAGAAGACACTCAGCAAGAAAAACGATGTGGTGAGTTGGGCAGACATAGTAACTACACTGACGCCGCCCTGCGACTCCGCGACTGCGACACGCGCCCGCGGGCGCGGACCGTGGAGGGAATGGCCCGTGGCGCAACGGGATATAAGGCTGCTGCCCGCCCTCAGGAGCTCAGGACGCGACGCGCACCGACGCGACGGCGACGCACGCACTCCGCTGCTCGACTCGCTGCGGCTCACTTCGTTACCGTCGCTGGCGCACGCCATCGCCACTAGCCCAACGCCATGCCGAGACGTAGGAGTGCAGGAAGAGGCAAGATTGCTGCTGCTGTTGAGCGCCTGCTAAACGCAGTCGGGAGCAACGGTTGCGGCAACAAGAAGAAGAAGCGGAAGCCTGTGGCACAATTACAGTGCTATAAGTGTCAAAAGCTGGGAAACATAGCCAGGGAATGCCACGGCGTGGTTGCGTGTGTTAAGTGCGGGAAACCGCACGACACACGAAACTGCAGCAAACCGAGTGGTACTGCAGCAACGTGCGTAAATTGCGGTGGCTCGCACGCCGCAAACGCGCGCAGCTACAGCTGTCTGAAGACGTGGAAGCAGCGAAGTTGGCCACCACACACGAAGAGGTGGCCCAACAAGAAGAAAAGGTGGACACCCCGCCCTCCTGCCTTAGTAGGGGAAGCGGGCTGCGCCACAAAGACGACGTGGACGCCTTCCGCCAAGCACTGCGGGAAGCCAACGAGGACGCAATCACCGCGTCCAAATCCGCCATGGCGGAGGAGAGTGCGGCCCTGAGAGCGGAACTAGAAGAGACGCGTCGGGAGGTGACTCAGCTAAGGGTCGCCCTGTACCTCGCGTCCCGCACGACGCCGGACGTGGCGCCGACCCCCACCAGTACGGGGGTAGACGCGGCAACACAAACGACCGCCTCCCTGGCCGACGCGGCAACGCAGGTTGCTAGGGAGGTGGTCATGCAATCGGGAAAAACCGCCGACAACAAGGAGACGGCCCCCTCGGAAGCAGTCGTCACTCCTGTCTCGGCGGAAACGCAGACGACACAGGAAATGCCGATGGAAACCGAGGGAGAAGAAGAAGACGAGCCCTTCGAGTGCCTCCCCCTCCCCAACAAGAACTGTGTGAGGGAGGTGCTCACCAAGACCGCAGATTCCTTACGCGACGGCAGCTACCTCCATCATGGCAATCCCTAACCTTTCACGGTAAACAACATCCCTCCCGTTGTAACCTCCCCACAAAATAAAATAATATGAATAGTGTTCACATTTTGTGTAACCTCCCAACAGAAAAGTTCCGAAACCTCCCAACAGTAAAAAATATAATTATAACATTGACGTTTAGCGAGACTTCCCAATAAGTAAATTCCATAAACTACCAATAATAAAATGTGACTAATCTCCAATTAAATTGCGACTCACTTATAACCTTTCAATAATTGACTGTGAATTCAAACTGGTAAATTTTGGACGTCAGCAGTGCTGCGTCATGGCCCTGAAAGATCATTCTGAACTAACAGAAAATTCTTATGTCAATAAGGTCGACGGATAACGCGTATATATCTGCTCCTATAAGAAATTTTTCTGGCACAGCACTGTGCAATGCTGGCCGATAGATTTGTCATGCATAAAAAGAAACAACAGATTTTTCTTTACAATAATCGGGATGATCATGGATTGGAGAAATTAGTAAGTTCTTTAAATTGAGATGAATGATTATAAAAAGTTAATTTTTTATAAGAAAGATTATTGTTAAGAGATTTTTTTTTAAAAACATTTACATCGGGCTTGACATAACAATAGTACATATGCGCGAGGCTGCTTTTACCTTATATTATATCGCTCAGGCTCCGCCATCGCCCCCACGACCGGCCCAGCCAACTCCACACACACGACTGGTAGCTACTACTACAACTGCTACACAGTTCCAACTGCATACAACACTGCTCTTTGGTCTGAGATTCTCTTATAGCTTACATATCGCAGGCAGCGCATGAGCAATCCATCGAAATTACATCTGCTCGAGTGCACTAGCAACAAATTCCTTAATCATGGACCTCTTACACCCTACCTCATAACCGTATCCATTCCACTGGGGGTGCGAACCCTTAAACCAGAAGATCCACTGGAGGGAACTCTTCAGGCGTGCAGATCTGGAGCTGATAAACAAGCATCCGATCTTCACCGACGAGGACTAGCGGTACATGACTGAGCAAGCAGTCCTGTACATCCAGCAACAGACGCCGCCAGTGGACTTCTCCCGCCTGAAGCAGACCCAATTCGGGCAGCCAGGAAATAGCAAGGAAAAGAAGAATGAAAAGCCGCCGGAAGCATCCGGCAGATAATTATTTCATTTACAGAAACCAGAGGCCAATCCAAAACGAGAAGAAAAACATTCCCAACAGAGAGGATTTCAGGAGGAACAGCTCAACCAGCTTAAACTCCTACACCTCGGGACAAGGCAGGCCCGTCAATATAGTGAGTGAGTGAGCTCAGGAGCTCAGTTCGTCAGCGCACCTGACGATGGCGACATGTCTGATCGCCGAAATATTGTGCTCGTTGGACAGTATGAATCGGCAGTACACCCGTGGACTCTTCGATCAACAAATTCGCCGCGAGAAACTGAAGAATCACAAAAATCAGGAGCAGTAACCCTGAGGAAGGCGTCTTGCAACAGTCGCCGAAACGTAAAAATGTTGTAGTTGAGAATGTGGCCTCAACCCCAGAAGAATTTTATTGAATGAAAGAACAATATGTTTGCATAAAGGCGCAGCGCCTACGAAATACAATCAACTGCGGCCAAGCCAAAGCCAGTGCCGTTACAGGCCCCTACATTAAAAGAAAAGCTGCACGGCTGTCACATTAAATAAACTAATGAACGAAAATAATGCGCAATTTTCAAAAGGGGTAGCTTCCCACAGTAACTAAAAAATTGGCCAAGTTTAAAAATACACTGCTGGCCACCGTAAATGCAACACCAAGAAAGACAAGAGGTAGCACAACAAAATTTATTTTGTGGATAACATGTTGACCAAGTATCAAATGATTACGTTTACAGACGTCTGTGACATGTGGTTCCTGCCAGAATCAGTAGCCAGAGTAGCCGCCATTGTTGGAGATCACCGCTGCCACACGTCTCGGCATTGAGTCAAAGAGACGTTGGATGTGTTCCTGGGGTACAGCAGCCCAAGCAGCTTCCACACGTTGCCAAAGATCATCTGGTGTGGCAGCTGGGGATGTAATCTGGGTCACTCGTTGAGCAACCATGGACCACATGTTTTCTATCGGCGAAAGATCCGGAGAGCGAGCCGGCCAGGGAAGCAATTAAATCTGGTTATTGACGAAGAACCTTTGGACAATGCGTGCCACGTGTGGTCGCGCATTGTCCTGTTGAAATATGGCTGTGGCCGAGCCCTGAAGGTAAGGAAGGACAACTGGGTCCAGCACCTCGGATATGTAGCGCCGGCTATTTAAAGTACCGGCAATGCGTACTAGAGACGTGCGAGAGTAATATCCAATACCGCCCCATACCATAATACCCGGTGCAAGACCAGTGTGGCGGTGCATAATGCAGCAGTCCAGCATCCTCTCTCCACGGTGTCTCCACACTCGAATACGACCATCGTGGTGCTGCAGACAGAAGCGTGCCTCGTCAGTAAAGACAACGTCATTCCATTCTGCCGTCCACATCCGTCTGTCATCACACCATTGGCGACGGAGACGTCTGTGGTTCTGCGTCAATGGTAGACGAAGCAATGGACGTCTTGCGGACAGACCACTCTGCTGTAAACGGCGTCGAATGGTACGCACAGACACTGGATGATGCGTTACAGACGCAATGTGCTGTGCTATGGTTCGGGATGTCACTGAGCGATCCGTCACTGCCATGCGCACAATTTGCCTATCAGCACGTGCAGTGGTGCACCGAGGTGAATGCGATCTACCACGTCAGTCCGTCGTACCCTCCTGCATCCAATGGTCACATATCCGCATTACAGTTGTTTGGTTTCGTCCAACACGACTAGTGATTTCTCTGTATGATAATCCACAATCTCGGTAAGCCACTATCCTTCCTCTGTCGAACTCAGATACTTGATTAAACGATGTTCGCTGTTGTCTATGAGGCATAACTGATCGTCTTGTGAAACAACCACAAGGTAAACACACGTGCCGAACGTACACTCCTCGAAATCGCCAAGCCTTAAATGGCGCTATGAGGTGGCGCCACAGGCGTGCGTGATGTGCGTCTGTGCTGAAATTCTAATCAGTTGCATATCTCATCGCTGCAAACCCATGGTGTAAATTTCACTTGATTCGGATGCTTCCTTCAGGGTGTTGCATTTACGGTGGCCAGCAGTGTATATTAACTGGAAAAAAGTAACTGGCTGCTTACCCTTAGAATAAGAAAACAATAGTTACATAAAGGAGTTACCAAATCACAAGTTAACGAGTGGCACCTCCACTGACCGCTTAGGCTTTTCGAATGAGAGAGTCAGCAGTTACATGAAACAGTTAAGAGACAGAGTACAATTACTTAACATGGCAAGTGGCGACCTTTTCGGTGAAGATGGTGCAGGCCGACGTGGCGTGTAGAAGCACATCCGCGAAGGCACTACGGTCCAAGAGTCCCACGAGCTGCATACCACAGTTTCAGTGACGCTGGCACAGATCGGCTCGTCTCCGATTTACAAAGGACCTGGGGACGACACTGTAGGGGCAGTGAGAATCTCACACTGCCTGAACAATCACACTATCTTTCAAATGTTTGATCCACCATTTCAGACAAGAAGTGGGTTTCGAAGCCAAAATTCACTCTAGGCGAACAAGCTAGATGGGGGCCACGAATCAGCTACCACGCGCAAGTAGGTTATCAGACAGCTAATTAATCAATTCCGGAAAATTTGAGTGAGCTCTACACTAAGAAAGCCGTTGTTCAAATGGCTCTGAGTACTATGTGACTTAACATCTGAGGTCATCAGTCCCCTAGAACATAGAACTCCTTAAACCTAACTAACTTAAGGACATCACACACATCCACGCCCAAGGCAGGATTCGAACCAGCGACCGTAGCAGTCGCGCGGTTGCGGACTAAAGCGCCTAGAACCGCTCGGCCACAAGGCCGTCTAAGAAAGCCGTTGTACACAAACGAACTTCCTGCTGCCCAAAATCAGTATACCTCACGACAAATTCGAGCCACGTGACCCCCTTGACACGGAGATAGGAGGACGTTGTCTCCCAAGCACCACCATTGGCAGTTCACTGCTCCCCGTGGCAACGCCGCTACCCCCCCAAGGCAACAGCTGACTACACCGCGGTCGCGAAGTCATGCAGACGATACAATCATTTTGTAAAAGGGAAGGGAACCGTGAAAGGTGGCTACACTGAGCCACAGCGCCAGAGATCGCGCTAGAGAGTATTGTTCCGCCGCCTCCACTGGCAGTGATTATTGAGATGTCGTAGTGGGCAGTGCTTGGGGAGAGCTCGTGGTAGTCAGTGCTTGTTAAGAACTCGTAGCAGAGAGTGTTTGTTGAGATGTGCTAGTAGGGAGTGCTTGCTGAGATGTGATACTGAAAAGTTCTTGTTGAGATGTGGTAATAGCGAGTCGGTGTGGAGATATATTGTAATGATTAGAGTGATTTTGCTCAATATATGAAGGTAACGAAACTTGATTTATTTTTCATTGTTTAATGTCGTAAATAATGCGTCATTACAGGTTCAGTCAACAAAGCATCTGGCTTGTGTTCTTGTATTAGAGTGTAATTCTGGTTTTCTTGAGTAATTATGGTATTTTTATTTTCTTTAATTAATTCAGTATAAATGATATTTAAAATTTCTTGTGTTATTGAAGAAGAACCTTGCCAGATGCGTACGTTGAGTCATACTTCCACACACAGAACAGTTACACTTGTGCTTTGGTTTCGTAGGTTTTATAGTTGCTGGGGATTTAATTAATTAATTGTGTTAATGAAAATTTCCATTTCATTCCTTGTTGTTGTTCTATGCAGTCAGATTGCGTAATAATACTAGTCAGGGCCAACCGTTTACGAGACTTCGTAATCGGACAGACAGCAACTAAATGAAAAAATTAAAATTATTTACATTCTATTTTAATTAAGCCCCCATGCACGTGGCGACCGCTGCTTCGGATTGTCCCTTGGAATCTTCTGATTGTAAAAATAGTAGACAGTAGTATTGTTGTAGTAATTTGTAGTTTAGTAATTGTAGTCTATATTGCATGTGTAGATTTGGTAATTGTCATTCTTCTAATGGTATTTATTTTGCAAAATTTCATTTCTGTTGTCTTGTCTACAGGTTTGACAATTAGTGCAATTATTTCAATTGTTCGATTAATCGTGTTTGAGGGAAACATTTCGTGTGAATGGTATTGTTGGAGATAAAGTGTCATTGTGTGTAATTTTCATATAGTGACGAGTTTTGTATGTTTTGTAAATGGTTACGCGATCGATGAAAAAGGCAAAAATGATGGACAGTGAGAATGACGAAATTGTTGACATGGCGAACTCGCCAACACAGGACAACAGTATGATGAATAATGGAGTGGAAAACAATTTAATAAGTCGTGAAAATAGTCCGGAACCATTTCAAAATTTTTCTCAATCAGGAAATTCACAGAATACGAGATTAACGATAGAAGATTCTGAAATAGTATCGAACACAGATAGCTTTACAGCTATGACGAAGGAAACTGGTTTTGCGGGAAATGTTAGGGGCGAAAGGAGTTTCGAATCAGTTACTATGGAGCAGTTGATGAGTGCTATATTAAAAATGGAAACACGGTTTGGATCTGAATTAAAAACACAGATGGGAACAATGGAATCACTGGGATCACAAATAGGAACAATTAAAACAGAGATGGGAACTTTGAGATCTGAATTAAAAACAGATAGGGGAACAATGGAGCAGTTTCGATCTGAATTTGAAACAGAGATGGGAACTTTGGAAACACGGTTAGATTCACGAATAGGGACATGTTTCAAAAATATGAAAGATGAGTTAAAAAAAGAAATCAGAGAAGAAGTACAACCGATTTTGAATTCTCACAATAATAGATTAATTGCAGTAGAGATTAGACAAAGGGAACAAGATAGAGAACAGGAAGAAAGAGATCGCGTGATAGTACAAAAATTTTCAGAGTTAAATTTACAGCGTGCACACGATAAGGAAGAAATATTTGAGAGAATCGAGGAATCCGTACCAAATGACAGATTAAATAACCTGACACAACAATGTGAACAGTTAACTACCAAATGTGTCAACACTGAAACCCGAGTCGCGACACTTACGGCAGACGTAGGTAAACAGAAAGAAAAAATAGGTGACTTATCGGAAAGAGTTGAGGAGATTTCAGATAAATTGACAAGTCTTAGTTTAAATGGGGATAGAGATTCAGATGATACAGCTCCATTACCATTTGCAGAAACCGAAGAGTACCAGAAAATAAATAAGCATGTTGAAAATCAGGAAAAAATTAATGAACGCGTTAAAAGGGAAGTTGAGGCATTACGAAAGCAAGACAAATATATTGATAGCGAAATCGTAGGAAAAGACAGCAGACGAATTTTAGTATCACAGATAGCAGAGGGCTTTGAAGAAAGTAATTTGTTTCATTTACGGGATGTAACAAGAGAGCGCCAGGCGCGGGAACTTGACAATAATCGACATCGGGACTGGGACAGACGCGGTAGGTCTTTGTCGCCACGAGGCGAAAACTTTGACTATAAACACTTTTTGACTGTTCGGAAATTTAAAATCTTCCGTAATTCTAAGAATGAGATACATCCATGTTCATGGTTAGATCAATTTACGTACGCACTTACGCCAAATTTGCCACTAAGTCACAAACTGAAATTTATGTGCAGCTATTAATGTCCTCAGGGGATTCACTATACTAAGTGAATATGAGCCGTAGCGTTCACAGGGCCCCGAGCTGTAGTGGTGCTATTTCCCTTTTAGTTTTCTGCACCGCTGCCTACTCTTTCACTATTCTTTGCATCTATAAAAACAACTCTTCTACTATCAATCTATCTAGACTGTAGGTAAAGATTAACCAGATATGACGATTTTACCCAAAAGTGACTTTGGAAATTACCGTTTGGACTTACTATATTTTCTGCAGCATTCATTCGTAGTTTAAACGAAATTTTACCTGTTTATCTTCGTGACAATATTACTTCATATGTTGACGACATTCTTATTGCTAAACGATCTTGGAGTGAGCATAACAAAATTTTGGATTAATTATTACGTATTTTTGCACGAGTTGGCATGACAGTGAACTTGGAAAAATCTGAATTTGGTCGTTCTCAGGTGAAATTTCTCGGTCACATTATTTCTACAGAAGGTATTCTCCCTGATCCAGAGAAGCTAGACGCAATTCGTAATTATGCTGTTCCTACCACAAAACGTGATGTTCGTAGTTTCCTTGGTGTCTGTAATTTTCTTAGACGCTTTGTTGGATTGGATGATTTGGCCACACCTCGTTTACACATTTTTGTTATGCACAGTTTGGTCCCAGAAAATGCTTTCATAAATTACGAGAAAATTGTTACTTCAGTAATATGGAAAAACGTATTCGATCTGTTCTTGCCAAATGCAAATTATGTCAAAAGGCTAAGCCGCCAACTGTTTCGCACAGAGCACCGTTGTTTCCTATCATTCCAGCGAAATTAAAGGACATGGCTGCAGTCGATTTGTTCGGTCCAGTGGTTCGTTCTACTAATGGTTTTGCGTACATTTTCGGAGCAGTGGAATTGACATCAAAATACGTGTGTTTTACACCATTACGCAAAGCAACAGCTCGTTCAGTATCTAATGCTTTCATCAAACATTTTCTTAAAGAAGTTGGTCATGTTGATAAGGTTATATCAGATAATGGATCACAGTTTCGCTCTAAAATTTGGCTTTGTACTCTACGGCGTCGTAAGATTAAACCAATTTTTATTTCACTTTTTCACCCTCAATCTAATGCTTCAGAGAGATGGATGAAGGAAATCAATAAATTGTGTCGTCCTTATTGTCATCAGAATCACAGAACTTGGGATCAGTATCTTCATATTTTTCAAAACATTCTGAATGAACTTCCTAATGACTCAACGTCTTTACCGCCTCTATTGATATTAAAAAATAAAGTACCAACAAATCGCATTTCTGAAATCGTTCCTTTTCCGCCTTCACGGAAACTGCGGCATTCTGAAGTTGTGAACCTGGCTCTACGAAATATTGCGTCTGCGGCTGCAAGAAGAGAGAAATCAGCTAAACGTCCTGGTCGTTTAAAAATTTTGTCAGTTGGTCATAGGGTCTTAATTAAGTCTCATCGTTTGTCTCATAAAGGAAAAGGCTTATGTCGCAAATTTTTTCTGCTTTATAACGGTCCATATAGGATTCGCAAAATTATACATGATAATACTGTTGAAGTAGAAACTCTTAAATCTCGGCGCTCTAAGGGAATACATCATATATTGAACGTAAAAATTTTTGTGGAATGACATACTTTTGAGAAACCGACAGTTATACGTAAACAGGTGGAGAATGCAAGGATACCGCGCCGTGTTCCGGCGGCGGCAGATACTCAAAGCAACAGTGAAGTCTGCGCGCCGCAAAAGGCAGTCGTTGACCGCAAACAATTACTTCATACGTCACGCGCCTACAGCTGATCGAGCGCACAGTGTGAATGCACTGACAGCCGTAAACAAATACACAGTCTAATTTCTCCGACTAAATTCTGTATAAAGCTATGGTGACTTTATAAATTATGTTATTAATGTTCAGTATTTTTCAGGATACGGTTGTGTAAAATATTTAAGACTTTTAGGTAAATTCTGTGCATGTCCGACGTTAAGACGACTTGCTATGGAGAAAATTTCAGGAAGAATGTAATTTCGAAGAAAAAAGTAATAAACTAAAAAGGGTAACTATTAATTGAGTTTATTTTTCAGGTAACATATTTCCACTTAGGTACGTACTTTAGACGTAATTTGCTGCTTGCGATTACGTGACTCATACTTTGTGCTAAATTTCATGTTCTATGAATTTACTTGTGAAGCGACGTGCTTACGCACATTAACTGATTTTGACGATGATTGATTAATGAACAGGCTTGTTATTTGTATATATTATGCATCGCTTGGCTGCACTGCTTTTTCACTGATGTCATATTTTTATATTATGTGCCTGCTGTGCTTATTTATTTAAATTGTAATTGTCAACTGATTAATTGTGCTGACTGTGGTTATGTATGTAAGTTATACTTTGTGATTTATCTGCTTGCGCCTTCATGTTTACTTATTAAGATTACATATGAACATTTATTTGCTTATGCTGATAGGATGCTAATGACCTGTTTATTATGTAAGATATATATTTGCTGCTTTGCGTATGGATTGCATATTTATACACATTTCTGTTTTGTTGTCATAACTACTCTTTAATTTATAATATAGCAATGCTGATGTACAGTATACGAACATAGAGTTTAGATTACACTATGGTATTAATTATAGATTGTTCGCTTGGCAGAGCCTCGTTATAGGGATTGTGCTGCATCCACTTGTTGACATTCTGTTCTCTACTGGCATATTTACTCGCTACTGCGTGTTTTGCTTACGCTCAGTGCTTTATATTTTTAACATAAGAAAATGAACTGCTATAATTCGACGAACGACATTAGTACAAGAAACTTCATAGAAGTCACATGAGCTGGAGGTTTTATGGAAGCTGTATAAATTTATGCTAATAGGAAGGAAGCTAACGACATGACATACCAACACTAGGTTAGACCATTAACAGTTATTACACTGCATTCTTCGTGAGCAGTTGAAATAGGAAGTGACACATGACACAAGAAATACTCCACATGTTTGCTTCTGTTTGCCATAATTTTTGAAGTGGTGTACACACTGAAAAATCACGATCATTAACACTTCATAATCGTACTTAATTACTGAGAGTTATTCGAACTAAGTCTGTTAGAGGTCATGTATGCATTTCTTTTATTTAATGATGGACAAGGAACCAAAATGTATCTTATAATTTATAATGAGTAGAAGATTTGAGTCAGATGGATTATACAGAGGTTGTGTGTGGATACTGTGTCTTCAGATTGTATGGGATGCCGAATTGGAGTTTGCACTAGGATTTTGTCTGTACTTGTTCGAGGAGACTGACTAGAGGGAAGAGTTGTTATGGAAGTGAAATGATATTGGTGCTGAGGTTTATATGTATCAACGTATTGAAGAGGTATTATAGAGGTATTGAGATTATGTGAAGTTGATGATTATTGGAGTTTTCGTGGACAAGAGGTAAGGTAAATGATATTGATGATAAGGTTTATATGTATCGACGTATTGAAGATGTATTATAGAAGTATTGAGATTATGTGATGCTGATGATTATTGGAGTTTTGGTGGATAAGAGGTAAAGTAAGTGAGGAGCATATTTTTTTGTTGGTCTATATGGGACAAGGAGGATGAAGATGGCAGACTAGAACACTCAGGTAGAAAGAAGATTGCCTACACACACACTTTGTTAAATCAATAAGCAGTATATACTTTTTTTTGGAGAGAGGAAGTAATTGCATATCTTGGCTCACTGACAGTTGTTCAGCAACTGTACATTTTGATATGGCTTGGCAAACATTGGTCTTGACATGATGACTATGACGTTGACTAACTATTATTGACTGTTATACATTGTTGCCACTACTACTTGATACACATGATGAACATAAAATTTTGACAGAATTGCATTTACACAGTTAACACTATTCAATTACACAGTAGCACTAATGTGGATGAAAGATGAGTGAGTGTGTTTTGTGTGTTTTCCTTTTATAATCCCAGAGAAGTGATCCCAACCTATCTCCTAAATATTATTTTACTTGTTTGTTGTGGCTTGCACTGACACCCATAAATATTATAGGTTTACTGGTATTTGTGTATTGTAATAGTTAATAGGACAATTATCTGATATCATTTGTGTGTTTGTTATGATTTGTATGTTTAGTGTAAAAGCATTGTATGTGTATTCAAACTATTGTTCATGCCTGAACTGTCTGATTAGTGATGGTGTTGCACTTTTCAACATGATGTGTGACATTTAGTCATGTTTAATTTCTGCTGATGAACAGTGTGATTAGTGAAAGTGAATATTATGGACTGCGGTCTGCACCTGTTCAACATTGCTGGTGCCACTAATGGAACTGCTTATACTGAAATGGTGTTACTTGTTGGTGTCTGCACCTATTCAACATTACTGGGTGCCACTGATGGACTACTGCTACTGAAAAGATGTCACCTGTTGATATCTGCACCTGTTCAACATTGCTGGTGCCACTGATGGAACTGCTTATACTGAAATGGTGTTACTTGTTGGTGTCTGCACCTATTCAACATTACTGGGTGCCACTGATGGACTGCTTCTACTGAAAAGATGTCACCTGTTGATATCTGCACCTGTTCAACATTGCTGGTGCCACTGATGGAACTGCTTATACTGAAACGGTGTTACTTGTTGATGTCTGCACCTGCTCAACATTGCTGGGTGCCACTGATGGACTGCTTCTACCGAAATGATGTCACTTGTTGGTGTCGGCACCTGCTCAACATTGCTGGGTGCCACTGGTGGACTGCTTCTACTGAAAATATGTCACCTGTTGCTGTGTGCACCTGCTCAACATTGCTGGTGCAACTAATGGAACTGAAATGGTGTTACTTCTTGGTGTCTGCACCTATTCAACATTACTGGGTGCCACTGATGGACTGTTTCTACTGAAAAAATGTCACTTGTTGGTTTTTGCACCTGTTGACCATTGCTGGGTGCTACTGCTGGAACTGTCAACTGCTTATTCTTGAGCTATGGAAAGCGTTTATGTGAATATTTGTATAAACTGATTTTTTGTGTATTACTGTTTGTGAAAAGTTATGAGACTCTTACCTGCACATATTCGTCATTGCTGACGCTATTGATTGAACTGTTTAACCACATAATACTTGTGTAAACTGTTATGTAAAGTCACATGCATGAAAGAATTTGTATTGCTTACTGTATTCTATATATTAGGTTATTGAAAGGTCAGTGCAAAGCCAAAATTTTATCTAGTTATATGATATTTACACATTAATATTATCTTTTATTTTTGTCTGTATTTTTTTGACGAATTTGGTGGTATTTTCACCACCAATGCTGGCAAAAATACCATCAAATTCTAGCCCGTGGAGGAAGGGCATATGAAAGGTGGCTACACTGAGCCACAGCGCCAGAGATCGCGCTAGAGAGTATTGTTCCGCCGCCTCCACTGGCAGTGATTATTGAGATGTCGTAGTGGGCAGTGCTTGGGGAGAGCTCGTGGTAGTCAGTGCTTGTTAAGAACTCGTAGCAGAGAGTGTTTGTTGAGATGTGCTAGTAGGGAGTGCTTGCTGAGATGTGATACTGAAAAGTTCTTGTTGAGATGTGGTAATAGCGAGTCGGTGTGGAGATATATTGTAATGATTAGAGTGATTTTGGTCAATATATGAAGGTAACGAAACTTGATTTATTTTTCATTGTTTAATGTCGTAAATAATGCGTCATTACAGGTTCAGTCAACAAAGCATCTGGCTTGTGTTCTTGTATTAGAGTGTAATTCTGGTTTTCTTGAGTAATTATGGTATTTTTATTTTCTTTAATTAATTCAGTATAAATGATATTTAAAATTTCTTGTGTTATTGAAGAAGAACCTTGCCAGATGCGTACGTTGAGTCATACTTCCACACACAGAACAGTTACACTTGTGCTTTGGTTTCGTAGGTTTTATAGTTGCTGGGGACTTAATTAATTAATTGTGTTAATGAAAATTTCCATTTCATTCCTTGTTGTTGTTCTATGCAGTCAGAATGCGTAATAATACCAGTCAGGGCCAACCGTTTACGAGACTTCGTAATCGGACAGACAGCAACTAAATGAAAAAATTAAAATTATTTGCATTTTATTTTAATTATGCCCTCATGCAACCGACACCACTCTGCTGTTTTAGTTTTATATGAGACTCCTGTTTCAAGTTATTCCATAATGTGAGTTGACACGTGTTCGTACAATAAAAATGAATAGCCCAGCCAAAGAAGACCAAATAATGTCCATCAAGTTATCTTCCATTAGGACTGTGAATCCACTCAACTATTAGTAGAAAAAAAAAACCTACTGTCGTAAATTTTTGGACACTGCTAGGGGGACTGTCCTGTACAACATACTAAAAATTCTGATCAGTGTCGTGTTACTTTTGAGGTGAGGATGGGTTTAGATGTTACCTTATCATGATTTTCTTGAATAATTCGAAAATCGCGGCTTCTAGCGAAAATTTCCCCCAGCACAAAATTGAGCTACATTAGATTTCCCACAAAAAGGAAAAAAGGAGTTGTAACGGTATAGAGGGGGGAGTTGTGTGGGCTAGAAGCGCAATCGAAGGTAGGTTGCCAGATTGTGTTCATGGTCTTCCCTCCTTCATAGGCCTGCGAACTGAAGGACGAGCATGTAGTTCCCCACTATACCTTCCCCAAGACAAGAAGTAACTACACGGTATTTCACCAAATTATACGAGCCGGCCATAGTGTGCCTTATGAATCACTGACGACGCAGTGTGCAGACATGCCCAGGAAGTTTTTATTTAGCACAAAACGCGTTAACACTAGGTGGGATAATGATATGAGTTGCTAATAACACTATGAAAGGTAATGTATAAGGATAGAAGCTGGGCAAATCTCTGCACACTGTTCTACACTGCTAGAGGAGAAATTGATTCTTAGTCATCCTGTACGGCAGCTGTAGTGTTCATCTGGGAGAGAAAATTTCCTCCACCATGAGCGCTGCTCGATTTTCAATTTATGGACAGACTTGCGGGCTTTCAAAATAATAATGTGAATTGGTGGTGATGGTCGCCCTCAACTACGCACCCACTGACTCAGAGTTGAAATATTAAAAGTTTTGGCTGGTTTCGTTGCCTAGGGGCTGGGATACGTAGTTGCCACATTATAGGCCAAATTCTGCTGAGTCTACCGAGCAAGGTGGCGCAGTGGCTAGCACACTGGACTCGCATTCGTGAGGACGACGGTTCAATCCCGCGTCCGGCCATCCTGATTTAGGTTTTCCGTGATTTCCCTAAATCGCTCCAGGCAAATGCCGGGATGGTTCCTTTGAAAGGGCACGGCTGACTTCCTTCCCCATCCTTCCCTAATCCGATGAGACCGATGACCTCGCTGTCTGGTCTCCTTCCCCAAACAACCCAACCCCCAACTGCTGAGTTTACAGTATACAATAAACACACGAATCGAATGATCAAAGGTTCCTATCACTTGGCAATTCCGAATTTAGAATGTAACAAAGACGTTTATAAATGAAAGACTGCAATTAAATAAAATCTGCAGCTACGACAGTAGAAGTACTTTTGAGAATGTGGTATATTTATGCAAAACACTTATTGGTGTCGATGGTACAGCAATTAAATAAAATACAAGTTGAATAACAGGGAAACAATAGAGTCCTACATCAAGTAATTAGTTATGAACAACAACATAGTTCACGAGGTATTCACTTCCAAACGCGTACTACATCTTCACTGCAGAAGCCACGGAAATATCACAAGTCGGCACTACAAAATGTTTCTGTCTCCCGCGACCACATGCAAACTGCTCCACTCCAAGTCTTTCCTTCGACTCTACATCCGTCGCCGTACTGTTCCAAACTCTCCGTGTCCTGTGCCGTACTGTCCACAATTCCCTCCTGTGTCCTCTCCAGAAACGATGCTCCTCCCCCACCTCCAATACGTCTCTCCATGCGTCCTTTTTGGAAACAACGGCTGTGATTGGCTACAGCGCTCCCACCATGTCTTCAAGCCACTGCACACTCACAAACATAAAACACTTTCGAAATACTGGATTTACATTTAAATAACTTGAAATTAAATAAATATTCCTATGCCTCGACCATAAAAACGCTCTAACACACATTATTAAATACATAAATAAATTAAATACACATATATCAAAGGAATAGCAAGTGAAAGTAGGGAAGTAGCCTAATGTCTCTGTGCTTGACCAATTTCATCATGAATAGCATTTATCTGATATAAAGAAAGACATAGATGAATAAATATATTTTTAAGCATTCTGCTACCATTTCTTTGTGTAACTGTGGAGTTCTTGTGGCCTCACACGGTCGATAGTAATAGGCCACTTTGACCTCTAATAACTCATGTACAATTCAGATTACATGCCTATAATTCATGCCAATTTAGGTTTACACTAATAGCTTTCTAAAGACACGTCTATCGACGAAATCGGATCAGCCATTTAGATTTTGGAAATTCGTTGCTGTGTGTTACTTGTATAATTTACAGTCAGATACTATAAACTAATAAAGATATTGAAAATCTGATTACACCATGAGAATAATCGTGCAAATAATGGTAATGTACATGTTTCTTTTTGAGGTATCAAGATTTCTATACAAACTGTGAAATGTCTGCCATGATGGTTTCACAAAGTCCGCCTTCTTTGGCACTCTCGACATTCAAGTCTCTTTCATCAACATAGCGTCACCGTGGAATTCCCAGCCACGCTTGGGCTGGACCCCTCTTGCTTCGGCCAACGTCCGGCACCACGTGGTCGGCCTGCCGAGAGCCCGTGCGGCTACGCCATCTCCGAACTTAGAATATTTTTAAGGCGCCACAACTCGCCCGTTACCTCACAGACTGTAGCTCCCCAGCAATTCCTGACGATTTCTCTTATGTGAGTAGACAAAATAATGTCACTGAGGTCATGTTTATTTAGAGGAATTGTTGTCAGTTTCAGGTCTTATTTGCCGCTGTTAAGTGAGCTATTATATAAAAAAGCTCAACAGCTTGACATGTCAGCTGTCTACCAGACCGAATAGTCTTTTCCCAAGGGAACATGCTGTCAGTATGTATTCGACAATGTCGATTTCATTGTCTCCATTATCGCTGGCTGGAATACTTTTAACAGCATAATGGGTATCAAATGCATCAGCCCGCTCTC
Source organism: Schistocerca nitens (assembly GCF_023898315.1). Taxonomy (NCBI): domain Eukaryota; kingdom Metazoa; phylum Arthropoda; class Insecta; order Orthoptera; family Acrididae; genus Schistocerca; species Schistocerca nitens. Next base: position 168,119,082 of record NC_064620.1, on the reverse strand, counting down.
AGACAAACTGAACAGGTCTAGAAGCTTACATTGGTTGTCTCTGCAAAAGAAGTAGGTCACCTAGGTGTTAAAGGACTTCAGATGATATTTCATTGCAAGTCAGGCAATGCATTACAGAAAATTGCTGTTTTATATCTGAACATGATCAGTTTCGTTCCATCGGACATATTCATACCCACCTTGCAAGATATATTGTGGCTGTGTGGTAAGTGGCTCCATTCAGTGCAGCCCATTCTACAGGTGCCAGAAATTCCTGATGAGAAAGATTTATGCAGACTACCAGTAACACAATTAATGGTGAGAGAAGTGCAGTAACTTTTTGGTCATTCATTACTCCATCACCAACTGACTAAAACACGATTACATATCTTTACAATACGCTGTTATGGATAGACGGAAGCAAGGTGTCGCATTTACCAATTCAGTCCCTCTTCCCATCAACACTGACAACGTCACATTTACATATTAAACATACATGAACGAGTATTACACAATAGCTCAATTAACAACTGCATATAAGTAGTCACTTATATAAACTTAACATAACTCCCTTATATAAACACGAGATCAGTGAAGTTGTTTTGTCTACTCTCATCAGAGAACTGGACAGGAAATGCTGGTGAGTTATAGTCTGTCTGCGAAATGAAAATCGAGCAGCATTTATGGTGGAGAAAGATACCTTTCCCGGAAGAACACTCCCCATACGGGATGACTAAGACTCAATTTCTACTCTAGCGGTGCAGAACAGTGTGCAGAGATCTGCTTGGATTCTGTCCATATACGTTAACTGGATTAGTGTTATCAGTAACTCATATTTGCGTTCCGTGTAGGGTTGACGCATTTTGTGCCAAATGGACACTCGCCGGGCATACATGTTTACTGCGACGCCGATGATTCATAAGGCACACTGTGGCGGGCTCGTATAACTTTGTGAAATATCCCGTTGTTGCTTCTTGTGAAGAAGTGGGGTAGATAGAATGGGGAATAACCTGCTCGACCTTCAGTTCGGAGACCTATGTAGGAGGGAAGTGCATGAATACATTCTGACGACCTACCTGCCCATGTGTTTGTACCACACACATCTCCCCCCCCCCCCCCCTCCCTTCCGTTGCACCACCGGGACGTAAGTTATCTCTTAATACGACTCTACTCCACTTAGATGGGTACATACATTTAATATTTGTTTTTAACAGAGTTCATTTAAAGACACAGATTAACTCTATACGGGGGGGGGGGGCTCTCAGCACTATGGGACTCAACTGCTGAGGTCATTAGTCCCCTAGAACTTAGCACTAGTTAAACCTAACTAACCTAAGGACATCACAAACATCCATGCCCGAGGCAGGATTCGAACCTGCGACCGTAGCGGTCTTGCGGTTCCAGACTGCAGCGCCTTTAACCGCACGGCCACTTCGGCCGGCTAACTCTATACGGTTAGAACAATATTTACGACCCCTGAAGACGGAAACTATCAGTCATAGAGAAAACTGAATAGGTCCTTTTTCGCGATAAATTTACTGTAGTTTGATTTTGTACTGGGAAACATTTTCGCTAGAAGCCGCTGTTTTCGAGTTATTCAAGAAAACATAAAAAATGGTCTTTAAACGCACCCCCACGCTCATATCCCAACTGTCAGGATTCTTCGTATGTTGTTCAGAATACTGCCCCCTGGCACTGAGCAAAAATTTACGACTGAACTATTTCTACACTATTTCTTCCAATAATTTTCCTTTGTTACCTGGACTACAATTTCAGTACTTGTAATAGCACGGGTAGCAAATTCTGTATGTGTGCATTGTTTATGTACTTGTATCTTGAATTTTTTTTTTGTTCTGTGGAATTTGAATGTGAAGTGTGAACTCAGTGTAATGTACTTCTGTCATGATTTCAGTACTTCAAGTTTTTGGTCTCTTTTTGAAGATTTCAGGGAACTTGAGACAGAATTCCACTATACCACGGATTTTGGTAATGTATGTTTGAAGTATGATTTAGTTCAAATATTATTTGAGCCGCAAATAAAAAAATGGCATTTTATGTACAGAAGAATCTTGCACTTTTGATTTCGGAAATTATTAAATGGCAATCATTATGTTTTTATAACATATGCTAATTTTAATTAATTATTTTGGAATTGTTTCACTTAATTTTTTTCCTGTAGAAGAGATGTTAATAAATAATGTGGCTATTCACACACACTATAAAGAGAAAAAAAGGAAGACGCACCACAAAGGACGTAGATGTGATATAGATGTTCCTACAGACAAATAAATGATTATAATTTCAGAAAAACTATATTATTTATTCAAGAAAAAGATGGTCACAGACTGAGCAAGTCAATAACGCGTTGGTCCACCTCTGCCCCTTCTGCAAACAATTATTCGATTCGACACTAATTTATAGAATTGTTGCGATTCTTGAGTTTCTCCCGGCGTATTTGATAATCAAAATATCCACGGGTGTGCAGCCGGTCTATAGTGTCCAACGGGCACAATATTTCGGCGATCATACATGTCGCCATCATCAGGTGAACTGACGGACTGAGCTCCTGTGAACGTGCCGGCACGGAGATCCGTACGCTATGGCTGCTCAGAGGGAACTGGGTTCGGTCGCGGCGGCGGCCGATTTAAATACCCTCCGCCCGCGGCGCGCTCCCTCCGCCGTCCGCGCCCCGCGCCACGGTCGCGGGGTGGAACAGATTGCGACGGCGTCTGAGATGACGTCGGTGTGATGAGCCATGGTCGTCACAACTATACGTTTGCTCGATTTACTTTTGATTAACCCAATCGCTGGTTCCCAAGCCTTGCTAAGATTATAGCCACAGTCACGGTTTATGAGGTCGTCATTGGTGCGAATTTCGATGGCCTCTCTAACAACGCTGTCCCAGTATCTCGACACCTGTACCAGAATCCTCGTGCGGTCATACTCCATGGCGTGATTTTCCGACAATGTTCAGCGACCGCCGACTTGCTCGGATACATCAGTCGTGTGTGCCTCTGGTGTTCACGGCATCGATCCTCGACGGTACGCATCGTCTGACCAATATGCGACTTGCCAAATTGACACGGAATGTGGTACACGCCGGCCTTCCTCAAACCGAGGTCATCTTTGGCGCTCCCCACCAGTGCACGAGTTTTATTTGGAGGACAAAACACAGTTCCGACCCGGTGTTTCTTCAGAATGCGGGCGATTTTCCCCGAGAGTGCGCCTGTGTATGGAATAAACGCAGTGCCTACCTCCTCCCTCGTGACTTCATCCATCTCAACAGGTTGTGCTGCAGTGGTTGGGCGGAGAGCACGTTGAATCTGCCAGATAGACCGGCAGCACACCCGTGGATATTTTGATTATAGAATTGTTGAATATCCTCCTGAGGGATATCGTGCCAAATTCTGTCCAATTGGCGTGTTAGGGCAAAATTCCGATATGTATGGAGGGCCCTGCCCATAATGCTCCAAACGTTTCAGTTGGGGAGAGATCCAGTGAGGTGACCTTTCTGACCAAGGAAGGGTTTGGTAATCACGAAGACAAGCAGTAGAAGCACTCGCCGTGTGCGGGCGGGCACTACCATGCTCAAATACAAGCCCAAGATAGCTTGCCAAGAAGGGCAACAAAATTGGGCGTGGAGTATCGTCGGCTGTGCTGTAAAGGTGCCGCGGACGAAAACCCAAGGGGTCCTGCTATAATGGCACGTCAGACCATCGCTCCTGGTTGCCGGGCTATACGGCCAGCGGCAGTCAGGTTGTTATCCCACAGCTGCAAAACGTAGTATTTGTATCCAAATCCTGGCCAATATTCATTCAGTGATTTTCTAAAGTTTAAATCACTGGTGTTGCCTTTTATCATAATTTCAATAGTAAATCGGCCTGTTTTACTTCAACTATACGTAAATATATGTATTTACTTATTTACATTTATTTATTTTTATTTAAAAACTAAATGTAACATATAAATTTGCGTTAACACTCTTTTAATGAAGAAATGATGGTGGATTTATATATACTTTCATATAAAATGCAGTTAATATAGAAATTTCAGTCTGATTCTTCAGAACTAAAGTCTCTGTCATCGTCTTCAGATTCTTCTTGTTCATCTCTCTCTTCTTTTTCGTCATGAGGGCAGCCATAAGACTTGTCTGTAAGGAGTTGTAAGGTCTCGCTAAAATAAGGCTTGCTTCTTTTTACTGACCGTTTTCTAGAGCAGCTGATGTAAGGATCGCTGCTAAGAAGTAGCAACTCTATTGCAATGTTCTCTACTGCACTTTGTAGAGTAATTTGTGCGGTATAGTCGAAAGTGTTTGTATCTAGCTTCAGCAGCTTCTTCTGAGAGCTGACCATATTTGTACTATCGCCTCTTTGATTACAGTGGCCCCATGAATGAAAAGTTTATGCATTGTTGGCATCATGGGGGTGCCAACTATAAAGTTCGACATACAGTTTTGCTGTTTCATATGCATGTGCTTGGAATTTCCTCTCAATGTGAAACACATTGGTCACTGCTTCCAATATTACTTTCAACTTTTAAATTACTTGTAAATCTACTCCAGTAATTTTTGAGGCAGTGTCTGGATCTGAAAAGAAGCGTCTAGTGGTGATTACGCCCTTCGTATTCCCAAAGCCTGGCTGTGGAACATCAACATTTAGTCCTAATTCTTCTCTGAATTTTCTTTGAATGTTTTTGTTTGTGGTTAATATAAATCTTTTGTCTTCTTCACTTCTTGTTTCTCACTTTCGAATTGAAAGTCTGTATGATAAGTGAAATACTGTCTCACATAATCGTATGCTTGTGCGCAAATTCGACAAACCAAATGTCAAAGTATTACGTTTTTGCGGTAAGATTTTATATCTAGGTTATTGAAATCTTTTGTAAAGAACCCACAGATATAGCACCTCATTGTTGATGTAGTGCCTGTTGCAGCATTGCAGGCTTTTCTGTCAACCATTGTCAGTAACAATTAATCATTAGCAGTCATCTATTAATTGCTACTTCTGTTTTGTTCAACATGTTTATTTGTCCCTGTATGTATTTTATTTCTTCGTTTGTAACGTCTGATGTTTCATGCACAAAGCGGATGTGGATTGGTCTACAGAATCTTGTGGAGGAAGGGTTTGTATTTTGCCACAATGTTCTCTTTTTTTCATTGACATTGGTAAATAATTTAATGGGTAAAGAGGAACTCTGAAATATATTAGCATCACTGTTACTTAAATTTTGAAATTTTTGTTTAAACTGTGATTGCTGAGGGCCATCACAACCCCATGTTGATATTAACTCTTAAGCTCTGCTTTTCTTCTAAAACACCATGCAACACTTCTAAATACTTGCACAATCTTAATGTGGTGTGATCTAACAATCCCTGCAACTTTTCTTCTGCTGATTTTTCAGGTATAGTAATTCAGTCACCTTTAGGACAGCACTGAATATTCGCTTTTCTTAGTAATGAATAGCACGAGTATTCAGCCTTCTTTGCACTATGGATGAGTTCATATTGCTTCCTTCTCAGCTGTGCATTAATAAAAATTGGGAATGGTTCCTCAGGATTATGTTTATTATCTTATTCTCATCAGACGTTGAAAGCTTTTGCTTTATTTTTGGAGCCCTTGGTGGACTTAGTTTTTTTTTTAATCACATCAGCCACATCAGGGTTTCCTGCAGTTCTGTGACTCATAGTCGCAACAAACGTCAGCTCTTCATGAGTTGAATATTGTCGTAAGACTTTAGTTTTCCTGCGTTTGCTGCTTCCACTTGTGTCACTGAAATCTTTTTGAGGGCGGCCTGGTCCTACAGTAGTGAAAGAAAACACAGGTACTCTTTCGTTTATTGCCAATCAGTCACGATTCTTCTGCAGGAAACTCTCCTCTTTTCTGTTTTCAGACATCCATTTCTTTTTAAAATTCGTTTTGAAATATCGGAGTGAACGACTGAGTGAAGTTCTCTCAGCTTCTGGGCACTTCGTTATATCAGCGACTCTGTTTTTCCACAAATTGAAGTTGCCTGCAGATTACTTAACGAGGTGGAATAAAGCGAGTCTCGAAAATTCTTTTTCCATTTTCAAAGGTTGAAAAACGAAACAATGCTGACCTGGAAAACGTGTAAAATTCTAACTTATATTTTGGCTAAAAAATAAAACGTTTAAATATTGCTAAGGCCACATCAGATGTGAGATTATCAAAATAAAATACAGATTGATTATTGACAAAAATGGACTTAAATACGGTTCTGTTATAACATGCACACAACACACAAATAATTTTGGAAATTTTAAGAATGTGAAGAATGTGATAACTTACCAAAGCTTACACCAAAAAAAAAGGACAGAAATTCTTGTATCAATGTCAATGACAGCCGTCACAGCACACACAACAGTAACGTAATGGCAGTAAAATTAAAAAAAAATCTCTTCTACAGCTCTAAAGGAAGTAATGCTTTCTATGTTGTCATCAGCAATGCAGATTAGGTGTTTAATAGTAAGCTCATATTTAACATAAACACACATATCAGTGCTTGGAAAATAAGAAAGTTTCATGGTACTTAAAAAATTATAAATAAAAATGGCGCAAGTTTGCGCAATATATTGTTTTTGAAATGGGCTCGCAATGCTACACCAATTGAGACTAATTTAGAAATGGCGCGACAAGACGCGACACACCTTTAAGAACGCTTATCAAAATGGCAGACGATCCAGAATCTTGTTTAATTGAACTTTGAAATGTTGTTGTAAGGTATGGTAAAGTATTTAAATTAATGTTGTTGTTGTTGTGGTCTTCAGTCCTGAGACTGGTTTGATGCAGCTCTCCATGCTACTCTATCCTGTGCAAGCTTCTTCATCTCCCAGTACCTACTGCAACCTACATCCTTCTGAATCTGCTTAGTGTATTGATCTCTTGGTCTCCCTCTACGATTTTTACCCTCCACGCTGCCCTCCAATGCTAAATTTGCGATCCCTTGATGCCTCAAAACATGTCCTACCAACCGATCCCTTCTTCTAGTCAAGTTGTGCCACAAACTTCTCTTCTCCCCAATCCTATTCAATACCTCCTCATTAGTTACGTGATCTACCCACCTTATCTTCAGCATTCTTCTGTAGCACCACATTTCGAAAGCTTCTATTCTCTTCTTGTCCAAACTGGTTATCGTCCTTGTTTCACTTCCATACATGGCTACACTCCATACAAATACTTCAATACATAAGTTTAAAAAGAATCTGTTACCTTCCCGTATCACGTAAACCTGTTTCAAATTCGGATACTCATTTAATAAAGGCGCATAAAATTGAAATTCTGACAACTAAATCAAGAAACGGGTCGTCTGGCAGAAAAAGCCGATCTTCAAGCGAGGGTAGGAGCTCCTAGATTTGTGTCAGGCCCCTGAAAATTTATCCATCGACCCACCACTTAGTTATTAAAAAATGCATTTTCTAACATTTTTGGGCAACCTTAAATTTTTGCCTTTTTGGCCAGAATTTCGAGGCAAATGCTCCATTGTGCGCTGTCCAGGGGATCTCCAGACGCGTCTTTGCTCATCGCCGGAGCTCATCTGGAAGCGGGACTTACTGAAGACAATTCTGTACCACTCTATGAGATTCCAGGCCGAAGAGGTGTCTGGAGACGCTCTGGACAGCGGTGGGAAACCAACCTGACCGTCTTCCGCTATACGGCCAGAAAACAGGAGCGATGGTCATTTCATTCTGTAGTACGACCCCTCCGGTTGCCACCCACTACACCCTTACAGGACAGCGGTACGTCGACAATACGGGGTGCGTCAAAAAAATGTATACACACTTTGAAGCGTCATAGAAATTTATTTCCCGTTCTACAATGTTAAATTTCTGGAAATGGAAAGCTTAAAGTCCAATTGGAAAAATAAATGTACTTTGCAAACGTGATTAATGTTGAAACTGGTGGCCTTCAGCATCAATACATTTCTGAGTGCGAGTCACCACTGATTCCGTACATCGTACCAAAGTGTCCAATGAGATTTCTGCGCACACCTTCTGAGTCTCATTCCAAAGTGTGTCCAGGTTACGTGGTTTACGTTTGTACACCTCATCTTTTACTGTGCCCTATAAGAAGAAATCCAGCGGCGTGAGGTCTGGAGAGCGTGCAGGAAACTCGATTGGTCCCCTGCGTCCTATCCACTGGCCTGGCTCATTCTGATCCAGGTATGCTCGTACGTCCCTATGATAGTGCGGCGGGGCGCCATCTTGTTGGAAATAAAACTCATTACCGTATAATGCACGAATGACAGGGAATATGGAGTCAGCAAGCATTGTTAGGTACGTTCCTCCAGTAACAGTACCTTCAAAGCGGTAAGGCCCAATTAGTTGCAGGCAAACCATACCACACATTTACACCATGCAAATTCACAGCCTTTTCAAGTGTAATGTGAGGATTATCTTCAGCCCAGTACACACCATTGTGCCTATTGACAGTTCCATTGAGTTTGTATTGGGCTTCATCCGACCAAATTATGCTACCCATAAATCTCGGTTCGCGTCTCACCATCCCCTGAACCCATTCACAAAATTGTAACCTTCGATCTGGATTGTCGTCACTTAGCTGTTGCACCAGCCTTGGAATGTACATACGAAACTTGCCTTTCATCAGAATGCGTCGTACACTACTAGCACTTACCTTACTCTCACGTGCCGCTTGCCTTGAAGATTTTTGAGGCGAACGCTGAAACAATTCCAAGACCGCAGTTGTGGAATCATCACTTGTAGCTGTACGAGGTCGCCCTGATCGACCTTTATGCACATCACATACTGTTCCGTGAATATCGAATTTGTCTCGTAGACGTGTAGTTGTTAACCTTGAGGATGGTCCTGTACCATACTCACTTCTCCACTGCCTTCGAACAGCATCTACATTCTCAAACTTCCAGTATCACTTAATTATCTGCTTCCGCGCTTCAAAGCTCAAACGCACGTCCGCCATGTTGCAGTTACTTCCTTGCCACTGCTGCCACCTGTTGAAGAAACAAAATTACTTTCTCACAGATATTTAACCTTGTAGAACGAGAAATAAATTGTCTATGACAGTTCAAAGTGTGTATACATTTTTTGACGCACCCTGTATATTCTACACGCCGTTTTCTTCATCCTGCATGGCAAGCCATCCTGAGCTTATATTTCAACAAGATACTGGCCGCCCAGGAACGGCGAGAGTTTCTACTGCTTGTCTTCGTGCTTGCCAAATCCTGCGAGGTCGCCTCGCCGAATCTCTACCTCAACTGAGAGCGTTTGGAGCGTTATGGGCAAGGTGCTCCCACCCTCTCGGGACTTTTACGATCGAATGCCAGCTGGACAGAATTTGGCACAACATCACTCAGGAGCGCGTCCAACAACTCTGTGAATCAGTGCCAAGCCGAATAACTGCTTGCGTAAGGCGCAGAGGTGGGACAGGGCGTTAGTGAGTTGCTCCATTTATGGAGCTCTTACTCTTGACTAAATCGTCCAGTTTTTCTGAAATTATAATCATTTGTTTGTCTGTGCACGTACATCATATCCACCAATTTAAATAGGCAGTTTTTTTTGTCTTAGAGTGGATATTTGCTCCCCCAGAACCCCCAGTCACTTCCACTCCTTCGCCTATGCTACTGCTAATACATCGTTCCAAGTTAGAGTTTTTCTGAGCAATAAATGTGTAAATCGTAGGTACAGTATACCTTCGGAGCCAGTCAGCAAACAAATGTTTGGTGAGGTAGGTTGCATGACGTAAGTATACAGCAGCTCAGCTGGTGCTGCTATTTGCTCTGATCCCCATAATTGTTCGTGAGCAGAAACGTCGGAGACTTTCGCAAGAAAACTGAACGTCCTCTAATACAGCCGTTCTGATGTGGAGCGTGAAGCAATTGCAACACACAGGGCACTATTTGCCGCCATTACTGTCCTGTATCATTACAGCAGGAGGTACTCTCGCATTACCATCCGCAGTAAACTGTGCTCTTTACTGGGCGTGGGTAGCTGAACGGCGCATAATTTAGCCGCTCCTTGCGTATAGCCGTATAGCCTGCGGACTTCGATGGAGATTCAAAATGGCGCCACGGAACACTGACAGATGGGCACAGACTTTAACGAAGTCCGCAGTAGCTAAAAAAACGAATAAATCGTGCTCCTCATTTCGATGCTCTTAATGTTAATGAGCCGTTCCACTTGTAATGTATTTCAGGGGTCGATTAGCAAGACATTCAGGAGGATTCTTATTTTCCGCGTTTTAACGATAATCATCCGTAAAACTTTAGATAATGTGAATATCTGCATTTCCGAAACTTTCTCCTCTCCGTAAAGTAATCTCCTTCTAGCTGTCTGCGCCAGAATATTCTCTTAACGATTTTTAAAATATCCATTCCTCTGGGAAAGTTAATTCTTGAATATTTCTCAGGGAACTGCAGCCACATTCGGCTTTAAAAACGAAGGCCACCGTAGTTTTCTCCGCTTCCTGGAAGAGGAGGGAGGTCAGATATGAGTTGTAACGGGAATATCTAAGTGAGTTAATTCGGAACTCACCATGAAATATCTTTTGTCGCATTAACAACTTTGTGGGCTAATGTGTTGGAGTGATGAAACTCAATTGCACACACGATGTTTCTTGAGGACTGTTTCGAAAAACCTTATGTGGGACGCATCCGTAGCCAAGGTCGCCAACGTACCCCTGCGCGATGGCCCTCAATTCGAAAGTAAGCCGATTCCAAACCTGGTGGTGGATGAATTTTTCATTGCCAGTGTTTCTTTGGCAAGGGGAAGAGACATGGTGGCATAAAGTTCCTGGTAACGAGTCTTTGCGCAGACCTCCTGGATTAAATTCCAAACTTCTCCGCGGTGTCTCATAAAGAGAGGGCAGGTGTCATTATTGATGGTGATTCGTAAGTCTGAGAGTTAGGTTGTGTGTCTCAGCACTGGCTTTCATACTCTCCTCTCTCTCCTCGTCATCGAACACAAACTCTATAAATTCATCTATTACACTCACCTTCACACCACAAAAGCCCATACAACACAACTCTCACATACCCCTTAGTAAAGGGACCACTGTGCACAGAGGAAGAATACCTTTATGCGGATTACGTTAAAACGAGATATGTATATCGATATTTTACATCTGAGTAAACCAAACGCGGTTCGCCAGATGCAATACGTGTATTGCAAGATGGCGCAATCTATCAATACTTTAGAAATGTTGTGGTGTGGCTTGATTAATGAACAACCTCTATAGGCTACTAAAGGTCAATTCCTACTCTGATGTATGAGACTAAAAATTAAATTACAGATACAATTACTCATACGTGGAAAGACTAAGGTCAGCTTCGTCACTCGGCAGCGTGACTTACCTTACTTTTATGAAGCTTCTATAACTGTAACGCCTCATAGTACTGGGGCATTAATTGCAAAGTATTTATTGATTATTACTTTAGAAGAAGCATGAGCGGGGAGTATTAGTCTAACAAAGTAAACAAACTGGAAAATTAAAAAGAAATCTGGTTCATTAGAATAAATGCTACAACAAGCCGTCGTATAAATTAATACATAGCATCTGTTATACTTAATTCAGTTACATTTGGTTCTATTCCTGAACTAGCAGTATTAAGAAAGTAACAAAATACTGCCCACCTGTTTGGTGAATGAAAACAATAACTTACTAACTCCAGATCGCGGGTTAAATATTGGACGCGAACGTAACCAATGTTGAATATTGAGCTCAGCATTATTGTCACTCTGCTATGTGGTTAATCAGAAGATCTAATGTCACACTGTTACTAGATACACGCCAAGCTGTAAGGAAAGGGAAACAATAACACCGTACCTCGGATCGCTGAGCATAATGCGTAGAGAAGAGTAGCATGTGCTTGCTGTCTCAATACTAATATTTCAGCCCCTCGCAACACCAATACCAATATCATGCACTCCTAATCTTTACTTGATTGGCAACAGAATTATCAGCCCACGGCTTGTCTAATACAAACAACTTCCAACTGGCCTCTTCCGGCTCAGCACTGCCTGCTCTCACCAACTCACAATACCATGTATCAGTCACTTGTTAGCGGTTACTCACTGTTCAGTGTCAGTTTCAGGTGATCCAACTGTGCTACCCAAATGGATTCGTTCTCACAGGTTCTGTTGTATCTCCATACCTCCGATTCTTAATTTGTTGATATTCTCGAGTCCACTGTTCTGCGAAACTTTCGCCTTTATTTTCTTTAACCTTGACCGTATTTCTGCGCTAAGCAATTAGTTAAGTCAGTTTAATAATTCCTCCTGCTATTCCTTTCAGCCAGACTATAAAAATTTATCTGTTACTTGCATTCAAAGAAAGTATAAGATTATCTACATTTTGTAAAGGAACCACATTACAGTTCTAGAGTCGTGTGGTGTGAATCGTAATTATTTCCGCAACCGAACAATAAACATTCTATTTAGAGGTCGTGAGTCTCGCAAGTTGCGCTGCGCGGTCTTGGGCGCATTGCCACGGTTCGCACGGCTTCACCGACAGGTTCGAGTCTTCCCACGGGCATGGGTGTGTGTGTTGTCCTTAGCGTAAGTTAGTTTAAGTTAGATTAAGTAGTGTGTAAGCCTAGGGACCGATGACCTCAGCAGTTTGATCCCATTTCCAAAATTTTTCGCAAGATGCTGTAAAGGTAATCCAAGTGTATTCCGTTATTGTCTTTTTTCGATGTGTTGGATCTTTGTTTTGTTTTGATATATATCGTGCATTTACGTAATAATTGCTTCTTGTAAGTGCATGTGTCCTCTGTGAAGTCGGGAATTACGGAGAACAGACTTTTCCTTCCCCAAATCATGGAACTCCCCCGCCCCTCTCCTCTTCACCTTTGCAAATCTTTCTTTTAGATCTTTTATTGTCTGTGAGATTTTAGGGCTGAACAACAAAACTGACATTCTGCGATTCTGTATTACACAAGTTTTTCAGTGAGTATCATGTTTTACAATGAACGTTTTATTGCCTACCTTTAAATTATTCTCGTATTACAGAATTTAGAGGTTAACATGACTTTTGGGTGAACGATTTTCAACAGTAACTCCAATTATTTTGTGAAAATATGATATTCTTTAGTGAAGTATCAAACTACGCCCATAGTTAATTTTTCATTCTCCAAGTAGTATTACACTGGTTTCGCTCATAATTGCCATGTACTGTTTTCAGACTTATGGTGTTTTCTGACATATAGTGAACCATGTCCAGAAAAGCCTTTATTATTATGAAGTTCCTAATTTCATTGTGGTTTTCGTGTTCTTGTGGTTTACTTACTTTGTAAAAATGTTGCACTCGCATTTGTGTTCTAAGATTGGAAAGATGCTTATATCGTCATTGCTCCTATTTAAGGCATTGTGTTTTTTTATTTTCTATACCTTCCACATGTTTACTATTTGTTCTCCTTTACATATTATAAGGAAGTAAAAAAACACTCACCACGAGGAAATTACATGTGACGGAAATAGGTAGATGTAAGAACAGAAAAACAGTCTTGGTTGCACAAGATAGGTTTATTTAAATTTTATCGATTAGCAAGAAATTTTGTCGATTGTCTGATGATGCTTAGAACAGGCGAAACGTATCAAATGTAAAGATTAAATAAACCTATATTTTGCAACTACCACGGTTTTTTCTGTTCTAAAGGCCCCTTAGAGTTGCTGTAACAGTGCCACTGCCATAATTGTGGAGTGAAGTGATTTTAATCGCTAGATGTGACGTACATGAACAGATAAATAGATTGAAGAATTGGATGCTTTATTCAAGAGAAAAAGCTTAACTAATTGAGCAAGTCAATAATACGTTGGTCCACTCTGTTCCTTATGCAAGCAGTTGTTTAGCTTGGCATTGATTGATAGAGTTGTTGTATATCGTCCTGAGGGATATCGTGCCAAATTCTAACGGGAGTGTTAAACCGTCAAAATCCCGAGCTGGCTGGGGAACCCTGCCCTTAATGCAGCAGACCACCTTAATTGGAGAGAGATCCGGCAATCTTTCTGGTGAAGGTAGGGTTTGGCATGGACGAAGGCAAGCAGTAGAAACTCTCACCATGTGCGGCCGGGCTTTGTCTTAACTAAAATGTAAGCCAAAGATAGCTTGCCATGAAGGGCAACAGGTGCTGTAAGGATAACTCCTTAGGGGTGCGTCTGTTTTTAATCTTAGAGTTTATTTGTTCTTAAATGTTCGAATGAACACTTTTTAAAAAAAGTCTAATGTCGTGTGTGTCTTACCAGTCGGTGTTCATTAGAGGTGTAGAGCAGATGTAGTAGTTAGTGCCTTCAGTAGTTACAATCTTTTATTTAGCTGGCAGTATTGGACCTCGCTGTATTTCAGTAGTTCGAGTAACGAAGATTTTTGTGAAGTAAGTGATTCATGAGAGGTATAGCTTATTCTTAGTCAGGCCATTTTTTGTAGGGATTATTGAAAGTCAGATTGTGTTGCGCTAAAAGCGTTGTGTGTCAGTTTAGTGATGATCAGAATAAGTAAAGAGAGAAATGTCAGTGAATGTTCAGTTTTGCTCAGCTGTTTGAAAATCAAATAACATAAGAGTTTTACCAGCACAGTCATTCATAATTTTTCTAAGGGGCCGTTTTATATGGCGACCCTGCCAGTATAACTAATAGGAATCTTCTGATTTTTTCCTTGTAGTTTGAGTAATTGGTGTAGTTATTGTTTATTGCTTGTGCATAATTGTACAGAGAATTTCCTTTGTACTTGTAGTTTTTCATTGTTGTACTGTAAAACAGTTGTGGCATGCATGTAGATTTGCACCAGATATTTTGCAGCCATGGTTGCAATTAATTAGATATTATTTTCAGTGCTATGTTAATGTTTTTTCTTATTTTACTCTTCAAATTGTGCTTTTCTGTGTCATTGAGTGAAATATTGTGACAATTTGGCGTGTGAAAAACGTAATACTAAGCTCCAAAGTAAACTGAGAAATGACAGTGAAGACAAGAGTAGCGTGTTAACACCACCATGTAATGAATTAACTAATGTTCAAGGTAGTAATTTGGTAATAGTGTCTAGGGGAAATGGACCAGGCAATAATTAATGGTGTAGACAGTGAAACAGCTAGTGAACAGGGTAGTATTGTCGATCGATCGGTCAGCAACAACTCGCCCCAGGAACTCGAAATGACAGGACACAATCTTACAAATATCGTAGATTGAGGTTTTGCGTCCTCACCTTTTTCTCAATTAAGTCAAGACACATTCTCTGCTTTTCCAAATGAGAATGTTGCTGGTGCAAATGCACTGCCTAAAAGCATAGAGGCACAGGTTCCAGACACTAATATATTATTATTGCAATTAATGCAACAAATGAAACAGAATCAAAAACAAATGGAAGAAAATCAGAGACAAACACAGCAACAGCTTCAAAAGTTAGACACCACATTTGAACAAACATGTGATGGTTTAACTGTTGAGTTACTTAAAATCGAAACGAAATGTCAAAAGTTTGTAATGACGTAAAAACACCAATTTGTGAGCATTTTCAACACATTTTTTGCATCATGAAAATGCATTACAGATTCACGAAGCAGCTATAAAAGAACTGCAAACTATTGTTCATGAAAATCACGACACCTTGCAGGCTAAAATTGGCTCAGTTGCATCTACCGATTCAGTTATGCAATTTGCAAAACTCAGGAAAACTTAAAGCACACAGTAGATGCTCTAAAACTTGGTTAAGAAAGACACACAGAGGAAATCAGTTCACTGTCAGAGAAAGTAACCGAACTTTTGGATCAGTTCACTAACTTATCTACAAAGGTAGATGATGATCCAAATGACACTAGACCAGTAGCATTTACTGACACAGAAGAGTACGAAGAAATTAGAAAATTCAAATAAAATCAGAATCAAATTAATACGACCACAAAAGAGAAATCCGGGAAGTACAAGATGAAATAATACAAGAATTACATATTTCAGAGGACACTTGCACTACAATTTGCAAAGAGGGACTTAGAAATACGGAAAAGCAACAAAATAATAACAAAGGGCATTTCGGAAGTTTTGAAAGAAATTGGCAACGTGCACCAAATTTTGAGATGGAAGCACCCACATGACATAACAATGACCAATATGAGACTCGCCGACATGATGACTTTGACTGGAAGCTGTTCATTACTACATGTAAATTCAAAACATTTAAGAATTCCGGCAACGACATTCATCCACAATCATGGCTTCATCAGTTCTCTCATTGTTTTCCTCCCAACTGGCCATTAGAGCACAGATTAGAATTTATGTGTGGCTATTTGGAAAATGAACCTGCTGTAAGAATGTGTTCGATCATTCGCGACTGTCAGTGGCGGAGAATTTTATCATGCCTTCCTCTCAGTGTATTGGTCTCAAGCTACTCAAGTCTGAGTAAAACATAGCATCATAATGTTGAAGCATTATGAACAGTCTGAATTTTCGAGCCCGGTAAAATATTTTGAAGACATGTTGCACAAAAATAAGTACCTGTTAAACCCATACAGCCCCTCAGAACACATCTGCATTTGCTTAATTAAATTGCCAGAACATATAAGACATTCTTTTGGCAATACGTTGCAAAGACAACATCGAATTTTTTCAGCAACTCTTACAAGAATTGGAAATTGACACTGACAACCAGGAGAACAACAATTACAGATCACATCCATGACAATTCTGTGACGACAGAAATAATAACTAGACATGACAAGGCTATTCTTACAACACAAATCGTGAACAAAACAGACACCACCCGTGTGACAAACGTTGGCAGAGCAATAATAATTACATGGAAAAATCGCATTTCCGCAGTAATGACTATGACAGACACAATCATAGAAACAGACAATCTGGGAACCAGAACTATTATTATCAAGGGAGACAGAATAATTTCAGATGCAACAGCCCACCGTGCAGTTAAGACTCAGGGAGAAACTGTGCACCACGTGACCGACAAGAAAGAAACTATGGAAATTACTGACAAGACGACAGACGATGTAATCTTAACAATAGACCAGAATTCAACCAAAATTGGCGAGATCCAAACAGCGCAGTCCCTCTTGATAAGTTGAAATTGTAGAGATTAGATCTCCAAAACCCTATAACGACAAGCGACAACAAAGAGACAATAGACAATGATTCACACCGCAGGCAGCCACGTGCGCTGGGTGGCTCAGAGAAAAATAACAGACACTAACCTTGAGAAAAATTTTAGCATTATTTACCAAAGTATACAACATGATAATTGCTTTTTAGTTGAAACTCTGCATACTAGGAAGAGCAAAGGCTTACAACACGTTTCACATGTAAAACCGTTTATTGAGAGATGAACTGCTTTTTAACTTAGTCTTTGCCATAAAATTTTTCACTTCATGTTACTAGTATGCTTTGTCACACTTAGAAACTGCTAACATGCAACAATGTTTTGAAGTCAACTATCCAGTCAAGAACCTAGGAAACTTATTTAGACAGTAATTACGACTCCATTGTTATAGTGAACAGACGACACAGTGTTATTGTGTATACATTCTTGTTTGTTAGTTGCATGATTACGTAATGACTATAAGGCTTACTACTTATAATGGAACAAAATCTTCAAAAGTTAGACACAATGGAACAAAATCTTCAAACGTTAGACACAATGGAACAAAATCAGAGACAAACACAGCAAAAGCTTCAAAAGTTAGACACAATGGAACAACACCAGAGACAAACACAGCAACACTTCGACGCAATGGAACAGAATCTTCACACTACACTTGAAAAATCACGTAAAGATTTAAGTACTGAGTTACATAAAATCGAATCGAAATGTAAAAAGTCTGTAATGACGTAAAAACACAAATTTGTGAGCATTTCCAACCTATTTTTTTGCGTCATGAAAATGCATTACAGAATCACGAAGCAGCCATAAAAGAACTGCAAACTATTGTTCATGAAAATCATGAGACATTGCAAGCTAAAATTGACTCAGTTGCATCTACCGATTCGGTTACGCAACTTGCAAAAACTCAGGAAAACTTAAAGGACACAGTAGAAAGACACATGGAGGAAATTAGTACATTATCAGAGAAAGTAGTTGAACTTTCGGATCAGGTCACTAACTTATCTACAAAGGTAGATGATGATCTGAATGACACAAGACCTGTAGCCTTCACTGACACAGAAGAGTATGAACAAATTAGGAAATTCAAACAAAATCAGAATCAAATTAATATGCAACACCAAAGAGAAATCCGGGAAGTACAAGATCAGCTGACACAGGTAATACAAGAATTACATATTTCAGAGGACACTCGCGCCCCAATACGGGAAGAGGGACATAGAAATACGAAACAGCCACAAAATAATAACACAGCGGATTTCGGAAATTATGAAAGAAATTGGCAAGGTGCACCGAATTTTGAAATGGAACCGCCGAAACGACGTAACAATGACCGATATGCGACTCGCCGACATGATGATTTTGACTATAAGCTGTTCATTACTACACGTAAATTTAAAACATTTAAGAATTCTGGCAACTACATTCATCCACAAGCGTGGCTCCATCAATTCTCTCATTGTTTTCCTCCCAGTTGGTCATTAGAGCACAGATTAGAATTTATGTGTGGCTACTTAGAGAATGAACCAGCTGTAAGAATGCGATCGGCCATTCACGATTGTCGAAGTGAAGGAGAAGTTTACCATGCCTTCCTCTCAGCATATTGGTCTCAAGCTACACAAGATCGAGTAAAACATAGCATCATAATGATGAAACATTTCGAACAATCTGAATTCTCCAGTCTTGTGAAATATTTTGAAGACATGTTGCACAAGAATCAGTACCTGTCAAACCCATACAGCCCCTCAGAACTCATCCGCATTTGCTTAATCAAATTACCTGAACATTTACGACATATTATTTTGGCAGGACGTTGCAAAGACGACATTGAAGCTTTTCAGGGACTCTTACAAGAATTAGAAATTGACACTGACAATCGCGGAACGCGAAAACAGGAACACAACAATTACAGGTCACATCCGTCTCAATTCCGCGATGAAAGAAACAATAACTGGACACGAAAAGGCTATTCTCACAACACAAACCGTGAACAAAACAGACACCACCCATATGACAACTACTGGCAGAGTAATAGTTACAGACAAAGATCGCATTTCCGTAGTAATGATTATAACAGAGACAGTCGTAGAAGCAGACAATATGGCAACCAGAACTATTATTATCACGGGAGACAGAATAACTTCAGACGCAACGGTCCACCACGCAGTTGCGATTCTGGGAGAAATTCTCCACCACATGACCGACAAACAAGAAACTATGTAAACTACCGACAAAACGACAGACCTGAATTGCATCAGAACTGGCGAGATTCAAACAGAGCTGGGCACTCTCGACAAGGTGAATTTGTAGAAGTTAGGTTTCCTAATCCCAATAACGACGCGCGCCAACAAAGAGACAGACAATGACTCGCACCAAAGGCAGCCACGTGCGCCGGCTGGCTCAGAGAAAAATAACATAGACGCTATCCTTGAGCAAAATTCCAGTATTCTTTACCAACGTATACCACATAATAATTGCGTTGAAGCTGAAACTTTGCGTACTAGAAAGGGTAAAGGATTGCACCACATTCCACATATAAAATCGTTTATTGAAAGATAATCTGCTTTTTAACTTAGTCTTTGCCATAAAATTGTTCACGTTATTAGTACTCTTTGTCTCACTTAGAAGCTGTTAACATGTAATTATGTTCTAAAGTTAACTATCCAGTCTAGAACATAGGGAACATATTTAGACAGTAATTATGAATGCATTGTTATATTGAACAGACGACACAGTGTTATTATGTGTGTACATTCTTGCTTGTTAGTTGCACGATTACGTAACGACTATAAGGCTCACATACTTAGAACATTTACCAGTACTGCTAATGAGATTTTAATGCAACATTTTGGTTTACTTGAAAACACATTCTGGATTTAAAGTAGTCTCTGAGAGATACCAGATGACACAGTGGTTAGTTTATTTGACTGCTACACGATTATATCACGATGCTACTAATGAGTGACACAATTTATATTATTGATTTTGCGGTGTATCTGTTTTATATCTGCACAGTTTTTCCGAATTCTTCCGTAAAGTAAAAGATGTTTTAGTAGTACCGTTTGTGGTATAGCTACAAGGAGACAGCCTTTTTCATAGCACAACAATACGTTACAGCACAGTACTTTCTTCATCACGGCAATAAACGTAATAACTACGATATCTATACGCAAAGAATTTCACTTTCGTTTATGATGAGGTAAGTACATTGACTTCTGCAGAACTTAGCTTTCGGAGGACGATAACTACGACACTTCCACAGAGATTATCTTACAACAAGATGCACAGTTTAGCGCTACAGTACACGTATTTGAGTGATTAATTTTGTACTTGAACCATTTATTTTTCAAGATTTTTGAATTACAAAGATAGTTTTCCGTGATACATTTCATTCCATTGCTGTAATCTGTAACACCTGAGGGTATAATTACATTATTCCTCAGGGGGTACACGCTTACTTTGTGTACCATGTGTCTGGCAAACACAAGGAGCTTTAGCTCATATGGTATTTGCTTATGCAACTTTACACATCAGTAACATATTTCTCTAACACACAAATTACACAGCTATCTGATCATTTAACTGAGAGATAAACATTTATTTTACTACATCAGTGACACATGTTTACGCAATTACACAGTTGGATAACTTCACACTTATGAAATTGTATTTTGTCTGTAGTTTGTGAACTGTTCATATATTTTTTCGGAACCATTGTGATACTATGAGAGCTTTGAATGATGTATTTGGTATGGGATCATGATTTTTAAGGTGAGTTTGAGGTAGATGACACTATTTAAATGAGCAGAGAATTTTTTTTAGTTTTTGAAATTACTTAATTTTGAGATTTGGGTGAGGTGTTATGGTGTTATTATTACGATGACAATGTGTATTATGCTGTTGAGGTATGTTTATGATCAATAAGCTGATGCTATATGAGGAATTTGATTATGCTACGTATTTATTATGATGAAATATTGAAGAAGTGTCGACGAATATTGATATGTGTAACAAGGTAAGGAATAATGAGTAGTGGTTAGGCACTCTGATTTGTGGAAAAGGATGTTGGAAACCAAGAATCGTACTTTAAGAGTTATGAAATGTGCGTAAATGTGTGAATGTATCACAATGCCGACGGAAACTTTTTGAACACTGTTATATTCATAGGATTTTGTTTCTACACATTTGCAATGCAAATTCTCGACCTGTGAAATTTTTTATATGAGACTGTCACTGTAATGCAAATTGGTGTTGTAAATATTTCAGTAAGAGAGTTAAGTGACCACCTTCATGTAATGCGTCGTGGGCACCCAGCTGTGCGACAATCGCCTGGAAAAAAGCCATTAGTGTGTGCCTTTCAGAGGCACAGGTGGTGAAAAAAAAAGGAGAGGCCATTATCCTCGCTATTGACATTTCTTTGCAGAAAGCATCGCAAATACGACACGCTCAAACTTGAAAACATTTGATTACACACTGTGGAGCTCTTAATTTATGATATTTACTAAAATGCCTAATGAAATGATGAGAAACATTTTACATCTATTGTCGTTCTAGTTGAGAGATTGCTCATTTTGTTTAATATCTAGTTTCTAGCAGCACTGCAGCATTGGTTAAAATAAAATTTAATAGATGTACTAATATCACTATTTTCTGTCTACAGACCCAGTAAAGAATAATTTTATGATGTACTTTCGTAGAAAAGAGAGCACAAATAGACATTTCCCTTCACAGGAATTGCAAAAATAATTTTTTAACAGGTTGGTAACTGCTAGAGTATGTCAAGGTGATGCATCACTCTAGTGTTAAGATGTGACATAGGTATTAATCATGGCCATTTTTACTGGAATATTTTTTCTGCTTGAGCTTTGTCATGTTTAGATATAAGTTATTGCATTTGCTGCTGCTGTTTGCCAGGCATAGGGCTACTAAATTTCACTTTGTATTACTCTGTTAAGCTAGTTTACTACTGATTTATTTTTCTTGTTGCTGCACATTGGCTCATATTAGTTGTAATGTTGCATTTGCTTGGTAATTTAGATTTACTGTAGCTTGCTTCGCCATTTTCCATTTTTTTCATTGCTGTTTGTATTAATTGTTTTATGCTGCTGCATTGCCTTGTCCCTTAGTTTAGCATCTGAGCTCAGTAGATTTAAGTTAGTTTAAGATGAGGTAGGCTATATGAGAGAACAATTTGTGATGAATTGGAAGAAATGCATTGAGAAGCTATAAGAAAATGGTTTGGCCAAAAAAGTATTTTGAAAGAGTATATGAACAAAAAGTAGGGTTTAGGAACAACAGGTTTAGGTAGGATTTTCTTGGAAATAAATGATGAGGTAAGATAATGGAAAATAAATAATGAGGTAAGAAATGTGTGAACATATAAATACAGAAAGCATGCTTGGATAGAATTTTTTTGGTGGAAACAAATGTTGAAATAGGAGGAAAGATATACGGAATGACGTTTTGGGTTGGACTGCAGTACCAAATGTTACACTGAAAACAAACCCTGTCCTTTCCTCCTGTGTTATCCCACTATGTGTTTGTGTACCCTCGTGTATTTGTTTTCTTCCTGTCCCTGTGTACGGTTTCATAGAATTTTTTCCCCTACTTATACTAAGCTACATTCACTATGATGGGGAATACTGTTATCCTCAAATATAATTTGCATTAATAATATGTTACTTACTCTGTGGAGATGTTTAGACATTATTTATTCTGTTTCGTTTTAAGGCTCATGTGTGAAGTTGATGTATCAAAAGTTATTTTGATCTTTTATGTATTTACTTATGTCATAATTCCTGTAACACTGATGTATATGTTATTTCGATTCTTCTGTAAAGCCTGCATTACCACAAATGTTATCTGCATTGTTATGTTCTTTAATGATGTATTTTGTATCTTTGTTATTGTATTCTTATGTTATAAAATTGTAATTGACACCAGTTCATCAAATTAAGTAACTTGTAAGTTACATTTCACTGCACGCATTTCTGTTGGTCAGTGTATATGGAGAATATGTGAGAAGTAGGGACTGTTAGTGTTTCCACGTGTTTTAATAATTCAGCAAGGGAATGGATAACAGCATTGCTGGTTCTAAGGACAATTCCAAAAACTTTGTGAGTGCACAAGTGGTGGTTTATGGACTTGCTATATTGTCTGCAAGACTCTTCGATGGTGACTGTGCACCTGCACAGTTGCAACAGATGGCTGCTGGCCGTCTCTACAAGGACTACAGTGGGTCTGCATCTTTGATGGCCCACCAATACCATTATCTCTACAAGGACTATAGTGGGTCTGCATCTTTGATGGCCCACCAATACCGTAATCTCTACCAGGACTACAGTAGGTCTACTCTGTGATGACCTACCTACCAATATTCTTCAAAACTTCGACTGACTCTGCGATGGGTTTGCTCTGTTGTGACCCATTACCTGTCTGCATGTCAAGAGTCAGCACTGTCTTTCCGTTGGAAGGACAACGCTACTTCTTCAAGACTGCATGGAAATCCACTACTTCCATGTGCCTTCTCTTTTACTGCTCAGACTTTGAGAAAAAAAAACACTGCAATTTTACTGTGATGAATGATCAGGACTGTCTTAATGTGTAAGTAGGCTGTTTAGGTTTTTTTATTGGTAACGCCACCTCTGTATGAAAATCACTGGCTGTGCTGTGTGCAGTCTGTGGCTGCTTTGCATTGTTGTAATACTCGCCATTGTAGTGTTAGGCAGCTGGCTGTGAACAGCGCGTAGCGTTGCGCAGTTGGAGGTGAGCCGCCAGCAGTGGTGGATGTGGGGAGAGAGATGGTGGAGTTTTGAAATTTGTCATGAACTGCTATATATATATACACTCCTGGAAATTGAAATAAGAACACCGTGAATTCATTGTCCCAGGAAGGGGAAACTTTATTGACACATTCCTGGGGTCAGATACATCACATGATCACACTGACAGAACCACAGGCACATAGACACAGGCAACAGAGCATGCACAATGTCGGCACTAGTACAGTGTATATCCACCTTTCGCAGCAATGCAGGCTGCTATTCTCCCATGGAGACGATCGAAGAGATGCTGGATGTAGTCCTGTGGAACGGCATTCCATGCCATTTCCACCTGGCGCCTCAGTTGGACCAGCGTTCGTGCTGGACGTGCAGACCGCGTGAGACGACACTTCATCCAGTCCCAAACATGCTCAATGGGGGACAGATCCGGAGATCTTGCTGGCCAGGGTAGTTGACTTACACCTTCTAGAGCACGTTGGGTGGCACGGGATACATGCGGACGTGCATTGTCCTGTTGGAACAGCAAGTTCCCTTGCCGGTCTAGGAATGGTAGAACGATGGGTTCGATGACGGTTTGGATGTACCGTGCACTATTCAGTGTCCCCTCGACGATCACCAGTGGTGTACGGCCAGTGTAGGAGATCGCTCCCCACACCATGATGCCGGGTGTTGGCCCTGTGTGCCTCGGTCGTAAGCAGTCCTGATTGTGGCGCTCACCTGCACGGCGCCAAACACGCATACGACCATCATTGGCACCAAGGCAGAAGCGACTCTCATCGCTGAAGACGACACGTCTCCATTCGTCCCTCCATTCACGCCTGTCGCGACACCACTGGAGGCGGGCTGCACGATGTTGGGGCGTGAGCGGAAGACGGCCTAACGGTGTGCGGGACCGTAGCCCAGCTTCATGGAGACGGTTGCGAATGGTCCTCGCCGATACCCCAGGAGCAACAGTGTCCCTAATTTGCTGGGAAGTGGCGGTGCGGTCCCCTACGACACTGCGTAGGATCCTACGGTCTTGGCGTGCATCCGTGCGTCGCTGCGGTCCGGTCCCAGGTCGATGGGCACGTGCACCTTCCGCCGACCACTGGCGACAACATCGATGTACTGTGGAGACCTCACGCCCCACGTGTTGAGCAATTCGGCGGTACGTCCACCCGGCCTCCCGCATGCCCACTATACGCCCTCGCTCAAAGTCCGTCAACTGCACATACGGTTCACGTCCACGCTGTCGCGGCATGCTACCAGTGTTAAAGACTGCGATGGAGCTCCGTATGCCACGGCAAACTGGCTGACACTGACGGCGGCGGTGCACAAATGCTGCGCAGCTAGCGCCATTCGACGGCCAACACCGCGGTTCCTGGTGTGTCCGCTGTGCCGTGCATGTGATCATTGCTTGTACAGCCCTCTCGCAGTGTCCGGAGCAAGTATGGTGGGTCTGACACACCGGTGTCAATGTGTTCTTTTTTCCATTTCCAGGAGTGTATGATGACTATTAAGGTAAATACAACGTTTGTTCTCTATTAATATCTTTCATTTGCTAACCATCCCTATCAGTAGTTAGTGCCTTCCATAGTTTGAATCTTTTATTTAGCTGGCAGTAGTGGCGCTCGCTGTGTTGCAGTAGTGGGAGTAACCAAGATTTTTGTGAGGTAAGTGATTTGTGAAAAGTACAGGTTAATGTTAGTCAGGGCCATTCTCTTGTAGAGATTATTTAAAGTCAGATTGCGTTGCGCTAAACAAAATATTGTGTGTCAGTTTAAGGACAGTCTTGTATAATTGTTCAAAAAGGGGACGTTTTATATGGCGATCTGAAAATACATTCTGGATTTAAAGTATTTTCCGTGAGATACCAGATGACACAGTGGTTAGTTTATGTGACAGCTACACGATTTTTATCACGACGCTACTAATGATTGACAGTTTACAATGTTGCTTTTGCAGTGTTTCTGTTTTATATCTGCACAGTTTTCTGTTTTATTCTGGAAAGTAAAACATGTTTTGGTAGTAACTTTTGTGGTATAGCTACAATGAGACTGCCTTTTCCGTAGCACAACAATACGTTACAGCACAGTACTTTCCTCATCACAGCAATAAGCGTAATAACTAAGATATCTATTCGCAAAGCATTTCATTTTTTGTGTATCGTGAGGTAAGTACATTGACTTCTGCAGAACTTAGCTTTCGGAGGACGATAACTACGACACTTCCACAGAGATTATCTTACAACAAGACGCACAGTTTAGCGCTACAGTACACGTATTTGAGT
Organism: Schistocerca nitens; assembly: GCF_023898315.1. Classification (NCBI taxonomy): domain Eukaryota; kingdom Metazoa; phylum Arthropoda; class Insecta; order Orthoptera; family Acrididae; genus Schistocerca; species Schistocerca nitens. The sequence continues at coordinate 168,092,965 of NC_064620.1, read as the reverse complement.
GATTAATTTCGCACTTAAAACATTTTTTTAAGACATTTGAAGTGCAATGATACAAGGGTTTTCCGTGATACATTTCATTCCATTGCTGTAATCTGTAACACCTGAGGGTATAATTACATTAATCCTTAGGGGGGTACACGCCTACTTTGTGTACCATGTGTTTGGCAAGCACAAGGAGCCCTAGCTAATATGGTATTTGCTTATACAACTTTACGCATCGGTACCATATTTCTCTAACACAGAATTACACAGCTATCTGATTATTTGACAGAGACAAACATTTTTTTTTACTACATCAGTGACAGATGTTTACGTAATTACACAGTTGGATTACTTCACACTTACGAAATTGTATGTTGTTTGTACTTTGTGAACTGTTCATATTTTTTCAGAACCATTGTGATACTATGAGAGCTTTGAATGATGTATTTGGTATGGGATCATGATTTTTAAAGTACGTTTGAGGTAGATGACACTATTGAAATGAGCAGAGAATTTTTTTGGTTTCTTAATTATTGCAGAAAGCTACGACGTTTTCAAGATTTGACTGAGGTGTTATGATGTTATTATTACGACGACGATGTGTATTATGCTATTGAGGTATGTTTATGATCAATAAGCTGATGCTATATAAGGAATGTGATTACGTGTTTATATGTATATGAATAATGAATAGAAGTTAGGGACTATGGTTTGTGAAGAAGGTTGTTGGAAACCAAGAATCGTACTTTAAGAGTTATGAAATGTGTGTATATGCGTGAATGTATCACAATGCTGGCGAAAATTTTTTGGATGCTGTTATATTTATAGGATTTTGTTTCTACAGATTTGTAACCCAAATTCTTGACCTGTGAAATATTTTTATATGAGACTGTCACTGTAGCGGAAACTGGTGTCGTAAATATTTCGGTAAGAAAGTTCAGTGACCACCTGCACGTAATGCGTCGTGGGCACCCAGCTGAGCGGCCAGGTGTGCCAGACGCCTGGAGAAAAAGCCATTATTGCGAGCCCTTTTCAGCGGCACAGGTAGAAAAAAAAAGGGAGGCCATTAACCTCGCTTCTGACATTCCTTTGTAGAAAGCATCGCAAAAACGACACGGTCGAACTTGAAAACATATGATTACACTGTGGAGCTCTTAATTTACGATATTTACTGAAATGCGTAATGAAATGACGAGAAATATTTTACATCTGCACACCTGATTATGACAAGCATCTTTCTACGAGAATTGAGATAATTTCTACTAACTTATGAAATGTCACATGACTATTGAATGATATTTTTATGCTTCGCTTTTCATAGTTGCTTATTTCATTTGATATCTAGTTTCGAGGTGTGTTGCAGCATTGCTTTTATAAAATAAAATGCATTTGCTAATGTGAACACTTTCTGTCAACAGATCTATTAAATAATAATTTTGTAATCCACATTCTTAAAAACAGGAGCACTTGGAAAGGAAAGAACAATAAGAAGTGACTAGTAACAGTAACTGCACACATAATTTTCTTTTCAAGTATATGGTAATATTTTTTTACAATAAGTTGTTGTGGTGCACCACTTTAATTACTTAGACATTAAGATGTGATTATACATTTCCCTTATCTACATTGTTATCTTTAGTGTACTATTTTTTCTGCTTGAGCTATGTCATGTTTAGGTATTTCATTTTCTGCTGCTGTTTGCCAGGCATAGTGTTACTGAATTTAACTTTGTGTTACTCTGCTAATCCAGATTTATTTTTCTTGTTTGCTGCGCATTGCCTCATATTAGTTGTAATGTGAATTGCTTGGTAATTTAGATTCACTGTAGCTTGCTTTGCAAATTTCCCTTTTTTGTCATTGCTGTTTGTGTTAATTGTTTTGTGCTGCTGCATTGCCTCGTCCCTTAGTTTAATATCTGAGCTCAGTAGATTTAAGTTAGCTTAAGAGGGGGTAGACTATATAAGAACCTAACTATGGAGAATAGGGAAAGAATGCTTTGAAAGTTATATGAAAACGATTCGGGCCTAAATGAGTATTGTACAATGAGCCATATTTATTTTGAAAGAAATGTGGTTAGAATAAAGAAAAGAGGTACAGATAGGACTTTTTGGGAATAATGATGAACGAAGAGAGATCTCCAAGATCAAAAAAGGTTTTGTTCGCAAAATACTGCAGTACCAAATGTTACACTGAAAACAAACCCTGTCCTTTCCTCCTGTGTTATTCTGGTATGTGTTTATGTACCCTTGTGTATTTGTCTTTTTCCTGTCTTTATGTGTTTAGCTAATAAGATTTATGTTGTAGAATTTTTCAAATACTATGTTATTTTCTTTGTAAAGATGTTTAGACATTATTTATTCTGTTTTGTTTTAATGCTCATGTGTAAAGTTGATGTTTCAAAAGTTATTCTGATCTTTTATGTATTTACTTATGTCATAATTCCTGTAACACTGTTGTATATGTTATTTTGATTCTTTTGTAAAGCCTGTACTACAAATGTTATCTGTATTGTTATGTTCTTTAATGATGTATTTTGTACCTTTGTAATTGTCTTCTTATGTTATAAAATTGTAATTGACACCAGGTCATCAAATTAAGTAACTTGTAAGTTCCATTTCACTGCACACGTTTCTGTTGGTCATAGTATATGGACAATATGTGAGAAGTAGGGACTGTTAGTGTTTGCACGTGTGTTAATAATTCAGCAAGGGACTGGATAACAGCATTGCTGGTTCTAAGGACAATTCCAAAAACTCTGTGAGTGCACAAGTGGTGGTTATGGACTTGCTATATTATCCGCAAGAATCTTCAATGGTGATTGTGCACCTGCACAGTCACAACAGATGTCTGCTGACCATCTCTACAAGGACTGCAGTGGGTCTGCACCACTGGTGGCCCACCAGTACCATTATCTCTACAAGGACTACAGTGGGTCTGCATCTTTGATGACTCACCAGTACCATTATTTCTGCAAGGACTGCAGTGGGTCTGCGCCTCTGGTGGCCCACCAATACCATAATCTCTACCAGCACTACTGTGGGTCTGCTCTGTGATGACCTACTTACCAATATTCTTCAAAACTTTGACTGACTCAGCTGTGGGTTTGCTCTGTTGTGGCCCATTACCTGCCTACATGTCAAGAGTCAGCACTGTCTTTCCGTTGGAAGGACAACACTACTTCTTCAAGACTGCATGGAAATCCACTACTTCCATGTGCATTTTCTTTTACTGCTCAGACTTTGAGAAAAACACTGATATTTTACTGTGATGAACAATTAGGACTGTCTTTACGGACTGTAAGAAAGTTTACCTTTTGACCAACATTGTATCAATAAGTGTGTACATTTGATTTCTTTGTTATTGTAATTATGAAAAATTTTTTCAAATCTGTATTGGCCACTGCCCAAACCAATTTGTAAAATTTTTTGTGGGGAGCATGGGGGCTATGTAAGTAGGCTGTTTAGGTTTTTTTATTGGTAACGCCACCTCTGTATGAAAATCACTGGCTGTGCTGTGTGCAGTCTGTGGCTGCTTTGCATTGTTGTAATACTCGCCATTGTAGTGTTAGGCAGCTGGCTGTGAACAGCGCGTAGCGTTGCGCAGTTGGAGGTGAGCCGCCAGCGGTGGTGGATGTGGGGAGAGAGATGTCGGAGTTTTGAAATTTGTCATGAACTGCTCTATATATATATATATATATATATATATATATATATATATATATATATATATATATATATATATATATGATGACTATTAAGGTAAATACAACGTTTGTTCTCTATTAATATCTTTCATTTGCTAACTATCCCTATCAGTAGTTAGTGCCTTCCATAGTTTGAATCTTTTATTTAGCTGGCAGTAGTGGCGCTCGCTGTATTGCAGTAGTGGGAGTAACCAAGATTTTTGTGAGGTAAGTGATTTGTGAAAAGTACAGGTTAATGTTAGTCAGGGCCATTCGCTTGTAGAGATTATTTAAAGTCAGATTGCGTTGCGCTAAACAAAATATTGTGTGTCAGTTTAAGGACAGTCTTGTATAATTGTTCAAAAAGGGGACGTTTCAAATGGACTGTGAGAAAATTTTAGATTTTGACCAACATTGTATCAATAAGTGTGTGAATTTGATTTCTTTGTTATTGTAATTATGAAAAATTTTATCAAATCATTATTGGCCAGTGCCCAAAACAATTTGTAAAATTTTTTGTAGGGAGCATGGGGGCTATGTAAGTAGGCTGTTTCAGTTTTCTTATTGGTAACGCCACGTAGCGCTCTGTATGAAAATCACTGGCTGTGCTGTGTGCAGTCTGTGGCTAGTTTGCATTGTTGTCTGCCATTGTAGTATTGGGCAGCTGGATGGGAACAGCGCGTAGCGTTGCGCAGTTGGAGGTGAGCCGCCAGCAGTGGTGGATGTGGGGAGAGAAATGGCGGGGTTTTGAAATTTGTAAGACTGGATGTCATGAACTGCTATGTATATTATGATTTTTCAATACTATTAGGGTAAATACATTGTTTGTTCCCTATTAAAATTTTTCATTTGCTAACTATGCCTATCAGTAGTTAGTGCCTTACGTAGTTTGAATCTTTTATTTAGCTGGCAGTAGTGGCGTTCGCTGTATTGCAGTAGTTCGAGTAACGAAGATTTTTGTGAGGTAAGTGATTTGTGAAAGGTATAGGTTAATGTTAGTCAGGGCCATTCTTTTGTAGGAATTATTGAAAGTCAGATTGCGTTGCGCTAAAAAAATATTGTGTGTCAGTTTAAGCACAGTCTTAATTAATTTTTTTAAGGGGACGTTTCAGTGCCTAATAAACACCCTAGCAACGATTCAGGAGAAGCTACTGTGTAATCGCCTGCAAACACACCCTCTCAGGGGTATGAGCCAACACCAATTCGGCTTCAGATCTGGCAGATCAATAGATGATGCCATCAACCAGGCCCTGCACACAGGCAACACCACAAAACAGAAATACGCCATGGCAATAGTGATTGACATTTCTGGAGCATTTGATAATCTTTGGTGGTCCGCACTGTTTCATAGGCTAAGACATCTGGAGGTACCGCAATCACTGTACAACAGTTTTCTAGACTACTGTAAAGACCGAGTAGTCGAATGTCAGATGGACAGCCGGAAAGTAATTAAAAGAATTACCAAAGGCTGTCCTCAAGGGTCGATCTGCGGGCCCATCTTCTGGGACATAACAATCGAACCCCTCCTACAACTTCTGGATGGGGATGACAGGTCAGACGGAATTGTCGCCTACGCAGATGACCTATTAGTTGTAGTCACTGCAAACAACAGAGCCCAGTTAGAAGAGAAAGCCAGTGGAATACTACAAACAATTACTCAGTGGTGTCACAACAACAAACTCAGGATAGCCGAAAACGAAACAACATACACTTTACTGAAAGGATCACTACAAAGGAATCCTTCGGTTAAAATTGGGGACACAAACATCAAACGAGCACGCATTATGTGCTATCTTGGGGTACACATAGATGAAAAATTAAAATTCCACGAACACATAACGCTACCAACATACATAGCAGAAAAAATACTACACAAACTGGTGAGGCTAAATTCAAAACAGTACAGACTACCTCTACCAGTCATACGTACATACCACTGTGCGCTCTTCGAATCTGTACTCAGCTTCGGAGCTAGCACGTGGGCACATAGACTGAACGTGGTCACCAACAAAGCATCCATCAGACGAGGGCAGAGAAGTGTCCTACTTAGGCTATCTGGAGCCTTCGGTACCACCTCAGCGGCCCGCATCTCGTGGTGGTGCGGTAGCGTTCTCGCTTCCCACGCCCGGGTTCCCGGGTTCGATTCCCGGCGGGGTCAGGGATTTTCTCTGCCTCGTGATGGCTGGGTGTTGTGTGATGTCCTTAGGTTAGTTAGGTTTAAGTAGTTCTACGTTCTAGGGGACTGATGACCATAGATGTTAAGTCCCATAGTGCTCAGAGCCATTTGAACCACCTCAGCGGATGCACTGTGTGTGGTGCTCGGAAAATGCCCCATAGATATCACGATCAAATACAGAGCTGCAAGGTACTGGTTAAAGGTGGGGAGACTAGATAAGGTAGACACAATAACCGGTGTGCCCATAGAGACGATACGTCACCTTAAAAGTTGGCGTTTGGATACATGGCAAGGTGAGTGGGATGTAAGTGATAAGGGACGTAGACTACACGATTTTCTCCCTGACATAAGGGAGCGGTTAAGAATGGGACATATCGATTCCAGCCGCAGTATGATACATTTCTTAACCAGACACGGATCTTATCGCACGCACTTAAACCGCGTGAGTCTGAGGCAGACGCCTACATGCACATGTGGGGAAGGAGGTTCCCCAGAACACACTGTCTTTTTCTGCTGGCAATACGCGAACAATAGACATACACTACACTTAGATTACACAGGTACAGACACAGCAATAAGAGATGAAGAGTGAGTGAGTTGTTACACACTCCTTAGCGGATTCCGACTTCCATGGCCACCGTCAGAGATGAAGAACAATGGGCACAATTAAACGCACTGACAAACAGTATTTCAAAAACAAAACATGAAGAGTATATGCGGACACGACATTACAGAGATGCCTATGTGCAGCGTAACAGCAATCTCCAGAGGATGGACAGCGATACCCACAGTGACAACGAAAATAGTGACAATGAGGAGGAACAGGAGGAGGTAGCTGAAATGTGACAGTAAATAAGCAAAAGTGCTGGCAATCTAGCCAAGAAAACACCAAATGCTGTACATGGATGGGCACCTAAAGTAGTTAATACATAGGATTAGTAATAAATAGGAGAAGCAACGTTATTTCTCTACAAATAACCATTTGTGTGTGTGTGTGTGTGTGTGTGTGTGTGTGTGTGTGTCAACGGCTCGAAGAAACCATTCCGAGGTATTCACCGTCAGTCACATTTGGTGATGGTACTAACAAATCTCTCCTCTATCCTATCTTCTTTTTATATTCTTCTCAAAAAAAAAATTATTTATATTTCAACCTTAAATTATTGTTATTTTGAAAAGTATCATTCTTTGTAAATGTTGTAGATAAAACAAAATGGGAGAAAACTGTAGAAATATGAAAAACGAAAACTGTAAGATGTACGACCTGTTTTAAACATCTGGTAACAGGTCTATAATTTCGCAATAAATAAATAAATAAATAAATTCCCGCTCTCACTTCCTGTCTCCTCCTCCCCCATATCTGTGTCCATGTCCTCCTTCCCCCTCTCTGCCTGTCCATCCCTTCCTCCCCTTTTTCTCCATCGTATCATCCGCACCGCAATAGGAGGTTGATGGTCCCTACCTCCATAGTGTTCCTTTTCCAGATAGTAAGTAACACGTGTATCACGTTTCGTTGAAATCTGTTCAGGAGTTTAGAAGTTTTTTACCTATTGTTTTTCACCCATACGCACGTCACATATTTCACATAACTGTCGTACATTTCGCTCATATTTGTAGCTATATTTTACCTGTATCGCTAGCTAATTTCGACATGCAGTTCAGTTTCGACGCAGCTCAGTGTTTATAATTTCATGTCTCGTGAAGTGTGCCTCGTACAACGATAAAATTTTGCAGGTACATTCAGTGGCGTATGTCAGCAATTTCTGCAAAATGTGTCGCGATTACAGTTAACAGTTAAAAAAGTGATTAATTATAATGTCGCTCCTGATGCGGCGGTTCCTCATGGACAGCAAAAACATGGTAATCAATGAACTTCGTTCCTTTCAACGTTTAGTGGGGGTTTTGAGCGAGAAAAAGTTAGAAATTATTTGTAAAATTTGTTATCAGTCATTAAGTGCTCTCTTTCTCAAATACTGGGGACATAAAATCTGTGCATCCACGCGTTGTGGGATACACTTCTTTTTCACCTCCAGCCCAACCTCTTTGATCGGTAGGGAGTCCTTTCTCCCATAGTGATTCTTTTCAGAGAATAAGTGCGACATGCGTATGAAGTTTGGTTGAAATATGTTCAGGGGTTCAGGAGGAGATGTGGAACATTTACACACACACACATACGTATTTATGGACATACATTTTCATACTTTGTCTTCTTTATTTAGGTAACTTTTGTACTGATCGCTTAGAAGTGAGTGTGGGTAATTGAGTAGTATGTTGGTAGTTGATGTCTTGTTGGTTGGAGATAGCTAGCAGTAGCCATTAGCTAGCACCGATATCCTCAGTTTTCTGTTATAGGTAAGTGAAATTTTCTGGTATGAACATCGAAAGCCGAAACAGTGTATTGTAAAGTGTCACATCGTTATTTGGGCTTCCAGCGAGGGGTCAGGTTAAATTCTTTTTACCAATTATTATTATTATTTCCCGGAACATCATTTTTATTTTTCAAGCCTTGTTGAAGTTTATTCGGGTCTCAAGGTCTCTTTTACTTATAGTGGTGTTCAGAGTCTTGTAAAATTGATCTCTGTATGATAAATAAGGTGCTAATTAAAATGTTGAGCTCAGGTCTGCACAACTCCTAGTACGCAACCCAAACGTTGTGTGAATAGCTTACGTAGTATGGATGCCATAACACTTCAAAGTTGTACTGTACCCTTTGAGACACCCTGTACATGTTTCTGAGGCTTGTTTTCGGAAGATAGTTCGATACCCTTTTTAGGACATGGGTTAATTGTTTGCTTGACGCACCAGCCTCTACCAAAACCCTACGCTAGAACAGTTTTACTTAGAATCCTAATACTGAAGCTGCTTGGTGTTTTCCACATACGTAACTAACAGCCAGAGATCAAAGAGGCTGTTAATAACAGGAAAAATGATGGAAGTGACAAGCGATTTAACCCTGAGCTTTTGTTTCTTGGTGCAATAATTTACCAACAGCCGTATGATTTGTAGAAGTTTATTTTATTTTATGAACTTCTATGTGCTACCAGTTTTGGCATTACATTGATGCCATCTTCAGGCCCCACCCGTCATAGTCGTAAAATCGCTATACACGGAAGGAGCCATATGACTGGATCCAGACAGCCAGTCTGTGTCGCCTGGCCACCAAGAGCTGTTGTAGGACGATTGATTCACGGATCCAGTTATGTGGCTCCTTCCGTGTACAGCGATTTTACGACTATGACGAGTGGGGCCTGAAGATGGCATCAATGTAATGCCGAAACTAGTAGCACATAGAAGTTCATAAAATAAAATAAACTTCTACAAATCATACGGCTGTTGGTAAATTATTGCATCAAGAAGTTCATGCCAGCCGTCGTCCCACGATCCATAATGGATCAACGAAGACTGATCTTTTGTAGTTGTGTCGCACTAAGGAATGATACGAAATCATTGTTTCCTCGAACAATGCGAGCTCTTTTCGATGCCAAGGAAAACCAGCTCCATATTAGTTGGGCGTTCGAATTATTTTATCCAACAACAGCAAAACGAGCCGATGGGTAGAGAATATTTCTTGAAACGACTGACACAGCGGGGCAGTGGCGAGTTGTCGGCGCGGGCTGCTTGGCGCCGGCGGTGGCGACTGTGCGGGGCGTGTGGCGCCCGGCAGATAGCATCAGATTTATTCAAACGGCGGCGGCTGCTGCGATTTGCATGCGCTGCGCCCACCCAGCGGCCAGCGCCGGATCGCGGATAATGCGAAATTACACAGCGCCGCTGCGAGCGGCTACGCCCGCGCTCCGTGGGAGTGCCCGAAAAGTGCTGCGAGCGGCCGAGCCAATAGCGCGTGGGCCGGCCGCCTGGGCACCGGACACTTGTCGAAACGCTCCCCATTTGCTTCTCATGTCGATTTCTTTTTCTCAGCGTCATTGACTTCAGATGTACATAAGCTGTCTACCACGAGAGGCGTTCAATAAAACGAAACACATTTTTTTCTCGGCCAATTAACGTTTAAAAAATGCGCAACGTGTTGTCGAACATTGTTGAAACGACCTGCTAAACCCGCAGGACAGGACAGGTAGTTTGAATTGTGGTTAGGGGCGAAAAGGAGCGGCTGTCAGTTACACTCGAACACATATAACTATATTTATTTGACCAAACATTACAGTACAATTTATTGAACTTAGTTATCGGATGAATACGCCACACTGTGTTATGCCTATGGCTAAGCAGGGATGGCTATAGGACAAATGTAGGGATGTGGAGGCTTATCTCACTAGGAGTAAGTTAGATACTGCCTACAGGAAAATTAAAGAGACCTTTGGAGAAAAGAGAGCCACTTGTATGAATATCAAGAGCTCGGATGGAAACCCAGTTCTTAGCAAAGAAGGGAAAGCAGAAAGTTGGAAGGAGTATATAGAGGGTCTATACAAGCGCGATGTACTTGAGGACAATATTATGGAAATGGAAGAGGATGTAGATGAAGATGAAATGGGAGATACGATACTGCGTGAAGAGTTTGACAGAGCACTGAAAGACCTGAGTCGAAACAAGTCCCCGGGAGTAGACAACATTCCATTAGAACTACTGACGGCCTCGGGGGAGCCAGTCCTGACAAAACTCTACCATCTGGTGAGCAAGATATACGAAACAGGCGAAATACCCTCAGACTTCAAGAAGAACATAATAATTCCAATCCCAAAGAAAGCAGGTGTTGACAGATGTGAAAATTACCGAACTATCAGTTTAATAAGTCACAGCTGCAAAATACTAACGCGAATTCTTAACAGACGAATGGAAAAGATGGTAGAAGCCGACCTCGGGGAAGATCAGTTTGGATTCCGTAGAAATGTTGGAACACGTGAGGCAATACTGACCTTACGACTTATCTTAGAAGAAAGATTAAGGAAAGGCAAACCTACGTTTCTAGCATTTGTAGAGTTAGAGAAAACTTTTGACAATGTTGACTGGAGTACTCTCTTTCAAATTCTAAAGGTGGCAGGGGTAAAATACAGGGAGCGAAATGACATTTACACTTTGTACAGAAACCAGATGGTAGTTATAAGAGTCGAGGGGCACGAAGGGGAAGCAGTGGTTGGGAAAGGAGTGAGACAGGGTTGTAGCCTCTCCCCGATGTTATTCAATCTGTATATTGAGCAAGCAGGAAAGGAAACAAAAGAAAAATTCGGAGTAGGTATTAAAATCCAGGGCGAAGAAATAAAAACTTTGAGGTTCGCCGATGACATTGTCATTCTGTCAGAGACAGCAAAGGACTTGGAAGAGCAATTGAACGGAATGGACAGTGTCTTAAACCAAGGATATAAGATGAACATCAATAAAAGCAAAACGAGGATAATGGAATCTAGTCCAATTATGTCGGATGATGCTGAGGGAATTAGATTAGGAAATGAGACACTTAAAGTAGTAAAGGAATTTTGCTATTTGGGGAGCAAAATAACTGATGATGGTCGAAGTAGAGAGGATATAAAATGTAGACTGGCAATGGCAAGGAAAGCGTTTCTGAAGAAGAGAAATTTGTTAACATCGAGTATAGATTTAAGTGTCAGAAAGTCGTTTCTGAAAGTATTTGTATGGAGTGTAGCCATGTATGGAAGTGAAATATGGACGAAAAATAGTTTGGACAAGAAGAGAATAGAAGCTTTCGGAATGTGGTGCTACAGAAGAATGCTGAAGATTAGATGGGTAGATCACATAACTAATGAGGAGGTATTGAGTAGAATTGGGGAGGAGTTTGTGGCACATTTTGACAAGAGGAAGGGATCGGTTGGTAGCACATGTTCTGAGGCATCAATGGATCACAAATTTAGTATTGGAGGACAGAGTGGAGGGTAAAAATCGTAGAGGGAGACCAAGAGATGAATACACTAAGCAGATTCAGAAGGATGTAGGCTGCAGTAGGTACTGGGAGATGAAGAACTTTGCACAGGATAGAGTAGCATGGAGAGCTGCATCGAACCAGTCTCAGGACTGAAAACAACAACAACAACATGTTATGCCTTAACGGGACAACAACTTTAATTTAAAAAAACCGGCTAAAGGCCATTAACTCAACATTCAGACGCCCAAAGGAATATTAAGAACGCAGATGTCCTCACGTTAAGTAAGTTCTATATTTTGGCTGAAGGCCCAAAATCTAACACTTGAAAAGCAACAATCTTAATTTAAAGACGGCTGAAGGCTGATGATTTAACACTCAAGGTAAAATTAAATAAAAAAACACAAGGCAGAAGGCCTGATCTTCAATTACGCTGAAGGTACTAAACAGTCTGATGCTCGAAAGACAAAGATCCTTAATTTAAATGGTTGAAATGGCTCTGAGCACTATGGGACTTAACTTCTGAGGTCATCAGTCTCCTAGAACTTAGAACTACTTAAACCTAACTAACCTAAGGACATCACACACATCCATGCCTGAGGCAGGATTCGAACCTCCGACCATAGCGGTCGCGCGCTTCCAGACTGTAGCGCCTAGAACCGCTCGGCCACTACGGCCGGCATCCTTAATTTAAAAACGGCTGAAAGCCCGCGACTTAAAACACAACTAAAATAATTTTTAGAAGGCAGAAGGCCCAAGGCTTTATCTTTAAACAATATTTTAATCAGGCTGAAGGCCCAAACTATCTAACACTTGAAAAGCAAGGAACTTTAATTTTAAAGCAGCTGAAGGCCCATGACTTAAAACACCACTAAAAACAATTCAACTTTAATTCAAAACCATCGGCTATGAGCCATACAAATACACGCAACAGAAAATAAGAAAAGGCAGTGCAGCTAACGGCGCTCAGAAGTTTCGGGGACGGCCAGCTCTTAAAATACTAACGATCACGTAGGCGAGAGAGGCAGTCGGCTCAACCATTTTTTACCCGACGACAATCGAACCAACAGACAGTGAACGGACCCACCGACACGGTATCTTGCACTCCACTCGACCGGCACACAACCGGGAGTTCAATGCAAAACGTAAAAGGCATGGTCGACCACTACCAAGCATACATTAAGTTGTCAAACTACACACCGTGCTCGACAGCGACAACACGGTGAGGAAAGTACACTGCCTGAATTTACGTCAACGGCCAGGGCAGGTTACCGGAACATTAACGGCCACAAGGCAGAAAATTCCGCTGGTGCACTTCAATTGCAAATAACCAAATACAGTTAGACTCCACCGGACGGTGACTAAACCTTCGCCAACTCGAACACACACGTTGTTGCTCACGGGAATGTCCTTAAAGCCAACAACGATAACCAAACGGCACGATGTGCTCTTGACTTGCTGCTAAATTAAATCCAAACTCAACTTTCGTGTCCAGGGTCGGTGAGCCACGGACCTCGTAGCAATGGGAACAGCCCCACACACTCTGTCACTGCGTAGAGACCGCTAGCCGGCCCGGCCAGACTAAAGCCCGCGGAGATTTCCTCGCTGCTCCACGCCGACCGACGACTCCTCGCACACAGCACAGCCGGAAACTATGAGCACCAGACCAAAGATAGTACAAGGTGGGAATGTCGATACACACCGCTGCTACCTCTCGTGGAGAGAGCGAACAACAGCATAATCGCAATAACCGCGGGAAACCAAACACAAAATGGGAAACAAGGTTTAAACCAACGCATACATGAGCCCAACACACTTTATCTCCTGTAGTTTCGCGAAGTTCCGATAGGTGGTGGCTCTACACGAAACCTTCAAATTGGCGTCTGTAACGGAGATACTTTCCAAGCAGAGAGGTATCATTGAATTACTTTTCACGGGAAACCAGAGCGTCGCAGATATTCATAGCCGCTTGCACAACGTCTGCGGGGAGCAGTGAACAAAAGCACGACGAGTCGTTGAGCGAGGTGGCTGGCATCACCGCAGCAAGGTCGCGCAAACCTCCCGCCTCACATAGCTGTGACTCCTGCAATGTTCGAACATGCGGACACCCTCATTCGAGGTGGTCGACGGATCACTAACAAACACCTCGCTGTGTAACTGGACGTCTCTGTTGGTAGTGATGACACGCTCGTCTACCTGTTGGGGGAATCAAAGGTGTGTGTGCCCGCTGACTTACTCACCACCTAACAGAAGACTACAGCATAAGCAACGAAGGACCAGCTGCGCCGAATTGCTTGCGCATTATGATCGTGACAATATTTTGTCGAACATCGTCACAGCCGATGAAACATGATATCATCATTTCGAACTGGCAACTAAATAGCAATCCACGGAGTGGCGCCACGCCAATCTCCCCTAAAGTTTCGAGCCGCAGCCTCAGCCGGTGAAGTAATGGAGATCGTCTTCTGGGACACTGAAGGGGTTATTCTGTTTGATGTGCTCCCTCGTGGTGCAACTGTCATCTCTGGAGTCTATTGTGCTATCCTCAGGAAATTAAAGAAACTGTGTTCGTCGGCACAAAAATGCAAACGAAATTCTTCTTCTTTGTGACAACGTAAAGCCTCACACAAGTCTGTGTACCCGAGATGTGCTCACAGAACTTCATTGGACTGTTCTTTCTTATTTATCATACAGCCTCGATCTCGTATTTTTCGACTTCCGTCTGTTTGGTCTAATGAAAGATGTACTCCTTAGGAAGCAGTACATGGATGACGGGAAGATTATTGATGCAGCAAGACGTTGGCTCAGATGCCGACCGCTGCAGTGGTACCATTCGTGCATATAGGCTCTCCCAGCAAGTGGCGTAAGGCCATCACATTGCTCGGAGATCATGTGGAAAAATAGGGTTCTGTAGTCAAAAGATTGGGGAATAATGTGATGTATTGGATTCTGAATAAAACTAATCTACTTTCAGAAAGAAAAAGTGTTGCATTTCTTATTGAACGTCCCTCGTAAAAAGCTGTATACGTGAAAGAGACCTGGAGACAGCGGAAGGTCTCAGATTGATTGTGCAATGGTAAGACAGAGATTTCGGAACCCTACAGGGAGTTTATAAATGAATATCGGGGTTTTAACGCTATATAATATTTATTATATTAAACTTACAGTTATAAATGATATTTCAAATGAAAGAGAAACTCAAACGGTTTTACCAAGAACCTTATAAATGTTCAAAGTGAGCACCATTTGTCACACGGCACACATCTAGTCTATAGCCGAGTTCTTCCCAAACGTTGATAAGTGTGTCTTCAGTGACCTTAGTGTAAGTTGGCTGTTAAGGTTTTCTTATTGGTAACGCCACTTAGCGCTCTGTATGAAAATCACTGGCTGTGCTGTGCGCAGTCTGTGGCTAGTTTGCATTGTTGTCTGCCATTGTAGTGTTGGGCAGCTGGATGTGAACAGCGCATAGCGTTGCGCAGTTGGACGTGAGCCGCCAGCAGTGGTGGATGTGGGGAAGTGAGATGGCGGATTTTTGAGAGCGGATGATCTGGCCGTGTGTCCATCAGAAACAGTACATTTGTTAGAATGGATGTCATGAACTGCTATACATATTAAGACTTTTGAACACTATTAAGGTAAATACATTGTTTGTTCTCTATCAAAATCTTTCATTTGCTAACTATGCCTATCAGTAGTTAGTGCCTGCAGTAGTTTGAATCTTTTATTTAGCTGGCAGTAGTGGCGCTCGCTGTTTTGCAGTAGTTCGAATAACGAAGATTGTTGTGAGGTAAGTGATTTGTGAAACGCATAGGTTAATGTTAGTCAGGGCCATTCTTTTGTAGGGATTTTTGAAAGTCAGACTGCGTTGCGCTAAAAAATATTGTGTGTCAGATTAGTGTTGATCAGAATAAGTAAAGAGAGTAATGTCTTGAGTACGTTCAGTTTTGCTCAGCTGTTTGAAAATCAAATAATGTAAGAGGTTTATCAGCACAGTAATTCATTAATTTTTTTAAGGGGACGTTTCATATGTCGACCCTTAGCCGACGATATCTCACTGGAATCTTCTGATTTTTTCTTGTAGTTTGTGTAATTAGTGTAGCTTTTGTTTATTGCTAGCGCCAATTTTAGAGAGAATCTCCTTTGTAGCTGCAGTCTTTCATTGTTGTACAGTAAAACAGTTGTGGCATGCATGTAGATTTGCACCAAGTATTTCGCAGCTGCGCTTGCAATTAACTAGATAATATTTTCAATGCTATGTTAATATGTTTTTTTTATTTTTGCTCTTCAAATTGTGCTTTTCTGTGTTATCGTGTGAAATATTCTGACAATAATGGCGTATGAAAAACGTAATACTAGGCTCCAAAGTAAACTGAGAAATGACAGTGAAGACGAAAGCAGTGTGTTAGCGCCACCGTGTAATGAATGAACTAATGTTCAAAGTACTAATTTGGTAATTGTGCATAGGGAAATGGTGTGGGCTGCAAATAATGGTGTAGGCAGTGAAACAATTAGTGAACAGGGAAGCATTATCGATTGATCGGTCGGCAACAGCTCGCCTCAGGAATCCGAAATGACAGGACACAATCTTGCAAATACTGTAGATTCAAGTTTTGCGTCCTCACCGTTTTCTCAGATAAGTCAAGACACATTTTCTACTTGTCAAAATGTGAATGTTGCTGGTGAAAATGCACTGCCAAAAAGCATAGAGGAACAGATTCCAGACAATAATACATTATTATTGCAATTAATTCAACAAATGAAACAAAATCAGAGACAAACACAGCAACAGTTAGACATAATGGAACAAAATCTTCAAAAGTTAGACATCACACTTGAACAAACACGTGACGATGTAACTACTGAGTTACATAACATTGAATCGAAATGTCAAAAAGTCTTTAATGACGTAAAAACACAAATTTGTGAGCATTTTCAACCTATTTCTTCGCGGCATGAAAATGCATTACAGAATCATGAAGCAGCCATAAAAGAACTGCAAACCATTGTTCATGAGAATCATGAGACCTTGTGGGCTAAAATTGACTCAGTTGCATCTACCGATTCGGTTACGCTACTCGCAAAAACTCAGGAAAACTTAAAGGACACTGAAGATACTCTGAAGATTGGTTCAGAAAGACACATGGAGGAAATTATTTCATTATCAGATAAAGAAGTCGAACTTTCGGATGAGCTAAATAATTTATCCGAAGGTAGATGATAATCTGAATGACGCAAGACCGATAGTCTTTAATGACACAGAAGAGTACGAACAAATTAGGAAATTCAAACAAAATCAGAATCAAATTAATACGCAACACCAAAGAGAAATCCGGGAAGTACAAGATCTGTTGGCACAAGTAATACAAGAATTACATATTTCAGAGGACACTCGCACTCCAACACGGGAAGAGGGACTTAGAAATACGTAAAAGCCACAAAATAATAACACAGGGCATTTCGGAAATTATGAAAGAAATTGGCAAGGTACACCGAATTTTGAGATGGAACCGCCGACACGACGTAACAATGACCGATATGCCACTCGCCGACACGATGATTTTGACTATAGGCTGTTCATTACTACACGTAAATTCAAAACGTTTAAGAATTCTGGCAACGACATTCATCCACAAGCGTGGCTTCATCAATTCTCTCATTGTTTTCCTCCCAACTGGTCATTAGAGCATTGATTAGAATTTATGTGTGGCTACTTAGAGAATGAAGCAGCTGTGAGAATGCGATCGGTCATTCACGATTGACACAGTGAAGGAGAATTTTATCATGGCTTCCTCTCAACATATTGGTCTCAAGCCACACAAGACCGAGTAAAACATAGCATCATAATGATGAAACATTTCGAACAATCTGAATTTTCCAGTCTTGTGAAATATTTTGAAGACATGTTGCACAAGAATCAGTACCTGTCAAACCCTTAAAGACCCTCAGAACTCATCCGCATTTGCTTAATCAAATTGCCTGAACATTTACAACATACTATTTTGGCAGGACGTTGCAAAGACGACATTGAAGCTTTTCAGGGACTGTTACAAGAATTGGAAATTGACACTGACAATCGCGGAACGCGAAAACAGGAACACAACATTTACCGTTCACATCCGTCACAAGTCCGTGATGAAAGAAATAATAACTGGACACGTCAATGCTATTCTTTCAATGTAATTCGTGACCAAAACAGACCACCCGTATGACAACCGTTGGCACAGTATTAAGAGTTACAGGGAAAGATCACATTTCCGTAGTAATGAATATAACAGAGACAATCATAAAAACAGACAATATGTGAACCAAAACGATATGATCGTAACGACAGACCTGAATTGCATCAGAACTGGCGGGATTCAAACAGGGCAGGGCCCTCCTGACAAGGTGAATTTGTAGAAGTTAGGTCTCCAAATCCTCATAACGACGCGCGCCAACAAAGAGACAGACAATGACTCGTACTGCAGGCAGCCATGTGCGCCGGCTGGCTCACTGAAAAATAACATAGACGCTAACCTTGAGAAAAATTTTAGCATTCTTTACCGACATATACCACACGATAATTGCGTTCAAGTTGATTTGCTGCATACTAAGGAAAGGTAAAGGATTACACCACATTTCACATGTAAAACCGTTTATTGAAAGATAATATGCTTTTTAACTTTGTCTTTGCCATAAAACTTTTCACTTCACGTTTCTAGTACTCTTTGTCACACTTAGAAACTGTTAACATGCAACTATGTTTTAAAATTAACTATCCAGTCTAGAACCTAGGGAACATATTTAGACAGTAATTACGAATGCAGTGTTATAGTGAACAGATGACACAGTGTTACTGTGTATGTACATTCTTGCTTGTTAGTTGCACGATTATGTAACGACTATAAGGCTTACATACTTAGAACATATACTGCTAATGTGATTTTAATGCAACATTTTGGTTTTGTTGAAAAGACATTCTTTATTTGAAGTACTTTCTGTGAGATTGAAGATGACTTAGTATTTGGTTTCTTTGACAGCTACATGATTATATCACGACACTACTAACATGTGACACAATTTACATTGTTGCTTTTGCGGTGTATCTGTTTTATATCTGCACAGTTTTTCTGTATTATTCTAGAAAGTAAAACATGTTATAGTAGTAACTTTTATGGTATAGCTAGAAAGAGACAGCCTTTTTCATAGCACAACAATACATTACAGTATAGTACTTTCTTGACCACGGTAATGTACGTAATAACTACGATATCTATATGCATAGCATTTCACTTTTGTTTATCATGAGGTAAGTACATTGACTTCTGCAGGACGATAACTACGACACTTCCACAGAATTATCTTATAGCAAGACGCACATTTAGCGCTAAAGGACACGTATTTGAGTGATTAATTTTGTACTTAAAACATTTATTTTTAAAGATTTTTGAATTACAATGATACAAAGGTTTTCCCTGATACATTTAATTCCATTGCTGTAATCTGTAACACCTGAGGGTATAAGTACATTAATCCTCAGGGGGGTACACGCTTACTTTGTGTACCATGTGTCTGGCAAGCACAAGGAGCCCTAGCTAATATGGTATTTGCTTATACAACTTTACACATCGGTACCATATTTCTCTAACACTGAGTTACACCGCTATCTGATTATTTAACAGAGAAACAAATATTTTTTTACTGCATGAGTGACACATATTTACACAATTACACAGTTGGATAACTTCACACTTATGAAATTGTATTTTGTCTGCACTACGTGAACTATTCATATTTTTTCGGAACCATTGTGATACTATGAGAGCTTTGAATGATGTATTTGGTATGGGATCATGATTTTTAAAGTACGTTTGAGGTAGATGACACTATTTAAATGAGCAGAGAATTTTTTTAGGTTTTGAAGTTATAGAAAGAGGCTCCAACAATTTTGAGATGTGACTGATCCTTTATGATGTTATTATTACGATGACGATGTGTATTATGCTGTTGAGGTATGTTTATGATCAATAAGCTGATGCTATATGAGGAATTTGTTATGATGAAATATTGAAGAAGTGTCGACGAATATGTATATCTGTAATAAAGTAAGAAATAATGAGTAGTGGTTAGGGACTCTGACTTGTGAAAAAGGATGTTGGAATCCAAGAATCGTACTTTAAGAGTTACGAAATGTGTGTACATGTATGAATGTATCACAATGCCGGCGAAAATTTTTAGACACTGTTATATTTATAGGATTTTGTTTCTACATATTTGTAACGCAAATTTTCGACATGTCAAATTTTTATATGAGACTGTCACTGTAGTGCAAACTGCTGTCGGTAATATTTCGGTAAGAAAGCCAAGTGACCTTGATGTAATGCGTCGTGAGCGGCCAACTGTGCCAGCCGCCTGGAGAAACAGCCATTAGGTGGAGAAAAAAGAGGCCATTAACCTCGCTATTGACATTCCTTTGTAGAAAGCATCGCAAATACGACGCGCTCATTACTTGGAAACATATGATTACTCGTACTTTGTGCTACTTACTGAAATGCTTATGAATTGATGGGAAATATTCGTGCATCTGCACACCTGATTTTGACAAGTGTCTTTCTACGAGAATTGAGAGAATTTCTACTAACTTATGAAATGCCTCATGACCCCTGAATGATATTTTTATGCTTTACTTTGTACATAGTTGCTTATTTTATTTGACATCTGTTTTCCAGGTGTGTTGCAGCATTGGTTTTGTAAAATAAAATTAAATGCATTTGCTAATCTGAACACTTTCTGTCAACAGATCTATTAAATAATAATTTTATGATCCACATTCTTCAAAAAAAGGAGCACTTGGAAGATCAATAAGAAGGGACTAATAACAGTAACTGCACATATAATTTTCTTTTCATGTACTTGGTAATTTTTTGCAGAATAAGTTTTTGTGGTGCACCACTTTAATTACATAGACATTAAGATGTGAATATACATTTCCCTTATCTGCATTGTTGTCTTTAGTGTACTATTTTTTCTGCTTGTGGGTTTGTCATGTTTAGATATAAGTTATTGCATTTGCTGCTGCTGTTTGCCAGGCAGAGTGCTACTGAATTTCACTTTGTATTACTCTGTTAAGCCAGTTTTACAACTGATTTATTTTTCTTGTTGCTACACATTGGCTCATATTAGTTGTAATGTTGCATTTGCTTTGCTAATTTATATTATTTGCTGCTTGCTTTGCCAATTTGTATTTTTTGTCATTGCTGTTTGTGTTAATTGTTTTGTACTGCTGCATTGCCTCGTCCCTTAGTATATATATCTGAGCTCAGTAGATTTAAGTTAGCTTAAGATGGGGTAGGCTATATAAGAGAACCAGTTGTGATGAATTGGATGAAATGCATTGAGAAGCTATAAGAAAATGGTTTGGCCAAAAAAGGATTTTGAAAGAGGATATGAACAAAAATTAGGGTTTAGGGACAACAGGTTTAGGTAGGATTTTCTTGGAAATAAATGATGAGGTAAGATAATGGAAAATAAATAATGAGGTAAGAAATATGTGAACATATAAGTAGAGAAAGCATGCTTGGATAGGATTTTTTTGGTGGAAACAGATGTTAAAATAAGACAAAAGATCTATGGAATGAAGTTTTGGGTTGGACTGCAGTACCAAATGTTACAGTGAAAACAAACCCTATCCTTTCCTCCTGTGTTATTCTGCTATGTGTTTGTGTACTTTTGTGTATTTGTGTTTTTCCTGTCTTTACGTGTTTAGCTAATAAGATTTATGTTGTAGAATTTTTCTAGTACTAAGCTACATTCACTAAGATGAGGAATACTGTTATCCTCAAATATAATTTGCATTAATAATATGTTATTTACTTTGTAAAGATGTTTAGGCATTATTAATTCTGTTCTGTTTCAATGCTCATTTGTGAAATTCATGTTTCGAAAACTATTCTCATTATTTTATATATTTACTTATGTCATAATTCCTGTAACACTGATGTGTATGTTTATTTCTATTCTTTTGTAAAGCCTGTGTTACTACAAATATTATCTGTACTGTTATGTTCTTTAATGATGTATTTTGTACCTTTATAATTGTATTCTTAAGTTGTAAATTTATAATTGTATAGACACCAGTTCTTCAAATTAAGAATCATTTCACTGCACACGTATCTGTTGGTCATAATATATGCACAGTATGTGAGAAGTAGGGACTGTTAGTGTTTGCACGTGTGTTAATAATTCAGCGAGGGACTGGTTACCAGCATTGCTCGTTCTAAGGACGCTTAAAACAATTTTTTTTGTGAGTGCACAAGTGGTGGTTTATGGACTTGCTATATTCTCTGCAAGACTCTTAGATGGTGATTGGGCACTTGCACAGTCGCAACAGATGGCTGCTGGCCATCTCTACAAGGACTGCAGTGGGTCTGCACCTTTGGTGACCCACCAATACCATTATTTCTACAAGGACTGCAGTGGGTCTGCACCTCTGGTAGCCCACCAATACCATAATCTCTACCAGGACTACAGTGGGTCTGTTCTGCGATGACCTACCTACCAATATTGTTCAAAACTTCGACTGACTCTGCTGTGTGTTTCCTCTTTTGTGGACCATTACCTGTCTGCATGTCAAGCGTCAGCACTGTCTTTCCATTGGAAGGACAACACTACTTCTTCAAGGCTGCGTGGAATTCCACTACTTCTGTGTGCATTTTCTTTTACTGCTCAGCCTTTGAGAAAAAAAAAACTGCAGTTTTACTGTGATGAATGATCAGGACTGTCTGTATGGACTGTGAGAAAATTTTAGCTTTTGACCAACATTGTATCAATAAGTGTGTGCATTTGATATCTTTGTTATTGTAATTATGAAAAATTTCTTCAAATCATTATTGGCCACTGCCCAAAACAATTAGTAAAATTTTTTGTGGGGAGCATGGGGGCTATGTAAGTAGGCTATTTAGGTTTTCTTATTGGTAACGCCACGTAGCGCTCTGTCTGAAAATCACTGGCTGTGCTGTGCGCAGTCTGTGTCTAGTTTGCATTGTTGTCTGCCATTGTAGTGTTGGGCAGCTGGATGTGAACAGCGCGTAGCGTTGCGCAGTTGGACGTGAGCCGCCAGCAGTGGTGGATGTGGGGAAGTGAGATGGCGGATTTTTGAGAGCGGATGATCTGGACGTGTGTCCCTCAGAAACAGTACATTTGTAAGAATGGATGTCATGAACTGCTATATATATTATGACTTTTGAACACTATTAAGGTAAGTACATTCTTTGTTCTCTATCAAAATCTTTCATTTGCTAACTATGCCTATCAGTAGTTAGTGCCTGCAGTAGTTTGAATCTTTTATTTAGGTGGCAGTAGTGGGGTTCGCTGTATTGCAGTAGTTCGAATAACGAAGATTTTTGTGAGGTAAGTGATTTGTAAAACGTATAGGTTAATGTTAGTCAGGGCCATTCTTTTGTAGGGATTTTTGAAAGTCAGATTGCGTTGCGCTAAAAATATTGTGTGTCAGTTTGTACACAGTCACGTATAATTTTTCTAAGTGGACTTTTCAGTAGCAACAGTTGCTTCAATCCGATTTCTTAAGTCAGGGAGCTCTACTGGTAGCGGAGGCACGTACACACGATCCTTGATGAAGCCCCAAAGGAAAAAATCGCGTGGCGTTAGGTCGGGTGAACGTGGAGGCCATGCAATGCAAGCCCTGTCATGGGGCCCCTTGCGGCCTTTTCTGAGCTTGGGTACAGTGAAGTTCAACCAATCGCGTACTATACTATGCATTTATATACATTTATAAGGTTCTTGGTAAAACCGTTTGAGTTGCCCTTTCATTTGACATATCATTTATATCTGTTCGTTTAATGTAATAAATATTATAAAGCGTTAAAACCCCGATGTTCATTTATAAACACCCTGTATTTTAAATTGTAAATCATTTCCAGGGTCGACCCTGATCTAGTCATAATTTACTGTCTATGAACTGCTTTAGATTAAAATTGAGTAAACTGCAAAAAGGTAGGCAAGTAAGGAGATGGTACCTGTATAAACTGAAAGAACTAGAGCTTGCCGACAGTTTCAGAGGGAGCATTAGACAACAACTGACTGCAACAAATATAGTAGAAGACCAAGGGGTATCTTTGAGAGGTGAAGTAGGGAAGGGAGCAGAGGATAAAATAAGTGAAAACACAAGGCCTAGTAGTAATCCTTGGATATTACAGGAGATATTGAATTTAAGTTGTGAAAGGAAAATTAAATTAAAAAGACAACAAATGAAGCGGTCGAGAGGGAATACAAAAGTGTAAAAAGGTGATTTCCAGGACCTGCAAAATGGCTAACCAGGACTGGTTAGAGGACAAATGTAAGGATATAGAATCATAAGTCATTAGAAGAAAGGTGGATACCACCTAAAGCAAAATTAAAGATGCCTTTCTAGATAAGAAAATCAGCTGTATGAATATCAAGAGCTAAGACAGAAAACTAATACCAAGCAAAGAAGGGACGGCTGAAAGGTGGAAGGAATATACAGAAGAACTATACAAGGCAAATGGGTTTGAAGGTAATATTATAGGAAAGAAAGAGGACGTAGATGGAGATATGATACAGGAAGAAGAACTTGACAGAACACTGAAAGGCCTAAGTCGAAACAAGTCCCATTGAGTAGTCGATGTTCCGTCAGTACTACTAAAACTATTCCACCTGGTCTTCAAGACGTATGAGACTGTAAATGACGCTCACACTTCAAGAAGAAAGCAGATGCTGACAGGTGTGCATCGTACCAAACTATCAGCTTAATATGTCATAGTCGCAAAATACTGACACGAATTCTTTACAGAAGAATGGCACAGTTGGCACAAACTGACCTCAGGATAGATCAGTTTGCATTCCAGAGAAATGCAGGAACACGGGAGCAATATTGACCTTACGTCTTCTCTTAGAAGATCGATTAAGGAAGTGCAAATCTATGTTGATAGGGAGCGAAAGGCTGTTTACAACTTGTACAGAAACCACACAGCAGTTATAAGAGTCAAGTGGCACGAAAGTGAAGCAGTCCTTGCGAAGGGAGTGAGACAAGTGTGTAGCCTCCCCTTGTGTTATTCAATCCGTATATTCTGGAAGCAGTAAAGGAAAGCAAAGAAAACTTTGATGCCAGTGACACTGTAATTCTATCAGAGACGCCAAAGGACTTGGATCGGCATTTGAATGGAATGGATAGTATCTTGAAAGGAGAATATTGGATGAACATCCACAAAAATAAAACAAGGGTGATGGAATGTAGTCAAAAAATATTCAAATGTGTGTGAATTCCTAAGGGGCCAAACTGCTGAGGTTATCGGTCCCTAGACTTACAGACTACTTAAACTAACTTCTGCTAACAACAACACACATACACTCATGCCCGAGGGAGGATCGAACCTCCGGCGGGAGGGGCCGGGAATGTAGTCGAATCAAGTCAGGCGTTGCAGAGAGCGTTAGATTAGGAAACGAGACACCAAATGTAACAGGTGAATTTTGCTATTTGGGTAGTAACAAACTCATGATGGCCGAACTTAAGAGTATATAAAATGTAGGCTGCTAGGGGCAAGAGAAGAGTATCTGAATAAGAGAAATTTGGTCACACAGAATATAGTTTTAAATGTTAGGAATTCTTTTTGAAAGTACTTTTACAGAGTGCAGCCATTTATTGAAGTGAAACATGGACGACAAACAGTTTATACAAGAAGAGAAGCTTTTGAAAAGTGGTGCTACAGAAGAATGCTGAAGATTAGATGGGTATATCATGAAACTGATGAGAGGTACGAATAGTACTGGGGAGGAAAAAAATTATGGCAGAATCTGACTGAGACATGAAGCGATCATCAGTTTAGTATCGGGCGGAAGTGTAGGAGTTAAAAATCGTAGAGGGAGATCAAGAGATGAATAAAGGAAGCATGCTCAAAAGGATGTAGATTTCAGTAGTTGCTTGGAGATGAAAAAGCTTGTACAAGATAGAGTAGCGTGGAGAGCTTCATCAAACACATCTTCGGACTGAAAACCACAACAATAACAAATTACTCATAGCGGTATACCTCACAATACACAATCATATTCGCTTCAAAGGACGATCATGTGCCGTTAAGGAATACGACCACATTTAAAGAATAGGAGTTTTAAAAAAGAATGATCTGATTTTGAACTACAATTATTACAGAACTTAGGACATGACGGCAAGGAAATGTGTGTTGTTTGAACGGGCATGCCCTAGAGTTTCAGATGACCGTTGGATGTCAGTCAATGCATCTTCTCAGTTTGCCGTCAGTCAGAAGTATAAAGACATCCGCTCAACAGAAGGTGTTTTGTGTGCTGCATTTTGCAAAGAGTAAGCGGTCCAGCGTGATTGTCATCGGCGTTTTGGCACTGATCCGCCTGCACACAAAAACATTCGTCTTTGGTATCGCCAATTCGAACAGGCGGGATGCTTGTACAAAGATAAGAGTCCAAATCGACCTCGCACTTCTGATGACTTGATGGAAAGAATTCGGAAAACTGTGAGCGGAGTCCACGGAATTCTGATCGCCATACGGCTGTCTGGCGTGTGTTAAGGCTTCATTTGGTCTATGAACCATGCAGATTACAATTAGTGAAAGTACTTCAGGTTGGTAATAAAAGGAAACAGGTTGACTTCAGCAATACTCTGCTAGAGAACATGAAAGACGGTACATTTTAACCACAGTTAGTTTTCAGTGATGAAGCAATTTTTCATGTGAAGGAAAGTGTGTTCATCTCCTCTTTACCTCGTGACATAGAACAAGTGAAGAACAGAATAACAGCCGCCGTAACTTTCGTGAAAGTAGATACATTGTGTAAATTTTACGATGAATTTAGCTATTGTCTAGATGTTGTTCGTGCTGGTGGACGCGTAGAGCATTTGTAATAGCACAGCCAAAACTATAAGATTTTGCGAGCATTTCGTATTTCACTCATTTTTCGTAGTATGTATTCATAAATCAATATCGAGGTTTGTAATCAGGTCATTCTTTTTAAAACACCATGTAATTATTAAGGGTATGACTGGAAACATATTGAATGATAACCATTAAAATTTCATGTTACTTTCGGAATTCATTATCAAATGCACTATATGATCAAAAATATACGAACATCCCCAAAAGCATACGTTTGTCATATTAGGTGCATTGTACTGCCAGGAACTCCATATCAGCGAACTCAGTCGTCATTAGACATCGTGAGAGAGCAGAATGGGGTCAGGTGATTGGGTGTCACTTATCATACATCTGTATGAGAAATTACCACACTCCTAAACATCCCTAGGTCACTGTTTCCGATATGATGGTGAAGTCGAAACGTGAAGGGGCACGTACAGCACAAAAGCGTACAGGCCGACCTCGTCTGTTGACTGACAGAGACCGCCGACAGTTGAAGAGGGTCATACTGTGTAATAGGAAGACATCTATCGCCGCGCGGGATTAGCCAAGCGGTCTAGGGCGCTGTAGTCATGGACTGTGCGGCAGATCCCGGCGGAGGTTCGAGTCCTCCCTCGGACATGGGTGTGTGTGTTTGTCCTTAGGATAGTTTAGGTTGTGTGTAAGCTTAGTCGCATAAGATTTCACACATATTTGAACATTATTTTTGAAGACATCTATCCAGAACATCAGACAGGAATTCCAAACTGCATCAGCCAGGCGGGAGGTGAGAAAACTTGGATTTCATGGTCGAACGGCTGCTCATAAGCCACACATCATGCCGGTAAATGCCAAACGATGCCTCGCTTGGTGTAAGGAGCGTAAACATTGGACGATTGAACAGTGGAAAAACGTTGTTTGGAGTGACGAATCACGGTACGCAATGTGGCGTGCCAATGGCAGTGTGTAGGTATAGCGATTGCCCTGTGAATGTCATCTGCCAGAGTGTATGGTGGCAACAGTAAAATTCGGAGGCGGTGGTGTTATGGTGTGGTCGTGTTTTCATAGAGGGGCTTCCACCCCATGTTGTTTTACGTGGCACTGTCACAGCACAGACCTACATTGATGTTTTAAGCAGCTTCTTGCTTCCCACTGTTGAAGAACAATTCGGGGATGGCGATTGGACCTTTCAACATGATCTAGCACCTGTTCATAATGTACGGCTTGTGGCGGAGTGGTTACACGACAATAACATCCCTGTAATAGACTGGCCTGCACAGAATCCTGACCTGAACCCTATAGAACATCGCTGGAATGTTTTGGAACGCCGACTTTGTGCCAGGCCTCACTGACCGACATCGATACTTCTCCTCCGTGCAGCACTCGGTGAAAAATGGGCTGCCATTCCCCAAGAAACCTTTCAGCACCTGACTGAACGTATGCCTGCGAGACCGGAAGCTGTCATCAAGGGTGAGGGTGGGCAAACGCCATATTGAATTCCAGCATTAGCGATGGAGGGCGCCACAAGCTTGTAAGTAGTTTTCTGCCAGGTGTCCGGATACTTTTGATCATATAGTCTATCAGTCACAAAGCTTCCTAGCTTTTACCCCTACACTGTAGAAATCAAAATTCTATTTTTCTTACACGTAAGTCTAGTACCAACTACAATTATTCCAATGAATGTAAGATATATACTGTGTAAAACACTTGCGATATCATTTCCCCGCTCCCTTATTAACTAATCATGTTAGAGACACTATAATACACTGTCAGACAAAAAAGTGAACTATCCAGAAGACGGTGTCGAATGTCAGTGTAACTTCGTACATAGGAACACCATCGGCGCACACGCGTCAGTTCAAAGATAGCAAATGGCGGAAGAAATGGTACACTGCCCCTCGCTGCCCAGGTGAGCGGTTGACTTTCACCTGTCATCACCGTTGTTCACCTACAGCCATAAACTTCTGTTACCCAAAAATAGGAATGTTGTGTACTCTACCTGTGATGGTCGTAATTTTTTTCTTAGCATATTCGTACAAATAATAGTTTCTATGCTATACTTGTGAGCTTGCATTGGAATTCACACGTCTGTTTTCGAGACATGAGTGGTAAACGGCGTAAAATCTACATCCTAGCTGGCGAGTGTACTAGACCGATGAGTGTTAACCCTCTAAATACCGCGCGGAGGCAGTGTGTGCCGCAACCCCCGTGTTCGCAAAAGTACGTGTTAGTCCTTAGTCCCTTCACTTTCTTTCTATAGGAATTCCTAGTTTCGCCCACCCTCCTAGTTCAAATGGCTCTGAGCACTGTGGGACTTAACTTCTGAGATCATCAGTCCCCTAGAACTTAGAACTACTTAAACCTAACTAACCTAAGGACATCACACACATCCATGCCCGAGGCAGGATTCGAACCTGCGACCGTAGCGGTCGCGCGGTTGCAGACTGTAGCGCCTAGAACCGCTCGGCCACCCCGGCCGGCACCCTCCTAGTATTGCACGTGTCTGTCTCCTGTTTCCTTGTATAGTCAGTGAGAAACTATTCATTGAACTGAAAACCGCGGGCGGTCGATCATGTAAGTACTTACACTGTCGTATCTGCCTTTGCTCTTACCTTTGTTTGTGCTAACCCTCGCTGCATATTGCGATAAGCGCAATCCACATAATTACATCTTTGCTCCCTTTTGCTTTTCTAGGAATAGAGATAATATACACACATCAAAAAAGTTTTGCATTACCCCGGTTCCCAGAACTCCTGAAGACAGACGTTGACTGTGGATACTGTATCACAGACGCTGTCCCCTCCCAAAGACGTAGACAACCAAGTATGAGCAGCGCCTATTAGACAGAGGGGGTCCGACAGCTGATCAGCTACAGTCATTAAATCAGGAAAGAGGTCCACGGCTCGTGTTGTCCGTAGGCATGCCTAGACGGTCAATACTGCTGTTCAATCGCGTCCGCATTGTTACTTTGTGCCACGAAGGGCTCTCAAAGAGGGAAATGTCCAGGAGTCTCGGAGTGAACCAAAGCGATGTTGTTCGGACATGGAGGAGACACAGAGAGACAGGAACTGCCTATGACATGCCTCGCTCAGGCCGCTCAAGGGCTACTACTGCAGTGGATAGCCGCAACCTACGGATCATGCCTCGGAGGAACCCTGACAGCAACGCCACCATGTTGAATAACGCAGCCACAGGATGTAGTGTTACGACTAAAAACTGTGCAATATGCAGCATGATGCGCAACTTCACTCCCGACATCAGTGGCGAGGTCCATCTTTGGAACCATAACACCATGCAACGCAGTACAGATGGACCCAGCAACATGCCGAATGGACTACTCAGGATTGGCATCACGTTCTATTCACCGATGAGTGTCTCATATGCCTTCAACCAGACAGTCGTCGTGTTTGGAGGCACCCCGGTCAGGCTGAACGCCTTAGACATACTGTCGTGCAGCAAAGTGGAAGTTACCTAATGTTTTGGGGTGGCATTATGTGGGGCCGACGTACGCCGTTGTTGGTTATGGAAGGCGCCGTAACAGCTGTACGATACATGAATGCCATCCTCCGACCGATAGTGCAACCATATAGGCAGAATATTGGCGAGGCATTCGTCTTCATGAATGACAATTCGCGCCCCCATCGCGCTCTTCTTGTGAACGACTTCCTTCAGGACAACAACATCGCTCGAATAGAGTGGCCAGCATGTTATCCAGACATGAACCCTATCGATCATGCCTGGGATAGACAGAAAAGGGCTGTTTATGGACGATGCTGAGGAGTGGGACAATCTGGACCAACAGTGCCTTGATGAACTTGTGGATAGTATGCCACGACGAACACAGGCATGCATCAATGCAAGGGGACGTACTACTGGGTATTAGGGGCTCCGGTTTGTACAGCAATCTGGACCACCACCTCTGAAGGTCTCGTTGTATGGTGGTACAACATGCAATGTGTCGTTTTCATGAACAATAAAATGGGCGAAATGATGTTTATGTTGATCTCTATTCCAGGTTTCGGAACCGAGGTGATGCAAAACCTCTTTTTGATGTGTGTTTATGATAAAGCACCCCCCCCCCCCCGCTGCCCCCCCAAGAACCATGGACCTTGCCGTTGGTGGGGAGGCTTGCGTGCCTCAGCGGCTGACCCAATAAAGTGAACATTTCAATTCCAATACATTTATTAATTAGGTACCGAAAAGAATCTCAGATACAATTTGCCATGCGCCACCCGGGCAAGATTATTTAAGAGACGTTAATTACATAAATCATGAACAAGTTAATAAATAAACTTAACAATCAACTCTAGTTAAGACAAATTATTTAATACCCTTTCAATTTCAAACTTTAACATTACATGTAAAATAACATTTAACACACACTAAAATGTAGACTTTCACGGCCGGAAATGTCATGTCCATTATGATTATTCGGGCTGTTATGCCGTGGTCGGTTGATGAATTTTGTCTCAATTCCTAACGTTTCGTCACCGTCTGCGGGAGACATCTTCAATGGGGTTTGTAGCACGATGGAATGTACAACACACCAGCGGGCTCGCTACTGAGCCAGCGGGTGTGTTGACCAGACGTTTTCAATTGGTGAGAAATCTAGAGAATGTGCTGAACAGGGCAGCAGTCGAACATTTTCTGTATCCAGAAAGTCCCGTGTCGTGCATTATCCTGCTGAAATGTAGGTTTTCGCAGGGATCGAATGAAGGGTAGAGCCACGGGTCGTAACACATCTGAAATGTAACGTCCACTGTTCAAAGTGCCGCCAATGCGAACAAGAGGTGACCAAGACGTGTAACCAATGGCACCCCATACCATCACACCGAATGATACGCCAGTATGGCGATGACGAATACACGCTTCCAATGTGCGTTCACCTCGATGTCGCCAAACACGGATGCGACCATCATGATGCTGTAAACAGAACGTGGATTTATCCGAAAAAATGACGTTTTGCCATTCGTGCACCCAGGTTCGTCGTTGAGTACACCATCGCAGGTGCTCCTGTCTGTGATGCAGCGTCAAGGGTAACCGCGCCATGGTCTCCGAGCTGTTCGTGCAGATGCTTGTTGTCTTGCAAACGTCCCCATCTGTTGACTCAGGGATTGCGACGTGGTTGCACGATCCGTTACAGCCAAGGGATATGATGCCTGTCATCTCGACTGCTAGTGATACGAGGCCGTTGGGATCCAGCACGGCGTTCCGTATTACCCTCCTGAACCCACCAATTCCATATTCTGCTAACAGTCATTGGATGTCGACCAACGCGAGCAGCAATGTCGCGATACGATAAACCGCAATCGCGAGAGGCTACAATCCGACCTTTATCAAAGTCGGAAACGTGATGGTACGCATTTCTCCTCCCTGCACGAGGCATCACAACAACGTTTCACCAGGCAACGCCGGTCAACTGCTGTTTGTGTATGAGAAATCGGTTGGAAACTTTCCTTACGTCAGCACGTTGTCGTGGTGTAGCAATTTTAATGGTCAGTAGTGTATTAGCTGTATGTGTATAACAATGTGTTCATTGTGTCTAGAAACAGCTGTGAGGGTAAACGGACACAATGTTATACATGTACAGCTTTCTCGTACTATAATTACGTTGATGCATTGCAGAGATGTTATTCTGGACCCGTTGACGGTCTGATCCTAGACAGAAATCGACTGTCTATAACAAAATACGCCGTTAGAATTGTGTATTGCATTACGCAGTATCAACATTCATTAAAGCTGTAAAACACCATCTCCGTAAAATACTTTTAGGTGTTTTACCTAAACACTGCAACTTCTCCATGACAAAAACTGCATAGTGTAATTTCTTTCGAGGAAGGAAAAACACATTATGCCCGGCAAAATTCAGTCATTATTACTCGCCCTAATGTTGATTTTTTCCCCCCCATGAACCTTGGACCTTGCCGTTGGTGGGGAGGCTTGCGTGCCTCAGCGATGCAGATGGCCGTACCGTAGGTGCAACCACAACGGAGAGGTATCTGTTGAGAGGCCAGACAAACATGTGGTTCCTGAAGAGGGGCAGCAGCCTTGTCAGTAGTTGCAGGGGCAACAGTCCGGATGATTGACTGATCTGGCCTTGTAACATTAACCAAAACGGCCTTGCTGTGCTGGTACTGCGAACGGCTGAAAGCAAGGGGAAACTACAGCCGTAATTTTTCCCGAGGAAATGCAGCTTTAGTGTATGATTAAATGATGATGGCGTTCCCTTGGGTAAAATATTCCGGAGGTAAAATAGTCCCCCATTCGGATCTCCGGGCGGGGACTACTCAAGAGGACATCGTTATCAGGAGAAAGAAAACTGGCGTTCTACGGATCGGAGCGTGGAATGTCAGATCCCTTAATCGGGCAGGTAGGTTAGAAAATTTAAAAAGTGAAATGGATAGGTTAAAGTTAGATATAGTGGGAATTCGTGAAGTTCGGTGGCAGGAGGAACAAAACTTTTGATCAGGTGATAACAGGGTTATAAATACAAAATCATATAGGGGTAATGCAGGAGTAGGTTTAATAATGAATAAAAAAAATAGGAGTGCGGGATAGCTACTACAAACAGCATAGTGAACGCATTATTGTGGCCAAGATAGACACAAAGCCCATGCCTACTACAGTAGTACAAGTTTATATCCCAACTAGCTCTGCAGATCAAGAAATAGATGAAATGTATGACGAGATAAAAGAAATTATTCAGGTAGTGAAGGGAGACGAAAATTTAATAGTCAGTATGAAAAGGGAGAGAAGGAAACATAGTAGGTGAATATGGATTGGGGGGAAGAAATGAAAGAGGAAGCCGCCTTGTAGAATTTTGCACAGAGCATGACTTAATCATAGCTAACACTTGGTTCAAGAATCATAAAAGAAGATTGTATACCTTGAAGAATACTGGAGATATTAAAAGGTATCAGATAGATTATATAATGGTAAGACAGAGATTTAGGAACCAGGTTTTAAATTGTAAGATATTTCCAGGGACAGATGTGGATTCTGACCACAATCTATTGGTTATGAACTATAGATTGAAACTGAAGAAACTGCAAAAAGGTGGGAATTTAAGAAGATGGGACCTGGATAAACTGAAAGAACCAGAGGTTGTAGAGAGTTTCAGGGAGAGCATAAGGGAACAATTGACAGGAATGGGGGAAAGAAATACAGTAGAAGAAGAATGGGTAGCTCTGAGAGATGAAGTGGTGAAGGCAGCAGACGATCAAGTAGGTAAAAAGACGAAGGCTAATAGAAATCCTCAGGTAACAGAAGAAATATTGAATTTAATTGATGAAAGGAGAAAATATAAAAATGCAGTAAATGAAGCAGGCAAAAAGGAATACAAACGTCTCAAAAAAGGGATCGACAGGAAGTGCAAAATGGCTAAGCAGGGATGGCTAGAGGACAAATGTAAGGATGTAGAGGCTTGTCTCACTAGGGGTAAGATAGATACTGCCTACAGGAAAATTAAAGAGACCTTTGGAGAGAAGAGAACCACTTGTATGAATATCAAGAACTCAGATGGCAACCCAGTTCTAAGCAAAGAAGGGAAGGCAGAAAGGTGGAAGGAGTATATCGAGGGTTTATACAAGGGCGATGTGCTTGAGGACAATATTATGGAAATGGAAGAGGATGTAGATGAAGATGAAATGGGAGATAAGATACTGCGTGAAGAGTTTGACAGACCACTGAAAGACCTGAGTCGAAACAAGGCCCCGGGAGTAGACAACATTCCACTAGAACTACTGATGGCCTTGGGAGAGCCAGCCATGACAAAACTCTACCATCTGGTGAGTAAGATGTATGAGACAGGCGAAATACCCTCAGACTTCAAGAAGAATATAATAATTCCAATCCCAAAGAAAGCAGGTGTTGACAGATGTGAAAATTACCGAACTATCAGTTTAATAAGTCACAGCTGCAAAATACTTACGCGAATTCCTTACAGACGAATGGAAAAACTGGTAGAAGCGGACCTCGGGGAAGATCAGTTTGGATTCCGTAGAAATGTTGGAACACGTGAGGCAATACTAACCTTACGACTTATCTTAGAAGAAAGATTAAGAAAAGGCAAACCTACGTTTCTAGCATTTGTAGACTTAGAGAAAGCATTTGACAATGTTAACTGGAATACCCTCTTTCAAATTCTGAAGGTGGCAGGGGTAAAATACAGGGAACGAAAGGCTATTTACAATTTGTACAGAAACCAGATGGCAGTTATAAGAGTCGAGGGGCACGAAGGGGAAGCAGTGGTTGGGAAAGGAGTGAGACAGGGTTGTAGCCTCTCCCCGATATTATTCAATCTGTATATTGAGCAAGCAGGAAAGGAAACAAAAGAAAAATTCGGAGTAGGTATTAAAATCCAGGGAGAAGAAATAAAAACTTTGAGGTTCGCCGATGACATTGTAATTCTGTCAGAGACAGCAAAGGACTTGGAACAGCAGTTGAACGGAATGGACAGTGTCTTGAAAGGAGGATATAAGATGAACATCAACAAAAGCAAAACGAGGATAATGGAATGTAGTCAAATGAAATCGGGTGACGCTGAGGGAATTAGATTAGGAAATGAGACACTTAAAGTAGTAAAGGAGTTTTGATATTTAGGGAGTAAAATAACTGGCGATGGTCGAAGTAGAGAGGATATAAAATGTAGACTGGCAATGGCAAGGAAATCTTATCTGAAGAAGAGAAATTTGTTAACGTCGAGTATAGATTTAAGTGTCAGGAAGTCGTTTCTGAAAGTAATTGTATGGAGTGTAGCCATGTATGGAAGTGAAACATGGACGATAACTAGTTTGGACAAGAAGAGAATAGAAGCTTTCGAAATGTGGTGCTACAGAAGAATGCTGAAAATAAGGTGGGTAGATCACATAACTAATGAGGAGATATTGAATAGGATTGTGGAGAAGAGAAGTTTGTGGCACAGCTTGACGAGAAGAAGGGATCGGTTGGTAGGACATGTTTTGAGGCATCAAGGGATCACAAATTTAGCATTGGAGGGCAACGTGGAGGGGTAAGAATCGTAGAGGGAGACCAAGAGATGAATACACTAAGCAGATTCAGAAGGATGTAGGTTGCAGTAGGTACTGGGAGATGAAGAAGCTTGCACAGGATAGAGCAGCATGGAGAGCTGCATTAAACCAGTCTCAGGACTGAAGACCACAACAACAACAATGTTGATTTCTGCGAACTGTAAAGTAATGTAACTCATTTCCTCACTGATAAAATACAGTCACTTGCTACGTGGTATTTTATTCAGACGGAATTACGGAAACGGTAGACATTCAGACTGCTTTTCTTACTGATACAGCGTTATTTAAAAATCAGAGTCCCTTACTGATTAACAAAGTTCAGTACATTCGAGGTGGAGCGCAAAGAGATGTGGATACTGCATCTACTTACAGACAAAATTACTCTTTTTGCTCTCTCGTAACACTGAACAGTTAATTGGATGGCAGCACAATTGATGAAGCTTGTTATTTACGCGCGTGTGACAGAGGTTGAGTACAGAAACACAGTTCAGTGATATTGGTTATTAAAGCACATCGGGGCACAGCTGACAGATTTATTATTTAAGAACACATGACTAACTTTGAACAAACAAAAGTAGCTAATTGAGAATATCGCCGGCACGGTAGCTCAGCGTGTTCGGTCAGAGAGATGGGTGCTCTCTGTAATAAAAAAACTGAGTCAAGGAATCAACGATCAACTTGAAGGGATGTTTATGCCGGCACGGTAGCTCAGCGTGTTCGGTCAGAGGGTTACGTGCCCTCTGTAATAAAAAAACTGAGTCAATCGATCAACAATGAACGTAAATGGATGTCTTACGACGTCCGCCCCGAGCAGATGCAACGAACGCAAGCGAACAAAATAAGATTAAAAAAAAATAAAATAAAAATGATACTAAACTGTCATATGAGGGGTCGTGAGTTCAAAAATCACTTGAATTGTAAAATTTTAAGCCGGCACGCTAGCTCAGCGTGTTCGGTCAGAGGGTTAGCTGCCCTCTGTAATAAAAAAAACTGAGTTAATGGATTAACTACGAACTGAAACGGGTGTCTTGCGACGTCCGCCTCGAGCAAATACAACGAACGAAAACGAACAAAATGAGATTAAAAAAAATTAAAAAAAGTGGGTAGCGTTGCTGCTTCTGGATCTCAGGGTCCCGGGTTCGATTCCCGGCCGGGTTAAGAATTTTTCTCTATCCCAGGACTTGGAGTATGTGTTGTCCTCATCATTTCATCATCATTCGTGAGAGTGGTTCGAGTGGACTGTGTAAAAAATTGGACTACGTAACAATTGGGACTTTGTACGGGCGATGATGACCGCGCAGTTGGGCGCCCTACAAACCAAACATCATCATCCAACCGTGTTCTAGCAGCTCTGGGGAGTAGCGGACAAATGGCACTTACCTGTGATCTTACCCGCAACATACTTCATACCGGAACAGAAAGGTGAAAGCAAGTGATGCTGTTCTACGCCTTGTCACTGTGCAGTGATCTTTCCTAGTCGCAACCACGGGGTTGCCAAACCTTTCGCATCACATAGAGCAAATCGTCTTGTACTAACTCTGTGGACATATACACTGAAGCGCAAAGAAACTGATATAGACATGCGCATTCAAATAATTATAGAGATATGAAAACAGGCAGAATACGGCGCTGAGGTCGGCAACGCCTATGTATAAGGCAAGTGTTTGGCGTAGTTATTAGATCGGTTACTGCTGTTACAATGACAGGTTTTTCAAGATTTAAGTGAGTTTGAACGTGGTTTAATAGTCGGCGCAAGAGCGATGGGACACAGCATCTCCGCTGATGTAGCGATGAAGTGGGTATTTTCCCGTACGACCATTTCACGAGTGTTCCGTGAAAATCAGAAATCCCGTAAAACATCAAATCTCCGACATCGCTGCGGCCGGAAAAACGGAAAAAGATCCCGCAAGAACGGGACTAACGACAACTGAAGAGAATCGTGCAACGTGACAGAAGTACAACCATTCTGCGAATTGCTGCAGATTTCAATGCTGGGCCATCAACAAGTGTCAGCGTGCGACACATTCAACGAAACATAATCGATATGGGCTTTCGCAGTCGAAGACCTAATCGGGTACCTTTGATGACTGCACGACACGCGTCGCCTGGGCCCATCAACATCGACATTGGACTGTTGAAGACTGGAGGCATGTTGCCTGGTCGGTCGAGTCCAGTTTCAAATTGTATCTAGCGGATGGACGTCTGCGGGTGTGGAGACAGCCTAATGAATCCATGACCCCTGCATGTCAGCTGGGGCTGTTCAAGCTATTGGAGGATCTGTAATGGTGTGGGGCGTGTGCAGTTGGAGTGATATGTGACCCCTGATACGTCTAGATACGACTCTGACAGGTGACACGTCCGTAAGCATCCTGTCTGATCATGTGCATCCATTCATGCCCATTGTACATTCCAATGGACTTGGGCAATTCCAGCAGGACAATGCGACACCCCAGACGTCCAGGGTGGCTCCAGGAACACTCTTCTGAGTTTGAACACTTCCGCTGGCAACCCAAGTCCCAAGATATGAACATTATTAAGCATATCAGGGATGCCTTGCAACGTGCTGCTCAGAAGAGATCTCCACCCACTCGTACTGTTACGGATTTATGGACAGCCTTGTAGGATTCATGTTGTCAGTTCCCTCCAGCACTTCTCCATACATTAGTCGAGTCTATGTCATGTCGTGTTGCGCCGAGGGCCCTACACGATATTAAGCAGGTGTACGAGTTTCTTTGGCTC
This sequence comes from Schistocerca nitens, assembly GCF_023898315.1. Classification (NCBI taxonomy): domain Eukaryota; kingdom Metazoa; phylum Arthropoda; class Insecta; order Orthoptera; family Acrididae; genus Schistocerca; species Schistocerca nitens. The sequence continues at coordinate 168,054,654 of NC_064620.1, read as the reverse complement.
TTCTGTGTAATATCATATTTAGAGAGAAGGTATGTGTTAATAAAAAAAGAATCGAAGATGCGGACATAGGCGGCGCATGATGAACAAAGTCGAAACGAATCTACAAGATAGGTTAATAAAATACAAAAGGAAAATACGGATGCATAATTTGTGAGCAGGAAAATTTATAATCGAAATTAATTTGCACCAGACGCGCACGTGTTCATCACATATTGCCGGTTCAGTAACAAGAGAAACCTCTAACCAAAACTTATGAAATCAGTTTTCACTTACTATTAGATTGTGTACACAAAAAGTCGAAGAAACAACAGAAATTACACGATACAGAATGTGTAGATAATACTGTAAAGCGTCTCCCCAAACTCTGACGCATTTTACACACTGTTGTCACGAAGATTAATTTCCCACCAATAAAAATAAAACATCTCGAAGCTGCCTCAATAACCCTAACCTCTGATTCCCCGTAAGAGAGCTTTACTCTCTCATAGAAGTCGCACGGAATCTAGTTTCATTAATCACTGCCTGATAAGACAAAGTCTTGAGCCTAACTAGCCACTACGTTGTACGCAAGATCTTGAATTTACTAAGAATTTCCTCTGCAGAAGGTTACGAGTACACCACACATTCCCGTGTAACAAATTCCCACATAGTTACGAAATACGCCGCCGAGAAGCGACCAGAATAACAGCATGTGAACTCACACAGAGGAACACGGCAAGAAACCCCCACCAATATACGAAAAGTTGTATGTATGGAAACACATAAAGCACTGGGAGGCAAATCACTTTCTAAACAAACGATCAAAGTAATATTAAAATAGACTAGTGGTAGAGGGCCACGACGGCTTTAAAGAAATCACACTCAAGAATATTTTAATAATCAGTTTCATGAATTCATTACGGAATTTTTTCCACTAATTAAACTGAAAAGAGATACGTAATGACCAAAGTGACAACATTAATTCTCTCTCTCGTGCGCAAACAATATATCAACCCACTCACTCCAGCAGCGGCGGTGGCAAGATACCAGGGGCAGCTTCCGTGGTCCAAGTGCCTCCACCAGTCTGTGTCGGTGAGCCTTTGTCCACCCATTTCGTCTAAGGCCTTTATCTGAGCCTAAGGTATCCCGTCTGACCAGTGGTCACTGCTCAGCTCAACAGTCATTTGTCTGAATGAACACAGCTGACGTGGCATACTTGACCATTACGAAAGTTGTAGTACGAGCGAGAAATGACTAGCTGTTCACGATTCATGAAAAGCTCTCTCTCTCTGCTCACGCATGGCAAACATGCATGCGACTTGTGTTCAGACAGATGCGAATACTAAAATATCGCACAAAAATTTATTATTCCGTTACTGAATCTTCCTCACGTCGTAGGAACCTTTCAGTATGTCTTGGTTATTTGAAGTTTATGCAACCTAGTTCTCCGTCTGCCTCTTTAACGTTGTTAGGTTATTTGATATCTCTTTTGGTTGTGTCCCCACGTTTGCCAAGGTCGTTTTGAATGCAACCCCTCTTGTTCCAGAATTTCATTCGCGCAGCATATCTGGCTACCTTGTTCAACCGGTTGCGCAGGTTGGTGATAAACCTATTTTATAACTACAGCATCTTTGTGTAGAACTGGTGTGCATTCTATCGGAATATAGCTCGCACCAATGGGATTCCTGCAGCGTTATACAGCTCTGTTGTGGGAAAGGGCCATGGAAGGAGCAGAGAAAGCCAGCGTGCTCTATTTTTCACTTTTTGTCGTTGCGCAATGAAATTGGTGGCAACGGAGCCCCACGCTGCGGCGGCAAACCGTACACATCCTAATTATTACAATTTGTCATTGTCTTCCAGTTTGGAACTTTTAGTGATCTAATAATTTTTTACTGGTAGGGGATCATTACCTAAGTGAATCCCAATAACTATTATCACCCTAACTTGCAAAATAAAAAGAATATAATATTTGAAAGAAGTGAGACGAACACTTGCATGTTCTGACGGAATCATTTAATTTTGGGTTGTGGCTGGAATCTGAAAGTATTTGTATGGAGTGTAGCCATGTATAGAAGTGAAACATGGACGATAACTAGTTTGGACAAGAAGAGAATAGAAGCTTTCGAATGTGGTGCTACAGAAGAATTTTGAAGATTAGATGGGTAGATCATATAACTAATGAGGAGGTATTGAGTAGGATTGGGGAGAAGAGAAGTTTGGGGCACAACTTGACTAGAAGAAGGGATCGGTTGGTAGGACATGTTCTGAGACATCAAGGGATCACCAATTTAGTATTAGAGGGTAGTGTGGAGGGTAAAAATGGTAGAGGGAGACCAAGAGATGAATACAATAAATAGATACAGAAGGATGTAGGTTGCAGTAGGTATTGGGCGATGAAGAAGCTTGCACAGGATAGAGTAGTATGGAGAGCTGCATCAAACCAGTCTCAGGACTGAAGACCACAAGAACAACAAGGGAAGATTCACACTAAATTAAATTCCAGGTTCTGCAAAATATCAGAATTTCAACACTGCAAGTCAAAGTTAAGAAGTGGGTATTCAATATATAATCAACCAAAATTTTTGTAGCATTTATTTTTATCGAAGTTACTCAGTTAATATTATAAACAGCGAACATTGCACTAACGAAGGTAGAGTGCGTATAAAATTACATGTTTCTGTCAATTTCATATTTCCTTTCATCGTGAAACAAGCAATATCTCCAAAAATATTTCCTTCAACTTACTGAAAATTTGGTGACTTCTATTTAATGTCATATAACAAAAATGTAGTTATTGCAAGGTTGTGTTAGAAGTAATAATTATTGCTTCAGACTGATTACGCAAAGAAAGTGACGTCCTGCGGAACCGCTGGTGCTGGACAGTATGAGGCAATGCTTGCTGTCGCAATCAAAACCGTCTGGTGGAGCAGACCAGAACGATTTACTAATCAACGAGGAAGGTGGCGGCCATACTTGCTACTTCGCGAGGTCACTGTCTACCAGAGCTTTCCGCGTGGATCTGTTTCAGCAGGCAAACTACATCTAATAATATTACGGTAATAATAGTTATAAGACTGGCAAATTTAATCTGTGGAGTGTAAGAGGAACGAGCGTGAACAGGCGGAATTTAGCTCTACAGGGTTGCTGATAGATTATCGTTAGGTGCTATCGTCTGCATCGCTCCTCAAACATTTCATCTTGGTCCGTAACATCATAACACAATACACGGAGCAAGTGCTCCTGCCCTGTCTACAGTAGCTTCCAGTATCATAAAAAAGAAAAAGGAAACTTCTTGTACATTTAAATACGCTAAGTTCTTAACAAACATTTTGAAAGGAAATGTTTTGACAGAGAAAACCATAGCAAGAAGCAAACTAGTAGGTCCACTGCAGAGAACCAAATGTGAAAATCGTTAATAAAGGAAGAGGACAGACCAAAATACAGAGATATGGTCGCAGTGACTATGTGTAGATCAAAATATGATAACTGTCACAGGATACATCACACAGCAATTCATTTTGACAGCATACATCTCAAAGTAATTACACAACTTTTGTGAACTGATCGGTTGTGTGCTGGTTTTCGTACGGGTATTGCAGTTGTCAACGACAGCGAAATTGTGCAAGGTCTTAACCAGTTTTAGAGCCAGAATAGGTCTCATTACCCAGAACAAGCTGGCCCACTGCAGTATAATAAATATGAAAGAAAAGGGAATATGTCGAACTCATGGTCTTAGTCCTCATCGATCTTGTACACAAACCTCTCAGTTTCGGTGTCAGTTGGTGTAAGCATTGACAAATTTAATGTCTACAATCGTCCGGCTAGTTCAAATGGCTCTGAGCACTATGGGACTTAACTTCTGAGGTCATCAGTCCCCTAGAACTTAGAACTACTTAAACCTAACTAACCTAAGGACATCACACACATCCATGCCCGAGGCAGGATTCGAACCTGCGACCGTAGCGATCGCGCGGTTCCAGACTGTAGCGCCTAGAACCGCTTAGGCACTCCGTACAATCGTCTGAGTAATATACTTGCCACAAGTCGAAAAATGCTTATAAGAAGGCAGCATTCGAACCAAGGTAAAAGACTATAGCAAAGTTACCAAACCAGAATAATATCCATCAGAGATGTTGAAAAAGAGCACAAAAACTCAGTTACTAGTTGTAGGAAAAGAAATGCAAAACAGTGAGTAAAAAATTGTGCCGTCGATAGGTTGATGGATGCGATTAAGATTTAACGAACAATCATATAGAAAGTTAAAACCAGTGACATCATCAGACATAAAGGCTTATTATCGATTGGCATACATCATACATGCAGAAACGACGACGACCGACTGATTAGTACCTAGAACTTCGTATCCTCAAAGCAAGCAAAACTGAGATCGTTTAAAAAATGTATAAAGGATCTACAATAAGTTGGTGTCCCATAGAGCACAGAATGGAACAGTTATATAATAAATAATGGTAAATAGCTGTCTGGAATTCACACTAGACAAGAATCTAGAAGAGCAAAGAATGGCTGTTGGAAAAAATACCGAGGGGCTCAAGAGATACTGCATTACGTCCACTAGGAGCACTTGGTATAAACTCGGAAAATGATTCTTAACACACAGTTCATTCTAAATTCGCAACCAAGAAAATCAAATCAGATGACAAGACAAGTGCCCTAGCGACAGAGTCGCTCTGAACGAAGTTGGCAACCGAGCGAGGTGGCGCAGTGGTAGCACACTGGACTCGCATTCGGGAGGACGACGGTTCAATCCCGTCTCCAGCCATCCTGATTTAGGTTTTCCGTGATTTCCCTAAATCGTTTCAGGCAAATGCCGAGATGGTTCCTTTGAAAGGGCACGGCCGATTTCCTTCCCAATCCTTCCCTAACCCGAGCTTGCTCTCCGTCTCTAATGACCTCGTTGTCGACGGGACGTTAAACACTAACCCAACCTAACAAAGTTGGCGGAAATTATAATACGTTACCTGTCTGCTCCATATCTTTTTCATCCCCTTTCCCTGCGTGTCACGGAGCTCGTCCGAGTTTCGGCCAGTAAAGAGATCAGTTATCTTTAGCTAAATAACAGGGAGCTGGGAGTGAGGCAGCGATATTTCCTATGCACAAATACAAACGTGGGGCACACAGCTGTTCCTCAGCTTGCTTCCGAGACACCGAACATGACTGCCTCCATGGAGGACTGCGCGCTATTGGTAAAGCTCTTTTACAAGAATGGCGGCCATACGCCCCTTAAGAAGTTCCCAGCACTAAAGGGTATGAAAAAAGGCTTTGGTGCGATGTTTGTTAATGGTCTGAAAAAAAAAATGATTACAATGTTCGAAAAGACAGGTTGTTTTTTGAAGTGCAGTGTGGCAGAGGGAGCAAAATGTCTGAGACTATCAACATAAAAAATCTACAACCCCTAATTTGGTAGCGCTATCGGATCTTCTCATCAACGACTGGCTTCGTCCAGGTGTAGCATACCTGAAGAAACTTGTGTAAACTCTTCTTTGGCGAACTGAAGCGATTATCAAGTATAGAAGCGGTGTTCCACGATATCAGCGACACGCCTTCTGGGGGTGACCAACCATTTTGTTTACTGTTTATTTCCGTCACAATGTTGTTTGATGCGTGATGTCAGGATGATTTTTTTAAAACAAGTACAAAATTGGAATCAAGAATTATAATATTCATCGATTAGCCCAAAGAGAGTTTTCACCAAAGATAAGATCGTATGAGCTCCCATTTCAGTTACAACAGAAAAAATTCCGAAATATCGATAGACCCAAAGGCAGAATTTTCAGATGTGTGGAATCACCCAAAGATCGCAGTGCTGCGCCGAAGTCGGCAACACACATCGATACCACAGACGTTAGCGATGTCTCGCTGGAGTCCACAACGATGAATGCGAGTCGCTCGTGAAGACACCCTCTCGCTCTCTCTCTCTCAACACTACAGCGCCATTGCAGGGAGGTTAACATAGAGCCAAGCATGACATCATTCTGCCCCAGTTCGTGAACTCCGATAAAAAGGTCAAAATCATTTACTTAAGCCGGCCGCTGTGGCCGATCGGTTCAAGGCGCTTCAGTTCAGAACCACGCGACTGCTACGGTCGCAGGTTCGAATTCTGCCTCGGGCATGGATGTGTATGATGTCCTTAGGTTAGTTAGGTTTGAGTAGTTGTAAGTCTAGGGGACTGATGACCTCAGATGTTAAGTCCCATAGTGCTTAGAGCCATCATTTACTTAGGACACCAGTGCTGTTCAAGTGTCACATGAAGCTATAATTGTGTAAATGTTGAATTTGTACTTCAAAAGAAGAGTTTGTAATTGTTTGCATCAAGTGATGCTTTACTGTTCAAGGCAGTTGTAAATATTCGACACGCTCCTGCGGCAATGGATTCTGTAAAGTTAAGTAAATCTTTTAATCATTCTTGTAATAATGTGAACTAATGTTTCATATGTTTTAATTCCAATCAGCCATGTCCCAGAGCAATCAATGAAAACCACAGCTATGACAGGACGATTGTCGTTTCGTCAGGTCATAACAAGATGAGTTATTAAAATCACTTTAAAAACTGAATTTTATGCCCAAGTGCACAATGAGATGAAGTCGTCTTTCATTGATGCAATTGGTGAGTTTGTGAAGGCAGGTTTTATCGTTACAAATCGACCGGGCAAAATACGTAGCAAGTCACTGATATATCGAAGTCAATAACGGTATAAAATTCAATTCAGTGTCACCTCTAAGTTCTCAGACGATCGGGTTGATGTATTTTTAAGTTCATTGTGGGTAAAAATAGTCCAGTAGAGCGTCACATGTTACTGTTGGACAGCACATACTAACATAAATCCAATATTACATGGAAACCTACGTTCGGCGGGATGGTTTATTGTGTCCGAAAACAGAAACGCCGTGGATAAAGTGAAAATTCACCACGCCCGACGTCCAGACTTTTGAAATGCGAAACAAAACAGATCCTACGAATTGTTGTCGTCCACTCACTACATCGCTATTCACGGGCGTTCCTCCGCGGGTGAGAAATTCGGAACATGGAAGTTGCGTAGTGAGACAGCTTTGTATTCAAATAGCAGGCGTTTTAAATATCTCGGAGCGGAGGACCACCGACTCTGTGTCTTCATTGTTTGCGGCTCAGGAGCCGTGCCAGACGTCTGCCCTTTGCCAGGACTGTATAAGGAAAGAAGCGCGCTACGTGACACTTTGTGTAGAGAGAAGCACAGCATGTGTCGTAACGCATGAAATATTACCCCCAGCACAGGCGCAGGCGCCAGCTAACTACACGTGGAAGCAAGGAGCCAGCATCTGGACAGAGCAGTGTAGAAGAATAAAACAGAGGTAAGCGAGTCAACGAGAAGTTTTGCCAGGGAAAACAGGCGTAATTGTTATGGCGCACTACAGAAACTGTAGACTCACAGTATTGTAACTATTTTCAAGTATTCAGAAAATGAAGTACATGCATTTCCTTGACGATAGTCCTACACAGATGTTGCAATACTCACTGCACCAAGTAATATGTTCATGTGGAGTATTTTCGAAAAAATATGATTGGTTCGATGACTACTTGAATAACAGAACCCTGTAGGCTATACTGGACAACAAATGCTCTACAATGGGTGGACAAAAATATGGAAACATCAAAAACACGACACATTACCAAGCCTAATAAATCACTACACCTTCAGGCCACAAGTGGTCCATCGGGACCATCTGACCGCCGTGTTATCCTCAGATTATGCGGGTAGGAGGGGCGTGTGGTCAGCACACCGCTCTCCCAGTCGTTACGGTAGGTTTCTTTGCGTGGAGCTTCTACTATTCGGTCGAATAGCTCCTAAATTGGCATCACGAGGCTGAGTGCACCCCGAAAAATGGCAACAGCGCATGGCGGCCCGGATGGTCACCCACCCAAATGCCGGCCACGCCCGTCAGCACTTAACTTCGGTGATCTGACGGGAATCGGTGTATCCACTGCGGCAAGGCCGTTGCCCACCAAGCCTAATACGGTCTAGAAAAATCTTTGGCATTCGAAATAACATCTAACCGTCTCGGAATGGATACAGGAAAGTCCTGTACGGCATTCAATGGAATTTTACACCATTCTTCCTCCAGAAGTCAGGTAACGACGATAGAGCTGGGTAGCGATCAAGCAACATTATCTCCAAAGTAGACCACAAAGACTCAGTAATTTTTAGTTCTGATGATTGTGGTCAGAAAACCAGTCCTGGACGATGCGAAGTACGTGCACAGAGCCCCTGTCGTCTTGGAACACAGCATCATCATTGGGAAAAAGACATTTTCCCATGTGGTGGGTCTACAGGGTGGCGCACGAAATGTGGTACCAATTGTTTCTTTCACAATTTACGACGCACATTCGATATCCCGCTGGGATCTCTACAGCAGTACCAGCAGAGCTTGGAAAAACAAATGAGTTACGAAATGAAGTGTAATTCACGATACTACTGCTAGGAGACTAGTAAGCAGCAATGGCTGACAATGGAAGACTGACGACACAGCAACGATCGGCAATTGTGTTACTTTTTCATGAAATGAAAAGCCTTGTTGTGACTCAGGGGCGTTTTCGACAACAGTTTAACACATGATGCGTCCCTTGCAAGAATACCATCCACAGGTTGTACGATAAATTTGTACAGGGAGGAACAGCACTGGAAGCGAAGCGAACTCGGCCTAAGCCTGTTTGTTCGCCGGAGAATATTGAAGCGGTACGCGTTGCTGTACAGAGAAGTCCCGGGAAATCGTGTAGAAAGGCAGCAGTGCAACTGGGAATATCCAGACGCTCCGTTCAACGCATTCTTAAAAGTGACCTCCATATGTACCCATACAAGATGACCTGTGCACAGAAGCTCACTGAAGAACACAAGCAGCAGAGACTACTGTTTGCTCAGTGGGCGGAGGATAGGGAGGAAACTCTCAAAAACGTTTGGTTTTCAGACGAGGCGCATTTTCATTTCGACGGTATGGGTAACAAACAAAATGTACGCTTTTGGGCCACTGAAAACTCACAAGTGCTTCATGAACGACAACATTATCTCCGAGGATTACAGCGTGGGCAGCAATTTCCAGTCACGGACTTATTGAACCCTTTTTCTTTGAAGAAACTGTGAACGGTGAGCGTTATTTGAGCATGCTTCGCAATAGCTTCATTCCACAGCTTCTTGCTACTGCCTTGCCCTTCAACACGCAGTGGTTCATGCAAGATGGAGCAAGGCCACATACTGCAAACACTGTGTTGGAGTTTTTACACCAGCATTTCGACATGCAGATCATTTCACTCAGGTTTCCAGGTCGCTTCAATGACGGACAAAATTGGCCCCCAATAGTCCAGACCTCAATCCATGTGACTTTTTTCTTTCGGGGTACCTAAAGGAAATTTTTTTCCCGAAAAGTCCACGTGATTTAATGGAGCTCAGAAGACTTATTCTTCAAGCTTCCAGTGAAATTACGGAAGACATGTGCCGTAGGGTAGTCACTAACTTCAGTGTTCGTTTGAAGGAAGTTAGGAAACGAAATTGTGGACATATTGAGCATGTGCTGAGTTATAACAAATCTCCATGGACGGCACTTCATTGTAGTATATGTTCCTTTCAGATTGTATTGACAATAAAGTTTATATTCAAAAACAAAATGGTAACACATTTCGTGTGCCACCCTGTAATTAGCTAAAATGATTATATAGACTAATCCTTGTCAGAAATGTGATATTGCAGTGTAAGCATGGGGTGCACGGAGTACCACTGTATGGCTGCCTAAATTATCAGTGGACCCCTTTCAAGTTGCACTCTTGGGACCTAAACTCCGCCACCAGTTATAAACTATGTGAAACGACGCTCATCCGTCCAAATGACTTTCTTCTAACGCTCCACAGTGCATGTTTTAGGGCTTCAGGACCACGTTTTACTGTTGCAAGTATTGGCACAGCTGATGAGTGATTTTGGAATTCCAGCTCACCCTGAGGTTCCCTGCTAGTGGATCTCCCTTCACATTGTTATGGCGCTGAAGGGTACTCAAGTGCGACACTGAGTTCTGGAGTGAGTTTTGCACATGTCGTTTCCTTATTTTTCGTCGGAATCCTGTTCAATGACTGTCACTATCACTCAACACTCATTTTTATCCGTATAGTGACTTAGGGGATGGTATCTTTTTATATTCCCTGTATGCGGTATATATCTTCGATGCGGTGCCTCTCGAAACACCAAACACTTCTGCTACCTTGGCTAGGGCAGCACCCACCATGCGATCACCGACAGCTTGTCCACGTTCGAATTCACTTAGCTCCGACATAATGCACCCTCAACTACTCGTAACACTGTTCTGACCACGATAGAGACTTGAAAAGTATTGAGGACTTTGCACGGGTGCCGTTTGTGGTCAAATTCAGCAGCGCAACCTCCAGACTCGGCTAACATCTGCAATTACGTTCAAGCATGAATTTTTCGTAGTTTTGTCAAACCTCTCTATTCTTCCCCCACACATAAAAAATTTATCAGGTATGATCAGCAGCTTTTAAAACTGTCCCAATCGATGCTGAAAGACCTTGGCAGACATTTTGTGTAATGATGTCGATTAATGTTGTAAGACGTCGTGGTCTCCTGACCTTCAGTGCTTACATATTCCGCCCTCACAATCATGTTCCGCACATCAAGACGCTTCATTCGAACCCAAACTCGATAAGATAAAGTCAGTGTTGTATGAATTCATGTAAATGATATACAATTGACAAGTGAGCGCACCGTGGTTGAAATACTCGAGGTTGGCGTGCACACATACATTCCAGACACGACAGTCACAGAGGCTTTTAGTTCGGGAGAGAGGCCGCACAGTGGGACGCCAGGCCCTTCAGAGGACGACCCAGCCCATGTCGGCTGGTGACCGCCCGTAGCGGACAGTGTGGGCCCAAGTGAAAAGGGGGAACGACCCCGTGTTCGGCTTAAAAGCAAATTCTGCTACATTGTGTGGGAGCACCCATCCTACGCATTCTTTACACATAGCACGCAGTTTCAGAGATTTTCACAGGGAGACAGCAAACGCCAAACGCCAAAGCTACAAGCTTCCGAATTGGTCGCCTTAAACGAAACGTCATTCTCCCGTTTTAGAAGAGCAGTGCTGATTGGCGGACGATATTTCTGACGCCTTGAGCCGAAGGAATAATGGAAGAGACCGAAAGATATAGCCCTTCACGTCTGGCATGGAGAGGAGCCATTCCGTTGTCACTCTTGGAGCGAGAACACGTAACGAGAGCATGCGCGCTCGTATGTGTACCCGAAACAGCGAGGAACAAGTCTCTCCTCAGTACTTCACTGGGAGAGCACCTCTGTCAAGAGCGAATCAAAGGGCGACTCTATATTGAGTCCTTGCAATTAAGTGTCATTCACTGTGTTGGCCGACACTCTTATTGTGCAGTGTGAACGGACAGAGTTATAGTTAAACGCCTGCGAGCGAATTTTGAGTGGCATCACGGTGGGCTGGTTATCTGACCGGTGTACCACGCCAATAGTTAGACTAAGGGCGAATAGGAATCCTTGACTTCATCAAGGCATAGGGAGAGTTTGATTGGCGAAGGTCAATCCAGATAGAACGAGAGTTATTTGTCAGCAGCGAGCGGCGCAGACAGCAGTCATCGCAGCTTACGGTATTGTGTGCTACAGATATTGCGAGCCCCATATTTCCTCCACAACAGTACACTTCACTGCATTTCAAACGCGACAGCCTTGACCGTACCTAGCAACATTCTGAAGGATAATTATTCAAGTTGAGTAGGTGTGCCTCTCAGCTATTCTGCCAAGTTAACTATCATCTTAAACTTTGTGTAGAAATTTCATTAGCGAATCCTATCCTTGAAAGGTAATTTCACATTCCGAAAAGAACCAGGATATGACTTGTTCAATTCATAACTGAAAGTGTCATTGTGATTTCTCAGAATTTTTGCAAAATAAATAATAACTTCCATTGGTTTCATGTTTTTCTTACACTAACTAGCACTACTCCAGTACCCAAGTATCCCACTAGTTACGTAAGAAATTTGTGAATTTTATGTCATTTCCTTACAGCAGACGACTACAGAAGATATTTATTGCTGAAATTTTTTCAGGCATTTCTCTTTAGAACGTTAGGAGCGTCCGTCTGACTTCTGTAGAAGTGTGGGGGTGGAAATTGCATCTTGCAGGAGCCACAGGGTAAAGGGTACATCTCAGATTAATCCGTTGCGCAGAATAACAGAGTAATAGATCAACCCCCCACACCTCAGAATGAAAGATAAACCCTATAGCAAAGATAAGAACCCCATACTGTCCGGTTACAACATTACAGTGATGAACATCTTGAGTGCAGTAGGCGGGAAATTCGCGTAGTTCCGGTCCAACACAAGTTTTCATGACACATCTGGGCAATATATGTATACCCATTGCAGTTGATGTCATGATATTCGCATACAACGAGTAATTTGGAATATTATTTCACACAGCTGCTGATTTTCAAATAATATTTAAATACTTACGGCTCTGACCTACCCATGCTGTAAAACCTGTATTAGTATGTGGTGTGGCCTCCACGATCGCCAATGAAGGCGCTACTGTGGCATCCAATCGATGGTACAGATGGTGAATACCGCCCTTGCTCGACCTGTTCACGTACTTCTGTAGGTGTTGCCAGTTGACAAGTTGCACGAGTCACTTCTCGTCCCATCACATCCCACACGTGCTCGATTGCAGACAAATTCGGAGATCGTGCTTTCCAGGGAAGTTACTGCGCGTCTTGGAGAGCGCGTTGGGTTTCACAGGCAAGGTGTGGGCAAGCATTATCCTGTTGGAACAACACATCACCTCCCTGCAGCAAGAATTGCAAAACGACGGTCTAACACCATTCTGCATGTACTGAGCGCTGGTTAGCGTCCCCTCTAGAAACAACAAAGATGAACGAGAGTTGCATCTTAACGCACCCGAGATCATAAGACATGGGGCGGGACCAGTGAGACAGTGCTCATCATGTCTACGTCCTATGTGCAGACGACCATCACTTGCTGCAGGCAGAATGTACTTTATCACTGAAGACCATGACACGCCAATCCGTCTTCCAACATCCACTGACGGCACAAGTTGAGCCGTGCAAGTCGATGCTATGGCGTGAGAGGAAGATACGCTAGAGGTGTGCGTGCCTGCAGTCCCACCGCTAATAACCGGTTCACAACAATTCGTGTTGATATGTCTGGGCTCACAAGATCTCTTTATCTGTGCTGTGATAGTAGTACGCTCTGTCACTGCTGCCCTTGTAATACGACGATGCTGACGGGCATCTGTGCTGCGACGACGTCCATAACCTCTTCTACAGGTGTGAGAATCTTCACACGACCTACAACGTTAATGCAGGACGTCCAACTTGTGTGGAAATTCTCTAAAAGGATCGTTCCGCCACTCGGAAGGCAGCAATTTGACCACTTTCAAACTCGCTCAGTTGGAAGTAAGGAGCAGGGGTGTGTTTTCGTGGCATGGTTACCTGCTTGCTTCACACGTTTGCACCACACAGTACCTTCTGACTGTGAGCATTCCCCATTATAGGACAGACACAGATGGAGCTCTGATACCTGCGCCTGCTGGCAGATGACGTTGAAACCATTATCAGCAATCTCTCAGGAGCATATGGCGTCATCGTATCAAAATCTACATCGTTCTTCTAGGGCACTATTTGTTTCCGGCAGTGTATTTGTCGTATCTTTAGGAACGCAGTGATAAAATGATGAAAATGTTGCTCTCGTATTACAATGTTTCACGTTATATTGTCACATATAAACACAGCAATTACTGCAAAGCTTTTGTATCAGAACTACAGAAGACATGCAGCGTAGCGCACTAGCGGGTTTGCTGACGAAAGACGTTGCTGCGCGGGGTCGACAAAACGCTATTGCAGCTAACAAGCACGGCGTAAACGTCATACACGTTGTCACACTATTCTGTTTGAATGAAAACTCAGTATGGTTCAACATGCCTAAAGTAAAGTGCTTCTGTGACGTCCTGGTATATGGAGAGGAGATTGTCCAGGTACAAAATAAACCTCAGCGACAAAAGTAGATATTTGAAAACGAAAAGCCGGCCGGAGTGGCCGAGTGGTTCTAGGCGCTACAGTTAGGAACAGCGCGACCACTACGGTCGCAGGTTCGAATCCTGCCTCGGGCATGCATGTGTGTGATGTTCTTAGGTTAGTTAGGTTTAAGTAGTTTAAGTTCTAGGGGACTGATGACCACAGCCGTTAAGTCCCATAGTGCTCAGAACCCAATTGAAAACGGAAAACCTGAAAAAGTACCTTGTGATCCATTATAGCATCGTAGAATCTGAAGACTGACAGGGCGTGTTAGTAATAAGAAATACTTCAGTAAGTGGTGTGCATTAATAAAAGTATGTTTTTGTTGCTCTCATAGGTGTTATTGTTTTCGCTGTACTTCGTGGCTTTTTTTCAGACACATGCAGACATTTAAAAAATAGGTGCTAGTTTCAAAAAGTGCAAGAAGTAAGTACTGTACTCATAATACACTCCTGGAAATGGAAAAAAGGACACATTGACACCGGTGTGTCAGACCCACCATACTTGCTCCGGACACTGCGAGAGGGCTGTACAAGCAATGATCACACGCACGGCACAGCGGACACACCAGGAACCGCGGTGTTGGCCGTCGAATGGCGCTAGCTGCGCAGCATTTGTGCACCGCCGCCGTCAGTGTCAGCCAGTTTGCCGTGGCATACGGAGCTCCATCGCAGTCTTTAACACTGGTAGCATGCCGCGACAGCGTGGACGTGAACCGTATGTGCAGTTGACGGACTTTGAGCGAGGGCGTATAGTGGGCATGCGGGAGGCCGGGTGGACGTACCGCCGAATTGCTCAACACGTGGGGCGTGAGGTCTCCACAGTACATCGATGTTGTCGCCAGTGGTCGGCGGAAGGGCACGTGCCCGTCGACCTGGGACCGGACCGCAGCGACGCACGGATGCACGCCAAGACCGTAGGATCCTACGCAGTGCCGTAGGGGACCGCACCGCCACTTCCCAGCAAATTAGGGACACTGTTGCTCCTGGGGTATCGGCGAGGACCATTCGCAACCGTCTCCATGAAGCTGGGCTACGGTCCCGCACACCGTTAGGCCGTCTTCCGCTCACGCCCCAACATCGTGCAGCCCGCCTCCAGTGGTGTCGCGACAGGCGTGAATGGAGGGACGAATGGAGACGTGTCGTCTTCAGCGATGAGAGTCGCTTCTGCCTTGGTGCCAATGATGGTCGTATGCGTGTTTGGCGCCGTGCAGGTGAGCGCCACAATCAGGACTGCATACGACCGAGGCACACAGGGCCAACACCCGGCATCATGGTGTGGGGAGCGATCTCCTACACTGGCCGTACACCACTGGTGATCATCGAGGGGACACTGAATAGTGCACGGTACATCCAAACCGTCATCGAACCCATCGTTCTACCATTCCTAGACCGGCAAGGGAACTTGCTGTTCCAACAGGACAATGCACGTCCGCATGTATCCCGTGCCACCCAACGTGCTCTAGAAGGTGTAAGTCAACTACCCTGGCCAGCAAGATCTCCGGATCTGTCCCCCATTGAGCATGTTTGGGACTGGATGAAGCGTCGTCTCACGCGGTCTGCACGTCCGGCACGAACGCTGGTCCAACTGAGGCGCCAGGTGGAAATGGCATGGCAAGCCGTTCCACAGGACTACATCCAGCATCTCTACGATCGTCTCCATGGGAGAATAGCAGCCTGCATTGCTGCGAAAGGTGGATATACACTGTACTAGTGCCGACATTGTGCATGCTCTATTGCCTGTGTCTATGTGCCTGTGGTTCTGTCAGTGTGATCATGTGATGTATCTGACCCCAGGAATGTATCAATAAATTTTCCCCTTCCTGGGACAATGAATTCACGGTGTTCTTATTTCAATTTCCAGGAGTGTATGTTCAGAAGTGAATTTTGTATTACATGGTATATAAAAAATCAACAAGACTGTTTTTAAATTAGAAACGTCACATTTTGTTTTTAATGTCATACTTATGTAAGTTATAGGTAAAAAATGCTAGCATATTTCACTGTTTCTTGGTCATTATTCCGGGCCCTACTCATTACAAGAGGTACGTAGGAGCAAGTGTTTGAGAGACGTGAAAACTGCCACTACGAAAAGTTTGTAAGTTTTTAGTAAGACCACCTAATATGGCACTATATTCGATGTGGTGCATATACAAATACTGGTTACAAATTAATAAAGCTTGGATGGTATTTCTACAACTATCCAATTTCGCAAAATAGTGCATAATTCAGCTTGAGTAGTACTGAAAAGAATCATTGTGGGTTTGAAGATAAGACGTTTGTTCAAAAAATTCAGGAATATTCGTAATTTCGCGCCAATGGTATGTTGGAGCGAAATGCAGTTGGCATTTCTGCACAAGCCTCTGTTCAACGTGTAACTGCGGGAAGCTTCATTGTTGTACATCTGTTAGTTATTGTTCGGTATGTGTGGAGTAGATAGAGTAGAAGGTTGTGTCGCACAATTTGCGAATATGGAGGTCACAGAGGTAGAGGAGCAACGCGTCTGCATTAAATTTTGCTTGAGACTCAAGTAAACGTTAACAGACACACAAAATAATGCAGGAAGGCTACGGTGATGATTGCTAAAGCCGTACTTGGCGTTACGAGTGATTCACACGGCTTAAAAATGGTCGGACAGAAGTTAAAGATGACCCTCGTTCAGGACGCCTTTCGACGTCTACCGACGACGCTTATGTTAGCAACGTCAACGAAATTGTGCGTGCCAATCGAAGACTGAGTGTCCGAGAGATCGCAGAAGAAATTAACCTTTCAGTTGGATCATGTCATGAAATCCTGACACACCATCTTGGAATGCATCGTGCTGCCGCCAAATTCGTCCCGCGGCTCATGAGTCAAGATTAGAAAGACCTTCGCTTCGCAATCTGTGAAGAGCTTTTGGATCGCGCAAATGAGAACGAAATGTTCCTTAAGAGAATCGTAACTGGTGATGAAACGGGGATCTACGACTATACTATTGTGACCAACGTTCAATCTTCACAATATATAGGGAAATGTTCTTCAAGCCCATAAACAGCTCGTCCATAAGGTCAAATGTCAAAGCCATGCTGATAATTTTCTTACTTTGAAGCATTATTTCATCACGATTTATACCACAGAGACAAACCGTTAATCGATGGTACTATCAGGAAGTGTTGCGATGCCTGCGAGCAGATGTGAGTAGGAAGAATCTGAAATGTGGCGAGACAATTCATAGCTCTTGTACCACGATAACGCATCCACATATTCATCCTTGTTGGTGCGTGACTATTGCACAAAAAACGAAATCACTCTGCTGCCTCAACCCCCGTACTTCGCAGATCTGGCGCCTGTGAACAGTTTTTTTATTTCTGAAGTTGAAAACCCTGTTGAAAGGACGAAGATTTGCAGTGATAGACGAGATAAAAGAAAATTCACAAACGGCGCTTCACGCGATCCAGCGAAAGGGGTACCAAGACTGCTTCCGGAAGTGGGAACGGTGTTGGGAGCGGTGTATCAATTTTGAAGGAGAGTATTTCAAAAGAGACTATGCACCAATTGTAAAAGGGAAGCGCAGAAAAAATTTTGTGGACGAAGTTCAGGAATTTTTTGAACAGGCCTCGTACATCATACACCATCGACGGTGTGGCAGTGGGAAGTGAACTCCTCATAGAGTGTATTTGAAGAAATGGAAGAAACCCGTGATGATAAAGAAAGTGCCGACGCGTCCTTCTCGGCTTCGTTCAGCTCCTCATTCTGAAGTAACAGGAATTTAGCTTTCAGAGCTCTTTTGTTCCTGTTATAAAGTTTCCTGAACACTGGCAGCAAGACTGAAGAGCCATACAGTCAGCATCAAAAGCTGATGACCCTCAGCGTCTTTTCATTTCAGTAAGTTTTTCCTTTCCCAGCATCGACTTCTGTCGGTAGCACATGAAGAAGAGAAACACGAGGCAGCTACGCACTTCGCAAAGCAGGCCATAGCAGGCGACGATAGCCACGCGCATGCTACGTAGCTGCCAATCTCGTCGCAGGCAATCTCTTATATATCTCACGTATTTTCTCGAGAATGGAAAGAGGTACGACTCTCCTTCCAACGTTAACAGCAATTGTGATACATTTGCTACATTTCGTATAAAACGCACCAAAAGTAAACTGGCCAATGACTACATTTTTCACTGTAAACTTTTCAAGATACGCGAGGTGTGATACACTATGTGATCAAAAGTATCTGGACACGTACGTTTTTCATATTAGGTGGATTGTACAGCCAGGTACTCCATATCAGCGACCTCAGTAGTCATTAGACATCGTGAGAGAGCAGAATGAGGCTCTGCGGAACTCGCGGACTTCGAACATGGTCAGGTGACTGGGTGTCACTTAGTCATACGCCTGTACGCGAGATTTCTACACTATTAAACATCCCTAGGTCCACTGTTTCCGATCTGATAGTGAAGTGGAAACGTGAAGGGACACGTAGAGTACAAAAGCGTACAGGCCGACCTCATCTGTTCACTGACAAGAGACCGCCGAAGTTGAAGAGGGTCGTAATGTGTAATAGGCAGACATCTATCCAGACCATCACACAGGAATTCCAAACTGCATCAGGATCCGCTGCAAGTACTATCACAGGCGAGAATTGGCTTTCAAGGTCGAGCGGCTGCTCATAAGCCACACATCATGCCTTAAATGCCAAACGATGCCTCGCTAGGTGTAAGGAGCGTAAACAATGGACGGTTGAACAGTGGCAAAACGTTGTGTGGAATGACGAATCACGGTACACAATGTGGCGATCCGATGGCAGTGTGTGGGAATGGCGAATGCCTCATGAACGACATATGACAGCGGGTGTAGTGGCAACAGTAAAATTCAGAGGCGGTGGCGTTACGGTGTGGTGGTGTTTTACATGGAGGGGTTTGCAACTCTTGTTGTCTTGCGTGGCCTTATATACACCACAGGCCTACATTGATGTTTTAAGCACCTTCTTGCTTCCCACTGTTGAAGAGCAATTCGGGAATGGTGACTGCATCTTTCAACACGATCGACTGCCTGTTCATAATGCACGACCTGTGGCGGAATGGCTACATGACGATAACATCCCTGTAACGGGCTGGCCTGCACAGCGTCCTGACCTGAATCCTATACAACACCTTTGGGATGTTTTGGAACGCCGACTTCGTGCCAGGCCTCACCGACAGACATCGATACCCCGCATCCGTGCAGCTCTCCGTGAAGAATGGGCTGCCATTTCCCAAGAAACCTTCCAGCATCTGAGTGAACGTATGCCTGCAAGAGTGGAAGCTGTCATCAAGGCTAAGGGTGAGCCAACACCATACTGAATTCCAGCGTTACCGATGAAGAACACCACGAACTTACAAGTCATTTTCAGCCAGGCGTCCGAATACTTTTGATCACATAGTGTACGCTGAACTGCCACATTAGCCATGTACGAAAACAAAAGGAAAACAAGTTCACTATCAAGCAGTGATGCGAGGCTCTAAGATGCGGAAAAATACCTTTTTTATAGAACTGAGTTCACCAAAATCGAATGAGATAGCGTGCTAGTCGAGGACACGAGTGAATCCCAAAAACAGTGGTTTTTATTTTTTTACCCTAAAAACAAAAGTTTTACCGAGAAACTCACTGCGGAGACAGATGTAGTTTTGCTTCATGTGAATAAAACAGTTTTTTAAGACAAATGGGATGACTTGAAATTTCACTTCTCATGTATCGCACGAATTACATGCAGCGACGAGCAAGCTCCGTCGCGCCAGGCAGTGCGGTAGAGGTACGTACTGGTGCTGTATCTCTGTCGTCACAGTGTGAACGAGTTAAGGTGCTAGCCCTCTCTGAATGCATTTGCGAGTTTTTTTCTGATAATATAGTTTTGTTCTTTTCAGTTTTCCCTTTAAGAAATCATTTTCATGTCCTCACTGGATGCTCTCTGCAACAGCTGCACCAAGCGGAAGGACCACATGTAGCCACAACATACGTCGTCGGCGGGGATTCCCGAAGCTATCCACTTGGACGTGTAACTAAATAATTTTTTTGTGGTTAATATATTTTCTATCAGCCTACGCAGGATATTCTGCATCTCGTGGTCTCGCGTTAGCGTTCTCGCTTCCCGAGCACGGGGTCCCTGGTTCGATTCCGGTGGGGTCAGGGATTTTCACCTGCCCTGAGATGACTGTTGTTGTGTCGTCTGTATCATCATCATTCAGCCCCATTACGGTCGGAGGAAGGCAAAGGCAAACCACCACCATTAGGACCTTGCCTAGTACGGCGGTGCGGGTGTCCCGCATCGTTCCCCTACGCTCTGTTAAGAAGCATGCGACTTCATTTCCATTACATACATAAGATAATTGAAAAATATTAACTTCTAAGAAAGTTGTGAGCTGTTGAAACAAATGTCATTTCCTTCGCCCACAAAACTGAGACAAAAGCGTCCACCGAAAACGTGATTTTGAATCTTAAGACGGCTACATACGATGATGGATACTTCAATTTAAAATGCCGGCTTCATATTACGATCGAAGTGGTATGTGCCGTTCTGAAGTTATGTTTCCCACCAATTTGAAAAATACGGTCTCGAGGAAAAGGCGTCTGAAGTGTTGTGTCACAGTTTTTGTAGTTAAGCTAGACATTAATCTAATCGTCGATCCCTGTATCATACAAAAATCCTTCCAAGGATCATAAACAATCCCTCCAGATCCAAAAGGAGGTGCTCCCCCATCTTGTATTTTGGACCCATGGGCCGCTTTGGCCGCTTCTGTCATGCGCAGCTCTGCTCGCTCGATACGCCTTTCGTCCTTTTGTGTAGACGTTGTTACAGGCTGGCCCGATGTCAAGTTCGAGCACATTCATAATTTCCACAATGCCTGTCAGGCCGTCGATGAAATTATATGAGGATTATTTTTTCCGTTGTGAATTGTTTCCGGGGATACTTTTTCACAAATCGCCATTTAAGTCGATAACGGAGTTCTGGCGAACTTGGTATGGACATTACAATAAAGTAGACATCAAATAGAACGTTTTAAGCAACAAAAAACTCGAGATATACATCGAAATTTTCAGAGACCCCTTAACTGGGCTTTCAGTATTGTTTTTATGCCTTCCAGTGACACGGGTTGCTACTGTTTTGTGTCGTGTTTCACATCGCGCTTCGTATCGCCTCTGTATCAACTGCGCCAAACAGGTCGATATAGCCTATACAGAAGTGAAACAGTAATGTTCTGGGAACTGAAATGGGAACACTTGGAAGGACGTACATTAAATATTTTACGACCGCGTGCCTAAATCCAACTTACCTGTTTTTCTCATGGCGGTTCCTTTCACGGTGCTCTCACTATTTATTATCTAAAGACAGAATCCTCTGAAGTTCATATTTTGTTGTGGGAGGATGGGGAAACGCTCACCCAATGAGTCACGAATAACTGCTAGATACTGAAATATCTTGTACTATGAACTCAAAAGATAGGCTGACTGTTCACACTGATATTCATGCTTACATAGCCGCGCAAGGTAGCCGCTCGGTCTAATACGTGTTGCCACGGCCCCTGCGGCTCCCCCCGTTGGAGGTTCGAGTCCTCCCTCGGGCAAGGGTGTGTATGTTGTCCTTAGATTAAGTTACATTAACTAGTGCGTAAGCTTAGGGACCGATGACCTTAGCAGTTTGGTCTCGTAAGACCTTACCACAAATTTCCAAAATTTTCATGCTTACATCCTCTGTTCAAAATACGTTGTTTAAACGGTGGCACAGTTCTTCCATAGTTAAAATGCTATGAATTACGTGATCATTTAATGGCGCTTCTGTCACGTCGTCAGATGAATTGTATTGAAGCCTGTTGTCTAGGTGTTAATCACTCAGCTCGATTACTTGTATCATAAAATACGTAAACTTCACTGTTCAAAATACGTTGTTTAGAGGGGTGCTACAGTTCTTCCATAATTAAAATCACTTAACTAATGTTTATAATAAATTCTACTTTAATCATCATAGTGTATGTGAAAATTCGGTACGTACAAACAATAAAGCCAGTTTCACACTACCTTGCACTATTTTGAGATAAAATACAGTCCAGCGCTTGTAATGTTCGAGAAACTCAATGTTTACTACACTTGTGTTGCAATGTGAGATTATTACTCACCCGGGACGAATCAAAGGTTAAAGAAAAATTTTCAGCAGCGAAAAACGTGAGAGAATTTGGCTTCTGATAATCCGCAAAGCGGATAATCCACCCGAGAATAATCGAGAGTTTACTACAGATCAATAAAGTTTAAAAAAAAAACTGGAACGAAGGGAGCAGGGATGCCTATTATGATAATGAGGAAAACACTGACATTTGTAACATCGAGATCAGTCATTACAGTAACACTGCGAAACATCGAGACCGTCAGTCATTGGAATTAAAAATTTCTACCACCAGGACCGTAGCTGCAGTGCTTCAAGCTACTGCAACTGAACACAAGATTATAGCACATACGGGAATATCCTTGCAATTAATATTAATCCATTCTACTGGCGTCATCGATTATCTTCACGGGCGTACGCATCACAGTTTGCGACGAGGTTGTTTGACGAGTTAGCGGAACGATGTTCGAACCAAACGTTTCTACGCTCTGGAGATTTAGTCCGACAGATTATATGACCTTTTTTGACTTAGAATGTTCACTCAGATTTAATTCTGTCCATGTCATTTGCCCCGAACAGGTGGTTGATAGTTGTTTTCGCGGAATGAGACAGGAAATCGGAATATCCACTTCTCAAATAATCATCTATATCAACCCGTCAGTACTGTTGTGCTTTACACACTTCCGTGGTAGATACTTAAACGTGTCATCAAATACCGTAATTCAGGTTTTGCGGCCGCGACGTCGCCAATGCACGTGACACGCTACACGGGATCTGAACCACGACTCCTGACAAACGCGCTCTCGCTCTTCAGAGAGGTGGCTATCGATACAGTCGCGAAGTAGGAATCAATACTGCGGTATGCTTACAGCCGTTTCGATAAATGTAGAGAATCTGTTCTCAAAGGACATGCGACAATTATGTTGCCAACATAGTATATTTCGATTATAAATACTGAGAATAAGAGACTAGGGACGCGGAGAGGAATACATACAGTAAATTTTTCCTCTCTCAATATGCGAATAGAAAAGACCAAAAAATCAATTACATTGGTACGATATAGCCTTCTATATGCACTGTACATTGGCTTACGGTGTATCTACGTTGACGAAGCGGTAGAAAGCTACTGGTTACTGGGAAACTGAAGGTGTGTGATCCCGCAATTTTAAATACGTAATTTCTAGCAAAGTTTTTAAACTAACAAATATTAATTATTCTAGACCAGACAGGCAGTTCCAAGCTTGTGGTGTAGGAGAGGAACTTGGACATGAAACGTTTAAGTACTATTTTTAAATAACTTATTTATTGTTCTAAATTCCAGAAACCGGTTATTTCAAAATTACAACTTGCTGAAATATTTACTACTTTAAGCAATGCGTTCGGTTACTTTCATTAATAAACCATTACAATTTTGCTGAAATCTCTGGTACCTTGAGGCAATACGTTCGTTCACTTTCATTGCTAAACCATGGCAGTTTAAAACTGAACTTAAGAAAACTTTCCAATGAAACAATACTCACAATTTTTAAGTAAATTTTACAAAAAATAAAATAAGAAACACCAAACATTCAAAATTTTCAACTTTCAAAGGTTTCATGAGATTTAAAAAATCCTTAGGCAAAACTTCACAATAAATTAAAAAAGAAGACGTCTAGAAGTTCAAACTTTCAATGATTACATTAATTTTAATAATCGTTTAGGCGAGACTTTAAAACAGGCAAAACAGGCACGTACGTCCACGCAAGCCACAACAACACAGCCCGCGGCGTGCGGCTAGTTTCACGGTGGCTCCCCTCTGCTCTCCGCAAGGAGGCCCTCGGTCCAGTATCTCACTCTCTATGCGGCGTCACAGTGCTCCGCCTCTTAAAATTAGCCGCGCCAGAATTCCTCTAGTAATCAAAGCTTCAATTTGGCGCGAGATGTCAACCAATACAACCACTGAAGCAAGGTCGATGGCGCCACCGCTCAGTGTGTGTCGAGCAGTGAGTCTGCTAAAAACAGGGTTCCCTTTTCGTGTCCCCCTAGACGAGGCCATTCTATCATTCGTTAATTTTCCTTCTTTTTATACAGTAATGGCCATTAAAATTGCTACACCAAAAAGAAATGCAGATGATAAACGGGTATTCGTTGGACAAATATATTATACTAGAACTGACATGTGATTACATTTTCACGCAATTTGGGTTCATAGATCCTGAGAAATCAGTACCCAGAACAACCACCTCTCGCCGTAGTAACGGCCTTGATACGCCTGGGCATTGAGTCAAACAGAGCTTGGATGGTGTGTACAGGTACAGCTGCCCATGCAGCTTCAACACGATACCACAGTTCATCAAGAGTAGTGGCTGGAGTATTGTGACGAGCCAGTTGCTCGGCAAGCATTGACCAGACGTTTTCAATTGGTGGGAGATCTGGAGAATGTGCTGGCCAGGGCAGCAGTCGAACATTTTCTGTATTTGGAAACACCCGTATAGGACCTGCAACACGCGGTCGTGCGTTATCCTGCTGAAATGTAGGGTTTCGAGGGGTCGAATGAAGGTTAGAGCCACGGGTCGTAAAACATCTGAAAAGAATCGTCCACTGTTCAAAGTGCCGTCAATGCGAACAATAGGTGACCGAGACGTGTAACCAATGGCACCCCATACCATCACGCCGGGTGATAAGCCAATAGGCGATGACGAATACACGCTTTCAATGTGCGTTCACCGCGATGTCACCAAATACGGATGCGACCATCATGATGCTGTACACAGAACCTGGATTCATCCGAAAAAATGACGTTTTGTCATTCGTACACCCAGGTTCGTCTTCGAGTACACCATCACAGGCGCTCCTCTCTGTGATGCAGCGTCAAGGGTAACCGTAGCCACGGTCTCCGAGCTGATAGTCCATGCTACTGCAAACGTCGTCGAACTGTTCGTACAGATGGCTGTTGTCTTGCAAACGTCCCCATCTGTTGACTCAGGGATCGAGACGTGGCTGCGCGATCCGTTACAGCCATGCGGATAAGATGCCTGTCATCTCGACTGCTAGTGATACGAGGCCGTTGGGATCCAGCACGGCGTTTCGTATTACCCTCCTGAACCCACCGATTCCATATTCTGCTAACAGTCATTGGATCTCGACCAACGCGAGCAGCAATGTCATGATACGATAAACCGCAATCGCGACAGGCTACAATCCGACGTTTATCAAAGTCGGAAACGTGATGGTACGCATTTCTCCTCCTTACACCTTACACGAGGCATCACAACAACGTTTCACCAGGCAACGCCGGTCAACTGCTGTTTGTGTATGAGAAATCGGTTGGAAACTTTGCTCATGTCAGTACGTTGTAGCTGTCGCCACCGGCGCCAACCTTGTGTGAATGCTCTGAAAAGCTAATCATTTACATATCACAGCATCTTCTTCCTGTCGGTTAAATTTCGCGTCTGTTGCACGTCATCTTCGTGGTGTAGCAATTTTAATGGCCAGTAGTGTAATTTTGACTCCTAGGTACTATTGCTTTTAAACAGTTTCATTGACAAATTTCTGTAATGAATATTTCCATGTGAGCTGTGTTCATATGTTCAAGTCCAGTAGCGAGAAGCGTTGCAGCTACGGGCCCGGTTTTAGATATTTATAATCCCAGCGTCTGATGATATGCATGTTTTGTAGCGTGATTTAATGACTCAGCTCAATGTACAATGTCGAACTGCCTACGTCAGGTGCGCACTCATCGGTTTCATATGGAGTGGGAAATCACAAGATACTTTGTACCGATTGTAGTACAGCGTGTCCAGCGAAGGAGTCCCTGATATCAAAATTAAATGTCTCGGAAACTAATATCGGTAGAGGAGTGCAACAAACTGCAACAAATGGTATGCCTGTTGTGTAAGAATTTTGTACAGAAATTATACAGAACTTTCGAAATAGTTCGGAATGTTGATAACAGATGGCGCTGTAATCGAAATATTTAGCGCCTGTAAATAGTTCGCCGCATCTCAGAGCGATCAGTTCCACCGCTGACAGGGTAAAGGAGGTAAGCGGGCCGAAGGAAATTGGAAATTTGTGGTAAGGTTCTATGGGACCAAACTTCTGAGGTCCTCAGTCCCTAGGCTTACACACTAATTAAACTAACTTACGCTAAGAACAGCACACACACCCATGCCCGAGGTAGGACTCGAACCTCCGACGGGGGAGCCGCGCGAACCGTGGTAAGACGCCATAGACCGCACGGCTACCCTGCGCGGCGGGCCGAAGGAAGAGGTTGAAATCATGTTTTCCATTGAACAACGCGTTCTTCCGTTACTGGAATATCACAGGTTAGAACCTAGTCCTACGTCAACAGTGCACAGTTTTCAAACACGATTCAGTATTCCAAATCATCCGCGAGACTTTCATCAAATTCCAATGGGCAGGCACCGTGGTTAGCGATTTAGCGGGAAACATTGCGCCCAGGCAGACTGCAGGTACTCCCGAAATATAGCTACATTTTCTGGAATTATTCAGCAAAATCGACGGAAATCCATTCCAAGTATTGCAGCAGAGGCTGGTTTGAAACGTTCTAGCATGCAAAAAATACTGAGCTGGAGCCCACACATATTTCCAGTCAAAATCCAAAGCCACCAGGCCATAACTGTACGAGTTTTGTGACAAAGGACTGACTTTACGAACGAGATTCTGACAAAGGTTGATAGTGAAAGATTCGATATTGGCTGCATCTGGTTCGCAGATGAAGTACAGTTCCATCTGAATGGAGTTGTGAAGAAACTAAAGAAGCTGTTGTGCGGTTCCGAAAATCCCCATTTGTGTGAAGCGAAACCTCTGTATTCTCCCAAAGTTACTGTTTAGGCTACCATATGCAGCAGAAGCATTGTTGTGCCTTTCTTCATGCGCCTGCCGGGGTGGTTCAAAATGGTTCAAATGGCTCTGAGCACTATGGGACTTAACTTCTGAGGTCATCAGTCCCCTAGAACTTAGAACTACTTAAACCTAACTAACCTAAGGACATCACACACATCCATGCCCGAGGCAGGATTCGAACCTGCTACCGTAGCGGTCGCGCCCGGCCGGGGTGGCCGAGAGGTTCTAGGCGCTTCAGTCTCGAACCGCGCAACCGCAGCTGTCGCAGGTTCGAATCCTGCCTATGGCATGGATGTGTGTGATGTCCTTAGGTTAGTTAGGTTTAAGTAGTTCTAAGTTCTAGGCGACTGATGACCTCAGATGTTAAGTCCCATAGTGCTCAGAGCCATTTGATTTTTTTTTTCTTCATGCGATAAACGATCACCAGTGAACGTTGCGTTGAAATTTGTCGCCAAACAGATAGTTTTGGGGGATCCACCAGGCACCGAGTGGTTCATGCAAGACGGGGCCCAACCACTTCACACCTTAATGCTGTTTCGCTTTCTTGATGAATACTTTGGGAATATGGTCATTGCGTTGGATTATTGCAAATTTACTGGCGCGGAGATGGATTGGCCTCCATATTCGTCAGTTATAAGTGTTTTTAAAACTTTTTGTGGGGCACATTGAAAGACACTACCAGAACCATTCCATCATGGTCGACGGCCTTGAACCGTCTATCTGTGTGTTACATGAACGCATTTCCGTTGAGACACTACAGAATATAATGAAAAATTTCATTGTTCGTTTGCACCACCTCCGGGCTGCGAGTGGTGGGTATTCCGAAAAGAGTGTGATGTAATTCCAAAGACTGCTTCCAGAGGACGAGTTTAGTTATGCACGTTGGTACTGTACGGTCTGCACAGGGTACAGCGCAATATGTTAGCAGCTTTTCGATTATTTAGAATCACCTGTACAACTTCTGTATAAAATTCTTACAGCTTTAATGAAGAACATGTATTCTGTTGCACTCGTCTATCGATCTTAGTTTTCTAGATATATAATTTTGTAATCAGAGATTAGTTCCCTAGACACCCTGTAGTATCTATCTGTGTGTTACATGAACGCATTGCCGTTGAGACACTACAGAATATAATGAAAAATTTCATTGTTCGTTTGCACCACCTCCGGGCTGCGAGTGGTGGGTATTGCGAAAAGAGTGTGATGTAATTCCAAAGACTGCTTCCAGAGGACGAGTTTAGTTATGGACGTTGGTACTGTACGGTCTGCACAGGGTACAGCGCCATATGTTAGCAGCTTTTCGATTATTTAGAATCATCTGTACAACTTCTGTATAAAATTCTTACAGCTTTCATGAAGAACATGTATTCTGTTGCACTCGTCTAGCGATCTTAGTTTTCTAGATATATAATTTTGTAATCAGAGATGCGTTCCCTAGACACCCTGTAGTATCAGGTTACCCTCGATTCAGAGGCTATTGCACGCAGCGACCGTTATTTTGATTTGTAAATAATAGATTTCACTCGTCTATCGATCTTAGTTTTCTAGATATATAATTTTGTAATCAGAGATTCGTTCCCTAGACACCCTGTAGTATCAGGTTACCCTCGATTCAGAAGTTATTGCACGCAGCGACCGTTATTTTGATTTGTAAATAATAGATTTCAGCTACGAGCCGTCCTTTGGAATTTTTGTTGGCAGATCTAGATTTCAGCTAGAAACTAGCCATTCTCAATGCACTATCATTTTTAGTCAATGCATGTAATGCCTGTTGGTCGGGCTTTGTCCACAGTTCATTGAATTCAATTGTCTGGGCTCTAGTTCAATCATAAAAATATTGTGCACAAGAAATGTCAGCCTTGACGATTTTCCTACCGCTCTCGACACTTTAAAACATCCATGTATATTAATTAGATTGTTCTTAGATGACAGGATGACAGTACCCTGCGTTTTTCTTTTTGGTACGCACAGTACATCACGGCTTGGACCGATAATGTCACATCGACGCTGCCGATTTTGGCATCTTGAAAGCTCCTTGTAGTCAACATTTTAAGTTGGAAATGATTTGACACTTGATACAGTAATGAACAAACGGAAAATAATTTCAGTTTTCCATATTCATGATACTTGTCTATGCGTGTAATTCACAACTGGAGATTCGTTGTGACTGGGTGTTTCTGGGAGGCCGACTAATGTTTAGAGGGATACCGAATTCGTCTCGTTGCTGTAGCTTTCTTCCCAGGTCTTGATGTGCTGTGTTAATCTGTCTTGATGTTGATAGCAACCCATTAGTTTGTTGTTCTTGCTAAACAGTTTGTTAGCTGGCTTCGTTGCTAGCATTCATCACAGTTTTTAAGGCAGAGTTAATGTTATGATGCAACGACTATCATAAAGGTTTTTGGGCATTTTGGTGTTTTCCCAGTTTTTTGGTGTTGGTCCCATAGATAAGGGTGGCACGTGGTAAGTGTTCCAGGTGATGTGGGTGACAGCGCCATGCGGTGACTGGGACGTGGCTCGGCTGCTGCATTTGCTACGAGTCGTGGAGCGGGCGCCGCAGGCGGTGACGTCACACAGCGGGCTCTTCGCCTCTTTTAGCATCCTCCGCGGCTGCTGCGGTGACGTGCGACTTCATGACCTGAGAGCCGATTCGGCACTCTTGGAACGTGTACGTGAAATGTCATCATCTCTGTCCTTGCACGCACAGGACAGGCGCCAAAATTCTAGCGGACGTTCCCGCTAGTGGAATTTCCGGAGAGTGTTGCACAATGCATCGGCGTTTCGACGGAGGTTCCCTTCCAAGCAACTAATCGTTTACATTTCAGGAATATAACACTGTATTGCAAAGTTCAGGAAACTTTTTGGTTAGGAGAGAGGGGCGGGGTTATAGGTAAGAGCCTACATTCAAGCAAGAGAAGGTGATTAGAATTCCAATCTAGCCATCTTGATTTACTTTCTCGGCGCTCTCTCTGCTTCAAATACGGCTAAAACAAGGGATAGTCTCTACAAAAAAATTCTTTCTATAGCTTCCTTTGCTTCGAATCAAGAAGAATTTCAGCCAAAGGCGGAGGAACTGAAAAGATCAACTATAATTGTAGGACTGAAGATCACAGTAAGACGAAAATAATGGATTGTAATAGAAGAATAGTGAAAATTAATGACGAAGTTATAGAAGAGGATGACGAATCTGTAGAAGGAAAAATAAAAAAATCCAGGCGGATGAACAGTGCACATTTAAAGACACAAACAGCTAGGTAAAAATGGCTTGTAGTTCATTGGAGAAACTGAATGCTTTGTTCAGAAGTAAATTGCCGGTGTACCTTACATGGAAAGCCTAGAACCAGAGTACACCGCAGTACTGATTTATGGAAGTAAATCATGGGCGTTAAATCCTCATACGATAGTAAAATGAAGATTGCCTGACGATAAATGGAAATATGAACGTTGAGCATACTAAGAAAGTACGGAAAAACAAACGATCTGTTAAGAGAAAAGACGAAAAGTGGACATATAAGACTCTACGAAACTGAAATGAAGGTGGGCATGTCACGTAGTAGGACAAAATGTTGGGAAATGGACTAAGAAGATACTATGTGGGATTCCTCGCAATAAGAAACGACCTTGAAAGCCGTCTGCTATAACGACTTTCATATTATGTATTCATACACTAGTCCATAAGCAGTTGCACAGCACAAAGAAACTCTAGTCAGTGTTCCGTCTGCTCGGGTAGCGTTATCTTTAGCTGGTAGCAGCAAGAGAATTGAGTGCAACCAATCAACCATATTGTTTTGCGCGGAGACTTCAGCTCGCGGTGTTGTTGTATAGAAAAATACTCTGGTGGCAAAACTTAAGTACAGATGCAACTTTCGTATGATGTGTCAGTGTTGAGTGACATAGCTCGATGAAGCTTAGTCTACATGTAGTAAGAACTACTACAATATAGAGCAGAAGGTAACAGAAATACGCAATGAAACGAAGAAAAATGACACTTTTATTCGAAGATAATAATTACATTGAAGTCAGTGCGATTCATGGTGATCCCCTGTACAATAAAAATGCGGGATATGGTTCTTAACAGGATATGCGATCTCGACGGACGGCAGTGCGTGCTCTGAAACACGCTCCCGCGTTGGCCACGACGTTGGTGAGCAGTTCACGTGGTGGGGCGCTTCATCCCTCCACCAGCACGGTTGACATCTTTTGGATGGTAGTTGGTCCATCTGGACGTTCTGAAATTTGTGTTTCCAATGCATCCCAAACATGCTCGATGGTATTTAAGTAGGGGAGATTATGGGGTAAATTTATCATCTTTTAACTCATGTTAAATGCCTCTTAAATTATTCCACTACGCTACGAGAAAATATTTTCACAACACCATATCTACCAGAAGTGTCCGATCGCGTTACTAGTCATTTATGGTCAGATTTCGTGTAAAGGGGAATCTTTCACGCCATTAAAAGTGGCGTCATATTGTGTTATGTAATCACTGGTTAAGCTTTAAATATAGTGAGTACCTTGAACCTACGGAACGACCTAGTGGAGGATGAACTTGAAGAAACAAGCAGGACAGACTTGTATGCGAAATGGTGAAGATTGTAATATATGAGATGAGGAAGAGTCCTACTGCCCCAGCAGTGCAAAATAAATCGTTGTGGCGACAATGAGGCTGATGATGATCGATGGTGATGAGGAAGATGATGTCGACATACTAACAGTTTCATCGTAGAGGAGCAATAGTATTCACTGCATGTGTTGCATGTTTTGAGAAGCGTAAATTACTACGAGTGCAGTAGTGGTAATTCGTAAGATAAATATAAATGTGCCAGTGGCCTTGGAATAACCACTGTGTGAACATATGCGTAGCTAACGGCCTTATAAGAAGTATAAAATGCGATTTGCGATTGGTTCCACTATTTGTAATTTAAAACAATTTCCACCATTGCAGCTTTCTTTCTATATTTCGTACAGTTCTCGTTATAAACCACTAAAATAGTTCGGTGAAAAGATGAATCTAGAGTTATTTAGTAGATGAATTTCCGTCGACAATTTTGATGCATATGATGGAAATATAAGGTTCGTCAAGCGTCAGAAAATAGACAGGCCACGAAGAAAGCAGAAGAAGACGAAGAAACCTTTAAATCGATGGCCTTCCTGCCATATGTTGGTAGCCTCTCATCAAAAATAGGACGGATTCTCAGCAGACACAAAGTAAAAGTGATTTTTCGTCCTCCACCCAAGACAGCTGCACTCGTGGGCTCCGTCAAAGATGATTTGCTGCTCCGAAAATCTGGAGTTTACAAAATTCCATGTGAATGTGGCCTTTCTTACATTGGACAAACAACTCGTAATGTCCAAGAAAGATGTACAGAACACCGGAGGTACACACGACTTTTACAGCCTAACAAGTCGGCAGTGGCAGAGCACTGTATTGACACTGGTCACAGTATGTTGTATGACAACGTCGAAATTTTGGCAACTACATCATCTTTTTGGGACTCGACAGCGATGGAGGCAATTGAGATTCGCTTGACGACCAATTTGATTAATAGAGATAGTGGTTTCAACCTTGATAAATCATGGAATCCGGCACTTGGTGTAATGAACTCACAAAGATGTCGTCACAGTGCAGTTCACAATGATATATCGACATGCCAACACAGATCGACTGCGGAACAATATATGTAACTCGCGCATTGTGCACGTCTCTGCCGCCGCCCAACGTCTCTGGCGCGTTTGCATCTGTGGCTGTATGTGCAGTTGCGCTGTACACGTGCAGAAAGGGACGAAGCGAACACTGGAGCGGCTCACTCTGAAGATGGCTGAACGTTATACAGCCGAAACATTAGCAGAAGAAGAAGGAGAATTCTTGCGCCTGTACACCCGAAACTTAATGGAAGAGTCTTTGCGCCGCCAAAACCTGAAGATTCACAGTAGCATGTAACTCTTTCCCACGTCTCCACAGTCAACATAATGAAGTCTATGTCGACAACGTACTGATCCTCCCACTTCTCCTTCGACTCCTCTTTATCCTCAGAGGACATTCTGTTTCAGAAATTATTGCAATTGTCTTTTGCAACGCATAGTTTACACAGGTCTGGGACGTAAAAATTGTTTCAAATTTATTAAGTGATTTTTATAGTGTTTTCAACGCTGATTTCGGGAAAAATAGTGAAAAAATTCAATCACGTACTGCTTGTCTAGTTTTAGCTTTTTTCGATATTTCAGCACTCTAGTGAGTTTGAATTTTAGTTTTTATTATCTCCATAAACTGTTGTTTACCCATTTTCATGCAAGATATACGTAAAATAAAGAGTAATTAGGAGAAACCAGCAGTATTTTCATGTCAGTGCTTGTCTGTCGTGCTGCCCCTTCCCGCGCCATCACCAAGCAGTGAGCTTCTGCTATTGTCCTTCAGTTCACAGTACCTCTTCACTCTGTGCTGTTCACGTGTTGTTGTTACTAGTGCTTTAAAGTAGTGACTGTTTTCTTGTATTGTGAAGCTGTTTTATGGACAATGGACAATGGCTACCAGAGAATGTATAAACTCGCCAGATTGCTTCTGCTACATTTGTGGTACCTATACCGTTAAAAAGCAACAAAGAAACATTTCCGATTTTGTTGAAAAAGTATATTTCGGCTATTTTGGTATAAAGTTAGGCGATCAAGATAAACCTTGGGACCCACACAAAGTTTGTTCAGTGTGTGTTGAAGAACTGAGGTAATGTTTTCAACGTAAAAAGCAGTCCTTACGTTTTGGAATACCACTGGTTTGGAGGGAGTGATGACTGCTATTTTTGTTCTTGCAACGTACGAGATTTCAATTTAAAAAACGAAAAGGTTATTTCTTACCATAATATTCAATCAGCCATGCACACTGTTCCTCATGGACCTGAAGTATCAATACCCTCTCCTCCAGATTCTTTGGATGATGTAGATGATCACGAGTTATTGGCTCAGCAAGGTGATGGCGAAGAAGACAGAGATTGCTACGATCCTGGCACAACCGATCCCATCCCATTCCCACAATCTGAACTGAACGATTTAGTTAGAGACCTAGGCCTTTCTAAAGAATCGGCAGAGGTTTTAGGGTCTAGATTGAAACATATGTTAGCTCCATGTACATCTTTTCTTGGTATCGATTGAGGAAAATGGAGTTTGTACGTTTCTTCTCTCAAGAAGGTGACCTGGTGTTTTGCAGTGATGTTCCTGGACTTATGGCACGTTTAAAAATAGGATATGCTCCTGATGAGTGGAGACTTTTTTTAGATTCTTCAAAAAGGAGCCTTAAAGCAGTACTTCTACACAATACCAGTTGGACACTCGGTTCACTTAAAAGAATGTTACGAAAACCTTGAACTGGTTTTAAGCATACTCCGTAATTCAGACCACAAATGGACACTATGTGGTGATTTAAAAGTGATTTAAATGCTGCTTGGTCAACAAAGTGGCTGCACAAAGTTCCCTTGTTTTCTCTGTGAATGGGACAGTAGAGACAGAAAGCAATACTACATAAAGAAGACTGGCCCTTGAGAAAAACCTTACAGGTAGGAGTTAAAATGTTGAGAGGAAAAGCTTTGTGGATCCCAAAAAGATGTTACTTCCACCACTTCACATTAAATTGGGGCTGATCAAATAATTTTTTAAGGCATTACCAAAAGAAAGGGAGTGTTTCAGATATTTTTGTGGACAGTCTCCTGGTTTATCCGAGGCAAAGCTAAAGGAAGGAATCTTTGTCGGACCAGACATTAGAAAACTAATGACAGATCCCAACTTTGTGGACAAAATGGAAACAAGAGAAAAGGCAGCATGGACATCTTTTAAACTAGTTGTTACCGGTTTCCTAGGAAACAAAAGAGATCCTACCTACAAGACAATCGTCGCAGACATGCTCGACAACTTTAAGAAGCTCGGCTATAACATGAGCATTAAAGTTCATTTTCTCCACTCACGTGTTGACTACTTCCCTGCAAACCCTGATGATGTAAGTGAAGAGCAGGGCGAAACATTCCATCAAGACATAAAAGAAATGAAAAGAAGATATGAAGGAAGATGGAACGTCAACATGATAGCGGACTACTGCTGGATGATAAAAAGAGATGTTCCTCAACGTGTCCACAGCCCGAAAAGCAATAAAAGAAGCTTCGACAGAAAGAGAAAGCGCTGTTATAAGGACTTATGAGCTTAAAGAGAAATGGAAGTGTACTGGAAACGTAGTTTAGCACATTATTTATAAATAAAATAAAAGTTTATAACGTTGGAAAAAATGTGATAAATTGCTTATGTTTTGTTATTATACCAAAAAATACTACCTTTTTTGTGAGAAAAACCTGATGTGCTAGAAAAAAATGGATTGCATTTTTGAAATCAGCACTGAAAAGTAATAAAAGTCAGTTATCAAATTACAAATAACTTTCAAAAAAAATTTGCAGATCTGTGTTATCAGTCTTGAGTGAAACAAAACTTTAAACAGTATAACTCTCAATATCTGGTCAGTAATAGCCAATAATCCACGCTGTCCCCAAAAATTGTGTGGATAGCTTGAAACGTATTGCGCTACGTACCCACTGGCCTTTCATAAGAAAACCGGCCACCTACACAGCACTTAAATAACGATACATATTTTATGCTATAGCTCTTGGAATAAGCTTGCCAACGTGTTTATACACAACTGGAGAAATGAAACTGCAGCCACGTGAATGGAGGTCATAAAAACATAAAATTTATGCCAGTCGTGACGGCGCTAATGCAAACAAATGACACACATGAAGCATCAAATTAGAGACATGTCTCAAATTTTTTCGCGCTATGACTTGCCAAATTCATTCAGTCTTACTTCATAATTCACCAGCAATAAATTCCATAAGGTATACGTTAGTTAGTTGTTTAGCGGCTTGCTACTGTATATTTGTAATGTAAGACATAGATGATCCAAACCTTCTGAAACCTCTTATGTCAACTTGTAATTGGGTCGTGTGGTTTTCAAACACACACACACACACACACACACACACACACACACACACACACACACACACTCGCACACACACACACGCACACACACACACACACATACACACACAGAGAGAGAGAGAGATAGAGAGAGAGAGAGAGAGAGAAAGAGACGTAATATAAGTATAAAGTGTTTTTCTCTGTAACTTACAAAATAATAAATGAGAGAAATATTTATTTAGATAGGGAACCGTAAGAAACGTTATTATTTCTGGAGAGTTATGAACTTAGTTTATTTAATTACTTTACAGAGAGTTTCAATAACGAATACAATTTTTTTAAATAGCAACTTTCTAACTTCTACCTGATGTACTTTAAGCCAAACGTGTACAGATCTACGAAGGTCATTACAAGAATTCTACAACCCGTAAGGTAGAACTAACGAATTTTGCAATGTGCCTTTACAGTCCTTCAGTAAAAAGGTCATCATCAGTTTCACCTTTTACTGTTGTTGCAGGATTTTTTTCAAACGTGGAAGGTCGGACCTTAGCCTTTGTGACGACTGAGATTCCAGTTCTGGCTCAAAATCTCGTATCCAGGTTTCATCACGTGCAGCAACCCTTTTCAGAAACTGTTTTCCTTCTTTTCAATACAATTGAAGCAATTCTTCTGCAATTCTTTTGCTACCTGCTTTCTGATCTTCACTCAGATCATGTGGAACCCACCTGACAGCGACTTCTCTCACCTTTAACTTTTCGTTTATGATTTTGTAAACTGATGTGACAATACATCCTGAAAAAATATGCAATTTCCTCACATGTTTTTCGTTGATCTTCTCTCAGAATGTCATTAACAATAACCTGGGAGGTGTAGTCTGTTTCAGTTGATGGCCTTCCACTTCTTGGGCTGTCCTCAGACCTTATCCGATCTTCACGGAAATGAGTAGACCACTATTATACTGTGCTGGGATCAACTACACTACTACCACACAACGCTTTCAAAGAGTCGTAAATTTCCCTTGGGTTCTTTCCACGTATGGATCCGACTTTGATGTAGGAACGCTGGTCGCTACGTGTAGTATGATATGCCTCGGCTTCAGCTCCTGTTTTAAAACTGAATCACTCACAATATAGCCACGCGAACCAGCTACGAATGTCACGCCTAAAGTCTCTCTCTCAACTGACTTGAATTTGAACTTGATCATGCGACCGTAGAGGTTACGCGTGCGCAGTGCTCAGGGCTTTCGAAATGACCCTCGTATTATAATAAAATTTCTATCAATTTTAATTAGGGAGCTAGTTGTAGGGATACCTCACAGAATTGGCTGTGTTCCGATGGACATGCTGGTGGCAGAGTGTATGGTTAAATGATGTGTTCGAACGGGCGCCTATTTTTATGAATGCCCACCTTAGTGAGGTTCCTAAACGACCTTCAGATGAGATGTAAAGGTGCTGGTGTCACGAAGGCAAACTCCTTTCTGCAACCAAATCCATCCTCTGGAAATCTCTACAAAGTATATGGCAGAGATTACATTTACACTTACCGAACATTTATATTTCTTTTTGTTCTGTTCATAGATGTCCCTTTGACAGCTTTTATGAATCTAATTTTGTCTTACTTCTTTTTGAAGAAGCGATGTGTAGGGCACTCACGAATTTCCCATTCTCGAAAGAGAGAAAATTTGATTGATTAGGAGAAATCACGAACTGTGTCTCAGAGCGTTCAATTTTTGGCCAACTTCTATTCCGCCCCCCCCCCCCTCCTCCTCTCCAAATTAAAGAAACGAAACAAAATTCATACTTTTTCAAATGACGCTGACGTTATAATTCATTCGCTTCGAGACACACCAATACAAGAACCGAGCGAGATAGCGCATTGATTAGCACAGTGGACTCGCATTCGAGAGGACGACGGTTCAAATCTCCACCCAGCTACCCAGATGTGGGTTTTCCGTGGTTTCCCTAAATCGTTTCAAGCAAATGCTGGGATGGTACCTTTGAGAAGGGCACGGCCGATTTCCTTTACCTTCCTTCTGTAACACAAGCTTGAGTTCCGTCTCTAATGACCTAGTTATCGATGGGACGTTGAACTCTACTCCTTGCTCAAAACATAAGACATTATTAATAATATGTTTCAAAGAATTAGCGGGTGGTTTCTTGCAAATGGACTTGCCCTTAAGTTCGATGAACACAGTAGGGCCTACCTATATTTAACTGTGTACAGCTAGTGGTATAATATCAATAGTGAATGTAGCAGGCTTACACGATCAGTGAATAGTGTAGAAATCTCCAAATTTTTGGGTGTGTATATGGGTGACAATTTTAGATGGACGAAATACGTTGTTAAGCTACTGAAATAGCTATGTTCAGCAATTTTCGCTCTTTGCATAATTGCTATTACGGAATAGTCATGTGTTCTCTTCTTTTCAGAATCGCAGTTTGAGAAGATAAATGTTTAACAAGCTACTCAATAACATAAAATGTCGGAGTGGTACCAAACTAAATTTTAAATTTAATCTAGAACCATTTTCTCTTGAAAGCTCCACCTATTCTGTAGCCGAATATTTAATGAAATTTTGTAGCGTGTGTAGAATAAAGGAACAATGTTTACCTCGATGTTAAATTTGTGTTTCACTTGCAACATCAGACGAGACAAAGAGTAATATTTTAATTTTTATCTAATCTGAGTCATTATGTATTTAGTATTCTGCACAAGACCAGCACGGAGCGTAAATCCAATAAGTCATGTATATATTGGCTGTAAATTGACTCTTTCTACGTCATTTCGATAGAAATGGTGAAACGACGCATGAGACACGAGACTAAATAAGTGCCATTTCTTGTAAATGTCTAATTAGGTATGCAACACCATTTTCCAGTGTCTGCCAGACGGTAATTGGCTGTCTTTGTGATCTAGCCTCTCGCCAAACAAGCCTACGTCCATTATCAGAGCCCTTCTTTGCATACGGTCACTGTCCCCTGTTTGCCCAACCATGTATGGATTCAACACTTGAACAGGATTCCACATGTGCTTTGTAAGCAGACACTATAGCACAACTGTAATTTCCCAGTACCTTTGGAATGTATGAAAATCAGTGCGTAGCCGACCTTCAGCACATTCATGTAATCACGTATGATTGCTGCCAGATGTTGTGTGGCATCACATTAAAGTTGTGACTTGTTTCTCGTGTAGTCTGCAAGATTATTACATTTTTACATTCCACGTGTGCATAAGTTTACATATCTCCACAGTGAGATAATATCGCTACTCATAGCTCCAGGATGTTATTTTGTTAAAATGTGACTCAGTATTATTACAATTTCATCCAAAAAGCGTTTCAACACATATAATGCTATCATCTCCGAAAATACAGAGACTGCAGATAATACCATACACATAGTCATTAACGAATAACACAGACAGCTAAGGTCTCACTGCACCTCTCTGGGCACACCAAATATTACGATAATGTCCGATGACTCTTCATCCTTCTTTCTGCGAGTCATGAAATTGTGATATTCTAGAGCAGAATTTGCATTCAGTCTCACACAGACGGACAAATCTGTTCAACGCTATTTGAAAGAACCCTGAACATCAATGGATTACTGACTAGAAGCAAATGTGCCCAGAGCTACGGGGCGTGCTGGAATTTTACACTACTGGCCATTAAAATTGCTAAACCACGAAGATGACGTGCTACAGACGCGAAATTTAGCTGACAGGAGGAAGATGCTGTGATACGCAAATGATTAGCTTTTCAGAGCATTCACACAAGGTTGGCGCCGGTGGCGACACCTACAACGTGCTGACATGAGGAAACTTTATAACCGATTTCTCATACACAAACAGCAGTTGACCGGCGTTGCCTGGTGAAACGTTGTTGTGATGCCTCGTGTAAGGAGGAGAAATGCGTACCATCACGTTTCCGTCTTTGATAAAGGTCGGATTGTAGCCTATCGCGATAGCGGTTTATCGTATCGTGACATTGCTGCTCGCGTTGGTCGACATCCAATGACTGTTAGCAGAATATGGAATTGGTGGGTTCAGGAGGGTAATACGGAACGCCGTGCTGGAACCCAACGGCCTCGTATCACTAGCAGTCGAGATGACAGGCATCCTATCCGAATGGCTGTAACGGATCGTGCAGTCACGTCTCGATCCCTGAGTCAACAAATGGGGACGTTTGCAAGACAACAACCATCTGCACGAACAGTTCGACGATATTTTCAGCAGCATGGACTATCAGCTCGGAGACCACGGCTGCAGTTATCCTTGAAGCTGCATCACAGAGAGGAGCGCCTGCGATGGTGTACTCAACGCCGAACCTGGCTGCACGAATGGCTAAACGTCATTCTTTCGGATGAATCCAGGTTCTGTTTACAGCATCATGATGGTCGCATCCGTGTTTGGCGACATCGCGGTGAACGCACATTGGAAGCGTGTATTCGTCGTCGTCATACGGGCGTATCAGCCGGCGTGATGATATGGGGTGCCATTGGTTACACGTCTAGGTCACCTCTTGTTCGCTTTGACGGCACTTTGAACAGTGGACGTTACATCTCAGATGTGTTACGACCCGTGGCTCTACCCTGCATTCGATCCATGCGAAACCCTACATTTCAGCAGGATAATGCACGACCGCATTTTGCAGTTCCCGTACGGGCCTTTCTGGATACAGAAAATGTTCGACTGCTGCCCTGGCCAGCGCATTCTCCAGATCTCCCACCAATTTAAAACGGCTGGTCAATGGTGGCCGCGCAACTGGCTCGTCACAATACGCCAGTCACTACTCTTGATGAACTGTGGTATCGTGTTGAAGCTGCATGGGCAGCTGTATCTGTACACGCCATCCAAGCTCTGTGTGACTCAATGCCCAGGCGTATCAAGGCCGTTATCACGGCGAGAGGTGGTTGTTCTGGGTACTGATCTCTCAGGATCTATGCACCTAAATTGCATGAAAACGTAATCACATGTCAGTTCTAGTATAATATATTTGTCCAATGAATACCCGTTTATCAACTGCATTTCTTCTTGGTGTAGCAATTTTAATGGCCAGTAATGTACATATGTTCTTCAAGTCCACATATCTACAGCCGTCTGTCGCTAGAGGGCTCCGAATTGCGCTGTGTGACGAAAGTATGTTGGTGCGTAAGAAAGAGTTCGCTGTAAACGATTTGCGAATTCGAAGAGTTGGTCCCTCCCTCACTTTTAGAATGACGGTACCAGACGACACACAAGCGCAGCGACATCTGAAGCAGTCCGATGCCTTCGGTTCACTGTCATCGATCATCCCCCATAGAGTCCCGACTGGCCACTATACGATTTTCATCTGTTTCCAAAACTTAAAGAATACTTTCGAAGGCGTCACTTTCATAGAGATAAACTGGTGCAAGCAAATGTGAGGCTGCGGCTCCATCAACAAAGTCTTTTATTCTACTGTGATGGCATCAACAAACTGGTCTCTAGTTTGGCTAAATGTATTCGTCTTCAGTGTGACTATTTTGAGAAATAAATGTATAGATACGAAGAATAAACATATAGAATGTTAATGAAGTTTTTTAATAAAAAATATTCAGCAGTTTTCGCATAAGAAATTCGGAGGCATTACTTGTCAACAGAACCTCGTATTCGTTAAGAAATGTCAAAACTGTTCCCCATCCGGCGTTGTTGTCCTTGTAACTGAATTTATGAGATGGTACTTATTGCCTCCAGTAGTGTTGTAGACTTACACACTATTGGTGATGTTATTCTATGTGTGAATACAGAAAGAATACGTGTGTATCGGAAGGTTACCTCCTTAACAGCAAAATAATATGTAGAAATCTCACAATAATTATTTTCTCTCAGTTACACAT
This sequence comes from Schistocerca nitens, assembly GCF_023898315.1. NCBI lineage: Eukaryota > Metazoa > Arthropoda > Insecta > Orthoptera > Acrididae > Schistocerca > Schistocerca nitens. The sequence continues at coordinate 168,012,829 of NC_064620.1, read as the reverse complement.
ATCCATCTAGTAAGTACGTATCATAAAGAGGGAACAATAACACGAGGCATAGTCATCAAGTTGTAATTACATATTTAACTTCTTGTTTGTTTCCAGTTATACGTGTAACATTACGAGTCAAGACAGCTGTAACGGAACTTGAATAGCGTAAAGTTATCGTTAAAAACGCACGCCGCGCGATTTGTTACGATTTGGTCGGTCATAATAGTAGTAACATGCTTTTGAATACAATTAAAATATAACGGCGATACCTGTTTAGCGTTATTGGAAATAATATGTAATAAATTAATGAGTAAGGTTGCGAGGTGCCGGGGCTAGTAGTGTATTTATCACTAAATTCTACTAGAATCCACATGTGTAAATCATGCTCTAAGCCCCCCCCTATTCTAACTCCGACTTTTGCTGTTGCACAAGGATAAAACAAATACGCGAACTGACTCTAATCAACCCTGCTAGTGGAGTAGAAGAGAGTTTGGCACCTGCAATAATTTAATTTGATAAATAAGTTAAATAAACAAAGGTTTCATTAGCATAGTGAGGAATGATAGGGTTGCTCTATTGATTAACAGAAAGAAAGTTCTGTCCAAAATAACAATATGATTTATTAAGATTAAACGCAGAATAGTAAAAGAGACACAGGAAATATAAAACATCAAATTGGCTAAAATTGGAGATTCATACAAACACAGTAAAGGTGAAGTTGTCCCTAACTTAGATCGTGAGGTTTAAGACGAAGTGGTATGTGGAGCCAATTCCTTTCCACTCAAATCTCAAGAGAGACACACAGCTAACCCAATAGTAATTGCTGCTACTCGAAACTGAACAAAGTTAGAAAAGGATGAACAGGCGCGCTCTGCTGAGCTCTGATTATCACCTAGGAAAATCCTTATCTGCCGGTGCTGCGGACGTACATTACCAACAGTCTTCTTATCTCCCAGAACACGATCTGGCGTACCGCAGGCGAGGGCTGGCTGCTTCGACGTCCTCGACCGAAAGGCGACTGCCGACTACCCAGAGCACCCGCACAGGCCGAACACCGAACATTCCCGCCCCCACGACAGTGGCCGTGGTTACGTTCCAATCAGCAACTCGAAAACCGGCGGAAATTCCACTCCATTGCCGGAGCACTACCATTCCACCAATGGAGATTCTTGGCGCCAATTTCTGTGCTGATTTTGCAGAAAGTGCGGGAATTTTCCCGCCACAACTGCGTGGGTACACAAGTCATTCCCACGCCTCGCTGGTAGCCCGCCAGAAAGTGTTTTCGCAAGGTTTCTCTGAAGTAACGGAACCTCTAGCCCAGCCGCTACTTCACACCCCAGCGGGCGTGTCTCTTGACAATGTCGGCGTCTGAAAAGCATTCACTCGACTGCCTCACACACGTCGGCTTAACTCTCTCCTGTTCCACAGAGCCCGCCTGTCACCGGCCCACCCGGGTGACGAGAGACGCTGCGTGGGAAGTACGCGTGTTAAGGAAAAGCAACCCTCCACCGCATGCAACTAGAGAGGAGAATCGTAAGATAGAAATATGAGAGGGGGCTCATGCCACCTCTCATTGCCCCTACGCCATTTTAGATTGTAATTGGTGAGCGGTTGGCTCACTTAGGAGCAAGGTAGTGAGTCAATCGCCCAAGAACAATCTTACAAAGTGACTCCACATACCGCACTCTATAAAAAAGATCATTGCAACTGAAAAATGCAACTCATAGAGGGAGGATTATTTATGATGTAGCCAACTTCACCTTCTTAATATGGAACACTAACACTCACATCACACATCCATACCCAGGGAGCCCCTTCCGAACACCGATTCACGCAGACATTCACGCTCTAAACATGGCCCGGGCATCTGAGCCAAATATGGAGCAGTTTATTCTTTACAATCAGAGTTGGAGTGCTCCGCAATTAAATGCCCAAGATGTTACAACAATTTTAATCATTAAACTAACCTGACCTCACTCACACATGATAATATTTAAGTTAACAATCTCTTTGTGAGTTTTCAGAATCTAGTTACAACCTCCGATTCATTCTGTCTCCCTGCAGCATGAATAACCTTTACAAAATGTTCCCTGAACTGATGGTCCATTCACAATGACAGTGGTGGTATCTGCTTCAGTTTATGGGGACTTCAGGCACACTGTTAGCATACACACAACAATAAACACAAAATACAAAAAAAAACATGATGTGGAGAACAATACAGTAATCTGTAATAAGAATTACAGTGTAAAACACAAACGCATACAAGGTATAACATACATTACAGAAACAACATAAGAGAAAGAAATTTAAGAAAAACAAAAAAAAACAAGGTTCATGGGGCATCAAATTGTGCGTGCACATTGCACAAAGTTCACGACTGTGCTGAGAATGAGGCACTAAATCACATTGTTAGAAATATCCGTGGCACTTCACTGATTCCACTGTACTGACATCACATAAGGCTAAACGTCGGTTGTAGTTGCTACGTTGTGGCAACAGCAATCGGGAGTTCTGGAGTGTCTGCAGTACGCTGTTGAGATTGTAGTCAGACCCACGCATATGATCACGGCCGTATGGTAGGAAGACACAGTGATAGGCTCTCCTCACGTCGATTAATTGTCTCTGAGGTCTACTCGTTGGGATACATCACTAGTCTAGGTCTCTTCTCTCGCTGGACAGAACTTTATGTTTCCCAATATTGCAGTTCGACGAGGGATGATGGCACGTGGAGTGACTCCACAAGTGTGTGAGGTCATCCATACAGGATCGAACTAGGAGCGACTATTGTTAAAAACTGCTCTCTAATAGAGAGGAGAAGTAAGACATGAGACCATACATTTGTTAGTGTGGCACGATACTGCTTTGTGTATGCAGATCGGCCAATGCTAGTGAGTTGTAAAAACCCAAACAGGTGAGTATAGAGCGTCCCTTTCTGTCCTGAGGCACATGAGGCGCAGGTTCTGACACGATATGTGATCTTCTTCGTGTACTCACGACAACGTGGTCTGCCGCAGGGAATCCCTCCAAGCGGCTGCCGCGTCCGGAGAGCTAGCAGGCTGTCGCGTGTCAGGGTCAACGGCCAGCCCCACTTTCGCTTGTGGCGGGGCAAGGGTCCCGTGTAATCCCTCAGGTAGGCAGCCGGGTGACTGTCAGCGTGTAGGACGGGACGCTCGCCCTCTAGCAGGTAGCCGAAGACCTCTTGTTTTTGCGCTGGCTGGCCTCTGCATTGCCACGTTCCTCGTCATCTGTACAATTCTTACAAAAGTCTTATGCCTAACTTTTTCCCATGACCTTCTATGTTATAATAAATTTACCTAATGAAACATTGATGGTCTGTCATTTCAGACACTCTTATTTTACTTTTATAGTTATTAATCTATGGCAATCATTATAACATCTAATCTAGACATGGAAATAATTTATTTTGATATACGTGTAGAGACCGATCTCAGTAAGTACATGGGGTGTGATAACTGATGCTTTGTAATGGATGAACAACTAAATGTGCGGGCCCGCACTAATATTACTATTAATTATATAGATCGACAGTAGACATGCTTCAAGAATTAACTACCATATCCCAACGATCTACATTCTACGTCTTTTAATTAAATTATGTTGTTATGCAGGTCTAAGTTTTACTGTGCTATAAAGAACATGCAACTACGCTACTTTCGCTCGCCCGTCGTCCCTCCATCTCGGGTCTGTGGTTTGGTGACCTGAAAAATAGCAACTCAACAGGCGCGCGCCACACTTGTGGTAGAAAACCCCCACAATATTAATCTAGTTATTGTTAAATCCTACAGTTTAACTTATCCTAGTATCGTACTTTCCCTTTTATTTATTTATTTATTTATTTTATTTTATTTATTTATTTATTTATTTATTTATTTATTTTTTTATTTACCTTATACAATACCCTTACATAGTTCCTGTTACGCTGAGATGTCTTGCTGCTCGCCGCTATTGACGACAGTGATGTGCGCGCCGTACGACATGACCTCCGAGTTTTCATTACGCCTCACTGAAACTCCAGAGACTGGGTTAGCCATGGCTATACACGACAATAAATTTATAGTTGCAACTTCCTTCTCTATGTGAAGCGGTTTTCGCGATCGAAGTACACCTTTCCAGAAGCAATGTAATATGACCAAGCCAGGACTGGTTCCTGTTGAGGATTCAGACACCCAACACACGCCAGCTACACAGTATGTCACGAATATCCAAGTACAATTCCTTGGTGATTCATCTGTGACAAAAACGAGCAGCACGCTAAATCCCCAACCAGCACATTAGCATGGTAGGCTTTTATGCCCTCATTTCTCTCGTCTAGGGCACCATTAGAGTCAAATGCTCACAGGTTCACCCCGACTTGCAAGACAACGATACCGGCGCAGCTCTGCAAAAACTATACTGCCCATATTCACCCTCGAAATCGCGCAATATACCACAATCGTGCAGTGCACTGACGCGTGCCTGCAAGCATTGGTATGAACGTCTCACGAACTGGTTGTGGCCGCTATGGAGCGTATCACGACCTCTCAGAACGCTTCTAAGAGCACGTTCTTGTATGCGCCCGTTTGTGCGACGTCTCGTCACTCATCCTCATCCCTTAACATGGACACCAGATAGGAAAGGACAAAAACATTGCTCATGAAGAGGTAGTGTCTCCTACTCCATCGACATTGGAGATCGCAAACATAAACAAAAAGAGGATAGCAGCAGTAAATTCTTATGCAAGACAACGCAGCGTGTTAATACTTTAGCAATCTTAATCTATTAATGTAACGATTATTGTTCCCCGAACAAAGGTTCATATCTTTGCCTATTCTACTATGTACATTTCTTACACTACTACTATTCTACGAACTCCTTTATGTGAGAGAAGTGGTGGAGTCCTATGGACTAGCGTCAATCCCTTCTTAGACTCCCCCTCCTCTGACGTGCATTAGGATTTGGAGGTCTAATTTCAATCTCCTGGTTCTCCTGTTGTCCTTGATTTCGCTCCCTCCAATTACGGTCGCTTTGCCGTTCGTCATTCCTCCTGTCCCAGATTGCTTGTCTGGATTGACCCTGTTCCCTGACGTTCTGGTTTCCGTGTCTCTGGTTTCCATAACCTTGAATAGCGTAACCTTGATCTCGGTAACCCTGGTTTCCTAACTGACCAGTGCGATTATGCGATCTGTTGTCGTCTTCCCTTGCTGGCCCGTGGTATTTGTTATTTTGCGCCTTCTTCCTGTCCTTTGCGTCTTGTTTATCGAAGACTACTTCGAGTTCACGCAGTAGACTCTTGAATGCATCTATGTCAGATCCACACTTCCCGACAAGTGTCTGTTGATACCTAACTGGCAATTTCGAAAAGCAAAATTTAATAATTTCTCCGTTGCTGTATGGACTATCTAAAAACTGATTCTTCTTGAGTAAGTCATCAAAAAATTTGGTTGCGCTCTTATGCCCGGACACTTCCAGTTCAGGACAAAATATTATTTCCTCTTTAATCCTGTCTTGCGTTTCCTTTGACCAGTAGGTCCGCAGGAATGCACCAACAAATTCCTGATAAGTCCGACACGTCGCTGCCACGCCCCGCATCTTTTCCGCGGCTTGGCCTTCGATGTGTCCACACATGAATTCTAATTTGGCCTGGGTTGGCCATGACGACGGTAATGAATTAGTAAATTGCATCACCCAGCTCTTCGGATGCATCGACCCTCCATTATCTTTGAACTTCTGGAATTTGAGTATCGACAGGAAGTGATTGTGATCAAAATTCTGTCCGATCCTCGCACTGGTGTTGTCAGACGTTTCCGATACTTGCACGTCTGCGGAGTGTCCTGATCTATCTTGCTGATAACTGTGATGTGCTACGTCTGTATCACAGTGGAAGTGGCATTCAGCATTCACTCTTCTAAGTGGGCTGCAATTATTGGGGCTATTACTCGCTGTTTCTGCGTGTGCATTGTTTGTTCCGCACGCTGTCACTGGGCTAGAGCACGGCGGGCTTTTCCTCGGAGACACAATCCTGTGTGCTCCATCATTGGTATCCGAACGCGCAGTGCTCGTGTGCCCATTTCGCTCTAGTTTTGCTATCCGACTCTCTACTTCTTTCATTCGTTTCGTGATGTTCGTAACCGCAATATTACCTTGAGTCTTTAAGGCCGCTAGGGATTTCGAGTGGACTTGTGTCGCACGTCGCAAGCGCCCTGCGAGTTTAAGAGTTACTCTTGCGATTTTCATTGCCCCTGTTGCTGCAGTTTTGGCTAGGCCTGCTACTTTTTGTGCTACCATTGACATTTGTTTTGCTTCTCCACATTCTTTCTTTATTGTTAATAATTCCCCACGAATTGCCCCTATATGCGAGATTATTGCCTCAGTGTCCCTCTTACGCTGTTCGTCAGCTTCTTCCTTCTCCTTCTTACGTTGTTTCTCCTCTTCTTCCTTCTCCTTCTTACGTTGTTTCTCCTCTTCTTCCTTCTCCTTCTTACGCTGTTCGTCAGCTTCTTCCTTCTCCTTCTTACGTTGTTTCTCCTCTTCTTCCTTCTCCCTCTTACGCTGTTCGTCAGCTTCTTCCTTCTCCTTCTTACGTTGTTTCTCCTCTTCTTCCTTCTCCCTCTTACGCTGTTCGTCAGCTTCTTCCTTCTCCTTCTTACGTTGTTTCTCCTCTTCTTCCTTCTCCCTCTTACGCTGTTCGTCAGCTTCTTCTTTCATTGATCGTAGGAAGCTCAGTATTGGGTTTACGTCATCTTCTTGATCCTCTTCAAACATGGGCGATGTAACTCTGGACACCTGGGCGCTAGAGCTCTGACGTGACCGAGCTGGCCTCTGTCTGCACTCGTTCGTTTGACTATAAACTTCTGCTACCGTCTCGACCTGTGTGCCTGTCTCTGTTTCATCCTCTACTTCACTATCATAATCACGGCCGCAACGCTGCTCTGAGATCGCGTCCAAATTACCTTCCTCATCAATGCCCCTGGCGTCCTGTCCTGCTAAAAATGTGCCCATCTCATCTCCGAACCTATTCCCGTCAGTAAACTGCCCCTTATCCATTATGCTATCCTCTTTTGTTTTAGCTTCGCCCGATAATAGTCGTGCCTTACTTCTCGTTATCATTCATAAAAACAAATTCATCTAAAATGCACAATAAAATTAATCTACTCCATATATTTTTTACACATAAACATAAAATTTCAACAACGCTGTTCCAACGCTGTAATCACAAACACAATATGATGTGGTACAGAAACCACACACAAATCCGACAAAGTGCGATGCGGTACAGACACCACATCAGCGAAACACAAAAAAAACAATGAACAAAAAATATATATACTGAAAACAAAAACTGTAGTCATGCGCCGCTACTTAAAACTAAACGCGGAACTACCAAAACAAAAAAAAAACTTGGGTATTAATCATTAAAAAAAATAGAGAGAAAAAAAATTGAATGTTCCTACTAAGAATCCTGTTTGTTTATCAGAGATTCACAGGAAAGATCCGAGGCCAAGGGTCGCCATATTATGCGAGGTGCCGGGGCTAGTAGTGTATTTATCACTAAATTCTACTAGAATCCACATGTGTAAATCATGCTCTAAGCCCCCCTATTCTAACTCCGACTTTTGCTGTTGCACAAGGATAAAACAAATACGCGAACTGACTCTAATCAACCCTGCTAGTGGAGTAGAAGAGAGTTTGGCACCTGCAATAATTTAATTTGATAAATAAGTTAAATAAACAAAGGTTTCATTAGCATAGTGAGGAATGATAGGGTTGCTCTATTGATTAACAGAAAGAAAGTTCTGTCCAAAATAACAATATGATTTATTAAGATTAAACGCAGAATAGTAAAAGAGACACAGGAAATATAAAACATCAAATTGGCTAAAATTGGAGATTCATACAAACACAGTAAAGGTGAAGTTGTCCCTAACTTAGATCGTGAGGTTTAAGACGAAGTGGTATGTGGAGCCAATTCCTTTCCACTCAAATCTCAAGAGAGACACACAGCTAACCCAATAGTAATTGCTGCTACTCGAAACTGAACAAAGTTAGAAAAGGATGAACAGGCGCGCTCTGCTGAGCTCTGATTATCACCTAGGAAAATCCTTATCTGCCGGTGCTGCGGACGTACATTACCAACAGTCTTCTTATCTCCCAGAACACGATCTGGCGTACCGCAGGCGAGGGCTGGCTGCTTCGACGTCCTCGACCGAAAGGCGACTGCCGACTACCCAGAGCACCCGCACAGGCCGAACACCGAACATTCCCGCCCCCACGACAGTGGCCGTGGTTACGTTCCAATCAGCAACTCGAAAACCGGCGGAAATTCCACTCCATTGCCGGAGCACTACCATTCCACCAATGGAGATTCTTGGCGCCAATTTCTGTGCTGATTTTGCAGAAAGTGCGGGAATTTTCCCGCCACAACTGCGTGGGTACACAAGTCATTCCCACGCCTCGCTGGTAGCCCGCCAGAAAGTGTTTTCGCAAGGTTTCTCTGAAGTAACGGAACCTCTAGCCCAGCCGCTACTTCACACCCCAGCGGGCGTGTCTCTTGACAATGTCGGCGTCTGAAAAGCATTCACTCGACTGCCTCACACACGTCGGCTTAACTCTCTCCTGTTCCACAGAGCCCGCCTGTCACCGGCCCACCCGGGTGACGAGAGACGCTGCGTGGGAAGTACGCGTGTTAAGGAAAAGCAACCCTCCACCGCATGCAACTAGAGAGGAGAATCGTAAGATAGAAATATGAGAGGGGGCTCATGCCACCTCTCAAGGTAGCCGATCCTATAAGAAGAGGTAAAATTGGGCATATTAAGGTGTTTTGCTTTAATCGACTAAGCCGATGATACGGCGTCTTTTTTTCCGTTTACTCTTAGAAGAAAAAAAAAAAAAGAAAACAAGTAACGAAGTGCTAATTGTGCGTTGTGAAAAATGTAGGGGCGAATTTTAAATAGCTACAGTGTATAATCAGACTAACAAATGGACATTCAGTTACGCGAAATAGCGGACAGCGAAGTGTGGTCATTAAATTGAGTACACCTACAGGGCGGTCAATTCCGGGATAAGTCTATTCGCAACTCACGAGGGACGCGGTATTGAGACCGTTTTTTTTTATTATATCACGAAGAGCGGGTTTCAATTTATAAAAAGGAGAAAAGCTGTATCATTATCATTGACTGTTGGTGTTAAGCAACCAAAACTGGTCATCAAAGGGTATCGGTGAATGAGTGGTGAATGCGAAATGAAACTGTGAACGAAGTTATATTAAATAAAGCAGAAGAGACAAGACAGTTTGGTCGTATCTGTTATTATTCCATAAACCGTAACATTTCTTCTCGTTGTACGAAGCCTTTATAGACGATCGTTATGACAATTTGCTTTGAAGGGATCTCGTTACGAGTTAAGTTTTGGGGACCTGGTCAACAGGGGATAGTTCGTAGATCTTAACTATTGCAGCTATTCTGGAATCAGGTGCTACCGTGACCGTTGTGTGTTGTCAATGGCTTAAGGTAATCATATCTCATGCTCTAAGATCGACGCGCCTTTCCTCTTGGTATAACGGTGTCTCACGGTAACAATGACAACGCCGACGGCGAAGGAAGATACGGTAGACACGTATGTAGTTGCGGTACACATGGAAACCCCGCGCCGCAGTTCCGTAACTGGAGACAAAATATACAGTCCATTCACATTAATGTGAGCACCGCCTATGTCTGAAGTCAACGTACAATAACCACCCACAGGCGGCAGGTGGAAACACTGGCTGTGGAGGGTACATATAGCGTGTTGAGAGTGGCAGAAAACAGTGCAGACGTTTTCTTTATGAGGAAACGGAACGATTTACGTGACTTTCACTAACGACTTTCAGGTCAAGTGTGGGAGCATTTCCGAAACGGCTAAGTTTTTAAACTGGTCGAGTGCCGCAATGGTTAAATTATACGGTGCATGGCAAAATGGAGCCAACCAAAACTGGTACCAAGGCAACTAAGACGCACGGTGGGCCATAGATGACAGGGATGAACAATGGCTGTGAAGATGTGTCCTCGGAGTCTTTCGCAACGGCATATGTGAATAAAACGTTCTAGGTTTTCAAGCCGCATCAATCTGAATAAAATCCTCGAGCTTTCGATGACCATCTCTCCGCCATCGTTGTCAAGAGTCCAATGACTGCCGGGGCTGTGTTTTTTTCTTTTTCTTTATTGAGTTTCGATTCCCCCCGAGGGGGTGGGCTGGCAGCAGCTTAGTATGCCACTCTTCAGCCGACAGACTTTGTTTTAAAAAGATGAAGATAATAAATAATAAAAACAGGCGATAAAATAGGAGACTTAAATGGTAACATGGCGAAAAAATTGTGGAACTTAAAACATAGAACAAAGGGATGATGATGCTAATAAAATACATATGTAGCAGACAGGTAAAATAATAGACAGATTGAGAGGCACCCACATGCCTTGCTCATACTGTGGCATCAAGCAGTCAGGCCTGCAAGATAAGTGGTCTGCCAAGCGAGTGGATTCATTCTTATTTATCTAGTAACATGAACTCTCGTACTCACAATTAAGTTACAAATTATCCTCCTGTATGAATAATACGCAACGGAAACGCACATCTGACTATCAGTAATTTACAGAACTCTGACTGTTCACTATGCACTGGCAATACCACATTTCTTTTTGTCTTTTATTTAACGGCTTTTATCAACACGTGGCCACCGCACTGAATATGAACGGCGCACACATTATAAATTCGGGACATCATGACAACATACAATTCGAAGGAAAAGTCCACCAATCTTTTTCTTTTCACTATCTTATTTATTCCGATAAATTCTATAACCTAAACACACAAATTCTATAACCTACAGCAATAACACATGAGAAATTCCGCCCAGTGGGCATGGCTTTACATTGGTGATTCTCTACCTTATGGTCTCGTAATTATTTAACGCTACAGTGCACTTTCTGGATAGGATGGTGAATCTTTTATTATATCTCACACTTCGACTCTCACAATCATCATCACGAAACTTTCCTCCAGATCGAGCGGTACAGAAGGAACAAGCATAACCCACTAATATTTTGAAACTACCTTGCTACTCTCCCATGCAAACCACACATACCCAAATTACATGACATACACCACATTACAACATGGAATACAATACAATAAATAGTCACAACACTATCACTTTCAGCTTTCCCACTTCAATTGGTATTTATCTCAGTTTCACACGACACTGCCCCACTTTGTTATTCTACTTTCCGACTATGAACTCTGGAGATATATGCACGTCTTCCTGTGCAATGCAAGCCAAGTGGCGTTGCTGGATAGACGGCCGACTCACCTTGCTTCTCTCTCAGAGTTTGAATCTAGCGTCACACGGAATCATATCACGCAAAGTAATATTAAGAACATATTCATCACACACGCGAGTCCTCAACTGATACCATGGATGAGTACTTCTCTTTATCCTTTGTCTAATACACAGATTGACACTCACACAGTACTCACCACATGGAAGTTCTCGTCTCTAATTTCAAGTCCTGCACACGCCATTTATTAAATATTTCAACTTATGGTACACACGCTATTTCTTAAATATTTCAACTTATTGTACACACGCTAGTAATTCAGCTTAACTTAAGCACACGAAGTATTTCAACTTATTGCTACACGTGGTTTCATTGTGACCGTTGGTCACTTCCGAAGATTACTACGATCACATTAATATTACCTGCCTGACATTTAATTCTCCCCACAAAAGTTCCTGAAATAGAGAAATTATTATTTCAAACTACTCTTAAATATTCCACATGCATACCATGTCTCCACTCTTTTGTCTTTACGGAGCACACCTAAGACAGGTCTTAACAACACAAGATCCAGCGGCAGAGTGCTGAAACATGGCTGTTCTTCAGGTTCTCTCGCACTTCTGCCAAAGTGGGGGAGCACCTTGCTACCGTATTGGTCAGCCACATTTCAGGTGCTCAAAGCTCAGGTAAATTTCATCTCTTTGGTCCCACCAAAGGTGGCCAAAGGATCGTCTCAAAGATGATCATATATTCACATTCACTATCTGCGGTTCGCAGACGACCATACATTCATTCATTTCACAGATCTCACCAAACTGGATGTAGGGATTTATTTTGTGGAAGTGCCCATGTGATCAATTAAATAAATATATTGTCATTCTTTCCCACACTGGTATCCGGCTTCGCTGTATTAATTGAAATTGAGTTATTTTACAAAAAAAAATGTGTTGTTCTGACAAAAATAATGAAGTATGTTGTACCTATTTTCAATGTCGGGCGGTACTGTACCCTTTCAAGATAATTAAAAAACACGGCGACAGTCTGGTTTCCGTTCGCAAAAGACATAAAATTCACACCCAGCGACAGCATGGTGAACATTACTGAACATTTACTTGAACACTGCACTAAAAAGTTGGGCCGGCTGAAGTGGCCGAGCGGTTCTAGGCGCTACAGTCTGGAACCGCGCGACCGCAATGGTCGCAGGTTCGAATCCTGCCTCGGGCATGGATGTGTGTGGTGTCCTTCAGTTAGTTAGGTTTAAGTAGTTCTAAGTTCTAGGGGACTGATGACCTCAGACGTTAAGTCCTATAGTGCTCAGAGCCATTTTTTTAAAAACGTTGGCAAATATGACATACCACAGCCAAGAGCAGGTGGTGCGAAACTGGACAGATGATAGGAAAATAAAATGGGGGGGGGGGGAGAAGAGGAAAAACGAAGGGGGGGACGGGGGAAAGGAGCCGATGGAGGATGAGGACCCATAAGAGGGATTGGGGGGGGGGGTGCTGGGTGGCCGCAACAGGTAGTGGGGAAGGCAGGGAGGGGAATACAAAAGGACTCGGGGGGGAGAAGGGAGGTAGGGAGAGGTTAGGCGAGGAGAAAACAGGATGGAAAAGGGGGAAAGAGCCCAGGGAAAAGGACGGAGGAAAGGAGGGGGGGTGAGGATCAGAGTTGATAGGAGAGATACATGGAGGGAGAGAGGGCGTCAACTGGGAGGGGGAGTTGACGGAAGCCACTTTGGGAGTGGAGATGAAGGGTGTAAAGATGGAGGGTAGCGGGGACACAACGGTGAGGGCGTGGCAGGGGGCAGGGATGGGAGAGGAGAGAAGCAACCAGGGATTGAGTGGGATCAAGGCGGCGGGAGGTGTAGAGTATGCGGGTATGTTCGAGGAATAGGAGCAGATGGGGGAAAGGAATGAGGTCATAGAGGATCCGCATGGGGGATGGGAGGCGTATACTGAAGGCGAGGCGGAGTGCATGATGCTCAAGGATCTGGAGGGACTTATAGAATTTAGGGGGGGGGTAGATATCCAAGCAGGACTGACATAACAAAGGATGGGATGGATGAAGGATTTGTAGGTGTGGAGGATGGTAGAGGGGTGCAACCCCCATGTCCGGCCAGAGAGGAGTTTGAGGAGTCTGGGGCGGTTGTGGGCTTTGGATTGGATGGAGTGGAGATGAGGGATCCAGGTGAGGTGACGGTCAATGGGGAGGCCAAGGTAGGTGAGGTTGGGGGAGAGGCAGAGAGGACAGGTGCAGATGGTGAGGGAGAAATCCAGGAGCCAGAAGGAGCGAGTGGTATGACCTGCAGTGATTGCCTGGGTCTTGGAAGGACTGATTTTCAGAAGCCACTGGTTACACCATGTGGCAAATAGGTCAAGATGATTCTGGAGAAGGCATTGGGACTGTTTGAGGGTAGGAGTGAGGGCGAGGAATGCGGTGTCATCGGCATACTGCAAGAGGTGTACTGGAGGGTGGGTTGGGGCATATCTGCCGTGTACAGGAGGTAGAGGAGAGGGGAGAGGACAGAGCCCTGGGGCACACCTGCAGAGGGGTAGAAGGTGTGGGAATTGGCATTATGGACGGTAACATTGGAGGGGTGGTGGGAGAGGAAGGAGGCCATCAGACGGATGTAGTTGACAGGAAGGGCATAGGTTTGGAGTTTAAACAGGAGACCAGGATGCCAGACACAGTCATAGGCCTTTTCGAGGTCGAGGGAGACTAAAATGGTGGAACAACAGGAGTTAAGCTGGAGGGAGGGGAGATGAGTGAGGCGTAGGAATTGGTCATCAGCAGAGAAGGGAGGTCGAAAGCCACATTGGTTGTCGGGGAGGAGCTGGTTTTGGTGGAGGTGGTGATGGATGCGCCGGATAAGGATGGATTCCAAGAGGTTGCTGAAAACCTATGTGAGACAGATAGGACGATAGGAAGAGGCATTGGATGGAGGCTTGTTGGGTTTGGAGAACATCAGGACACGGGAGGTTTTCCACAGGTCGGGGTAGAAGCCGGTGGCAAGGATGACATTGTAGAGGGTGGCAAGGACTGAAAGGAAGGAGGGAGGGCAGTGTTTGAGGTGGCGTTGGGTAATGTGGTCATGGCTGGGAGCAGTGTTGCGTTTAGTGCGGAGTGTGAGGCTGATGTCTGTGTAGTGATGGGAGTGTTAAGTTCAGATGGTGGTGTGTGGCCCAAGTACTGGAAACTAGGAGCAAGGGGAGGAACAGAGGCATTCATATGGTCGATGACGTCAGGGAAGAGGGAATAATCATATTGGGAATCATTTGGTATGAAAAAAACATCAGAGAAAAATGGTTCAAATGGCTCTGAGCACTATCTGAGCACTATCTGAGCACTACTTAACATCTGAGTTCATCAGTCCCCTAGAACTTATAACTACTTAAACCTAACTAATCTAAGGACATCACACACATCCATGCCCGAGGCAGGATTCGAACCTGCGACCATATCAGGCGCGTGGTTCCAGACTGAAGTGCCTAGAACCGCTCAGCCGCACAGGCCGGCAAACATCAGAGAGGTGAGAGGCAAAGGTGTTTGGCCTTACTGAGGTTGTCAAGAAATGGATGGTCATCAAGGAGGAGAGGGTACTGGGGCCGGGGCAGTTTCCAGTAAGGCGGTGGAAATCAGACTAATACTTGGACGAGTTTATGGGGAGCGTGGTGTTGAGGTGTGTACATGTCTGGCGCCAAGCGCGGCGTTTCTTTGCAGTAAGCAGATTGCGGATGTGTCGTTATAATTGCCGGTGACGGTTAAGTGTGTCCTGGTCACGAGTGTGGAGAAAAGAGTGGTAGAGGCGGCGGGACTCTCAAAGGAGAAGGACGGCCTGTGGAGGGAGGGTGGGGCAGTGAGGGTGGATGGCTTTGGTGTGGATATGGGTGGCGATGGCGTCAGACAAGGTCTGGTGCAGGAAGGCAGCAGTGTAAGAGATGTCATCAGGAGATTGGAGGGTAAGGTCATGGCCTTGAACCGAGTCCCGGTAGGCATCCCAGTTGGCATGGGAGTAATCATGGACAAGTTTAGGAGGGATGTTGGGGTAAGGAGCAGGGCAGGGATGGCGACCACTAGAAATAGTGAGGAGAACAGGAGCATGGTCACTGCCAATGAGGTCAAGGACATCTGTGGTGATGCGCCAAAGGAGGTTGGGAGAGACAAGGACCACATCGGGAGTGGTGTTGGATTCAGGTCGGGTGTGCTGGGGGACAGGAACCAGGTGTTCCTGGAGGGTGGTGATAAACCGATGCCACTGCTGGAGGTTGGCAGGATCCCAGCTGAGGTTACTGAGGTCGGCGGCAATCACGTAGGTGGAGAAGGTGTGGTCAATATGGGCCAGGAAATCATATGGGATGGGGATGCGAGAGTGGACATAAATGGTGGCACAGGTGATGGTAAGGGTGGGGAAGAAGATGCTGAGGGTGAGATGCTTGGCAGGATTGTTAAAGGAGAGGTTGGGGCCAGACAGGGAGGTGCTTGAGGTGGCCTATAGCAACTCCGCCACGCGCCAGTGGGTATGGGTTATTGGTGCGGTGAACGGTGTAAGGAACTGTGGAGATGGAGATATGGGGTTGAAGGAAGGTTTCATTTAGGAGGAAGGCATCCATGCAGTGCTGATGGAGGGTGTGGAGGAAGAGGAGTTTGTGGGTGGGCAGGGAGCGAATATTGTGGTACAGGATACTGTAGTGTTTTTGTACCATGGAAGGTGAGAGTTAGATGAGGGTGGTGAGGGGGGTGAAAGTGAAGTGGGCCTGGTTGTGTGAGTAGGTGGCATAGGAGGTAAGATAGAAGATGGAATGGGCAGTGAGGTCGATTTGGGAAAGGGTGTGGGAGCACTAGAAGGGGTGGGTGTTTTGGAGCACAATGGTGGTGAAATGGATGATGTCTTCTGCAGTACACGGAGGGCGGAGTGAGTTGTTGGGGTGGATGGGGTCATCAACAGGACGGACAGGGATGTTGAGCTCAGGGGTATATGACGGTTCCCTCAGTGAGGAGACAGTCAATGGAGGAGGAGCATTGGCGGACGTTGGGGATGTTGAGGCTGACGGGGAGAGGATGGGGTGCAATAGGGGGTGAGGGTTGCTCGTTGGCCAAATTGGATACGTGGGATGCGGGAGAGGAGATCAGTGTGGAAGGAAAGCATTGGGGGATTTAATGAGGACCAAGTTCTTGCGAGGAACAAGAAGGGAGACAGGGGCATTGGGGTAGTATTTATGGATGGCCAGGGTGAGGGCGCGAGCATCAAGGAATTGAGGGTCACGACTGGACAAAGATGTGGGTGGAAGGAGTGGCAGGGGTGGGGGTCAGGGTCGCGTCCATGGGGGTGGGTGGGTCACAGGGATCAAGGGTTTTCTTTGAGGAAATTGCGGGGGAAGGGTCAACATTAGGGCGCTTGGAGGGTTTCGCGTTCATGACAGGGTGGAGAGGGGGCTGGGGGATGGGTTGCAGGGCGAGGCGGCGGGGGGGCAGTACCACCCTGAGGACCAGATG
The DNA here is from genome assembly GCF_023898315.1 of Schistocerca nitens. Taxonomy (NCBI): domain Eukaryota; kingdom Metazoa; phylum Arthropoda; class Insecta; order Orthoptera; family Acrididae; genus Schistocerca; species Schistocerca nitens. The sequence goes on along the minus strand of NC_064620.1, from coordinate 167,996,042 downwards.
ACGCAGAGGGAGGGGGCGTGGGTGGCACAGAGACTGTGGAACGGCGAGCCGAAATCTGTGCTGGCTTGGAGCCTGTCGGAGGTTGTGCAGGGAGTGGCGGAAAGTCTGCAGATGTTGATGGGGCGACAGTGGAGGGAGAATTGGGAGTAGTTAAAGCCGAAAATGGCGCAGGAGTGGGGTGGACAGGGAGGGAAGGAAGAACGGGAATGCGGGTGCAGGATGAGCGCCATGTGATGGTGGTTGGAGCAGCGGAGGGAGAGGTGAAAATAATAGTGGTGGTGGGTTAGGACATGGTGGCGGCGCGCGAGAGGGGGGGGGGGGAAGACGACGGTGGCGGCGGCGGCGAGCACCGGGAGGCGGCGACCAGGCGACGGCGGCGGCGGGCACCGGGAGGCGGCGACCCGGCGGCGTCGGTGGCGACGGCGAGGACCGGACGGCTGGCAGTAGTGACGGGCGACAACACGACAGATTCCTCGACTTGCGCCATAGGGTGGTGGGGTTTCGGGTTCCGCTGGATAGGTCAGGAGTCCACTACACGCAGCAAGCGGCTACACGGGTAGCAGGGGTTGTGTGGCGTGGACTGGGCGGTTTTTTAGGTTAGATGGCCTCGGGCAAGTACAGAAAGGGCAACAGCCTCAAAGGGTGCGGAGCAAAGTCAGGACATGCGGGGACCAAGCAGCAATCGGTATTGTAATTGTAAACTGTCGAAGCTGCGTTGGTAAAGTACCGGAACTTCAATCGCTGATAGAAAGCACCGAAGCTGAAATCGTTATAGGTACAGAGAGCTGGCTTAAGCCAGAGATAAATTCTGCCGAAATTTTTACAAAGGTACAGACGGTGTTTAGGAAGGATAGATTGCATGCAACCGGTGGTGGAGTGTTCGTCGCTGTTAGTCGTAGTTTATCCTGTAGTGAAGTAGAAGTGGATAGTTCCTGTGAATTATTATGGGTGGAGGTTACACTCAACAACCGAGCTGGGTTAATAATTGGCTCCTTTTACCGACCTCCCGACTCAGCAGCGTTAGTGGCAGAACAACTGAGAGAAAATTTGGAATACATTTCACATAAATTTCCTCAGCATGTTATAGTCTTAGGTGGAGATTTCAATTTACCAGATATAGACTGGGACACTCAGATGTTTAGGACGGGTGGTAGGGACAGAGCATCGAGTGACATTATACTGAGTGCACTATCCGAAAATTACCTCGAGCAATTAAACAGAGAACCGACTCGTGGAGATAACATCTTGGACCTACTGATAACAAATAGACCTGAACTTTTCGACTCCGTAAGTGCAGAACAGGGAATCAGTGATCATAAGGCCGTTGTAGCATCCCTGAATATGGAAGTTAATAGGAATATAAAAAAAGGGAGGAAGGTTTATCTGTTTAGCAAGAGTAATAGAAGGCAGATTTCAGACTACCTAACAGATCAAAACGAAAATTTCTGTTCCGACACTGACAATGTTGAGTGTTTATGGAAAAAGTTCAAGGCAATCGTAAAATGCGTTTTAGACAGGTACGTGCCGAGTAAAACTGTGAGGGACGGGAAAAACCCACCGTGGTACAGCAACGAAGTTAGGAAACTACTGCGAAAGCAAAGAGAGCTTCACTCCAAGTTTCAACGCAGCCAAAACCTCTCAGACAAACAGAAGCTAAGCGATGTCAAAGTTAGCGTAAGGAGGGCTATGCGAGAAGCGTTCAGTGAATTTGAAAGTAAAATTCTATGTACAGACTTGACAGAAAATCCTAGGAAGTTCTGGTCTTACGTTAAATCAGTAAGTGGCTCGAAACAGCATATCCAGACACTCCGGGATGATGATGGCATTGAAACAGAGGACGACACGCGTAAAGCTGAAATACTAAACACCTTTTTCCAAAACTGTTTCACAGAGGAAGACCGCACTGCAGTTCCTTCTCTAAATCCTCGCACAAACGAAAAAATGGCTGACATCGAAATAAGTGTCCAAGGAATAGAAAAGCAACTGAAATCACTCAACAGAGGAAAGTCCACTGGACCTGACGGGATATCAATTCGATTCTACACAGAATACGCGAAAGAACTTGCCCCCCTTCTAACAGCCGTGTACCGCAAGTCTCTAGAGGAACGGAGGGTTCCAAATGATTGGAAAAGAGCACAGGTAGTCCCAGTCTTCAAGAAGGGTCGTCGAGCAGATGCGCAAAACTATAGACCTATATCTCTGACGTCGATCTGTTGTAGAATTTTAGAACATGTTTTTTGCTCGAGTATCATGTCGTTTTTGGAAACCCAGAATCTACTATGTAGGAAACAACATGGATTCCGGAAACAGCGATCGTGTGAGACCCAACTGGCGTTATTTGTTCATGAGACCCAGAAAATATTAGATACAGGCTCCCAGGTAGATGCTATTTTTCTTGACTTCCGGAAGGCGTTCGATACAGTTCCGCACTATCGCCTGATAAACAAAGTAAGAGCCTACGGAATATCAGACCAGCTGTGTGGCTGGATTGAAGAATTTTTAGCAAACAGAACACAGCATGTTGTTATCAATGGAGAGACATCTACAGACGTTAAGGTAACCTCTGGCGTGCCACAGGGGAGTGTTATGGGACCATTGCTTTTCACAATATATATAAATGACCTAGTAGATAGTGTCGGAAGTTCCATGCGGCTTTTCGCGGATGATGCTGTAGTATACAGAGAAGTTGCAGCATTAGAAAATTGTAGCGAAATTCAGGAAGATCTGCAGCGGATAGGCACTTGGTGCAGGGAGTGGCAACTGTCCCTTAACATAGACAAATGTAATGTATTGCGAATACATAGAAAGAAGGATCCTTTATTGTATGATTATATGATAGCGGAACAAACACTGGTAGCAGTTACTTCTGTAAAATATCTGGGAGTATGCGTGCGGAACGATTTGAAGTGGAATGATCATATAAAATTAATTGTTGGCAAGGCAGGTGCCAGGTTGAGTTTCATTGGGAGAGTGCTTAGAAAATGTAGTCCATCAACAAAGGAGGTGGCTTACAAAACACTCGTTCGACCTATACTTGAGTATTGCTCATCAGTGTGGGATCCGTACCAGATCGGGTTGACGGAGGAGATAGAGAAGATCCAAAGAAGAGCGGCGCGTTTCGTCACAGGGTTATTTGGTAAGCGTGATAGCGTTACGGAGATGTTTAGCAAACTCAAGTGGCAGACTCTGCAAGAGAGGCGCTCTGCATCGCGGTGTAACTTGCTCGCCAGGTTTCGAGAGGGTGCGTTTCTGGATGAGGTATCGAGTATATTGCTTCCCCCTACTTATACCTCCCGAGGAGATCACGAATGTAAAATTAGAGAGATTAGAGCGCGCACGGAGGCTTTCAGACAGTCGTTCTTCCCGCGAACCATACGCGACTGGAACAGGAAAGGGAGGTAATGACAGTGGCACGTAAAGTGCCCTCCGCCACACACCGTTGGGTGGCTTGCGGAGTATGAATGTAGATGTAGATGTAGACAGGAAAGGTTGGGGCTCTTCCACGTCGAAGATACACCCTGAGTGTAGCCCAGGCAGTGTGAGTCCTCGATCAGGAAGTGAGGGAATCCAACCCTCGAATACGCGCCTGCTGGGGGTGCTATAGGCATGATGACATCATCAGCAGCCAATCTCGATAGATCCCATGTGGTGCGCATGAGTCGACGCGAGCAGCTAGCGGAGCTGTTGCCCGTGGCAGCATTGGTGGCGCCGGGCGCCAGGGGCAGGCACCACGTTTGAAACTGCCGCTCCAGCGTCGCGCATCTGTCTTTGCTTTCTTTCGATGTCCACCTACAGTCTGAATTGCAGATCTTTTCGGGGAAAATGGATACAGCAAAATGGAGACATGGCAAACGCTTTCATGGATCGCCGACGAAAGACACCTGGTGAATCAGTAGAAGAGGCCAAACGGACTGCTTTCCTGCCATACTGTGGAGCAACTAGCAGCAAGTTAGGACGTTTGCTGCAGAAACATGGGCTAAGGCCAGTGTTCTGGCCCGCCCCCAAGATACGAGATATGTTGCGCCCTGTTAAAGACGACATTGTTCTTTGAGTGTCTGGCGTGTATGGTGTATCCTGTGAATGTGGCAGTGTGTATACCGGACAAACAATTTGCACAGTTGCGGAGCGTTGTACTGAGCACAAGCGCCACATAAAACAAAGGGAGCTTGACAAGTCGGCCTAAAAAACGGACATAAAATACAGTTCGAAAATACAAAAGTGTTGGCTCATGCATCCGCGTATTGGGACTCCATTATAAAGGAAGCGGCTGAGATTCGTTTAAACAACAACAATTTCAACAGAGAGCATGGGTACACACTCAGCAGGGCATGGAAGCGGGCAAGGGAACATCGAAATAAAGCAAAGACAGATGCACGACACGGGAGCGGCAGTTTTAAAAGTGGCGCCCGCCCTTGGCGCCACCTGACGTCACCGGTGCTGCCACGGGCAATAGCTCCTCTAGCTGCCCGGGTCGACTTGGGCGCGTGTGCCATATTGGGTCTGTCTGATTGGCTGCTGGTGATGTCGTCATGGCTATATGTATAAGCGAGAAACCGTAGCAGCCACGGTAGTCAGTGAACTCCTGACGACGATGGCGGAGATGGTTATTGAAAGCTCGAGGATTTTATTCGAATTGACTCGGCTTGAAAACCGAGAACGGCTGTGAAGATGTGTACATGTGAATAGCCCAGCAACTGTTGAGCAACTGACCGCTGAGATGAACCAAGGGGCTACCAATAATGTCTCCTCAAGGACGTTCAGCTTATGGGCATCTGCAGCAGGCGCCTAATTCAGGCACCCATGTTGGCTGCATTTCATCGGCGACGAAGACTGGAATTTGAATGCCAATACCGCAACTGGATGTCCACTGAGTGGCGATAGATGGCCTTTTTACACGAATTACGTTTACTGACTGCTCCATCAGGCAGATGGCCGTTTGCGTGTACGAAGTGAAACGTATGAAAACGAAGAATGAACGAGCGAAAGGGATGATCTCGTCATTCCGTAAGCCACAATGGATCAACACAGATATGTCTACCCCTACATGCAGTTTGTTTTTCCTCGGCCGAATGGCATCTTCCAGCAGGACAGTTCAACGCGTCACACAGCCCACAGAGTGCGTGCGTAGTTTGAAGAGCATCACTATGAGTTTACTGTAGTCCCCTGCCCACTACACTCTCCAGATTTAAACCCAATGCAAAATCTGTGTTACCACGTCGAACGGACTGTTCGCGCTATACCGAGAAACCTAGCTCAGCTGGGCACGGCACTGGAAGGCGGTACTTTCCAGATCCTCATACACTCTCTTCCTGTTCGTCTCGCAGCTGTCTGCGCTGCAAAAGGTAGTTATTCAAGCTTTTGACAGGTGGTCACTTTAAAGTGACTGGACAGTGCAGAATTCTGCAGCCCAGTGGTAAAGTGGATATGGGTCCATTTGTTTTAGCTCCTCTAACGCTGTGCTGCGGTACTCTGACACGGGGTTTCATTGTGTACCGTGACCAGCCCTACAGACGTGTGCTTGCAAACATACAGAAAGTTAATTAGATAAGTTTATTTTTTCAAGGGTAAAATTAAAACTTTTCCGCCCGTGTGCTTAGTCATTAATGCACGAGGTTGAAGGAAGGTTCCTTGGTGCCAAGACTCATGTACGAGGGTACGAGGGTAATTTCCTATTTTTTTATAAGTACATAGACCCGTTTATTTCTACAATGGTTTACACCAGTTTACAGCTTGAACATTTAGCTATTTTTCGACATAATCACCATTTCTGTCGATGCAGTTTTGTAGACGCTGTGGTAATTTTTCTATGCCCATGTCACACCAGCTCGCCGCCATGCTGTTCAGAAAGGCCGGCCGGTGTGGCCGATCGGTTCTGCCTCGGGCATGGATGTGTGTGATGTCCTTAGGTTAGATAGGTTTAAGTAGTTCTAAGTACTAGGGGACTGATGACCTCAGATGTTAAGTCCCATAGTGCTCAGAGCCATTTGAACCATTTTGATCAGAAATTTATGAACCTCTTCTTTCACCTCGTCGTCGGAGCTGAATCGCTTTCCGGCCAAATGTTCTTTTAACTTAGCGAACAGGTGATCGTCACTGGGCGCCAAGTCAGGACTATAGGGTGGGTGGGTGATTATGTTCCACTGAAACTGTTGCTGAAGAGCAACGGTTTGCCGAGCGATGTATGGGCGAGCGTTGTCATGGGGAATGTGTACGCCCTTGCTCAACATTCCTCTTCTCCGGTTCTAAATTGTCTGTCTGAGTTTTTTCAAAGTCTCACAGTACCTACCAGCGTTAACTGTGGTCCCAGTGGGCATAAAGCGACCAACAATACCCTTTTCCGATCCCAAAAAACGGTTGTCATGACTTTACCGGCACACTGTGTTTGTTTGAATTTCCGCGGCTTTGGCGAAGAAGGATGCCACCACTGGCGTGATTGTTTCTTGGCCTCAGGTGTAAAGTGCTATGCCCAGGTTTCGTCACCCGTGACAATTGAGTCCAGAAAGTTCTCCTGTTCGGCTGTAAGGCGGTGAAGAAATGCGTGGGAAGCATCAGGTCGTTGCCGCATGTGGTCCTCAGTCAGCATGCGGTGCACTCATCTTGCGCACACCTTCCGGTACTTCAATGTTTCCGTTAAAATTCTGTGAGCGTTGCTTCGGGAAACCACAGGAGCAAACGTGCAGAGATCAAAAAATGGTTCAAATGGCTCTGAGTACTATGGGACTTAACATCTCAGGTCATCAGTCCCCTAGAACTTAGAACTAATTAAACCTAACTAACCTAAGGACACCAAACCGAGCGAGGTGGTTAGACACTGGACTCGCATTCGGGAGAACGACGGTTCAATCCCGCGTCCGGCCATCCTGATTTAGGTTTTCCGTGATTTCCCTAAATCGCTCCAGGCAAATGCCGGGATGGTTCCTTTGAAAGGGCACGGCCGACTTCCATCCCCATCCTTCCCTAATCCGATGAGATCGATGACCTCGATGTCTGGTCTCTTTCCACAAGGAACCCAACCCAACCCCTAAGGACACCACACACATCCATGCCCGAGGCAGGATTCAAACCTGCGACCGTAGCGGTGCTGCGGTTCCAGACTGAAGCGCCTAGAACCGCTCGACCACCAGCGGCCGGCGTGCAGAGATCATGCAGGGTGATCCGCCGATCTTCATGCATGCTTTGCTCAACCTTCAACATTGTCTTCTCAGAAATTGGCTGTCTCCCGCTCCTTTGTTCGTCATGAATTTCGGTCCGACCAGCTGCAAATTCTCTACACCACTTACCAACATTTTTGAGATCCATGCACGAGTCACCATACACTTCCGTCAATTGGCGATGGATTTCAATCGGCGCAGTGCCCTTTGCGTTCAAAAACAGAGTAACTGCGCTCAATTCGCACTTGGCGTTAACGTCCAACGGGATCTTCGTTCTCAACGGCTGCCAAGCCAAGACTGAGCGCCTCAGCGAGTCGTCCTCATGTTTACACACAGCGCGTGAAGCACTCTTCATAACAGTGTGACCAACTGCCATACAAACAGAGTTCTGTACTTATAAAAAATAGGAGACCTTACTTTTGGGATTACCCTTGTACATAATGACAAGGAACCTTCCTTTAAGCTGATAAAGTGGTATCCGTGACTCGAAGGGATATCGTGCCAAATTCTGTCCAGTTCGCACGTTAGAACATCAAAATCCCGAGCTGGTTGGAGGGTCTTGCACATAGCGCTCCAAACATTCTCAATAGGGGAGAGATCCGGCGATCTCGCTGGCCGAGGCAGTGTTTGACAAGCACGAAGATAAGCAGTAGAAGCACTCACTGTGTGCGGACAGGCAGTATCTTGCTGAAAAGTAAGGCCAGGATGGCTTGCCGTGAAGGGCGACTAAAGGGGTATAGATTATCGTCTACGTTCCGCTATCTGTGCTGTAAGGGTGCTGCAGGCGACAACCAAAGAGGTACAGCCGTGGAAAGAAATTGCACCATAGAAGATCACTCCTGGTTGTAGGGCTATATGGCCGGCAGCAGTCAGGTTGTTATCCCACCAACGTCCAGGGTGTCCCCAGACACGTCTCCAATGGTCATCGGGCCGAGCGAGGTGGCGCGGTGGTTAGCACACTGGATTCGCATTCTGGAGGACCACAGTTCGAATCCGCCTCCGGCCACTCTGATTTAGATTTTCCGTGATTGCTGGGATTGTTCCTTTTAAAGGGCACGGCCGGTTTCCTTTCTCATTATTCCCTAATCCGATGAAACCAATGACCAATGACTAAATCAACCAACTAACAACAACCAATCCAATGGTCATCGAGCCTCAGTTTGAAGCGGTACTCATCATTAAAGACAGTTCTACTCCGCTCAACGATATTCAGGCCGAATGTTGTCGACACCACTGCAAACGGACTTGTTGGTGTGTTGAGGAGAATGGTAGTCGGCGCAAGGGGCGCCTTGATCACAGCCCCCTTTCTGTGAGCCTTCTATTAACTGTCCTTGTGGGTCACAGAAGCACCATTTGCACGTCGGTTTGATGATAATGATGATTACGCAGCTCTGAGTGCCTCTCTGACGATTGTTCGCTCTTCACGTTCTAACGTCTCTCTACGTTGACAGCTTCCTTCTTCCGGTGTGTTCGTCGATGGATCACCCATTATTGCCAACATTGTAGAATAGTGGCATCGCTCCTATTCAAACGTCAAGCGATTCACCGATTATTCAGACCGGCCTTTCTGTGCCCAACTACACTAACTCTCTCAAATGCTAACGTCTGCTTCTATTGTTCTCGCGCCTGCTGTGAGGCGTAGTTACTGTCCAATTGAGTACACGGAATGACAGATTTTATGCCCTGTTATCGAAATGTTCCCTTTTTACTATTCTAGCCAACTGCTCGGTAAAATTGCACTACAGCGTCACACATTCGTCCACAGGCCGCCTAATCTTACAGTTTTGTATCATCCGTTGATACTTGTGTGAATATCAATTTATTATCAATTTGCATAGCTCCTCCGTGATGCATCTTTTTTTTTTGTCCTACAGTGTACACTGATTCTGTGTACTATTGTTTACAAAATATATACTTTTACCCTATGTTTCTAGATTTATATTGCAAGGAACTAAGCTTTGCCCCTCCCCCTTGAGAAATTTCAGGCGCCGGAGCCACCCATTCCAAGATTCACTCCATAGTTTGCTTGAGCAGAGGAGTCAGCGCGCCAAATCTCTAAGGATCATATATTAATATTTGATTTAGCATAATTCAGATGTAATTGTGTATCGTGCTGAATACACTGTTAAATAACAAGCTATCATCCGCTTATTTCAGATCTCATTTTTCAAGAATGGTTCAAATGGCACTAAGCGCTATGGGACTTAACATCTGAGGTTATCAGTGCCCTAGACTTAAACCTAACTAACCTAAGGACATCACACACATCCATGTCCGAGGCAGGATTCGAATCTCCGACCGTAGCAGCCGCGCGGTTCCGGACTGATGCGCCTAGAACCTCTCGACCACATCGGCCGGCATTTTTTATAACAATTTTTATTAACGTTAGAGTAACCATATTCTGACTAAGCTTCGGCTCCCGCCAAAAGTGCGCTACGAAGCGAAGTGATTCGGGCAGTCTTATCAGTCAGGCGCGAATGGTTGTACAGTATGGTTCATGTCACAGGCCGCGCAATTAAGATCTCGGATGTTCGCCGTATAAGACTGTATTCAGTAACTGCGACTCTGCGCATAAAGCAGAGAAGAACAGAATAGAAGTATGTATTGCTTTGTTAACTTAGTTTCTCCAATATACTTAATCTAAGAAACTTGTGATTATTTCTAGCATAAACTATCCATTGTGTTACTTTATAGGTGTACATTCGTATTAGACATTGTCTACCGTATCATGCCTCTTATGCACAGTGATTCGTGGAATGGGTGAATAAAATAAAGCACCTAGCATTTGGAAGGTAGGAGACGAGGTACTACCAGAAGTAAAGCTGTGACGACGGGGCGCGTGAGTCGTGCTTGGGTAGCTCAGTTGGTAGAACACTTGCCCACGAAAGGCAAAAGTCCCGTGTTCGAGTCTCGGTCCGGCACACAGTTTTAATCTACCAGGAAGTTTCATATCAGCCCACACTCTCTGCAGAGTGAAAATCTCATTCTGGAAACATCCCCCAGGCTGTGGCTAAGCCATGTCTCCGCAATATCCTTTCTTTCAGGAGTGCTAGTTCTGCAAGGTTCGCAGGAGAGCTTCTGTTAAGTTTGGAAGGTAGGAGACGAGGTACTGGCAGTAGTAAAGCTGTGAGGACGGGGCGTGAGTCGTGCTTGGGTAGCTCAGTTGGTAGAGCACTTGCCCGCGAAAGGCAAAGGTATCGAGTTCAAGTCTCGGTCCGGCACACAGTTTTAATCTGCCAGGAAGTTTCCTAGCATCCAAGTTCGAAATATGACAGATAAGGGGTGCTCAAAAATCGTCCACTCGAAGACTGTAAAATCCACAATCGGTATCCTAATCGGGCGAAATCGCCCTGAGCATTGAGGCAAACATCCCACCGACGCACCAGGTTGAAGGTATCCATTTGGCAAAGCCACGTGTCCTGCTTCCTTCAGAAGTACGTAACTGCCTGCTGCTCACCCAAGACCTACGGGAACCTTCGATAATTCAATGTCTTTTTAAAGGGGCCGAAGGCATGGCAATCGTATGGGGAGAATCAGGACCATCGGACGGGTGTTGCAGTGTCTATCACTTGAGTTGGCATAGCTTCTGCTTTACGACATTTGCGATAAGGCACGCTCGCTATCATCAAGCATCAGTAATCCTTGGCGCACCATTTCTTCGGCAACCAAGAAAAGAATAACAGCACACTGATCCTCTTTCTACGCATTTGGTAATAACGTCGCCATAGTTCACCTTCCCGCATTTACCGCACACTTGTCGGAAAGACATGAATGCCACAGAAATCCCTTGCCTAAATTTCGGTGCTTATATACTGGCATCGGAGTCTCATTCATTCCGTACATTCTGCAGAAACGCCCTCAAACAGAAACATTTTAATCGACTCTTATAGAATTGAGAGCCTTAGCCATGTAACCAGTTATTTTACAACCTCATCTCAAGAACAACGAACTCGCCATCAGGGCACTACATCTGTGCTGGGCGAAGGTGAAGCATCTCCAACTCTCTTGTGGTTCCCTTTTTAGGTACTCCACCTCGACGTCTGCTCGTAGATACGTATCGTCGGTAGGTTTTCCGGCTTTACTTCCCGACGTGACAGCGACGACTCTCCGATGAGGTGCGAGTCTTGAGTTTTGCTATTACTGCGAGTCTTGTAAATATCGCTTTTATTTAGTAATTTGCCCCGCTACAAGTCTCCATTTTATGATTAAGACAGCCTGCGCCATCTTTCGGAGGGAGTGGGGACGTCAAAGAGCCACAAAAGTTGATATTAAGCAGTCCCTAAAACATGTAAACGTTCACTTCAGTTAGCGGGTTAGTTAATGCCTACGCTTTCCGCTAGATGGTGCTGACTTACTGCTGAATAGCTTTGGTTCCGTAAAACCTTCACTGATTAGTACTACGTAAATGAAATAAGTACAACACTCTTATATTTCACTTTCACTCTATATTCAAGGATTCAGATGGTGATGGATGATGGTCTATTTAAAAGGTTTCTAGCCTGGAGGAATCTAACCCTCCGCTGGCGTGCCCCAAGGCTCCGTCCTCTCCCCCCTTCTGTACCTTTTGTATACGGCGGACATGCCGCCGCCGTCACCCCCCGTCCACCTTCACCAGTTTCCCGATGACACGCCTTCCTTGCCCTTGCCATCACTCTGCAGCGCTCCCAACACCTTCTCTAGTCCTATCTTAACCAGTTCACCGCTTGGTGCAACCAGTGGTTGCTCAAGGTCAATCCCTCCAAAACCCAGGCGATCATTGTAGGCAAAATCACCCCTTCCCTCCGCCTCCTTGATTTCTATCTTGCCACCTATGGCCATCCTATCACCCTCACCCCCACCCTTAAGTACCTTGGCGTCACCCTCGACCGTCACCTCTCCTGGACCCCCCATCTCCGGACAATCCAAGCCAAGGCACGCTCCTGACTCCGTCTCCTCAAGCTCCTTTCCGGCCGTACATGGGGTCTGGACCCCTCCATCATACTCCACACCTCTAAATCCTTCATCCGCCCTATCCTTTGTTGCCAGCCGAAGTGGCCGTGCGGTTAAAGGCGCTGCAGTCTGGAACCGCAAGACCACTACGGTCGCAGGTTCGAATCCTGCCTCGGGCATGGATGTTTGTGATGTCCTTAGGTTAGTTAGGTTTAACTAGTTCTAAGTTCTAGGGGACTAATGACCTCAGCAGTTGATTCCCATAGTGCTCAGAGCCATTTGAACCATTTTTTATCCTTTGTTACGCCCATCCGGCCTGGATCTCCTCCCCCCCCCCCTTACCTTTTATCGATCTCTTCAAATCCTTGAAGGCCATGCTCTCCGCCTCACGTATCGCATCCGTCTCCCCTCCCCCCACGCGGATCCTGTACGATCTCATTCCGTTCCCCCATCTCCTCCTTTTCCTTGAAAGGATATGGATCCTGTACACTTCCCATAAACTCGATCCTCCTCACCCGCTTGTCTCGCCCATCCTCTCCAACCCCTGCCCGCTGCCCCGCCTGTATTCCCATGTCCCACCTGGTCTCCATAAACTCGATCCTCCTCACCCGCTTGTCTCGCCCATCCTCTCCAACCCCTGCCCGCTGCCCCGCCTGTATTCCCATGTCCCACCTGGTCTCCATCTCTCCACCCTCCTTACCCTCTCCCAAGGTGGCTTCCGCCAGCTCCCCCTCCCTGATGATGTCCTCCTCCCCTCCATCTACCCCTCCTATCAACTTTGATCCTCCCTCCACTTCCTGTGTCTTTTTCTTTTAGGCACCCTCCCTCCCTTCTCTCTCCTTTTCCCCCCATTCCCCTTCCTCCACCCCTCTACCCCCGGGCTTCCCCTCCCCCTTCCTTCCTCCCACCTCTCTCCCCTGCCGTGGCATCTCTGCTCTCCCCTCTCCCACCCCCTCTCCTCCTCTCTTGGCAGGTCCCCGGACTCGTACACGCTGAGTGGACTTTCACGCGCCGGAGATCATCGCCATCAGTGTCTCGCGTGTGTTCCTTCGTTTTGTGTTTAGTGTTCTTTCGCCGTCATGCCACCACTGTTCACGTGTGCCGTCGCAGTCATCCGTGTTATGTGCGCCGTGTCAACAAGTGTTAGTGTTTTTTTCTCGTCCAGCGTGAACGGCTTCATGTTTATTGTTTTTTTCGCATCTACATTTTTTACCCGCCGTTTTTATTGTATTATCTGTGTCACCTATTTGTCCTATTATTGTACCACTTAAGGCTGAAGAGCAGCGTAATATGCTGCTGACAGCCCGCCTTGTATGAGGTGATTAAAATTAGAATAAAGAAAAAAAAAAAAAAGAGGAATCTAAATAGTCCGCAAATGCCGATATGCACGCGCTCTACGTCCAGATTCGCAACTAACGGCACACAACACTTTCAAAAGTCCATACGTTAATATCTGCATACCGGTACCTCTGAATTCAGCCGTATCAGCAGATAATTTGAGTTTCTGTCGTCTATATGTCCGTAAAGTTCCAATCTAGCACTAAAGTCCTAAAATCCCCTTAATACTCCGTTGCTACCAATCAGAGATCGTACACTACATCACTTTTAATCTGCGTAATATTCTAACAGTTTATCGTGAATCTTAACACGATAAAGTCCAATCTAATTATCGACTCGCTGACTGGCACGGGTTCCCCGCCCTTTAACGAAACAATCAAGGAAAAAAGGATGCAAAAATGACGATCAGGCCTTTTTATAGGTTTTTCATCACAAGAGTTTAACGTCACTGCCTTCTCGATGACGGAGCTTCCGTGGCTTTGCTGTACTTGCTGACACTATAATTTTGATCTGCAATTACCGAACTCTGATTCTACACTATTTTCCCCTCTAAAAATTCTGTTCTTAATTTTAAATTATTCTTTCTATAGCTTTTATCACTGCAAACTGAACCGAGGTGTCACAAAGGACATCTATAGAAGAACTCAGGTTAGTGAAGTATTACAGAATCTCAGTATTCTACCTTATTGTGCCGCGCGGGATTAGCCGAACGGTCTCAGGCGCTGCAGTCATGCACTGTGCGGCTGATCCTGGCGGAGGCTCGAGTCCTCCCTCGGGCATGGGTATGTGTGTTTGTTCTTAGGATAATTTAGGTTAAGTAGTGTGTAAGCTTAGGGACTGATGACCTTAGCAGTTTAGTCCCATAAGATTTAACACAGACATCTACCTCATTGCAGCAGGACAGTCCTAGACCCTCGCATGTGTGCAATTTCACGAAAAATGGTAACAGTTATATGTTATTCGTGGTTTCATGGATGAGGGAATGGGAGAATGACTTAATGTGGAGAATGAATGTTGTATAGGGTAATGACTAAATTCGTTACATTCGCTGATTAGCTCAGTTAACCCTCGATCTGACAGGAATTCCACAATACCTTTTCTCTAACGTTCAGTTAAAACTACTTCCTCTTTGTACAGCCGAACCATTCCAGGAAACTAATGAGTTGTCGTCTCCATCTCCCTAGATCAGATTCTGGGTATGTAATTGTTCAGTGTGACGTCTGTATCGCAAGCCTTCTGAGAGTCCAAAACCAGGAACGCCTGAGATTATTTTATTACACACTGTATTTAGTAGAAATTCCAACGTAAGTGAGAACACTTCTGAACACTGCCTATGAAAAGAGACTCCCGGTTTAGATCACAGAGCTGACGCCGCTTAGTCCACAGCTGGCGCTGCGTCACTCCTCGGCAGGCCTATCGACGAGCACAGTCCGCGATTTGCAGCGTACGACGAACCTCCAGACGGCGACATCGCGACACGGCGCTGCGCGGCTGCGCTGACAAATGGTCTCGCAGAGTCGCCGAATACATTAGGCTGATGGATGGCCGCCATCTCCGCCGCACGTGCAAGGACGTGACACAGCGCTGTCTCGCGGCGCCACGCGGAACCAACGACCGCACTAGCAGCCGTGCTGCAAAACATGACAACTCGCGAGCGGAATAGCAACAATTCTCTTTGGGCGTGGGTCCAGGGCTGGAGGGTCACGACCTCCCAAAAAAACACCTTCGTAAAAGCATTTATTTATTTACGTGTACCAAATTTCAATTTTGTCAGCTATCATTATGGGAATAAGGTACTGTAACATGAAAACGAATGGAAAGAATTTTTAGAAATTGTTGACACAGGATGCTTTTCAGCTGCTCGCTTGAGGAGCTTCTAATGTGGGCAGACTTGAGGTCCTGTTGCCTGTAGGGTACGTCGCAGTCAGGAAGAGTCACATACAGACTACCCTCCCTGCTGCAGACCAGAGCCATATTAATGCGCAGGCTATTTAGGCTAGGCCTGTGTGCCCGCACCACAAAAGTTTGAAAAAAAAAGTCTTTCTTTTAATATTCCGAGATGGGGTCCTCTTATAAACGTAAAAGAGGTATACCTAATTGGTTAGTTAGTTACATGGCATATACATTATTTGAATGATTCTGTTATCGAAATGATGTGACACGAGTAAGTTAACATGACATGTACATATGGTTAGTGTTAATATTAACGACTTTTTTTTAGTCCTACTCATGCAACTACACTTAAAATGTAGGTTGTTTTTTTTTTTTTTACTGGCTACCAGTTTTTAAATGAGGAAATGGCAACATGAATATGGAACAAGCTTTGTAGTAGATAACTTCCTATAAGACAAATGACAGTTTTTCTGGCGGTTACATAACGATTGTGATGCCTTACTATTTAACACGAATATGGAGACATACCATTTGTGACTGCACATGCCCCGACAGAAGTGTGTGAACAAAAGAAAAAAGACGTTTCATGGGGAACTGGCAAGCGTAGTTAAGGGAGTGAGTAACGTAAATCTAAAAATTATACTTGCAGATTTTAATGTTAAAGTGGCACAAGAGAGTATAGACCAAATGACCATTGGGAAAGAGAGCTCAAGTGAGAAATTAAATGATAATGTGTTACCATTGGTCAGTTTTGCTCAATATCTGATGATCACCTCAACATTTCTCCATAAGAAGATTCATAAAGGGACTCGGAAATCACCAGATTAGAAAACTATGAACCAAAGTGACTACCTGTCAATAGACATGAAGCTTAAAGTCATATAGAGAAACAGATAGGGATACAGATCACTTTATAGAAGCTAGAAAGGTGAAACTACAAATGAACAACAGCAACACTATATTTAATGTAGGCAAACTGTATCAGACTGAGATAGCTCGTAGATGCCATGTTGGTGGGAGGAATAATTTTGATCATGGACTGTGTGGCTGGTCCCGGCGGAGGTTCGAATCCTCCTTTGGGCATGGGTGTGTGTGTTTGTCCTTAGGATAATTTAGGTTAAGTAGTGTGTAAGCTTAGTGACTGATGACCTCAGCAGTTAAGTCCCATAAAAAAATAATAATTTCAGACACTTATTTCAAAGGAACAGAACAGGGAGGATGTGGAGGCTGGTACGATGTGGACCAGAATAAAGGAAGGGGTGACAGATGCAGTAAAGAAGATGATAAGTGAAAAGAAAAAGAAGAAAACAAATTGGTTTAATGAAACATGCGAGGAAGCAGTAAAAGCAAGAAGAAAAGCAATAGAAAGATGGATAAACAACATAAAACAATGAAAATAACCATAGAGAATACACGAAAATGAAGCGAGAGACAACAAGAATAAACAGGACAGAAAAGAAATATTACGCGACTTTTGCGGTGGGAGAAATTAAGGAGGTAGGTCACAGGAACAACAGCAGCCAAATACAAAAAGTAGATCAATAAATAAATCGAGTGTAAAGCGGAAGTAGAGAAATGTCTTTAGTCATTAATGACAAATATGGGAAGATGATAGTTGACAAAGAAATTAAACTGCGAAAATGGACAGAATACTTCCTAGTTTACTAGATGTGGAAGACGCAGAAGAGATGTTTTGGCAAACAGAACAAGGAAAGAATTACGACACAACTGAAAAGGATGTGAGAAAGGCAATAAATAGTCTAAAAAGGAGTACGGCAGCAGGAGAAGAGGAAATAACGTCAGAGATGATCGAGGAGGGTGAGCTAGGTGTTGGAGAGTGGTAGGTCTAGGCCATCAAACAAACACTATTCGCATAACCACAATTTTATTAAAACAAACCAGCACTTCCGCCCATAAGTAACAAAATACAAAAGACTGCCCAAAGTTTTGAATGACAGTTATAAACGTCAGCAGATGTCCAATTAGCTTCCTTTTACAATCAACCGAGTGCGGGTAGGCCTCAGACCCGGTATCAGTTCACACTACCGATTGGGCCGTTCTACAGGATCTGGCCAAATAGCGCGGTCACTGGTACTTCTAAGGCATATAAGTAGAATACATTTAACAAACACACAATAACCAATTCACAAAAGAGAGCAGCTCATCAAAGTTCCCCAAATTACACACTGCCTTTCCTGCGCCCAAAAATATATTTAAAATAATCGTTACAGTAGTAACAAATAATCTAAACCCCACTAATAAGAATAAATTACATCAATAGTGCTTCTATCTGATGACAACTGCAATTAAGTCTTCACATATTAAACCAACAACAACAAGACCTTGTAAAACTAGAACGAGTGTTGAAACTTGCAAGGAACAGTACTGATGACAGAAGCCTAATCAAATAGAACTAAGCAAAGGGACAGTATCGACTAGGACGATCTACAATATTCTCATTGAAAACACTTAAACCTGATGTACTCAGTAAGCAAGCTCCGACCAGCTGGGCCACTCAAATCTATTCTCCCTGGCCATCCATCTCGGTACTCAAACGAACAAATGAGCAATTGAAACCTGCGGCAAAAACAATTAATTCTGACCAATGATAGCAAGAATAAATTAACAGGTGGAAGAAATTTAGCACGAAACAATAAATAATCTACTCTTTTCAAGTCTGTCGGAACCATTGAGAAATACCAAATAATAATAAAAAAACGTCCTCACCAAGTTAAGTTCTTTTTGATTGAACAGGGGCTGTCCCAAGGGGCAACCAGTGGACACATCTCCCTTTCGCCATTGCAGGTGAGACCAACGATTCTTCCGCCCGACATGCAATTGCCCACTTAGCCTCCTGTCCGCACGCTCGTATGGGACCCAACGCCGATATCGTGCTGTCAACCAGGCACTGCTCTGGAGGTGCCCACACAGCTCGTACACTCGGAGAAGAGTCAGCGCTCTTGTCGCCAGATGGAACTTTCCTTCTCGACCGCCAGACAGAACCTCCACTGTGCGAGCCCAGTACACCTGGAAAAGGCTTAGAAGGCGTCGCGCACGCCCTCTTGGGCGTAGAACGCAAAACCATCGCTGAGTTACAGTCAAAGAGCGTAACCACGTGCAATATCTGAAAGTTCAGACATGGCTGAGAGAGAGATGAGGGCGTCATTAAAGAGCTGACTAATCAAAATGACACGGAAGAAGTAAGAGATACCATAGAATCGAAGCTACCTGTCGTTTTACCAGTCCGCAAGAAGAAAAACAAAAGATACTGTAATAACTATAGAGGAAACACACCGCTGCATACGAGCTGCAAGGTTTTATCATTGGTAGTACTGGAAAATCTTAAGCCTTACTCTGAGGAAACAGTAGGGAATTACCAGACAGGTTCAGGTCAGGCAAATCTACAGTTGAGCATATATTTACTGTGATGCAGGTATGGGAAAATTATTGGGAATTTAACAAACCAACATTCACCACATACGACAGTATCCAAAGAATAGTCTCTACAACAGCCTTAGGGATTCTGAAAACTTAACGAACCTAGTAAAAGTCTGTACAACAGGGACGAAAGCTAAGGTAAGATGTCAACGAAGACTATCAAGGGAAGTGGATGTACAGACTGCGGTACGACGAGGTGTTACATTACGCAATAATATGAATGGAAATATGCAAACTCTAGCACATGCAGATGATATGACAGCTCTATCAGAGTCAGGAGAAGAAGAGATAAAAACTGTTGAGGACGTGAACAGTAGTGCAGGGAAGTTGCACTTAAAAATGAACCCAGAAAAGAGAGAAGTGATGGAACAGTGTAGAAGGAGAAACCACAATATGCCTAGGGATTTCGACGTTGGGAGATGAAGCTGGAGATAGTTAAGATCATCAAATACTTGGAAGCATACTTCAACTAAAGGAGTAATGTCCAGCTAGTAGTAAACCAATGAATTATCAATGTTTTCAAACTATGTAACAGCCTAAAACTAACTGTGGAACCAAACGTAACCGCAACAAGTTAAAATAAAAGTATATAACACAATGACTGCCATAGTGCGGTTATATTGCAAAGAAACGCTGAGTGCCACCTAGAGTTATTAAAAGAAAGACTGATGGCGTTTGAGAGACACGTCATGAGAAAGATTTTGGAGCCCAGAAAGGAAGAAACAAGGTCGAGGAGACTAAGAAGTAAAGAAATATACACTGTGATGAATCAGCATAATATTGTACAAAAAGCAAAGATTAAACGATTAAAATGGGCTGGATGCTGCAAGGACGACAATGATATTCCCAAAGTAGTGTTGGCAGGCAGGCCAGAGGGAAAGCGTCCTCAGGAAAGAATAGGAATAACATGGAAGGATGAATTATTGAAAGACCCGCAACAACAAGTAAGCTGGGTAGAAGCTGCCTAGGTTACGATATGCAGGAGGTAGTCCGTAAGGCTGATGCATGACTGCAAGGGCCCATATCGCCGGTTAAGTAAATAAGTAACAATTTTTAAATTCAAGTTTATCCATGGTTGTTTGGTTGCTTTGTTATTTAAGGGAACTAAACTGCTAAGGTCGTCGGGGCCAAAGTTCATCCATGGAATAGGAGTTATCCAAAAGAAGTAGTTTGAGGTCAGATGTAAAACATTCTTTGCATACCCTCAGACATTTTATGATATTGGGAAAATGATCAAAAACTTTTTGGTACCTATTGGACTCCTTTCTGAGTTACTGACAGCGCTAATAATGGGTAATAAACGTCATGTTTTCCTCTAGAGTTGTAGGTATAGACATCAGTGTTCTCAAATTGCGATGGATTACTTATGACGACTCTCATTACCGAAAATAAGTACTGTGGTAATGGAGTTAAAATGTCTAATGAAGAGCCTAAATGACCACTGATGAGTATGACAAATTATTCGTACTGCTTGATTTTGTGCGGTCAATTCTTTTTTCTAAGTGATGAGCTATTCCAGAAAATTATTTCTTAAGACATTACTGATTGGAAATACGCAAAATACACTCCTGGAAATGGAAAAAAGAACACATTGACACCGGTGTGTCAGACCCACCATACTTGCTCCGGACACTGCGAGAGGGCTGTACAAGCAATGATCACACGCACGGCACAGCGGACACACCAGGAACCGCGGTGTTGGCCGTCGAATGGCGCTAGCTGCGCAGCATTTGTGCACTGCCGCCGTCAGTGTCAGCCAGTTTGCCGTGGCATACGGAGCTCCATCGCAGTCTTTAACACTGGTAGCATGCCGCGACAGTGTGGACGTGAACCGTATGTGCAGTTGACGGACTTTGAGCGAGGGCGTATAGTGGGCATGCGGGATGCCGGGTGGACGTACTGCCGAATTGCTCAACACGTGGGACTTGAGGTCTCCACAGTACATCGATGTTGTCGCCAGTGGTCGGCGGAAGGTGCACGTGCCCGTCGACCTGGGACCGGACCGCAGCGACGCACGGATGCACGCCAAGACCGTAGGATCCTACGCAGTGCCGTAGGGGACCGCACCGCCACTTCCCAGCAAATTAGGGACACTGTTGCTCCTGGGGTATCGGCGAGGACCATTCGCAACTGTCTCCATGGAGCTGGGCTACGATCCCGCACACCGTTAGGCCGTCTTCCGCTCACGCCCCAACATCGTGCAGCCCGCCTCCAGTGGTGTCGCGACAGGCGTGAATGGAGGGACGAATGGAGACGTGTCGTCTTCAGCGATGAGAGTCGCTTCTGCCTTGGTGCCAATGATGGTCGTATGCGTGTTTGGCGCCGTGCAGGTGAGTGCCACAATCAGGACTGCATACGACCGAGGCACACAGGGCCAACACCCGGCATCATGGTGTGGGGAGCGATCTCCTACACTGGCCGTACACCACTGGTGTTCGTCGAGGGGACACTGAATAGTGCACGGTACATCCAAACCGTCATCGAACCCATCGTTCTACCATTCCTAGACCGGCAAGGGAACTTGCTGTTCCAACAGGACAATGCACGTCCGCATGTATCCCGTGCCACCCAACGTGCTCTAGAAGGTGTAAGTCAACTACCCTGGCCAGCAAGATCTCCGGATCTGTCCCCCATTGAGCATGTTTGGGACTGGATGAAGCGTCGTCTCACGCGGTCTGCACGTCCAGCACGAACGCTGGTCCAACTGAGGCGCCAGGTGGAAATGGCATGGCAAGCCGTTCCACAGGACTACATCCAGCATCTCTACGATCGTCTCCATGGGAGAATAGCAGCCTGCATTGCTGCGAAAGGTGGATATACACTGTACTAGTGCCGACATTGTGCATGCTCTGTTGCCTGTGTCTATGTGCCTGTGGTTCTGTCAGTGTGATGATGTGATGTATCTGACCCCAGGAATGTGTCAATAAAGTTTCCCCTTCCTGGGACAATGAATTCACGGTGTTCTTATTTCAATTTCCAGGAGTGTATGTCAGGAGGCTGATTCGTTTGTTGTCAGTGTAGTGACTTGGCAAGACAGCCAAGCCACTCGGAGGTAGCCGAAAGGCACTCGTTTAAGCTCACGCTGACTGGCGTGAGGTCTGGAACAGGACAATGTCTTGAGAATTGCAAATAAAGTACGAAGATCTTGGAATACTTAACTTTAATCCATAATTGGAGAACATCGCTCTTGATGATACATTATTTATAATATCAATATAAACTGGTAATGGCGCCTTGCTAGGTCGTAGCAAATGACGTAGCTGAAGGCTATGCTAACTATCGTCTCGGCAAATGAGAGCGTATTTGTCAGTGTAGCATCACTAGCAAAGTCGGCTGTACAACTGGGATGAGTGCTAGGAAGTCTCTCTAGACCTGCCGTGTGGCGGCGCTCGGTCTGCAATCACTGACAGTGGCGACACACGGGATGACGTATACTAACGGACCGCGGCCGATTTAAAGGCTACCACCTAGCAAGTGTGGTGTCTGGCGGTGACACCACATTCCTCCCCCGCAAATCGGCGAACGGTTGTGTTATAAGGCTTCCGCCCGCCGTGAGGAGGACCCCATGTTGACGTATGCGACGAGGTGGGAAGGCTAACAACAGGCGAGGCTGTGCCACCCGCACCCTGCCATTCAGTCCGAGGGGAGCTAGGAAACGCCTGAAAACCTAGTCCAGGGTGCACGCCAACATGCGGTGTATGTGCCCGTATAGAGACAGGAGGGGCCGAAGGGTCGACCTCCATCGGGTCGGGGCACCCGACGGGCGAAGATGCCATGTGGTCCGGAATGGGCAAGAGTTCCATGGCGGAGGACAACTGGTCACGGGAAGCGATCGGCGGCGCATGACCCAGGGAGGCGCCCGGCGGTTGCAGCGACGCGTCCACGGTTGGCGTCGCCGGCGGGAGAACAGGCGGCGGCGCGTCGCCATGGGGCAAAATGGAAGGCAGCGTCGGTAACACCTGGGGATGAGGCGAGCCAGTAGATGGGTCCCCAGGGCGCTGACCGGACGGCACCGTCGCTGAAAGCAGACGGGGAGCGGCAGAACCCGTGCGACGACAGAGGCGCAGCTGATTGAGATGCCGACGCACCTCACCAGAGGCCCCCAAAACCAGATACATAGCGCGGCCGAGGCAGCGGAGAATGCGCCCTGAGAGCCAACGCCGTGAACCTCGATAGTTGCGATAGTATACAACGTCGCCTGGAGCAAAAGCAGGTGGCTGTCGCTGCACAGGAACCTGATGCGGCGGATGTAGCAAAGACATCACGGTTCGATGAGGACGACCGTGGAGCAACTCAGCCGACGAGCGACCATATCGGGGCTGAGAGCGATACGAGGACAAAAAGAGCAATAACGCGTCCTCCCGAGAATGCGACTCTTTTAATTTCAACATCTGTGACTTGAAAGTCCGGACCAATCGTTCAGCGGCACCGTTTGACTGAGGCAAAAACGGCGCGGATGTCAGATGTTGAATACCATTGGCCTTGCAGAATGACTGAAATTCTGCGGACATGAATTGTGGGCCATTGTCGGAAACAATAGTCTGTGGAAGAGCTTCAATGCAAAAGATAGCAGATAACGCTTGGATGGTGGCAGATGACGTCGTGGAAGACATCCGGACAACAAAAGGAAAATTACTGAATGAATCTATCACAACCAACCATCGAGCATTCCAGAATGGACCAGCAAAATCGATGTGTAAGCGTTGCCAAGGGGTAGTGGCTTTCGGCCATGCAAAGAATTTCCGCGGTGGTGCGGATTGTTGTTCGGCACACGCCATGCAAGAAGAGCACATATTCGTAATCGCAGCATCGATTCCGAACCAAGTACAGTGCTGACGAGCAAGTTGTTTCGTGCACACACATTTGTTATAGTAATTGATTTTTCCCAGCACACTCTGTAGCTGCTTCAAATTCTGCGGCGAAGGCAAGTCTTGTATGGCACGGAGGTGTTCTGGACTGGGATGTATGCCTTGGGCATTGATTACATGTCCCAGATAGGGTAAGTCACGAGCAAAAAACACACATTTGTCCTTCCCCACTTGAAGACCATTTTGTCGCAAGACCTGAAATAATGTTCGGAGATTGACTAAATTTTCTTCTTCCGTCTTTCCGGAGATCACAATATCGTCCAGATAGTTTGCTGCAGTAGGGACCGATGCACAAACAGTTTGTAAATATTGCTGAAACAATGCAGGGGCGGATGCACACCCGAATGGCAGTCTTTTGAATCGATACAAACCAAGATGCGTGTTAACCACCAAGACGCGCTGGGATTCGTTGTCCACTGGTATTTGCAAGTACGCATCTGCGAGGTCCAACTTCGAAAAATATTTACCCGGGCACAGTTTGTCAAAAAGATCTTCCGGGCGGGGTAAAGGAAAAGTTGCAATCACTAGTTGTGGATTCACCGTAGCCTTGAAGTCCACACAAAGTCTCAATTTTCCGGAAGGTTTTGGCAATACTACTAAGGGTGATGCCCAGAGAGAAGCCTGCACACGTTCAATTACACCTTGTGATTCCAAATCATGTAATGTTCTTGCGACCTCATCACGCAATGCGTGGGGAACATTGCGCGCTCTGAAAAATTTCGGTTGCGCGTTTACTTTCAGTTCCAAATGTGCTTTATAGTTCTTAGCGCAACCAAGGCCCGGTGCAAAAATGTCTGCAAATTCTTCACATAGACGAGAAACACTGGCTGAAGGCACAGTCTGGTTCACTGATAGAACCTGATTGACTATAGACAAGTTAAACAACTGAAATAAATCTAAACCAAACAAGTTCACTGCAGAAGAAGAACGAAGAACGTAAAATGACACAAATTTTTTTTGTCCCTTGTATGTTGCAAGAAGGCTGCACTGTCCTAACACAGGGATATTCTGACCGGAATAACTATTTAACTTAACAGTTGCGGCACTCAATGGAGGTGTGCCCAGTTGTTTGTACATATCTTTATTGATCAGTGAAACTGCAGCTCCGGTATCAAGCTGGAATGGGATCACATTGCCATTAATGACCAAATCTACAAAAAGTTTATTGTCCTGCTAACGACAAGAGCGACTGGCTCGTGCAACGTTAACTGACACTGGTACAGAATCACTTGCGACTTGACGGGATTTCCGTCGATGTCGACGCACACTACTTGTGGGACGAACACAGTCACTGTTAGAAAGAGTGGCACTGGGCAGAGTGGATTGAACTACATGAATGTCCATGGGCGAAGGTTCACGAGCCTGAGTATTATTGGTTCGATTCCGGCAGGAAGCAAAGGGCCTGGAATGGTTGGGAGTGTCCGATCTGAGCTTTTTCTGGCAAACACTCTGAACATGTCCTTTTTTATTACAGAAAAAGCAAATAGCTTGGCGTGACGGGCAATTGTCACGCGAATGTCTAGTTGCACACCGCGGACATGATTTGAGCACTGCATTTGCTTGCTTGCGTGGCACACGTAGCAGAGAGTTTGGCGGCAGCTGCGCGGATGGGCGCGAGGGCTGTTTACTGTTCTGTGCAGCGTGCCCGGCAGGCCGGTTAATGTGACACACATCTGGGGAAGGTTCAAATGATTCCTGAGCAAAGTCAAGTGTGTCCTGCCTATCCAATATGTCCATCACTTGTTGAAGGGAGGGATTGACTAGTTTCAAAATCTGTTCCCGTATACGAACATCAGAAACGTTCTGTGCAATTGCATCACATACCATAGTATCTGAATAAGGGAGGCCACATTCACACTCAAAAGTACAATCCCTTGTAAGGCCTTGCAAAGTGGCAACCCACTCCCGATTAGTGTGACCGGCCGTACGTTTTGTACGAAAGAACGTATACCTTTTGGCAACTAAATTGACTGAGTCTTTGAAATATGCATCTAATGCCGACAAAATTTCGTCGTAGAACAGAGTTGCTGCGTCGCGTCGAGGAAATAATTTCACTATTACTCGGTACGTCTGGACGCCTACACATGATAATAAGAAAGGCTGCCGCTCGTTACCTTGAATTCTGTAGGCGGCGAGATGGAATCCAAATTGGCGTGACCACTCCGTCCAGCTTTCCAGTGCTGCATCAAAAGGACGAAAAGTTGGGGCAACAGCATGTTGTGGCTGCGGGAGCAGTGGAGCGGCGGCTGCCGCATCGTTTGGCATTGCACGTTGACCCTGGACGAGCTGTCCAAGGGCATCCAATAAGGCCTGCGTCTGCTGATTCTGTAAGCGATAAAATTCGGACGTACATCTGGAGATTGTGGCAAAGCCATGACACAAGTAATTTAAGCAAGTATAAAGAACAAGACCGTTTTTACACTCGTCGCCAAACTGTAGTGACTTGGAAAGACAGCCAAGCCACTCGGAGGTAGCCAAAAGGCACGCGTTTAAGCTCACGCAGACTGGCGTGAGGTCTGGAACAGGACAATGTCTTGAGAATTGCAAATAAAGTACGAAGATCTTGGAATACTTAACTTTAATCCATAATTGGAGAACATCGCTCTTGATGATACATTATTTATAATATCAATATAAACTGGTAATGGCGCCTTGCTAGGTCGTAGCAAATGACGTAGCTGAAGGCTATGCTAACTATCGTCTCGGCAAATGAGAGCGTATTTGTCAGTGTAGCATCGCTAGCAAAGTCGGTTGTACAACTGGGACGAGTGCTAGGAAGTCTCTCTAGACCTGCCGTGTGGCGGCGCTCGGTCTGCAATCACTGACAGTGGCGACACGCGGGTCCGACGTATACTAACGGACCGCGGCCGATTTAAAGGCTACCACCTAGCAAGTGTGGTGTCTGGCGGTGACACCACAGTCAGGACAAGCAATCATACGAAGAACGAAAGAAGCTGAACTTAATTCTTTGAGAACTTCATTAATATACTACTACCAGTTAAAATTTTCGTCAGTATGAACACCCAAAAATGTAGAGTATTCTCCTGACTCCTCCTGATGAGCTACATCAGTTGCTGGTATGACTATTTGTTGTATAGAACTTAACATAGTGTGTTTCCTCAAAATTAAGGGATAGTCGATTTACACAGAACCACTTAATAATTCTTTGAAAAACATAATCAACAGGGTCTTCTGTTGCCTTATCTCTAATGAAACCAGTATTTTGTGTAAAAAGTACAATTTCTGCTTGATAAATGTTAAGTGGGAGGTCATTCAGTTATGTACGGAATAGGAATAAACCCAAAATTGAAAACTGCTGGGCTTCCTTCGTGATTTCTCCCCAGTCACTAAAATTTTCTCTCTTTTCAACACTGTTTGAGTTGTTCAGCACACCGTTTTGCATTCTGTTTATTACGTGTGACTCACACTAGTTGAGCATAAAGCCACGATTTCCATAAAACTTAAATTTTCCTAAATGAGTAATTCGATCCATGCAATCAAACGACTTGGAAAGACAAAAAAATACCAAATCGCGATATTTTATAATTTAAGGCTTGTAATATTTGATCAATGGCTTTATAAGCAGCATTCTAAATCGATCAGCTCTTCTGGAGTCCGAACTATGGTGTACTAAGTAAGTTGTTTTACTTAAACGTGAGACTACTCTTGAGTGCATTACTTTCTGGATTTTTTTTGGAGAAATGCATCAGTAAACTAGACAATAATTATTTAAGACTTTCTTGTCATCTTTGTTAGAAAGACGTTAGTAACATGATATTCCCTATGCCATTGTTGCATTACATATGCCAAAGGACATTGCTTTTTAAGTCAGCACAACTTTTCAGAATTCTGTTATAAATTTCTCCATATAAACTTTTGTTTTGTAAATATTATTGTCCTATTAATTTCTTTCAAGGAAGTTTTGTGGATTGCCAATTTTCATATACTCTATTGCTTCCTTGACTGAACCATTTAATCCTAATTTTCTGCAACGTTTAGAATGTAATTATTAAATATCTCGGAATTTGTGGAGTAGCGTCAGAACATTGTCATTTAGTTTAAATGTAATGGTATCTTGTACGCTGACTGGCTGCCCTGTCTGCCATTTCGCAATATCCCATTTAGTTTTATTCTTATTATCTCCACATTACCGGACATTTTCGTGACTTTCCTTGAAATCTGTACACTGGCACAGCTGAACTAATGTATACGTGAAACGACAGTCACGGTGAGCCGTGTGTACTTCCATCTTTCCACGGCTCATTCCTGAGCATCGTGTGGAGCCAATATTTTTGGTAATCGATAGTGTTTGGGCGCGATCGGGCTCTAGCATCTCGTTGCTGTCTTTTATTGCTTCGCTTCTATTTCGTTTTTCCGCGGTTGTTCAGGGTTGGTCTTTTATGAAGCTCTTTCGTTTGAACTCCTGCCCGTAGTGTACCCACTCCCGATTGCGAGGTCTGTAGGTTGCTAACACGACCGACTCACGTGTTTACTGCAGCAGACTGTTTGGCCTGTACTATTTATAGGCGAGCGCGGTCACGCTGGAAGAGGTTGTCACGCAGTGGCCTTCGTGTCTGCTCTGTTGACGTCGACATCCTGCCTTCCGCGTACGGGTGTTATCGAACCCGCACCTCTACACGTGGAGGAACGCCGGCCTGGTTGGGCCCCTCTGTCCGCTCTTCACTGGTTGTCCGCGGGAGGCGGATGGCAGTCTAATCATCACGACGAAGGCAAACAAACAGTAACCATCGTGGGGCGATGGAGCCGCCGTTCGGCGAGGGTTTGAGTCCGAGAGCAGTTCGGCTGGGCCGGTGTCTGCCGGGACGACTGGGGACGGCTCAGAATTGTGCACAGCAGTCCCGGACAAACGACGAAGTGCGCCGAGGGAAAAGAGAAAAGAAGTGTGAATGTTTCAAGTTGACAGTCCTTTGGGATTGAGTTCATCCAGTCGTCTTTCCCGCCTTGTGGCCACCTCCGTGACAATCCTCTGTTCTGCTCACTGGTGCAATTCTGACAGTGCACATTCCTCCATGCATCGTTGCTAACCGGTGTATTGGTGTATTTTGGTAGTTATTTGTGTACGTTTGCACTTCTATGTTTTGGTAGTTCATCTTCCCGCCCTGTGGTTGCAGAATTTCGGGTGGGGAGTTAGTTCCTTGTCTCCCAAGATCTAGTGCTCTATTATTAAGGTTAATTCTAGTTCTGTCTAGTGTTCTGTTAATCCCTGGGAATAGGTGTCCGCCATACTATTTGTGCTGTATTTGTTCTAAGTGAGTTGCACTGACAGAAGTTGGGGGTTCGTGTCCTGTCACGGAGCTGATAAGGGGTCACATTGGTTTCAGCATGTCGGTTGGAGGGTGTTACCTTAGAGATTTGTTAACATTGGCATGTCAGCGTTGCCTAGCGCTACCGAGACCTAACGAAGAACATTGTGCTGATTAGGAAATGTTGTTACACGTTCTTGTTTTCATTTCGATATCTGTATTTGTGAAGGCAACCGCATCAAGTCAGATCTGTTCTCAAGCTATGCTGGATCTTGCGCTCTTGGTATTTTTGGTTTTGTTTTGATCCCGACTATTTGGGTGTCAGGAATATGGAACTGTGTTGTTAATGTTTGGCTTGAACAGCGGATACGCGGCTAGTTTAGTACGTGTGTAGTGGCATGGCGTCGTAGTGAAGGCGTGGCCGCTAGATTGCTATTGCGTCTCCTCAAAGTGTGATTTCCACCTTACTAAACCCCCTTGTTAAAAGGGATGAAAAAAAAAACTTTAGAAATACCTTCTATTTGCATTAACTATCTTACCTGTCGCTTAAGTAAATATCTGCTCAGTGATTAAGCTAATGGGAGCACCTATCCTAAAAGCAACTAGCGCACTTCTGTTATGGTGGCCCTCGTGCCTATTTTGGTCCTAAAAATTGTATAAACAGGCTTACATGCTCCGTATCGAACTTCTGATGTTGTTTTTTGAGTGATTGTGGATTATTAAAATTCATTATAGTGCAAACGTTTGTATTTTACCAACCGTGTTTATAAGTTATTAATGTGATTGGCTGGAATGTAATATGTAAGTTTTAGGACCATAGGTTGTCCAGGTAGAAATTTGAAGCCATGCTGTGTTGTGAATTCATGTATTTATGTTTAATATTGCAATGAGAATTTAAATGTGGTAAACCCACGCTTTGTGATTAATAATTAAAGTTTTAAGAGTGTGTTCACTTATCGCTTACTTATGAGTTGTATTATTATTATTTTTAAAAAATTATATTATGCCTTTTTATTTCTTAAATTGAAGACTTTCCAATTCGAAAGTGGTGGCCCTCCCATTTTGGGCAATTGTAAGCATCGAAGCAGGATTTACGTAGTTGGTGTTGTGTATTGTATGTTATGAATAAATAATTTATGTGTTAAATCACGTCTGATATGTCAATTCCTTGGCCCCGTCCACACCTTGGTCATAGTATTTTATTATTAAATTATCAGACTACCGTTCGACACGGTACTGGAATGTGAATACTGTATGCGTTTCCGCATCATCTGTTAGCAGGTGTTTGGAATGTGACAGTAGCATGTCAGGGGCAACTTGT
Organism: Schistocerca nitens; assembly: GCF_023898315.1. Classification (NCBI taxonomy): domain Eukaryota; kingdom Metazoa; phylum Arthropoda; class Insecta; order Orthoptera; family Acrididae; genus Schistocerca; species Schistocerca nitens. The sequence goes on along the minus strand of NC_064620.1, from coordinate 167,965,840 downwards.
ACGCTAACTGAATAATGACTTGAGGCTGCAACTGGACGTATAGAACGGAGAAAAATATTTGATTTTACTAACACACAACTCGTCTATCATATAACAACTGTAATTCATCATATGAAAATAATTTTACAGTTCCCACTTTGATAATATGCTACTGCATCTAGCATTTTACTATATTTTATGTTATAACTCGCTTGAGGTTGTAATGCTGGACTGCTGTATGCTTAAAGCATGGTCACGTGATCATGAATTCTCTTCATGTTATGACTTTTAAAATTAGAACACAAATTGCCACTACTGATAAAATCGCGTTACATCGTAGGTCGGTTCGTGATGTCACTTACACCCGCAAGTTGGAGTCCTTAAAGCCCTCACGATACAGCCATGACATATGAGAAACATGAAAGGCAGATTCAAGGTAAATCTTGGCGTTCAGCATCAGTGAAGATGCGGGATGATTTTATTGTAGTGGAGGGAAAGCACGAGGAACCTGAAGACTAGTATGGTTATCTGCCGAGACAGTTCATTTGTCCTTAGAAATCTTCCTGCTTGATACAAGCAGATAACAGTATGTGTTGCAGTCCCATTGCACTATTAACAATACGCCTCTGGAAACGGTAAAATACCTAAACCACAAATACTTATCACCTGTATGATACATTTCGGGAAATGATTTCGATTTTCAAGTAGGATTTTTCAATGTGTTACACGCTGTCTACACCACATGCCAGAGTATTTATAACATTACGTTAATTTATAGAGTCATTTAGAAATTTAGTCATTCTTGTGTACTGATCGAGTATTTTGGGTGAAAATTAATATCTCTGGTTACACGGGAATACTGTAGGCTACGAGAATTTGATAGAAAGTAGACACATTCAAAATGATCGGTTAGTAATGCCATGTGATAGTGGTTGTAAGCTTACAAATATCTCCATGCATCAGGTTTTCCTTTTGTTTTACAATTGGAAAGGACTTTTACCCAGTTCGTGAAGAATTGTCTGTAATGAGGGAGTTCCATTGTGGCTCAAGTATCCACGTACACAGGAAATGAAAATGGAAAAAAAGGAGACACAATTTCTCACAGTACTACGAGGAACCATTAAAAAAGTTTATTATTTATTTCAGCTTTCGTAGATAACAATATCTGACAATACATCGTAATAACCAACGGGGGAGGTAGGGAGGTATCTGAGACAATCAGTGATCATAGTTTACACTTTTTTTTTAATGATTCCATCACAGTGGTCAACCTATCACCATGAAAAATCTCATTGCGTAACTGCCGACGTCAATGCGTCAGAATGCTCTTTATACCACAGTCAACTTAAAAATGTTTGCTGTACCGAAGAACTTTGCCAGTAGTTGTAGTCCACAAATAACGTTTAATTTCTGGACGTATCCTTGAGACTTACAAATATATGTAATTAAAAAAATCAGTGTGTTTAACACACCTTACTTCTACTCTGCTATTGGGTGCTTCAACTGGTGCCATCCTGACTACTTTATCATGTCTACTTCCGGCAGTCGATGTCTGGTATGCGAACACAGCTGCTGCCGGCATACGAGTGTTCCTGGTATTCCCCGGCTACTACATCGTTTTAACGGCCACACAGAGAGTTTCCTTTAGATCTCTCTCCGTTGCAGCAGCACGAACAGTTTTACCTGTTGCAACACTATTGGGATTCTCGTTGGTGGGAATGACCTGGTACAGTGTTTCAGGATGCAGCAATGTCTCCTCAGATATCAATTTATCAGTTGCGTTGCGGATGGACAGTTACGTGTGTGACTCTACAATTTTTAGTTAGTTTTTTAATAGTGTGCTCGTCTGTCCTATCCTCATCCTACCTCTAAAGGGAAATCGCTTACAGTGTGAATTTAGCGATATGCCATGGGTGTACGTACCTGATTTCTTCCCTTATTATTATTATTTTGCATGTATACTATAATCCTATAGTGTCAGAGGCTTCGAAGGCATTTATTTGTTTAACGTGGGATATGAGTGTGTTTGTAAAAATAATGCATTGTACTGGTTGCTTAAAGTGGGATGTCGACGTAATTTGTTTCACCATACTGTGTTAACTGGTCAGTCTCGTATTTGCATGCATGTGTTTGGAATACTGAGGGAAAATCGACAAAATTGTAAACAGTAATTCAGAGATGTGCTCTTACGTCAGTTTTCTTGCAGAACATTCAAGCAGGAGTGCATTTGTTGTTGAATAATGCATTCCAGAATTATTTAACCCAGGATATTAATCGATTTTGTTAAAATAATGCTCTGAGGCAATTATTAATCATTTAAAAATAACGTTTTTGCGTACATTTTGGATTGTAAACGAGGGTTATTTTGGGTAAAATTGGTCCAAAGAAAATGTAAACAGCCCTGACAGATGGATTGCTTATGCCATTGCTTTTTAACATACTAGCATCACTCATTAATAATACAGAGACAGGTTCCTCATAGCAATAATTTATTTTTTGTGGGGTGGTTATTGTTCAGTCTCGTTTTTATATGTGTGTCTTTAGAGAAACTCAACGAAAACTGTGGGGTCGTCCCCACTCGTCGCTAATAGGGTGCCTACGGGATGCAGTGTTCTCGTAATTCTGTACAATAATCCAACCAAATAACATTAGTAGTTTTATTTCTATCAAGCAATTGAGAATACTTAACTTTACAGATTTACAAGTAGTAGTCACAAACGAGGGGCAACCGGCTGTATAATTTAGAACTGTTCAGGCAAGTTGGTACTCATCACTGATAACTAACGTCTGCGATCCAGTGCCGATCTGCGAGGCCGAAACTAGCAGGTGCGTCGCTTATTCTTCTAGGTGTCGGTCTTGGCGCAGCGCGGTTCAATTCAGCGCACCATTGGCCGCCGTTCCCTCACCGCCTTCTCTGCTCTTGCGTTCCGCGTCTTCGTTCCAGCGCTTGTTGTTACGTCGGAACAAAAACTGTAAACAGCAATGGTATATGTGTTGCCTATGCCACTGTATTTAACAAATTACACCATCACAAATTAATAAAGCAGGCACATGTCCCTCATAGCAATAGTTTATCTGATGCACAGTCTCGTACTTAGTGTGTGTACTTGTTGGAAAATCGGTTAGAATTGCAATGGGTGGTGGAGTGCTTGCAGAAAATGGCCAACGCTTTGCTGTTAACTCTGGTAATTAAGATACAAAACTTGAAGGTGTCAATTTTTTACCATTAACTGTGGTTATATTGTTTACCACTTTTAGTAGGATAATACCTTGTCACATAATTCGCCTAAGGTACTAATATTTCCTTCCATTTTGCAGCATGTGGCACGATGTCATAAAATTAAATTAATTCAGACACACATTGTAATGTCTGAGTGTCTTACCTCGAAAATTATGTTATTTTTTAAGTAGCACGACTTAACTGCTGTCTGTCCTCTCACTATAGTCTACATACCTCGAATGATACCTAGCGAGGCGGCGCAGTTCGCAGTTGCTAGGACATTGGATTCGTATTCGGGAGGACGGCGGTTCAAACCTGATTTGGGTTTTCCGTGATTTCCCAAAGTCGCTTCTGGTAAATGCTGGGATAATTCCTTTGAAAGAGCACAGTCGACTTGCTTCTCCATCCTTCCTTAATCCGATCGAACCGTGACTTCACTGTTTGGTCCTCTCCCACAAATCAACCAACCAACCTCGAATGATGAGTTACTATAGTAATAAAAAACGGAAGTGGACGTGGAAGTTTGAGTCTTAATGGCCTAGAGAGAAAGTTGGGGAGGAGAGGAGGGCTTCCTGCTAAGATTCATGGGTTGGGGTATAAGGTTACATCACACGTCGAATTGCCTCAGACTCTTGGGCAGATCAGGTTTTTCCAGAATGAGCTTGGAGATAACAAACACATTTGCTCAGATATAATATGAAAGCAGAAGTGATCTAGAGATAAGATCGTTATTTTGGGCAGAACCCGTCCTGCAACACTACTGCAATGATCACTTTAGTTTATTAATTTGGTGACAGTGTTATGAATATTTTAAATGTCATACAAAGTAATGAAAACGACAGACCACTTTTACCGCAGGTATAGTTTTTAACAAAACCTCGATTTATTTTACGCAGCAATAATGAATCAATTAGCAACGAATACTACCAACGATATGGTACGGAACAATAACTTCCACAATGTAATGTTCTTTACGTTGAGGGTAGTGACGAAATGCTGCGATCAGACGACTGCAGCTTGTCTACTTGTACAGGGGTACACTGACTCTCTGAAAAATATCACCTTTGAAGCACATACTTTGAGTTCCGCATACTGCTGCGTTTTTATGACAACTGTGGCTGCGACTGTGGAAGCATAAGGATGGGTTATGTTTCTAAATACATTTGCTAAGGACTACTGTTTATTAACAGCAATTTCTTTACATCACATATTACAAAATGTGTTCCTATTTGCAGTACGTGATGTACAAGACTACATAATACGCAGATTTTCGACGTGTGTGGTCGAAGAAGACTCTGTTCCCTCGTAGCATAGCTTTCAAATGTGAGACACATATCACTGACGTAATTTTAAGCAATGTAACAGCTATTATAATACGTAAAGTGTAACGATGTTAACTGAATGGCTTTACTTAATTGAATTGTTATTACAGGTATTTGAAAATAGCCACCGGCCGATAGTGGCGAATAATGTAATTTTATACAGCATGCAATAAATATCATCACATATGAACAATTTGGCAGCTTATGGTGGATATTTAAACTTGTTTTATCATTCAGAGAATACGTGGAGATTGTGGACTCATACATGAAGAAACTATTGAGACAGTTTAGAGAACCGTTATTTGCAACCGTCTGCAGAGTGATACTAACCAACATGCATCACCCATAAGGACCGGTAAGACAAGAGAAGTGAAACTAGAGCTTATTCTGAAGATTACATAGAGTCGTTTCTCCGTCGCTCCATTTGCAAGTGAAACAGGAAAGGAAATGATTAGCAACGATATTAAGCATGTATGCTCCATGTATGCATGTAGGTGTAGATGTTACAGGAACTTGCAGACATACACTAAATGTATGGTGCACAATATAACGCCTAGACAATCAAACGAATGTGAAGAGCAGTTCTTTCAACACGAAAGAAATATTCCACCATGGATAGAGACTTGCAGGAAACTGGATCGTTCAAACTAAAGAGACCGAAGTTCTCAACAAAGAAATAATCACACCATGGAATTTTAGTGCCTGATATTGGGGGTGGGGGGGGGGGGGGCTAGGGGGGGGGGTCAGATAAGAAACGTGTATGAGCACCAGTGAAATTGACACTTAACCATGAAATTCACACTTCAGGGAATACTGTATGAAGAATACCGGTGGAGTGCGGACCGCAGCCGTACCACGAACAAAGTGTGCAAGCAAGGGGGCAAAATAATTCTGAACCAAGAGCTCAGATGTGTCAGCGAAGTTCGTTTTTAATCCGTATGCGGTGGCTGGTGGTCGTCAGTTTGAACAGTTGTTATGAGCTTACGTTGTTGCTATAAGATGTGAAATGTTTATGATAACAACGAAAAATTATTTTCATCTACCGCTAATAATTTCTAATCTCGAAATAGTTTAGGGCCCTCCTCTATCTGTGTAATTCTGGAACTAATGATTTGTATAACAGTAACTTTTATGTTATCATTATTTTCTTAGCAGATACGGTAGAGTACTAGCGAAGACAGCAAAGCTTCGCAATTTGCGAAATATGTATTGGAACTGGATATACGTCCTAATCTACTTCTCCTCCCTGTCTCTGTCCATCTCCATCTCTCCCTCTCCTTGTCCATCTATTCCTCCTTTCCTCTCTCTGTGTCCATCACTTACTCCCCTCTACTTTCTGCCCATCTCCTGCTGCGTCTCTCTCTTTCCATCTCCTTCCCCAACTGTATTTCCTGACCCCATTCTGTACACGTTCTCTTTTCCCCTCTCTATGAACTCGAGCATTGTTGATTGTTATTGCAAATTATTCTAATCATAGGCCGATAAACCATAAATACCAAACAAAACAGCACATAGTTGTGCATACATTTTTTGTTTACAAACAGATCATCAACATCGTCATCAGCGAGTTCTATCGCTTAATGAAGTGGTCTCTTTGAGTGATATCCCAGTAAGATCTTCCATTTCTTCCGATCCTGAGATTCCCGTTGCCAATTGAATCCTACTGTCTTCCTTATATCTCTGTCCCATCTGTCTGGTGGTCTTGCTTTATGTCTTTTTTTGGTAAATTGGGCTCCAGTCTAGGACTTGTTTAGACCATCTACCGTCTTTTGTTCGAGCAACATGACCAGCCCACTGCCATTTCAATGTATTCACTCTTTCCATTATGTCGGTGACCTTCGTTCTTTGTCTTATTTCAACTGCTCTCCTCCTGTCTTTTTTCGTGTAACCTGACATTGATCTTTCCATTCCTCGTTGGGCTACTGTTAGCTACCTAACAATGAATTCATTTAATGTCCATGTTTCGCAGCCATAAGTTATTACTGACAATATACATTGGTCAAAAATAGATTTCTTCAGCTGAACCGACATCTTAGATTTCAAAATTGAAGAGTGCCTCCCATAAGCTTGTCAGCCCCCAATTTAATTCGTCGTAACATTTCTGGTTTTAAATCTCATTTCATGTTTATCAGTTGATCCAGATAGGTATATTCTGTGACTCTTTGGAGTTGTGTACTTCCAACTGATATAATTCCCTCAAGTGTCCATTTATTGATCATTATCTTGGTTTTATCAAAGTTTATTTTTAGTCCAACTTCAGAGCACACTAATGCAAGTTAGTCAACTAATACTTGAAGTTCTTCTATATCGTTTGCAAATTGGACAATATCATCTGCAAACCTCAAGTTTTTCAGTCTTTTTCCGTGAACATGAATTCCATTTTCTACCCAATTCAATTTAAACATGGCTTTTTCTAAGACTACTGAATAGTTTGGGAGATATAGAATCATCTTGCTTTACATCCTTTCCAATGGAAAATCCATCAGTATATTCGGCAACGCTCACAAAGGTTGTGGAGGTTTTGCAAATGTTACGTAGGATTTTGATATAGCCCTGTTCTACTCCTTGTTCTTTTAGAGCAGCAAATATAGCTGGGTGACTGATCGAATCAAAGACCATATCAAAGTCTATAAAATCAAGGCAAAGGGGTAGATGATACTCATTTGTTATACTAATTATTTCCTGTAGGTGAAGATATGGTCAACTGCGCTAAATCCTGATCGGAAACTGGCTTGCTCAATGGGTTGAGCCTGATCAAGTGTAGTGCTCAGTCTGGTAGTCAAGATCCTAGTGAAAACTTTGTATAGTTCTTTATATTTTTGGTACTACCTTTCTTATATATTAGAATTATTTTGGCTTTATTCCAGTCTGTTGGGAATGTTCCACGGCGCAAACAACCTGAAAATATCTTAGCTAAATGCTTTATGGATTCCTCATCCATCAGATTCAGAAAATCGACTGGAAGGTCATCACTATTTGGAACAGTCCCTTTTTCCATATTGTCTATTGAGTGTTTGACTTCTGATGGGAGTATTTCTGTAATTTGGGAGATGGTAGCATCCAATTCGTCTAGGATCAAGTTACCATAATTGATTTTCCTGTGTAGGTTAGTATAGAAATTTCCAATATATTCAATTTTTTTCTTGTCTGTAATTGGGCCTTGATCTGTGGCTAATACTATTAGCTGATTCCTTCCAATCATAAGCATTCGCTTGGCTTTCTTTAAACTAGATTTATTCTCAAGACTGGCTTTTAGGGCGTCTTCTTCTTGCTTCTTGACGTCGTCTTTCACGCTATTTCTCAGAGCTTTGCACAGCTCTACATATTCTGTCTTATCTTTGTATGCATCAGCTTTCATTCTTCTTCCCTTGTCCATCAAACCTGTTGTTTTATTTGTCAGTTTCTTGGGTTGGTTTTGAGATTTAGATAAGCCACCCACTTCTTCAGCTATTGTAGTTAGTACCTTTGATACTTCTTCTGCTTAACGTTCTTTTAGTTTTTTCTGAATTCCTTCTTGAAATTCCTCTTTCCGTTCTTCAAGATCAATGACACATAAAATTTTATTTTTTCATTTAATTAGTTTTAATCTTTCATATTTTGTATTAAATTCAAATCAGATAATGACAAGGAATTTGACTAAGGTGGAGAAGCAGTTTGTATACTGGTGTAATATGCCCTGCTGACTATTTACAACTGGCAGTTCAAATGCCTTGCTAATTTAGTTAAAAGTGACTGCGAGAAAGGAAATAAAACCGCACATTTTCGCTCCAGTGCAAAGGACAGCATTTTGTTTCTTGCAGACGGTTTTAACAGAGAAACTGTAAATTTTATTTTTATTTATTGAGACTGTCCTCTAAACAAAGGTTTTTCTCCAACATAACAAATACCCAGGAATTATTATATCTGTTACATAAGATTTTAATTTATCTCCTCAGGAGTCCCTACATATGTTTCAATCTTGTATATCTTTTCCCTTTGCTCCAAGTCTTGTCATAGTTAATTGTACATTTTGAAGCCAGGTGGTCATAGGGCGTCCACTTTTCTTCTTTCCCTCTGGTTCCTATTCGAGGATCATTTTCGGAATTCCGGCTTCCTCCGTTTTTATTACGAGCCGGTACCATTATCACTTCCTTCTTTCCATCACATCATGTATTCTTTCTCTTACTTCCATTCTCTTTATTATTTCGTCGTTTCTTACTATCTACTTTCTAAAAATTCTTGCTGATCTTCTCCAGATATCAGTTTCTGTTACCTGCAGTTATTTAGGCTTTTCAGAGTTCAAGTCTCCACTCCATACATAGCTACACTCTCTAGTATCGATGTATATATGATTTTTTTTGGTTCGGTTTATTACATTTCTGCTCCATAAGACCGAGCAGACTTCCTTCCACTGCTAAACCTTTTATTAATTTCTACCTCTGATTTTCGCTCCATCTCCAAAATGGATCCCAAATAACAGAAAGTATTGACCTTCTAAATTGTATTTCCCTCTACGTATGTCATCTGGATCATTAGCGAGGTATTCTGTTTTCTGGTAATCAATCCCCAGCTCCTGCATTCCATTGCAAACTGGTTACACGTATAATTTGCATCCTCCCCATCTTGTGCTATTACTAATTAATCATCAGCAAATCTTTAATTTCTAGCCCCTTCCCATTGCATTTTCAAGACCATGTTTTAAGACTGATGACTATATAGATTTGAAATAAAGTTGGTGAGATGGGGCAGCCTTGTAACAGACCCTTGCTTGTTCTAAATTTCTGGGAAAGTGTACTGTCAATTTTCACGTGACATATGTTACCTTTGTATATTATTTGTATTATTTTAATTAAGTGCTATATGTATTGCTCTGCAAAGTAGTTTTCTCGGGACAGTATCATTTGCTTTTTCTAAATGAAAGGTAATCCTATGTTTTTTGCTTTTTCCCTGAAGTGTCTCTAAGAGCTGTCGTAATGTAAAAATATGGTCTACGCATGATCCATCAGCTGTGAAGTCCCATTGTTCTTCCTGTGTTTTAAAATTTGTTTCCAGCTTATTGTTAATTGTTTTCCCAAAAGTACTCATTAATGTGTTTATAACACAAATTCCTCGATAGGTCGAGCAGCTTTTTGCGATCCCCATTCTTAAATATAGTATAAATAGGCCAGCATCATTTTCTTGGGTATTGAATCTCCTTGTAACATTTTAATGAATAAACGTGCTACTAGTCCCACAATTTTGACACCACCATATTTTAAGAGCTCCTGATTGATACTGCCTGGTCCAGGTTATTTACCATTCATCCCTGTTCTTAATACCTACTCACCTCGCTTGGATCCCCTCTCCTTCCTGTTCGGTTTGTTCCACTATTCCTTCCTTCATATGCTGTTCCCTATGTTCATTTAACAATTTCCGGAAATTTTCTATCCATTCTTTCGGTGTTATCAATTGAAGATCGGTTTTGGCTTTCATCTCTTGTCGAAGTCCTTTTAATACCGAGCATGCTTCTTTCGCTTTACCAAATACTAGTTTACTACTGACATTGGCACACCGTTCCCCATGCTTCATTCTTTGCTGTCCTTATTTTTTTATCACTTCATTCTTCTTCTCCTTGTAGATTGTTCTAGCTATTTCCGATTTCTCATGTAACCACCGGTTGAAAGCATTCCTCTTTTCTTTAACTGCCACCTCAATTTCCTCCAACCACTATTCTGCTGTACAGCTGCCGTTGTTTCCCCTTATGTCCAGCACCCCTGTTGCTATACTTATAACACTGGATTTTATGTATTCATGTATTTCCTCTATACTTCCTTCAAATGATTCTTCCAATGGTTTCTTCATTCTAGCAGCAAAGAACTTTCTTACATTTTCATCTTGTAGGCTGTAGGTTTTGTGCTCTCTCAGCACTTTTCGATTTAATGTTGTTTGAATCATTCTTTGCTTCTTCCATGGCCAAAAACTCTTCAATTTTACTAAATAATGCTCCGATCCATACTGGGCTCCCCTATAAGATCAAACATCAGCTGACTTGATATTATTTCTCTGTCTTTGTCTGTCTAACGATAATATAATCTATTATAGACGAAGTTCTCTAGTTTTGACCAAGTATATTTATGAATATCCTTGCGTTTAAAAAAAAATTGTTGATAATTTTCAGATAAAACTGTTCACAAATTTCAATCAGTTGTTCTCTGTTGTCATTATATTCCGTCTATCCATGTTTTCCTTCGATCAGACATGATTTTCTTATTCCTACTCTTCTGTTCATATCCCCCATGATAATCAGTTTGTGGGGCGGCGGGTGGAATAATAGAATACCTGTTTTGTATTTATGCTGTTTGCCGTTCTCAACACTGGCTCTCTAACTACAATATTGGCAACCAGAAAGTGATTAGGAAAACGTGAAACCTGTAATTAGAATTCCTAGTGCCTACTTCATCTGAGAAATACATTTATAGCTGCAGCTTATAGCTCTGAGGAATTAGGAGATTGTCTAGGATTCATAATCAAAAACCATTCTCTCTAAAATGTTCACTATATTCTGAAAGTCACAGACCAAAATGACTCCACACAATCCAACTACCAGAGCAGTTCAGAGTCTAACGCGCTGATGCAACTACAGCTGTTCAAATTAAATGTTTACGTGAATGCTCGCCATAATTTGATGATAATATTCATCAAATGCCTCGCTAATAATGGTAGAATGTCTGTCCTGCGGCGGTACGTGAAAATACGACATACACAAACTAAAGATAGATCGTTAACGTCATCCCAAATTAACACTTCAATCGAAAACGATTTCATGGTTACGCGTATCCCGAGTAACTTATTACTGCATCCGAGGCTGTTTATATCAATGATACCGACGTGACGCGACTCCCGGCACAGGTGTTGCGCTAATCAGCGTCTGGAGAGAACTGGGGCCTACCTCTTCTCACGCAGGGTTCTTACATATAAAGCCGCGGTGCGGACGGCTAAGGGAACGCCTCATCAAATCTGCTCTCCCGACTAGCCGCTGGGCTAGTAATGCATCACTTTAAGTTATCGAATAAATCATTGCTTCCTTTGCTGATGGCCGATGAAGCTCTCAATTTAAATGTGCAATCAGCACACAGGTAAGTAATCATAATAAAAGTCTGACGTGGCTAAGTCAAATATTTTAAATTAAATTACACTACACACAGTAGACGAGCTCTGAACTTGCCCCTTGGAGATTCGCTATCGCTATAGTTTTATAGTTATTCAGTTGAAACTTCTCACATCTTTATGATTATAGCGGATCTCCCTTCTACTTAAATTTAAACATCCTAGCTTTATTTATTCGCCTACTTAATCTATCTTGCTTCCTTAATTTCTAAGACAAAAACCAGAAAATCATGAATTTCAACTAAAATTTTAATTTGTGAGATCCAGAATACTGTTTCTACTAAATTATTATGCAAAAGGAATCCAAATATAAATTTTTAAGTTTCTTGCTCTTTTCTGTTGCGCCAATGATTTTTACAGAAGAACATCCAAATTTCGAAAATGGTTAATGTTATTGAACTGATATTCAACACATATTGATTTAGTATTAGTCCTGACATGCTAGAAACGTTTCAGGTTATTTACTTGATTTTTAAAGTATTGTGCAACATTTATGATGTCAGAGCTAGTTACAGCGGACTGGCTGGCACACAATGGAAAGACTGATGTGAATTTTATAAGGCATGAGTAGGCTGCTTCCCTACATAACTCTCTACTTAATTTTTTTTGAATGTAAATGAAAAAAAAATTAATTACAAAAAGGGAAGCAAGAGTACATCTTAACTCCCTATGAAAATTAAAAATGTAATGTAATCATATAGAAATATTAAAAGAAAACTTATTACGTACTTCAATTATTTAAATTGCTGGCATGTTCACTGCCTCTTAAGCAACATTATCACTCAAAATTTAAGCAAAATCAATGAAATACTTTGGCATACATATTGCCTTAGACAGACAAACACATAAAAATATGTAAAATTATGAAAATCTTAAATCCATTAAATTGTCTGTAAATATTTTTACATACACAAATTCAAAGAAAATAACACAGTTATTCATGATACATAAACAGATAATTATATCTTAGCAGTCTTTTCTAAACCTGAAAGAACATTTCACAAATCATGGCAATTTCATTTTTACACACGTGGTTGTAGCCGCTTTGGCTGGCGTTCTACACTTCCATTCACAAGGGTAGAGGAGCGGAAGTTGCTATGATGTGCGTCCTTCACATTCACTCTAAATTATATGGGGAAAGGGGAGGGGTCACTGTGAGTTGTGTCCAAGTCACTCCACTCATTCACGCAGCTACCAGGCTGCCATTATCTGGTTTGTCCTGCAGAACAAACAAAAAGAGTGCCTCAGACTCTGTTCTCTTAATATCTAAGGGTGGGTCACAATGAAATGAGGATATATACATGTTATCTTTCAATATGTCACTGGAACAAAGTTAACAGAACTTTTTCAATTTTACTCTCGCGGTTACTTAACTGTCATAAAATCGGTAAACAAATGGCTCAAAACGCCGTTAGTCACGTACTAGAGAAAATTTATGCTCAAGGCATACAATCATAAATCCTATTTAATCTCAATTTATCACTTCTGTGCCGGAACACTGAACCAATGCTCGGTAATTCCTGACAAATCTGTATTTTATTTAGTTAACTGACTCATCTTCGATTACCTTATTCTTAGAGATAGTATGAGTATATTTGGGACAGTTCTGAGTGTTCAAAACACACTACGTTTAGTTGACTACTAAATCCACTTATTGGTCCTCTGCTGTTGTGTCAGTTCCACATCTGCAATTATGTACTTACTTCATCGAAGTGTATTTATGCTGAGCTATAAATAATGTTTCACGTCTGCCATTATGTTACTCAATTATGTTGCTAGTGTATGAACTTAAGTAATACTCACTCCATTAAAATTTAAAGCATAGGATAGCACATTTATTTCATATCTATAGTGTATTGCAGCTGATCAGTTTGCTCACGTTGCAATCCATTTCCACTTGATTGGATGCTGAAACCACAGGTAGTCTCTCTCGACCTACCACTAAAGTGCATTAAGTAATTATGGCCGAACGTAATGCTAAATTCCTTAAACCTATAGGACGCCATGAGCTGCTCTGTCTCATCTACCATAAGGGTACCTATAGTCGCATTCACGCCTCCAACTCATAACCTCAATACGTGTATGTGTGTCCTGTCACACACTACACCAAATCAAGGCCAGCTCCAACCTTATAAATATTTCAAGGACGTGTCCCTCACGTCTCAACCACAAACACTGTTCAATTCTATTACACTGCCATTCCTTGCTACACAAGGTGAGTTCATTCTTACAAATTATCTGCATATTTTTCATAACACTAAGCAATCTCTTTTACTATTAATTAGTTAGCTCTACAGCATACAATAGGTTTCACTGCCACTTCAGATCCTGCTTGTGCACGAATTTGTATATCTTCTTAAATTACTGTTGGAGGACCATTTCCAATAAAACAACAACTTTGTACTTATAATATTACCAGGGTTCTATACATACTTGTTACTCAAATACCTTTGTATCTTAATTACATCATACTTCTCTGTTGTTTAAGTCACTGTTAGGTTTGTCACATTAGGAATTTTCTTCACTAATCGGTGGATAGAATGGTTACAGAACTCACGGCTTGATAGTCATACCGGAAGATTTTAGTACTTGAGAGTTAGAGCCGAAATTTTGGTGGATAGGAAAGATGAAGAATGGGTGAGACCCGAAAAGGAAAGAAGATCTCACACAGCTGGGACTGCACAGCTGCCACACTGTGTAGAGGTTACAGAACAACCTTCTCCCTACAGAATTCATTCACTATCTATGAACTTCTTTAGGTCGATCACGTTCCTGAGACCGAATAGCTTTTTACTCTTAGGGTACTCTAGTCTATATGCATTGGCATGTGGTTTTCTATGATCCTGAAAGGTCCTTGGTATACGAGCATGAATTTCCTTGTTTCTGCATTTATTTTCTTTGATTTTTCCTTGGTTTTGACAAGGACTAACTGACCTATTTCAAAACTGGTGGGTACAGCTTTTGCGTCATGACGCTTCTTTCTTTCTAATGTTCTTTTCCTTATATTTGCTCTAGCCCTTAACTTCTTTTCGTCTGTGGATATTTGCGTTAGAATAGGGAATTCTACCATATCTTCAATCACAATGTGTGGTTCTTGGCCAAACATCAATTCGCAAGGCGCAAAACCAGTTGCATCATGCCTTAAGTTGTTAATTACATTCTCAAAATACTTCATGTGCTCTGCCCAACTTCAGTGTTTCCGAGCACAATAAGTCCTGCAAAGCCTGTTCAATTCTCTCATAATACGTTCACTCACATTTCCTTGGGGGAAATACGCAGATATTTTCAGATGTTTCACTCCGGCCTTATCCAGACATTTTTTAAATCCATCAGAAGTAAGTTGAGGCCCATTGTCTGACAGCAAATTCTTCGGAACGCCAACGTTCACGAAGAAATCTTTTTCCAACTTTTCTACCAACGCTTTTGCATTTGCTCTTTTAATTGGGTATAGCTTAACATATTTACTAAATCCATCCACAACAACAAAAACATGGGTGCACCCACCTCTCGAAGCAGGAAGAGGACCAGACAAACCACAAGCCAGTAATTCTAGGGTTTCAGTTGGCTCTACTGAATGCATATCCCCTTGCATTCTGGTGTTAGCAGTACGGACTTTCTGGCACATTACACAAGATGCTAGACGCTTGGCAACGCGGCGGTACATGTTGTCAAACACAACCTTCTCTTTTAATTTGGCAATGCACTTCTTTGCACCGTAGTGCCCTTACCTCAGGTGTACATAGTCGATTAGTAAGTCTACATGTTGTGAGGGAAAGCACAGCTTCCACTCTGAAACTCCTACATTTTTCCTTCTAAACAGAATACCTTTATGCAGACAAAAAAATGGTTCAAATGGCTCTGAGCACTATGGGACTCAACTGCTGAGGTCATTAGTCCCCTAGAACTTAGAACTAGTTAAACCTAACTAACCTAAGGACATCACAAACATCCACGCCCGAGGCAGGATTCGAACCTGCGACCGTAGTGGTCTTGCGGTTCCAGACTGCAGCGCCTTTAACCGCACGGCCACTTCGGCTGGCTTTATGCAGACAATAGTATTGCGAAACCTTAGGATAGTTCGCATTTCCTAAATAGCTCTTCAGTAATTTCAGCTGGCCATCTGCATTCTGCTCACGTCTCAAGTTCTTAATCACCCTCTTTAATGCACTTTCTTCCTTTACTTCGTGCAACGCAAACATTCGTACTTCACTTAGGTCAGTTGCTATAATTCCCGCGTCATCACATAGCTCCGCACTTCTAGATAACCCATCAGCTACCAGATTGTCTTTCCCTTGAATATATCTAACCTCAAGGTCAAACTGCTAGAGATACAATGACCATCTTACCAAACGAGCATTCCTCAACTTACAGGTCTTTAAAAAGGTCAACGCCTTATGGTCACTGTAAACAATTATCTTGTGACCTAATACACTCCTGGAAATTGAAATAAGAACACCGTGAATTCATTGTCCCAGGAAGGGGAAACTTTATTGACACATTCCTGGGGTCAGATACATCACATGCCGGCCGAAGTGGCCGTGCGGTTAAAGGCGCTGCAGTCTGGAACCGCAAGACCGCTACGGTCGCAGGTTCGAATCCTGCCTCGGGCATGGATGTTTGTGATGTCCTTAGGTTAGTTAGGTTTAACTAGTTCTAAGTTCTAGGGGACTAATGACCTCAGCAGTTGAGTCCCATAGTGCTAAGAGCCATTTGAACCATTAGATACATCACATGATCACACTGACAGAACCACAGGCACATAGACACAGGCAACAGAGCATGCACAATGTCGGCACTAGTACAGTGTATATCCACCTTTCGCAGCAATGCAGGCTGCTATTCTCCCATGGAGACGATCGTAGAGATGCTGGATGTAGTCCTGTGGAACGGCTTGCCATGCCATTTCCACCTGGCGCCTCAGTTGGACCAGCGTTCGTGCTGGACGTGCAGACCGCGTGAGACGACGCTTCATCCAGTCCCAAACATGCTCAATGGGGGACAGATCCGGAGATCTTGCTGGCCAGGGTAGTTGACTTACACCTTCTAGAGCACGTTGGGTGGCACGGGATACATGCGGACGTGCATTGTCCTGTTGGAACAGCAAGTTCCCTTGCCGGTCTAGGAATGGTAGAACGATGGGTTCGATGACGGTTTGGATGTACCGTGCACTATTCAGTGTCCCCTCGACGATCACCAGTGGTGTACGGCCAGTGTAGGAGATCGCTCCCCACACCATGGTGCCGGGTGTTGGCCCTGTGTGCCTCGGTCGTATGCAGTCCTGATTGTGGCGCTCACCTGTACGGCGCCAAACACGCATACGACCATCATTGGCACCAAGGCAGAAGCGACTCTCATCGCTGAAGACGACACGTCTCCATTCGTCCCTCCATTCACGCCTGTCGCGACACCACTGGAGGCGGGCTGCACGACGTTGGGGCATGAGCGGAAGACGGCCTAACGGTGTGCGGGACCGTAGCCCAGCTTCATGGAGACGGTTGCGAATGGTCCTCGCCGATACCCCAGGAGCAACAGTGTCCCTAATTTGCTGGGAAGTGGCGGTGCGGTCCCCTACGGCACTGCGTAGGATCCTACGGTCTTGGCGTGCATCCGTGCGTCGCTGCGGTCCGGTCCCAGGTCGACGGGCACGTGCACCTTCCGCCGACCATTGGCGACAACATCGATGTACTGTGGAGACCTCACGCCCCACGTGTTGAGCAATTCGGCGGTACGTCCACCCGGTCTCCCGCATGCCCACTATTCGCCCTCGCTCAAAGTCCGTCAACTGCACATACGGTTCACGTCCACGCTGTCGCGGCATGCTACCAGTGTTAAAGACTGCGATGGAGCTCCGTATGGCACGGCAAACTGGCTGACACTGACGGCGGCGGTGCACAAATGCTGCGCAGCTAGCGCCATTCGACGGCCAACACCGCGGTTCCTGGTGTGTCCGCTGTGCCGTGCGTGTGATCATTGCTTGTACAGCCCTCTCGCAGTGTCCGGAGCAAGTATGGTGGGTCTGACACACCGGTGTCAATGTGTTCCTTTTTCCATTTCCAGTAGTGTAGATACTGCTCAAATTTCTGTACCCCAAATACAATTGCCAATGCTTCCAGCTCTGAGATGCCATAATTTCTCTCTGCTGCCTGTAAAGATCGACTTGCGAAAGCTATAGTCTTGTGCACTTCTTGTTCGTTCTCTATTTCTACTTGGAATATCTCCATAGCTATACCATAGCCACTAGCATCAACAGACATACAGAATGGTTTTTCAAAATCAGGATGATGTAAACTAGGACTATTAGTTAAATATTGTTTGAGCACCTCGAACGCCTGTTGGCATTCTGCTGTCCACACCCAAGGAGTATTGTTTTTCAGCAGGAGGTGAAGACAGGGTGCATTAAAAGCCTGATCACTAACAAAACGCCTATAGAAGCCGAAAAGACAGAACATCGATCTCTACCGTTTCTTGTTTCTGGGAGCCTCAAATTTTTCACTGACTGCTAGCTTGCCTGGGTCAGGCAGAATACCTTTTCCACTTATCATATATCCCAAGAAACCTATTTCCTCTTTAACGCACTCCGTCTTTTCAATCTTTAGTTTCATGCCACCTCTCTCAATAGCCTCTAACACTTCCTCTAATAAAACAATGTGTTCTTCCCAGGTAGGAGTTGCTATTAACAGATCATCTACGTAGACTGTTATTTTATTACTTAAGGCTGGTCCTAAAACATGGCACATCACACGTACGAAGGCACAAACAGAGATATGTAACAAACTCCTTCGTACAAGAAAGCTGTGTACTTCCTTGAACTTTCCTGCCAGTGGCAAATTCCAATATCCACACGTGATGTCTATAGTAGTTAAGAATTTTACTCCCCGGAACTTTTGCAATAACTCGTCCATGTTCTGCGGTCTATCACTTTCCCTAACCACTATTTCATTCAACCAACGAGCGTCCAAGACCAATCTGACACTACCGTCTCTTTTTGGTACAACGACAAGAGGATTATTGTACTCACCGACCGCTTTTTCAATCACACCCCACTCTAGCATTCTCTGTATCTTCTTTCGAACTGCCTCCTTCCTAGCTACATGTATTTGGTATGGCTTCCTGAAAAACACTTGGCCAGGTTTCACCTTTAATTGACATTCATAACCTTTCACCACGCCAGGTCGATTTGAAAATACTTTATGATGCCTTTTTAAAACCTGTCTCAGTTCTTCCTTCTGATTAGCTGAAAATTTATCGATTTCCTGCAGCTTCTATTTTTCCTGCAGCTTCTATTTTGTCCAAAATAATTGCTTCTTCTTCTTCTGTGTTTAGCTTACTTTTACTAAGATTAACACCTTCGTCCCAATATCTCCTATTTTTCAGAACTCGTATAGGCAGCTCCAAAGTTTCATCATTAGTTACTACATGTTTATCAATGAAAGGTACCGTAAATACTCCGGTTATCGGCAAGACCAATTTTAACTGGCTTCTTTCAAAGTCAACAACACTCTGATATTTCGACAAGAAATCTATGCCAATTAAAACCTCAATACTGAGATTGTTTACAATTAAGCATGGGTGATCAATTAAATTACCATTAATATCAAAGGGCAGTGAAGCTTCTTGCTTTACCGTTTTTGACAACTTGCCAGTAGCACCAATTATTCTTAGTCCTGATACCCTCATTACTGTAAGCTTGTCTTTACCAGGTAATGCATCAAAGAAGGACTGAGATATCGCACTCACCTCACTTCCACTGTCTAAGAGACAACGTACATTGATACCCAACACATTCACTATTATTATAGGGGGGCTTGTTCTAGGTTGTACAGGTGGTTCCTTAAACTCATCCAATAGTTCCTTTTGGGTTTGTCTCCAACTAAAGTGATCGACATCTGTCTTCATTACATTTAGGTCAAAGTGTGTAGGGGTCTCCTGAACTACATTTTCAGCTGCCTTTTCCAGTAGGTCTATTAATTTCAAATCGAAACACCGCACGACTTCATTACATTTAGTTTGCTGAACATGACCCAAATTACTGTAGTCTGAGCGATTCTGCGCCTCCAGACCGGGCATAACACTAGTTACATCTAAACCACTTCCACTATTATCGTTGGGTTCCTTCTCAAGTGACAACTGGTCACAGCTACTGGGTTCATCGACCCCCAACAGGCTATCCTCTACATTCTCACTTACCTCCTGTCCTAAATCTATTAGTACAGTATCAACATCCTGCACAGGCACTTTAGATAAGAGCACATCATCCTCATCGTAAATATAAGCATGAATTTCTTCTGCTTCTTCACCTGACAATTCAGTATTTTGTAGCTCTTCCCTACCGTTACACTGCTGCGCCTTCTCTTTCTCTCCCCACTTAGAAAGCGTCTCTAACACGGTATCTATCAAATACTGTGAGTAGTTTAATATTTCTGCAGTATCATTGGATGCTACCGACCCATCATTCTAATCCTCAGTTTGAGTATTCTGATCTGTCATACTAATTACTGTAATTACTGGCTTAAAAAGAGCAACCGCCTGGTGAGCGCCAGTATCCTCATAGACGGGAACTAGTTTTCCAGCAACTGCCTACTACTGTTACCTTTATTTGCATTATAGTTAACTGGCACAGCATTGTTTCAACACTGTTGTTTACTTGCACATTTTTGTTAGGAACAAAATTACTATCATTTGGATGCCATTGTTGGTTCTGGTAATTATTTCTCCA
Source organism: Schistocerca nitens (assembly GCF_023898315.1). Classification (NCBI taxonomy): domain Eukaryota; kingdom Metazoa; phylum Arthropoda; class Insecta; order Orthoptera; family Acrididae; genus Schistocerca; species Schistocerca nitens. The sequence goes on along the minus strand of NC_064620.1, from coordinate 167,945,478 downwards.
ATTCCTACCTTTCTTAGGATGGCGGACACCTACTGTTCTGATGTTTACATTGCCATTCTGCTCATTCTTAAAATTACTACTAGTGTTATTAGCATTTCTGTTACTACGTGCTTGCTCCTCATTGGCAGCCACACGCTCTACACGTTCCAAATATTCAATGAAACGATCCAGATTGTCTCTAGGGGCAGATATAATTCTAGTTTGCAAATACCATGGCAGTTTGGCTTCAAGACCTAGTATTATCATTTCAGGTTTTAGCTTTTCGGTCAAATGTGACAAACGTGAGATCCATGACCTGGCAAACTCTTTAATAGATTCCTTGCCTGCATTGAAGCGCTTCCCACTCCAAAATTCTCTCAACACTTCATTTTGCTTATTGCTAGACCAATACCCTTTAATGAAAGCTGTTTTAAATTCCGCTAATGTTTTACACTTCAACATAACATCAGCTGACCAACACACGGCGTCACCCGCTAAATGGCTTCTAATAAATGAGATTTTCTCTCGTTCAGACCAGGTTGGTGGAATCATATCTTCAAAATCGTTCCAGAAATCTAGCGGGTGGATATTTTTATCTGGATCGAACCGCAAGAACTGCCGACACCCGATAAATGCGGCGTTTGCAGCTACAACTTGTTGCATACTACCATTACCAGAAGTTACTGAAGCTACTTTACTCTCAATGTTAGCAATGTTAGTACTAATATTTTCTACTCTCATTTCAACATTATCTACTCTTTGCACAATATGAGTAGTATCAGTTTTGATTGCGTCTACTTCTGCTTGACATATGTTTACTTTTATATTAACATCTTTAAACCTATCTGAGTACAGTTCAGAATCCGCCTCGAACTTTTCTGTTAACTTGTGCTCCAGCTTCGCATCTTCCATTTGGAAGTCTTTGCGAACCTCAGCAACTTCGGATTTTATTGTTTTATACATCTCAGATAATTGTTGAGCAACCTTTTTCTTAATATCGATGTGGTTGTAATCAATTTTATAATTTAAACTGTCCAGATCCTCTTTCAACTTATTGCAGCCAGTCTTGAAAGAAGTTTCTAATTCAGCTTTATTGGATTCTAATTTATTGTCCATTGCCTCAAACCGTTTATTAAAATTGGTTTGGCTGGCTCAATCCTGTTATTTACCTCAATTGTATCAGATTTTAACTCAGCTGTCATTCTAGCTAGCATTACTGGCTGACTTTTTTGCCTTACTGGCAGCTGTTGCTTGTAATATTACATTTAAATCAATAGCCCCAGTATCTTTGGGTTGCTCACTAGCTGGCTTTTTATCACACTCAGGTGACGAAAACCTAGTTCCAACACCAGAATCATCAAAACTAAATGAAACTTCTGATTGATCAGTCACATCTAACTTCTCCTTTTTAAACTCTACCATCTCTGATGACTGTTTCATTTTTAATTCATCAGAGAAACTATCATCCAATAACTTAACACTTTCTGATTTCTGCTTTACTACAGGGGTCTCTACTATTGAATCGTTGCCCTTTTTCACACTACTGTCAGGAGACACTAGTTCGGGTTTCAGTTTAACATTACTATTTTCGTGCATATTTACACTTGAACCGTTGTCTGGATTTACAGTTCCTTCAACAGACATAGGTCCAGATTTAGGTTTAACTTCTGTTTCTTTTTGCGGTTCCATGCCGACAGTCTTTTAGTGCAGGTTAGTAAAAGTTTTAACAGCTTTTCACTTAACTTAGTTCCTTCTGCACGACGTATGGGGTTGCCGGCGTGGCGTATCAGGATTACTGATGTGACGCGGCACGTTGAACTGCAGACGGTACGTCGACAACTGCTGTGTTGTGGGCGTAGCCCGCAACAGCAGACGCGGCTCCGGTCGCTCCGACGGATGACTACGGTGCGGCGAGACTGACCTCTCGATGCCAACAGCGCAGCTAGACTCACCGCCAGATGCGTTGTTAATTCAATTGCGTCGTCCGCATGCACACGTAACACTGTCTAACACTGTCCCATTGCTCAGTTGCGTGTCGCATTTCACTTCCGAATCCGAATATTTAAAAATCACTTTCACTTTTACTCAGTTTGTTTCCCAGCCGATGCACCATATTATGTGGGGTGGAGGGTGGAATAATAGAATACCTGTTTTGTATTTATGCTGTTTGCCGTTCTCAACACTGGCTCTCTAACTACAATATTGGCAACCAGAAAGTGCTTAGCAAAACGTGAAGCCTGTAACTAGAATTCCTAGTGCCCACTTCATCTGAGAAATACTAGCTACAGTTTATAGCTCTGGGGAATTAGGAGATTGTCTGGGATTCATAATCAAAAACCATTCTCTCTAAAATGTTCACTATATTCTGAAAGTCACAGACCAAAATGACTCCACACAATCCAACTACCAGAGCAGTTCAGAGTCTAACGCGCTGATGCAACTACAAATGTTCAAATTAAATGTTTAAGTGAATGCTCGCCATAATTTGATGATAATGTTCATCAAACGCCACGCTAATAATGGTAGAATGTCTGTCCTGCGGCGGTACGTGAAAATACGACATACGCAAACTAAAGATAGATCGTTAACGTCATCCCAAATTAACACTTCAATCGAAAACGATTTCATGGTTATGCGTATCCCGAGTAACTTATTACTGCATCCGAGGCTGTTTGTATCAACGATACCGACGTGACGCGACTCCCGGCACAGGTGTTGCGCTAATCAGCGTCTGGAGAGAACTGGGGCCTATCTCTTCTCGCGCAGCGTTCTTACATATAAAGCCTCGGTGCGGACGGCTAAGGGAACGCCTCATCAAATCTGCTCTCCCGACTAGCCGCTGCGCTAGTAATGCACCACTTTAAGTTATCGAATAAATCATTGCTTCCTTTTCTGATGGCTGATGGAGCTCTCAATTTAAATGTGCAATGAGCAAAGAGGTAAGTAATCATAAAAAAAGTCTGACATGGCTAAGTTAAATATTTCGGGCGAGATAATTAATTTAATTACTCTACACGCAGTAGACGAGCTCTGAACTTGCTCTTTAGAGATACGCTATCGCTATAGTTTTATAGTTATTCAGTTGAAACTTCTCTCATCTTTATGATTATAGCGGATCTCCCTTCTACTTAAATTTAAACATCCTAGCCTTATTTATTCGCCTACTTAATCTACCTTGTTTCCTTAATTTCTAAGACAAAAACCAGAAAATCATGAATTTCAACTAAAATTTTAATTTGTGAGATCTAGAATACTACTTCTACTAAATTATTATGCAAAAGGAATCTAAATATAAATTTTTAAGTTCCTAGCTCTTTTCTGTTGCGCCAATGATTTTTACAGAAAAACATCCAAATTTCGAAAATGTTTAAAGTTATTGAACTGATATTCAACACACATTGATTGAGTATTACTCCTGACATGCTAGACGCGTTTCAGGTTATTTACTTGATTTTTAAAGTATTGCGCAACATTTATGGTGTCAGAGCTAGTTACAGCGGACTGGCTGGCACACAATGGAAAGACTGATGTGAATTTTATAAGGCGTGAGTAGGCTGCTTCCCTACAAGTTCCTTCCTCCTTGTGACTTTTCTGTAGTCTCCCTAAGGATTCTCCAGAAAGTATCTTTCTTCTAGTCTCTTCCATCAGTTGTGGGTGTATACACACCAATAATTACAACTTCCCTGACAAACAGAGTCATTTCTACAGCTATAATACATTCATTAATAAACTTCGAATTTATGATTCTCTTTCCATGCTTTCTTAATTATAATGCAGACTCCTGCTTTGTCTCTTACCGCTTTGGAGACCACACTCCAGATATGTACATAATTACCAAGTTATTCTTCTGCTTTGGCTTTCCTCTTGGTCTCAGAGGGTACGACAACATCTATATTGAAACTGTCAAGATATGCTCGTAATGAATTCAGTTTTGTGGAGATAACTTGCACGTTCCAGCATCTAAACGTCATTTTCCTTTTTCTTCGCCAGATCTTAGTCCAAGATTCTAATTTTTCCAAGGGATATTATTAGGTTTTCTAGAATTTTAGCCGGCTGGTGTGGCTGAGCGGTTCTAGGCGCTTCAGCCTGGAACCGCGCGACCGCTACGGTCGCAGGTTCGAATCCTGCCTTGGGCATGGATGTGCGTGATGTCCTTAGGTTAGTTAGGTTTCAGTAGTTCTAAGTTCTAGGGGACTGATGACCTCAGATGTTAAGTCCCATAGTGCTCAGAGCCATTTGAACCATTTGAACCTAGAATTTTAATTTTTCCAAGTGAGTGAGAACTTGGCCCACTGCATAACCCCAAACCTTGGGGACATGGTAATTTATTCTCGAGGTTTTCTTCCTTTAGCCTTTGATAATCTAATATGACGCTATAAGGCTTTTTGGTCCACCTCAGGTATTTTATTTCCCCGATACCCACCATGTTTGGTGAGCATTCCTCTATCCACCACCCAGGGATGCGCCCGATGGGAGGCTGGCAACTCCACACATTTTTGTTTAAAAAAAATTAGTAACTTACATTCTTCTGAGTCAGGTAGTAAATGTTTATTAGAATGTCTTGTAAAAATTGAAGTACTTACACAGATACACACACACAAACACAAACACACACACATACACACACACACACACACATCTACACATTAAAAATATATACAGCCTATATACGTCCGAATGTTCAATGTCCATTAGAATATCTTGTAAGAATCTGAAGTAAACTGCTCAAGTATTTTCGAGATTTCTGGTACTGACATTGAACAACAACTTGTCTTTGTGTAGTGGTGTAGATCTGCAGATATTATTTCATTGAGCAATGTAATTCTCTCAACATTGAGGGAAGAAAGGAAGATTGGGTTTAACGTTCCGTCGACATCGAGGACATTAGAGACGGAGCACATGCTCGGATTGGTCAAGGATGGGGAGGGGATTCGTTGGTGCCCTTTCAATCGAACTATTCCGGCATTTGCGTGGAGCGATTTAGCGCAATCACGGAAAATCTAAATCCGAATGGCCGGACCCGGATTTGAACCGACATCCTCAGTGTGCTAACATTTGCACCAGTTCGGTCGGTGGCTCGGTTCTCTCAACATGCTGAACACGTTTCATGCTATATTGCTCCTTTTACTGGAGTGAAGCATTCTTATTTAACAATGTTTTTTCAGTCTCGTATATGGTTACTGCGCACCCGAAACGTCTGTGACGACGTCTTTGCAGATGGTCTCCGTGCGCATTTCCTCTCTTCCAGGAACTTCTAAAGAGATGAGAACTCTTTGCTCAAACGGTTGACTTCCAGAGAAAAACCGCCAGTGCGCTGGTTCTGAGAAGCTTTCCCAACACCACGTCTTCTCCTCGAGACCACATCGCGCCCTACATTTGTCTCTGACGCCGTTCTCCTGCAGAGGCGGCGGAGCACACGCTGTACAATGAATATAAATGCGTACCCGAGTTCGCTATTAGGGCCAGTCCACGCGTGAGATGGCTGCCTCTCCTTACCCACAAGCTAATATATTTTATGAAATCAATATGTAATACAGTTTTTATTATTACTGTCATGTTTGAAACATTCACGAGACTGCAAATGTTTCTGGGGCTCTTGAGCATATCTCTTTATGCAGTAGCACCTGAAGTAACTGCCGAGAGCCATAGAATTATTATTGTCATTATTACCAGCAACATGGCCGTGCTTCGCAAAGGAAGTTAATAAAGGCCTTTTATAGTTGCATATCTCAATTGCTAAAATCAGAAAATTTATAGGACCACTTTGTCAAAAAATTTGTTTTCCTCGCGGAAAAGTGAAATATATAAAAAACCTAGCGGAAGTAGAAAAGTAGTTCTATTACATTTTTAATACATAAAGCGAAATCAGTAAATCCGTATATCCTAGCCAAGTATATTCAATGTTAGTTTGTATGCATAGACATTAAATTCTGTCACTGGAGTAAACTTCTGGAAATACTTCTGTCACTGAGGTGAGCAAAAATAAGAAAATCGCTAACTGTTGATTCTTTGGTGTACTACGGATGAAATGCCATCTACTTGTTCTTTCGTGTGCTACGCCGTCACTAAGCTATACATCTGAACCACTAAGGTGAGCAAGATCTTAAAATTTAAAATTACTATATCCTTTTACTCTTTTCTTAATCCGATTTTGATGAAACAAAGCTTATATGTTGCCCCAAGCTACCCTTTTTACCTGTGAAAAACCCATGAAAATTTGTCCTGTACTTCTGGAGCGTTCTGAAACACAAACAGACTCACTCAGTGGTTTTAGAGGAAACGTTATTGAACGATATCCCTTTCTTTTCTTTCATGATTTGATACTGATGAAATAAAGCCTACACGTTGCCCCAAGCTACACTCAAGGTATCTGTGAAAACCCCTTGAAAATTAGTTTGCTAGTTTTTGAGATTAGTACAAAATTGTTAAGGCTGTTGTGGCCACTTGTTGAAAAACTGGCTATTGGCTTCTGTCTCGGGTTCTTTGACCGACGTTCGTCTGAGGATTTTACTGAAAGTAACATGTTCAAACAGACGGACATGACGATTTTACAATTACATTACTAGTACAGATATAGATTACAACATTAAATGCAGCAATTGCGGCCAATAGCCTGGATTTGGTATTTTCTCGTTAGTCTTTCAAAGGGTCTAAGACTGCTTGATATATCGGCGGACATTTCTTGCTGATCCCAGTATAGTAGATATTTTACCAGTGTAAATGTTTTTGGAATTATACTAAGAGCCTTTTGCACTTTTCCTAGTGTGCTAAGGGCTATTGGAACCACTTTCACTGGTTTACGTTACAGTCGCTGAAGATTAGTTTTCATACTCTCGTATCTGGCAGGTTTTTCAAGTTGTCTCTCATTGATTCTTGTGTCACCTCGGATGTCAGTAGTAGTGTGACAAACTTCGTATGAGAACATTTTGTTAGTGTGGGTTGCCTACAGCAGGGGCAGGAATGCACTCAGGGACAAACCTATTGTTGTTCTTTGATTGACAGGTCACTAACCTACTGCTCTCCTTTGATTGACAGGTCATTAACCTATTCTTCTCCTTTGATAACAGGTCCTTAACCTATTGTTCTTCTAAAAGGATCCTTCCTTTTGATTGACAGGCACTTAACCTATTATTCCCCCACCCCCTCCCACTCCCCTCTCCCTCAGGAAACCTCCAACCCACCCCCTCTCCCTTGCTGCTACAAGTACACTTTGTCTGAGTTATTGTAATAGCCCCTGTCACTCTTAACAGTTTGATTGACTACTTAATTAAATTGATGAATTAATTAATCCAACCCCCTCCCCTCCCCCTCCAACCCCCCTCTCCCCCAGAAAACGGCGGGAAGTTTAAATTCCAGCAGGACAATGCAACACACCACGGTTATCTCCACTAACCTAAGGAAATGGCAGAAAAATAGATCACTTGGACTACCTCCACTAACCTAAGTCGTCAAACCGCCACCTCTTCCTAGTAATTTGCAGTAAAATGACTCAGGGTGTGCTAGGCTGCTGGATAGGACGGATGTAAGTATTTTGCAGGCAGTCTTTATTTAGACAATTTAAGGCAGTAGTTCCATCCAGTGTGCCCTCATGAGGTCTGGAGTCCAGCTGACATAGTACACAATACTGCAACCAGAGGGCATTGTCGTCCCTTCTGTGAGGGAGGGGAAATAAGAGGAAAAATGGTTCAAATGTTCAAATGTTCCAAACTTAGTAAAGCTGACTGTTCCCAATGGTTCAAATGGCTCTGAGTACTGTGGGACTTAACATGTGATATCATCAGTCCCCTAGACTTAGAACAACTTAAACCTAAGGACATCACACACATTCATGCCCGAGGCAGGATTCGAACTTAGGACTGTAGCAGCAGTGCGGTTCTGGACTGAAACGCCTAGAGCCGCTCGGCCACAGCCATTGGCTGGGAATAGGAGGAAAAGGACTTAGTCTGTGCTGGGCTGCTGGAGAGAGGGAGGGGTGTACTTTATTTATTTTGGAACAATTTATTTAGGGATGGATTTCACATAGTTCATTTATTACACTGATTTAAAACACTCGCCTTGCCATGCTTGGGGTCACGATACATACACACCTGCAAACTACTCGTAAATTACCAAAATAATGCAATACAGTGATGTTCAGACACGAAAATAACTCGTAAATTACGGAAATAATCAAGTACACTGGTGTACAGGCACGCAAACAACTCGTAAATTACCGAAATAATGCAGTACACAGCAGTACACTGATGTGCAGACACGAAAACAACTCTTAAATTAATGCAATAACGCAGTATACAGCATACAGACCTGCAAACTGTTCGTAAATTACCTACATAATGCAGTACACTGATGTGCAGACACGCAGACAACTCGTAAATTATGAAAATATTGCATGTATAATATTCTGCAAACACGCTTGATAATTTTAAACTGTCAAAATAATGCAGTAAATAGTCTGCAGGCCTGCAAAATAATTGTAAATCACCGAAATAATGCAGTACACTGATGTACAGAGACGCAAACACCTCGTAAATTGTCAAAGTAATGCATGTATAAGGCTCTGCAAATACGCTTGCTACTCAACAACTGTCGAAATGATGCACTGCACAGCCAGCACACCTGTCCAAAAAAATAGTGAACAGACACGAAAACAACTCGTAAATTGTCAAAAGATAATGCATGTGTAATGCTATGCAAACACGCTCACAGCACTTACAATGCATGTGTACATGTTTACTGTTGCTGGCGTGATACCTCTCTACCTGAATAGTGATGTCACAGGTTTCACTATAGAAATCTGTTTCAATGCTTCTCAGAATAGCACAGAGCTCATTGTTCCCAGCGATCCTAATATGCCTACTGTGTCTAGCCGTGCACATGTTTAACTCCTCAACATGGCTGAAACACCGCCACGAAACGTTCGTGTGGCGACTTACCATCTAAAAGTACATAAATAAGAGCCAAGTCGACGTCTCAGAAAATGGTAGAGTGCTGCAGAAATACTTAACAGTCCCCTGTGTAGGAGCTTTCCTGATGTCTCAGCTTGTCAGCAAGGAAATTCTTGTCCTACCAGAACCTATTTACGAAAATAGCCCAGAATAACGCCATATGCATTCCTCCTGTTGGCCCTAACACAGCACCCCATCCATCAAGTGTTACCCTTCCTTGAAATCGCGCTGTTCTGCTTTCAACATATGTCTCAAAAAAGCAAACGCTCTAACCACTTTGTGGAGGCTCCTACATGTTGGCCCAATAAATATGTTGTGAATGAATGGAGAATTCTGATCAGCTCTTACTGAATTTTCCCTCCAAATTACTGATGCTGCCAGTGGGGAAGCACTGTCCACCTTTTTCTTTCTTTCTGCAGGAGATCGCACTGACAGTTAAACAGCGCAAAAGTGACCTACAGATCGTCAGACACAGCAAGACACTCAATTATGCTGCTCTGCCACTGAGAACGGAAGATCGAATATTAGAGCGTGAAACCAATCTCCAACTTGGCAGTAAATCACCGTGCACTGAGTTGATGTAGTAAACATATAATTCTACTCTGCACCATACAAAATCACTCCTTTTGCATGATGCATTAGCTATCGACAACCAGACAACATTTGCACATATACCATGAAGACAGAGAGCATAAGCACATGCACCATAGGAATACACCTTGCTACACTAGATCTTTTCCTGTGAGGTCAGATCCACTCCCAATGCGTAACCAGAGCGCCCTCAGTGGACCAAAGTCACTCTCAGAACTGTTGTACAAAGTCAGCGTCGGCTCCCCTCGGCACAAAGGCATTACTTGTTCTAGCCCCGACCTGCTTGCTTGCTTTCTACATCAATCCCCAGACTTTGGGATTACAAGAACACATGTATTTTCACATAGTTTCGCAGAATATTATACAATTTACAAGATACTTCTCGATATCAAGTACATAGCAATATCGCTTGCATAGCAGTATCACTTGTGCAACATAATTCCGAAGATATAGAGTGGAAATTATTTCTCTAGAAACCCGAAACTTTAGAAAGGTGGAGCATGCTGTAAACCACTGAGTAACTAGAAACTTATCCCATCAGCGAAGACCTTTACATGAAAACACGAAAAAACAGAGGAAACTGATATTTCCATGTGTGAACACTGATGTCGGTGATTTGTTCCAAAATAAATAAAGTGCACTCCTCCCTCTCTCCAGCAGTCCAGGACAGATTGAGTCCTTTTCCTCCTATTCGCCCACCCCTCAGATTGTCATCTTGGATTATGTCACGGAAAGGACGACAGCACCCTCTGGTTACAGTACCATGTACTAGGTCAATTGGATTCTGAACCTCATGGTTGACACACTGAATGGAGCTACTGCCTCAAATTGTTTGAATAAAGACTGCATGCAAAATAAAGAGTTACGTCCATCCTATCCAGCAGCTCAGCACAGCCTGAATCCTTCCCCCCGCCCTATTTCTAGGAAGAGGTGGCGGTCGGATGACTAAGTGGAGGTAACTCAAGTGACCTATTTTGCCGCATTTTCTTAGGTTGGTGGAGATAGCTGTGGTGTGTTGCACTGTCCTGCTGGAATTTGAACTTCTCACCATTTTATGGGGGTGCTGAGGGGTGAGAGTTGGAGAGGGTTAGGATAATTAATTCTTCAATGTAATTAAGTAGTCAATCAACCTGATAAGAGTGACAGGGGCTATTCCAATAACTCAGTCCTGAAAGTGTACTTGTAGCAGCAAGAGGGAGGTGGAGGGTTGGATGTTGCCTGATGAGGAGGGGAGTGGGAGGGTGGGGGAACAGTAGGTTAAGTACCTGTCTATTAACAGAAAGGATCCTTTTAGCAGAAAAATAGGTTAAGGACCTGTTAATCAAAGGAGCACAATAAGTTAATGACCTGTTAGTCAAAGGAGAACAATAGGTTAATGACCTGTCACTCAAAGAAGTACAGTAGGTTTGCCACTGAGTGCATTCCTGCCCCTGATGTAGGCAACCTGTACCAACAAATTGTGCCTATACAAAATTTGTTCCACTACTGATGGTGTCAATGATCCACAATTTCTTCTTGGCGGTTGTGATGTCTGAGGTACTGAGTTACAGCATTCGATCTGACTTAAGTCGGAACTTCCACAATAATATGGTATGCTCGTTTTCACTTGGTCCCAACAATTCTTTGCCACAGGCAGATGTTGGTTATGGCATAAGTTCCAATGAATCTTTCGTGTTGTAGCGTTGTGCCTCTGTTTTTTACAACAGCTCAAGATACAACCTACAGTTTCTTCAGGATTTTTGCAAAGCAAGGGCTTTAGGTCTTCAGTTGATTTGTAGTTTCTGGTTTTGATCATTCGATATTCTCAAACACCGCAAGGTAGGCTCTTGGTCCGGCATTGCATTGCGGCTTTCTGGTATTGATTGTTGGTTTATTGTAGTCTGAGAAGCTTTCTGTTGACTTAAACCGGAACTGTTTCTTTGCCATCTTTCATGTGGTCTGCCATCACATGCTCCCGTTCTGCCACTTTCTGCCTAATTTGGCAAAGTCCTCTACCGGTTCCTTTTCTGGACAATTGTATAATGTCGATATCACTGCGAGGACAAAGTGCGTGGTGAATTGTCATGAGTTTCCTTGTTTTCCCGTCCTGATTCTCTAGCTCTACTTATGTAAAGTTGCAATGCATCTAGTGATGGCTATGGCCCAGGTTGTGATTACCTTATTATTATTGACAAAACACATAACAATCTACTTCGTCTTCATTTTCCTTTACGTTTGTCGTCTATGTTGATAGGGTCCGCTGGTTTGGCTCTCCATCTACTTCCGCATCTACATCTACGTGAGTTCTCTGCTATTCACAATAACGTGCCTGGCAGAGAGTTTAGTGAACCAATTTCAAGCTGTCTCTCTGCTGTTCCTCTCTCGTACAGCACGCAGGAAAAACGAGCATTTTTCTCTGCGAGCCCTGATTTCTCCTTTCGTGATGATCATTTCTGTCTATGTAGGTGGGTGCCAACAGAATGTTTTCGAAATCGGAGAAGAAAACTAGTGTTGAAATTTCATGAGAAGACCCCGTCGCAACCAAAAACGCCTTTGTTTTAATGATTGCCACTTCAATTCACATATCACGTCTGTGACACTATATACCCTATTTCGCGATTATACAAAACGAGCTGAGTAGTAGGGCAACCTATGCGTCAAGACATGCTGCATTGTTGCCAAATTTATTCAAGAAGGCGGCGATGACGTCATCCAAGATGGCGGCATGTAGACTTGGCAACATCGCATGATGTCACCCAAGATGGCGGATTTTGGCGGGAAAATAGGCCAATTGGGCTATGTCCACTAACCTAAGCTTCCAGAAGAAAAAATGGCGGGGCGTTTGAATTCCAACAGGATAATGCATGCAAAACCGTATTTGTCTTTTATTATTATTTATCATTTATTATTATTATTATTATTATTCGCCTACCTCCACTAATACAGAATCAAGATGTCCGATTTCTGTGGTCAGAAAACCATTTCCTTCACACCTACAACAAAAATCTGTCCCAACTTCTAATTCCAACACCATAATCTATCACATGTACGAAATAACCCACATTCCCACTCACTTATTTTTTTTTCACTGCTAACCTATCAAAATCGAGTCAAATAAAAATAAATTGCGCTTGTACTAACGTAAGTCACCTCCTGTGAACTGGCAGGAAAAGAGGATGGAAGTCTTTATTTCAATAAGTACGGTCATCACTTGTTCTCCATCTCACTTATTACACACATGTTGGAGACAGCAGCTGCACCCTGTGCGCTCACCACGATGTTCACACAAGAACTGGTTTAGTTGAAATCGTCGCCAGCAGAGGGACCTACTCCTACCCCCCACGGTCGCCGTAGGTAAGGGAACGACTGCATAACCCCACGTCACGGCCAGTCCAGCGTTCTCGTCAACAACCCGCGGTGGTCTCGCGGTTCTAGGCGCTCAGTTCGGAACCGCGCGACTGCTACGGTCGCAGGTTCGAGTCCCGCCTCGGGCATGGATGTGTGTGATGTCTTTAGGTTAGTTAGGTTTAAGTAGTTCTAAGTTCTAGGGGACTGATGACCACAGATGTTAAGTCCCATAGTGCTCAAAGCCATTTGAACCATTCGTCAACAACAACAACGTATTTTCCAGTACAGGGGAGTCTACCCCCTCTCCAAAGCAGCACTTTGAAACCTGCACATCTCTACGAAAGAAAGAAAGCCATCCCAGTATTTTCCGCCAATTTTCTTCCTGCAGGACACGTCCCCCCCCCCCCCTCGCCCCCCGTCCATACCTGCCTCACGACCGCCCTTGTAAAAACTTGTTTTGCTCACAGATGCTGTCTACACGTTTCCCGCCAAAATTCTTTTTCCCTAACAAGTTAGTACCTGCCAAGACCAACCGTTCACCATCTACCACGTGTGTTTCTCGGAGAAAGAGCGCACTGCCACGCTTTTCGCGCCAAAAGCTATTTCCTTAAGACTGGAAACTTCCACAACAGCAAGTGTGTTAGGCCCCCAACTTAACTGATCACCCTATTCTCATTATCCAAACAATATCCTTCCATTACCAACGCATTCCTGTATACATGAGCGATCGCACGTCCCTAGTCGAGTGTGCAATCAATTTAATTTAACACTAATTGCCCATCACTGCTTAATTAAATCGACCAATTAATTAACCTCTCTAGTCCGAAAATGCAAAGTCCACATCGACCTCTATTCAATTTTCGTCCACCAGGACTTCGAATGAAATAGTTAAACTCTCTACCGAGCACTACATCCCCTTACCGATCCACGTTCATTCGCTAACACGTACTAATGTGTACTCCACTTCTAGCAAACAAAGACGCTAACCCAAGTCACCTTTGCCTCTCTCTCTCTTGCCACGAGCTCGAGGCCGCCCACGTCACAGTCTCCACCTTTATACTCTTGTCCGACATACTCCTCTGTAAAGATTCTAACTATGAACCGAATACGGTTGTTCAATCCACGCCATCTAGGACATGGCCAGAGCACGCCTTCCAGTACCTAAGCCAACAACATCGCTCGCTCCACATGTAGTTAACCACGACTACTGCAACCCATAGCGCTCGTAGCTACTCCCCTCTGCAAATCGATCTAACGCGAAGTTCGCAACTCAAATCCCCATCTGCACAAAATAAGAACTCAACCAAATTTTATATATCTGCTCACAAATACTTAACCTTATTTTTACCAAGGAAAAAAAAAAAAAGCTAACAATATTCATCTCCGAAACATTTCCTTCAGCGCCATTCTTAATGCCATCAACATCCAATTACACCTATATAACATACTTTTAATAATAAATCACCCATCGTAACACACTTAATTATCTCAAATCCTCAATTCACTCTCCATTCTAAATGCGATAAATTATTTTTCGATAATTTTATAAAATGCTCATCCCTTTACCATGTCCAGGAACCATCTGCCTATTTCAACTTTCAGCTACTAGGGGCGCTAGTGAACTCATTCGCCACCCCCACAGAATTCTCAACAGCCATTCGTTCATCCTAAGATCATGTGATACTACGTCATCACACTTATATAAGGAATCACTCGCTGATCATCTTTCTCACTCTTCAGTTGTCCGCCGCATCGTGCGTTTGTTCTCGTGTCTGTGTGTGCTGTATCTGTTTTGTTAAGATGAAGCGCGTTAACAACACCCAGGAGTCTGCTGCGCAGAGACTTAGACTCCACGATTCGCCATTATTGAGGAATTAAATAATTTTTATTTTTCATCATCATTTTTCATTTATATCTTATATATTCTCCTTATTAATTATATATCTCATTGTTATAGCTGAACTCGTTGACTTTATCATCGAGTCTGAGGAGCGGGCTGGAGTCCAACAGGCCCCTGTGCTCCAGCCACAGCCAGAATTGCCCTGGGAGTATAATTTTAATTCTAGCTTGTTCATAGTTTATATTAACCATTTAAAAATTTGTTTTCTTATTTCATACTTGTTATTTTTTTCTTTGTTTCTAGATCACTTAAGGCAATTCCAGATCGAGCTAGAAGCAGAGCTCGGGGCTGTCCCACGTAGCCCCCTACATAATTTCGTTCAGCCCCCAGCTCCAGAACACCGCCACTCACGTGATTATACTGAAAAATAAATCTTCTTTGACTCTATCTTTCCTTTAAAAAAATAACTAAAATTTTTATTTTGTTCTGTTACAGGAAACCCGATTAATGAGCTCATAGCCGTTGATCATGAGATCAAGACCATTCAACGGCAAATAGAACAACAACATCAACAGCCTACTCGTAAGTTTTATTTAAAAAAATACCTATCTTTAATAATAATTATAATAAAATACTTATTTCTTTTTCTCTAATCTATTCATAAAATATCTTGTTTGTGTGTTCTAGATGATGATAAACAATTAATGGACGATGGGCTCGATGAGATTTTTGAGGGAGCAGTAGACTGCCCCGATGATTCACGCCTTGGAGTCGGTGCCAAAAAGGTAATTATTCCCTCTCCTTATAACCATGTGTGTGATCGTTACAATTCACGTACGTATACAATGTACTTATTTACTTTATCTCTACAGAGATCGACTCTCGGCATGCTGTTGCGCGTGCCTGTCGCGGCGGCTAAACCAGCAAATCAGCAACTCCCCTGGAGACGTGCATCGCCGGACAAAGCGCCCCTTGTCGCCTCATGTGAAGCTGCCGCCTCTGTCAAGGCCGCCGTGCCTGACCGCTCTCCCGCTGGGACTTCCCTCAGGACACCACGTGCGTCAGCCGCCTTTACAGCTGCTCACACTGGGGCACACCCGCTGGTCCCTCGCAGTGGTCAGCATGTGCATCACCTCCATCATGATAGGTACAGCGCATCTCACCTACTTATAGTTCTAGTATTAGTGATCCTGTCGCTAGTGGCAGTTCTCTCACCCGCCCTTTTAGTGAAGTAAATCAGGTCAGTGACACCATACCGCAGTTACAGTAGTCGGTGATTGCCGACACCTTCGAGGAGCATATCTCGGTCACTAGGATCGAAAACCCGGCATGGGGGTACCGCGATCCTGTTGGATTTTTAAACACATGCCTCCCTGTCCTAGAAACCGAGCTCCTCAAGGTAGTCGATAATCCGCATTATCCCGCCGTTAAGTGCAGTGCTCTGCATTGAGATATCGCACCCCCCCCCCCCACCACCAAAGATCAGTGTGGTGATGGAGAGACCAGAATACATTATCTTTGGGGGGATATTGGCGTGATAACGCGGAGCACTTCGATCGCCGAGTGGTTTCGTAAATCCACCTTGAGTGTCATATTGGGCCGGTTTTCCGAGATGGAAGTCAACGGCTCAGCTAAGGCACTCAGCAGAATTCTACACATGGACATCCATATACAGGTCCACGATCCGTTAAAAGGAGGGTCTAGCTATATCAAGCTCCCTCAAGATATAGCTAACAAGAGGGCGTGCATTAATGTCCAAAACAGAAAAGATCAGGCTTGCTTTGCATGGTCAATCCTGGGTTGCGAAAGAAAGTATAATTATAGAGATTGCCCTTGTCGTCCAGGTACATACAAAGTCAGTGACATTAACACATATTATAACTTTGATGGTATTGAGTTCCCCGTCAAGATCCAGGACATACCTAAATTCGTGGCACAAAATACCGGAATATCTCTACACGTTCATGGCCTGGAGAAAAAGAAAAGCAAGTCAGACGAGCAAGACAAGCATATCGTGAGAGGCACCCACATGCCTTGCTCATACTGTGGCATCAAGCAGTCAGGACTGCAAGATGAGTGGTCTGCCAAGCGAGTGGATTCATTCTTATTTATCGAGTAACATGAACTCTCGTACTCACAATTAAGTTACAAATTATCCTCCTGTATGAATAATACGCAACGGAAACGCACATCTGACTATCAGTAATTTACAGAACTCTGACTGTTCACTACGCACTGGCAATACCACATTTCCTTTTTTTTTATTTAACGGCTTTTATCAACACGTGGCCATCGCACTGAATATGAGTGGCGCACACATTATAAATTCTGGATATCATGACAACATACAATTCGAAGGAAAAGGCCACCAATATTTTTCTTTTCACTATCTTATTTATTCCGATAAATTCTCTAACCTAAACACACAAATTCTATAACCTACAACAATAACACATGAGAAATTCCGCCCAGTGGGCATGGCTTTACATTGGTCTCGTAATTATTTAACGCTACAGTGCACTTTCTGGATAGGATGGTGGATCTTTTATTATTTCTCACACTTCGACTCTCACAATCATCATCACGAGACTTTCCTCCAGACCGAGCAGTACAAAAGGGACACACATAACCCACTACCTCTGAAACTACCTTGCTACTCTCCCATGCAAATCACACATACTTAAATTACATGACATACACCACACTACAACATGAAATACTACACAGGGAATAGTCACAACATTATCACTTTCAGCTTTCCCACTTCAATTAATATTTATCCCAGTTTCAAACGACACTGCCCCACTTCGTAATTCTACTTTCCTACTATGAACTCTGGAGATATATGCACGTCTTCCTGTGCAATGCAAGCCAAGTGGCGTTGCTGGATAGACGGCTGACTCACCTTGTTTCTCTCTCAGAGTGTTATAGTTTGAATCAAGCGTCACACGGAAACATATCTCGCAAAGTAATATTAAGAACATATTCATCACACACACGAGTCCTCAACTGATACCATGGACGAGTACTTCTCTTTATCCTTTGTCTCATACACAGATTGAGACTCACACAGTACTCACCACGTGGAAGTACTCGCCTCTAATTTCAAGTCCTGCACACGCTATTTCTTAAATATTTCAACTTATAGTACACACGCTAGTAATTCAGCTTAACTTAAGCACACGGAAGTATTTCAACTTAACGCTACACGTGATTTCATTGTGACCGTTGGTCACTTCCGAAGATTACTACGATCCCATTAATATTACCTGCGTGACATTTAATTCTCCCCACAAAAGTTCCTGAAATAGAGAAATTATTATTTCAAACTACTCTTAAATATTCCACATGCATTCCATGTCTCCACTCTTTTGTCATTACGGAGCACACCTAAGACAGGTCTTAACAGCACAAGATCCAGCGGCAGAGTGCTGAAACATGGCCGTTCTTCAGGTTCTCTCGCACCTCTGCCGAAGTGGGGGAGCACCTTGCTACCGTATTGGTCAGCCACATTTCAGGCGCTCAAAGCTCAGGTAAATTTCATCTCTTTGGTCCCACCAAAGGTGGCCAAAGGATCGTCTCAAAGATGATCATATACTCACATTCGCTATCTGTGGTTAGCAGACGACCATACATTCATTCATTTCACAGATCTCACCAAACTGGATGTAGGGATTTATTTTGTGGGAGTGCACATGTGATCAATTAAATAAATAAATTGTCATTCTTTCCCACACTGGTATCCGGCTTCGCTGTATTAATTGAAATTGAGTTATTTTACAAAAAAAGTGTTGTTCTGACAAAAATAATGAAGTATGTTGTACCTACACTCCTGGAAATTGAAATAAGAACACCGTGAATTCATTGTCCCAGGAAGGGGAAACTTTATTGACACATTCCTGGGGTCAGATACATCACATGATCACACTGACAGAACCACAGGCACATAGACACAGGCAACAGAGCATGCACAATGTCGGCACTAGTACAGTGTATATCCACCTTTCGCAGCAATGCAGGCTGCTATTCTCCCATGGAGACGATCGTAGAGATGCTGGATGTAGTCCTGTGGAACGGCTTGACATGCCATTTCCACCTGGCGCCTCAGTTGGACCAGCGTTCGTGCTGGACGTGCAGACCGCGTGAGACGACGCTTCATCCAGTCCCAAACATGTTCAATGGGGGACAGATCCGGAGATCTTGCTGGCCAGGGTAGTTGACTTACACCTTCTAGAGCACGTTGGGTGGCACGGGATA
Organism: Schistocerca nitens; assembly: GCF_023898315.1. Taxonomy (NCBI): domain Eukaryota; kingdom Metazoa; phylum Arthropoda; class Insecta; order Orthoptera; family Acrididae; genus Schistocerca; species Schistocerca nitens. The sequence continues at coordinate 167,926,539 of NC_064620.1, read as the reverse complement.
CATGCGGACGTGCATTGTCCTGTTGGTACAGCAAGTTCCCTTGCCGGTCTAGGAATGGTAGAACGATGGGTTCGATGACGGTTTGGATGTACCGTGCACTATTCAGTGTCCCCTCGACGATCACCAGTGGTGTACGGCCAGTGTAGGAGATCGCTCCCCACACCATGATGCCGGGTGTTGGCCCTGTGTGCCTCGGTCGTATGCAGTCCTGATTGTGGCGCTCACCTGCACGGCGCCAAACACGCATACGACCATCATTGGCACCAAGGCAGAAGCGACTCTCATCGCTGAAGACGACACGTCTCCATTCGTCCCTCCATTCACGCCTGTCGCGACACCACTGGAGGCGGGCTGCACGATGTTGGGGCGTGAGCGGAAGACGGCCTAACGGTGTGCGGGACCGTAGCCCAGCTTCATGGAGACGGTTGCGAATGGTCCTCGCCGATACCCCAGGAGCAACAGTGTCCCTAATTTGCTGGGAAGTGGCGGTGCGGTCCCCTACGGCACTGCGTAGGATCCTACGGTCTTGGCGTGCATCCGTGCGTCGCTGCGGCCCGGTCCCAGGTCGACGGGCACGTGCACCTTCCGCCGACCACTGGCGACAACATCGATGTACTGTGGAGACCTCACGCCCCACGTGTTGAGCAATTCGGCGGTACGTCCACCCGGCCTCCCGCATGCCCACTATACGCCCTCGCTCAAAGTCCGTCAACTGCACATACGGTTCACGTCCACGCTGTCGCGGCATGCTACCAGTGTTAAAGACTGCGATGGAGCTCCGTATGCCACGGCAAACTGGCTGACACTGACGGCGGCGGTGCACAAATGCTGCGCAGCTAGCGCCATTCGACGGCCAACACCGCGGTTCCTGGTGTGTCCGCTGTGCCGTGCGTGTGATCATTGCTTGTACAGCCCTCTCGCAGTGTCCGGAGCAAGTATGGTGGGTCTGACACACCGGTGTCAATGTGTTCTTTTTTCCATTTCCAGGAGTGTATTTTCAATGTCGGGCGGTACTGTACCCTTTCAATCGTAGTCGGCCCTCTCCATTTCTCAAAATCTGCCGGTGAGCGAGAGCTGCATATAAATATGCTTCTCTTTTTGAAGGTGACAATTATCACTATGTCTGGATCAAGGACATGTCCCAACTCCTTTCCTCCCAACTATCAACTGATTGTCGTGTAAAACATATTTATTTAAGGTGTCTCAATTATTTCTCTTCTGTACAGTTATTGTCTACACATCTAGTAGCCTGTACCTCCAAGGATGTGGTACGTGTTATTATGCCTACCCAGGATAACAAATTCATAAAGTTTAGGAATGCTCACCTCCATGAGCGGTGTCCGTTTGTAGTGTACGCCGACTTTGAGTGCCTCCTCGAGCCTGTGACCCGCTGTGAGGGTGACCCTACGACCTCCCACACCACCTTTACAGAAAAACACGTACCTTATGCGGCAGCGTACCGAATTGTATCGTCATATGACACCAACCTTAACCGATACAAATCTTACATCGGCGATAATCCATCGATTTGGTTGCTCTCTGAGCTTCAAAAATTTTCACTGGAAGTTAATAAGCTTTACAGGGGCAAAGTTCCAATGACCAAATCGAAGGAGAATGAAGATTTGTATAATAAAGCCACCGAGTGTCATATTTGTGGGCTGCCATTGGACAGAAAACCGGAAACCTCGTAGGGACCACTGTCATCTTACAGGGAAATTCCGTGGCGCAGCTCACAATGGGTGCAATTTGAAGTACCAATTACCTAGGCACATACCAGTTTTCTTTCATAATTTAAGTGGGTATGACGCTCATTTTCTAGTTGAGCACTTGGCCGATTTCGGTTGGGAGAAAAAACGGGTGAGTGTCCTACCTGAGAGCGTCGAGAAGTATATATCATTCTCCAAACGAGTGACGCCAAGAATTATGCTGCACTTCCTCTATACACTACGTTTTATGCAGGCACCACTACAGAAACTTGTTGAAACTCTACCTCCGGCGGATATGCATATCACTCGAGCTGCATTCCCCAATGAGGAAAAGTTTCAACTTGTGACTAGGAAAGGGGTTTTCCCATACGAGTATGTGAATAGTATGGCCAAGCTCGACGAAACCAGGCTACCCGACATAACTGCATTCTCCAGCAACCTCACAGGCGGCACCATAACGAATGCAGAGTATGAGCATGCCGTGAATGACTGGCGGGAAATCAATACTTCTAATTTAGGAGAGTATGCACGTCTTTACATGGACACAGACGTGTGCTTGCTTGCGGACGTTTTCGAGAAGTTCCGGAGTCTATGTATGACCACATATTCTCTGGACCCTGCCTTTTATTACACGGCACCTGGGTTGTCTTAGGACGCGATGCTCAAGAAAACGAAGTGCAGTATCGAGCTATTGACTGATCCTGACATGCTTCTTTTCTTTGAGCGAGGGATCCGTGGGGGGCTCTGCCAATGTATTCATAGACAAGCGAAAGCAAATACCCCGTGGATGGGTGACAGGTTTAACGCATCCCTTGATTCAAGTTATATATTGTATCTCGATGTGAATAACTTATACCGACACGCTATGAAGCAATTTCTGCCCATTGGCGAGTTTACGTGGCTGTCCGAAGATGAATGCAAGGGATTAGGTGCAAAAATCGGGGGGGGGGGGGGGGAGGGTATGGCCGCCAATTCTGATGTAGGGTATGTTGTGGAGGCAGAACTCAAATACCCTATTAGTTTGCATGACGCGCATGCCGATTTGCCGCTGTGTCCAGAGCAACTAGTTCCGCGAGGAGGTTCCACACCGAAACTGATGACAACGCTGAGGGACAAGCAGAGGTACATCATTCACTATCTTAACCTCCAGCAATGCCTCAGCTTGGGTATGGACCTGGTTAAAATCACCCGGGCCATCTCCTTCAAGCAGTCCCCCTGGTTGAAGGAGTATATTGATCTGAATACGAGACAGAGAACTTCCACGTCATGTGACTTTGAGCAAGATTTTTATAAATCAATGAATAATTCAATTTTCGGAAAAACTATGGAGAATTTGAGGGAACGACATGAAATTTTTATTAGAGTGCAATGGGATGGGCGTTATGGCGTACGAAAATGCATTGCTGGACCAAATTTTAAACGGGTCACTAGTTTCAATAAGAATTTTGTTGCTGTGGAGATGGTTAAAACTGCAGTAGAGTTTACTAAACCTGTCTATGTGGGGATGTGCATACTAGACCTATCCAAACATGTACCGCTTTCATTATGAGTTCGCGAAAACTCATTTCGCAGATCCCAAATTACTTTATATGGATACAGATAGTTTCATCTACTGGGTGAAGAACTGCGATCCATATGAAGTAATTAGGTACCACGTCAAGGAATTCGACACGTCTTCTTATGCGGCCGATAATCCTTATGGTATTGCTCTGCGAAACAAGAAGGTTATCGTTCTCATGAAAGACGAGTTGAATGGATTTCCGATTGTGGAGTTTGCAGGTTTTTGGTCCAAGATGTATGCATATCGCACATTGGAAGGTCCCACTCAGAGACGGGCTAAGGGGGTACGATGGATGGCATCACAAGCTCTGTCTATCGAAGACTATTTGCAGTGCCTTCGTGGTGTGGTGCTGAGCTGCAGCCGCCGCATATGGTCCGGCAAACTAGTATTCGATCGATAGCGCACTAGGTGTACACTGTGCTGCAGTTTAAAATCGGCCTGTTGCCTCATGCCGATAAAAGGGTCATCTGTGATGATGGCACTGAAACTCCCCCGTACTCACACTACTGACTTGTAGCGAGAGAAGGGGTGGGGGACTCTGATTGAGGGGGAGAGAGAGATAGTGAGTGAGAGAGAGAGAGAGAGAGAGAGAGACGGCGAGAGTGTCTGCAGAGTAGTAGTATGACCCTTTTATCATAGTGTAAATACAGGATGAGAGTGTTTTGTAGTGTGTATCAGCTTGCGTACTTCCGTGTATGCCTGAGTGTGTGTGAATGTGTGCGAGCCTGTGTTAAGTGTGCATGTGTGTAAATATTATTTATTCTGTCAAAGAAAAAACAAAAAAAATCATAAAAAACAGAAAATAAAATAAACCCATTTATAAAAAAAGTCTTTATATATATTTGTATATTTTTTCGCTACTATTACTAGTCTATGGCTATATGACTGAAAACAGATAAAAATTTTACACCTCTTATAATCAAATAGAAGAAGACGAAAATACAATTTTCGCAGTTCGTATCTGCTTTGATCTTAGTAGCAGTTGTAAGTTTCACCTGTCGTTAGAATGTGAGTTCCACCAATTATATATATATATATATATATATATATATATATATATATATATATATATATATATATTCACTTGACTGTGGAAAAAATCTTCATACCGAGAAATATGTGTTCACCTGCTTGTTGTAGTGGAAATTGTCTAGAGCCACTTACTTCAATGAAATATAATTTAAATTGCTAGTGGAAAATGTTTTAGAGCCACTATCTTGAAATAAAAATAAGTTTGACATTTGTTAAAAAAGTTTTTCCGGTGGAACTCCACTAGAGATGTTATTTACCTTGTAAGATACGATAATTACGTTCTAGTACCTCTGCTTTAGTTTTATATATTATTATTATTATTATTATTATTGGTGTTTTGCCCTTAAAGAGCGCATTTGGACTAAACTACATGGCCAGTTCCTTTTGCTGCCTTCCTTGCTGCCCAAACTTCCCTCATTCGCTCGCTGTGTTTCTGTTTCCGGTCCTCTGTCCATGCTTTTTGTCGGCTTTGTGTCTTCGGCTTCATCTTGATTGCCTTTTTGGTTGCCCATATTTCTTTCATCTTCTGGCGGTGATCTTGCTTGCGTTCTTCGGTCCATTTTATGCCTGTTCGTTTGTCACATTGTATCTCATGTAGTTTACTTTTCTTAATGATCTTTCTGAATTTTATTCTGTCGTTTATTGTGTCTGCTGTTATGTTGAGTTGGTTCAGGTCGTTTTCTACCTCTGCCACCCATTTGTTGTTTCTAGTGGTTACACAGTCAAAGATCTGTTTGGTCAGCCTGTGTGATGGCATTCTGTATAGGTGTCCATAGAATTGTAGTCTGCGTTTTCTAATCTTTTCTGTGATTGTCTCCGTATGTTTGTACAGTTCCTCTGTAGGTTTCTTGATCCATAATACATTTGTTGTTAGTTGTGCCAAATATTTTCCTAAGTATTTTCCGTTCTACTTTTTCTAGTTGTCTGATACGTGTATGCTCTAGGATTAGTGTGGTCTCTGCTGCATATACTGCCTCGGGGAGCACCACCGTGTCGTAATGGCGTAATTTGGCTCTTTGTGAGATAGACTTCTTGTTGTAATGATTCCACACTACTTTGTATGCCTTGTCCAGTTTAGTCTTTCTTTCTTCGTTTGAGTCTCTGTTATGTCCACTCATTTGTAGTGTTTCACCGAGGTATTTGAAGTTTGCCGTTTTGTAAATCGTGCCATACTTTGTGTTCAGAGATGAGAGTTTCTTTGTGCTCATAAACTGTGTCTTTTCATAAGAGATCTGTAGTCCAGTTTTGGAAGCGATTTCGTGCAGTTTTTCAATAGCGTCTTTTGTTTCCTTTATACCTTTCGTGACAATGGCCATATCGTCTGCAAAAGCCAGGCATTTAATTTGTAGGTGTCCTAAGGTTATCCCCTGTTGTGATGTTTCCCATTCTTTTATGACCTTATCTAACACCAGATCGAAAAGGAGAGGTGAGAGGCCATCGCCTTGTCGGACACCTGTGCGAATTTTAAAGGGCTCTGATAGTTCCCTACAGAACTCTACTTTGGAGGTCGTGTTGGTTAAAGTTTGCTCTATGATAGCCCGTGTTCTGTTGTCTACTTTGTATTCTGCTAGAATTTTGAAGAGAGTTTTCCGGTCGATAGAGTCGTACGCATTTTTGAAGTCAACAAAGGTAATGATCAGGTTCTGTTTGTGTTGTAAAATCATTTCCAGGTTCCAAATTTGCTCCGCACAAGACCGCCCTTTACGGAAGCCTGCTTGGTATTCCCCATTCAAGTGGTCGGTCTGGCATTCTAGTCTGTTCATTAAAGCTTTAGAGAGGATCTTGTATGTGACCGGTAGTAGGGATATTCCTCTGTAGTTGTTCGGGTCAGTCTTGTCACCTTTTTTGTGTAGTGGGTGTATCAGGGCAGTTTTCCAGTCGTCAGGAATTTTCATGGTCTTCCAGATGTCTTCCAAGATCCTGTGGATGTCTTTGGTGAGTTCTGGGTCTTGTAACTTCCAGATTTCCGCGATGATGCCATCTTCTCCTGATGCTCTACGATTCTTGTGTGACTTGATTATTTCTTTAACTTCTTCTAGAGTTGGCGGTTCACTATCTGGATTGTATGTGCTCGTTTCTGTCATCATTTCTTCCATAGGTGGGTCCGTGTTGAGCAGTTTTTCAAAGTACTTTGCCAGAATGTCACAATTGTTTTCGGTATTGGTTTCTAGGGTTCCATCCGGTCTTCTGAAGCACAAGTTGGGTGCTTGATATCCAGTCATATTTTCTCTGAACGTTCTGTAGAAGTTTCTTGTATTGTTCTTCATGAAGTCCGATTCGATCTCTGTCAGTCGCCGTTAGTCATACTGTCGTTTTTCACTGAGAATGATTTTGCTTTATATATATATATATATATATATATATATATATATATATATATATATATATATATATATAGTTATCTCTGCACAATGCTTATATATTTATGAATAATGTAAAAACACATATCTGCAAAGATCAGAACTTTCATACTTTTACTTGAAGACAAATAATGTATCTCTAAACTCATATAATGTGAAAAAAAGAGTGAATCATTTTACTGTAAACTGATATGTCGCAAACAAAATTTTAAAAAAATCTGAATTGAATAATAAATTCAATTATTTTATTGTAAAAAAATTGCCCGAGTTTGTTATTTTTTCACCCTCAATCATGATCCATATACGTTGCACTGGTACAGAGAGAGACCTATAAGGTTTTTACTGATTTAAAGACAGAGACGAAATCTGAATGACACGTGCTGGACTTCGTCTGCCGGTCACAAACAGACCCCACCACTCTCTTTGTGGTCCTGTCACTTTAAACGGCAGGCATCTGGCAAAGCCGACCCTAGCACTCTCTCTTTCAGGTCCTGTCACTTTCAACGGTTCACTCATCGCCGCGCTGGCGAGGTGGATGCAGGTAAACTGGCTCAGACAGCTCCAGTGGAATGCGCTTCACGCACAGTATCACCAATAAAATTACTTCTATAGACGTAGGTGTCACAGAAAGAAAACAATAAGATTTCTTATGGAGAAAAAAAATTATTTATTTATTTGTGAGCCATTTTAAAAGTAATTTTACGTTTTCAGATGCAGACACAAAACTATTTTTTTCTTCGTCACATGTTCGCTGTCTAAGTTGATGGATAGGTGGACAATCGTAGTATTCCAGGTTCTGGATAGCTGCATGTTTGAAGATTCGACGCAGCCAGCTACTCTTCCCATCGCCTTTAACGTAGATTATTGTCTCCTTGTGATCAAATACTCTCAGCAATTGCAGCAAATGGTTATAAGAGATGCCAGGGGCATCCCATATAATACCATGATAAAATTTTGTTAGCCACATCGCGCTTCTGACTGTCTTATTGCACTTGACGTCTTTAAATGGTTTCGGCGATTCAACTTATGTGCTATTAATGCACAGTCCTTAATTATGAAACGCCTGCACTCATCATAGTAAAATCCTTCAGCGTCAGCTACGATCCTCACACCTTCAGGTAACATCGTGATCTACGCTAGAGCTAGCAGAGTACGTATTAATTTATACAGCTCGTTGCACTACACCAGTGAGCGGACAGTAGTTAACGAGACGATCATGAAGAACGAGAGCATATGCCGAAGTCTGATCAGGGAAGTTTGCTGAAGATTCAAATGCAATCCGTACATCTATAGGTCCTGATTTAATTATCCCATTCTGTTTTGAACGGTCAATCACGATTATTGGCGCTAGCTTCTTGAAACTCTGTGGGCTGAGTAGGCATCCTTCATTTTCAACACCTTCGTAGTAAGATGCTCGGAATCTCGCATACGTGTCAAATGCCAGACTGTATACATTGCTGTCCCACTGTAGATGTAGATTCTCATATGGGTAGTATTCTGAATTCAAGTTGACTCTGGCGTTAGTTAACTTGCAGTGTTCAAATTCAGTTGAGTCCTTTGATACATTAGCACGCCTTTGAGTTTGAAATGCGAGTATGATGAATCGAGGTGCTTCCAACTGCACTGATGTTTTAATAGCCCAAGTATGTGTGGACGCTGTAGGTGGGACTGGGTATTCAAAAAGCTCCCACGATCGGAAAGTTAGTGGCAGGTAGGTGCCAGCCTTCAGAACTTTTAAGAGCTTCAAGCGCTCCTCATCGGCAACGGTGATGTGAGGCATTTTCCATGATATGCTATTAATCTTGATTTGAACATTCTCTGCAGCTATTTTGAGAGAATGAATTCGCGTCACTTGCACTTCTCACCAAAATAAGTTCCTGTTTAGCGTTGATAATTATTTGCTGCATATCCTCAAAATAACCCATAAGCATAACGCGGTAAATTGGCTTTGTCCACCCTCCCCATCCGCTGTATCTATGAACCACCCAGCATTTTCCAAACTGTTTGAATCAGAGGGTGAGGCTGAAACGTACGTCTTAAGGGCTGGTGTAATACCAGCATTTCATATTCGGTCTATTTCAATTCCGTTGAGTTCATAGCGTATCTCTTGAAACAGGAATGCTACGGCATTTCGAGTGAGCTTAGAGAGCGCTACGGCAGCCCCGTCAGCTCTCTTAAATGTGTAGTCCAGATAGAGGAAGCTCTTGCTAGGCAGTGTTACCGCGTCCTGATGCTGGATACCAATCCTAATTTCATCATTTTTGTTAAATGTGCTTGAAGCGTAGGGTTTGTGTGAGTGGTATTCATGACGAATAATTCGGTCATCATACTCTACTGACTGAGTTACGTTGAGCGACGTCATTCTGCGGTATTAAACCTGCTGAAATTAGGAATTCGTAATTAAGGCGTGTTATCACCTTTGCCCTTCCGCGTTGCACTGGCGGGTTGTGAGCCTGGTGTGCTAGCTTTATACCTTATTCCCATCTCGCCTTAGATGCAGGCGTACAATGGTCTCTTCTCCTCTAAAGTTAACAAGCTGATTATTCTGGCCCACAATACGCAGTTCAAGGTAGTCCACTGTCTGAACAGTCACCGGGAGATATATAGCGTTTGTGGGGGCTTGAACTATTTTATACCCTGTGCCGACTGTAGGAAAGAATCCGTAAATTGAGTGAATCAATTTATCGTTTAGGTATGAGTTTGTGGCAATATTACACTCAACGTGGATTGTACTCACTGGGAGTATATATACAGCATGATCTGATGCGTAAAATTTACTTCCGTCCTTCACCAAAAGACGATCCTTTGCAAAACCTAGCAGTGGACCAATTGAATGTCTGTGTAAAGTCGATCGTAGCACTCTCTGTCCGTATTTCAGATTTAAGGGTATTAATGTTTGCCCGTAGTTCAATACCTTTTTTCTGACTGTTTTAAGAGTTCGTTTAAATCAACAATATCGTGGGCACCAGGTTGTATTTGTAGAATCTTCTTCCGGCCGTCAATTTCAAGATGTAGTTGATTGTTGCTCTGTGTAATATTTGGAATGCTGTTATACGTCTCTAGACCAGTCAGTGCAATAGTCCAGTCCCCTGCACTTAAATCAATCGACGGAAAGTAATTTGCGCGTAATACTGATCCTCGCTCTTTTAAAGAGAGTGTATGGCATTGCATCTAAACATCAAATGATGGTCATGTGTTCAATGACAGCTCCTTTATATGTGTTGCTTGAGGCTTTCCCGACGGACATGTTGCATGGATGGTTCTCGGGCGAGACGTCGGATGTTATAGTGAAAACTCCACAATATTTCGTCAGCGCATCTGGCCGACATCTTCAGTTGCGACGAACACACTGCTAAGGCAGCACCAGGGCCCCCTATTTATGCCAGTTTTAGGCAGGAAGTGCGCATGCGTGGAGGCGCCAAATTCGATGGCCAATAGCGACGATATCAACAGATAGCTGGAAGGACAGTAACGCCACCTACAGGATGAAGGACCAAATACTTCGGCGCACGCGCGGAGGCTGCCGCCGCTGCTCTGCACTGCCATCGGCAGCCCCAGCGACCTCTGTCGGAAGCCGCAAGGGCGGAGGCTGCCGCTGTTACTCTGCGCTGCCATCGGCCGCCCCAGCGACCTCCGTCGGAAGCCGCAAGCAAAACTGCGCGTCCACGTAGGCGCCTTGATTATCCTCCCGTTGTCAACAGAATAATTATGTTGCTGGCGAATCGTAGTCCGTCTTATGACCAATAGTATTCCTCTCTGCTCGAAGCGACTTCAATATGGCCAGTGCAGGATCCCATGCTGAACTAAGCTGAAAGCCCGTGTCTCTGTTTACAAGATTCGTCGAGCTACGTATTTCCACTGCTTCCTTAATAACACTGTCCCAGTACGAACTCGTCGATGCGAGAATTTTTGTATGTTGATAATTCATAGAATGTCCTGTACTGAGAAAATGCTCGGCCACTGCAGACTTTTCTGGTTGCTCCAGACGAGTGTAGCGTCGGTGTTCAGTGCATCTCTCTTCCACAGTGCGACAAGTTTGTCCGATGTACGACATGCCGCAGCTACAAGGAATCTCGTAAACACCGGGTCTTCTTAGGCCAAGGCTGTCCTTTTTACTCGAGTACCATTGCAGGAATCGTTGTTGCTCATTAGCGAGAAGCTGGATGGGGAATTTTTAGACTTATTCCAACATGTGCTCACCTCGACATACTTTTTATTTAATGAACAATACTTTGAACAGACTGACGGCGTCGCAATGGGTAGTCCCCTGTCACCCATTGTAGCTAATCTGTTCATGGAAGAGGAGAGAGCGCTCCAGACGTCGGATTTGAAACCTACGTGTTTTTGGCGATACGTGGACGACACCTTTGTTATCTGGCCTCACGGCATTGCATTTCCTGAATGTTTTTCTTGAGCATCTTAAGTCGCTTCATCCCAACATCAAGTTCACGATGGAGATGGAGAAAAACGGCGAACTTCCATTCCTGGACGTGTTGGTACGGAGAAAAGAAGATGGCACATTAGGTCACGCAGTGTACCGTAAACCAACGCACACGGACTTATACTTACAGGCCACCAGCTGTCACCATCCTTCGCAACGAAGTGGCGTACTGAGGACGTTGGTCCACAGAGCACGAGCCATATCAGACTCAGACAGCTTATCCAATGAGCTACTCCATCTGCGTACCATTTTCCAACAAAATGGATATTCCGACCGGGAGATTCGCCGTGCCTTACAACCAAGCGGGTTACCCAACGTGAGGAAGTGGAAGAAGGCGAAGAACAAAGGGGAATGGTCATCTTGCCATACATCGGCGGTGTCTCTTCAAAAATAGGAAGACTATTGAAGAGGCATAAAGTTAAATGTGTTTTTCGTCCGCCAGCAAAACTCAGAGCTCTCTTGGGCTCATCTAAGGACAGCCTTGGCCTAAGAAGACCCGGTGTTTACGAGATTCCTTGTGGCTGCGGCATGTCGTACATCGGACAAACTTGTCGCACTGTGGAAGAGAGATGCACTGAACACCGACGCTACACTCGTCTGGAGCAACCAGAAAAGTCTGCAGTGGCCGAGCATTGTCTCAGTACAGGACATTCTATGAATTATCAATATACAAAAATTCTCGCATCGACGAGTTCGTACTGGGACAGTGTTATTAAGGAAGCAGTGGAAATACGTAGCTCGACGAATCTTGTAAACAGAGACACGGGCTTTCAGCTTAGTTCAGCATGGGATCCTGCACTGGCCATATTGAAGTCGCTTCGAGCAGAGAGGAATACTATTGGTCATAAGACGGACGACGATTCGCCAGCAACATAAATATTCTGTTGACAACGGGAGGATAATCAAGGCGCCTACGTGGACGCGCAGTTTTGCTTGCGGCTTCCGACGGAGGTCGCTGGGGCGGCCGATGGCAGCGCAGAGTAACAACGGCAGCCTCCGCCCTTGCGGCTTCCGACAGAGGTCGCTGGGGCTGCCGATGGCAGTGCAGAGCAGCGGCGGCAGCCTCCACGCGTGCGCCGAAGTATTTGGCCCTTCATCCTGTAGGTGGCGTTACTGTCCTTCCAGCTATCTGTTGATATCGTCGCTATTGGCCATCGAATTTGGCGCCTCCACGCATGCGCACTTCCTGCCTAAAACTGGCATAAATAGGGGGCCCTGGTGCTGCCTTAGCAGTGTGTTCGTCGCACCTGAAGATGTTGGCCAGTTGCGCTGACGAAATACTGTGGAGTTTTCACTATAACATCCGACGTCTCGCCCGAGAACCATACATGCAGCTCTTTTATATATCGCGCACATGATCTGACGATGGCGCAGTCTAGAGGTGATTCGCCGTCGCTGTGATGAGAAACATAGCGCAGAGATGACCACAGAGATATGTGTTAAAGTCCTGATATCGCCGGACATTGTAGAAGACGCGTCTTTTGGTGGTGAAGTAGCGTTGTAATTCTTCAGGCGTCTGTAAATCGCCGAATGAATCGAAATACTGAACTGTATTTGGACATTTTTTAACATACGCAACCCAATGGGTCCCTGGACCCCTAGCAACATCTAAATTTACAATTCCGCACTCATTAGTCCACCACATGGTCTTCGGTAATGTATTCCGCATAAAGACGCCGCGGAATCCACAAATGTGAAGTTTTTGTTTAAGAATTGTAACTATATCTTTATTCGTGAGCGCTCGGTCGGGTAGGATAACTAACGGACTTTTTTTTTTATTTATGAAGAGACCTAGTCCTTTCCTGTATGGTTTCAAGTAGAGACCTTTACCGATAGCTGCTGCCTCCATAGCGCGATTATTTCTTCTGGCTTCCTCTAGTTGAGCTTGTGCATTCTGTGCGTTTTTGACCGTTTTGGCGACAGCTGTGGCACTGCCTATGAGTGAACCTACAGGGGACAGGGCTGCAAGGGCCGGAACGAGGAACGGGATAATTCCGTCCGAAGTCTTTGGTAGTGGTAGGACCCTAGGTGGTTTAATTGAAGTCGTGTTTTTCTTCTTGTTCCCACCACTCAACACACGTTTAGCTGCAGACATCGAGGTGAGAATACAGTTTTTCAAACAACCGGATTTGTTGTTCTTCTTCCTGTTCTTCTTCGCTCGCAAAGCTGTTCGCGCTGCTTTCATAATTCGTTTGAAATTCATCACACCCAAACCCAACTTAATTTTTCCACGCATGGTTTTATAAACCACGAATGCAGCAACGCGTTGGCCTATTCCGAGATCTTTTCTTCGCCTCATTTGCTTGGCTTTATCTGCTAATATCCGGTCGGCGACGTGGCGTGCTGGGAGATCCTTATTTGCTGCGTATGCGAGGTCGTGCTCAAGGCAGGCTTCGTCTAGTAGGTTAATACCTTTATCGCCTCGTGCCAGGCGCTTCTGAAGCTTTGTTCCAGGCCCACAGAAGTTATATCCGGGAACGTGCAATTCAACGGGCAACTTGTCGAGAACACGACCTCCACCTCTTATTATGATGTGCCTCCTATCGTGCATGGTACGCTACTGAGGAGATAGAGGTCTACTCTCCCTGTTATATACTAACTTGTCAGCTTCGATCCAACTGTTATCTGATGATGGAAATCCTAGCGATTTAACCAGTGCTCTAGTCCCACGACGTCTTATCACGCGCTCGATGAGAAATACATCTGGTTCAGAACTCTTCTGCAATTCCTCCGTGTAAAACCATCCTGCAATTTCTTCGCCCTTGCCGTCCTTTAAGATATATGTCCTAGGGTTGGTTCGCTGCACTTTGGATACTGTGAATATCTCAGCCGACCAATTTGGTAAGTACGATTTCTCGAACGCTGTCTTGTGTTTTGAAATACGTACTAAGTCGCCTATATTGAACCTCTGTTTGCCAGGGTCGAGCATTTTAATCCGGAAATATACTGTGTCCATGAGTGAATTATCGCGAACATCGATCGGTCTCATTTTTATTGTACTATGTTTGGTTCGATTATACTTTGCAATTATCTGTGGGAGGATATCCACCCACTTGTACGAATCGCGAAGATTAAACTGCATCCACGTTTGAGCTTTGATTGTTCTGTTCAACCTCTCGACGATACTAGCTTTAAGGTGGTAAACGTGGAGTAGTGGTGTATGCCATACCGCGCCATCACAGTCTTGAAATGGCCATTGTAAAACTCCCCACTGTGATCGGTTTAAGATTGGCCGGGAATCAATTCGTTCCTGTCTGCAGCAGACGCTCAAACACCACAGCAATATCTCTACCGGTTTTCCTTTTCACAGGTAATGGCCACGCGAATTTAGAATATGTATCAAAAACGGTTCAAATGGCTCTGAGCACTATGGGACTCAACTTCTGAGGTCATTAGTCCTCTAGAACTTAGAACTAGTTAAACCTAACTAATCTAAGGACATCACATACATCCATGCCCGAGGCAGGATTTGAACCTGCGACCGTAGCAGTCGCGCGTTTCCGGACTGAGCGCCTAGAACCGCTAGACCACCGCGGCCGGCAATATGTATCAATAACCATTAAAATGTATTTGAATCCATTGTTATGAGGTGAATATCGATTCATATCTACAAGATCAGCATGCCAGAGGTCATCCAGCCTTTTAATCATGACTTGTCTACGAGTGTATGTTTTGCGTGCTGGCTTGTGCAGTTCTCGAACCACGGTCTCCATACTTATTCGATGATACCTCTCTCTCGAAGCTCTGAGATTATGGATACAACCTCATTCGAATGAGCTGTACTGCCCGCAGCAGCCGAAGCCATCAACAGTCGAAGTCTGTCTATTAGTTCATCTGGGTCATCGTACTATATATACTGCGGGACTTGATTGCTCACTCCTTTATTCTGAAAGTCTACACCCTCACCGACACTTTTAGCTTGCTCATTGAGTAAAGGTTGTATAATGGTAGTGTATTTAGAGTTTTCAGGCTTTTTCAGTCGGGATTTTTGTACAGATCAGTCAAGTTAAGTATTCCCCGATAGACTTTGCGATCATCGACAGAGTATTTTAAGTTTTTTGATGGCCTTAGGAAGATTAGATTCATTAAGACAGGTGTTCTTTTAAACTCTGTATCCCCTATGCGCATTGTGCTATCGGATAAAGTTATAGTTTGAGAGCCCAGCATGTACGGTCTCGCCCTGCTGACACCAAATGTTCTATCTTAACTGTCGGATACTGGTTGGTGAATTCTGCGATTGGGTCATTATTATGCAAAGCTATCTTGGTGATAGATTCGGTAACAGGTTTAAAAGTTTCAATTAGTGTTTGCTCGCTTTCTATATGTCCCAACTTCAGCAAACGTAATTTCTCTCGAACTGCTTTGCGCGTCTGAATGACTTTATGCTTTGTCGACATCTCGAAGGATACTAATCAGAGCTCTGAATATCACGTGGTTTTATATATGCTTTGTTGCACTTCTTCTTCTCCTTTTTTCCTGCGCCACCTTCTTCAATAACAACGGCCTCGGCTTCTATCATGCCCTCAATTGCGCTAATTCTGCTCTCTGTCCGGTTTTGGTTAATGGCAAGAAGTTTCTGGGTGTCCTTTAATTCCCTTGCAACTTTAACTAGTCTGGACTCAAGATTTTTAGATCTGATATCGGTGTACATTCGGGCACTTTGTCTTTGCACACCTAAT
This sequence comes from Schistocerca nitens, assembly GCF_023898315.1. Classification (NCBI taxonomy): domain Eukaryota; kingdom Metazoa; phylum Arthropoda; class Insecta; order Orthoptera; family Acrididae; genus Schistocerca; species Schistocerca nitens. The sequence goes on along the minus strand of NC_064620.1, from coordinate 167,910,760 downwards.
CTCTCAGACTGAGCGTCCGCCATGCGTGCGAATTTGTCCATGGTGAAGAGTTAACTGATGGGATAAGGTATTTTCGTACGTTTATATATGGAGAAAGTCTTGGAAGTTCCGGTTATATCTACCGTCATTTAGTTTACAGATTTTATCAATAACGAGAAAGCCGTATTGTGAGTGGTTCCAGCAATCAGCACAGATTTTTACAAATTCATTGTATTACACGTCGGTCCCTACGTGAGCATGGTAAATGTGCATTAAATTGAGGTTGTCTTGTTTGAATGCTATAATGAGATTTACGTTGTGCCTCACCAGCTGTTTTGGGATCCTGGAATACGTTTGACTCAGATAAAATACATCAACATCCATATACCGGCCAAAGCAGAAATATTTACGGATTTGATCTTGCTTTTCAACAGCGACATCGTCAAATATGAAGGCATTGTTAGGCTTTACCTCTTCAGGTGGGCGGACGTCGTCGCTTTCACTGAAGGCTCTGTACGTTACACCGTCTACTCCATCTAATATTTTCTTCAGTAACTGGTACTTGGGATGAAAGTGTGTTTTGGAGAAGACGAAAAGGTGCTCGAAGCGGACTCCGTCTATGTGCGTTAACAGAGCCATGAGGACATTTGTCTTACCACAGCTGGATGGACCTACTATTATAGCTCGTATGCTGTCAGGAAGGAGTGGTCCATTCTTGTTGGTCTTCTGGTCTTGGTCATCACCACAGGACCAGTCACCTACAACAAAGCCCGTGAGGCGAGGGGGTTTCACCCAGCCCGCCATGATACCTACTGTGGTAGGTCAAGGTGTGGAATACGCTTTTATATAATTAAAAATATGTGTTTGTGTGTGGTCACTATAGCGCAGTCACCTTACCAACTGAGCTACAATGGCTACACAATAGAATGAACTCGAGGTGGTATATTGAAAGGGAAGGTTGTCATATAGATTAACGTAGGTGACATTTTGTCTTGACAAATAAAAAACACGCAATAACAAATTTAATATTATAAAATAATATATTTATTTATTAAAATATTTACAAATAAGATCAGCATCAGAAAAAATCAGTACATTCTTTTTTAAGCAGTGCAGCAGAAGTACAGTATTTGCAAAATAGCTGCTTCTTGTATGCTTGAAATTCAGCACGTATATCTCGTAATGTTATGGGTGAATTACAATAGTCTGGTATTCCGTCAGTTAATTTGAGTTCGACATTTTCAACACTTATTCGAGGAATAGCAGAACACTTTGGCACTCGTGTTATACACATACTAAAACAATGTTCTACATCATCTAAGTGGATTCTACATGTGTGAAGCCAGTTAATTATGTCGGTGCACACTGCCTGAACATATGGGCACCATCTATTTAGTCTCTCTGTCGTACTAGTTAGAGCCATGTCTAAATTGAACAATTTATCAACAGTGGGGTGATGGATGAAAATACTATAACCATCAGCACTTTTAATTTTTAGTGGCCGGCCTCTGTGGCCGAGCGGTTCTAGGCGCTACAGTCCAGAACCGCACTGCTGCTACGGTCGCAGGTTCGAACCCTGCCTCGGGCGTGGATGTGTGTGGTGTCCTTAGGTTAGTTAGGTTTAAGTAGGTCTAAGTCTAGGGGACTGATGACCTCAGATGTTAAGTCCCATAGTGCTTAGAGCCATTTGAACCATTTGAACAATTTTTAGTGTAGCATCATCATACATTGATAGAATACTCACAGTTAGACTGCCACAGTACATGTCCTGATAGTAGTGGGATGGATAATATTCGGTAGTCATATGATTCTTGATGTGTGTTTCTAAACGACACAGTTCATTCCACTCGTAGTCAGAAAATTTCACTTTAATATTTTTAAGCACATTTTCCAGACTAACACAGTTGAGAGGCTACCGTATTGTGAAACTTCAACTCCTACATGGATACATTTTGAACCACTAACTGTTAACACATAGCTTGAGGCGAATAGTAAAGGTTGAGGTGAAGAGGCGGTCGGTATCTTCTCATCCACGACATCCACACCAGCGCTGTTAGCCTGCTGTTCTTGCACTGATGGTGGGATGTCCCTTGTGAGATTACGATCAGTGGATGGTGCATACGAAGGAGCCCAGTACTGTGAAGCCCCGTCAAGTGCAGCCTCTGGCACCGACATTAACACCTGGCTATCCTGCTCCAGCATGCTGAGAAGCTGAGCTACAGGATCCTGTGTGGACGAGTTCGAGGCCTTCGCGTGCGTGGGTCAGCGCATGCTGGGACCTGCTGATGCTGGCGTTATGGGTGGAGCTGCTGGAGGACCAAGACGAATATCCATAAGAAATGATGTGATGTTGGTAGAGAAATAAAAATAATAGCAATAATAATAATAATAATAATAAGGCCCGGGAAAAGAATAGGCCTCTGGTATGTTCTGCCAGTCGTAAAAGGCGACGAAAAGAACAAACCACTAATAGGGCTAACCCTCCTTTTAGTGTGATTAGTTGGTTCACGACAGAACTAAAGAAGCCTCGGACAAGCGCCGTCATGGTCGGGGACGACGCTTGAACCCTATGCCCGCCCACAATGGTAACGACACTGCTAGGCAACTGGAAAATGATTTAAATCCAAATAGAGGTGTTTTGCAGGATATGCTTCCTGCAACCACCCTAGAAGGAAAACAAAGACAGAGGATGAGATGGTCAGATGAAGTTAATCGACACCTCATATTCTGTTATTACCAAGTAACAAACCTAGGAACCAACACAACTGGATACAGATCACAAGTATACACAACATTTATTACCAGATACCCAGAATTAAATTTTTTAACAGAACAACGACTAGCTGATCAGATCCGTGTAACAATAAAAAATAACAGGATACCCCAGTCAGAATTAGAAAACATCAAACAACAAGTACAACAAATACTGGAACAAAATAATGTGCAATCAGAAGAAGAAGAAAATACAGTAATGGACTCAAACATCCAAGAGCAAACAAACAAAGAACAACACGCATCAATTAAACAATCAGAGGAAAACGAAATCTTAAGACAGCCACCAGAACAAGCACAAATAGAACACGAAGTGACACACATGTTAGATATAGAAGAAAAATTTCAGCTGACATATATAGAGTACAAAGACACAAATAAAGACATTAGACCATTCTTCCATAGACCGCCAAATAACCCACGAGTCGAAACAACAATAAAAACTGTCAACACAATCATACACAACAAAATAAATGAAAACACAACTATGGAAGAGTTACAACTACTGGTTTATATTGGAGCACTCACTACACTAAATATACACACTAGGCAGAGATCAGAACCAGCCAACACACAGAAGAAACCCACAAAACCAGCATGGCAACACAGGCTACAGATCAGAATAGAAAAACTGAGAAAAGACATCAGACAGCTAACACAATTTATAAGAAATGAAATGTCAGAAAATAAAAACGAAAAAGGTTAGGTAAAATCTCACAACAAGAAGCGATAGAGCAATTAGATGAAAAGAAGCAGAAATTACAAGCATTGGCCAAACGACTTAGAAGATACAAAAAAAGTGAAAATAGAAAGAAACAAAACCAAACATTCAACACAAACCAAAAGAAATTTTACCAGACAATAGATAACACACACATTAAAATAGACAATCCACCAAACATAACAGACATGGAACACTTCTGGAGCAACATATGGTCAAACCCAGTACAACATAACAGGCGTGCACGGTGGATACAAGCAGAAACAGACACATACAAGATGATACCACAAATGCCTGAAGTGATAATTTTGCAACATGAAGTCACCCAAGCAATTAATTCTACTCACAATTGGAAATCCCCTGGAAAAGATAAAATAGCAAATTTCTGGCTAAAGAGGTTCACCTCAACACATTCACATCTAACTAAATTATTTAATAGTTACATTGCAGACCCATACACATTCCCTGATACACTTACACAAGGAATAACTTATCTGAAACCTAAAGATCAAGCAGACACAGAAAACCCAGCTAAATGTCGCCCCATAACATGCCTACCAACAACATACAAAATATTAATTTCAGTCATTACACAGAAATTAATGACACATACAACACATGAAGAACAAAAAGACTGTTGCAAAGGAGCACGAGGATGTAAAGAGCAACTGATAGTAGATGCAGAGGTGACATATCAAGCTAAAACTAAACAAAGGTCGCTACACTATGCATACATTGATTAACAAAAAGCTTTTGATAGCGTACCCCACTCATGGTTACTACAATTATTGTAAATATACAAAGTAGAATTCTAAATTGATACAGTTCCTAAACGTAGTAATGAAAAATTGGAAAACCGCACTTAATATCCAAACAAATTCAATAATATCACATCACAGCCAATACAGATTAAGCATGGAATATACCAAGGAGACTCATTAAGTCCTTTCTGGTTCTGCCTTGCTCTGAACCCACTATCCAACATGCTAAATAATACAAATTATGGATACAATATTACTGGAACATACCTACACAAAATCACACATTTGCTACACATGGATGATCTAAAACTACTGGCAGCAACAAATCAACAACTCAACCAATTACTGAAGATAACAGAAGTATTCAGCAATGATATAAATATGGCTTTTGGAACAGACAAATGTAAGAAAAGTAGCATAGTCAAGGGAAAACACACTAAACAAGAAGATTACATATTGGATAACCACAGCGACTGCATAGGAGCGATGGAAAAAACAGATGCCTATAAATATCTAGGATACAGACAAAAAATAGGAACAGATAATACAAATATTAAAGAAGAACTAAAAGAAAAATATAGACAAAGACTAAAAAAATACTGAAAACAGAATTGACAGCAAGAAACACAACAAAAGCTATAAATACTTATGCTATACCAATATTGACCTACTCATTTGGAGTAGTGAAATGGAGTAAAACAGACCTAGAAGCACTCAATACACTTACACGATCACAATGCCACAAATATAGAATACATCACATACATTCAGCAACAGAAAGATTCACATTAAGCAGAAAGGAAGGAGGAAGGGGATTTATCGACATAAAAAACCTATATTATGGACAGGTAGACAATTTAAGAAAATTCTTTATAGAACGAGCAGAAACTAGCAAAATACACAAAGCAATCACTCATATAAATACATCGGCTACACCACTACAATTTCATAACCACCTCTACAACCCTTTAGATCACATAACATCAACAGATACGAAGAAAGTAAATTGGAAAAAGAAACCACTCAATGGCAAGCACCCGTATCATCTAACACAGCTACACATCGATCAAGACGCATGGCTAAGAAAAGGCAATATATACAGTGAGATGGAAGGATTCATGATTGCAATACAGGATCAGACAATAAACACCAGATATTACAGCAAGAATATTATTAAAGATCCCAGTACCACAACAGATAAATGCAGACTTTGCAAACAACAAATAGAAACAGTAGATCACATCACAAGCGGATGTACAATACTAGCAAATACAGAATACCCCAGAAGACATGACACTGTAGCAAAAATAATACATCAACAGCTTGCCTTACAACATAAACTTATAAAACAACACGTTCCCACATACAAGTATGCACCATAAAATGTACTGGAGAATGATGAATACAAATTATACCGGAACAGAACCATTATAACTGATAAAACAACACCACATATCAAACCTGACATCATACTCACCAATAAAGAGAAGAAATTAACACAACTAATCGAAATATCCATTCCCAATACAACAAATATACAAAAGAAAACAGGAGAAAAATTGAAAAATACATCCAACTGGCTGAGGAAGTCAAGGACATGTGCATCAGGATAAAGTTGACATTATACCAATTATACTATCAACTACAGGAGTCATAACACACAATATCCACCAGTACATCAATGCAATACAGCTACATCCAAACTTATATATACAACTACAGAAATCCGTAATTATTGCTACATGTTCAATTACACGAAAGTTCCTAAATGCAATATAATATATACCGTACAGTTAAAAGGAAGTCACGCTTGATCAAGGTCCACGTCACTTTCCATTTTTGACCAGACATAATGTCTGAGAAAAGAAAGAAATAATAATAATAATATAGGAGCCAACTACGTCATCATGATGCTGTGCTGCTATTGGTTGAATGAGGTGAACACATGACCTATCGAAGTGCCCTCTAGTGGAGAGCTCGTGAACTAGATCAGTTCGTCGATCTGCTGGATCGGAGGCAGTCGTCTCTTGTGGGTTGGGAGCTTATATGTGGGCTTTAGAAAAGGTACACAGTTCCGTCAGTAGCAGATGTTTCCATGAGATGGGTAATGCATTTTTAAAGCATTTCGTTGGAGGGAAGTTATTTGGAGGACTGTGATCTTGTTCTTATTCATATGTTCCAGGATTAATGCACGTATCCATTCAGCATGTAGGAGGTTATGGGGGCAGTCCTCGGCTGTTAGCTTGCAAACTACACTGCTGATAAACTCATCACAGTCAAACACCAATAACTCATCGATTGAACACATTCTGCAGGATGGTCTTCAATGGTATATATGTTGTATACGAATATGCTTACGCCGAAGCGAATTGGTGTCAACTGAATGTCTCTTGCGTTTTGGAAGAGTGAATGTTTGATGGTAAGTAAGCCTGCAGTTTGCGCATGCGCATGAGCATATGCTGGTTACGGAATGCATCCTGGATCCATCCCTCTGCATTGCCGAAATCTGCTGAACCAAATTCTTGTACTTATTGCTCCAACACTCCTCCATTATCATATACTTGTACGCCTCATGTAGTGAACTGTGGCTACAGTCCTCCCTCGAATGTCTACATGAAATGCAGTTATTGAAGGCTGCTCTATCACCCACATCCATCTCTATGATCGAACACATGGCAATGACAGCTCAGCAAAGACTGAATGTGCAGGAGAACGGTAATGGTAGTTCAGTGGAGGTAGCACAATTGGCTTTCTTCCCGCCAAAGGCAACCATCTTTAATGACGTCACCGTGGCGCTCTCTGGTGGCAAAGGTATGAACTAACACAGTTGGATTGCATACACACGTGCATGATATAGATAATAATAAATAATAATAAATGATAATAAATGTTAAAAAATGATAATCAATAATAATAAAGACAAGTACGGTTTTTGCATGCATTATCCTGTTGGAATTCAAACTTCCCGCCATTTTTTCTTCTGGAGGCTTAGGTTAGGGGACATCGCACAATTGGCCTATTTTCCCGCCAAAATTCAAAATTGTCACCATTTTTTCTGGAGGTTAGGTTAGTGGACATAGCACAATTGGCCTATTTTCCCGCCAAAATCCGCCATCTTGGATGACGTCATGCGATGTTGCCAAGTCTACATGCCGCCATCTTGGATGACGTCATCGCCGCCATCTTGAATAAATTTGGCAACAATGCAGTGTGTCTTGACGTATAGGTTGCCCTACATCTGATGTGCATTTCTTTGTACTTTTTCGATGTCATCTGTCAGTCCCACCTGATGCGGATCCCACAGCACACAGCAATAATCCAGGATAGGATGGACAAGTGTGGTGTAAGCAGTCTCTTTGTTGCCATTTTATCTGATCTTGTGCCTGATCAGGGAGCAGGCCCGATATCTTTAGATTTTGATATTGGGTGTCAAGCGTCTGGTCTAAGAAAACTACCCCATACCAATGTGACGATTTTCTCCCACCTTCTCCACTATCGATGCTAGCCCAAATAACTTACGAATTTCGTCATATGTGACATGATCGTGTAGTATTAATCCAGGTGTTCAGCTGAGCATCTTTTCTTTCCAAAACAGCAAGCCGTGGTTCCACTTGTGTTATTGAAAGCCAGCCTTCAGCACCATAAAGTGCATCTGAATGGATACAAATCGATATAATTTTGACTTGAGCCTGTTTGGGATCTTATAGTCATGTGGTACACCAGTAACAGAATGCCGTTTGAGTCACGTGCTGCTCAGAGGGTTAGAAATTTCTCAAAAAAAGTGTTCAAATGTGTGTGAATTCCTAAGGAACCAAACTGCTGAGGTCACCGGTCCTTAGACTTACACACTACATAAACTAACTTATGCTAAGAACAAGACACACACCCATGCCTAGAGATTTCTTCGCAGGGGTTTCCATCACCAGCAATTATCGAGCGTAGGTACTTAAAAGTCCGTGTTGTTGGGAGGTCAGCACCATTGATTCTGACTGTATCCGAGTCACTCAGATCTGCGGTGACGTACTGCGTTTGTATTTAGCCATATACCTGCTTTTGAAGGAAGACGTTGTATGTTGGGAACTGACACTGCAGGTCAGTCTTATCTTAAGAGACCAACAGCATATCATCAGTTTACAGTAATGTCCAGGGTACAGCTTACTGCAGATCTCGTGTGACAGTATCCACGAATGTGGTGAAGAGGAGAGGCGAGAGCAGATCCCTGATGCACTGTTCTTACTATTTCTTCAAGTACTCCTTGCTCTCGTAGTGCAAGCCTGATCAGTCGGTGTGCCACTCTGTCGGATGTCTTTTCCACGTCCAGGAAGCCAAGCTATAAGTTCATTTACTTCTCACAGTGTTTTTCAATAAGAAGCCGAACAACACCCGTTCACGAATGTACATGGCTTGGTGGTGAGACTGGTAATTTGTAGGATACTTGTATCGATTGTGTTCATTTCCATAATTGTATGTGATAGAAGATGTATTGAGCGATAGTTGCTACATTCAGCTGGGCTATCTTTCCGTCTTAAATAATTTGCTGAAGAAATCTGTCAGCCATTCAGCTAAATCCCAGATTTCCACAGCAAATGGTTCAAATGGCTCTGAGCACTATGGGACTTAACATTTATGGTCATCAGTCCCCTAGAACTTAGAACTGCTTAAACCTAACTAACCTAAGGACATCACACAACACCCAGTCATCACGAGGCAGAGAAAATCCCTGACCCTGCCGGGAATCGAACCCAGGAACCCGGGCGCAGGAAGCGAGAACGCTACCGCACGACCACGAGCTGCGGACTTTCGACAGCAGGTCGATTGACTTTTTATTTTTCATTTTATGAAATGCTTTGACAACCTCATCATGTATAATTTGTGCATTGGATTCCCGTACAAGAGTTCAATTGAAACTTGTGGAAATTTCTCATTGTACATTTTCTCAAAGTACTGCCGCCATCGCTGTAGTACGTTCTTTGTGTTAGTGACAATTTTTCCTTCTTGATCATTGATTTCAAAGAATTTTTCTGTATGGTGTTGGTCTATGACGCTGACAAAACATATAACTTCACTATTAATGACAAATTGATGGAAACAGTAATCACAATAAAACATCTAGGGATATCTATCCAGTGTGATCTTAAGTGGAATGACCACATAAAACAAGTAGTAGGAAAAGCAGATGCCAAATTGAGACTTTTAGAAAGCAGCTTACGGAAATATAACACACGCCAACGAAATTTTTTTTTTTGAAATACTTTTGTTACTTTGATAACTGACCTTCATAGTTTTTTATGAGCTGAATCCAAATCTAGTCTTAGTTTTTTTGTATCGCCCATAGTTTTCGAGCAATATACTTTTCAATATATATTATAAAAATCCTATGCTATATGGCAGGGCTTCCCAACCTTTCCAGCTGGCAGACCCCTTCTTCAGTCGAAAATCCATGGTGGACCCCTAGTCAGTCAAGAGCACAGTAACTTTAAATTTCAGAGCGAAACCCATGGGGACTGAAAGCTTCTTAATGCAAGTTCCATGTTCCCAATGACCCCCCCCCCCCCTTCCGAAGTATCAAGTCTTTGGTTTAGAGATGAATGAAAACAACTTGAAGGTCAAAAATCGATTTATGAAATAGATAGTGCACTGACAAGGCAAGTCTAACATTTAATGATGCCTGGAGCCGCATACGTACCAGCGAGCGCTGTGATTGGTCGACAAAGCTCGCTCCGCGCATGTGTAGAAGGTTTCAGCGCATCTACCGCCTTGAGCCGGCGCACAAACGACCCCCGTATTGTTGCGAAACAGTCGATCAGAGAAGCCGCATTCTCCGGCACTAAACTGTGTATGCGTGCTCACTTACGAACCGCAAAGGCTGCTTGGGAATACGACCTGAAGTAAAAGTACACATTTTTTACACACGAAAAAAAAAGTGATGAATTTGATTTTCACATTTTTATTCAATAATTTTACTCGTTATTTTACACGATTTGGTGAAGGGTGGCCGCGGACCCCCTAGAAAGAGCCTGCGGACCCCTAAGGGGTCCGCGGACCACACGTTGGAAAGCCCTGCTATATGGTAAACGAGGAAATTAATGAACCGCTTTGTTACAGCATAAGCATGGTTTGTATTTACAGTAAGCTACTTAAAACAATGATATGTATTAATACAGGTTTCACTTGTCAGATGGAATTGGTTTGTATTTTCTTTCTCTTTTTCCTTTGAAGCTTCTTGCGTAGTTTTTTCTATGATGAGTCGCTTGCTGACGTTCTCGGTGAAGTGACCAACACTAGTCCCCTATCATGTTGGTGTTCAGAGGCCTTAGTAGCGGTTTTCCATCACTTTAATGTCCTGGTGAAAATGCTCTCCTTGCTCCTCATTCATGAGACCAGGAATGTCTGAGCAGCACACTAAATCAACTTCTTGTTGAAAAAACTTGGAAAATTTCTGGTCTCTCTTTCTATACATGTATATGTTGGTTCCAACTACCAATAAGTTCTTTTCTTTTAATCTAGAACCAAGCAATTCAGCTTTTTCTTTCGTTAAGCCCAGATCGCTAACCAAATCGTTAAGCTCGGTCTGAGTAAACGATTTGGGCTCTAGACTTTCTGTATTACAGTGGAATACATCATCATCTGGTTCATCTAAATCAGATCGTACATTCGAAAATACTTCTGTTGGAATGGAATTTAAATCATCTGGTGGTTCAGGTACCGGCAAATCTATACCATGCCCTACAGGTCGGACGGTGGACGGAAGGTTAGGGTAGCTTATTACCTTGTTGTTTAGCCCGCAGCTCGTGGTCGTGCGGTAGCGTTCTCGCTTCCCACGCCCGGGTTCCCGGGTTCGATTCCCGGCGGGGTCAGGGATTTTCTCTGCCTCGTGATGGCTGGGTGTTGTGTGATGTCCTTAGGTTAGTTAGGTTTAAGTAGTTCTAAGTTCTAGGGGACTGATGACCATAGATGTTAAGTCCCAAAGTGCTCAGAGCCATTTGAACCATTTGAACCTTCTTGTTTTTCGAATTATGACCGGTAATATCACCACTGAAAAAGTAGCAATCATCAGAATTATTTCCTCGCTCCCTCCATACCTTAGAAACAACAAATCTAAAGACTTTTTTGTCTTTTTTGGACCATTTTCTCAGATGTTCAACACACACATAACACACATTATGCGGCGCCCAAGAATTATCTTGATCACCAAGTTTAGATCCAAAGTATGAGAGATAAACATTTTTCACGAAGTCCATAATGTTTCTTTGGTGTTTTTAATCGCAAATTCACCACAAATATAACAAAAACTGTCAGCAGAGTTTTTACAACCACGATTAGACATTTTACTGAGCACATGTGCAGGAAACAGGAAAGTGAGGTTAGGTTGACAGTAAACAAAACACCATCTGTTAACAAATAAATAGAATCGACCTTTTCTTGCCAGCACATGTTTTTCAGCAGTGCTACCAACGTAATCTACATTTATTACACCTCCTTTTTAAATTATTTTAACTACATAAAAAGCTGTTAAATTCTTTAAAGAATCGTTGAATTTAATAAATTTAACTGTAAAATGTGAAGACAGTTTTTTAAGTAGCATGTTTTGATATCCCACCCTAAAAACATAAGAATAAGTTATTTTCAGCAAAAAAGTATTTCCATCATTGGCCTGTGTAATTCGTCCACTACAGAAGTGGCTTATGAGGCGGTTGTTCGACCAACTCTTAAGTGCTGTCCATCAATCTTACCAGGACTGATGGAAGAGACAAGAGGATCCAACGAAGAGCGGTGCATTCCATCACGGGATCGTTTAAAGTACGTTGTCCAACGTGCGACAGCTGCTTGCGTCTGTGTCAGAACCGCCTCCTCCCCACCCCTTCCCCCGCCAAAACGGCGAATGTAGATGCCTGCTCGCACATGCACAGTTTGTATTTGGGCTGTGATGTGCGGCATCTCTGCACTGGCGCCCAGTGCTGCGACGGAAGCCGCTCGATTTCGGCCGTTCTACGTAGTGATGTTACAAGATGTGTGCTTGAGGAAAACTACAACGAGACAATCACGGAAAATAATACTCTTTGAGCCATTCTCACAGCATCAGTGTGTTTGGATTAAAGCATCCTAAGCACAAGGGCGCTTTGTTTCAGCACCCTCACCGTTGGAAAACTGCCATTTGGACGAGAATTCCTTTGCACGTTCCAAAACTTTTCCTGTTCAAAGGAAATGGGAAAGAAATAGGATACAGCTTGTAGACAGATGCGGAAAGTACTTCTTCCACAATTCTTCTGTCTTATTTTGTGGATATTCGGAAGGAAAGTACTAAAGATGGGTAAGATTCTCCTGTTGGCAAAAACCTGAAAATCTCCTATTGGCAAAACACTGAAAAAAGATAATTAAGCTAGAACAGTTTCTAATAAACCTGAATTTCATGGCATTTTAAGTGCTATTTTCAAGGACATATGGAGAAACATTAAGGTCTCATGTGGGGGAAATAGAAGAACAAGAATACTTGGAAGAGGATCAAATGTCTCAGCGAAAGCAAAGCAATGGGTTCTGTACGATCACAATGTTTTCCTGGATACAGTTCATCATGACAGAAAATAAGTAAACTTATTGATTTTCAGCGTAATTCTTCCATCTGCCAATGGTTTCCGCTTCTTTGCCTTTGGGAATAATAAATTTGTGCTGTTGCAGCGCTTGCAGAAAATTAGACAGGTCAAAATTACGTAGAATCAGCGTCTGTCTACAAAGTAACAGCATTCCAGTCAAAGGTTTATACGATGTTATCCTACAGCTACGAAATTGTTGCTGCTATTTTATTTCAGCATACAAATCGAACAAATACTGATACAAAACGGGAAAGAAATTCCTACAAATTTCGTCGCCTCTCACAAAAAATTTTTTACCGATGAATTTGGCTGTAGAATTGATCAGTTTCGTACCACGATAACTCCAAATTGGCAACATTTAGACATTTTGACTGCAGATCCGTCATAAACAGGATAGAGGTAAAAACAACTTCGTGGTCAGAGTTCGCTTAAGCGTTGCTAGTTGGCATTTATCGCGGAACGAAACTGACCAATTTTACCACCGAATTAACCGGATAAAAGTAAGTTTGTTTTAGAGGTAACCTAATCAGTAGAAAAATTTTTGTGATGGCTATGATGCAATGAAGAGGCACTAAAAATGTCATAGTAGTGGAAGTAGCAGTTGCTTTTACCTCTTTTTATTTCAAAATGGGAAACAATTAAATCTCCAGAAGTATCAGAGTCAGAGCAGTGAATTTTTAACTATAAACTCGTATTTTAGATCTCTAATAACATCATGTAAAACATTGACTGAAATGTTGTTGCTTAGGAGGTGCATGCGGATGTAGCGGAATTTAGATGTGTCCTTAAAATTTCTGCAAAAGTGTATTGATGCATTTGACGAACTAAAGCAGGAAATATTTTGTTATAGATCCGTCTCCAATATTTGACTCATTCAGTCGGAAGAAAAGACCAAGAGTATTGTTCTAAACATTGTGACTGACGCTAGAGACGAAACAGAAGTAGAATCCATATCACTTATTCTAGAAGAGCCTGAGGTGATGCAGGGGTACAAGCTTCGTTAAATGTTTGAGATGAACATACAGCTGCCATGCAGGTAACCAAAGATCCTGATCCCAGCGGCATAAATTTAGCTAGGAGGAATAGGATAAGTGTTGAAGAGAAGGTGTATCTCCTGCTCGAAAAAAAGACAGACTGAAAGAGAGAAAACAGCAGCAGAATTGAAATATCTACAGGCCCCAGCTAAAGAAGATGTACATTTATTACTACTGAGCTTTTGTATGGCTGAGAACACCTCAACCCACTATTTTAGTTGAGTCAAAAAAGCATATGGGAATTAGGAATTAAATGATGGATAAATAACACAAAAATGAGAAACTTAAGAGTATGTCAGAACAGACTGATATTATCTGATGCTGGTGAACTTAGGGAATGTGTTGTTTTTACTTTTAATATATAATTAAAGTGTTGTCTGATTTTTACTGTATTTTGTAAGTTTCTTAAAAGCAAACTGGTGTTTTAATGAATGCAGTTTATATTAATTTCGCTCTTTCTTCGTTGCTGTAAACCTGTCGATGGCGGGAAAGTAAATAAGGATTTACATACAATGATTCAGTACAACGCAATAGTTATTACCTAAATAATATGGCAGCAGGTAATATAAAAGTGTTTAATTACCATCTGTTAGTACGAAAGGAGGAATTACTTAAAATGTCTTGTTAATCCATTGTAACTGCGACAAAGAGAAAAAATATAATTTTATCCAAAAACTTGTGTGTTAGGGAAGAAAATTAGTACAACTTTTTAAGGATTCCACTGGTTATTTAAACGCATTTTTATTACTATTGTTACTAATATTATCGCTAATGATCCTGTGATCCTTCGACAATAATGTGAACCAAGACATGTCACACTCAGAACAAAGGATACAAATTAGTAGTCACTTGCTTGGCACCTTCGCAGCAAAGAAGCAGAACTGTTTTTCATGTCGCCGACTGCAGCATTTTGACACAGCTATTATTTCCAAAAGAAAAACTGAAATTAAAAATTTAAAAAGCTCTGACAAAAAAGCCTCTGAAAAGTTAAAAAAAGAATGTATTGCTCCTTTAGATTTTATGTCAGTAGTATCACTTTGATCCATTCAACATCGTGTCGAGGGACTGCTAAATAAATAAAAAGAAATAAAAAATTAACGGGGGCTATCCTTTCTAGAGCAGCATACTTTCAATATTCTTCCTTGGTATAAGTTTCTTCTATTTAGTATGTCTATCCTTCTGATTGAAGGTTTGAGAGACTTCGGCCTTTCACTTACATAATAAAATGGCATACCTGCAGTCGTCCTTTCGATGTTATTTGTTACACACACACAAACACACACACACACACACACACACACACACACACACACACACACACACACACCAGTTCAGATGATTCAGTACACCATCTTTGAGCCTTAACTAACGCTGATGGGTTAACTCCGATCGCGTTCACGACCCCATCAGTGGCCACCATCCGTGAACTGGTTTCCGTAGAGTGTAACAACAATGTTATGTCTGTATCATCACCTGCCAACTGACGAGAAACATTCAAAATGTGTCTGTTTCTCCAGTCAGTTGATAGCTGATGTTTGATGCTTATCACGTGTTTGTTCTTAGCACTGAATTTCTGGATGTGGTAGTTTTCCTGCATTTGTAATGGAATTAATTGTGGATGTTTATTCTGATTCTCTTCATATCTTGTTGGACAATTGTAAGATGGTACTTGTGATGTTTTAGGTGCTCAGAAAATATAGAATGGTTAGTTTCATACTTCCAACACTTAATGTGTTCTTTGCACAATGTTTTAAAATGCCTGCTTGGCTGTGTATACTGCTTCACAACTTTGATAGCCGAGTTCGTATATTGTTTTAAAATGCCTGCTTGGCTGTGTATACTGCTTCACAACTTTGATAGCCAAGTTCGTATATTTCTGATCCCTGAAATTTGCCTCTCTTGGTTGTTGGTTGTCTTAAGTTTGACTGGAGGATTTGCACAGTTTTATATGCTATTTGCAATCCGTGTTTCTTTAGTATATTTGCAACTCTGTGTGTTCATTTGCTTGAGTAGGTCACAGTGCATCACCAGCTTCTTTTTTGTGTGGTGTTGTCTTTGTGTAAGTGTGTTGTCTATATTTGTGGGTTTGGGGTTTGTGAGTGTTCCTGCATTCTGGATAGGTTTCATGTGTTGTTTTTGGTGTCTGTTTGTATTTTGATTGAGTCTGTGTACTACGTTTGTGTCATACGCATTGTTCCTAATTATCTGTATGATTGTACTCATTTCTTTCTCATAGTTTCTCTTGTTGAGTTGAATCCTGTTTGTTATTTATAACACGTATTTTAGTGCCGCAAGCTACTGATTGTAGGGATGACTTTTTGTTGAATTTATTACTGTGTCTGAGACAAAATATTAAAGCAATATTTGCCTTTTTCGTTTCTTATATTTATGTCAAGAGAGTTTTTTTGATTTTCTTTATCTTTTTCAAATGTGAACTTTATATGTTCTGATATGCTATGTTGGTTTCTGAGTGGAGTTGATATACACTACTGGCCATTAAAATTGCTACACCACGAAGATTACGTGCTACAGACGCGACATTTAACCGACAGGAAGAAGATGCTGTGATATACAAATGTTTAGCTTTTCAGAGCATTCACACAAGGTTGGCGCCGGTGGCGACACCTACAACGTACTAACATGAGGAAAGTTTCCAATCGATTGCTCACACACAAACAGCAGTTGACCGGCATTGCCTGGTGACACGTTGTTGTGATGCCTCGTGTAAGGAGGAAAAATGCATACCATCATGTTTCCGACTTTGATAAAGGTCGGATTGTAGCCTATCGCGATTACGGTTTATCGTATCGCGACATTGCTGCTCGTGTTGGTCGAGATCCAATGACTGTTAGCAGAATATGGAATCGGTGGGTTCAGGAGGGTAATACGGAACGCCGTGCTGGATCCCAACGGCCTCGTATCACTAGCAGTCGAGATGACAGGCATCTTATCCGCATGGCTGTAACGAATCATGCATACACGTCTCCATCCCCGAGTCATGATATGGGGACGTTTACAAGACAACACCATCTGCACGAACAGTTCGACGACGTTTGCAGCAGCATGGACTATCAGCTCGGAGACCGTGGTTGCGGTTACCCTTGACGCTGCATCACAGACATGAGCGCCTGCGATGGTGTACTCAACGACGAACCTGGGTGCACGAATGCCAAAACATCACTTTTCGGATGAATCCAGGTTCTGTTTACAGCATTATGATGGTCACATCCGTGTTTGGCGACATCGCGGGGAACGCACATTGGAGGCGTGTATTCGTCCTCGCCATACTGGCGTATCACCTGGCGTGATGGTATGGGGTGCCATTGGTTACACGTCTCGGTCACCTCTTGTTCGCATTGACGGCACTTCGAACTATGAACGTCACATTTCAGATGTGTTACTACCCGTGGCTCTATCCTTCATTCGATCCCTGCGAAACCCCTCATTTCAGCCGGATGATGCACGACCGTATGTTGCAGGTCCAGTAAGGGCCTTTCTGGATACAGAAAATGTTCGCCTGCGGCCCTGGCCAGCACATTCTCCAGACCTCTCGCCAATTGAAAACGTCTGACCAATGGGGGCCGAGCTAGTGGCTCGTCACAATACGCCAGTCACTACTCTTGATGAACTGTGGCATCGTGTTGAAGCTGCATGGGCAGCTGTACACGCCGTCCAAGCTCTGTTTGACTCAATGCCCAGGTGAATCAAGGCTGTTATTACGGCCAGAGGTGGTTGTTCTGGGTACTGATTTCTCAGGATCTATGCACCCAAACTGCGTGAAAATGTAATCACATGTCAACTATAGTATGATACATTTTTTCAATGAATACTCGTTTATCATCTGCATTTCTTCTTGGTGTAACAATGTTAATGGCCAGTAGTGTATTTTTTTTTATTTGACTCATCCACCAGACAAACGATGTCATGGACATAACTGTACCAATATAAGTTTTTAAATCTTTCATCAGTAGCTATCTTTTCAAATACTCTCAAAAGAAATGAGTTTCAGAAAAATCAGGTGATATATTCAAGAGAAAGAGCTACACAAATTGAGCAAGTAAGTAACGCGTTGGTCAACACCTGCCTCAGCGTTGATTAATAGTGTTGTTGGGCGTCCTCCGGCATTATCGTCCGATATGCGGTCAGCCGATTTTCAAATTCGCGAGCCGCCAGTTAAGGCCGCCGCGTTTCCTGTAGCCGACACCGCGGTACGAGAGCGCTGCCACGAACGATGAAGCTGCAGCCAATTAGAGCTCCAGAGGCGAGTGTACGTAAGTTGGAAAATTTATGCACTGACCCCCATTTTTTGTGTTTACCAACTGAATAACCATTACAGACTTTCATAGTGGCCAGGGCTTTACGGACGTCTTCTGAACAGATATTGTATTGAAGAATGACAGATTTGTAAATATTTTGTATCTGTACATATGTCTGCCTATAGATCTACTGTTAGCAACTCAGGCTGCAAAGCTATGTATTATTTTTATTATTTGATATTAGATGTAGACTAAATTAATATCTAAATTCGCCGTTCATGAACAGCATCAGTTCCTTGTTCCTGTGCCCATTAAAGAACCACAAAGTATGCAAAGGTAGACGTAACACTCCTAACGGATGTCTTGCCAAATTCTGTCGAGTTTGCTAGTTAGATTTCAAACATCCCCTTAGAAAATTTTTATAAATGACAGTGCTGGAAAACATCTACGTTATTTGATTATCAAACAGCTGAGCAAAACTGAACGTACTCAGTCATTTCTCTCTTTACTTATTCTGATCATCACTAAACTGACACACAATATTTTTTTTAGCGCAACGCAATCTGACTTTCAATAATCTCTACAAAAGAATGGCCCTGACTAACAATAACCTATTCCTGTCATGAATCACTTACCTCACAAAAATCTTCGTTACTCAAACTACTGCAATACAGCGTGCGCCAATACTGCCAGCTGAATAAAAGATTCTAACTACTGAAGGCACTAACTACTGATAGGCATAGTTAACGAATGAAAGATTTTGATAGAGAGCAAACAATGTATTTACCTTAATAGTGTTCAAAAGTCATCATATATATATATATATATATATATATATATATATATATATATATATATATGAGGCCTGTTCAGAAAGTAAGCTCCGATTGATTGCCAAATTGAAACCACAGTGAACATCAGAAATGTTTTACTTGTAACAAATAGCTACACCTTTCAGCTACTTCTCTACGTAGTCGCCCTTCTGACTTAGACTTTTGTCATAGCGTTGTACCAACTTTTCAATAGCCTCATCATAGAAGGCAGCCGCCAGTGCTTTCCGCCAATTCTCCACGCTGGCCTACACCTCGTTGTCTGTGTCAAAATGTTGTCTTCAAAGACAGCGGTTCATGTGACCAGAGATGAAACTCAGGGGGAGACAATTGCGGACTGTAGTGTGGGTAATCTCACATTTCCATTTGAAAACGATGCAGGAGCATCTTCATTGCCCCTGCAGAATGCGGCTGAGAATTATCTTGAAGAAGAAACAGCACGACAGTTATGTAATGTTAGCTGCATAGCTTCAGGCGAAATTTCTCACCAGGCCCTCGTACTTGGCGGCAGACACTGTTTTCTAGACATCTTTACGCACTCACTGCGAGCTCAGAAATGAGAAGAGCGACGTGATGCTAACTGGGGTTATACTAGAGACACTACCCAACACATCTGTGCAAAGCTTTATCGGATTTTCATAGTCGTTTCCATTTCGCGACCGATCGGAGCTTACTTTCTGAACGCCCCTCGTATATATCAGTTCATGATATCCAATATTAGAAATTTACTCTTTCTGATGGACACACTTCCAGATCGTCCGCTCTCAAAATTCTGCCATATTTCTCCCCACATCCACCTCTGCTGGCGGCTCACCTCCAACTGCGCAACGCTACGCGCTGTTCATATCCAACTGGCCAACACTACAATAGCAAATATTGCAACAATGCAACCCAGCCACAGACTGCACACAGCACAGTCTCTGATTTTCATACAGAGCGCTATGTGGCGTTACCAACATAACAACCTAAGCAGCCTACTTACAGAGTGTCGAAATCCCGAGCTATTTGGAGGGCCCTGCCTGTAATGCTCCAGACGTACTCAGCTGGAGAGAATTTGGGCATCTTTGCTTGGACTCTATCTGATTTTCTACATGGCTGATAAAACTGTTAGTTAAATTTCCTGAAGAATAAAGGCAAAACATGAACTATGTTTCATTCAGCTGTGATTAGACGGTTTCAGAGTAACAGTTACCAACATTTCGTAATATTATAGGCGACTGAGGACGCCACGACTACAGAGGTTGAAGGAGTTAACGGCAAAACCCTAGTCATATGCTAACGCAGGTTCCAGCATGTGATTGGAAATCCCTGCTCTCTACGGGCACAAGATGAATCTGCACTTGCTTCCACACAAGCAGATGGAAAGTAGCAACCAGCACCAACGCCATTTGGTACCTCTGCGGGATGTTATCATCAGTGTGTGGATACAACAGAAAGCGACAAACCTGAAGAAATTCCTAGACTCTCTTCCTTGCCCAATAGAAGCCATTATGACAGCCAGGGGCGGTGCTACACCGTATTAGGGTGATGTCGGCTGGGCGGGACAAAATTTTTGTTTGCTGTCTTTATCTTAATAGGCCAGTAAGGAAGGCGTGCGTCCGGATGACATAAAGCCCCGCGACGAGGTGAATGAAATGTAAAGTGGTACTATCGCACCCATAACACTCTGTAATTTATTCGGCCCGCATGAGGTTCCCGCCGCTGATTTGTGAGCCCGGCGACCCGTCCCAGGTGCACGCCCGTGGTTTACGGCTGCTGGCACGAGGCGGAGATTGTATTTACAACCGGCAAGCACCTCCACACGCCGCCCTGTCTGATGTGCCGACCAAGGAAGCCGCAAACCACCGTGGCGTGCTAGCGCGTACCGTATCTCGTCTCCTCACGCAAGGTTAGCAGAGTCCTGGACATGTGGGCGTCACACGGACCTACACAAAAGTTCCTAATACCTTATAAGCTCTCGCATATTTATCCTACAAATTAATGAAACAGAAAATATATCAAATATAAACGTTGCGGGATAAATTCCGCTAAGAAACACACCAAGACCGTCGCATATACAATACTGGGCATTAAAATTGCTACACCAACAAGAAATGCACATCATAAATGGGTATTCATTGGACAAATATATTATACTAGAACTGACATGTGATTACATTTTCACGCAATTTGGGTGCATAGATCCTGAGAAATCAGTACCCAGAACAACCACCACTGACCGTAATAACGCCCTTGATACGCCTGGGTATTGAGTCAAACTGAGCTTGGATGGCGTGTACAGGTACAGCCGCCCATGCAGCTTCAACACGATACCACAGTTCATCAAGAGTAGTGACTGGCGTATTGTGACGAGTCAGTTGCTCGGCCACCATTGGCCAGACGTTTTTAATTGGCGAGAGATCTGGAGAATCTGCTGGCCAGGGCCGCAGTCGAACATTTTCTGTATTCACAAAGGCCTTTACAGAACCTGTAACATGCGGTCGTGCACTATCCTGCTGAAATGTAGGGTTTGCCGGCCGGAGTGGCCAAGCGGTTCTAGGCGCTACAGTCTGGAACCGCGCGACCGCTACGGTCGCAGGTTCGAATCCTGCCTCGGGCGTGGATGTGTGTGATGTCCTTAGGTTAGTTAGGTTTAAGTAGTTCCAAGTTCTAGGGGACTGATGACCTCAGTAGTTAAGTCCCATAGTGCTCAGAGCCATTTGAACCATTTTTTAGGGTTTCGCAGGGATCGAAAGAAGAGTAGAGCCACGAGTCGTAACACATCTGAAATGTAACGTCCACAGTTCAAAGTGCCGTCAGTGAGAAAGAGGTGACCGAGACGTGTAACCAATGGCACCCCATACCATCACGCCGGGTGATAGGCAAGTATGGCGATGACGAATACACGCTTCCAATGTGCGTTCACAGCGATGTCGCCAAACACGGATGCGACCATCATGATGCTGTAAACAGAACCTGGATTCATCAGAAAAAATGAGGTTTTGCCATTCGTGCACCCAGGTTCGTCGTTGAGTACACCATCGCAGGCGCTCCTGTCTGTGATGCAGCGTCAAGGGTAACCGCACCCACGGTCTCCGAGCTGATAGTTCATGCTGCTGCAAACGTCGTCGAACTGTTCGTGCAGATGGTTGTTGTCTTGCAAACGTCCCCATCTGTTGACTCAGGGATCTAGACGTGGCTGCTCGATCCGTTACAGCCATGCGGATAAGATGCCTGTCATCTCGACTGCTAGTGACACGAGGCCGTTGGGCTCCAGCACGGCGTTACGTATTACCCTCCTGAACCCACCGACTCCATATTCTGCCAACAGTCATTGGATCTCGACCAACGCGATCAGCAATGTCACGATACGATAAACCGCCATCGCGATAGGCTACAATCCGACCTTTATCAAAGTCGGAAACGTGATGGTGCGCATTTCTCTTCCCTACATGAGGCATCACAACAACGTTTCACCAGGCACCGCCGTTCAACTGCTGTTTGAGTATGAGAAATCGGTTGGAAACTTTCCTCATGTCAGCACGTTGTAGGTGTCGCCACCGGCGCCAATCTTGTGTGAATGCTCTGAAAAGCTAATCATTTGCATATCACAGCATCTTCTAACCAGTAGCACGTCATCTTCGTGGTGTAGCAATTTTTTTGTCTAGTAGTGTACTTTCACATATAGAGCTTCATAGTTCCACAGGGTTCAATTGAGGGTCTCCTACTATTCCTTGTGAACGTCATTCTACTTAGCATTCAACAAGCTGAATTTCTACTTATTGCAGGGGATAATAGTGTCATAATCAATCTCATTAGAGCGAAACAACAGAGGAAGTTGTTACTGATTGAGCCGTGCTCCGGCTCGCGTTTGTGCCGTTGACAGGTTGGCGTCTTGTATTCGAATTGTGATCCCTCCTTTTCTTCGTGCGTTCACTGGCGCCACTACGTTTGCTCGTTTGGTCTGTCTGTGAGTGGCAGCAGCGGTGTGTATCGATAGCGAGTACTGTGGTACTATCTTTGGAGCGACCTCTAGTATTTCCGGGTCGTCGTGTCGGAGTGCTGTTGGGGGACGGAGCAGCAGTGATGTCCGCACAGCCAGTACCCTCCCGAGGGCTGGCGACATACATGCACTGCCCGACGGAAGGATGTGGGTCGTGAGAGTGCATGACCACGTCGTGGACCGGATTCAGCGAGTTTAAGTTGAATGGATCGTTATATTCCACTAGTGCAACCTTCACTTGCGTGTGTGTCTCCGTCCGTCGAAGTGACCTCATGGCAATAAGTTGTCAGTCGACGATTCATACTGGGAACTTTCTGTGCCTGACTGTGCGGGAACGACCGTTGGTTGGTCGTGCGGTCGGTTGTCTCAACGGACGACGTGTATTTGGTCTTTCGACCGCTTCTGGGTTCTCTGTGTTTGTGTCGACTTGTAATTCGTCCTTGTTGCTCCACAGTGACTGGTTTTAGTATTGTTTTGAGTTGTCTGTGGTATTGTTTGAGTTGTTTGTGGTATTGTTTCCGCGGATCTGTGTGTACCTAGCTGTCATTTTAACGCTGTCTGCGTACTGGATTCGTGGAGGCAACTTGCTGTGATTACCTCGGATTACTCTTGCGTTTGAACATGTTCTCTTGTATAATGTCAAGAGTTTAGTCCGCCTGCTGCCTTTCTCACCTTACTTACGTTTGAGGGACTTTCCCTGGTCGATCGTTGGAGCACTGTCTGTGGATCACTCCCTTCTTTATTTGGGCTGATTTTGTCATTTGTTTTAAAAAAAATATTTAAATTATTCCTATTGCTTGTGGCCTTCAGTCGGCAAATAATTTGAATTCTTTCTTAATAAGGCCTTCAGCCGTCAGTGTAGCTTGTGTTACAGTCAATTTTTTTTAAATATGATTGTTTTAAAAAAAATTATTTCCTTAAATAAAATGTACGTGTTTACTGATTAGGTTCCGTTCACACCTTTTCCTGCCTTCCCTAAGTCCCATGTTTTAATTACGTCTGTCAAAGAAATATTAAGTCAGTGATTTACATAATGTCTGTGTTTATACAGCGTCTGTATGTTATATTACAGTGTCCTTCATCCATGCATGCACATTTGTTGTATAAACACAGCCATTGTGTAAATCGTTGGTATGCTGTTTTCTTTTGGAAATTTGTGGTAAGGCCTATGGGACCAAACTGCTGAAGTCATCGTTCCCTAGGCTTAAGCACTACTTAATGTAACTCAGACTAACTTACGCTAAGGACAACACACACACCCATGCCCGACAGAGGACTCGAACCTCCGACGGAGGGAGCCGCGCGAACCGTGACAAGACGCCTAAGACCGCACGGCTACACCGCGCGGCTATACTATTTTTCGACGGGCTTAAATGAATGTAGTAGAAGTTTGTCTCTCTCAACAACATGACATATCGATGTTTGGGTCGGTCCAGGAGGCGTGCAAGGGTAGCCAAAGTGGTAAGGCGACCGCTCACGATGAGTAGGTAATCCGGGTTCAAGTCCCAGTCTGACACACATTAACAAGTGTCATTAACAAAATGTATAGCTGATGTCAATATATAGTCAAAATCTACGAATCCATTTAATAAAAAGTATTAAGTGATTCTCTGGAAACTGACTCGCCGTAAATTTTGAAAAAAAAAAAAGCTACATTCTGTTCTACACAACGAACAAAATAACACCATTAATTTGTGTAGCACATGAGCAGGATTGAGTGAAGAGGGTAGAATTCTGCAAAGCTCTAGGTGTACATACTGACGAAAAATTGCACTGTGAGAAGCATATTACTAAAAGTTGCTAAAAACGGTTACGTTCAGCTGCTTTAACTCTTTACCTATAAGAAAATATTGCTTACACACAGCTGAATGAAACATAGTTCATGTTTTGCCTTTATTCTTCAGGAACTTTAACTAACAGTTTTATCATCCATGTAGAAAATCAGATAGAGTCCAAGCAAAGATGACCAATCTCTCTCCAGCTGAGTACGTTTGGAGCATTACAGGCGGGGCCCTCCAAATAGCTCGGGATTTCGACAATCTGTAAGTGGGCTGCTTTGGTTGTTATGTTGGTAACGCCACATAGCGCTTTGTATGAAAATCAGAGACTGTGCTGTGTGCAGTCTGTGGCTGGGTTGCATTGTTGGAATATTTGCTATTGTAGTGTTGGCCAGTTGGATGTGAACAGCGCGTAGCGTTGCGCAGTTGGAGGTGAGCCGCCAGCAGAGGTGGATGTGGGGAGAAATGGCAGAATTTTGAGAGCGGACGATCTGGAAGTGCGTCCATCAGAAAGAGTAAGTTTTGCTCAGCTGTTTGATAATCAAATAACGTAGATGTTTTCCAGCACTGGCATTTATAAGAATTTTCTAAGGGGATGTTGTTGAGCCACAGTCATCTTGTAGGTACGTATTCAAGGAGTTAGGCATTGTAACTGCGTTTTCACACCACATGCAGGGTGTCTCAGGAGGAGTGGTCACTATTCAGAGATATGACAGGAACAATCATTCGAAGCAAAAAAGTTTAGCATACATAGGCTCTAAAGTGTATACCTTAAGAGCTGTGAGTGTTTAGTCGTCTTCGATATTGTGAAACAAATCTCTTCTACTGCAAGCTACTTCCTTTCCATATTTTGGTGGTAGTATGTATCGAAACAATAAAAAAATGTCCAATAAACATGGGCCTCTAAAGTGTACACCATAAGAGCTAAGAGAACTTGTTTGTCTTCGTTAATGTAAACACATTTTTGATGAACAAATGCTCAGATCACTGTAATTAAAAGTACTGACTAGTCTGTAAGATTCTGACCACTCTTCTATGGGTTCGATTGTGATTGTCCCTGTTAGTGTGTCCAACTTCGGAAAGGTTGAGAATTCCGTGTTTTTTATATCGTGGCTGGAACGACAGTTAAAACACGTACATTAGGGATGCAGACTAAATCGGCCTGGATTGTGTAGCATCTGCTGTAAGCAGGTTCGTGGCGAACGCTCGGCAGGCTGCATGGTGACGCCTCACTCCCCTTTAGCCATAAATGGCGCACAATCGGTTGCTACTCCCGTAATGGCTGCCCGATTGAGTCGTGGGATGGGCGAGCAACTCCTCGCGGTATTGTCCGGCATCACGCATTGTAAAGAAACGCCTGGGCAGCCCGAGACCATTGTTCTCCAGGCTCTGATTGGCTGATTATCGTGACAGGTCAACATGATTGGCTGCTTCTGTTCACACGAATTAACGTGCCGATTTGTTTCCTGACTCAGCATTCTTCGACCTCCTGATACCTTTCTTCTTCCGAGGTGTCGTGTCAACGTGGTAGGCGTGACTCTTAGATACGGAACGACAAATAGGACAGAGGTCCCCTTTGTACTTAATGCTTGCCGTATCGACCTATACAAAAACGCTTTCGAAAATTGTAACATACCTAGCAAGTGAGAAAATAATTAACTTTGTCAGTCCTGAGTTTGGATTTTGTGAATGAAAACTTTATATTTGTGATCATTGTGTTATTCTGAGACAAAATAAATCTAAAATAGTAAGTTGAGAAATAGTTGTGATTCGCCAAAGTATTAGGGCATGCACAATTTATCAGCACTTAAATACGTTTCTTTTTTTATCGCAGTAACAAAATGATTTCAGGGATGTGTTGATGGATTTTTTTACTGGCGGCTAAAATGTGTATATATATATTTATCTACAATTTTTTTACGGAACTGCAAAAGAACAATCCCTTTCATCCTGTGAAACAGAGATGATTCTACATTTACTGCACTGTACAAATGTGAGCCCCTACATCGAGGCAGCTCGCATCTTAAACGATTTTATTCATCACGTTGAGTAGATGTACAGCATGGAACATCCTTGCTGTTGGTGATGGCATAGGCTTTGGAGTTCTGGGGCGTTTACTCAGCGGAATTGTATCATCTTTGTCATCATTCCCTCTCTTCTTCTGCGGTTTCTTCTTCCTCTTGCATTCTCTCTTGTGAATGTGAAAGTATAGTTCGTTGCGGAATGTAGAGCCAGTGCTACGACGAAAAAAATGTATCACCGTATTGTTGTGAGGAAATAACCATTTGTTCGATACAGTAAAGCAGTATCCTAATACAAAACGTATTCTAAACGTATTCTAGTACAATATTACTAAAAAGAAGCGGAAATACATATATTTTTCGAAGCCATGCTACACTGCGATAAACAGCTTTCTTTCACCAAAACGCTGAAACCTACTGGTAGATTTCAGAAACGAAAACGAATGTACACAAAGCATATGGTGCAAAGCACGCTAAAATCAGCCAGAAGAGGTTTAGTTCATTGTTCGAGCTGAAAAAAAAACAGTGTTTGCACAAGTTGAAAAAAAAAAAAAACAGTATTTGGATGTAGCACATTTGCTACCTGAGGACTGGTGCACTGAGGAGGTGAAGGCACTCTGTTGTATTCCAGAGGACTTACATTCAGCCATCGTGATTTAGATTTCGCAAGGTTTGCCTGTGTGACATCAGACCAATGTGAGGATGGAAAGAGTCTCGCCGCTATCTTCCCCACTCTCCGTTCCAATCACATCGAACTTGATGCCTGGCTGGTTGTTTCTACGTATACGACATTCAAAATAGCAGTCGTCAGCACACTCACTTAAGGGCTGCTAACAAGACGAATCTTGTATATACTATTATTTATATATAATTGACGATGCTGGCGCTGATATTGTGTTTAGCATTTGACAATGCCACTAAAGCCCCTGTATGTTAGGACATGTTTTTATAAAATAGATCTGAAGATGGTCATTATAGACCGAAACCAGTAGCCATAGACGTGAAGTATAGCAAATTTAATGAGAGACGAATGTGACTACAGTATTTAAATTATGTCTCAAAAAATAAAATATGAAACAAACTGATCCATTGTACCCCATTGTCACTCATTTTCCTTCACACTTTCACACAGAGGCACAAAATACATGCTTCAGTCTTCAATCACTTTATGAAATCCATTGTTAAAATACACAATAGCTACAGTAATGTAACAGAACAGTGACTAGTTCATCACTGGAAAAAATAGGATGAGCCACTAACCTGAAAAGACATGAAAGTGCTCTACCCATCCTTGGAGGTCAGACACAACACAGAATCTCAAAACACAGATCACGTTCGTCTCACCGTCTCCTAAAATATCACACAGACCAGCTGGCAAGCCAGTTGCAGACGTCATACACTAATATAAGACCCATTCTATGGAGGAATCCACGAGTCAGAGGGCAGAGACCTGACTGGCGGTGTGTTAATAGTGCGAGTACTTCGCCCGGAATGACGAACGTCACGACCTTACCGTTTGTGTCAACAGCTGCAGCTTGTTGCTTCTCAACGCTAGCCAATCTTCGTCTCACAGGCGCATGATCCTGTATGTCAACAATGAGGTGAATGCATATACAGGGACAAAACGTTGTGAAACTGTATTTACCATGCACGTGTTCTCAGTTGCTTCATCAGATGCTTCACTTTTTTCCTTTCTTTTTCTTGCGGATTATCTACTTCTAGGGCCGCTTCTCTGCCCCCAGTTACCATCTTCGCCTTCCTCAGCATTCTTATTCCATGCCTCCTCCACATTACTTTGCCAGTTGGCTCGTGGGCGGCCACTTTTCTTCCACTGGGATGATATCCGTCGTAGTATCCTATTTTGCATACTATTTTCATTCATGCTATTCACAAGGCCAAACCGCATCAGATGTTTTGTTGGATGTTGTCACACATATCCCTATCCAATTTCATCCTTTGGCAGATTACTTCATTTCTTACTCTATTCGTCTCGGTATACACTTGTGCTTCCTCTTAAGTAATTCATCTCAGTTGCAAGCAGTTTATTCTTTTTTTTATGTTTGCTAACGTCGCAGGCTTCCGCTCCGTTCAAAACTACACTCTTACATATGCTCTTCTTCGTTCTTCTTATCTTTTTGACCTCTGCGCCGGCCGGTGTGGCCGAGCGGTTCTAGGCGCTACATTCTAGAACCGCGCGACCGCTACGGTCGCAGGTTCGAATCCTGCCTTGGGCATGGATGTGTGTGATGTCCTTAGGTTAGTTAGGTTTAAGTAGTTCTAAGTTCTAGGGGACTGATGACCTCTGAAGTTAAGTCCCATAGTGCTCAGAGCCATTTGAACCATTTTGACCTCTGCAGCGTCAGGAGGTAGTTCGCAAACTACCTGTTCAATTGAACTAATACACACATCAAAAAAAGTTTTGCATCACCTCAGTTCCGAGGGTTCTGGGTCCTGTACAGAAAATGGGAACAGAGATCAACATAAACATCATTTCCGTCCTTGTTATTGCTCATGAAAACCACACATTGCATGTTGTTCCACCATATAGCGAGGCCTTCAGAAATGGCGGTAGAGACTGCTGTATACACCAGTACCTCTAATACCCAGTAGCATGTATGCATGCCTTTATTCGACGTGGCATACTGTCCACAAGTTCATCAGGGCACTGTTGGTCTAGATTGACCCACTCCTTAAATGCGATTCGGCATAGATCCTTCAGAGTTGTTGGTGGATCACGTCGTCCATAAACAGCCCTTTTCAATCTATCCCAGGAACGTTTGGTAGGGTTTATGTATGGAGAGCATGCTGGTCACTCTGCTCGAATGTTGTCGTTATCCTGAAGGAAGTCATTTCCAAGATGCTACTCCAGGCGCAATGGAAAATACTGTATGAGACTCTAAGTAGGATCCTGGCAGGGTCGCCATATCCAAGATGCTACTCCAAGCAGGTGTAAACATGAATGTGCGCAACGGAAAATACTGAACGCGAAAATGAAGATTTGGCTCTCTCTGACTACCCCATGAAGCACAGCTTAGCCTCTGTTAATCGTGATATTATTTCCTCCTTGTTGCTCTTTAACAAATAAATATATAAAAGAGTGATTAAGGGAACTAGTAACTACAAAATGATAGATGTTGATTCTGCCTATACATTTATTATAGATGAAAATCACTTTTATACATTACAAATGTTTGTATATCAATGTCCAATGGACATAAAGAGACACAAATGAATTTCCTAACTAATATTACTGATCAGTTCCAAAATCTGCCCCTTTTTATGGTTACGCGATCTAATATAAATAACGCGAGATGACTGACATCATCTTCGTACCAAACACTAGAAGACAATACTTTCAAAGATGATCTACAGTGGTGTGCAACCTCAGTGGAAATAAAACTTACATGATCACGGCTCTTTAGCTTTATAGCGATAATAAGCCAAAGCAATTAGCAGTATCGCTGTCTGTCGTCGGAGTGGTCGTTCTCGTACACGTCTGCGACGATGGAAGAACTCCAGCCTCAAAATAAAAAACTCTTTCAAACACTAGGACGACAGAAGGCGGTCTTCTGATCTAATTCTGTCTTCTCCTCTCTTGTTCTACACACAAGAAACGCGAGCTCCCAGCCACAAGGGCGGAATTCAGATATCGTCTCGACGTGAGACTGAGGAAGTGCTCTCAATCACTGAACACTGCATACTCAACGACGACTCCCTGTGCGGAGGCGAAGTCCAGAACGGTATAAGATCGCAACAGTACAGTGCCTAGTCGCTCTAACTATAAAATCACCTGAGAGCAAAGACAGCAAGTCTGTCTGTACCAACAAAAGCTGATACTAAGTGACCGTCAAACACAGGCACTCAAAACGGAAGACCCTTTCTGTCCACCGCTGGCTTCCTAGCAAAGCTCGTCTCCCCTCCCTCGTAACTGCAGGAGGCGAATATTCTCGAAACCACAGAATATTCCCCCCCCCCCCCCCCCCCTCTACAGATTCTTCCGAGCGAAAACCAACCTGCCGGCCACGGTGGTCTCGCGGTTCTAGGCGCTCAGTCCGGAACCGCGCGACTGCTACGGTCGCAGGTTCGAATCCTGCCTCGGGCATGGATGTGTGTGATGTCCTTAGGTTAGTTAGGTTTAAGTAGTTCTAAGTTCTAGGGGACTGATGACCACAGATGTTAAGTCCCATAGTGCTCAGAGCCATTTTGAAAACCGACCATTGTTTAGTCTTTTTTCGTCCAGCGCGGAAAGTTTGCGAAGAAATACCTATACTCATAGAATAGTACGCTTCTCAGAGAAAAAATCCTCAGAAATAAACCAGCCTGCGTTATTTCCGAGGTAACGCCTCCTCGATCCTCTCCGTGGCGTCCAAGATTTTCAGAGTCTCGGAAGTATTATCCGGTTATACTTCCGGCCTCGCTACAAAACTGGCCAGCAGCACTCTATTGTGCTTCAGCGCTCAGGTGCCCCGACCGTCCGTCTTGGGTTACTTCCTGTTTTAAGCAGGACCAACACACCTGGGTGGCCCATTTTGATAATAAAGACACTCCATCACCTTTCATGCAATAAGCGTTAACAACCATTTACAAGATATATGTGACAATGTCATTTTTAATTATTCATATATACTGTGTACAGCCTATCAAATGATACATAATTCCAGTTGTAAATCTCGGCAAAGTATGTAGATGAGTGCTTGTAAGGTGCGAAATTATAGCCACCTTACAATACCCCCACGTAATGAACTATTTTGTACTAGGATGGGGTAATTCTCATAGTACTATCTCATCCAGTAGAAAATAACATAACCATCAATTGTCTATACAAGCGAAGTAATAAGAATGCGAAGGCAGAGGAACAATTGAGTCATTATATGTTATTCTACAGTATTTCTGCGTTCATTCATGGGATTACTGCCATAAATTTATTTACTACATGTTTATTATTTAATCTGTGTGGTCCTTATGTTTGGGACAATTTTTTGAGAAATGAAAGTTGGAATATACAATAACATGCAAAATAACCAATGTTATCAAAAGAAATTTAACTAATATTACAAATATTTTTTATGCTCTTTCAAAAATGGCAGTTCCGATCTTTCTTTAGACTTAAGGCCCATGCACTCTGACATTAATCCATCCCTAATACATAGGTTGAGGCAAGAAATATTAAAGTATCCTAATCTTTTCAAGGTGGTCATCCAATAAAGTACATGTGCTTCAGTTAGCCATTAATATGCAAAACAAGTAGTTACATCAATTATGCTAGAGGCTATCTATTGGTCACTATACATTAACATAAAATTCTGTGAAACATCCTGCGTAATTTTACTTGATCATATTTATGCTCTTGATATATATATATATATATATATATATATATATATATATATATATATATATATATATATATATATATATATCATTTCACACACACACACACACACACACACACACACACACACACACACACACACATATATATATATATATATATATATATATATATATATATATATATATATATATATATATATATATATATATATATATAAAACATCATTTCACAAACTGATTGTCCAAGGCTAGTGTTTCCCTGGCGTGTATACTCTTTAAACATTTCAAAAATCTTATATTCTAAAGCATTATTTGACAAAATGCATTTACATTTACCGTGACAACTAATATTTGTAATAAGAGTTTGAATCGGCCACCAATTTTAACTAATGTTCTTGTTGACATTGTATAAAGATGTAATATATTAAAAACATTAAAACCCGTATCACAATTATCAAATAATCTGACAAACAATAATTTTATATAAATAAAAACACAAATATTTAAAAACATTGAAGCATGTTGCATCATTATCAAAAAGAATGACAAACAGTAATTTTCCATGAGTATTTTCTTAAGACTACCCTGAAAAATAAGTACAAGATGTTTACAAAAATGTTAAATATATCGGAAACTGTTAGTTTGTGGGTATAACTGTTCAGTATTCATCAAATTATATGCCTCTTTTTTTATTAAGAGTCACACACTGATTCGGATTTCACTACACACGTTCATCTTCATTTATGTACAGCGATGGAAGCTACAGTTTTTGTGAAGTTTAGGAAGCGAAGATTGGTTTAACAACTTTTTTGAGATCGGACACGGTGGCTTTGGATGTCAGTCTTTGGACAGTTAGCCCATTGTTGATCCTGTCAGGTTACAAGCCTCTCGCAGTGTTGATGTTGTGGAAGGTTCCTGGGAATATACAGCAAGGTAAGTGGGTGTATGTTTTAAAACAGCCAAGTTTTCGTCAAATTTACACACAGTATGAGGGAAGTACAGTCAGGTAGGGTCTTTATAGGTCACTTAAAATTCTTCTGCATCGGCTAAGAGAAGTGTAATGTTATCTAGACTTCAGTTCTTCATGTTTCTTCTTTTTACTTTGTTTGTGTTCCTACTCTTCTGTTCTTCATGTCGCTTCTTTCGCTTGATATAAATATTGTATTTTGGATAAGGATATCGGTAATTGTCGACAGGTAGGTTATCTGTACGGTGACATTACACATGCAACTTCAGTCGTTGCGTGTGACTCAGATTCCTCAGAAATCAGTGCCAGGTAACCGACTGCTACAGATAATGATGTTCATCAGTTTCTGCCTGGCCGAGACCAGCAGAAGGAAAAGCAAACAGAGTTCACAGTTCCATACAGCCATTAGAAGTTATGCTGTAGGATTAACTGACTGTATCATGTGTGCAATGTGTTTATCTCGTCTCCATCGTGTAGTACAACAGTGGAGACAAGTCATTAGCAGCCGTTTAAACACCCATCTTGACCCGAGATAGCAGGTCTGCCGCAGATTGCTGCATACTACCTGCTCAGTCGTCGGCTGCACCCCCCCCCCCACCCCCCAAAGTCTACAGGTAGTCGCATTTGAATAGGCGTGCTGTTTGCCCGCGTCTGCGATATGGCTTTGGCTTACAGACGGCGTCCCTCGCTTCCACTTTTCTCTGTAGATGTGCCGATAGCCTCCCGTACCATTCGCACATCACGTTGTTGCTTCCGGCGTGTCTCACAAATCATTGAAATGTTTCTGTTACGAAATACATACATATATTTTAAGATGCACTCACCAGTGAGGTCATTTATCTTTACATTTATTACTGTTCTAGTTGTACAATCAGCCAGGATGCTCACTTATTTACTCTTATTATTCTGATCAAAATTTCATGGTGACAATTTTAATGTTAGTTATAAATGAACATATTCCTCAACCTATGTAACTTAATTATTAAATATCTGCCGGCACCTGTATACCTATGAAAAAATACACATTACAGTAGAATTATGATCATCACCAGATCCCAATGTTAATAATTGCAAGTACTGCTTGTTAAACTACTTGTTAAGCCACGGGGCAGTAGGATGTTTATACTAGTCTAACTACAACCCCATTCAAAGTACTACACTGTCATTGGATATCACAAGATCGTCCGATCTCATGGCTCTTGGTTTTGTCGTGGATGTTATCGTGAACATCTATGAACAATAAAATGCACGCCTGCACAAACATACAGGAATGAATGATTAGGCAGGCCTCTTCTCCATTTCATGATTCGGCGTGCTTTCTGTGGACCATCATAAACTACATAGCAAGTTTAGTACAAAATTACTGATAATTTCTTTAAATACACTGTCACGTACCTTCTTTCAGGTTTTTACTCAGTAATACCTTTTCAATCACTGTCCTTTTTCCGGGGCTGCTCCTATTACCTTTATCTGTCATTAACTCTTCCTTTTATGTTAACAATGTTACATTTTATTTTACTAGTGGTACTTGCAAATGTAAAGATTTTAGAACATTATATAAAATCAGTGCTCATCAACACAACTGCCATGTCCTTATGTATTAGCCACGATGTCATGTGTTTTGACGTATAGCATTTCGTACAATCCTTTATTAATTTTTATCCCCTTACTACACGTCCATTTCATGATGCTGTAACACTCAATCAACATTTTGGTGCGCTCATATGGTATTCGGCAGAACTGGCCACCATGTACACAATTCTTCCGTCTCTCTGAACAGCATAACTACAACACTTCTGTATACAAATAACGTTGCGCTCTTGCTTAGCCACATGGAGCAGGCCACCTAGTGAACTCTCGTTTCTCTGAATGGAGACAAATCGTACTTGGATGACACACCTGTGTCTCACCTCAAACCACTACTAGCAAGTCACTCATTGTGACCCCATTGCTAAACATGGAAAATAGACGTTCATTTCATGAAGGTGTTCTAAAATCTTTTCAAAATGCACAAATTCTCTGCTAATACGTTTCACATCAATTGGGTAACAAATTTATCTATTCACACATCTTTACAACATTTTTGCAGCGCCACACGTTTCTCATTTTTACTTTATTCCTTCATGGACAGATAGCACATCTTAAACTCCAAACACCTTTTAAATTGTATGCTCAGCTTCCTGTGAATGTAGTTATAGCCTGCACAAAGAAACATACCCTAATTTTCTCACTCTCGACATCCTGACATTTTTATGCACTGCAATATCTCTTTTAACATGACAATAGCACAGGAAATATTTATAAATCTATATATCCCTTCAGTGCAATAACTTAACTAAATTGCTAACTATATACAATATACTTTACTTTCGCCGTACAAGCTTACTTTAATTCTTCCTACTTACTCTGTAAATGGCTTGAGATGGCTCACATGATGGAGTCCCAAAGATTTTCCTGACGTCACAGCCTCAGTTTCAACCGCATTTGCGTGCGCTAGTCTTCTTATGCGTACAAAGCCACTGTATCTCTTGAAGAACATTTGTCATAGCTTCATTTGTTTACTGGACAACCTATAAGACTTAACTAAGACTTTTTGCCCAACTACAAATTCCCTTACGTGCGTCTTTTGGTCCATGCGAACTTTGCGCTTCTCTCCGGCGACCCGAATATTGCGCCAAGCCTCCTCCACTATGACTTTATGTTATCGGCGCGTCCTTCCTGGAAATCGATCAGTCCCCGAATTTTATCTGGAGGGTACCTATTCTTCAGAAACATCATAGGTGGCATCAATGTAGTATTGTGGGGGAGCTCGTTTATCACATCCTGAAAATCTTTAAGAAATGCATCCCAGCTAGCATTCTTTCCACAGTATAGTTTACATAAATTACCCTCATCGTTCTTACTGCTGGGTTCGAACTCGGATGAAATCTGCTAATTAATATGGACTTTATTTTATACCTTCTTAGTGTTCTTTTCCATACCTCAGATTTATATTGAGGTCCATTATCTGAGATAATACAATCTACAGTTCCCACTTGGTTTATGAAGTCTCTGCTCAAGGCTCTACCCACAGTTGTACCAGTCGCCCTTTTTAGTGGTGTCAACGTCACAGATTTGGATGTCAGCTCCAATACTAATATTATATATTGATGGCCCCTCGGTGTGTTGTGTAATGGTCCCATTTAATCCGTCGCTGCCATATGCCTTAGTTTCTCAGGAATAATTGGGTATAAAGGAGCCTGGGTCCCCAAAGTTGTGGATTTCGCCTTTTGGCAGTTTTTACAGATGGCTAGTACTTTCCTTATACGTTTCTCCATGGTTTTAAAATAGGAGGCACTCCTAATTTTCATAAAACATTTTCGTGGACCGAAATGTGCGTAACTTAGGTGTGTATACCATATAAGCTTATTTATTGACTGATTTGGTATGCACGTCAGCCACAACGAAACATTAACGTCTGCCCTATAAAACAGAATCCCTTTTCTCAAGAGGTGGTGCTGTCTTACGCGGGCCTGCGTCCGATCCTTTCATTTTTGGTGTACGGGAAGATATCGTTAATTGTCTGTAGGATACAAAATGACTAAGACAAAATTTCTAGTTGCGGTGATGAATGGTAGCTGCTTCTAAATGTAGAAAAAGCTGAGTTAATGCGGATTAATAGCAGAAACTGTAAGTAGGCTGTTTAGGTTTTTTTATTGGTAACGCCACCTCTGTATGAAAATCACTGGCTGTGCTGTGTGCAGTCTGTGGGTGCTTTGCATTGTTGTAATACTCGCCATTGTAGTGTTAGGCAGCTGGCTGTGAACAGCGCGTAGCGTTGCGCAGTTGGAGGTGAGCCGCCAGCAGTGGTGGATGTGGGGAGAGAGCTGGCGGAGTTTTGTAATTTGTCATGAAGTGCTATATATATGATGATATCAAGGTAAATACATTCTTTGTTCTCTATTAATATCTTTCATTTGCTAACTATCCCTATCAGTAGTTAGTGCCTTCCATAGTTTGAATCTTTTATTTAGCTGGCAGTAGTGGCGCTCGCTGTATTGCAGTAGCTTGAGCAGCGAAGATTTTTGTGAGGTAAGTGATTTGTGAAAGGTATAGTTTAATGTTAGTCAGGGCCATTCTTTTGTAGGTAATTTTGAAAGTCAGTTTGCGTTGCGCTAACAAAATATTGTGTGTCAGTATAAGCACAGTCGTATGTATAAATTGATAAAAGGGGACGTTTCATATGTCGACCCTTAGCCTAGGATACCTCACTGGAATCTTCTGATTTTTTCTTGTAGTTTGTGTAATTAGTGTAGATTTTGTTTATTGCTAGCGCGTAATTGTAGAGAGAATCTCCTTTGTAGTTGCAGTCTTTCATTGTTGTACAGTAAAACAGGTGTGGCACGCATGTAGATTTGCACCAAGTATTTCGCAGCTGCAATTAACTAGATATTATTTTCAGTGTTATGTTAATGTGTTTTCTTATTTTTGCTCTTCAAATTGTGCTTTTCTGTGTTGTCGTGTGAAATACTGTGACAATAATGGCGTGTGAAAAACGTAATACTAGGCTCCAAACTAAATTGAGAAATGACAGTGAAGACGAAAGCAGTGTGTTAGCGCCGCAGAGTAATGAATTAACTAATGTTCAAAGTAGTAATTTGGTAATTGCGCATAGGGAAATGGAGCGGGCGGCAAACAATGGTGTAGACAGTGAAACAATTAGAGAACAGGAAGCATTATCGATCGATCGGTCGGCAACAGCTCGCCTCAGGAATCTGAAATGACCGGAAACAATCTCGCAAATATTGTAGACTCAGGTTTTGGGTCCTCACCGTTTTCTCAAATGAGTCAAGACACATTTTCTGCTTGTCAAAATGTGAATGTTGCCGGTGCAACTTCACTGCCGAATAGCACTGAGGAACATGTTTCAGACACCAGTGCACTGTTATTACAATTAATGCAACAAATGGGACAAAAGCTTCAAAAGTTAGACATAATGGAACAAAATCTTCAAAAGTTAGACACAGTGGAACAAAATCTTAAAAAGTTAGACACAACACTTGAACAAAATCAGAAACAAATAGGACAAAATCTTCAAAAGTTAGACGCAATGGAACAAAATCTTCAAAAGTTAGACTCATTGGAGCAAACTCTTGAACAAACACGCGAGGATTTAACTACTGAGTTACATCACATTGAATCGAAATGTCAAAAAGTCTGTAGTGACGTAAAAACACAAATTTGTGATCATTTCCAACCTATTTTTTCGCGTCATGAAAATGCACTACAGAATCACGAAGCAGCCATAAAAGAACTGCAAACTACTGTTCATGAAAATCATGAGACCTTGCAAGCTAAATTTGACTCAGTTGCATCTACCGATTCGGTTACGCAACTTGCAAAAACTCAGGAAAACTTGAAGGACACAGTAGATTCGATTTCAACACAAATGGACACTCTGAAACTTGGTTCAGAAAAACACACTGAGGAAATGTGTTCACTATCGGAGAAAGTAGCCGAACTTTCGGATCAGGTCACTAACTTATCTACAAAGGTAGATGATGATCTGAATGACACAAGACCTGTAGCCTTCACTGACACAGAAGAGTATGAACAAATTAGAAAATTCAAACAAAATCAAAATCAAATCAATACACAGTACAAAAGAGAAATCCGGGAAGTACAAGATTAGTTGACGCAGGTAATACAAGAATTACATATTTCAGAGGACACTCGCGCTCCAGTACAGGAAGAGGGACATAGAAATACGGAACAGCCACAAAATAATAACACAGCGCATTTCGGAAATTATGAAAGAAATTGGCAAGGTGCACCGAATTTTGAAGTGGAACCGCCGAAACGACGTAACAATGACCGATATGCGACTCGCCGACATGATGACTTTGACTATAAGCTGTTCATTACTACACGTAAATTCAAAACGTTTAAAAATTCTGCCAACGACATTCATCCACAAGCGTGGCTCCATCAATTCTCTCATTGTTTTCCCCCCAACTGGTCATTGGAGCACAGGTTAGAATTTATGTGTGGCTACTTGGAGAATGAACCAGCTGTAAGAATGCGATCGGTCATTCACGATTGTCACAGTGAAGGAGATTTTTATCATGCCTTCCTCTCAGCATATTGGTCTCAAGCCACACAAGACCGAGTAAAACATAGCATCATAATGATGAAACGTTTCGAACAATCTGAATTTTCCAGTATTATGAAATATTTTGAAGACATGTTACACAAGAATCAGTATCTTTCAAACCCATACAGCCCCTCAGAACTCATCCGCATTTGCTTAATCAAACTGCCTGAACATTTACGACATATTATTTTAGGAGGACGTTGCAAAGACGACATTGAAGCTTTTCAGGGACTGTTACAAGAACTGGAAATTGACACTGACAATCGCGGAACGCGAGAACAGGATCACAACAATTACAGGTCACATCTGTCACAATTCCGCGATGACAGAAATAATACACGACAAGGCTATTCTTATAACGTAAATCGTGACCAAAACAGACACCACCCGTATGACAACCGTTGGCAGAGTAGTAATAATTACAGGGAAAGATCACCTCTCCGCAGTAATGACTATTACAGAGACAATCAGAGAAACAGACACTATGGGAACCAAAATAATTATTATCAAGGGAGACAGAATAACTTTAGACGCAACGGTCCAGCGCGCAGTTACGATTCAGGGAGAAATTCTCCACCACTTAACCGACAAGAAAGAGACTACAGGAACTACCGACATGACGACAGACGATGTGATCGTAACGACAGACCTGAATTGCATCAGAACTGGCGGGATTTAAACAGGGCAGGGCCCTCTCGACAACGTGAATTTGTAGAAGTTAGGTCTCCTAATCCCAATAACGACGCGCGCTAACGAGGGAACAGACAATGACTCGCACAGCAGGCAGCCGCGTGCGCCCGCTGGCTCCGAGAAAAATAACATAAGACGCTAGCCTTGAGAAAAATTTTAGCATTCTTTACCGATGTATAAAACATGACAATTGCTTTTCAGTTTAAAGTCTGAGTACTAGGAAGAGTAAAGGTTTACACCACATTTCACATGTAAAACCGTTTATTGAAAGATAATCTGCTTTTTAACTTTGTCTCTGCCATAAAACTTTTCACTTCACATTTCTAGTATGCTTTGTCAGACTTAAGAAACTGTTAACATGCAACAATGTTTGAAGTTAAATATCCAGTCAAGAACCAAGAGAACTTATTTAAACAGAAATTAAGAATGCATTGTTATAGTGAACAGACGACACAGTGTTGTATTTGTACATTCTTGCTTGTTAGCTGCACGATTACGTAACGACTATCAGGCTTACATACTTAGGACACATACTGGTACTGCTAATGAGATTTTAATGCAACATTTTGGTTTACTTGAAAATACATTCTGGGTTTAAAGTACTTTCTGTGAGATACCAGATGACACAGAGGTTAGTTTATGTGACAGCTACACGATTTTATCACGACGCTACTAATGAGTGACAATTTACAATGTTGCTTTTGCGCGGTATCTGTTTTATATCTGCACAGTTTTCTGAATTCTTTTGGAAAGAAAAACATGTTTTAGTATTTAACTTTTGTGGTATAGCAACAATGAGACAGCCTTTTTCGTGGCACAACAATACGTTACAGTACAGTACTTTCTTCATCACAACAATAAGCGTAATAACTACGATATCTATACGCAAAGCATTTCACTTTTGTGTATCATGAGGTAAGTACATTGACTTCTGCAGAACTTAGCTTTCGGATGACGATAACTACGACACTTCCACAGAGATTATGTTGCAACAAGACACACAGTTTAGCGCTACAGTACACGTATTTGAGTGATTAATTTTGTACTTAAAACATTTATTTTTAAAGATTTTTAAATTGCAAAGAACGTTTTCCGTGATACGTTTCATTCCATTGCTGTAATCTGTAACACCTGAGGGTATTATTCATTTATCCTCAGGGGGGTACACGCTTACTTTGTGTACCATGTGTGTGGCAACCACAAGGAACCCTAGCTAATATGGTATTTGCTTATACAACTTTACACATCGGTACCATATTTCTCCAACACATAAATTACACAGCTATCTGATTATTTGACAGAGAAATAAACATTCTTTTTACTACGTCAGTGACAGATGTTTACGCAGTTACACAGTTGGATAACTTCACACTTACGAAATTGTATGTTGTTTGTACTTTGTGAACTGTTCATATTTTTTCAGAACCATTGTGATACTATGAGAGCTTTGAATGATATATTTGGTAAGGGAGCATGATTTTAAAGTACGTTGGAGGTAGATGACACTTTTGACATGAGCAGAGAATTTTTTTTAAGTTTTGATATTATTGGAGGAAGCTACGACGATTTTGAGAGTTGACTGAGGTGTTATGATGTTATTTTTACGACGACTATGTGTATTATGTTGTTGCGGTATGTTTATGATCAATAAGCTGATGCTATATAAGGAATGTGATTACGTGTTTATATGTATATGAATAATGAATAGAAGTTAGGGACTATGGTTTGTGAAAAAGGTTGTTGGAAACTAAGAATCGTACTTTAAGAGTTATGAAATGTGTGTATATGAATGTATCGCAATGCTGGCGAAAATTTTTTGGACGCTGTTATATTTATAGGATTTTGTTTCTACAGATTTGTAACCCAGATTCTTGACCTGTGAAATATTTTTACATGAGACTGTCACTGTAGCGGAAACTGGTGTCGTAAATATTTCCGTACGAAAGTTAAGTGACCACCTGCACGTAATGCGTTGTGAGCGGCCAGGTGTGCCAGCCGCCATGAGAAAAAGCCATTAGTGTGTGGCGCAGGTGGTAGAAAAAAAAGGGGGGGGGAGGCCATTATCCTCGCTATTAACATTCGTTTGTAGAAAGCATCGTAAATACGACACGCTAATAATAGCTTGGAAACATTCTTACATCTGCACACCTGATTAGGACAAGTGTCTATCTACGAGAATTGAGAAAAATGCCATATGGCTTGCTTTATGTATTTATTTACTCATTTTGTTTAATATCTAGTTTCTAGCTGCACTGCAGCACTGGTTAAAATAAAATTTTATAGATGTACTAATATAAATATTTTCTGTCTCCAGATCCAGTAAATAATAGTTTTGTGATATATTTCCAAAAAATGAGGGAGCATAAAAAGACATTTCCCTTCACAGGAATTGGATAAACAATTTCTTTACGATTTGGTAACTTATCTGCTAGTGTAAGTTCTTGTGATGCATCACTCTAGTGTTAAGATGTGACATAGGTATTAGACATGGCCATTTTTAGTGTAATATTTTTTCTGCTTGAGCTATGTCATGTTTAGGTATAAGTTGCTGCTGTTTGCCAGGCATAGTGTTATTGAATTTGACTTTGTATTATTCTGTTAAAGCCAGTTTTACTAATGATTTATTTTTATTGTTTGCTGCACATTGCCTTAGATTAGTTGTAA
The DNA here is from genome assembly GCF_023898315.1 of Schistocerca nitens. Classification (NCBI taxonomy): domain Eukaryota; kingdom Metazoa; phylum Arthropoda; class Insecta; order Orthoptera; family Acrididae; genus Schistocerca; species Schistocerca nitens. The sequence continues at coordinate 167,868,247 of NC_064620.1, read as the reverse complement.
TATTACAATTGCTTTGCTAATTTCTTAATGCTGCTTGCTTCGCAAATCTGCGTTTTTTTTTCATTGCTGTTTATATTAATTGTTTTATGTGATGCTGCATTGCCTCGTCCCTTGGTATATATATCTGAGCTCAGTAGATTTAAGTTAGCTTAAGAGGGGGTAGACTATATAAGAAACTAACTATGATGAATTTATAAGAAATGCATTGAGAAGCTATCAGAAAATGGTTTGGCAAAAAAAAAAGGATACTGTACAGTGGAAAAAAACTATTTTTGACAGAGGATGTGAACAGAATACAGAAAAAAGGCTTAGATAGGACTTTTGGGAATAATGATGAACGAAGGGAGATCTCCATGCAAAATACTGCAGTAAAACAAACCCTGTCCTTTCCTTTTGTGTTATCCCACTATGTGTTTGTGTACCCTTGTGTATTTGTTTTCTTCCTGTCTCTGTGTAGTTTCATAGAATTTTTTCTTCTTCTAATACTAAGCTACATTCACTATGATGAGGAATACTGTTATCCTCAAATATAATTGGCATGAATAATATGTTATTTACCTTGTAAATATGCTTAGACATTATTTATTTTGTTTTATTTTAATGCTCATGTGTGAAGTTGATGTTTCGAAAGTTATTCTGATCTTTTATGTATGTACTCAAGTCATAATTCCTGTAACACTGACGTATATGTCTATTTCTATTCTTTTGTAAAGCCCCTATTACCACAAATGTTATCTGTATTGTTATGTTCTTTACTGATGTGTTTTGTACCTTTGTTATTGTGTTCTTATGTTATAAAATTGTAATTGACACCAGTTCATTAAATTAAGCAACTTGTAAGTTACATTTCACTGCACACGTTTTTGTTGGTCATAGTATATGGACAATATGTGAGAAGTAGGGACTGATAGTGTTTGCACGTGTGTTAATAATTCAGCAAGGGACTGGTTAACAGCATTGTTGGTTCTAAGGACAATTCCAAAAACTGTGAGTGCACAAGTGGTGGTTTATGGACTTGCTATATTCTCCGCAAGACTCTTTGATGGTGATTGTGCACCTGCACAGTCGCAATAGATGGCTGTTGGCCGTCTCTACAAGGACTACATTGGGTCTGCATCTTTGATGACCCACCAGTACCATTATCTCTACAAGGACTACAGTGGGTCTACATCTTAGATGATCCATCAATACCATTATTTCTACAAGGACTGCAGTGGGTCTGCACCTCTGGTGGCCCACCAATACCGTAATCTCTACCAGGACTACAGTGGGTCTGCTCTGTGATGACCTACCCACCAATACTCTTCAAAACTTCGACTGACTCTGTTGTGGGTTTGCTCTGTTGTGGCCCATTACCTGTCTGCATGTCAAGAGTCAGCACTGTCTTTCTGTTGGAAGGACAACACTACTTCTTCAAGACTGCATGGAAATCCACTACTTCCGTGTGCATTTTCTTTTACTGCTCAGACTTCGAGAAAAACACTGATATTTTACTGTGATGAACGATTAGGACTGTCTTTATGGACTGTGAGAAAATTTTAGCTTTTGACCAACATTGTATCAATAAGTGTGTGCATTTGATTTCTTTGTTATTGTAATTATGAAAAATTTTTTCAAATCTGTATTGGGCACTGCCCAAACCAATTTGTAAAATTTTTTGTGGGGAGCATGGGGGCTATGTAAGTAGGCTGTTTAGGTTTTTTTATTGGTGACGCCACCTCTGTATGAAAATCACTGGCTGTGCTGTGTGCAGTCTGTGGGTGCTTTGCATTGTTGTAATACTCGCCATTGTAGTGTTAGGCAGCTGGCTGTGAACAGCACGTAGCGTTGCGCAGTTGGAGGTGAGCCGCCAGCAGTGGTGGATGTGGGGAGAGAGCTGGCGGAGTTTTGTAATTTGTCATGAAGTGCTATATATATGATGATATCAAGGTAAATACATTCTTTGTTCTCTATTAATATCTTTCATTTGCTAACTATCCCTATCAGTAGTTAGTGCCTTCCATAGTTTGAATCTTTTATTTAGCTGGCAGTAGTGGCGCTCGCTGTATTGCAGTAGCTTGAGCAGCGAAGATTTTTGTGAGGTAAGTGATTTGTGAAAGGTATAGTTTAATGTTAGTCAGGGCCATTCTTTTGTAGGGAATTTTGAAAGTCAGATTGCGTTGCGCTAACAAAATATTGTGTGTCAGTTTAAGTACAGTCTTGTATAATTGTTCAAAGGGGACGTTTCATAAAACAAATCCGTAATATTGGGATACAGTATTAGTAGTTTTCTGCTTGATACAGTCACGTCCTTTAAATATCAGAGCTTGAGTTTTCAGAGTGATATGAAATGCAAAAAGCATGTGAGGATTGTGGTAGGGAAAGCGAATGATCGACTTCGGTTTATTGGAAGACTTTTAGGAAATTGTGGTACTTGAGTACTGCTCGAATGTACTGCTCGAATGTTTGGGCTCCGCACCAGATCGGATTAAAGGTAGACATCGAAACAATTCATTTGTTACCGATAGGTTCGAACAACACACAAATATTACGGACATGTTTCGGAAACTCGAATGGAAATCCATGGAGTGAAGGCAACGTTCTTATTGCGGAATACTGTTGAGGAAATATGTTGAACCGGTATTTGAAGTTGACTGCAGAATGATTCTACTGCCGCAAATACACATTTCGCGTAAGGACCAAGAAGAAATTGGGGCTCATACGGAGGCATATAGATAGCCGCTTTTCTCCCGTTCTATTTGCTAGTGGCACAGGAGAGGGAATAACTGGTAGTGATACAGGGTACCCTGCACCACGCACCGTACGATGGCTTCCGGAGTATGTATGTAGATGCACCTGCAGATACGGGTAAAAGTGTTCGAGGAAAAATCCAGGTGCCAAAGAGAAAAATATTCTAGAACCGGCTCTGGTGACAAAGGAGTTGCAGTTGTTTAACTACAGACACAGTCCTCATTTTGAGGCACGTTGTAAGCAATAGGAAGACAGAAGCCTCCATCAATGGGGATCATTGCATGCTGGTGGAAGGTGTTACATGACACGTAACGACTCAGGTCGAAGTCAAGTAGAAGCGTATGAACAAGTGACAGAATTCTGATGTCTCTGTTGGTCCACCATGGCGAGGGGACATCGACTGGTAAGAAATTTTCAGTGTCAATAAAATTCACGGACAACCGTGTACTTTAAGATGTTGTTGTAGTTGTGGTCTTCAGTCCTGAGACTGGTTTGATGCAGCTCTCCATGCTACTTGTAACCTCCCCCTCACTTATCGACCTAAATGACAGTGAAAAATTAAACCGCGTGTACCTAATGGAAATTTGGGAAAGCAATCGTCACCGAAGTTAATCTGTCGGTAAAGAGGGAGGAAAGGGTTACATCTAAATGAAAGGAAAAATGCAAATGAAACTGGTGGAAATTAATTTTGAAAAGGGGTAAAGTTAATAATGAAAGTAAATGTGCGGTCGTTACGTTAACAATTAACTGGCGTTAATTAGATATTTGAGATTTGGGGAAAATTACGGTCGCCAGTCCTAAGGACAATTACTATAGTAACTGAAAAAGAAGGGTTATTACACATATAATTAGCACTAGAAGCGTGGCAACTGAAGGTTGACACGTGTAGTGTAAAAACTGAAAGTTTGTCAGAAGTAATAAATTTCACTACACTCTGACTTAATTTAGCACAAGAATTAATAAAACCGGAAAATCGAAAGTTAATTTAGTGACTGAAGTTAATAGTGAGCTTTCTTTCTGAAGCACATCGAAATTCAGTAAAATACGGTTAGTCTTGGACTACCTCAACAATCATTTCAAAAGCAACTTGAATCTACGCAATTTAGAAATAAGAGATTTAACTTTGAACTTGAATTAAATGATTCTGAACAATTAACAATAGTAAAATTTTGTACGTACCAAGCTGAGCTGCAGTCACAGGTAAGCTGAAATACGGTAACAAAACTCGCACTCTTAATTTGTGCTTGTGTAATCTAAATATTGTAGCCAGCTACGAATACTTTAACTGAACTTTGAAATTAAAGCAGTGAAATCGAATTATAATGCTTTAATGCTGGCGTTTGAATTTCAGCGACACTCGGGTTCATTTCGGAAAAGGAAGGGACCCTGCTTGGCAATGCAATTGGGACAATGAGCAACAAAGGTTCATGCTACGTTGCTGTAATTTTGTGATTTGAACAGTTTGAAAAGCTGAGGTCTGCCATACAGTTCTGAAACTTTACGTGCTTTAGTCTTTCTTGTTGGTTGATTGAAGGTTTGAAGTCGCCGATCGAGGAGGTGGCGACAGTCACTCATTGTCGGCCGTCGCTGTTGCAGAAGCTGGATGCTGGCGCGCCTTCTTCTCGACACGGTCACCAGGCGAAACGGGCTCTTGATGTGTGCCAGCTAATGCTTCCCGTCCGCGACACCGTGCTAGAAACTACCATAGCCAGTCGATCGCAATTACATGCTGCCAAACCCCGAAAGCCCGGCAACTTGCGTGAGCGTCACACAATACACCTGCTCAATCGCACTACTCCAACCAGACCCCCTCGCTGCCCGCGCTCCACGCGGCAGAGTTAACACTACCAAAGATCCTACACACTTTTGTTCTTCACACGACCTATCGATGTATTCGTTCGATAACATAGTTTTCCCTAGGCAAGACCCACCGTAAAATACCAATAACATTTACAAAACAAACCAATTATACATCAACATAAATGCATATATATATATATATATATATATATATATATATATATATATATATATATATATTAAAACAATTACACAGAAATGTTATATCTTCAGGTAACAAAATAAGGAAAAAATTATGGTACAATAGATGGAAATAGGAGGATATGCATTTCCGGCGTTACATACTCTATCCTGTGCAAGCTTCTTCATCTCCCAGTACTTACTGCAGCCTACATCCTTCTGGATCTGCTTAGTGTATTCATCTCTTGGTCTCCCTCTACGATTTTTACCCTCCAATGCTAACTTTGTGATCCCTTGATGCCTCAGAACATGTCCTACCAACCAGTCCCTTCTTCTTGTAAAGTTGTGCCACAAACTCCTCTTCTCCCCAATTCTATTCAATACCTCCTCATTAGTTATGTGATCGACCCATCTAATCTTCAGCATACTTCTCTAGCACCACATTTCGAAAGCTTCTATTCTCTTCTTGTCCAAACTATTTATCGTCCATGTTTCACTTCCATACATGGGTACACTCCATACAAATACTTTCAGAAACGACTTCCTGATACTTAAAGCAATACTCGATGTTAACAGATATCTCTTCTTCAGAAACGCTTTTCTTGCCCTTGCCAAACTACATTTTATATCCTCTCTACTTCGACCATTATCAGTTATTTTGCTCGCCAAATAGCAAAAATCCTTTACTACTTTAAGTGTCTCATTCCCTAATCTAATTCACTCAGCATCCCCCGACTTAATTCGACTACATTCCATTATCCTCGTTTTGCTTTTGTTGATGTTCATCTTATATCCTCCTCTCAAGACACTGTCCATTCCGTTCAGTTGCCCTTCCAAGTCCTATGATGTCATCGGTGAACCTCAAGTTTTTATTTCTTCTCCCTGTCTCACTCCCTTCCGAACCACTGCTTCCCTTTCATGTCCCTCGACTCTTATAACTGCCATCTGGTTTCTGTACAAACTGTAAATAGCCTTTCGACCCCTGTATTTTACCCCTGCCACTTTGAGTGAAAGAGAATATTCCAGTCAACATTGTCAAAAGCTTTCTCTAAGTCTACAAATGCTAGGAACGTAGTTTTGCCTTTCCTTAATCTTTCTTCTAAGATAAGTCGTAGGGTCAGTATTGCCTCACGTGTTCCAACATTTCTACGGAATCCAAACTGATCTTCCCCGAGGTCGGCTTCTACCAGTTTTTCCATTCGTGTGTAAAGAATGTTTTATTCTGAAAGACCAGTTTCGGCATTTCATTTTGCCATCTTCAGGCCCCATACGCTTCTATCCAAATTAACGAACTTGCATAGCGCCACGAATCACTGGATATCGTGAATTCATGATATCCAGTGATTTATGGCGCTATACAAGTTCGTTTATTTGGACAGGATCGTATGGGGCCTGAAGATGGCAAAATGAATTGCCCAAACAGGCTGCTTTCACAATAAAATAAAATGTCTTGAGTAATACTGCTGTTGGCGAATTTTATTGGCGTTGCGAATTCTGACATGGTGAAATGGTTTATCATGGAGAATGTGGTTTCGTCTTGAAAAACGTGTCATCCCCGATGGCGATGGCATATTTTAGCAGGATAACTGTCCTTTTCACAAGACCAGTGTAGTGGTACAGTGGTTTAAGAGGCACAATAGTAAATTCACGTTGATGTCATAGCTACACAATTCCTCTGTTCTAAGTCCAGTGAAACATGTCAGGGGCGCTATCGGAGACCAGATCAGCGCCAACAAACCACCGGCCCGTAATTTATGGGAACTGGTTGAGCTTTAAGCAGATATTTCGTGCTACGCACTTACGGAAACCTACAATGAACTTGTTAGTTCCATGTCACGCAGAGACGCTGCTGTATTGCTTTCCAAGCGTGGACCAATATGGAAGGGCTGGCCGGTATTTTATGAAAAGGGCGTGCCTGGTCCACAGGTGCCTGGAAGCTTACACCCTACCTCCGAAGCCTACTCCATATTCCCTGGAGCCCAACAGATGCGTGCACAAGAGTCTACTTCAATGCACCGTTTGTATAACGTTTCTTGCGTTCATTCATACCACACTATTCGTGAAATTTGCTTCAGTCTCCTTAATTGGTCATGATAATAATTTGAATGTCCTCCAGCTAATTACTTCACTGCTCGGTCAAGAGGATTGCAAGTAAAATGATATTCTTCAGTCACAACGTCTGTGTTAGCGTATATCCTTCGTCACAGGTCATGATGTTTCGGCTTCTCATTGTGTATTAGTAAATGCAGCGAGATTTATTTGTGTGTGGAACCACCTTTCTCAAACAAACACAAGTAGATAAACGGAAATTTAAAATGAAATGGTAAGAGACAGGAAGAGCGGAAAAGCTGTGAGGCTGTGTTAGCAACACGGCTTCTATTTTGGAAGGCGCTGTCTTGGCTGTAAGTCGTAATTTTCAGATTTTACTCGACAACCTGCTTGCAATCATAATCCAATGTATCGTAATCACGGGGTAGGTGTTATTTCCCGAGCTACCGTCTTAACTTAGGCGGGATCTTATGCTCCTATATCTGCTGGCAGCTAATGAACGCAGTCTGTCCTGTCAGATACGCGGCGGCTGCTTTAATATCAGAAGACATGTTAGCCAGAGTGGAGTATCGGATGCTCTTGACAGTCCTCATTAGACGTCGCTGGCCTCTGTCACGAAGTAATCGCGGTCGACTCGTGTGCTGCCCATACCGGCTGGCGGCGACTTCAGTGCGAGTCACCGATACGTAGAAGCGGTTCTAGAAATGCTGAATGTAAAGAGAAAGCCGTAGGTACTGCATCTAGCCTCTCTGCCGAGAGATTTCATGCCTTGGTGAGACTGTGAGTTCTCACTTTTTCACAATGAATGGTCCACTCTATGTTTATTCAAACTAAATAAGTATCGCAAAAAGTTACGAACGTTTGGAAACTCTGTAGGTACAGTTCTCATCCAGCCGATGATTGGTTTATAGCCCACCGTGGTTTATTAAGCGTGGTCCTATTGTAGGTGGTACGCGGTTGTCTTCCTTCAACCTCTGAACTGATATAAAAATCATTTATAGAGGGTCCTACATTTGATGTGGACCCCCAGCAAAGATGCAACCCGCCATTTTCCACATTAAAGAGCATTACAAGATATTATAAGTAAGAGATAAAAATGCTGGGACTGACCATTGATCAAACCTGTGACTTAACTTACCGGAAGTCTAGCACTGTACCATTGACTCGTACAATTTTTGTGGCTTCTCGTAACTATGGTTTCTCAGTGACTGAGCTCCCACAACAATACAGTTCCCAGTTGATCCCCTTGTTATTTATGAATTCCCTTGAAATAGTTAAATCAGGAAGAAAGAGAACAACTTTCTGACACATTCCTTTGTAGAACCCTTAACTTGATCGAAACTGTTACATACCTTTTAGTTTCTGGACTAAGGTCGACTTCTTGACAGCTGCCAGAGACTGCAGTCATGTATGTGTGAGTTGCGTTTCTGTGAATGTGTATGTTAGTGTGTGTGTGTGTGTGTATTTTCCACAAAGGCCTCATTGGCTGAAAGCTCACTTTCTGATAGTCATTTTCCTGTGCCCATCAGCCTCAAAGTGTCTCCGCTATATGGTGAGTAGCAACTATCCTTCTCATAATATTGTTGGGGATGTAGAAAGGCTACTTAAGAACCGGGCATACTGAGGGTGAATTTCAGTTTTATTCATCTTGGATTGTACTTTGTTATTATCGATGGTGTTCCAGCACGTCAGGGTCGAGAAAATCTTTCTTTATGTTTTCCGCGCTCGCTTCCCTGGAATGAAACTGATGGTGATGACGAATAGGAAGCTGACGACAATTTTCTGAGTCAGGTAAAGGGCAGAAATGACCAGCACAGCCGTGACTGGCATGAGGGATGCCACCACACAGAAAACAAGGCAACTGCTGCCACGTACCCCACAGACAAAGGGCTAACTCCACGGGCTGCCCGTCGGCAGAGAACGTCATGTAATAACACCATGATGCATGCACCTGTGCGCTTCATATGGAGCGATATTCGACAGACATCACCAAATTCGACATCAGCAGTCGTAGCTCCAAGACCAGTGCACAAGCAGCTTTCCATGCAATTTTACAAGGGGACCGCATTTACTAGTCGTCACCGATTTCGCCCAAATTTAAGGTGTATGCAGGGATTGGTCAGAAATGAAAGTGATTAGAGTGGCAGCTCCAGACGATCAAGAGTTTAGAAGAAAACGACATTTTTGTCTCAAATTGGGCGAGACATGAGCCATTTATGATGGCGCATTTTTCAGACAGCAGTTGGCGCAGCGGAAAGGTTGCTGAACAGGAATCGGATGGTCATGGGGTCGCCTTAAGTGGACATTTTCCTATTTTCAATTTTACTTAGACTACAAGTAAAACGAAATCATGCACAATATATTGTATTTATTAATATTTTTATAAAAGGCATGAAAAGGTAAGGCCAAGGAAAATTTGAGATTGCAAATAATGCTGATTCGTGCAGGAGACCTTCGTATACAAAATTAGGTAGTTTCATTATTTTACATTGATTTACACAAGCTGCAATGTCATTCGTCATAAAACTCGGGAAACAGTAATTATCTCAACATCTTGCACGAATTATAAACGTCGCATTCGTACACGGTTGTCTTTTTAGCATCTGTAGGAAACAGACCTGGTTACCTTCATAAAACGTTCTCTCTCACCGTACAGTTTGGCAGCAACCCATGCCCAACGCAAAATTTCGCCAAATGTTGGCGAGGATAGCTGATGATGTGCAATGGAAAGTGTTATGATGCAGTCTTCTCCAAGGTCAAACCGAAACTAACGGAATACGAAGATCATAGGCGTTAATAAAATCCCTTCTTGATATGTTACTTGCGCGAGTCTACGTAGACGCTGTAATTATAGTCCTATTTTGGAAATTTGTTTGCCAGCCGAGATTTTATTTCGCCTTTCCTTAACATGCCTCTTATGAAAATAATAAACACAATATATGTAATTATATACTTCATCCGAACCGGCCGCCTAAGGCCCAACTGTACCGACCGACCGCCGTGTCATCCTTAGCCGATAGGCTTCATTGGATGCGGATGGGGGTGGGCATCTGGTCAGCACACCGCTCTCCATCTCTCTGTTTCCTAATCAAGTAACTCCTCAATTCGCCTCACAAGGGATGAGTGCAACCCACTTGCCAACAGTATTTCGCAGACCCGGATGGTGACCCTTTCAAATGCTAGCCAAGCCTGGCAGCGCTTAATTTCGATGATCTGACAGGAACCGGTATTACCATTACAGCAACGCCGTTGGCTAATAATGTACTGAGTATTATTTTGGTTTATTTGCAGTCTACATAATGTCAAAGTTGAAAATAAAGAAAAAAAAATCCCGCATGCGTACGTAACCCCACGACCCTCTGATTATCGTCCCGTGATGACTGGGTGTTGCGTGCTGTCCTTAGGTTAGTTAGGTTTAAGTAGTTCTAAGTTCTAGGGGACTGATGACCATAGATGTTAAGTCCCATAGTGCTCAGAGCCATTTGAACCATTATCGTCCCTTATTCTTTCCTCTGCGTCAACTGCTGCCTGGAAACTACGCCAACATAAATGATTGATGTCTCACCCTACCCGCTCCTGAACTACTGTTTCTTGTTAATGTTTGACCACCTGAAGCCCCCGCCCCAGTCACTTTCATTTCCCGCCAAGCATGTGGGAAATTTGGTGATGACGGGTAGGCGTTGTTAGTGACGTGCACAACCAATCTCAAGCTTCCACGGATTGGAACCCCCGAACCCCCCTTCCCCTCTAGCAAATGACTGCTTGAGCTGTTATCAGGGTTGTAATCAAGGTAGGGAAAAGAGTACTCTCCTTGTCATCGCTGTCTTCGTCATCACTATTACCATCAGTCATTGCAGGCGGCACCATCGTTGCCAGATGTCACCTCCACTGCCCGTCATCACATTCACAGCGAGTCACCAACCTCGCTGCATCATCTGTCTTGCTAACAGTCATCCCAGACATCATCTTCGCTGTCAGTCACCGCCCTCTCCAGATGGTCTCCGCCATCGCCGGCCTGTCATCGCCACACACGTTTCTTTCCCGCTTCTTCTCCAGTGTCACTGCCGTCATGATGTAAGATATACCAGCCCACAACAACTGTGCCCACAATCGTATACTTGTACCTGTCCTCCAACCCGACCTCCGTTTACTCATTTACCCCATCTACAACTTACAAAGTTACCACTGTGCACTATCGCAACGGTTCCTGCTACTAGAATGTTTCCATCCGTACTCCCACTTACACATACTGCATCGCTCAACTTAAAAGTTTCCTCCTTTGCAGATACGAAGGTGTGTCAACAAATAACTCGCAAGTGCCAGAATACAGCATGCCATTTTAAATTTCGCCCATATACGTACGCAGGAGGTGGCAGCACATATAGCGTGGAAGACAGACGATACACAGGATTCACCAGCGAATGGTTAATGAGCTGCAGTCACACCAAGATGTCAGGTGTGCTACGAGTGTGTACCCGACTGTAACAACGTGACATCTGTGAGCCGAGAGACTGTTCGCAAAGCACGTCCATAAGGCAATTCGTTCGATACATGGTTAGAACTGTACCTCATGAAAATTGGATACAGGAATTCAGCAAAGGCCAAGAAAAACTCACAAACAAGGAGCGTCCTGACCGCTATGGTGATCCAATGGCGGCACAATTCCCCGCCTAGGGATACTATGCTACCCCCCACGACATAGCGGGCTTGTGGGTTGCAGCAATTTAAGGACACAAATGAACTTGTTATGCCCAAAGAGGACCCTCGCCACAAGGATTATATGCTGCAAAATATTAACGCCTTGTCGAACAATGGGATAAGTAAGTTTATAAGAGGAGTATCCTGAAGAGGCAAGTAAATTTCAGGCTGTTACACGCGGCTCTGATGTGTCTATCGCAGCTTGCGACTGACCCTCGTAATATCGCTCTGGCATGCGCTGCAGCTCCATTACCTATGCAGTCGCTGCCGCCACCGCTACCACAACCACCGCCATTATCATTAGAACTGCCCCAGTCAGCAGGGCCACCGGAAGTCACCCTTGTCCTACCTCCACCGCTGCCAACAGGTTCAGAAACAGTAGCATCAGCCACAGTGCACCGGCCAAGTCACGGTCCGCGCGGCTCCCCCGTCGGAGGTTCGAGTCCTCCCTCGGGCATGGGTATGTGTGTCGTCCTTAGCGTAAGTTAGTTACATTAGGCAGTGTATAAGCTTAGGGACCGATGACCTCTGCAGCTTGGTCCCATAAGAGCTTAAAACAAAGTTCCAAGTTCCACAGTGCACCCATCCCAGAAACTCGAAAAACCTCCAGCAGCCCCACACACCAAAACTCATAGACTCCATTCCTATCTCGTCCAAAACATCTCCCCCAGTACCCCAATTCATTACTTCATTCTATCACACCCAGACTTCAAATTCCTCAACCCTAAAACTCTCTACCTAAAACCTCACCAAATTACGTCTCACGCTCGCAAACATTCCATAGTCATCAGGTCCTCTGATCCTGATTTTCACATCCAGATGCTGCAAAAACTTCCTGCCATAACTTTGGCTTGCACTTAGCGAGATAACTTCCCCCTCCCCCGCTCCTCCCCCCCCCCCCCCCCCTAACCGTTCACCGGCAGATCCACCACAACTCTGAAGCTCAAAAATCCTTCCGAATCCAACACTATAGTCTCACATTCCTCACCTGCGTCTTCTCTGAACACCCATCTACCATAAAACCCCTACTTCAGACGAAAATCTTCCCAAGCCTACCTTCGTCATAAATGTCCAATCTGCAATGACCATTTAATTCTTGGCAGCAAAAAGCCACTCACCTGCCCTCGCTGCAAAACCAACCACTTCTCTGTAAGACCTGCAACCAATCCCATCTATTCCTCATTCTGGAAACATCCCCCACTCTGTGGCTAAGCCATGTCTCCGCAATATCCTTTCTTTCAGGAGTGTTGGTTCTGCATGGTTCGCAGGAGAGCTTCTATAAAGTTTGGAAGGTAAGAGACGAGGTACTGGCAGAAGTAAAGTTGTGAGGACCGGGCGTGAGTCGTGCTTGGATAGCTCAGTTGGTAGAGCACTTGCCCGCGAAAGGCAAAGGTCCCGAGTTCGAGTCTCGGTCCGGCACACAGTTTTAATCTGCCAGGAAGTTTCATGTCAATGAAGTGACCGGGTGTGTGTGACCGCATTATATGTGACCCTAATGACGTTTTCCTGAAATAGCAACCGAAGCGTTGGTTCGTTCTCTAATGACCTCAATCTCGACGGGACGTTAAACCTAATTTTCCCTCCTTCAGAAGTGTTGTCACATATGACGTGTTAACAGACGAAATGGAGTTCGTCCGCAAAAGCCAATGCCCTTATATTTGACATGATTCAGAATAAGCAGAAGGCAGAGTTTAAAACTGTTACACGTGGGCTTGAGCACTGATATTGTGAAGGGAATGCACGAGTTTGGGGACTGACTGATTTTGGTGTGTGAATGAGTCTTTGTTTTGAGCCAGAAACTTGCGTTTGTTTATGCGTCGTTTGGTAGCCGTGACCGCCTGGAAATGTTTCACTTATGTCGTACAACAGACATTAGAGGATAGCAGATGGGATTATGGAATTTTATGCGACGTTTCCTGCTAGCTTACATGCAGGATTTTCGCGGCTGAAAGTTTCAGTCTGTGCTGAAGGCGTGCAGACCTAATAACGGCTGCGTGCGATAAACAAGAAATTCAGGTTCGATTTGCGACCTGACACAAATTTTTAATCTCTGCGTATTCATTACAGGGGATTGTACTCTAACACTCTGTCTTATTGTTGGCAGCTGTACGCCCTTGTACTCACCCGATATGTGAACTCACTTAGCCACTGAATTGTATGGGGACCTACAGATTAACGTAGACTCCACATCACAAAAAAAGTAGACGTTTGCGACGCGTATAAACAGTTACTAGAAATTAAAGAGACGATAGGACAAAAAATTCTAGAGCCAGCAGAGGACTGAACTTCAGCGCTTAGATGACCCTTACAACCGACTTGTTTCAAAAATTATTTGCCCAGTTGATTGGTTTTTCGTTAAGTCGGTTTTTTGTCAGGTGAATGAAACAACCGAATGAAAATAGTCTCTAGGGCCACGTCAGCTATATGACTGTTTGTCATTCAGTAGCCAGGTTTGAATGGTTTCATTTACTGTGAGGCAACCGACAGATACAAGTCTCTGACGGTTGTAATACCTGTATGGATGTTTTCGGTCTCCAGGTTTGAATGATTTGGCAATTACGTTGATATTTTCGACGGCTTATTTGTCAAGTATGTTCTATATTTTTGATGTATTTTATGTTTTTCTCAGTGTCAACGTGAAAGTGAAAATACATTTATCAGTTACAGTATATTTATTGAAATCATGCATTTATGAATTTCTACTATCGGGAAAAAAAACCTTGCGTTAAACGTATTAGATCTCAACAACTGATAAACAAATTACTCTGCAATCAAATAATGTTGACGGTTTCTCAAATGAAAGATCTACATGTATATACATCTCTAATCCGCAAGCCACCTTACGGTGCATGGCGAAGGTTAATTGTGCACCACAGTCTCTTCCCCCTTTTCATCTCGTGTGGTCTTTTCGCGGAAAGAACGATTGCTAGTAATCCTCCGAATCTCTCACATTTTATCTTCATGGTATTTTCGCGAGATATTGGTTGACTCTTTTAGGAATGTACGCTTTCGGAACTTTAAAAATAAATCACACCGTGATGCAGAACGCCTCTGTTGCAGCGTGTGCCACTGGAGCTGGTTGACCACCTCCCTGACTCTTTCGCGCGTACTAAATAAATCAGTATTGAAAGTTCTATGTATTGCCGATCCCACATGACATGCAATATTCAAGTATTCCTCTGTTGATGGAGTACACTTCCTGAGGGTTCTTCCAATGAATATCAGTCTGGCAGCTGTCACACCTGTGATTAATTTTGTGTGGTTGTTCCACGTCAAATGGCTCCATATGCTCGCTGCGAGATATTTTATGGATGTAACTGTTCCCAGAGCATGTTCTATAATCAAGTAATCATACAACAGTTTGACCGGAGTCAGCACAGTTGTTCCAATAGTTATCGCCATCAGACGGATGGGTAGCGATAAATCGTTTTAATGTATGTTCTTTTAAACGTTTTCTGACTTCCCTATGTAAATCATCACTTCTAATTTTTATCTCTACACTGCATTATTTGAAGATGGCCTACTAGTAGGAGCAGAAGCCGGTCACATTTTTAATAAACGACTGTGCGAACGAGAATGTTTTTTACTAATTTTACAAAACCATTTTAACTTGGAGCAGAGATAATAGTTTTATCCAGCGATCTCACCTTTCTCTCAACTTTTACAAAAACTCGTATCAGATGTGACGCATTCTTCAGAGATCTTTAACGCGGCGATTCAGTTAAACTAAATTTTGCCGTATTATGTAAGTATTAATAAGAAACCAACCAAGTACCGCACTTCATCTTCGACAACATGTAGATCAACATGACTGCATACTTTGCTTCCGCCAGTCAGTCACAACGCAAGAGACGTGACGACATGCAGAGGTGTTTGTGGCAGTATAATAGACACTGAGAATGCGTATCTAAGTAATCACCCAACATTATTTTTCTATTGTGTGAAATGAAGTCTGTTGAGTCAGCATTGCCTGTAACATAGTCCATAGTCTGACTGGCCGGTAGAAGAAACAGAGCAGGTGTCATTTTGACTTGTGTGCAATATTTAGTGGTTTTCCTACACTATGTGCTCAAAAGTATCCGGAAACCCCACCAAAAACAAAGCTTCTCAAATTATGTACATTGCGCTGCCACCTACTGCCAGGTACTCCATATCAGCGACCTCAGTAGTCATTAGTCACCGTGAGAGAGCAGAACGGGGCGCTCCGGGGAACTCACGGACTTCGAACGTGGTCAGGTGATTGGGTTTCACTTGCGTCATACGTCTGTACGCGAGAATTCCACACTCCTAATCATCCCTAGGTCCACTGTTTCCGATGTGATGGTGAAGTGGAAACGTGAAGGGATGCGAACAGCACTAAGGCGTACATGCCGACCTCGTCTGTTGACTGAGAGAGGCCGCCGACAGTTGAAGAGGGTCGTAATGTGTAATAGGCAGACATCTATCCAGACCTTCACACAGGAATTCCAAACTGCATCAGGACTCGCTGCAAGTACTATGACAGTTAGGCGGGAAGTGAGAAAATTTGGATTTCATGGTCGAGCGGTTGGTCATAAGCCACACATCAAGCCGGTAAATGCCAAACAACGCCTCGCTTGGTGTAAGGAGCGTAAATATTGGACGATTGAACAGTGGAAAAACGTTGTGTCGAGTGACGAATCCGATGGCAGGGTGTGGGTATGGTGAATGTGCGGTGAACATCATCTGTCAGCGTGTGTAGTGCCAACAGTCAAATACGGAGGTGGTAGTGTTATGGTGTGGTCGTGTATTTCATTCAGGGGGCTTGAACCCCTTGTTATTTTGCGTGGCACTATCACAGCACAGGCCTACATTGAAGTTTTAAGTACCCTCTTGCTTCCCACTGTTGAAGAGCAATTTGGGGATGGTGATTGCATCTTTAAACACGATCGGGCACGTGTTCGTGATGCACGGCCTGTGGCGGGGTGGTTACACGACAGTAACATCCCTGTAATGGACTGGCCTGCACAGAGTCCTGACCTGAATCCTAAAGACCACCTTTGGGTAGTTTTGAAACGCCGACTTCGTGCCAGTCCTCACCGACCGACATCGATACCTCTCCTTTGTGCAGCAATCCGTGAAGAGTGGGTTGCCATTCCCCAAGAAACTTTCCAGCACCTGACTGAACGTATGCCTGCGAGAGTGGAAGCTGTCTTCACGGCTAAGGGTGGGCCAACACGATATTGAATTCCAGCACTACCGATGGAGGGCGCCACGAACTTGTAAGTCATTATCAGCCAGATGTCCGGATACTTTTCATCAAAAATGGTCCAGATGGCTCTGAGACTATGGGACTTAACATCTGAGGTTATCAGTCCCCTAGAACTTAGAACTACTTAAACCTAACTAACCGAAGGGCATCATACACATCCATGCCCGAGGCAGGATTCGAACCTGCGACCGTAGCAGTCGTGCGGTTCCGGACTGAAGCGCCTAGAACCGCTCGTCCACAACAGCTGGCTACTTTTGATCACATAGTGCATTTATATGTGCCTGCTACGAAAATAAACAATTTCAATGATGCACTGCATTAATGATTTCTCTAAAACGTGTCGTTTTTGCTACAATTTGTTGTACAAGAGGGTTAAGAAATATGACGTTGGCAGATAGAACTGTATCCGGCTGTCGTCACATCTGTAACAGGCGTCAGTCGGGAAATGGATGGTAAATTTTTTAGTTATATGCATACCTCAGACTTGAGAAAAAGTCAAGATACACTTTCAACACCAAACAACTATTACTTGACAATATCAATAAGAAATACTAAATTTCGCGATATGTTGTAAAAACAGTCGAAATAGTGAAAATTTGGTGATTTCGCGTTGTTTGTCACATTATATTATGTGCGACACTTTCCTGCCCATAGCTCTTAGTCGTTTTTGAGCAACAAAAAATATCTGTTACGTTTATCATCAATGCAGCGGAAGAGTGAGTGGAATACAACGATACAATGTGCCCTCCACCTCCGTCGAATCCCATTTCGGTTTTACGGAGAACACGCTATCGCAGTGGCCTCTTACTTAGCTTGCATTTATAACGAATCTCTCACCCGGCGCAAAGTCTCAAGTGACTGGACAAAGCTCTGGTGTTTCTCATGTATAAGAAGGACAAAAGAACGGACCCACAAAATTACAGATCAATATCCTTAACATCGGTTTGCTACAGAATTCCGCAGACCGTTAGTGGAGGTTCCCAGATATGTGAGTGGCTCGAAGGGTTCTTAAGTAATAGAACACAGTACGTTGTCCTCTACGGCAAGCGTTTATTACAGACAAGGATGTCGTCAGCAATGCAGCAGAAAAGTGACACAGGAACGGTAATATTCTTTCTATACATAAAAGATCTGACGAACAGGTGGGGAACAATCTGCGGCTGTTTGCTGAAGATGCTGTGGTGTACACAAAGATGTCGTCGTTGAGTAACTGCAGGATACAATAACACAGAATAAATTTCTAGTTGGTGTGATGAATGGCAGCTAGCTCTAAATGTAGAAGAATGTAAGGTTCTGTTATCCCATAATATTTGTAACGTGCTACTTGCCACGGTCACATTGTAGCAAAGCGAGCTTGGATCCCTTCCTACATTCCTGGAAATGGAAAAAAGAACACATTGACACCGGTGTGTCAGACCCACCATACTTGCTCCGGACACTGCGAGAGGGCTGTACAAGCAATGATCACACGCACGGCACAGCGGACACACCAGGAACCGCGGTGTTGGCCGTCGAATGGCGCTAGCTGCGCAGCATTTGTGCACCGCCGCCGTCAGTGTCAGCCAGTTTGCCGTGGCATACGGAGCTCCATCGCAGCCTTTAACACTGGTAGCATGCCGCGACAGCGTGGACGTGAACCGTATGTGCAGTTGACGGACTTTGAGCGAGGGCGTATAGTGGGCATGCGGGAGGCCGTGTGGACGTACCGCCGAATTGCTCAACACGTGGGGCGTGAGGTCTCCACAGTACATCGATGTTGTCGCCAGTGGTCGGCGGAAGGTGCACGTGCCCGTCGAACTGGGACCGGACCGCAGCGACGCACGGATGCACGCCAAGACCGTAGGATCCTACGCAGTGCCGTAGGGGACCGCACCGCCACTTCCCAGCAAATTAGGGACACTGTTGCTCCTGGGGTATCGGCGAGGACCATTCGCAACCGTCTCCATGAAGCTGGGCTACGGTCCCGCACACCGTTAGGCCGTCTTCCGCTCACGCCCCAACATCGTGCAGCCCGCCTCCAGTGGTGTCGCGACAGGCGTGAATGGAGGGACGAATGGAGACGTGTCGTCTTCAGCGATGAGAGTCGCTTCTGCCTTGGTGCCAATGATGGTCGTATGCGTGTTTGGCGCCGTGCAGGTGAGCGCCACAATCAAGACTGCATACGACCGAGGCACACAGGGCCAACACCCGGAATCATGGTGTGGGGAGCGATCTCCTACGCTGGCCGTACGCCACTGGTGATCGTCGAGGGGACACTGAATAGTGCACGGTACATCCAAACCGTCATCGAACCCATCGTTCTACCATTCCTAGACCGGCAAGGGAACTTGCTGTTCCAACAGGACAATGCACGTCCGCATGTATCCCGTGCCACCCAACGTGCTCTAGAAGGTGTAAGTCAACTACCCTGGCCAGCAAGATCTCCGGATCTGTCCCCCATTGAGCATGTTTGGGACTGGATGAAGCGTCGTCTCACGCGGTCTGCACGTCCAGCACGAACGCTGGTCCAACTGAGGCGCCAGGTGGAAATGGCACGGCAAGCCGTTCCACAGGACTACATCCAGCATCTCTACGATCGTCTCCATGGGAGAATAGCAGCCTGCATTGCTGCGAAAGGTGGATATACACTGTACTAGTGCCGACATTGTGCATGCTCTGTTGCCTGTGTCTATGTGCCTGTGGTTCTGTCAGTGTGATCATGTGATGTATCTGACCCCAGGAATGTGTCAATAAAGTTTCCCCTTCCTGGGACAATGAATTCACGGTGTTCTTATTTCAATTTCCAGGAGTGTATTTTGTTTTGTTATTAGCCTCCTTAAATGACATATATATTTCTTGCTTTCTAGATTATCGTTAGTTTTAGTGAAAGATGTGCCATAAGCTGAAGTTGTCTTTCTGTAATTCCGAGTATAAGACCATGTCTAACTTTGGTAATTCACACTAGTCACAACAATTTTCTAATTTGAACCATTTCAAGTAATTATTTTTGCCAAAGCTTAGTTCAGTTAACTAATAATAATTATTTGTTATTCTAGTCACAATGTTGACACTTAAACAGATGTAATTACTGTATTACTAACATAATTAGGAAAATAACCCGTACAAATCCTTAAAGTATTCATTTTCAAAAGATGGCAGGATCATCAGAACGTAATTAGTTTATGGGCAGAAGTTATGTGCTCAAGAATAGTCTCACACTTAAGTAGAAACAATTTACTTAGCGTATCACATTTTGGATTCCAGAAGGGATACTCGCCTGAGAATACAATTTGTACATTAACTCATGAAATAGTACAAGACTTAAGCAATAAAATATCACCAATTAATATCTTTTGTTTTTTCCAAGGCTTTTGATTGTGTACATAGTGTTACTCTCTTAGAAGAACTCAAGTTTTAGGGGTTGATACCTTTACACACATGCATGGTATTGTTTATTTACCTAATTTTACAGTTTTCGTCATCAATAAGGATTATTCCGGTCGAAACTCTTATTGTAACATGAAGTTAAGACAAAAAAAAAAGTTTTTCTCCACTATTCAATCAATCTGAGATGAATAATTGTAAATGTAAGTTATCAAAGTTAGGTATTTAACTATGATAAACTTTAGCAGCCATTTTTGCAAATCTATGTAAGCACTGGGCCTGAAGCCAATTTTAAGTCAGTCTGTTCCCATATTTCGAGCATGGCTCTGAGCACCATGGGACTTAACATCTATGGTCATCAGTCACCTAGAACTTAGAACTACTTAAAGCTAACTAACCTAAGGACATCACACAACACCCAGTCATCACGAGGCAAAGAAAATCCCTGACCCCGCCGGAAATCGAACCCGGGCGCGGGAAGCGAGAACGCTACCGCACGACCACGAGCTGCGGACTTCGAGCTCGGATCCAGTCTAAACAGCCATAAGTACTTGTGCAACAATGGTTTTAACTTACAATCAAACCGGACTGTGAATTACAAATGTTAATAATTTATGCGGATTGACTTGAATAAGAAAGACAGTCCAGCCAAATTTAGAGCGTGGAACCCATTTCAGTGTACACCATAGTAATGTAGTGGTACAATGATGTTGTGAATGAGAAGTAGGGCAATTAACAATGATTGCTGATTAACGTATTGTTCATCTGAGTGAGTGAGTTGTTGGTTGATTAGGTTGGACTGCACTGTGACTATTGCCGCGTAATTATAAGGTACATTATGTGCATACCTGGTAAATGAGACTTAATTGAATAATTAAGACATGGACTGGCCGAAACTAATTAAGTGAGGGGAGTCTGACGTTTATGGAAGTAAAATCTGTGAAACCAAATGTGTGTGTGTGTCGACCACATTACTGGACGTAGGTAGTGCTGTACCCACCCATATTTACAGCCAATTTTTTGCCGTGATCACTGCCACCGAGGAAATGGTTCAAATGGCTCTAAGCACTATGGGACTTAACAGCTGGGGTGATTAGTCCCCTAGAACTTAGAACTACTTAAACCTAACCAACCTAAGGACATCACACACATCCATTCCCGAGGCATGATTCGAACCTGCGACCGTAACGGCTGCTGAAACACCTAGAACCGCTCGGCCACACCGGCCGGAGCCACCGAGGAACTACCAGCTGATATATGGCCACGTACGTCATAATTTCGGTTGAGAACCTGGGTGAAGCATTGCAAAGCGATACGAAATGGAACGAGCATGTAAGGACTGTAGTAGGAAAGGTAAATGGTAGACTCCGATTTATTGGAAGAATTTTAGGAAAGGAAGGGTCATATGTAAACATGACCTTGTGTAGAACACTGGTGCGACCCATTCTTGAGTACTGCTCGAGTGTTTGGAATCCTGACCACGTGGGAGTAAAGGAAGTCATCGAAGCAATTCAGAGACGGGTTGATAGATTTGTTACGAGGAGGTTCGATCAACGCGCAAGTACTACGGTGATTCTTTGGGATCTCAAACGGGAATCGCTTGAGGGAAGGTGACATTCTTTTCGAGAAACATTGAGAAAATTCAAATAGCCAGCATTTGAGGCTGCCTGCAGAACCATTCTACTGCGGCGAACGTACAAAATGGTTCAAATCGCTCTGAGCACTATGGGACTTCACTTCTGAGGTCATTAGTCTTCTAGAACTTAGAACTACTTAAAACCAAACTAACCTAAGGACATCACAAACATCCATGCCCGAGGCAGGATTCGAACCTGCGACCATAGCGGTCGCGTGTTCCAGACTGTAGCACCTAGAACCACGGTGCCACACCGGCCGGCGCCAAGGTAAATTTCGGGGCCACAAAGACAAGAGGAATTAGGGCCCGCACGCAGGAATACAGACAGTCGGTTTTCTCTCTCTGTATTTGCGATTGGAACAGGAAAGGAAACGATTAGTGGTGGTGCAGGGTGCCCTCCGCCACGCACTGTACCGTGGCTTGCGGCGCATGTATGTAGATGTAGATTTATATGTAGATGAGATTTATTATACAAATACAAGAGCTCGTGCAGCATTTATGTCTATGTAAATGTTTAAAGAGGCGTATATTTTGCCTGAAAATCCAGACTCCAGCAGCCCGCGGTGCGTGCCTTATTCAGTCTGGCGGAGTGTAGCGGCGCCTGGAACGAAGGCAGCGGCGGCGGCCCTGTGCCCCGGCATGCATTTTGCACGTCCATTTGCGCCGTGCCCCTCCTCGCCCGCTGCTGCCTGCTCCTGCATTAGGCAGCGCCCCCAGGGCCCCCTAAACCAGCTTCCTTATTGTCCCCCGTCGCCGCCGCTCGCTGTGCGGCTAACTTACTTGTCCCCGGCACCGAGCAGTCTGTAGTGAGTCCAATTATCTCTTGTCTCGTAGCGCAAATAATCTAATGTCGCAGCGGCGACCTCGTAAACTTTGCCCTACTACCCACATTTAGGTCAGTGTTACGCTTCCAGCAGTTCTATCTGGTAGAAAAGATGCAAACCTAAGACAACAAGCACACGGTCAAGCACCCATACTAACATACGCGCTCCCCCCCACCCAAACACACACACATGTATTTTGCACATTACAAATTTTTCTCTTGCACAATGGACAACACTGATACAGAAACCATTCAAAATTAGATGACGTCCGCACAGTCTGACCAAGTAGTTTGGAGGTTTCTCTTGTTACCTGGCGAATGTTAGGAATGGTGTAAGTAGCGTGAGTAAAGGATCGCTATGTGTAAGGTGCGTGAAGCGCACTTTGAATAAGAAAATGCTATCTGACATTGAAGTCAACGTAAGAGATTGGGTCGTCACCAGCTCTAGCCAAACGACAAATAAGCGGTTGGGCTGAGTCGGAAAATTACTTAATTTATTCATTAAAAAACTCATAAAAGAACATTCATTGTAAAGTCATTCATAATGAATGGAGTGTAATTATTAACACGATCCAGGCATTGATCACGTGGATCAAATATTAAAATAAAGAGTGCGTGAACACTGTGCATAAGAGCAGCTTGCAGCAACATCCCTGAAAACAAGATCTATTCTAAAGCATTTGTTTTAAATAAAAAGGGAATACTTATTATTGGACCTGTGCGCGTGGAAACGCTATGGATGGGCTATCAAGGAAACTACAAGGTAAATGGCGTAGATAACAGAGACGTAACATCAGTACACTGGATAACATTGGAGGCAAAATTATTTATTCCTTAAAACATTGATGTAAGGCATCTATACAACTACTGTTGCCTGGTAACTAAGTACCATTGCTTGTGAAACGTTATACTCTTCACAAGAGACTCTTGTGCCCACGTGGTTCGCGGAGACAAATTTTAGTAACATCAAACCATGCAGTCACGAACAATTAACATTTTACAGAGGACACATTTGAATAGACAAAGGATAATGGCTGATGGCCAACAAACTCCACGTGGATGGTTTCCAACGGACATAGAGTAATGAGACAAAGACAATTCACAAAGGGGAAAAATTACCAAGACTCGGAAAAGATTAGAATGTATACACACGCAGCTGCAGGCACACAAACATTCACACTGAACCGAGAGAGCTTCAACATGGTCGGCCATTGGGGCCGAGCGGTTCTAGGCGCTTCATTCCGGAACTGCTCTGCTGCTGCGGTCACAGCTTCGAATCCTGCCTCGGCATGGATGTGTGTGATGTCCTTAGGTTAGTTAGGTTTAAGTAGTTCTAAGTCTAGGGGACTGATGACCTCAGATGTTAAGTCCCATAGTGCTTAGAGTCATTTGAACCATTGGAAGCTTCAACATGTACAACACCTTTGTGTTACGTTCTCCTTACGGATCAAAGTCAAGTCTGCATTAGGAATCAAACTGAAAGTCTGCAAAAGTCTTGCATTCCTTGCTGCGACCCAGCAAAACAATCTTTATAAGTTGAAACGCGAGGCCAAAAACTAACAGCTCCCCTCTCGCTATGACACAACGCGCCACGCGATTAAATCAACTCAACCTTCTTCGAAGAGACTTCGGCTGCAGACCCTCGGGGAGCTGGAAGCCGACTGACCGTCTCACACACTCCAACGTCTCCCACGCGATCCCGTGGCCAGGAAAACCCATAGATGAGGCTTCCGCTACCAACCTAACACCGGTAACTTTTATATAAGGGAAGCAAACCTCGTTGCCTACCTGAAAACTACAAGGGTTGGCCATTCTGTACGACTACCGCTGATTCTCTGCAGCAAACTAAACCACCGTATAGCAAAATGAAACACACCCACATTCATTCACTCACGCATGCCAGAGAGTTCTGTATCACTGGAAAACAAATAAAATTATAATGAAAGGAGACTACAGGACCCTTTCAATGGAATGCCTTCCAAAATTTTTTTAGTTAGGAAGCCCTCTACCACACTTCCAATTTGTTGGGATTTGGTTGAAAATCACGAATCAATGATGATGGATAATGGCTAATTAAATGAAAAGCAAAGAAGACGAACCAGTAAATAATTAAAAAGAATTACCCTAAAAGTACTTTTCCAAATAATTAATATAGTACAGTGGGTGCCGCCCGGGGTGGTCGAGCGGTTGTAGGCGCTACAGTCGGGAACCGCGCGACCGCTGCGGTCGCAGATTCGAATCCTGCCTCGGGTATGGATGTATGTGATGTCCTTAGGTTAGTTAGTTTTAAGTAGTTCTAAGTTCTAGGGGACTGATGACCTCAGAAGTTAAGTCCCATAGTGCTCAGAGCCATTTGAACCATTTTACAGTGAGGTCACAAAAATCATGGAATACCTCCAAGTGACGTATCGGAGTTCCTTTCTCCCGGTGTAGAGCAGCATCTTGAGGTGTCGTGGACTCAACAAGTCGTTGGAAACTGCCAGAAGAAATACCGAGCCATGTTGGTTCTACTGTATAGCCGTCCATAATTGCGAAAATGCTGCCCATGCACGATTTTGTGGACAAACTGAGCTCTCGATTACGTTCCATAAACGTTCGATGTGATTCATATCGGGTGATCTGCGTGACCAAGTTATTCGCTCGAATTGTCTAGTGCGTTATTCAAACCAATCGCGAACAAATGTGGCCCGGTGACATGGCACATTGTCATCCAGAAAAATTCCGTCATTGTTTGGGAACTTGTAGTCGATGAACGGCTGCAATGGTCTCCAAATAGCCGAACATCCAGAGGAGCCAGTCGATTCCACGTAAACACAGGCCACACCATTATGGAGCTACCACCAGATTGCACAGTGCTTTTTTGACAACATGGATCCATAGTTTCGTGAGATCTGCGTCACGCTTGAACCCAGCGATCAGCTCTTACCGACTGAAATAGGACTTCTCTGACCAGGCCACGGTTATCCAGCCGTCAAGGGTCCAATCGATATGGTCAAGAGCCCAGGAGAGGTGCTGCAGGCAATGTCGTGCTGTTACCAAAGCCACTCCCGTTGTTCGTCTGCTTCCATAGCCCATTAACGCCAAATTTCGGCACACTTTCCTAACGTATACGTCCATTGCACGTCTCCATACTGAATTCCGCGGTTATTTTACGCAGTGTTGCTTGTCCGTTTGTATTGACAACTCTACTGAAACGCCGCTGACCTCGGTCGTGAAGTGAAGCCCGTTAGCCGCAGTGTTGTCAGTGGTGACCTGAAATTTGGTATTCTCGGCACACTCTTGACACTGGACCGCAGAATATAGAATTCCCTAACGATTTCCGAAATGGAATATCCCATTCGTCTATCTCCAACTACTGTTCTGCTTTCGGTCTGGTAATACCTGTCGTGCAGTCATAGTCACTACGGAATGAATCAGCTGAATACAAATGAACAATTCACTGCCGTTTTGTACCTTGTGTACGCTATACTACCGCAACTGTATATGCGCATATCGCTGTTCCATGACTTTCGCCACCTCAGTGTCATAAAAAAGAAATTGGCATAGAAGTATTCATTCAAAGAATTACTATAATATTTCGCTGCAATTATACTGTTGGTTTGGGTAGACGTTATTACTACTAAATACCTGTACTGAAAAAGAAACAACTACAATTACAGCCAAATACTTTCAAAACAATGGCAATTCTAGTCATATCAGCAACGAAACACTTCATAATTTCACAGACAGATTTGCCATCAAAAGAAAATAACAGTTTAGGCTGGGTCACAAGAAGTATATCTTGTGTCTTACAATACTATAGACAGTAGAGTCGGTGGCGTTCCGAGGGCTGGTGTCTGTGGAGGATAAAAGGAAGCGAAGGTGGTGTTTACTACCTGGGCCAGAGAGCGAAGGCCCATCCATCTGCTTGTTGATGCCAAGAAGAATAAATGCGATGTCGCCGTGGTTTCTGTGGCAACAGTGGGGAGGTCAGAAGTCGCTGCGACTGTTCAGTGGCACTTAGTTTCACTGATGAGCATTACACACTATAACTGTCTGTTTCTTCTTTGGCATGGATTTAGGTAGGTCTCATTTTTGTTTTGGTAACCACTAAACCACAACTGGCCACTGTCGGTCAGTACCTTCTTTAAACATTCCTAGTTTTGTGTTTTCATGTAACGTTACTATCAGATTTCATTTTTTTTCTTCTGTGTACCCTGGATAATTTATTTTCGTATGTATCCTCATCAGTTTTTCACTTACTGTTAGTCTTGTAATACAACACATTTTTCATGTATAAATTGTGACTGCCGGCCGCGGTGGTCTAGCGGTTCTGGCGCTGCAGTCCGGAACCGCGGGACTGCTACGGTCGCAGGTTCGAATCCTGCCTCGGGCATGGGTGTGTGTGATGTCCTTAGGTTAGTTAGGTTTAAGTAGTTCTAAGTTCTAGGGGACTTATGACCCAAGATGTTGAGTTCCATAGTGCTCAGAGCCATTTGAACCATTTTTAAATTGTGACTACGCGTTTTGTAAATCCAGCTACACAAGTGTGTCCTCCATGTATTAATGACAGGTGAATGCAAGTTGCGTAATAGTCATGTTTTGTGAATGAATCAGTGCGAAAGGACATTAGGTCACTTCACTATGGCTGTCTCTTTTCTTTGGTCAGGGATGTGGTCACTTTTCACATAGGGCGGAATGTCCTTTGTAAGGATTTCCCCTTTCCTTCTTCTAGTGAATGTGTGTGTTTGTGCTGGGCAATATTAAACGATACATTGTTAACGAATAAAGTCTGGATGTTTGCCGGACGATGTGGTCCATGGATGTGACAATGGCAACACCCAGCAGTGCTCAACTTTCTTGCAACTAGAAGAGAAGGTGTGTGTGGACGTTGGTATCCCTGTGAATGAATGAGCCTCACTTGACGCATGAGAGTAAAATTGGCTGACATTTTCCTTGTGTCACACTATCTCTTGCCTTAAATGAGCCACAAACGGCAAAAAATGATCTACTGTGACGGGGGTAATCAAAGATGGCGCTGCCTTCCGGGCAGGACACTGCCGTGATAATACCCATCGCGCGCTTCCCCTTTCATTTCGTTTCGGTGATTATCATACAATTTCATTTGCGTTTGGTGTGTCTAACTTTTTCCTGATTGATATTAATCTGATGGACTGATAGAGTTAGAGTAAACCACTGATTGATCTTACAGTACTTGCATTACTTGAGTAGCAGCAGTAGAATTAAATTCGACGGTAGACACAGGTTTGTTGGCGCTGGAGGTGAATTAGGTGCAGCTTTAGATCTTCCCTCGAGCAGCAAGCGAGCTCGCCTCCCACTGTAGTCACCGAAACTGTCCGTGGGCCCCGCAGGGCAGCGACTTATGGACCGCCATACTGGTCGTCTACATCTGCATCTACATTTATACTCCGCAAGTCACCCAACGGTGTGTGGCGGAGGGCACTTTACGTGCCACTGTCATTACCTCCCTTTCCTGTTCCAGTCGTGTATGGTTCGCGGGAAGAACGACTGCCGGAAAGCCTCCGTGCGCGCTCGAATCTCTCTAATTTTACATTCGTGATCTCCTCGGGAGGTATAAGTAGGGGGAAGCAATATATTCGATACCTCATCCAGAAAAGCACCCTCTCGAAACCTGGACAGCAAGCTACACCGAGATGCAGAGCGCCTCTCTTGCAATCTGCCACTTGAGTTTGCTAAACATCTCCGTAATGCTATCACGCTTACCAAATAACCCTGTGACGAAACGCGCCGCTCTTCTTTGGATCTTCTGTATCTCCTCTGTCAACCCGACCTAGTACGGATCCCACACTGATGAGCAATACTCAAGTATAGGTCGAACGAGTGTTTTGTAAGCTACCTGCTTTGTTGATGGACTACATTTTCTAAGGACTCTCCCAATGAATCTCAACCTGGCACCCGCCTTACCAACAATTAATTTTATATGATCATTCCACTTCAAATCGTTCCGTATGCATACTCCCAGATATTTTACAGAAGTAACTGGTACCAGAGTTTGCTCTGCTATCATATAATCATACAATAAACGATCCTTCTTTCTATGTATTCGCAATACATCACATTTGTCTATGTTAAGGGTCAGTTGCCACTCCCTGCGCCAAGTGCCTATCCGCTGCAGATTTTCCTGCATTTCGCTGCAATTTTCTAATGCTGCAACTTCTTTGTATACTACAGCATCAGGTCATTTATATATACACTCCTGGAAATTGAAATAAGAACACCGTGAATTCATTGTCCCAGGAAGGGGAAACTTTATTGACACATTCCTGGGGTCAGATATATCACATGATCACACTGACAGAACCACAGGCACATAGACACAGGCAACAGAGCATGCACAATGTCGGCACTAGTACAGTGTATATCCACCTTTCGCAGCAATGCAGGCTGCTATTCTCCCATGGAGACGATCGTAGAGATGCTGGATGTAGTCCTGTGGAACGGCTTGCCATGCCATTTCCACCTGGCGCCTCAGTTGGACCAGCGTTCGTGCTGGACGTGCAGACCGCGTGAGAC
Source organism: Schistocerca nitens (assembly GCF_023898315.1). Taxonomy (NCBI): domain Eukaryota; kingdom Metazoa; phylum Arthropoda; class Insecta; order Orthoptera; family Acrididae; genus Schistocerca; species Schistocerca nitens. The sequence goes on along the minus strand of NC_064620.1, from coordinate 167,839,204 downwards.
GACGCTTCATCCAGTCCCAAACATGCTCAATGGGGGACAGATCCGGAGATCTTGCTGGCCAGGGTAGTTGACTTACACCTTCTAGAGCACGTTGGGTGGCACGGGATACATGCGGACGTGCATTGTCCTGTTGGAACAGCAAGTTCCCTTGCCGGTCTAGGAATGGTAGAACGATGGGTTCGATGACGGTTTGGATGTACCGTGCACTATTCAGTGTCCCCTCGACGATCACCAGTGGTGTACGGCCAGCGTAGGAGATCGCTCCCCACACCATGATGCCGGATGTTGGCCCTGTGTGCCTCGGTCGTATGCAGTCCTGATTGTGGCGCTCACCTGCACGGCGCCAAACACGCATACGACCATCATTGGCACCAAGGCAGAAGCGACTCTCATCGCTGAAGACGACACGTCTCCATTCGTCCCTCCATTCACGCCTGTCGCGACACCACTGGAGGCGGGCTGCACGATATTGGGGCGTGAGCGGAAGACGGCCTAACGGTGTGCGGGACCGTAGCCCAGCTTCATGGAGACGGTTGCGAATGGTCCTCGCCGATACCCCAGGAGCAACAGTGTCCCTAATTTGCTGGGAAGTGGCGGTGCGGTCCCCTACGGCACTGCGTAGGATCCTACGGTCTTGGCGTGCATCCGTGCGTCGCTGCGGTCCGGTCCCAGGTCGACGGGCACGTGCACCTTCCGCCGACCACTGGCGACAACATCGATGTACTGTGGAGACCTCACGCCCCACGTGTTGAGCAATTCGGCGGTACGTCCACCCGGCCTCCCGCATGCCCACTATACGCCCTCGCTCAAAGTCCGTCAACTGCACATACGGTTCACGTCCACGCTGTCGCGGCATGCTACCAGTGTTAAAGACTGCGATGGAGCTCCGTATGCCACGGCAAACTGGCTGACACTGACGGCGGCGGTGCACAAATGCTGCGCAGCTAGCGCCATTCGACGGCCAACACCGCGGTTCCTGGTGTGTCCGCTGTGCCGTGCGTGTGATCATTGCTTGTACAGCCCTCTCGCAGTGTCCGGAGCAAGTATGGTGGGTCTGACACACCGGTGTCAATGTGTTCTTATTTCCATTTCCAGGAGTGTATATTGTGAAAAGCAATGGTCCCATAACATTCCCCTGTGGCACGCCAGAGGTTACTTAATCGTCTGTAGACGTATCTCCATTGAGAACAACATGCTGTGTTCTGTTTGCTAAAAACTCTTCAATCTAGCCACACAGCTGGTCTGATATTCCGTAGGCACTTACTTTGTTTATCAGGCGACAGTGCGGAACTGTATCGAACGCCTTTAGGAAATCAAGGAAAATGGCATCTACCTGGGAGCCTGTATCTAATATTTTTTGAGTCTCATGAACAAATATAGCGAGCTGGGTCTCACACGATCGCTGTTTCCGGAATCCATGTTGATTCTGGGTTTCCAGAATCGGTCGGACGGGCTTTTTCCGGTAGCGGCCGAAGTAAGAGGGTGGGAAAGCTATGATTGAGAGTGGACGTGGTATGGGAGTCTGGTCTCCTTCCCGTGAGCGGGTCCAGGTAAAGTGGCGTCGGTCTGGCACGCGGATAATGTGTTTATTACAAAAACAAGCTACCTTGTGAGACGGGACGACGAATTTCTCCGGATGTCGCGTTTCTTAGTTGCCAAAACGGCGCCCATTAAATCGTTTTATAAACCAGATGGAACTTGTTTTCACTGGGAAGCTCCCCTCATCTTGTGAAATGCGCTGGGGATTTGGCTGCAGGATCTCCAAGCATTGTGTGTTTTTCAGAGAACGGATTGTGTACTGCACTGCAGTAATTGGTTGGGGAAGATCGGGTCTCCTTGCTAGAAAATATGATTGACCTGGTAATGTCTGCTGGGCCATGATAGGTTTATTCAAGGACATGGGGGCGAACGGCTGTTTCTCGGTAGGTTTTGAGCAGCGGGAGAGGCAGAGGGACTTGCTTCTCGGCCGTCACGGAGTGCAGTCATTAGAGCTTTTCCATTTCCATGGAGAGAGCAGTTTGTTGTAAACACGTCTGGATAGCCGGGCGATACTTTATACTTCCGCAGACGTGAGACAATAACCGGCGGACATGGGGTTATATCCCACAATACGACACTCCGTCGAACCTAGCAGATTCGGTAGCGTATGCATGCAGACGACAGCATCTCGTTTTTCACCGGCTGTACGGTAATGTTGCCCAGCTGAGGAAAATTCAGAAGCTTATCAATCGTTTTCACGGCCAAATTTCTTTATAGCCACCTTGTAATCACGGCAGTCACTCCCAGTGTCCATTGCACGGCCTGCCGCTGTGGCCGAGCGGTTCTAGGCGCTTCAGTCCGGAAGTGGGCTGCTGCTACGGTCGCAATTTCGAATCCTGCCTCGCGCATGGATGTGTGTGATGTCCTTAGGTTAGTCAGGTTTAAGTAGTTCTTAGTCTAGGGGACTGATGACCTCAGATGTTAAGTCCCATAGTGCTCGGGGCCATTTGAACCATCCATTGCATGCTTAATTATATTTTGATGTGAGAGACCAATCAATGGGAAGATACAGCAGAGATTTCTTGCCTGGATTGGCATTCTTCCACTCACAGTAGCCAGTCTCATCAACTCGTATATTCCAGTTAGGTTTTGCGTGAGGCAGTTACGACTTTTTAGTCGCTTGGCAGACAGAGAGCTGCCACCACTATAGGCTAGCTTGCAAGCTCAGTAACAGGGCTGTTCTTACCAGAATCGACATCAAACCAATATCAAGAAAGATAGTTCAGGTATACATGCCCACAGAGGACGCATAATCACAAGAAATACAATTACAAATAATGAAAATGGAAGGACGTATACCACCATATGCGGGATTCGATGGTAGGAGCAGTAATATCGACTTTAAGTTAGCAAATAATGCAGCAATGGCATACGCAACAAACTGGACTGTACCCAACAACATAACCAGCAGTGATCACAATGTCATAACCTACACACTAACTTACACTCAGAACACAACGACCAAATCACACACTAGACACTTATTGTTGCACAAAGCAGACTGGAACAAATTAACGGAAATTATCCAGCAACACGGTCTAGAAAACATCAATAGAGGTATCGATTATAGAGCACGCAAGTTAACACAGGTAATAGAACATGCACAAAACACATCAATACCGACAGCAAACAGCACAAAAAGTTCACCAGTACCGTGACCAACGAACTCTCGAGACTCAAACAAGAAGCCAGGCGCAAACGAAAATTATATCAAAGGGCGACAGCAGATAGGGACAGGCGCATAAACTGGAAGCATATAGTCATGCACAAGACTTGTACAGACAGATCCTATACAACACGCGTAGACAACAATGGGAGCTATTTATAACAACACAAACAGTGCAAAATATATGGTGGGAACCATACAAAATACTGACAGAGAAGATAAAAACCTCACTAGTCCTGGGAACGCTAAGGCAGGATGACGGCACGATGACGAGGGGATGGAGGAATACAGCGGAGTTTCTGCTGTATAAACTGCTCCCTGCCGACGTTATCGATACAGGCGCACAATATCATACAACACTAAGAGAAAACTTACACACACCATACAACACTGCAACTGTCACCTGTCCTTTTGCGCAAGAAGAGGTTGCGCTAGCAATCTCAGAGCTCAAAAACAAGAAAGCACCTGGACCAAATGGTTCCACTCGGAAACACTGAAAAAGCCAGCACCGCGGATCACCCCGTTCCTAACAACGTTACTGAACGATGCCTTACGGCTGGGCAGGGTACCTACAGTATGGAAAACCTCCAAAGCAGTCGTTGTTAAGAAATCAGCGGACAAGGATCCTTCAGATCCAAAGACTTACAGGCCAATATGCCTAATAAACACCCCAGCAAAGATTCAGCAGAAGCTACTGTGTAAGTGCCAGCAAACACACAGAGATCTCAGGGGTATGAGCCAACACCAATTCGGCTTCAGAACTGGCAGATCAATAGATGATGCCATCAACCAGGCCCTACATATAGTTAGTACTACAAAACAGAAATACGCCATGGCAGTAATGATTGACATTGCCGGAGCATTCGATAATCTCTGGTGGCCCGGTTTCAGAGGTTAAGACATCTGGAGGTACGGCAGTTACTGTACAACAGTTTCCTAGACTACTGTAAAGACCGAGTAGGCGAATGGCAGATGGACAGCCGGAAAGCAATTAAAAGAATGACCAAAGGCTGTCGTCAAAGGCCGATCTGCGGCCCCATCTTCTGGGACATAATAATCGAACTCCTCCTACAACTTCTGGACGGGGATGACAGGTCAGACGGAATTGTCGCCTACGCAGATGACCTATTAGTTTTAGTCACTGCAAACAACAGAGCCCGGTTGGAAGAGAAAGCCAGTGGAATACTACAAACAATTACACAATGGTGTCACAATAATAAACTCAGGATAGCTGAAAACGAAACAAAATACACATTACTGAAAGGATCACTCCAAAGGAATCCTTCAGTTAAAAATGGGGACACACACATCAAACGAGCACACGTTGAGCTCTCTCTTGGGGTACACATAGAAGAAAAATTGTGTTTCCACGAACACATGAGGCTAACAAGAGACGAAGAAGAAAAAATACAACACAAACTGGTGAGGCTAAATTCAAAACAGTACAGATTATCTCTAACAGTCACACGGACATACCACTGTGCGCTCTTAGAATCAGTACTCAGCTTCGCATCTAGCACGTGGGTACATAGACTGAACGTGGTCACCAACAAATCATCGGTCACACGAGGGCAGAGAAGTGTCCTTATTAGGCTATCTGGGGCCCTCGGCACCACCTCAGGGGATGCACTGTGTGTGGTGCTCGGAATATGCTCCATAGATATCACGATTAAATACAGAGCCACAAGGTACTGGTTAAAGGTGGGGAGACTAGATAAGGTACACACAATAACTGGTGTGCCGATTGAATCGATACGTCACCTTAAAAGTTGGCGTTTGGATATATGGCGAGTGGGATGTAAGTGATAAGGGACGCAGACTGTACGACCTCCTCCCTGACATAAGGTGGCGGTTAAGAATGAAACGTATCGATCCCAGCCGCAGTATGGTACATTTCTTAACCAGACACGGACCTTATCCCACGCACATAAACAGCATGAGTCTGAGGCAGGCACCTACATGCACATGCGGGGAAGAAGGTTCCTCAGAACACACTGTCTTTTTCTGCGGACAATAGTCGAACAATAGACATTCACTACACTTAGACTACACAGATACATACATAGATATACGCTATACACAGCAATAAGAGACGAAGAAAATGGTCACAATTAAAAATATTGACAAACAGTATTTCAAATACGACACATGAAGAGTACATGCGGACACGACATAACAGACATGCCTATGTGCAACGTAACAACAATCTCTGGAGGGTGGACAGCGATACCCACAGTGACAGCGAAAACAGTGACAATGAGGAGGAAGCCGAGATGTGACACAATATAAGAATAAGATGCTGGCGATCTAGCCAAGAAATCACCAAATGCTGTACACGGATGGGTGCCTAAGTTAATAGATAGGATTAGTAATAAAGAGGATAAACAATATTATTTATCTACCAACAACCATTTGTGTGTATGTGTGTGTGTGTGGGGGGGGGGGGGTGCGTGCGTGTGCGTGTGTGTTTCTGTGTGTGTGTGTGACTGGCGGTCGACGGATCGAAGAAATCATTCCGAGGTATTCACCGTCAGTCACATTCGGTGATGGTACTAACAAATCTCTATTCTATCCTATCATATTCTTACATTCTTCTTAAAAAAACAACGAAATTTTATTTATATTTCAACCTTAAATTATTGTTATTTTGAAAAGAATTATTCTTTGTAAATGTTGTAGATAAAACAAAAGAAAAGAAAACTGCAAAAAGATGAAAAACGAAAACTATAAGATGTACGACCTGTTTGAAAAAATCAGGTAACAGGTCCATAATTTGGCAATAAATAAATGACTAAGTAAATATACACGCAAGCTGAAGATAAAGAGACAGAGAGAATTTATGAGGATATTGAAGCGGTTATACTGTACATGAAGGGCGATGAAAGTCTGTCATGGGGGACTCGAATGCAGCTGTAGGAGAAAGGGTAGAAGAAAAGGTTACAGGAGCATATGGGCCAGAGATAAGGAACGAGAGGCGAGAAAGACTAATTGAGTTATGGAACAAATTTCAGCTAGTAATAGCGAATACTCTGTTCAAGAATCACAAGACGAAGAGATATACACTGAAGAGCAAGAGAAACTGGTACACCTGCCTAATATCGTGTAGGGCCCCGCGAGCACGCAGAAGTGCCGCAACACGACGTGTCATGGACTTCACTAGTGTTTGAAGTAGTGCTAGAGGGAAATGACACCATGAATCGTGCAGGGCTGTCCACAAATCCGTAAGAGTACGAGGGGGTGGAGATCTCTTCAGAACAGCACGTTGCAAGGCATCCCAGATATGCTCAATAACGTTCATGTCTGGGGAGTCTGGTGGCCAGTGGAAGTGTTTAAACTTATAACAGGGTTCCTGGAGTCACTCTGTAGAAATTCTGGACGGGTGCGGGGTCGCATTGTCCTGCTGGAATTGCCCAAGTCCGTCGGAATGCACAATGGACATGAATGGATGCAGGTGATCAGAGAGGATGCTTACGTACGTGTCACGTGTCAGAGTCGTATCTAGACGTATCAGGGGACCCTTATCACTCCAATTGTACACGCCCCACACCATTGTAGAGCCTCCACCAGCTTGATAAGTCCCCTGCTGACATGCAGGGTCCATGGATTCGTGAGGTTGTCTCCATACCCGTACACGTCCATCCGCTCGATACAATTTGAAACGAGACTCGTCCGACCAGGCAACATGTTTCCAGCCATCAACAGTCCAATGTTGGTGTTGAGGGGTCCAGGCGAGGTGTCAAGCTTTCCGTCGTGTAGTCATCAAGAGTACACGAGTGGGCCTCCGGCTCCGAACGCCCATGTCGATGATGTTTTGTTGAATGGTTTGCACGCTGACACTTGTTGAGGGCCCAACATCTTAATCCGAAGCAGTTTGCGGAAGGGTTGCACTTCTGCCACGTTGAACGATTCTCTTCAGTCGTCGTTGGTCCCATTCTTGCAGGATGTTTTTCAGCCGCAGCAATGTCGGAGTTTTGACGTTTTACCGGATTCCTGATATTCACGGTACACTTGTGAAATGTTCTTATCGGGAAATCCCCACTTCAGCGTTACCTCGGAAATGCTGTGTCCCATCTCTTGTGCGCCGACTATAACACCACGTTCAAACTCACTTAAATCTTGATAAGCTGCCATTGTAGCAGAAGTAACCGATCTAACAACTGCGCCAGGTACTTGTTGTCTTATAAAGGCGTTGCCGATCGCAGCACCGTATTCTGCCTGTTTACATATCTCTGCATTTGAATACACACGCCTATACAAGTTTTTTTTGGCGCTTCAGTGTACTTGGAAAAGGCCGGATGATACGGGATGATTTCAGTTAGATTACTTCATGGTGAGACACAGATTCCGAAATCAGATTCTTTATTGTAAAGCTTACCCAGGAGAAGATGTAGACTCAGATCACAATGTAGTGGTGATGAAGAGCAGGCTGAAGTTAAAGAGATTAGTCAGGAAGAATCAGTACGCAAAGAATTTGGATATGGAAGTGCTGAAGAATGACGGGATACGCTTGAATTCCTCTGAAGCTAAAGATACCGTAATAACGAATAGCTCAGTAGGCAGTACAGTTCAAGAGGAATGGGCATCTCTAAAAAGGACAATCACAGAAGTTAGAAAGAAAAAAATACGTACAAAGAAGGTAACTGCGAAGAAACCGTGGATAACAGGTAAATACTTCAGCTGATCGATGTAAAAAGGAAGTACAAAAATGTTCAGGGAAATTCAGGAATACAGCAATACAAGTCATTGAGGAATGAAAAAAAATTGGAAGCGTAGGGAAGCTAAGACGAAATGGCTGCATGAAAAATATGAAGAAATCGGAAATGAAATGATTGTCGGAAGCACTGACACAGTACACAGGAAAGTCAAAACGATCTTTGGTGAAATTAAGAGCAGGGGTGATAACATTAAGAGTGCAACGGGAATTCCACTGTTAAATTCAGAGGAGAGAGATGAAAGTGGAAAGAGTACAATAAAGGCCTCCATGAGGGGGAAGATTTGTCGGATGTGATAAGGAGAAGCAGGAGTCGATTTAGAAGAGATAGGGGATCCAGTATTAGAATCAGAATTTTAGAGAGCTTTGGAGGGCCAGAAGGGATAGATAAGGGATAGATAAGATTCTATCAGAATTTCTAAAATCATCGGGGGAAGTTGCAACAAAAAGTGTATTAACTTGGTGTGCAGAATGTATGAGTCTGGCGACATACAATCTGACTTTCGGAAACATATCATCCTCACAATTCAGAAGACTGCAAGAGCTGACAAGTACGAAAATTATCACACAATCAGCTTAACAGCTGGTGCATCCAAGTTGTTGACAAGAATAATATAGAGAAGAAAGGAAAAGAAAATTGAGGATGTGTTAGACGACGGTCAGTTTGACTTTAGTAAAGGCAAAGGCACCAGAGGGACAATGCTGGTGTTGTTGTTGTTAATGGAAGCAAGACTAAAGAAAAATTAAGACACGTTCATCGGATTTGTCGACGTGAAACAAACGTTCGACAATGTAAAATGGTGGAAGCTATTCGAACTTTTGTGAAAAATAGGAGTAAGCTATAGGGAGAGACGGGTAATATACTCGTACAATATGTACAAGCGTCAAGAGGGAATAATAAGAGTGGACGACCAAGAACGAAGTGCTCGGATTAAAAAGAGTGTAATACAGGGATATGGTCTTTCGCCCCTATATTTCATCGAAGATGCAATGACGGAAATAAAAGGAAGGTCAAGGAGTGGAATTAAAATTCAGGTTGAAGGATATCAGTGATAAGATTCGCTGATGACATTGCCATTCTGGGGGAAAGTGAAGAAGATTTACATCTACATCTACATCTACATCTATACTCCGCGAGCCACCTTACGGTGTGTGGCGGAGGGTACTTATTGTACCACTATCTGATCCCCCCTTCCCTGTTCCATTCACGAATTGTGCGTGGGAAGAACGACTGCTTGTAAGTCTCCGTATTTGCTCTAATTTCTCGGATCTTTTCGTTGTGATCATTACGCGAGATATATGTGGGCGGTAGTAATATGTTGCCCATCTCTTCCCGGAATGTGCTCTCTCGTAATTTCGATAATAAACCTCTCCGTATTGCGTAACGCCTTTCTTGAAGTGTCCGCCACTGGAGCTTGTTCAGCATCTCCGTAACGCTCTCGCGCTGACTAAATGTCCCCATGACGAATCGCGCTGCTTTTCGCTGGATCATGTCTATCTCTTCTATTAATCCAACCTGGTAAGGGTCCCATACTGATGAGCAATACTCAAGAATCGGACGAACAAGCGTTTTGTAAGCTACTTCTTTCGTCGATGAGTCACATTTTCTTAGAATTCTTCCTATGAATCTCAACCTGGCGCCTGCTTTCCCCACTATTTGTTTTATGTGATCATTCCACTTCAGATCGCTCCGGATAGTAACTCCTAAGTATTTTACAGTCGTTACCGCTTCCAATGATTTACCACCTATGGCATAATCGTACTGGAATGGATTTCTGCCCCTATGTATGCGCATTATATTACATTTATCTACGTTTAGGGAAAGCTGCCAGCTGTCGCACCATTCATTAATCCTCTGCAGGTCTTCCTGGAGTACGTACGAGTCTTCTGATGTTGCTACTTTCTTGTAGACAACCGTGTCATCTGCAAATAGCCTCACGGAGCTACCGATGTTGTCAACTAAGTCATTTATGTATATCGTAAACAATAAAGGTCCTATCACGCTTCCTTGCAGTACTCCCGAAATTACCTCTACATCTGCAGATTTTGAACCGTTAAGAATGACATGTTGTGTTCTTTCTTCTAGGAAATCCTGAATCCAATCACAAACCTGGTCCGATATTCCGTAAGCTCGTATTTTTTTCACTAAACGTAAGTGCGGAACCGTATCAAATGCCTTCCTGAAGTCCAGGAATACGGCATCAATCTGCTCGCCAGTGTCTACGGCACTGTGAATTTCTTGGACAAATAGGGCGAGCTGGGTTTCACATGATCTCTGTTTGCGGAATCCATGTTGGTTATGATGAAGGAGATTTGTATTATCTAAGAACGTCATAATACGAGAACACAAAACATGTTCCATTATTCTACAACAGATTGACGTAAGTGAAATAGGCCTATAATTATTCGCATCTGATTTATGACCCTTCTTGAAAATGGGAACGACCTGTGCTTTCTTCCAGTCGCTAGGTACTTTACGTTCTTCCAGAGATCTACGATAAATTGCTGATAGAAAGGGGGCAAGTTCTTTAGCATAATCACTGTAGAATCTTAAGGGTATCTCGTCTGGTCCGGATGCTTTTCCGCTACTAAGTGATAGCAGTTGTTTTTCAATTCCGATATCGTTTATTTCAATATTTTCCATTTTGGCGTCCGTGCGACGGCTGAAGTCAGGGACCGTGTTACGATTTTCCGCAGTGAAACAGTTTCGGAACACTGAATTCAGTATTTCTGCCTTTCTTCGGTCGTCCTCTGTTTCGGTGCCATCGTGGTCAACGAGTGACTGAATAGGGGATTTAGATCCGCTTACCGATTTTACATATGACCAAAACTTTTTAGGGTTCTTGTTTAGATTGTTTGCCAATGTTTTATGTTCGAATTCGTTGAATGCTTCTCTCATTGCTCTCTTTACGCTCTTTTTCGCTTCGTTCAGCTTTTCCTTATCAGCTATGATTCGACTACTCTTAAACCTATGGTGAAGCTTTCTTTGTTTCCGTAGTACCTTTCGTACATGATTGTTATACCACGGTGGATCTTTCCCCTCGCTTTGGACCTTAGTCGGTACGAACTTATCTAAGGCGTACTGGACGATGTTTCTGAATTTTTTCCATTTTTGTTCCACATCCTCTTCCTCAGAAATGAACGTTTGATGGTGGTCACTCAGATATTCTGCGATTTGTGCCCTATCACTCTTGTTAAGCAAATAGATTTTCCTTCCTTTCTTGGCATTTCTTATTACACTTGTAGTCATTGATGCAACCACTGACTTATGATCACTGATACCCTCTTCTACATTCACGGAGTCGAAAAGTTCCGGTCTATTTGTTGCTATGAGGTCTAAAACGTTAGCTTCACGAGTTGGTTCTCTAACTATCTGCTCGAAGTAATTCTCGGACAAGGCAGTCAGGATAATGTCACAAGAGTCTCTGTCCCTGGCTCCAGTTCTGATTGTGTGACTATCCCATTCTATACCTGGTAGATTGAAGTCTCCCCCTATTACAATAGTATGATCACGAAACTTCTTCACGACGTTCTGCAGGTTCTCTCTGAGGCGCTCAACTACTACGGTTGCTGATGCAGGTGGCCTATAGAAGCATCCGACTATCATATGACCCGCTGAATGGGATGAACAGTCTAATGAGTACAGGATATGGAGTGAGAGTAAATCGCAGAAAGACGAAAGTAATGAGAAGTAGCAGAAATGAGAAAGCGACAAAATTTTTTAATATGAGGATGGATGGTCACAAAGTAAACAAAGTTAAGGAATTCTACCAGCTAGGCAGCAAAATAACCAATGACGCACGGAGCAAGGAGGACATAAAAAAGCAGACTAGCAATGGCAAAAAGGGCATTCCTCTCCAAGAGAAGTGTACTAGTATCAAATACATGTGTTAATGTGAGGAAGTAATTTCTGAGAATGTACGTCTGGAGCACGGCATTGTATGGTAGTGAAACATGGACAGTGGAAAACCGGAACAGAAGAGAATCGGAATGTGGTGCTACAGTCGAATGTTGAATATTAGTTGGACTGATAGGGTGAGGAATTAGTAGGTTCTGCGTAGAATGGGAATGGAAAATAATATGTGGAAAACACTGACAAGGAGAAGGGAAAGGATGATAGGATATATGTTAAGAAATGATGGAATAACTTCCCTGGTACTTGAGTGAGCTGTAGAGAGCAAAAGCTGTAGAGGAAGACAGGCATTGGAATACATCCAGCAAATAATTGAGGACGTCGTTGTGAGTGCTACTCTGAGATGAAGATGTTGGCAGAGGAGAGGAGTGGGCGTGGAATTCTTGGTGGGCCGCATCAAGCAAGATGACTAAAATAAATAAATAAATAAATAAATAAAAATAAAACGCTGATAGGACTTCGTCGAGAGAATGATACACTATCTCGTGGATTTAAAAACAGACAACTTCCTTTCCTTTGCGACATAGCGTTTACAGCCTATAGATTGTGGTCCAAGGCATGTTTCTATATCAAACGCTTTGTCTCGAACCACGAGAGATATTGTCAGATGCTGTACAAACAAGCTCTAAGGATGTCTCCTGTACATGTCTTTATAGCCTCTGGGGATGTTTTCTGTGATTGGATACGAAATTTTAGTCACAGAAATGTCAAATATCTTGATCATGTTGTGCATTACAGCTGACAATGTTAATGATTGATGAAAACAACGCCATATGCATTATTTCGCATTTGTTGTTTTACGGCCCGCTTCGATCATACAAATTTTTTACAACATGGCGACCTGAAGACGTCGTAAAACAATAAATGTATAATAATGCAGTTACATTGTACTTGGACCACAACCTAATGCTCACAGAACCAATGTTATCAAGCAAAGAATTAGCGACTTTAATAGTCTGCAGTGCAAGATCGCTTCCAAGAAAACTGTGGATCGAGACCGACCAGGAAATGCAACAAAGCACTGTCATTTAGACGGTTAATTTTAGCTTGCACTGAATGATACAGGAGAAAGTACATAAACACAAGGTTCATCTCTGCAGTGTTTGCGTTTTTCGACCTAGAAATAGTTGAAAAGTGTCAACAGAAGTTTTCGGTGAGTTTCTAACAGCAATTTGACTCCATAAAAGTGCGACATTGACTAAATGGGCATGTGACAGTGAGTCCTGAGTCATACTTATTGTTTATGTTAATTGATATTACTTGAGGCTTCCACCGATTCCCAAAAGCCACAACTTCAGTGGATATATTTATCTTGCAGTCATTTGTTATCCAGGGTTGCTCGTCTACAGCTTCATATGAACGTTTGACTTGTGAATGACAAACAAACACTTCGGAAAATCTTGGTATGTTACTGTTCACAAATTACACAGATGCACTGTATCGATGCACTGAACAACTGAAGCGTCTTGCTACCTCACTGAGTCAGCGTTACCGCCTCCACCCTAGGCAAAAACATGCAACGCCATCATGGAAACACGCGCTCATCTGCATGCTTAAGAGTGTGCCAAGACTCCCGCCACAGCGGCAGCCCACGCAAGTGCTGTTGCCTAAAAAGACCCTTCAGCTGATGCTGCGGCTTTTAGTCTAGTGGGCAGTGACGTCATCCTCAAGGCGCCAGATAAGCCCTACTTCAAAATTACGGAGTGTGTTATGACTCAAATTAAGTATCGTTTACTTTAAGTTACACAGGGTGTCCTACGAGAAACGATCAATTTATTCACGGGCATGACGGGATCGATTTTTTAAGCAAAAAACCTCTTATGGCATACATCCTATTCTGAATGGTTTCCAAGATAGAAGGCATTTAATGTGCTTTGTTAGTTATTTTCTGTATTATTCAGTAAATTGTCAGGATTGCACATGTACAACAGTTAATAAATATTACAACATGTGTTTTACAAGGCATCAGTTGAAACATATTAACACATCTCATGAGCTCCATCGTGCATAAACCACGTGTTTCTTATTATTTGTAGGGGCATATCTTTTGGTAGGGCTTGGAGGGTGTTTAGAATAAAGTTACTGTTTACAGCACCTATAAGACGTACTGGGATGACGTATGGCCCTGCGAAACGGTCACCTACAGTTCCAGCATATACATTAACCTTAAACTGATGCTGACGCCAAGCCCGCACTACAGCATGAGGTTTACGATCGGCTCATATGTGTTGGTTGTGTAAATTTGTTATTCCTTCTATTCTAAACGTCGCCTCATCTGTAAACAAAACTGAAGAGACAAACTACAGAGTTTCAGAATTAATTCGAAATTTTGTTCATCTGTGGGTTGTCAACAGTGTCTGTTCTTTCAGACATTCCGAAAAGTGGCAAACCCTTCGCCTGATGTCTTTTCATTCATTCATCTTTAATCATACAAATGGAGTGGAGGTGAATTACGAGGTGCGGCTAGAAAAAAACCGGACTGATGCTGGAAAAAACATTTATTTACAATTTCATGTTATCTCCTTCAATGTACTCTCCTCCTCGGTCTCTACACCGCTCCATACGAATTTTCCACTGTTCATAGCAATGCTGCAGATCATTTTCGGTAAGTCCATACATTACTGCCGGCCGAAGTGGCCGTGCGGTTAAAGGCGCTGCAGTCTGGAACCGCAAGACCGCTACGGTCGCAGGTTCGAATCCTGCCTCGGGAATGGATGTTTGTGATGTCCTTAGGTTAGTTAGGTTTAACTAGTTCTAAGTTCTAGGGGACTAATGACCTCAGCAGTTGAGTCCCATAGTGCTCAGAGCCATACATTACTTCCGTCGCTTTTTCTTTTACTGCTTCAACAGTCTCAAATCTAGTTCCTTTCAAAGCTGACTAGACTTTAGGGAAAAGAAAAAAGTCACAGGGGGCCAAATCAGGTGAGTAGGGTGGATGATCTAAGATGGGAATGTTGTGTTTTGCCAAAAACGTCTTCACTGACAACGCACTGTGAGCTGGGGCATTGTCTTGGTGAAGGATCCATGACTTTTTTCTCCACAAATCGTTCCGTTTTCTCCGTACTCGCTCACGTAGGGTAGCCAGGACGCTAATGTAGTAATGCTGATTCACTCTTTGTCCCTCTGGTACCCAATCAATGTGCACAATCCCTTTGATGTCAAAAAAAAGCAATCATCATTGCCTTGAATTTCGATTTTGACATTCGTGCTTTTTTTTGTCGTGGAGAACCAGGAGTTTTCCAATGCATCGATTGGCGTTTAGTTTCGGGATCGTAAGTAAAAAACCACGATTCATCGCAAGTAATAACATTTTGTAAGAAGGTGGGATCACTTTCAATGTTTTCCAGGATGTCAGAACAAATCATTCTTCGGCGTTCTTTCTGTTCAATTGTGAGACACTTTGGAACCATTTTTGAACACACTTTGTTCATGTTGAAACTTTCATGAAGAATCTGCCTAACACTTTCCTTGTCAACTCCTGTTAACTCAGACACTGCTCTGATTGTTAAACGGCGATCTTGTCGAACAAGTTTACCGATTTTTTCAATGTTTGTATCAGTTTTTGCTGACAATGGTCTGCCAGTGCGAGTGTCATCACTGGTGTCTTCGCGGCCATCTTTAAATCGTTTAAACCACTCAAACACTTGTGTTCGCGATAAACAATCATCGCCGTACATTTGTTGTAACATTACAAACGTTTCACTTGCAGATTTTCCTAGTTTGAAACAAAATTTGATGTTAACACGCTGTTCTTTCTGTACACTCAACATTTTCCGACGCACAGACAAAACGTCAACTACTTAAAACAGACGCCACGGGCAGACTGAGGGCAGGAGGCAGATGAAACTCGAGCAGTAGGCGGAGCGAGAGTCACGTGACAGGCCACTCGACTTTCAGCCTTATTGCATTCGTTTTATTGTTTCACCAGTACTAGTCCGGTTTTTTTCTAGCCACACCTCGTAGATTAACAGAAATCATGACATCACAGTGATTGCCGCACCCGATTTCATTTTTTCTTAACCTTTTGACGTGGCTCTTGGTACATTAATTTGCTTTATGAGTTAGCTTTGTAAGTGAGGAGTGATGTGAATACGAGACGGGAGACTTGTAGCGAGGTCCGGCGAAACCAGTGACGGGATACAGCCGGCACATGGGCCTTCACAGAAACACGGGTACAAGAACTGCAGGTATGGCGTCATCACCTTATCCGTGGAATGAAAGTCTATTTGCCAAAAGGAGAGCAGGCAGAGAAGCCATTGTCCATTTATAGGATGGTTTGCGGGACAGCCGAGATAAAAAAAAAGTCTTTCTTCCAGAAGACGGAACTCTGACAGCAGGTGGTAGGCGCTAGGAGGTTGTTAACAGATATGCTTGGGCAGATAAGAATCTCCTAGCTTTCCTAATAACATGACAAAACGGCTCTGACCTGCTCAACGTTCGGACGTTGGGGCAAAGTGGATAACTATCCTCAGAGAAAGTTTGCAACGTTTTCACCGACTGGTGTGTTAGATGTCACGTCAGGAGGAAGTAACATTTAGCGAGAAGCTATTTCAGAAAAGAGAGGAAGAAATTCAATGTGTTGGGTCGTTGACGTTTTGCTATTTCTTGATGCAGTACATTGTAAATGAAAGAATTACGCCATTCTCGGGTGGTAGTAACTTTTGAGAGGATTGGAAGATGCCACATGTTGGCGGGAAGAAAGGCTGAAGCTGCTTGTTAGAGACTTGGAAAATACCAGATGCGGAGAGTTGGGGATGGATGCGTTCAGAAGCAGCGGATGGGCTCTCAGCTGACAGATCGCAGCGCTCGAATTCAGTCCAACGAGCCACGGTGTCTCCACTCTACTAAAAAGATTACGTTGGAGATTATAGTAAGTGGCGCTTACAGCTATGGCATGGATATTTGTACGAAAATAAACATGGCTGGTTGCAAAAGCTGTGCACAGTATATACACAATAGTATGAGATCCAGTATATTGACATAGGCAGTCAAATAGTATAGCATTTGATGTCAGTAGTACCATATATGGCAGGACATCAACGATTCACATGGTAGAGGGTGGAACTCAGTGTAAAGGCAGTCGGCTCTGTGTTGTGTTACTGTGTGCGTATGTGCCTTTATTTCAGGCAGTAAACAGATACAATTAGTGAGAGTTGTGTACATAAGCTACGATTGTGACACTGCTATGCGGAAAACGGTTATCATGAGATGCAAAAGAAAAATCGGTGTGTACAAGGAAACGGGACTCTCTAATCATCAAATCGCCAGAAAGTTGATCCGTTCAAGTGCAGTGGACGATATAGTCACTAGCGCACGGAAAATATAGGCAAGGTAGAAGATTATTCGAGACATTGAAACGGTCCCTTTTGTGCAAAGTGAGGGCCACAAACCGTTCTTCTTCACTTGTTGCTAATTTACAGTTTTCCGTAATGGTCAGACGTGTATGACAAATTTTGTCAGATGACAAATATCTTGCATTTAAGAATCGACTGCAGAAACCTGTTCTAACATCCAAACATAACTAGACTGGAGTTTGCAGAGAAGCAGAATGAGATAAAGTGATCTTCAGCCATGAGAAGAAATTTAATTTAGATGTTGCCGAATGGATTTCATTAATACTGGCATGATCTGAGAACACAGTAGCAGGTAAGAATGAGCAGAAGTTTTGGTGGTGGAAATGTTATGGCTTGGGCAGCCTTCTGCGCTAAAGGTAAAGCATGCACTGCTTCGCTGAACAATGGAATTAACACTAACATGCACACTGAAATGCTAGAGACAAAAATGATCAGGATGTGTGAGGACCTAGGGAAGGAAAGTATAATTTTTCAACAAGATAATGCATCTATGCACGTTTCTGCTACAACGAAAAAGTGGTTTGAAGATAAGGATATCGACGTCTTGCTCGGACCTGCACTTAGGCCGGAAGTGAACCGCGTGGAAAACCATTGGGGAATATGTAAAGGTTTTTCTTTATGTAAAGGTTTTTCTTTATGTAAAGGTTTTTTAGTTTTTTTGTAAAGGTCTTTTTAAATTACCGCTGACAGTCACAAACTTTGTCAACTATTGTATTACTCATTTATTTAGCGACATGTTTCGAGGTAAAGCTCATCTTCAGGCTAAATGGCATTACAAAAACAACTTTAAAATTAGGCTGTACTGATGTTACATAGTCTTTTCGTAAATGCTGGGGTTATTCTGTGGAAGAAGAGAACTTAGTAAGGGGTGATGTCACTTTGGAAGCTGGACTGATGTTTACACGAAAATGTTTTGTAACGGTCATTCACTTTTTTCTTCTGGCGTGGTAGTCTCGTAGTGATGCGCTGCGGTGCCTCCATTTCCGTGCCTCTCCTAGTCACTGTTCACAAATTGTCACTAACATAGCAGTGACTTGGAAACACGATCACAAACAGTTCTGTAGTGCAGTGGACAAGATGGCGGTCGAAATACAGCTGGTTTCGATTTGACTATTGATTTGTCGATCTATGTGGTGTCAGATGTTTATCTGTCTTCTGCACGTCTTGTTATCGTATTACAGATGTAGTTGACGAAATACATTCCTAATTGAGCACCTGCTGCAATATTATTGCAATACAGGATGACCCAGCATTTACGAAAAGACTACGTAACATCAGTACGGCCTTATTTTAAAGTTTTTGTAATGCGATTTAGCCTGAAGATGAGCTTTACCTCGAAACATGTCGCTAAATACAATAGTTGACAAAGTTTGTGACTGGTATGGCCACTCAGAGCTTCAGTTTGCTATTCTGACAGCAGAATACATCTTTGTAAAGTTCATGTTCACGTAACTGTTTTTTATTGCTTTATAGTTCCAATTGTCTGTTGTGATAAAGCATAGTGTACACTTAAATCTTTATTATCACAGCCCTTGCCTTTCATTGATAAATATTATGTAAATTCCCCCCCCCCCTCCATTCAGATTCACTTCGGGGACCCAACTTACTTACAGCATTACTAAATGCGTTGTTTACATGAATACAGCACTGGTGTCAAGCGTCTGGTTGATCCATAATGAATTCTGATTGAGTTAGATTTAATGTTCACACAGTGGGCTTTGGCAATAGGTAAATAAACAACGGATTGGCATTTTGTGCAAGAAGCCATCGGCAAACGTTCTTCCGTGTGGATGATCGGCAGGCGTAAGGCCATACGCATGTTGAAGATGATGCACATCCGTGAGGTGTGCTGATGAAGTATCCTCCATGCTGAATTTGGAGATGTACCACATGCCACGGCCACTTGTCTTGCGCTATCTCTCTTCTTTGACAGCCTGTAGAAGGTACTCTTACTGGTCAAGTGTAAGAGCAACACGTGGTCTTCCTCGGACAATACCCAGCATCAAAGGCTGGACGACTCGGCTGTCTCCGACATGGGAACACCGTCTCATACAGCTGTGCAGCTTCGTGTTGATTGCCATTCGTGCTGCCGTCTGTAAAAATCATTTCTGCTTGCTCAAGCAACGAATATCCAGTCAGGTGTGAACGGAGCACTTTCTTTTAACTCACTATCTGTGCTTCCGCCGGAGGTTCGAGTTCTCCCTTGGGCGTAGGTGTGTGTATTGTTCTTAGCATAAGTTAGTTTCAATTAGTTTAAGTAGTGTGTAAGTCTAAGAACCGATGACTTCGGCAGTTTGGTTCCTTAGGAATTCACACACATTTGAACATTTTCCACTATCCGTAGTACATGTACACAACAGGCACATTGAAGACAGACGAATGAGGATGGTGTACAAGTTTCCGTGGTAATACAGTGCCATGTAGAGTGAAATGAATGAAAGGAGTGCAAGATAAGTCATATATTTGGGCTGTACATGGATATCCATTGAATGTCGACTTTCATTAATAAGTCAATGTTTTGGTGTAAGATATCTGCCCACAAAATTTGTAAAAGTATTTTTGAAACACCCTATATAAGCACATATAAGCAGCTAATTAGCAGAAATTGTACTTGATATTGGACAAGGAGTGCTTGGTCGAAAGCTCGGGGCATCTAAAACCAGTCGGCGCAGCTAGAAACTTGAGAACATTTTATTCACTGATCTATAATTTACAGAATGTGTGTGATCACTGCATAGATGTCTGGTGCCACACACCTCATCAACTTGTCGAATATGTCACACAGAATGGTTGCTATACTGTGTTCCAGAGGTTGAGCAACACGGTGTTAAGTAAATCACCATAATGTTTTGGCTCGTTAGTACATTTGTTTGTTTTGATCTTAGATTTGCGTATGTTATAATTGAAGTGGAAGTTTCAGGAAAGGTATACCATCACAGATGATGGTGCACCTTCATTGATCCTTTTAGTAAGAGGAGATTATTGATTGCATCTGAAGGAATCCTGGCCGTTTCCAGTTGACTGAGGCATGGAAACTGTCCTCAAGGCAACAGTTTTCTTTGCTGGAACTTCCTCCTCTGAGATTATTCTAAGAGAGCAACTGCTGGGCTAGGACCTGAAACAAAATGTTGTCGCAGTCGTAGTTTTTACAGCACCTCTTGATTCGTATAGTCAGTCATGCAGGTATCCATTATTGTCTGGAACTTCTTTCTCTCTGTTCTCTATCTTTGTTCCTGTTCCACTAGAGATTTGCTGCAACGTTTCAGTCCTTTTCTCAGTGCTCACACTTACTTGATTGATTATATTTTCGTGGTCATCCTCATGAGGTAAGCTTTACCTAGAAAATCAAGTAGCATACTGTATCGAATTTGTTATGAAAGTACTGGATACATATAAGACATCAACAAATATGACGGAATTACATAGTTTTTTATAAAATGAGTAAAAAAATAAGGCGTTTGCATTTCCCGGAAGGAAATTGTTACATGGAACTCATTGTACAGTTACTGCATTTTTAGTACTTTGTCAGACCTCTTTTAATATATTATTATTGTTTACTTAATTAAAAACATTATTTATTTATTTATTATTATAAATAAATATTCCTTATGTGTGCTTTTATTATAATTATTGGTTTAGTTGTTAGTTTCAATTGGTTTAGCTTAGTTCCTTATTTCCTTTTATCTTTACTCTGCTGAAAATCTGAAAAATGTAAATATTTCATTTTAAATACCACAGGAGACCAAGAGATGTATTACGCAGCGGCGATCTCGCGGAAATTCTCGTCGTTATCTGCTCCACCTGAAGTCTCTAAAAGCTTTAATCGCTACGCAAATCGTTCGGCACAACTGTGTGCTATATTGTTTGACGAGTCTGGATCGTAGGTCCAACAATTTAGCAAGTTAAAGTTTATTAATGCGGAGGTAATGTCTCAACGAATTCTGAGCGTGGAAAATGCAGGTTCGCACTATCGTTCCAAACTTCACTTCCGAGCGATCTACGTCTCGTAATATCTGTACCGTTCTAATTAACTAATTTCTGTATGGAGATATACACACATGAAATACTTGATGTTAGTTATCGGATTTTATTTCGTGCAAAAAGCTGTTTGGATATTTACTACATACCGTAATGGTGTCTCACAGCAATACAATCTCTTTCCTCTTCTCATATGTCCGATCTCTCCATTTTCTTCACAAGGAGTCCTTAATACAAAATCTTTGTTTCGGTAAGACACGGAGATGCGTTCGTAGCACTTATCATCCGAATCTCGCAGTCCTATTAGAATCTTACATACATTGACACACCGTGCTAATTACCTCAGAAATTCTGTTAGCCATTGATTTTGGTAGAGGTTATGGTTTTCGCAGTGACTTGTCACCCATGCTTCTCGTGTCGCACTTCTCAGCTCGCTTACGGCCTCAAACTGCCTTCTATTGCAATAAACACGGCCTGCAGGTATTCCGCAAAGGTTTTTCCACAAGGTTCACGGCCGGACTAAGTGCAGGCCAGGGCAAGACATCGATATTTTTATCTTTAAACCACTTTTTGGTTGTAGCAGAAACATGCAAAGATTCAGTATCCTGTTGAAACATTACACTTTCGTTCCCTATGTCCTCATACGTTCTGATCAGTTCTGTCTCTAGAACCTCAGTGTACATGTTAGAGCTCATTCTAAAGCTAAGCCAAGCAATACGCGATTTATCTTTAGCGCAGTAGGCGGCCCAAATCAGAACACTAATTCTGCTCATTCTTACAAGAGGTATCCTGCAACGTTTCAGTCCCTTTCAAAATAGTTCAAATGGCTCTAAGCACTATGGGACTTAACATCTGAGGTCATCAGTCCCCTAGACTTAGAACTACTTAAACTTAACTAACCTAAGGACAGCACACTCATCCATGCCCGAGGCAGGATTCGAACCTGCGACCGTAGCAGCAGCACGGTTAGGGACTGAAGCGCCTAGAACCGTTGGGCCACACACGGCGGCTCAGTCCTTTTCTCAGTGCTAATATTCACTTGATTAATTATATTTTCTGGGTCACCCTCAGAGTGATCTTTCGCAAATGCCCCAGGAGGCGAATCTGATGAATAAAACCAAGTTTAGGAGGGAATACAAACATCGCTTCGTGCAGAGTACTTCTAATTCCAAAATGCACTGCGCTGTTCTTCGCTAACTGCACAATCTTTTGTGTACAGCTCCATTTCGCAGTGTTGTGTTCCTAGGTACATGTAGCTAGCGTATTTTTCTTGTCTTGATTTGTCGATCTACGCTGCGTTGGCTCTGGCTGTGTTTAGGTTTATCATACACACTCTTAAAACTGGGCCGTTGTTCAGTTAACCTGCACATTATTTTGCTAACTCACTCTCGACCATCGTCTGACTACAATATTGAGGGAGCGCCTAACAACGTAAAGTGTCAATAGCGTTGTTGCATACCTCCTCAGCAGTTTTGGATTTCAGTGACCCGAGAACAATGAATTTAGTGAGATGGTCCTGATAAACCATTACGAATCTGTAGTCTCCATCTTGTTGCGATTGGAAATCGATGAGATTAATTTGATACCTGGAATTTAACTTTTTGAACAGCATGAGCTTCACTACTGTTCCTTTCTTCTGACCATTTTTGTCTTTTGTGAACAAGACTCACATAAGCTAAGTCTGCACGTATCTGTAAGTTACGTTATAGTACTTTGACTTTAAGCATTTTTATCCTCGGCCATGTCCACCTTGGCCAGTCGTTGCATGAGCATCAAGCATCTTGCCTCGTTCAGTAATAGATTGTATTAATTCACCTCGAGCACTTCATGCCTCTTCAAAAACTTGTAATCGTTGCCGTCCGTCTTTCGTCCCGATTTTGGCGATTTAACCTTGCTGATAAGTGATTCTTACTTTTCTCTGTCCTCGAAGACACAATTATAATTTGAGTTTCCCCTTTCCTCTACTAAGATGTTCGTGTAACTTCACTGATTCAACCATAGCTTGTCTGCTATCAGCCATAGCTGCACTGCAGTATAAATTAACAGAAACTAAGTGTCGACAATAACATCGTGTTGATCCATGGTACCATTGCTGGACGCACCGTTAACAATCTGCTACCGTATGCATCCACTAATCGGGGCAGTGATGGTACATCTTCACTATGGATGTGGTCTTTTTCAGTTTTGGGTACGCCTTCGCTGATAATTTTAGTGATGGTATGCTTGCACTAGGCAAGGTTTACGTCCCTAACCGCGAAATTCCACTATAACATCTACATTATTCGTATACTTACGTCTTTGTGCTATGCCACAAGGGGTTGCCACGTGCTATTGTGTTTGGGTCCTTAATTCAATCGCTCAGGAGTCCAAGAACATTTCAGACGACTTTGCCGCTACTGATGGAGAGACCTGGCAGAGAACGCGGCCAGTTAGCGTCACGGATTCCAATGCAAATATCGCAGGCCCTTACGCGCCAGCAGCTGTTATCCTGGCACTCTGTTGTTCTCCGCAGAGAGCAATTTGTCGCTCTGTGCTCTCTCTGCTCGCTTTTTGCCTCGCCCGGTCGCCGGATAGATTGAGTAAGCGAGCACAATAAGAGGGCAGCGGGCGCCACCCGCGGCTTCTGACACGGCCGCCCCCGCAGTTCTACCAACAAAGGACGGCAAACGTTTTCCGGCGCGGGGCGCTGCCCTATACAATCGAGATTGACCGGAAGATTCTTCTGTGAACTGAGACACCCACAATGCCTGGCATGAAAAGGTTGCTATCGCAGCGAAAACTTCTTCGTTTCTTTTTGCCAGTGACATCAAAGGAAGCGGTTATTCAGCAACGGTCCTGTCACTGTCACGAAAAGTGGTATAATGAAAGAGAGACTGTACAGCACATAATTTAGTAGACTTTCGATGCTGGTTGCGAATCATTCACGCGTTGTGTGCCTCGTACGACTGTTTGATAGGTTTTTAGACAGTTACAATTCACATTTCCTTGTGGAATTTAGAGTACTGACGAACGAGGAAGTCCCTTTTATTAATTAAATGGGAAATATGTAACCCAACCCGTTTTGTCAAAACGACCTAGCGCTGACTATTTGCCACTGGATCTTGAACGTTCTTGTCTAACGAAGGTATAGAAATGTTTCCAAATGCTAAAATCATTTTAATGTTCACCAGAATCTCTCAGATTCTTTAAACAGACAAAATTTATAGAATCATGTATTATAGTATTTTACTGACCAGTTTCAGCTCGTCACCGTTTTCTAATATCTACAATTTCAAAACTGACAAAGTAAAAAATGTAAAACACATTGCATGTTACAGTTGCCGTTGTGATATTTACAGGATGACAGTTATTGAACTATATGAAAAAAAACCTTAATTGGTAACAAACTATGGTGGGTACACACCTTATTCAACGTGTAAACGTCACTACAGATATTCGGATTCATATTACGAAATTTTAAGTATGCATTCCATCATAGGCGATCATGTGGCTCAGACGAATTGTGAAATTTTGCATGACCTGCTGAACTGTCGGAATGTCTCTGTTTTTGGTGACCTCCTGAATGGCTGTTTTCAGCTCAGCAGTGGTTTTCGGGATATTGCTTTACACCTAGTCTTTGATATAGCCCCACGAAAAGGAGTCACTTGTGTTCAGACCAGGAGAATATGGTGGCCAATCGAGGCCCATGCACTGGCTTCTGGGTAGCAAAAAGCCAGAATGTGGTCTCCAAAATGCCTCTCCAGGAGATCAAATACTCTCCTGCTTTGATGATATCGAGGCCACTTTGGACAATGGGGATCAAATCATCTCCCAAAACCTTCGCGTACCGTTCGGTAGTCACTGTGCCATCAACGAATATGGTTCAGATTATTCCGTGACTGGACATTGCACACCACATAATCACCCGTTGAAGCTGAAGAGACTTCTCGATCGCGAAATGTGAATTCTCAGTCCCCCAAATGCGCCAGGTTTGTTTATTGACAAACCCATCCAAATGAAAATGGGCTTTGTTGCTAAACCAGACCATACTTATTCCCATCACGCCCCGCGGTCAACCGTGTAGTTTGAACGTCGTAACGCAAACCGTTCAGAAGTTACGGCGGTTTTATTTCATATAATTCATTAATTGTCACCCTGTACATTTGTTTCGGTGAAGTGTGTGTGTGTGTGTGTGTGTGTGTGTGTGTGTGTGTGTGTATGTGTGTGTGTGTGTGTGTGGTGTGTGTGTGTCAGTAGAAACAGAGAGTTTCTTTCATACAAATGCTATTTCATGCCGCAAGGGCCGGCCGGTGTGGCCGAGCGGTTCTAGGCGCTACAGTCTGGAACCGCGCGACCGCTACGGTCGCAGGTTCGAATCCTGCCTCGGGCATGGATGTGTGTGATGTCCTTAGGTTAGTTAGGTTCAAGTAGTTCTAAGTTCTAGGGGACTGATGACCTCAGCAGTTAAGTCCCATAGTGCTCAGAGACATTTTAACCATACCGCAAGGGCGGGGGTTCGGTTGTCAGGGGCGCAACATTTCACTCTTCAGCCAAAGGCATTAACAATAAAGACAAGGGAAACAAGTATCATCAAAATTTAAAAAGTTTGAAGATGACTTTAAAAACTACAACAGGATGAATTTTACGGTTGTTCACATAAAACATTAACAACGTTGTTGTCTTTATTGTTTGAATTAAAATCGTAGGACAAAAATGTAAACAAAAATAAATGCTTAAAACACGTTGCAGGAATGGTAGTACTGTTCTAAAAATACACACATCAAAAATTTAGCATCACCTCGGTACCGAGATTTCCGGAATCTGAACAGAAAATTGGAATAGAGATCAACATAACATCATTTTCGCCCTTTTTATTGCTCATGAAAACCACACATTGCACGTAGTACCACCATACACAGAGACCTCCAGAGGTGGTGATCCAGATTGCTGCACACACCGGTGCATCTAATACGCAGCAGCACGTATGCATGCCTGTATTTGACGTGGCATACGATCTACAAGTTCATCAAGGAACTGTTGATCCAGACTGACCCACTCCTTAAATGCGATTCGGAGTAGATCCTTCAGAGTGCTTGGTGGATCACGTCGTATAAACAGCTCTTTTCAATCTATCCCAGGCATGTTCGATATGGTTCATATCTGGAGAACATGCTGGCCACTCTGGGCGAACGATGTCGTTATCCTGAAGGAAGTCATTCACAAGATGTGCACGATGGGGGCGCGAATTGTCATCTATGACGACGAATGCCTCGGCAATATGCTGCCGATATGGCTGCACTCCCCCCCCCCCCCCCCGCCCCACCATGAACCAAGGACCTTGCCGTTGGTGGGGAGGCTTGCGTGCCTCAGCGATACAGATAGCCGTACCGTAGGTACAACCACAACGGAGGGGTATCTGTTGAGAGGCCAGACAAACGTGTGGTTCCTGAAGAGGGGCAGCAGCTTTTTCAGTAGTTGCAAGGGCAACAGTCTGGATGATTGACTGATCTGGCCTTGTAACAATAACCAAAACGGCCTTGCTGTGCTGGTACTGCGAACGGCTGAAAGCAAGGGGAAACTAAGGCCGTAATTTTTCCCGAGGGCATGCAGCTTTACTGTATGATTAAATGATGATGGCGTCCTCTTGGGTAAAATATTCCGGAGGTAAAATAGTCCCCCATTCGGATCTCCGGGCGGGGGCTACTCAAGAGGATGTCGTTATCAGGAGAAAGAAAACTGGCGTTCTACGGATCGGAGCGTGGAATGTCAGGTCCCTTAATCGGGCAGGTAGGTTAGAAAATTTGAAAAGGGAAATGGATAGGTTAAAGTTAGATATAGTGGGAATTAGTGAAGTTCGGTGGCAGGAGGAACAAGACTTCTGGTCAGGTGACTACAGGGTTATAAACACAAAGTCAAATAGGGGTAATGCAGGAGTAGGTTTAATAATGAATAGGAAAATAGGAACGCGGGTAAGCTACTACAAACAGCTTAGTGAACGCATTATTGTGGCCAAGATAGATACGAAGCCCACGCCTACTACAGTAGTACAAGTTTATGTGCCAACTAGCTCTGCAGATGACGAAGAAATTGAAGAAATGTATGATGAAATAAAAGAAATTATTCAGACAGTGAAGGGAGACGAAAATTTAATAGTCATGGGTGACTGGAATTCGAGTGTAGGAAAAGGGAGAGAAGGAAACGTAGTAGGTGAATATGGATTGGGGCTAAGAAATGAAAGAGGAAGCCGCCTGGTAGAATTTTGCACAGAGCACAACTTAATCATAGCTAACACTTGGTTTAAGAATCATGATAGAAGGTTGTATACATGGAAGAACCCTGGAGATACTAAAAGGTATCAGATAGATTATATAATGGTAAGACAGAGATTTAGGAACCAGTTTTTAAATTGTAAGACATTTCCAGCGGCAGATGTGAACTCTGACCACAATCTATTGGTTATGACCTGTAGATTAAAACTGAAGAAACTGCAAAAAGGTGGGAATTTAAGGAGATGGGACCTGGATAAAGTGAAAGAACCAGAGGTTGTAGAGAGTTTCAGGGAGAGTATAAGGGAACAATTGACAGAAATGGGGGAAAGAAAGACAGTAGAAGAAGAATGGGTAGCTTTGAGGGATGAAGTAGTGAAGCCAGCAGAGGATCAAGTAGGTAAAAAGACGAGGGCTAATAGAAATCCTTGGGTAACAGAAGAAATATTGAATTTAATTGATGAAAGGAGAAAATATAAAAATGCAGTAAATGAAGCAGGCAAAATGGAATACAAACGTCTCAAAAATGAGATCGACAGGAAGTGCAAAATGGCTAAGCAGGGATGGCTACAGGAGAAATGTAAGGATGTACAGGCTTATCTCATGAGGGGTAAGATAGATACTGCCTACAGGAAAATTAAAGAGACCTTTGGAGATAAGAGAACCACTTGTATGAACATCAAGAGCTCAGATGGAAACCCAGTTCTAAGCAAAGAAGGGAAAGCAGAAAGGCGGAAGGAGTATACAGAGGGTCTATACAAGGGCGATGCACTTGAGGACAATATTATGGAAATGGAAGAGGATGTAGATGAAGATGAAATGGGAGATACGATACTGCGTGAAGAGTTTGACAGAGCACTGAAAGACCTGAGTCGAAACAAGGCCCCCGGAGTAGACAACATTCCATTGGAACTACTGACGGCCTTGGGAGAGCCAGTCCTGACAAAACTCTACCATCTGGTGAGCAAGATGTATGAAACAGGCGAAATACCCTCAGACTTCAAAAAGAATATAATAATTCCAATCCCAAAGAAAGCAGGTGTTGACAGATGTGAGAATTACCGAACAATCAGTTTAATAAGCCACAGCTGCAAAATACTAACACGAATTCTATACAGACGAATGGAAAAACTAGTAGAAGCCGACCTCGGGGAAGATCAGTTTGGATTCCGTAGAAATACTGGAACACGTGAGGCAATACTGACCTTACGACTTATCTTAGAAGAAAGATTAAGGAAAGGCAAACCTACGTTTCTAGCATTTGTAGATTTAGAGAAAGCTTTTGACAATGTTGACTGGAACACTGTCTTTCAAATTCTAAAGGTGGCAGGGGTAAAATACAGGGAGCGAAAGGCTATTTACAATTTGTACAGAAACCAGATGGCAGTTATAAGAGTCGAGGGACATGAAAGGGAAGCAGTGGTTGGGAAGGGAGTAAGACAGGGTTGTAGCCTCTCCCCGATGTTATTCAATCTGTATATTGAGCAAGCAGTAAAGGAAACAAAACAAAAATTCGGAATAGGTATTAAAATCCAGGGAGAAGAAATAAAAACCTTGAGGTTCGCCGATGTCATTGTAATTCTGTCAGAGACAGCAAAGGACTTGGAAGAGCAGTTGAACGGAATGGATGGTGTCTTGAAGGGAGGATATAAGATGAACATCAACAAAAGCAAAACGAGGATAATGGAATGTAGTCGAATTAAGTTGGGTGATGTTGAGGGTATTAGATTAGGAAATGAGACACTTAAAGTAGTAAAGGAGTTTTGCTATTTGGGGAGCAAAATAACTGATGATGGTAGAAGTAGAGATGATATAAAATGTAGACTGGCAATGGCAAGGAAAGCGTTTCTGAAGAAGAGAAATTTGTTAACATCGAATATACACTCCTGGAAATGGAAAAAAGAACACATTGACACCGGTGTGTCAGACCCACCATTCTTGCTCCGGACACTGCGAGAGGGCTGTACAAGCAATGATCACACGCACGGCACAGCGGACACACCAGGAACCGCGGTGTTGGCCGTCGAATGGCGCTAGCTGCGCAGCATTTGTGCACCGCCGCCGTCAGTGTCAGCCAGTTTGCCGTGGCATACGGAGCTCCATCGCAGTCTTTAACACTGGTAGCATGCCGCGACAGCGTGGACGTGAACCGTATGTGCAGTTGACGGACTTTGAGCGAGGGCGTGTAGTGGGCATGCGGGAGGCCGGGTGGACGTACCGCCGAATTGCTCAACACGTGGGGCGTGAGGTCTCCACAGTACATCGATGTTGTCGCCAGTGGTCGGCGGAAGGTGCACGTGCCCGTCGACCTGGGACCGGACCGCACGGATGCGCGCCAAGACCGTAGGATCCTACGCAGTGCCGTAGGGGACCGCACCGCCACTTCCCAGCAAATTAGGGACACTGTTGCTCCTGGGGTATCGGCGAGGACCATTCGCAACCGTCTCCATGAAGCTGGGCTACGGTCCCGCACACCGTTAGGCCGTCTTCCGCTCACGCCCCAACATCGTGCAGCCCGCCTCCAGTGGTGTCGCGACAGGCGTGAATGGAGGGACGAATGGAGACGTGTCGTCTTCAGCGATGAGAGTCGCTTCTGCCTTGGTGCCAATGATGGTCGTATGCGTGTTTGGCGCCGTGCAGGTGAGCGCCACAATCAGGACTGCATACGACCGAGGCACACAGGGCCAACACCCGGCATCATGGTGTGGGGAGCGATCTCCTACACTGGCCGTACACCACTGGTGATCGTCGAGGGGACACTGAATAGTGCACGGTACATCCAAACCGTCATCGAACTCATCGTTCTACCATTCCTAGACCGGCAAGGGAACTTGCTGTTCCAACAGGACAATGCACGTCCGCATGTATCCCGTGCCACCCAACGTGCTCTAGAAGGTGTAAGTCAACTACCCTGGCCAGCAAGATCTCCGGATCTGTCCCCCATTGAGCATGTTTGGGACTGGATGAAGCGTCGTCTCACGCGGTCTGCACGTCCAGCACGAACGCTGGTCCAACTGAGGTGCCAGGTGGAAATGGCATGGCAAGCCGTTCCACAGGACTACATCCAGCATCTCTACGATCGTCTCCATGGGAGAATAGCAGCCTGCATTGCTGCGAAAGGTGGATATACATTGTACTAGTGCCGACATTGTGCATGCTCTGTTGCCTGTGTCTACGTGCCTGTGGTTCTGTCAGTGTGATCATGTGATGTATCTGACCCCAGGAATGTGTCAATAAAGTTTCCCCTTCCTGGGACAATGAATTCACGGTGTTCTTATTTCAATTTCCAGGAGGTTAGATTTAAGTGTCAGGAAGTCATTTCTGAAAGTATTTGTATGGAGTGTAGCCATGTATGGAAGTGAAACATGGACGGTAAATAGTTTGGACAAGAAGAGAATAGAAGCTTTCGAAATGTGGTGCTACAGAAGAATGCTGAAGATTAGATGGGGAGATCACATAACCAATGAGGAGGTACTGAATAGGATTGGGGAGAAGAGGAGTTTGTGGCACAACTTGACGCCGCCTTCCATGACCACAACCGTCGTATGTCGGCGCCACATAATACTACCCCAAAACAGCAGGGAACCTACAACTTGCTGCACTCGCTGGACAGTGCGTCTAAGGCGTTCAGCCCGACTGGGTTGCCTCCAAACACGTCTCCGACGACTGTCTGGTTGAAGGCACATGTGACACTCATCGGTGAGAGAACTTGAGGCCAATCCTGAGTGGTCCATTCGGCATGTTGTTGGGCCCAAATGTACAGCGCTGAATGGTGTAGTGGTTGCAAAGATGGACCTCGCAATGGACGTCGGGAGTGATGTTGCGCATCATGCAGCCTATTACGCACAGTTTGAGTCGTAACACGACGTCCTTTGGCTGCACGAAAAGCATTATTCAACTTGGTAGCGCTGCTGTCAGGATTTCTACGAGCCATAATCCGTAGTTAGCGGTCATCCACTGCAGTAGTAGCCCTTGGGCGGTCTGAGCGAGACATGTCATCAACAGTTCCCGTCTCTGTATCTCCTCCATGTCCGAACAACATCTCTTTGGTTCACTCCTAGACGCCTGGACATTTCCCTTGTTGAGAGCTCTTCCTGGCACAAAGTAACAATGCGGACGCGATCGAACTGCGGTATTGACCGTCTAGGCATGGTTGACCTACGACAACACGAGCTGTGTACATCCTTCCTGGTGGAATGACTGGAAATGATCTTCTGTCAGACCCCCTCCATCCAATGGGCGCTGCTCTTGCATGGTTGTGTACATCTTTGGGGGGTTTCAGGGACATCACTGAACAGTGAAAAGGACTGTGTCTGTGGTACAATATCCATAGATATCGTCTGTCTTCAGGAGTTCTGGGAACCGGGATGATGCAAACTTTTTGTGATATTTGTAAAAAGATATTAAAAATTAGGCACTGCACTTTTACTAAACACCTGAAGGACAAATACTGAGAAAGGATTGCCGGAGAGGCATTCAATAGCGTCAACGGGTGCCGGTAAAAAAATTGTAAGGGAGTGTAGGCTAGTAACTATGGAGATAAAAGTAGGTGTTGAGGTTGTAAGTAGGCTGTTTAGGTTTTCTTATTGGTAACGCCACGTAGCGCTCTGTATGAAAATCACTGGCTGTGCTGTGTGCAGTCTGTGGCTAGTTTGCATTGTTGTCTGCCATTGTAGTGTTGGGCAACTGGATGTTAACAGCGCGTAGCGTTGCGCAGTTGGAGGCGAGGCGCCAGCAGTGGTGGATGTGGGGAAGTGAGATGGCGGATTTTTGAGAATGGATAATCTGGAGGTGCGTCCATCAGAAACAGTACATTTGTAAAAATGGATGCCATGAACTGCTATATATATATATTATGACTATTAAGATAAATACATTGTTTGTTCTCTATTAAAATCTTTCATTTGCTAACTATGTCTATCAGTAGTTAGTGCTTTCAGTAGTGTGAATCTTTTATTTAGCTGGCCGTAGTGGCGCTCGCTGTATTGCAGTAGTTCGAGTAATGAAGAATTTTGTGAGGTAAGTGATTTGTGAAAGGTATAGGTTAATGTTAGTCAGGGCCATTCTTTTGTAGGGATTATTGAAAGTCAGATTGCGCTGCGCTAAAAAATATTGTGTCAGTTTAAGCACAGTCATGTATAATTTTTCTAAGGGGACGTTACATATGTCGACCCTTAGCCGAGGATACCTCACTGGAATCTTCTGATTTTTTCTTGTAGTTTGTGTAATTAGTGCAGTCTTTGTTTATTGCTATCGCGTAATTGTAGAGAGAATTTCCTTTGTAGTTGTAGTTTTTCATTCTTGTACAGTAAAACAGTTGTGGCATGCATGTAGATTTGCACCAAGTATTTCGCAGCTGCGCTTGCAATTAACGTGATATTATTTTCAATGCTATGTTAATGTGTTTTCTTATTTTGCTCTTAAAATTGTGGTTTTCTGTGTTGTCGTGTGAAATATTGTGACAATAATGGTGTGTGAAAAACGTAATACTAGGCTCCAAAGGAAACTGAGAAATGACAGTGAAGACGAAAGCAGTGTGTTAGCGCCGCCGACTAATGATTTAACTAATGTTCAAAGTAGTAATTTGGTAATTGTGCATATGGAAATGGAGCGGGCTGCAAATAATGGTGTAGGCAGTGAAACAATTAGTGAACAGGGAAGCATTATCGATCGATCGGTCGGCAACAACTCGCCTCAGGAATCCGAAATGACAGGACACAATCTTGCAAATACTGTAGATTCAGGTTTTGCGTCATCACCGTCTTCTCAGATATGTCAAGACACATTTTCTGCTTGTCAAAATGTGAATGTTGCCGATGCAAATGCACTGCCGAAAAGCATAGAGGAACAGATTCCAGACACTAATACATTATTATTGCAATTAATTCAACAAATGAAACAAAATCAGAGACAAACACAGCAACAGATAGACACAATGGAACAAAATCAGAGACAAACACAGCAAAAGCTTCAAAAGTTAGACACAATGGAACAAAAGCTTCAAAAGTTAGACTCAGTAGAATATACGCTTGAACAAACACTTGAAGATTTAACTACTGAGTTACATAAAATCGAATCGAAATGTCAAAAAGTCTGTAATGACGTAAAAACACAAATTTGTGAGCATTTCCAACCTATTTTTTCGCGGCATGAAAATACATTACAGAATCACGAAGCATCCACAAAAGAACTGCAAACTATTGTTCATGAAAATCATGAGACCTTGCAAGCTAAAATTGACTCAGTTGCATCTACCGATTCGGTTATGCAACTTGCAAAAACTCAGGAAAATTTAAAGGACACAGTAGATACGATTTCAACACAAATGGACACTCCGAAATTTGGTTCAGAAAAACGCACTGAGGAAATAAGTACACTATCGAAGAAAGTAGCCGAACTTTCGGATCAGTTCACTAACTTATCTGCAAAGGTAGATGATGATCTGAATGACACAAGACCTGTAGCCATCACTGACACAGAAGAGTATGAACAAATTAAGAAATTCAAACAAAATCAGACTCAAATTAATACGCAACACAAAAGAGAAATCCGGGAAGTACAAGATCAGTTGGCACAAGTAGTACAAAAATTACATATTTCAGAGACCGCTCGCGCTCCAACACGGGAAGAGGGACTTAGAAATACGGAAAAGCCACAAAATAATAACACAGGGCATTTCGTAAATTATGAAAGAAATTGGCAAGGTGTACCGAATTTTGAGATGGAACCGCCGACACGACGTAACAATGACCGATATGCGATGCGCCGACACGATGATTTTGACTATAAGCTGTTTATTACTACACGTAAATTCAAAACATTTAAGAATTCCCGCAACGACATTCATTCACAAGCGTGGCTTCATCATTCCTCTCATTGTTTTCCTCCCAACTGGTCATTAGAGCACAGATTAGAATTTATGTGTGGCTACTTAGAGAATGAACCAGCTGTAAGAATGCGATCGGTCATTCACGACTGCCACAGTGAAGGAGAATTTTATCGTGCCTTCCTCTCAGCATATTGGTCTCAAGCTACACAAGACCGAGTAAAACATAGCATCATAATGATGAAACATTTCGAACAATCGGAATTTTCTAGTCTTGTCAAATATTTCGAAGACATGTTACTTAAGAATCAGTATCTATCAATCCCATACAGTCCCTCAGAACTCATCCGCATTTGCTTAATGAAATTGCCTGAACATTTACGACATATTATTTTGGCAGGACGTTGCAAAGACGACAGTGAAGCTTTTCAGGGACTCTTACAAGAATTGGAAATTGACACTGACAATCGCGGAACGCGAAAACAGGAACACAATAATTACATTTCACATCCATCACAATTCCGCGATAACAGAAATAATAAATGGACACGACAAGGCTATTCTTACAACACAAATCGTGACCAAAAAAGACGCCACCCATGTGACAACCGTTGGCAGAGTAGTAATAATTACAGGGACAGATCGCATCTCCGCAGTAATGACTATCACAGAGACAATCAGAGAAACAGACAATATGGGAACCAAAACAATTATTATCAAGGGAGACAGAATAACGTCAGACGCAACAGTTCAGCTCGCAGTAACGATTCAGGGAGAAATTCTCCACCACTTAACCGACAAGAAAAAAACTACAGTAACTACCTACATGATGACAGACCTGAATTTCATCATAACTGGCGGGATTCAAACAGGGCTGGGCCCTCTCAGCAAGGAGAATTTGTAGAAGTTAGGTCTCCTAATCCCAATAACGACGCACGCCAACAAAGAGATAGTAGACAATGACTCGCACCGCAGGCAGCCACGTGCGCCAGCTGGCTTAGAGAAAAATAACATAGACGCTAACCTTGAGAAAAATTTGAGCATTCTTTACCGTTGTACCATATACTACATGATAATTCCGTTGAAGTTGAAACTCTGCGTACTAGGAAGAGTAAAGGTTTACACCACATTTCACATGTAAAACCGTTTATTGAAAGATAATCTGCTTTTTAACTTAGTCCTTGCAATAAAATCTTTCACTTCACGCTACTAATACGCTTTGTCACACATAGAAACAGTTAACATGCAACAATGTTTTGAAGTTAACTATGCAGTCTAGAATCTAGGGAACATATTTAGACAGTAATTACGAATGCATTGTTATAGTGAACAGACGACACAGTGTTGTTATTTGTACATTCTTGCTTGTTAGTTGCAGGATTACGTAACGACTATCAGGCTTACATACTTAGAACATATAACAGTACTGCTAATGAGATTTTACTGCAACATTTTGGTTTACTTGAAAATACATTATGGATTTAAAGTGCTTTCTGAGAGATACTAGATGACACAGTGGTTAGTTTATTTGACAGCTACTCGACTATATCACGACGCTACTAATGTGTGACACAATTTACATGGTTGCTTTTGCGGTGTATCTGTTTTATATCTGCACAGTTTTTCTGAATTCTTCTGGAAAGTAAAACATGTTTTAGTAGTAACTTTTGTGGTATAGCTACAGTGAGACAGCCTTTTCCGTAGCACAACAATACGTTACATTATAGAACTTTCTTGATCACGGTAAGGTACGTAATAACTACGATATCTATACACAAAGCATTTCACTTTCGTTTATGATGTAAGTACATTGACTTTAGCAGAACTTTGCTTACAGAGGACGATAACTACGACACTTCCACAGAATTATCTTACAGCAAGACGCACATTTAGCGCTACAGGACACGCATTTGAGTGATTAATTTTGTACTTAAACATTTATTTTTAAAGATTTTTGAATTACAAAGAACGTTTTCCATGATACATTTCATTCCATTGCTGTAATCTGTAACACCTGAGGGTATAATTACATTAATCCTCATGGGGGTACACGCCTACATTGTGTACTATGTGTCTGGTAAGCACAAGGAGCCCTAGCTAATATGGTATTTGCCTATACAGCTTTACACATCGGTACCATATTTCTCTAACACATAAATTACACAGCTATCTGATCATTTAATTGAGAGAGGCAAACATTTTACCATATTTCTCTAACACATAAATTACACAGCTATCTGATCATTCAATTGAGAGAGACAAATGGGGGTACACGCCTACATTGTGTACTATGTGTCTGGTAAGCACAAGGAGCCCTAGCTAATATGGTATTTGCCTATACAACTTTACACATCGGTACCATATTTCTCTAACACATAAATTACACAGCTATCTGATCATTTAATTGAGAGAGGCAAACATTTTACCATATTTCTCTAACACATAAATTACACAGCTATCTGATCATTCAATTGAGAGAGACAAAATTTTTTTTTTACTACGTCAGTGACACATGTTTAAGCAATTACACAGTTGGATAACTTCACCCTTATGAAATTGTATTTTGTCTGTACTTTGTGAACTGTTCATATATTTTTTCGGAACCATTGTGATACTATGAGAACTTTGAATGATGTTTGGTATGGGATCATGATTTTAAAGTCCGTTTGAGGTAGACAACACTATTGAAATGAGCAGAGAATTTTTTTTACGTTTTGAAATTATTGCAGAAAGCTATGACGTTTTTGAGATTTGACTGAGGGGTTATGATGTTATTATTACGATGATGATGTGTATTATGCGTTTGAGGTATGTTTATGATCAATGAGATGATGCTAGATGAGGAATTTGATTATGCTATGTATTTATTATGATGAAATATTGAAGACATGTTGATGAATATGAATATGTACATGTGTAATAAGGTAAGGAATAAGGAGCAGTGTTTAGGGACTCTGATTTATGAAAAGGATGTTGGAAACCAAGAATCGTACTTTAAGAGTTATGAAATGTGTGTATATGCGTGAATGTATCACAATGCCGGCAAAAATTTTTTGGACACTATTATATTTAAAGGATTTTGTTTCTACACATTTGAAACGCAAATTCTCGACCTGTGAAATTTTATATGAGACTGTCACTGTAGTGCAAACTGGTGTCGTAAATATTTCGTAATGTGTCGTGGGCACCCACATGCGCGACAGTCGCCTGGAAAAAAGTCATTAGAGTGTGCCTTTCAGAGGCACAGGTGGAGAAAGAAGGAGGCCATTATCCTCGCTATTGACATTTCTTTGTAGAAAGCATCGCAAATGCGACACGCTCAAACTTGAAAACATATGATTATACTGTGGAGCTCTTAATTTATGATATTTACTGAAATGAAATGATGAGAAACATTTCACGTCTATTGTCTTGCTAGTTGAAAGATTGTTCACTGCATTATGAAACGCCATATGGCTAGTGAATGACGTTTCACGCCTTGCTTTGCCTATTTTGTTTAATATCTAGTTTCTAGCTGCAGTGCAGCATTGGTTACAATAAAATTTAATGTATGTACTAATAAAGATATTTTATGCCTACAGATCCAGTAAATATGCTTATATGATCCAGTAAATATGCTTAAAAAAAAGGAAACAAAGGAGCACAAAAAGGCATTTCCCTTCACAGGACTTGCATACATAATTTTCGTTTTAACTACTTGGTAATATTTCTCTTAGAATAAGTTGTGGCGCACCACTTTAATTAGATAGACATTAAGATGTGAATAAACATTTCCCTTATCTGCATTGTTGTCATTAGTGTAATATTTTTTCTGCATGAGCTTTGTCATGTTTAGATATAAGTTATTGCATTTGCTGCTGCTGTTTGCCAGGCATAGTGCTACTAAATTTCACTTTGTATTACTCTGTTAAGCCAGTTTTACTACTGATTTATTTTTCTTGTTTCTGCACATTGGTTCATATTAGTTGTAATGTTGCATTTGCTTGGTAATTTAGATTTACTGTAGCTTGCTTTGCCAATTTGTATTTTCTTGTCATTGCTGTTTGTGTTAATTTGTTATGTGTTGCTGCATTGCCTCATCCCTTAGTTTATGCATCAGAGCTCAGTAGTTTAAGTTAGCTTAAGAGGGGGTAGACTATATAAGAGAATGAGTTGCGATGAATGGAAGAAATGCATTGAGAAGTTTAAAAAAAAGTACAGAAGGCAGGTATAGATAGCACTTTTTGAAATAATGAAGAACGAAGGGAGATCTCCAAGAAGTAAAGAAAGTTTTGGTTGCAAGATACTGCAGTAAAACAAAACCTGTCCTTTCCTTTTCTGTTATTCCGCTATGTGTTTGTGTACTCTTGTATATTTGTGTTTTTCCTGCCTTTTTGTGTTTAGCTGATACGAGTTATGTTGTGGAATTTTTCTTTGTAAAGATGTTTAGACATTATTTATTCTGTTCTGTTTTAATGCTCATGTGTGAAGTTGATGTTTCAAAAGTTATTCTGATCTTTTATATATGTACTTATGTCATAATTCTTGTAACATTGATGTGCATGTTTATTTCTATTCTTTTGTAAAGCCTGTTTTACTACAAATGTTATCTGTAGTGTTATGTTCTTTAATGATGTATTTTGTACCTTTGTAATTGTATTATTATGTTGTAAATTTATAATTGTATAGACACCAGTTCTTCAAAGTAAGTATCATTTCACTGCACACGTTTCTGTTGGTCATAATATATGCACAGTATGTGAGAAGTTGGGACTGTTAGTGTTTGCACGTGTGTTAATAATTCAGCGAGGGACTGGTTAACAGCATTGCTAGTTCTAAGGACATTTCAAACAAATTTTTTGTGAGTAGACAAGTGGGGGTTTATGGACTTGCTATATTCTCCGCAAGACCCTTCGATGGTGATTGTGCACTTGCACAGTCGCAACATATGGCTGCTGGCCGTCTCTACGAGGACTACAGTGGGTCTGCACCTTTGATGACCCACCAATGCCATTATTTCTACAAGGACTGCAGTGGGTCTGCACCTTTGATGACCCACCAATACTATTATTTCTACAAGGAGTGCAGTGGGTCTGCATCTCTGATGGCCCACCAATACCGTACTCTCTACCAGGACTACAGTGGGTCTAATCTGTGATGACCTACCTACCAATATTCTTCAAAATTTCGACTGACTCTGCTGTGGGTTTGCTCTGTTGTGGCCCATTACCTGTCTGCATGTCGAGAGTCAGCACTGTCTTTCCGTTGGAAGGACAACACTACTTCTTCAAGACTGCATGGAAATCCACTACTTATGTGTGCATTTTCTTTTACTGCTCAGACTTTGAGAAAAACACTGCTATTTTACTGTGATGAACGATCAGGACTGTCATTATGGACTGTGAGAAAATTTTATCTTTTGACCAACATTGTATCAATAAGTAAGTGTGTGCATTTGATTTCTTTGTTATTGTAATTGTAAAAAAAATTTAACAAATACACTCCTGGAAATGGAAAAAAGAACACATTGACACCGGTGTGTCAGACCCACCATACTTGCTCCGGACACTGCGAGAGGGCTGTACAAGCAATGATCACACGCACAGCACAGCGGACACACCAGGAACCGCGGTGTTGGCCGTCGAATGGCGCTAGCTGCGCAGCATTTGTGCACCGCCGCCATCAGTGTCAGCCAGTTTGCCGTGGCATACGGAGCTCCATCGCAGTCTTTAACACTGGTAGCATGCCGCGACAGCGTGGACGTGAACCGTATGTGCAGTTGACGGACTTTGAGCAAGGGCGTATAGTGGGCATGCGGGAGGCCGGGTGGACGTACCGCCGAATTGCTCAACACGTGGGGCGTGAGGTCTCCACAGTACATCGATGTTGTCGCCAGTGGTCGGCGGAAGGTGCACGTGCCCGTCGACCTGGGACCGGACCGCAGCGACGCACGGATGCACGCCAAGACCGTAGGATCCTACGCAGTGCCGTAGGGGACCGCACCGCCACTTCCCAGCAAATTAGGGACACTGTTGCTCCTGGGGTATCGGCGAGGACCATTCGCAACCGTCTCCATGAAGCTGGGCTACGGTCCCGCACACCGTTAGGCCGTCTTCCGCTCACGCCCCAACATCGTGCAGCCCGCCTCCAGTGGTGTCGCGGCAGGCGTGAATGAGGGACGAATGGAGATGTGTCATCTTCAGCAATGAGAGTCGCTTCTGCCTTGGTGCCAATGATGGTCGTATGCGTGTTTGGCGCCGTGCAGGTGAGCGCCACAATCAGGACTGCATACGACCGAGGCACACAGGGCCAACGCCCGGCATCATGGTGTGCGGAGCGATCTCCTACACTGGCCGTACACCACTGGTGATCGTCGAGGGGACACTGAATAGTGCACGGTACATCCAAACCGTCATCGAACCCATCGTTCTACCATTCCTAGACCGGCAAGGGAACTTGCTGTTCCAACAGGACAATTCACGTCCGCATGTATCCCGTGCCACCCAACGTGCTCTAGAAGGTGTAAGTCAACTACCCTGGCCAGCAAGATCTCCGGATCTGTCCCCCATTGAGCATGTTTGGGACTGGATGAAGCGTCGTCTCACGCGGTCTGCACGTCCAGCACGAACGCTGATCCAACTGAGGCGCCAGGTGGAAATGGCATGGCAAGCCGTTCCACAGGACTACATCCAGCATCTCTACGATCGTCTCCATGGGAGAATAGCAGCCTGCATTGCTGCGAAAGGTGGATATACACTGTACTAGTGCCGACATTGTGCATGCTCTGTTGACTGTGTTTATGTGCCTGTGGTTCTGTCAGTGTGATCATGTGATGTATCTGACCCCAGGAATGTGTCAATAAAGTTTCCCCTTCCTGGGACAATGAATTCACGGTTTTCTTATTTCAATTTCCAGGAGTGTATGTGTTGGTGAGTGCCCAAAACAATTTGTAAAATTTTTTGTGGGTAGCGTGGGGGCTATGTAAGTAGGCTGTTTAGGTTTTCTTATTGGTAACGCCACGTAGCGCCCTGTATGAAAATCACTGGCTGTGCTGTGTGCAGTCTGTGGCTGGTTTGCATTGTTGTCTGCCATTGTAGTGTTGGGCAACTGGATGTTAACAGCGCGTAGCGTTGCGCAGTTGGAGGCGAGCCACCAGCAGTGGCGTGTGGCTCTAGGCGCTACAGTCTGGAACCGAGCGACCGCTACGGTCGCAGGTTCGCATCCTGCCTCGGGCGTGGATGTGTGTGATGTGCTTAGGTTAGTTAGGTTTAATTAGTTCTAAGTTCTAGGCGACTGATGACCTCAGAAGATAAGTCGCATAGTGTTCAGAGCCACCAGCAGTGGTGGATGTGGGGATATGAAATGGCGGATTTTTGAGAATGGATAATCTGGAGGTGCGTCCATCAGAAACAGTACATTAGTAATAATGGATGTCATGAACTGCATTATATATTATGACTATTAAGGTAAATACATTGTTTGTTCTCTATTAAAATCTTTCAGTTGCTAACTATGTCTATCAGTAGTTAGTGCTTTCAGTAGTTTGAATCTTTTATTTAGCTGGCAAATGAAGAATTTTCTGAGGTAAGAGATTTGTGAAAGGTATAGGTTAATGTTAGTCAGGGCCATTCTTTTTTAGGGATTATTGAAAGTCAGATTGCGTTGCGCTAAAAAAATATTGTGTGTCAGTTTAAGCACAGTCTTGTATAATTTTGCTAAGGGGACGTTGTTGTTGTTGTTGTGGTCCTCAGTCCTGAGACTGGTTTGATGCAGCTCTTCATGCCACTCTATCCTGTGCAAGCTTCTTCATCTCCCAGTACCTACTGCAAATTACATCCTTCTGAATCTGTTTAGTGTACTGATCTCTTGGTCTCCCTCTACGATTTTTACCCTCCACGCTGCCCTCCAATGCTAAATTTGTGATCCCTTGATGCCTCAAAACATGTCCTACCAACCGATCCCTGCTTCTAGTCAAGTTGTGCCACAAACTTCTCTTCTCCACAATCCTATTCAATACCTCCTCATTAGTTACGTGATCTACCCACCTTATCTTCAGCATTCTTCTGTAGCACCACATTTCGAAAGCTTCAATTCTCTTCTTGTCCAAACTGGTTATCGTCCATGTTTCACTTCCATACATGGCTACACTCCATACAAATACTTTCAGAAACGACTTCCTGACACTTAAATCTATACTCCATGTTAACAAATTTCTCTTCTCCAGAAAAGATTTCTTGCCATTGCCAGTCTACATTTTATATCCTCTCTACTTCGACCATCATCAGTTATTTTACTCCCTAAATAGCAAAACTCCTTTACTACTTTAAGTGTCTCATTTCCTAATCTAATCCTCTCAGCATCACCCGATTTAATTTGACTACATTCCATTAACCTCGTTTTGCTTTTGTTGATGTTCATCTTATATCATCCTTTCAAGACACTGTCCATTCCGTTCAACTGCTTTCCAAGTCCTTTGCTGTCTCTGACAGAATTACAATGTCATCGGCGAACCTCAAAGTTTTTATTTCTTCTCCGTGGATTTTAATACCTGCTCCGAATTTTTCTTTTGTTTCCTTTCCTGCTTGCTCAATATACAGATTGAATAACATCGGGGAGAGGCTACAACCCTGTCTCACTCCTTTCCCAACCACTGCTTCCCTTTCATGCCCCTCGACTCTTATAACTGCCATCTGGTTTCTGTACAAATTGTAAAAAGCCTTTCGCTCCTTGTATTTTACCCCTGCCACCTTCAGAATTTGATAGAGAGTATTCCAGTTAACGTTGTCAAAAGCTTTATCTAAGTCTACAAATGCTATATCGTAGGTTTGCCTTTTCTTAATCTTTCTTCTAAGATAAGTCGTAAGGTTAGTACTGCCTCACGTGTTCCAACATTTCTACGGAATCCAAACTGATCATCCCCGTGGTCCGCTTCTACCAGTTTTTCCATTCGACTGTAAAGAATTCGCGTTAGTATTTTGCAGCTGTGACTTATTAAACTGATAGTTCGGTAATTTTCACATCTGTCAACACCTGCTTTCTTTGGGATTGGAATTATTATATTCTTCTTGAAGTCTGAGGGTATTTCGCCTGTCTCATACATCTTGCTCACCAGATGGTAGAGTTTTGTCAGGACTGGCTCTCCCAAGGCCATCAGTAGTTCCGATGGAATGTTGTCTACTCCCGGGGCCTTGTTTCGACTCAGGTCTTTCAGTGCCCTGTCAAACTCTTCTCGCAGTATCTTATCTCCCATTTCATCTTCATCTACATCTTCTTCCATTTCCATAATATTGTCCTCAAGTACATCGTCCTTGTATAAACCCTCTATACACTCCTTCCACCTTTCTGCCTTCCCTTCTTTGCTTAGAACTGGGTTGCCATCTGAGCTCTTGATATTCATACAAGTGGTTCTCTTCTCTCCAAAGGTCTCTTTAATTTTCCTGTAGGCAGTATCTATCTTACCCCTAGTGAGTCAAGCCTCTACATCCTTACATTTGTCCTCTAGCCATCCCTGCTTAGCCATTTTGCACTTCCTGTCGATCTCATTTTTGAGACGTTTGTATTCCTTTTTGCCTGCTTCATTTACTGCATTTTTATATTTTCTCCTTTCATCAATTAAATTCAATATTTCTTCTGTTACCCAAGGATTTCTATTAGCCCTCGTCTCTTTACCTACTTGATCCTCTGCTGCCTTCACTACTTCATCCCTCAGAGCTACCCATTCTTCTTCTACTGTCTTTCTTTCCCCCATTCCTGTCAATTTTTCCCTTATGCTCGCCCTGAAACTCTCTACAACCTCTGTTTCTTTCAGTTTATCCAGGTCCCATCTCCTTAAATTCCCACCTTTTTGCAGTTTCTTCAGTTTTAATCTACAGGTCATAACCAATAGATTGTGGTCAGATTTCACATCTGCCGCTGGAAATGTCTTACAATTTAAAACCTGGTTCCTAAATCTCTGTCTTACCATTATATAATGTATCTGATACCTTTTAGTATCTCCAGGGTTCTTCCATGTATACAACCTTCTATCATGATTCTTAAACCAAGTGTTAGCTATGATTAAGTTATGCTCTGTGCAAAATTCTACAAGGCGGCTTCCTCTTTCATTTCTTCCCCCCAATCCATATTCACCTACTATGTTTCCTTCTCTCCCTTTTCCTACTGACGAATTCCAGTCACCCATGACTATTAAATTTTCGTCTCCCTTCACTACCTGAATAATTTCTTTTATCTCGT
The DNA here is from genome assembly GCF_023898315.1 of Schistocerca nitens. Taxonomy (NCBI): domain Eukaryota; kingdom Metazoa; phylum Arthropoda; class Insecta; order Orthoptera; family Acrididae; genus Schistocerca; species Schistocerca nitens. The sequence continues at coordinate 167,794,760 of NC_064620.1, read as the reverse complement.
CATACATTTCATGAATTTCTTTGTCATCTGCAGAGCTAGTTGGCATATAAACTTGTACTACTGTAGTAGGTGTGTATCTATCTTGGCCACAATAATGTGTTCACTATGCTGTTTGTAGTAGCTAACCCGCACTCCTATTTTTTTTTTATTCATTATTAAACCTACTCCTGCATTACCCCTATTTGATTTTGTGTTTATAACCCTGTAATCACCTGACCAAAAGTCTTGTTCCTCCTGCGACCGAACTTCACTAATTCCCACTATATCTAACTTTAACCTATCCATTTCCCTTTTTAAATTTTCTAACCTACTTGCCCGATTAAGGGATCTGACATTCCACGCTCCAATCCGTAGAATGCCAGTTTTCTTTCTCCTGATAACGACGTCCTCCTGAGTAGTCCCCGCCCGGAGATCCGAATGGGGGACTATTTTACCTCCGGAATATTTTACCCAAGAGGACGCCATCATCATTTAATCATACAGTAAAGCTCCATGTCCTCGGGAAAAATTACGGCTGTAGTTTCCCCTTGCTTTCAGCCGTTCGCAGTACCAGCACAGCAAGGCCGTTTTGGTTAATGTTACAAGGCCAGATCAGTCAATCATCCAGACTATTGCCCCTGCAACTACTGAAAAGGCTGCTGCCCCCCTTCGGGAACCACATGTTTGTCTGGCCTCTCAACAGATACCCCTCCGTTGTGGTTGCACCTACGGTACGGCCATCTGTGTCGCTGAGGTACGCAAGCCTCCCCACCAACGGCAAGGTTCATGGTTCATGGGGGAAGAAGGGGACGTTACAAGGTGGATATTGGGAAGACAAAAGGTGAAAAGTAGTCTGGTGGGTAAACAGTGCTGCAGTGTCATGAGAAAAGTGGATGGGGAGACGTGGGAAGGGAAGAGGGAGAGAGGAGCCCTCATGTGGAGTGGGGTACGCGGGACCGATTTATAGTAGGTAGCACGGGTTTCCAATGTCTGTCAGAAGGAGTCGTTGATATATAGTGGGCGTAGGTGTGTTGATTGTGGGAAGTGTTGGTAAACGCGCAGCAGCATATCAGGATTGGTGACCAGACTGTGGCTCTCTGCCGAGTCTCAGCTCGCTGGCCATTGCAAATGGGAACACCGGGTGCCCACAGAAGACAGTCCCAGTCGTCGTGTTGTGGTTGGCCTTTTTTTTTCCCGTGGAAAACCTGCGTACGACATTTGAAGAATCACTGCTTCCCTCTACGTTCGTGACCATGGGTCGCATCTTCTAAGTCACTACAGTTCCTTTTCTGCATCCTTCCTTGGTGTATGGGGTCCTGCCAGCGTTCCTTTTTTTAGCAATGCCCGGCATAGAAATAAATGGCGAGCACCTTGTTTTGCATGTCATTAAGTGTCGGATGCACTTCGCAAATTTTATTTTCTCTTTTTGTGCCCCCCCCCCCCCCCCCCCCCCTTGACATTGAAATTTATTTTGGGTTCTCGGTTGTAATTTTATGTAACTTTCACCGTTGCCGTCATCTTAGGCTGCGTTGTTAGTGTGTATCAGCATCGCTGGCAATCGGAAAATTACAGTGTTATTCATAAGACAGTGGTAAAATGGCTCACATTTTGGTCAGTTCTAGCTCCGTTTTTACCTGAGTAAGCAGAAACATTGAGTTTTTGACACTGTATATGTGTGTTATGTCGAATGCTCAGGGTTTCAAAATCTTAATTCTATATAGCACTTGTGCACTGATTCCTTGAAGCTGTATTATAGTTTTGTTCTGAATGTTCAGGTGTTCAAATTGTTTTAAGACATTCATATCTTCCATTGTGTTTTCACCTTCAAATTGTTGTTGGTTAGACGAGCACAGTTTCTCTTGCTTGAAGTTTATTATGCCAATGACAAAAATGCTTGTGCGATCTGTAATTTATTTATCTTACCGGTATATAATTTTAATGTGTGCTCGGTATATGTTTTGGAGTCAAGGCTGAGCTCATGTCAGTACGTTATATTGGCTAATAAATGGATTTTCATTTCTTTGTAATTTTGGTTAAGACACTTAGAGAATGGAACTGCTTTCAGCTCTTTTGTGAATTATTTTTTTAAACTTTTATTTTGTTGCTGTTTATGCATTGAGTTGAATGTCTTTGGAATTTTAAAATTTTCCTTAAATGTAATTGAAATGGTATTTATTCTAAAATATTATTGTAAATAATTGTGAGTAGTGTTTGAGTGCCTCTGAAGCAAGCTAGTAAACGTTCGTGAGATTTAAAATCTGCTAAAAATTGAAAACTGGACATCTTTCATGTGAAACAAAAATGAAAATTATACCTCTCATCTATACCCCTTGTTTTGCATGTCATTAAGTGTCGGATGCGATTCGCAAAATATGCCTTCCACTGCCTGTAGAAAACGGTGTACACTACCATATGTAGGAGAGGTATCACAGATTGTAGCAAAAACACTGAAATCCTGCAACTATAGAATCTCCTACTATGTGAAGAACACCCAGTCCTGTGTATTTTCAGTAGCAAAGATAAGACCCAGTTTACAGCGAGGTATTCAAAATTACTTATCCTGATTGTGATACGTTTTATACTGGTCAGTGAGGCAGAGACATAGCAGCTAAGCTGGATGAACACGAACGCAGCTGGAGATTGCAGAATATTGTGACTCCACATCTGCTGAGCAGGTACTGAGTGAGGTCATCTACTGCCAGCCTCAGTCCCATATCCTTCACTTAGCAAACGAAGGCAAAAAACTCAATCTACTGGAAGCCCTGAAAATCAATAAACATCCAGCCCACATTTCTGATCTAATATTAAATGACCAACACAGCTCACTACTTCCCCTCTTCTAAACTTCACAATACCCTCTCAATTTTCTATTACTCCTCATACTGTCTGTTCCTTCATATTCCTGTGTTTTTCTGTATTTCTTTATTTCTTTTGTTTTATTGAGATTAACTATGTATTCGAAATATTCTTCAGTTGCAACTGTTAATTCTTTATTTTCATTGGTTTTTATAGCCCTTTTCGTGTTTAAACCCCTTGAAGTTGTCTACTCAAGTACTAATTTTATTTTATTTGGTTTCTTTATTTAATGTAAACTGTTATATAGGCACGGTTTTCGAGTATAGTGCTAATGTTTTTCCTGCTTTCTCCCTTTCTATTTATCCTTTATTTAACATTTTATTCTTTGCATTGCAGTACCACCACTCTGTCAAAATGATACTTACTGTGTGCTTGGTGATATTTCTCCTTTTTCCTGCATTTATCGATTCCTTTTCATCTTATTGAGAGTGCTTATCTAATCCATATACTCTGTTGTTACAATTGTTAATTATTTCTTTTAATTGGCTTCTGTATCACTTTCCAAGTTTAATACCTCTTGAAGTAGCTTTGTCAAGTACTAATTTCATTTTATTTTGTTCAGTTTGTTTATTATTGTTGACTGTTATGTATGAATGGTTTTCGAGTATAGTTTTGTTTCTCCCGTTTGCTCACTTTACGTCTATTTATTGTTCAACTGTTTATCTTTTAAATTCCGTTACCATTACATTGTCAAAGATGTCAGTTACTTTGTGTTTGTGCCTCAGTTTAGATGTGTGACATCTTTTCCAATGTTATTTACAAACATCAACAAACGTCTTTGGCGGTAATAGTCAGTTAAAGTCTGATGATGGCCTTGAAAGCCGAAAACCCATTAACACATTAAATTAATCCTGTAGAAAATAAGCAGAATAGTGTTTTTCATTTATTAAAAAATAAAGTTGCAAAATGTTTTTGTCAGGGTACCCCCATCACCTCACCACTTTCAAATCCAGGCGCCCCACCGTTTCAGATTTATTATTATTTGAGAAAAGACAACGCAGAGACAGAGCCAAACAACATCTTTTTTCAAAATGTTTAACCATATAAGTCGCAAAATCTACTTTCTTTTTATAAAGTTTATGATGGTCACAGCGTATAAAATTTTCTTGAGCACCTTATTCCATAGTTGGTAGATGGAGGATTTCAAGTCGCTAGCGATTCGTAATCGTCGACTGACAGCTACAGCGACCAAATAATAATTTGCAAGGCAGCCGTTCTAGAATGACACGTTTCCTTCTACCGTTCACACTGTGGTCTCGTAGGGTGGGCGATGAAGTTATTTCCAGTGAAGTACTTAGAGGACTTCTCAGAAAAAGAAGCTCACTGTCAACTGTGAGGGTATGTGTGGCTACAAAGCACAAATGTTTGGCTGCTACGCATTAGATAGATGAAGGCTGTTCCCTCTACACCGCTCTTCACCCTACGACAATTTTATGAGCTGGGTGCAGCTTACTGCCTCCACTCCGCACACCTCCTTCTGTTAGCGCGCAGAGAACCTTTGCACGTGCAAACCGTGATACCTGCTACCTGATGTGAAAATCTCATTGAATTACATCAAATTAACAGCAGACATACCACGTCACGCTTTATGAGATGCGCATAAATATTTTATACAGGTTTCTGACTGAGCTGTACCTGAAGCTGATGCATCATTGAGTGTTCGGCATACTCTTTTGATTATGATAAACATACTATTGTGTGCACTTGAAAATGTATATTTTGAAAACAGCCGCGTTTTATAAAAATATGAATAGAGTAGCTGTTTTAATAAAGAAACTATTTAAAACCTTGTATCGAGAACATTATTTATACGTTTTCACCGAGATGGCAAAAATTGACGAGGATGGTGTGTTCACATTTGTTACCCGCTTTAGAATGAACCACGCTAGAAATTCGTAGTGCTTAATCAAGTACGGTTTTAATATAAGCCTGGTGGAATGATGTCTTTGTTCCAGTTGTTCGAGAATACGGTGCCCATCCAGAAAAAAATAAAAATTGAGCACTTTAACACAACGGAGCTTTTTAAAGAATTGTATACATTATGCAACTGCGTCTCTCACAATTTATATTAATCATTTTGTAAGAAATTGACATTGCACCTACCACGAGTTGTCACTATCGTGAGCCATATTCGACTGGAGATACACTTTCGTACATTTTATCAAAACTTTTATCAGAAGGTGCCACATCCCTTTCCAAATGTTGTTCTGAAAGTTTCCAGTTCTGCAAAGCTAAAATTTTTCTATTTGTAAAGTAAAGAAAAGAATATTTTTTTCAATGTTAGTGAATATCTGTGTGGGTACGTTAATCTCCAGTCTCGTCAAACAACGAAGTATTTACATGGTAAAGGCTTGAGACTGTTATGCGGCCTGATTGTTAAATATTGACTGAGGCGGTGTAGCGACTTCTTCTGCAGACTGAGTTCAGAGGGACGGTTGGTGGTTTTGGAGGACAGCCAAAGCAATTTCTGAGGATAGCGCCACCATCTGATCAGCGACAGTAGCGCCGTGGGAGATGCAGTTGGCAGAAAACGAAACAGAACCCCTCAATAGGCAGCACGGATACGCTGCAGTCGAATTCGAGAGTACTTCTATGTGGTTTAGAGTTTTGGTAACGTTTCCTGAAGAATAACACAGCGACAAAGTCATTGAGGTTTAGTTCTTTCCTAGTCAGTAACGGTAGGTATCGATTTAGCCCCGTATCCCGAAATGACATTTGGGCTGTGTTAATTAAAATCTTATTTTTTTTTTGACTTTTGAAGAAATTTAAAAGCGTACCAAAACACAAGATAGCTCACAATCGGAGGGTAAAGAGCATCTGTGCTCGCCACGATGGAGAAGAAAAAAGGCTGTGAATAAAGTGATGGAATTTAACAACAAAACGGGTTCCAGTGCTTAAACGAAATGACTAAATAATGACAATAACTTGCCTACGTACAAATGACAAAATATGTCAAGAGTTGTTTACTTACGTGCCACTTATGCTCCATTATGTGATTAGCCGAAAGACTTCATCAATGATATCCATCGGTTCACATGCAACGTACATTATAATAACCGTAGTGAGAGTTACTTCACTTTAAAAAAAGGTTGCTGCAATCGAATAAAGAGATTCACGTTGTACCTAACGTCCGTATTAGTGCAACTGAGAGGGAGAGTTTCGCTAAGTTTTTGTATTGTAGGAAGACTGACGAAACCAAATGATGGCGAAAGTAGAAGCACCTATAATAAAAGGGATATGCTAGAAGCGTACTTCTATATCATTCAGGAGGTTCGAGTCTTCCTCGGGCATGGGTGTGTGTGTTGTCCTTAGTGTAAGTTAGTTTAAGTTAGATTAAGTAGTGTGTAAGCTTAAGGACCGATGACCTCCGCAGTTTCGTCCCATATGACCTTACCAGAAATTTACAATTTTTTTCCATTAGAGAACTGAGTGAGTCGTTTATTTGTTCCTGCTGTTAGACTTTTATGTACCTTGTGAAGTGGCACTTGCTATAGAATTTAAGTCAGCACACACAATCTATAAAGGATCCAGTGGCCAAAGGGTTACGATAGGGATGTGCAATGGTACGTACTTGAATTCTACCTTAAGATTATGGAAACTTTTCTTTTAGTAAGGGCGTGTCTATAAATGATTACTAGCTCTTCCCTTCCGTTTTACTGGTTGTTGTTGTTGTGGTCTTCAGTCCTGAGACTGGTTTGATGCAGCTCTCCATGCTACTCTATCCTGTGCAAGCTTCTTCATCTCCCAGTACCTACTGCAGCCTACATCCTTCTGAATCTGCTTAGTGTATTGATCTCTTGGTCTCCCTCTACGATTTTTACCCTCCACGCTGCCCTCCAATGCTTAATTTGTGATCCCTTGATGCCTCAAAACATGTCCTACCAACCGATCCCTTCTTCTAGTCAAGTTGTGCCACAAACTTCTCTTCTCCCCAATCCTATTCAATACCTCCTCATTAGTTACGTGATCTACCCACCTTATCTTCAGCATTCTTCTGTAGCACCACATTTCGAAAGCTTCTATTCTCTTCTTGTCCAAACTGGTTATCGTCCATGTTTCACTTCCATACATGGCTACACTCAATACAAATACTTTCAGAAACGACTTCCTGACACTTAAATCTATACTAGATGTTAACAAATTTCTCTTCTTCAGAAACGATTTCCTTGCCATTGCCAGTCTACATTTTATATCCTCTCTACTTCGACCATCATCAGTTATTTTACTTCCTAAATAGCAAAACTCCTTTACTACTTCAAGTGTCTCATTTCCTAATCTAATCCCCTCAGCATCACCCGATTGAATTTGACTACATTCCATTATACTCATTTTGCTTTTGTTGATGTTCATGTTATATCCTCCTTTCAAGACACTGTCCATTCCGTTCAACTGCTCTTCCAAGTTCTTTGCTGTCTCTGACAGAATTACAATGTCATCGGCGAACCTCAAAGTTTTTACTTCTTCTCCATGAATTTTAATACCTACTCCGAATTTTTCTTTTGTTTCCTTTACTGCTTGCTCAATATACAGATTGAATAACATCGGGGAGAGGCTACAACCCTGTCTCACTCCTTTCCCAACCACTGCTTCCCATTCATGCCCCTCGACTCTTATAACTGCCATCTGGTTTCTGTACAAATTGTAAAAAGCCTTTCGCTCCTTGTATTTTACCCCTGCCACCTTCAGAATTTGAAAGAGAGTATTCCAGTTAACGTTGTCAAAAGCTTTCTCTAAGTCTACAAATGCTAGAAACGTAGGTTTGCCTTTTCTTAATCTTTCTTCTAAGATAAGTCGTAAGGTTAGTATTGCCTCACGTGTTCCAACATTTCTACGGAATCCAAACTGATCTTCCCCGAGGTCCGCTTCTACCAGTTTTTCCATTCGTCTGTAAAGAATTCGCGTTAGTATTTTGCAGCCGTGACTTATTAAACTGATAATTAACCAGTCCCTTTTTGCAGACGACGAGGATGATTGGAAGTAGATGGTTATAAAGTTGCACAGAGGATATCAGAAATGAAATTCAACCATTAATTTAGAGTAAACGCAATATTTGGTTACTGCAGAAGTGAGTCAAGAATAGACGTTAGATTTTGGGGTAGTAATGTCTGTGGACTCTTATAAATATTTGGGAGCTATTATTAACAAAATTAAAATTAAGAACCATACTGCCCAAGGTAGGTAAGCAAACAACTTATTATATGCCCTCTTATGGAACACAAATATTAGATCAGAAACAGAAATAGGACATCCAAAACTATTGTCGTAAATATAGTAACCTATGTAGCAGAATCATGTGAAAAATCAGAAAGAATTAGGAGGAACTTGTCAATAGAGTTAGGATTTTTGATGTATTGCTGTAGGTTGATACCACAGGATTAAATTACAAAAAAAACGAGGTACATGTGAGAGAAAACGCTGGGCTCCACTGTAACGGATAAAACTGAAACAAAATAATTGACATGTTATCGACATGTGCGTCGTTTGTTTGGGGACAGATAATGCAATGAGTTCCAGTTAACAGACGTACAGGGCGCCTGAAAACATCAAGGGGAGAGGGAGCCTGAGTTGCTACGCCGAAAAGAATTTATAGGCCCACGTTTGAGAAGGCAGTAGACTTTGGAAGTTAGGATGCGAGAAACAAGTATAATGTTGTACTAAATCTCAAAAAAGAAAAGATGTAACTCTTTGTTAGGACCTTGAACTTCGAACTATCGAGAGGTGTCCTCGCCGCGCGGGATTAGCCGAGCGGTCCGGGACGCTATAGACTGTGCGGCTGGTCCCGGCGGAGGTTCGAGTCCTCCCTCGGGCATGGGTGTGTGTATTTGTCCTTAGGGTAATTTAGGTTAAGTAGTGTGTAAGCTTGGGGACTGACGACCTTAGCAGTTAAGTCCCATAAGATTTCACACACATTTGACCATTTTTTAGAGGTGTCCTCACCTGGAGTTATAGCCGAGGCTGCGATTTCGCGTGACAGCAGGAGCTATCGCGGTTATCCCAAGCACCCTGACTGCAAATTTGTAAAAAAAAAATGTTCAAATGTTTGTGAAATCTTATGGGACTTAACTGCTAAGGTAATCAGTCCCTAAGCTTACATAATACTTGACCTAAATTATCCTAAGGACAAACACACACACCCATGCCCGAGGGAGGACTCGAACCTCCGCCGGGACCAGCCGCAAAGTCCGTGACTGCAGCGCCCCAGACCGCTCGGCTGATTCCGCGCGGCTGCAAATTTGTACGTCAATCTGATGATTCCACCTGCTGTGTTGCCATTCATTAACAGCATTCCAAGGAGTGTTTCCCAACAGGATAACGCTTTCCCACATACCGTTGTTGTAGCGCAACATGGTTCAAATGGTTCAAATGGCTCTGAGCACTATGGGACTCAACTGCTGAGGTCATTAGTCCCCTAGAACTTAGAACTAGTTAAACCTAACTAACCTAAGGACATCACAAACATCCATGCCCGAGGCAGGATGCGAACCTGCGACCGTAGCGGTCTTGCGGTTCCAGACTGCAGCGCCTTTAACCGCACGGCCACTTCGGCCGGCTAGCGCAACATGCTCTACAAAGTGTTGACATGTTGTCTCGGTCTGCTCGATCACTGTATCGGTCTCCAGTCGAGCAATGTGGGACATCAACGGACGACGTCTCCAGCGTCATCCACAAACAGCGTTAAACGTCCCCCTACTGACCGACCAGGTGCAATAGGCATGGAATTTCATCCCAGAAACTGACATCCGTCACCTGTACAGCACAATACATGCATGTTTGCATGCTTGCATTCAACATTTTGGCGGTTACACCAGTTATTAATGTACTAGCGTTTCACATCTGCATTGGCTTATGTCGCGCTTACATTAATATGTGATCTTGCAGTGTTAATCAGCTAAATATGCCACCTAGACAAATGTATTCCCGAAACTTCATTACTCTACATTATTTTTTGACGTTGCGATTCTTTTGCGACAGTGAATTTCGTAAATGTACCATATTCAACTGTTGAGTACTGTACAGATTGAGTTGCGGTCTATTTAGTTCCTCGCGGCAACTGCGCCTCCCCGTTCTTGCTTGCCGCATAAACAGCAAGTTGGCGGCTTCGTCAGCGCCCCTTCCCGGCGTGCGCTGGCCCCAATTTGGCGACCTCATCAGGCTCCGAAATCTGGCGGTCGCTCGCTTGACTTGTTCGCGACGTCCTCCCCTGCTGATGAGGACAAATTACGTGCCCTGTTACACTGAATCGCACAGCACGCCCGCTGGCTGAGGCATTTCTGCAAATTCCTGTCTCCATCCTTAGGCAACAGTTTCTGGATATCCTTCTCTATGTAGAGACTGACAGTAATTTCTTTTTGCTTATCTTATTGTGAATAGTTTGTCTCGGCAATTATTAATCCATTCCAACTGAGCTGTAGCGGGTCATTTACGAGGGGACATCAAAAATAAGTTACAATACTGTAGCAGGCACTACAAGTCAAAGTGAAAGATAAATATGTCAATATTTTTCAACACAGCTACCATGATTCTATAAAGGCGCTGCAGTAATGTACTGTGCGGCTGGTCCCGGCGGAGGTTCGAGTCCTCCCTCGGGCATGGGTGTGTGTGTTTGTCCTTAGGATAATTTAGGTTGATTAGTGTGTAAGCTTAGGGACTGATGACCTTGGCAGTTAAGTCCCATAAGATTTTCCACACATTTGAACATTTTTTGATTGGATAAAAAACAGTCGGAATATCCAGTCAGCTGTACTATACCTCGGCAGCAGAAATCCGCTGCTAGGTCACATAGACCATTCGACCCGAAAGTTCTTGTGTTATTAAGAACTACGATGCATTGTTGCTTCGTACATGCATGTAAATCAGAAGGAACATTCAGCCGTACCCTCTAATAACAATGACACTGCTGTTTCGTTTTTATTCACCAATATCAGGCCCACAACTCTCAATCAGTATGTTCTTTCTGGACGGAAATATAAATATCGTACGAGAGTAGATTGTGACAAATGGAAGACGTCTTATGGAAGTTTCGGTCTGGCCGTGATTCGTGCACGGATAGCCGATGCTGTGCCGGCACGGTAGCTCAGCGTGTTCGGTAGGAGGGTTAGCAGACCTCTGTCATAAAAAAAAAAAAGTGATTGAATGGATCAACAAAGAACTTCGATGGGGGTCATGGGACGTCCGCCCCGAACAAAGGCAACTAACATTAACGAACAAAATGAGATTAAAAAAAAGAGCTGTAAGGCGATAGCTCTGCTAAAGAGGAAATCCGGTTTTGAGTCCGGATCCGGCACAATTTTTCATTGTTTTAATTCCAAATTAGAGCCGATGGTGGTTCATGTTCGCAACTTCGATTACATTTACTGCATTCGAGAACCGCTGTTTGGATGTCTTCATCGTTGGGAAATCTCCTACCCGCCAGATGTTGTTTCAGCTTGCCAAATAAATGTAAAGCTCGTGGAGCGATCATCATCTCCTTCGCCTGTGCGGCCTTGTTCTAATTTTTGGCACCCGTTCACTACGATTGGACGACACACTGCATTTGATCCACACACCGCCATAATTTCAGAATAAATCTGTTTGCAATTTCGACGTTTGTCCATAAGAATCGTACTTCAACTTTGGAGTACTTTGGAGTATCTTTCCATTTGCCTCACCATTTTCCTTCCGCACTGTGATGCACCATTCTACAGAACCAGAAACATGTACTCTCTCCTAACCATGCACCACTTCTGTCTTAGTGCAGGTCGACGCGAGTAACATATTTTATGAAGTCCGTACTTGTACCACTAGGTTCAGCTGTAACTGACAACGGTCGGTGCGTTTACTGTATTGGTGCTGTTTCACTGAAACACAGATATATCTCAAATTCTACAGATTTGTATCTTAAGAAAATGACAGATGATAAAAACTTACTGTCGCACGATCTAATTATTAAAAAAGGCTTGAAGCAGGTCATAAGAATTATAGCGATCGGTCGAAATGTAAATATGTTTGGCCTGGTAAACTTACACGGACCAGCAACAGAAAGGAACGTTTATGCTCGTTGGAGACATCGAAATGCAACAAATAGGACAACATCTTAACCATTGTAACGGTGTCGGCTGTGTCATGCAGCGTCGACGCTTTTGGAAGGTTGGGTATCATGTGTAGGCTTGTCAGGGTGGCAGTTACGATTTCCTCACTTCGGATGTGTGAATTCACTAGGGGGGGGGGGGGGGGGACAGCAGCAGATTCAACAATACTGCCGGCTAGGGTGGCCGAGCGATTCTAGGTACTACAGTCTGGAACCGCGCGACCGCTACGGTCGCAGGTTCGAATCCTGCCTCGGGCATGGACGTGTGTAATGTCCTTAGGTTAGTTACGTTTAAGTAGTTCTAAGTTCTAGGGGACTGATGACCTCAGAAGTTAAGTCCCATAGTGCTCAGAGCCATTTGAACCATTTTTTTCAATATTCACATCGCAATGCTCTAGGCCTGTGTCCTAAGTCAGGGTAAGCGTCGAACCCATGGTTCTTGGAAGCAGTGCGTTGTGAGCTCCCCGGCCGCGGCCGTAAATACCACATCGTCGTTTGGGAGTGGAGCGTTCTCACTGGGCAGGCAGTTCGGGTGGCAGCTGCTGCTATCGGTGTTTGGTATCGTAGCTTACTTCACGGCCACACAGAGAGCAGGTTGTGCTGACAGGCTCCCCAGCAGATGAACTCCCGCTCTCAACGTCTGGCTGATAGCCGCTATGCGGGTTTTTGGCTAGTAGGCTCCCAGTTCGATCCTCGAGCCCCTTCGACGTTCGACGCAGGACCGTACGGTAAACAGCCTAGTAGAGCGATGTTGAGTGACGTTGATGGCTGCACCAGCGGACCACACTCTCATAATGTTAAAGCTCCTTACAAGTCTTAAAATGCCATGCATTCCGCCTTCCGTGTCCATTTTCCCTTTCCTATACATGTCTCTGCGAGTTGATGGAATTCCTCACCCCCTAAATTCCTGGAATATATTAATAAATTATACACCTCCTATAAACTATGTTCTAAACCCCGAAGTACCACCAATCTTCATTAATCCGGTGCTTTGGCCGCGACTGTATCAATAACTTCGCTCCTCTCTCACATCTTCCGCACCTTACGCCAAGGAAACTTCAAAAGTGTTCCTCTTGATGACCCACGCATCTATCCTGATAACTACCTATCCTATCAGATACAGCCCTAGGCCTCATATCCTTTTTCCTAAATCATGGCTTTAATATTTCGCCCAGCCCCCTGACCCATCGTCTCCTTCCTGTCCCTTCTTTCATTCTATTCCACCCACCCCCTACACAAGCTCCCAGAAATCATCTCTGTACATCCATGTTTCATCTGATCTTGGGAAGACAGCTGTTACCGTTGCTTTATGTACTGCGGATGACACCTTCAGCTGTATTTATAGGTCTTATTAGTGGAGAAACCCGTAGTTATCCAGGTATTTATTTACAGCTGTCCATCCACGCCCTTACCAAGCATCGTCTGGCCTTGTCCTTAAAGTTTATGATGTCGTATCTCCTGAACTATGGGTGGTACAGTAATATAATTTAATAGGAACATTCAACGGCATATGTGGATACTGTCTGCAAAATATTTTGCGAATGGAGTTTTTAGCAACAAAGCAATCAATTTAAACGTCATGAACAATGCGGCAGTTTTTCACACATCTCACTGTTTATGACGTCGTATCTGCTGAACTATGTGCCGTACAACGATATAATATTGTAGATACATACAGCAGCATATGTGGACACCTTCTGCAAAATTTATAGCCCAAAAAGGTTCGTATGAAAGAAGTAATAACTTTATGCGCCTTGCATGATGCTGCATTTCTTCACGGATCTCATGTTCACGACATCATGTCTCTTGAACTACGAGTATTACGATGATATAATTTTGCACTTACACTCAATGGTATATGTTCATACTGTCTGTAAAATGTGTCGTGCATTCATCTAGTAGTGAAGAATTAATAAATTATAGCGCTATGCCTCATGCGGTACTTCTACTGCATGAACAGCGGAAAAGCATTAAGCTATGGACGTTTTTTGTTTCATTATTTTGTAGGGGTTGTGAGCGAGAAAATTTTTTGTTAAAGTTTGAAATTGTGCAAGTCGCTAAGTGGTCTCGTTCTCAAATACTGGATGAATAAAGTCTGGGAAACGATGTGTCAAGGGCTACACTTCTTTTTCACCCTGCCCCCTCCTTCCCGTTTCATCAGTGGTTTGTAAGGAGATGTTCAAAACACCCCCCCCCCCTCCCCAATCCCATCCCCCACACACATACGTATTACTACTCTGCAAGGTGCCAGGGTAGAGAAGAGTTTGTACCTCTTTAATTCAGACGAATCTTGCATGAGAACGAGACATGCACTCGACTCCCTCCTTATCTACCAGTTAATTGATTACGTGCACAACAGTAACGAAAGGAAATGATGGTAGACCCTGCTAATTGGTAAAATAAGGAGTGCACACTCAAAATAATTTAATAAAAATTGTAATTAACTAAAAAAGAGAACTTTATCATAATAAACAATAGGAAATTGGAATCTGCCTATATCTACGAAATGATACGTGGATTAAATATTACAATGAGATTTATATATCAGAACATAAATGCACATGGCTGTTGACACACACAGTAGGATAAAGGATAGGGTATACTGTAATATTATGAGAATAATTGTTGGCTCGAGAACAAGGTGCTCCTTCTCTCTGTGATGCAAACGATTGACGATAATGACTGGAGGTCCTAATGAATCAAAAATTAATCTCCCAACTACACTCCTGGAAATGGAAAAAAGAACACATTGACACCGGTGTGTCAGACCCACCATACTTGCTCCGGACACTGCGAGAGGGCTGTACAAGCAATGATCACACGCACGGCACAGCGGACACACCAGGACCCGCGGTGTTGGCCGTCGAATGGCGCTAGCTGCGCAGCACTTGTCCACCGCCGCCGTCAGTGTCAGCCAGTTTGCCGTGGCATACGGAGCTCCATCGCAGTCTTTAACACTGGTAGCATGCCGCGACAGCGTGGACGTGAACCGTATGTGCAGTTGACGGACTTTGAGCGAGGGCGTATAGTGGGCATGCTGGAGGCCGGGTGGACGTACCGCCGAATTGCTCAACACGTGGGGCGTGAGGTCTCCACAGTACATCGATGTTGTCGCCAGTGGTCGGCGGAAGGTGCACGTGCCCGTCGACCTGGGACCGGACCGCAGCGACGCACGGATGCACGCCAAGACCGTAGGATCCTACGCAGTGCCGTAGGGGACCGCACCGCCACTTCCCAGCAAATTAGGGACACTGTTGCTCCTGGGGTATCGGCGAGGACCATTCGCAACCGTCTCCATGAAGCTGGGCTACGGTCCCGCACACCGTAAGGCCGTCTTCCGCTCACGCCCCAACATCGTGCAGCCCGCCTCCAGTGGTGTCGCGACAGGCGTGAATGGAGGGACGAATGGAGACGTGTCGTCTTCAGCGATGAGAGTCGCTTCTGCCTTGGTGCCAATGATGGTCGTATGCGTGTTTGGCGCCGTGCAGGTGAGCGCCACAATCAGGACTGCATACGACCGAGGCACACAGGGCCAACACCCGGCATCATGGTGTGGGGAGCGATCTCCTACACTGGCCGTACACCACTGGTGATCGTCGAGGGGACACTGAATAGTGCACGGTACATCCAAACCGTCATCGAACCCATCGTTCTACCATTCCTAGACCGGCAAGGGAACTTGCTGTTCCAACAGGACAATGCACGTCCGCATGTATCCCGTGCCACCCAACGTGCTCTAGAAGGTGTAAGTCAACTACCCTGGCCAGCAAGATCTCCGGATCTGTCCCCCATTGAGCATGTTTGGGACTGGATGAAGCGTCGTCTCACGCGGTCTGCACGTCCAGCACGAACGCTGGTCCAACTGAGGCGCCAGGTGGAAATGGCATGGCAAGCCGTTCCACAGGACTACATCCAGCATCTCTACGATCGTCTCCATGGGAGAATAGCAGCCTGCATTGCTGCGAAAGGTGGATATACACTGTACTAGTGCCGACATTGTGCATGCTCTGTTGCCTGTGTCTATGTGCCTGTGGTTCTGTCAGTGTGATCATGTGATGTATCTGACCCCAGGAATGTGTCAATAAAGTTTCCCCTTCCTGGGACAATGAATTCACGGTGTTCTTATTTCAATTTCCAGGAGTGTATATAGCAGTATCGCAATTAGTAGTGAGAGCTCAAATGGGATCACATGGAGAAACAAGCAAGATGGACTTGTAGCAAAGCGAGCGCGCGTGCTGCTGAGGGATTCAGTATAAAATTGATAAGGTCCTACAATGCCGGAACCGCAAAATACTGTACCAGTACTGAAATCTGCAGCACGTCGTCGGTAGGCAGCGTCCTGATGATGTAGGCGCCGATTTCTGCCGTGCAGCAACTCTGTGTCAAGCCCTGGCCACGAAGGCCGTCCGAGAATTCTAAGTTCTTCCGAAAACGGGAGACCAAGTCGCAACACCATCCGACTCCGGCGAAGATCAGATCCCGAATCTCTGCCCGCGCAACGCATGAGCGAAGCCAACATTGCTCTACTCCCTACTCTCCTCGAAAAACCGGGAATTAGTATTCAGTTCTGATTCCAAAATTCCCCCACACTGTCTCAGAACATCATTTGCGCCAATAGCGACCGTTCCCTCCAATTTCGAGCAGGGCTTTATGACATCAACTAGCCTCAGTTGAAGTTGACCAATCATGCCTCTGCTATTCAGCTGAGGGCACTGAACTTCCCGTTTGACCGGCTACGAAAACAACCTGCCTAGACCACCGGCCATCCGGTGCCAGACAGTCGCACTCAGCAGGGCACAGTCCACAAGTTTTCTCCGAATCAAGAGGACAATGCAGTCAGTCGGTGCCAGGAATCTTCGTTCTGGACGCGCCGGAGCGGCAAACACATAAACTGCGGCGACACTCAGACGTCTCGCAGGTTGTTTCGCCCTGCAGACAATAAGCGAAACTTGACCGACGTCAGTCGTTCCGCCAGGTGCTTAAGCCTATTGTAGGAACCCCTCAGAATTCAGGGAAGTGCAGCCCCCAATCGGAAACGCAGTGTGCCGCGTCCTTCGATGCTCGCCTCGCACAGGCCACCCAAGGAAGTAAAACAACATGTTTAGGAATCAAGTGAAAAGTATTTTTTGATCTCTCAGTACAAATACTCTCATTACAGTAACCCTATTCGGTCTGTTACTACCTTGCAATGACATAGAACATTAATGAAATTGATGGAAATGAGAGGCGACATGCGAAAGAGGGCATGGAACCGCTCAACTCCTCCTCTTTTACGTTTGGGCATTGTCTAAACTATAAATCAAATCAACTTTTTAATAACAAATACACTAAATACACTAAATACACTTTACACGCTCTTCACACTTTATTTTTGAGCTATGGTCAGTCACTGTATCACTACCCACACTTCACTGTTTTTATTACTTTTATGGTTCCTCCCTTCATCACTGACTAGAAACTGAGGTTAGAACTCACGACGGGTGTTGCTTTATATACGCCTATAATGGGTAGCCCCAACAGTGGCGAATTCCAGAATATACCAAAAACGGCTTCGAGTGGTCCACAACGTTCCAGAACATTTCTCAACATTCGAGAGGGTCCTGGCTCCTGGAATGTTCCACAATGATCTTGGATGTTCCGGGATGTTCCCGAACATTCTAGGTCTTCTCGAATGTTGCAGACTATTTCCAAACGTTCCAGAACATCCCGGATGATTGTGGAACATTCCGGAATAATCTGGAATGTTGTGGGATGCTCTAGAAAACTCTTGAATGTTCTGGAATGTTCTATAAATTTCTAGAGGGCGATACTCCCCATCCCTTTTATCTCCAAAATCACGCTCTACAGGTGAAAACGAGTACCTTCTTTATAGACGGGGGATAGAGGGCAACCAGGGGATATAACTCTTTGATCGTACCGGATCTCGTTTCTGAGATTTACCGGCACGCACATTATAAACTTACTTTTATAATATGTATTGAGTTTACTTGCATCGTGTAAAAAGAACATCCAATGTGAATGCAGAAAAAAGAACGCATTGTGAATACACCGGGTGACCAAAAAGTGAGTATAAATTTGAAAACTAAATAAACCACGGAATAATGTAGATAGAGAGGTAAAAATTGACACACATGCTGGGAATGACATGGCATTTTGTTCAAAAATAAATAAAATAAAAAATAAAATAAAGTTCACAAAATGTCCGAAGACACGTGACTGCGCATGACAATCTTGCATAAAAGGAGCTGTAATGAGAGAGAGAGAATCAGAGGCGCCAGCAGTCGCAGCATGTTGACGTTACCTGAAAAGGCGCTTTTAGTGAAGCTGTATTATCAGAATGGGGAATGTGCTAGTTCAGCGTTACGATCCTATCGCCATAGGAAGAGGATTCGAACGGGTAAAGGTCCGTTGACAAATGCAGCTGTGGCGAGAATGATTACGAAGTTCGGAGCCACGGGTTGTTTAGACGATAGACGCCGTAGTGGCCGATCGAGCACAAGGCGTAATGCTGCTGAGGCAGTTCAGGAGGAAATGGAGACTGTAGCGGGTTCGTCTATGCAAGGAGAAGTCAGCGTTCGTGCAGGCGCACGTCGCACCGACATTCCATACACTACTGTTTGGTTGGCACTGAGGCGTACCCTCCCAAGCTCTCCGTAGAAAATCCATCGGCATCATGAACTGTTACCTGGCGATTTAGTGAAGCGGAGGGCATTTGCGGTGTGGCCGTTTCAAAAGATGGCGGATGACGACGATTGGTTGAGTAACGTGTTGTGGACCGCCGAAGCTCATTTCACGCTTCGACGGTCTGTCAAAGCCTACAACTGCAGAATTTGGGCTAGCGAAAATCCTAGAATTGTCGTGGAAACTCCATTGCACGACGAGAAAGTCACGGTATAGGTTCGATTTACCTCATCTACCGTTATCGGGCCTTTTTTCTTCGAGGAAATGCGTGATTCTGGTTTTGTAACTGCTATTGTGACGGGTGAGAGATACGCCGATATGGTACAGAATCGCATCCCCAGCCAGGCTGATAAACACCTGCTAGAACGTACGATGTTTATGCAGGATGGCGCTGCACCCCATATTGCTAGACTCGTGAAAGACCTCTTGCGCACGTAGTTTGGTGATGATCGTCTGCTCAGCCGCCACTTTCGTCATGCTTGGCCTCCCAGGTCCCCAGAACTCAGTCTGTGCGATTATTGGCTTTGGGGTTACCTGAAGTCGCACGTGTATCGTGATCGACCGACATCTCTAGGGATGCTGAAAGACAACATCCGGCGCCAATGCCTCACCATAACTCCGGACATGCTTTACAGTGCTGTTCACAACATTATTCCTCGACTACAGCTATTGTTCAGGAATGATGATGGATATATTGAGCACTTCCTGTACAGAACATCATCTTTGCTTTGTCCTACTTTGTTATGCTAATTATTGCTATTCTGATGAGATGAAGCGCCATCTGTCGGACATTTTTTGAACTTTTGTATATTTTTGGTTCTAATAAAACCCCATGTCATTCCAAGCATGTGTGTCAATTTGTACCTCTCTATCTACATTGTTGTTGTTGTTGTGGTCTTAAGTCCTGAGACTGGTTTGATGCAGCTCTCCATGCTACTCTATCCCGTGCAAGCTTCTTCATCTCCCAGTAGCTACCGCAACCTACATCCTTCTGAATCTGCTTAGTGTATTCATCTCTTGGTCTCCCTCTACGATTTTTACCCTCCACGCTGCCCTCCAATACTAAATTGGTGATTCTTTGATGCCTCAGAACATGTCCTACCAACCGATCCCTTCTTCTAGTCAAGTTGTGCCACAAACTTCTCTTCTCCCCAATCCTATTCAACACTTCCTTATTAGTTATGTGATCTACCCATCTAATCTTCAGCATTCTTCTGTAGCACCACATTTCAAAAGCTTCTATTCTCTTCTTGTCCAAACTAGTTATCGTCCATGTTTCACTTCCATACACGGCTACACTCCATACAAATACTTTCAGAAACGACTTCCTGACACTTACATCTACACTCGATGTTAACAAATTTCTCTTCTTCAGAAACGCTTTCCTTGCCATGACCAGTCTACATTTTATATCCTCTCTACTTCGACCATTATCAGTTATTTTGCTCCCCAAATAGCAAAACTCCTTTACTACGTTAAGTGTCTCATTTCCTAATCTAATTCCCTCAGCATCAACCGACTTAATTCGATTACATTCCATTATCCTCGTTTTGCTTTTGTTGATGTTCATCTTATATCCTACTTTCAAGACACTATCCATTCCGTTGAACTGCTCTTCTAAGTTCTTTGCTGTCTCTGACAGAATTACAATGTCATCGTCGAACCTCAAAGTTATTATTTCTTTTCCGTGGATTTTAATACCTACTCCGAATTTTTCTTTTGTTTCCTTCACTGCTTGCTCAATATACAGATTGAATAACATCGGGGAGAGGCCACAACCCTGTCTCACTCCGTTCCCAACCACTGCTTCCCTTTCATGTCCCTCGACTCTTATAACTGCCATCTGCTTTCTGTAGAAATTGTAAACAGCCTTTCGCTCCCTGTATTTTACCCCTGCCACCTTCAGAATTTGAAAGAGAGTATTCCAGTCAACATTGTCAAAAGCTTTCTCTAAGTCTACAAACGCTATATCGTAGGTTTGCCTTTTCTTAATCTAGCTTCCAAGATAAGTCGTAGGGTCAGTATTGCCTCACGTGTTCCAAAATTTCTACGGAATCCAAACTGATCTTCCCCGAGGACGGCTTCTACTAGTTTTTCCATTCGTCTGTAAAGAATTCGCGTTAGTATTTTGCAGCTGTGACTTATTAAACTGATAGTTCGGTAATTTGTACATCTGTCAACACTTGCTTTCTTTGGGATCGGAATTATTATATTCTTCTTGAAGTCTGAGGGTATTTCGCCTGTTTCATACATCTTGCTCACCAGATGGTAGAGTTTTGTCAGGACTGGCTCTCCCAAGGCCGTCAGTAGTTCGAATGGAAAGTTGTCTACTCCGGGGGCCTTGTTTCGACTCAGGTCTTTCAGTGCTCTGTCAAACTCTTCACGCAGTATAGTATCTCCCATTTCATCTTTATCTACATCCTCTTCCATTTCCATAATATTGTCCTCAAGTACGTCGCCCTTGTATAGACCCTGTATATACTCCTTCCACCTTTCTGCTTTCCCTTCTTTGCTTAGAACTGGGTTTCCATCTGAGCTCTTGATATTCATACAAGTTGTTCTCTTTTCTCCAAAGGTCTCCTTAATTTTCCTGGAGGCAGTATCTATCTTACCCCTTGTGAGATAAGCCTGTACATCCTTACATTTGTCCTCTAGCCATCCCTGCTTAGCAATTTTGCACTTCTTGTCGATCTCATTTTTTAGACGTTTGTATTCCTTTTTGCCTGCTTCATTTACTGAATTTTTATCTTTTCTCCTTTCATCAATTACATTCAATATATCTTCTGTTACCCAAGGATTTCTACTAGCCTTCGTCATTTTACCTACTTGATCCTGTGCTGCCTTCACTACTTCATCCCTCAGAGCTACCGATTCTTCTTCTACTGTATTTCTTTCCCCCATTCCTGTCAATTGTTCCCTTATGCTCTCCCTGAAACTCTGTACAACCTCTGGTTTAGTCAGTTTATCCAGGTCCCATCTCCTTAAATTCCCACCTTTTTGCAGTTTCTTCAGTTTTAATCTACAGATCAAAATTAATAGATTGTGGTCAGAGTCGACATCTGCTCCTGGAAATGTCTTACAATTTAAAATCTGGTTCCTAAATCTCTGTCTTACCATTATATAATCTATCTGATACCTTTTAGTATCTCCAGGATTCTTCCATGTATACAACCTTCTTTTATGATTCTTGAACCAAGTGTTAGCTATGATTAACTTATGCTCTGTGCAAAATTCTACCAGGCGGCTTCCTCTTTCATTTCTTATCCCCAATCCATATTCACCTACTACATTTCCTTCTCTCCTTTTTCCTACTACCGAATTCCAGTCACCCATGACTATTAAATTTTCGTCACCGTTCACTATCTTAATAATTTCTTTTATTTCATCATACATTTCTTCAATTTCTTCGTCATCTGCAGAGCTAGTTGGCATATAAACTTGTACTACTGTTGTAGGCGTGGGCTTCGTATCTATCTTTGCCACAATTATGCGTTCACTATGCTGTTTGTAGTAGCTTACCCGCATTCCTATTTTCCTATTCATTATTAGACCTACTCCTGCATTACCCGTATTTGATTTTGTGTTTATAACCCTGCAGTCACCTGACCAGAAGTCTTGTTCCTCCTGCCACCGAACTTCACTAATTCCCACTATATCTAAGTTTAACCTATCCATTTCCCTTTTTAAATTATCTAACCAATCTGCCCGATTAAGGGATCTGACATTCCACGCTCCGATCCGCAGAACGCCAGTTTTCTTTCTCCTGATAACGACATCCTCTTGAGTAGTCCCCGCCCGGAGATCCGAATGGGGGACTATTTTACCTCCGGAATATTTTACCCAAGAGGACGCCATCATCATTTAACCATACAGTAAAGCTGCATGCCCTCGGGAAAAATTACGGCTGTAGTTTCCCCTTGCTTTCAGCCGTTTGCAGTACCAGCACAGCAAGGCCGTTTTGGTTAGTGTTACAAGGCCAGATCAGTTAATCATCCAGACTGTTGCCCTTGCAACTACTGAAAAGGCTGCTGTCCCTCTTCAGGACCACACGTTTGTCTGGCCTCTCAACAGATACCCCTCCGTTTGGTTGTACCTACGGTACGGCTATCTGTATCGCTGAGGCACGCAAGCTTCCCCACAAACGGCAGGGTCCATGGTTCATGGGGGGGAGGCTATCTACATTATTCCGTGATTTATTCAGTTTTCAAATTTATACTGACTTTTTCATCACCGGGTATTATGCTCACAAACGTTAACAAAAAAATTGTGTGGAAGAACAACTGCAAACGGTGGTATGAATATATTTGAGCCGCGTACTACTGAAATACCTTGACACTAAGTGTTTCTTACCTTGGAGTACTAAGGTGTAGCACACTCTTAGTCTGCACTCTCACGCTCATGGAGCCGTCAGGAGCACGCGGTATTCCACGCACTGGGAGAATTTGCTGGCGTAATCTGTCACTCTGGATTACAGTAGCTACCACGCTGCCCGCTGTTACGGTAGCTACAGGCTGAGATTTAAGATGGCGTCCTCCTAGTCAGACCTTGCGTCGCCCAGCGCCGTTCTGTTCCCCTGCAGGTCAGTCGTTGTTAATGGCAACTCTTTTATTTCAGCGCGGCCGCCATTACGAGTCGTCGGCGAGAGACGGCGCCTCGTGGGTGGCCCATAATTCACGCTCGCCTCTGCGGCACGCATTATTCTCCGCGCACCGAGCACACACGGGATCGTATTACACGTGTGTAAATTCGGCGCGGCCACCAGCCCGCCCTCCCAGTTCTGTAGGTCGTTCTTCATGTGGACAGCACCCACCTAAACATTGTTTACCTCTGACCAATCTAAGCAACTGTGACGGCGCTTTATTCACTGGTCTATAACGCCTACCTCTACTACCTATTTGGAACTCACGACTTTGGCCTCTTGGACTGATTGTTCCTGCCATCGTACGAAATTTAATCATTATTTTTCCTGACACCGCTATGTCTGAATACCGTTAGAAACATGTGTGCGGAAACGTCAGCTGTGTTAGTTACAGTGTAAACTACAGAACGAAAACTGCCTTTTAAGATTTAGAAACGAGCACTACTAGATTTTATTGGAATGTGAATTACTATTTTAACATCTGAGGTCATCAGTCCCCTAGAACTTAGAACTACGTAAACCTAAGGACTGAAGCGCCTAGAACCGCTCGGCCACCGCGGCCGGCTCGAGAGTTTAAAGAATCAGTGTTTCGAAAAGATGCAAATTCCTCGCGAACGTTTTCGTTGGATAATATTTTATGATGTTGGTAAGGGTCTAATTTAACAATAATGGCACCTAAATCTACGTCTACATCGCGGTAATTTCACGAGATTCATGTGAATATGTCGAAGAAAGACAAAAGTAATGAGAAGTAGCAGAAATAAGAACAGCGAGAAACTTAACATCAGGATTGATGCTCACGAAGTAGATGGAGTTAAGGAATTCTGCTACCTAGGAGCAAAACAACTAACGACTGACGGTGCAGGGAGGACTCCAAAGCAGACTAGCATTGGCAAAGAGGGCATTCCTGGTCAAGAGAAGCCTTCTAGTATCAAACATAGGCCTTAATTTGAGGAAGAAATTTCTGAGAATGTACGTTTGGATCATAGCAATGTATGGTAACGAAATATGGACTGTGGGAAAACCGGAATAGAAGAGAATCGAAGCAATTTATATGTGATTTTTCAGAAGACTGTTAAAAACTAGGGGGACTGATAAGGCAAGGTTTTGCACGGAATCGGAGACGAAAGGAATATGTGAAAAACATTGACAAGAAGAATGGACAGGATAATAGGACATCTGGTAAGACATCAGGGTATGATTTCCATGGTACTAGAGGGATCTGCATAGGGCAAAACTGTAGAAGAAGACAGAGATTGGAATAAATCGAGAAAATAATTGAGGACCTAGGTTGGAAGTGCTACTCTGAGTTGAAGAGTTGGCACGGGAGAGGAATTCGTCGCGGGCCGTATCAAACCAATCAGAAGACTGATGGAAAAAAAGAAAAAAAGAGTACTCTCGAAATTTCAGTAGCAAACTTCTCCGTGATGTACAACCTCTCTCTCTTAGCGTCTGCCATAGGAGTTTGCTGAGCATTCCTGTAACGCTTTGTAGCCGACCAAACGATCCCGTGACGAAAAGCGCCGCTCTTCGTTGGATCTTCTCTGTCTACCCAGTAACGGAATCAGAATTGATAAACAATACTCAAGAAACGGTCTAATAAGCGATCATTGTGAATTACATCGAAGCAAATCTATTGACACACAGTCTGAGCGGATTCAGAAAATATCGTTCTTGTGAAACACAACTTGTTCTTCATTGGAACAAAATAATGAATGCTGTCAACAAGGGAACTCAAATTGACTCAATATTTGTAGATGTTCGGAAGGCTTCCATCACCGTTACTCACAAGTGACTTCCAAGCAAGTTGCATTTCTCGAGTATCGTCTCATTTGTGCAACCGGAATCACGATTTAATGGTTCAAATGGCTCCGAGCACTATGGGAGTTAACATGAGGTCATCAGTCCCCTAGAACTTAGAACTACGTAAACCTAACTAACCTAAGGACATCACACACACATCCATACCCGAGGCAGGATTCGAACCTGCGACCGTAGCGGTCGCGCGGTTCCAGACTGAAGCGCCTAGAACGATTTAATGTCAAAAACGATACAGTTCATAGTATCTTGACGAAAAGTCATTGGAGTAGAACTGATGTGATATTTGGCGCCCTCCAATGAAATTTTATGGGCCCTCTGCTGCTTCTAATCTATATCAACTACTTAAAAGACAATCCGAGCAGCCCTCTTCGGTTTCTTCAGGTCATGCTATCGTTGTCCGTCTCGTAAACTCATCAGAAGATTGAAAACAATTTAAAAATGATTTACGCAAGATAGCTGCATTGTGTGAAAAGTAGTAATTGACTCGAAGCGTAATATCATTTATATAAATAGGAGGGGCGTTCAGTAAGTAATGGAACACCTTTTTCTTCCGGCAGGTTTCAGTTGAAAAAATGCGGAATTTGCTGTGGGAAATCATGGAATATTCCTGCTTCAGCCTTTAAAGTTTCGTGAAGTTCTGATCTGTGGCGGCGCTTTACGCGGCCTTCAAAATGGCGTCCGTAGCGGATGTGAGTTCCAAGCAGAGCTGTCATTGAGCTTCTTTTGTTTTGGCAGGAAAGCAGAGCATTAAAGATATTCACAGGCGCTTGCAGAATGTCTTCACAGACCTGGCAGTGAACAAAAGCACTGTGACTCGTTGAGCGTGGCGTCCGTCATCATCGCAACAAGGTCCCGCAAACCTGTCCGATAATCCAAGTGCCGGCAGGCTGCACACGGCTGTGACCCCCGCCATGATGGAATGTGCGGACATTCTCATTCGAGGTGATCGAAGGATCAAATACACCTCGCTGCTCAACTGTAGGTATTGCTGACACAATCGTCCATCAGCTGCGGCACTCAAAGGTGTGTGACATCTGGCCATAAGAGAAGACAATAAAGCGATATCCAAAACCATCTGTACGGAATTTCTTGCACGTTACAAGACCGATCGTGACAATTTTTTCTCGTACGTCGTCACAGGCGATGAAACAAGGGTCCATCACTTACACTACTGGCCATTAAAATAGCTACACCAAGAAGAAAGGCAGATGATAAACGGGTATTCATTGGACAAATATATTATACTAGAACTGACACGTGATTACATTTTCAAGCAATTTGGGTGCATAGATCCTCAGAAATCAGTACCCTGAGCAACCACCCCTGGCCGTAATAACGGCCTTGATACGCCTGGGCATTGAGTCAAACAGAGCTTGGATGGCGTGTACAGGTACAGCTGCCCATGCAGCTTCAACACGATACTACAGTTCATCAAGAGTAGTGACTGGCGTATTGTGACGAGCCGGTTGTTCGGCCACCATTGACGTTTTCAATTGGTGAGAGATCTGGAGAATGTGCTGGCGAGGGCAGCAGTCGAACATTTTCTCTACTCAGAAAGGCCCGTACAGGACCTGCAACATGCGATCGTGCATTCTCCTGCTGAAATGTAGGATTTCGCAGGGATCGAATGAAGGGTAGAGCCACGGGTCGTAACGCATCTGAAATGTAACGTCCACCGTTCGAAGTGCCGTAAATGCGAACAAGAGGTGACCGAGACATGTAACCAATGGTACCCCATACCATCACGCCAGGTATACACCAGTATGGCGGTGACGAATACACGCTTCCAATGTGCGTTCAACGCGATGTCGCCAAACACGGATGTGACCATCATGATGCTGTAAACAGAACCTGGATTCATCCGAAAAAATGTCGCTCTGCCATTCGTGCACTCAGGTTCGTTGTTGAGTACACCATCGCAGGCGCTCCTTTCTGTGATGCAACGTCAAGGGTAACCGCAGCATGGTCTCCGAGCTGATAGTCCATGCTGCTGCAAACGTCGTCGAACTGTTCGTGCAGATGGTTGTTGTCTTGCATACGTCCCCATCTGTTGACTCAGGGATCGAGACGTGACTGCACGATCCGTTACAGCCATGCGGATAAGATGCCTGTCATCTCGACTGCTAGTGATACGAGGCCGTTGGGATCCAGCACGGCGTTCCGTATTACCCTCCTGAACCCGCCGATTCCATATTCTGCTAACAGTCATTGGATCTCGACCAACTCGAGCAGCAATGTCGCGATACGATAAACCGCAATCGCCATAGGCTACAATCCGATATTTATCAAAGTCGGAAACGTGATGGTACGCATTTCTCCTCCTTACACGAGGCATCACAACAACGTTTCACCAGGCAACGCCGGTCAACTGCTGTTTGTGTATGAGAAATCGTTTGGAAACTTTCCTCATGTCAGCACGTTGTAGGTGTCGCCACCGGCACCAACCTTCTGTGAATGCTCAGAAAAGCTAACGTTTGCATATCAAAGCATCTTCTTCCTGTCTGTTAAATTTCGCGTCTGTAGCACGTGTGGTGTAGCAATTTTAATGGCCAGTAGTGTAGGACCAAAAACAAAATGGCAATCCATGGAGTGTCACCACACCAACGTCCTACCGAACAAAAAGTTCAAAGCCGCAACCTGAGCTGGAAAAGTCATAATGATGGTCTTCTGGGACTCTGGAAGGGTTATTCTGTTTGATGTTCTCCCTCAGATACCTCTGACGTGTATTGCGCTACCTTCAGGAAATTGAAGAAACGACTTCAACGTGTTCGTCACCACAAAAATCCAAACAAACTTCTCCTTCCGCGTGAGAACGCAAGCCTTAAGGCTGCACACCCGAGACGGGCTCACAAGATTTTATTGGAGTGTTCCTCGTCATCTACCCTACTTCCCGCATCTCGCTGCTTCCGACTTCCACCCGTTTGACCAAATGAAGGTTGCACTCCGCGGAATGAAGTACGTGGATGATGGGATCGTTATTGATGCAGCAAGACGTCGACCAATCGACTGTAACCGTGCGGGCATAAAGGCCCTCCCAGTGAGGTGGCGTAAGGCCGTCACATTGAATGGAAACTATGTTGAAAAGTTGGCTGAATTATATTGTGTACTGGAATCCTGAAAAAAAGTGTTATATTGCTTATTGAACGCCAATTGTACTGAAAGAAATCCGTTAAATTTCAATAATTTATCCGTTTTATAGGTTGTTGAGCTCTTTGTGAGATCATTATATCACTTTAAGAAATACAGCAGCCAGCAACATTTATGAATTTTTATTGACGCATACACGCTTTCGAGATGATATCCACTTTTAGTTAACATAATACATATTTCAATCTTCAGGTAGTACTTCGTTACATCGTCGACAGCAGGTAGTATGCTGCCGCTGGCCTGTGCAAAGTAACTTCGTTTAGCAACTACACTTTACCATTTGTATGTTTACTATACAGGGTGAAAAGTATTTAAACCGACAAACTCTGGGAGGTTGTAGGCGACCTCAAAACAAATATTTTTCCCTAATGTCATTTTTTCCTATGAGGATTATTTAAACCGGTGGAGGCCGTATTACGCTCTTCAGTCGTTAGAGGCCGTATTACGATCTTCAGTTGTAGGCAACTGCTGTACACCAGTTTATTAGTGCATTGTCTCTGTTTACTAATGGAGCGATACACCTGGAGTGAGTACACTGATATGGTTGGTGCGTACTACGTAGCACACCACAACGGACGAGCTGCACAGCGGGTTTATCAACAAGAATATCCTAATCGCCATGTCCCTCATCATCCGACCTTTGCTGCTGTCTACCAACATCTGCGTGAGACCGGGTCATTTAGCAGATTACCTGGACAGGGACGCCGTCGCACGGTAAGAACGCTGCAATTTAAGGGGGCTGTCTTGCAGCATGTGGAGCGGGATCCTGCAATCAGCACTCGTGCAATTGCACGTAATATGGGGACGATTCAGACGAATGTAAGAACAGTCCTTCGAGAGCAATTGTTACGTCCATTTCACTTACAGCGTGCCCACAACCTAGAACCAGTTGATTATCCACCCAGAGCACACTTTTCGCAGTGGTACCTGGAACAGTGTGAAATGCATCCTACATTTCCATCCTCTGTGTTGTTTACCGATGAAGCGACGTTCTGGCGTGATGGTGTCTTCAACATGCACAATTCGCATGTTTGGAGTGAGGATAACCCACATGCCACAGTTACTAGCGCTCATCAAGTGCTGTTCTTCGTTAATGTGGGGGTCGGTGTTGTTGGGGACTGTTTAATTGGGCCGTATCTGCTTCCTAGGCCATTAAATGGCAGGCACTATTACAGTTTTCTCGCCAGACCATTGCCAGAATTGCTGAAAGACGTCCAGCTCCCTTCAAGGCAACGCATGTGGTTCCAACATGAAGGGGCGCCCGTACATTTCAGTCGTCGTGTGCGTCCATTCCTGGACCGACGGTTCCCAGAAACGTGGGTTGGCAGAGGTGGTCCTGTCCCATGGCCTACTCGATCCCCAGATATGTCCCCTCTGGACTTTTTTGTGTGGGGAGAGATGTGCAACCTTGTTTACGCAACTCCTGTTGCATCAGAAGAGGATCTGGTTGCCCGGATAGTAGCAGCAGCAGGAACGATTCAGGATACTCCTGGGGTTTTAGCCCGTGTCAGACAGAACATGATCCGACGGTGTAACCATTGTTTATGTGTCAATGGAGGCATTTTTGAAAATCTATTGTAATTGAAATTGGGTTGTGTTAATGTGTTGTCTCTTGGTCATAAAAAAAAATGGAAAAGTGTTTGTTGGTTTAATTAATTTGCCGCCAGAGAAATCTTCCTCTACCGGTTGAAATACTCCTTATAGGGAAAAATGACATTAGGGAAAAATATTTGATTTGATGTCCCCTAGAACCTCCCAGAATTTGTCGGTTTAAATGCTTTTCACCCTGTATATCACTCGTTACATGTATTTACTTTTTATTTGTTCAAATGGCTCTCAGCACTATGGGACTTAACATTTGAGGTCATCAGACCACTAGAACTTAGAACTACTTAAACCTAACTAACCTAAGGGCATCACACACATCCATGCCCGAGGCAGGATTCGAACCTGCGATCGTAGCAGTCGTGCGGTTACGAACTGAAGTGCCTAGAACCGCTCGGCCACAAAGCCGGCAACTTTTCATTTTCCTTTTTGATGTTCCGATTTTCGCATTTATAGTCGTGGCGCAAGCACTTTTTCTTTTGTATGTTGCACAGAAACAGCGCAGTATCCGCCATCTCACCAACTGACACCTTAGTTTACGTAGGAAAATTATATCATGGTCAAATTTAGTTTTTAGTGATAGGTTCTGAAAGTAATACTTCTAGTTTAATCTTCCGTGTGAGTAAAAAAATTAATTTGCTTATCATGAATATGCTGAGTCCTATGTTCAGGGTGCGACAAAAAAATGTATACACACTTTGATCCATAGACAATTTATTTCCCGTTCTACAAAGTTAAATATCTGTGAGAAAGTTATGTTATGTTTCTTCAACAGGTGGCAGCAGTGGCAAGGAAGTAACTGCAACATGGCGGACGTGCATTTGAGCTTTGAAGCGCGGAAGCAGATAATTAATGGTACTGGAAGTTTGAGAATGTAGCTGCAGTTAGAAGACAGTGGAGAAGTGAGTATGGTACAAAACCACCTTCAAGGTTAACAATTACACGTCTACGAGACAAATTCGAAATTTATGGAACAGTGTGTGATGTGCATAAAGGTCGATCAGGGCGACCTCGTACAGTTACAAGTAACTGCGGTCTTTAAACAGTTTCAGCGTTCGCCTCAAAATCTTCAAAGCAAGCGGCACGTGAGAGTAATGTAACTGCTAGTAGTGTGCTAAGCATTCTGAAGAAAGGCAATTTTTTTTTGTGCACATTCCAAGGCTGGTGCAACAGCTAAGTGACGACGATCCAGATCGAAGGTTTGAATTTTGTGAATGGGTTCAGGAGATGGAGAGACGTGAACCGGGATTTATGGGTAGCATAATTTGGTCGGATGAAGCCCAATTCAAACTCAATGGAACTGTCAATAGACACAATTGTGTGTACTGGGCTGAAGATAATCCTCACGTTACAGTTGACAAAGCTGTGAATTTGTCTGGTGTAAATGTGTGGTGTGGTTTGTCTGCAAGGGGTCTCATTGGGCCTTTCCGCTTTGAAGTTACTGTTACTGGAGAAACGAACCTAACAATGCTTGCTGACTCCATATTCCCTGCCATTCGTGCATTATACGGTAATGATGAGTTTTATTTCCAACAAGATGGCGCCCCGCCGCACTATCATAGGGACGTACAAGCATACCTGGATCACAATGTGCCAGGCCAGTGGATAGGACACAGGGGACCAATTGAGTTTCCTGCACGCTCTCCAGACCTCACGCCGCTGGATTCCTTGTTAATGTGCACAGTAAAAGATGAGGTGTACAAATGTAAATCACGTAACCTGGACACACTTTGGAATGAGAGTCAGGCAGTGTGCGCAGAAATCTCATTTGACACTTTGGTACGATGTACAGTATCAGTGGTGACTTGTACTCAGAAATGTATTGATTCCGAAAGCCACCAGTTTGAACATTAATCACATTTGCAAAATACATTTATTTTTCCAATTGGACATTAAGCTTTCCATTTCCAGAAATTTAACATTGTAGAACGGGAAATAAATTTTCTATGACGTTTCAAAGAGTGTATATATTTTCTGACACACCCTGTATATGGTTATTTAATAAGTGTAATAGTGATTGGTTAATTAAACTATATCGAATGTTACAAACATAATACAGGGTATTTTATATAAGAGATTTAATATTACATAAGTTACT
Source organism: Schistocerca nitens (assembly GCF_023898315.1). Classification (NCBI taxonomy): domain Eukaryota; kingdom Metazoa; phylum Arthropoda; class Insecta; order Orthoptera; family Acrididae; genus Schistocerca; species Schistocerca nitens. Next base: position 167,762,867 of record NC_064620.1, on the reverse strand, counting down.
CACAGTTGGTATCACATTTACAAACAATAAAGGCAGTACAACTGACTAACATGATGTAGCCCACTATATGCACTTGACGGGATCATATTGGATATGACACCAGAGCTAAACCAAACTAAAGCCTGCACGAAACAGGCCATGAAAGCCCAACGGCACCGGTCGCCATCCCCAGCCCATAGGCGCCACTGGACGCGGCTATGGAGGTGCACATGGCCAGTGAACCGCCAACCCCCCCCCCCCCCCTCCGTGCTACACTCCAGCCTAGGAGACTGGTGCCCCCACCCCACAATCACGCAGCCCGCCCCACAAGGCCCGAGTGCACCTCCCCTGCCAACAGCGCCCGGCAGGCTGGTTGCTCACCCATCAAAGCGCCATCCCAGACCAGCAACACCCAACCTTGGTGCTACCACTTCGGCAAGGCCAATGGCATGACATCAGAACAAAACTAAACACCACCAGAAACAGGCCATGAAAGCCCAATGCCCCGGCCGCCATCCCCAGCCCATAGGCGCCACTGGACGCGGCTATGGAGGGGCACGTGGCCGGCGAACCGCCCCCCCCCTTCACGCTGCATGCCAGCCTAGGAGACTGGAGCCTCCACCCCACAATCACGCAGCCCGCCCCACAAGGCCCGAGTGCACCCCGCCTGCCAACAGCGCCCGGCAGGCCGGACGCTCACCCATTGAAGCGCCATCCCAGACCTGCAACACCCAACCTTGGTACTACCACTTTGGCAAGGCCGATGGCATGACATCAGAACCAAACTAAACCCCACCTGAAACAGGCCATGAAGGTCCAATGGCACCGGCCACCATCCCCAGCGCATAGGCGCCACTGGATGTGGCTAAGGAGGGGCACGTGGCCAGCGCACCGACCCCCCTGCTCCACACCGCATGCCAGACTAGGAGACCGGACTCCCCACACCACAATCACACACCCCGCCCCACAAGGCCGAAGTGCACCCTGCCCACGAACAGCCCCCAGAAGGCTGGATGCTCACCCATTGAAGCGCCAGCCCAAACTGGCAACACTCAATCTCAGTGCTGCCACTTTTGCAAGGCCGATGGCATGACATCAGAACCAAACTAAGCCCCACCTGAAACAGGCCATGAAGGCCCAATGGCACCGGCCGCCATCCCCAGCCCATAGGCGCCACTGGATGTGGCTATGGAGTTGCACGTGTCCAGTGAACCGCCACCCCCCCCCCCTCCGCGCCGCATGCCAGCCTAGGAGACTGGAGACCCCACCCCACAATCACGTAGCCCGCCCCACAAGGCCCGAGTGCACCCCGCCTGCCAACAGTGCCCGGCAGGCCGGACGCTCACCCATCGAAGCGCCATCCCAGACCAGCAACACCCAACCTTGGTACTACCACTTCGGCAAGGCCGATGGCATGACATCAGAACCAAACTAAACCCCACCTGAAACAGGCCATGAAGGTCCAATGGCACCGGCCACCATCCCCAGCGCATAGGCGCCACTGGACGTGGCTAAGGAGGGGCACGTGGCCGGCGCACCGACCCCCCTGCTCCACACTGCATGCCAGACTAGGAGACCGGACTCCCCACCCCACAATCACACACCCCACCCCACAAGGCTGAAGTGCACACTGCCCACGAACAGCGCCCAGAAGGCTGGATGCTCACCCATTGAAGCGCCAGCCCAAACTGGCAACACTCAATCTCAGTGCTGCCACTTTTGCAAGGCCGATGGCATGACATCAGAACCAAACTAAACCCCACCTGAAACAGGCCATGAAGGCCCAATGGCACCGGCCGCCATCCCCAGCCCATAGGCGCCACTGGATGTGGCTATGGAGGTGCACGTGTCCAGTGAACCGCCACCCCCCCCTCCGCGCCGCATGCCAGCCTAGGAGACTGGAGACCCCACCCCACAATCACGCAGCCCGCCCCACAAGGCCCGAGTGCACCGCGCCTGCCAACAGTGCCCAGCAGGCCGGATGCTCGCCCATCGAAGCGCCATCCCAGACCAGCAACACCCAACCTTGGTGCTACCACTTTGGCAAGGCCAATGGCATGACATCAGTACCAAACTAAACCCCACCTGAAACAGGCCGTGAAGGCCCAATGGCCCCGGCCGCCATCCCCAGCCCATAGGCGCCACTGCACGCGGCTAAGGAGGGGCACGTGGCCGGCGAACCGCCCCCCTCCCTCCACGCTGCATGCCAGACTAGGAGACTGGAGCCCCCACCCCACAATCACGCAGCCCGCCCCACAAGGCCCGAGTGCACCCCGCCTGCCAACAGCGCCCGGCAGGCCGGATGCTCACCCATCGAAGCACCATCCCAGACCAGCAACACCCAACCTGGGTGCTACCACTTTGGCAAGGCCAATGTCATGACATCAGAACAAAACTAAACCCAACCTGAAACAGGCCGTGAAGGCCCAATGGCCCCGGCCGCCAACCCCAGCCTATAGGCGCCACTGGACGCGGCTATGGAGGGGCACGTGGCCGGCGAACCGCCCCCCCCCCTCCACACTGCATGCCAGACTAGGAGACTGGAGCCCCCACCCCACAATCACGCAGCCCGCCCCACAAGGCCCGAGTCCACCCCGCCTGCCAACAGCGCCCGGCAGGCCGGTTGCTCACCCATCGAAGTGCCATCCCAGACCAGCAACACCCAACCTTGGTGCTACCACTTCGGTAAGGCCAATGGCATGACATCAGAACAAAACTAAACCCCACCTGAAACAGGCCATGAAGGCCCAATGGCACTGGCCGCCATCCCCAGCCCATAGGCACCACTGGACGCGGCTATGGAGGTGGTGCTACCACTTCGGCAGGGCCAATGGCATGACATCAGAACCAATCTAAATCCCACCTGAAACAGGCCATGAAGGCCCAATGGCCCCGGCCGCCATCCCCAGCCCATATGCACCACTGGACGCAGCTAAGGAGGGGCATGTGGCCGGCAAACCGCTCCCCCCCCCTCCACACTGCATGCTGCATGCCAGACTAGGAGACTGGAGCCTCCACCCCACAATCACGCAGCCCGCCCCACAAGGCCCAGGTGCACCCTGCCCGCGAACAGCGCCCAGAAGGCTGGATGCTCACCCATCGAAGTGCCAGCCCAAACCGGCAACACTCAATCTCAGTGCTGCCACTTCGGCAAGGCCAATGGCATGACATCAGAACCAAACTAAACCCCACCTGAAACAGGCCATGAAGGCCCAATGGCACCGGCCGCCATTCCCAGCCCATAGGCGCCACTGGACGCGGCTAAGGGGGGCACGTGGCCGTCGAACCGCTCACCCCACTCCACACTGCGTGCCAGACTAGGAGACCGGAGCCCCCACCCCACAATCACGCAGCCCGCCCCACAAGGCCTAGGTGCACCCTGCCCGCGAACAGCGCCCAGAAGGCTGGATGCTCACCCATGGAAGCGCCAGCCCAAACCGGCAACACTCAACCTCAGTGCTGCCACTTTGGCAAGGCCTATGGCATGACATCAGAACCAAACTTACACTTCGTACGCTGCTATTGCATACAATAGAAAATCACCGAAATAGGTATAGAAATATTGGAATGCACAAACTGCACTGCAGCGAATGCGAAGGCGTTTGTGTTTGCGAGATGGGGAGATACTTTTTCATTCGCATCAGAAAACACACAAGAGTACGTAAAAGAACTACCTTTGGGGACCGTCTTCTCGCATGTAAGCGTAATGTAGCAGCCATACGCCATAATATGAAAAAGCTCCCAAGTAAAAAGCTTACCTTCTTAACAACCAGTTAGAGTCAGCTGAACATGATTTTTTAGTATTTTTGATGACATAAGGTAGTGGAGCAGATTACGGGTTACTAGGCTGGATAGTTTATAAATAAAGCATGTGTGTGTACAGACATGTAGTTGCTTACAGTAGAACAGCCTGTAGGTACCGTGTCATTACCCCCAAACCTTATTAGTAATTTATCCCACATGTAATTGTCACATTGTATGACGAATGTACAGTTTGCGTATCTCACATGGTAGCCATTTAGTATTTCGTCCCCACTGCATTAATTTGAAGCCCTGTTATCATGTAGCTTAAGGGTTGCATATATCACAGATTCCAGCTGATCCTGTGGCCATAATACTAATTATGGACCTCGGAATCGGCCCAGCTACTTGAGTTTCGTCATTGCTACTTGCTTCATAGACCACTCATTTACATTAGTTCTTGATTTAAACCATGGATTACAGACATACTCTACGTGCTGTATGACCTATTCACATACACACTATTACGACCCATCCATCCCTTTAATTTTATTATTGCCGTCAACATTTTTTTTATAGCAGATATCATTTCAGTTGACTCTGTAATAGACACCTCGCACTCAATATGGCTTGCATCTGAATTTGATGACTTTTGAACACCCGGTGGTGTTCGTGTACTCCCCCCACCCCAATTCAAGGGGTAATAATTCGCAGGACCACTTCAGGTCCTGGCTGGTTTAGCATTCACGCTTGCACCAGTGAGGTTTTCTTTACCGTCACGTTGCTTTGTTAATTAAAGATATAGGCTATTTTAAAACATTTTTGTTTGTTACTGTTGTGTCCTCACTGCCAGTAAGTACACAATGTGTAATTACTATAGATTTTATATGGAACATGAGCCCATGGTAATTTTATATATATGGTTAGGTGGCTTCCCAAGTGTTATATCGGGCACTTCGAAAAACCTATCTTTATTTCTAGTACACCGTTTTTCTTTGTTTGTAACCACAGTATGTGATCATTTAGCTTGTAATACACACTCCATCCAGCGGCAAGATAGGTAACTTTATATCGGGTCTGCCGAATCTGCTTTAAAACTCCATCGGCAGCGCAGTGCTCTGCGGCAACCTTGGGAGAGTCATGTTCTCAGTCGTCATGCACGGATGGTACGATGATTTTTTCCACTGTGTGCATTTTACGCCCGCCGCTGTGTCCGAGCAGTTCTAGCCGCTTCAGTCTGGAACGGCGCTGCTGCTAAAGTCGCAGGTTCGAATCCTGCCTCGGGTATGGATGTATGTGGTGTCTTTAGGTTAGTTAGGTTTAATTAGTTCTAAGTTCTAGGGGACTGATGACCTCAGATGTTGAGTCCCATAGTGCTTAGAGCCATATGAACCAGTTTTGTGCATTTTACCAGCTGGATTTTTATCAAGAAAAGTGTAAGTTGCAGTGCCTTTTGTTTTAATTTCATGTGATGCAACAGGGCAATACTGTAACAAGTCCCATAAGATCATATGATCGTAGCAATAAGACTGTAGAAACTGGCCACTTCGGAACGATAAAAACGTCTACATTGCAATTGCGGAGTGAGAAGTGCTTTCTTCATTTCCAAACATACAGATCGTCTAAGAGCACGGCATGTGCACCTTCTATTCATTGTGGGGTTGTATGAGTAAAGCGTAGAAATTCCTTAGGAAAATTTCGATGGGTAGCTCTGCTTGTTATTTGGGATACCATTTGCGGATACACATTTCTGAGAATAAATCCAATTTCTTCAAGTAAGTACATTGTTTTCCTTTCTTAGCCAGGTGGTGTATGATTTAGTTTTAAAACACGGACGTTCGAATACGAAAAGGAATAATAAAAATATGAGAGGTTAGCGTACCGTTAATGACGAGGTCATTAGAAATGGAGCATAAGCGCGAATAGGACAAGGAGAGAGGGACTCAGAGAAATCTGACGTGTTCTTTACAAGAGAATCATCCCAAAATTTGCCTTAAGTGACCTCGGGAATCAACAGAAAACCTAAATCTGCATAACCCGAAGGGAATTCGTATTTTCTTCCTCTGGAATGAAATTTAGCGTGTTATCCTGAGAAAGGGAAAGGTTTCTTTATGTTGCATTTTATTGATTTTGGCTGTTTATACAACATACGTAATCGACTACGGAATACGTATTCCATCATCAGCTGTATGTGGGTAACAAATTACATCTACGGTATATCGATTCAGTGACAGATATCTCAGTGTGGATAAACGATAACTGCTTCCTGCCATATCACTTTAGCACCTCGGTGAATATCCCTTCAAGTTATAGGAAAATTAACCCTCGAGCGTACCAGTCCAAACTGAGGTCCATAACAGTACACGCGCGCTTTGAGTGTTATTGGTCTGCAAAATCGTCTGCCGGTAGATCTCAGTTTTCGTTCGTATGCTTCAAGGCCACTTTAGTATTGATTTGTGTTGTAAAACCGAATGAGAAAATTATATCAAGGGCTTACCTGCTTTTACTTACGAGATTAAGTGGTATGGCAGGATACCGGTGGTTATCAGCTATTCATGCGAGGAAGTACACTCTATAATTTATATAAAAAACAGCTACCAGCCACATGTATGGTTTAACAGCTGGTAGCTGTTTTTTTATATAAATTATAAACCTTAAGTGCATCAGCCACGCTTCTCACCATTTCGACTTTCGACAAAATAGCGAGTACACTCTATATATAGAGAAACGACGAACCACGACGGAATTACTCGAATGAGACGGAAATCGCTAGAAGCGATTTACATGTACACATAAACAAATGGTATCAGTTTCAAAGAAATTATTCGGCTTGGCGTTGATTTATAGAGTTGTTGAATGTCCTGAGGGATATCGTGTCGAATTCTGTCCAACTGGTGCGTTAGATCGTCAAAATGCCGAGGTGGTTGAGGGGATCTGCTCATAATGCTCGATACGTTCTCAATTGAGGAGAGATACGGCGACCTTTCTCGTCAAGGTAGGATTTGGTAAGCACGAAGACAAACAGTTGAAACTTTCGGAATGTGCGGGCGGGCATTATCTCGCTGAAATGTAAGGTCTGGATGACTTGCCATGAACGCCAAGAAAAGCAGGCTTGAATATCGTCTACATACCGGTATGCTGTAAGGTGCAGCGGATGACAACCAAAGGAGTCATGCTATGAAACGAAATGGCACCGTAGACCCTCACTCCCGGTTCTCAGCGCGCCAACAGTCAGCTTGGTATCACAACGCTGTCTGGAACGTCTTCAGACACGTTTTCTCTGGTCATCGGGGCTTAATTCTAAGTGGATCATATGACTGAAGACAATGTACTCCAGTCAACGACAGTTCCGACCGAAGACGCTTCTGGAGACCCCCCTGGACGGAGGAAGGATACCAACCCGACTTTCGCCCTCCATAGGGCCCCACAACCAGGAGTGATGGTCCAGGGTGCAATTTCTTTTCGTAGCAGGACCCCTTTCGTCTTCATCAAAGCGGTACGTCGATGATATTCAATCTTTAAAGCCGGCAAAATGAGAGTCTTTCCACTCCGCCAGTAAGAGAACTCAGCCAGTGGTCGCCCGGTCGGGGCTTAGTTCCTGCATCTGAGTCTGCGCGTTAGGCCGCCAGTCTGCTCGAGTTTGCTCAGGCAACGGTCATTGGCGGTTGGATCGATCGGTTGGTCGGTCGCACACTGAGACACAAGACCACTTGTCGGTCTTGAGCGTCGGCGCATGTGAGATCGCCACGTGCGTCTAGAGGGCCGCGGCGTATAGCGAAGGGTAGTGACTTCGCGGCCGACACGAGAGCAACAGGAGTCAACCCACGACATCAGTCTGGCCGGTGCGAGCTGCGACGCCGTGTGACGGGAGATCGGCGCGCCTTCCTGCGCCCGTTGATGCGGCTGGCAGCGGACGGTTTGGGAGAGCGTTGGGGGTGCTGCGCCAGGTCTTCGACAGAAATCGCAGTTTATTAGAAGTTAAGTGATTGGAGATATATTGTTTCATTTAATTGTTAAATTCTACTTGTTTTCTTGGTGAGGTCACCAGCCGTTTTTCTTCGTGGTCGTCCCACCATTCTTCTCCGTTTGCCCACCCTCGGGAAGGTCGTTGTTTATAAATTTTTGGTGGTCCGTTTCTCCATTGTGGAGTAGGGGCGGGTTAGAGCAACCTGCGGTTCGGGCTGTTCGGTAATCTCCCTACCAATCTGCCGTACGTTAGTAGCTGCCTCTGTCATGTTTGTCGGATTTGGTGTGTTAACGAATTTATTGCTTGGAGTGTAACGGCCTAATACCTTAAATATCTTTTGATCTTTGGAAACTTTGATATTATTGCCTATGATCTTGAGAGGGGGTATCTGTGTACTGTAGAGCAACTTAACTATTATTTGGCCAACCTTGTAGAATTTTATATAAGATTGCATTTAATGGGCTTTATTTAAATGATCATTTTAGTCTATAAAGTTGCCACTCTTTCACCGTAAGACTTTTCTTAGAAGTTAAAATCAAGTTGCACCTTCGGTGGCAAGGTTAATATTTTAATTGTTAGTGTTTTGTACCATTTCCATCCCTTCTACGGGGGGTGCATAGTTTGTGTGCTTGTGTAAATTGTTAAAACTCTTAGTTTAAAGTAATCTGGTGTGCTGCAGATTTGCACCAGTGTAGTCTTTCAGAGGCTGTTTTGAGCGATCGTAACTACGGCCGTGTCAAAAGGGAGCGGCAAGGTTCTCTGCCCGAAAGCTCATACAGTTAAAACTTGTTTCTTTCTGCCTCTGAATAAATCGTAACTTTGATATTTAGAGGGTGCTTTCTGATTATAATTTTAAATCTGTTTCTTTAAAAAAATGCTTTTAGGCACTATTAAAGTGAATAAAATTCCCATTTGTTAAAAGGAATTTGGTTATGATTTCATCAGTTACTCCCTGGCAACTACTTCCATTCTTACATAGTGTGATTAAATGTGTTAATGTTCTTGATGAATCGCTAGTAAATCAAATAAATTCTTAAGAATATTCCTTGAAAATAAATCACGGTTCAAAGATAATGCCCTCTCGCACAAGACAAGAGTTTGTTCCGCTTGTCTTCGCCCTTGCCAAACCCTTCCTTGGCCGGCTAATTTAGAACTTTGGAGCATCATGTGCAGCGAATGTGTGTAGCATCATGGGTAGGCCCCTACAACCATCTCGCGATTGCGACGTTCTAACGTTCCAATTGGGCAGAATTCGGCACGATACCCCCTCACGATGACATCCAACAACTGTCAATCGTTTCCAAGCCGAATAACTCCATGCATAAGGACCTGAGGTTGATCAACGCATTATTAACTTGCTCAATTTGTAAAGCTCTTTCTCTTGACTAAATCATCCATTTTTTTCTGAGACTGTAATCATCTGTTTGTACATGTACATCACATATACCGATTTCCGTCCCATTCGGATTATTCCTTCGTCGTGCGTGTTTCTTCTGTCTTAGAGTGTATTTCAGCGAATCGATATGGATGTGATTGGTTTTTAGATATATCTGATTATGACATGAGAATTTCGAAATTGATCACATATATTGTAGAAATAATTAACATCAGTGAAGAGCAGCATGAAGAAATCTGTACTCAAGGTTTTTAATATGGCGGTCAGTCAGCGACTGTTGCATAATACAAAATTTTGAAAAACACAGCCCTCAGTCGCTGACTGACAGCCATGGTAAAAACCTTAAGATTTTTGTCTGCTCGGGTATCGAAGGCTGTATCTAAATATAAAGGCTTAAAGAAAAAATTGTTAAATACCAGCATGTCCGTATGTTTTATTAAGCAATGTGAAAGGAGGGAATTAGTCCCCACTTACTTAAAGGCTTTTATTAACTTCAGAAATTGTAAATAATTATCCTTTGAGCTTCAGGCCTGTTGTAAAAAAACATAAAATTGCTTTATGCCAAAAAAGACGCTCTTAATGCAGAGGCTTACGATCTGTATCTTGAAATTACAAAATTGTGCCATGATTTGTTTAACGTTAATATCGATGTTGTATGGTCACAGGTTAATGACTACTTAGTGAATTATAAACAAGGTGTTATGTACAGGCATGAAAAGAAAATCAGTAAGCTTTTCTGCCTTTCTCCACCTGCGAGATCTTCCGAGAAATTTAAAAAAGTGACCATGTCTTTTATCACAGAGTTAAGAAAAGACTAATATTAATTTTACAGAAGCAGAAACTAGTCCGTTATAAAAAGGGATTAAGTATAATGTTAAACCAGATTTGACTAACAAGCAGGTCGTGCAGAATATCCTTCTAGACCTGAAAACTGGTTTCGATTGCATAAAAATGGATAGTGCTGTGCAAACTAGGTTTGCTTATGACGTAACAAATATTTTTAGTAAATGTCAGGCTGCTTCCCCTAATGCCTCATGTAAAGACAAGGCCTTGATTAGAAATATTAATAAGAAACTGGTAGTTGGGAGCTCCAACGTCAGGCGCGTAATGGGGCCCCTTAGGGAAATGGTAGCAAGAGAGGGGAAGAAAACCAATGTACACTCCGTGTGCATACCGGGGGGAGTCATTCCAGATGTGGAAAGGGTCCTTCCGGATGCCATGAAGTGTACAGGGTGCACCCATCTGCAGGTGGTCGCTCATGTCGGCACCAATGATATGTGTCGCTATGGATCGGAGGAAATCCTCTCTGGCTTCCGACGGCTATCTGATTTGGTGAAGACTGCCAGTCTCGCTAGCGGGATGAAAGCAGAGCTCACCATCTGTAGCATCGTCGATAGGACTGACTGCGGACCTTTGGTACAGAGCCGAGTGGAGGGTCTGAATCAGAGGCTGAGACGGTTCTGCGACCATGTGGGCTGCAGATTCCTCGACTTGAGCCATAGGGTGGTGGGGTTTCGGGTTCCGCTGGATAGGTCAGGAGTCCACTACACGCAACAAGCGGCTACACGGGTAGCAGGGGTTGTGTGGCGTGGGCTGGGCGGATTTTTAGGTTAGATGGCCTTGGGCAAGTACAGAAAGGGCAACAGCCTCAACGGGTGCGGGGCAAAGTCAGGACATGCGGGGACCAAGCAGCAATCGGTATTGTCAACTGTCGAAGCTGCGTTGGTAAAGTACCGGAACTTCAAGCGCTGATAGAAAGCACCGAAGCTGAAATCGTTATAGGTACAGAAAGCTGGCTGAAGCCAGAGATAAATTCTGCCGAAATTTTTACAAATGTACAGACGGTGTTTAGAAAGGATAGATTGCATGCAACCGGTGGTGGAGTGTTCGTCGCTGTTAGTAGTAGTTTATCCTGTAGTGAAGTAGAAGTGGATAGTTCCTGTGAATTATTATGGGTGGAGGTTACACTCAACAACCGAGCTAGGTTCATAATTGGCTCCTTTTACCGACCTCCCGACTCAGCAGCATTAGCGGCAGAACAACTGAGAGAAAATTTGGAATACATTTCACATAAATTTCCTCAGCATGTTATAGTCTTAGGTGGAGATTTCAATTTACCAGATATAGACTGGGACACTCAGATGTTTAGGACGGGTGGTAGGGACAGAGCATCGAGTGACATTATACTGAGTGCACTATCCGAAAATTACCTCGAGCAATTAAACAGAGAACCGACTCGTGGAGATAACATCTTGGACCTACTGATAACAAACAGACCCGAACTTTTCGACTCTGTATGTGCAGAACAGGGAATCAGTGATCATAAGGCCGTTGCAGCATCCCTGAATATGGAAGTTAATAGGAATATAAAAAAAGGAAGGAAGGTTTATCTATTTAGCAAGAGTAATAGAAGGCAGATTTCAGACTACCTAACAGATCAAAACGAAAATTTCTGTTCCGACACTGACAATGTTGAGTGTTTATGGAAAAAGTTCAAGGCAATCGAAAGATGCGTTTTAGACAGGTACGTGCCGAGTAAAACTGTGAGGGACGGGAAAAACCCACCGTGGTACAACAACAAAGTTAGGAAACTACTGTGAAAGCAAAGAGAGCTTCACTCCAAGTGTAAACGCAGCCAAAACCTCTCAGACAAACAGAAGCTAAACGATGTCAAAGTTAGCGTAAGGAGGGCTATGCGTGAAGCGTTCGGTGAATTCGAAAGTAAAATTCTATGTACCGACTTGACAGAAAATCCTAGGAAGTTGTGGTCTTACGTTAACTCAGTAAGTGGCTCGAAACAGCATATCCAGACACTCCGGGATGATGATGGCATTGAAACAGAGGATGACACGTGTAAAGCTGAAATACTAAACACCTTTTTCCAAAGCTATTTCACAGAGGAAGACCGCACTGCAGTTCCTTCTCTAAATCCTCGCACAAACAAAAAAATGGCTGACATCGAAATAAGTGTCCAAGGAATAGAAAAGCAACTGGAATCACTCAACAGAGGTAAGTTCACTGGACCTGACGGGATACCAATTCGATTCTACACAGAGTACGCGAAAGAACTTGCCCCCCTTCTAACAGCCGTGTACCGCAAGTCTCTAGAGGAACGGAGGGTTCCAAATGATTGGAAAAGAGCACAGGTAGTCCCAGTCTTCAAGAAGGGTCGTCGAGCAGATGCGCAAAACTATAGACCTATATCTCTGACGTCGATCTGTTGTAGAATTTTAGAACATGTTTTTTGCTCGAGTATCATGTCGTTTTTGGAAACCCAGAATCTACTATGTAGGAATCAACATGGATTCCGGAAACAGCGATCGTGTGAGACCCAACTCGCTTTATTTGTTCATGAGACCCAGAAAATATTAGATACAGGCTCCCAGGTAGATGCTATTTTTCTTGACTTCCGGAAGGCGTTCGATACAGTTCCGCACTGTCGCCTGATAAACAAAGTAAGAGCCTACGGAATATCAGACCAGCTGTGAGGCTGGATTGAAGAGTTTTTAGCAAACAGAACACAGCATGTTGTTATCAATGAAGAGACGTCTACAGACGTTAAAGTAACCTCTGGCGTGCCACAGGGGAGTGTTATGGGACCATTGCTTTTCAGAATATATATAAATGACCTAGTAGATAGTGTCGGAAGTTCCATGCGGCTTTTCACGGATGATGCTGTAGTATAGAGAGAAGTTGCAGCATTAGAAAATTGTAGCGAAATGCAGGAAGATCTGCAGCGGATAGGCACTTGGTGCAGGGAGTGGCAACTGTCCTTTAACATATACAAATGTAATGTATTGCGAATACATAGAAAGAAGGATCCTTTATTGTATGAATATGTGATAGCGGAACAAACACTGGTAGCAGTTACTTCTGTCAAATTTCTGGGAGTATGCGTGCGGAACGATTTGAAGTGGAATGATCATATAAAATTAATTGTTGGTAAGGCGGGTACCAGGTTGAGATTCATTGGGAGAGTGCTTAGAAAATGTAGTCCATCAACAAAGGAGGTGGCTTACAAAACACTCGTTCGACCTGTACTTGAGTATTGCTCATCAGTGTGGGATCCGTACCAAATCGGGTTGACGGAGAAAGTAGAGAAGATCCAAAGAAGAGCGGCGCGTTTCGTCACAGGGTTATTTGGTAACCGTGATAGCGTTACGGAGATGTTTAATAAACTCAAGTGGCAGACTCTGCAAGAGAGGCGCTCTGCATCGCGGTGTAGCTTGCTCGCCAGGTTTCGAGAGGGTGCGTTTCTGGATGAGGTATCGAATATATTGCTTCCCCCTACTTATACCTCCCGAGGAGATCACGAATGTAAAATTAGAGAGATTAGAGCGCGCACGGAGGCTTTCAGACAGTCGTTCTTCCCGCGAACCATACGCGACTGGAACAGGAAAGGAAGGTAATGACAGTGGCACGTAAAGTGCCCTCAGCCACACACCGTTGGGTGGCTTGCGGAGTATAAATGTAGATGTAGAAGATAATGATGCGCTTATAACGAAAGCTGATAAGGGCTCTTCACTAGTAATTGCATATAATGAATATATTTCGAAAACCATGTCTTTTTTCAAAGAAAATGGTATTTCAGAACTGCAAGTCGATCCTATTCCCTCCCTCGATAAACAAATCACATCAGCTGTTAACAACGCCAATTTCTTGTTTAAGCCATTTCACAAAATGTCACTTATTAATATGAATCCACAACCTCCCAAATTAAGAGCGCAATTTAAGATACATAAGCTTGGCCATCCCATTCGTCCGATTTCGAACAGACAGTGCTTATCATGAACTTGCTAGATTTTTACATGATCGGCTGAAAAAGTCTTTTGTCTTCACTCGTTGCTATTCTGTCTTAAATAGTGATGCTGTAGTTCGCAAAGTAGACGATATAGACTGGGACCAGGCTACTAGATTGTTTTCGTTAGACATAAAAAACCTTTACACCAATGTTCCCGTGCAAAAAACTTTTAAGATTGGGAAGGAAAATCTGCTTAGGTTTAAGAAAGATATCTGTGATGAAGAAATTACAGATTTAATGAATTTGATCACCATTGTAGTTAAGTACAATTACTTTCAGTTCAATGGGCAACTGTTCCAACAAAATGACGGCATAGCCATGGGGAGCCCGCTAGCCGGAATTCTTGCCGATATTTTTATCAGTTCGTTAGATGTGAAATTATTTACGTTGTTTTCAGTTACAGATCTGGGCATTTTGTCCTACTGTAGATACGTTGACGATATATTGGTAGTCTACCAAGGTCCTCCTGATGGGATCAACCACATTTTCAATCTGTTTAATGATCTTCATGATAATATTAAGTTCACTTGTGAACTAGAAAATAAAAATCGTCAATTAAAGTCCCTCGATCTTACGTTGTCATTAATTGAAAACAGAATTTCCTTCAACATTTTCCGTAAAGAGACTCAAGCTGATCAAATCGTTCCAGCTTCTTCTACGCATCCAGCCTCTCACAAAAATGCTTTCTTTTTCTTCACAGAGCACTTTCCATTCCCATCTCGAAAGAAAACCTTAATAATGAGATTAATCGTATTAAAACTGTGGCGGTCAATAATGGTTACGAAGCTCAGTTGGTAGATGATATCCTCAGAAAGAAGATAGGCAAGAAGGGTACTACACTCGGTTCTTTCATCAGCGTCCCAGAACAATCGGAGAAAAAATTCTTCTCAATTTCATTTTTAGGTCCAGTGTCATACCAGATTCAAAGGTTGCTTCGGATTAAATACAAATGTAATATTGCCTTTTTTACAAATAACTTGAGAAAAATGTCATCCATAATTTAAATCAACTACTAGTCCTCTGCTGAATTCTGGTGTCTACAAGATTTCATGTGACACTTGCGGTGCCTATTATATTGGTCAAACAGGACGTGCCTTTTCAATTCGCTGTAAAGAACATTTTCTGAGAACATTTTGCAGATCACCTGTTAATCACAGGGCAGTCTCCTAAATGGTATGAGAAGTTGGAAATTTTGCATATTGAAAAAAAGGGCGTAAACTTGATATTTTGGAGGAGCTGGGAATTTCCAAGCATTTACTTTCGAATGACGGACTTTTTTCTCAACGAGCAGGTGCAGTTGCGAGTAAGAAGTTATTTCAATGGTATAAAGCCGCTGCTTGACGAGATCTAACACTTTGATGTACCAACTACTTCTTGCAGATTCAGAGATACCTTATCTTTCTACTTTTTACCCCTCATATACGTAAATTAAAATAACTATTTTGGTTTTTATAACGTATCTATTATAGTAAGCAGTAATGTCATTCAATGGATTATTTCGTATATATCTTCTTTCTGCATTTATTCTGGATTTTTTGTACTACAGCCAGTCATTCATTAGTTGTATTTTATATCATGCAGTATCCCGCTATTGTAATTACTTCATGTACACCGTTCAGGTGTTTGTTCATTTCCCTCTCTGCAGTTACGAGAGATGTTTACAAAATAGCTTGTTTTACCAATTAGCCATCAGATGGCGGTATTGTCTTGAAGTTGCCGTGGCGCACAAGTCACATGATGTTCCAGTTTTGTGTTGACTGTAGCAGAGGACACATGGCAGCCCTTAGTGGCTTGCACCTCTGTTGCATTTTATTTTAATTTTGACTATCTGACGCTGTCAGGTATGACCGCAGCTTTCGTATTTTTTGGTACGTTATGCTGTAACATTTAGTTTTAATTCTGTCCGAAGAAGGTGTCCCTTGTGACACCGAAACCTATGTTACAAATTAATTGTGTTCGCGACTGAGGGCTCTGTTTTTCAAAATTTTTAAATCTGTACTCTTTCATATAATAAAGGACATTCTAGCGGCCTGTCTCTGAGATGCTGTCTTCAAGAACGATGGAGAGATTAAAATCAGTTTTGTAACTACTTTCGCGCCTACTCATTATGGTCGCCACGAGACAGACACTGATGAACCAGAACATTCTGACAATATGTCCATTAGAAAGTTGGTCCATATCTGGAACGCAACACAGCAGCAATTGTCCGTGGTAGAGATCCGACGAGTTCTTGCCAGGTTTACTGAGGTATGTGACATTAGCGCGGATCTTACTTTGTGGAATTCACGTTTCTTCCCGCAAACCACCTATTTTTTTCCTTTTAGTTTAAGAAGAATTTTAAGACCCATTTTGTTGAAACTGAAGATGAGGAACTCATGCCACAGCGGCCGAGAAGTTGCGTCATGTCACTGCGTGTTGTTTATTACTACTGATGCTTGTGATTGACACCTATCATACTTCCGAACGAAATTTTCATTCTGCAGCGGAGTGTGCACTGATTTGAAGTTTCCTGGCAGATTAAATCTGTGTGCCGGACCGAGACTCGCACTCGGAGCCTTTGCCTTTCGCGGGCAAGGGCGCAAACACGACTCACGACCCGGCCTCACAGCTTTACTTCCGCCAGTACGCCTACTATCTTGCTAACTTCACAGAAGCTCTCCTGCGAAACTAGAAGTGTTGGAAGAAAGGATACCGCGGAGACGTGGCTTAGCTCCTGGGAGACGTTTCCAAAATGAAATTTTGATTCTGCAGTGGAGTTAATTCCGGTGAAGAGTTTGGACATGCTAAAGACGTTAAGCATAGATTTAGATTTCATTTTTCTGGGATTCAAATACATCTTACCTTAGTACCAAAGAGGCTACGAAAAATCTTAAGGTGACATATGACACAGCGGAAATAAGAGTGATGTGATTGTAGGGCTGATAACGGCAGATGAATAATGAAAAGAATTAATTTTACGATCAGTCCCAGATCACCGGAGACAGTGCCCTGATTGGAGAATAAAAAAGCACTGAAAAGAAAATTGTGCTAAGCATGGTATTGATTTATGCTGCAATCACACTTTTTATATGTTAGTTCTTCCATTTAAATCTATTTAAGCACATTTTCAAAACATAAGTATATATGTTGATTTCAATTGTTTATTCCAATAGAAAATACACATATACTTTATTATATAAGTCTTATTTAAAGATTTAAGTCTTTTGTGGTATTTAATTTAGTTCTGGTATTAATTAATTGTAATGAAATTAGGCAAATTCTCAAAAAATGCTAAAACTAAGAAAAAATGGGCGGGGGTGCACAAATCACTGTAGCAAGATTCTGCCCTTGGACACACTGCCATCGCCATCGGGGAATGTAAGCGAACGTACCTTCGGTTCGGGTGAAGGGAAATATACAATTGATATGATATTGTTTAGCAACAGTATGCCTATTTAATCATAATGTTCAGACCACGCACTGCAACGATGCTGGAACGTCCCTACAACGTTCAAATAAGTACAGAGGGGAAATGGGGGCAGCGGGGTGCATCTTTACCGAATGACGTCATACGATTGTGCTAGAACTTTGACTATTATTAACATTTGTGCACTTTGCACGCTGCACTGCTCACACTCTAAACATGTTATTTTTGAGGTCACATTCACATCTACAGTCCACCAAGGCGACGTTCGTGGCAGTGCAGTTAATCCAATTCTGACGTGGTGCGGCGCGGGAGATGCGCGGGAACATCAAATGGTATTTCTCGCTACTTATGCCTGCATCTCTATTGTACTCTGTCATCAGATCTGCCGTAGATCACAGGTTATTATGCTTCACAAAGTGCAAAAGCGTCCGACCTCCACGTTCTATAATGAGACGTATCCGTCCAGTACCCTGCCGCCTATGTGCGATTTCATAGCCATTCAACCACTTTATATACTAAGGGTGTTCCATATTGATTTGCGCTTTATTTTTATCTCATATTTCATGGTTTATCTTTGACTCATCATTATGGCTGCAAGCAGTGATACTGTTGTCTAACAGTAAGTGGCAGGACAGTCACTTTTATAGTACCATCCCTGCACAGTACACCTCAGGTTCCAACTGCTGTCAGTGAGTGGACAACTTGGAGCACGATCCTCAGGCACAGCCCTAGTCGACGTCATTTCTGTGGAAGGAGGCTACAAACACGATGCTTATTCACAAGCGAATGGTGGCCGTGGAAACTGTGCACTGTCACAAAAAGTCCTCTTGCAACAACGCTCGTCCTATCGAAATCGGAAAACCACAGCCATCATCACTGAAATGGGATTAAAGGTACTACTATACCCATAGCCATCACATGAGTTGGCCCCTTTACCTTCTGTGAGTTGTAACGCCGGAAATGCATATCCTCCTATTTCCATCTATTGTACTATAAATTTGTTTTCCTTATTTTTGTTACCTGAATATATGACATTTCTGTGTCTTTACATATTGTAATTGTTTTACTGTATATATATATATATATATATATATATATATATATATATATATATATATATATATATGCATTTATGTTGGTTTGTTTTGTAAATATTATTTGTATTTTACGCTGGGTCTGGCCTAGGGAAAACTATACTATCGAACGAATACATCGATAGGTCGTGTGGAGAACCTAAGTGTTTATGATCTTTGGTAGTGTTAACTCTGCCGCGTGGAGCGCGGGCAGAGAGAGCAAGTTGGAGTCTGGCTGGAGTAGCGAATGGAGCAGGTGTGTTGTGTGACGCTCCCGCGAGTTGCCGCGCTTTCGGGGTTTGGCAGCATGTAATTGCGCTCGACTTGCGATGATAGTTTCTGACATGGTGTCGCGGACGCGAAGCATTAGCTGGCGCACATCAAGAGCCCGTTTCGTCTGGTGACCGTGTCGAGAAGAAGGCGCGCCAACATCCAGCTTCTGCAACAGCGACGGCCGACAATGAGTGAC
Source organism: Schistocerca nitens (assembly GCF_023898315.1). Classification (NCBI taxonomy): domain Eukaryota; kingdom Metazoa; phylum Arthropoda; class Insecta; order Orthoptera; family Acrididae; genus Schistocerca; species Schistocerca nitens. The sequence continues at coordinate 167,744,035 of NC_064620.1, read as the reverse complement.
TGTCGCCACCTCCTCGATCGACGGCTTCAAACCTTCAATCAACCAACAAGGAAGACTAAAAGCACGTAAAGTTTCAGAACTGTATGGCAGACCTCAGCTTTTCAAATTGTTCCATTTGCCTCGCAAAATTACAGCAACTTAGCATGAACCTTTGTTGCTCATTGTCCCAATTGCATTGCCAAGCAGGGTCCCTTCCTTTTCCGAAATGAACCCGAGTGTAGTTGAAATTCAAACGCCAGCATAATTCCATTTCACTGCTTTAATTTCAAAGTTCACTTTAAGTATTCATAGCTGGCTACAATATTTAGATTACACAAGCACAAATTAAGAGTGCGAGTTTTGTTACCGTATTTTAGCTTACCTGTGACTGCAGCTCAGCTTGGTACGTACTAAATTTTACTATTGTTAATTGTTCAGAATCATTTAATTCAAGTTCAAAGTTAAATCTCTTATTTCTAAATTGCGTAGATTCAAGTAGCTTTTGAAATGATTATTGAGGTAGTCCAAGACTAACTGTATTTTACTGAATTTCGATGTGCTTCAGAAAGAAAGCTCACTATTAACTTCAGTCACTAAATTAACTTTCGATTTTCCTGTTTTATTAATTCTTTTGCTAAATTAAGTCAGAGTGTAGCGAAATTTATTACTTCTGACAAACTTTCAGTTTTCACACTGCACGTGTCAACCTTCAGTTGCCACGCTTCTAGTGCTAATTATATGTGTAATAACCTTTTATTTTCAGTTACTATAGTAATTGTCCTTAGGACTGGCGACCGTAATTTCCCCCAAATCTCAAATATCTAATTACCGCTAGTTGATTGTTAACGTAACGGCCACACATTTACTTTCTTTATTAACTTTACCCCTATTTCAAAATTAATTTCCACCAGTTTCATTTGCATTTTTCCTTTCATTTAGATGTAACCCTTTCCTCCCTCTTTACCGACAGGTTAACTTCGGTGACGATTGCTTTTCCAAAATTCCCATTAGGTACACGCGGTTTCATTTTTCACTGTCATTAAGGTCGATAACTGAGGCGGAGGTTACAGAGTCCTCCTTGAACCACTTTTCTAGAATCAGTCACACTCAAAGGAGGACAACTGATCACAGTCCCTGGAAGTGTGCTAAATGATATCCGCACAGAGGTTTCTTCATAGACCTGAATAGGTGGTAATCATGAGCAGCCGAATCAGGAGAATGCGATGAGTATGGCCGTATCTGCAACCTTACATCATCGATGGCAATCATGGTTTCCTGATTAATATGGGGACGAACGTAGCAGTGTTGCAAGAGAGTTTTTCATGACGTTGTGCAAAAAAAAAGGTTCAAATGGCTCTGAGCACTATGTGACTTAACATCTGACGTCATCAGTCCCCTAGAACTTAGAACTACTTAAACCTAACTAACCTAAAGACATCACACACATCCCTGCACGAGGCAGGATTCGAACCTGCGACCGTAGCGGTCGCGCGCTTCCAGACTGAAGCGCCTAGAACCGCTGGCCAGTCCGGCTGGCGGTGTTGTGCACTCTCCACAAACTAACACCAGTTTTCTGTGAGTATTTTCAGTGTTTACACCCTCCTTCCACAGAACCTACGTCGTCTAGGGTTGCTATTTATGATGAAGTCCAAACTGTCTGCTCACGCAATGACAGCAGATGGAAAATGGATGGTACTGCGCAGCGGTTACACTTTTTGTTACTATTCTGCCACCTAAGGTTAGCCCTAAATACTAGCTCTTGCAACTGTAAAGATGAGTCAAATGCTGGATCATCAAAGATGGGGAAAAGTAAATTGTAAACCATTCTAGAACATTACTTCTGGATGCTCACGACAGCAGCACATGAAGAGACGACCAGACTCGTTGTTTCCGACATGCTCGTTCCCATTCGACGGACCACAAATTCTTACTCTGTCAAAGTCGCTATGTCCGTGAAATTTCTCACCATCGCTAGAATAATACTCCATTCTTGCTTGCCCCGCTTATATACGAACGCCGTCCAGAAAGTAAAGAACGATTATGGTAGGAAAGGTGAACGGTCGATATCGGTTTATTGGGAGAATTCTAGGAAAGTGCGGTTCATCTGTAAATAAAATCGCATATAGGATGGTAGTGCGACCTATTCTTGAGTACTGCACGAGTGTTTGGGATCTGTACCAGGTCGGAATAAAGGAAGACATCGAAGCAATTCAGAGACGGGCTGCTAGAAATGCAAGTGGTCGCTTTATTTAATCACAATGTATGTCCGAATAAAGCTAAAAGTTACTATCTTTGTATAAAGAAAAGTATTGTCTTATCAATTACCTTCAAATCGTGAGCTACACCCTTAATTTTTGTATATGAAATTAGTGAATTTACTCAAGGTACTTTTGTTGTCCATGTCTGTGGTCATTTTCAGAACTGAAATTAATAATCAAATTAACTAATTTAACACGGTTGAATTGTGAGTTGCTAATGTATCCCTGTATCACCACAATAAAGTAAAAACAGTGAATAGCTGAGGGAGTTTGAATGAGAAAAGTGGCGTATTTAAGTACAAAAATAATGACAAGAATTTATTAATCCTTTTATACTTAAAATGAACCGATACATCTTACAAAACAATGACAAACATAAATCAGAAATGTGATAGTTTTTGATTGACAAAGCATTTATTGAGGTGGAAACTATACAAATTCTCCCCTGGATTAATCCCTCTTAGAACGCAATCTTACTTTGTTATTAATCCACTGTGTGTCCCAACTCTATTCAAATGGAACAAACTACGGCCAAGTGCACCACAAATTATGGTTTACGGAGAACGGGGAAGCGGCATTCCACTTCTCATATTTGTTACTGGTAGGTTCGAACAACACGCTAGTGTTATAGAGATTCTTCGGGAACTCAGATGGGAAGCCCTGGAGGGAGGGCGAATTACTTTTCTAAGAACACTATCGATAATTTTTAGAGAACCGGCATTCGAAGCTGACTGCACAACTATTCTGTTGCTTCCAACATACGTTGCGCATAAGGATTACGAAGACCAGATATGAAAAAATTAGGACTCATATAGAGACATATAATAATCGCTTTTCCCTCGTTCTGTTTGCGAGTGGAACAGGAAAGAAAGTGACTAGTAGTGGTACACGATACCCTCCGCCACGCGCCATGTGCGGATTACCGAGTATCCATGTAGACGTAGACGTAGATGTAGATGACCCACCACTTGCCCCTCTGTGTGAGCAGAGGTTTGTTGCTGAGCCAGCAAGCCTCATTTTTCTGTAAATTTCGAAATGGCAGCACCCATCGAAAATACCGCCAAATGCAAAGTGCAAGACATCATTTGTTCTCTGAATGCACCAAGTGAACTGCCTGTCAAAATGTATAGGCAAATGAATGTTGATTGAGAGTGCATTCAATAGGCCTTCAGTGAGGCAATAGTGCATTATGTTTAATCAAGGAAGAACCAGCATGCACGATGAAAATCGAAGTGAGAGCCCATCAGTCACTATGGCATCAGCACGGCCATGGCAAGACCTTCAATGTCTTGTGTGGCACCACGTGATTTTCACATATTTCCGAATTTAAAGTAAACTGTTTGCAAACTGTATTGACACGACGTAACTACTTTCATTGCTCGCAAGTTGGTACAAAGGAACTGTAACTCATGAAATGTTTACTTTATTACATTAATGAATAAAAGAATTACTTTGACACATTTCTATCCCAGAGGAGTACTGGATAAATTACAGCTGTCATTGACTAGCAAAGCATCTCTTGAGGTTCAATGTTCAACATTTACTAAAGTACTAGTTCGTCAGAAACTTTAACAAGTCATTGATCCTACACTATGATGTTGCCACAAACTAAGCAAAGGCTCTAGGTCCTCGGTTCTGTGTTGACTTCCGGAGCGGGGGTGCCGCTGTGCTTAGAGGGGTGGTGTGGTCTTCAGGGGAGCAGATTGCAGCGAGACGTCACTAGCATCAGCGGTGTCGATATGCGTTGCCGACTTTGGCAATCTCTGGACGGTGCCACACAAGCAATGGGGACCTAAAAAAAGCAGTGACTTTGACTGTAGACGAAAACAACATGGGAATTTATAAAATGGTCCCACATTACAATATGGGCCTTGACAGCTATGGCGACTACACTGAAAAATACGATAAGCTCGTGTAATTTTTTAGATAAAGTTTTACTCTACATTGACAAAAGTCATAGGTTACCTCCTCGTATTGTGTCAGACGACTTTTTGCCCAGTGTAGTGCAACACTTCGACGTGACATGGACTCAACGACTTGAAGGAAGTCCCCTGCAGAGATATTTCAGCCATGCTGTCTTCTAAACCCGGTCACAACTGCAAAAGTGTTGCTGGTGCAGGATTTTGTGCACGAACTGACCTCTCAGTTACATTCGATGGGATCCATGTCAGCCAACCGGGGTGGCCTAGCGGTTCTAGGCGCTACAGTCTGGAACCGCGCTACCGCTACGGTCGCAGCTTCGAATCCTGCCTCGGGCGTGGATGTGTGTGATGTCCTTAGGTTAGTTAGGTCTAAGTAGTTCTAAAGTTCTAGGGGACTGATGACCTCAGAAGTTAAGTCCCATAGTGCTCAGAGCCATTTGAACCATTTTTGATCCATGCCAGGCGATGTGGTTGGCAAAAATCATTCGATCGAAATGTCCAGAATGTTCTTGAAACCAACTGCGAACAACTGTGGCCCGGTAGCAAGGGCGCATTGCAGCCATAAAAATTCCATCGTTGTTTGGGAACATGAAGTCAGTGAATTGGTGCAAATGGTCTCCAAGTAGCCGAATGTAGCCGTGTCCAGCCAATGGTTGGTTCAGTTCGACCAGAGGACCCCCTCCAGACCATGTAAACACAGCCCACACGATTATACAGGGTGAGTCACCTAACGTTACCGCTGGATATATTTCGTAAACCACATCAAATACTGACGAATCGATTCCACAGACCGAAAGTGAGGAGAGGGGCTAGTGTAATTGGTTAATACAAACCATAAAAAATGCACGGAAGTATGTTTTTTAACACAAACCTACGATTTTTAAAATGGAGCCCCGTTAGTTTCGTTAGCACATCTGAACATATAAACAAATACGTAATCAGTGCCGTTTGTTGCATTGTAAAATTTTAATTACATCCGGAGATATTGTAACCTAAAGTTGACGCTTGAGTACCACCCCTCCGCTGTTCGATCGTGTGTATCGGAGAGCACCGAATTACGTAGGGATCCAAAGGGAACGGTGATGGACCTTAGGTACAGAAGAGACTGGAACAGCACATTACGTCCACATGCTAACAACTTTTTATTGGTCTTTTTCACTGACGCACGTGTACATTACCATGAGGGGTGAGGTACACGTACACTCGTGGTTTCCGTTTTCAATTACGGAGTGGAATAGAGTGTGTCCCGACATGTCAGGCCAATAGATGTTCAATGTGGTGGCCATCATTTGCTGCACACAATTGCAATATCTGGCGTAATGAATGTCGTACACTCCGCAGTACATCTGGTGTAATGTCGCCGCAGGCTGCCCCGTTGTTTCATATCCTCAGGGGTTGTAGGCACATCACGGTACACATTATCCTTTAACGTACCCCACAGAAAGAAGTCCAGAGGTGTAAGATCAGGAGAACGGGCTGGCCAATTTATGCGTCCTCCACGTCCTATGAAACGCCCGTCGAACGTGTACCTCACCCCTCATGGTAACGTACATGTGCGTCAGTGAAAAAGACCAATAAAAAGGTGTTAGCATGTGGACGTAATGTGCTGTTCCAGTCTCTTCTGTACCTAAGGCCTATCACCGTTCTCTATGGATCCCTACGTAATTCGGTGCTCTCCGATACACACGATCGAACAGCGGAGGAATGGTACTCAAGCGTCAAGTTTAAGTTACAATATCTCCGGATGTAATTAAAATTTTACAATGCAACAAACGGCACTGATTACGTATTTATTTATATGTTCAGATGTGCTAACAAAACTAACGGGGTTCCATTTAAAAACGGAGGTTTGTGTTAAAAAAACATACTTCCGTGCATTTTTTATGGTTTGTATTAACCAATTACACTAGCCCCTCTCCTCACGTTCGGTCTGTGGAATCGATTCGTCAGTATTTGATGTGGTTTACGAAATATATCCAGCGGTAATGTTAGGTGACTGACCCTGGTAGCCACCATCAGCTTAGAGAGTGCTTTGTTGACAGCTTGGATTCATGGCTTCGAGAGGTCCGCGCCACACTCGAAACCTACCATTACCTCCTACCAACTGAAATCGGGACTCATCTGACCAGGCCTCGATATTCTAGTCGTCTAGAGCCCAACCGATATAGTCACGTGTCGAGGATAGGTGCTGCAGGGGACGTCGTGCTGTTAGCAAAGGCACTCGCGTCGGTCGTCTGCTGCCACAGCCCACTTACCCCAAATTTCGCCGCACTGTCCTAACCGATGCGTTCATCGTACGTGCGACATTGATTTCTGCCGTTGTTTCACTCAGAGTTGCTTAGATGATAGCATTGAGAACTCTATGCAAACGCCGCTGCTCTCGCTCGTTTTCCGTGGTGAAATTCTTGAAATTTGGTATTCCCTGTACACACTTGACACTGTAGCTCTCTGAATATTGGATCACCCATCGATTTTCGAAATGGGATGTCCCATGCGTCTAGTTCCAACAAGCATTCCACGTTGACTGTCTGTTCATTGCCGTCGTGCGGCCATAATCACGTCGGAAAGCTTCCCGCATGAATCACCTGAGTACAAACGACAGCTCAACCAATACACTGCCCTTTTATAACTTGTGTACACGATACTACCGCCGTCTGTGTATGTGTATCGCTATCCCATGATCTTTGTCACCTCAGTGTATGTTGATATCTTTTGTTTTTATTTAGTTATGCCAAGATGTTGTTCACTTTCTGGACGACCTTCTTACTTCCCTCACCATGTCACGTGACCGTTAAACCACCAGACTATATTCACTCTCGTGGTGGGAAGTGGTCTTTATGATATGGCTCATCAGTATAGTTGTCGCCCCAACATCCGATGGAAACGGTAAAATGAGTTATTACATATAGAGTGGTGTCATCACCAGCGACAGCATATTGCAAACCACGATTCTGTTGTGCCAAGCGTCCTGTGTCGCTCAAAGAGCATGTGCACTATTACGATGCAAAAGTTCCCGTAGTTTCGTCGTCGAACAGGACAGCACCACAGAAAAAAGAATGTCAAGTTGGCTACAGAGAGCCTTGAAAGTTTAATAACACGCCTGAAAGTCTCACTAGCGGTAAAATCGACTGTGTCACGCTGCGAAAACTTGCTGGTACCTGGTGTAAATTGGGTGCGTGTGTGCTGGCGGTGTTCTGGCGCGCCCACGGTCCCTGGGTCATAAATCGCGATTTGTGTGCGCGCGCTGGCGCCGGCCGTATTAGAGCGCACCGCCCGCTATTGTAATCCCGGTCCGGACCGGCGGCGAATAAAACGCCGTACTTCATGCAGTTCAGTCCACTGCTCTGGTGTGCCGCCGCGACCTGCCGACCGCAGAAGTGCTGACTCCTGTTCCACACGAAGAGCTTTGGTCGTTATACGGCTGGAACTCTCCCTGCTGCAAGCATTCGCAGCCTGTTGGCTTTTCGCTAACGCTGTTGCACCCTTCCATGTGCTGTGAATAGCCGTCCTTTGCCGAGGTGGACACGCTTGCCAACTACTTATACTGTCCAGCTCCATGTCGTTCCTTTACGACGCAGCTGTTCTGGGCGTCTGGGGGAAATTCTCTCTCTCTCTCTCTCTCTCTCTCTCTCTCTCTCTCTCTCTCTCTCTCTCACACACACACACACACACACACACACACCACACACACACACACACACACACACACACACACACACACACAGAAAGAGAGAGAGAGAGAGAGAGAGAGAGAGAGAGAGAGAGAGAGAGAGAGACACCACTCACACACACTGTAAGGCATTCGTACGTTTTCTGATATTGTAAATAATTCACTTTCACTGTGCTCGAACATAGATGAATGAGCGCGCTGAACGAACAGTGGATAGAATGCTTGTCACTGTGCTGAATGTAGTCTGTGCTGCGCTTGGTCGCATCAGTTGGGCAGCGCTTGGGCATTCTTATTTGAGGTATAATAGCGTGCAGTTCAGTTTTTAAAGAAGGAGATTTGATACTTGTGAATCTGAGAGAAATTATCTGAAATGCTTATTATGGAGACGAAAACTTATTTGTAAACAAAAAATTTTGATTCTATTGACGGAGAGCACTTTTTGGGGGCACTTATAAGGTCGCAGGTTCGAATCCTGCCTCGGGCATGGATGTGTGTGGATGTCGTTGGGTTAGTTAGGTTTAAGTAGTTCTAAGTTCTAGGGGACTCATGACCTCAGATGTTAAGTCCCATAGTGCTCAGAGCCATTTGAACCATTTTTGAACTTATAAGGTAATCAAATTGTTCAAATGGCTCTGGGCACTATGGGACTTAACATCTGAGGTCATCAGTCTCCTACTTTAACATAACTAAGCAAGGACATCACTCACATCCATGCCCGAGGCAGGATTCGAACCTGCGGCTGTCGCGGTCGCGCGGTTCCAGACTGAAGCGCCTAGAACCGCTCGGCCACAAAGGCCGGATTTAAGGTAACCAATGTATACGCAAGAGTGAAATGTTTATCAGAACTATTAATTGAAGGAAATCTTTGTCCCTCAGATAACTAAAAACGTTCATAATTAGTGTTAATTTGATCTTTGTTTTCATTATGTCACAAATGATGCAATTGGTTGGAATATGTGTAATTTTTCTATTGTAATAAATTCGTAATTGTCAGTGTCTCCTTACGTGGTACAGTCTTTCTTCACAATAATCGGAGTTTAATTTTTGAAGAGCGACTTTCTTTAAGGTAAGACCCTCCTCAATCATTCTTAGTAAACTTTTGAACATTCTGGCGTGAGTGCATTGTACTTTATGCCAGACGAAGCCACAGATTGTTTCTGACAAGCAAAAAACAATTTTTGAAGTGAGTAGTTAACTTTTCCTTTATCTTCTGCATCTCTTGATTTATATTTGCTTCCGAGAACGTCAGTAGACCAGACGCAAAATAAAATGCTACTTTTATTGATCCCACTTTGCATAGCCGGCCGGTGCGGCCGAGCGGTTCTAGGCGCTACAGTCTGGAACCGCGCGTCCACTACGGTCGCAGGTTCGAATCCTGCCTCGGGCATGCATGTGTGTGATGTCCTTCTTACTCGAGCCACATCTTCAACCACATATAGTTCCTTCTCAGTACAGTTCGTAGGCTTCCACGTGTCGTGTGAATTTGAATAAAATAGTTTTGGGTAGACTACGTCATTATGAAACACTAAAACAATTAAAACACAGACGTTTCGACCGACAGCGGTTCTCTTCAGAGCTACTATCTACTGGATTCTGGTGACTGTCTTTCCCTATAGCGGTCCGTGCACGACAGTCCACATTACCATTACGTTAAAAAAAGCCGCGCGTGAAAATGTGATTTTTCAGGGGGTAATATTTCGGGTTCTATTGATCACAGAGATAAAGGGTCATGTGTTTTTAGATGGCCTTTCGGCTGGCGCCCATTTGTACAGCTATCGTGAAAAAGGGCATACTGTAGCTATCCTATAGTACAGAGTCAGCATGTAAACATTACGCATCTCTATCAGTTCAGACAAATTGCGCAAATCCTTTGGTTCTTTCAAGGTTGGTGTGATCCAAGATGGACTTAGACGGCTTATTAAAAGCATCTTTTTTGATGGACGTTTCTGGAGAAAACTCCGAAAACCATGATTTTTGGGTACGAAAATTACCAATTGTGGGGTGGTCACTTAAATAATTTCTATTCACGGCAAATGTAGAATTTAGAAACCTTGAAACTTTTTTCGATATCATTATCCGTTACCGAGATCCAGAGGTTCAAGCTACCATATTTACTAACGTAAAATACGTGCTTAATAGCCGGCCTGAGCGTAAATGTATTTTTAACTGATGTGGCGAATGTATGGGAAGGTTCAAAAAGTTGAAATGGCTCTAAGCACTATGGGACTTAACATCTGAGGTCATAATTCCCCTAGACTTAGAACTACTTAAATCTAACTAACCTAAGGACATCACACACATCCATGCACGAGGCAGGATTCGAACTTGCGACCGTAGCAGCAGCACGGTTTTATGGGAACGGATCTAGGGTAGTCGCATAGGTTCTGAGGTCACCAACTATGTTTAGTGTTTTTCATCAATAAAACTTTATGATGTGCTCTCTGTTTACAGAAATCACTTAACGCTAATACACGTATGTCGAAAGTGGTACTGCAGAGACAGAAAATGAGCTACAAAGATACTTGACACGTCTGAAAAGAAATTTGAAGTGACTGCCTAAGGTTATGTGACTCTGAAGGACTGCAAATTCAGTAAAATATTTCTAATAATGTTTTTGCTCTTAGATGGATTGCGATCGATGCGCGAAGTATGCAGAAAAAAGTAAAGCAAAGCTTTTATGAAAACCTTGTATTATGCATATTTATTCGTTGTTTATTTGTGTCAAAATATATAAATGTGTCGAAGTATGTAAATAAATTGTCGAAATTTTACTGACCTGTAGAATTCGGTTAATATATGCAGCTCACTCTGCTGAAGCAGAGAAAAGACGGGAACCAGATGAAAAATTCTCCATTCGAAGTACATAAAAGGTGAGTATGTCCCTCTTTTAAAGAGTCTCACAGAAAAATGGGGAACCAGCTGTCTCGATCGTCACTCCGAGTTCCTCACCAAAAATTGTGGGGTGCGAAAATATTAGCTCTTTTTGTGCTGAAAGAGAACATCAGTGAGGCAGTGGCGGTGGAAGGGAGAAGAAACAGTGCCAGTGAGAGAAAGGGGGAAAGGGGGAGGAGACAGTGTTGGTTGGAGAGATATTGATGGTCAATAGTAGCAGTAGAAGAGAAAGAGAAATGAACTGAGACGGAAACAGTGGCAGGAAAAGAGAGAGGATCAGTGGAAATGAAAAATACAAATCAGTGGAGACTATACATGGGCTTGAGGGTTCTGGGCCCTTCCAGACCGGCAAACTTTAACACTTACGTAGATGGGAGGACGCATTTTGGACCGAAATTTTAAACACGTAGTTATTGGGAAATTCTTGAGCTGCGTTATGGTGGAGACAGTGATAGTAGGAACGAAATACAAAAGGAGACAGTGTACCTGAGAGAGGAAACAGTTGCAGTGGGATATGTTGTGAATTAATGGAAAAAAGTGGTAGTGGGAGAGACATATGCAGACAGTGGAGTGAGAGAAAAATGCTGGGTATGAAGGCTTAAATACAAAGAGACCGGATAAAAGCATTTACAATGTTCTGTGTTAAAAGAGTGCGAATACGATAACATACCAAACTTTTTGGTGAGGAAGGTGGAATGAGAATTGAGCATCTGGATCCCCATTTCCCTGTCAGAGCCTTTTAGAAAGAAATGTATCCGCCTTCTTTGTGCTCCGACAGGAGTATTTTCACACTGTTAATGTTTCACTTCGGTTGTCAGGTAGCTACCGACGTAACATTCTGGGACGTCAGAGGACAATTAAAACTAAAGATTGCTACGATGTTGTGGCAGAGCGGTAGGTTATTGTCTAAGTCACCCTGGAAGGTGATTGGTAGGCAATAGCGTATCGGCACCTCGAACCCAGGGTAGAGAGTTTGTGCAGCGAGTCGTCGTTACAGCACTGGTAGTTCCCTCGTGGCCGCTTGTCTGTACTGTCGAACCTGGGTGATACGGAGCTGCTGGCTGGTGAACACATGGGCCCGATGGACTGGGATCGCTGGTAACCACATCGTTGTGATCTTGTCGGCATCCTCCCTGTTCATGCTGATAGGGCATTAGTATTCCAATAGCCTTTCTAGCTTTTCGCTGCTACATCCAGGGTGTTGAGCTATTGAGAACCTCTGTAAAGTCTGCAAAAACGTCAGCATTTTAGTGGTTTTTGATGCGGCCTAATACACAAATCGATTTTATTCAAAAGGATCGAGCTATTCTTCAACAGTCTACACTTTTACATTTAACACTGTCCTATCTTTTTTCGATCAAACATCCTTCTCTTATTTTTTGATTATTCCACAACAGCGTATGTTTTCAACGACCTCAATCCTGCAAACCAACATTTGTGTAGATGTGCCATTCCCCAATAGGAATTCCACACCTTTGCCCTCAACGAAACGTTTCATACATCTCAGCTGTAATATATGAAGTTCTAGTAATACCAAGAATTGACAATTCTTCCTCCATGGCCAGACCCAAGGAAGATACTCATGACAATCTGTGTTTAACACCTCCACTAAAGACAGCATCCTTCTCCTAAGACGTAAGTGGCCTGCCCCGGTATAAACGGCTTTACACAGGGTGATTCAACTAAGCAGTTCGCCTCAAATATTTCCGGGACCGTTTAAGAAACCATAATTCTGTTTTCATCCAAATAAATTGTAAAAATTTCTCACGAAATGTTCTACAGTCGCTTTCAATGGCTGTATTAATTAGAGAGATATCAGTATTAATTTCACTTTTTCAAACGGTACTATAGTAATTCCTGTTGTTAGTATAGTTTCCCTAAAAGAGATAGTCAACGGCGTTTGTCTTCCAAAACCGATTGCCAGCTTCGTAGCTATTATTATAATTAGAATATAGGATATATCTGTTTTGAACAAGAAACCGATTGCTGTCTAATGCGCAAGTTCGCAATTTCATAGCCAAACAAGGAAATACGCCACATCGATTAATACCGGCATTTAAGAGGCGCAGAGGTAATGTAGCTATCAATCTGTTTCTTTCAGTCACGTCGAAACGCTGGCTAGTCTGAAAAATACGTGCCTTTCACAGACTAAGAGAAACAAGATTTGCTACTTCTTAATGTAGAGTGCAGAAGGAATGCGAAGTTGAGTTGTACGCACAGGCAGTGTCTAACAAGATATTCCATCCGCATGACGTGTCACTTCCCCATCAGATCGACCAGCAGAACTGCGCAAGACTCGTGGACTCCTGTTGCATGTTTCTAGAGCAACAGGAGAACAGATCCTTTCTTAAAAGAATTTGCTTTGCCGATGAAGCTACATTTACAACCGAGTTAATAAGAAAGTAGGTTCTTTATTTGTTCTTTTCATGGAAAAGCCGAATAAAAGAAGTATGAATTACTGGGCCGTTTAAAATCCGATCTGGCTGAGGCAAGTTTAACATCAGAGGCGGTGGAGGCCTTGCTTGTTGTTAATACCTTAATTTTAAATTATGGGGCTATGCAGGACCCTCTGTGCAGTGTCAGGAACTGATAACTCGACTTGTGCAACTATGTCACTAAATGATGTTAATCTGAATTAGTTAAGTCATCACATTATATCTAAATGTCATTCACCTTCACCGGCCGTGGTGGTAGAGCGGTTCTATGCGCTTCAGTCTGGTGAGGGAGTCGGTGAGGGAGTCGTGTAGTACGGTCCGAAAAGCAGAGATTTTGCCCCTATTCAAATGATGGTAGGGGTCGTGAAAAGGTTTCCGACGTGATTATTGCCGCACGGCGGGAATTAAGACTTTGAACGCGGAATTGTAATTGGATCTAGATGCAAGGGATATTACAATTCGGAAATCGTTAGGCAATTCAGTAATCCGAGATCCATAGTGGCAAGAGTTTTCCGAGAAATTTCAGCCATTAACTCTCACCATGGACAATGCAGTGGCCGACGATCTTCAAATGGTTCAAATGGTTCTGAGCACTATGGGACTGAGGTCGTCAGTCCTCTAGAACTTAGAACTACTTAAACCTAACTAACCTAAAGACAACACACACATCCATGCCAGAAGCAGAATTCGAACCTGCGACCGTAGCAGTCGCGCGGTTTCGGACTGAAGCGCCTAGAACCGCTCGGCCACCGCGGCCGGCCCGACGATCAGCGGCGTTTACGTATAGTTGTCAGTGCTAACAGACAAGCAACACTGTGTGAAATAACGGTTGAAATAAATGCGGGACATACGGCGAACGTATCCTCTAGGACAGTGCGGAGAAATTTGGCGTCAATGGACTACGGCAGAAGACGACCAACGTGACTGCCTTTCCCAACATCATGACGTCTTGCGAAACACAACTAGCTCTTTATACTCGTAAAGTAATGAGTGCTATCGACAGGGGATGTCAACTCGATTCCATATTTTCAGAATTACAGAAGGCTTTCGACACCGTTCCTCACAAGCGTCTTCTAAACAAACTGCGTTTCTATGGAATATCGCCTCAATTGTGCGACTGGATTAGTCATTCCCTGTCAGAAAGGTCACTAGTAATAGACGGAAAGTCATCGAGAAAACAGAAATAATATCCGACGTTCCCCAAGGAAGTGTTACAGGCCCTCTATTGTTCACGATCTATATTAACGACAGAGGAGACAATCTCAGTGGCCGTCTTAGATTGTTTGCAGATGATGCTGTCATTTACCGTCTTGTGAAGTCATCAGATGGCCAAAACGAATTGCAAAATGATTTAGATAAGATATCAGTATGGTGCGAAAAGTGGCAATTGACCCTGAATAAAGAAAAGTGTGATGTTACTCACATGAGTACTAAAAGAAAATCGCTAAATTTCGATTACGCGATAAGTCACACTAATATGAAGGCTGTAAATTCAGCTAAATACTTAGGGATTACAATTACAAATAACCTAAATTGGAACGATCACACAGATAATGTTGTGGGTAGAGTCAACCAAAGACTGAGATTCATTGGCAGAACACTTAGAAGGTGCAAGAGGTCTACTAAAAAGACTGCTTACACCACGCTTGTCCGCCATATTATTGAGTATTACTGTGCAGTGTGGAATCCGTATCAGGTGGGACTGACGGATCACATCGAAAAAGTGCAAAGAAGGGCAGCTCGTTTTGTATTATCGCGAAGTCGGGGACATAGTGCCACAGATATGATACGTGAATTGGAGTGGCAATCATTAAAACCAAAGGCGTTTTTCGTTGCGACTTGATCTTCTCATGAAATTTCAGTCACAACTTTTCTCTTCTGATTGCGAAAACATTCTACTGGCACCCACCTACATAGGGAGAAATGATCATCACGATAAAATAAGAGAAATCAGGGCTCGCAAAGAAAAATTTAAGTTCTTTTCGCGCGGTGCTCGAGAGTGGAACGGTAGAGAGACAGCTTGAAGGTGGTTCATTGAACCCTGTGCCAGGCAATTTATTGTGAATAGTAGAGTAATCATGCAGATGTAGACATAGATGTCTCCTGCAGCGCCTCTCCTGGACTCGTGGCCATATGGGTTGGATCCTAGTCTACTGGAAAATCGTGGCCTTCTCAGACGAGTTCCGATTTTAGATGCTAAGAACTGATGGTAGGGTTCGAGTGTGCCACAGATCCCACGGACCCAGGTCGTCAACAAGGGACTGTGCAAGTTGGTGGTGGCTCCATAATGGTGTGGGCTGTGTTTGCAAGGAATGGACTGGGTCCTCTGGTCTCACTGAACAGATAATTGACTGGAATGATTATGTTCAGCTACTTGGAGACCATTTTCAACCATTCATGGACTTCATGTTCCCAACTGTTCGCGACCGTTTGAGGAACATTCTTGGGAATGTGAGAGAATGATTTGGCCGTCCACATCGCCCGACATGTATCCCATCATACATTTTATAGGACAAGTCAGTTCGTACCAGAATTCCTGCACAGGCTATAAAATAAATAAAATAAATTAAAATATTAATTATTAATTATGTATGATAGTAATTGGTTGTAATTAATATTTGCTTATCTGGAACGTGGACGTTTAATTATTTGGTATCAGACGCTTGACAATGGCTTTTTCGTAAATGCAATGTTATTCGTAGTGACCGTGAAATGTGATTCAAATAAACGGACTTCGTATTTAAATCGTTTCCAAAGACTGCTGCGGTATGTGCGGACTCAAAATCTAAATCTCAATATTAGAATAATTTGCCAGCCATGTCAATACGTCGTACAGAGGTGACTGTCTACTAAACATAAAAAAGTTTACATAGTTAGTTAAATCAGATATATTCAACGAATAAGCCTACAGTTAAATAATTCTACTTACTTTCATAAATATAAATTCTTTACAGAATCGAGTGCCTAGTAAGATTGCAACTCGCAGTGTTCTTATATAACATCAAATATGGCGGTGTGCCAGTTAATAAAATATACGTGCTTCCAGCCTCAGCTGTTGTCCTCGACCTCTCCTTCTTAATGAAACATAAGAGTATCGTAATTGTGTTTTGTTTTATCAGCGACACAGCGCTGCAGTTCTATGCCATATGCTTTATTTATTTGTCACAGATTAATTATTTAATTAAGATTTCGCGTTTCCGAGGAAACTCACGCACGGCATGCAAATGTGCCTTTATATTGTCCCCTGAATTGCGAGGCGAAAGGACACACCTGCAGGCGAGCAATTCACCTAAAGGCACAAGAAAATCTAAGTTATCTACAACTATTTACATGACTTACATTATACAGTATATTATATACAAAATTTGAATGACGCGCGTGCGCCGTAAAAGTTCTTATGTTGGCAAAATAGAGTGCGCGCATGCGCAGAAGCGTCTATGTGACTCCGGCACTGCCGTTATATCGTAAATTTAGATCACGCGGCACAGTATTGCAGTTCATATTGTTCGTGTGCGCGCGCATTTCTTAGTCGTTGCACAGAGAAAATATTCCACCAAGATTACATATGAAGACTACATTCTATGGGAGGTAACTTAATTTTAAAATTACAATATTTGTTATAATACAACTTTAGATTGTTGA
Organism: Schistocerca nitens; assembly: GCF_023898315.1. Lineage (NCBI taxonomy): Eukaryota > Metazoa > Arthropoda > Insecta > Orthoptera > Acrididae > Schistocerca > Schistocerca nitens. The sequence goes on along the minus strand of NC_064620.1, from coordinate 167,727,237 downwards.
ATGTTCTTAGTTATATAGTATTGCATTGAAATGCTCCAAAGAAAAATGTCTTTTTGTTTCAGGTGCGTTGACCTATACACATCGTGTCGTTATTACAGTTTATATTCATCTGCTGCACAATAATTTTTCACAGGTTAGTGTCGTCGTGGTAAAGTTTTTTGATCACAGTAACATCGCTGTATAACAACGTCATTGATACATAAGCATGTCCATTTCCTATTTCCATTATAGTCGTTGTGATGCAGTTCGTTGTGACAAAAAGCATTGGTTATTACAGATCAGACGTGACCCGTCGAGTAATTGGTCCATATGCAGTTCGTTTTCGATATTCCGTGGAAGCTTGGTTGCAGAACCTCGGACGGCACATAGCTGGCGTCGATCCTTGGACAGTCCAGGTAAGTGTGTCCGTCACATTTCGAGAACATTCCATTCCCTGAAGTTCCAACCAAAATTCTTCCACTCGTCGTGTTGTTTTCTGGACAGGCACGGTGTGACCATTTAATCCAGTTAACATCTTGAAGTTAGATACTGTAGTAATGTCACTAGACGATGCACCAATTACGCACTTCACATTTTCACTTTTTTTTTTTTGCTAAATATAGCTCACTTAAATGTTCGTAGTTACTTATCGAAGAAATCGTTCATCGCGTTTACAAAGGTACGATGCATTATGAATGTCATTAACAGTTACTTTCACATAGGTTTCTGCGTAGTTGCGGACTTAGTGATGTAAGTTAATGTCCGTGAACAGTGGTTCACTACGCAATTTTATTTTTTTTTAAGTTTTTCACATTTTGGCACTCGTTATCGTTCAAATTTTCACATAGTAACAGTTACATTACACATCAGTTTAAAAAAAAAAAACCATAAGTAATCATACATATACACGTCACATATTTTCTTAGCATAAACATAATACAGTTACACATAAACATGTTTACATCATCATTACATAGCTATAAATTATTACATTGTGTCACATTTGATTACATGAATTGCAGATATTTACGTCCTCTTTAACGGTTTTGCTGGGATTTTATCGATGTTTTTTGTGATGTCATCTGAAATTAAGATAGGTTAGACACAACATTCATTACATCAGTAGGCAAGACCAGGCGTTTTCACTACTCAATAAATATTCAAAATAATAAGAGACGGAAAGCTGTTAGATTCCTCGCGTTTTGTGCGTGTGTGTATAGTGTCTGTGTGGCCTTGGCTACTGGTAGATGCTTTTCTTGCTGAGAGATGTGCGTCTAATCTATTTCTCGAAGTAAAAGATCACTTCACAGATGACGTCTGTCGGTTCGTCAGGTGTCATACCAAGTCAGTGGTACCTACAGTCACAAATGTTCCGTGAAAAATTAATATATCATTCACTGCTACGTAATCATAAATTTTACTTTAATATTCAGTCTTCTCGGTGGTGCCGCGACGTTGAAAGAAAAGTTCTTCTGTCTTCAACTGCGTCACTGGAACAGCTGAAATAAAAATTTCTATACTACTTATTAACTATGTTGTAATTTGTTTTAGTTCTTGCCACACAGCAGGTCGTTGAGATAACGGTACGTTATATGTTTTGTGGTAGATCATGTGAGGCTTAACTTCAATCTTGTAGACATACGTGTTGATAACACCTAATCGTTTGGTAAAAACATGTAAATATTTGGATAGCACCTCCTGTAGTTTCATACGTTCATGTACACAGAGAGCTGTAGCTTCATTTATCTTATGATCAATCAATGTTTTCAAGTCCATTAGCTCTATGTCAGATGAGTGTGTTTGCATGTCTTGAATGTCATTGTCAAGTAATAACTGAACCTTGTACCCTGTACAGCGTTTGTCATGCTTTAGAGTTCTCCTGTCCAAATCAATAATAATTACACTGCCTTTATCATTTAAAATACATTTACCTTTGGAGAAGTCTATAATGCAGTCCTTCTCGCTCATAATATCTAATCCTAATATGCAATTTGTCACAAGGTTTTGTACAACCAGGAATGGCCATTGTACGGTTCCATTACCTATTTTAATGTTTACAAAAACTTGCTTCGTAACTCTACATGACGTATTACCTAGAGCAGTAGTTATTTTACAGTTTTGGACAGGAAACTCAGGCACAGGCTCCAATTCACACATCTTTTTATAGAAATTAAAAGACAAAACGCTCACAGCTGCACCTGTATCTAAGATAACAGTAGTTGGAATCCCACCTACTACACCAGTAGTAGAGGCTAAAACAATTTCATTTGTGTTTGAACGACATTGTGTACTGTCTTGCAAAAGTTCATTTGATATATTCTCATTGTGGTTGTATCTTACAAATAAAACAGGTAGTTTTTGTTTAGAATTATTAGGTAAATCAATATTTTGTTGTTCAATGGTGGTGTCAAATAACTGATTAACATTGAAGTCGCCCCCCGAGAATTCTTCAGCCACGACCCGGGGCATAGAAGTGACTGTTTCTAGTTTGTTGGGTTAGCATTTGTATTAGGTACTGACAGAGATTGAGGTTGTGTATCAGGTGTCACTTCTATTATATTCACATTCGGATATTGCCTGTTGTGATCTCCAAACTTTTGCAGTTGTTGTTGCTGTTGCGCATTATGACTTACCTGTCGATCATAAGGTATGCTCCAATTTTGTCCTGGTGGCTGCTGTGGTATAGCAGTGTTTGAATGAAAGTATTGATCGCTACGAGTCCAGCCTTGATGCTGTCTTGGCTCGTAGTTATTATTATTTCTATTTCTGTTTGTGTTTTTGTTGTTACATTTGTATCCGTTGTTACCGTTATTACCGCGGTGCCTTTTGTATGGATTGCCGCATGAAGTGTTATTACTGTTGTAACTGTTGTTTGTATTGGAATACGCGTGTTGATTTTGATTTCCGTAATGAGACGGCATGTGAGTTTGCTGTTTTTGCTGTACCGCGTATCCAACTGTGGGCGCGCCAGAATTGAGTTGGCAAGCCTGCATGTTTTGCATACCACTAGCATAAACATTGTGGCTGCTGTTTTGCCGCGCGAAGCGCTGATCTTCTAGTAACATGTCAACCGAATCTAAAGCCGTTAAAAAATAATCTGGATCGTCATCCGGAATATCTAAGAGTTTTTCTTTAATGTAGAAAGGCAATTTGGCCTTCAACGCACGGAGTATATCACGTGTTGCGACTGGTTCGTCCAAAAAATGTCCCATGTTCAAGTATTTTTCAAAATATCTGTGTAAGTTACCATTATTACTGTTAAAAGTTTCAGGTTCTAAAATTTGTCTTCTGAGTCGCTCCTGGACGGATTGCGACCAGAATTTGTTCAGAAAGGCATGCTCAAACTCACTGTACGTGGTACATACGTCAGCTTGACTGTATGCCCAGACAGCTGCATCGCCTTGGATGTAACCAACAAAATATGAAATCTTTTTCCGGTCACTCCAACTGCGTGGAAATGCGTTACTAAAAGATTTAAGAAAAATCACCCGATGAATGGTTCGTTTTTCTGGGATAAAAGTCTGAAATTGCCTGTGTTTTATTAAGCTTTCTTCTTCCTTTGCATAATGATATGGGTTTGTTCCACTGTAATTACTGTAATGTTCAGATGGCGAGTAATTACGATAATGTTGCTGTGGTTTAGCATGATAATAGCTTGTGTTTGTGTTTGCACGACGTGGTATGTGCTGTTGTCGTGGTGTGTTTTGTTCTTGTGTGTTTGTTGTGTGCGATATGTGTGCGTCATACTCGTATGTATATTGGTTTCTGAACTGTACATTTTGACTGATATTTTCGTTACATTCAGACTGTGGTTGATCCGTGAATTGTGTCATTGGTGCAGTGACGGATTGTACTGCGTCACTAATCAGCTGTTTGTTATTAGTGGTGTATTCTGCTACGGAGTCGTGCACAATTGTTGGTAAATTTTCACGTATGCATCTATCAAAATGTTTGTCTTTGCTCTCTACCCAATCTTGAAATTCTTTATTAATATTTTGAAAATGAGCTGTGGCATCAGATTGTAATCTGTCAGTCCGTTGTTGTTCAACATCGCCAAATTTATTCTGCACGTCTGTAATTCGTTTTTCAAGGTTGTCATGTACTGAAGGATATGTTTGAATTTGTTCAGTAAGAGCTTCACACGTGACATTAAGGTTTTTTACTCGTGTCTGTAAAAGTGCCACGTCATTTGTAGTCTTTTCTTGTCTCGTATTAAGCTTGGAAAATTTCGTACTGAGTTCAGTCATCTGTTTCGTCAGTGTGGCGTCTGTAAGTTCCACACGTTTACATAAAGTGTCATTACATGCCTTGATTGCTATGAGGTCAGATTTAATTTCGTCATTTTGTGCCTTTAAGGTTGCCAGGTTTTCCGCGTTCTGCATCCTTAAGGTTGCCATATTTTCTGCGTTTTGTTTCATTAGCATTTGTAACATGTTGGCAATGTTTACTGTTTGCAAGGTCTCTGCCCCCGCCGCGTCATTAGACGTGACGTCATGTATTAACATGGGCTCTGACTGAGACTGAAATTTTTGTGGTGGACGGCCTATTGTCAAAATTTCCGTTAACACTTGCGTCAATATTTGATGAATCGTCACTACCGGTTGCTGTCGTAAAGTCATTTTCTAACATTTGTCTCTCGTCCGAGTCGGATTGCGTCTGAATAGCATGTCTTTGCTGTTCCATCTTTGCGTATTGTTTTCTAGTTGTGACCATGCCACACGTATGGTATGCTTCAAGAAAATAGGTTGACACTGGTTTTAAAATAAAATGCAGTTGAACATGAATCGCTCGTAGCAACAATGGCTGTTTGTTAATTTAAAAATGTAAACTGAATATCGGATTATTCTTAATGGCTGCTGGCCATGTTACAACGTATCGTACAGAAGTCGGCCGTATTGTACACTCGTGTATTGGTATTGTTGCAGAAGTTATTGTTTACGGAAAAGCACTGCGAATGAAATTTATCACTGAAAACTGCTACGCGCGAAAGAAATACTACAGAATCTACTGAAGAGCTAATACACTGAATTATGCGCCTGGTCAAGCCTGACAATGCAAAGATGCTGCGTCTTTTCTTATTTTGCTGGAAGCTTCATTGCGTCTTCCCGCAAAATTTCAGAATTGGAAAATATCTTCAGATTTTTGTTATTTCTCGTACATTCACGTACAGGTCCAGAGAGTTGATTTTTCACATGAAACAAAGAGAACAATGTAACAAATGACAAAATAACAAGTCCGACACGCAGTCGCCAATATAAAATAAATAATATAAATTAAAATATTAATTATTAATTATGTATGATAGTGATTGGTTGTAATTAATATTTGCTTATCTGGAACGTGGACGTTTAATTATTTGGTATCAGACGCTTGACAATGGCTTTTTCGTAAATGCAATGTTATTCATAGTTGACCGTGAAATGTGATTCAAATAATCGGACTTCGTATTTAAATCGTTTCCAAAGACTGCTGCGGTAGGTGCGGACTCAAAATCTAAATCTCAATATTAGAATAATTTGCCAGCCATGTCCATACGTCGTACAGAGGTGACTGTCTACTACACATAAAAAAGTTTACACAGTTACTTAAATCAGATATATTCAACGAATAAGCCTACAGTTAAATAATTCTACTTACTTTCATAAATATAAATTCATTACAGAATCGAGTGCCTAGTAAGATTGCAACTCGCAGTGTTCTTATATAACATCAAATATGGCGGTGTGCCAGTTAATAAAATATACGTGCTTCCCGCACTAGTTGTTGTACAAGACCTCCTTCTTCTTAATCAAACATAAGAGTGTCCTAATTGTATTTTGTTTTATCAGCGACATAGCGCTGCAGTTCTGTGCCATAGGCTTTATTTATTTGTCACAGATTAATTATTTAATTAAGATTTCGCGTTTCCGAGGAAACTCACGCACGGCATGCAAATGTGCCTTTATAAGGCATCACTTACGCGATTATGGACGGCTATGGAGGTAGCATGGCTCAATATCTCTGCAGGAAACTTTCAGCGACTTTTTCAGTCCGTGCCACGTCGAGTTGTTGCACTACACGATTTTAAAAGGTACCCCATGACATTTGTCACGTCAGAGTATAATAATGACAGGTCTTAACGATCAGAATAATACTCCCTCTCCCGTACAGCTCTCCCCAACCCGCTTGCGACCCGTAATTTGCCCGAAAAACAATTGATACCTTCGTGACTTGGGACATTCTGTATATTTTGAACGTGGATTTAGTCATGTGGTCAAAAAATACACAAGTCTTACGTAAAATGGTTGATAATCTGCAGGTTGGTTCGGAGGCCACATTGCTTTACTAGACATGGTTGGAACTCAGATGGTATGCTCCTGAGAGCTAGCTCAACTACTCAGTTATTGCTAGGTTGCTTTGTCAAGGCCGTGCCAGGGAGTGAAATAATGACAATAACTAGACTAATAGCAAAACTCGGCACTGATCAATAGCGTTCAAGAATATGAGTTAAACTTGATGCATGTAATCCGTTCTTAGAATCATTGTAGCGAGGCAGTCCGAAATGTTTTCAGAGTAAACAACAGACTCCACCCGACGCTATATGTTCTTCTTTCCCACATAACCATCGTAGCAGGGAAACAACATGCTAATACAGCTGAAACTCCCTCTCAGACGACTGTGGCAAATATCGTGGCCGTATCTGTACCGTTGCGGGAGACCACTTCGTAGGGTTCCGTAATTGCCCGGGCGGATTCCTTTCCCAAATAAATGTCGCCCATTCCATTACTGACCGACGAATTATTTCAACTCCTACATCTTGCAGCTCAGCCTCAAACGACGTAATAAATATGTCAGATTGAGTGCTATCGATTGCCACTGCAGGAAACATTTTGTAACCTAAGCATCCAAGCCACTGATACGAAATTTAGTGGTCCAGTTTCGTCTGTCATTTCGCTTGTCTCAGAAGCATTCCTGACTAACAGATTAGGAAGAATAAAAATATTCTGATCTGCCTCGTTCACCACGGATCTTCTGCAATACTTCTTCTATTTCTCGTTCTAGACGCTGACGTAGAGTTGTTTCTCAATGCCTAACTCGTAAATATTTTTCCACATTATTTATGAAAATAGTCGGTAACCATATCCCTGCTGTCACCGGGAACGCCACTATTGATGTTGCAGTGCCTGTGTTATTCTCATGACAATGCAATGCGGTGACCACAGCCGTTAAGAAACACATCAGAATTTGCAACTGCGAATAATGACTAGCATCATCTGTAGAATGGAATGACGACAGTGAAAATTTGTGCCGGACCGGGACTCGAACCCGGATTTCCCGCTTTTCGCGAACGGTCGCCTTACCACTTTTTTTTTTAATTCTCATTTATTTCGTTATTCGTCGTCTTATTTGTTCGGGGCGGATGTCCCATGACGCTATTTCAAGTTCATAGTTGATCCACTCACTCAGTTTTTTATTACAGCGGGCAGCTAACCATCTGACCGAACACGCTGGGCTGCCGTGCCGGCATATCATTTGGCTATCCGTGCAGACTCAGGGCCAGATCCCATCGTAGACGTTTAGTTGACGACATAGGGAAGTTTGGGTCGGGCCGTAAGTCATGCACGGGTAGCCAAATGGTTTGTCAGATAATCCTTCCCAACAACACTACTACCGACGACGCGAAATGTATACCAACTCTTACTGCGCCGGTGCCCCAGGAATACCCTGGAAAAGAAGTACCCAGACAAGAACTGGTGACAGATATGGCGCTTTATAATGAACGTTTACCTCCCAACGTCGTACGCTCAACATGGTAGGTGGTGGTAAATAGGAAGTTCGCAACGAATCAACAGCGGCACACGATTCATTTGGCAGATACTCCACTATGTTTAGGCTGCGCAACAGTGGACACTGATGAACATCGTTTAGCATGTGGTGGGATGGCTCCGCTGTGGCACTTGGCACAACAGATATTGGCGTTCCTGTTACGCTCGGCCCCTCACACAATTTCATCAGACACACTTTTTTCCCCCAAGAATCTTATTTTCCGGTCCAAAAAACAATGCAGTGACATAGGTACGGGGAATGGTTGTGGGCTACGTCTATAACGAATCGGAAAAGGACAAAATGGATTTTTGGCATTTTCTCCTGGATGGACACACGAAGCTGCAACAGCATAAGAAATATAGGCAAGATTTCGCTAATTACCTGCGACTTACATTTACCGACCCGCCGGCCAGATGGGGTGTGACGGGTGAGAGATGAGATAGAAGAAGCGGCCGAGATAGACATCGATCACACTTACGGCCCCTTAGTTAATTTCGAGAAGACGACCCAGTCTTACACCAACGTCTGGAGAACGAGTCGATAGATGGCTCTCTTGCTCTATCGAACGTCGGGTCGTGAGCAGTTGTCGCCCCCGACACGAATTTCATTTCATTGCCACAGGAGCATGTTTCTTTTGTATTTGTACTATCCACGATGTCTTCAAGTATTCCATTTGGACATTTTCAGTTTTATTCATTTCCTAACTTAATTAATTTTCCAATTAGCCACCATTTGTCAACATTTGGACATTGTAGACACTATTTATGCGGTAGTACAATAAAATGCAAGTCAGCAAAGGTTGTAAGTCTGACATTGAAAAAAAAATGGTAAGGCGACCACACGCGGTAAGCGGGAAATCCGGGATCGAGCCCCGGTCAGCTACAAATTTTCATTGATGTCATTCCGTTCTACAGCTGATGGTAGACATTATTCGCAATTGCGAATTCATCTGATGTGTCACTGTTAAGAGACTGTTTTCAAACCACTGCAATAACTACAGTTCTCTGACCATCATAAAATTACCTAACTTTGTGCACTAGACAGGTTATTTCCGTGACGGCCTACCTATGTTGATTTTTGTATCATCAACTCGGCCAAACTGCAATGCGGAAAATATTGGAAGACCTTTAATAGGGCACAGTAGAAGCAAGTAGGGGAGAGTGCTGTACCTAATAGCATATTATTTGGTCAGTACTTCAGTCTAGTGACTGATCTGTGAACCACCCGAAAGGAATGCGCACAAGAGACAAGTTTTCGCTCATTTCTAAAGTTTTTGTAGTTAGACTTGAGGTTGTGCTCTGTGAAGCTTGTGTAAATACAGGGTTTTCGGAAATTCCCATTATGAACTTTTAGGACTTTTAGAGGGGAGTAAGTACACAATGTTCTGAATATGAACCCATGCTCGGAAACTTCATCGAACGCCGCTACAGAGCGTTAAAGTTACAGGGGATGGCACCTGTAAATGTATGTATGTACAGGATGATTCTGTTATGACGTTACAGACTTTCTGGGTTCATGGAGAAAGATAAATGTATCAGTTTGAGGTACGAGTTCACACCCTTTTTACTTTATGTGCAATTTATATGGCATAATATTTTAATTAATTTTATATTGCTTTTTGTTGCGAGCACGACAGATAAAATACGATTTTCACTATTATTTTCTGCAGTTGAAAAGATTTTTAATTTATGCACTTCGAACTAATATGTGGGGATACACAAAACACTGAAAGATTTCCTTCTGTGGACGTAGGATCTTTAACTTGCAAACTATTTTTATATAACAGTGATCTGGCTTGTTAGATCTGGAACATGGTATCATTACTGTACCTAATTACAGAATAAAAAAAGTGCCCTTCGCTACTTCCATCTCTTGAATGCACTGAAAATTACTCTTATTACCTATACGGAAGTTACAGTATGTTATGGTCGCTAAACGTAAAAGCTGCAGTGGATTTTTTTAAAAATATATGAACACTATTAACTGCCACGACTATCATGAGAGCGTGAAAATAAAAAATATAAATTTGATTTTTATGTTATTATCCAGAAAATGTTTTACACATCAGTCTTTGATCATACACAAGTAAAATTTTTATGACTCATGAATTATTTACGTACCTGATAACATAATAGTAGCTGCAAATGTCCACCTGAAAATGACATAATAAAATCCACAATTTCCCTCTGAAGTCTCCAGGAAGCTGAAAGAGATAATTTTAATGTACCGTTACCTGCCCGTTATATTGCGGGAAAACTGCTTTCATTCAGTTTAATTTGAATTTGCCGTGGCAGCGGCTCCCACGATCGCTGCACGGCTATGCGTCATGAAAAACTCCTAATGTGCTGAAAACGGCTAAGAATGTGGAATGAAATCTTGGGCTAACTAGCAGTAAATTATTACAGGTAATAATTTTAACAATTTCTACATCCAAAAAATCAACATAAATTGAAAGTACACACCTTTTACAAATATCAGCCTCCAATGGCGTCTTTATCGAAGGACAAACGAAGGGTACCTAAGCAGTCAAGCGAGCGTCACAGGCTCTTACAACTTTAACGGCTACAAGAAGGCAGAGACAGTAATGTTTTAACCTCCACTATTTATAGGCAATTTTATATGCATCTTTGTAATAATTTCTAATTATCATTGTCTGCTTCGATACATACATTCGCCGACTACAGACGTTATTTGTGAAATATAGATACGTAGATATTGCACAAACATAAAAATGAAAAATTGTTATTTCCTTTCATACATAATCTACAACCTTTCATACAGTAATTAAATAATAATACTACAGATAAATGTTTATTTTTTGTATATTATAAAGATTTTGTAAATGTCTTGCCAGGAGACGTCACAGGGTCCCTGAACCGAAAACGAAAGTTGTAAGCGAAAACCAGTCTGATTCCTCTGACAGTGGAATACATATACCGGTATTGTAGCTGCTAAGATTGAAGGGTAGGCAACTTTCAGAGTTGGTACTATGGACCAAAACAAGAAAACACTGTCTGGTAAACATGGGCTCTCCCAATTACATATCTGTGCAATGGAAATGTTTGACAGTTGCGAAGATGTACACGTGGGGATATACTGCCAAATTCTGTTCAATTTGCGAGTTAAATAGTGAAAACCCCGTGCTGGATGGGGGCCTTGCCCATAATGCCCCAAACGTTTGCAACTGTGGAGAGGTCCGGTGACCTTTCTGGGCAAGGTAGAGTTTGTTAAGCGTGAAGACAGGCAGTAGAAAACCTCGCCGTTTGGGGGCGGGCATTACCATCCAAGATGCTACTCCAGGCGGGAGTAAAAGAATGCGCGCAACGGAAAATAATAAACGCTAAAATGATGATTTGCCCCGTCTGACTACCCTCTGAAGCTGATCTTAGGATATCTTAATTCTATAAATTACAATCTAAACATAAATGGATGATGAAGGCAACTAATACTACTACACTCCTGGAAATGGAAAAAAGAACACATTGACACCGGTGTGTCAGACCCACCATACTTGCTCCGGACACTGCGAGAGGGCTGTACAAGCAATGATCACACGCACGGCACAGCGGACACACCAGGAACCGCGGTGTTGGCCGTCGAATGGCGCTAGCTGCGCAGCATTTGTGCACCGCCGCCGTCAGTGTCAGCCAGTTTGCCGTGGCATACGGAGCTCCATCGCAGTCTTTAACACTGGTAGCATGCCGCGACAGCGTGGACGTGAACCGTATGTGCAGTTGACGGACTTTGAGCGAGGGCGTATAGTGGGCATGCGGGAGGCCGGGTGGACGTACCGCCGAATTGCTCAACACGTGGGGCGTGAGGTCTCCACAGTACATCGATGTTGTCGCCAGTGGTCGGCGGAAGGTGCACGTGCCCGTCGAACTGGGACCGGACCGCAGCGACGCACGGATGCACGCCAAGACCGTAGGATCCTACGCAATGCCGTAGGGGACCGCACCGCCACTTCCCAGCAAATTAGGGACACTGTTGCTCCTGGGGTATCGGCGAGGACCATTCGCAACCGTCTCCATGAAGCTGGGCTACGGTCCCGCACACCGTTAGGCCGTCTTCCGCTCACGCCCCAACATCGTGCAGCCCGCCTCCAGTGGTGTCGCGACAGGCGTGAATGGAGGGACGAATGGAGATGTGTCGTCTTCAGCGATGAGAGTCGCTTCTGCCTTGGTGCCAATGATGGTCGTATGCGTGTTTGGCGCCGTGCAGGTGAGCGCCACAATCAGGACTGCATACGACCGAGGCACACAGGGCCAACACCCGGCATCATGGTGTGGGGAGCGATCTCCTACACTGGCCGTACACCACTGGTGATCGTCGAGGGGACACTGAATAGTGCACGGTACATCCAAACCGTCATCGAACCCATCGTTCTACCGTTCCTAGACCGGCAAGGGAACTTGCTGTTCCAACAGGACAATGCACGTCCGCATGTATCCCGTGCCACCGAACGTGCTCTAGAAGGTGTAAGTCAACTACCCTGGCCAGCAAGATCTCCGGATCTGTCCCCCATTGAGCATGTTTGGGACTGGATGAAGCGTCGTCTCACGCGGTCTGCACGTCCAGCACGAACGCTGGTCCAACTGAGGCGCCAGGTGGAAATGGCATGGCAAGCCGTTCCACAGGACTACATCCAGCATCTCTACGATCGTCTCCATGGGAGAATAGCAGCCTGCATTGCTGCGAAAGGTGGATATACACTGTACTAGTGCCGACATTGTGCATGCTCTGTTGCCTGTGTCTATGTGCCTGTGGTTCTGTCAGTGTGATCATGTGATGTAAAAAATGGTTCAAATGGCTCTGAGCACTATGGGACTCAACTGCTGTGGTCATAAGTCCCCTAGAACTAAGAACTACTTAAACCTAACTAACCTAAGGACAGCACACAACACCCAGCCATCACGAGGCAGAGAAAATCCCCGACCCCGCCGGGAATCGAACCCGGGAACCCGGGCGTGGGAAGCGAGAACGCTACCGCACGACCACGAGATGCGGGCCTTGTGATGTATCTGACCCCAGGAATGTGTCAATAAAGTTTCCCCTTCCTGGGACAATGAATTCACGGTGTTCTTATTTCAATTTCCAGGAGTGTAAATAGTAAACGTGGTTCCTGCTTATATATTTATTGTAGATTAAAAAAAACTTTATATTACTAGGTTTACATTTCCTAAGTAAAATTACTAATCTGTTGCCTAACTCTGGCCCTTATGACTGCACGGTCTAATATCAATAATGCGAAATGACTGACATCATCTACGTACCAAAAACTAGAAGACACTACTTTCAAAGATCTACGGTGGCGTGGAACCTCAGTGGAAATAAACTAAAGAGATCACAGCTGTTTAGCTTTTATAGCCCTAATACGCCGAAGCAGTTTGCGATATCACCGTATGTACTGCGTCCGATGCATCGAAGTGACGGTTCTTGTGCTCGTCTGCGACGATGGAAGAACTCCAGCCACAAATAAGCTCTTTTAGACACTAGGACGGCAGAAGGCGGTCCTCTGACTAATATACTCTGATACTGTCTTCTCCTCTCTGTGTTCTACAGACGAGAAACGCGAACTCCCAACCACAAGGACGGAGTTCAGATAACGTCTCAACTTAAGTATAGGCAGAGGAAGTTCTCTCAATTACTGAACGCTGAGTACTCAACGACGACTTCCAAACCGGAGGAGAAGTCCAGAATCGTATAGTTTCGCAACAGTACTGTGCGTAACTCTCCTTAGAGCAAAGACACAAGTCCGTCTGTACCAAGAAAAGCTGATATCGAGCGACCGTCACACATGGCCGTTCACAACGGAAGACCACGTCTCTCCACCGCTGGCCTCCCAGCAAGGCTCGGCTTCCTTCCCTGGTAATTCCGAAAACGAATCATATTCCCGAAAACACTGACTATTCTCCCCCTCTACAGATTCTTCCGAAGGCCGACCAACGATATTTTAGTCTTCTGTCGTCCAACGCGGAAAGTTTGCGAGGAAAAACCTATACTCATATAATGGTACGCTTTTGAGTAAAAATCCGCGGAATTAACCCAGCCTGCGTGATTTCCAAGGTGTCGTTTCCTCGTTCCTCTCAGCTGCGTCCAATATTTTCGTAGTTTCCGAAGTATAATCCTTCCGGTCCGGCTACAAACCGGCCGGTCGCGCCTCTTTTGTGCCCAGCGCTCAGGTGTCCCAATGTCCGTCATGCTACTTCCTGCGTTTAAGCAGGACCAACACAGCTGTGCGGGCCTTCTTCCCAGGGCTTGACTTCCACCTGCCGTTTCATTTCCACTGGCGTTCGGACCTCTACTAGTATAGGCAATCACTCATTACGCCATTCTGATAATAAAGACACTGTCACCTTTCATGCAATAAGCGTTAACAATTATTTACAAGGCGTACGTGACAATGTCAGTCTCTTTTATATATTCACATATACGATGTACAACCTATCACATAATACCTAATTGTGTTTGTAGATCACGGCAAAGAATGTGGATTGGTGCTTGTAAGGTGCGAAATTGTAGCCACCTTACAACCTTACTCAAATGTAAGACTAGGATGGCTTGCCATGAAGGGCAACAAAGGAGGGAATATCGTCGACGTACCGCTGTGCTGTTAGTGTGCCGTGGATTACAACCAAAGAGGTTCTAATATGAAACGAAATGACTGTCGAGCTGTATGGCAGGCGACGGTCAGGCTGGCGTCCCCACTGCTGTCTGGGGCGTCTCCAAACACGTCTTCGCTGATCGTCGAAGTTCATTTCGAAGCGTGGTTCATCACTGAAGACAATTCTACCCCAGTCACTGAGATTCCTTCCCGATTGTGCCCAACACCACTGCAAACTGTCTTGTTGGTTTACAGAAGTGAATGATAGTCGGCGCAAAGAGGTGCCGTAAGCTAAGCCCGCTTTCTGTGAGCCGCCAGTGAATACTCTTGTGGTCACTGAAGCACAGTTTGTACTTCCGATCGATGATAATGATCCAAGGCTTTGAGTCCCTCTCTAACAATCGCTCCGTCCTCTCTCTAGGTCGAAGGGTTCTCGCTTTGTTCATCCATGGTTCGCCCATTCTTGCGAAAAATAGTGGCATCGCTCCTAGTCAAATATCTAGAGATTCGCCGATAACTCCAATTGGCTTCTTTGAGGCGAACTACACAACCTATCTCAAATGCCGACATCTCCGTCTACTGTTCACGTGCCTGTCTGCGAGGCACGGTTACTGTCCAACTGACTACAAGGAACGAAATTCCCAAAGACTTTATCCTCTGGTATCGACATGTCTCCTGTTCCCTATCCTTGCTAGCTGCGCTGCGAAATTGCAGGCATTCATCCATTTGCCGCCAAAATTTACAATTTTGGATTTTACGTCGATTCCTATATAAACATCGATTTGTGGACAATTTGCATAACTCTTTCGTGGTAAGACGACTTTTTTGTCTTAGAGTGTAAATACACAACAATTGCGAATTTGTTTCATTAGAGGAGGAGTGATATATGAAATAAGTTTCCCGCTATAGTTCACAGTTCAGACGAAAAATATGGTACACAAATTTCGTGCAATGCAAACAAGATAGCTGCACTGTTGTTTATTCCACCTGTACCATGAGAAAACATATATGCTGCATCAAACGAAAAGTTGTTACTGACAAGGGAACCTCCCCATCGCACCCCCCTCAGTTTCAGTTATAAGTTGGCACAGTGGATAGTCCTTGAAAAACTGAACACAGATCAATCGAGAAAACACGAAGAAGTTGTGTGGAACTATGAAAAAATAAGCAAAATATACAAACTGATTAGTCCATGCGCTAGATAGGCAACATCAAGGAAAATGTGCCCTCAGGAGTGCCGTGGTCCCGTGGTCAGCGTGAGTAGCTGCGAAACAAGAGGTCCTTGGTTCAAGTCTTCCCTCGAGTGAAAAGTTTACTTTCTTTATTTCCGCAAAGTTATGATCTGTCCGTTCGTTCATTGACGTCTCTGTTCACTGTAATAAATTTAGTGTCTCTGTTTTGCGACCGCACCGCAAAACCGTGCGATTAGTAGACGAAATGACGTGCCTCTCCAGTGGGAACCGAAAACATTTGATCGCAAGGTCATAGGTCAACCGACTCCTCCACAGGAAAACACGTCTGATATATTCTATACGACACTGGTGACAGCATGTGCGTCACATGACAGGAATATGTTGTCGACCCACGTAACTTGTACACTTGGCGAATGGGTAAAAAGATTCTTCTACCTTGCCGGATTTAGGTTTTCTTGTGAATGTGATAATCACTTCCAAAAAAGTGATCGCAACGGACGGACAGATAATAATTGTCTGAAAATAAAAAATTAAACTTTTCACTCGAGGGGAAACTTGAACCAAGAACCACTCGTTCCACAGCTGCTCACGCTAACCACAGGACCTTGATGTTGCCTATCTTGCACATGGACTACTCAGTTTGTGTATGTTGCTTTTTTTTTCATAGTCCCACACAACTTCTTCCTGTTTTCTCGATTGATCTGTGTTCAGTTTTTCAAGGCCTATCCACTGTGCCAACTTATAACTAAATCTGAGGGGGGGTACGATGGGGAGGTTCCCTTGTGAGCAAAGTAAATGTTGTATCCATGCAACAAGTTCATTAGGTCATGGCAGCTTACGTTGATGGGCTAACAGCGAGGTGCGTTGCGTATAATTTATTTCTGCAATTGATTTTGATAATTAATTACCATTCAGAGAATGCACTTCAGTCTCATGTGATACCTTCTGGTACTGTCGTTACAGACTCGACAACACCTCGAAAGTGTGTATACGACAGCGTAATTGTTAGACTTTCTCTGAATAGATATTGATTATTAAAATGTATCTACAGCAGTCTTCTAAAAGGTTTCTCCTATATCAGTGTATGTATGAACAGAACAGATCAATATTCACTGCTAACCGACCAGTCGTTATTGAGCCGTGTTGGCTCGTTGGTGCGTTGTGTCTCTCTCTCTCTCTCTCTCTCTCTCTCTCTCTCTCTCTCTCTCTAGTCGCCAGGTGGCTCTTCTGTTTGCCTGATAGTAGAGTCTTTGGTTGTAGTTCCTTGGTCAGCTTGTTGACCACATTGGCAGGCAGTCGGTCGTAGTCAGGGCGAGAGAGATATGAGGCACATGTGACGTACGGCGGAGCTTACGGGCGTACGATTGTCTAAGAGCCCGGTCGTCGTTAAGGCCTTGTTGGTCGGCAATACTTGGGCCTATGTTGTCACAGACTATTTACCCTGCATTAAGGAGGCATGGTTACCGTTATGGGTGTTGCAGTGCCGTTCATTTTCTAATGCCGTCTGTTCTGCCCTTGCGAGTAAGGCACTTGTTACGTGACTGCCTGCGGCTGGTCCCGGCGGAGGTTCGAGTCCTCCCTCTGGCATGGATATGTCTGTTTGTCCTTAGGATAATTTAGGTTAAGTAGTGTGTAAGCTTAGGGACTGATGACCTTAGCAGTTAAGTCCCATAAGATTTCACACACATTTTTGACGTGACTGACACCTGTGCTTCAGAATGGTTCAAATGGCTCTGAGCACTATGGAACTTAACATCTGAGGTCATCAGTCCCCTAGAACTTAGAAATACTTAAACCTAACTAACGTAAGGACATCACACACATCCATACCCGAGGCAGGATTCGAACTTGCGACCGTAGCGGTCACGCGGTTCCGGACTGAAGCGCCTAGAACCGCTCGGGCACACTGGCCGGCGCCGCCTGTGCTCCAGTGTTAAAATTGTTCCAGCTACGCTTGACTGCCTAAGGTCCTCCATCTCTCTGTTTCAGAATTGAATTTACCGTTTCGTGCCACCTTTTCATATTACTTGAGTGGCACATTTGTGCGTTGTAAAATTTCTTTTAATTACAACTTGTTCAATGTCTGATTAGTTTTCAGCTGAGCCTGAAATTAATTTTCATATGTTCTAGGTCGCCACGTGGGTTAGTGACCTCTGATGCCGGATTTGAGTCTGATTTGTACTGGAAGTTCTTGCATCCTTGATTGATGTAGCGACTATAAGATAGCCGAGAGATGCGCTAAGTAAACGCTAGCGGCCTAGTGAATTTTGATTCTTTTGAGTTCCATAACTTTGATGAGATTTTGCCCTTTCAGGAAAATTAAAATTTAAGTTACAAATAGGATTAAGATTGTAGTTGTTAGAGTGTTAGCTCTCAAGATTTGCCTGTTACCTTCTAAGCTACTTAAGTTAATGTGTCTGAGTCTTGTGTGTGATTATTACATTAAATTGTTATATCTTATTGTAAGATTAAACGGTTAGTCCTTAGTAATTTTTATTGTAAAATTTTTGTTGTTACATGTGACTTTTGGTTGGGGCTTGGGGCCATGCTCACGTTGAGTTCTTGCCTTGGTTTTAGCATTTTCACACGTTCCATGATTATTATGCATGATTTACATGTTTGTATTTTTCTCTCTGCCTTTCGTAGCGTTGTAAGGCGTTCCTCCGGGGTGTTATTTGTTATCCGCCGGTCCACCGTACGTAGCCTGTCCGCGTCGGCTGAGTACGTGTGCCCCGGCTGACCGCCGCTTCCGTCTCACCGTAGCCTCCTGGCTTGCTACATCCCTCATAAGTTGAGTTCCTATCTCATTGTAATCGGGTGTTGATTGACCCATTACTGCCTGTTATTCTAAACCATATTATTTAGACCTGGCCTGCCGTACCTGTTCCTTCCGTGCTTTCCCTATCTGAAGTTTGGTTTTTAACGTAGTTGTTTTGGTACTGATGTAACGCTCAACTCTTGTAATAGTATTTCATTATTTTCCTGGCCAGTATCTAGAATATACCAAAGAGCCTGTTCTGATTGTGCAAAGAAGTATGTTATTCACTTTGGCCTACGTTATCATGAGTCTGTCTTTTGATTTATGTATATTGCGCCTATTTGTGTGGAGTTTACTTGTAAATTTGAGTTGAAGAGTTTCCATTTTCAATGTATGTTTGAACTATGCTCTATATTTATGGTGCTAAGATGCAATAAGAGGATTCAGTGGAAATGTGTTTTGTTAGGCAACTGAATTATGAGATTTTTGTGTGCAATAAAATATTGTTGAACTCTTGTGAAGTAAGAGATGACTTCTGATAAATGGCATGCACTTTTCCATGCTTGTTTAGTTGTTCCATTATCCTGGGGCGTTCACTGGCATTTCAGTTACGTTGGTAAATAACTTGCTTCTGTCATTTAGTGACATTTCATCTTGCAGTAGAAAAGGATTATAATGCCGAAATTATGAGTGTGAAATAAATGAAACTTACAGTTTACTGGCGGAAATTTCTTTAAAAACGGTTGCGTATATAGTGGGAATGCCGCGAGTCAACGGTTATACTTGCGAATTCGTGAACTCGCTCTCCCTTCTGAGCGACTCGAGTCGACCTGCACCCCACAATAGACTCAGGTGACGAGTGGGCAGTCGAATGGCATACGGAGACGGAGAGTTCGGAGGATGACGTCACAGGACTCGCTGGCGGGTTTAAGGCGAGTATTCGCAGCTAATTTCTGATCTCTATCGGTTACCTCGCAAAATGTCATTAGTCATAGCTCACTGAAAGGGGATAGCGTGTTATAACTAATCCTATTTTGCTTCTTTTGAAGTGACGCAGGTTACATTGTGGAGCAATGGTCCAATGAAGCGCTTAACCGGCACATTGTGGAGAGTGTAGTTCACACCAGAGGTGTGTGATGACTTGATGACTGAAGCTCACACATTCATGTTATCGTGGACATGCGCATATGTTCCTGATCTTACGACCACGAAGGCAACCTTTAGCGTCTCATCTGGTTCGCTAAATCACCTTTATCCTGTAGAAATTGTCGGGGATTGTTTGAAACACCGAGTGAAACATGGCAATGAACTTCCCAGTAATTCCCTTGTTCTACTGGATCTAGTGATCAATGCGTGGCTTCAGGTGGAAATGACATATCTGAAGGAAAATGTGTTTTCCTTGCTGAACTGAAACACTGTCGAGGCGCTAGAGGCGGTGTTAGACGGTGGCAGCGCGATATTACACTGCGGGTGAATAATATTTGTATTTTGACCCTTGAGGTTACCTTGTAATGGGCGCAGATTGATGAGCAATAACCTAGAACCGGTCGAAAGAAAGTTTTGTTATAAGGTAAATCTTTCATGGATGCATCACATTTCTATTACATTCTCCCAGCGACTCTGTCTGACATCAGCACATCCTAAGAATTGTGATGTGGCTGTTCAACTTTAAACTGTTTCGTGCGCAACCATCTATATATGTTAGGTGTTAGTGTTCATAGTGACTAATATATTTAAAAAAAATAGAAGTTATGTACGGGGTGTGTCCCAAAAAACAGCGACAAGCTTAGGGACACGTTACTTACACGAAAACAAGAACAAAGCCCTCAGTGGTACACAACCCCACAACAGGCTACAGCAGTCCACTCACCCCACCGCCGCCCCACACTGAACCCAGGGTTATTGTGCGGTTCGGCCCTCAGTGGACCTCCTCCCCACCCGGGAATGTCACATACCAGACGAGCGTAACCCCAATGTTTGCGTGATGGAGTGATTATGGTGTACGCGCACGTGGAGACAGTGTTTGCGTAGCAATCGCCGACATAGTGTAACTGAAGCGGAATAAGGGGAACCAGCCCGCATTCGCCGTGGCAGATGGAAAACCGCCTTAAAACCCATTCACAGGCTGGCCGGCACACAGGATCTCGCCTCTAATCGGCCGGGCGGATTCGTGCCGGGAACTGGCACGCCTTCCCGCTCGGAAAGCAGTGTTAGACCGCACGGCCAGCCAGACGGGCTATGCGTACCTTAATAGCTATGAGCCCTCATCTTGAATACTATAAAATACAGCGCTTCTACTTCAAATTATTTGCTCTCCATTTTTTGGAGGAGGTAGTAATGGAGAAAAACAGGAAGAACAGATTTTGGAGGAGTTAGTATAGACCAAATCAAGAAAAAAAATCTAGTAAACATGGTCTCTAAAATTGATAGCTTAAGCGCTATGAGCGCTTGTTCAGTAGAAGAGATGTTTCGCCACAAGCGAAGAAGAACAAGTGCTCATAGCTCTTAAAGTATGTATTTTAGACCTCATGATTACCCGACATTTTTTCTTGGATTGATTCATACTACCTCATCAAAAAATATGGAAAGCAAAGTCCTTGCAGTAGAAGAGATCTGTTTCATAACATCGGAGATGAACAAGTGCTCACTGCTCTTAAGGGGTGAATTTTTAGAAGCCAAGTTTACCACACGTTTTTCTTATTTTGGTGTAAGGAAGCCGTTCTTAAAGCTTTTCGGTGTTTTCATGTATCTTTAACTAGTTGATTTGTAGAGATAACTATCCCCCATCTCGTGACAGGTTCAACTTCTCGATTTATAACTTAGTCAGAAGAGTATGGCACTGACACCGAAACGTCGCACCATTTTAACAAACGTGTCCTAATAGAAACCTGAGATCTTCATGTCAGTCCAACTCACAGGGAAACATAACGAGAAAATGTCAAATTAACTGATACTCCTGTGGCTTTTTGGTGGAAGAACGTCGTAAAATTCAGTGTTAATGGTTTCCAGATTTATTCCCTTTATAAAGAGTGGTCCAAAACAGTCTGAAAAGATTGTAAGATTGTAAGGGTGTTGCAGTGTAAGCTGTGTTGAGAAATAATTAAGAGAAAACTCCATGCGTTACGCTGTTTCAGAGTTAATTAGCACTGGAGTTAGCCAATCAGGCCGGTGCTCGCCAAAATTCAAGCGGCCCGCCACATACTCTTGTGTTCAAAATTAAAGCAAAAACCCTTTTTCTGGTCCTAAGTCTCATCCAGGCCATAATCATACAAACTATCAACAAATGTCCGTACGATCGTGTTCTGCAGGGAAGATGGCTTTCCGCTCAACGGACAACCATGCCAACGATGACGTCAGGGCACATATCAAACGGGGTAGTGTTTGCCGCTTAGTCCTACGTTCACAATCGCTGTGTACTCAGTCACAGACTCTGCAGCATGACACAGAGAAGACGCCTACCAGTCTCTGCGCGGTGGAGGGCCCAGGATGAATGGAAGCAGGACAGTCGCAAACTGATGTGGCCCGATCGCTTAATCTGAATCGTTGTGTTGTCTCTCGGATCTGGTGGTAGTTTATAGAGACCTACACTTTATCCCGAAGACCAGAGTAGGGCCGAAAATATGTGACTTCAGAAAGAGACGGCCATTATTTGGCTGTAAGGCTACGACGGTACAGCCTCAGTACCGCATGGCAACTGGCATCTGACTTCGCAGAATCCACTGGACGTGTTTTATCGAGGCAAACGGCGTACAGAAGGCTTCGGCAGAGTGGCTTTTATTGTTCAAATGGTTCAAATGGCTCTGAGCACTACGGGACTTAACTTCTAAGGTCATCAGTCCCCTAGAACTTAGAACTACTTAAACCTAACTAACCTAAGAACATCACACACATTCATGCCCGAGGCAGGATTCGAACCTGCGACCGTAGCGGTCGCGTGGTTCCAGACTGTAGCGCCTAGAACCGATCGGCCACCCCGGCTGGAGGTCTTTATTGTCGGAGTCGTGCTGTTGGTGTACCTTTGACACGTCTTCAAGGAAGCGAACGTCTAGAGTGGAGTCGTCAGTATGCCCCCTGGACTGACAAACACTGGGCCATAGATTTTATCACAGAAGAGTCCCGATTTGGTTTGGAGAGTGATTCTCGACGGATTCACATCTGGAGGGAACGTGGAACACGATTTCGGACCCAAACATTTGGAGGTTCCGTAATGGTGTGGGCAGGGTTGATGTTGACCAGTCGAACACCCCTTCATGAAACTGTGTAGGTGAATCGGCAAGGCTTAACTGCAGTCAGGTATCGTGACGAAATCTTCATGTCCGGTTGTTGCGAGGTGCTGTGGGTCCAGACTTCGTAGTGATGGACAACAGTGGTCGACCTTATAAAGCACAGGTGGTTGATGCTTTCTTGGAAACGGAAGATACTGCACTCATGATACGGCCTGCTTGCTCTCCCGACTTCAGTAGCATAGACCACGTCTGGGATGCACTAGGGAGACGAGTTGTATAACGTCTGCGTGCACCAACCACTATCCAACACTTGCGAGCAACTCTGCAGGGAAATTGGGCGTTATTTCCACAATATGGGGCTGATGACACTCACAGCACGCCCTGTAGTTGTCAGGCCTATACTGCTGCTAGAGGTGGTCATACCCCAGATTGAGCACGTTAACCAGTTGTCAGAATATGTGTGAAAATACGTTTAGTTGAAAAAAAAAAAACGAGAAACAGTGTTGTCTACCGTTATGCATAAAATTCTTCTTGGTTTGAGGCCGCGTTGTCAACTATAAAATTCAGATGTTTCGGCGACTATTGCAAGACGCCTTTCTCAAGGTGTATTGCTAACTGCTGAATGATCACTAGTTTGGTTACTTATATGCTATGTAGGAGTGCTGTCATTGGATATGAGGGTGAGGAGGAAGGGTATTAGGTATTCTTTTGTTGGTCTTGGCATTGCATGTTGTCGTTGGCGGAAATAGACGTTTTCCATTGGAGCAAGCAATAAGACACTCCAAGGGAAAACGCCTATTTTCGCCAGTGACAACACGCAATGCAAAGACCAATAAAATAACACCTAATACCCTTCCTCCTCACCCTGACATCCAATGACAGCACGCCTCCATAGTATGTAAGTTACCAAACTAGTGCTCATTCAGCAGTTAGCAATAAACCATGAGAAACGCGTCGTGCAATAGTCGTAGTTGATAATGCGATCTCAATCAACTATTTGTACTGTTCTTTGGCAAAATAAACGCAACCTTGCAAAATTTCCGTCTGTTGCTTTAATTTTTGACACCAGTATACAATTATCAGTTGTCATTGCGTAGACGATAGCACATGAGACTGTTCAGTCTTTGCCTCGGGTTCGATCTTTACTACCATCCGACGTCCAGTGTTTATCGCTCTCTTGTTCTGTCTTAGGAAACCATACGAAGAATGCGCCTGGTGATTCCGTCTCTGGCGGGCCGCTTGGATTTGCGGGCGCAACGTCCTGGCTGGCTAACTTCAATGCTAAACAGCTTGGAAACGGCGCAACATACCGATTTTTTTTATTAATTATTCCTCAATACAATGTACCCTGCAACATCCTTACAAGCTTTTCACACTGTTTCTGACCACCCTGTGGTTAATTACTGCTTAGCTTTAACATTTTGAATGGCATTACCACTGCACTATCAACGACGACATTTACTCTGGGTACCTCACTCTAGACGTGTGACATTGTTTTCAGTATTGTTCACGAATTCTGTGTCTTCTTTGACGACGATAAAGCTGATGACGTCCTTCTAAGCCGAAAACCAATTAAGGAAATACTGTAGAGCATCCACAATACTGTGCTATTAGCTTACTAGATCATAGAACAAGACAATGTTACGATCTTTAGCTGTTTGAAATAACACAAACTTTTTATGCAAACTGCGAAGTCCGTTTCACAGAGGCAGATAATGAGTAACGCCATTAGGAAACGTGTGCCTTGCACCGTTGCTTTGCTTAAGAGAATCTCTTTTGGTGCAGTAACATAGCACCGTACACCGAATTCTTCAATTAGAGAGCACGGCGCTTCTTCAGCTAAAATATATTAGAAATACTGAGTGGTTGCAATTTATTTAGAATTGCTTTGTACCTTTTGAAGCTCGGTAGTAGCCAGAAGAAATTCTCTTTGATGGCATAATTGGCAATTGGCCGTCCTATTCTCCCGCCCCAAGGGCATGCGTGGTCAAAGCTTTGTAAGCCCTCTTGCAGGATGCGCAGGCGCCCAGCATTAAATTAATCCCGCCAGGAAACCCACTGTGTGTTCCACCTTCCCTACAAACATACAACCCGCGTTGTTATTCACACGAGTGAAATATTCCTGATGCGAATATAAATTCTGTGAGTACAGTAACTGTACTAGGACAAGAAATATTTTTAATTATCTTCCAACAAGAAGGTTTATCGATCTTCCTTTGTCACGATTTTTTCGCCTGTTCTGCCCCGTATTCAACTTTTTCCTATTTGTCGCTCTCTGTAAATATGCTCTGTAGATGACTTGAAATGTAATCACTAATTCGCACTTTGGTCAACGAAATCACTTGCGATTGGGTTCTAGACATATAAACTCTTTCTACAGATTATTCTCCTTGTCTGTCCTTCCCGTTGCAGTTTGTCGTGGACAGCTTGCGTTCATGCTTGATTGGTGGGTTCCTTCAACACCAAGATTTTCTAATGTCTCCAGGCTTCTTGTGTCTCAGTCTCCAATTTCGGCACAACTTTTTTCTTACATCTTTTCATTCTTTTTGCCGAGCGGTTCTAGACCCTTCAGTCCGGAACCGCGCGACCGCTACCGTTGCAGGTTCGAATCCTACCTCGGGCATGGATGTGTGTGATGTCCTTAGGTTATTTAGGTTTAAGTAGTTAACGTTCTAGGGGACTGATGACCTCAGATGTTAAGTCCCATAGTGCTCAGAGACATTTGAACTACTTCATTTTTTTTACTATGGTTGCTTTTGATACTTTCTTCACCTTATTTGACTCACATAATTTAAATAATTACAGACCATGTAGCTTCAGACTTGAGACTAGCAGTACTATAAAAATACACTCTTCCATAGGACCTCTGGTAATACAGTACTGCGAACAAACTTTTGCTTTAATAATACACGGAAGACACAGGGATGAATTTCCAGTTTAACTTATTGTTTTTGTCGCCCTTGGTACACAAAACTGTTACAAGTATGTTGCAATATATTTTGTACTATTTCTTCTTTCATATTAATTTTAAGTACGCCGCCTTCCAGTAATGTAATGTACCCCACATTGTAATGGCGTAAACCTGGTAATGGCGAACGAGTAAATAAAAGGTGTCTTTTTGCTTTGAGTGATGAACTACAGCGAACTTTGTTATGATCTGACGAAACTGCAATCGTCCAGACATAACTAAGGGTTCTATGATTACTCTGGGAGATGGATAATCAGAAATACAACACATGAAACATTAGTTCTACAAGAATGATAAAAAATTATACTTAATTTCACACAATCCGCTGCCGCAGGAACAAGCCGAATATTGACAGTTGTCTTTGAAAAGTAAAACATCATTTGATGGATACAATTGAAGTTCAAATTCAACATTTATGAAAAGTATAGTTCCGCCTGGGACTTGAAAAGCACTGATGTGCTGACTGGATGGTAGTAGGGGGACTAGGCCGTTTCTGGTGCATTTTGATAGTGTGGGTTGCCTATATCAGGAGCAGGTATGCACTCAGGGCAGACCTATTATTCTCCTTTGATTGACAGGTACTTAACCTGTTATTCTGCTAAGTGGTTTTCCATGTCGCTGCACTTAACCTATTGTCCCCTCCCCCCTCCCACTCCCCTCCCCCCCTCAGGAAACTCCCCACCCCTCACTGCTACAGGCACAGTTTCAGGTCTGAGTTAACCTGTTACTCTGTTAAGTGCTTTTCCATGTCATCCCAGTTTCCTTATGATTGACAGGCACATAATCTATTGTTCCCCCATCCCTTCTCCATCCCCAACCCCCTCCCCCCTCACTGCTACAGGTATACTTTCAGGTCGCAGTTATTGGAATAGCCCCCCCCCCTGTCACTCTTATCAATTTGATTGACTACTTAATTGAATTGATCAATTAATTAACCTCTCTGGTGGGACAGTGCTACACCCCCCCCCCTTGGTGGGAAGTTCAAATTCCATTAGGACAATGCAACCTCTACTAACCTAAGAAAATCGTGGGAAGATAGGTCACATTGACTACTCAATTATATTGATCAATTAACTAACCTCTCTGGTGGGAAAGTGCCATGCCCCCTTCCCAGGTGGGAAATTCAAATTTTTCCGGATTTTCGCGAGTGCCACACCTACCTGGACTTTGAATGAAACAGTTAGTCTCCACCACGATTCTCAATCGACTGCCATGTCCCCTTACCAACCCATGTTGGCAGGCTAATGTGTACTAACGTGAACTAACATGTACTAACGACCTCATCCAAGATGGAGGCCGTGACGTCAGTTGATGACGCAAGTGCCACCCCCCCCCCCCCTGGCATGAAGTTTGAATTTTGGTGGGAAAAAAGGACAGTTTGTCTACCTCCAGTAACCTAAGTCATCCGACCGCTACCTCTTCCTAGGAAACAGCGGGAAAAAGAACTAGCTGATCGATCATTTGGAGGGAATTCGATTACTGTATGTGGAATATTGTTTAAACAATTATATATGGAAATGGTATATTGTTTTTTTATAAAAAAGTTTTTGGGGGTATTTCACATGTGTTTCAACGCCATTTCTGGCGCATTCTTCTTTGTTACCCACGCCCTTAAACTCTTGTACTGCATTATGAAAATTAATATAGTGTTCTGCACATAAAGTGCTCTTCTGCTCCAAGTCACCCAATCATGCACTCCCTCCCATTAACTACTGTACCACTAACACTACATTGATATAAGAAAATCATGCAAATTAATTAAATCGCTATTCTTCACATGTATGGAGTTGTTTTTCTTAATTCGCAGCGTCCTATTGGTTGGTGAAATCAATGGAATATTGCTGCATAAAAAAACACATCCAGCCACTTGACGGCCGCCACCGCTGCAAGCCACTGCCATACCCAAGCCAGCATGAGGCATCACTCTCGTACAGCTGCAGGTGAAAGTTGGGTCTATTTTCATGTACACAGTTAGAATTTGCGAGTGTTATACTGATGTCATAGAACTCCAAGTCGCGCTCACGCTGGTCCCATACGCGATGACGCATAGCTGTGATATGGTCCAGCACCGAGAGAGTTGTACCATTGCTTCCCACAGTAGCACAGGGCGCATTGTTCCTAGCGCAACATGAGACATGCATCTAACCCTGCTTAACTGCCCAGCGTAACTGATGCAATGCTGCAAAGTGCACGCACATTGCTACAAACCTTCGCAAGTGCATCTAACAACGTTCTCAATCTTATAGTGATGTCACGTGACTATGTAAACAACAAGAACCGCGTCGACCTTGTGGAAATTGTGTAGTGTCCAGGAAATAGTTAAAACTCGCTTTCTTGATGTCTCAGCTTGTCTCCACAACAATTCTTCCCATAACAGAACCTGTTTACGAAAATAACACAGAATAACGTCGAATGCAGTCTTCCTTGCGGACCTAACGTGGTACCCAGTCCATCACATGTTACGCTTCCTGCTTTCAACACACACACTGGCCGGCCGCAGTGGCTTACCGGTTCTAGGCGCTTCAGTGTGGAACCAAGCGACTGCTATGGTCGCAGATTCAAATCCTGCCTTCATGGATGTGTGCGATGTGCTTAGGTTAGTTAGGTTTAAGTAGTTCTAATTTCTAGGGGACTGATGTCCTCAGATGTTAAGTCCCATAGTGCTCAGACCGATTTGAACCATTTGAACACACTCAAACGTTCCCTCTGCTGTGTAGAGGCCCCTATATCCCAGCACAAAGGATTTAAATGAATCAAGCATTATGACTGACTCTTATTGAATTTACCCACCGAATTACTGGTGCTGCCAGTATCGAAGCACCATCCGCCTTTTTTCCTTCTGCTGACGAAACTCTCAGCGGTTATTTTACACAGATCGCCAGCCATATTGAACTGGCAATTAAATCTTACAAACTAGCATACATATCGTCAAATACGGTAAGCCTATTACTCAATTACACTGCTCTCCTACTGAGGACAGGAGCTTGAATATTAGAACATGAAACCGACCTGCGACCCATCAGTAAATCACCGCGTACCCTACATAACGTCAAATATGGAAAGACTTATACTCCTTTACACTGCTCTCGCATCGAGGATAGGAGCCTGAATATCAGTGCGCAAAACCGATCTCCAACCCGGCAATATATCACCATGTACCATGTCGATGTAGTAAACATACAATTTGTATCCTGCACCAAACAAAACCATCCCTTTTACATCATTCGTACATATAATGTGAAGACGGATAGTACCGTATATACTCCTCACAGCACTAGATATTTTTCTGCACCCAACGATCACAAGTCATCCAACCCCCAACGCTCGACCAGAGCACCCTCAGTGGACTGAAGTCGTTATCTACAAATTTGGGCTCATTTCCCCTTGTCACAGACATATTTCTGTTTCTGGTCCAAACATACTTCCTTGCTTGCTTTTCTACACCCATCTCCAGACTCGGGGATTCCAAGAACACACGTATTTTCACATGGTTCACCATAATATTGTACCATTTTCGCGGTACTTCTCAATATCAAGCACCAGGCAGCATCCTGCTGATAGCTCTTGCAACATGACTTATTTCTGTACAAACCCGGAACGTTAGCTAGGTGGAGCATGCTCTAGACTTCTGAGTAACTAGAAATAAACAGACGAAAATTGATGTTCCCACCCACGAATACCAATCTCGGTGATGTAACAGATACGGAATCACCCCTATAATTTACAAGGTCAACAAAGGTGTTTCTCATGTCTAGAGAACTGGCAAATGTCTTCCGCATGCTAGATGCACACCGCACTATCGATCTTCTCTCAACTAAATAAAGGCGCGAAATGTGCAGAAGCAGTCAACCAAACAATTTACATGGGAAGCAATAACGGTCCAGCACAAATGCACCTCCATACACAATCTTCTCAAACTTCCACTTGATCACGAAAGCCACCCAACACATACTAGGTATTAGCTCGCTATTCGGTCGTCTAGAGGATGGAAAAGTTAACTCAGATACATTCCTATGCTCGAACAGGCCTAAGCATTCGGACGGCTGCTGCCATTAACGGGAAATGTGAATCATTCACGCACAAATCACAGACGCTTCAGGCCGAGCACGTACAGGTAGAATCAACAATCTAAGAAATTGGTCACATTTATGTTTTATCATTATACTTACAATTAAATGTTAAGATAGCTGTCTCGATTGAATGGCAATCGACAGTGACCGAAGTATCGGAAATACACCCTGCTGAAGGCTGTATCTCTGGAAATGGAAATATCTGTACTTTCCTTACGACTGGCCATAGTAATTTCCTTTACACATGTCGGAACACAAACACATACATTATAAGTCTGTTGCTAAAATGCGAATCACGCACCCACCACTACTACTATGTATAATACTTGACCAACAAATGATTCCACAGATGTGAAATAATACTAATCAAAGATCAACAATGGGTGGACATGCCTCTTAGGTTTTTCCTGTGAGTGCTACCACTGTGTCTTGAAAGGGAGATCTAATCGGCCAGATGTAAAAAAAAAAAAAAAACCAATTGCAATAACTACTGTATGTTACTGTCACAAGTGGTCTTGGTTCTATAGGTGCACACATGTATCCATGTTAAAAACTATACCCACTTTACAAACCGAGGTACGACATTACCTCTGGTTGAGGTGTCCTCTTCCCGACAAATATCGTGATGGTGATCGTAGGATTGCGTATTATCAGACCAACACATAGCCCACGATGCAACCTCATGATAAAATTACCGCATTTTGAAAGTGGGGGACTATGCTCCAGACTGAACGCTGAAAGGCATAATCAGTCGATGATGATGATGATGATGATGATGATGATGATGATGATGATGATGATGATGATGATGATGATGATGATGATTGAAAGTGATTCGGCTAAGGAACATGGTATGTAAGCGGTATTTGCGACTCCCTCACACTGTCCCAGCTAGATAATTCTATAGGATTTATAGCGCATTGTCTCGATACCATGTCAGAGGTTCTGCGATGTATCCACCGAGTTATAGGTGATGACTGATTGAGAAGGAACCCAAACAGTAGTAATAGATGAAGTGCTGATTGAGGTGTTAAGAAAATGTTCACTAGCCTCTCAGATCTCTAGTGTTACGCTATCTGCTATAAATGATGTCTGGGGTTTGGAAACGTGTTTCCATTCAAGCACAAACCTGTGTTCGACCCTACTGACAATTCCTTTAATGATTACAACCACTACTGAAACATATTTCTCGTACTCCCATATCTCGAAACGAGTGACCTTCCCCGAACCTAGCTGCTACAGTAAAATTCCAACGTGGTTTTAGTAAGCCCCTACGCATCATGCAACTGATACCATTTCTACAGCTTTCCACATGTGATTGTTCCAATTTAAGTTGGAACTGAGCAGAAGTTGGAGAAAGACATATGCACCACCTTCTGCAACCCATGTAGAAACAGAACGAATTGAGTTAGTGCAACAGGACCATGTTTTGACCATTTGGCAGAAATGAGCGCAATGTGCTACATATCCAAACTAGATACAGATACTACAGTCCGAAGCAGATCAGCATCCATTCAAATCACTTAGACCAACATGCTATCATCGTTATTCTATACCCTCAAAACAGAGAAAAATTACGAACTATAAAAGGTCCACTACCTTCATCCGATATAGTAGTCAGCTAGGAACTGATGCTGGCGCGGTGACGCATAGTTGTGATATGGGTCCGGCACAGAGGGAAAGTTATGATGCTCCCAGAATAGCATTCCTAATGGTATACCCCATCCCTCATCGAATTTACCTGTCAAACTGCTGCTGTTGCCGATGCAGGATGATCCTATTACATATATGGCTTTTGATACATTGCAGAGGGCACTTTAAAGTTTGATCACCTATACTCTAGTTGAATGATCGTGTCCCACAGACTATACTAAGTCGCAAAAGACGCTCCCTCTGGTCCTGTTTAGTTGTATGAAACACTGATTTTAAACACGCTTTTGTACAATGCCAAAAATTTCGTATTTCAGCCACGACTTCGAGGTCTGTCAGGTCCTAAGCTGACATTAAGACGCTCTGATCCACGGCCTTTCGCAGAAAAGTAGACGTTGCACGGTGTAAACCGTGTAAGAGAGTTACCACAAGAAGACTAGAAGAGTTTGGCTGTGTTGTGGAGAGTTTCCCAACTGATGTCCGAAATTAAATGACGACCTTCACATTTAAACTCATCTGTCACAGTGACAGAACCGATGATGGCTCTGTGTTCCATTTCGACTGATTCCTCATATTGCACACATGTACACAACCACTTTTTCGCTGCTACTGGGAGATGAAGAAGCTTGCACAGGATAGAGTAGCATGGAGAGCTGCATCAAACAAGTCTCAGGACTGAAGACCACAACAACAACAACAACAGCTACGCCCCAGAAGGTGTCACCCATCCACAAAACTCATTCGCCAACTCAAACAAGCGCTGTCAGTCATTATGTGGTAACCAACAGCGTGCCAATGCACGGATGGGATGGAAAAGACACAATCGATGTACACTAATAATAAGTATCACAGTTGTAGTACAAACAATTCTAGCAATTTTACAGTATCTTCAACACCGGCCAATGATGTGACAGCATGTTTCCCCAATTTCAGTATCATAGCTACACCACCCCTTCTCCACTTTGCGAGTATCATTGCGAACATGGATAGATGACTGTGCAGTATGTCCATTCAGTGTTATTTCTTGCTGGCCGCGGTGGTCTAGCGGTTCTAGGCGCGCAGTCCGGAACCGCGCGACTGCTACGGTCGCAGGTTTGAATCCTGCCGCGGGCATGGATGTGTGTGATGTCCTTAGGTTAGTTAGGTTTAAGTAGTTCTAAGTTCTAGGGACTGATGACCACAGATGTTAAGTCCCATAGTGCTCAGAGCCATTTTGTTATTTCTTAAACACATAAAACATCAAAGTATACCAAACAGCACTCCACATATTTCTAACCCCTCGAGCGTAGTGCTTAATTTACGATGTATCTCTCTGCATATGAGAGTCATAGAGCATTTTCGCTGTCTTAGAGTAAAATTAGAGTGTGAAAGACCCTCCCCACACTGTCATTGACCAATCTGCCCTGCAGCACTGTTACCGAATTAATCTGCAACCAATTAGAAGAAGACCACTACACTCCACATCTTGTGAATGAATGGAGCTTTCAGAGTCCTAACCCATCCAAGTGCAGGAGATTTCTCAAGATGCGCCCATGTCGAGGAGCTTAGCACTCCTTAACGATGTATAGTAACAGATTTCAAAGTGTTGTGATGTAATAGCAGACGGTTAAGAAGAACAAGAAATGAATGACTTTGATGCGCAATGGAGCTCCAGACAGCTGGAGTTCGACGCATTTTTAAATAAATCAATCAAGCTATCAACTCTAAAGTATTGATCTAGAGTATAGGACCGGTACATGGAAGGTACTGGTAAGAGTGAACATAAACACACGCACTCCTAAGGCTACAACGTTCTGCACTTAGAACAGATAATTTCTGAACCATGATCGGATGTGAACGGTGGACACTATACACCTCCAGAAAGCTATATTGTGCTCATATCACGCAGAGCAAATGTTTTCGGAAGTAGTTTCTTCGTTTTACTGTTCGATAACATAGTTTTTCGTAGAGAAACCGGGCCGGCCTGTGTGGCCGAGCGGTTCTAGGCGCTTCAGTCTGGAACCGCGCGATCGCTACGGTCGCAGGTTCGAATCCTGCCTCGGGCATGGATGTGTGTGATGTCCTTAGGTTAGTTAGGTTTAAGTAGTTCTAAGTTCTAGGGGACTGATGACCTCAGCAGTTAAGTCCTATAGTGCTCGGAGCCATTTGACCCATTTTTTGAACATGGGCGCATCTTGTGAAATCTCCTGCACTTGGATGGGTTAGGATCTGAAAGCTCCATTCATTCACGAGACATGAAGTGTAGTGGTCTTCTTCTAATTGGTTGCAGATTAATTTGGTAACAGTGCTGCAGGGCAGGATGGTCAATGACAGTGTGAGGAGGGTCTTTCACTCTCTAATTTTACCCTAAGACGGTGAAGTTGCTCTGTGACTCTCATAAGCAGAGAGATACATCGTAAATTAGGCACTACGCTCGAGGGGTTAGCAATATGTGGATTGATTTCTGGTATATTTTGACAATTTATGTGTTCAAGAACAGACACTGAATGGACATACTGCAAAGTCATCTATCTGTGCATTGGCATGCTGTTGGTTACCACACAATGACTGACTGACAGCGCTTGTTTGAGTTGGGGAATGAGTTTTGTGGATGGGTGACACCTTCCAGGGGTTGCTAGCAGTGAAACAGTGATAGCATACATGAGTGCAATATGTGGTTAAGTGCCTATCAATCAAAAGGAAATGGGGGTGACATGGAAATGCACTTAACAGAACAATAGGTTAACTCAGAGCTGAAAGTTTACCTGTAGCAGTGAGGGGTGGGGAGTTTGCTGAGGGGGAGGGGAGTGGGAGGTGGTGGGGTGGGGACAATAGGTTAAGTGCTGCAACATGGAAAACTACTTAGCAGAACCATAGGTTAAGTACCTGTCAATCAAAGAACAATAGGCCTGCCCCTGAGTGCATACCTGTCCCTGATGTATGCAACCTGCAATAACAAAATGCACCAGGAACGGCCTAGTCCCCCTACAGATGGTGCTGACCACTTCATCGGTGGTCATGAACTGGACCAGAATAATTCCATGCTCAGGGCCTGCATCAGCCTCTGTGTGATGGTACTGCGTTGCTGGAGAGCAAGTGTGTCTACAGGAGTGCCTCCCATTCGTCACTGCGGACTGCAGGGAGACCTCGCTTATGTCTGTGGTATCGACTCGCGTTGCCGACTTTGGTATGCCACCGTGATCTTTCGACAATACTACATTCTTCCCTGGCACCGTGTCCATGTTCAGAAATAGGAAGACAAAAGAATGCATAGAGAGTAATGCAAAAAATTGCGCTACATTCACTGTTATTTAGATATCAGTAGATTGTGAATGTGCTGGAGACAGAATAAAACATGGATACTACATGGTGCTCTCCTGACGTACATATTCACGTCTTTCTCAATTCTGTGTTGTATATTGACAGAAAAGAAATGCATCACCAGCAAGTAGCATCAGTGTATAGTATGCCCAAACTGTGCAGTGATCAATTTGCCACAGTCCTCGGTGATCAAATGCCACTCAGGGGGCCTCTCCGTGCTACCTCTGTTTTGGTTCTGCAGGCAGTAACTTTGGTGAAAAATGAAATATGCATTCTAGGATAAAATCATGTCCATCCGATAAGTACATACTCCAGCTGAATGGCTTCAGCTACTTGAATGCGGTCAAGCTGTGGGCATACAGAAAGCTGGATGAATGTATCGACGGATTTCTGGATATATTAGGCACAATATATCGTTAGTTTGTGGTTGCTTCCAACCGTAGTCTGTTGAAAATTGCCACACCTGCAACTGGGTTTTAGACGTCACCGTAATGCAAACGCACATGAAGATCGACGCACCGTGTGAGCAATGGCGGCCGTCTGAACGTCACCCAGGGACGAAATTTGGCCACGTGCTGCCTCTGCCGAATTCTCAAAATTTTTACAAAACTATCCTTGTAATTTCGATATTGCAGTTCCTCTGTTATTCTGAATTACAGTACAAAGTTCCTTCGGAGATACATGCGTGTCCAAAGCAACTTTGTATCGTAATTCAGAATAGCATAACGGAGGCACTGCAATATCGCATTTACCCGCCGACACCGGGCAAACGACTTTCAAGTAAAATGTCTCCTCTGTACGAGAATATACATAATGGATGTACGATAACAGGTTGTAGACACGTGGTTGACGACGTATGGAAGTTTAGGTGTGGCCGTGGGAAGTGCACCGATAACCAAACGACGGTCAGAGGGATAGCTGCCCTCTGTAACAAAGAAAACTGAGTGAATGGATGAATGATGAATTTGAACAAGCATCGTCAAGGGACGTTTGCCCCGAACAAATACAAGGACCAATAACAAACAAAATGAGATTAAAAAGAAACAGTAAGGTGGCCATTCGCGATTATTGGGAAATACGTGTTAGAGTCCCAGTAGGGTACAAATTTTCGTTGTTGTCATTCCGTTATACAGCTGATGGTTGTCCACATGTATCCTTGTAATCCTTTTCAGGCCACAATGATTTATTCTGACTTCACGTCTCCTTTAACTTCAGTGAGCTTAGGGCACTTGGCTGCATTTGTCAAAATTCGTCCCTTCTACAACGCGATTTTCTTTTGAAATGCGTGCAAGTCAAATCAGAAATAAGTTATATATATGAAGATGGTATCTGTTCTTTCGGTCATGTCCGAAAGAACAGATACCATCGATGACCATGCAGCTTGTTCGAATGAAATTACAATTAAATGAATACCCCTAGCTGCATACAGGCGTTGATATAAGTCAACGGGGACAGTTGAAAATGTGTGCCCCGACTGGGATTCGAACCCTGAATATAGTGTGGAACAATAAGCTGGGAATGTGGGTCTCACGGGAGGGGTGCCACAGATAAGTCCCTGCAGTCGCACTATCCTCTGTGTGTGGCCTTGGTGGCTCAGATGGATGCCGGCACTGTAGCTAAGCGTGTACTCGTACATTCAGAGGGCTGTTCGCACTCTGTAACAAAAAACTGAGTAAAGGAATCAACGATCAACGTGAATGAATGTCTTGTGACGTCCGCGCTGACCAAACGCAAAAAACAAAAAAATGGATAAAGCGTCTGCCATGTAAGCAGGAGATCCCGGGTTCGAGTCCCGGTCGGGGCACAAATTTTCAGCTGTCCCCGTTGACTTATGTCAGCGCCAGTATGCATCTAGGGGTATTCATTTCATTGTAATTTCAGAAATAAGTTGTTTCTCGCCTTGCAGTGTCTTACTGTAGGCAGTGTGCAGTCAAGTCCACTTAAACTGCGAGGTTTGCGATCCATTCCAGGTGTCCTAATTTTCCTTCGTGCACTTCCTTTTCCTTCATATATTCAGAAATAGCTGGTAACAAATCGAAAAATCGTTCCAGACTTGCCCCTTGAATTACCCAAAGTACTTCGCAGTAATGTATAAAGCCTCCATACCTTTATTTCAATTCCATCGGAAGCTATTGCAACTGACAGTGGAATAATTTTAGTATTCATACCACTAATTTCACCACGTGCTTCAAACCCCCAAAATTTAGTACAGAGTGGTTCTTTGTGTACAGAACAATGATTGCCGTCTATCGATCATTCTAGTTTTCTGCTCTTTTACTGTCGACTGAATCCTTATATTCTTTCTCCACGATACTGGAATGTCTTTTCACAGCACATTTGCAATACCCGCCGTTTCTGCGACTCCACAGTAGATACCGATAATTCTCATCCCTCTCTTTTGTCACTCCAATTCATTTTTAAAGGCATGTGATGACTGATGGCTCGCCATGACTGCCTACGTAGGCGTAATGAAAAAGGTGGCTGGAGACTTCAATGACGCTCTGTTGTCGTCAGTGATAAAATTAGTATCTGAGTGATGGACGTATACCTGCATGGCACAAACCTGGTGAGCTGGCTAATCTATAGTACGTTCACCCACGACACATACGCTCCATCCCAGGTTTTATGGTTGGGTGGGTAGGGGGCTGAGTTAGAACTTTCGGCATGGTAAAATAACCAGAGAATTCCACTGTTTAATGCAGAGGGGAGAGCGGGTAGGTGGAAAAAGTAGATTGAAGATCTCTTTGAGGGGGAGGACTCGTCTGATGACGTGATGGAAGAAGAAACTGCAGTCGACAGGGAAGAGATACGGGATCCAGTATTGTTGTTGTTGTTCTTGTTGTGGTCTTCAGTCCTGAGACTGGTTCGATGCAGCTATCCACGCTACTCTATCCTGTGCAAGCTTCTTCATCTCCCAGTACGTACTGCAGCCTACATCCCTCTGAATCTGCTTAGTGTATTCATCCCTTGCTCTCCCTCTACGATTTTTACCCTCCACGCTGCCTTCCAATACTAAATTGGTGATCCCTTGATGCCTCAGAACATGTCCTACCAACCGATCCCTTCTTCTAGTCAAGTTGTGCCACAAACTTATCTTCTCCCCAATCCTGTTCAGTACCTCCTCATTAGTGATGTGATCTTCCCATCTCATCTTCAGCATTCTTCTGTAGCACCACATTTCGAAAGCTTCTATTCTTTTCTTGTCCAAACTAGTTATCATCCATGTTTCACTTCCATACATGGCCACACCCCATACAAATACTTTCAGAAACGACATCCCGACACTTAAATCTATACTCGATGTTAACAAGTTTCTCTTCTTCGGAAACGCTTTCCTAGCCAATGCCAGTCTACATTTATATCCTGTCTACTTCGACCATCATCAGTTATTTTGCTCCCCAAATAGCAAAACTCCTTTACTACTTTAAGTGTCTCATTTTCTAATCTAATTCCCTCAGCATCACCCGACTTAATTCGACTAAATTCCATTATCCTCGTTTTGCTTTTGTTGATGTTCATCTTATATCCTCCTTTCAAGACACTGTCCATTCCGTTCAACTGCTCTTCCAAGTCCTTTGCTGTCTTTGACAGAATTACAATGTCATCGGCGAACCTCAGTTTTTATTTCTTGTCCATGGATTTTAATACCTACTCCGAATTTTTCTTTTGTTTCCTTCACTGCTTGCTCAATATACAGATTGAATAACATCGGGGACAGGCTACAACCCTGTCTCACTCCCTTCCCAACCACTGCTTCCTTTTCATATTCCTCGACCCTTATAACTGCCATCTGGTTTCTGTACAAATTGTAAATAGCGTTTCGCTCCTTGTATTGTACCCCTACCACCTTCAGAATTTGAAAGAGAGTATTCCAGTGAACATTGTCAAAAGCTTTCTCTAAGTCTACAAATGCTAGAGACGTAGGTTTGCCTTTTCTTAATCTAGCTTCTAAAATAAGTCGTAGGGTCATTATTGCCTCACGTGTTCCCATATTTCTACTGAATCCAAACTGATATTCCCCAAGGTCGGCTTCTACTAGCTTTTCCATTCGTCTGTAAGGAATTCGCGTTAGTATTTTGGTGCCGTGACTTATTAAACTGATAGTTCGGTAATTTTCACATCTGTCACAACCTGCTTTCTTTGGGATTGGAATTATTATATTCTTCTTGAAGTCTGAGGGTATCTCGCCTGTCTCATACATCTTGCTCACCAAATGGAAGAGTTTTGTCAGTACTGGCTCTCGCGAGGCTGTCAGTAGTTCTGATGGAATGTTGTCTACTCCCGGGGCCTTGTTTCGACTTAGGTCTTTCAGTGCTCTGTCAAACTCTTCACGACGTATCATATCTCCCATTTCATCTTCATCTACATCCTCTTCCATTTCCACAACACTGCCCTCAAGTACATCGCCCTTGTATAGACCCTCTATATACTCCTTCCACCTTTCTGCTTTCCCTTCTTTGCTTAGAACTGGGTACCCATCTGAGCTCTTGATATTCATACAAGTCGTTCTCTTTTCTCCAAAGGTCTCTTTAATTTTCCTGTAGGCAGTATCTGTCTTACCCGTAGTGAGATAAGCCTCTACATCCTTACATTTGTCTTCTAGCCATGCCTGCTTAGCCGTTTTGCACTTCCTGTCGATCTCATTTTTGAGACGTTTGTATTCCTTTTTGCCTGCTTCATTTACTGCATTTTTATATTTTCTCCTTTCGTCAATTAAATTCAATATTTCTTCTGTCATCCAAGGATTTCTACTAGCCCTCGTCTTTTTATCTGCTACATCCTCTGCTGCCTTCACTACTTCATCCCTCAAAGCTACCCATTGTTCTTCTACTGTATTCCTTTCCCCCATTCTTGTCATTTGTTCCCTTATGCTCTCCCTGAAACTCTGTACAACCTCTGGTTTAGTCTGTTTATCCAGGTCCCATCTCCTTAAATTCCTACCTTTTTGCAGTTTCTTCAGTTTTAATCTACAGTTCATAACCAATAGATGGTGGTCAGAGTCCACATCTGCCACTGGAAATGTCTTAAAATTTAAAACCTGGTTCCTAAATCTCTGTCTTACCATTATATAATTTATCTGATATCTTTTACTATCTCCAGGCTTCTTTCATGTATACAACCTTCTCTTATGATTCTTGAACCAAGTGTTAGCTATGATTAAGTTGTGCTCTGTGCAAAATTCCACCAGGCGGCATCCTCTTTCATTTCTTACCCCAAATCCATATTCACCTACTACGTTTCCTTCTCTCCCTTTTCCTACTACCGAATTCCAGTCACCCATGACTATCAAATTTTCGATCCAGTATTAATATCAGAATTTAAGACAGATTTGGGCGACTGAAGATCAAATAAGGCAGAAGGGATCGATACCATTCGATCGGAATTTCTGAAGTCACTGGGCAAAGTGGCAACAAAACGATTATTCACGTTGGTGTGCAGAATGTATGAGACTCTCGACATGTCATCAGACTTTCGAAAAAAATCATCCACACATTTCCGAAACTTGCAAGAGCCAAAAAGTTAGGGAATTACCGCACAATCAGCTTAGCAGCTCATGTTTCCAAGTTACTGACAAGAATAGTACACAGGGAAATGGAAAATAAATTGAGGGTCTATTAGATGAGGTCAGTTTGGCTCTAGTAAAGGTAAAGGCATCAGAGAGGCAATTCTGACGTTGCGTTTCATATTGGAAGCAAGACAAAAGAAAAATCAACATGTTCACAGGATTAGTCAACCGTGAAAAAACGTCCGACAGTGTAAAATGGTTCAAGATGTTAGAAATTCTAAGGAAAATAGGGGTAACCTATAGGGAGCGATGGGTAATATACAATACGTTCAAGAACAAGGAAGGAAAAATAAGACTGGGAGACCAAGAACGAAGCGCTCGGATTATAAAGGGGTAAGACAGACATGTTGTCTTTCGCCCCTATTCTTCAATCCGTACTTCTAAGAAACAATGATGGAAATTAAAAAAAAAGGTTGTAGAGTAGAATTGAGTTTAAGGATGAAAGAATATCAATGATAAGATTCGCTCGTGCTAGCGCTATCCTCAGTGAAAGTGAAGAACCGTGTAACGGAGTGAACAGTCTGATGAGTACAGAATACGGATTGGGAGTAAATCGAAGAAAAACGAAAGTGATGAGAAATATTTTGAATGAAAACAGCGAGAAACTTGACATTAGAAGTGGTGATCATGAAGTAGATGAAGTTAAGGAATTCTACTACTTAGGCAACAAAATAACCCATGACGGACGGAGCAAAGAGGACATAAAAAGCAGACCGGCACTTTCAAAAAGGACCTTGTGGAATAACGTTGTGAGGATGTACGTTTTGAGCAGAGCATTGCCTGATAGTGAAACATGGACTGTGGGGAAATTGGAGCCGCATAGAATCGAAACGTTTGAGATGAGGTGGATTAGGTGATACAGAAGAATGTTGAAAACTACATGGACTGATGAGGTAAGGGACGATGCAGTTCTCCGCAGAATCGGCGGGTGAGGAATAAATGGAAAACTTTGTCAAAAAGGAAGGAGAGTGTGATAGGACAGCTGTTAAGGCATCAGGGAAGAACTTCCATCATACTATAAGGAGATGTAGAGGGTGAAAACTAGAGGAAGGCGATGTAAGTTGCAGGTAGGCATGGGATAGCAATTCGTAACAGGCTGCATCAAACCAGTCAGACAACTGAAGAATGACATAACAAGTAAACAAAAAGTAACCAGTGTTCCGTACAATGTACAAGATATTATCCCCGTGCTTCTGTCATTTCTTCGACAGGAAAGTTACGAGCTTTTTCAACAGGGTAATGAACATCCAGGTACGGTTGCTGCTGAGCATTGTGCTTCTCGTGATGCCGTGGACAGTGAGATTATCAGATCTCTCGCCAGCTGAACGTGAATGAGACATGTTGAATCAGGAACTTACTAGTTTTCTACGGCGTGCACGAACCATTTACAAATTGCAACAAAAAGCGGAAGATGCTTAGGACAATCTATCGCAGGATATCATTCGTTGCCTTTAACATGGTTCGCTTCCGAGAAAACAAACCTGCGTTGCTGCCAGAATATGCGCCACTGTGTAGTGATGCGACTGTTTGGGTGCCCTTTACGGTGACATTTGTTTCATTTGGTCTAAATATGTTATACTCCTACAGTGATGAACTACCTGTCACTTCATTTGTCAATAAAGAGTTATTGTCCGGGAAGGTGTTGCATTTTTTTTTGCATTATTGTATTTATGAGGGCATGCTGAACAGTAATGCCTCCAATTTTTTTATGTGATGACTCTTAAAGCTTTTTAAACAATACAAACTTCATTAACATTCTGTATCTTGATTCTTAATGTCTACATATTTATCTCTCAATATAGTCACCCTGGGGACGAGTACATTTCACCCAACGAGAGTACAGTTTGTAGATACCGTCATTGTAGAATATTTCATAATAACGAATTAAGGATGGGTCAGTCCTTTTGCAAGCATATTATTTTTTTGTTTTATCAGCGAAACATGTTTCACCACTGTTGCGTCATCCTCGGTACGTTTTTTTGTCATTTTTATGAAATACATACACACACGTAATTTTTAGATTAAAGTACATGATAC
Organism: Schistocerca nitens; assembly: GCF_023898315.1. Classification (NCBI taxonomy): domain Eukaryota; kingdom Metazoa; phylum Arthropoda; class Insecta; order Orthoptera; family Acrididae; genus Schistocerca; species Schistocerca nitens. The sequence goes on along the minus strand of NC_064620.1, from coordinate 167,685,080 downwards.
ATCAGATTTTGTCGTCATTTAAATAGTATGTGCACTTTACCTTTAATTTTACATTGTGTGCGTCCTGTGGCTGCCATCTAAAATCAGCTATAGGTCTAAATCGGTACACCATGCCATCTGCAAACATGAAACTTATTAGAAAATCGTCTGCACTGAATGTTTTGTTTATTATCGAGTCTTTAAGACGTATTTTCTACTAAAATTCGTGACATATGCTCATTTTTGGCCATAGCATTTTGCTAGTTCTTAGCTGTGACAAGTTTGTTTCTATGTCACGCCAATTACTGCTGTGGTAAGGCCAAAAACGGGCATATTCCACGAATTTTACCAGAACATGGATAATAAACAAAAAATTCGATACATAAGATTTTCTAAGATACATCAAGCCATTCTTGAAATTTCCCCGTCGTACTGTATATTCTGTGACTTTTCGGGATTGCAGCCGGATCATGTTGACTTCTTGCCACAATATTTCGGCTGGCAACCGTTCGGCTGAACTTTTTCCATCCGAAATATTTTGGCAAAAAGTCAACATGACCCGGCTGGAATGCCGAAACCTCATACAATACCACTCACGTTTGCAGATGACATGGTGTACTCTTTTAGAACCTGTGAATGGTTTTCGTTGGCAACTACAGGACGCACACAATGTAAAATAAAAGGTAAAGTGTACATACAATTTAAACAACAAAATCTGATGTATCATTTCCTTAACCTTCAAATAACCTCGATGTTAGGAAAAATTGTTGTTTATTGAAAACAAGACCGGTTTCGCGGCCTAAAGCCGCCTCATCAGAACGTTAAGCCGGGTAGCCGCGCTGTCAAAGGCGCCTTGTCACGGTTCGCGCGGCTCCTCCCGTCGGAGGTTCGAGTCCTCCCTCGGGCATGTGTGTGTGTGTGTTGTCCTTAACGTAAGTTAGTTTAAGTTATATTAAGTAGTGTGTAAGCTTAGGGATTGATGACTTCAGCAGTTTGGTCCCATAGAACTTACCACAAATTTCTAAATTTCCAGAACGTTAAAATATCATACATTCCCATCTTTCGTAGTCAAAATTTACTGTTCAGTGAATATTGTCAATACTATGGCGAGCGAAAGGTAACGAAGACGAATACTTATCATTATTAAAAATACGTTAAAGTCAGAGCTATACTTATGATTTTGGTACGAGACAGTCCCTCGTCGACGAACCTGGAGTCACACGGCCAAGATCTGAAACATACACACAAATTCGTCGACGTCACGGAGCCTCTACCTGGAGCGTAACCACGCCAGCAGATATTTGTACGAAACTTAAACATAAGACACAGAGACACGAAAGTAATTCTGCTGATCACTACAACAGCTGCATCACGCACTTAAATGCATTTTTACGACAAATTTAAGTATAGGGGCGGGAGAGCGGAATAATGAAGTATCAATGAATCTTTGAATTGGTTGGATGTCTGTTGTCACGCGCATTTGATAACAAGTGTTAGAATTAGGTGCACCAGCATCTTCGGTGCGATTTCCAAGAATCATCCCAACAACTCGTCTTCCACTCTCTCCTAATGCTGATTTCAGACGATCATCCGATTTCATACAGCTTCTTAGTGCTACTACTATAGACTTATACGAAGTTACGCACTCAAGATGCTCACCACATATTTTGTATTAAGATATTTTCAGGTTATTTCTTTTTGTTATCGGAGTTACCTCAGATTTTTTCAGATTTAAACACATCTGCGATTCAATACAACAAGCAGCAATTTTGTCCAAGTCTTCCGGCAATTTTTACGATCTTCGAGTCGATACATTCATATATACTACATCGTCAGCGTACGATCTCATAGTGCTACCGAGTCTCCACTACGGTGCAAAACTTTAGGAGGAAAGTAACTTTCGAATGATGTGTCTCTGCCAAGCAACATAGCTCGGAACATACATAGAGAGAATTGATTCAGTATAGTGCAGAAGAAAACTGAAAGAAATACGCGATGAGACTAAATGAAACGACACTTTCAATAAAAGAAAATAATTACGCTGAAGTCATCGCTATTGAAGTTCCCCTGGACATTACAAAAGAGGGGACATTGTTCTTAATAGGGCGTGAGATCATCACTCACGGCAGTGCAAGATCTGCAATGTGTTTACGTGTTGGGTACGACGTTAGTAAGAAGTTCTTGTGTCAGGGCGCTTCATTCACGCACTAATGCGGATGACAAATGCTGGATCGACGCTGGTGCATGTGGACGACTCCCCAACGCATCCCACACGTGCTCGATGGGATTTAAGTTGAGGGAACGGGCAGACCAATCCATTCACCGAATATCCTGTCGTTCCAAGAGCTGTCACATTTGCGGGGTCCGATACAGTCGCGCAATCTGATCCATAAAAATGAGGTCATCGTCGAATGCACACCAGAAAAGACGTACATGGGGAAAGATTCAAATAAAATGGCTCTGAGCACTATGGGACTTAAAGTTTGAGGTCATCAGTCCCCTAGAACTAAGAACTACTTAAACCTAACTAACCAAAGCACATCACACACATCCATGCCCCGGCAGGATTCGAACCTGCGACCGTAGCAGTCGCGCGGTTCCGGACTGAAGCGCCTAGAACAGCGCGGCCACCGCAGTCGGCTATGGAGATAGAGGACAGTGTCAAAATAATGTTGAGCGGTGAGTGTACAGTGCCAAAAGATTTTGAGGCCAGCAAGCGCATGCAACATTATGCCTCCCAACACTGTGACAGTTCGACCACCAAAACGATCATATTGGACAGTGTTCCTGGGCGCATTACGTATTCCCAATCTCTGGCCATATGCTGGTGCGTCCATATTGTTCAGCACGATAATTTTGGTGGTCCAGGTGTTACAATATGGGGAGGTATAATGTTGCGTGGGCTTACTGACCTTCAAATCTTTGAACACGGTACACTCGCCGGTCAACGTTGTCGTGAGACTGTGCGCTACTGAATAGGATAGCTCTTGAAAAGAGAGGATATTCAACGAATAGACTGGATTGTCCGTTACCCTCGGCGTCCTCCTGCGGGTCCGGGGTAAGAATAGGCCCGAGGTATTCCTGCCTGTCGTAAGACGCGACTAAAAGGAGTTTCAACCGTTTCGGCCTTCCATGTGATGGTCCCCCTTGGGGTTTGACCTCCATTTTTCAAAATTCTACAGAAGTACGAGCCTTTTGGGGAAGGACGCCTTACGTGGTGTACCACTGGTCCTCAGTGCACTAAGACCTTGGCACTCAGCATTGTAACGGCGTTGTAACCATACCCACTATTCCTCAAATTGGGCCTAAACGCCTGATGGGTTGTACAAGTTACGCCCATAGTGCGTCCCCATCTGCACCTACGATCATGATGGACTTTCCATGGCACCAGAAATCCAGCACAGTAGCCAGCCCGTTGTGGTGGGGTCGTCATGTACACTCTAGGTTGTAGCCCTATGACAACACAGGGATCATACTGCCGATACCTGAGCTGCACCTTCCCCACGTCGGCCAAGGAGTAGATGCCTGTCTCCTTGGGGCATCAGGACTCCCGGCAACGGTCATCCTGCCAGGTGGCCCTTGCTGAGGCTGGGTGGCGCCCGTGGGGAGAGCCCCTGGTCGGAGTGGGTGGTATCGGGGCGGACGTTTCGCAGATGAAACGTCAACATGTATCAGGTCGCTCTGCGGCCGAGTCTTTCAAAAGGAAAGGTACTGTCTCTGGTTCTGGTTCTCCTGCCCTTTCCCCCTTGGCCACTCCCTGGCAGGAAGGACAGGCCCGCCGGCTTGGGGCGAAGTACTTCCCCCGCTATTTGGTCTGTTCTCGAACGGATGGGGGGACGTTCGCCACCTCCAAGTCCAAGTTCTTTGTTCAGCACATCGGGGACATCTTCGGGGAAATCGAGGCTCTCAGTAAAATGCGATCGGGGTCCGTTCTTATAAAGACCACCTCCGCCACACAGTCGGCGGCGCTCCAGGCGTGCGATCGACTGGGGGACATCCCAGTGTCCATTGTCCCGCATCTGGCACTGAATAGGACGCAGGGGGTTATTTTTCATCGGGACCTCCTGCTGCAATCTGATGAGGAGCTCAGGGCCAACCTGGAGTGCCGAGGCGTGCATTTCGTCCGGCGAGTCCAGCGCGGCCCCAAAGACCGTCGCATCGACACCGGGGCCTTTATCCTCGCCTTCGAGGGGGACGTTCTCCCAGAGAAGGTAAAGGTGATGTGCTACCGGTGCGACGTGCGACCTTACGTCCCGCCTCCTATGCGCTGTTTTCGGTGTTCGCGCTTTGGGCACATGTCGTCACGGTGTGAGGCTGAGCCCCTTTGTGGCGATTGTGGACGTCCTCTTTGTGAGGAACATACATGCACCCCACCACCTCGGTGCGTTAATTGTCCTGGCATCCACTCGCCTAGATCCCTAGACTGCCCCGCGTATCAGAAGGAGAAGAAGATTCAAGAACTCAAAACTTTGGATCGTCTCTCTTATTCTGAGGCCAGGAAAAAGTATGACCGCCTCCATCCCGTGACGTTGACCACTTCGTTTGCCTCAGTCGTGTCCACTCCTTCCACGGTATCCTCACCCCTATCCTGTCCCCCCTCCACCTCCTCCCCCCATCCTCTTCTCAGGCGTCCATCGGGGAAACGTTCCGGACCCCAGCTTCCGAGGTCCGGCGTTCCAAAACGGACCCCGCGCGTGAGGACCTTCTTCGGGTCCAGCCCACCATCCCTGTGCCTCCTCGGACTTCCAAGAAGGCCTCCAAGAGGAAGTCTCTATCCCCCTCTACACCCCGGCGCGTTTCGTCTGACGCTCCATCCGTGAGTCGCTGCTCCCGGCCGTCCTCAGTTTCGCCGGGACGCTCTGCTGCCAGGCGCTCAGCTGGCCTCTCGCCGGCAAATGATGCTGCCCCTCCTACACAATCCGGGACAGCGGCCGCAGCTGGCGACGACTCGATGGAACAGGATCCGCCTCCCGCCGGTTGTAGCGTTGTTCCCTCGAAACCTGGCCCTCCGCGGCCGTCGAGGTGACCAGCTCTTCCCCCGTCTCTTTCCCCCTCTTTTTTGACTAGCGATGGCCTTGTTACATTGGAACATAAGAGGTATTCGGTCTAATCGGGAGGAATTACAACTGCTCCTCCGCCTGCACTGTCCGCTCGTCCTTGGTCTCCAGGAAACCAAGTTGCGCCCAACTGACCGTATTGCCTTTACCCACTACACCTCGGAGCGGTATGACCTCACCCCTGTGGACGGTATCCCAGATCATGGTGGGGTCATGTTGCTCGTTCGGGACGATGTCTATTACCATCCCATCCCATTGACCACCCCACTCCAAGCAATAGCTGTCCGTATTACTCTTTCTGCTTTTACTTTTTCAGTTTGTACCATCTACACTTCGTCATCCGCAGTTAGTTGGGCTGACATGATGCACCTGATTGTTCAGCTTCCTCCGCCGTTTTTATTGATTGGCGACTTCAATGCCCATCATCCCCTTTGGGGCTCTCCTGCATCCTGTCAAAGAGGCTCCCTCTTGGCGGATGTCTTCAACCATCTCAATCTTGTCTGCCTCAATACTGGCGCCCCGACTTTCCTCTCGGACTCTACTCATACCTACTCCCACTTGGACCTTTCGATCTGTTCTACCACTCTTGCCCATCGGTTCGAGTGGTATGTCCTTTCTGACACCTATTCGAGCGACCACTTCCCCTGTGTCGTTCGTCTCCTGCACCACACCCCATCCTCACGTCCTTCGAGTTGGAACATACCGAAAGCTGACTGGGGACTTTACTCCTCCCTGGCGACCTTTCCGGACCACGATTTTCTCAGTTGTGACAGTCAGGTCGAATACTTCACGGCTGTTATCATCAATGCTGCCGAACGTTCCATTCCTCGTACTACCTCTTCTTCAAGTCGCGTTTCCGTCCCCTGGTGGAATGAGGCTTGTAGAGACGCTGTCCGTGCTCGACGACGTGCTTTACGCACCTTTCGCCGCCATCCTACGTTGGCGAATTGTATTGGATACAAACGACTCCGAGCGCAATGCCGTAGAGTCATCAAAGACAGCAAAAAAGCTTGTTGGGCCTCTTTCACCAGCTCCTTTAACAGTTTTACTCCCTCTTCTGTCGTTTGGGGTGGCCTGCGCCGGCTGTCGGGCATTAAGGCCCACTCCTCGGTACCTGGCCTGACCTCAGGTAATGAGGTCCTTGTTGATCCTGTGGCTGTCTCCAACGCCTTCGGCCGGTTTTTCGCGGAGGTTTCAAGCTCCGCCCATTACCACCCTGCCTTCCTTCCCAGGAAAGAGGCAGAAGAGGCTCGGCGACCTTCCTTCCACTCGCTGAATCTGGGAACTTATAATGCCCTCTTTACTATGCAGGAACTCGAACGTGCGCTTGCACTGTCCTGGTCCTCTGCTCCGGGGCCAGATGCCATTCACGTTCAGATGCTGGCACACCTTTCTCCGGCGGGCAAAAGCTTCCTTCTTCGTACCTACAATCGCGTCTGGACCGAATGTCAGTCAGGTCCCCATGCGTTGGCGTGACGCCGTCGTTGTTCCTATACCCAAACCCGGGAAGGATAGACACCTTCCTTCTAGTTACCGCCCCATTTCTCTTACAAGCTGTGTCTCTAAGGTGATGGAGCGCATGGTTAATGCTCGGTTAGTCTGGATTCTTGAATCTTGACGGCTCCTTACCAATGTCCAATGCGGCTTTCGTCGCCGCCGCTCCGCTGTTGACCACCTTGTGACCTTGTCGACATTCATCATGAACAACTTTTTGCGAATGCGCCAAACGGTAGCCGTGTTCTTCGATTTGGAGAAGGCTTATGATACCTGTTGGAGAGGAGGTATCCTCCGCACTATGCACAGGTGGGGCCTACGCGGTCGCCTGCCCCTTTTTATTGATTCCTTTTTAACGGATCGAAAGTTTAGGGTACGTGTGGGTTCCGTATTGTCCGACGTCTTCCTCTGGGAGAACGGAGTGCCTCAGGGCTCCGTCTTGAGCGTAGCCCTTTTTGCCATCGCGATCAATCCAATTATGGATTGCATTCCACCTAATGCCTCAGGCTCTCTCTTTGTCGATGACTTTGCGATCTACTGCAGTGCACAGAGAACATGCCTCCTGGAGTGCTGTCTTCAGCGTTGTCTAGACAGCCTATACTCATGGAGCGTGGCAAATGGCTTCCGGTTCTCTGAAGAGAAGACGGTTTGCATCAACTTTTGGCGATATAAAGCGTTCCTTCCGCCATCCTTACATCTCGGTCCCATTGTTCTCCCATTCGTGGAAACAACTAAGTTTCTAGGGCTCACATTGGACAGGAAACTTTGTTGGCCTCCGCATGTCTCTTATTTGGCGGCCCGTTGTACACGTTCCCTTAATGTCCTCAGAGTTCTTAGTGGTTCATCTTGGGGAGCGGATCGCACTGTCCTGCTTCGCTTGTATCGGTCCATAGTCCGATCGAAGCTGGATTATGGGAGCTTCGTCTACTCGTCTGCTCGGCCATCCCTCTTACGCCGTCTCAACTCCATCCACCATCGGGGGTTACGTCTTGCGACCGGAGCCTTCTACACTAGTCCTGTCGAGAGTCCTTATGCAGAAGCTGCCGAATTACCATTGACCTACCGGCGCGACGTACTGCTGTGTCCGTATGCCTGCCGGCTGTTGTCAATGCCCGACCACCCCTCTTATCAGTCCTTCTTCGCCGATTCTCTCGACCGTCAGTACGGGTTGTATGTGTCTGCCCTGCTGCCCCCCGGAGTCAGCTTCCGTCGCCTGCTTCGACAATTGGATTTTGCCCTCCCTACCACCTTCAGAGAGGGTGAGAGCCCGACACCACCTTGGATCCAGGCTCGCGGTTCATATTTATCTCGACCTCAGCTGACTCCCGAAGGAGGGTACTCCGGCTGCAGTGTATTGCTCACGGTTTGTCGAACTTCGTGCTCGACTTGCCGGACACACCTTTATTTACACCGATGGCTCCAAAACTGACGATGGTGTCGGCTGTGCCTTTGTCGTCGGGGCCGCCACCTTTAAATACCGGCTCCTCGACCAATGTTCCAGCTTTACGGCCGAGATTTTTGCTCTCCATCAGGCCGTTCAGTATGCCTGCCGCCACCGCCATTCATCGTATGTACTCTGCTCTGATTCCCTCAGTGCTCTTCAGAGCCTTGGAGCTCCCTATCCGGTCCACCCCTTGGTGCAACGGATCCAGCAGTCCCTCCATTCTTTCGCTGATAATGGTTCTCCTGTCAGCTTTCTGTGGGTTCCCGGACATGTAGGAGTGCCTGGGAATGAGGCTGCAGAGGCTGCAGCCAAGGCTGCAGTCCTCCTGCCTCAGCCAGCCTCCCATTGTCCCGTCATCTGACGTTCGTGGGGTTGTTTGTAAGAGGCTTGTTGTGGTGGGATGCTTGGTCATCCCTCCAAGGAAACAAGCTCCGGGCAGTAAAACCGCTCCCAACTGCTTGGACAACCTCCTCCCGACCATCTCGGCGAGAAGAGGTCCTTCTGACCAGGTTACGGATTGGGCATTGCCGGTTTAGCCACCGCTACCTGCTCTCCGGTGACCGAGCCCCGCAGTGCCCTTGTGGTCAAGCATTAACAGTGCGCCATGTTTAATTGTCGTGTCCCCGCTTTAGTCAATCTCGTGTTGTCCTGTCCCTGCCATCTACACTCCTGGAAATGGAAAAAAGAACACATTGACACCGGTGTGTCAGACCCACCATACTTGCTCCGGACACTGCGAGAGGGCTGTACAAGCAATGATCACACGCACGGCACAGCGGACACACCAGGAACCGCGGTGTTGGCCGTCGAATGGCGCTAGCTGCGCAGCATTTGTGCACCGCCGCCGTCAGTGTCAGCCAGTTTGCCGTGGCATACGGAGCTCCATCGCAGTCTTTAACACTGGTAGCATGCCGCGACAGCGTGGACGTGAACCGTATGTGCAATTGACGGTCTTTGAGCGAGGGCGTATAGTGGGCATGCGGGAGGCCGGGTGGACGTACCGCCGAATTGCTCAACACGTGGGGCGTGAGGTCTCCACAGTACATCGATGTTGTCGCCAGTGGTCGGCGGAAGGTGCACGTGCCCGTCGACCTGGGACCGGACCGCAGCGACGCAGTCCAACACGAACGCTGGTCCAACTGAGGCGCCAGGTGGAAATGGCATGGCAAGCCGTTCCACAGAACTACATCCAGCATCTCTACGATCGTCTCCATGGGAGAATAGCAGCCTGCATTGCTGCGAAAGGTGGATATACACTGTACTAGTGCCGACATTGTGCATGCTCTGTTGCCTGTGTCTATGTGCCTGTGGTTCTGTCAGTGTGATCATGTGATGTATCTGACCCCAGGAATGTGTCAATAAAGTTTCCCCTTCCTGGGACAATGAATTCACGGTGTTCTTATTTCAATTTCCAGGAGTGTACTTTACCGGATATTTTAGCTGATGACGCTCGAGCAGCTGCTCGTGTTCTGCGTTTTATAACTTTGACTGGCTTGTCCAAAGACATCTAACTTTTTTAGTTATTTTATCTGCATCTTTGTCAGGACTTTCTGGTGTCCCCCCCTCCCCTTGAGTTTTACTAGATTCCATGTGCTCTAACAACTGTGACTGGGCGCTAATGACATCAGTAGTTGAGCGTCCTTAAACCCCACAAAAAAAAAAAACCTCGGCGTAAATCCCAGAGAGCACATGGTAAGCGTTGTGCAGCACGTCCACATGCCCGGCCAGCAGTTGTCAACCGCGCTGGTGGAGGCTTTAAACTCCCTACCACGAGAACTCCTTCATCTACATCTACATCCATACTCCGCAAGCCACCCGACGGTGTGTGGCGGAGGGTACCCTGAGTACCTCTATCGGTTCTCCCTTCTATTCCAGTCTCGTATCGTTCGTGGAAAGAAGGATTGTCGGTATGCTTCTGTGTGGGCTCTAATCTCTCTGATTTTATCCTCATGGACTCTTCGCGAGATATACATAGGAGGGAGCAATATACTGCTTGACTCTTCGGTGAAGGTATGTTCTCGAAACTTTAACAAAAGCCCGTACCGAGCTACTGAGCGTCTCTCCCGCAGAGTCTCCCACTGGAGCCTATCTATCATCTTCGTAACGCTCTCACGATTACTAAATGATCCTGTAACGAAGCGCGCTGCTCTCCATTGGATCTTCTCTCTCTCTTCTATCAACCCTATCTGGTACGGATCCCACACTGCTGAGCAGCATTCAAGCAGTGGGCGAACAAGCGTACTGTAACATACTTCCTTTGTTTTCGGATTGCATTTCCTTAGGATTCTTCCAATGAATCTGTCTGGCATCTGCTTTACCGAAGATCAACTTTATATGATCATTCCATTTTAAATCACTCCTAATGCGTACTCCCAGATAATTTATGGAATTAACTGCTTCCAGTTGCTGACCTGCTATTTTGTAGCTAAATGATAAGGGATCTATCTTTCTATGTATTCGCAGCACATTATACTTGTCTACATTGAGATTCAATTGCCATTCCCTGCACCATGCGTCAATTCGCTGCAGATCCTCTTGCATTTCAGTACAATTTTCCATTGTTACAACCTCTCGATACACCACACCACAGCATCATCTGCAAAAAGCCTCAGTGAACTTCCGATGTCATCCACAAGGTCATTTATGTATTTGTGAATAGCAACGGTCCTATGACACTCCCCTGCGGCACACCTGAAATCACTCTTACTTCGGAAGACTTCTCTCCATTGAGAATGACATGCTGCATTCTGCTATCTAGGAACTCTTCAATCCAATCACACAATTGGTCTGATAGTCCATATGCTCTTACTTTGTTCATTAAACGACTGTGGGGAACTGTATCGATCGCCTTGCGGAAGTCAAGAAACACAGCATCTACCTGTGAACCCGTGTCAATGGCCCTCTGAGTCTCGTGGACGAATAGCGCGAGCTGGGTTTCGCACGACCGTCTTTTTCGAAACCCATGCTGATTCCTACAGAGTAGATTTCTAGTCTCCAGAAAAGTCATTATACTCGAACGTAATACGTGTTCCAAAATTCTACAACTGATCGACGTTAGAGATATAGGTCTGTAGTTCTGCACATCTGTTCGACGTCCCTTCTTGAAAACGGGGATGACCTGTGCCCTTTTCCAATCCTTTGGAACGCTACGCTCTTCTAGAGACCTACGGTACACCGCTGGAAGCAGGGGGGCAATTCTTTGGCGTACTCTGTGTAAAATCAAACTGGTACCCCATCAGGTCCAGCGGCCTTTCCTCTTTTGAGCGATTTCAATTGTTTCTCTATCCCTCTGTCGTCTATTTCGATATCTACCATTTTGTCATTTGTACGACAATCTAGAGAAGGAACTACAGTGCAGTCTTCCTCTGTGAAACAGCTTTGGAAAAAGACATTTAGTATTTCGGCCTTTAGTCTGTCATCCTCTGTTTCAGTACCATTTTGGTCACAGAGTGTCTGGACATATTGTTTTGATCCACCTATTTTTTTGTCGTAAGACCAAAATTTCTTAGGATTTTCTTCCAAGTCAGTACATAGAACTTTACTTTCGAATTCATTGAACGCCTTTCGCATAGCCCTCCTCACACTACATTTAGCTTCGCGTAATTCTTGTTTGTCTGCAAGGCTTTGGCTATGTTTATGTTTGCTGTGAAGTTCCCTTTGCTTCCGCAGCAGTTTTCTAACTCGGTTGTTGTACCACGGTGGCTCTTTTCCATCTCTTACGATCTTGCTTGGCACATACTCATCTAACGCATATTGTACGATGGTTTTGAACTTTGTCCATTGATCGTGAACACTATCTGTACTTGAGACAAAACTTGTGTGTTGAGCCGTCAGGTACTCTGTAATCTGCTTTTTGTCACTTTTGCTAAACAGAAAAATCTTCCTACCTTTTTTAATATTTCTATTTACGGCTGAAATCATCGATGCCGTAACCGCTTTATGATCGCTGATTCCCCGTTCTGCGTTAACTGTTTCAATTAGTTCGGGTCTGTTTGTCACCAGAAGGTCTAATATGTTATCGCCACGAGTCGGTTCTCTGTTTAACTGCTCAAGGTAGTTTTCAGATAAAGCACATAAAAAAATTTCACTGGATTCTTTGTCCCTACCACCCGTTATGAACGTTTGAGTCTCCCAGTCCATATCCGGCAAATTAAAATCTCCACCCAGAACTATAACATGGTGGGGAAATCTACTCGAAATATTTTCCAAATTATCCTTCAGGTGCTCAGCCGCAACAGCTGCTGAGTCAGGGGGCCTATAGAGACATCCAATTACCATGTCTGAGCCTGCTTTAACCGTGACCTTCACCCAAATCATTTCACATTTCGGATCTCCGTAAATTTCCTTAGATACTATTGCACTTCTTACCGCTATAAACACGCCTCCCCCTGCACTGTCCAGCCTGTCTCTGCGGTATACATTCCAATCTGAGTTTAGGATTTAATTACTGTTTACATCTGGTTTCAGCCAACTTTCTGTCCCTAGTACTATATGGGCGTTGTGACCGTTTATTAATGAGAGCAGTTCTGGGACCTTTCTATAGACGCTCCTGCAGTTAACTATTAGCACATTTATATTGTTATTCCCTGTTGCATTTTGCCTACTCCTACCTTGCCGCGTCTCAGGAGGCGTCTTGTCGGGCTTAGGGAGGGAATTCTCTAACCTAAAAAACCCCCATGTGGACTCCACACGTACTCCGCTACCCTTGTAGCCGCTTCCGGCGTGTAGTGCACGCCTGACCTATTCAGGGGGACCCTACATTTCTCCACTCGATAGCGGAGGTCGAGAAATTTGCACCCCAGATCTCCGCAGAATCGTCTGAGCCTCTGGTTTAAGCCTTCTACTCGGCTCCGAACCAGAGGACCGCGATCGGTTCTGGGAACGATACTAAAAATAGTTAGCTCTGATTCCACCCCGCGAGCGAGGCTTTCCGCCTTCACCAATTCCGCCAACCGCCTGTACGAACTGAGGATGACCTCTGAACCCAGACGGCAGGATTCATTGGTGCCGACATGAGCAACAATTTGCAGTCGGGTGCACCCAGTGCTCTCTGTCGCCGCCGGTAGGGCCTCCTCCACATCTCGGATGAGACCACCCGGCAAGCAGCAAGCAGACAGAGTGAACACTGGCCTTCTTCCCCTACCTTTCCGCTATTTCCCTAAGGGCTCCATCACCCGCCTAACGTAGGAGCTCCCAATAACTAATAAACCCCTCCACCCGTGTGCCTGCTCGGACCTTGCTGAAGGAGAAGCCACATGTCCACTCACAGGCAGAGCGGGCGATGCCACACGGCCAGCCTCCACATTTACCCTCCGCCTCGTGCGCCGTGAACGCCGCTGAACCCGCCACTCCCCTTGGGGAGAGGGTGGCCCAACCGCGCCCGGTACCCGCATAGATGTCTAGACAGCAGGGACAGTGAGTGAAGCATGTAACACCTGGGGTGTACCTTGGGACGCACCAGACTCCCCACTGCCGCTACACTCCGAGGCAGCAGCCTGAAGACGGCTGACCGCGGCCATCAACACGTTCAGCTGTTCGCGAACAGTGGCCAGCTCCTCCTGCGTCCGTACACAGCAGTCACACATCCTATCCATCCTAAGGAATCTATTTACTGAAGAGAGTTAATCAACTTTTAACTAGACTGCTAATTCACTAACGGCGGCTGATTATTGACTAACCTGTGATTGCTAGCCACTTGTAGAAAGCAATGAAAATAGCACTACCTGTCTCTGGACTGTATTGAAAACAAACACTAGCACTATGGTTCACTAAAGGGACTCTGACTGTATTCAAACCAAACACGAAATCTATGGAACACTATTAATAGCAATCGACAGTTAAAGCTTCCTAAAAGCAAAAACACACGGAAGAAGAAGTGACAAGTAAGAAAAATACAGTTAATACTCAAATTAAGGTAGCTCGCTGCACAGCAGACGTGAAGCAGACGGCGGTTAGGACGACTTCTTACCAATCTTGCGGCCAGCATGGAAACACGGTGCAGATCATGCACTTGTGATCTCACGCACTACTAAGAATTATGTCCAGGGGACCATAATAGGTCGCGGCTACTAAAGTGTAATTAATGTCGTTAAATAAAAGCTTCATTTCCGCACGTCTCACTCGGTGAATTTCATTTATCTTCTATACTATACCGTAGCAGTTCTTTCTGTGTATGGTAGTGATCTTTGTAAGCGGGTAGTGACTCAGGAAGTGAAAGTTACTTTCACCCTTAAGTTTTGCACACCGATGTATTTGACCATATACTGAGAACATTGGCGGTCCCATTACTCTCCCTTGGGGAACATCCGATTCTACATTCGTTTCTGTGGAACATTCGCCATCCAGTATAACGTTCTGAGTGCTATTAGTCGAACGATCATCGAGCCGTAAAATCGTATGCCAGTTATAGTTGATCATTTAGAAATCTAGAGGAACAGAATGTACCTGCTCATTTTTGCAAAATGTCTTGCATGAATAGAGAAAGCTGTGTTTCGCACGAGTGATTTTCCCTCAAACGTTCTTAGTTTTTGAGAGGCATCTGTTTTCCTTCAGGAAAATAATGACGTTAGGAATCGTGGGGGTGGAAGAGTGGAGCGTGCTGGTTGTTTTACTGAAGTGTCATCATTGAAACATGGTAAACGCAGGATTGGGTTGCGATTGTGGATGGGGCCCGAATCAATTACTATTGGTTTGCTTTGCAATTTCACTCATTTATTTCATTAAATTTTTGAAAATAAGGCAATGAGGTCGCAATCAGACTTTTAAGGCACCTAACCACAATCACGGCTGAAGGCCTTTAACGCGAAAAATGGCAATTATTTAACATTTTACAAATACATAAAATACAGACCGCCCATAATTTTGAATAAAAGCCAATGTGGTCGCAATCAGAATTTTAAGCGCGTGATTAGCCGAGCGGTCCGAGGTGCTGCAGCCATGCACTGTGCGGCTGCTCCCGGCGGCGGTTCGAGTCCTCCCTCGGGCATGGGCGTGTGTGTTTGTCCTTAGGATAATTTAGGTTAAGTAGTGTGCAAGCTTAGGGACTGATGACCTTCGCAGTTAAGTCCCATAAGATTTCACACACATTTGAACAATTTTTTTTTTTTTTTGAGAATTTTAAGGCAAGTAACCACAATCACGGCTGAAGGCCTTTAACGCGAAAAATGGCAATTATTTAAGATTTAACAAATACATAAAATACAGACAGCCAAGAATTTTGAAGATAAGCCAATGTGGTCGCAATCAGAATTTCAAAGCAAGTAACCACAGTCACGACTGAAGGCCTTTAACGCCTAAATTATTAAAAAAATTAACAAATATACTGTCAAAGGCGAATGGAATAGCAAAAGTTAATTTTAAAGAAAGAAACAACAGATCGCCAAACAGGTGAGACACATGACGGTAACTTAATAATACAGTAATAAAATAATAACACAATAATAAAACACTAGCGCCAGTGACAGACGGTGCTCCAGGAATCGACCTCTGAGTAAGTCACACCAAAACCACTTCCGTGAGCGAAGAGAGGCAGCCAAGAGTTGCATTCAGATCACAAGAGCCGGCCGTTGTGGCCAGCGGTTATAGGCGCTTCAGTCTGGAACCGCAGGTTCGAATCCTGCCTCGGGCATGGATGTGTGTGTGATGTTCTTAGGTTAGTTTGGTTTAAATAGTTCTAAGTTCTAGGGGACTGATGACCTCAGATGTTAAGTCCCATAGTGCTCAGAGCCATTTGAACCATTTTTGAACCAGATCACAAGATGGTAACTCGGACTAGTGGCAGTCTAACGAGTCACTAATGATAATCTTGGTGAGGCTACCTGACGTCCGAGAAACCAATGCCAAGATGTAAAATTACGCCAAAGCCGGAACTGGCGGTCTGGGTTCCGCCCGCAGAATACTGTGCTTAGAGCACCCGGAACGAGAAAGGAATTACTCCGACTAAGCCGCGCGTTATTAGCCGAGCGGTCTGGGACACTGCAGTCATGGACTATGCGGCTGGTCCCGGCGGAGGTTCGAATCCTCCCGCGGACATTAGATTAGATTAGTTTTTCGTTCCATTGATCCGTGTTGAGGAGATCCTCGTGGATGTTGAACATGTCACTTTTTTTCTTTTTTCTTTTTTTTTTATCAGAAGGTACCACATTCCTTTCAAAATGTTGTTCTGAAAGTTTAAAGTTCTAGAAAGCTACAATTTTTCTACCTGAAAAGTAAAGAAAAGAACATGTTTTCAATGTTAGTGAATAGCTGTGTGGGTACGTTTATCTCCAGTCTCTTGAAACAATGAAATATTTACATGGTAATGGCTTCAGGCTCTTATGGAACGTGATTGTTTAATATTGACGGATGCGGTGTAACTTCTTCTTCTGCAGACTGAGTTCAGAGGGACGGTTGGTGGTTTTGAAGGACAGACAAAGCAATTTCTGAGGATAGCGCCACCATCTGATCTGCGACAGTAGCGCAGTGAGAGATGCAGTTGGCAGAAAAACGCTGCAGTCAAATTCGAAAGTACATCTCTGCTGTTTCGAGTTTTGGTAACGTTTCCTGAGGAATGACACAGTGACAAAGTCATTGAGGTTTAGTTCTTTCCTAATCAGGAGCAGTGGGTGACGATTTAGCCCCGCATCCCAAAATGACATTTAGGCTGTGTTAATAAAAATCTTATTTTTTGGTCTTTTGAAGAAATTTAAAAGCTTACCAAAACACAAGACAGCTCACAATCGGAGGGTAAAGAGCATCTATGCTCGCCACGGCGGAGAAGGAGAAAAGGCTGTGAATAAGGTGATGTAATTTAACAGCAAAAAGGGTTCCAGTGCTTTAACGAAATGACTAAGGACAATAACTTGCTTCCGTGCATGCAAATGACAAAATATGTCAAGAGTTGTCTACTTACGTGCCATTTCTCCTCCAGTTTAATGCCAACATTCCAGATTAAAACCACAGTTACAGAATCTGCTACATAACTATTTATGTTATTAGCCGAAAGACTTCATCAATGATATCCATCGGTTCACATGCCACATACATTATAATAACGCTACTGAGAGTTACTTCACTTTAAAAAAAGGTTGCTGCAATCGAAATAAGAGATTCATGTTGTACCTAACGTCCATATTAGGGCAACTGTGAAGGAGAGTTTCGGTAAGTTTTTGTATGCTAGGAAGAGCGACGGAACCAAATGATGGCGAAAGTAGTAGCACCTATAATAAAAGGGATATGCTAGAAGCGTACTTCTATGTCATTCAGAGCACTGAAAACTTTTCTCAAGAGCCGCGCGGGATTAGCTGAGCGGTCTTGGGCGCTGCAGTCATGCACTGTGCGGAGCTTAGAGTCCTCCCTCGGGCATGGGTGTGTGTGTGTTTGTCCGTAGGATAATTTAGGTTAAGTAGTGTGTAAGCTTAAAGATTTCACACACATTTGAACATTTTTGAACTCCGACTAAGGTAGAAGAGTCGCCAACCAAACAACAAACAACTGTTACCTCGCCCACAGTGTACGTTGAGTAAAACCAGTGGCCCAAAACCACAGTAAAATAAAACCATACTACCAGGAGAATCGCGAGATTTCACAATGGTGAAGGTTTCTGTAAGCGAATTGAAAACGCACTCAACTTAAACTTGCAGGATCCGGTTCCGACGAGTTGGTGCACCCTCGTGACCACAGCCTTTCGATGCGGCAGCACTTTGCACGCGTCCAGCGGTCTCGGCGTCTTGTCGCTCTGCGCGGACCTGGCTGCTCCTGCGTCCCCAACCGAACTGCCACGCTCACACCACACCGAAGAAGCACGAGGTCGCCCCAAACAGAGGGCAGCAGAACTACATATCGATAAGCGCCGCTGCTGTCACTGGCGGACAGGCAACGCTTACGACACCGAGTGGCGCCAGTGAACACGAGAAGAAGACAAACAACGCAACCATGCCAACTACACGATACGGTCTGGCAAAAGGCTACACACGGCACCAACGCAAGCTGCAGCACGGCTCAATCATTTATTAATAAAAATACAATCTGAAGATTAGATGGGTAGATCACATAATTAATGAAGAGGTATTGAATAGAATTGGGGAGAAGAGGAGTTTGTGGCACAACTTGACTAGAAGAAAGGATCGGTTTGTAGGACATGTTCTGAGGCATCAAGGGATCACCAATTTAGTACTGGAGGGCAGCGTGGAGGGTAAAAATCGTAGAGGGAGACCAAGAGATGATACACTAAGCAGATTCAGAAGGATGTAGGTTGCAGTTGGTACTGGGAGATGAAGAAGCTTGCACAGGATAGAGTAGCATGGAGAGCTGCATCAAACCCGTCTCAGGACTGAGGACCACAACAACAACAACAACAACAACAACAACAACAATCTGAGCATTACACTGCACTGTAAGAGCAATTTCAACATAGCCTATCTTAACACAGTTTGATCTTTACGTATACTTCATCACATTTGGCAGTGAAACAAAGCTTTCATTTTACAACTAATAGAAAAAATGCTGTAATCTTTCAGGCACGTTATAAAAAAAACACCGGAACCCTCAGCTGTATGTATATTATTGAGGTACATTTGTTCACAAAAAGTGATAACAAAACTGTATGTTGGTGACCAATTTTTCCTTGAAAAAAGAATGCTGCCACATATATTCCACGTTACAGTTACAGTAACAGTAACTTCGCAGACGGTGCTACATTCTCCTTAGGAATCATGAAAGACATTGCCAAGTAGTTAACAATTTCTTTAAATATAAATATTCGACAAAGTACTCTATAAAAATATACACGAGAAGTGTGGATTAATTAGCAGTGATCTCTTGACATAAACATTGCGCAACTTGCGCACTAAAATTTACGCAGTTGAAATGTTGGAAACGTGAGAGCAATGTCTTTCACATAATCTATTAATCTATTACAAGCCGACCGTTGTGACCGAGTGGTTCTAGGCGCTTCAGTCCGGAACCGCGCTTCTGCTACGGTGGCAGGTTCGAATCCTGCTTCGGGCATGGATGTGTGTGACGTCCTTACGTTAGTTAGGTTTAAGTAGTTCAAAGTCTATGGGACTGATGACCTCCGACGTTAATTCCCATAGTGCTTAGAGCCATTTGAACCGCCCAATTACAAATCTCACGGCGTCCAGCGCTGTAAACACTTAACTGCAATCAAATGGAGGCAAGCTCAAAAAAACATCACCGACCTTTGCATCACTTGAAAGACACAAGGCTACACCCAAATGTAAGCAAAAGACAAGCCGAAATTAGAACTAAATTTAAAACAAGGGACGAATGAGAAAGAAACTTGGCATTCAAAACAAGCTGCTCACTTATTCTAGAAACCAGTACACTGATACTCGCAGTTTAACAAGTACACAAGCTTGCTTGAGGTGACAACATTGAGTCATCCCAGCGAATGACTCAGACATGACGGAACGGACACAGCTAAAAGAATACCGCCGCAACGTCCCACAATTAGAAACAACGTCGCTTAGACACTGATCAGAAACAGTGCCTGTCAACCGATGTCACCCAAATACTGATCAACGATAATGTTCACCAAACAATGTCGCTCAAAAAACGCTGAGGAACCACTCTTTAAGTATCCGTCATACTTCTGTGCCGTCCTACCGCAATATGGAAGGAAAACACTAAGAAGTCCCTACCAGAAGAGAATGCATGTTGAAGCACTGTGAACAGAATATAACTTGAACTCCAGCGATCACTGGTGTGGCGGCTATTTGTTCTCATCCGACCGCACCAGAGAACCACTCAACCATAATCTCGCCATTTCTGCACCCATCCTTAGCAGAACATGACATTCATAACATCCAGCAGGTCGCCGTACTCCGTGCCCGGCAACGAGAAATGGAAACAGTCGAATGGCCTGCATTCGTTGCCTGTCGCTCGGAACTGCCCCGGTCGCTCAGAGGTCGCACCTCTGCAAATGCAGAACACAGACTGCCTGCTAGCTGACGCACACCTCCCGCTTCCAGGCAGACTGCTTGCCGAGACTCCGCAGTAGGTGATGCAGCTTCAGTTCGTCCTTGGCCACAAATAATAGCAGACAAACTGCACTCACACTAAGCCTTCTCAGATATCAATAGGCACAGACGTTCTAGGAACGGCTCTAAAATCGTAATGTGAGAGCTTAGAAAATGCTCTGGGAGCCTAAAACAGACGGCCGTCAGCTCTACTGGCCTATAGTTCTGTGCATCCGACAATCCATACTTTTAGTGAACGAGAGTGACCTGCATTCTTTTTCAATTACCTGGGACTGTTCACTGCGTAAAAGATTCTCAATTCTCTTCTGGCCACCACTTAATGTAGTAGTGATGACTGGAGACCATCACTTAGGTGTCGGATATTACCATGGAAGGTAGTCTGCTACGATACTCCTATTTGCTGCTGCAAATGATGAACCAGCACACTCACTCTGATGAGTCGAAATAATATCATCACCTGTTTAAAAACGTGTTGCAGTATTTCGGCGTGGCATGGATTTGATAAGTCCTTACTAGATTTCCGGAGGTATGTGGCACAATATTTCTATATACAGGTCACACAATTCCCACATATTATGGGGTGGTGGTTTGCGGTTGTGGAGCTCGTCTGATGGCATCCCAGACGAGTTCCTCGGGTTCATTTCGGGGAAAATTTAGTGGCAAAGACATCCAGTGAGTGCGTTTTCCCTCACCTCAAATCACCATAGCACGTTCTGGCCTTGTGGCACAGACATTTACACTTCTGAAAAATGCCATCCCCACCGGGTGTGCATCAAGCATGAAGGGATGTAGGCGGTGCCTAAGAATGTTAATGTTGTCCACAGCCGTCGTGCTGCATCTTTGTGACGGAAGTAGTTAGTTACACTTCTCTAAACGACGATAAGTCCAGTGTTGTTGTAGTCTCGTAAATTTTGACGATGGAGGAACAGGGCTTACGAAGTCTGGAATTTGTGCTTGTGAAATTCCCCGTTGGTGGAACGTGGCGAGTGAGGATAGCTGCAGAAGACCCTAGGCGTTGGGTGGATAAGTATGGGAAATAAAGGTGGTTGCCGAGATTCTCCCGGAGGACGGAGTAGCCGCGTGAGAAGGCCGCTCCAGGTAACGGTTATCCCAGCAGGGGTACCACAAAAGCGCATTTTCAGAGTTGTGCAAACTATGAGTGGTACCCGGTGATTTGAGGGGAGAGGGGGTAGCCAGAAACGTCCATGGATTTCCATAGCATTTGCAGATAATGAATCATTTACCACTTTGCCGTATACAGCAAAAGCCAACTTTAGTCAGTTTATAGAAATACAAGTAGTGTTTGTGGAGAAAATTCTGCGGGTTTCCCTTGCATTTTGGATATCGAGAGGTGTCCAGCCCCGCCTGGTGCTTATTTTGGCTGCTTTTGTGTAAGTGTTGCGTTTAGAACTTGCGCTTCTTTTCGTCTGTGCAGCTCATTATGACGAACAATTTAATGGGGCAAGTTAGTTGTTTCAGTTCCTTTTTCATGATTTTTTTATGTTTTGGATCTTGCTTACAAACTCTATCTGCATTCACACGAAGCAGGCTGAGAGAACATCACTCTCAATGTGAATTTTAAAATTTTCCCCGCTAACTGAATGTTCAAAAATATTTCAGGCTTGTTGCCGGTCATCGTTCAGTACATCCCACGACGTTTCAACTGGGCACCTGCCAGTCATCCTCAGGCGAGCCATCGAAGACTGACGCGGTCGGAGTTCGGCCTGTCATAAGATAAACGCTGGAATGCTGTTCCTGCATTTCTAGTCGTGGTTGGTTGCTGTGGTCTATCGTGTAGAATCAGCCGCTGGTGTCGTGAGGAGGTTGGTCGTCATGCAGTTGCAAAGAGTCGCATTCCAACAATAGGTCCGGCGAATGCACAGTTGGCCAGTGTTGGTACTGGTAGTTCGAACTTCTGACAAGCCAGGTGCTGCATAAAACACTTGGGCGCTCTGGCGGAACCTATTCCGCAACAATGAGGGTCCGGCATCCTCATGAAGCTGGCGTGTGGGGTAGAGCCTATCAGGCGCATTGCTGGTTTGAACGCCTCATTTTGTACCATCTGCAGGGAGCGTACCCCCACACCATGGCCACCTACTCCAACACTGTTCGAACCAGCCTCAGATAGAGTTTAATACCGAGGGGTAAACGTCGACTCTGGTTGGACCAGAGAGTAGAGCTTTTGCAGACATCTCACACTCCTGGTGTCTCTTCAAAGTGGTAGCCAGATGAGACACTGATCGATCTCGACCCCTTGTCGTGTACTTGTGGTTTCGCCGTTCTTTAAACACTTTCCGTAGATGCTCAGTACATTCTCAAGCTAACAGCTTCGCCGTTTCTGAGATGCTCGTTCCCAGGGGCCGGGCTATAATAATCTCGCATTCGTCAACGTCACTTGGATCAGAGGATTTCCCCAGAATGATACCCCGTACATCGCTTTGATATTTTAGACGTTGTGGCTTGTACACGTAATGCACTAGTGGCATTCAGTCTCGCGGTGTGCAGTGGTAATCAGGGTAACTATCCCAGCGGAGAGCTTCTGTTCTAGTCCATGGCCTGAATGATATGCGATAGAATTATAGCCACTTATTGTTCGATTTTTACGTTATGGAAAGCGTTGTCGAACCACATTCTAGCATATACTAGTGTATTTGTACTATTCTTTACATTTTTTCCTCCCTCAACAAACTAAACCGAGTTACAGGCAGTGATGTATTCCTGTGATCGGTTAACATGTACCCCGTACACATCTCACCGTCTTTCTTAACAATCATATGTGTAGAGTATGCAAGAAAGTACTGACTGCATATTACCAAACACCATTTAAAATTAGTAAACAAATGAGACGCATCTGCAGTATACCAGGTGGTTATAATTCAAGTTCAGCTACTCGTGGAGTTCAGTGTGAGCTGTAATTATCGCATGGCAGCGAAATATGGTAGAAATGCTAATGCGTTAATGCGGAACTGATTTTCGCTGAAGGCATTAGTTCAGATTTTGGCCACCAGGTGCAAATCTGGCGTTTTACACGGTTTATATGATGGTATGATATCCAAACTACCATTTGACAAGCCTTAATGCCAGCTAAGGCCATGGCTACGGTAAAGACAAACCTGTACTGGGCCAGAGGCTGACCAATGTTTTATTGATTTGCTCAATTTGTGGGGCCCTTTCACTTGAGTAAATCAACCAATTTTTCTGAGATTGTAGCCATGTGTTTATCTGTACACGTACATCACATCTACTGATTTCCGTTCCATTCAGATATTTACTTCGTGGTGCATCGATTTTTGTCGTAGAGTGAATTTGGGTAGCGTCTAATCGGAAAGGAAACCTGGAGACTTAGCAATGAGTAGCCCATGGGAAAACAGCAATCGTGAAGCTAAACCCTCTGTTATGGTGTAAGATAAGATGGAAAGTAAAGAAGACGCTCTATAGAATTACTGCAGATCCTGAAGCATGGGAACTTTAATTTCTGTTGCGTGGCCCTCCTTTGGCGCCACTAATTACTTGTATTGCCGATAACGAGCTGGTCGTATGTCGCGAGCTGGGGTCTTTGCTCGAGGCGTGTGCTGTTGCGTAGGCGGGGCCTGGTACGGTGAGTAGGCTGGGGGGCACATGGCTGGCAAGTTGCTGCTTTTGATGGACTCCCGGTTGTCCGGTACGGGCCTCTAGAAGCCGCGAATCGTTAAATCGGTCGGGGACAAGCCTCGCAGGCTCGCTTAACGATTAGTAGCGGACGTCACGTGCAACCTGGTCGGTAAGTACCCGGCCTAATCTGCAAGCTTGAATTTTACGGTACCTCGAAGGCTGCCTGTACGTATTTGAGACAATAAAACCCCGGCTGGAATCCCGCAAGTCACGGCTCCTTCACACCTGAGTGGAGTTAAGTGTTGTTTTCTTATTTTGGGGGGTACTTTATATTGCAAGGCCATGTCTGTGTTATGTGGAACTGGACCTGTTACATTAACGCGCTTCCGAGTGATCGCGTGTATGATCTTCGGTCAGTGTAACGGATCGCAATTTGTGTTCCAAGACATATTCCGTGCACGTTTACGAGTATTCTCTGTTATAAGTTCGATAAACGGCATTAAATTTGTAACATCATCTGTGTCAGAGAAAAAGCACCCTTTGCAGATGAGTATGCCTGAATCATTGCATCAGCAGAAGCTGATGTTTCTACTTCTAACCCTTTCGTGGGTCGTGGGAAACATGCTTCCCACTACAATGAAGTCGCTCCTAGTCCCGTGGGATTCACAGTTCCCATCTCTGTACGGTGTTACCAGCTAGTGAACGATATAGGGTACTACTTCCAATCGGAAGTTCCCGCCGTTTTTGCTGTACCTTCACGCAGAGGCATTGTATAGCTGAGTGTTGCTCTGTAGAGGAGCCTTTGAGTGCTGTTTGCGTGACATTTTGTGATTTTTTTCCTCAAAGCTATAGTATAAGGTAAGTACTTTCGATTTACCTAAATTTATGAAGGAGCACGTAAAATTGGAACGAGGAGAATTCCAGTTTGAAACAAAAGGAGCCATTTCTGCAGTAAAATGGATGGATAACCATCCAGTCACTTTAATGTCCTCAATTCATGACCCATGAGAAACAGCCACAGTGAAAAGGAAAAACAAGGATAGTACTAGTACAGAGATTTCTTGTCCTGAAGTTGTGGCAGAATACAACAAAATAATGGGTGGTGTCGATAAGTTTGATCAATTACGAGAAAGGTATGCTATTGGCAGACGTTCTGTAAAATGGTGGCACAGAATATTTTATTTCCTGGTGGATGTTGTTACAGTGAACAGTTTTATCCAGTGGAAAATTAGTAAAAGAGAAAGTGGACAGCATGATCAGCTCACATACAGCATCCATCTAGCCAGACAATTGATCGCTGGCTTCTCATCCCAAAAAAGGCGTGGACAGAAACCTGTCTTTCTGGCAAAAAGGGGTAAAGTACCTGAAGATTTTCGTCATGTGGCTGTAGGGGAGCATCAACCCATTTTAGGAGAAACCTACTGGACGTGCCGTCATTGTAGTACCAAAGCTGCGGAAAAGAGCACTCGGTGTGTTTGTACATATTGTCAAGTACCACTTTGCATAGACCCATGTTTCAGAAAATTTCACGGTAAGTAATTGTGAACAATCATTGTAACAAGAGAAGTAAATTTATCAAATAAATATGGCATATATTGAAAAAGTTGTTTTTGTCATTTAACTCCAAGGAAGGGCAGTGGACAGAATACATCCCACCTTGTTGTGTGACCTCACTTTCACAGTTGGAGCATATTTGATATTCTGTTTGATAAATTACCTATCTGTTAACTTCTATCTGATCTCCATTCATTAAAAAAACTGCTCAGTAACTTTCCCCACGAAAGGGCTAAATAACAAGTAAGTTTAAGAAGTTGTGAGCCTGTAAACTTGTATGTGTAGTCGCTTGCGCGATTAGTTGAGATTTTCTACATCTTAGGCTTTCTCGTCTGTAGACTTATTTGCGCAGATTACTGTTCCCCTTTGATGTGTGTTGGCATGGTAGCTTTGGCAGCGCACGACGCATTCCTGTTCCCTGGGCCCGGAGCAGAGACACGTTTGCCTTCTGCCGCGTCCATACTTCCGTCGTCACATGGCGTCTGGGTTGGCCGGAAATCAGGTGCCACCACCAGCCGCGTCGTGGTGGTTCAAATTAAGTTGATCGTTTGATGCGTGTCGCCGATTAGTCGGGAACCAGTAGTTGCCCTATTTGGTGAATTCAGTATGCTCATGAGGTTTAAAGCGTATTTTGCATGCCAGAAGTTCCTCATCGCTTATACCTACTCTTTATCTACTCGTTTAAACCTTACACCATTACTAATACTTCTGAGTGCGTTACGTTTAAGGCCTTTTGCTTATCAATATAAACTGTTGAGCCTTTACTTTGATCCACAGTCATTAGCCAACTCCACTCATTGTGAAACTTGTCTGCTTGTTCCTTGTTGGCTCTGATGCTCGTCTGCTGTAATTCTCAGCTTGCCTTGTGATTTGGGTAATTTTATTTTTATTAAGGGTCGTTGTGAAGGTTTCTGCTGGTGTGTACCAGATGGGAGCCACATTTAAATTGTATGCTTTCCCAGCTTTGTCTGTATTTTGGGGAATTGTATATTTCATTGCTTAAGGGATTTTTTATTAAGACTTATACATTGTTAAGGGCTTTTCAACAGCCACAAGCTGTGAGTGGTGTGATTTGTTACCTTTTCCGTATTTTGTATCGGCGTTACCCACTTGAGTAACGTGTTAACCACGCCTGTAAATTGGTTCAAATGGCTCTGAGCACTATGGGTTCAAAATGGTTCAAATGGCTCTGAGTACTATGGGACTTAACATCTGTGGTCATCAGTCCCCTAGAACTTAGAACTACTTAAACCTAACTAACCTAAGGACATCACACACATCCATGCCCGAGGCAGGATTCGAACCTGCGACCGTAGCAGCCGCGCGGTTCCGGACTGAGCGCCTAGAACCGCTAGACCACCGCGGCCGGCAGCACTATGGGTCTTAACATCTGAGGTCAGCAATCCCCTAGAACTTAGAACTACTTCAACCTAACTAACCTAAGGACATCACACACATCCATGCCCGAGGCAGGATTTGAACCTGCGACCACAGCGGTCGCGCGGTTCC
Source organism: Schistocerca nitens (assembly GCF_023898315.1). Lineage (NCBI taxonomy): Eukaryota > Metazoa > Arthropoda > Insecta > Orthoptera > Acrididae > Schistocerca > Schistocerca nitens. The sequence continues at coordinate 167,658,474 of NC_064620.1, read as the reverse complement.
AGACTGAAGCGCCTAGAACCGCTCAGCCACACCGGCCGGTGCCTGTAAATTGTTAGTACATTTAATGGCTGTCATTGTAATTAATTTTGCCGACAAAATTGTTTGTTGAACCTGTTTGCAACCAGGCCTAGTTGGCGTGACTTCTTTATCGTATTTGGGAACTGTATACACCTGGTTTCAAGCCCTGCTCTTAGTGGCATAAATTGTTAAAGTTTATTTTTAATAGATTCTGTCTGTTCAAGACGTTTTTTAAGATTATGAACGTTTTCGTTGTTTTAACAAACTTTTTTTTTGAATTGCAGTTATAGAATTGAAGTCAAGCAATGAAGTGTATTCCATAAAAAAACAAAAGACGAAATATTTGGGTCCACTTTCCACATGTTTTCCTTTAAGTTATCCCAACCCTAGTCGTGAGGTATCAGGTCCTATAATCTTAGTGTAAAAAATAAAAAAGAAATTAAGAGCTGTAGAAATGGACTACCTCTGAAGATCATATAGAATATCTCGGCGAGACCACGTAAGAAATATAACGATTAGGCGAAGGACTCAGGCTCAAGAAAACATCACAGATATAATGGAAGAAAGGCAGCTCCCTTGAGATGGACATGTAATACGAGTGAAAGAGATAGACGATCAAAGAAGACCATGGTGCAGTATCCTCAGTGAATATAGATAACACGAAGATCGAAGGGTACCTGGTTAGATGAGGAAAGGATGCCATGAAAGAAAGAGAAATAGAAGAAAACGAGGAAGCATGAGGAGATGAAACAGATGGTGACTGACATGTGGAATGTGGCGACAGTTGACAGAACCCCAAAGGAAGAAGAGACACATTTCAGTGAAACTCTTTCACGTGAACGGCAGCAATCACAATGCCGCGTTGAGAGAGTACCGCCAGCTAAAAGGTCTGAGGAGAGACGTGATTTCATTAAATACTTTAAAGAAGGTGATAAAGAAATTTAAAAAGACGCGTGAGCTTGGCGAGGCCGCTTGAAGAAGGCGACCTAACCCGGTGGAAGTTATTGACAAGGTTCTTGCTGCTAAAAGTGACCATGCACCATGTGATCCGGGTATTGTAGAGCATTTTAAGGAGGACTGTCCACACCATGGTCAACAGTACGGTAAGTTTTGCGGCCTATGTTACAATACTATCTGTAGAAGATAGAAGCGGTGCAGTAACTGAAACCTCATGATCCGCAGCAATGTTCATAATTTGCTCTTCGGTTTCTCGCAATGGTCGAAGTAGATGACAGGTGATCGGGCAATACTCGACGAAGTGACGAGGCACGTTTCACACTACAACGTGCAGTGAATACAAGGAAGTACTGAATTTGGCCTACTGTTAAACAGCGTGTCGAGCACGGAGAGCCATTGCACTCTCCTTTTGTGACGGTGTGGTGTGTATTCACAAGCACCTTTATTCTCGGTTCATTCTTCTTTCAAGAGAATACACCCACAGTACCTGTCAGGTGTACCGTTACGTCCGCTCTTTATCCAGACGTCCTCGTACAGGGTGTGATTTCTGCCTGCGCAAGTGAATGATCTGATTAATGCAACCTTCCGCGAACTTTGTTACCTTCAGAGGTTTTCCAGATGCATGGCCTGCAAGATCACCTAATATGAATCCATGCGACTTTTGGCTCTGGGGATATCTAAAAGACCGCGCTTACGAGGGACAATTTCGGTCTCTACTTGATCTGAAGGTCAGTATACAGGAACGTGTTGCTCAGATTCCACTGGAACTGCTCAGTTGTTGGTCACGTTATTTTACGAATGCAGCATCTCGTCGACGTCTTCTTATAATAAAATCAACATTATGCCTTTGTTATTCAAATGGTTCAAATTGCTCTGAGCACTATGGGACTTAACTTCTGAGGTCATCAGTCCCGTAGATCTTAGAACTACTTAAACCTAACTAACCTGAGGACATCACACACATCCATGCCCGAGGCAGGATTCGAACCTGCAACCGTAGCGGTCGCGCGGTTCCAGACTGTAGTGCCTAGAACCGCTCGACCACTCCGGCCGGCCCTTTGTTATTATTTTGACGTTTCTTTCCACAGCCAGTTCCTAATCTATTACATACGGAAACATTTCTATACATCTTTCTTGCATTCACGGTGCCATATTTGCACCTGGTGGCCAAAACGGTTAGTAATTTTTTTTTTTCGGAACAAATCAGTTCGACACTTTTGCATTAGGGTACCTAGCAAGTTTAGTTTCCACACGATGATTACAGCTAAGACTGGACCTCTATGAATAGCTGTACTTTAATGAAAAGTACCCGGTGCTATCAGTGTTTCGTTCTCAGACGCAACTGAGCTATAGGGCGCAGACGCTCTCGGTTTTTGGTAATCCTCTTAATATTGTAAGACGTGTATATTTCTATTGTCTATTGTCAAACCACAATTTATGAAAGATGTTTATATTTTATTAATAGGATTAAGTAGGAATAATTAATATTTGTCATGTTGGAAATAACTGTGGTAGCAAGGAATGTCTGCACCAAAGTATTGTTGACAAGAGACACCGCAAATTGATATACACTCCTGGAAATTGAAATAAGAACACCGTGAATTCATTGTCCCAGGAAGGGGAAACTTTATTGACACATTCCTGGGGTCAGATACATCACATGACCACACTGACAGAACCACAGGCACATAGACACAGGCAACAGAGCATGCACAATGTCGGCACTAGTACAGTGTATATCCACCTTTCGCAGCAATGCAGGCTGCTATTCTCCCATGGAGACGATCGTAGAGATGCTGGATGTAGTCCTGTGGAACGGCTTGCCATGCCATTTCCACCTGGCGCCTCAGTTGGACCAGCGTTCGTGCTGGACGTGCAGACCGCGTGAGACGACGCTTCATCCAGTCCCAAACATGCTCAATGGGGGACAGATCCGGAGATCTTGCTGGCCAGGGTAGTTGACTTACACCTTCTAGAGCACGTTGGGTGGCACGGGATACATGCGGACGTGCATTGTCCTGTTGAAACAGCAAGTTCCCTTGCCGGTCTAGGAATGGTAGAACGATGGGTTCGATGACGGTTTGGATGTACCGTGCACTATTCAGTGTCCCCTTGACGATCACCAGTGGTGTACGGCCAGTGTAGGAGATCGCTCCCCACACCATGATGCCGGGTGTTGGCCCTGTGTGCCTCGGTCGTATGCAGTCCTGATTGTGGCGCTCACCTGCACGGCGCCAAACACGCATACGACCATCATTGGCACCAAGGCAGAAGCGACTCTCATCGCTGAAGACGACACATCTCCATTCGTCCCTCCATTCACGCCTGTCGCGACACCACTGGAGGCGGGCTGCACGATGTTGGGGCGTGAGCGGAAGACGGCCTAACGGTGTGCGGGACCGTAGCCCAGCTTCATGGAGACGGTTGCGAGTGGTCCTCGCCGATACCCCAGGAGCAACAGTGTCCCTAATTTGCTGGGAAGTGGCGGTGCGGTCCCCTACGGCACTGCGTAGGATCCTACGGTCTTGGCGTGCATCCGTGCGTCGCTGCGGTCCGGTCCCAGGTCGACGGGCACGTGCACCTTCCGCCGACCACTGGCGACAACATCGATGTACTGTGGAGACCTCACGCCCCACGTGTTGAGCAATTCGGCGGTACGTCCACCCGGCCTCCCGCATGCCCAGTATACGCCCTCGCTCAAAGTCCGTCAACTGCACATACGGTTCACGTCCACGCTGTCGCGGCATGCTACCAGTGTTAAAGACTGCGATGGAGCTCCGTATGCCACGGCAAACTGGCTGACACTGACGGCGGCGGTGCACAAATGCTGCGCAGCTAGCGCCATTCGACGGCCAACACCGCGGTTCCTGGTGTGTCCGCTGTGCCGTGCGTGTGATCATTGCTTGTACAGCCCTCTCGCAGTGTCCGGAGCAAGTATGGTGGGTCTGACACACCGGTGTCAATGTGTTCTTTTTTCCATTTCCAGGAGTGTATTTTAAAAAGGGCGGTAGAGACCGCATATGGATACATTTTAAGAAAAGAGCGGGAAAGACCGCGCATTGATAGATTTTGTAATGGTAGCAGGGACTGTCTGCACCAGAAAGCATTGTTGGCAGGAGAGACCGCACTTTAGCGTTCGTAGGAAGTCAGTAGTAAGCGAGATGTGAAGCGAGTTGGTAGCAGGTCTGAAGCGAGAGGTTGAGAGGAGCAGTGTGCCTGCCAGCCACAAGCTATGATTTACAAGAGATTATAAACGAGTGTACAGAGACATCAGCTAACTATTATCATAAGAGGAACTAATATTATTGAATTATTTTCTTTGCGAAACTCAAGACTAGTGAAGGTATGTTTCCGCAATGCTAGTTGTAAGATTATTGTAAAAAGTAAGTCCCATTTGAACGTTTGTAAAATCATTTCATTACCAGCAGTAAATATTTGAAGAAACGTTTACAGAAAATAATTAATTTTTGCCAGCAATGTTGCATTACTGATTATGATCCATCCCGTAACCATCAACGTAAAACTTTGCAAAAATTTTATTGTTGTCAAGAAAAAGTGTATCTATGAATTAAGTAACTTCAGTCAAATTAATTAAAGAATAACGTCAGCTTTGCTATTAAAGAATAACGTCAGCTTCGGTAATAAATACAGCCACTTATTATGACAGCCCACCAGCAGTTAATAGAGTATAGTAAACCAGAGTAAGTATATTCATGTCGCAGTTCGATGTAGCAGTCTGATGGCGATCCAGTAACAGTAAAAAAGGTAATGAACAGTTTTGGGTTATTGCAGATAACGACTGAGGGCCACGACGACGACACATTCTATGTTTCGTCGAAATAATCAGCAAATCACTTTTAATAAGCAGCATTTAAATTTGTATGCGAAGACTGAGAAAGAGAATTAATTTCAAAGGGAAGATTCCATTTGTTATTATTAAGCAAGAGGTAGAAATCCAAAGGGAAGGTTCCGTAGGTTATTGTAGAAGGGAAGGTTGCGTAACAAAAGAGATATAGATGAGACTGGAAGGTTTCAATATATATGAAATATTCGCTGAGTTTTTCCTGTCTTTGCAACCGAGTCAGTGAACCCGCATTTTCGCAGTGTCGCTTTCGGCACGAGAAAGTGGAGCTACCGTCACTCATGCCTTGTTCCAGACGGGACAGCGTTCCTCGTTTGTCCGCGTCAGCTGCCCGCCTGTCGCCTCGCTGGGGTCTCGGCCAGCCAGTTGTCACAGATAAGGCTTGTTTACAGCTGCCTCTGCACAGAAGGCGGGGCGTGGCCGGAGCGCCGGGGCTCCGCTGACAGTCGCAGCACCACACCCGCACCACTGCCGGCTCGCTCATTACTGTCACCCCGAGACTCCTCTGACGATGAAGCGGCGCAAAATGTGTTCCTCTGTAAACACGGGGACAGCACGCAGCCTACGTAGCCCATTCATTTACAGCTATCCGCCACTTACTGGGCGAGTGACGTACAAGCTGGTGTACACTGAGGTCACAAAAGTTATGCGGTACGTCCTAATATCGCGTCGGACCTCCTGTCCAGCGCAATGCGTGTACTTGACAAGTCGCGGGAAGTTCCCTGCAGAAATGTTGAGCTATGCTGGCTCTATAGCCGTCCATGATTGCGAAAGTATGGCTCGTGCAGGATCTTGTCGAAAAACTGACCTCCTGATTACGTCCCATAAATGTTCGATGGCATCCATGTCGGGAGATCTAAGTGGCTAAATCATTCACTCGAATCATCCAGAATTGTCTTCAAGCCACGTTTCTGAAAAAAACCCTTGACCTCTTGGCAACAAACAATCTTGAGCTAATAACCAGCATCAAAACGGATACAGGGATTAGTGAACAGGGTTGTCGCAGCGAGACTGAATGTTGTAACCCCTAGATCCTCAAAAAACAAAGGAAAAGTAAACCTATTCAAAAGAGCAGACAAAAATTCACTTAACGCCCTCCTGAGAGACAATCTCCACTCCTTCCAAATTAACACGTAGGAGTAGACCAGGTATGGCTTGAATTCAAAGAAATATTATCGACAGCAATTGAAAGATTTATGCCAAATAAATTAACAAATGACGGAGCCGATCCCCCTTGGTACACAAAACGGGTCAGAACACTATTGCAGAAACAACTAAAAAGCATGCCAAATTCAAACGAAAGCAAAATCTCCAAGACTGACGACCTTTTACGGAGGCTCGAAATTTAGCGCGGACATCAATGCGAGATGCTTACAATATATTTCCACAACGAAACCTTATCTCCAAACCTGGCATAAGATCCAGAGAGACTCTAGTCGTATGTAAAGTATGCTAGTGGGAAGACACAATCAATGCATTCTCTGCGCGTTAGCTATCGAAATACTATTGCCACAGCGTGGTGAAAGCAGAGTTACTGAACACAGCCTTACGAAATTCCTTCACCAAAGAAGACGAAGTAAATGTTCTAAAATTCGAATCAAGAATAGCTGGCTACGAGAAGTAGATATTCTTGGAGTAGTGAAGCAACTTAAGTCACTTAATAAAAACTAGTCTTATGGTCCAGACTGTGCACCAATTAGGTTCCTTTCGGATTATGCTGGTGCAGTAGCTCCATACTAAACAAGGTACACAGGTCACACCAATATTCAAGATAGGTAGTAGGAGTAATCCGGCAAATTACTGGCCCATGTCATTAACGTCGATATCCTGCAGGATTTTGGAACATATATTGTGTTCGAACGTCATGAATTACCTCGAAGAGAAAGGTCTATTGACACACAGTCAACACGGATTTAGGAAACATCGTTCTTGTGAAACACAAGTAGCTCTCTACACACACAAAGTGTTGAGTGCTATTGATAAGGGATTTCAACTTGATTCCGTATTTATAGATTTCCAGAAGGATTTTGAGACCCTACTACACAAGCGGGTTGTAGCGAAACTGCGTTTTCATGCAATTCCGTCTCACTTATGTGACTGGATTCGTGATTTCCTGTCACAAAGGTCACACTTCATAGTATCTACATCTACATTCATACTCCGCAAGCCACCTGACGGTGTGTGGTGGAGGGTACCCTGAGTATCTCTATGGGTTCTCCCTTCTATTCCTGTCTCGTATTGTTCGTGGAAAGAAGGATTGTCGGTATGCTTCTGTGTGGGCTCTAATCTCTCTGATTTTATCCTCATGGTCTCTTCGCGAGATATACGTAGGAGGGAGCAATATACTGCTTGACTCTTCGGTGAAGGTATGTTCTCGAAACTTCAACAAAATTCCGTACCGAGCTACTGAGCGTCTCTCCTGCAGAGTCTTCCACTGGAGTTTATCTATCATCTCTGTAACGCTTTCGCGATTACTAAATGATCCTGTAACGAAGCGGGCTGCTCTCCGTCGGATCTTCTCTGTCTCTTCTATCCACCCTATCTGGTACGGATCCCACATTGCTGAGCAGCATTCAAGCAGTGGGCGAACAAGCGTACTGTAACCTACTTCCTTTGTTTTCGGATTGCATTTCCTTAGGATTCTTCCAATGAATCTCAGTCTGGCATCTGCTTTACCGAAGATCAACTTTATATTATCATTCCATTTTAAATCACTCCTAATGCGTACTGCCAGATAATTTATGGAATTAACTGCTTCCAGTTGCTGACCTGCTATTTTGTAGCTAAATGATAAGGAATCTATCTTTCTGTGTATTCGCAGCACATTACACTTGTCTACATTGAGATTCAATTGCCATTCCCTGCACCATGCGTCAATTCGCTGCAGATCCTCCTGCACTTCAGTACAGTTTTCCATTGTTACAACCTCTCGATACACCACACCACAGCATCATCTGCAAAAAGCCTCAGTGAACTTCCGATGTCATCCACAAGGTCATTTATGTATATTGTGAATAGCAACGGTCCTATGACATGAGAATGACATGCTGCGTTCTGTTATCTAGGAACTCTTCAATCCAATCACACAATTGGTCTGATAGTCCATATGCTCTTACTTTGTTCATTAAACGACTGTGGGGAACTGTATCGAACGCCTTGCGGAAGTCAAGAAACACGACATCTACCTGGGAACCCGTGTCTATGGCCCTCTGAGTCTCGTGGACGAATAGCGCGAGCTGGGTTTCACACGACCGTCTTTTTCGAAACCCATGCTGATTCCTACAGAGTAGATTTCTAGTCTCCAGAAAAGTCATTATACTCGAACATAATACGTGTTCCAAAATTCTACAACTGATCGACGTTAGAGATATAGGTCTATAGTGCTGCACATCTGTTCGACGTCCCTTCTTGAAAACGGGGATGACCTGTGCCCTTTTCCAATCCTTTGGAACGCTACGCTCTTCTAGAGACCTACGGTACACCGCTGCAAGCAGGGGGGCAAGTTCCTTCGTGTACTCTGTGTAAAATCAAACTGGTATCCCATCAGATCCAGCGGCCTTTTCTCTTTTGAGCGATTTTAATTGTTTCTCTATCCCTCTGTCGTCTATTTCGATATCTACCATTTTGTCATTTGTACGACAATCTAGAGAAGGAACTACAGTGCAGTCTTCCTCTGTGAAAAAGCTTTGGAAAAAGACATTTAGTATTTCGGCCTTTAGTCTGTCATCCTCTGTTTCAGTACCATTTTGGTCTCAGAGTGTCTGGACATTTTGTTTTGATCCACCTATTGTTTTGACATAAGACCAATATTTCTTAGGATTTTCTTCCAAGTCAGTACATAGAACTTTACTTTCGAATTCATTGAACGCCTCTCGCATAGCCCTCCTCACACTACATTTCGCCTCGCGTAATTTTTGTTTGTCTGCAAGGCTTTGGCTATGTTTATGTTTGCTGTGAAGTTCCCTTTGCTTCCGCAGCAGTTTTCTAACTCGGTTGTTGTACCACGGTGGCTCTTTTCCATCTCTTACGATCTTGCTTGGCACATACTCATCTAACGCATATTGTACGATGGTTTTGAACTTTGTCCACTGATCCTGAACACTATCTGTACTTGAGACAAAACTTGTGTGTTGAGCCGTCAGGTACTCTGTAATCTGCTTTTTGTCACTTTTGCTAAACAGAAAAATCTTCCTACCTTTTTTAATATTTCTATTTACGGCTGAAATCATCGATGCCGTAACCGCTTTATGATCGCTGATTCCCTGTTCTGCGTTAACTGTTTCAAATAGTTCGGGTCTGTTTGTCACCAGAAGGTCTAATATGTTATCGCCACGAGTCGGTTCTCTGTTTAACTGCTCAAGGTAGTTTTCAGATAAAGCACTTAAAAAAATTTCACTGGATTCTTTGTCCCTACCACCCGTTATGAACGTTTTGAGTCTCCCAGTCTACATCCGGCAAATTAAAATCTCCACCCAGAACTATAACATGGTGGGGAAATCCACTCGAAATATTTTCCAAATTCCAAATTAGTAAATGGCGGAAAGTCATCGAGTAAAACAGAAGTGATTTCTGGCGTTCCCCAAGGTAATGTTATAGAACCTCGGCTGTTCTTTTTTCATATACAATAAACGATTTGGGAGACAATCTGAGTAGCCGTCTTAAATTTTCGTTTTTGGTCTAGTAAACTCATCAGAAGGTCAAAACAAATTACAAAACGATTTACAAAAGATATCTAAATGGTGCCAAAATTGGCAATTGATCTTAAATAATGAAAAGTGTACGGTAATCCACAGGAGAACTAAAAGGAATCCGTTAAACTTCGGCTACATGATAAATCAGTCAAACCCTAAGGCCACAAATGCAACTAAATACCCAGGAATTACAATTACGAACAACTTAAATTGAAATAACACATAGAAAAAGGTTGTGGGGAAGGCAGACGAAATACTACATTTTATTGGCAGCACATTTAGAAAATGTAACAGATCTACACAACGCTTGTCCGTTATCATCTGGAATACTGCTGCGCGATCTGGGATCCTTACCAGATAGGATTAACGGAGTGTCGAGAAGTTCAATGAAGAGCAAAACGTTTGAATTATCGCGAAATAGGGGCGAGAGTGTCACGGACATAATGCAGGATTTGGGATGGACACCATTAAAAGAAAAGCGTTTTTCGTTGCGATGGAATCTTTCTCCCCCGAATGCGAAAATATTTTGTTGACGTCGACCTATAGTGGGAGAAACGATTATCATAATAAAATAAGGGAAATCAGAGCTCGCACACAATGATATATGCGTTCGCTTTTTTCCGCGCGCTATTCAAGAGTGAAATAATAGAGAATGATTGTGACGGTGGTTCGGCGCACCCTCTGCCATCCACTTAAATGTGATTTGCAGAGTATCCAGTGGATGTAGATGTAGATGAATCGCGAACAATTTTCGCCAGTGACATGGCGCATTGTCATCCATAAAAATTCCATCGTCGTTTGGGCACATGAAGTCCATGAATGGAGCTGCAAATGGTCTCGAAGCATCCGAACATAACCGTTTCTAGTTAACGATCGGTTCAGTGTGACCAGAGGCCCAAGCCCATTCCATGTAAACAGAGGCTACACCGTTATGGAGCCACCACCACTTGCACAGTGCCTTGTTAACACCATGGGTCCTGGCTTCGTGAGGTCTTTGCCACACTCGAATCCTGCCATCATCTCCTACCAACTGAAATCGGGACCCATCTGACCAGGCCACGGTTTTCCAGTCGTCTATAGACTCCACACGATATGTTCACGAGCCCAGAAGAGGCGCTTCTCGCGATGTCGCACTGGTAGCAAAGGCAGTCACATCAGTGTCTGCTGCCATAGGACATTAACGCCAAATTTCGCCGCACTGTCCTAACGGATACATTTTTCGTACGTCCCACATTGATTTCTGCGGTTATGCGCCGGCCGCGGTGGTCTCGCGGTTCTAGGCGCTCAGTCCGGAACCGCGCGACTGCTACGGTCGCAGGTTCGAATCCTGCCTCGGGCATGGATGTGTGTGATGTCCTTAGGTTAGTTAGGTTTAAGTAGTTCTAAGTTCTAGGGGACTGATGAACTCCGATTTTCAGTCCCATGGTGCTCAGAGCCATTTTTTTAACCATTCCAGGAGCGCCACGTGCTGTAACGAGTGCGTGGGCGACCGCCCAAAGTCGAAAACAAAGGATGACTTGAGAAGTAATTAATGAATAATTAAGAAATCAGGTTACAGTTTCGGGACATTTTGATGAGGGCGAAACCGTTGCTCTATCGATAACTTGCGCATCCGTTTTATTTTGACTTATATAAAATTTCAGCCGCGAATTAGAGCATCGAAATAATTACAGGAAGGAAAGAATCTTTATCATAATAATTCACGACATACAGATGAACGGAAATCTCTTAACAGATTTTTTCTGCCGTCATTTGGAGATGAATTAATAATTTATTTAATATCGTGGCGGCCGTTAAAAGGATCCGTTAAGATGATTCAAGTTTAAAGAAAGCGTCTTCTTGGACTTGAGCAGTGCATGAACACAGAAAAGCCCGCCGTTCCAACGTCTTAGGCTGCGCCAGGTTAGGAGACCTCCGTTGCAAAAAGGAAGTGGCCGGTTCTATGGCCCAGCAGGTGACAGTTAGGTGCTTGACCATCCAGTAAGCTGACACCTGAACCACTTTCTTCAGGCGCACTAGTGTGAGATGCCGGCCAACAAACAAAACCCCTGAGGACCACCCTCAAGGGCATTCTGTTACATCTGGAAAGGACCACTTGCCACCTTCTCGCCCGCGACCGCGTGTTGACTGTAGGCATGCTCCGTCATGCTGAAGTTAAGTTGGTAAAATTAGTTACTTCTGGCGTAGTTAAGTAACGACGCTCGGAACAGCACTGCCAGCCATGAGGTAAGGTTTAACGAAGTCTTCCGAACCCTAGTTCTCAGGTTCAGTATTCTCCCTTAGAAATGTTCTCGAGTTGAACTTGCATAGTTATAGGTCAATACTCTCTCTAGGTCGTTCTGTGAATAATTTTGTGTAAGTGTAGGCCCCCTCGGTTAAGAATGGTTCGTTCTGAACTGATTTAAGAATATACAGCTTTGCTTATTTTCTAAACCTTTTATTTAGTTGTTTTGCGATTTCAACTACCTTTCCCAATAACCGTTGAAATGAGTGGTTCTCTGCAAGCGGCGTCATAACCCAACCTTTCCATGTCTGATAATGGGTAGAATATTAATATGACATCTCAGCGGCCTATCAATATGTATCTCGCCAGCTAGTCGGGCCAAGTTCTTTTCATTTATACAGTCTGAGATACAAGTACTACAGCAGTCAGTTCAGATGTGTGGTTGCACAACCTGCCTCACAGTATGTAGTGCTATGAATACTATGATTCACCGCCACGTAAGTGTTCGTGTAGTAACAAGGCAGTGTCAGGAGGCACTGTCCTATCGAAGCACTGTCCGTGTGGGCGAGAAGGTGTGCCTATTCTGATGAAGCTGTGGCTTACAGCGGCGGTAGCGTAGCTGCTGACGGCACCACTGAGTCCCGGCCAGAGAAAGTGTGTCTCACAAAGCCCGTTCTCTCGTATATCCTGTCCTCCATCTCTACTCGATAAGCCGGCCGCTGGTGGCCGAGCGATTCTGGCGCTACAGTCTGGAACCGCGCGACCGCTACGGTCGCAGGTTCGAATCCTGCCTCGGGCATGGATGTGTGTGTTGTCCTTAGGTTAGTTAGGTTTAAGTAGTTCTAAGTTCTAGGGGACTTATGACCTCAGCAGTTGAATCCCATAGTGCTCAGAGCCATTTGAACGATTTTTGAACCTGGTAGGGCACTAAAAGCATGATATATTTTTATGATTCTTAGCTCATACAAATGGCTTGTTGGGAGGTGAAAGCAATTGGCAGCTAGCCCATCCCTTAGTAAGTCTTGCCGGACAGACCCACAGTCATACAGGGCAGACAGGGAAGCCCCTCGTCGAGACAGGTCTCCAGCAGAACAATGCTGTGCTATCTGCTGCAGCGCTAGCACAAGCCTGGGCTGGGGTGACCGTCTGAAGGAATGCGTCTACAAAGTGGTGTCATAAACTGGGCATTGTGTACAGCGCCAAATATTTGCCGATAGTGCAAATAGGCCAGTGAATCACTTTCCCCAGCCACCTCATTGTATAAGAAAAATCCGGTATCTGAGAAACGTTTGGAAATAGAATCTTTATTACACCTCATAGCTAGGACAAACAAGCTCCAAGGCACAGGCATTTTAGATCTTTGAGATTTTATAGTTCACTTGTTGCCATGGGAAAAGATAAGACTTCAGAAAAAATCATCTTCCCCCTCTGAAAAATCTTAAAAAAGCCAGAAATTGGCGGTTTCTTTTTCTTCCAGAGACGTAGGTTTCTTAACTCTTGCCCTCGTTCGAGATGAGTTTGTGCTGTCGTGTGGGAAGATTTAGAGGCTCTAGAGCCCTGTGATTGGCTCAAGATGGGGTGAAGGCTGTGCCACCCGTGCACTTTGTGGGAAAACGGATTTTTTTTCTGGAGAGGTGTGAAGCACTCAGGTGTGGGACTTTGGTCTGGTAAGCACTTCTGGTCGATGCTCTGGCATGTATGGTTGGTACCTGGGACCTGGCCTGAGACTGACGTCACATGTGAGTAGTTTGGACTGGGGAGCGTGTGGTGAAGTTGCTGCTGTACTGACAGTGTGACTTCAAATATCTCAGACTTCTTGTTTGCCAATGGCACACTTATTCGTTTTTGGTTTACCAGTCTTGACATTTGGTACCCTTGTGCTGGGTATACAGATCTCAATCTCCACTTGCCCTCAGCTGCCCCTATGTAGAGGAATTTCAGTAGATTTGATCAATAAAAGTATGCTCAGTGTCACATCAATTCACATTGCGTTATTCACATTTTTAGGACCAGAGTACTTGACTCACTCCACTGTTTAAGCTATCTCTGCCACCCAGGATCATTGTCCAGTGTAGTCTTAAATCACCTGTTTGTTGTTTATGGTATTCAATCAATAACTTACGTAACATAATTTATGTCTGTTTTTGGGAAAATAAATGTTGTTAGAACACTAACCTTTGCTTAAGGTCTGAATCATTTAAAGAGTCCCACCAGGGTTGCCTTTCAAGATGGCCAAGAAAACCCTGACGTCCTTTCCTCAGGAATGAGCGAAAAGAGAAAGACCAAAGATTTCTTAGTTACATGGGTAAAGGATGCCACGTAAAACAGAGAAATAGAAGACAACAAAGAACCATGGGGAGATAGAAAGCCGGCCGGTGTGACGGGGTGGTTCTAGGCGCTTCACCCTGGAACCGCGCGACCGCTACGGTCGCACGTTCGAATCCTGCCTCGATCATGCATGTGTGTGATATCCTTAGGCTAGTTAGGTTTAAGTAGTTCTAAGTCTAGGGGACTGATGACCTCAGGTGTTAAGTCCCACAGTGCTCAGAGCCATTTGGAGATAGAAAACGATGATGACAGACATGTGGGATGCGTCGACCGTTGACGGAACCTCACAGAAGGAAGAGACGTAATTTTTAAAACAACCATTAGCTTGATCAAGGGGTTTAACACAGTAACAGTAAGGGTTACATTTGTAAGACATGACTCTTGATCGGGTTTCTGGGGAAATTTGTGAGGTAGATGTTAAGTTTAAACACGACGAAGAAGACAAAGATAACTTCAGCCTCAGGGTCCCTGCAAAACAAACTAATGGACCCTCAGGGGAAACGAATTACTCAGTAGGTCCTGTGGAACATGCCTGCAAGAGCCAACTTGGTTGGTAACATGGGAGGAGACAGTGCAGAAGACTGTCTGAAGCCAACTGCCAACACTATTCGTTACCGACAGGACGACTCCTCCATACAGACAGCCGTCTGTAACTTGTGAGGGATCAGCCTCCACTTCCTACGCTGGGTACATGCACCGTTCGGATCAATACCACTAAAGCGAAACACATTGCTCTATGCAAGCTATCTGTCCACGCGTAGTAAAACCCTTGTCGTAAGTGCTCCTTTGATTTCTCCCACGCTCGGCGGAATCCTCGTCATAGGTTGCCAGTTCAGATTCATTATGAATATATTTTGGCATTTCTTGGATTTTTGGTTTAGACACTGGTGTGCAAAACTTATTGTAAATGAATAACAGTGTCATTTCTGTTCGTCTCATTATGTTGTTCTTTTGGTTATCTTCTGTAGTACAATTTCTATTTATGGTCCATGTTTCATCAACCTATGTTGCTTGTCAGTGACATCTCATGCGAAAGTTACTTTCGCCATTAAATTTTCCACACCTGTGTAAATTCCTTTTCATACCAGCCCATATAATAGATCGTTAGTTGCTGTGACCTTTGCTGGCAAACCCTGCACGTAGGATCGAACAAACGCCCTCTCATCCAGTACATTTTGATTTCGATTAATGCGTGTAGCTGCTCTTGTAGAGGCAGAGTTGGGTGACAAGAATCTGCCGACCATGTTTCATTTCATCTGGACTTAAAAGAACAATCGATCGAAATGGTCACTGAACCATGGACGGTTAATTTCAGTCGGAGACCGACGGACGCGTACTGCCGCAAGTCGATCGTGGATAACCCCGTTTTGTCCATGGATGGGGACGTTATGTCCATTCGGCAACACTCGTGGTTGCCCTATGCGGAAGTTTACGCTATACTCTAAATCCATTGTAGATACTCGACAGCCAGAATTCTTGTTTAATGCCCAATATGGCATGACCCAAGAGTCTGGAACTATCATCCCACGTTCAATGTCAGTTTCATTACAGACATCTCTGTTGTATATTGCTCAGGCATCATGTCTATACTCGCACTACGCGCTGTATATAGACACAATATTCGAGCGTTGTACACTGCACTTCGTCAAATGGGACACCATTCCCGTGACATTTGGCCATTCAGCTTATAAGTAAATATCAAACGTCACTTAATATAAATATTTAACGAAATTTCGAGAGCGAAGAAATTCCATTCCATGTTCTTAAATAATTACCCGGCCCTGAACCCAACTGAATATTCGTGGGAACACGTCGACCGATACGCTTGTGTTTTGCTGCTACGCTACGCACTACCAGCACGTGTGAGATATTCTGCTACAAACCTGGTTCCAGCCCCGTACCTTTCCTGTACCAACAGCAGCTTCCCTAGCCGGCTGGGAGGTATGCACGCTGTTCGCGGCATGTACTGCGATTATTCACTTGAGGACACAATAGCGTGACAAGACTGTGGAACATAAGCATGCAGAACGCATACAACTTGTAACACAAGAAATATGTATCCGCTTGTGGCTAGCGTCATCGTAGTTTGCGTCTTTTCCGTGAAACATTTGTTCATCGTGCTTTGAGTTAACAAGTCCGTGGCTTTTCGTTATTGGTTGACCTTATGCAAGAACAAGCATATAAATGCTTCATCACAGAAACACGCAGGGCTCTTCTAAACCTCTTTATCAGCTGACAACTGACAGGCAAAACAATACAGTTACAATACTGATTAATAAACGCTCCAGTTGATAAAAAGTTCTTTGTTTTACTCCAGATTAGGTTTCACCTTTTATATTGAAGCCATTTTCTAGTGCAATATAGTAACCAACTTTGTAAAAGCAATAAAATACGTAATTATATAAATATATTTAAATACTTTACGTAGGAGTTTGGGTATCAAAAACTTTAATACATATTAATTGTAAATTAAAGAAACCTTATGTCATGCCATGCTGGAGCAAAATTAAAAGATTACGGAAGACAGTAAAGTCCGCTAGATTTAAAAGTGATGTGTCCAAATATTGTAGGAAAAATAGGCGTGTCATGATTATCGGAACTGTATAATTTGATACATTAAAAGTACCGGCATGCTTTAGCATTGAGAGGAACTACATTTCGACTTGTTAGAAATTTTAAACAACAGGCTTTACTACGGAACAGCTAAAGGTAGTTTTTTTAGATTTAATGAAAGCGGTAGACGTGACGTTCATGAACAGAAAATCAAATGATTACAATGTCAGAAAAAAATGGATGATCTATTCAAGAGAAAGTGCTTGATAAATTGTGCAATTCAATAATCCGTTGGTCCACCTCTGGCCTCTATGCAAGCAGTTATTCGGCTTGGAATTGATTAATAGAGTTGTAGGATGCCATCTTGATTGATATCGTGCCTAAATTGTTGAAATCCCGAGCTGTTTGGAGGGAGCTTTCCCATAATGCTCCAGACGTTCTCAGTTGGGGAGAGAGATGGGGACCTCAATGGCCAAGATAGGGTTTGGCAAGCACGAACACAAGCGCTAGAAGCTTTCACCTTGTGAGAGCCGGCATTACCTTGCTGAAATGTAAGGCCAAGATGGTTTCCACGAAGGGCAAGAAAATGGGACGGGGAATATCGTCGACGTGCCGTTGTGCTGTAAGCGTGCCGCGTATGACAACCAAAGGCGTCTCGCTTTGAAAAGAAATACTACCGCAGCCTATCAAGCCTGGTTGTCGTCGGGGCGTCAGGTTGGTATACCAGCGTTATCCGAGGCGTCTCCAGATACGTCTCAAAACTGGGCTCATCACTGAATACAATTTTACTCCGGTCATTGATATTTCAGGCCGAATATGTGTCTGGACACGCCCTGGATAGTACTGGGATACCAACCTGAGTGTCGTTCGATATACGACCAGACAAACCGGAGTGAAGCTACGAGGTGCCATTTCTTTTCATGAAGGACCCCTTTGGTTGTCCTCCGCGGCACTCTTGCAGCGCAGCGGTACATCTACAATATTTTAATGCGACCTGTTTTGTTGTCTTTCGTGAAAAGTCATCCCCGGCTTACATTTTCGCAAGGTAACACCCGCCCGCACACGGCGAGAGTTTCTACTGATTATTTTCGTGCTTACCAAACCCTACCTTGGCCAGCAAGTCGCTTGATCTCTCCTCATTTGAGAAGCTTTGGAATATTATGGACAGGGGTTTTAACGATCTAACGCGCCAACTGGACAGAATTCCGCATGATATCTCTCAGGAGGACATACAACAACTCTTTTCGATCTATGCCAAGCCGAAGATCCAGAGGTGGACCAACACGTTATTACACTGCTGGCCACTAAAATTGCTACACCACGAAGATGACGTGCTACAGACGTGAAATTTAACCGACACGAAGAGGATGCTGTGATATGCAAATGATTAGCTTTTCAGAGCATTCACACAAGGTTGGCACCGGTGGTGGCACCTACAACGTGCTGACATGAGGAAAGTTTACAACCGATTTCTCATACACGAACAGCAGTTGACCGGCGTTGCCTGGTGAAACTTTGTTGTGATGCCTCGTGTAAGGAGGAGAAATGCGTACCATCACATTTCCGACTTTGATAAAGGTCGGATTGTAGCCTATCGCGATTGCGGTTTGTTGTATCGCGACATTGCTGCTCGCGTTGGTCGAGATCCAATGACTGTAAGCAGAATAGGGTATCGGTGGGTTCAGGAGGGTAATACGATACTCCGTGCTGGATCCCAACGGCCTCGTATCACTAGCAGTCGAGATGACAGGCATCTTATCCGCATGGCTTAACGGATCGTGCAGCCACGTCCCGATCCCTGAGTCAGCAGATGGGGACGTTTGCAGGACAACAACCATCTGCACGAACAGTTCGACAACGTTTGCAGCAACATGGACTATCAGCTCGGAGACCATGCTGCGGCTACCCTTGACGCTGCATCCAAGACAGGAGCGCCTGCGATGGTGTACACAACGACGAACCTGGGTGCACGAATGGCAAAACGTCATTTTTTCGGATGAATCCAGGTTTTGTTTACAGCATCATGATGGTCGCATTCGTGTTTGGCGACATCGCGGTGGACGCACATTGGAAGCGTGTATTCGTCATCGCCATACTGCCGTATCACCCGGCGTGATGGTATGGGGTGCCATTGGTTACACGTCTGGATCACCTATTGTTCGCTTTGACGGCACTTTGAACAGGGGACGTTACATTTCTGATGTGTTACGACCCGTGGCTCTACACTTCATTCGATCCCTGCAAAATCCTACATTTCAGCAGGATAATGCACGACCGCATGTTGCAGGTCCTGTACGGGCCTTTCTGGGTACAGAAAATGTTCGACTGTTGCCTTGGCCAGTACATTTTCAAGACCTCTCACCAATTGAAAACGTCTGGTCAATGGTGGCCGAGCAACTGGTTCGTCACAATACGCCAGTCACTACTCTTGATGAAATGTGGTATCGTGTTGAAGCTGCATGGACACCTGTACCTGTAAACGCCATCCAAGCTCTGTTTGACTCAATGCCCAGGCGTATCAAGGCCATTATTACGGCTAGAGGTGGTTGTTCTGGGTACTGATTTCTCAGGATCTATGCACCCAAATTGCGAGAAAATGTAATCACATGTCAGTTCTAGTGTAATATATTTGTCCAATGAATACCCGTTTATCATCTGCATTTCTTCTTGGTGTAGCAATTTTAATGGCCAGTAGTGTAGTTTGATTTTGTAGATCGTATTATTCTCTTTTATGAAAGTGATATCTATTTTAAACCATTTATTTGAACCACATTTAACAAACGCAAGAACAAATTTGTGCTGAATCATTCAGTCTTAGAATTGAAGAAACTTTTGTTGGCTTCGGGGTATGCAATACGTTGATGCATAAATTCGAGGACTATTCGTGAAGCAAGGTCCGATCGGGCGCGAAATGAAAAGCGCAGTGAAAACTTGATAAACTTGATGAAGCTTTGCACAGATGTGCTGGGCAGTGTCTCTAGTATGGCGGTCGATCGAGTCAAGTCTTTCTGTACATTTCTGGCACTCAAATATGCCTAGAAAATAGTGTCTCCCCCCCCCCCCCCCCCCCCCGCCTAGTATGAGGACCTGGTAAGGGACTTCGTAGCCCACATAACATAACTGTTATGCATTCTCTGCATGATAACCCTTGGCCACACCCTGCAGGGACGGTGAAGATGTTCCTGCAGCGTTTTCGATGGGGAATGATTGATCATCCAAAATAGAATCTGTAATTAGCTATGCTGAGTTTCATCTCTGCTCACATGAACCGCTGGCTATGAAGACAACCTTCTGGCATAGACAATGAGCTGTAGACGAGAGTAGAGAATTGGTGGAAAGCACAGGCGGCTGCCTTCTATGACGAGGGTACTGGAAAGTTAGTACCATGCAACAACGGGTGTCTACGTCTGACCGGCAAGTACATAGAGAGGTAGGTGGAAGGTGTAGATAACTGTTGTAAATAAAACATTTTTGAGTTTCACCGTTGTTTCCATTTCGCGACCGATCGGACATTTCCGAATAGCCCTCGTATTTCACCTCCTTCCTTTTATCTATGCATGTGCTCCATGATTTTCGTTTTAAATCTTACAGGTATTTTCATAGCTATTAAAAATTCACAATTACAAATTTTCAGAACAATCTATATGGGATTAGGAATCTGCCTGAGATTAGGAGAAAGTTTTTTATAATTTTAATTAGATTTAATAACGTGATGTATTAAAAAAATTTATCGAGATAGTTATTTTGAAAAATCATCTAGCTGATCAACAATTTCACATGAACAAATTGGTAATGACTCCAGTGCCAGACGATAGAAACACAAATCATGATCCGGTTGGGTTATAATGGTTTTAATTCTGGTGATGAATGTGATGAGAAGCAGATAAATGATTTCTACATCTGTATATCTAAGTTTTTCATTTTAGCAGGTGTGAAATAAACTAATGGCACTCTATTGGCAGTGTACGGACCCCCTCTCCAGCACAAAAAAATCTATCTTTGCAAAATAGATCTCGCACACTGATCCGTTATTCAAAGAGACGTATCGATTCATTGTCAGTTAGAAGAAAATACTGAACTTGTATACTGACTGGGAGCAAGTGTAGCTAGAGGCATTTGTCGTGAAATGTCAAAACTGTTTCTTCATTCATTGCTCTTCCCCTTGAAACTGAGGTTTCCATACAAGGACATGATCAATCTGAATAACGTCAGTGCGTCGATTACTGACGGAGTTTAGTTACGTTTTCGTACGTTCTCATTCTCTGCTGCTCCTTTTTCAGTTTACTACGTAACTTTCTGAGATATGACAACTACCAGTTTCTTGTGAAATGTTATGTGTCGTAGAAGTACCGATATAAAGCCACTTCATTACAAGCTCACTATAAGTGGCAAATAGTGAAAATCATAAATAGCTAGCGTTTCGCACCCAAGTGACGGAACTGAGTGTTGTTGAGTACCAACTTGTTACCCATATTTCGCGTCCGTAGAATTTTATCGAGGACAAAGATCTGCGCAGACTCCCAGTTAGGTGTATAAATTTTTCCGTGTAACGGGACGGCATGGCGTTGCGCGTCACACGTGGGCGAATAAATTAACAGCAGCCGTGAAATTTTATAGGCGCGTACGTTACGGGCGCGCCCAGGTAATCGGTTCGATAAATCTCGAGATTAAGCCAATGGCTATATAGGTGCACACTTTCGCAGTGTAATTTTGCTAACGTGATTAGCCACCAAAGGCGGCATGTCATACTTGAGAAATATCGTTCAGTCAGTTTTCTGCTCCCATATTTTGTTGCAAATTAATACCAGGTTACTTGAAATATGATCGTCCTGTAAGTGATGAACGGAGAATATCCGCGACTGAACACTTACGTGATATTCAAATTGTTATTAATCCTAAATTCGAAGGATAGGCTGGAATTATCTGCAGTGTTAGCCACTACAGTTTAAGATCTACACTCCTGGAAATTGAAATAAGAACACCGTGAATTCATTGTCCCAGGAAGGGAAAACTTTATTGACACATTCCTGGGGTCAGATACATCACATGATCACACTGACAGAACCACAGGCACATAGACACAGGCAACAGAGCATGCACAATGTCGGCACTAGTACAGTGTATATCCACCTTTCGCAGCAATGCAGGCTGCTATTCTCCCATGGAGACGATCGTAGAGATGCTGGATGTAGTCCTGTGGAACGGCTTGCCATGCCATTTCCACCTGGCGCCTCAGTTGGACCAGCGTTCGTGCTGGACGTGCAGACCGCGTGAGACGACGCTTCATCCAGTCCCAAACATGCTCAATGGGGGACAGATCCGGAGATCTTGCTGGCCAGGGTAGTTGACTTACACCTTCTAGAGCACGTTGGGTGGCACGGGATACATGCGGACGTGCATTGTCCTGTTGGAACAGCAAGTTCCCTTGCCGGTCTAGGAATGGTAGAACGATGGGTTCGATGACGGTTTGGATGTACCGTGCACTATTCAGTGTCCCCTCGACGATCACCAGTGGTGTACGGCCAGTGTAGGAGATCGCTCCCCACACCATGATGCCGGGTGTTGGCCCTGTGTGCCTCGGTCGTATGCAGTCCTGATTGTGGCGCTCACCTGCACGGCGCCAAACACGCATACGACCATCATTGGCACCAAGGCAGAAGCGACTCTCATCGCTGAAGACGACACGTCTCCATTCGTCCCTCCATTCACGCCTGTCGCGACACCACTGGAGGCGGGCTGCACGATGTTGGGGCGTGAGCGGAAGACGGCCTAACGGTGTGCGGGACCGCAGTCCAGCTTCATGGAGACGGTTGCGAATGGTCCTGGCCGATACCCCAGGAGCAACAGTGTCCCTAATTTGCTGGGAAGTGGCGGTGCGGTCCCCTACGGCACTGCGTAGGATCCTACGGTCTTGGCGTGCATCCGTGCGTCGCTGCGGTCCGGTCCCAGGTCGACGGGCACGTGCACCTTCCGGCGACCACTGGCGACAACATCGATGTACTGTGGAGACCTCACGCCCCACGTGTTGAGCAATTCGGCGGTACGTCCACCCGGCCTCCCGCATGCCCACTATACGCCCTCGCTCAAAGTCCGTCAACTGCACATACGGTTCACGTCCACGCTGTCGCGGCATGCTACCAGTGTTAAAGACTGCGATGGAGCTCCGTATGCCACGGCAAACTGGCTGACACTGACGGCGGCGGTGCACAAATGCTGCGCAGCTAGCGCCAATCGACGGCCAACACCGCGGTTCCTGGTGTGTCCGCTGTGCCGTGCGTGTGATCATTGCTTGTACAGCCCTCTCGCAGTGTCCGGAGCAAGTATGGTGGGTCTGACACACCGGTGTCAATGTGTTCTTTTTTCCATTTCCAGGAGTGTATCTTAAGCTCCTCATATGGTAATTATCTTCCTTGTTAAGACCTCTTTTCTTTGCAGCAACAGGTAGCCATATCGAGTTGAAATTTATCTCAACTAATAATGTCTATTGATAGTTGGCGGTGTGAAAAAGTTAAGTTTTTAAATTATTGCAGTCAAGAGATACTGCCATTTATGGCACATATTTTGAGATCTACAACTCACTCATCAAAATCTTCACATTGACCGAGAATAATTAAATTTGGCCAGAGGCAGGGTTTCATGGTATAAGTAGAAAAAAAAAACGAAAATCGTTAATTCGTAATTACAGCACATAAAAAATATTATTTTGCTATTACAAATTTAAATTGCTTTCGTAATCCGTCAAAAATCCCAAGACTACTGTAGGGATTTTGATCCGATTTTCATTTAATAGGTAAAGTAATTCACGAGGAAGCGTTGTGTACATAATTTACAGCTACGATGGATATTCGGAAAGTAAGATCCGATCGTGTGCGAAATGGAAACCACAGTGAAAATCCTATGCATCTTTGCACAGATGTGTTGAGTAGTGTCTCAAGTATGCTCGTCGTCCGCGTCACGTCGTTGTTTTCAGTGCTCAGTGCACAGTGAGCACGTAAAAATGCCCAGAAAATAGTGGCTCCCGCCAAATGCGAGGGCCTGGTGAGAGATTTCGCCTGAAGTCATGCAGCCCACATAACATAGCTGTCATGCGTTTCCTTATTCATGACAAATCTCGACCGCACGCTGCAGGGGCAATAAAGATGCTCCTGCAGCGTTTTCGATGGTAAGTGTTTGATCACCCACCACACTGCCCGTAATTGGCTCCCCGAAGAGATTCATCTCTACTCTCACGAACCGCTGGCTATGAGGACAATATTTTCGCATAGACAACGAGCTGTAGACCAGCGTAGGGGATTGGCGGAAAGCACAGGTGGCTGCCTTCTTTTACAAGGGTGTTGGAAAGTTGGTACAACGCTACGACCAATGTCAAGGTCGGAGCGGCGGCTCCGTTGATTTTCACGGTGGTTTCCATTTCGCGACCGATTGGACCTTAATTTCCGAAGTCCTCGTATTTCGTGCCAAAAGGCTCAGCTACGATCGAGGTCCTGCTTCTGTGAAAACGATTCCTTTGCCATCTAGCGGTAATGAAGCATAATGTCACACGACAACTGCGCCACGTCAGCGCTAGAATCACAGGTCTTTTACGAAGTGCTCATTCCACATGCAAACATTCCCTGACTGTCTATGTTTGTAAAACATACAGCATTTGTAATATTTCGAATCAGAGTAATAATAATGAGCGTATGGCATTGGTGGCCGGGAGACCCCTCAGGGGCCGGCCGCGGTGGTCTAGCGGTTCTGGCGCTGCAGTCCGGAACCGCGGGACTGCTACGGTCGCAGGTTCGAATCCTGCCTCGGGCATGGGTGCGTGTTATGTCCTTAGGTTAGTTAGGTTTAAGTAGTTCTAAGTTCTAGGGGACTTATGACCTAAGATGTTGAGTCCCATAGTGCTCAGAGCCAGACCCCTCACGGGGCGGTTCGGCCGCCGCTCCACGAGTTCTTTAACGCCACTACGGCGACTTGTGAGTGAATGAGGATGAAATGATGATGAAAGACACACAACACCCAGTCATCTCGAGGCAGAGAAAATCCCTGACCCCGCCGGGAATCGAACCCGGGACCCCGTGCGCGGGGGTGCGAGAACGCTACCGCAAGACCTCGAGCAGAGATGTGACATTGCATATCTATTATTTGGGAAAATCCCATAAAATATCCGTTGAAGCATTCCACAGAACATTTCGATATTTGTGCAGCAACGACGGCTGTATGGTTTTATTATCTGGACTCTTCCGCCAAATGTTATCGTTAATCATAGCAGAGACGAGAGTAGACCCAGTCTACGCATCTACAATTGCTAGTTAGCATAGCATGTTAATACAGCTTCAAAATTAATAAAATAAATGAAAAATTACAGTAGCGAATGCGAAGTTCCACAAAAAAATTCAGCTTAAAATTAAAACGTTCTCGAAAGTATCGCAATTCCCAGGAACTACAGCGTGCCCAATATCGATAAAAAGTAAAAATCGACGAGATCGTCGATTCCAGGGATGTATGAAGTGTCTATATACGTAATTAAGTTAGTACGGATTACTTGGAGTGCGAGTCCTACTCTCGCTTGCCAGGCTTTATTTTTATAATAGTTATAGTACATAATACGAAACAGAATTGTCAGGCTATTTCCGAATATTATTTAAAGACGTTTCAGGTCCTGATTAAATTAATGTGACCTAAAGCATAGTAAATCTGCCCCTGTAGCTCAGCGATCAGTGTGTCTGGTTACTATACGAACGACCCATGTTCGGTTCCAGGTACTGCCAGGGATTTTTCCTTGGTGGGGAGACTGGAACGATGTACAGTGGTGATAACTGAAGTGCTTCTTGAGACGGAAGTAGCGGCTCCAAGGCCAAGAAAGCGGCCGGCGGCCGGAAGCGCGGTGTGCTGACTTCATGGCCCTCCATACAGCATCCGAGTGACGCCATTGGCAGAGGATGACACGGCGGTCGGTCGGTCCCGACTGGCCCATCTGGGCCACAACCCGGAGCTTTGCTTGCTTAACTCGTTCACGCTGGCGTACACGACAGATGACTCACGATAGTTCTTCCCATGGGGAAACGTGTACCAAAGGTGGTTCACGCTCGACTATATCAATTATGCTGCCAACACTACAACGAAGTGTGACTTATTACCTATCAGTTAGGCGCAGCGAGTAGCTCCGAATACAGTGTTATGTGACCCTTGAACAAGAGAGCTTTCTGAACAAATATCACATGATACGTAATTAGTTTAGAGTTAAATGTTTTTGTGATCCCTCGTTGTTTTAAAAATAAAACGTTAAAATAGTAACCTAGGGTGTTTGAAGACAACTGTGACCCTACAGTAAGAAACAGGAAAAGCAGCGACGGCGGATGAAGGAAAGCATGAATACGTTCGGCGCCACACAGCGAGAAATGCTGTTCCCAACGCTGGAGTGAACGACTTAAATGAAGGCAATTTTACTGATTGCAGGAAGGAAATCTTGCCAGCATAGTTCATCAAGCAACTGAACTAGCTTGATTATAGTTTGTAATACAGAACTAAATCTAGAAACGTTATTGTGAATTCGATATAGTAGGAAGACGGTCAACGCATGGAGTTACTCAAAGGGAACTTGATTATGAAGCGAGTTTATAACAAATCCCTTGACATT
Source organism: Schistocerca nitens (assembly GCF_023898315.1). Lineage (NCBI taxonomy): Eukaryota > Metazoa > Arthropoda > Insecta > Orthoptera > Acrididae > Schistocerca > Schistocerca nitens. The sequence goes on along the minus strand of NC_064620.1, from coordinate 167,632,216 downwards.
CACTTCATGTGTACGCAGTACGAGCAGTTAGAATCCCGTAGACAAACAGTTTCTAAATATTTCCAGGTGAATAGACGTGCTGGTTCCTCAGTTCCAGGAGATTAAATACAGGTTCTCGAAGACGAGCTTTTAATATTAAATCTCTCTTACATTCCAAATGAACTTTCAATTCCTATTCATTCCTTTCTCTTTTTCTTCTTTTATTCTTCTTAACCTGTAGGTGAAAGCTGTTTTCACGCTATCCAGAAATGCTTAGAGACTGCATTCCTTAAGCAGCGTGATAAAGGAAACGCTTCATCTGCTACAATAGGTAATACCACGTACGCTAATTTCGATGGGGATGAAAAATCAAGGCCTATATTTGACTGCTAAAGCGCGAAACATTTTTGTTACGTTTGCTTCCTGCATAACAAATTCAATCATAGTGAATAGTCCATCTGCGTCGGAATCGCAATAAGCCATTAATGCTATAAAAGGTTGTGACTTTCAACTGAGGTGTGTCGACCCAGAATTCGACAGTTTTTTGCTTCTACATTCTGTAGAAGCATCTACATGATTACTCTGGAATTCACAATTGAGGTACTGGCAGAGGGTTCATCGAAATACTTTCACTCTATTTCTACTATTTAACATCGCGTGGAAAAAACAAACACTTAAATCTTTCCGTGCGAGCTCCAATTTCTTTTATTTTATTACACTGGTTGTTTCTCGATATGTAGACGGGTGCAAATATATATATTTGTTGGTGAACTTTGAAGATAGAAATTTCGTGCAAAAATCTCGCCACGACGAAAAACGCTTTTGCTTTAATGACCGTAATCTTTTCAAAAACTTGTTCTGTTCTTTTATAGCTTAATTATCTATATTTTTTGTTATTCTTTAGGTTACTAGGAATGAGATCAAGTTTCTTACCTGACTGCAAAACTAAAAAAAGGAGCACTTACGAAGTTTTTTGTTCGACAGCTGTACGTTTTACTTATTTTCTGTGTGCATATATTAAATTAACTGGTTTGTTTATAAAATAACTTTTCTGCCGCCAGCTCCGAGTTTCTTTTCATTTACATTTTGCACAACGCGTTTCGGGAAATGATTCCCATTTTCCAGGGAGTCTTGTTTTTGTGCACCATGTCGTCTATTCGTAAGATTCAACATTTTCACAGTCGGCATTCTCCTCAGACCTTCATTCGGCAAGTCATATCTTTCATCTTATCCTAACTACGGTACGGGTTCGGATTTATTTGTGGAACCGGCTGTAGCTTTCTATAAAACGAAAGTGTTCTCCAAGTCCTCCAATGTTGGTGCTGTCTATCTCTGGAACTAATTATCGCCCTCGGTTTCTGTATGATTTAGTAACAAGTAGAACTTCAAAAGAAGTTGAACAGTTCTCTGTTATCACCACAGTAAATCTGTCACGATAAAGACAGAAACGACGATTGAAACAATCCAACAGTGAATCAGTGCTCATTCATTTACTCTCCCTGTCCATCCTCAACATTAACTCCTCCAGCTAATTCCTTTTCAAAGGGATTCATCCAGTGTCAGTATTCTCCCTCTTTTCTTTGTCCCTAATAATCTTATATTTTTTTTATATCGCTTATTTCTACAGTCTTCGGCCTCACTCATTCCATAATCCACAGTATAAATCTAAACCTATTGTCCCTGCTTATTATTATTATTAAATGTAGCTTGATGTAAAGTTAATGCGCCACCGCCACTTCATCAACCAAAGTCTTGTAGTTTCTGACATTCTGTTGACTGTTGTTAGTTTTTTATCGTTATTGTGTGATTGTATAACGTTTGTTACTTTTATTATTTGAAACAGACCTTATCCACTGACATACTTTACATACATTGGCTGTATGCAGAAGTAAGTAGTGAAGGAAGGCTTCTTGACTCCAGACTTAACAAACAGGATCGCAAAAATGCGAAGGTCATTCCTGTTTTCAAGAAGGATCATCGAACACACCCACACCACTATAGGACTATACCAGTGACGTCAATCAATTATAGAGTATTATAACTTTCTTGTGCTACCCTATTATGACATTTCTGGGAACCGAATGTTTCCTCTGTAGGAATCAACAACAATACCGCAGAGAACTATCGTTTGGAACCCACCTCACTCTTTTAGTGTACCAGACCCCTGAGACAACAGATATCGACGCCAAGGTTGATGCCACGTTCGATGCAGTCCGGAAAACAAAGTTTGTGCGCACAAAGTTTGAGCTCACAGAATATCAGACCATCTTTGTGATTGGATTGACGAGTTCCTAGCAAACGGAACACAGCGTTTAATTCGTATCAGAGCAAAAGGAGCTTCGCACTTACCCTTAGTATTTTTGACCTATTACTTTTCACAATATACAGGGTGTGACGGGAAAAAGTGCGGATATTTCTATTGGTGAATGGCTCTGGTTCAAATGGCTCTGAGCACTATGGGACTCAACTGCGGAGGTCATTAGTCCCCTAGAACTTAGAACTAGTTAAACCTAACTAACCTAAGGACATCACAAACATCCATGCCCGAGGCAGGATTCGAACCTGCGACCGTAGCGGTCCTGCGGTTCCAGACTGCAGCGCCTTTAACCGCACGGCCACTTCGGCCGGCCTATTGGTGACTGAGAACGATGTACTGAATAGCATTATATCAGTATTTACGTCTATTGCAGATTGAAAATTAAGAATATTACAAGTAGTATGTTTTTAGGTTGGTTAGTACCTCCAAGTAGATGTGGCCAGAGCAAGCCACTACTGTTTATTTACCCCTGGACAGCAGATAGCTTGTTGAATCGTGGACACATCGGCGCAAAACTCTTTAGTCTATGCTGACAGGCGTAGTCCACTTAGTGGTTCAGTTACGACCTTGCAGAAAACATCAGGTAGTAAATTATGTGGCGTGTTTGGGGGAAGACTGTTAGATGCAGGGAAAAAGCAACGAACACACTGATTAATGTACATATTAAGGTATCACATACAAAATCGTCAGATTCCTTCTGTACTTCCTCTATCAGTCCTAAGAGGCTCAGCACCAGGTAACGTGCAGGTTGATTTTACGTAGTTCGAAAGCAACATGAAGTTGCTTATCCAAGTCCAGTGGCAGACACTGCAAGAGAATCAACGTAAATCATGGTCAACATACAATTAAAAATGCGAGAGTACTTTCCTGGAAATGTTAACCATTATACTTCTGTCTACAGCGTAGATCTTGCGGAAAGACATTCATGGTATAATTAGAGTTATTCAAGTTCCTCAGCATTCCTTGTAGTTTTAGGTGGTGGTGAGTTCTTCCCCATGAGTTGTTGGGTGGCAGAACGTCCTTAACAAAACACAAACTGTTCAGTGAGCAGTTGTCCTTTGTCATCAATGTGTCTTCTTATTTTTCCGAGGAGCAGCCTTCCGAAGACCCTACTTAATTGAGGTAGAAGGGTGGTTGGTTTGTAAGTCTTATGTCCCTGCAAGACTTCCCAGGTTTGGATATTGCAATCACCATTGCTTGCTTCTAGCTGATTGGATACTTTTTGTGTCTCATGACGTTGAAGACATGTCCGCCCCAATAGCTGAATGGTCAGCCCGAAGGAATGCCATGAAAAGGCGCCCGGGCTCGATTCTCGGCTGGGTCGGAGATTTTCTCCGCTCAGGGACTGGGTATTTGCGTAGTCCTCATCATCAAATGGTTCAAATGGCTCTGAGCACTATGGGACTTAACTGCTGAGGTCATCAGTCCCCTAGAACTTAGAACTAGTTAAACCTAACTAACCTAAGGACATCACACACATCCATGCCCGAGGTAGGATTCGAACCTGCGACCGTAGCATCGCGCGGTTCCAGACTGTAGCGCCTAGAACCACTCGGCCACTCCGGCCGGCTCTTCATCATCATCATCTCATCCATCGGGGTGGCGACAGGAAGGGTATCCGGCCACCCCTTAAATTAACCATGCCAAATCCGACCCTAACCATGCCGATCCTGCGAAACTGCTGGACAAAGCACAAGAAAAGGAAGAAGAAGAGAAGATTTTGGTGAAGACATCTACCAGGTGGTCGTAGGCTTTGTGTGGCAGATCCTTCCATAATTTTCCTGGAATCGCGTCTAGTCATGACGCTTTGTCTTATAACACAGGTGACGTCTTCTGCAGTGATTGGTAGCATATATTTTTCGTCACCACTCCATGGCAGGAAAGTGGTGACGCTCTCCGTTAGCATCGTGCATCTCTTGTTAGTCTTGGGAGTCTTCCGTTGGTCTGAAGTTATCTTGAAAAACATTAGCAAGGGCGCTCGTTTTTCTTCAGGTGCAGTTGCAGTTTTCAGGGGCGGCATTAGAGTTCTGGCGTTGGTGAAATTCTGACTACGTCTCAAGCTGAGGTGTCAGGTGGTAGCGAGGAGAGTTTGTCAGCCCGTCACCGGTGCTTAAGACTGGAGAGCGCCGCTTTAATTTGCTTCTTAATCGAATTCTTTCTTCATTTGGCTTTGGCGTCTCTCATAAGGTGCCAATCATTGTAGAGGCGATTGCGCTCGCTAAACATTTCTTGAATTTTCCAAGGTAGAGTGAGAACAGGGGGCTCTAATCTTCGCGGTGGCAGAGTAGAAGCAGTTAGGGCTTCGGTAAAGGTGGTGCTGAAAGTACTAACAAGGTCGTCAACGCGGTATCCACATGTCAGCTAGTGGCTGCACCAAGGAACACGATACATGGTTGCTAAAACTGTCCCAGTTAGTCAACCGAAGATCCTTCTTGAGCGTTCGGTCACTGCTCCATGTCCAATCTAAATATGACAGACAGATGATAAGGAAAGGCTTGTAAAACATCAGCTGTCATAAAATTGTTGATACATGTTGTGATAGCTATATCAAGAACATTAGGTCGTTCTTTGTGTGACTAACATGTTGTTGCAGCTGGCCCACAGATGTGTGCATGAAGTTGCTCAGCAACATGCAGCTGGCGTCTTCCACTGGGTTTGGTGGTTGCCGAGTTCCCTGCTGCGTGCTTCAAATTCACCAGCAACAAATAGTTTCCCTTGCCATTGTGCATCATCTGTACTGAGACCTCCTCAAGGCGGTCTATAAGCTGCTCGAATGTAACGGGTCGTGTAATGATCTTAGCAGCTGCTGCCATTGTCTCAATCGTCTGCAGTTTTGATTTATGTGCAGCATATTGCAAAATAGATATCTTTACGTAGATGGCTGTGCCAACGCCAGCAGTCGGCCAATCTATCTTGTACCATCGAAGTTTGCTCTTACGCCAGGCTTCAGGTGATTTTGTCACTAAGCATATATAGACGTTCTCGTATTTCAGAAACTGTTAAAATATTCTAACAGATGAGGAAATTGTCCAGCGGTGTTGCGCGTCGCAATTGTAGGTCTTAAGTTCTCTGATACTAGCCGTACTGAGCTGTTCAGGTGTGGTTTCCTGCAAAGGTGGCTCTTATGATGATTGCATCTACAGCTGCAGTTATGATACCAGGGAAACTGGCTAGCGTTCTGCTGATATCAGCAGTTGCTGTTGTCAAGTCCGTGAGAGGCTTGATGATATCCTTCAGTTCTAATTGGTCTGTCTGCTGTGACTGCTGTCTTCTCTCCACCGGCGACTTGGTTGTTGCTGCTGACGTATTGGTAGATCAGAAAATTCTGTTCAATCACTGTGGGTCGGGCTTCTGACTCCCTTGATGACGTCCATTGCCAGTGGACCACTCTGAATCCTGGCCGCTCGTCGTCCCATGAAGGATGGTCTGTCTTGATGTGGCTTCTCTCCTCACCCTTGTTGCACCTGTATATTGCAGTGTTCTTCAGTAGCCTAACTGGTAATCTCCGTCTTCTGCTGGCTCCCTTATGCTTCTGGTGACCTCTGCAACTTGCAGGATTGCTCTCCCCAAAAGGAGTGCATTTAGCAGAACTCCTTATCGCTTGCTGCACTGTCTATAGTCGTGCGGTCCGCTGCACTCGACGCAAACAGGCGGCATAGTGCAATGGCTTGCCACAAGGTTAAATTTTTAACAGTGGTAAAGATGTATGGGGCTGCGCCAAGCTCTCTGCTTCTAAACATTGACGACTAGCACGTGAAACCTAGTCAGTTGAAATATTTCTCGATGTTCTGCGTGTCTTGAACTATAAAGGCCTGCCACGACGTCTTTCGTTGTGTACGTGGTAGTACAAGTAGTCCACAACTGAAGCCACGAAACAACAACTTCAAATTCTTCTCTTATTTCTTCATTAGTCATCTCATTTTTAGTTCTTCATAGTCATCTTATTACGAAAGCTGTAGATATATCTTCAAAGTCCGCGACCTCACCATAGGAAAGATGAAGTATAGTTTCCCTCTCACTACTACCATGTCCATGACTGACATAATCATCTAGAGGCGTCAAAGTCAGCTTCGATTTGTCCCACCATCTTGTCTGGTGGTGAATAGATATATAAAATGTCTAGATACTGCAGAACGATAGGTGTCTTCTGTTGGTTGGGCTGTGGCTGCTGATCAGCTACGTCTTAATTCGCTGGAGTGTCTTCCTGAATTGCTTCATATGTATTGCTGGTCTCCACATGTGGCAATTTCGTGATGTATTAGCTCACTTGAGCAAAAATATAGTCTAAGTTCGCCGTCAGATAGGGTACACAGGTATATACGCAGAGGGTGCCACACGGCAAGGTCAGTCTCTGAAGGGGCGCCGAATAGTTATGGTTAGTCACCATAGAGGGCGCACCTAACAGGGACCATATTATGCTTCTGCAATAAGACATATCCATTCGCCATAGTTATGCTCTGACGACATAGAGGGCGCTCAAGAGAGCGACTAAGTCCTACTTCCGCCTGATGTCACAAACATTCATCTACCAATCACAGGTAAAAGCTTGGGCAGTTCCCGGTTGCCACGGGTACACCTGACTAACAGCGTGTAGGGCCCCCACGAGTACGCAGAAGTGCCGCAACACGACGTGGCATGGACTCGACTGATGTCTGAAGTAGTAATGGAGGAAACTGACACCATGAATCTTGCAGGGCTGTCCATAAATCCGTGGGAGTACGAGGAAGTGCAGACCTCTTCTGAAAAGCACGTTGCAAGGCATCCCAGATACGCGCAATAATGTTCATGTCTGGGGAGTCATGTGGCCAGAGGAAGTGTTTAAACTCAGAAGAGTGTTCCTGGAGCCACTCTGTAGCAATTCTGGGTGTGTGGGGCGTCACGTTGTCTTGGTGGAATTGTCCAAGTCCGTCGGGATTCTCAATGAACACGAATGGATGCTGGTGATCAGACAGGATGCGTAAATACGTGACACCTGTCAGAGTCGTATCCAGACGTGTCAGGTGTCCCATATCACTCCAACTGTACACGCTCCACACCATTACAGAGCCTCCACCAGCTTGAACAGTCCCCTGCTGACATGCAGTGTCCAGGGATTCATGACGTCGTCACCATAACCCAACATGTCCATCCGCTCGTTACAATCTGAAACGAGATTTGTTCGACCAGGCAACATGTTTCCAGTCATCAACAGTCCAATGTCGATGTTGACGGGCCTAGGCGAGGGGTAAAGCTTTGTGTTGTGCAGTTATCAAGGGTACATGAGTGAGCCTTCGGCTCCGAAAGCACATATCGATGATTTTTAGTTGAATGGTTCGCACACTGACACTTGTTGATGGTCCAGCATTGAAATCTGTAGCAATTTGCGGAAGCGTTGCACTTCTGTCACTTTGAACGGTTCTCTTCGGTCGTCGTTGATGCCGTTCTTACAGGAGTTTTTACCGGCCGCAGTGATGTCGGAGATTTGATGTTTCTCCAGATTTCCGTATTCACTGTGCACTCGTGAAATGGTCGTACGGGAACATCTCCACTTCATCACTACCTCGGACATGTTGTGTCCCATTATTCGTGCGCCGACTACAACACTACGTCCAAACTCACTTAAGGGGGGACGTTGATGAAATTGGACAAAAATGTCAATTTAGGATTTATTTTTTATTTCTTAGTACAACTCATGGACAATAGGTTCCCAAAGTTTCAATGTTGAAATCGCTTCCAAGTGCCTGAAAATTAATTAGAAATATGACGCGGCCTCCCTGCCACGCGCACGTTTTGAAGCAGCACTTCAATACCAGCTCAGTGAACAACGATTCTGTGTATTACTTTGAACCAAACGTGTGAGGGATACATCTAGAAGGCCGTGATACATACTCTTTATAGATCGTCTTTGGCCGATCCTCCAATTCTCAAAAAGTGTGTTCATGGCAAAACCTAAAATCCAAATGAGTCTCCAAATTCACCCATATGGAAACGATGCCCTAAAAATACATTTGCATCTGGTACAGTTGTCAGAATTGCAACTTACGATGCAGTTATTGCATTTAATGGTGGGAACGTCGGGAGGATGAAGGTATTAGAAAGAATGGGCTTCAAGATTGGTAATTTTACTCAAGACATACTGAGAAAAATAAATTTATGTTGTGTGATGTCCTTAGGTTAGTTAGGTTTAAGTAGTTCTAAGTTCTAGTGGACTGATGACCATAGCTGTTAAGTCCCATAGTGCTCAGAGCCATTTGAACCATTTGAAAAATAAATTTACAGCGCGTCTCTGCAGCTGAAAAGTCACGTGAAGACCTGGTGAAGGAAAGAAGACAGACAACAAGAAACCAGAAGAGAAGCCTTGAAGGGAAAGACGACATGTTTCTGTAAACCTTATAAACGTTGTCGCAAGAGCAAATTTTGAAATTATGATTGCAAGCTGAGATATGGGGCAAAGTGCTTGAAATTTTGCGTGAATTCAAAATTGTACTTGTGGAATTATAATTTAAAAATTATGAAAATTCTCCTATTTGTCCTATTCCAAAAACCTCATGAGAGAAGCTTAAAACATATAAAGAGATGAAACAGAAAAAGTTTTGTAGAAATCTCTTGAATACTTTCTGAGAAAAAGGAACATATATTATTTTTTGAAAATAAAACTTCAAATTTCAGTCAAAAAAAAGTTGAATATATATAGTCAAAAGATTTTATATGTATATGTAAAGCGTGGTACAAAATTTCATTGCCGTATCTCAAAAACTGTGGATATGCTGCATTTTTGAAATAGTGTGTGTTTTTCATCAACGTCCCCCCTTAAATTTTGATAACCTGATATTATAGTATCATTAACCGATCTAACAACTTCTTGTCTTATGTAGGCTTTGTGACCGCAGCACCGTATTCTGCCGGTTTAAATATCTCTGTAGTTGAATACGCATGCCTGTACCAGTTTCTTTGGCGCTTCAGTGTAGATCTTCGATACTGTTTTCGACAACAGAGCCAGATTGGAACTACTGTTATATTACTCATCGTCCCACTCAGTTACGTTTAGAGCAGTGTTCAACATACCTTGTCAAACTTCATCTACTCGCATCATCACACTTTGTACATATTCTTCTAATAAATTATTGTTAACTGTTACTCCTTGTGTTGCTAATGTTATTCTTATAGTCCTGTTTTGCACTGTGACGAAACAACTAATGTGTACAAGTACACCACCGCTATACAGCAGCTACTTTGTGTGGTAGGGGGCTCGCTTCCTCCTAACACTATGGCGGGTGCCAAGCTTAACTAGTGAGTACTACAGTATATACAGGGTGGCCAGAAAGTCTGAACAGTTTGTACGTGAGGGTAGTGCTGGGAAATAATTGTTAAGAAAAAAATCGATACGTTGCGCCACTCCCGTATTCTTTAGCACTGAAGCTATCCAATCAGGTCGTTGCACGTGCAAATTATAGTACCCTGCGTGAGTCGGTGTCGCAACACGTGTTCATCGTTTAGTGTCCTCAAGCCGAACAAAAGTAGCTTTTGCTCATGTAGCTTCAATTTATCACTTCCAAAAACGGCACATTTCAACTGGTGATGAGCATTAGAACATGTGGTAACTCACGGACCCTCAGATGTCTGCGCATCACCGCATTTTTTTGCGCCAATGCTTGAATTTGGGCACGCAACGACCTGATTGGCTAACTTAAGTGCTAAACAACTCTGAACCGCGCAAGATATCGAATATTTTTCTTAACAACTGTTTCTCAGTAAAAGCTCCCCTGCGTCACCCTTACAAACTTTTCAGACTGTTTCGGACAACACTGTATATGTTGCCGTGTTATTTTCACTTCTCTTGTTCTGATGGAAATGGTTTCTTATTGAAACAGAACAATTTGAGAAAAGCTCTCGTTTATTGTGTACAGTAATTGATCATCTTTCCTCATTTTGTTTTCTTACTTTCAATTTTAGAGCAAAGTTTCCGACACTAATTCGGTTGATCTACGGACTGCTCCAACGTTAATGGTTGTATTCTACCGTGTCTCTTACAATGTGAATACAAAGCAGTGTTAATATCGATCTTCCGTGTGGGAGCATCGAGTTTGACCTCTTCTGCAGTACGTTCTTAGTGGTACCCTTATGTGCCATCACTTTGTTTCCCCCAGCTTGTTCCTTTCTCTTAATGCTTATTTATAACGATATGAAGATACCACCTTGCGCTCTACCTCCAGGCTAAATGAGGCAAACTGTATCTTAATGGGTAATGAAAACCACCTCAACTGTATTATTACACATTTATTGTTAAAAAAATGGCTCTGAGCACTATGGGACTTAACATCTATGGTCATCAGTCCCCTAGAACTTAAAACTACTTAAACCTAACTAACCTAAGGACAGCACACATTTATTGTACTATAGTACTCACCATGATAAAAATTATTACAAACCGAATCGCATGAAATCAGGTTTCGTCGTATCGTATCGGGAGACTAGCTCCTAAATCATAAGAAGACTTCTGATAACAAACAGGAATTAAACTTGGAGTTAGCTAGACATCCTATAAACATGAGAAGAAAAGAGCCTACTGAAGACAATAGAATCTCTAAAATTATTTTAAAGTCCAGAGGAGAACGAAATATTCGCCACCGGTCGAAATGACTGTGTGAACAATTCTGAGGCGAAACTGACGAGTAGGCTTCTGATAACAATGATGATGATGATGATGATAAAGGCAGCATCAAACTGCAAAATCCGTCAATGTTGACATGGTTCTTGTATAGACTGCAGGAAAGCAATGGAAAACCGATTATAATCTACATCTACATCTACATTTATACTCCGCAAGCCACCCAACGGCGTGTGGCGGAGGGCACTTTACGTGCCACTGTCATTACCTCCCTTTCCTGTTCCAGTCGCGTATGGTTCGCCGGAAGAACGACTGCCAGAAAGCCTCCGTGCGCGCTCGAACCTCTCTAATTTTACATTCGTGATCTCCTCGTGAGGTATAAGTAGGGGGAAGCAATATATTCGATACCTCATCCTAAGTGTCCGATATCACGCCGACGTCATGACGAAGCACCAAATCTGTTGATGATGTGAAAACTGACTGTATCATTTTCAAAGAAACAACCTCTGCACTTGCTGTAAGTTGGTTTGAAAAATCTATAAGGCGAGACATTATCTGATAGGCACCCTCTAAAATTTGTCAACTGACTCATATGCCCTGACACTCTCCAAAAATACCTATGACACTAATACAGTGGATTCAGCAGAAAGAGGTGACTTCATTCATACTAGGAAGAGCTGCTAGAAACGACAGTAAGGAAACAGAATTGACGCAGTGGTTAAGCCGATGTGGTAACCATGTCCTTGAAGTCTGTAGTGTTATGCTAAGCTAGTCACATTATTTTCAGCTGTGTAGTGGAACCCTTGTTGAGTGACTGACTTTTGTGAGTCATAACTGTCTCCATAGAAGTATTTGTTTAGTAAACTTATGGCACTGCATTCCTCAGTCATCCATAAGCCATAAGGCTTGTTCCGTCTTGTTCTGCTGCCCAGTAACTCCCTCTCACTGGTCGGACGCTAGCCAAACTGTCTGATGGCAGTAATTCAGGATTACCTTACAAGGAGAAATAGCATGTGTCACAGGAGGCTTACGTTCGAACAGTTCCAGGTAAAGCTTTCTTAGAAACATAGTTCAGTACCCAGTCGATGTGACGCTACGAGTACTTGAAGTTGACGCCTACGCATAGTTTTACACAGACAATCACTACCCTTTACTGTGAAATCCGAATGAAATAGGACTGCCGTAACAATGTGATTGCCTAACGCAATAAAAGTTTAAAATGATGTCACCCATTTTTACCGATTTGGAAAACGTTGAAATGGTATTGTTTCCGTGTCTTGTAATGAAAGTGTTCGCCCTGTTCACAAAATATTCATAAAAGGTTTCCTGACCGAAAAGAGCCGATTTCATAAGATATTCATCCTGCTTATAAATTTTATCATTTGGTACAGTTCATGTGTCCATAATTTTGCTTGGTGTGTAACTGAATGAAATTTGGATCGTAGAACATTGTTCTACGAAAAGCATGAGAAGAATTTAAGTATGTATCTGAGATATGTGTAACGGTATGGTGAACCTTCCATTAAGATGGCTTGTATACTTTGCTACGTCAGCGATGAAGCTGAGTGTTGGTCTATATTAACGATTGGGAAGTCCGCAGCTCGTGGTCGTGCGGTAGCGTTCTCGCTTCACGCGCCCGGGTTCCCGGGTTCGATTCCCGGCGGGGTCAGGGATTTTCTCTGCCTCGTGATGACTGGGTGTTGTGTGATGTCCTTAGGTTAGTTAGGTTTAAGTAGTTCTAAGTTCTAGGGGACTGATGACCATAGATGTTAAGTCCCATAGTGCTCAGAGCCAACGATTGGGAAGTGTCAATGAAACAGTTCGCTGATAAAGATACTTGCAAGGGAAACTCCTCATAGCATCCACCCCCCCTCACAAATTTTGATGCAAAATGGCCTAGTGAATGGGCCGTGAGAAACTGAGCACAAATCAGACATAAAAACAGGAAGAAGGTGTAGTGAAAGGTGAAAAAAGAAGGAAAGTTGAAACAGTGAACGCTTCAAGCTTAGGATGTGGCACATCGAGAGAATTGCAAGAACCATGGTGTCGTGGTTGTGTGGTCAGTGTGTTCGACTACAAAGCGAGAGATTCGTCTTCAAACCTCCCTCGTGCCCCATTTTTTTTCACAAAATTATGAACTTTCCGTCCGCTCATTGATGCGTCTGTTCTTCTACTATAGTCTTGAGAGTTGTTGTACTGTACAGTGGCTATACAATATGAGTCATGTGGCAAGACTATATTACCGACGCAAGTAAATGTGATGAACAGTGAGAGCAGGCGAGATGCCCCAGAGACCTCTCACAGAAATGAAAAAAACAAATAAACTGGTGTGAACTATGCTACAAGAAAGCAATTCAAGAGTCAAAACTTCCAAAACGAAACGCAAGAATCATAACATCTGGTACTTGTGTAGCACAAATAGGAGGCACATACGTCTCGAGGTCCCTTCCGTACATCTCGCTGTTGCAGACGGACGTTACACCACGACACAAAAATGGCTCTGAGCACTATCGGACTTAACATCTATGGCCATCAGTCCCCTAGAACTTAGAACTACTTAAACCTAACTAACCTAAGGACAGCACACAACACCCAGTCATCACGAGGCAGAGAAAATCCCTGACCCCGCCGGGAATCGAATCCGGGAAACCGGGCGTACACCACGACACAGACGCACATCTGAATACGGTGAACAGGCAAATCAACGAGCGGAGGACGGGCAGTTCAGAAAAAAGGAAAAGATGAAGGGAGGGGGTTACGAGAGAGATTTGAACACGGGTCTCCCCTTTCGCAGTCCGACAAATGGTTCAAATGGCTCTGAGCACTAAGGGACTCAACATCTGAGGTCATCAGTCCCCTAGATCTTAGAACTACTTAAACCTAACTAACCTGAGGACATCACACACATCCATTCCCGAGGCAGGATTCGAACCTGCGACCGTAATGGTCACGCGTTTCGAGAGTGTAGCGCCTAGAGCCGCTCGGACACACCGGCCGGCCGCTTTCCGACACCATGACCACACAACCATGACGCCACGGCTGTTCAAATACGCTCGATGATACACATCTTCAGACTGGACCATTCACTGTTTCTGTTTTTCTTCTATTTTCAGAGTTCTCTACACCTTCTTCCTGTTTTCATGCTAGATCAATGTTCAGTTTTTGAAAGGCTGTCCACTGGGCCACCTTACGACCAAAACTGGGGGAGGGGAGGGGGGGAGTTTGCCTTGTTAGATCAGTGGAGATCTTAATATCTTGATCAGCTTACATCAATGTTCCTACATCGACGGAATTACACTGTCCACTGAAATTAATGTCACCACCTTTAGCAGCGCCGGCAGTTGCGAGACGTGCAGGAAGAGTGTCACTGTGGAAGATACCGACAGGGATGTGGAGCTATGCCTTTTCCAGGGCCGAGGCGAGCTGCGCTAGGTTTCTAGGTTGAGGATAAATGGCGAGGACAGCCCGATCGAGGTGGTCCCACATATTCTCGATTACGTTTAAATCCGGAGAGTTTGATGGCCAGATGACTATGGTAATCTCATCTTGGTGTTCTTTAAAGCACGCACGTACACTGCGAGCTGTGTGGCACGCTGTATTGTCCAGCTGGTAGATGCAATCATGCCGAGAATGTAGGGGTGTACACGGTCCCCAAGGATGGATGCATACCTGTGTTGATTCACTGCACCTTCCAGAATGAGGAGATCACGCAGCGAATGCCACGTGAAGATTCCCAATCATAATGCTCCTCATCGTTTGCTTTCAGACGTTTCACATCGTGTACTGCATCAGACATCTGACCGACGTAGCATAAAACGTGACTCACCTGAGAAGACCACCTGTGGCCTGTGGCCACTGAGTGGACTTCCAATTGCAGTATTTGTGTGCAAATTCCAGGCTTCTTCGCCATTTAAAAGTAGTCAGCGTGGGTGCATGAAACAGGCGCTTGCTGCAGAGGCCCCTCTGCAGCAGCGTTCGCTGTGCGTTCGTTGAGGAGACACTGTTGGTAGCCTCTTGGTTCATCTGTGCAGTCATTGCTCAACAGTTGCATTTCTGTTCACCTGCACACACTCAGCAACCGTTGTTCACTCCTGTCATTAATGGGTCCGCAGCTCGTGGTCGTGCGGTAGCGTTCTCGGTTCCCGCGCCCGGGTTCCCGGATTCGATTCCCGGCGGGGTCAGGGATTTTCTCTGTCTCGTGATGACTGGGTGTTGTGTGATGTCCATAGGTTAGTTAGGTTTAAGTAGTTCTAAGTTCTAGGGGACTGATGACCATAGATGTTAAGTCCCATAGTGCTCAGAGTCATTTGAACCATTAGTCATTAATGGGCCATGGTGCACCAGAATTGCCACGACGTCCGTTTTGCATAGCGCCATATTGCCATGCCACGAGAGCGGTCTACAAACATAGCCGTTTCGGAAATGCTTACTGTTGTAACTGCGACCGGGACGGTTGCGGGGTAGCAATGACGAAAACCCCGGGGGGACCCGCGGAGAGGCCCGCGAACAACAACACAACGGGAGAGGACGGACACTACCAACGAAGGACAGAATGAATACAACAAGATCGAACAATGGAGTCACAAGGAAACAAACACGTCCACTCGTACACAGAACAAGGAAGTAAACTGTCTAAAGTGAGGCGAGGTGTCAACCGACGTACGCGTGATTAGACTGGCTGGCTGAGCGAGAGGCAGGCGCTGAAGTACGCTATCGGGGGTGCCGCTATTGGCCGCTGGAACCACGTGTTCTGCTGCGGCACCCTCAAACTAAGAGCGGGCCAGGAGGCGCGCGCCGACACAGCTTACGGCGCGATGGTGCAGAGACCTCTATGGGTCTTCGACGTCCATGACGTCTAGCGCGGATTCAAATTCCGCGGCGCGCGGTACCAAACTTCCATCCTTACCCCGAAAGTCAATGACGACGCACTTTTGGACATCATATAAATCACTCCGTTTCCGCATTACGACAACGACTGCACGCCTCCATCGACTCGCATTGTATATCCTCCCCTCCTAGTGGTGCTACCTTGAGTTTGTGAGTGGCTCTTGCACCTTAAAGTCAAACGCGGTGGCCACATGAATGAGACTGGACTGTGTGGGAAGCGTTACACAATGTAGTACTAATCCATTACTTATTTCGTCGACATGTTAATCAGACACCAGGAAATAAACTTCATTCTGTTCGGACCTGGCATCAGCCTCTCATTGTCATCTCGAATACTTCCTCGAAATGCCTGATATGCGTAATGTGTCAGTTCATGAAGAATGTTGTATGGAAGCTGGTATAATAGAATACATCTTCTGAAGCATCTCAGACGTGCTCTATGAGTAGCAAATCAGAGCACCGTGCAGGCTAATCGAATAGCCGTCCAATACTCAAAGCACAGATTTTTATTTCTTATTTATTTATTTGTTTTTTGTCAACAGTCTTTTAACTGGTGTGATGCGACCTACCACGAATTCCTCTCCTGTGCCAACCTTTTTATCTCACAGTAGCAGTTGCAGCCTACATTAATTATCTGCTGGATCTATTCCAAGCTCTGCCTCCCTCTACAGTTTCTATCCTCCACAGCTCCCGCTAGTTGGTTGGTTGGTTTGGGGAAGGAGACCAGACTGCGTGGTCATCGGTCTCATCGGATTAGGGAAGGATGGGGAAGGAAATCGGCCGTGCCCTTTCAGAGGAACCATCCCGGCATTTGCCTGGACTGATTTAGGGAAATCACGGAAAACCTAAATCAGGATGGCCGGACGCGGGATTGAACCGTCGTCCTCCCGAATGCGTCCCGCTAGTACCCTGGAAGTTATTCCCCGATGTTATAACAAATGTCATATCATCCTCTCCCTTTTTGTTGTCAGAGTTTTCCATAATTTCCTTTCCTCGCCGATTCTGCGGAAAATCTCCCCATTCCTTATCTTATCAGCCCTCCTAATTTTCAACATTCTTATGTAGCAGCACCCACCCATGAACCATAGACCTTGCCGTTGGTGGGGAGGCTTGCGTGCCTCGGCGATACAGATGGCCGTACCGTAGGTGCAACCACAACGGAGGGGTATCTGTTGAGAGGCCAGACAAACATGTGGTTCCTGAAGAGGGGCAGCAGCCTTTTCAGTAGTTGCAGGGGCAACAGTCTGGATGATTGACTGATCTGGCCTTGTAACACAATCCAAAACGGTCTTGCTGTGCTGGTACTGCGAACGGCTGAAAGCAAGGGGAAACTACAGCCGTAATTTTTCCCGAGGACATGCAGCTTTACTGTATGATTAAATGATGATGGCGTCCTCTTGGGTAAAATATTCCGGAGGTAAAATAGTCCCCCATTCGGATCTCCGGGAGGGGACTACTCAAGAGGACGTCGTTATCAGGAGAAAGAAAACTGGCGTTCTACGGATCGGAGCGTGGAATGTCAGATCCCTTAATCGGGCAGGTAGGTTAGAAAATTTAAAAAGGGAAATAGATAGGTTAAAGTTAAATATAGTGGGAATTAGTGAAGTTCGGTGGCAGGAGGAACAAGACTTCTGGTCAGGTGACTACAGGGTTATAAACACAAAGGCAAATAGGGGTAATGCAGGAGTAGGTTTAATAATGAATAGGAAAATAGGAACGCGGGTAAGCTACTACAAACAGCATAGTGAACGCATTATTGTGGCCAAGATAGACACAAAGCCCATGCCTACTACAGTAGTACAAGTTTATATGCCAACTAGCTCTGCAGATGATGAAGAAATAGATGAAATGTATGACGAGATAAAAGAAATTATTCAGGTAGTGAAGGGAGACGAAAATTTAATAGTCATGGGTGACAGGAATTCGTCAGTAGGAAAAGGGAGAGAAGGAAACATAGTAGGTGAATATGGATTGGGGGGAAGAAATGAAACAGGAAGCCGCCTTGTAGAATTTTGCAAAGAGCATAACTTAATCATAGCTAACACTTGGTTCAAGAATCATAAAAGAAGGTTGTATACCTGGAAGAATCCTGGAGATACTAAAAGGTATCAGATAGATTATATAATGGTAAGACAGAGATTTAGGAACCAGGTTTTAAATTGTAAGACATTTCCAGGGGCAGATGTGGATTCTGACCACAATATATTGGTTATGAACTGCAGATTGAAACTGAAGAAACTGCAAAAAGGTGGGAATTTAAGGAGATGGGACCTGGATAAACTGAAAGAACCAGAGGTTGTAGAGAGTTTCAGGGAGAGCATAAGGGAACAATTGACAAGAATAGGGGAAAGGAATACAGTAGAAGAACAATGGGTAGCTTTGAGGGATGAAGTAGTGAAGGCAGCAGAGGATGTAGCAGGTAAAAAGACGAGGGCTAATAGAAATCCTTGGGTAACAGAAGAAATATTGAATTTAATTGGTGAAAGGAGAAAATATAAAAATGCAGTAAATGAAGCAGGCAAAAAGAAATACAAACGTCTCAAAAATGAGATCGACAGGAAGTGCAAAATGGCTAAGCAGGGATGGCTAGAGGACAAATGTAAGGATGTAGAGGCTTGTCTCACTAGGGGTAAGATAGATACTGCCTACAGGAAAATTAAAGAGACCTTTGGAGAGAAGAGAACCACTTGTATGAATATCAAGAGCTCAGATGGCAACCCAGTTCTAAGCAAAGAAGGGAAGGCAGAAAGGTGGAAGGAGTGTATAGAGGGTTTATACAAGGGCGATGTACTTGCGGACAATATTATGGAACTGGAAGTACTTGCGGACAATATTATGGAAATGGAAGAGGTTGTAGATGAAGATGAAATGGGAGATAAGATACTGCGTGAAGAGTTTGACAGAGCACTGAAAGACCTGAGTCGAAACAAGGCCCCCGGAGTAGACAACATTCCATTAGAACTACTGATGGCCTTGGGAGAGCCAGTCATGACAAAACTCTACCATCTGGTGAGCAAGATGTATGAGACAGGCGAAATACCCACAGACTTCAAGAAGAATATAATAATTCCAATCCCAAAGAAAGCAGGTGTTGACAGATGTGAAAATTACCGAACTATCAGTTTAATAAGTCACAGCTGCAAAATACTAACGCGAATTCTTTACAGACGAATGGAAAAACTGGTAGAAGCGGACCTCGGGGAAGATCAGTGTGGATTCCGTAGAAATGTTGGAACACGTGAGGCAATACTAACCTTACGACTTATCTTAGAAGAAACATTAAGAAAAGACAAACCTACGTTTCTAGCATTTGTAGACTTAGAGAAAGCTTTTGACAATGTTAACTGGAATACTCTCTTTCAAGTTCTGAAGGTGGCAGGGGTAAAATACAGGGAGCGAAAGGCTATTTACAATTTGTACAGAAACCAGATGGCAGTTATAAGAGTCGAGGGGCATGAAAGGGAAGCAGTGGTTGGGAAAGGAGTGAGACAGGGTTGTAGCCTCTCCCCGATGTTATTCAATCTGTATATTGAGCAAGCAGTAAAGGAAACAAAAGAAAAATTCGGAGTAGGTATTAAAATTTATGGAGAAGAAGTAAAAACTTTGAGGTTCGCCGATGACATTGTAATTCTGTCAGAGACAGCAAAGGACTTGGAAGAGCAGTTGAACGGAATGGACAGTGTCTTGAAAGGAGGATATAAGATGAACATCAACAAAAGCAAAACGAGGATAATGGAATGTAGTCAAATTAAATCGGGTGATGCTGAGGGGATTAGATTAGGAAATGAGACACTTAAAGTAGTAAAGGAGTTTTGCTATTTAGGGAGTAAAATAACTGATGATGGTCGAAGTAGAGAGGATATAAAATGTAGACTGGCAATGGCAAGGAAATCGTTTCTGAAGAAGAGAAATTTGTTAACATCGAGTATAGATTTAAGTGTCAGGAAGTCGTTTCTGAAAGTATTTGTATGGAGTGTAGCCATGTATGGAAGTGAAACATGGACAATAACCAGTTTGGACAAGAAGAGAATAGAAGCTTTTGAAATGTGGTGCTACAGAAGAATGCTGAAGATAAGGTGGGTAGATCACGTAACTAATGAGGAGGTATTGAATAGGATTGGGGAGAAGAGAAGTTTGTGGCACAACTTGACTAGAAGAAGGGATCGGTTCTAGGACATGTTTTGAGGCATCAAGGGATCACAAATTTAGCATTGGAGGGCAGCGTGGAGGCTAAAAATCGTAGAGGGAGACCAAGAGATCAATACACTAAGCAGATTCAGAAGGATGTAGGTTGCAGTAGGTACTGGGAGATGAAGAAGCTTGCACAGGATAGAGTAGCATGGAGAGCTGCATCAAACCAGTCTCAGGACTGAAGACCACAACAACAACAATGTAGCAGCACGTCTCAAGTGCTTCGATCCTCTTCTGCTCCGGTTTTCTCACAGTCCACTTCTCACCCCACACGTATAGTCTCACAAATTTCTTCCTCAAATTAATACCTGTTTGATATCCGTAGACTGCTCTAGGCCAGTAATTCATTTTTACCAGTGCTAGTCTGATTTTTTCGTCACCTAGCTCCGGCTGTCATGAGTTATTTTCTGCCTAGTTCGCAGAATTCCTTAGCTAGGTCTCCTTCGTGGTCCCCACTTCTGATTAAGTTTTTCGCTGTTCTCATTTCTGCTACTTCTCATTACATCCGTTTTTCTTTGATTTACTACCAATCCATACTTTGTACTCGTATGTGCCGTGGGGACACGTTTTGATATCGAAAGTTCCCGCTCGTTATTAGCCTATCTGTCCGCGATATCTTCTCGAGCGGTTTGTTGCGTGCAGAGGGCAGGTATTTGCGCCAGCATTCAAGAACTGTCGCAGCCAGGAGGTGCTATAGGAGTGACGGACGATTGAGCTGTATGTTTGACAGCGGCTGGATGGTTCAAATGGCTCAAATGGCTCTAAGCACTATGGGACCTAACATCTGAGGTCGGCAGTCACCTAGACGTAGAACTACGTAAACCTAACTAACCTAAGGAGATCACACACATCCGTGCCCGAGGCAGGATTCGAACCTGTGACCGTAACGTTCGCGCGGTTTCAGACTGAAGCTCGTAGAACCGCTCGGCTGTGGGCCCAGACTTCGTACTGATGAACAATAATACTCGACCTAATAGAGAAAGCATGATTGACATTTTCTTGGAAACGGTAGAACTGGCACGCGTGGCGTGGCCTATACTCTCTCCCGATTTGAATCCCATAGATAAAGTCTGGGATGCACCAGGGACACGGGCTGCATCACGTTAGTTTCCATCAATCGCTCTCCAAGACTTGCGAGCAGCTGTGCAGGAAGAATGGGCGTTATTGCCTCAACCTGACATTGATGATATCATTGACAGCAAGCTCCCTCTTTGTCAAGCCTGCACTGCTGCCAGACTTGGTCACATCCCATACTGAGTACATTAACCGGTTGTCAGAAAATTTTTAAGTTGGAAAAAACGAAGAACATTTTTGTCTACCGTTATGCATGTTGCAATTGTTAACGTTGTGTATTCTTTACAATGTTTCTAGCATACTATTCCCTGTTTATACTGTTTTGTGGCAAAATAAACGCAGCTTTGCAAAATTTCTGTTTGTTGCTTTAATTTTGGGCACCAGTGTATATCGCACAACTCCTTGGTGCTGTGACTTTTTTTCCGTCAGTATAGTTTTTATCACGAGTGATCAACAACTGTCGACCGGCATTATATATTGCTCTAATTTTCACCTAATATTCTCCAAGTTAACAAATACTATATACTGCTTGTAGGCCATCAAATCAATCAACATGCTTCATCATTATCGCTCAAGTGTGCTCATGTAAATAAGAATCCTACAAGGTGACAATTATTCAACTATACGTAATAAAATCGTCGTAACTTCTGAACGCTTTATGTTAGGACTTACAAAATGCACGGTAGGCCACTGGGCATCATAGGAACTAGTATGCGGATGAGCAGTCGCCTTTCTGTCGTCGATTTGCACGTGAAAATGTCACGGTACAACGTGCCTGAGCGTATAGCGCCTGTGAAGGCCTACTATGCGGACAATAACAGCCCAACTGCGGCTCAATGGAAGTTTGAGAGCGAGTTCAAGCTGAAGACAACCGGTCAAAGTGTGCTAACAATCAAGAATTTGATTCGCAACCTTGAGAGAACGGGTAGTGTTCGTGACGACAGTGTGACAATGTCAGTCGCCCAAAAAGGGTGAAAACGCCTGAAAACATTGCGAGCTAACAACCCAAACATGTTAGGGCTCACATACGGTCCCTCTTCGTAGAAATGTCTTGGCTCAAACTCGCCTAGGGATTGAACCGCACGTGTCGCATTACACGCCCTATATTAGACACTTGTGACCCTTTGAATAAATTGTCTGGCTCATGGCAAGGTTGCGAAATACAAAGTTAACATAACATATAATAACAGTGATAACAGTTGTTTGTGTTGTTGTTATGGTCTTCAGTCCTGAGACTGGTTTGATGCAGCTCTCCATGCTACTCTATCCTGTGCAAGCTTCTTCATCTCCCAGTACCTACTGCAACCTACATCATTATAGTAATAATAGTATCGGGAACTAAATTAATGACCCGTAAATGATGTAGGCCACACAGTTGCTATTTTTTAGAACAATGTTTATTCAGAAAGTAAACTAATGGTGAAAGTGGTGGTATTTAGAGTTACTATTACACTCGAGCGCATATCCATTTGACGCAATTCCATCAGTCACAATCTCATCACAAATTACAAGTTCGATACTCCGCCTCGTTAACTATGCGAAAAGTTAGAGTTCACACGTCGCGCGGCTGCTCACCTCTCAGAGACAAAGTCCCGCGATACCACACGACGCGAAATTTTCTAAGTCGTTTCACTTCCTAGCTGCCTAAAGACCGACTGTCCGCTTTCGTGTCTCAATCCCAACTGTCTCCTTTGATGTCTCCAGCCGAACTGTCCGTTTTCGCGACTAGACCAGAACTGTCCTCTGCCCGTCTCCGACCGCGTTTCCCGCGCGTCGAACATCTTCGCTCAACTGACCAGGGCAGTTCCCTCTCCTGAAGCCGTCCATCTGATTGGCTACAGCTTATTCTACATTATTTTACATTTTAACACATTTAAATAATCAAAGCTTGACCACTTTCACGTTTTAAATAAAGTAACAATTATATCCATTACTTCTTCTTCACGGATGGATCACTTAGGACCACGCGCAATCAACATTTGTTGGCCTTCCTTTTCGCCCAGTATTCCTTCATAAACAACGAATGGGCTAGCTTTCGTTGGGTAGACCATGTATGTCGGTTAGTTTTTCTCTCTTCTTCCTCAAAACCCCGTGTGTTTGTGATTTTTCTGATTTCATTTCTATCATGTAGATTTGGAGACCCTAATTCTCTCAGGTCTTTTTCCGTCTGTTTGTACCAGTTCGGTCTTGTAGTTTTGTTCTTTAAAAATGTATGGATTTTGTGCGTTAACCTGTTTGAGTCCACTCTTTCTAAGTGCCCCATGAATTGGATTCTTCTCATGCGCATTGTGTCTGTTATTTTGGAGATATTTTTATATATTTCTGCGTTGGGTTTTGGATAATGTACCCCATCTTTAGTTGTTGGTCCTAGGAATTTTCTCATTATCTTACGTTCTTTCACTTCTAATTCCTCTTTTAGTGTTCTGTGTTGAAGGTTTAGTGTCTCAGATGCGTAGAGAGCTTCGGGTCTAATTACTGTTGTATAGTGTCGTATTTTGCAGTTCCACGAGAGACTCTTTTTGTTGTAAAGGATTTTTGCTAACTGAAACGCCGTCTCCATTTTCTGGACTCTTGATCTGACAGATTTCTTTTCATTACAATTTTCTGCAATCCATTCACCTAAATATGTAAATTGTTTTACTCGAGAGATGTAGTTATTACCAATTTTGAGATCAGAAGGTGCATCTTTGATGTCAGTCATAAATTTTGTTTTTTCAAATGAAATTTGTAATCCTATTTTAGCTGCCTGTCTTGTAATAATTCTAGCTGTTTCTGTGCATCGGTAATGTCTTGTGCGATCAGTGTCATGTCATCAGCAAATGCTAAACAGTCTAATTCTATGACCTTATGTCTTATTCCCAGTCTGTGTGCTGGTGCACCTGCTTTTTTCCATTCTCTAACAACTTTTTCAAGAGCACAATTGAAGAGCACTGGGGACAGTACATCCCCTTGTCGTACTCCTGCGTCTATTTCAAATTCTGTGCTGAATTCTCCCATAAATTTTACTTTGGATTTGGCCACCGTGAGTGTTTCTATTATGATGTTTGTTGGCTTTTGATCTAGTCCAAAATCTGCTAATACTTCAAAAAGGGATTCTCGGTCTATACTGTCATATGCTTTTTTAAAGTCGACAAACGTGATGACATAACTTTTGTTTGAAGTACTATGTAAATATTTCATTGAGTTTTTCAAGTTGACGATTTGTTCTACACATGATCGACCTTTTCTGAACCCACCTTGGTATTCGCCTAGTTTTGAATGCAGCTGAGGTTCTGCGCGGTTTAGTAGGGCTTTAGACAAAATTTTGTATGTTATTGACAATAAAGAGATTCCACGATACTTGTTGGGGTCTGTTTTACTTCCTTTTTTGTACAGAGGATGTATGATTGCAGTCCTCCAATCTGTGTGGATTTTTTCAGTTTTCCAGATTTCATGTATAATTTCTTTGAGTTTTGCAATAAGATTTTCTCCTGCATTTTTCCATAATTCTGCGATGATTTGGTCTTCTCCTGATGCTTTGTTATTTTTCAGTGACTGAATTATCTCTTTAATCTCTTGTAAACTTGGTGGCTTTGAGTCTGGGTTTCGTTGTGTACGATGGAACTCAAATTTTTCTGCAGGCTTTTCACAGTTCAGTAATTTAGAAAAGTATTTTGCAAGAATTTCACAGTTTACGGTGTTGGTATAAGCAATTTCACCATGGTCATTTTTGAACTGAAGTGATGGAGGAGAGTACTTTGTTAATTTTTGTTTGAATACTCTGTAGAAATTTTGAGAATTGTTTTTCTTGAAATCATTTTCTATGTCTTGCAATTTTTTGTCTTCGTGTTGTTTACGGACTGTTCGTATTGCTTTAGTGACTGTTTTCCTGGTATCTTTGAGATCTTCCAGGGTCTTTTGATTTTTGTTGCACAACCAATTTTGCCACGCCTGTTGTCTGAGATTTATCAGTTGGTCACACTCATCTGTCCACCCTAGGTGTTTACGTGTTCTCGTTTGCGGTGCTACAGTTTCAGCTGCATTTAAAAGTCCTGCTTGCAGTTGTTGCCAATATACGTTAACTTCTTTTACATAAAACCAATACAATTTCCTTCTCAACTTTGAATGTCACGGCCAATAGCCTTGCACCAATGTGCTTTCTGATAAATAAATAATGAACAATAGTAACTATTATGCATTGCACTTTACAACAAATATTATATTACCTAATGATTCAATAAGATGTCATGCTATCATCGTTCAGTGTGTTTTGTGTGGAGGAAAAGATGATCTGATGCTTAACTAAAAATACTGATAATTTAAATTTACTGCATATTTTAAACAAATGAAGTTACAGAGTTTATATTTACGACATTCGTCATTTTAATGATGCGCTTCTATACGAAATGTCGATCGTTAAGATCGACCAAAGCGTTCCGATTTTAGCATTCAGGTCTTTGTCACAAAACTTGTTAATTTCACTTTGACAGTAAATCCTAAACTATTATAGATATGATCAATACTCAAGTTTTATTGGGATCACCACAAAAATTTATGAAGGATGGCAGATAAAAATTAATGTGGCTTCATTCCCTGCATTACTACAGAATTAAATTGTTTCCATAAATGATCCCTTTATAGCCGATCTTAGGTCAGCCATTTATAACACTACTATTTCTCCTCGGTCGCAAGTGGATTCTACTGGGTTTATCTATGACGTAGATTCTCGTCTGTCTCACTCGCTCACTACAACGATTGTGCCTCAGTAGACAACAGACTCCTGTGAATTTCCCCATCTTGTGGTGAATCTGCACGCAGTCCTCGGCTACAGGGTTCGTTTCACAATTCCTGTAGGCTGTCTCTTTCGGCTATATATTTAAATGAGAGAGCAATGCTCGTCAACTCACAACATCGAGAAGACAAGCGCTGTGTTTCAAACCAGTCCCAGGAAACCGATCAGATGAGATGCGCAACAGGCGGGAATCAACTGGGAGACACTGCGATAAATTGTTGTTGAAGACCTGCATCTCTTCCCACACAAAATTCAAACCCATCAGCCACTAAGCCCCAGGGCTATGGAACAGCGTTTGTGTTTCGCCAGAACTATTGTCCACAGAATTGACGAACAAGACTTTGATGTAAATATGGTTTGGTTTAGCGATAAAGCACACTTTCATTTGGATGTGTTCGTCAATAAGCAAAATTCGCGTAGCTGGGAGACTGAGAATCCGCGTTTCGCTGTCGAGAAGTCTCTTTACCCTCAATGGGTTACTGTGTGGTATGCAATGTCCAGTCACGGCACAATCGGTGTGATATTCCTTGATGGCACGGTGACTATCGAATGGTACGTGCAGGTTTTGGAAGATAGTTTCATCCCCATTATCGGCAAGATGTGGTACACGCGAGACAGAACTCGAGCCCATCGAAGCAAATGAGTGTTTGATACCCTGGAAGAGCACATTGGGGACCTGATTCTGGCTCTGGGGTACACAGAGGCCTCTGGCATGGGCCTCGATTAGCCATCATATTCTCCGGATCTGAACACATGCGACACATCGATGTTCCTACACTTCAACGGGTCACGCAGAATTTCGCTATCTGTTTGCGCTACATCATCGCCAAGGATGGCAGGCATATCTGACACGTCATAACCTAAATCCGAATATCTGTAGTGACGTTTACATGTTGAATAAAGTGTGTGCATACACTCATGCTCATAAATTAAGGATAATGCTGATACATGGTGAAACAACGCTCTGGTGAGCGGTTTGCGGATTTAAATCAACTCGAGGTATGACCATGCGGTGCATTTGACCTGCGGTCGTCGCACAGTGGCATTGGCAGCAGTCCACAAACGCAGAGGTGTGTTGGTGCATGTTAGAGTACGGTGCAGCGAGTAAGTGTGCAGAAATTTTCAGACGTGCTAATGGTGACTCCGTGTTGAAAATGGCTCAAAGAACATATGTTGATGACATTATGAGGAGTAGAATACTAGGGCGACTGGAGGCTGGTCAAAAAACAGCACGTCGTAGCACGGGCCCTCCGTGTGCCACAAAGTGTGATCTCAAGATTATGGCAGCGATTCCAGCAGACAGGAAACGTGTCCAGGAGCTACAGTACGTGACGTCCACAGTATACAACACCACAAGAAGAACGATGTCTCACCATCAGTGCCCGCAGACGGCCACGGAGTACTGCATGTAGCCTTGCTCGGGACCTTACCGCAACCACTGGAACGGTTGTCTCCAGACACACAGTCTACAGACGACTGAACAGACATGATTTATTCCCCCGGAGACCTGCAAAGTGCATTACACTGACCCCTAGTCACAGGAGAGCCCGTAAAGCCTGGTGTCAAGAACACAGTACATGGTCATTTGAACAGTGGTCCCAGGTTATGTTCACAGACAAGTCCAGGTATAGTCTGAACATTGATTCTCGCCGGGTTTTCATCTGGCGTGAACCAGGAACCAGATACCAACCCCTTAATGTCCTTGAAGGGGACCTGTATGGAGGTCGTGGTTTGATGATGTGGGGTGGGATTATGATTGGTGCACGTACACGCCTGCAAGTCTTTGACAGAGGAACTGTAACAGGTCACGTGTATCGGGACATCATTTTGCACCAGTATGTCCGCCTTTTCAGGGGTGCAGTGGATCCCACCTTCCTCCTGATGGACGATAACGCACTGCCCCACCGAGCTGCCATCATGGAGTACCTTGAAACAGGAGATATCAGGCGAATGGAGTGGCCCGCCTGTTCTCCAGACCTAAACCCCATTGAGCACGTTTGGGGTGCTCTCGGTCGACATATCGCTGCAAGTCTTCAAACCCCTAGGACACTTCAGGAGGTCCGACAGGCACTGGTGCAAGAATGGCAGGCTATACCCCAGCAGCTGCTCGACCACCTGATCCAGAGTATGCCAACCCGTTGTGCGTCCTGTGTAAGTGTGCATGGTGATCATATTCCATATTTATATCGGGGTACATGCGCAAGAAACAGTGGCGTTTTGTAGCACATGTGTTTCGGCGCGTTTTTTCAACTTATCACCACTACCGTGGACTTACAGATCTGTGTCGTGTATGTTGCCCATGTGCCTATGCTATTAGCGCCAGTTTTGTGTAGTGCCACGTTGTATGGCACCACATTCTGCAATTATACTTAATTTATGAGTATGAGTGTAGTTCAGTAATTGTCACCCTGAATCTTGGAACAAATCTGAACATATACTCTTAAATTAAATGTTACACACACTGCATACTGGAATGCTCCAGCTATCCCTTAAAATATTTTTACCAGTATTGAACTGAAACAGTAAAATAATTCGGCCAGTCTCATACCTACTGTATATAAACCAAGGACCGGTGTTCACACAGTTCAACATCAAATCTTAATTAAACGGTGATGGCCTCCGAACGCTTTTTTTTTTCTTAGACTTTAAGCCGCTGTCACAATGCACGATGCTTAAGGCCAGGTACTTCTTTACCCAGCGAGTCGAACTGCTGTCTGCCAGCGCGTTACTTTAGTAAAACGTTTTTCAAAAAGATTACAACTAGATTTGTCCGCCACTTGTAGCTTTATTCCGTCACTTATCAACATTTCTTCACTTCATCCTAGTCCTATTGTTTACAATAATGAAAAAGGCGGATGGACCGTCACAACTTTTACATTTTATAGCCCTGGGGGTCACTGCTCGGTCAAAAAGAGGAAATCCCATGCGATAATAGTAACAGACGAGCAAATTAGGGCGAGAGAGAGAGAAATTCCACCAAATGATGCCACGACAGCCGAAACATATAACGTTACCAGATCAGCAGCGTTGATGACTCCAGGGCTCGGTGACAGTGATTCTTCCGAGCTAGTAGCATAATATTTATTAACATAATTGTGTGTACGAGCACACAATATGATATCATTAGTTGAAAACAGTCTTGGTTGCAATTTTAGTTTTTTTATTTATCAACTACGAGTTTCACCTTATTTAGGCATCTTCAGGCTGATCTTATTTGGTATTTCTTAGAACGATCCATTAGACAGTGGCCTGATGTACTCGACGATGCCCTTTAGTTACACTGTCTAATGGAGCGTCCTAAGAAATACCAAATAAGATCAGCCTGAAGATGCCTAAATAAGGTGAAACGCGTAGTTGATAAATAAAAAAACTAAACTTGCAACAAAGACTGTTTTCAACTAATACTATTAAACACCGGTTTGCTGAGTCGTGCCACAGATGGATTGGAAATACACAATATGATGCCTAAACAGTTTTATTGTTGAAAATCAGTTGCCTTCGGTAAGCGTATGGGGTTTCAGCACTCAGGAACACTTCTCCAACATGGCTCCTAAACAATTCGCGTGCAGTGGAGGCTGACGGTTCCAATCACGGAATTGCGTATTGACTTCTGCACGACGTTCCAAAGGATGAGGGCCACTGCTCGCTTTGGAAGCAATATAAATTCACGTCAGAAAGCAATGTGTATATCCGTTTCCGATATACAGAAGTTCAAAGTTACCCTGGTTGCACACGTAAAATCTGCATGTAATATCCGATAGCAGGCAATAATGCAGTTTATTTAGTGCCATAGCACGGAGAAATAAGCTGCAAAATGTCTGCGTTACTATTACAAGTGTTCAGGAAATCCCATATTGTGGTACTGAAGCACACGCAGAATTTTTGAGCTGGCTGGCTCTGAGCACTATGGGACTCAACTGCTGTGGTTATCAGTCCCCTAGAACTTAGAACTACTTAAACCTAACTAACCTAAGGACATCACACACATCCATGCCCGAGGCAGGATTCGAACCTGCGACCGTAGCAGTCCCACGGTCCCGGACTGCGCGCCTAGAACCGCGAGACCACCGCGGCCGGCAATTTTTGAGCATTTAAATTCATATCGGAGGTAGAAAATTAGTTTTCAGTTTCATATAAGAAAATTATCAAAACTTTACTGACCCATGAAGCTCTTTTCATGTGTTGACATGCACTGCTATGGCAGGGAAGAGAAGGGAACCAGTGGAAAAATGCTCCTCTCAGAGGACAAAAAAGGCGAATATGTTCCCGTTCATTTAAAAGATTGACTGAAAGTGGAGTACCAGTTGCCTCATTCTATCTTCCTCAACAACTTTAAAAATGCGTACATATGCGCGCTTTTTTATGCTGAGAGGGGAAAAGACAGTAGCAGTGGGAAAGAGACGCAAAAGTTATAAATACTGGACGGTGATATAGAAAGAGCGAAGGAGAGAAGGGCAGTGTGAGTGAAAGAGAGGAACACAATGGCAGTGGAACATAGATGACAGTCACAGAACAATGCTAAGAAAAGAGCGAAAGAGGCAGTGGTAATCGGAGAGGAATAAAGAGATGGAGAGGATGGGGGTGGGTGAGAGCCAATGATAATGGGAGACAGGGTAGATGACAATGACAACGAGGAGAGAGAGATAGTGACAATGGGAACAGATAGCAGCAGTTAATAGCTAGGAATGAGATATTAGCAGTAAGAGCAAGATGGAGATAGTGACTATGAGAGGGGACAGTAGTAGTAGGACAGAGCGAAGGAGACTGTGACTGAGAGACGGGAAACAATGTCAAAGGGACACAAAAAGATAATGACAATGACCCGGGTTGACTGAGTGAGAGAGATTGGGCAAGGGGAGTGGATGGGTATTAGCGACTTACAGCGAAGGACTGTTGGGTGTGAGCGAATACAGTTAGGGGAACTTGTGGAGTGAGTGGTCGCTTGCATATCAAAAAGAGCACGAATATATTCGCACGCGGATATTTTTGGGAAAATTTTTAACGGTGCTAATGAAGGTAGAATATAATACTCCAGCATTCAGTCTTTTAAACGAGCATATTCGCCCATTTTGTGCTTTGACAGGATCATTTTTCTGCAGGTATTACATATGGCCGACAACATTCGTGCAGTAACTTAGTATATTCATGACGACTTTTTAGTCCTGTTTGAGATGATGTATGCAGAATCAAAACGTAACGGAGCAGTTGTAGGTGCGTCGTTGAGTCAACATATCACGAAAGACGGCGGACAGTATGAAAAACGGCATTAATTATTTTATTAATGCGGGAGTTTATGTATCAACAGAGACGGAATTAAAAAGAAAGAGTGCAAAAATAAGTGGCTTGACCGTTGATTCACTGGGAAGGTACAATAAATTTCATAAACACAGCTTCTACGAGAGAATTCCGCAGTTGAGGGCGTTATGCTTCTACAGCTGGTAGTCGTCATCTCCCGTGGAGTAGCTTATGGTTACACACGGCGTTTCTGCGCAGATGTTTATCTAAGGGAAGAATGGCCAGCGTCGTCATTTGTGAGACGTGAACATTTGTTAGGGCGTGCCCACTGGCGGGCAACCAACTGCCTGCTTCATTAGGCGAGACCGCCTGCATAAATCACCCACCGCCATCTACCGCCACTGCTGACGTGGCCACAAGGCGCTATCAGGCAGCGAGGCATGATGCCGGCCACCGTCGCCGCTGGAGATGCTTCGCTGTAACGACCATCTAGACTCGAGGCTAATCAAAACGCATCATCAGAAACTATAGCAAATAAAGAATTTTTTCTTGTTGTGCTTAAACTACGAGGGCGTGATGAAAATTGTCTCCGAATTGTTTGTGAGAGATCTCTTAAAGATTTTTAAATAAAACGAACGTTATAACCATTCTACAACTTTATTTTTCATATCTACATACACTACTGGCCGTTAAAATTGCTACACCACGAAGATGACATGCTACAGACGCGAAATTTAACCGACAGGAAGAAGATGCTGTGATATGCAAATGATTAGCTTTTCAGAGCATTCACACAAGACTGGTGCCGGTGGCGACACCTACAACGTGCTCACATGAGGAAAGTTTCCAACCGATTTCTCATACACAAACAGCAGTTGACCGGCGTTGCCTGGTGAAACGCTGTTGTGATGCCTCGTGTAAGGAGGAGAAACGCGTACCATCACGTTTCCGACTTTGATAAAGGTCGGATTGTAGCCTATCGAGATTGCGGTTTATCGTATCGCGACATTGCTGCTCGCGTTGGTCGAGATCCAATGACTGTTAGCAGAATATGGAATCGGTGGGTTCAGGAGAGTAATACGGAACACCGTGCTGGATCCCTACGGCCTCGCATCACTAGCAGTCGAGATGACAGGCATCTTATCCGCATGGCTGTAACGGATCGTGCAGCCACTCTGGATCCCTGAGTCAACAGATGGGGACTTTGCAAAACAACAACCATCTGCACGAACAGTTCGACGACGTTTGCAGCAGCATGGACTATCAGGTCGCTGCATCACAGACAGGAGCGCCTGCTATGGTGCACTCAACGACGAACCTGGGTGCACGAATGGCAAAACGTAATTTTTTCGGATGAATCCAGGTTTTGTTTACAGCATCATGATGGTCGCATCCGTGTTTGGCGACATCGCGGTGAACGCACATTGGAAGCGAGTATTCGTCATCGCCATACTGGCGTATCACCCGACGTGATGGTATCGGGTGCCATAGGTTACACGTCTCTGTCTCCTCTTGTTCGCATTGACGGCGCTTTGAACAGTGGACGTTACATTTCAGATGTGTTACGACCCGTGGCTCTACCCTTCATTCGATCCTTGCGAAACCCTACATTTTAGCAGGGTAATTCACGACCGCATGTTGCAGGTCCTGTACGGGCCTTTCTGGATAGAGAAAATGTTCGACTGTTGCCCTGGCCAGCACATCTCCAGATCTCTCACCAATTGAAAACGTCTGGTCAATGGTGGCCGAGCAACTGGCTCGTCACAATACGCCAGTCACTACTCTTGATGAACTGTGGTATCGTATTGAAGCAACATGGGCAGCTGTACCTGTACACGCCATCCAAGCTCTGTTTGACTCAATGCCCAGACGTATCACGGCCGTTATTACGGCCAGAGGTGGTTTTTCTGGGTACTGATTTCTCAGGATCTATGCACCCAAATTGCGTGAAAATGTAATCACATGTCAGTTCTAGTATATTTGTCCAATGAATACCCATTTATCAACTGCATTTTTTCATGGTGTAGCAATTT
Organism: Schistocerca nitens; assembly: GCF_023898315.1. Classification (NCBI taxonomy): domain Eukaryota; kingdom Metazoa; phylum Arthropoda; class Insecta; order Orthoptera; family Acrididae; genus Schistocerca; species Schistocerca nitens. The sequence continues at coordinate 167,599,142 of NC_064620.1, read as the reverse complement.
TAATTGCCAGTAGTGTATTTACAGTCCTCTGCGGCTAAAGGGCTACGAATTGTAGCGTGTAACGTGGCTGTGTGTAAAGTAACTACGTCAGTGCGTGAGAAACAGCGTGCTGTAATCAAATTCCGAATTCGACGTGTTCGTCCGCACATGGAGCACCCTCTCTTTCAGCATGACAACGCCTGACCACACACGAGAACTGCGACATCTACAACAATCTGACACATAGGGTCCAATGTCGTCCATCAACCTTCATACCGTCCCTCCTTGGCCCCATCCTATTTTCAACTGTTTCCAGAATTTGAAGAACACCTCTGATCACTTTGATAGTGATGGAGTCAACAGGGACAAACACTCTACAGTGACAGTGTCAACTAACTGGTCTCTCGTTCGGAGCAATGTGTTCGTTGCCAGGGTTACTGTGTTGAGAAATGAATATGTAGACATGAGGAATAAAGATATTGAATGTTAACACCGTTCGTTTTATTTAAAAAGTTTAAAGAAATTTAAAAAATCAGAGGAATTACTTTTCAGTACTGTCTCGTTTACAGCACGAAAAATTCATCAACGTAGTGACCATCTTCATCAGCCACATTCGTGGGCTACATTTGCGGAACATATTCTGACTGTGGGTTCTTAGCTTCAGCGTTAACTGGCACGATCTAAGTCGCCTGCGGCTGTGCGTATATACTGAAAAGTTTCTTTTAATTTATTTATTTATTTGTTATTTTTTTAGGAAATCTGCGCTGATGAATTCTGTTTACACGTTCTTCCCATTCCGATTTATTGATCTTGATTTTTGTGTTATCGCAAATAATTTGAGCTCACTTCTTATATCTTCATTTCTTAAACTGTCTTCTGTTTTACGTCTCTTCCACTGGTATGAGGAAGTTTATTTCTGACATCACTATTACATTTATGTCTTCCTTGTTTGCTATCAAGTCTCACATCCGTAAAGGAGCTATGGAACAATTAATATTATACAGGATTGCGGTTCTCTATTGTGTAATGTTCTTTTTACTGTTTTACAGAGAGCACGAAATTTTGCTGTATAATTTTTTATGCCTTTGTCGTAATCGAAAGAAATGTCGCAGCCCAGGTAGCTAAAATGACTTGCTCTATTATTTATTTTTCTATAATTATGTCTGATTGCACCTTTTGTTTTTCTCGAAAAGCCATTCTCCTCTATAAATATTTTGAAATCGTACTGTTGACCACTTTGGCTTTATTTAAATACCTTTCTGGGTACTTCTTCTTCTGAATGGGTTGCTACGGTCTGGATCTCATAATTTATTAATGTTTATGCACAGATGTCCCAGGAGGAACTATCAATATTCACGGATGCGACAGGAACGATTATCTGAGGAAAAAAGATCTAATGAACATGGGCTTCAAAATGCATACCTAAGAGTTATAAACAGTTCTCATCTTCGATACTATGAAATAAATCCCTTCTACTTCAAACTTTTTGCTTTCCATATTTTGAGAAATGGTAATATGGACCAAAACAACAACAAAATGTCCAGTAAACATTGGCAAACTGCATACCTTAATAGCTATGAACAATTCCGCATCTTCGCTACTGTGAATCATGTATCTTTTATTAAACAACTGCTATCGCTATTAAGATATACACTTTGGAGCACATGTGTACTAGACAATTTGTTCTCGTTTTGGTCCATACCACCTCCTCCCAAAATATGGAAAGAAAAGACCTTTAAGAAGAGGTTTGTTTCTCAGTATCGATGGTGAAGAAGCGCTCATAGCTCTTAAGATATGCATTGTAGAGACCATGTTTGCTAGAATTTTTTGTTTAGAGTGATCGTTCCTGTAACATCCCCGAATACTGACCATTCCTCCTGGGATACCTTGTGTAATGGTCCTTAACTAGTATTAGTCATTTGTTGCTTTTTGTTTCCTCATTCCACTTTTAATTATGTTATTTAATCTAAGTTGAATAATAGATAAAAGACAGCAACCTTTTTTAACGCCTTGGGTGGTTATGATATCATTCTTACTTTCGTTCTTCCGTACTTTATTACAAATATAGTCTCCTTGTGTAAGCTTTTATGGCCCAAGTGAACTTGTCGCTGATATAGAATGTCTTGTAATGCGACCAGTGTTTTGTCATATTTAATCTGCCAAACGCCTTGACATCCTTTCATAGACACATCAAAAAAAGTTTTGCATCACCTCGGTTCCGAGGTGTCCAATGAGAAGTTCAGGCAGGGAGGTGCTAAAGAGGTCCAAAACTCACAAAATTCTCACAACAGGAAAGTAAATAATAATGTTACCATATTTAACCAAAATATTGGTAGATTAAGGAAAAAAGTAGATTCTCACAAAAGTAAAAAATAATGTTACCAATTTTCACCAAAATATTCGCGGGATTGAAGAATAAGGTAGATGAGCTCCTGGTTTGTTTAGATGACATTGAATCTGATAATGTAATAGATATACTGTGCCTGTCTGAGCATCACATTGTGTCTGATATGGAAAAGGTAAATATCAGTGGTTACAAACTAGCTGCACATATAAGTAGAGAGAATAAGGTGGGAGGAGGTGTTGCCATACATGTCAAAAGTTATCACTGTGTAGAAAGCTTAGGTACAAAAAAGTTTTGTCTAGAGCAACATATAGAAGCATGTGCCTGTCAACTTAAACTGAAGGAGGGCTCTTTTATAATTGTAACAGTATATAGGTCCCCTTCAGGAAACTTTCATTTATTCCTAGAAAACTTGGATGCCTTGTTGTGCTATCTCTCAGATAGGGGAAAGCAAATTGTTATTTGTGGGGACTTCAGTGTTGATTCACTGAAAGAGTGTAATAGGAAGAATGACCTAGAAGACTTGCTCGGTTCTTTCAATTTGACATCTGTCATTAATTTTCCTACTTGGATAGTAAGGTCCGGCAGCACAGTGATAGATAACACTTTTATAGACCAAGATAAGTTTAAAAACATAAATTCTTGTCCTGTTTAGAATGGCCTTTCTGATCATGGTGCTCAGCTAGTTACTGTATATGACATAGCTCCATTCAGTAAATCAAAACTACCCTCCAAAGTTGTGCATTCAATTAATGACTCAACAATTAGGAATTTCAGGGAAAATCTTCAGCAGTTAGACTGGGATGAGGTGTACAAGGAACCCGATGCTAATTTAAAATATAACTTATTTCATGATACAGTTGTAAGAGAATTTGAAAACTGTTTCCCCAAGAAAGTAGTTAAATCTAATTATAAGAAAACATGCAAAAAACCTTGGCTTACTTAAGGAATAAAAAATCTTGTAACAACAAAAGAGAACCCTATATAACAACAAGAACGAGTAATGACCCAGAAACAGCCAAATATTATAAAAACTGTGCTACATTAAGAAAGATTATTGAAAAGTCCAGAAGCATGTGCATCATGTATAAGATTAATACCTCTGATAACAATATCAAAACAATTTGGAGTATTATTACAAGGGAGACAGGACAACCAAGAGTACAGGATGACGGTATCACAATCAAAGCGAATGGAAACTTGATAAACAACAAGCCGGAAGTCGAAAACATTTTGAATAATCATTTTTTAAATGTCGTAGAGAAATTAGGATCTAAATGTTCATTAGAAGAAGCAAGGCAGTTAATGGAACAGGCGTTACCCACATCATTTGATACAATTGAAATTCCACCTACCTCTCCTTCTGAAATTAGGAAGATAATAAACTCTGTCAAGAATAAAAGCTCACATGGAATTGATGGCATTTCCAGCAGGATAATAAAAGCTTGTTCCCAAGAAATAAGTGGAATTCTTCGCCACATATGTAATAGCTCTCTGAAGCAGTGTATTTTCCCATATAGACTGAAGGATGCCATTGTTAAACCACTGCATAAAAAAGGGGATACGACTGATGTCAACAACTACCGCCCAATCTCTCTTCTGACTGCCTTATCCAAACTTCTTGAAAAAGTAATGTATTGTAGAGTAGCTTCACACCTTTGTAAAAATAAAGTTCTAACAAAATGTCAGTTTGGTTTCCAGAAGGGTTTTTCAACGGAAAATGCTATATATACTTTCACTAATGAAATATTAATTGCTCTGAGTAACCGGAAGTCACCCGTTGGGATTTTTTGTGATCTATCAAAGGCTTTTGATTGTGTAAATCATGGAATACTTCTAGGTAAGATCAAGTACTGTGGTATGAATGGGACAGTGCTCAAATGGTTTAAATCATATCTTACTGGAAGAGTGCAGAAAGTTGAAATAAACAGTCCACATAATATGCAAAAAACTGGTGATTTCTCAAACTGGGGGAACAATCAAGAATGGGGTGCCTCAAGGTTCGGTCTTGGGTCCTCTACTGTTCTTAATATATATTAATGACTTGCCATTCTATATTCACGAAGATGCAAAGCTGGTACTTTTTGCCGATGATACAAGTATATTTATCACACCCGACAAGAATTAACTGGTGAAATTGTAAACGATGTTTTTCAGAAAATCATTAAGTGGTTCTCTGCAATTGGGCTCTCATTAAACTTTGACAAAATGCAGTATATACAGTTCCACACAGTAAATGGAACGATACCATTAATAAACGTAGACTTCGATCAGAAATCGGTAGCTAAGGTAAGATATTCAAAATTTCTAGGTGTATGCATTGATGAGGTGTTGAACTGGAAAAAAACACACTGAGGATCTGCGGAAACGTTTGAGTTCAGCTACTTATGCTATTAGGGTCATTGCAAATTTTGGCGATATACACTCAGTAAATTAGCTTACCATGCCTATTTTCATTCTCTGCTTTCGTATGGCATCATATTCTGGGGTAACTCATCATTGAGTAAAAGAGTGTTCCTTGCACAAAAGCGTGTAATCAGAATAATTGCTGGAGCTCATCCAAGATCATCCTCCAGACATTTATTTAAAGAGCAAGAAATCTTAACTGTAGCCTCACAATATATATATTCACTTATGAAATTTGTTATTAACAATCCGAACGAATTCAAAAGTAATAGCAGTGTACATGGCTACAACACATGGAGAAAGGATGATCTTCACTACTCAAGGTTAAATCTAACTTTGGTTCCGAAGGGGGTAAATTATGCTGCCACAAAAGTCTTGGGTCACTTACCTAATAGCATCAATAGTCTGACAGATAGCCATATAGCATTTAAAAGGAAATTAAAAGAATTTCTTAATGAGAACTCCTTCTACTCATTAAATGAATTTTTGGATATAGTAAGTGGGTAATTTATCCAACACCCACAAAAAAATTAAAAATATAGAGTGTCATGTAATATTTTGTGTAATGTAATATCTTGTATAGACACCTTTTATTAACCTGACACGTTCCACATCATTAGGAAGTGTCGTATTCATGATCTATGGAACAAGTACTAATCTAATCTAAGTTCCGGAACCTGTAGAGAAAATTGGAAGAGAGATCAACATAAACATCATTTCCGCTCTTTTTATTGCTAATGGTTCAAATGGTTCAAATGGCTCTGAGCACTATGGGACTCAACTGCTGAGGTCATTAGTCCCCTAGAACTTAGAACTAGTTAAACCTAACTAACCTAAGGACATCAAAAACATCCATGCCCGAGGCAGGATTCGAACCTGCGACCGTAGCGGTCTTGCGGTTCCAGACTGCAGCGCCTTAACCGCACGGCCACTTCGGCCGGCTTATTGCTAATGAAAACCACACATTGCATGTTGCATCACCATACAGCGAGACGTTCAGAGGTGGTGCTCCAGATTGCTGTACACACCGCTACCTCTAATACCTAGTAGCACCCCTTCTTGCATGCCTGCATTCGTCGTAGCGTACTATCCACAAGTTCATCAAACCACTGTTGGTCCAGATTGTCCCACTCCTCAAAGGCGATTCGGCGTAGATCCCTCAGAGTGGTTAGTGGGTCACGTGGTCCACAAACAGCCCTTTTCAATCCATCCCAGGCAAGTTCGATAGAATTCATGTCTGGAGAACATGTTGGCCACTCTAGTCGAGCGATGTCGTTATCCCGAAGGAAGTTATTCACAAAATGTGAGCGATGGGGGCCAGAATGCCTCGAAAATATACTGCCTATATTGTTACAGTATCGGTCGGAGGGTCGCATTCACGTATCGTACAGCTATTACAGCGCATTCCATGAACACCAGTGGCGTACGTGGGCGCCACATAATGCTACCCAAAACAGCAGTGAACCTCCACCTTGCTGCACTCGCTGGACAGTGTGTCTAAGGCGTTCAGGCTGACCGGGTTGCCTCCAAACACGTCTCCGACGATTGTCTGGTTGAAGGCATATGCGACGCCCATCGGTGAAGACAAAGTGATGCCAATCCTGACCGGTCAAATCGGCATATTGTTGGGCCCATTGTACCGCACTGCATGGTGTCGTGGTTGCAAAGATGGATTTCGGCATTGACGTCGGGAATGAAGAGGCGCATCATGCAGCCTTTTGCGCACAATTTGAGTCGTAACACAACGGCCTGTGGCTGCACGAAAAGCATTATTCAACATAGTGGCGTTGCTGTCAGGGCTTCCTCGGAGCCATTAGCCATAGGTAGCGGTCATCCACTGCAGTAGTAGCTCTTGGGCGGCCTGAGCGAAGCATGTCATCGACAATTCCTGTCTCTTTGTATCTCCTCCATGTCCGAACAACATTGCTTTGGTTCAGTCCGAGACACCTGGAAACTTCCCTGGTTGAGAGCCCTTTCTGACACAAAGTAACAATGCGTAAGCGGTCGACCGGCAGTATTGATTGTCTAGGCATGGTTGAACTACATACATCATGAGCCGTGTAATTCCTTCCTGGTAGAATGGTAGAATGACTGGAACTGATAGGCTGCCCCCCCCCCCCCCCCACGGTCTAAAAGGCGCTGCTCATGCATCATGGTTGTTTATATCTTCGGGCGCATTTAGCGAACAGTCAAAGGGACTGTGTCTGTGATACGGTATCCACAGTCAAAATCTATTTTCAGGAATAATGGGAAGCGAGGTGATGCAAAACTTATTTTGATTTGTGCATAATCAGTATGGATGTACGTGTGTAGGTACGTACGTATGTTCCACTTCTCCTCCAAAACCACTGGGCTGCTTTCAACCAAACTTGGTACTCATATCAGTCACTGTCTGGAAATAGTCGCTGTGGGCGTAAGAACCACCCACCTATGAAGGAGTTGGGGTGAGAAAGATATGTAGCCCAAGACTTACAAAAACCACACTTTATTCATTCTTTATTTAAGAATGAGAGCACTTGTTGACCTGGAACGAATTTTACACATAATTTCAAACCTTTACAAAACTTTTCCTCATTTAAAACTCCTACAAAACTATGAAATGGACAAGATTATCGCTTATTACATATTCGCTGTTCATGAAGTAAAACTGCCGCATCCGGCATGACGTTTTAATTTTTACTTGCTTAATATTTACTGTATTCCCGACACATTTACAATACAATATTCACATACAACACTAAATGTGTCTAGAAAAGTGTATCATTGTACGACACATTGCTCAGGAGAAATGGTGCTATAAACACAGAGTTACGGGAGAAACTCCCGTATCATGCATGATAATTAAATTTGTTACTTCTGTGCTACCTACTCTATTCGCAACACATTTCGTGGACAATACCCACATATGCCGCTGAATGCACCTACAAAATTATATGGTTATACGAGGCACAGGTCAGGAGATATGACGCCATAAACAGTGAGCTGCGTGTAAAACTGCCGCATCGTGCATAAAAATTATATTTATTATTCTTTGCTACCTGCTCTATTCACAACACGTTTCGCCTACGATACCCACATATGCCGCTGAATGTACCTACAAAATTATGTCATTGCATCATACGTAGTTCATGAGATGTGGCCATAAACATTGAGCTGTGTGAAACCGAAACTACAGGACGAAATTCGCGAATTACAGGTGAATTGTGTACAAATATTAATGGAATATATTAAACGTACGTGAAATACATGTGACATGCGCGTACGCGTGCAAAGTCACGGGTAAAAACGTCCTTCTAAACCCATTAATCGATTTCAATAAAATTTGGTATGTATGCTACTTACTAGACTATTTGGGTAAGAACAAGCAACATCCTATTGAGATACGGGTATAACGTGGAGAGGAGGGGATAGACAGAGAGGGGAAAGGAGGAGACGGAGATGGTGGGGAGGTGGGGAGGAAATGGACAGTAAGCGGGAAGAGGAAGAGTGGACAGAGAGACGGGAAGGAAGGAGATAGAAAAGGGAGAGACGAGGAGATGGGCAGAGAAAGGAGCAGGACAGCGAACAGCGAGAGTGGGGAGTAGGAGATGGACAAATAAAGGGAGGAGGAGGAGATGGGCAGAGAGAGGGGGAGGAGGAGTTGGATGGTGAGGAGGGGGGGCGGAATTAGATGTACAGGGTGGAAACGGGGTGACGGACTTCTAGAAGTATAAGTAATAAACACTTACCCGGGCAACGCCGTGTTCAGCTAGTAGTCGATAAGTGCTATGTGTGTTTCGTTACGAAATTCTATTGTTTTATTTATCAATAATATCGAAGTGAATATGTTATCCATTGTCATTCGTTCTACTCCAAATCCACTCTGGTCTTTAGCAATACTGTTTCGGCTATTGATCTAAATCTTGGAGTTAAAATTTTTGCGAATACTTTATGCTCATCAGTTAAAACTCTTACACCCCAATAATTATTACAGTCTTTTGGATATCCTTTCTTAGAAACTGAGCCGGCCGCTGTGATCGAGCGGTTCTAGACGCATCAGTCCGGAACCGCGCTGTTGCTACGGTCGCAAGTTCGAATCCTGCCTCGGGTATGGATGAGTGTGATGTCCTTAGGTTAGTTAGGTTTAAGTAGTTCTAAGTCTAGGGGACTGATGGCCCATAGTACTTAGAGCCATTTGAACTTACAGATTGAGCGCACAACAGCTGTTTACCAGATTTCCGGTGTTATCTCTTTCTCCATCATACATTTAGCAAATGTAAAAATTTTTACTTTAAGAACAATTCCGCATTCTTTTTATGACATCTGTATCAGCTGAATTGCTTTTTTTCAGTACTTCTAAAGCGTCTTCTAATTCTGCTAATATTAGGATATCCACCACGTTCCCAGCTTCAGATATTTACACATGTTCCCTTAAGTGCTTTTCATACCACAAATTTCTATGTTGCTCTTTCCACCGTTTTTCGTTAATTGTGTTAAAAAAGTGTATGTTCCTTGTTCTTTTGTATGTTTTAGTGCTTTATAGGCAACTGCTTCTTGCCCAGGAAGAAGATACAATTTTTTGCGGGGTTATAAATTATATGAAACGTAACACATAGAACTGCCAACGTTAGCAACAACAACGGCTGTAACCAGGCTGGGCGTCGAGTCGAAACGAATTTGGATGACAGAACAGGTGGATCATTCCATGCTGTGTCAACTCTATTGTAAATAATCAACTTTAGTTCGAATGTAACAATTATGTAGGTAATTACGAACCAGAGGGGAAAAAAGACACACATATACCCCCATTAAGGTTCCCTTTCCACAAACAGGGATGCACTGTGCTGCTACTAACAATTTTGATCGCCTAACTAATGACATTAAGTACCTGACAGACATCAAAGTTAAATTTGAAAACAAAGTGAAAAAGTTTGTCTTTTACAACTCCTTCTATTTCGAAGTAGAATTTCTGTTATTTTTATGTTTTAATGGTGGTAGGTAGAAATTACTAACTCACACCTGCAGTAAAAAAAAGAACCTTGTAAGTGGTCAGTATGTAGTAATGTGCATTAATGTCTAAAGCGAATGTAAAATGACTCATTCCATTCCTTTGCGATCAGTCGTACAAATGAATAGTGGAAAGTGACACTAAATAATACCTGTTTTAATAATAAACATGCACACAAGTATATTTTATATTTTCAAATTTCCCAAAATTGAGTTTGTGTATTTTGTAAATGCTCTCTAGTGAAGAGCATCAATGTACCTCATCCAGCCTGCCCTCACTTCATGGGCGCGGGAATGAAATAAGAATATGGAAAAAAAACCGGTTTAACGTGCTGTTTGCTCACGTCAGAGATGGCATGTGTCTGAAGGTGGAACATTGCAATTTCGAAAGTTTCCACAACGTGTCAACAGACTTTAATGTGGCTAACACTACAAACATACTTGCACCAAAATATTCTCTTGAATTGGTGCTTGCACCACCATCTGATATTTGGAGCCAAGTAAGTGACTTGGTCATTCACGCGACGTCGAACCACAAGGTACGTAGATGTTCTCCATGGTCTGTTTGATCAAATGTATTCGGACACCCTTATGAAATGTGGAACTGAGCACTAGATTGCACGAGAAGGAGACCCGCCAGTATAAAAGGTAGGGGGGAGGGGGGGGGGAAGAAGGGACTACAGTGTTGTCTGTAGAGAAGCAGAATGAGTCACGCGAAGGAGCAACCACGGCTGAACCGAGGTCTGGCAGATCTTATGAAATCATGGACAAAGATTATTGAGCATTGCATAAGGTGGTGGTAAGAAATCGCATGAAATCTGGTACCGGCAGTTGTAAAGACATTTCTTTCCCCGAAAGTCGACAGTATTTTTTTTTCTTTTGTGCGTTGCCTCGTCATAGTAAGTATGTATCTTTATTTCAACTATTCTTTATTTGTTAATACGTCACATTGTTTCCTCATTCATTTTGCTACTTCTTTATATTTTATATTGTAAGAATATGAATGTTCTCGTTTTATATGGTTTGTAAATCTTTGGTTAGGCTAGGAGAAGTACTGTGTCAGAGAGGGAGCGAACCACTATCGATAGAGAGCGTGCGAGTTGTGGTATCGTGGTCGGTTCGCGGGTGGAAAAACGTGACAAAGTTCGGCGTGAAAGACGGTGATACGCGGAGGACTAATTAATTACAGTGCGTCCGCTGTATTGATGAGATCGTGCATTATTAAGTGAACAGTAAAACCTGAAAAGTATATCGAGTGTTTGCGGTGACGATTTTACAAACTGTGTGAACTTGTGACAGTCATGAATCAGACACCATTGTCGTGTGGAGACACTAACTGTGAAAGTGGAACAAACCGAAATGTTAAGTAAAAGAACAGTGCTGTGATTTGATCAAGGAACATTTATTATATCGTCCAAACTGTCTTAAAACGACGACGTAAATTGAACTGATGTTTAACGGACTGTTATAGTGATGAACACATGTGACTGTTTTCCTGTGGCAACACTGTGAAAGAACTGTGCGAAGTATTGGCACTAACTGGATATATATCGTAAATACTAAAGACATTACATAATTCCGACCTACCTGCACCGCGTGATTAATAAACTTTTAATAATGAAACGTCGCGCGCGTAACGACAACGCACATACTGGAACTATTATTATCGTGCCAGCTGATTCGACTACGACGTAGACGTGGACCACCGCCGTAACTGGAATATTAATGAAACAGGAGGATCCATCATTATCTTCACGCCACGAACCAGGATTCACTACACACATCGTCGGACCACCGCTGACGTCATTGCACTGCCTGCAGCAACAGTTAAGGTATTAAAAGAAAATTATTACGCTCTCTCTCATTTCAAAATTAAAGACAATTGCAGTTAAATTAACAATTTTTAAAAATACTGTCACAAAATCTCAATTTTGTTCAGTTCCAATAAACATTCTTTCCGTTATTTCGTCTCGTTGACAGTGTTGAAAACCCGCCAAATTAAAGTTCAATTAATCATTTTCTTTCAAAATTCTTCTCAGACATTTTGCTGCTCATTATAATTTTATTTTAATGTTGGTTTGTAACTTCTTTTGGAGGGAGTACATACTTTATTTTTTGTGTAGTAAAATTAGCTACCATAAAATTACGTATATTGCCAGCTGATGCTGTCCACCCATGACTGCTTGAAAAAGGCACCTATTTTCATATTGGCTGTCAGCTTCAAAACAAAATTACGTATTTCGTGGGCATCTAGCAGATGCGCGATGTCTATGTAGATCCCTACAATAATTTGTTTTTACTTTTGCAGGTTTACTGGAATTATACTGACTTTAATAGTTCATTTGGCCCTCGTTAAAGTGATTTATCGCATCTATATAATAATTGTACTGAATTACCCAATTTATTTATTTTTTGTTCATGACTAACAGGGGTAATCAGATTCCTTGTATAGGTCATGTTTTATTATTTAAAAAGGTTTTTTTTAATTTTTTAGGAATAGAGAACCAGTATCTTTACACAGTGAAGGTAGCACAGTAACTGAGACTCGGGAGTTGAAAAGAATGTTTTACAATCTACATCTACATATACATGGATACTCCGCAAATTATACTTAACTGCCTGGCAGAGGGTTCATCGAACCACCTCACAATAATTATCTATTACTCCAGTCTCGAACAGAGCGAAAAAAAAAGTAAAACCATATCTTTCCGTGCGAGCTTTGATTTTCCTTATTTTATCATAATGATCGATTCTCACTATGTAGATCGGATTTAACAAAATATTTTCCCATTGGGGGGAGAAAGGTGGTGATTGAAATTTTATGAGGAGATTTGCCTGCAACGAAAAACGCCTTTCTTTCAATGATACCCACCCCAAATCCTGTACTATGGCAGTGACATACTGTCTCGTATTTCACGGTAATAAAAAACCTACTGCTCTTCTTTGAACTTTCTCGATTTACTCCGTTAACCCTATCTGGTAAGGATCTGACAGCGCACAGCAGTCCCCGAAAAGAGCACGGACAAGCGAAGTGTAAGTAGTCTCTTTGGTAGATTTGTTACATTTTCTAAGTGCTCTGCCACTGAAATGCCGTCTTTGGTTTACCTTCCCCACAACATTTTCTATGTGTTCTTACATTTTATATGTGTTATTTCCAATTTACATTGTTTGTAATTGTAATTCTTAGGTATTTAGCTGAATTTACGGCGATTAGATTAGACCGATTTATCGTGTAACCGAAGTGTAACGGTTCCTTTCGGTACTCATGTGGGCGACCTCACACCTTTTCATTATTTCGGATCAATTGCCAACTTTCGCACCATTCGGCTACCTTCTCCAAATCGTTTTGAAATTTCTTTTGATCTTCTGATGACTTTACTAGATTATAAACGACAGAATCATCTGCAAACAACCTAAGACGGTTGCTCAGATTGCCTCCTACCACTTCTGTTTTACTCGATGAATTTCCGTCAGTTCTTACGAACTGTGACCTCCCTGGCAGCAAATCACGAATCCAGCCACATAACTGAGACGATATTCCATAAGCACGCAATTTCCCTAAAAGCCGCTAGTGTGGTTCAGTGTCAAAAGCCTTCTGCAAATCTAGAAACACGGATAAATTTGAAATATCTTGTCTATAGCACTCGACACTTCGTGTGAGCAAAGAGCTATTTTGTTCCACAAGAACGGTGTTTTCTACATTCATGTTGACTGTGGGTCAATAGACCATTCTCTTCGAGGTAATTCATAAATTTCGAACGCAATGTACGTTCAAGGCACAACTACTCATAAGCCACACATTATTGTAATTAATTCAAAGGGGAGCTTGAGGCGCTATAAACAGCGGCGCCACTGGACAAAGGATGACTGGAAACTGATGAATCAGTATATACTCTGAGGCAATCCGATGGAGGAGTCCGAGTTTGGTGAACGCCTGGAGAACATGACGTACCATCATGCATAGAGCCAACTGTCAAGTGCTGAAGAGCGCTGCTAGGGATGCAGGTGTTTTCCGTGGTTAGAGTGTGGCACTCCTATTGCGCTTAAGAAAGCGCTAAATGTGATGGGAAATAAACACATTTTGATTTTTTGGATTTGTGTACCACGTATAGTAGAGGAAAAGTTCGCATACGAGGATTGTATTAGCAGGAGTATGCTGATGCCTTAGCTCTATACTTAACAATCACATACAACCGTTCGCTCGACTAAAGATCCGTACCCAAAGACTGGAAAGCTGCACAGGTCACACCAATAATCAAGAAAGGTAGTAGGAGTAATCCACTAAATTACAGGCTCACATCGTTAACATCGATATGCAGCAGGGTTCTGGAACATATATTGTGTTCGAACGTTATGAATTACCTTGAAGCAAACGGTCTATTGACACACAGTCAAAATGGATTTAGAAAACATCGTTCCTGTGAAACACAAATAGCTCTTTATTCAGATCGATTCCGTACTTCCGGACGTCCGGAAGGCTTCTGACACGGTACCACACAAGCGGCTCGTAGTGAAATTGCGTGCTTATGGAATATCGTCTCAGTTACGTGACTGGATTTGTGAGAGAGGTCACAGTTCGTAATAATTGACGGAAAGTCATCGAGTAAAACAAAAGTGATTTCTTGTGTTCCCCAAGGTAGTGTTATAGGCCCTTTGCTGTTCGTTATCTATATAAACGATTTGGGAGACAATCTGAGTAGCCGTCTTCGGTTTTTTGCAGATGACGCTATCGTTTATCGACTAATAAAGTCATCAGAAGATCAAAACAACCTGCAAAACGATTTAGAAAAGATATCTGAATGGTGCGAAAAGTGGCAGTTGATCCTAAATAATGAAAAGTGTGAGGTCATCCACCTGAGTGCTAAAAGGAATCAGTTAAACTTCGGTTAAACGATAAATCAGTCTAATCTAAAAGCTGTAAATTCAGCTAAATACTTAGGTATTACAATTACGAACAACTTAAATTGGCAGTAACACATAGAAAATGTTGTGGGGAAGGTTAACCAAAGACTGCGTTTTATTGGCAGGACACTTAGAGGATGTAATAAACCTACTGAGGAGACTGCCTACACTACGCTTGTCCGTCCTCTTTTAGAATACTGCTGCACGATGTGGGATCCTTGCCAGATAGGACTGACGGAGTACATCGAAAAAGTACAAAGAAAGGCAGCACGTTTTATATTATCGCGAAATATGGGAGAGAGTGTCACAGAAATGATACAAGATTTGGGCTGCAAATCATTAATTTTGTATCCCGTCTGGAAGGCGGCGCGTTGGTAGGAGCAGGAAAAGGTGAAAATCTCTCTGTACTGCAGTGTGAATTAAAATCACCTTTACTTTAGCAACAAGAGTAATACATAACTTTGCCCTGAGGTCTGTTCTTCATCAAATGGGCAGAATCTGGAGCGGAGCTCGTAGAGCTCTCCCGCTCTGGCTAGAGAGCGCTGTCGACGGTGTCTGTCGTAGTGCCAACTTTAGAGCTTGTATTTACGCCGTGGCTCCGTTGCTATCGATACCAACATAAAAAGAATGGCGTTTTCCGTTGCCACGGAATATTCTCACTAAATTCCAATCACCAACTTTCTCCTTCGAATGCGAAAATATTTTGTTGACACCGACCTACATAGGGAGGAACGATCACCGCGATAAAATAAGGGAATCCAGAGCTCGTACGGAAAGATATAGGTGTTCAGAGTTCGTACGGAAAGTTATAGGTGTTCATTCTTTCCGTGCGCTATACGAGATTTGAATAATAGAGAATTGTGAAGGTGGTTCGATGAACTCTCTGCCAGGCACTTAAATGTGATTTGCAGAGTATCCATGTAGATGTAGATGTAGGACAATGGGGCCTGGCATCAAGCAGCATGTATGAGACAATGATTTCTAGACAATAAAATTCCTGACATGGATTGACCTCCCCAGAATCCCGGCCTGAATTCAATGGAATCCCTTTGGGATGAGTTAGAACTCGATCACCACCTTCTCTGGCTCGATTCTTGAGGAAAAATGGGCTGTCATTTGTCCGCAGACATTCAGACACCTCACTTATAGTGTCCTCAGTGGAGCTCAAGACGTCAGAAAGGCTAAGGGTGCACACAATCCACATTAATGTCCAGTGATAGGTAACTGGGTACATTTGATCAGATAGTATAAATGGGGAAGACATAGAAAGACCTAGGCGCTGGACCAACCTTCGTCCAGAAAAAAGGTGCGCTGATGGAATTGCTGCGGCTCCATCTGCACCCACAGCCGGCATTAGGCATGCGGTCCTCAAAGGCGCCGGCGCCTATGGGCTCATCGTTACGCGACGCGACGTGGGTGTCGGGCCCACGCTCGGTATGTGTGCCTGCAGGGTCCGCGGCGTCCCCCTTGCGGGCTGCTAATGGCCGTAGCCACGGCAGCGGCAGAGTCGTCTGAAGGCTCCAGGAGACACGGCCATCCGTCACGCCAGCTACTTGCGCAACGGCACAGTACACAACGGCGCCGCGGGTGCCCACGGAGGCGCTTCTGTCGCCCACGCTGGCGTCAGTGTCAAAACTTTATCGAACAATGTTTGGAAAACTGACAGTACAGATTGTTTTAAAAGGACTCGTCCGGGTTCACAAGACTGTATCCTCCATATCTGGCACGGACAACCTTTAGTGGCCGGCGGGCCTGATTAACATAATTACTTAACCCCGCGGACCCCCTCGTCACTTGACGCGACAGCAGTGCTCCTAGCGCATAAAGTCGAAACATAACGTCTGTGACGTTTATGTTTATGGAATAGCGGAATGATGTGAATGACACCCCTTTCTCGAGGCGCCACACCAACTAATTATTCCGCAAAACACCTGTTTTTCCGAGTACATTCATTTTATGTTCACCCCATCTTCAGATGTTTACATTTATTTACGCGTCGTAAACATTGTTTTCTTACAACGTTTTACATCAGCTCTCTTAAGAAGTTTCATTGGAAATTTCTGCAACGCCGTTAGTAAAGAAATAAATTATTCACGACACGTAAATAGACGTAAACATCAGGAGATGGGACGCCAGGCATCTTGAATTGTTAACATGTAACAATAAACGCCTATGGAGGCAGTTGCTTGCAGTTAATTCATTATAAATCTCCTTCAGTTTCCATAGTGTCCATAACGTAAGAGAACTGTTTACTAATGTTAACACGAGAAAGTACAGTTAATGGCCGCAAACACTATCAGCAATCATATTTTAAATATTTGTCCAAAAACATTTTTGATGACCGGTCGCGTAGGCATGGGTTGCTTCTGCAACGTTAAACAAATTGAGCCTTCTTTGTTGATATTAAAAATCTCAAAAGTCTACATCACTTGAAGTTAGCATATGACGGCTGTATGATACCGAAGACAAACTGGAAAAATGGGAACAACAGACTGGTGAATTGTCAAACGGATGATATTGGACCTCACAGCCGGCCGGAGTGGCCGAGCGCTTCTAGGCGCTACAGTCTGGAACCGCGCGACCGCTACGGCTGCAGGTTCGAATCCTGCCTCGGGCACGGAAGTGTGTGATGTTCTTAGGTTTGTTAGGTTTAAGTAGTTCGAAGTTCTAGGGGACTGATGACCTCAATAGTGAAGTCCCATAGTGCTCAGAGCCATTTGAACCATATTTTGGTCCTCACAAGTTCAGTACGTATTGGTAATACTGAAAATATTTTGGTTGGCGTCAATACTGTTCATCAACATCTCTAGTGTTCATAATACGACAATGCTGACGTAGTGACAATAATTTCGAACTTATGAGGGACCCTGAACTTTTGTCTTAAATTTCTACCATTGCAAATGCACGAATCGTACGTTGTTAGTAGTGTATGAAAAGGCCGCAACAGCAGACTTCACTAAAACTTTCACATACTGTACGACCAGTAGTGCTACAGAAGAATGCTGAAGATTAGATGGGTACATCACGTAACTAATCAGAAGGTACTGAATAGAACTGAGGAGAAGAGGAATTTGTGGTACAAATTGACTGGAAGAAGGGATCGGTTGGTAGGACATGTTCTGAGGCGTCAAGGGATCACCAATTTAGTATTGGTCGGCAGCGTGGAGGGTAAAAATCGTAGAGGGAGACCAAGAGATGAATATACTAAGCAGATTCAGAAGGATGTAGCTTGCAGTAGGTACTTGGATATGAAGAAGCTTGCACAGGATAGAGTAGCATGGAGAGCTGCATCAAACCAGTCTCGGGACTGAAGACCACAACAACACACGGCCAGTAAGAAAGCAGTACTCGTATAGCGAGCCGAGTGTCGGCGGAAATATCCGAAAATGCATCACGGGAGAGTATATAATGCATCTCGCTCTCTCTCCCACGAATTTCTTCTGCGGGTCGAATTGATACCAATCGTGGACCGGATCCGGCCGGCAGACCGCCGGTTGTCACCCGTGGTCTACATGAACGTAGATTGAAAAAAAAAAAAAAAAAAAAAAAAAAAAAAAAGACAGAAGAAAATTATAACTTACGTATTGGACTACAAAGTTGTTACCTACACTGCTTGACAAAATAAATGCAGCAGACAGAAGACATGGTCGGATATCATTGTCATTTTGTATACGTACACATTATCGGGTATGTAAAGGGGTAGAGTTTCAGTTCTCTGTGACAGGTTCAAATGGCTCTGAGCACTATAGGACTTAACACGTGAGGTCATCAGTCCCCTAGACATAGAACTACTTAAACCTAAGCAACCTAAGGACATCACACACATCCATGCCCGAGGCAGGATTCGAACCTGCCACCGTCGCAGCAACGCGGTTCCGGACTGAAGCGCCTAGAACCGCACGGCCACAGGGCCGGCCTGTGACAGATAACGGCCACCAGAGTGCATTAGTATCGTTCGTGTTAGAGTTGTTACCACTCCAGGTAGGGCATATTAGGAGCCTGAACAACGTCGGTCCTGTGCCTTGCTGTTTCTGTGTCTTCCCCATTTACACTATCTGATCAAAGTATCCAGCCATCGATCATGACGGCGTTAACTCTGCTGAGAACGCTTACAGTGAGGTGTCTGAATGTCTGTGGATGAATGGCAGCACAGTGTTCCTCAAGAACCGAACCAGAGAAAGTGGAGATGTTGTATGCTGGGCTCCGAAGCTATGTCAGGGTTCTAAATCATCCAAAAGGTGTTCCACTGGGTTCAGGCCGGGATTCCAGCAATGTCAGTCCATTTCAGAAATTTTATTGACCAGAAACCGTTGCCTCAGAGATGCTGCTTCATGCCAGGGTCCATTGTCCTGCCGATACAATCACCGTCTCCAAACTGTTCCTCTGATACAAGTGCTACACAATTATGTTTTTATTTCCTTTTAGTTTTATCCGTATTTCGCAGCTTCAAACGTGACTGTATTCGATACACTGGAGATGTGAATTAAAAAACACCTTCAGTCACAGCTTTTCGTATTTTACTAAGTACACGATGTATTTTGTACCCAGCCTACTATGTGAGGAAAACAGGCAGAAACTTCAAAACCCGTTTTCAAGTACACGCAAATGCTTTCAGGCACAACTACTTCGAAAAATCAGTCATTGCACTACATATGTTGGAAACGAAACATGTCATCAAAACTTCCTGGCAGATTAAAACTGCGTGCCCGACCGAGACTCGGACTCGGGACCTTTGCCTTTCGCGGGCAAGTGCTCTACCATCTGAGCTACCGAAGCACGACTCACGCCCGGTACTCACAGCTTTACTTCTGCCAATATCTCGTCTCCTGCCTTCCAAACTTCGCAAAAGAGCTTCTGTAAAGTTTGGAAGGTAGGAGACGAGATATTGGCAGAAGTAAAGCTGTGAGTACCGGGCGTGAGTCGTGCTTCGGTAGCTCAGATGATAGAGCACTTGCCCGCGAAAGGCAAAGGTCCCGAGTTCGAGTCTCGGTCGGGCACGCAGTTTTAATCTGCCAGGAAGTTTCATATCAGCGCACACACCGCTGCAGAGTGAAAATCTCATTCTGGATGCCATCAAAAGTTTAGAAAACAATTTGGTAATACTGCATATACCTCCACAAAATACAAAAACCAGAATCTATGTTAAATGAACCAAGTGATTTCGCAAGCCACAGTTATTTCAGTAATTTTAGGACCTGTTCTAAAGTTACTTCCCGATTATGTCAAATGTTTAATAATTAAATCTTTAGCACTACGAATAAATTTATCTTTGACCACACCATGTACAAAAACATCTGTGAAGTGATTACAAACATGTGTATACAAATGTACATCTTGAATGAAGTGACATGTACGAGAACAATGGAGAAAAGAATGTTTGCTGGTGCTAAAACGTAAAAACACTTTTCTTCGATTATGTGGTAAGTTCAGACTGTTATTCTTTTACACTACTTCGCAAATATTTTCCGCGTTTGACTTACGAAATTCATAAGCTAATATAAAACCGTTTCGTGACAGGAACATGCATTTCACTTCATTCAAGAGAAAAAAATTAAGTGTATGTTGAGACAAATTACAATTGATGATGGACCCACAGGGTCCGAAATGCATCGTGTACTTAAACACGAAAAGTTGTAACTGAAGGCGTTTTTTAATTCATGCCTCCAGCGTTTTTATTTCCTACCACATTTACCGTTAAGAGCGTTAAGGACACCACACTCTAACCACGAAAAACAGCTCACTCCTAACAGTACGTCTTCTGTGCTTGATGGTACGTAGCGTTCTTCATGCGTTCACCAAACTCGGACCCCTTCATCGGATTGACTCAGGGTACAGAGTGGTTTAGCACTCGGTTCCAATCATCCTCCGTCCACTGGCGTCGCTCTTTGTACCACCTCAAGCGCCACTTTGAATTAATTACAAAAGTGTGTGATTTATGACGGGCTCCGCGATCATTTTAAAAGACTCGTTTTAACTCCCGACGCGCAGTCATTGTCCTAGTTGGACTGCTGGTAATATTTTGGAACTGACGAGTGAATCCTTCTGCAGATTTCATGCGATTTTTTGCCACCACCTTCTGCAAATGCTCAATGATCGTTGTACATCAGTTAATAAGGTCTGCCATGTTGAACTCTTCGCAGTCGTCTAATACGGGGTGTCTGGGAAACCAGCTTTCTCAGATCGCTAGACCACACTCAGACAAATCGTTTCATTAAAAAAGGAAAAAACACAATACTTTACTACTTTAAATGAGAACATTTTAGGTTAGGCTTTACCGTGACTGTTATTGACATTGAATGAAACAACAAGTTTACTGTTACCAGTCACCGTTTTATTTATTTCCACGAAGCGTTTCAAAGGTTTAACCCTCCATCATCGGGTGGATTTACATTAGTTAGTATGACATTTGTGTGTGTGTGTTGTGTTACGAATTTTTGGAGGAACTTGCGGCACTGTCTAGTGGAGAAACAAGACACTATTCCACAACATGGTTTTGGATTTCTTCATTAAACTGATATCTACCGGTAAGCATAAAATAAGTAAAATAGAGTGCCTCCAGTGGTCACAGGTTCCTTTCACTGTCGTAACACATCACATGTGTACTGTCATATTTGTAAACAAATATGGCGTCTGGAATCTGCTGGGTGCAAGGTTGGTATAGCAGAAGAGAAGACATTATCGCAAAGTACAAATAATATACACCGTAACAACATTATTACAGAATAATTATTTAAAGGAGTTGGAGGTGTTTGTTTTGAGGTGTCGAGTACATGTGTGTGTACTTCAGGTGGCATATAATTCCGATTTTGACAAGTTAAAACAGCTTAAACTTCATACTCGTTTATACACTCTGGTGAAATGTTAAAATGGCTTAAACTTCATACTTGTTAATAACAATCAGGTGAAATGTTACAGAATTTAAGTACAATAATCATACTGGCTACAGCAGTAAAATTATACATAAATAACAATATTTGATTGGGATTAATAGGCAGATGTGAGAAGCTGGAGACAGAAGGAGAGGAAGAGAGAGAGAAATCGAGAGAGAGAGAGAGAGAGTGTGTGTGGAAAGAGTGATTGTATGAGAGCAAAATTTACATGGCAAGGGGTCTTAAGAATACATGTTGCATATATTATCTGCCTAGCGGTTAGGGTAATACACTGGTAAATGCTTTAAAATGTGCAGATGGATATACAGTTTGTGCCAGTAGTTAATGTACATATAGTTTCAAGCTGACAAGGGTACAAGCTGTTGGTGTGATGAATTATCAGTAACTGAGGTCAATATCTTGTACTCTAAGCGGCTGTCAATATTTATGGTAAATATTAAGGTGTGTGTGTGTGTGTGTGTATGTATGTGTGTGTGTGTGTGTGTGTATTTTTAATGACGTAAGCAGTTGCTAAAAATAGAGATGATACTATTGTAAATATTGTCATTTTGTCGTTTAAGATGGATTCAGGTTGTTTTGCTTGGTGTTTTTATATTTGGAGCGTTTGAAGGATGTCTAGTTTTCTGCCGTTTGGTTGGATGTGTAGGATGCTGATACTTGTGTTGTTAACGTGGTGTTTTGTTTTATGCAGTTGGGAGGCTATTGCTGATGTATGGTATTTTTTGTTTTTTAGTGCTGCCATGTTTTCCTTGAACCTAATGTCAAATGATCTGTCTGTCTGGCCTATGTAGAAGCAGTCACAGTCTGTTTAATAGATGTGTCATAAGCAAAGCGCTACAGACAAAATAATAAATCTCCTCAGTATAATAATTCCAAGTTTGAGCTACATATACTGTACGAGCAAAGTAATGAGCTTTGACCCTTCTTTCCAAGTTGCTGGCCTAGACGCTGCTGTAGAAATGGCCGCGACCAGTCGGGCGCGACGCTCTTCTCATAGAGGCCACTGCTGTCGCGTTCTCGTCCCGGAAAGGAGTCGGTCAGCGAGCAATCGGTTGACGTCTTTTTACAACCCTCTGTGCTCTGTCGTTCCCGACTGTCGTGCCGGCGCTTGACTTTGCTCCGTAACGTGCTGTGATTCTTCCTTTTCGTTTTCACTTCACAATAACTTCGACAGATTTAGAAGCGTTGAAATGTCCCAAATGGATTTGTCACTATGGTCTACATGAACATGCCGTGCACCTGTGTCAGCCAGCGTTATCTGCACCTGACACTGCCACCTTCTGGGTCCCCACTTGGCAGGCTGGTCGAAACGTGCAATTTCCGGATTTGTGTGGCATTCGGATGTGGCAATGGCGTGATGTTGGACTGCATGCGAACGTGAGGGTAGGCATGCTAGTCTTCAAGGTTCCTGTTGATCACTCTGGCCACCACATGGAAGGATCGCCGATTATGCACAAGAGCACATCGTAACCCCTTCACAATTTCGCCTTCCGATTGAGGACAAATAAAGGATTCAATGCAATATTCTGTGTCATCCGGCACCATCTGTCGGAGACTAGCAGCAGCCGGACTAATGAATTACTGTCTCATGAGTAGGCTGCTATTAACACTACACAAGGCAGCCTTTTGCGTGGTGTCGTGACGGGACTCACGGACGGTTGTTGTAGTGTTGAGCAAAGAATCACTAGCCACGATGACCATCTTGGACGAATACGGCGGCGAACTGGGGAGGGACTATAATGGAACTGTCCGCAACTCGTGGTCTCGAGGTCACGTTCTCGTTTCCCGAGCACGGGTTCCCGGGTTCGAATCTCGGTGGGGTCATGGATTTTCACCTGCCTCGAGATGACTGGGTGTTTGAGTTGTCCTCATCATTTCATCGTCATTGTGGAAGTGGTGAGACTGGACTGAGCAAAGGTTGGGAATTTGTACGGGTGCTGATAACCGCGCAGTTGAGCGCCCCACATACCAAAGATCAACTTGATCACTATCATCATTAATGGAACTCAAGTGGCCCAGCGTTACGTCACAGACATCCAGCATCATCATGTGTGATCTTCCATGCAACAGTATAGTGGTGCAATTTCTCAACAGGACAATGCTCTTCCACTTATAGCAAGTGTCTACGGGCTGTTGAGGCAATCACGTGGTCATTAAGATCCTCAGATCTGTCCCCGTCCTAGTGCTAGCTTCAAGGATATCTGGGACCAGCTACAACAGTTATGGACCAGATTGCCTCGGAAGAGGATGCAACAGTCATAAGACACCCTTTCGCAAAGGCATCAGTGCATGCATCCAGATCACAAGAGGTCCAACGTCATACTTTTAAGTTAGACTGCCAAGATCTATGCAAATTTGACTCGATTTTGTAATCACTGAAATAACATAACATACCTTCTCATTTAGATTCCTCCTCGCCTCTTGGGTGATTCACTTTTTTTCTTTTGAAGCAACATATTTTACAAATAAAATTGCAGCGACTGTCTGAATTATCATATTTAAGCTGTTAGATCGTTAGTTTCGATGTAGGGTGTTTGAAAATGAACATACCAGTTTTAAGGTCTTATAACACATATTATGTTGTGGACTGGCAAGACAGCCAATCCACAATGGACGGGAGACCGAAAAGCACGCGTTTAAGCTCACGCAGGTTGCCGTGAGGTCTGGAACAGGACAAGTAATGAAGACTAGTAAAAAAAAGTACGGAGCTTCTGGAATACTTAACTTTAAACCATAATTGGTGAACATCGGTCTGACGGTACATGCATCACAAGATAAATAGCAAATGATAATGGCGCCTTGCTAGGTCGTAGCAAATGACGTGAGCTGAAGGCTATGCTAACTATCGTCTCGGCAAATGAGAGCGTAATTTGTCAGTGAATCATCGCTAGCAAAGTCGGCTGTACAACTGGAACGAGTGCTAGTAAGTCTCTCTAGACCTGCCGTGTGGCGGCGCTCGGTCTGCAATCACTGATAGTGGCGACACGCGGGTCCGACGTATACTAACGGACCGCGGCCGATTTAAAGGCTACCACCTAGCAAGTCTGGTGTCTGGCGGTGACACCACATATTACATTCACATTACAATTATAAATAATACACCATATGAAAGAGAAACACGAACAGTTTTTCTTACAATTATTCAGCGTGAATACCGATCACAGATCGAGTCGATAGGCGAGTTGCTCCGAAACCCTGATCAATGTATTAGGAGTAACTGTTGCAATAACACTGCTTCTAAAGTCGGATAGATCAGCTGGTGTCCGAGGCACATACACATAATCGTGCCAGATCGTGTCTGAAAGTGGAGGTCATGCATAGAATGCTGTGTCAACGGGCCCCTTGCGCCCAGTCCACCGGCCGGATACAGCGTCGTTTAACCAGGCGCGTACTGAGTTATGCTAGTGAGGCGGCGCACCATCCTTCTCCCAAATAAATATATGTTGTTCAGCTTCTTGCCATTGAGCCACGGGACATAGCTGTAGAACATCAAGATAAGAAACATCAGTTACAGTAGATTCACCGAAAAAGAAAGGCCCATAAACTTTCCGCGGGGATATTTCTTTGGGCTAAGCGTGAAAGACTAGCAATCGTTCCACACGTTTTTCAGTCACTCTTTGTCATTCCACACTCTTCACATTGCGCACAGTGTGGGGCGGCGGTTTCTGGCTTTTAGCATGTTGTTAATGCTGTCTTTCGCCGTTCTCAACACTGGCTCTCTATTTACTTTTTAGGCACCCAGAAAGTGATTTAACAAAACGTGAAGCCTGTAATTAGAGTTCCTAGTGCCCACTTCATCTGAGAATCCCATTATAGCTGCAGCTTATAGCTCTGAGGAATTAGGAGATTGTCCGGAATTTCTAATCAAAAACGATTTTCCAAAATAGTTGAGTATATTCTCAAAGTCACAAATAAAAAACACAAGTATCCCT
Organism: Schistocerca nitens; assembly: GCF_023898315.1. Classification (NCBI taxonomy): domain Eukaryota; kingdom Metazoa; phylum Arthropoda; class Insecta; order Orthoptera; family Acrididae; genus Schistocerca; species Schistocerca nitens. The sequence continues at coordinate 167,573,703 of NC_064620.1, read as the reverse complement.
ACAACCTAACTAACAGAGCAGTTCAGAGTCTAGTGCGCTGATGCAACTATAGATGTCCGAATTAAATGTTAAAAAGAATGCTCGCCATAATTTGATGAAAATATTTCATCAAACGCCACGCTAAATATTTGGTAGAATGTCTGTCCCGCGCCGGCACGTGAAAATACGACAATACGCAAACTGAAGCTAGATAATGAAAATCGTCCCAGAATTAACACTTCACTTGAAATGATTTCATGGTTCCGCGTATCTCTAGTAACTTAATACGGCACCCGAGGCTGTTTGTCGCAGTGATACCGACGCGACGCGACTGCCGACACAGATGGCGTGTTATTCAGCGTCTGGAGAGAACTGGGGCCTTGCTTCCTCGCACAGCGTTCTTATATATAAAGCTGCGGTGCGGACGGCTAAGGGAACGCCTGATCAAATCGGCTCTCCCGACTAGCCGCTGGGCTAGTAACGCACCACTTCAAGTTACATAATAAATTATAGCTTCTTTTGCTGATGGCCGATGAAGCTCTTAATTTAACTGTGCATTCAGCACGCAGGTAAGTATTGATAATAAAATTTTGACGTGGCTAAGTTAAGTATTTTGGGCGAGAGAATTAATTTCATTGCCCTGCACGCAGCAGATGAGCTCTGAACTGTCCCTTTTGAGATCCGCTATCGCCATAATTTTATAGGTATTCAAAAGAAACTTTTCACATCTTCATAGTCATAGCAGACCTCCAACCTATTTAAATCTAAACATCCTAGCATTATTTATTAACCTACTTAATCTATCTTGCTTTCTTCAGTTTTGAGACGAAAACCACAAAATCATGAATTTCCACTAAAATCTTAATTTGTGAAATCCAAAGTACAGTTTTTATTAAATCATTATGAAAGATGAATCTAAATATAAATTTTGAATTCCCTAGCTCTTTTCTGTTGCGCCAATGATTTTTACAGAAAAACGTCCAAATTTCGGAAATGGCTTAAGTTATCGAATTGATATTCAACACATATTAATTTAATATTACTTCTGACATGCCAGAAAAGTTTTAGATTATCTGCTTGATTCTTGAGGTATTGCGCAACATTTATTACGTCAGAGCTAGTTACAACAGACTGGCTGGCACACAATGGAAACTGATGTGAATTTACTACAGCGTGAGTAGGCTGCTTCCCTACAACAGGTATACAAACAAAACTGTTTGAGTTACTCTTTCCTTTGGTGTATTATTTACAATAATTGTAAGTTGCACGTAATAAGTGCTACACAACCGTAAAACCGGTATGTTCATTTTAAAACACCCTGCATATTCTCATCATTATCGTTTGCAAGATTCACATGAGGCCTTTTTGTCTTTGACTGGCGAAGCAGGCGCATCTGAAAGATGCTGTGTTATTACGTAAATGTAAGAAGACATGCGTGGTAGTAAAATTAAACTAAAACTCTTGTGTTTTTACAGAACTTGTCTCTGGTGCACTGCTTCCCCAGTTTAAAATGAAATGCCTCGATGTGAATAGTGAAAACTCTGATATTGTGCCTTTCTCTTCGAAATCCGTTTCGGAAATAAAACTCTACAAACTGAAATGTAGATAGCCCACATGATTTTATACGTACAGTATATATCTTCCACTTTCTCTACGTGACATTTATGGCAGCCTCCTGAACAGAATGGGTGCATGCATCCAGGTCAGAGGGCGTGCAACGTAGTACGGATACGTAGGCTCAGACTGCCAAGACGTCTGTAAATTTGACTCGTCTTTATGATCAATGAAATAACATAAGATAGTATCTTAACCGGTGAAATTTCTTTTCATTTCTTCCTCCTTTCTGAATGCTTTCCAATTTTTGCCAGACGTTGTGTACAGGACTGAGTGTTAATCAAGTCTTAGGCAGCAGTAAGCTGAAGTGGAGAGGGTACCTGGCGAGCGCCAGGAATCGACAACTGCATCAAACCACCCTCAGGACGGACAACGCGAACAACAAATACTATGTGTACTGTGCCTCCGCCACGCACCGTGACGGTAGTTTGCGGAGTATCTATATATATGTAGATGTATATGTGCATTATAAGCTCGAGCTCCTCTGACAAACTTTGCGAGGCTGTTCACTGTTGTCTGTTGCCTGCTACGGCATAATGATTTTTTTTTTTTTTCAGTGGCTTCATACAGAGTAATCCATTATTTTTGACACCATTTACATTTTTCGTGTTACGCTGAGAATACCGACACATCAATGGAACTGCGTATAATGGTGACTGTGTGTCACGTATGTATTGAAAGTATTGCTATTGAGTTTGTTGCTCTAGCGGGCGTTACCGCGAGTTCAGCAACAAATAAAAAAAAAAGCTACTGTGTCCACCAGCAGATACGGTGAAAAGACGCATACACAGGGGACGCCACACGGCATTGCCAGTCTCCAGTGTGGCGCCATACAGAGCGCACGTAATAGGCTGTAATAAGCTTCCGCCATACGTCAATCAAACAGTCATCTCCATCCGCTACAGTTATATCTGACGCCACACAGGATGCAAACAACACGGACTATATCCTGCTTCCTGACGTCAGGTATATGTTTCGCAAACGAACATTCATCCACCATCAACAGACGGACAGCAGCACTCAGCCAGTTCCTCAAATTCACAGTCGCCAGATTCTTACTGTATCGCAGTTACTACCTCGTGTCGCCGTCGTGCGTGCATCAACAGGCAGTGCCAGGATTTCTGCATTGTCACCGCCAGCAGAGCCGAAATGGACGCACTACGAGTTTAGTTAGTCTTCATTCACTAGATTCAGGAATAGATCAATATTCATAGTTAGCGGAAAGATAGAGAGCGAAGAGAAGCGAGCGGAAACTGCAAGTAAAAATCCATTTATCCAGAAAAACCGAGGTCAGTACTGCTATTTACAGAAGAAATAAAATGTACACAGGTGTATTACCGTCAGGAGTAACACAAATACTCAGGAATTAGGGTCACGTACCCCATAGGCACTAAAAGAATTCATAAAACGTGGATTAATGCAACCAGTTGACAACAACCAGCTAGCCTCTATCAGCGACACCGTGCACACCGCCTGGTGAAACGTCGCAATTTCACAATTTCATGACGTCCAGGTCCTGTAAAAGGAAAGGTATTTCGTACTAACGGAAGAACCTTAAAGCCCCCATATTAAGATACAACCTGAAGTACACAAGGAAGGATGTTTTGTGTGGCCAGTTGTTAACAGTGTGAACAGACCTACAGGTAACTGTCTCCCAGCCTTAAGCTATCCCTACATAGCAAAAGATTAAAGTTTCTTCGGTGCTTCACTCGATGTGCAGTGATCGAAGTAGACAACTCTTAGAATTTAACGTCCAGCTCCTATGGTTTTGCCAGGAACCCGACCCTTCAAATCATGGCACGTTCAGTCCAAGGTCTCATCAGATGCAGTATAGCGAATGCAACTTGTTCAAGTGGCCGAAAAGTGGAAGCATCGAAGCTGTGTTCCTCAAGTTGACAGAATGCAGTCAAGGGTATTAGGCATCACATACAACACTAAGTAAAACATTGCTGTGTCTCCACCGAAGCACTTGAATCACACTAGCTAACATCTTTGGGGTGTCTAGTCAGATTTAAAGCCACTGAGCGGGGAACACTAACTGATGGCCGAGTGCACCAACCTTACTTAAAAATTAATATCGACATTTAACCTTGTTTACCGCAAATTTCTGGTGCACCGACCCCAATCAAAGCTAAACGAGGGATATGAACATGATTAAATTTGACCCGGATTTTCACGAGGTGACCAGCGGCATATAAACGCACGTTATGATGAGGCTGGCGCGTTTCGACGTACTCAGACAGAATCAAGATAGACGCAAATCGTTTATTAATTTATGAATCAAAATTACGAAACATGCGATCACACTGCCTGTGTATCTATAAGAAGTGGATCACACGACAATCGGACTTTTGTAAATTTTTTATTTTGTCCAGGCGAGCCAGTTAACAAGAATTCAAGGAAGATATAGGCCCCAGATTATGACATCGTTCATTACTTACTAAGTGATACACATTTGTAATAATAATAGTAAAGCATAATAAAATAATCTTTTATAAATAGCAAAATGATATCAGCCCAACACAATGTTTTTACATTACAAGTATTAGATAAATAAAGCGATCCTGATCAATTTAAAGGAAAATTGAAATTCAAATGAAACAACGACTAGCACAAATTTAGTAACAGCTAAATTTTTAAATGAATTTAAAAGTCCGTAGATAACAGAATGGTTTTAAATTAGATATCAAATTTTTTGAAGGTGAAATGCAACAAAAAATTATAAACCAAATGTTTCGAAGGTGAAATGTAACAAAAACTATCACCAATTTAGTAACAGGTAAAAATGTTCAAACAAATTTAAATGTCCAAGCTGATAGAATGGTTTTAAATTACAAATCAAAATGGCGTTTGAGAAAGTTGACCAATTTTAGCACCCAAGGACCAGCAAATGGCCCGGATGACTAGGGAAAACTTGATACAGGATGAGCACCATATAAAAGGGATCTAAGTCAAAGGACAAAATACGCGAACTCTGAAAAGATTTAGGCCTAGGCGAATCAGAGAAGAAAAAACTTAACTCAAACAGCAGTCACCGTGCCACAGAGCTGCTTCACACAGGGTAAAACGGCAGCGGCGAATCCCAAATGCTGTCCAGTAGTGTCCAGCCGCCGGTAGGTTCACCCTCATCAGGCTGGGCCAGTTGCACGCATAGACTGCAGGAACAGTAGCTGATCCACCAGGCAATTGCAGGGCGCTCAAAAAATAAGCGTCATGTGGCCAGAAGATGCCTGGAAACACCAGCAGGTCAATTACTACGATAACACACTTTTCAGCAAATAGCAAGTAAGCCAGAGTAAAGAAACTAAAGAAGCCCCCGGTCACAATTTTTAGTATTTGACCAGGTTTCAACACGTCTCTGAGTGCCTTCATCAGAAATTAAATATTCAAATTGGCCTATAACATAAGTACAAATTTATGGGATTTTTTTTATATAGAATTGTAAGTACTGACTGACAGTACAAGTAAGAAACAGTACGCACTTGTCACGTAAGATAAATATAAAGCCAGACAGGCTTTAGTTACAATTTTTTTTAAAAAGAATACATGAAAGGCGAGCCACTATGGGCTGCTCATACCTATAAAGCCACAGATAGCAACAGACTAAGGCGCCCGCCTTAGCAACTGCAGGTAGGTGAACATTACACTAAGAGTGCCATCTAGTAGCCGTAAATACAAGTAGGCTACTTAACATTTAAAATATAGACAGCTGAATGTTAAAATGGACGGTATTTAGTACACGAACTAACAGGCAAAGTTTTATTTGACAATAGCAGACATGGTAACTTTTTGCTTATGTAAAAGCACAGAAATACAGTTTGAAAACTGAAAACTGATTAACAGAACAAAAAGAAGCAGTACTTACACGTCATGTATAAAATAAGAAGAAACGTTTTTCAACTGTTTTTCAGCTACAGCACTAGGTACTGTCTCCTCTTTCAGGTACGTTGTTGATATTTTAGTCATCTGCATGTGACCTGCTGATGGCATTGACCGTATTTTCAACTCTTCAATCAACTTCTTGAGAAAATATCTTTCACCATCGAACTCGAAAACGGGGCCAATTGAACTTTATTGATTTGACGCTTACAGTAGAAGAAAATAAAGTCTCATTCCAATGTTTTTCGTAAAGAAACATACACTGATCAGATCGTAACTGCATTTTCCATGCATCCACAATCTCATAAAAACGCTTTCTTTCACTCTGCTATTCACCGAGTTACTTCCATTGCACTCTCGAAAGAAAAATTCAATGATGAAATTAATTTACTCAAAATGATAGCAGTTAGTAACGAATATGAACATGGCATAGTAGATGACATCCTTAAAAAGAAAACTGTTAAAAGAGTTACTAAGCTCGCACCTCTTTCATTGAATCTAACCAAAAAAATAATCTTTCTGTTCCTTTCTTAGGGCCCATCTCCTATCAGATCCAACGCCTTCTTCGCAATAAATACAACTGTGACGTTTTCTTTTCTACCAATAATAATTTGAAAAAAAAGCTTCATTCATAATTTAAGATCGACTCGTTCCCCTTTAGAAAGTTCTGACTTCTATAAGATTTTCTGCAATGCCTGCTCTTCTTACTACATGGGGCAAACAGGGCGTGCCCTTAGAACCAGATATAAAGATCATCTTTTAAGAAAAAATGGCACTAGCACCCAAAATTCGTCTTTTGCCGACCACCTTCTGATTACAGGTCACACGCTTAAAGTTATTCACGATATCAACGTTTTGCACACCAAGAAGAAAGGGAGTAGATTAGATATTCTTGAAGAATTAGAAATTTTTAAACATCTTTCTCGAAATGAAAGCCTCAGTCTCAATGAGTAGCTGCAGTTGCGTAATAAAAACTTCTTCAACGGAATAAAGCCGTTACTTGATTTTTAATTTCGGGTTTCCTCGTGCAGTTACCGAAATGTTTTTTCGATGTAAGTCAACTCATAATTTTTGGTTTATTAAATGGTCTATACTGGCTGTATTTAATGTTATATCGTTTTCTACAGGCTGTGTCATTCAGCCCTTCTTGTATTTTCTATAATGATGTTTTCATACTTTGAACTGTACTTCTAAGCTCTGTGTAGACAAAATGTTTTATCTGTTGCTGTTAAACAAAATATTGTCCTTTGCATCATCTACTAAATTAATGTTCCTCATAACATTCGATAATATTGGTCTGTCTTTATTTGAATGTTAAGTAGCCAGGTTGTACTTGCGGCTACTGGATGGCACTCTCGGTGCAATGTTCACCTGCCCGCAGTTGTTAACGCGGGTGCCTCAGTCTAATGCTACCTGTAGCTCGATATATGCGAGCAGCCCATAGTGGCTTGCCTTCCAGGCATTCTACTTTAAAATTGTGACTAAGGCTTTTTCGCTTAGTATTTATTTTATACGTGACGGTTAAGTACTGCTTGTTTTTGTACTGTTAATCAGTTTTCAGTCTTCAAACCATATTTCTATGCTTTCACATAGCAAAAAGTTACCATGTCTGCTGTTGTCAAATAGAACATTGCATGTTAGTTCATGTATTAAATACTGTTCATTGTAACATCCAGCTGTCTATATTTGAAATGTTACCTAGACTATTCCGTTGAGTTACTGAGAGAAAACGGCGCTTTTACAGCTTTATCATCACAAATAGAAAATCTAAAACAAAGGAGTACAAAAGTGAAAACGATGATGATTTTTGGTTTACGTCATGATATGGATATTCTTCTGATTGAGTACTTTAAAATCTTTTTCTAGTTCTTATTCTTGTTCTTCTTCTTCTTCTTCTTCTTCTTCTTCTTCTTCTGCACTGTGTGGATTAGGCAGCGTTGCTTGTTGCAGCTTCAAAATACATTAACGGAAGAATAATCGCAAACAACAAGGAGTTGTGCGACATAAGCGATAGTTGGTAGGTGTGTTTCTAAGTCCCAAAGACGATGTCTATTCAAATTCCGCGCCAGTCGCTTAAGAGCGTCGCTAGTGGCACCACTACGAGGATGCATCTCAGATTATCTATAAATACATACCGTACCGATCGTGAAAGTTAGTTGCTTTTGCTGCAGGACTTGGCAGGGGAGTGCGATGATATACAATGCTGGGTATGCTGAAAATAATATTTTGAGCTTTGGGACAATGTACGGAAAGGACCGGAAAAGAGATTCTATTACTCACACATAACACCATATTTATTTAAACAAGTACTTGACAAATTTCAGTTAATGAATTATATCTCAAATTTATCTACGTAACTGAACTAATATTAGTTTTTATTTGTATGTAACTTCCATTCTTCTTTCTTGCCTGGTGAACTCAGAGATTACATCGTCATAGAATGCATGCCTACTTCTTAGATTGTGAAGAGCATCCGCTTCTATGGATAGGAGTGCCAAACCATAAAGACGCTGTTAACTCTGTGTACACCTTTGGTTTGATTTAATTCTTCTTAATGCAGGAAAAGATCTTTCTATAGATGCAGTTATGCTTGGGACAGTAACAACAAGTACACCTAGTTTATACACATCAGGCAGAGCCGTATCTAAGTGTCTGCTCTTCAGTGATCATTACTAAAGTTTTCATATGCGTATAACACGGATAGTTCATTTTTCAGTCGAACGAAATCAAACACATCCTTATGAGTTTGTCTTCGTTTTTCAAATAGGGAAATTTGTTGTGTATGGTTCATAGATCTTTAAGCCCTTCAAAGACATGAATTCAAGCTGATGCAATAATTCAAACCTTTCTTCAATTTGCAAAACTATATTGTCAACAATATCACAGTAGAGGGACCTTCTTGAAATGGAGGAGATTCATCTTCAGCATCAACATGTTATGTCTGAGTGTCACTCCACTCCAGGTCAGCCTGGTTTCTGAAGTTCAGTATTTCCCTTTTCGTATCTTGAATCTTTTGTGAACAATACAGAATACCTAGGTGTTTAGACTGAAGAATATTGAAGAGTACATCTGTGCAACAAAAGATTCTGCCGAATGTCAGTAGCAAAATAGCTGCTTCGGAGCTAGTCAGAAATTTCAAAAATCCTTGAGCTGCAATTACTATTTCATTGTCCCAATTTGAGCTTTCATCCAGTACAAGTTCAAAGAATTCAACAGATGGGGTTTGCTAATCTTTCACAGTGTGAACCAAATGGGACGAAAATTTTCATGGTGTTGGGGCATGTCTTGGCATTATTTTCATTGTAAATTCATTTGGTGCATGCCTTATTTTTGAGGATTTGTGGAAAAATAACCCCAAACCTGTTAGCGTCTGAAAAAATAGTCTTCATTCTGTTATGCAAGAAAATGACTGAGACGGAACTAGATTTAAGCTGTGCCTAAAACAATGAACAAATATGGCCTTTGAATATAGTTCTTGAACTTTAGCTCTTGGTCGACCCGAATGGCCGGTCACCACAGCTGCGTGGTCAAATGCTTGATCAACCAACTCAGGACTTAAATAAAATTCTTCGACAATCTTGACCACTTGCTGAAGCAACTTCTTGGCTGTTCTATATGCACTAACATCAGTAAATGAGATTAACCTTTCATGAACTTCCCCAGTTTCAGAATTCACATACCTTAGTGTGGTTGAGAGTTGAGAAGAATTCATTATATCTGACGTTTTGTCTAATAACAAAGCAACGAATGTTGACTTTGTAATTTCTTCTTTAATTTTTTTAGAACTACCTCACTGACAGCAAGCATTATGTCATTTTGAATTCTAATTGAAGTTCCGCGAAATATTCTGGACGTCTGAAGACGATTACTTAGAGCAGCACCGTAATGAGATAGTAACTCAATGAGGCCCAAGTAGATACCCTTATTCAAAGATTCTTCTTCCCCATTATGTCCACGAAACGGAAGCTCGTGAACACCAATGACACATACAACGTCAATTAATCTTTTCAGCACTTCTCTATTTTTCCTGTCGGAGTCATTATGATGCGCAATATCTGTGTATCAAGCTGAATATCTATGCTTGTAGTGCTGAAATTTTTATGTTGCAGCACGGATAAAATGTGGAACTGAGATTTCTTGTGTTTCTGTATGGCACTGTGCAAATTGTTCAGGTTATTACATCAGTTGTTTGACCATACAGTTTGTTCTTTTGCGAACAATAAACATGGTCAACAAAAAAGTTTGTTAAGCACCGAGCTCCCTGCGATACAGTCTGTCCTGCTATATTGAGACATTTGGAAATGTCAAACGTATTCTTGGCTTTTGTCTTTATGAGCTGCCTTCAGATTAGGCAGTTCTGGGCAAGATCTAACAGATTGCACCATTTCCTGTTTTTCGTTTAGACCCCTTAGACGAAGCGTTCTTCGCAACGATTGTTCTATTATACACTCCGCCTCCACCACATTGTAATTAGAGAGAATAAAGAAAAATATGTGAAATTTTTACGATTCCTGAGATATTTCTACAGTCTTATATATCAGTGATATATAAGACTATAAAATATTTGCGTACATATTGATTTGTCGTATCAGTCTTATACATTTACGACTGTAATTGTTTATGGTATCTTAATCAACAAACCACCACAATGAAACGTAAAATAAATAAATCAATACCATAATTACATTATACTGATATTATGTTCTGCACTTCGAACGTCTTCACGCAACAATTCTAACTCAAACTTCTCTTTCACTCCAAAGGAAAAAAAATATTGTTTTCAGAACTTGGGATGTCTACAAACAATAACTTGACTTTCACTTGAAAAAAAAAAAAAAAAGGAAGAAGAAGAAAAAAATTGTCGCGATGCGTTAGCTAGCTAACTGGGCAGCTTCCCCGAATTGCTCAAAACCACGCCTATGCGCATGCGCACAAAAAAATGGTTCAAATGGCTCTGAGCACTATGGGACTTAACTTTTAAGGTCATCAGTCCTCTAGAACTTAGAACTACTTAAACCTAACTAACCTAAGGACATCACACACATCCATGCCCGATGCAGGATTCGAACCAGCGACCGTAGCGGTCTCGCAGTTCCAGACTGTAGCGCCTAGAACTGCACGGCCACCACGGCCGGCGCATGCGCACATATATGCGTTCCATCGCGCGTGTCGCACGACAGCAGCTCTTAGCTCAGCGGTAATGGTTGCAGCTTTTCCATTGCAGAAACATGAATTTTGGAAGGAACATTTATGTTTCCAGGACACAGAGGACTGATAACAGAAAAATTTAGATTTATTTTCACCATTGAAAATTCGTATGGGTGAGCGGCACTTACCTAGCTTACCCAGTATCCACGCCTCTGGGACGAGGTGAGTCAATAATGCATTCAAGGCGATAATGACGGCGTTACCAACACCTCACTGAATTAGAACGAAGTCGTGTAATAGGGCTACGATTAGCTGGATGTTCCTTCTGCGATATTGCAGAGGCACTTGACAGGAATGCAGCCATTGGACACGATTGCTGGCAACGGTGGTCGCGATGATGTACAGTCGCAAGAAGACGAGGCTCCAGGCGACCACGTGGCACTACCGAGAGACAACAATCTCAAAGCGTTGATTGGTGGGGAGTTTTTAACCACAAACAAAGTTCCATTTTGTAACGCAGTATGCGATGTTGCATAACTTACTGTCGTTAAATACTGTGTGCCGCTCGGAATTGACCTAACATCATTCGTTCTGTGGACAGTGATAGGACCAACCTAGCTATCGAGGCATGAACTTTATTCAGAGCTTCAGATCTACAACTAGCTGCTATTTCACAAACTGCGTAAAACTTGAAACATCTAGGTGGATTAAAAGTGAGTGTCGAGCTAGGATATGATCTACGAACCTTGCTTTTATCACCAATGCTATTAACGATTGGGTCTACATCAATGCCAGTGGCATGCTTATGTGTTTCGTGCAGCAATGTTGTCAGCGTGAAGTATAAAGGCAAGAAAAGGGGGTGTGTCAGCTGCTGGTTCTACGCAGTCAATTAGGGAGCAGCTGACAAGCAGGGTGTTTCGAAGCAAGAGACGAAGGAATATTGTCACATTATCACAACACACTACAGCATCCGAAATCGTAACATATTCGGTACAAGCAGGCAAATATTTTAACAGTCTAAGCTATTAATTTAATTTAACCTGTACTGTTAGGTCCTACCCTAACCACAACCTTGTAATTCGTGACTTATTCGAGAAAAAAAGAAAACAAATATTTGTGATAACAGCTAAGAAGGAAATAATTCCAATTTTAGCATTAGAGATACATTGCTTCTGTTCTCGCCTTTCATTTATTGCGTGAAATTATCATCTCATTGGCTATGCGTTGCCAGCCTATCAGCAACAGAACAACACTGTCATAACTGCCGCTGGCCCTGTTATAGACTTCTGCCAACGACTGAATTAATCAGGCACAACTCAAGACCCAGTCTGACAGCATTACTTCCGCCATTACTCCTGTCCTCTCTTTCAAACTTCGCAGAAGTTCTGCAGCATACGCTACGGGACCGACACTCGCTGAAGAAAGGAAGGTTCTGATGGAAGTAAAGGTGTAACTGCGGTTCGTGCCCGGACAGCTCAGGCAGTAAGAACATTTGTTCGCGAAGCCAGGTCTCCGGGTTCGAATCGCAGTCCGCCGCACAGTTTTGTCACGAAAATTCAAAACAGCCCATCAGCGCTGTAGAGAGAAACGTTCTGGTTCATAAGAAATCCCGCCACAGAAGGGACAACGATGTTTGGAAAGTGAGGACATGTGACACCCTTGATGATAATCCTATAGTCTAATGGCGATCCGGTTGGTATAAGACGTGGATATGTGTCCTATAATTGAAAAGTGTCATGATGATCTCTCCACAGGCAAAAGATCCGCATATTCGAGAGAAGACTGTCAATAGGGAAGTGGCCACGAAAAAAAGGCGGGTTAACCGACGAAAGGCTGTAGTTCTACGAGTTGGAGCACAGAATGTCAGATATTTTAATGCATTGTCTGCCCCCGGTAACTGTGTGGTCAGCGCGACAGAATGTCAATCCTAAGGGACCGGGTTCGATTCCCGGCTGGGTCGGAGATTTTCTCCGCTCAGGGACTGGGTGTTGTGTTGTCCTAATCATCATCATCTCATCCCCATCGACACACAAGTCGCAGAAGTGGCGTCAAATCGAAAGACTTGCACCCGGCGAACGGTCTACCCGACGGCAGGCCCTAGTCACACGACATTTATTTATTTTTATGTAGTAAGGAAGCTATAAAATCTGAAAAGAGATGTGACGACTCAATCTAGATACAATGGGGGTCAGTGTAATGAAGTGGTAAGACGAATACAGAGTCATACCAACAGCAGTACAAAATGGTATAAAGGAGCAGGATTCGTTATGAACAGAAAAGTTGTACAGAGAGTGACTTACCGCGAACAATTCAGTGAGAGGGTAGTTTTCATCAAAACTGATACCAAACAAATGCCGACAGCAATAGCTCAGCTATATATACCAACGTCGTAAGCAGAAGATGAAGAAATAGGGAAAGTATATGAGGATACTGAACGGTTAATTCAGTATATAAAGGGAGATGAAAATCTAACGATCATGGGGGACTGGAATTGACTAGGGAGTAAGCAGAGAGGGGAGAAAGACTAAGTTCTACAATAAATTTCAGATCGTAATTTTCTGTTCAAGAATCACGAGAGGGCGAGATACACTTGGAAAAGGTCTGTAGGCACAGGGAGAATCCAGATGGTTTACACCATGGTTAGATAGATTCCTAAATGAGCTATTGGATTGTACGGCGTACCCAAGGACGATGTAGACTGAGATCACAATTTATTAGTGATGAACAGTAGATTTAAGTTTTTATTTCATCGACAAAAGAAGGAAGAACAAAAATTTTCAGGGAAAGACAGGAATACAGAAATATAGATCACTTAAGAAAGAAGTAAATACAGGTAAGCCCAGGCGTAATGGTTGCAGGACAAATGTGAAGATATTGAAACAGAAATGGTCGTCGCAAAGACTGATTCAGCGAACAGAATAGTCAAAACATCCATCGGTGGAACTAAAGGCAAGGGTGGCAACGTTAAGAGTGCAATAGGAATTCTGCAAAATGTAATGTTCTATGAGAGGGAGAAACTGTCTATTGACGTGATTGAAGAGGAAACTGGAGTCGATATGGAAGAGATAGAGGAACAAGTATTAGAGTAAGAAATTAAAATGTTTTTGGAGCGTTGAGATTCAATATGGCGTAAGGGATAGGTAACACCCTATTGGAATTTCTAAAATCGTTTGGGGGAGTGGCAACCAAATAATTATTCAAGTTGGTGTGTAGAATCTGTGAGACTGGCGAAATGTCTTCAGATATTCGGAAAAATATCATCCACACAGTTCCGAAGATAGTGAAAGTTTCCTTTCAAAATTCGTTTCATTTGATTTATTTTTGAACTCGTATTGGTTTGGTTGGTTGGTTGTCACTTTGCTGTTGTTTAGCTTTGTGTGACTTTGTGCGTTTCCAGCTGCGAGGGAAACCCAGTACATCGGCCTGCGAGAACAGAACATGCATCTGGTCCTTCTTTATACTTTTTATAACATTATGTGTAGACTGTTCCATAAAAACACGGGAGAACTGCTGGATATCAGTAACGTCCTGCCAAGATATTTCGGCGCAGAGTCTTCTGGCCATTTTCAGATGAGTGCCACTGTAGTAGTACTGGCGAGTACGCGCTGAGCTCCGCTATTTGTTATGAACGCGCACACTGAGCAGCGCAAGTGCAATGTCACCTCAGTACGGCTTTAAATAATGGAGCTCAGTGCGTACTCGATCCTTCCACCATCCTTCACACCTACAAATCCTTGATCCGCCCCATCCTCTGATATGCCAGCGTAGCTTGGATTTCCGCCCCTCCCCGGTTCTATAAAGCCCTCCAAATCCTCGAACGCCATGCGCTCCGCCTTGCCTTCCACATCCGCCTTCCGTCCCCCACATGCATCCTCTACGACCTCATCCCCTTCCCCCACCTTCTCCTAGTCCTTGAACACATCCGCACACTATATATTGTCTGCCGTCTTGATGCCCCTCACCCCCTGATGTCTCCCTTCCTCTCCACCCCCAACCAGTTGCCGCACTTTTACGTTGTGTCCCACCCTCTCTCCATCTCCACACCCTCCATCTCCTTTCCCAACGCAACTTTGGCCATCTACCCCTCTTGGATGATGAGCTTCGCCCTGACATCTACCCTTCCTACCAACTCTAACCCCATCTTCCTGCCTCCTCCTCAGGGCTCCCTATCCTCCCCCTCCCTCCTCCTGAGCAGCTTCCCCCTCCTACTCCCCCTCCATCTCTTGTGCCTCCTTTCATCTACATCTACATCTACTTTCATACTCCGCAAGCCACCCAACGGTGTGTGGCGGAGGGCACTTTACGTGCCACTGTCATTACCTCCCTTTCCTGTTCCAGTCGCGTATGGTTCGCGGGAAGAACGACTGTCTGAAAGCCTCCGTGCGCGCTCTAATCTCTCTAATTTTACATTCGTGATCTCCTCGGGAGGTATAAGTAGGGGGAAGCAATATACTCGATACCTCATCCAGAAACGCACCCTCTCGAAACCTGGCGAGCAAGCTACACCGCGATGCAGAGCGCCTCTCTTGCAGAGTCTGCCACTTGAGTTTATTAAACATCTCCGTAACGTTATCACGGTTACCAAATAACCCTGTGACGAAACGCGCCGCTCTTCTTTGGATCTTCTCTATCTCCTCCGTCAACCCCATCTGGTACGGATCCCACACTGATGAGCAATACTCAAGTATAGGTCGAACGAGTGTTTTGTAAGCCACCTCCTTTGTTGCTGGACTACATTTTCTAAGCACTCTCCCAATGAATCTCAACCTGGTACCCCCCTTACCAACAATTAATTTTATATGATCATTCCACTTCAAATCGTTCCGCACGCATACTCCCAGATATTTTACAGAAGTAACTGCTACCAGTGTTTGTTCCGCTATCATATAATCATACAATAAAGGATCCTTCTTTCTATGTATTCGCAATACATTACATTTGTCTATGTTAAGGGACAGTTGCCACTCCCTGCACCAAGTGCCTATCCGCTGCAGATCTTCCTGCATTTCGCTACAATTTTCTAATGCTGCAACTTCTCTGTATACTACAGCATCATCCGCGAAAAGCCGCATGGAACTTCCGACACTATCTACTAGGTTATTTATATATATTGTGAAAAGCAATGGTCCCATAACACTCCCCTGTGGCACGCCAGAGGTTACCTTAACGTCTGTAGACGTCTCTCCATTGATAACAACATGCTGTGTTCTGTTTGCTAAAAAATCTTCAATCCAGCCACACAGCTGGTCTGATATTCCGTAGGCTCTTACTTTGTTTATCAGGCGACAGTGCGGAACTGTATCGAACGCCTTCCGGAAGTCAAGAAAAATAGCATCTACCTGGGAGCCTGTATCTAATATTTTCTGGGTCTCATGAACAAATAACGCGAGTTGGGTCTCACACGATCGCTGTTTCCGGAATCCATGTTGATTCCTACATAGTAGATTCTGGGTTTCCAAAAACGACATGATACTCGAGCAAAAAACATGTTCTAAAATTCTACAACAGATCGACGTCAGAGATATAGGTCTATAGTTTTGCGCATCTGCTCGACGACCCTTCTTGAAGACTGGGACTACCTGTGCTCTTTTCCAATCATTTGGAACCCTCCGTTCCTCTAGAGACTTGCGGTACACGGCTGTTAGAAGGGGGGCAAGTTCTTTCGCGTACTCTGTGTAGAATCGAATTGGTATCCCGTCAGGTCCAGTGGACTTTCCTCTGTTGAGTGATTCCAGTTGCTTTTCTATTCCTTGGACACTTATTTCGATGTCAGCCATTTTTTCGTTTGTGCGAGGATTTAGAGAAGGAACTGCAGTGCGGTCTTCCTCTGTGAAACACCTTTGGAAAAAGGTGTTTAGTATTTCAGCTTTACGCGTGTCATCCCCTGTTTCAATGCCATCATCATCCCGGAGTGTCTGGATATGCTGTTTCGAGCCACTTACTGATTTAACGTAAGACCAGAACTTCCTAGGATTTTCTGTCAAGTCTGTACATAGAATTTTACTTTCGAATTCACTGAACGCTTCTCGCATAGCCCTCCTTACCCTAACTTTGACATCGCTTAGCTTCTGTTTGTCTGAGAGGTTTTGGCTGCATTTAAACTTGGAGTGTAGCTCTCTTTGCTTTCGCAGTAGTTTCCTAACTTTATTGTTGTACCGCGGTGGGTTTTTACCGTCCCTCACAGTTTTACTCGGCACGTACCTGTCTAAAACGCATTTTACGATTGCCTTGAACTTTTTCCATAAACACTCAACACTGTCAGTGTCGGAACAGAAATTTTCGTTTTGATCTGTTAGGTGGTCTGAAATCTGCCTTCTATTACTCTTGCTAAACAGATAAACCTTCCTCCCTTTTTTTATATTCCTATTAACTTCCATATTCAGGGATGCTACAACGGCCTTATGATCACTGATTCCCTGTTCTGCACTTACAGAGTCGAAAAGTTCGGGTCTGTTTGTTATCAGTAGGTCCAAGATGTTATCTCCACGAGTCGGTTCTCTGTTTAATTGCTCGAGGTAATTTTCGGATAGTGCACTCAGTATAATGTCACTCGATGCTCTGTCCCTACCACCCGTCCTAAACATCTGAGTGTCCCAGTCTATATCTGGTAAATTGAAATCTCCACCTAAGACTATAACATGCTGAGGAAATTTATGCGAAATGTATTCCAAATTTTCTCTCAGTTGTTCTGCCACTAACGCTGCTGAGTCGGGAGGTCGGTAAAAGGAGCCAATTATTAACCCAGCTCGGTTGTTGAGTGTAACCTCCACCCATAATAATTCACAGGAACTATCCACTTCTACTTCACTACAGGATAAACTACTACTAACAGCGACAAACACTCCACCACCGGTTGCATGCAATCTATCCTTTCTAAACACCGTCTGTACCTCTGTAAAAATTTCGGCAGAATTTATCTCTGGCTTAAGCCAGCTCTCTGTACCTATAACGATTTCAGCTTCGGTGCTTTCTATCAGCGCTTGAAGTTCCGGTACTTTACCAACGCAGCTTCGACAGTTTACAATTACAATACCGATTGCTGCTTGGTCCCCGCATGTCCTGACTTTGCTCCGCACCCTTTGAGGCTGTTGCCCTTTCTGTACTTGCCCGAGGCCATCTAACCTAAAAAACCGCCCAGTCCACGCCACACAACCCCTGCTACCCGTGTAGCCGCTTGCTGCGTGTAGTGGACTCCTGACCTATCCAGCGGAACCCGAAACCCCACCACCCTATGGCGCAAGTCGAGGAATCTGCAGCCCACATGGTCGCAGAACCGTCTCAGCCTCTGATTCAGAACCTCCACTCGGCTCTGTACCAAAGGTCCGCAGTCAGTCCTGTCGACGATGCTGCAGATGGTGAGCTCTGCTTTCATTCCGCTAGCGAGACTGGCAGTCTTCACCAAATCAGATAGCCGTCGGAAGCCAGAGAGGATTTCCTCCGATCCATAGCGACACACATCACTGGTGCCGACATGAGCGACCACCTGCAGATGGGTGCACCCTGTACCCTTCATGGCATCCGGAAGGACCCTTTCCACATCTGGAATGACTCCCCCCGGTATGCACACGGAGTGCACATTGGTTTTCTTCCCCTCTCTTGCTGCCATTTCTCTAAGGGGCCCCATTACGCGCCTGACGTTGGAGCTCCCAACTACCAGTAAGCCCACCCTCTGCGACCGCCCGGATCTTGCAGACTGAGGGGCAACCTCTGGAACAGGACAAGCAGCCATGTCAGGCCGAAGATCAGTATCAGCCTGAGACAGAACCTGAAACCGGTTCGTCAGACAAACTGGAGAGGCCTTCCGTTCAGCCCTCCGGAATGTCTTTCGCCCCCTGCCACACCTTGAGACTACCTCCCACTCTACCACAGGTGAGGGATCAGCCTCAATGCGGGCAGTATCCCGGGCAACCACAGTCTACCACAGTCTTAGTCCGATCGGGGGATGCGTGGGACGAGCTGGCCGTCCCCGACAAACCCCCATCCGGACCCCCACAGTGATGCCCATTGGCAACAGCCTCAAGCTGTGTGACCGAAGCCAACACTGCCTGAAGCTGGGAGCGAAGGGATGCCAACTCAGCCTGCATCCGAACACAGCAGTTGCAGTCCCTATCCATGCTAAAAACTGTTTTGCAAAGAACGTCTGAACTAATCTACAGAGAGCGCAAACAAATCGACAAAATTTAAACGGTTATTAAAATACAAGATTGCCTAGTAAATGCAGTAATGCTGCTACTAACGCACTGCTGACACACTGCTCGGCAGCGGAAGGAGACTACGCGATTTTACACTATTCAGGTACTAAAACGCGATGCTACATCTCGCAAATACTATAATACGCCCGAAATTTATGTATCAAACAATGCAAGTACCAAAAACACTCCAAGAAATTAAGAATTAAACTATGTAAGAAATGAGTGAGCTAGGAGTATACGACTTGCTGCTGCAGCTGCTTATCCAACGGCGGCAGGGAGCACAGTGACTGACCAACCGACACTGGCCGTTCAAAACAAAAACAAAAGACAAACGACTACGCGAATTTACACTATTCAGGTACTAAAACGCGATGCTACAACTCTCAAATACTATAATACGCCCGAAATTTATGTATGAAACAATGCAAGTACCAAAAACACGCAAAGAAATTAAGAATTAAACTATGTAAGAAATGAGTGAGCTAGGAGTATACGACTTGCTGCTGCAGCTGCTTATCCAACGGCGGCAGGGAGCACACTGACTGTGACCAACCGACACTGGCCGTTCAAAAAAAAAAAAAAAAGGTCCTGTCTGGGAGTTTTATTCTTTGTCGTTTGTGCTCCAAGTGGGTTTTAAGTGTGTTAGTGTGTTGTTCCGGAGTGCCGACTATTAAGCTGTGCATGTCCATTCAGTGTCTTCTCTGAGTTTTGAAGAATCGCCAACTTTTTTTTTTTTTTTTTTTTACTTTCTGGTGACATTTTTTTGACTGTCCTCCATGAACGTCTCCGTGTTACTCTATTTTTTACCTCCATTTTCTCCCATTATTCTCTTTTAAGTTCCCCGTTATCGCCATACGTATGTAACATTTTATTATTATTTTAAGTTGCCGTGTCACTCGGCTGAAGAGTGGCGGATTGTGCCACTGACAGTCCTCCCCTGACAATATGGGGCAGGGGAATGAAATAACAATATAGTTAGGTTTAAGTAGTTCAAAGCCTAGGGGACTGATGACCTCAGATGTTAAGTCCCATAGTGCTTAGAGCCATTTCAATTTGAACAAACCAAACGTGGCAGCAATTACCTCATAATTTTCCACATAGTGTCTATAGAACTACAACATTTGCTATATAATGATTGTTAAAAAGAGTTTCAGTCATGTTTATTGAATGTTATTATCGCTTTCAATGGGCAGACCGTCGTCAGACAAATTTGAGGCAACAACGACATGGGCAACGAGGTAGTATCGAATGACATCTGTCAAGTACTGAGCAGAGGTCTGTTCGAAAAGAGGTCTTCGTTTCCAGGTTGTACAAATCAGCATACAAACTCAAATCGCGGTGGGTAATCATGTAGTCTCAGGATGTGTACTCTGGTGGGACGGCAAGGAAATAACTGTTCAGGCAGCACATCCCATACTTAACTTTGTTGAACACCTAACTCAGAGGCAATTGCTTTCCCAATTGTCTCATAGCTATTCTGAAGGCGTAATAGCACGTCGTCCTCAAAGTTAGGTGTATGTACTGCCTGTGGTCTGCCTACATCGCGCCTGCATGCTATTGCCCAATCGGTATCTCCCACTTAATGGTAGATTGCAGTAAATGCGCTATAATGTGGGGATCTTCGTGCAGGAAAACGCTAGCATTACATTCGCTGAGCACTTCGACCATTGCCTTCAGTAAAGAGCATGTTTTAATTTTGTATGTTTCCAACACCTCGATACCTAGCGATGTATATTTATTCTAGACTCCGTCTTAATATCTGTCAGTTTGTCTATTACGTTCTTGAGCACCCTGCAAATATTTTATAAATTTGAAAATGTTGTTTATTATCCTTGTCATGTAATTAATTAGCGGACATGTGTTTACAACGTCAAGCATTCTTCATCATTGTGCGGCAACGAAAAATATTTCGAAATACTTCATTTTTAGCGATTCATACGTAACCTTCTATGTTAGTCAATAATTTGTCTATCAGAGCACTGGACATGTAAGTCCCAAACATTAAACATGAAAAATGTGTGTGAAATCATATGGGACTTAACTGCTAAGGTCATCAGTCCCTAAGCTTACACACGACTTAACCTAAATTGTCCTAAGGACTAACACACACACCCATGCCCGAGGGAGGACTCGAACCTCCGCCGGGAGCAGGCGCACAGTCCATGACTGCAGCGCCTAAGACCGTCCGGCTCATCCCGCGCGACATTAAACATAATTCATTGACAAATTCATACATTATAACAGATGTTAAATTAATTAAATTATAAAACTGAATGAAAAGTCCAACTGTCCGCTATAGCTGTATTCATTTAAGACGGTTAGAGACTCACAGAGGCGGTTTCGCAACTTTTAAGTTATATATTCTGGTGTGTATTTGCACAGAAAACTTTTATAAATTAAAGCTTTGATAATGAGGTACATAATATTATCTGAGATATCTCGAGGTATTGAGTGAACAGATTTAAACAAAGAAGAAAATATTATTCATCTAGCTGGGAAACTAGGTGCGGATCACATATGCCCTACAAATAATGACTTTATACATATTTAGTATATAGGATTTCTAATTTGCCGCCAAAAGATGGTTACTTACAATGCTATGTCACGTAGTACAGGGAGCTCTTGCAGAATGCCGCAGAGTAATGCCTTGGCCGGGCAAAGTTCTCAGCTCTGTTCAACTGATAAAACCCATCATCAGCGATGAATGTCCGGTCTATTAAAGAGAAGAAATGGAATTAGGTATCAGAAACTGCTCTTCGACTAAAAAATAGTGAAGCAGTAATTTAAATCAATGAAATGACGACAGTCCCCACGTAACGTGGGACAACTACCAAAGACGGGACTGACCTCTGTTAAAATCGCTAGCTGTCATTACTTTACCGAGTAAAATATGTCCTCGTGGGCCTATGTCAAGCAACGGACGATGCATCCATGAAAATATTGGGTCCTGGAGTGATGGAAGAATAAAAATAAAGTTAGTAACGAAAATTAATATATAGAAGTATACCGAAAATTATTTTTAACGTGTTATGGTGGCCACCAATGGTTGAAAGGAAGATAACTATGTTGAAGGTTAAACGTCTCGTAAGCCGACACGCTTATGTGTTACAGTTGTAATCATTGGCTCTCAACAGCTGTAGGAATCGCACAGCAAACCGGTTAGAAATAACTGTTTGGTACATTGGCCTGGGTTTCGACACCTCTAAGGATGCCTTCATCAGAACGAAATTTTCAGAAACCGTAAAACTACACTGCGATAAAGCAGTGGTCACAGTTTCGAGCAGATATGCTCAAGTTAAATATTAAAATTAAACACGTTCAAGCCTTTGGCACATATACCGGGTGATCAAAAAGTCAGTATAAATTTGAAAACTGAATAAATCACGGAAAAATGTAGATAGAGAGGTACAAATTGACACACATGATTGGAATGACATGCGGTTTTATTAGAACAAAAAAAAAAATAATACAATAAAAAAAGTTCACAAAATGTCCGACAGATGGCGCTTGATCTGATCAGAAAAGCAATAATTAGCCTAACAAAGTAATACAAAGCAAAGATGATGTTCTTTACAGGAAATGCTCAATACGTCCACCATCATTCCTCAACAATAGCTGTAGTCGAGGAATAATGTTGTGAACAGCACTGCAATGCACGTCTGGAGTTATGGTGAGGCATTGGCGTCGGATGTTGTCTTTCAGCATCCCTAGATATGTCGGTCGATGACGATACACTTGCGACTTCAGGTAACCCCAAAGCCAATAATCGCACCGACTGAGGTCTGGGGACATGGGAGGCCAAGCATGACGAAAGTGGCGGCTGAGCACACGATCATCACCAAACGACGCGTGCAAGAGATCTTTCACGCGTCTAGGAATATGGAGTGGAGCGCCATTCTGCATAAACATCGTACGTTCCAGCAGGTGTTTATCAGCCAGGCTGTGGATGATGCGATTCTGTGACATATCGGCGTACCTCTCACCAGTCACGGTAGCAGTTACAAAACCAGGATCACGCATTTCCTCGAACAAAAAAGACCCGATAACTGTAGATGCGGTAAATCCAACCCATACCGTAACTTTCTCGTCGTGCAATGGAGTTTCCACGACAGTTCTAGGATTTTCGGTAGCCGAAATTCTGCAGTTGTGGGCGTTGACAGACCTTCGGAGCGCGAAATGAGCTTCGTCGGTCCACAACACGTTACTCAACCAATCGTCATTTTCCGCCATCTTTTGAAACGTCCACACCGCAAATGCCCTCCGCTTCACTAAATCGCCAGGTAACAGTCCATGATGCCGATGGATTTTGTACGGATAGCATCGGAGGGTACGCCTCAGTGCCAACGAAACAGTAGTGTATGGAATGCCGGTGCGACGTGCGACTGCACGAGCGCTGACTTCCCCGTGCATAGACGAACCCGCTACAGTCTCCATTTCTTCCTGAACTGTCTCAGCAATATTACGCCTTGTGCTCGGTCAGCCACTACGGGGTCTATCGTCTAAACAACCCGTGGCTTCGAACTTCGAAATAATTCTCGCCACAGCTGCAATTGTCAACGGACCTTCACCCGTTCGAATCCCCTTCCTATGGCGATAGGATCGTAATGCTGAACTAGCACATTCCCCATCTGATAATACAACTTCACTAAAAGCGCCTTTTCAGGTAACGTCAACATGCTGCAACTGCTGGCGCATCTGATTCTCTCTCTCATTACAGCTCCTTTTATACACGATTGTCATGCGCAGTCACTGACGTTTTGCTGTCCAGTGCCATCTGTCGAACATTTTGTGAACTTTTTTTTTTTGGTTCTAATAAAACCCCATGTCATTCCAAGCATGTATGTCAATGTTTACCTCTCTATCTACATTATTCCGTGGTTTATTAAGTTTTCAAATTTATACTGACTTTTTGATCACCCGGTATATACCTTGGTAGGAATAGCATCAAATGTTGTTTCTTGCAAGACATAAGTGCCAAAGGCCTGAATGTGTTTAATTTTAATTTTTGACTTGAGCATATCTGCTCGAAACTGTGACCATTGCTTTCTCGCAATGTAATTTTACCGTTTCTGGAAATTTCATTCTGATGAAGGGATCCTTAGAGGTGTCGAAACCTAGGTCAGTGTACCAAACAGTTATTTACAACCGGTTGTCTGTGTGATTGCTACGCTGAAACTTATGTGTCTTTGTCACCAAAATAATAGTACCCGTATCAGCTGACTATACAAGCTGCTAGGTGTCGAGTGTGTTGCCACAGATTATGCGGTGGCTGCCGTGTGGTACTGAGACGGCTTAGTAAATTTGAACGCGGGCAACACGGAAGATAAGAGAAGCGCGTTGCTATTGCTTTGCTGAGGAACTGCGGTTGCCACTCGAACTATTAGCCCCGGCTATGAGTGTTACATAAGAACAGAATGTGTTTGGTACTGACATAATAATGTCACTAAGATGAAAAAAAAAATTAAAATTGGTACTCATTTCTATAACATTAAAACTGTTACACATAAAATGGATCAGATGACCTACATGCGAACCGGCAGTGGGAGTAAACTTGGATATTAACATACAAAAACTGATAAGCTAACCAGTTAGTTAAATGCTGAGACTACTTACTTTAAAAATTCAATTAGTCAAAATTGGCCAATATGTCTCTTTATTCCTTTTGGTTGTTGAGAATAATAATATAAGGGGACTGTCTTATGGACTTTATTACTTATATGTCTACCAGCACATTTAAGTCACCACATTTAGCTCTTGATGTAGTATTTCCAAGATATTACGGAGATCTGAAACAGAATGTTGATTATCACGTACATCATTAAAAATTGGTAGTTTATGAGTAAAAGAGGTATTTGTCACTTTTCCTGTTCTACTGAAAAATAAAAAGAAAAAAGAAAAAACCAACTGAACTCTTTCATTACGCAACTGCAAAGTAAAAATAACGTTGTTACTGCTGATTAATGTAGTAATGCGGAAATGAATTTCGATGTATTATACTAAAACTGAAGCATGAACAGAATATGTCTACAAGCAGCAGAAATTGCTGTGACACAACGATCTTATAAGTGATAGAATTATCGCCAGTTAACAAAGCAGCACCTGCAAACAAACCAAAAAACTGTGAAACAGACCTGAAAAGCAAAGCTGAGGCGATAATCAGTTCATTTTACGAAAGGTCGGTATCAGAGACGCAGATCTGTCGTTGCACTTGATAATGATATGAAGACTTACGAAAAATCAAGACACGATCATAAGATTTGTTCATCTAGAGAACGCGTTCCTCAAAATACACTCCTGGAAATGGAAAAAAGAACACATTGACACCGGTGTGTCAGACCCACCATACTTGCTCCGAACACTGCGAGAGGGCTGTACAAGCAATGATCACACGCACGGCACAGCGGACACACCAGGAACCGCGGTGTTGGCCGTCGAATGGCGCTAGCTGCGCAGCATTTGTGCACCGCCGCCGTCAGTGTCAGCCAGTTTGCCGTGGCATACGGAGCTCCATCGCAGTCTTTAACACTGGTAGCATGCCGCGACAGCGTGGACGTGAACCGTATGTGCAGTTGACGGACTTTGAGCGAGGGCGTATAGTGGGCATGCGGGAGGCCGGGTGGACGTACCGCCGAATTGCTCAACACGTGGGGCGTGAGGTCTCCACATTACATCGATGTTGTCGCCAGTGGTCGGCGGAAGGTGCATGTGCCCGTCGACCTGGGACCGGACCGCAGCGACGCACGGATGCACGCCAAGACCGTAGGATCCTACGCAGTGCCGTAGGGGACCGCACCGCCACTTCCCAGCAAATTAGGGGCACTGTTGCTCCTGGGGTATCGGCGAGGACCATTCGCAACCGTCTCCATGAAGCTGGGCTACGGTCCCGCACACCGTTAGGCCGTCTTCCGCTCACGCCCCAACATCGTGCAGCCCGCCTCCAGTGGTGTCGCGACAGGCGTGAATGGAGGGACGAATGGAGACGTGTCGTCTTCAGCGATGAGAGTCGCTTCTGCCTTGGTGCCAATGATGGTCGTATGCGTGTTTGGCGCCGTGCAGGTGAGCGCCACAATCAGGACTGCATACGACCGAGGCACACAGGGCCAACACCCGGCATCATGGTGTGGGGAGCGATCTCCTGCACTGGCCGTACACCACTGGTGATCGTCGAGGGTACACTGAATAGTGCACGGTACATCCAAACCGTCATCGAACCCATCGTTCTACCATTCCTAGACCGGCAAGGGAACTTGCTGTTCCAACAGGACAATGCACGTCCGCATGTATCCCGTGCCACCCAACGTGCTCTAGAATGTGTAAGTCAACTACCCTGGCCAGCAAGATCTCCGGATCTGTCCCCCATTGAGCATGTTTGGGACTGGATGAAGCGTCGTCTCACGCGGTCTGCACGTCCAGCACGAACGCTGGTCCAACTGAGGCGCCAGGTGGAAATGGCATGGCAAGCCGTTCCACAGGACTACATCCAGCATCTCTACGATCGTCTCCATGGGAGAATAGCAGCCTGCATTGCTGCGAAAGATGGATATACACTGTACTAGTGCCGACATTGTGCATGCTCTGTTGCCTGTGTCTATGTGCCTGTGGTTCTGTCAGTGTGATCATGTGATTTATCTGACCCCAGGAATGTGTCAATAAAGTTTCCCCTTCCTGGGACAATGAATTCACGGTGTTCTTATTTCAACTTCCAGGAGTGTAGATGTTTGAATTTATCAGGAAATTAGGTGTAAGTTAGAAGGGAGGACGGGTAATGTAGAGTTGCGCAAGAACCAAGGAAGAAAAGCAAGTATGGAGGACCAGGAAGGAATTCCTCGGATAGTAAATGGTTTAATACAGGGATGCAGTCTTTATCCCTCCTATTCAATCCACATATAAAAAAGCAATGACAGCAATGATAGGTTCAGGAGCGGGATTAAAATTCAGTATGAAATGATAAAAATGATAAAGATTCGCAGATGACTCTCTGTGAAAGTGAGAAAGAACTTCTGGAGCTGTTGAATGGAATGAGCTGCGCCGCGCGGGATTAGCCTAGCGGTCTCACGCGCCGCAGTCGTGGACTGTGCGGCTGGTCCCGGCGGAGGTTCGAGTCCTCCCTCGGGCATTGTCCTTAGGATAATAAGTAGTGTGTAAGCTTAGAGACTGATGACCTTAGCAGTTAAGTTCCATAAGATATCACACACATTTGAACATTTTGAATGAGCTGTCTAATGATAACACGCTGTGAATTCGAAGTACATCGACGCAAGACTAAAGTAATGAGTAGCAAAATGAGATTAGCGATAATCTTAACATCGAAATTGTGGACATCCCTAGCAGACGAGGTAAAGGAAATTTGCTACCTTGGAAGCAAGGTAATACATGACGGAAGAAGCAAGGAGGACACAAAAAGCGATTTAGCACAAGCCATTCCTGGCCAAAATAGGTCTACTGATATGAAAAACAGGCCTCAATTTGAGGAAGTCATTTTTGAGACGATATTGATATGGCGCGCGTCGCTAGCCTGTGATCTTGTTTAGAGCGCGCGCTATAATCGATTATAGTTCGCTGTTCTAGGTGCGGGTGGCGCTCCGGTGGTGATTTGCTATTACGTCACTGGCGTGTGTTTGCGGTGGCCGGCAGAAAGCGAGAGGGTAGTTGGTTTCCGAGTATTGCACGGAACGTGAAGTTCGCTCTGCCTGACCTGCGGGTGACTAGCGCTAAGGTTGTTGTGCCTCGCAATATGAGCAGAGTGGTCTGGGGCGGAGGCGACTCGCCGCTGTGCTGGCCATGCGATGGTGGTTAATTGGATCGCCGTACTTGTTCTGCCTGCTTGTCTGATGTGGAGGTCCGGTGAGGTCCTGTGATACTCTGGCCCGGAGACAACTAGTTGCTGAATTTTGGGGTCGTCTGCCATGCTAGGGCGTGGGCTCGGTTGGCTCGTCAGATTTTCCGCTGGAAGCTCCAGCAGCGGTTTCTGAACTTCATTCTGATGTGGGACAGCGTTGTTGGAAGTCTTTGCTATGTATGTGTGTGTGTGTGTGTGTGTGTGTGTGTGTGTGTGTGACGTTACGATATTTGTTGCTACTAATTTATTTGCTCAACTGGAGTATCTTTTGGTTATCCCACTGAGTGGGTTGTTGCCCACCCTGTCTGCTCAGCGTTACCTTTGGTGGTGCCGGTTTGTTCCTTTTGAAGGAATTCACGTAGGTGGTTCCTGTTACCTGCCCGGAGTTGCGTTCATGTATGGTATATTTGGCACTAGATCTGTTAGGTAAAGTCTGCCTAAGAAAGGCGGTTTTGGACAGTATATGTATAGTGAGTTACTGCTGCTTGGTACATGTGGTCTTCTGAAACCTGAACAACACGATCTCGTCAATATGGTTTGTGTAACAGCATTTAGTGGTAGAAAATCTGAAGAAATTCTGGTCGTATGTAAAGTACACAAGCGGCAAGACGCAGTCAATACCTTCGCTGCGCAGTGCCGATGGTACTGTTACCGACGACTGTGCCGCTAAAGCGGAGTTATTGAACGCAGTTTTCCGAAATTCCTTCACCAGGGAAGATGAATGGAATATTCCAGAATTTGAAACACGAACAGCTGCTAGCATGAGTTTCTTAGAAGTAGATACCTTAGGGGTTGCGAAGCAACTCAAATCGCTTGATACGGCCAAGTCTTCAGGTCCAGATTGTATACCGATTAGGTTCCTTTCAGATTACGCTGATACAATAGCTCCCTACTTAGCACTCATATACAACCGCTCGCTCACCGATAGATCTGTACCTACAGATTGGAAAATTGCGCAGGTCGCACCAGTGTTTAAGAAGGGTAGTAGGAGTAATCCATCGAACTACAGACCCATATCATAGACGTCGCTTTGCAGTAGGGTTTTGGAGCATATACTGTATTCAAACATTATGAATCACCTCGAAGGGAACGATCTATTGATACGTAATCAGCATGGTTTCAGAAAACATTGTTCCTGTGCAACGCTATCGACAGGGGATCTCAAGTTGATTCCGTATTTCTAGATTTCCGGAAAGCTTTTGACACCGTTCCTCACAAGCGACTTCTAATCAAGCTGCGGGACTAATGGGGTATCGTCTCAGTTGTGCGACTGGATTCGTGATTTCCTGTCAGGAAGGTCGCAGCTCGTAGTAATAGACGGAAAATCATCGAGTAAAACTGAAGTGATATCAGGTGTTCCCCAGGGAAGCGTCCTGGGTCCACTGCTGTTCCTGATCTATATAAATGACCTGGGTGACAATCTGAGCAGTTCTCTTAGGTTGTTCGCAGATGATGCTGTAATTTACCGTCTAGTAAGGTCATCCGAAGACCAGTATCAGTTGCAAAGCGATTTAGAAAAGATTGCTGTATGGTGTGGCAGGTGGCAGTTGACGCTAAATAACGAAAAGTGTGAGGTGATCCACATGAGTTCCAAAAGAAATCCGTTGGAATTCGATTACTCGATAAATAGTACAATTCTCAAGGCTGTCAATTCAACTAAGTACCTGGGTGTTAAAATTACGAACAACTTCAGTTGGAAAGACCACATAGATAATATTGTGGGGAAGGCGAGCCAAAGGTTGCGTTTCATTGGCAGGACACTTAGAGGATGCAACAAGTCCACTAAAGAGACAGCTTACACTACACTCGTTCGTCCTCTGTTAGAATATTGCTGCGCGGTGTGGGATCCTTACCAGGTGGGATTGACGGAGGACATCGAAAGGGTGCAAAAAAGGGCAGCTCGTTTTGTATTATCACGTAGTAGGGGAGAGAGTGTGGCAGATATGATACGCGAGTTGGGATGGAAGTCATTAAGGCAAAGACGTTTTTCGTCGCGGCGAGATCTATTTACGAAATTTCAGTCACCAACTTTCTCTTCCGAATGCGAAAATATTTTGTTGAGCCCAACCTACATAGGTAGGAATGATCATCAAAATAAAATAAGAGAAATCAGAGCTCGAACAGAAAGGTTTAGGTGTTCGTTTTTCCCGCGCGCTGTTCGGGAGTGGAATGGTACAGAGATAGTATGATTGTGGTTCGACGAACCCTCTGCCAAGCACTTGAGTGTGAATTGCAGAGTAGTCATGTAGATGTAGATGTTCTGTATTTTTAACTCACTGTGTTATTATTAACTTGGTGAAATAGTTGCGTTTGGTGTCGTTAAGGCACTTCTAAGACTGTGGTTTGACTATTCATGTGCGCTTGGCTTTTATTGTTTTGTTTCAAGAAGCGAGAATCGTTTATTAAGGTTTGTATGTGTTGACTTCTGGCGCTTGTTAAGAGCTGCCCGAGTTAACGGCGCCGTGGTTATCATGTTCTGTCGGGATGTTACATTGTTATTTGATTTTGAGTTTTATCTTGTGTTGATATTATCTGTCGTGTGATGCAGAACATAACCAACGTGTGTAAGTGACAGGCAGTTGTGGGAGGCTGTCAGCGGTTTATTTCTGGGACTGTTTCTAGTGGGAAGGCTCTGAAGTGTTGAGAGCTCGCTCGTCTGTGATTGCGTTGGGAGTTGCCCTTGCCCTTTGGTTGTATCAAATTATTATTTTGTTATTATATTTATTGGTTGTGTGTTGCGCTTCTTTGATTTTAGGGTGCCAAGTTGCCATTATTATTTTTTTGTTTATTACTGCTCGTAATGTTTTCCGAAACTATGGTGCCAAGTGTTATTATTCTTAAAAGTTTTTTGTAAATGATCTTAAGCTGTATTGCCAAGTTAGTTTATTATTGGATTTTGTCTCTTGGGTAAATTCTAGAAGCACTATTGTAAAAGGTTCTTTGATTTTATGGTGGCAAGCCGCCGTTATTGTTTTTAAAGCTCATTCTTTTAACCATTTGTTAAGTTCTGTAAGTTATATGAATTTGTTGTTATTTACAAGGGTTTAGTATTGGCAATCTAATAAACTGTGTACAGAGCCTGCTGTCTGGATATTATTTGGTGGAAATCCTTGGATATTTGCCCTATAAAATCACACATTCGAGGTATGTTTGAAACGTCCCCTTAGAAAAATTATACATGACTGTGCTTAAACTGACACACAGTAGTTTTAGCGCAACGCAATCTGACTTTCAATAATCCCAACAAGAGAATGGTCCAGACTAACAATAACCTATACCTTTCATGAATCACTTACCTCACAAAAATCTTCGTTACTCAAACTACTGCAATACAGCGAGCGCCACTACTGCCAGCTAAATAAAATATTCAAACTACTGAAGGCACTAACTACTGATAGGCATAGTTAGCAAATGAAAGATTTTGATAGAGAACAAACAGTGTATTTACGTTAATAGTGTTCAAAAGTCATAATATATATATAGCAGTTCATGACTTCCAGTCTTACAAATTTACTTGTCTCTGATGGACACACGTCCAGACCATCCACTCTCAACATTCCGCCATCTCTCTCCCCACATCCACCACTGCTGGCGGCTCACTTTCAACTGCGCAACGCTACGTGCTGTTAATAGCGAACAACAATGCAAGCTAGCCACAGACTGCACACAGCACAGCCGGTGATTTTCATACAGAGCGCTACGTGGCGTTACCGATGTAAAAACCTAAACAGCCTACTTACATGTTTGGAGAACAACATTGTATAGAAATGAATAGAGGGCTGTGAAGATGGGAAAAGAGAAACGAAGCGCGCTGTAGAAACAGGCTTAAAATTAGATGGACTGATAAGGTGAGTAATGACGTTCTCTGCTGAATATGTTAGGTGAGTTACATTTGAGAAAGACTAACAAGAAGAAGAGATAGTATGATAGAAGAAGCGTTGAGACATCAAGGATAACATCCATGCTACTCGATTAGCTGTAAATGGCAAAAACTGTAGAGCATGACCGAGACTGGAACACATCCAAAGCTGTTTCACAGAGGAAGACCGCACTGCAGTTCCTTCTCTAAATCCTCGCACAAACGAAAAAATGGCTGAAATCGAAATAAGTGTCCAAGGAATAGAAAAGCAACTGGAATCACTCAACAGAGGAAAGTCCACTGGACCTGACGGGATACCAATTCGACTCTACACAGAGTACGCGAAAAAACTTGCCCCCCTTCTAACAGCCGTGTACCGCAAGTCTTTAGAGGAACGGAGGGTTCCAAATGATTGGAAAAGAGCACAGGTAGTCCCAGTCTTCAAGAAGGGTCGTCGAGCAGATGCGCAAAACTATAGACCTATATCTCTGACGTCGATCTGTTGTAGAATTTTAGAACATGTTTTTTGCTCGAGTATCATGTCGTTTTTGGAAACCCAGAATCTACTATGCAGGAATCAACATGGATTCCGGAAACAGCAATCATGTGAGACCCAACTCGCTTTATTTGTTCATGAGACCCAGAAAATATTAGATACAGGCTCCCAGGTAGATGCTATGTTTCTTGACTTCCGGAAGGCGTTCGATACAGTTCCGCACTGTCGCCTGATAAACAAAGTAAGAGCCTACGGAATATCAGACCAGCTGTGTGGCTGGATTGAAGATTTTTTAGCAAACAGAACACAGCATGTTGTTATCAATGGAGAGACGTCTACAGACGTTAAGGTAACCTCTGGCGTGCCACAGGGGAGTGTTATGGGACCATTGCTTTTCACAATATATATAAATAACCTAGTAGATAGTGTCGGAAGTTCCATGCGGCTTTTCGCGGATGATGCTGTAGTATACAGAGAAGTTGCAGCATTAGAAAATTGTAGCGAAATGCAGGAAGATCTGCAGCGGATAGGCACTTGGTGCAGGGAGTGGCAACTGTCCCTTAACATAGACAAATGTAATGTATTGCGAATACACAGAAAGAAGGATCCTTTATTGTATGATTATATGATAGCGGAACAAACACTGGTAGCAGTTACTTCTGTAAAATATCTGGGAGTATGCGTGCGGAACGCTTTGAAGTGGGATGATCATATAAAATTAATTGTTGGTAAGGCGCGTACCAGGTTGAGATTCATTGGGAGAGTGCTTAGAAAATGTAGTCCATCAACAAAGGAGGTGGCTCACAAAACACTCGTCTACCTATACTTGAGTATTGCTCATCAGTGTGGGATCCGTACCAGATCGGGTTGACGGAGGAGATAGAGAAGATCCAAAGAAGAGCGGCGCGTTTCGTCACAGGGTTATTTGGTAGCCGTGATAGCGTTACGGAGATGTTTAATACACTCAAGTGGCAGACTGTGCAAGAGAGGCGCTCTGCATCGCGGTGTAGCTTGCTCGCCAGGTTTCGAGAGGGTGCGTTTCTGGATGAGGTATCGAATAAATTGCTTCCCCCTACTTATACCTCCCGAGGAGATCATGAATGTAAAATTAGAGAGATTAGAGCGCGCACGGAGGCTTTGAGACAGTCGTTCTTCCCGCGAACCATACGCGACTGGAACAGGAAAGGGAGGTAATGACAGTGGCACGTAGGGTGCCCTCCGCCACACACCGTTGGGTGGCTTGCGGAGTATAAATGTAGATGTAGATGTAGATAACTGATGTTGGATATAAGTGGTAGTCTAAAAGAGGCTGTTGTAGAGAGGAATTCGTAGCGGACGGCATCAGACAGAATAATAATAAAAAAAAGAAAAGAAAGGACAAACATTCGTTGCTCCTTTTGTCTCATCCCTACATAAGTATCTAACCATATATGTTGTTAGCTTTTAGATGCACACGGCGGCCGTGGTGGCCGAGCGGTTCTAGGAGCTACAGTCCGGAACCGCGCGACTGCTACGGTCGCAGGTTCGAATCCTGCCTGGGGCATGGATGTGTGTGATGTCCTTAAGTTAGTTAGGTTTAATTAGTTCTAAGTTCTAGGCGACGGATGACCTCAGAAGTTAAGTCGCATAGTGCTCAGATCCTGCCTCGGGCATGGATGTGTGTGATGTCCTTAGGTTAGTTAGGTTTAAGTTGTTCTAAGTACTAGGGGATTGATGACCTGAGTTGTTTAGTCGCATAGTGCTCAGAGCCATTTGAACCTAGATGCACACGTATGAGCAGCTGAGTAGCAGACGGCTACCATGAGCCATGTAGCTCCTTCTCTCGCTCTAAAGGCAACGGTGACGCGTAGTTGTATGGGATCCAAGAAACACAGGAAGCTGTAAAGACAGGAGCCTAGGCAGATGGATTCGACACCGCAAATCTCTTCTACTGCAAGTTCTTTGCTTTCCATATTTTGAGATGTGGTAGTATGAACCAAAATAGGAAAAAATGCCCAGCAAACATGTGCTCTAAAACGCATACCTTAAAAGGTACGAACACTTGGTCATTAGAAGAGTTGTGTTTCAAAGTAGCAAAGATGAACAAGTGCTCATAGCTCTTGTACATGTTTACTGGACTCTTTTTCGGTTTTGGTTCATACTACCACTTCCCAAAATATGGAAAGCAAAGAGCTTGCAGTAGAAGAGATTTATTTCACAGTATCTGAGACGAAAAATCGCTGGTAGCTTTTAAGGTATGCATATTCGACCCTACGCTTACTGAGACTTTTTTGCTTCTAGTATCGTGTACTTTCAACTGTATGCGTTTACGCCAT
Organism: Schistocerca nitens; assembly: GCF_023898315.1. Lineage (NCBI taxonomy): Eukaryota > Metazoa > Arthropoda > Insecta > Orthoptera > Acrididae > Schistocerca > Schistocerca nitens. The sequence goes on along the minus strand of NC_064620.1, from coordinate 167,539,382 downwards.
TAATTATGATACACCCTGCTGACTGACCTGGCGCTGCGCCACCCCCATTTACCGAGTGTTAGTGTCCTACCTGTCAGTGTCCTGACGATTCCCGAAACCAGGAGGCATTCCGCGCACTTGACTTTAGCAACCGCAACACCACAACAGGCACGCTTTGGTGCGTTTAAATACTGACCGTCTGGCAAGGCTGGTCATCGGTTGAATCGGCAAGCCATCGAGTCCGCGTCCTTCACAGTATCGACTGAACCGTGAGGCTCCTCTGCCTAAAGTGGACCGCAGGATCAAGGATCGAATTAAGGCCCTGCTAGAGCCCGCCAGGTTAGCCGTTCGGTCTAACGCACGGCTTTCCGGACTGGCAAGGAGCGCCTGGTCCCCGGCACGAATCCGCCCGGCAGACTTGTGTCGAGGTCCGGTGAGCCGGCCAGTGTGTGGATGGTTTTTGGGCGGTTTTCCATTTGCCTCGGCGATTGCGGACTGGTTCCCATTATTCCACCTCAGCTACACTATGTCGGCGATTGCTGCGCAAACAAGTTCTCCACGTACGCTTACTCCTCCATTATTCTATCACTCAACTTTGGGGGTGACACTCGTCTGGTGTGAGACGTTCCCTGGGGGATCCACCGTGGGGCCGAACCGCGCAATAACCCTGGGTTCGGTGTGGGGTGACGGAGAGGTGAAGTGGACTGCGGTAGTCGTTGTGGGATTGTGGACCACTGCGGCTGTGGCGAGGACGGAGCCTCTCCGTCGTTTCTTGGCCCCAGATTTAACATACAATACAATACAATACGAGGCCCTGTTAGCCAATGCGCCGCAGGACGCCCGGCAACGTCCGCAACCGGAGCCAGCACGTCCGGGATGCAGCCGGCCGTCCCAGTCGGCCACGTCAGCAGCTGACACACCGCCGCTGGTGAACGTTTATAGCGCAAGGTCTCTCTGCGCTCGAGCCGCGTTCAGCGCTTCACCTGTTGTCACTTCACAACATTTCTTGCCAAGGGTCGCGAGATAGACGCCTGACCCTGCTGCAGAAAACGGACGCCAGGCCGAGCCACATGGCAGCGGCTCACACTTCTAGCTGCTCTAAACTTATTGAAACAATAGTTTACGTGCGCGCCTTTTGTCTTATTGCAGCCACTTTACACATCTGACGGACTCCCTAGCCCTCGCCAACCAATGGAACCTACAACGCGTGGGTGCAGAGCCGGATGCCATCCAGACTACTACGAGGGTAATCCCAAAAGTAAGGTCTCCTATTTTTTTATAAGTACATAGACTTGTTTATTTCTACAATGGTTTACATCAGCTTACAGCTTGAACATTTATCTATTTTTCGACATAATCACCATTTCTGTCGATGCATTTTTGTAGACGCTGTGTCAGTTTTTGTATGCCCATGTCATACCAGCTCGCCGCCATGCTGTTCAGAAAGTTATGAACCTCTTCTTTCACCTCGTCGTCGGAGCTGAATCGCTTTCCGGCCAAATGTTCTATTAACCTAGGGACAGGTGATAATCACTGGGGGGCCATGGCAGGACTATTGGGTGGGTGGGTGATTGTGTTCCACTGAAATTGTTGCAGGAGAGCACCGGTTTGCCGAGCGATGTTTGGGCGAGTATTGTCATGGAGAATGTGTACACCCTTGCTCAACATTCCTTTTATCAGGTTCTGAATTGCCCGTTTGAGTTTTTCAGAGTCTCACAGTACCTATCAGCGTTAATTGTGGTCCCCGCGATTCAGTTCCGACGACGAGGTGAGAGAAGAGATTCATAACTTTCTGAACAGCATGGCGGCGAGTTGGTATGACACGAGCATACAAAAACTGCCACAGTGTCTACAAAAATGCATCGACAGAAATGGTGATTATTTCGAAAAATAGCTAAATGTTCAAGCTGTAAACTGATGTAAACCTTTGTAGAAATAAACAGTTCTATGTACTTACAAAAAATAGGAGACCTTACTTTTGGGATTACTCTCGTAGAAGTAGAGCTCTTCCACGGCTTTGTAGCGGTGGTAGCACAACAGGGTGCTACAGAGCATAGGGAAACCATCAACGACTCAAACACCACGCACATTTAATGAGATTTGTCAGTGTAGGGCCATCCTCACATGCTTCAAGTGTTCGCCAAAGCACTGCGATCCAGTTCAAGAGCAATGGAACCGAACAATATCTTCCTGGTAGTACAGGCCACATCAGACGATAGCACAGTATTGGAGAGTTGTTTGCTGTATTCTTCGTTGACAAGAGATGGTAGCAGACTATCAGGTGGCCCACTTCTTCCCGTGTAAGAATTCCGTACCACTTCCCCTCTACAAGCTGCTTCAACGATGCTCAATACTATACGGTATAATACGGTATTGCAGTGCCCATATTCTTTACAAGAACGACTATAGCCGTTATGAAATACAGAATAGGGCAAATAAAAATGGGCTGGAGAACAGAGTACGAAGAAAGGAAATGCAGTACTACCCTGAGTACAGCAGATGTTAAAAGTGACCACCATTCATCTCTTGGCATGTTTGGGCGCTGGTCAGGACGCTGCTGAAAGTGAAACTGATGGAATTGCTGCAGTCTCAACCGAAATATTCTGTTGCAGTTCTTGAAGACTATGAGGGATGTTGCGATACAGCTAAGACTTCAAGGCCCCCCACACAAAGTAGTCGCACAAAGCAGTCGCACACTGACATGTCAGGTGACTTGCATAAAAATGGTTCAAATGGCTCTGAGCACTATGCGACCTAACTTCTAAGGTCATCAGTCGCCTAGAACTTAGAACTAATTAAACCTAACAACCTAAGGACATCACACACATCCATGCCCGAGGCAGGATTCGAACCTGCGACCGTAGCGGTCACTCGGCTCCGGACTGTAGCGCCTAGAACCGCATGGCCACTCCGGCCGGCTGACTTTCGTAGCCAGCTAGGTTCTTGACCAGACTGACCGCTCCTAACACCTCCATCAGGAGTGAAGAGTGTGTAAATGTGCTCCAAGGTTCGTCCAGCTGCACGGGCAGTTGAGTTGTTCCATCCTGCTGTATTTTCCTCCTCCGTTAGTGCTGCCATTCACGTCCAGTCGTATCCACTCGTGTGGGACACTTTTCTTTGCCCTACACTGCACATGAAATTTATTCGCATCTGCGGATATGGACAAGCACCAGCTGTATAGTTTAATCACGATAATGAAAATTTGTGCCGGACAGGTATTCGAACCCGATGGTCTGTTAGCAAGAGGTTGCATCATCTTATTGCGTTTTGGATGTGTTGTTACCTTTTCATCGCTGTCGGCCAATGTGTGCATCGCGACTCAGCAGTACAGGTAACATTTATACTTGATTCGGACTTGCATTGTAGGTGTTTCTGCATTCTGCTGATAGTGGTGTTTTGTGTAAAGACTGGTATGTATGCCAGTGGCTGCTGTTGAAATGCGAACGTCTTTCACCACATTTCATCATTTTATTATTTCATGACATGTTAAAGGCACAATTTCGATGCTCTCAGTATCATATTTTGAACGCAAGCCGATGCTTGCAAGAAGAAAGTAGTGGGAAGTTCAAATGTTCAAATGTGTGTGAGTTCTTAAGGGACCAAACTGCAGAGGCCCTCGGTCCGTAGACTTACACACTACTTAAACTAACTTAAACTAACCTATCCTAAGAAAAACACCCACACCCATGGCCGAGGGAGGACTCGAAACTCCGGCGGGAGCAGTGGGAAGTTTTGTTTTATTTATCACTTGAGATCAGCAAACCTCTTCCTTTTCTATTATGAGGTTCCTATTTCTTTGTCTGCATGATGTGGAAGCATGAGTTGTATATTTTCGAATGTTCATCCTCAGAAGTAACCATGACAACCTTCCGATATAAATTCTTTCCTTCTCAGTTTGAGCTCTATAGATGTCCAGCAAAATAACATGTAGTGAATCCTGAGTCTTCTTGGGCTTTCTGTTTGTACAATAAAACAGCACGCCCAGAAATATGAGCTTTCCTGGTTTTTAGCGTTCCGTGCTTCAATGCGAAAAAGGGACCCATATAGGATTTCTTTGTTGTCCGTCCGTCCTTCTGTCTGTCTGTCTATCTGACTCTTAAGAGACCTTTTCCTCAGGAACGGGTAGACGTATCAAGTTGATACTAATGGCGCCTATTAAGATCTATAATCCCTTCACGGAGTAAAAGTTTTAAGCTTCTAAATAACTTTACTCAGAATATACGACCATTTATGTCACACAGAAAACTTGCTCATCAAAACCAAGCAGTGTGCTTCCCGCTGACCTAGAAACGTGAAATGTAGCAAGAAGGAGGGTTTCACAATACAAGTAAAGGAAAAAATCCGAAGCTTGGCCTCGCGGAGTGGCCGCGCGGACTGGGGCGCCCTGTTATGGATTGCGCGGCCCCTCCCGTAGGGAGGTTCGAGTCCTTCCTCTGGCATGAGTGTGTGTGTTGTTCTTAGCATAAGTTAGTTTAAGTAGTGTGTAAGTCTAGGGACCGATGACCTTAGCCGTTTGATCTCTTAGGAGTTCACACACATTTTTTTCCGAAGATTGTTAATTTATAATTACATAACACGAAAAAATATTTTTTGCCATTTTTTTATCCGTCTGCCTGGCGTGTCAAGTTAAAATTTATGTCACATACTAAAGTATATAGTCCCTTGGCGGTGTAAAAAATTTAAGCTTCTAAGTCAATGCAATCAAAAGACTCAGTCAAGTATGTCAAATATTTTGACACTCGCAGATTCATTCATCGATGCCTGTAGGGTGTTCCCGCTGACCAAGAATCACTAAATTCGGCAAGAAGCAAGGTTTAAAAATCCAAGTAAATAATCTCAATCTTGTTAAATTATATCACATAAAAGATATCTTTTGCCATTAGAACATACATTGCTTTCATCATCCGTCAAAAATATAGACGAAAATTAGTACATGCGAACATAAAATATAAGCTGTAGTCAAGTTTAGGTAAGCACATGAAACTGTTTTTTTACATCTTCTCTCTCTCTACATATAAAAACTTAAGTCCCCTGCTCACTTATTCTTGTATCTGTATCAACTGGTTCAACTGGCTCTAAGCACTATGGGACTTAACATCTGAGGTCATCAGTCCCATACACTTAGAACTACTTAAACCTTATTAACCTAAGGACATCACACACATCCATGCCCGAGGCAGGATACGAACCTGCCACAGTAGCAGCAGCGCGGTTACGGACTGAAGGGCCTAGAACCGCTCGGCCACAACGGCCGGCTTCTTGTATCGCCGGCCTAGTCAATATCTTACCATTATCGGTATCAATAACAGGCAAAAAGTCATTGACACATTCCATCATTCAATCGTGAGAGTAACGCTTTTGGGCCCTTTTCCATTGCTGGGCAACTTGAGTGCACTCCTGGATCATACGTTTCTTTGCAATACCTTGCCTGACGCATTTGGAAACGTCCAACTTCGTGTTTAGCGACAGCTGCTGCTTCATCATGATGGTGCACCGGCACTCTTTGACATGAATGTGCGTAAATACTAAATGAAACGTTTCCAGGGTAACAGACAGGTCGTGGAGGTCCAGCTTGTTGGCCTCCACGTTCTTCGGACCTTCATACATTTTTATTTGTGGGGACACTTCAAAGCCCAATTTTAAAGTACTCCACCCATGGATGTAATTGTTCAAATAGTTCTCGTACATGCCACCTCGGCAATGGTAGACGAAAGTGTTGCATATGGTCCACAAAGTAAGGTCCAGAAAGTGGCTAACTGTTTTCAGAAGAAAATACGCAAACATACAGAATGGATTTTGGAAAAAACGACACTTTGTCATGGAGTAAGTGATTGATTATTTTGTAAAAATTTTTTGTTAATTTATAAACGCAACCACATTCTATGACACAGTCATACCCGGTTTCGGCCATGCAATGACCATCTTCAGCTTCTAAAGGCGGCATACACTGAACACAGGTTCATGCGTTGTCGAACTAGTTTGACTGTGTCATAAGAATGTGATTGTGTCTATAAATAAACAAAAAAAAATTTACAAAATACAGAATCGGATTGTTGTGCAAAGCTTAATGTGCAATCTATGTAGCGTACTTAATGTGTTTTTTGTACCTCATTGGATGTAGTCGATATTACTGTTTCCACCGCCGGCCGGAGTGGCCGAGCGGTTCTAGGCGCTTCAGTCTGGAACCATGCGGCTGCTACGGTCGCAGGTTCGAATCCTGCCTCGGGCGTGGATATGTGTGATGTCTTTAGGTTGCTTAGGTTTAAGTTGTTCTAAGTCTAGGGGACTGATGACCTCAGATTTTAAGTCCCGTAGTGCTTAGAGCCATTTGAACTGTTTCCACCATTACGAGGGTTGCCCAGAAAGTAATGCACCGCATTTTTTTTCTTCAACAATTCTTTATTGAACATAATGAGAATTACATACATGAAAACATGGTGTATTATCTATACACCCCATTTTTCCACGTAATCTCCATCCTGTTCTATGGCCTTCCTCCAACGCGAAACAAGAGCATGTATGCCCTGTCGGTACCAATTCTTGTCCTTGTGGCGGACTCAGTGCGTCATTCTGTGACTCGCCTCCTCATCGTCCTCAAAAGTCTTCCACGAATGGCATCCTTTAATGGCCCGAACAAGTGGGAGTCCGAGGGGGCTAGGTCAGGTGTGTCACATGTGAGAGCCGTGGATGGTCTCCCCAACCGCTCCAAATCGTGGAGTTCCGCCGAACCGTCTTCTGATGACCTCACCCTCCGTGCCGAGCGACTAACTGTACTTCTGTCGACAGCTGATGCTCCATGCACTTTGCACAAGCGTTCATGAATATTCCCCATAGTTTCTTTCTCTGCAGTGAGAAATCCATTGACGGGACATTGCTTGTAACGTACATCACCTACAGACGCCATTTTGAAACTGTTCTCCAGCTACGCCATTTGTCGGAAGTGACGGAAACTTGGCACGCAAACTCAGGAGACTCCAGATAGTACAGGGGTAACGTTTCGCAATCGTAGCATTGTTGTCAGTTCAGAAAAAAAAGGTGTCTTACTCTCTGGGCAAACTTCGTATTTTCTGTTGACTTCATTTGTGTCATGGATGAAAGCAAGTGGTAGCTTATGTCTGTAAGAAATGCTAGGTAAAGGTAATAGCAACAGAAAGAAATACACAAGATACCGCATTGTGGAAAAGTAAATGGGATACAGTTTTAAGCATTAACTAAAAAAGTTTGGTGAGAACGCTTCTTGAACATCAACGAGTCTGCATATCGTTCGCCGCCGCATTGCCTTGAATCACTTTTTTCCCAAAGGAAGCGCCTTGGAGCTCAAAGGGAGGAACCGGGGGCAAAGTGGGCAGAGGTCGCAACCCGAGGCATGGTCACCATTTCCCATCCCACCCGCCCTCCAGGAACCAAGAAAATTATAGGTAACGTGGAGTAGATGTACACAGAAAAACAATGATTTATTTATTAATTTTCTTTTTAATGCCAGAGAGAATACTAGGAAACCGCCATCGCGAGGAGGAGGGAGCAGCAAGCCACCAGGCTCGGAAGACTATCTATGCATAGTTTTTCAAAGAAGAACATTGCGAAGATCAGTGAATAACCGGTTTTGAGAGTGGAAAAGTAACACCCCCAACTTGGGTTGGGTTAAGAAAGACACTACAAAGGAAATTGGAGAAAAATTGTCTGTATTTGGGAGTGGGAACAATTGTACTTCGCTTTCGTTAAGGAAGTGCCAAAAATCCAGGATATTTTTCTCGTCTTCGGCAAACAAGTAGTGAACTTGCATGTCCACAAATCCACTTCGCGGAGTTCGTTTGTGGGGAATATCTCGAATCCGAAAGAGGAGCAGATGGGGAGATATCTGATGATGAGTCATACGGGTAATTAGGGTCAGCATCTGTCGGATCAGGAATCAGGCATTTATCGCCGATCCACACACCAGGCGGTGCTCGTCTGTGTCCAGAAAATCACAGGCGACAGACAACGGGGTGCCTACAAGGAGAAGCCCGTGAAGGCGTGACCGATATACTTGCTTTTCATTGACTGTAAAGGTATCATGCAGACTGAACGTCATGGGCAAGGTAAGTAGCGCACACCGATCGCCAAGCGGCACGACAATCGACGTTGGGATGTTTTCCCTCAACTAAATTCGGTGACCTGTGCTGCTGAAGAAAGCCATAGATCGCCTTCGTGGACGTCAGCTGCATTGGCAGTATTGCAGAATGGACGTAGTTCAGTTCGAGGAAAAAATGGCGGTAGTAAAAGAAGGGCGGCGGGACGTCCGAAAGGTGGATAGGGGCTGAGAGAGAGCGTGGCGCAAGGGCCCCCAGCAACAGGCTTGTAAGGCACATAGAACAATGGCGTCACAGTACCATTTGACAGCTAACGAAAAGGGCTATCACTCTGTCAGTGGGGTGACAGAGGTATAAACTGTCCTTGCCCCGCGAGATGGTGCAGGTTTCGTTCCATATCTTGACAGCAGTCTGTGGCAAACAGATGAACCTAATGCCACTAGCATAGGGCGGATCATGGACGGAGAAATGGGAAGTATCTGTGCCACGTGGGGGATAAGTTACGCCAAATATGCATTTAAATATTGTGTGCGTTGCAGAAGATCGACGACTCATAAACAATGATCCAAGAGTCCAGCTCGTATAGGGACAGTAAGCGCTAGCAGTTGAGGGCTGTCGAGCACCACAGATCGCTAGCGAAATGAAGTCCTAAGCGTTGGATAATAGCAGCCACACGCAATGGAGCAGTGCTGTCAGCAGGAAGCTATGGCGCTCTGTTTTCTGACGTTAATACAGCTACCAGAAGCTTCGCTGTTAGTGGTAACCCATGCCAGTGACTTCCTGACCTCAATACCGAAACCAGGGACGACTACGACATCGTACACATGAGCAGTGCAGCTGAATACATGGCCACAGAGAGACATCCTAGACAGGGCTGATGGAGGCAGCAGAGCAGCAGTACCATGGCGAAAGCACCGAACGACGGATCAATATGGGAGGAGTGACACGGCCATTAAAGAGTACACAGGACGTTGTAAGGTGTCAGGCAAATGAAAACCCTGACATGATAAGCAAATCCAGTAGTATGTCACATAGCTCCGAATAAATCGTGACATTAAATTAACCAAAGTAATACGAGCAACGAGTGAGCAAATGGAATACCACAGACTAACAGAAGAATGCCTAAATGCATGTCATACCTTCCCACCGTGAGACAGACGCAGTTCCGAGGGGAGAAACGAGAACAGAAGCCTAGAGCAGAACCGTGCTAAGCTAGAAGGCCCTACGATAAGGGATGGACACCCACGTTGCCAGCTAACCACCAGGACCACCCCCCAGCCCATGTTAAAAGCTAGAGCCCTCCAGAAGAACAGTATAGATCTTACGATAACACTAAAAGGGCCACACCAGCCGCAAGTTTTAGCGTGAGACTTTTTCGCGTCTCTGTTACGTTGCAAACGTTAAAAACATTGCCCCACCACGAAAAGTAACCGCCAGGACCACCCACCAGCCCATGTTAAAAGATAGAGCCCTCCAGAACAACAGTATAGATTTTACGATAACACTAAAAGGGCCGCACCAGCTGCAAGTTTTAGCGTGAGACTTTTTCGCGTCTCTGTTACATTGCAAACTTTAAAAACATTGCCCCACCACGAAAAGTATAACGTTTCTAATTGGATAGACAGAATTTTTGTAGGCGGATCTTAAGGATAACATTGAGACCCTGATTGGTCAGATGAAAACACAGCCAGATAGTTTTTTTTAAACCAACTTCGGTAAATTGTAGTAAGGAGAAGTTAGGAGAGAGTTGCTTCCGAGACGGCGAGCTGGATGGAGCTGCGCCGGCTGCCGCCCCCTGACGAACACCGACAAGGTAATGAACGCACGCGATGCCGCATTTTTGAGCACATAAGGCTTCACTCAGAACAGCAGAAGTCTCATCTGTTACATCCCCTTTTTACGTAATACTAGTGTCGATCGTCAATTGAAGCTCATGGTATTAATATTTGCTACGTAAGTTAAAATCTGAAACGCGATGATTTTTCTGTTATATAATTATTGAGAAGCCACATCAGCCACTATAATTTACGACAAGTTAGATAAGTAATTTAAGATAATTGAGGGTCACTGTAGACCATTTTGATAGTTTTCTCTGTTGTGAAACTTAATTTAAACCTAGATTATACACTCCTGGAAATGGAAAAAAGAACACATTGACACCGGTGTGTAAGACCCACCATACTTGCTCCGGACACTGCGAGAGGGCTGTACAAGCAATGATCACACGCACGGCACAGCGGACACACCAGGAACCGCGGTGTTGGCCGTCGAATGGCGCTAACTGCGCAGCATTTGTGCACCGCCGCCGTCAGTGTCAGCCAGTTTGCCGTGGCATACGGAGCTCCATCGCAGGCTTTAACACTGGTAGCATGCCGCGACAGCGTGGACGTGAACCGTATGTGCAGTTGACGGACTTTGAGCGAGGGCGTATAGTGGGCATGCGGGAGGCCGGGTGGACGTACCGCCGAATTGCTCAACACGTGGGGCGTGAGGTCTCCACAGTACATCGATGTTGTCGCCAGTGGTCGGCGGAAGGTGCACGTGCCCGTCGACCTGGGACCGGACCGCAGCGACGCACGGATGCACGCCAAGACCGTAGGATCCTACGCAGTGCCGTAGGGGACCGCTCCGCCACTTCCCAGCAAATTAGGGACACTGTTGCTCCTGGGGTATCGGCGAGGACCATTCGCAACCGTCTCCATGAAGCTGGGCTACGGTCCCGCACACCGTTAGGCCGTCTTCCGCTCACGCCCCAACATCGTGCAGCCCGCCTCCAGTGGTGTCGCGACAGGCGTGAATGGAGGGACGAATGGAGACGTGTCGTCTTCAGCGATGAGAGTCGCTTCTGCCTTGGTGCCAATGATGGTCGTATGCGTGTTTGGCGCCGTGCAGGTGAGCGCCACAATCAGGACTGCATACGACCGAGGCACACAGGGCCAACACCCGGCATCATGGTGTGGGGAGCGATCTCCTACACTGGCCGTACACCACTGGTGATCGTCGAGGGGACACTGAATAGTGCACGGTACATCCAAACCGTCATCGAACCCATCGTTCTACCATTCCTAGACCGGCAAGGGAACTTGCTGTTCCAACAGGACAATGCACGTCCGCATGTATCCCGTGCCACCCAACGTGCTCTAGAAGGTGTAAGTCAACTACCCTGGCCAGCAAGATCTCCGGATCTGTCCCCCATTGAGCATGTTTGGGACTGGATGAAGCGTCGTCTCACGCAGTCTGCACGTCCAGCACGAACGCTGGTCCAACTGAGGCGCCAGGTGGAAATGGCATGGCAAGCCGTTCCACAGGACTACATCCAGCATCTCTACGATCTTCTCCATGGGAGAATAGCAGCCTGCATTGCTGCGAAAGGTGGATATACACTGTACTAGTGCCGACATTGTGCATGCTCTGTTGCCTGTGTCTATGTGCCAGTGGTTCTGTCAGTGTGATCATGTGATGTATCTGACCCCAGGAATGTGTCAATAAAGTTTCCCCTTCCTGGGACAATGAATTCACGGTGTTCTTATTTCAATTTCCAGGAGTGTAGATGTGATATGGCATAGGTCATCCTTCGATCCATTGTAGAACTTGGAAACCCATTCAGGGAATATTCGTTCACATTTTTGTTGAATGCAGTTGGTTTTTATCATCCTGTATTAAAACATTTCCTTTTATCAATAGTGCAATTTATAAACAATATTTTGTGAGTAGAATAAAATTTCCAATGGTAAACTTAACTGCTTTTTTGACGTTATTTTACCAGCTAACTAAAAATAGGAAAGCCTTGAACCCCTTCCACTAAATTTAGTTAGTATTAAGATTCTTTTACAGGGAGTGCAGTGGAGCTGACGCTGAAATCATTAAGTATTTGGTTATATCATCGCTAGTCTCTCTGAACTCTTCTGAACTCTACATGTCATGTGTGGTCTGGCTGTCATGTGTGGCCTGGCGTCTCCCTACCAGCAACAGGTCCCAGGTTCAAACTAGCCAATTCCTTAAAAAACACGCTCAGAGCGTCGTTGCGCGAAAGTGGTAGGGAGACAAGGCATAGAACAAACAGACACCACGCAGAATGTTAGAACGTATCTCCATAAAAGAGACACATTACGGCGTTGACAGTAGTATCATGGTATCCCATACTGCGGAGGACCACTTCCACGTAATCGTGATCGATACGATCGAATGCCTAACCAATGTCTGACCAGCGACATAGGGCAAACTTCTTACCAAAGAAATTTGATCACCAGAAACCATCTACTGGGTCGTCCGTTTAAGCCATGCAGCCAACAGCTGGGTTAAGATCTTTGTGTTGCTGTTGAGCAATGCCAATGGGCACTAATCGCATATCGTGAATTGCCCTGAGACTTGTGGATGTGAATGAGGAAACCGTCCAGAAAACTATCTGGGATCAGCACGAGATATGGCATTAGGTCGCGGCAAACTTCCGTCCACACCAGCGGCATTAGGTGACGAAATGATCGATTAAACTCCAGTGGGAGGCCATCAGGGCCAGGCGACTTGTTCCTAGAACCCGCCTGGACAGTATCATGGACTTCATCCTCCTTGATGTCCGCAAGCAGATCCCTCTTTGCATCCCAGTAACGAAGCGAAATGAGAGTTGAAAGACTGGCGTAGTGTTAGCAGGGTGATGAAGTGGGGCAGCGTACAGTAAAACATAATGTGCATGGAGGGCACACCCTGTATCGCGTTGGGTATCTAAGCGCTGCCCATCATCAGTAGTAAGGGCATTAATCGAAGTCCTCTGACTGTGGCGCCATTCCTCTATCAACATGGTTCATAGATGGATGCTCTTGTGCTAACCCACCGTGTGTGCACTCCCTGACCATAGCTCCTTCAATGTGATGGTGGGAGAAGGATGTGAGCAGTGCCTTTGCACGATTCACCATCGCCTGACGCTCTAATGAATATAACATCATAATACACTCCTGGAAATGGAAAAAAGAACACATTGACACCGGTGTGTCAGACCCACCATACTTGCTCCGGACACTGCGAGAGGGCTGTACAAGCAATGATCACACGCACGGCACAGCGGACACACCAGGAACCGCGGTGTTGGCCGTCGAATGGCGCTAGCTGCGCAGCATTTGTGCACCGCCGCCGTCAGTGTCAGCCAGTTTGCCGTGGCATACGGAGCTCCATCGCAGTCTTTAACACTGGTAGCATGCCGCGACAGCGTGGACGTGAACCGTATGTGCAGTTGACGGACTTTGAGCGAGTGCATATAGTGAGCATGCGGGAGGCCGGGTGGACGTACCGCCGAATTGCTCAACACGTGGGGCTTGAGGTCTCCACAGTACATCGATGTTGTCGCCAGTGGTCGGCGGAAGGTGCATGTGCCCGTCGACCTGGGACCGGACCGCAGCGACGCACGGATGCACGCCAAGACCGTAGGATCCTACGCAGTGCCGTAGGGGACCGCACCGCCACTTCCCAGCAAATTAGGGACACTGTTGCTCCTGGGGTATCGGCGAGGACCATTCGCAACCGTCTCCATGAAGCTGGGCTACGGTCCCGCACACCATTAGGCCGTCTTCCGCTCACGCCCCAACATCGTGCAGCCCGCCTCCAGTGGTGTCGCGGCAGGCGTGAATGGAGGGACGAATGGAGACGTGTCGTCTTCAGCGATGAGAGTCGCTTCTGCCTTGGTGCCAATGATGGTCGTATGCGTGTTTGGCGCCGTGCAGGTGAGCGCCACAATCAGGACTGCATACGACCGAGGCACACAGGGCCAACACCCGGCATCATGGTGTGGGGAGCGATCTCCTACACTGGCCGTACACCACTGGTGATCGTCGAGGGGACACTGAATAGTGCACGGTACATCCAAACCGTCATCGAACCCATCGTTCTACCATTCCTAGACCGGCAAGGGAACTTGCTGTTCCAACAGGACAATGCACGTCCGCATGTATCCCGTGCCACCCAACGTGCTCTAGAAGGTGTAAGTCAACTACCCTGGCCAGCGAGATCTCCGGATCTGTCCCCCATTGAGCATGTTTGGGACTGGATGAAGCGTCGTCTCACGCGGTCTGCACGTCCAGCACGAACGCTGGTCCAACTGAGGCGCCAGGTGGAAATGGCATGGCAAGCCGTTCCACAGGACTACATCCAGCATCTCTACGATCGTCTCCATGGGAGAATAGCAGCCTGCATTGCTGCGAAAGGTGGATATACACTGTACTAGTGCCGACATTGTGCATGCTCTGTTGCCTGTGTCTATGTGCCTGTGGTTCTGTCAGTGTGATCATGTGATGTATCTGACCCCAGGAATGTGTCAATAAAGTTTCCCCTTCCTGGGACAATGAATTCACGGTGTTCTTATTTCAATTTCCAGGAGTGTACATTCCCGGAGAATGGTGAAATAGAAATTCTAGGTCAGTCGCCACCACTCCACGAGCCCCCTTCCGTAATCAATGAAGGACTTGTGCAGGACAGGCTTCGCACAGAGCACCCGCCATGACCGGGCAGACTAATATGCATCAAAGCTTCGACGACAAGCTGTCCATTTGATCTCGATGAGCTGCCGGCGATCGGGTGAAGTAAGGTGTGTTGTGTACAGTTACTGTGTTCCCTGGCCTCGCTACACCCTTTGGGGGCAGAGGACAGAGGTTGATGGCAGAGATATGTGCGTCATAGCCAGAGGACACAACGGGTCAGATGTCAGCAGCCTGCATCCTCTCGACAATACCACGAGAGATATAAACACAATCGAAGCGACTGGAAGAATAGCTAGCGAAATTCATGATGATCACCATGAACATGCTTCCACGAGTCCAAAAGGTTGAGGCGCTGGAGAGTTGCCACTAGCGCCGAGCATGGAAATTGACACCGCAGTTGGTCTTTCGGTGCTTGGATGGAGTTGAAATCGTCTCCCATGGTCAATGCTTACTGCCGACCCAGAAAGATAGGATTGATAACCTTAGAAAAAAACGGAAGGTTTGCGGCGGTGACCCGAACCAGATGGCGCACTGACGTTCATGATCCTGACGCCACTAAACGTGAGCGTCATACCTCTGGTATTTGGAGAGAGATACAACTGTATCAGCGAGAATACCGTCCTGTACGAGGATCACCACCCCACTACCAGTAGAGGATGCATGGGAGACATGTGCCATAAAGCCATGGGGAGCACAGAAGGTAGAAACATGTGCCTCCTGAAGGAAGGCAACGTCAATTTCGGCAATATACAGCATTTTTTGAAGCAAAGCCAGATTTTGGTGTGCGAGAATAGTATTGAGACTGACCACGGTTATGTGATAAGCCTTCCATCACAATGAGGATGGGGGATTCAAACATGGGGGAAGCAGAGGGAGCTCCCTGTTAGGCCCCCATGGAAGGGCACATCACTGTGATGAGGAGGGAGCTCACCCCACCACGGGGGTTCCATAACTATGTACACCTACAGACTGTCCATCTTCAGCATCGACGTCTTCCGCCCAGGAGACAGAAGTCTCACGGGGTTGGTCCATTGCAACACTGTAAGAGGTGAGCTCTCACGTAGCATTAGAGACAGAAAAATGGAGGCAACTGCGTGTGACACAGGTGGTGGAAGGTCGGTGTCCCTAGGTGGATGCCGAGTGGAGACGGAGGCAGGGAAAGACAACACGTCGTACAGTGCCAGGGCGTCAGAAGACAGCGCATCATCAGTAACGGGGTCGTCATCCCCAGCGAGCAAGCTGGCGTTGGTTTATTTCCGCGAAGCGTCTTGTCTTCGTGTCCGAATTCACCGACCATCATGGCGTTTCCCTACCGCGAAGACATTATTAAATTGACGTTTCCTTTGGATCATGAACGACCAAAAGCATATGAAGTTGAACGATTTACGTGGGATTAAATGCATCTCCCACCGAAAGATGTTCTCGGAATTCATTTTTCGATGCTTAATTACATTGTGTACATAAAGCTGGCGAATAAGCAGCTGTGCGCCGATGTTTCGCGGAACCATGCTATCACATGTTCCAATACTCCGACGGCCATATAGGATCTGTCGTGGTTGATTGCGCTGGTTTCGGCATCCAGACGTGGAGGGTTTTCGATGTCGTCTCTTCACATGGGAATCTGTCCCCATTCTCATATGCAGACCAGCCGCAATAGAAGGCATGAAAGCTTTGTAGAAGGTCTCGTAGCTTTTATAAGTGACCACTGCACCAACGATGCTGTGCCAATTCAGGAAAATTTGTTGGTCGTAGGTTAACTGATAAATCCTTGATCATTCAAACATTTCAGGTTTATAGCAATTTTTTATCATTATTTGGGCATCTTTTAATCGAAATAAAATCGAGTGTGGCTTTCGCCCTTTATGTTGTTGTTGTGGTCTTCAGTCCTGAGACTGGTTTGATGCAGCTCTCCATGCTACTCTATCCTGTGCAAACTTCTTCATCTCCCAGTACCTACTGCAACCTACATCCTTCTGAATCTGCTTAGTGTATTCATCTCTTGGTCTCCCTCTACGATTTTTACCCTCCACGCTGCCCTCCAACGCTAAATTTGTGATCCCTTGATGCCTCAAAACATGTCCTACCAACCGATCCCTTCTTCTAGTCAAGTTGTGCCACAAACTTCTCTTCTCCCCAATCCTATTCAATACCTCCTCATTAGTTACGTGCTCTACCCACCTTATCTTCAGCATTCTTCTGTAGCACCACATTTCGAAAGCTTCTATTCTCTTCTTGTCCAAATTGGTTATCGTCCATGTTTCACTTCCATACATAGCTACACTCCATAAAAATACTTTCAGAAACGACTTCCTGACACTTAAATCTATACTCGATGTTAACAAATTTCTCTTCTTCAGAAACGATTTCCTTGCCATTGCCAGTCTACATTTTATATCCTCTCTACTTCGACCATCATCAGTTATTTTACTCCTTTCACGTCTTCTCTCTTGAAAAAAAACTATTATATCTGTTGCTGACTGCCCTTTCGTTAATTGTTGCTTTTATAAAAATATATGGGAAGAGTGACGTGAAATTCTTTTAACAATGCTGTGCTTTTAATTGCTTTATCATCGTTACCTTTTTTAGCAAAATAAAATGATGGAAGTATTATTGTTCTGAATCTGGCCTACAATTTAAAGAACGATTTTTTTAGTAACTGCAACTCATGCTAAGTATCAATATATCTTTCCTACTTCGTAATTATTCAAAGTTGAAATTAATGTCCTATGATCACTGATGTTACAGTTCGTACGATCGTTCACAAATACAAGTTTGCAGTGGATTTTATTTTTTACTAAAATGCTATTTCATACCACGGCTAGCCCAAGAACATGAGACTCTCATTAAAGAAAATTACGTATTCACTATAAAATTTAGCCAGATCAGAACGGAGCACAGCAAGTTTCCTATCAGATTCTTTAGGTACATAAAATTATTTGCACTGAAAATTATATCCTATCAGCAGCCCGCGTCAACCTGCAACACATCATAAAATCTGCTGATCTTCACTGCCAGCCTGGGAGCTAAAAGAAATAATATTATTTTTTACTATTATTTTACCGCTTCCTTGCGGTATACTCGACTATATTGTAAGTCGTTTAAATACGCCGCGGCAGCGGCTCTTCTTTCTCCACACAGCTCAGCTCCACAGATAATATTTTTATATGGCTGAAAAATATCTTAACAGGATGGGATAATAGGCAGGCACACTTTAACATTTAAGTAATACAAGTTTTCATTTAAACAACTCTATTTAAACATTTAAATATCTTATTAATTACAGACCTGTGTACATTCACGCGCAATGGCGTCCAATTCACAATCTCGACAAAAGAATGCTACCTTCGCGCTCTCTACGACAACAACAGGAGATCTTTCTCTCACAGCTTTCAGATTAAGAAGAACAGAGACATTGCTTTACATCATGCCTTATATACAAATTCATTTGGTGATCTTTGTACAACATTTATCTTCTGTGTCGGTCTTATTACTCGCCGACACAGACGTTCTCAAAAATAAAAAATAAAGAAAATAATACATAATTTTACATAATGACACAATATGACACATCTAATATTTTAATTATTACATAATATATTGTCTTTGTTTATTACAAGACGTTACACTGCCCCCTGGCAGCATTTGACTAACGATGAAAATGTTCGGCAATATGCTGCCACTAACGTCTGTCTTGTTTATGGTTTATTACTTTGGTTGGAACATTCACTTTACACTACTCAGTTCTTTTACACTGTAGGTTTAATTACACTTCGTATACTGTTCTTACACTTTGCGAGGTGACCGTCAACCTAGTCCCAGGGTCATTACATTTATTTGGCTCCCCCATTCGGGCTACGTGCGATCAGAAAACCTGGGAAAACTGCGCCGGAGCCATGGTCATCTCACGAAAAGTTTAGACTCTATTCAATGTCCACATATAACAAAGGCTATTTGTGATAGCATGCTGCACTTTTAGTCTCTTTGTTATCAACATACTACTTGTATTCTGGATTGTTATGAAAGTCACTTATTACACAATTTTACAATAGTATAATGAACCGTCTTTGCACTTACTCGCGACAGTTGGTTTAAAATGTCTAGCATTCGTGCGAGTATCTTTCATTAACATGACGCAAACATATTAGATCGATACATCACTAAATCCATGAATATTGTGAGTTCGTGTTGGATAACAACAAAAAAAAATGTTTACCACGTCATTGCGTGTCCATTAAACACCATTCATGTTAGCACATTATACATATAGTTAATAGTTCATTTGAATGACAACAATGTGGTCTGGAGCTGGCGGCGCGAAGCAATTGTTGAGTAGCGTCGTCTGGAACGCCGCGTACCGACGGCCGCTGGGTTCGACGACCGGCTCTCAATAACAGTGAGGTCGTGCTAGCGTGGCGCCCAAGCAGTCGCGAACCGCGCTGAACCATTCGCTGTTGTCGGCGAGTGGCAGTGGTTTACCGCAACCGGCTGGATGGCGGCACGGCACTCGTCTCTGCTTCTCCGCATGGCTCCCCGTCGTGGCGCATGAAACAAACATTCCACAACGGTGTACTGTCTTTAAGGACACAGATTACTAGCTGTGGAAGAAGAGGCAATTTGTTAAAAGCGTTTATTGTTCAGTAAGCCGTCGCTTCACTGGTATGCACAGGATGTTTTGTCGTGATAACAGGTTTTTTGTGGCATCGTGACACTGGTATTCAGAGTTCGTCACACGCACATTGTACTACATGTTTTCACTCACTTCCACGGTTGATGCACTGCCAGAGCGTCTTTCAACACGCGAAAATGGTTCGTTACACTCATACTACATGTCTCCGTTGAGCGATGTTTGTGTAAATCGTCTCCGAACGGATCAATAACTACTGTTTTTATACACTGTCTATTGTTCGTTGAGCGCTGCACTAGGACAGTCTATCACTCAACACTAGATTTATCGACGTATATATTGGTGCAGATACAACAGTCATTTTCTGTCCCTACTACACACAATATTCCGTCCTGTCCTTAAGTGTTTATGCACACAGTTTATTTTTTAACACCTTTTAACTGTTCTTTGCATAGTCACTCTGATTTACATAGCATTTATTTGTTTTCACTTTATCACAATATACTCTTCATATTGTTGCTAGGCGTATTTGTCCCTTTTGTAAAATTTTTTTTTAACGGTGTGTGAATTTTTTTTTTTTTTTTTTTTTATACATAATTTTTTTTTTTTCTTAGTGTAGCTTGCCTGATTATCACCCATCTATCAAACAGATTTTACCATGTGCATGGCAGCTTGACTCGGGCATATTGTTCAATAAATACTTTGTTCAGCAATAACATTATTTTTAATGATTTTTCCTATATGACTACAGTGTAGGTTCTGCATTGTCTGACTTAACTCGCGTATCGCGTAATGAATATTCAAGGTCGTGTACCAAGTACACAGGCTTCAATTGAAGCATTGCTACATACAGAACGGAGTTTCCACGGAACGGGCTCGTTTTTAATTAGGTTCTGCTCCAGTGTCGTTCTCAAATCACTACTGGCAGCCAACATCACATTACATCATTGTTGCATATTGCAAAGTCAATGTCTGGCTAGTAAAGACTCTCTCTCTCAGGGTTTCTTATCCTAATACAATTACAGCAATTCCCTTACTCTATAAGATTGCATCATTAATTGCACTTACACACTACACATAGAAAATGGTTCAAGAAATTAATCCTTTATACAACAAGAAAATTGTTCATTTTTTAATAAGCACATAATATCTTAATGACTAATTGTCTGTAAACAAAATCTGTCCTGTGTAAGCTATTGCTCACTTTCTGATTCCACTTCCTCCCAACTTCATTACACACAAATTTCTTTCTAAATACTAACACACTTATATTCTAAAACACAATTAAAATCTTTTTACACCTATTACTCTTTATATATTATGTGTCACTGAATAAATAACTTCACGTCTTTACGTGGATATAATCCTTTGATCTTCCCCGTATGGGGATGTGCTAACAAATAACTACATTCATGTGGCACGCCTATTACTTTAAAGGGTCCTGAATATAGCAATTGCCACTTACTATTCTGTTTTAAGGTGGCTGAGGATTTAGGGTGGTTACGAATGAGTACTAGGTCTCCTACATTATATTTCTGTTCGTTTGTTACTCCTCGGTCGTACTTCCTTTTCCTCTTTGCTGCACAGTTGGTTAGTCTGTTCCATATCTTTTTCATCTTTTCTTCCCTTGTTTCTGCCTTAGCTGGCAATCTCGGCAACGGCGTGAGCCATTCATTCGGTGTCTCCGTAAATCCATTCAATATCTCTACCGGTGGATAGCCTGTACTTGAATGGGGTGTTAAATTGTGTATTTCTACAAATTTCGGTACTAGCTCTGGCCATTTCGTATGTCGGTTTCCTATGTAGATTCTAAGGAACTTATTCAATTCTTTGAATATTCTTTCAACTAGGCTTGCTTCTGGATGGAATCGGGATACCAGAATGTGCTGTATATTTTGTTCTCGTAAGTAATTTTTCCAAGTTCGACCCGTGAAATAAGATGCATTATCAGTTGTTATGGCTTCGGGTTTTCCCACTTGAGGCAAATATTCTTGACTGATCCGCCTGACCATGGTTTTGGCAGTAGCTGATTTTATGCAATAAATTGCCAAGTGTTTGGAAAAAATATCGTACATGGCCAGTATATATTTCATACCTCCTCTGGCCATGGGATAGGGACCTGCCACATCTACCGATACTATTTGAAGTGGCCTGAGAGGAACTATAGGGTGTAGTTCAAACTTGGTGGATCTATTGTAATGTTTCGCTTTTTGACATATCACGCAAGTTCTAACTGTTGTCTGAATATGGTGTTTCATACGGGGAAAGTAGCAGTATCTCGCCATGATCTCTGCACACTTTCCAATCCCTGCATGGCCCCATGCCAAGTGCGTGTGCCATATCATAACCTTTACTGACTGGCTAGGTATACATACTGCCCAGCAGTCTTCTTTCGTGCTAATTTTATGATACAAAATATGGTTCACTATTTTAAAATCTTGCTCACACTCCCTAAATAGCAAAACTCCTTTACTACTTTAAGTGTCTCATTTCCTAATCTAATCCCCTCAGCATCACCCGATTTAATTTGACTACATTCCATTATCCTCGTTTTGCTTTTGTTGATGTTCATCTTATATCCTCCTTTCAGGACACTGTCCATTCCGTCCAACTGCTCTTCCAAGTCCTTTGCTGTCTCTGACAGAATTACAATGTCATCGGCGAACCTCAAAGTTTTTACTTCTTCTCCATGAATTTTAATACCTACTCCGAATTTTTCTTTTGTTTCCTTTACTGCTTGCTCAATATACAGATTGAATAACATCGGGGAGAGGCTACAACCCTGTCTCACTCCTTTCCCAACCACTGCTTCCCTTTCATGCCCCTCGACTCTTATAACTGCCATCTGGTTTCTGTATAAATTGTAAATAGCCTTTCGCTCCCTGTATTTTACCCCTGCCACCTTCAGAATTTGAAAGAGAGTATTCCAGTTAACGTTGTCAAAAGCTTTCTCTAAGTCTACAAATGCTAGAAACGTAGGTTTGACTTTCCTTAATCTTTCTTCTAAGATAAGTCGTAAGGTTAGTATTGCCTCACGTGTTCCAACATTTCTACGGAATCCAAACTGATCTTACCCGAGGTCCGCTTCTACCAGTTTTTCCATTCGTCTGTAAAGAATTCGCGTTAGTATTTTGCAGCTGTGACTTATTAAACTGATAGTTCGGTAATTTTCACATCTGTCAACACCTGCTTTCTTTGGGATTGGAATTATTATATTCTTCTTGAAGTCTGTGGGTATTTCGCCTGTCTTATACATCTTGCTCACCAGATGGTAGAGTTTTGTCATGACTGGCTCTCCCAAGGCCATCAGTAGTTCTAATGGAATGTTGTCTACGACGGGGGCCTTGTTTCGACTCAGGTCTTTCAGTGCTCTGTCAAACTCTTCACGCAGTATCGTATCTCCCATTTCATCTTCATCTACATCCTCTTCCATTTCCATAATATTGTCCTCAAGTACATCGCCCTTGTATAAACCCTCTATATACTCCTTCCACCTTTCTGCCTTCCCTTCTTTGCTTAGAACTGGGTTGCCATCTGAGCTCTTGATATTCATACAAGTGGTTCTCTTCCTCTCCAAAGGTATCTTTAATTTTCCTGTAGGCAGTATCTATCTTACCCCTAGTGAGACAAGCCTCTACATCCTTACATTTGTCCTCTAGCCATCCCTGCTTAGCCATTTTGCACTTCCTGTCGATCTCATTTTTGAGACGTTTGTATTCCTTTTTGCCTGCTTCATTTACTGCATTTTTATATTTTCTCCTTTCATCAATTAAATTCAATATTTCTTCTGTTACCCAAGGATTTCTATTAGCCCTCGTCTTTTTACCTACTTGATCCTCTGCTGCCTTCACTACTTCATCCCTCAGAGCTACCCATTCTTCTTCTACTGTATTTCTTTCCTCCATTCCTGTCAATTGTCCCCTTATGCTCTCCCTGAAACTCTCTACAACCTCTGGTTCTTTCAGTTTATCCAGGTCCCATCTCCTTAAATTCCCACCTTTTTGCAGTTTCTTCAGTTTCAATCTGCAGGTCATAACCAATAGATTGTGGTCAGAATCCACATATGCCCCTGGAAATGTCTTACAATGTAAAACCTGGTTCCTAAATCTCTGTCTTACCATTATATAATCTATCTGATACCTTTTAGTATCTCCAGGATTCTTCCAGGTATACAACCTTCTTTTATGATTCTTGAACCAAGTGTTAGCTATGATTAAGTTATGCTCTGTGCAAAATTCTACAAGGCGGCTTCCTCTTTCAGTTCTTCCCCCCAATCCATATTCACCTACTATGTTTCCTTCTCTCCCTTTTCCTACTGACGAATTCCAGTCGCCCATGACTATTAAATTTTCGTCTCCCTTCACTACCTGAATAATTTCTTGTATCTCGTCATACATTTCATCAATTTCTTCATCATCTGCAGAGCTAGTTGGCATATAAACTTGTACTACTGTAGTAGGCATGGGCTTCGTGTCTATCTTGGCCACAATAATGCGTTCACTATGCTGTTTGTAGTAGCTAACCCGCACTCCTATTTTTTTATTCATTATTAAACCTACTCCTGCATTACCGCTATTTGATTTTGTATTTATAACCCTGTAATCACCTGACCAAAAGTCTTGTTCCTCCTGCCACCGAAATTCACTAATTCCCACTATATCTAACTTTAACCTATCCATTTCCATTTTTAAATTTTCTAACCTACCTGCCCGATTAAGGGATCTGACATTCCACGCTCCGATCCGTAGAACGGCAGTTTTCTTTCTCCTGATAACGACGTCCTCTTGAGTAGTCCCCGCCCAGAGATCCGAATGGGGGACTATTTTACCTCCGGAATATTTTACCCAAGAGGACGCCATCATCATTTAATCATACAGTAAAGCTGCATGTCCTCGGGAAAAATTACGGCTGTAGTTTCCCCTTGCTTTCAGCCGTTCGCAGTACCAGCACAGCAAGGCCGTTTTGGTTAATGTTACAAGGCCAGATCAGTCAATCATCCAGACTGTTGCCCCTTCAACTACTGAAAAGGCTGCTGCCCCTCTTCAGGAACCACATGTTTGTCTGGCCTCTCAACAGATACCCCTCCGTTGTGGTTGCACCTACGGTACGCCCATCTGTATCGCTGAGGCACGCAAGCCTCCCCACCAACGGCAAGGTCCATGGTTAATGGGGGGTTCGCCTTTATGGTGGCTTGAATTGTAGTGGGAACACTTTCAACTAGGTGTCTGAATGTCCATGGAGGAATGTCAGCTCTTTGTTCCTCAATAGCCGAAACCAGAGAAGGTAGTCAAGATGGACGATGGGGAACATGGGCGAAGTCAGTGTTGACTCATCCCAAAGGTGTTCCATATGATTCAGCGTGTGACTGAGTGCAGGCCAGTCCTTTTCAAATGGTTCAAATGGCTCTGAGCACTATGGGACTAAACAGCTGAGGTCATCAGCCCCCTAGAACTTCGGACTACTTAAACCTTCCTAAACTAAGGACATCACACGCATCCACGCCCGAGGCAGGATTCGAACCTGCGACCGTAGCGGTCGCGCGGTTCCAGACTGAAGCGCCTAGAACCTCTCGATCACAACGGACGGTCCAGTCCTTTTCAAGAACGTTATTGTCCACAAATCATTACGTCATTGCTGATTTGTGTCAATAATCAGTGTCACGTTGATTCAAACACCCGTCATCTCCGATCTGGTAGTCTGGTATATGCAGTAGACGGTGTTGTAAAATAGGTTCACACCCTTCCGCACATAAAGTTTTCTTTAGGGGGGTAGGACGTCAAACGGGCCGACTTGGAGCAGGAGAGGCACCACAGGACATTTTAATTTCCACTGTCTATACTGTTACAAATAAATTCATAAATTCAGCATGACCAGGAAGGATTCCGAATTATCACTCATAGCAGTGAAAGTTCGAAAACATAACGAAGTAATTCTTTTACGTGTGAAATTCCATCATTTTTTTCACTTACTAATGGCAGCATTTGTTGCTATAGGTACACTTTTGTTCATAAGTAAGAGAGATGGTTCGATGAATTTTGCACAGCATACAAACCATACTTAAAGGTGTATGAAACTCTAGAATTTTCCAAATGTATTAAAAACTGTGGTAAAAATTGAGGTTATTAACTACAAAATTTGTGTTTTTTCTAAACATGAAGTCTAAAATACAACAGATCATTCGTTTTTTCATAAATTAAATAAATTCTAGAGTTTCATACACCTGTAAGTATGGTATGTATGCTGTGCAAGATTCATCGAAGAATCTCTCTAACTTATGAAGAAAAGTGTACCTATAGCAACAAATGCAGCCATTAGTAAGTGAAAAAATGATGAAATTTCACACGTAAAAAAAATTATTTTGTTATGTTTTCGAACTTCCACTGCAATGAGTTCAAAATAGTTCAAATGGCTCTGAGCACTATGGGACTCAACTGCTGTGGTCATTAGACCCCTAGAACTTAGAACTACTTAAACCTAACTAACCTAAGGACATCACAAACATCCATGCCCGAGGCAGGGTTCGAACCTGCGACCGTAGCAGTCGCACCACTGCAATGAGTGTGAATCCTGAATCCTTCCTGGTGATGCTGACAAAGTTTTATGAATTTATTTGTAAAAGTATAGACACTGGAAATTAAAATGTCCTGAGATACCTCTCCTGCTCCAAGTCGGCCCGTTTGACGTCCAACCCCCCTTAAGCGCAGTAAGGGACAACACCCTAACTACTAAAGAACCCCATAGTGTAACACCACGTCCTCCGTATTTGACTGTTGACAGTACGTATGGTGGCAGGTAACATCCCCTGGGCATTCGCTAAGCCCAAACCCTTCCATCGGAGAGCCACAAAATAGAGCGAGATTCATCACTCGTTTCCAGTCGTCCACTGCCCAGTGTCGTTTCTCTTTACACCACCTCCACGATCGCTCACCATTGACTTCAGAAATACGTGGCTTAGGAGCAGCCCTCCGACCATTGTACCCCCAATCTTTTTAACTCCCGACTCACAGTCGTTGTGGTAACTAGACTGCAGGTAGCACTTCGGAATTCACCAGTGATTCCTTCCTTTGATTTAATGCGATTTGTTGCAGCCATCCTTCGCAATACGACGCTGTCCGTCAGTACATTAGGTCTGCCTGGTCTCGGTTTATCTTTGGATGGTCCTCTGCCTTTCCACTTCACAATCACGTCACCAAGAGTCGACTTGGATTTAAAAGGGTTGAGATGTTCCTAATGAATTTGTCATTCAGTTGACATACAATGACTAGCCCACCGTCGAAGACACTGAGGTGTCCTGGCCGACTGTTCTGATGTTACTGCTTCTATACTGACAATACTCCTACTCCTCGCCTCTTTTTATACTGTCGCATCCACTTCTTGTGACATAGTGGTGAATTGCGAATTATGTTAGGCGCGTCCGAATACTTTTGATCATAAGTGTAAGCGGGTAGATACGCACAAATACCGGATGATCAAGAAGTCAGTATAAATTTGAAAACTTAATAAACCACGGAATAATGTAGATAGAGAGGTAAAAATTGACACACATGCTTGGAATGACATGGGGTTTTATTAGAAAAAAAGAAAAAACAACAAATTATTGGTAGACGCGTGAAAGATCCCTTGCGCGCGTCGTTTGGTGGTGATCGTGTGCTCAGCCGCCACTTTCGTCATGTATGGCCTCCCAGGTCCCCAGACCTCAGTCCATGCGATTATTGGCTTTGGGGTTACCTGACGTCGCAAGTGTATCGTGATCGACCGAAATCTCTAGGGATGCTGAAAGACAACATCCGACGCCAATGCCTCACCATAACTCCGGAGATGCATTGCAGTGCTGTTCACAACATTATTCCTCGACTACAGCTATTGTTGAGGGATGATGGTGCACATACTGAGCATTTCCTGTAAAGAACATCATCTTTGCTTTGTCTTACTTTGTTATGCTAATTATTGCTATTCTGATCAGATGAAGCGCCATCTGTCGGACAGTTTTTGAACGTTTGTATTTTTTTGGTTCTAATAAAACCCCATGTCTTTCCAAGCATTTTTGTCAATTTGTACTTCTCTATCTACATTATTCCACGATTTATTCAGTTTTCAAATTTATACTGAGTTTTTGATCATCCAGTAGTTGAATTTCAGGCGCATATCACCCTGTTTCGCGCTGAAGGCTATGGTGACGCTTAGTTGTATGGGTTTCACGGAGGTTGGAGGGCCATCGGCAACACACACTTTAAGTACAATTAACGAGGACTCGAAACAACCTTGGCAACATGTGGCGAGCTTACGTGCTTTTATCCCACTGTCAGATGAGACGGTCAGTGCTTTCATAGGGGAATGTTTGCGGCTGCTTATGGAACGATGATTGTACTCAGATGTGCATCTCTACGTTTGTCCATAAACATATGGAAATAGCAGGTCCACATGTTGCCAAGGTTGATAGGACGACACAGCGGAATTTTGATGGGAAGACTATACACATCCTCCGTGCAGCCCCAATCTCTGCCAATGTTATTTCAATATTTTTTGAGTCGCGAAGGAAGACCTCCGTGGCCGTCAATTCTCTTCGGTCTAGGAGATACACTCCTTGGTACAACTATGTTAACAGTTACGGCAATCACATTTGAAATAATAAACAGCTTAATTGCTTTTTTCGTTTGTCTTATTTTCATTTGACAGCCCTTACAGAGCTGTTGTGTCAAGAAGCCAGTCTTACCAACGCGTACACTCAAGCCGGATGTCCCGCACAGAACCAGTACATGTAATCACCAGGCCCAACGGTGTTTGCTGCAGGCGTGACTGGATTTGCACGCCTGTAGCAGAGTTTATTCACGTAAGGCCGACGGGGCGCTAACACACAATGCTGATGGCGAATTTATGCCGGTGAACAGGACCACTAACTTCCGCCTGGCGAGTCGTCTTTCTGCTCCACGCGGTCCGTTTTGCGATAGCAACGCCCGACTCTGTGTATTAGGTTCGCACATATGTGTGAGGGATTTACGCAGGGTGTCCTTCTCTCTTCCTCTCGTACAGCGCCGAATGGTTGTGAAGATGACGGAGCGTGATGAATTTTTGTCTCTACGAACAAACCTTCGCTATTCTGATTTTTGAACAATTTACGGGGCACAATGAACGAACAAATACCGTTTGGATCACTGTTTCTTTTGTTAATGATTGCCGTTTCCAATACGTCCAGCAAATCATCTTCATGGAAGAAATCTGGCGACAGCACAAAAATTACGCAAGTGTGCTATTAGAAACATTACCATCAAAGATAGCGCAAAGAAAATCAACACATCATTATGCCACATATACCTGAAACCGAAAGATGCAGTTTAATGACAGTGGTATGAATGACGTAAAAGTGAGATTAAGATAGAAGGGATGCGGTGGTGGAAGCCACATGGCTTGTGTCCAAATCTTTGAGTAGTACATAGATACAATATAAAGGAGATTCTTGTACCATAAAAAGATAATTTATTTGTTTTAAATACAAGAAATTACAAAACATGTTAACGCATTGCATTTCGGTATGTATGACGTGTTACAAGATAAAAGAATAAAATGCAAATGTAGCAAACACTCTCAGAGTGAACTGTAGATTCTACATTTTAGTTCCCGTTTATACATTTCCTAAACTGTGTGGAATTAACAAACACATCTAAATTATATTATTTTAGTCCTTCGTCAGTTAAAACACAACATTGAACACTTGCTTCAATTTTATAATTAAAACTACTGAGGACACTTAATTTAAGATAAAAGTAGGCAAATGGTTTTTGGTTACAAAAAGACTATGAGATTCTGCAAACAATATTGCTATATATCAAGGAAGGTAAGATATATGAGACAGGCGAAATTCCCTCAGACTTCAAGAAGAATATAATAATTCCAATCCCAAAGAAAGCAGGTGTTGACAGATGTGAAAATTACCGAACTGTCAGTTTAATAAGTCACAGCTGCAAAATACTATCGCGAATTCTTTACAGACGGATGGAAAAACTGGTAGAAGCCGATCTCGGGGAAGATCAGTTTGGATTCCGTAGAAATGTTGGAACACGTGAGGCAATACTAACCTTACGACTTATCTTAGAAGAAAGATTAAGGAAAGGCAAACCTACGTTTCTAGCATTTGTAGACTTAGAGAAAGCTTTTGACAATGTTGACTGGAATACTCTCTTTCAAATTCTGAAGGTGGCAGGGGTAAAATACAGGGAGCGAAAGGCTATTTACAATTTGTACAGAAACCAGATGGCAGTTATAAGAGTCGAGAGACATGAAAGGGAAGCAGTGGTTGGGAAGGGAGTGAGACAGAATTGTAGCCTCTCTCCGATGGTATTCAATCTGTATATTGAGCAAACAGTAAAGGAAACAAAATAAAAGTTCGGAGTAGGTATTAAAATCCATGGAGAAGAAATAAAAACTTTGAGGTTCGCTGATGACATTGTAATTCTATCAGAGACAGCAAAGGACTTGGAAGAGCAGTTGAACGGAATGTACAGTGTCTTGAAAGGAGGGTATAAGATGAACATCAACAATAGCAAAACAAGGATAATGGAATGTAGTCGAAACAAGTCGGGTGATGCTGAGGGAATTAGATCAGGAAATGAGACACTTAAAGCAGTAAAGGAGTTTTGCTGTTTGGGGAGCAAAATAACTGTTGATGGTCGAAGTAGAGAGAATATAAAATGTAGACTGGCAATGGCAAGGAAAGCGTTTCTGAAGATGAGAAATTTGTTAACATCGAGTATAGATTTAAGTGTCAGGAAGTCGTTTCTGAAAGTATTTGTATGGAGTGTAGCCATGTATGGAAGTGAAACATGGACGATCAATAGTTTGGACAAGAAGAGAATAGAAGCTTTCGAAATGGGGTGCTACAGAAGAATGCTGAATGCATCGAGGGATCACCAATTTAGTGTTGGAGGGCAGCGTGGAGGGTAAAAATCGTAGAGGTAAACCAAGAAATGAATACACTAAGAAGATTCAGAAGGATGTAGGCTGCAGTAAGTACTGGGAGATGAAGCAGCTTGCACATGATAGAGTAGCATGGAGAGCTGCATCAAACCAGTCTCAGGACTGAAGATCACAACAACAACAACAACAACAACAAGGAAGGCATTTCGTAATAACAGTGTGGCTGGTACAGTGCGACACATACCGTAACGGGGTGAGAAATGAGCGATCCACTTGAGTGTGTTGCAGGCCGCAGCACGTGCCGACCTCTTTCTATATGCGGCAAAATGACATAAACACATCCATGTTAGCGGAAGGAGGAAGAACATCATGCATCACACACTGTAATTTTTTAAATTTTATTAATTATTTTATTTTATGATGGAAGAATCTTATTCAGGCTGCATCAGTGTATAACACTATTATTCACTCATATAAAATTATTAAAAAAAATTGCATTTAGAATTGGTAGTAATAAAACTGATACGCAAAGACTATTTAAAAGGTATGGTAGATGTGATGTTAGAATGCTTTGCCAATGTATGTTTGCAACTTACGTAAAGAAATACGACATATTTATAATGTACAAAATAATATTTTGTCATACATTAATGAAATGAAAATCTTTGTGTGTGTAATTTTATATACTTGTGCAAGTTGTCATTTGAATAAAATAGTACACGCTTAGGGACAATGTATAGGATATATGTTATTTAAAAGATTGAGAGCTTTTTTACTTTACGGAAGCTACTGTGGGAAACGTGAAGTGGGAAGTTGATTTTTGGCGCGCTACCTGTAGAGCGAGCATGAACGAGAAGACAGTATACAGGCAGCAGTGGAAGAGGCAACACTAGGACGGTGCAAGCGATGCCTTGCCAGAAAATGGTTGCGCAATAGCCTCGAATGACGGCTGCTGAGTTATTACGGCTTTGGTACTAGTTATTGGGCTATGTTCTGGACGTTAAAAGGACGCCAAGAAGAATTAATCAATTCATACTTCAAGAAACTTGTACACCGTACCATGGGTAGTGTAGCGTCATTACTATCCACCACGCCCAACGCCTACAGCCTAAAGGTTACGAACTGTATAATTAGAATTGTAGAAGCGTGAACTGTTAATTCAAAATTAACGTTTTTGATTAATTATTGTGTTAACAATAAAATTTGGTCCACCATGTTATTCTATTCCTAGTCATTCAGCTAAAGTTTCCTTCCCTTGTGTTTGATTATTCCGAGTAAACCAATTATAAAAACATTTTAAGTGCTTTGGTCAGTATCTAAGAGCACTATTTTTCATCCTTGAATAAATGTTTGAAAATAATTGTTGTGAACTAAATTTTAAAGTGAAGGTAAATGAACTGTATGATTTACATAATTAGATGTGCTGAAGTAAAAGTTTGCTTAAGTGCTGAAGTAGATGTTTTCAGACAAATTTAAGGATTTTAATATTCTTACTCCCTTTCTGACAATAAGTAAAGTGGAAGTCATTGAGTTATGAGTGACATACTGATAAAATTCTTTCAGTTACAAACGAAATTCGGTAAAGTACAAAGAGTCATGGAAAGAAAATTACTTATGTGGCTCAGTAACACTGAAGCGGTGTTCCATATAAATACTGAATGACAATATAGAGTGACCACATCCCTACCTTTGGCTTTTGACAGATCATTTGTTAAGAGAAAGAAATAAAGTGTTTTAATAAATTTAAACGTGTGTATTATACTGTTAGAATATGTAAGTATTTATTTTGTTGATTATACAACATGCAAATATAGAATTCTCATCGCCTGCCGGCCAAATTTTTTTAGCACGTAGTAATGATTAAAAAAACTCGTGGCCTTACTATATCGAAACAATATATGTATGTGGGCGTAGTAGCTGAAAGTTTCCTGTGTCTTCCTCAAAATCATATCCTGAAAGGTTATTAATCTCAATCAATGCACAAAATGTAAAGTGGAAGTAGCTGCCAAGGAATAACTGGTGAAATTACATACAATTTTCAATAACACTCTTTATTTAAATTTGGTGCAAGACTTTACGATTTTTAATTTAAAAGAAGACCAACAATCATTTAACAAATAAGTCACAATTTACGATAGGAAAGAACTTTTAAATTATTAAATTTATACAAAAAATTTCACGCCAGTAAAAGGCAAGTACAGGCAACGCGACGCTGTATATTTCAAGCTCAGCTAAATTACAGGTGAATTGCACTCCATTCATTAATTGGCGCAGAATCTAACTTGTCTGCAACATATAAAGACAATTATGTTTACAAAAGTCCTCAAAATAGAAAAAGCAAAACGCGTGAGTCGTGCACACAGGGGAAGACACTCATAGTTAATAACATTAACATTTCCAAAATATATAAAATAAACTTTACAAATTTATGCCAGTTAACTTACGGCAAACACACACGCTCGCCAGGTAGGACTTATGAACTTTTAAAACATTCTCCTTTTAAGGCAACAATTTCTACTAGAAACAATATAAAAAATCCATACGGCGTACATTAACAACCTCCCTTGTTGTAGCCAAATATACATAAACATAAATTTACGTAAGTTACAGTTTCCAGATGAGCAGGTATTCGTTATGCAATTGACTAGTTCTTACCACGAGGAAAAAGGAATTTTTGTGCCTTCTTAGAGTACCTTT
The DNA here is from genome assembly GCF_023898315.1 of Schistocerca nitens. Lineage (NCBI taxonomy): Eukaryota > Metazoa > Arthropoda > Insecta > Orthoptera > Acrididae > Schistocerca > Schistocerca nitens. The sequence continues at coordinate 167,506,638 of NC_064620.1, read as the reverse complement.
TACACGTGAGTCTAGTAATACTAGTTATGGCAGGTGAGAGAATGGATAAGGTCTTTGTGCCTTGCATTTTAAACCGTACAACCATTGGTGCCCTAGACTTTCACATCGTCGGACGACATCTCCAGCGTCGTCCACAACAAGCATTAACCATCCTTGTACTGACCAACCAAGTCCAACGCGCATGGAGTTCCATTCCACAGACTGACATCCAGCACGTGTACAACAAAATGCATGTAAGCTTACATGCTTGCATTCAACATGACGGCTGCTACACCGATTACTAAAGTACCAGCATTTCACATTTCAATGGCTTATCTCGCGCTTGCATTAACGAGTAGTTTTGCAGTGTTAATCACAAATGTATTCCCGAAGTTTCATTAGTCTACATTAACATTTTGGTGTCTCTTTCTTCGGTCAGTGTATAAGAAAATATAAATGTAATGTCTATATTGTCACCTTGTACCAGCACAGCAACACGTAGTGGCACACCAATGGCTATCCTTGTACTGATTATGGCTACAGTCCATGTACGGCTATAGTTTCTCCCCTAAAGCTTTCAGTTTACGTAAGCTTAATAGTTCGAATCGGTACAATAACTGTCTAACGAGGCAAAGAATATTTATGCATGCTGCACTCTGTTATTAATCAATGTCGTCGCACAAATACATATTTCATAAACACAAAATATTAAATGATTTGAAAGAAATGTCACACAGTAAATCCACTTTATGCTGGTTTATTCTATACTAGTCACGTCCTATCATTCTATTAAGGAAGTAACTTTTCCCTAAGCTGGGGAGGGGGGTGGGGGGATTAGTTACGTAAGTGCTTCAGTCAAAGAGGTTGTAACAAGATCCAGATTTCATTTGCTATTTTAACGAAACTTCAGTACTTTCTCACAATTCAATACCAATGTTCGCTTCCTATGTCGATAAATTGCTAACAGCCTATTACTTCGGGGTGCAGTTCAGTCTTCCCTGTATGATAATCAATTTAAAGACAAGTCCGTATATTTTCCTCTCTTGGCTTTACGTAGTGATATACTCAAGGTTGTTGATCTACCTATTTCAAGTTTAATGATTCCTAGCAGATCGCAAAATTTCCAAAAATGTACAAAAGCAATCTCGTCGCGCCTACGTACAAGAACATACGTTGAGATAGGACCTGATACAGCAAGCACTAGCAGCACATTAACAATGTATGACTTTTTCTTCTGTATTACGCAGTGTCCTCAAGAAGTACTCACAAGGAGTATTCTTTGAGTTCACTCGTTCTATTCCCTGGTCTACAAGTACACTATTTTGTGATCTACTATTATTTTAATTTGAAACTAATGGATTCTTTTTCTTTTCTTTCCCTTTACAAAACATTAAGTCACTTTATACTGGATTTTTTTTTCTATATACGTGCCACTATTCAAGTGATGCTATTCCAGTGGGACTAGAAATTAGGATCTTGGTTTTTGGACTTTTATTGGGTTTTGGGCACTATTTTATATTTTCAATTTTGCGTCCAAAGGAAGCGGCGTTACAACCTCTTTTCCTCCCAACTTGGAGCTGAAGATGACGTGTTGCTTCCTATAATCGTTGTAGCTGTATCTGTTCCAGACACAAATCTGCTCTCTGCGCACATGGTATACAATTCTTGACATATTTATCCACATCTCCTTTCCTACCTCTCCACCAATACCTCTCCGCCACTCTCCTATTCGTCGTACTGCACCCTCCATGACCAGATAACACATGATCGTGTGCTTCCTTTAAAACTTCATCCCCCAACTTCGCTGGCACTACTACCCTTGGCCCTAACTTCGTTTCCCTAAACAGAAGACCGTTGTACATATTAAATTGTGGCTGTGTCGGATACAATTTACAATCGTTGTCCACGTCCTGCAATTTTTGCCATACTGCTAGGTCATAACCTATGACTTCTACTTCTGTCACCTTCCTACTTAGTGCATCCGCATTACCGTGCTTCTTCCCAGACTTGTGCACCACCTCGTAGTCGAATTCACTAAGCCTCACAGCCAATCCAGCGAGTCTAGTGGATGCTCCTTCAACCCCAACAGCCACTTCAACGCAGCATGATCTGTCACTACCCGAAATCTTTTCCCATATAAATAACATTTAAAATATGTGATTGCATAGACTACGCTAAGCACCTCCCTCTCTGTTGTTGAGTAATTCTTCTCTGCTCCTTTCAACTGCCTAGACGCATAGGCTACAGGATATTCTTTCCCATAAATTTCCTAAGAACACACCTTAATGCTTGATTCGATGCATTGCTTGCTAGTATAAACTCCTTTTCAAAATCTGGGAACACAAGAACCGGACTAGATGTTAACACTTCTTTCAATTTGTCACTGCTGTAACCCAACATGCTCTACAGAGTGTCGACATGTTATCTTGGTCTGCTCGATCAGTAGATTTGTCTCTAATCGAGCGCTTATGGGACATCATCGGACGACGTTTCCAGCGTCGTTCACAACCAGCGTTAACCGTCCTTGTATTGACCAATCAGGTTCAACAAGCATGGAGCTCCATCCCACAAACTGACATCCGGCACGTGTACAACAAAATAACAAAATACATGCAAGTTTACATGCTTGCATCCAACGTTCCGGCTGCTACAACGGTTACTAATGTACCAGCATTTCACCTTTCAATGGCTTATCTCGCGCTTATATTAACCTGTCATCTTGCAGTGTTAATCACTTAAATATATTGCCTACACGAATGTATTCCAGGAATTTCATTACTCTACATTAACTTTTCGGTTTCGCGTACTACTGTCAATGTATAAAAAAATACAAATGTAATTTTTATATTGTCACCTGTAACATACCCTTTTATTTCATCCGCTCGTTCGGGATTTGAATAGCAGCCCAAAATTAGATAATTGATTAATGTGACCGTGTACCTAATGGGCTGGCAATCGGATTGGACTGCTCAGGGGGTGTTACATTCCGTATTGTCCTTCGCAAATACTGTAATAAGTACTGTTTGGTGGTAAGAAGGACACAACACAGTTTCACAAACAAGATCTATATTCTTAGCAAAAGCACAAAATAAGGAGACAGCCACTGCCTTCGTCAATACACTGTTAATGACGGCTAATCTCAGCACAGGTTTCTTTAGTTATTCTTAATCGTCACACGCAACATCCAATCACTGTAATCCAAGTAATGCCGGCGCGGTAGACGCGGAAGTTCAATAGCGGCACTCAATATCACTGAAATCACTCTGTAATTAAACTTTCTCACTTTCCCGTATAATACTAACACAAAGGGGTTAAACCGCGGCGATGGCCACTCCCTTTGTCGATAATTTGCATTAATTCAACTGCTGGCTTCTGCACAGCTCTGCCCACCTCGCGGGAACCTACCACACCCTGACTCGGCACATCTCCACTCTAATTGTTACTAACTGCTCTCCGCCCAGTTCTTCCCGCCTCGCGGGAATCTACCCAAGCAGCACTCGGCCCTCCGGTGAACCCCCTCTAGCTCTCGCGACCTGCACACACTACTCGATAGTTGCCCTGTCGACCTGTGTGAGCGCAAACTTAGCAGTAAGGGCCTGCGGACCCCTTACATCCCCGCCCTCAAAAACTTCTTTTGAACCGCAGGTGAAAAAGAATCGGCAAGGGATTACAAAAACATAGTTACATTTGAACAAAACATGCAATACAAATAATTAATGGATTTACAATTCATCAAAATATTCCTGGACTCCGGTAGTGGGCTGCCTCCACAATAATTTTACAAAAAGTTATTACATCACATAAATGGCATTGTTCAAATTTACAATTTTTCATCTCAACCAGCAATAGTCCTCTCTGGTCCAATATCAGATGACAACACACAACATATACTCTCAAATTATTACCTAAACACAGAACATATGAATTATTATTACAACATAGTTATTACAAGTTTTATATTCATTCTGAGATAATTATTGATATGAAATATGCAACTCTACTGTAATACATCACAAAACACAATGTAAATAAACACTTCCCTCTTTCAAAAGTCCATTTTACAGCTAAATGTCCTAACCATGTCTTAGCAGGTTTATTTGGGTCCTTATAGCCCTCACCCCTGACCGGACCTCACCTGGATTGTCATTCGGTTTTTCGGTTCCTCCGCCTCTTCCTCGGAAATCAGACGAATGATTAATATGAATCCTTGGGTCATTACTCCCTTCTCTGTTTAGATCATTAGCTTGCTTGTATTTCTGTGATCTAATAGACTCCAATTGGTCCAGTATCTTCATTAAGGCCTCTCTACCTTTAATTAGGCTCCTGGATACGGTTCCTTGCCTTTTCTGATTCATTCTTCCTTTTATCACAGATACCATGACGTTATCATTCAGGGGTTGTTCCAAAATCTCGTTCCATTTCCACAAATGTTTTGCAAATTCTTCCGACGTTCCTTTCCAATTACTAAGTGGTCTGCATCGTAGTGGGTCCTCAAGTGCTGCACACTGACGACTTTTGAGCCAGAATTTCTTCAATAATCCTCCTCCAAACTGATCATAATTAGTAGTCCATTTCTTCCTCTTGATTCCACCAGTGAAGGACTCACCTTCGATTGCAACCCACTGGTCATCTTCTTCTCGCTGCATGGCTACAGCATTTCTCGGATTGATTGCCAATTGGTTTTGTTTATCTCCTATCCCCTCAACCACATCGTTGCATTGTTTCTGCATCTGCGTCACTTCGGTGATCTTTCCTTCCAATTTGGTTTTAGTTTCTTCAATATCGTCTTCTATCTTCTCTGTTAACTTTTCTTCCATCTTCTCCACGTCTCCCTGGATCTGGTCTATATTTTTCTGTAGCTTACTCTCTCTCTCGTCGTCGTTCATTTTCAATCGTTCTGGTAACTCCTGCATTTCCTTCTTCAGATTACATTCCATCCTCGTGTACGATGCTTTAATCTCTTGTAAATCTTCCTTGAGTGATTCTCCGAATTTTCGTACTATTTCTTCCCTTTCTTGAAAATGTTTCTCTAATGACTTATAGAATTTTTCTCTCCTTTCGCTTTCTTCTTGAAAATACACTCCTGGAAATTGAAATAAGAACACCATGAATTCATTGTCCCAGGAAGGGGAAACTTTATTGACACATTCCTGGGGTCAGATACATCACATGATCACACTGACAGAACCACAGGCACATAGACACAGGCAACAGAGCATGCACAATGTCGGCACTAGTACAGTGTATATCCACCTTTCGCAGCAATGCAGGCTGCTATTCTCCCATGGAGACGATCGTAGAGATGCTGGATGTAGTCCTGTGGAACGGCTTGCCATGCCATTTCCACCTGGCGCCTCAGTTGGACCAGCGTTCGTGCTGGACGTGCAGACCGCGTGAGACGACGCTTCATCCAGTCCCAAACATGCTCAATGGGGGACAGATCCGGAGATCTTGCTGGCCAGGGTAGTTGACTTACACCTTCTAGAGCACGTTGGGTGGCACGGGATACATGCGGACGTGCATTGTCCTGTTGGAACAGCAAGTTCCCTTGCCGGTCTAGGAATGGTAGAAAGATAGGTTCGATGACGGTTTGGATGTACCGTGCGCCATTCAGTTTCCCCTCGACGATCACCAGTGGTGTACGGCCAGTGTAGGAGATCGCTCCCCACACCATGATGCCGGGTGTTGGCCCTGTGTGCCTCGGTCGTATGCAGTCCTGATTGTGGCGCTCACCTGCACGGCGCCAAACACGCATACGACCATCATTGGCACCAAGGCAGAAGCGACTCTCATCGCTGAAGACGACACGTCTCCATTCGTCCCTCCATTCACGCCTGTCGCGACACCACTGGAGGCGGGCTGCACGATGTTGGGGCGTGAGCGGAAGACGGCCTAACGGTGTGCGGGACCGTAGCCCAGCTTCATGGAGACGGTTGCGAATGGTCCTCGCCGATACCCCAGGAGCAACAGTGTCCCTAATTTGCTGGGAAGTGGCGGTGCGGTCCCCTACGGCACTGCGTAGGATCCTACGGTCTTGGCGTGCATCCTTGCATCACTGCGGTCCGGTCCCAGGTCGACGGGCACGTGCACCTTCCGCCGACCACTGGCGACAACATCGATGTACTGTGGAGACATCACGCCCCATGTGTTGAGCAATTCGGCGGTACGTCCACCAGGCCTCCCGCATGCCCACTATACGCCCTCGCTCAAAGTCCGTCAACTGCACATACGGTTTATGTCCACGCTGTCGCGGCATGCTACCAGTGTTAAAGACTGCGAAGGAGCTCCGTATGCCACGGCAAACTGGCTGACACTGACGGCGGCAGTGCACAAATGCTGCGCAGCTAGCGTCATTCGACGGCCAACACCGCGGTTCCTGGTGTGTCCGCTGTGCCGTGCGTGTGATCATTGCTTGTACAGCCCTCTCGCAGTGTCCGGAGCAAGTATGGTGGGTCTGACACACCGGTGTCAATGTGTTCTTTTTTCCATTTCCAGGAGTGTATTCCTTTAATAATTTGTAGTACCTTTCTTCTCCCTCTCTACTTTCTTTTAGCAAGGCTGCCAACATCGATCGCATATCTGCATCCTCTGAAACTGGCCTAGCTCTCATCGTTTGTTCCGGTGTCTCAGGATAACTAGTTGAATGCGCTGATGGGCTTCCTAATGACAATCCACAATCACTGATTCCTGAATCATCTCTATCTTCCTGTCCTAACCCTTTCCTTTCAACTACTGCCTCACAGACCTGCTTATGTTCCGTAGACATGTTTGGTTTATTTTTTTTAATGCCCAGGCAAGTAATACAAAATAACCTCCAATAACCCAAAACACTCCTAATTACCATGAAACTAATCAAACAGTCCTTGCAATCCTTTCAGTTAATTCCCAAAATGATACAACATGCCTGAGTACTGAACATAACAGCTCTCACAAACCTAAATTTTCATTAACAATGTCCACATACACAGTTTATGTAAAAATGTTTTAAACAAGATAATCACAACACTCACAAATTTATAAATGCAAAATTACCCCAAAACAATTATTATTTATACAGTTCAGTGTGCGTAAGTAAGCATGCTAGACTTCCGAGTATGTTTCGCAACTTTTTTGAAATTACTGCAATTGAGCACTTTTCCTAATATAAGTACCAGTTAAAAACTGTTTATTTATCGCGAATACTGCACACTGCAATTTACTGTTATGTTAACCCGTCGTCTTCACTCACCAACCGATGTTACCGCGAGTCGCGATGTTTTTACGTTTGTGATGGGCGTGGCTGTGCCGCCGCTGGAGCTCGCGTGAAGTTGAAGATCAGCTGCAAGGCGACGTAGTTCCCCGTCGGCCGCTCCGTGGCGCTGCAGGCGGGCGTAGTTCGTAGTTCGGCCGCTAGATGCCGGGACTGCTCTCGGTATCTCGAAGTTGCGTCGCTCGCCGTGGTGTCATGTGAAATCACTTCGTGGATCGAAGCTCTTTGGTGCAACTGCTATGTGGCTCTGCGTGACGTCACTCACTAATTGCGTCGCCACAATACATTATCGTCAGCATACCAGTTTATGGGTCCACATGAAACCGTCCGATTTTCACCGTTCAAAAGGCAATTTCGGTCAACATATTACCACAAACACCTTTCTGACGACTTGTATGACGAAATCTTAGCTCGTTTTGCTATTTTACTGTTCACACGTTTCTTTCTTTAGCGTCCACTTTTCACAGTTTTTCGCGCGGATTTTCGCATTTGCACTTTACAACACAGTTGATTGACGCTATTGTTCTATTTAATATGGCAAGAAAAACAGTTTAGTCACAATCGTGAGATATTATTACTTCGTATTGTTCAAAAAATGCACTGTTCCTTATCGCGATTTTATCGTTCATGCACTGTCCCGATTCCACATTGCAAATTTAGTTTTCTGGCGTTAAGTAAGGTAAATTACCTATTGTTCATTACGACTCGTCCGAAAATTGCACTTGTCCTTTCACGGTAAGCCAAGGGTGTAACATACCCTTTTATTTCATCCGCTCGTTCGGGATTTGAATAGCAGCCCAAAATTAGATAATTGATTAATGTGACCGTGTACCTAATGGGCTGGCAATCGGATTGGACTGCTCAGGGGGTGTTACATTCCGTATTGTCCTTCGCAAATACTGTAATAAGTACTGTTTGGTGGTAAGAAGGACACAACACAGTTTCACAAACAAGATCTATATTCTTAGCAAAAGCACAATATAAGGAGACAGCCACTGCCTTCGTCAATACACTGTTAATGACGGCTAATCTCAGCACAGGTTTCTTTAGTTATTCTTAATCGTCACACGCAACATCCAATCACTGTAATCCAAGTAATGCCGGCGCGGTAGACGCGGAAGTTCAATAGCGGCACTCAATATCACTGAAATCACTCTGTAATTAAACTTTCTCACTTTCCCGTATAATACTAACACAAAGGGGTTAAACCGCGGCGATGGCCACTCCCTTTGTCGATAATTTGCATTAATTCAACTGCTGGCTTCTGCACAGCTCTGCCCACCTCGCGGGAACCTACCACACCCTGACTCGGCACATCTCCACTCTAATTGTTACTAACTGCTCTCCGCCCAGTTCTTCCCGCCTCGCGGGAATCTACCCAAGCAGCACTCGGCCCTCCGGTGAACCCCCTCTAGCTCTCGCGACCTGCACACACTACTCGATAGTTGCCCTGTCGACCTGTGTGAGCGCAAACTTAGCAGTAAGGGCCTGCGGACCCCTTACACACCTCTTTTCTTCCCTTTTACAACTTGGATCTGAAGATGATGTGCAAGGCAGATCGAAAACGGTAACGATTAATAGAAGAAATGGTGATCCAGACGGTGTTTGTTCATTCATTATAACGACAGAGATGTCGCTTCCTTAGAAATGGTGTCATTTATGGATTTGAGAAGTGTTTCAAATAAATTCATCCATGTTACGGGACTATATCCGAGTCACAAGGACTACTATCTGGCGTGCCTCCAGACACTTCTTCGCCGGTCATCGGGGCTCAGTCTGAAGCGGTGCTCATCACTGAAGGTAATTTTACTCAAATCAGTAAGATTCCAGGACGAAGACCTGTGTGGAGACGCCCCAACCTTATTGTCGCCCAGCATATGCTGCGAAAAAACAGAAGCGGTGGTTTTGGGTGCCTATCCCATTCATAGCAGGACACCTTCACTTATTTATGCACAGCACTATTACAGCACAGTTGTCAGCGGTATGTCGATGACATTCTACGCCCCGTTTTGTTGGCCTGTATGGAAAGGCATCCTGAGCTTACATTTCAGCAAGGTAATACCCTTCTGCACGGCGAGAGTTTCTACTGCTTATCTGCGTGCTTGCCAACCCCGAACTTGGCCAGTAAGGTCAGCAGATCTCTTCTAATTTGAGAACGTATGGAACATAAGAGACAGAGCCCTCCAACCATCTCGGTATTCTGACGATCTACTGTGCCGACTAGGCTGAATTTGGCACGATATCCCTCAAGAGAACATTAAGCAACACTATCAATCGATGGCAAGCCTTCTTGCATAAGGACCAGAGGTGGACCAACGCGTTCCTGACTTGTTCAATTTGTGAAGCTTTTTCTCTTGAGTAAATCACCCAATTCTTCTGAAACTGTGATCATTTGTTTGTCTATACATGTACAGTGCATCTAATGATTTCCGTCTGATTTGGATAATTCCTTCGTGATGCGTCGCTCTTCGTTTTTGTCTTCGGTTGTATGAGAAAGCCTAATGGGTAGAGTTTTGTAAATTTATTCAGTGTTCAGTGAAGAGCCTACGTTCCATTGAAGTAGAAAAGTCAACCGCTACGGTGTAAGAATGTGCCGGACACAGTACCCATATATTTCATTTGAGCACGACGGAGAGAATCCCCAAAACTTCTCGTGTTTTACGCCATTTCCCGAGAAAATGCTAATGAACTTTCTGGTTTTCCGACGAATGACACTGTGCTCTTCCAAAAATATGTCATCGAAACAATTGTTCAACGTCTTCAGCTGGTGGTTGTTGATGTATTCCCTGCTGCAATATCCGACGGGTGATACTCGCGCGGCTGCGTCGAAATTTGTCGGGGGTAGGAGCAAGAATTACGCATGTACGGACGGAGAGGCGGTCACAGATACGTGAAAGCAGCACTCTTAGTGCCCCTGCCGGAAGCCTAAGCGATACCTTCCACCTGTGCGCTGTAGGCAATATCTGTGCTACCAGACGCCGTTGTCGTTTACAACTGAATTAATTCTCTGTACTGCGCTGTGTCGGGTAAGAAATCAGAGTTTCTTGTTTCTCATGTTTTAATGGCATGCATTGCTAGATTCTTCGCAGTGTTTGGCTGCTGAAATTTCACGTCTCTGTTCATAAGAGGGCAGACAACGTTATCAACAGGGAAGACATTAAGCATGAAAGGATGCACGTAGTCTTCAATAATGTTTACCGAGTCCACAGCTGTCTTGGTGCCCAGGTGAATGTTCCCCAAATCACCATTGGCATGTGTCCGTGGCTTGTTGCGTGTTTGGAGCAGTCGTTATTCATGATACCCAACGTCTCCGGACAACACCGTCGACCTGGTGTAGCAAGTAATGTGATTATCTAACCAAGTGACACTTTTAGAAAAAAAAAAAAAAAGTTCAAATGTGTGTGAAAACTTACGGGAGTTAACTGCTAAAGTCATCAGTCGCTTAGCTTACACACTACTTAACCTAAATTATCCTAAGGACAAACACACACAACCATGCCCGAGGGAGGACTCGAACCTCCGCCGGGACCAGCCGCACAGTCTGACACTTTTAATTGATCCACGGTTCAATATCTGCAGTCCTAATTGACGGTGTAGTCTGTTGCGGAGCTCCATGTCCACCGATGTGCGTTGAACGCTGTGCTCCAGAGTGCTTGTACCTACAACGGAATTGTAGTCTATCGTCGGATCTGCCTCAGATCGACGCCTATTCTGCCTTACAGAGCGGACAAGCCCCCGAACTCCAGATTCTGAGATGAGACGTGAAAGTCCATCACCATGTCGACTACTCGTGGTTTCACCATCCGTTAACCATTTCCAATTGACGCCCATAGCAGCAGCACGCGAACAACCGATATGCGTCACCATTTCCGAGATGCACGTTCCCAGGCGTCGGGCCATAGCAACGCGCCCTTTGTTACAGTCGCTTTTGTCAGTGGTTTTCAAAACATTTTCTGTAAACAGTGATGTACGGCCTCAATGTATTTAAAGAATGGCTTGACCAAAACTTTCTTTCTTTTTTTCTTTCTTTCGCTACCGCCTTTATCCCGCATTATGCGCAGGGTCGGCAGGGTTAAATACGGATTTGGCATGGTTAATTGTGAGGGGTGGCCGGATGCCCTTCCCGCCGCCATCCCATACCCCCGGGACGGAAATAGTGTACCCCAGCTGGCTGCGTCAAGTGTAAATCGTGAAATAGTGTGAATGTGTGTCAAATGTCTGCGAGTCGTGTAACTGAGGCAGGACGTGGGGACCAGCTCGGTATTCACCTAGGAGGATGTGGAAAACCGCCTAAAAACCACATCCAGGCTGGCCGGCACACCGGCCGTCGTCGTTAATCCGCCGGGCGGATTCGATCCAGTGCCGGCGCGCCTGCCCGAGACCAGGAAGCAGCGCGTTAGCGTTCTCAGTTACCCTGGGGGTAACGGCTTGACCGAAACTGATTGTCCATAACTAAATATGCATTACAGGCGTTTTCGTGCTTCCGAAACTATTAAGTTGTTGTAAGACTGTAGTTAACTCTCCCCAGACATGGATCTGAATGATTATGCACTATACATACCTATCAGTCTATAAACAAATTAGAGTTTCTAATAAATACTGCAAACAAACGCATGTACAATAGAACGAGCAAGTGAAGCAATTCGAAAGTATGTTGGAATATAAGCCGTATTATTTTGCTGGAGTTGGAACTTGTTAATTATTTTTTAAGCCTTCCTGCGTAGCCGAGATTGCTAACGCACGCCTGTAAGGTGGCGCTCGGGGCTCCGGGGTAAGCCGGTACGTATCCGAGTGGTGGGTGAAATTTCCGCTACCAGTATTTGGCCGGCAAGGGGAGGAGAGATGCTTGCGTAAGGTTTGTGATCACCAGTCTTTGCGCCAATGTTGTGGCTTAAATTCCAAACCTCTCCGCAGTGTCTCATCAAGTGAGGCATGCGACACTGTAGATGGTGATCCGTCGGAAGGGTGTCTGTCGGATGGGGACGTTGAGGTCAGCGGCTCCATTGGTGCTATTCGAGAGGAGTACGCTATGTAATGCCACCGGGTCTCGCCCTCTCCTTTGTTTCATCATCATCATCATCATCATCATCATCCAACACGAACATGACACCACACGACACACACACACCATTTACAGACACCAACGCTTAACAGATACACATTTACACACAGCTCTCATATTTCGTGACGGAAAGGCCCCTGCATCTGTGTTTAGGGAAACCCCTTCCAATTAGGAGGCTGAACCTGCCCTCAGGAATCTTCTAGCCATTAATGTCATCCGACATTTTTTTTTTCTTTTGAGTCATCAATCTTCTGACTGGTTTGATGCGGCCCGCCACGAATTCACCTCCTGTGCTAACATCTTCACTTCAGAGTAGCACTTCCAACCTACGTCCTTAACTATTTGCTGGACATATTCCACTATCTGTCTGCCTCTACAGATTTTGCACTCTAAAGCTCCCTCTAGTACCATGGAAGTCATTCCCTGGTGTCTTAACAGATGTCCTATCATCCTGTCCCTTCTCCTTGTCAGAGCTTCCCACATATTCCTTTCCTCTCCGATTCTGCGATGAAACTCCTCATTCTCTCAAATGCTTCGATTCTCTTCTGTTCCGGTTTTCCCAAAGTCCATGTTTCACTACCGTACAATGCTGTGTTCCAAACGAACATTCTCAGAAACTTCTTCCTCAAATAAGGCCTATGTTTCATACAAGTAGACTTATCTTGGCCAGGAATTCTCTTTTTTCTAGTGCTAGTCTGCTTTTGATGTCGTCCTTGCTCCGTCCGTCATTGGTTAATTTGCTGCCTAGAGAGCAGAACCCCTTAAATTCATCTCCTTCGTGATCATGAATCCTGATGTTAAGTTTCTCGCTGGTCCCATTTCTGCTATTCTCATTACTTTCGTCTTTCTTCGCTTTTCTCTCAGTCCATATTCTGTACTCATTAGACAATTCATTCCATTCAGCAGATCATGTAATTATTCTTCGCTTTCACTCAGGATAGCATTGTCATCAGCGAATCGTATCATAGATATTCTTTCACCTTGAATTGTAGTTCCACTCTAATTCCACTCCCGAACCTTAATTGCTCCTTTGATGTATAGATTGTACATTAGGGGCGAAAGACTACATCCTTGTCTTACCCCCTTTTTAATCTGAGCACTTCGTTCTTGGTCGTAAACTCTTGTTATTCCCTTTTGGCTCTTGCACATATTGTACATTACCCGTTTCTCCCAAAGATTACCCCAGTTTTTCTCACAATTTCGAACATCTAGCACCATGTTACATTGTCAAACACTTTTTCCAGGTCGATAAATACGACGAATCAGTCTTGATTTTTCTTTAGTTTTGCTCCCCTTATCAGCCGCAAAACCGAAACGTCAGAATCGTCTCTCTCGTGCCTTTACATTTCCTAAAGCCAAACTGATCGCCATCTAGCACATCATCGCTTTTCTTTTCCATTCTTTTGTATACAGGGTGGTCGGAAATTCCCGTTACAGACTTCTAGGACTTGTAGAGGGGAGTGAGTACATCGTATTTTGAATAGGAACCCATGTCCGGAAACGTCATACAACGAGACTACAGAGCGTCAAAGTTATAGGGGCGGGCGTCTGTAAATGTACGTATACACAGGGTGATTCCGTGATGATGTTACAGACTTTCTAGGATGTTGGAAAACGATAAATGTATTAATTTGAAGTAAAGATCCCTGTACCGGAAACGAACGAGTCGAAAGTTATCAACGAAAACCCTCATAGAGGCCTTCAGTGTACTCTTTCCACCTAACTGCTCCGTCCTCTGCATTTAACAGTGGAATTTCCGTTGCATTCTTAATGTTACCACCCTTGCTTTTAATTTCACCGTAGGTTATTTTGACTTGCCTATATGCTGAGTTAGTCCTTACGACAATCATTTCTTTTTCCATTTCCTCACATTTATCATGCAGCCATTTTGTCTTAGCTTCCGTGTACTTCCAGTTTATTTCATTCCTCAGCGACTTGTATTTCTGTATTCCTGAATTTCCCTGAACATTTTTGTATTTCCATCTTTCATCTATGAACTCAAAATATTTCTTTTTTTACCCATATTTTCATCTGAGTTACCTTCTTTGTACCTATGTCTTCTTCCGAACCTCTGTGATCACCTGTTTTAGAGATGTCCATTCCTCTTCAACTGTACTGAATACTGAAGTATTCCTTATTACTGTATCTACAGCCTTAAAGAACTTCAAGCGTTTCTTGTCACTCCTTAGTACTTCTGTATCCCACTTCTTTGCCTATTGATTCTTCCTAACTAATCTCTTAAACTTCAGCTTCCTCTTCATCACTACTACATTCTGATCTGAGCCTATATCTACTCCAGGGTATGCCTTACAATCCAGCATCTCTGTCTGACCATGATGTAATCTAACTGAAATCCTTCCATGCGAAGCGATCTTTTCCAAGCATACCTCCTCCTCTTGTGGTTCTTGAACAGAGTATTCACTGTTACTATCTGTAATTTATTACAGAATTCAATTGGTCTTTCTCCTTTCTCATTCCTTGTCCCAAGCTGATATTCTCTTGTCAATTTTCTTTTGCTCGTTCCCCTACAACCGCATTCCAGTCCCCCATGACTGTTAGATTTTCATCTCTCCTTACGTGTTGTATTACCCTTTCAGTATCGTTATATACTTTCTCTACCTCTTCATCTGCAGCTGGCGACGTCGGCATGTGTACCTGAACTATGGTTGTCAGTGTTAGTTTGCTGTCGATTCTGATAAGAACAAGCCTGTCACTGACCTATTCACTGTAACACACTCTCTGCTCTACCTTCCGATTAGGAGTAGATCACTGAACTTGTATCAACAATAATACACCAAATATCAGGGGGTAACCACTGTTGAAATGAAGATATCTTGCGAAGGGTTTAAAGGACCCTGCAGTATAGTGAAGACCTTACAGTCAAGTACAATATAAATGCAACTTAGAAAAAATCACGGAAATAATCACGCTGAAAATGGGAAAAATGTTTGGCGAAATGGATCTACTACGTGCAACAGTGAAACTTTAACTACTTGTGTGCATTGGTTTGGTGGTAACGTCCTCAGGATTAACATACTGTCATTCGTTGTATACATAGCCTTGACATTAGCCTGTGCTTCTTTTGCTTCTCCAATGACGACCGTCTAGAAGAATCCAAAGGGGGGTGTAATCGTGATAACCTAATGTCCTTCATTAAAAGTAGACAGGAGTCGAAGTATCCTAATTTTCATAGTTCCTCGTTCTGGATCACGTGGTCCCTGGTTCGATTCCCGGGCGGGTTGGGGATTTTCTCTGCCTGGGGACTGGGTGTTTTTGTTGTCCTTATTATGTCATCATCATCATCATCATTCGTGACAGTGGCTACATTGTAATGTGAATTAAAATTGGACTGTGTAAAAATTGGGACTTTTAACGCGCGCTGATGACCGCGCAGTTGAGCGCCCTACAAACCAAACATCATCATAGTTCCTCGTTGATGATGGCTTCTTGTACTGTAGTACAGTTTACTTTCAAGGATAATAATCCGAGATTGGTTATTTCTTTGCTTTGACTTGTTGATGCATTAATTTATTTAGAAACCCAAATTTTGTACAGACATCGTCAGCGAAGCGGTAACTTACTGACTATGCTCCGGTGTTGTCGCCTTGTAAGAGAGAATGGAAGATATAAAATGGTGAAATTGGCTGCATTTGCATATTTATGTGGGTACATAATTTTTTACGTTTCACACACAGAAATCTACGGTTCAAAGAGCTGTTTCAGACTTGCATAATCTTGAGACACCAGGACGGCAACGTTTCTTTGCGTGGATGGAGCCGCCTCGTTAAATTTTTCCACCGTGTCAAGAAAAGAGGGAAAAGCAATACTCTGCGCAATGAGCATGCCATCATTAGCGTTTCTAAACGAGACTGCTTTGGACATCAAAGCTCGGCGCGACGTATACCTCGCACGCCACCAAACGGATACGAGTCAGTATTCGCTGTTTATTATAGGTACTACAGTTGCCTGGTGAATTCCTTTTAACTGGGATGGGAATAAAGAACAATGTAGCCACGTATCTGTATAAGACAGAGAAAAATGTAAAACTGGTAAAAATAGCATATGACATAACTGTTGATAGCGTTGTGATTGCAATGCTCACCAGCTTTAGTATTATCTGGTAACTGTCATTGGGTAAGTTACATTTTAAATCTGCCTTAGTTCACTAAAATGTAGTGCAGTGGCAACTGATTACATGGTACATCTGGTGACAACAAAGAACTCGACGGCACCGGCGGAGACGTGGTTCATATACTGCTTTCGACGCTGGAAGAACCTTGAGAGAAGATAATCAGATTTAGTCCTGCTGAATGATTTTGATGTCAATCTACACTTACGAAACGATACAATTAAGCTGCAGTCACTATTATATAATCAATTTTTTTTTCGCCACGGCCTACCAACATACCGAAATATGCCTGATAGAAATTAGTATATTTAGAGGATCACCTTTGACAATTTAAAATCCTGCTGAATTTTCTTTTATATTATGTTCGCTGTCGTATATATTCTGTGAAGAAATTTTGTGCATCTTATGCGCATTGTGTAAGGAAACATTATGTTTTAATTATTTATTTACAGGTTATCATTCTTGTTTTGATTTTATATCATGACAATGTGCTATTTATTATTTTTGATTAACAAAATAGGCCTATATATATATGAAACGGTAAACAAAAAAAAGTGTAAAACGTAAAATAACAGTTTAAAGTAAAACAAATATAAGTAAAATAAATAACTAGACTAATAAGGAATGTTTAGCTATTTTAATTAGGTATGTTGAAAATACTCTGACAGAGCATGGTGTGTAGCTTATTTTCCAAAAATGGCGTTTCAGAAATCAGCTTTATTACACATGAATGTATGTAACTTGAAAGTTTCCTTAATTTATATTGTAAGAAAAGTCGTCATTTTTCAATATTATTTAGTGGTAGTGGAGTACTTTACAAAATTTCAGATTATACAAAATTCGATTACACACTTTTCAAGTGAGTTAATTACATATCAGCTTTAATATAAGAAAAAAATTTCATGTATATTCGTTTCAAAGAAATTCCTCCAAAGCTAATTGCCAATTTACATTCAGGGGTTTGCCCCTCTACACACCCGCCAAGTTTTTCTCAAGATTTTTCATTAATACTTTGGAATGTTCTCTTGTTAGTGCCTGAGATATACAAAGAAGATTTTTGTGAAACCGTTGTTTAACTGTGTAATGTCTAAAACAGTTTCGCGCTATTCGTTACGTAATTAAGTGGGGCAGCTCACATTTTCGTTAATTCGTTGTCCAATAAAGTTATGTGTAAGCTTGAACTGATTGTGCTGTTCTTTACTTCTAGTCACTTATCCTTGCCGACTGCAACTATGTTCAGTTAATTAATACCAACAACGAGAAGTGTGTGTGTGTGTGTGTGTTTTAAATCTCGTGAGACAGCTTCACGTGCCAGTTGCACGTGATGTTGTGAGAAACCGCTTCACAAACTCTACTTTTATGTAAATTAACCTTTTTCTTCCACACGTCCTATACAGTGTTCCAGCGGCGACTCATTAAAGGAGGAAATCGTTGCACAGAGACAACCTAGCGTGGGTTCTTGGGTAAGAATTATATTTCGGGATACGAGTGTCTAAAATTTAGCTTCTCCTTCAATTTTCACCAGTGCGTTAGTAGCCTTTAAGTGTCAAAATGACCTAGACAACAGAACAATGAAATACATATCGGTATGCACAGTTTGCGGATAGCAGTCGGTAACATTGCTCAATTTATTGCGCATTTCCAAGTACACCATTAGGTATGAGGTGGTAAATATTCATACCAATGAATCGGAAACACAAAATCATACATGCTAGTTTCACTGGTAAGTCTGAAAACATGCTCAGGAAATCATAAATTTAAACTTCTGTTAGTACACATACGTCTTCAGGAGGAACATATATCCCAAAGGAGAGGAGTTCACAAACAACTTTAGACCATGCTTATAAATCACCACTTGAGGTCGCTGAAGTCTCAGAGTCAGTTCCACTATTTTCACAAAATGCTTCCTCAAGCACAACCAAACAATCTGCTGCGCCACCTGTTGAATGTGTACTAGGTGTTTCACGCCATTCTACACTTGATATAGTGTTAGCCGGAAGACCAACATCTGTTGCTCAATTTATTACGCATTTCCAAGTACACCATTAGGTATGAGGTGGTAAATATTCATACCAATGAATCAGAAACACAAAATCATACATGCTAGTTTCACTGGTAAGTCTGAAAACATGCTCAGGAAATCATGAATTTAAACTTCTGTTAGTACACATATGTCTTCAGGAGCAACATATATCCCAAAGGAGAGGAGTTCACAAACAACTTTAGACCATGCTTATAAATCACCACTTGAGGCCGCTGAAGTCTAAGAGTGAGTTCCACTATTTTCACAAAATGCTTCCTCAAGCACAACCAAACAATCTGCTGCGCTACCTGTTGAATGTGTACTAGGTGTTTCACGCCATTCTCCACTTGATATAGTGTTAGCCGGAAGACCAACATCTACTGAAGTAGTCTTTGAAACGGTAGAGACAATCAATAACGTAACTAGAAACTGAATTCATGACAGTCTGTCCGGAACCGCGGGACTGCTACGGTCGCAGGTTCAAATCCTGCCTCGGGCATGGGTGTGTGTGATGTCCCTAGGTTAGTTAGGTTTAAGTAGTTCTAAGTTCTAGGGGACTGATGACCTCAGATGTTAAGTCCCATAGTGCTCAGAGCCATTTGAACCATGACAGTCTATTTGCTTCCACGTACAGCGAGGAAGAAAACTAGCTGTAAGTACGCTTACGTACGACTCCCGTACTGATTTTGTACTTCACAATGTTGGAAATGTTGCTGTGAATTACACTTACCGTCGTCTATATCAGAAGATGTTAGAAGAGTGAGTCCACAGGCTACAAGTACTAGCTGAATGTTCACCGAAGAGCCAAATAAACTGGTACACCTGCCTAATATCGTGTAGGGCCCCCGCGAGCACGTTGAAGTGCCGCAACACAACGTGGAATGTACTCGACTAATGTCTGAAGTTGTGCTGGAACGAACTGACACCTTGAATCCTGCAGGGCTGTCCATAAATTCGTAAGAGGACGAGGGCGTGGAGATCTCTTCTGAACAGCACGTTGCAAGGCATCCCAGATATGCTCAATAATGTTCACGTCTAGGGATTTTGGTCGCCAGCAGAAGCATTTAAATTGAAAAGAGAGTTGCTAGAGCCACTCTGTAGCAATTCTGGGCGAGTGGTGTGTCGTGCTGTCCTGCTCGAATTACCCAAGTTCGTCGGAATGCACAATGGACATGGATGCAGGTGATCAGACAGGATGCTTACGTACGTGTCATCTGTCAGAGTCGTATCTAGAAGTATCAAGGGTCCCATATCACTCCAATTGTAAACGCTCCACACCATTACAAAGCCTTCGCCCGCTTGAAAAGTCCCCTGCTGACATGCAGCGTCCATGGATTCGTGAGTTTGTTTCCATACCCGTACACGTCCATCCGCTGGATACAATTTGAAACGAGACTAGTTCGACCAGCAACATGTTTTCAGTCATCAACAGCCCTATATCGGTGTTGACGGGCCCAGGTGAGGCGTAAATCTTTGTGTCGTACAGTTATCAAGGACCTTTGGCTGAGAAAGCCCATATAGATGATGTTTCATTGAATGGTTCGCACGCTGACACTTGTTGATGGCCCAGCATTGAAACCTGCAGCAGTTTAGGGAAGGGTTACACATCTGTCAAGTTGAACGATTCTCTTCAGTAGTTGTTGGTCCAGCCTTTGCAGGATCTTTTTCCGGCCTCAGCGATGTCGGAGATTTGCTATTTTACCGGATTTCTGATATTCACAGCACACTCGTGAAACGGTAGTACGGGAAAATCCACATTTCATCGGGACCGATGGCCCTAGCAGTCTGGTCCCTTCAATCCCACAAACCAACCAACCAACCTATTTCATCGCTACCTCGGAGATGCTGTGTGCCATCGCTCATGCGTCGATTGTAACACCACTTTTAAACTCACTTAAACCTTGAGAACCTGCCATTGCCGCAGCAGTAACCGATTTAACAAGTGCGCCAGACGCTTGTTGTCATATAGGCGTCGCCGACCGCAGCGCCGTATTCTGCCTGTTTATATATCTCTGTATTTGAATACGCATGCCTATACCAGTTCCTTTGTGTTCGTTAATATTTCAAGCCTACCGACTTATAAACATACAAACGGTATTCATACGCGTGAGAGATACTATTGTGAATACCAATAAAATGGATTACCTGTAGTAACTAAAATAATATATAGCATTTAAGGCCCGTGGTACTTATTTTTACCAGTGGCACTTAACGGGTTAAAATTACTTGACGGCTGTTACAACAGAAGTTCATTCAGGCTGTCAGTAAATTAGCAACAATTGAACATATGGCCTTTACACTTCGTTATTGAAACAACGCAAGCAACACTCCAGTTATCGATTTATCTACTGGACAACTGTTTCAGTAAGAAACCTTATTATCTGGAAAAAAAAATGTTTCG
This sequence comes from Schistocerca nitens, assembly GCF_023898315.1. Classification (NCBI taxonomy): domain Eukaryota; kingdom Metazoa; phylum Arthropoda; class Insecta; order Orthoptera; family Acrididae; genus Schistocerca; species Schistocerca nitens. The sequence goes on along the minus strand of NC_064620.1, from coordinate 167,485,795 downwards.
AATGGCTCTGAGCACTATGGGCCTTAACTTCTGAGGTCATCAGTCCCGTAACACTTAGAACTACTTAAACCTTACTAACCTAAGGACATCACACACATCCAAGCCCGACGCCGGATTCGAACCTGCGACCGTAGCGGTCGCGCGGTTCCAGACTGTAGCGCCTGAAACCACTCGGCCACTCCGGCCGTCTAAAAAAGTTAATATTATTACGGAAAATCTATAGCAATTGACACAATATATTTGGAGCAGGGACACCACAGAAAAATCGCGTCTAACGAAACAAGGTACAGTTAGAAAATTAATGTCTGTCTAACATTTAGTGTTCATCTTATCTTTGAGATAAGTTAAGGAGTAACTGCGCTTCTTAATATAGCAGGTATTGGCCGCAGCTTTGTGGTCGTATCTGAACAGTAATGCATTTCCGACTTGTGGCCCTCTTCCATAAAATGACCATGTTACCGGGTTTTTGTTCTGCATCCTGTACATACGTAAACACGTTTTAAAACGGGCAGCAGTAAATTAAACGTATAATTTTTACAGAAATAAAGGTAATCCATACTACAGTTGTTTGTGTATTATTATTGTATTGAAATTCTAGATAAGGGTAATCACACCCGCAGCAATGAAAAAAATCACTTCGTAGGTACATATACACTCCTGGAAATGGAAAAAAGAACACATTGACACCGGTGTGACAGACCCACCATACTTGCTCCGGACACTGCGAGAGCGCTGTACAAGCAATGATCACACGCATGGCACAGCGGACACACCAGGAACCGCGGTGTTGGCCGTCGAATGGCGCTAGCTGCGCAGCATTTGTGCACCGCCGCCGTCAGTGTCAGCCAGTTTGCCGTGGCATACGGAGCTCCATCGCAGTCTTTAACACTGTTAGCATGCCGCGACAGCGTGGACGTGAACCGTATGTGCAGTTGACGGACTTTGAGCGAGGGCGTATAGTGGGCATGCGGGAGGCCGGGTGGACGTACCGCCGAATTGCTCAACACGTGGGGCGTGAGGTCTCCACAGTACATCGATGTTGTCGCCAGTGGTCGGCGGAAGGTGCACGTGCCCGTCGACCTGGGACCGGACCGCAGCGACGCACGGATGCACGCCAAGACCGTAGGATCCTACGCAGTGCCGTAGGGGACCGCACCGCCACTTCCCAGCAAATTAGGGACACTGTTGCTCCTGGGGTATCGGCGAGGACCATTCGCAACCGTCTCCATGAAGCTGGGCTACGGTCGCGCACACCGTTAGGCCGTCTTCCGCTCACGCCCCAACATCGTGCAGCCCGCCTCCAGTGGTGTCGCGACAGGCGTGAATGGAGGGACGAATGGAGACGTGTCGTCTTCAGCGATGAGAGTCGCTTCTGCCTTGGTGCCAATGATGGTCGTATGCGTGTTTGGCGCCGTGCAGGTGAGCGCCACAATCAGGACTGCATACGACCGAGGCACACAGGGCCAACACCCGGCATCATGGTGTGGGGAGCGATCTCCTACACTGGCCGTACACCACTGGTGATCGTCGAGGGGACACTGAATAGTGCACGGTACATCCAAACCGTCATCGAACCCATCGTTCTACCATTCCTAGACCGGCAAGGAAACTTGCTGTTCCAACAGGACAATGCACGTCCGCATGTATCCCGTGCCACCCAACGTGCTCTAGAAGGTGTAAGTCAACTACCCTGGCCAGCAAGATCTCCGGATCTGTCCCCCATTGAGCATGTTTGGGACTGGATGAAGCGTCGTCTCACGCGGTCTGCACGTCCAGCACGAGGCGCCAGGTGGAAATGGCATGGCAAGCCGTTCCACAGGACTACATCCAGCATCTCTACGATCGTCTCCATGGGAGAATAGCAGCCTGCATTGCTGCGAAAGGTGGATATACACTGTACTAGTGCCGACATTGTGCATGCTCTGTTGCCTGTGTCTATGTGCCTGTGGTTCTGTCAGTGTGATTATGTGCTGTATCTGACTCCAGGAATGTGTCAATAAAGTTTCCCCTTCCTGGGACAATGAATTCACGGTGTTCTTATTTCAATTTCCAGGAGTGTATTTGGCACTCATTTGTGTATCAGAATCGTATCCGCATTACCCAAATGCACAAGTAGAACGATAAAACGTGTATTGCACTTGACTCTGGAATATTTAAAAATTCTGTAATAGGTTTCCTCTGTCTTAGTACTTTGCCTAAGAGCTTGTACACGGTAGGATATAGAGCTTGGCAGGGGGTCCGTCCTACGATAACGGAACATGTATTGAAGGCTGTAAAATGTTTTATCTGATCCGCGACCTCGCCTCACTGGAAACCGTTCCTGCCCAGGAGAGACTGCTGGCGCTGATGTACTCGCTCTAATTACTGGGCATCAAGAATTTATCGCGCAGGACCGCGCAACTAATGCGTCATAACTGCAAGGCTGTTACCAATGGGACGGCTCAGACGTATCCTGAGGCCTAGCGTGTGCGTTCCAGTACAGCTTAGGAGATGTACATCGCTGTTCATCAACACTTGCTCGACGTGCGATGATATCAGGTGTGAAAATAGACGCCTTTCTGTGAAACATATTTAGATGCCATCCTGATTACACTCGATGTCTCCGCACAAAATATTACTCAGCTATTAATTTATTTCCTTTATTTTTCTTGTTTTACATGATCAGATTAGTGCCGTCCGACACTCTCTCACATTCGACCACGCTTTTACAAATAAACAGTTTGCTCATCACATAAATAAGAATAAATTATAATGCTACGAACAATAATGCTAGGTTGGTTCAAATGAAAACATTAAAAGTGCTATAATATTTTTAACTTTAAGAATGATCAGAAAACTTACATACCATTTTTCAACGTAGTCTCAGTGACGTTGAAGACACGTATTGCACGGTTTCAGAAGTGCATAAATACCACGATGACAGAATTCTTTTGGTCGCTTGTGTAGCCATTCCTGCACTGCATTTTTCACCTCTTCGTCACTACTGAAATGCCTGCCTCTCATTACTTCTTTGAGTGCACCGAACAGATGAAGGTCACTAAAAGTGAGGCCTGGTGAATGAATTAAAATTTAATATCCGAATAATCTCAACAGTCTTATTGCTGTATGCAGTCGGGCTTTGTCATTCTATAGCAATAGTCCTGAAGTCAGAAGTCCTCATCAGTTACTCCTGACTGCAGGGCGAAGTTCATTTTCCAACATGTCTTAATAAGAAGCACTGCTTACCATTACTCCCGTATCCATGTAATGCTCTCAAATTACTCCATTTCTATCCCTTAAGTGAATGAACATGACCTTTCCAGGGATTGTTAAGTGAGGAATTTTTTCTTTTCCTTTTTTGGTTCGTCGATGACATCATTCCTTGTTCGACTTTTTCGTTTCTGGTTGGTGATAGTCGACCCAAATGTCTTCGCCTGTAACAACGTTTTACAGAAAATGAACCACCATCGAATTGGAGACGATGCAAAAGTTCATCACAGGTACCGACGCGACGATATTTCAATTCGGCTGTCAACTAACGTAGCACTCATCTTGCATACACCTTACTGAAGTACAGTACGTTGAGAACAGTATTCTGCATATTCTGCACTGAACCAATAGGCCTGCTAATCCTCAAACTTATAGCTTTTTCCTCAGACTTGTGTTTTTTTCCCCATTTACAAGTTCCTCCACTAACACAATGTTCTCGACTGTCACTAAGTGGTGAGCCTGACCCTCTTTTGGGTGTTTCCACAGACATTACACCGTTTTTTAAAATTCCTACACCACTTTTACACTTGCTACAACGACAAACATGAATCACCGTACTGCCCTGTCATTCTGCGATGAATCTCGGTAGGTTCGACACCTTCACTTCCCAAAAAACGTATCACAGATCGCTGCTCAATCGCGGTATATGTTGACAGCTGGGCAACCACCTCATTACGGAAGTTGCTGCTTTCTCCTGCGTCGTAGCATCACTCTGCCGCCATTCGGTAACTTTCTGAACCACAAGGAACATTTCCGCCACCTACCAACTCCGTCACACAACTTCTCGAAATTTTATGGAACGTTAAAGGTTTACCTTTGAATCAGTCTCGTAGTGACTGTAATAATGGAACCGAAAAAAAAAATGACATTTGCTTACATTTAGTAACAGTACTGTACAGGAACTAGTAATGATAGAAATGTTGTAGGTAATGATGATAATGAACTTAATTTTGGTTATATTAATGTAAATACCCAAAAAAAACAAAATTAAGTTCATTATCATCATTGCCTACAACATTTCTATCATTACTAGTTCTTGTACAGTACTGTTACTAAATGTAAGCAAATGTCATTTTTTTTTTTTTGCTTATATTAATGTAAATACGGACAAATGTAAGGATGTAGAGGCCTATCTCACTAGGGGTAAGATAGATACTGCCTACAGGAAAATTAAAGAGACCTTTGGAGATAAGAGAATGACTTGTACGAATATCAAGAGCTCAGATGGAAACCCAGTTCTAAGCAAAGAAGGGAAAGCAGAAACGTGGAAGGAGTATATAGAGGGTCTATACAAGGGCGATGTACTTGAGGACAATATTATGGAACTGGAAGAGGATGTAGATAAAGATGAAATGGGAGATATGATACTGCGTGAAGAGTTTGACAGAGCACTGAAAGACCTGAGTCGAAACAAGGCCCCCGGAGTAGACAACATTCCATTGGAACTACTGACAGCCTTGGGAGAGCCAGTCCTGACAAAACTCTACCATCTGGTGAGCAAGATGTATGAAACAGGCGAAATACCCTCAGACTTCAAGAAGAATATAATAATTCCAATCCCAAAGAAAGCAGGTGTTGACAGATGTGAAAATTACCGAACTATCAGTTTAATAAGTCACAGCTGCAAAATACTAACACGAATTCTTTACAGACGAATGGAAAAACTAGTAGAAGCCAACCTCGGGGAAGATCAGTTTGGATTCCGTAGAAATATTGGAACACGTGAGGCAATACTGACCTTACGACTTATCTTAGAAGAAAGATTAAGGAAAGGCAAACCTACGTTTCTGGCATTTGTTGACTTAGAGAAAGCTTTTGACAATGTTGACTGGAATACTCTCTTTCAAATTCTAAAGGTGGCAGGGGTAAAATACAGGGAGCGAAAGGCTATTTACAATTTATACAGAAACCAGATGGCAGTTATAAGAGTCGAGGGACATGAAAGGGAAGCAGTGGTTGGGAAGGGAGTAAGACAGGGTTGTAGCCTCTCCCCGATGTTGTTCAATCTGTATATTGAGCAAGCAGTAAAGGAAACAAAAGAAAAATTCGGAATAGGTATTAAAACTCATGGAGAAGAAATAAAAACTTTGAGGTTCGCCGATGACATTGTAATTCTGTCAGAGACAGCAAAGGACTTGGAAGAGCAGTTGAATGGAATGGACAGTGTCTTGAAAGGAGGATATAAGATGAACATCAACAAAAGCAAAACAAGGATAATGGAATATAGGCTAATGAAGTCGGGTGATGCTGAGGGAATTAGATTAGGAAATGAGACACTTAAAGTAGTAAAGGAGTTTTGCTATTTGGGGAGCAAAATAACTGATGATGGTCGAAGTAGAGAGGATATAAAATGTAGACTGGCAATGGCAAGGAAAGCGTTTCTGAAGAAGAGAAATTTGTTAACATCGAGTATAGATTTAAGTGTCAGGAAGTCATTTCTGAAAGTATTTGTATGGAGTGTAGCCATGTATGGAAGTGAAACATGGACGATAAATAGTTTGGACAAGAAGAGAATAGAAGCTAACGAAATGTGGTGCTACAGAAGAATGCTGAAGATTAGATGGGTAGATCACATAACTAATGAGGAAGTATTAAATAGGATTGGGGAGAAGAGAAGTTTGTGGCACAACTTGACCGGAAGAAGGGATCGGTTGGTAGGACATGTTCTGAGGCATCAAGGGATCACCAATTTAGTATTGGAGGGCAGCGTGGAGGGTAAAAATCGTAGAGGGAGACCAAGAGATGAATACACTAAGCAGATTCAGAAGGATGTAGGTTGCAGTAGGTACTGGGAGATGAAAAAGCTTGCACAGGATAGAGTAGCATGGAGAGCTGCATCAAACCAGTCTCAGGACTGAAGACCACAACAACAACAACAACAACAATGTAAATACTAAAATAATAACAACAACAATGACAGCAGAGGATGTATATGTCTTCATCACTAAACAGAAGTGAGATATTACGACACAGTGAGTTCTAAGCAGTAGGTAGATTGCCAAGTTAGACATTATTGTTGTTTCAGAACATAACTCATTGGCTGTTTTTTAAAGATAGAGATTTGATTCAGTTGTCTGATATGAGGGAGAACAGTAGGAAGCCGGGTACTTATTAATATTACCAAAGAGGATTTAGAGATGGCGTGGGACAGTAAGGAATTTTCTCTGGTAGAACGAGTGTTTCTGTTGTGATGTTCAGATAAGTGTCTTAAGTTCGAAGCGAGAGATGGACAGTCCATTGTAAAGGTGTTAAATCATATAAAATCTACAGAATAATCTGCATCTGATCGTAATCAGCTATATAGATACTTTGTTACACTTATGAACCAACTATTTACAGATGTTCAGTCGTCCAAGCGCAACAGAAAATACTAAGGGGAACAACATCACAAAAAATGACAAGTTAACATACATATGGAGGAGTACATGGAAAGAACGAATTTATTAAAAAGAGATCCAGTAATGACAAAGCACTCTACAGCAGAAACAAAGTACCATAGTATACGACACATGACTATACTTACAAAGGAAAGGCCTCAGACATGGCCAACCGATTCCGCTCATATCTGGCAGGTCGACTGTGTACACCCTACAGTGAGAGGCTCTTAAGATATTTTGGCTGCTAAGCTCCCCTTCGTTTTTAAGAAAACCACACCTACATTTCATGATGTGCAATCGACTCCGAACTGATGCGATCGATAGATAATTCAAAATTGAAAATCTCTCACCATCATATATGGGATCTGCAAACACATATTGTTCTAGAAACCGAGGAAAGGAACTGTTACCACTGCGCATTAGATGCTGCACACGCTTAGGAATGAGGGGGGGGGGGGGGGCGGAGAAACTGTGTACGATTCCCAAACGGATTTTACAATTTTTTTTATTTGTACTTTTTTGCATATCAAAAGTTGTAAGATTAGTAGTGTTAATAACCAATAACGAATAGCAAGATAGGCAAATAAGTTTCTCAAACGACTTTTATTATTAAGGAATTAAAATCTTTAGATCAGTTGCATGAAAACAATATTCCGAGTAAGGCAACCACAATTCTTTTTTTTATATCTGTGTGGTATCTGCTCTTGAGCACATATCTGAAACAACAAACACCATTACTGATGCTGCAGCCGTCCTTATACGTAACGAAATTAAATAAATTCTGACATTGGCCGCAATTGGGAACTGATATGAATTCAATGGTGCCAAATGTAAATTTGTGCCGGACCAAGATTTCCCGATTTGCGTCAGTGGCATCGGCTATCCGAGCAAGAACACACACCACACGTATATAAACATACAGGGTGGTCCATTGATAGTGACCGGGCCGAATACCTCACCAAATAAGCTTCAAATGAAAAAACTACAAAGAACGAAACTTATCTAGCTTGAAGGGGGAAACCAGATGGTGTTGTGGTTGGCTGCGTTCTTTTAAATAGAAACCCCCATTTTTTATTTCATATTCGTGTAGTACGTAAAGAAATATGAATGTTTTCGTTGGACCACATTTTTCGCTTTGTGATAGATGGCGCTCTAATAGTCACAAATGTATAAGTACGTGGTATCGCATAACATTCTGCCAGTGTGGACAGTATTTGCTTCGTGATACATTACCCGTGTTAAAATTGACCGTTTACCAATTGCGGAAAAGGTCGATATCGTGTTGATGTATGGCTATTGTGATCAAAATGGCCAACGGGTGTGTGCTGTGTATGCTGCTTGGTATCCTGGACGACATCATCAAAGTGGACCGTTCGTCGGATAGTTACGTAATTTAAGGAAACAGGACGTATTCAGCCAGATGTGAAACGTCAACCACGACCTGCAATAAATGCTGATGCCCAAGTAGGTGTTTTAGCTGCTGTCGCGGTTAATCCGCACATCAGTAGCAGATAAATTGCGCGAGAATCGGGAATCTCAAAAACGTCGATGTTGAGAATGCTACATCAACAGCGACTGCACCCGTACCATATTTCTATGCTGCAGGAATTGCATGGCGACGACTTTGAACGTCGTGCACAGTACTGCCACTAGGCACAAGAGAAATTACAGAACGATGATAGATTTTTTTGCACGCGATCTATTTAGCGACGAAGCGTCATTTACCAACAGCGGTAACGTAAACCGGCATAATATGCACTACTGGGCAACGGAAAAACCACGATAGCTGCGTGTAGTGGAACATTAGCGACCTTGTCGGGTTAATGTATGGTGCGGCATTATGGGGAGGATAATTGGCCCTCATTTTATCGATGGCAATCTAAATGGTGCAATGTATGCCGATTTCCTACGTAATGTTCTACCGATGTTACTTCAAGATGTTTCACTGCATGACAGAATGGCGATGTACTGCCAACATGACGGATGTGCAGCACATAGCTCGCGCGCGGTTGAAGCGGTATTGAATAGCATATTTCATGACAGATGGATTGGTGGTCGAATCACCATACCATGACCCGCACGTTCACCGGATCTGACGTCCCCGGATTTCTTTCTGTGGGGAAATTTGAAGCATATTTGCTGTCGTGATCCACCAACAACGCCTGACAACATGCGTCAGCTCATTGTCAATGCATGTGCGGACATTACGGAAGGCGATCTACTCGCTGTTGAGAGGAATGTCGTTACACGTATTGCCAAATGCATTGAGGTTGACGGATATCATTTTGAGGATTTATTGCATTAATGTGGTATTTACAGGTAATCACGCTGTAACAGTATGCGTTCTCAGAAATGATAAGTTCACAAAGGTACATGTATTACATTGGAACAGCCGAAATAAAATGTTCAAACGTACCTACGTTTTGTATTTTAATTTAAACAGCCTACCTGTTACCAACTGTTCGTCTAAAATTGTGATCCATATGTTTGTGACTATTACAGCGCCATCTATCACAAAGCGAAAAAAGTGGTCCAACTAAAACATTCATATTTCTTTACGTACTACACGAATATGTAATAAAAATGGGGGTTCCTATTAAAAAAAAGAAAAAAAACGCTGTTGATATCCGTTTGACCTATGGCAGTGCCATCTAGCGAACCAACCATAGCGCCATCTGGTTCTCCCTTCAAGCTAGGCGAGTTAGTTCTTTGTAGTTTTTTTTTTTTTTTCATTTGACGCTGATTTCGTGAGATATTTGGCCCGGTCACGATCAATGGTCCACCCTGTACACGCTTAAAGGGCACATGATCACCAGCGGAGAAATGCTACTATCGGAGCACAAAATATGCGAATGTGTTCCTGTTTATTTAAAAGGCCAACTAAAAAGTGCGGTGCCAGCTGCCTCATTGAACAGTCCTCAGCACCTTCAAAAAGTTTCATAGAATTCTCACGTGGTGACTCACCTACAACTCCTACAAGCTCCCTTAACTGTAACCCATTCATAACCACTAGTCCATCACTGCATATCAGTCATACCCATCTACTCCCATTTGCCCTTTCTGATTCATTCATTCACCCCAACTCATTATCATTACCTATTTGTGTATCTCTTGAGCCATGGCACCATTGAGTTAGTAGACTGTTCTGTTTGGCGCAACTGGATCAGGTGTAGTATCGACTATACATCTTGTGGCCCCGTTGCCAATATCTCTGACGAAGAGTTGGTATCTGTGGATTGGGTCCTTAGAAGGTCTTTGCTTGCCAGTATATATACGAGGTTCGCTGGCCTGAGAGGGAGGCACGAAGTTTGAGGATTGGCGGTAGCGTCGCGACAAGAGGTGGTCACGAGGTCCTAGCGGTCGAAACCACGAGCTGCGCAATGAGGGCGTATGGATACGGGAGGACTTTTCAACACTTGCGTTTAGCTGCTTCATAAGTGTCGGAATGGTTCAGGTGTCTGCTTGTTATCACGTTAGTGTTGCACCAGCTATAACTGAATGTTGTTGGGTGTCTATTACAAGCTTTCTTGTGCCTGTACGGTTACAATAACTCTTATATTATCCCTTCTTCACTCCTCTTTTCGCCCACTATATATTTCGTGCCACATTCCTGTTTTTTCATAGCTGTTTCAGTTTGACTAAGAACGTGCCTCTTGCCGACTTTCACCGGTAGTTTGTTGCTCCATGATACAGTTGCTACTAGACGTGGTATGAGTTATCTGCTTGCGCTTGGGTTCGTACGTGATTAGTAGTTTTTAGCGAGTTTTAGATTTGTCGAGTTATTACATACGTTGATGTGTACGTTACTATTTCATTCACATGCAGCTATTGAGGTCGTAAGTGTCACATTAGTGGTTATGCACCCATGTCGTTTTTACGTAAGTGAGCAATTACCATCCATCAGATTCTGCTGGACAGGACTATGACATCCCCAATGTTGCAATTGTAACATTGGATATAATCTCAATTCGTTAACTGCTGGGACATGATCAGTCTCACATCAGACTTAAGTATAGGGTTCACTTACGATTCAATTATTGACAGTTTCTGTGAGCTCCTCACTGGTCAATTGATAATTTGGTTTGTGTGACAATATGTATGGCCAGTAAGGCTCTTTTGAAATTTGATTATATCGATATGGTTTTTAGGTTCGATGTAGTTCAAAGTCTAAGATGTGTATTGGTTACAATAAATTTACTCATAAGTATGTGCAGTTTAAATTTTGTTGTATTTTTGCGTGGTTACTTGGGTTTCATTCGTATGAGTACTTTTCGAGTGGGTTGCTGGTCAGGAAGCTGACGTGAACGTTGCTGCCAGTAGTTACGTGCTTGCTGTAGAACTGTATGTTAAATGTCTCTTTCTATAACATGCAATTACTTTAGTCATATATGTGACGTTGATTATGTACCTGTCTTGTATTTCGCGTAGATCTGTATTACATTACCTCAAGTTCCACTACATACGACTCGTGACATTGCCAATGTTTTTCTTGTACTAGTGTATGTATTGACAACATAGATAGATGTCAGTCATTAACACTGTACGTCTGTACGACAAATTACTATTACTTACAACTATTAATTACAATTAATAATGTGGCATGACTTTCACAAGATTTGAATGACTGGAAATTTTTCTAACTGCTGGCATGGATTGGCTTTTGGTTTTAATGCCATCGAAAGACGGAAGTGTGAACTAGTTACAATGCATTTATTCATAACTATACAAGGTGGCCCATTGATAGTGACCGGGCCAAATATCTCACCAAATAAGCATCAAACGAAAAAACTACAAAGAACGAAACTCGTCTACCTTGAAGGGGGAAACCAGCTGGCGCTATCGTTGGCCCGCTAGATGGCGCTGCCATAGATCAAACGGATATCAACTGCGTTTTTTAAAATAAGAGCCCCCATTTTTATTACATATTTGTGTAGTACGTAAAGAAATATGAATGTTTTAGTTGGAGCACTTTTTCCGCATTGCGATAGATGGCGCTGCAATAGTCACAAACGTATAAGTACGTGGTATCACGTAACATTCCGCCAGTGCAGACGGTATTTGCTTCGTGATACATTATCCGTGTTAAAATGGACCGTTTACCAATTGCGTAAAAGGTCGATGTCGTGTTGATGTATGGCTATTGTGATCAAAATGCCCAACGGGCGTGTGCAATGTATGGTGCTCGGTATCGTGGACGACAGCATCCAAGTGTCCTGACCGTTCGCCAGACAGTTTTGTTATTTAAGGGAACAGGAAGTGTTCAGCCACATGTGAAACGTCAACCACGACCTGCAACAAATGATGATGTCCAAGTAGGTGCTTTAGCTGCTGTCACGGCTAATCCGCACATCAGTAGGAGAAAAATTGCGCGAGAATTGGGAATCTCAAAAACGTCGATGCTGAGAATCCTACATCAACATCGATTGTACCCGTACCATATTTCTATCCACTAGGAATTCCATGGCGACGACTTTGAACGTCGTTTACAGTTCTGCCACTGGCTAAAATGGTTCAAATGGCTCTGAGCACTATGGGACTCAACTGCTGAGGTCATTAGTCCCCTAGAACTTAGAACTAGTTAAACCTAACTAACCTAAGGACATCACACACATCCATGCCCGAGGCAGGATTCGAACCTGCGACCGTAGCGGTCCCGCGGTTCCAGACTGCAGCGCCAGAACCGCGCGGCCACTTTGGCCGGCTCTGCCACTGGGCACAAGAGAAATTCCGGGACGATGACAGATGTTTTGCACGTGTTCTATTTAGCGACGAAGCGTCATTCACCAACAGCGGTAACGTAAACCGGCATAATATGCACTGTTGGGCAACGGAAAATCCACGATGGCTACGACAAGTGGAACATCAGCGATCTTGTCGGGTTAATGTATGGTGCGGCATTATAGGAGGAAGGATAACTGGCCCCCATTTTATCGATGACAATCTAAATGGTGCAATGTATGCTGATTTCCTACGTAATGTTCTACCGATGTTACTACAAGATGTTTCACAGCATGACTGAATGGCGATGTACTGCCAACATGATGGATGTCCGGCACATAGCTCGTGTGCGGTTGAAGCGGTATTGAATAGCATATTTCATGACAGATGGATTGGTCGTCGAAGCATATACCATGGCCCGCACGTTCACCGGATCTTACGTCCCCGGATTTCTTTCTGTGGGGAAAGTTGAAGGATATTTGCTATCGTGATCCACCAACAACGCTTGACAACATGCGTCAGCGCATTGTCAATGCATGTGCGAACATTAGGGAAGGCGAACTACTCGCTGTTGAGAGGAATGTCGTTACACGTATTGCCAAATGCATTGAGGTTGACGGACATCATTTTGAGGATTTATTGCATTAATGTGGTATTTACAGGTAATCATGCTGTAACAGTATGCGTTCTCAGAAATGATAAGTTCACAAAGGTACATGTATTACATTGGAACAGCCGAAATTAAATGTTCAAACACACCTATGTTCTGCGTTTTAATTTAAAGGACCTACCTGTTATTTTGAGCCCTATGTTTGTGACTGTTCAAATGGTTCAAATGGCTCTGAGCACTATGGGACTCAACTGCTGAGGTCATTAGTCCCCTAGAACTTAGAACTAGTTAAACCTAACTAACCTAAGGACACCACAAACATCCATGCCCGAGGCAGGATTCGAACCTGCGACCGTAGCGGTCTTGCGGTTCCAGACTGCAGCGCCTTTAACCGCACGGCCACTTCGGCCGGCTTGTGACTGTTACAGCGCCATCTATCACAAAGCGAAAAAAGTGGTCCAAATAAAACATTCATATTTCTTTATGTACGACAGGAATATGTAATAAAACGTTTTTTTTTAAAAAAAACACAGTTGGTATCCGTTTGACCTATTGCAGCGCCATCCAGCGGGCCAACCATAGCGCCATCTGGTTTCCCCCTTCAAGCTAGACTAGTTTCGTTCTTTGTAGTTTTTTTGTTTGACGCTTATTTCGTGAGATATTTGGCCTGGCCACGATCAATGGGCCACTCTGTATACTTCATTTTTCAATTCGTTACTCGTGATCACTTACATTTAACACACAAGGGTACTTTTCGAGCGGTACGCTACTCAGTAAGCCGTTCTGGTTTCTTTCATATATATACTGCTGTCATCCTTCATTAGACACTGCATCCTTGTTTTGTTTGTTGTGGTCTTCAGTCCTGAGACTGGTTTGATGCAGCTCTCCATGCTACTCTATCCTGTGCAAACTTCTTCATCTCCCAGTACCTACTGCAACCTACATCCTTCTGAATCTGCTTAGTGTATTCATCTCTTGGTCTCCCTCTACGATTTTTACCCTCCACGCTGCCCTCCAATGCTAAATTTGTGATCCCTTGATGCCTCAAAACATGTCCTACCAACCGATCCCTTCTTCTAGTCAAGTTGTGCCACAAACTTCTCTTCTCCCCAATCCTATTCAATACCTCCTCATTAGTTACGTGCTCTACCCACCTTATCTTCAGCATTCTTCTGTAGCACCACATTTCGAAAGCTTCTATTCTCTTCTTGTCCGAACTGGTTATCGTCCATGTTTCACTTCCATACATGGCTACACTCCATACAAATACTTTCAGAAATGACTTCCTGACACTTAAATCTATACTCGATGTTAACAAATTTCTCTTCTTCAGAAACGATTTCCTTGCCATTGCCAGTCTACATTTTATATCCTCTCTACTTCGACCATCATCAGTTATTTTGCTCCCTAAATAGCAAAACTCCTTTACTACTTTAAGTGTCTCATTTCCTATTCTAATCCCCTCAGCATCACCCGATTTAATTTGACTACATTCCATTATGCTCGTTTTGCTTTTGTTGATGTTCATCTTATATCCTCCTTTCAAGACACTGTCCATTCCGTTCAACTACTCTTCCAAGTCCTTTGCTGTCTCTGACAGAATTACAATGTCATCGGCGAACCTCAAAGTTTTTACTTCTTCTCCATGAATTTTAATACCTACTCCGAATTTTTCTTTTGTTTCCTTTACTGCTTGCTCAATATACAGATTGAATAACATCGGGGAGAAGCTACAACCCTGTCTCACTCCTTTCCAAACCACTGCTTCCCTTTCATGCCCCTCGGCTCTTATAACTGCCATCTGGTTTCTGTATAAATTGTAAATAGCCTTTCGCTCCCTGTATTTTACCCCTGCCACCCTCAGAATTTGAAAGAGAGTATTCCAGTTAACGTTGTCAAAAGCTTTCTCTAAGTCTACAAGTGCTAGAAACGTAAGTTTGCCTTTTCTTAATCTTTCTTCTAAGATAAGTCGCAGGGTCAGTATTGCCTCACGTGTTCCAACATTTCTACGGAATCCAAACTGATCTTCCCCGAGGTCCGCTTCTACCAGTTTTTCCATTCGTCTGTAAAGAATTCGCGTTA
Organism: Schistocerca nitens; assembly: GCF_023898315.1. Lineage (NCBI taxonomy): Eukaryota > Metazoa > Arthropoda > Insecta > Orthoptera > Acrididae > Schistocerca > Schistocerca nitens. The sequence continues at coordinate 167,470,759 of NC_064620.1, read as the reverse complement.
GTATTTTGCAGCTGTGACTTATTAAACTGATAGTTCGGTAATTTTCACATCTGTCAACACCTACTTTCTTTGGGATTGGAATTATTATATTCTTCTTGAAGTCTGAGGGTATTTCGCCTGTCTCATACATCTTGCTCACCAGATGGTAGAGTTTTGTCATGACTGGCTCTCTCAAGGCCATCAGTAGTTTTAATGGAATGTTGTCTACTCCCGGGGCCTTGTTTCGACTCAGGTCTTTCAGTGCTCTGTCAAACTCTTCACGCAGTATCTTATCTCCCATTTCATCTTCATCTACATCCTCTTCCATTTCCATAATATTGTCCTCAAGTACATCGCCCTTGTATAAACCCTCTATATACTCCTTCCACCTTTCTGCCTTCCCTTCTTTGCTTAGAACTGGGTTGCCATCTGAGCTCTTGATATTCATACAAGTGGTTCTCTTCTCTCCAAAGGTCTCTTTAATTTTCCTGTAGGCAGTATCTATCTTACCCCCCGTGATACAAGCCTCTGCATCCTTACATTTGCCCTCTAGCCATCCCTGCTTAACCATTTTGCACATCCTGTCGATCTCATTTTTGAGACGTTTGTATTCCTTTTCACCTGCCTCATTTACTGCGTTTTTATGTTTTGTCCTTTCATCTCTTAAATTCAATATTTCTTCTGTTACCCAAGGATTTCTATTAGCCCTCGTCTTTTTACCTACTTGATCCTCTGCTGCCTTCACTACTTCATCCATCAGAGCTACCCATTCTTCTTCTACTGTATTTGTTTCCCCATTCCTGTCAGTTGTTCCCTTATGCTCTCCCTGAAACTCTCCTTAACCTCTGGTTCTTTCAGTTTATCCAGGTCCCATCTCCTTAAATTCCCACCTTTTTGCAGTTTCTTCAGTTTCAATCTGCAGTTCATAACCAATAGATTGTGGTCAGAATCCACATCTGCCCCTGGAAATGTCTTACAATTTAAAACCTGGTTCCTAAATCTCTGTCTTACCATTATATAATCTATCTGATACCTTTTAGTATCTCCAGGATTCTTCCAGGTATACAACCTTCTTTTATGATTCTTGAACCAAGTGTTAGCTATGATTAAGTTATGCTCTGTGCAAAATTCTACTAGGCGGCTTCCTCTTTCATTTCTTCCCCCCCCCCCCCCCCCCCCCCCCCCAATCCATATTCACCTACTATGTTTCCTTCTCTCCCTTTTCCTACTGACGAATTCCAGTCTCCCATGACTATTAAATTTTCGTCTCCCTTCACTACCTGAATAATTTCTTTTATCTCGTCATACATTTCATCAATTTCTTCATCATCTGCAGAGCTAGTTGGCATATAAACTTGTACTACTGTAGTAGGCATGGGCTTTGTGTCTATCTTGGCCACAATAATGCGTTCACTATGCTGTTTGTAGTAGCTAAACCGCACTCCTATTTTTTTATTCATTATTAAACCTACTGTTGCATTACCCCTATTTTATTTTGTATTTATAACCCTGTATTCACCGTACCAAAAGTCTTGTTCCTCCTGCCACCGAACTTCACTAATTCCCACTATATCTAACTTTAACCTATCCATTTCCATTTTTAAATTTTCTAACCTACCTGCCCGATTAAGGGATCTGACATTCCACGCTCCGATCCGTAGAACGGCAGTTTTCTTTCTCCTGATAACGACGTCCTCTTGAGTAGTCCCCGCCCGGAGATCCGAATGGGGGACTATTTTACCTCCGGAATATTTTACCCAAGAGGACGCCATCATCATTTAATCATACAGTAAAGCTGCATGTCCTCGGGAAAAATTACGGCTGTAGTTTCCCCTTGCTTTCAGCCGTTCGCAGTACCAGCACAGCAAGGCCGTTTTGGTTTGTGTTACAAGGCCAGATCTGTCAATCATCCAGACTGTTGCCCCTGCAACTACTGAAAAGGCTGCTGCCCCTCTTCAGGAACCACATGTTTGTCTGGCCTCTCAACAGATACCCCTCCGTTGTGGTTGCACCTACGGTACGGCCATCTGTATCGCTGAGGCACGCAAGTCTCCCCACCAAAGGCAAGGTCCATGGTTCATGGGGGGGGGCTGCATCCTTGTGGGCTACTTAACATACTTGTGTGTGATTGTTTCATAGCAATACACGATGTATGATACATTCGCATATGAATGTTTGCATCATGAACAGCTTCGGTGTGGGTCTCTTTCATACGTTCTATGTATGTGGGTCCTAAATTCGGTTTATACCATGTCTCGGACGTTAATGTTCTAGATATGACATAGTGTAATTCCCTCATCTGTGTACACATAAGCATATGATACTTTGACACGACACATAGCTCATGTTCCTTCTTTTTACTTCCTTGTGAGCTATTGTTTCGTTCTATTCATCTTTTACAGTTATTTTGTCTTACAGTAAGTTATTTCAAGGTTGTGCAGATAATGCATGTCCGACTATCAAATATAAATCATGAATAGTATTTAAAGAAATTTTGGTAGATGGTATAATTGTACAATGTATTGAGTGGGAATTCGTGATGGTGCATTATAGATGTGTGATAATGGATTTATCTCTTCTTTCTGTCAAAATGTTCGGTGTAAATCCATTTGTAGAGTCTTGGCTTTGTTGTCATTCAATTTTAATCTGTTTCTATGTAACTTGACCAATAAGTTGATAATGCTATCTTTAAGGTTTTATGCATACAGGCCTGAAGATGACGCAATGAAGCGTCGAAACTGGTAGGGACAAAATAAAATTAAATCTTAAGGACGGCTGTAGGTGTTTTTATTTCTTGTCATGATAGTAAACGGCCGTTGTCCCAGAGACGTCCTGCTAAAAGGTTGGACATACAAAAGCAAACGAAGAGATGTGATAGCAGATGAGGCTTGACAATAGGTTAAGTGAGCGCTCAACTTTAGTGTCCAGGATCGGTGGGCGACGAACTTCGTAACCCTTGCAAGAAGCGCCTCACAACTCCAACCGCACATGCACGCCACCAGCAGCTCCGGCCTGACTACTCACCACGGAGACTTCCTCGCTGCTCTGCCCCAACCGACCGACTATCACACACAGCACACCCGTAAAATATATCCGCCACACCAAACATAGTGCAGCAGTACTAGTATCGATACACGCTGCTGCTGCCACACATGCAGAGAAGACAGCAACGTTATGGCGGTAACCGAAGAAGAAATAAGAAACCACTGGACTGCAACCAATGATAAAAAACAAGGGATGACGCGAGCCAGCCGCAGCTCAGTTAGCACTAGCGAACTGCAACAAGCTTTACACATAATTTAAAACTTTTACGAAATTTTTCTCCCTGACAAATACTAAAAAATAATAAAAGGAGAAATGAAACTTCCTGACAGATTAAAACTGTGTGCCCGACCGAGACTCGAACTCGGGACCTTGGCCTTTCGGGGGCAAGTGCTCTACCATCTGAGCTACCGAAGCACGACTCACGCCCGGTACTCACAGCTTTACTTCTGCCAGTATCTCGTCTCCTACCTTCCAAAGTTTACAGAAGCTCTCCTGCGAACCTTGCAGAACTAGCACTCCTGAAAGAAATGATACAGCGGAGACATGGCTTAGCCACAGCCTGGGGATGTTTCCAGAATGAGATTTTCACTCTGCAGCGGAGTGTGCGCTGATATGAAACTTCCTGGCAGATTAAAACTGTGTGCCCGACCGAGACTCGAACTCGGGACCTTTGCCTTTGCCTTTGATAGAGCACTTGCCCGCGAAAGGCAAAGGTCCCGAGTTCGAGTCTCGGTCGGGCACACAGTTTTAATCTGCCAGGAAGTTTCATATCGGCGCACACTACGCTGCAGAGAGAAAATCTCATTCTGAAAAGGAAAAATGTTTATCGCTTATTACTTTTCCGCTGTTATCCATAAAAGTAGCGCATGAGGCATGACGTTGTAATTTACTACTTCTTTATCAGTAACTGAAGTCAAGATACATTTTACAGACAATGTGAACATATACGACCAAATGTAAGTGCAACGTTATATCAGTGTACGACACATAGAGCAGCAGACATGACATCGTAAACAATGAGATGCGTGAAAAAACTGCCGCATCATGCATGACGTTTAAATGTATTACTTCTTTGCTGCTAACTCTATTCGCCATAAATTTCTCAGACGTATCCACTATGCCGCTGAATATACCTACAATATTATGTAATTGTACGACAGTAGTTCAGAAGATATGACGTCATAAAAAATGAGATGCGTGAAAAACTGCCGCATCGTGCATGACGTTTAAATTTAGTACTTCCTTGTTACTAAATCCAATCGCAATATATTTCGCAGACAGAATCCGCATATGCCGCTGAATGCACCTAAAAACTGGTGTCATTGTACGACTCATAGTTCAGGAGCTATGACGTCATAAAGATTAAGCACAGGACCAAACGCTGCTTCGTAAGGGCGTGGACGCACAGCTGTAAATAAATGCCTGGGCGACGCCGGATTTCTCCACTGGTCCTCCTGTCCCGACTTGGCTCCATCCGATTTTGATTTGTTTCCATAACTCGAAGAACACTTCCGACTATTTCACTTCTATATGAAGCGGTGCAAGCAGAGGCGAGGTTGTGCCTCCGTCAACAAAGACAAACATTGTACGATGACTGTACCAACAAATTAATTCTCACTGGGGGAAATATGTTCGTCGCTAAGGCGACTCTATTGAGAAATAAGTATGTTGACATGAAGAATAAAACATTTGTTTTTCAGACGTGGGACTTAGAGAAAGTATGAAAGGTGTGTACGGGGCCTAATCAGTTAGCATTCGTTGCACAGAAAACACATACACTTTATTTTTAAAAAACAAAATTGTCAACAATCATTTTTAAAAGATTTCACTACACTGGCGGCTAAAAGCCTTATTAGAAGTATTGCAAGTTTTTTTCGGCTGAAAGCCATAAGCAATGTTACACACAACGGCTAAAGGCCAGCAGCAATTTCAGAATACACAACGGCTGAAGGCCTGAATTGGAAGTGCGGAAGGTAGTTCCACATTAACAAATTCTAAGATATTTTCTTCTTAACAATCAAAATGGTAACAAGCTACAATAACGGCTGAAAGCCTTATTAAGAAAAAATTGAAATTTATTGGTCGGCTGAAGGCCACATACCATGTTACACACAATCAACGGCTGAAGGCCTGATTAAGAAGGTTGAAAATTATTCGTGGGCTGAAGGCTACACGCAATTTCAGAATACACAAGGGCAGAAGGCCTGAATTACAAATAGGGTGGACAATTACACTTTAAAAACACTAAAAGCCTTTCTAATAATCTTATTAACTTGTAACAAGCTATAGTGATGGCTGACGGTCTCACTAACACAGGACTGAAAATTATTTATCGGCTGAAGGCCACAAGCAACGTTATAAACAATTAATGGCTGAAGGCCTGATTCAGAAAATATTCAAAATTCAAAAATGGTTCAAATGGCTCTGCGCACTATGGGACTTAACTTCTGAGGTCATCAGTCCCCTAGAACTTAGAACTACTTAAACCTAACTAACCTAAGGACATCACACACATCCATGCCCGAGGCAGGATTCGAACCTGCGACCGTGGCGGTCGCGCGGTTCCAGACTGTAGCGCCTAGAACCGCTCGGCCACCCCGGCCGGCATATTCAAAATTATTGGGGGCTAAAGGCCACAAGCAATTTTCAGAATACTCAACGGCTGAAGGCCTGAATTACAAGTAAGGAAGGCAGTTGCATGTTAAATTACTAAAACCTTTTTAAAACAGTCTTAACGAACCGTAACAGGCTATAGTGACGGCTGCAGGCCTTACTAAGAGAAAACTGAAAATAATTTGTCAACTGACAACTTGCCCAAATAAGACGGAATGATCCACAGACGGTGCTCCCTGCATCGACCTAAGGAAGGTGACTACAGCTGTGTGAGACAGGCAGCCAAGAGTTGTACTAACGTAACAGGATGGCAACTCACACTAGGGTTAGCTTAAGCGCCGATCGACCGACTAACCAATCCGCCTAACGTCCGATCACCGGTACAACGATAGAATATTTTTAACCAAGGGCGAAGATACGGACAACACCATGTCTTCAGAAAAAAACACCCAAGCTCGAAGGAAACACTAGAACCAAGGTAGACCTCACAAAAACATATGCACAGTACAATTCAAGAGTCTGTCGAACTACACGCCATGTCTTCGCTAGGGTGATCAACCGTCCATGTGGACTCTGCTTACACTCTTTTACTACCGGATCACGCGTCCAGAACACCACCAGGCGACATTCAACGTCGCCGTGGGCAGTGGTCATAATGTTTTGTATTGAAACTTCGTGGCAGATTACAACTGTGTGTCGGACATATCAACGCACACTCCGCTGCAGAGCGAAAATCTCGTTTTTTGTCCTATCAGTTAAATTCTTTGCTAAATAAATGCAGAATAACTATAACAAATTTTATGGTTAAGGAACGTCAGTGTCTATCATAATACAAAAGTAATTAAAATAAACAATGAATAGAACAACATTTGATGTCTGGAAGGTGCGGCGGGTCGACGTGAACCTACACTACTGGCCATTAAAATTACTACACCACGACGATGACGTGCTACAAACGCAAAATTTAACCGACAGGAAGAACATGCTGTGATATGCAAATGAATAGCTTTTCTGAGCATTCACACAAGGTTGGCGGCATTGGCGACACCTACAACGTGCTGACATGAGGAACGTTCCCACACGATCTCTCATACACAAACAGCAGTTGACCGGCATTGCCTGGTGAAACGTTGTTGTGATGCCTCGTGTAAGGAGGAGAAATGGAATCGGCGGGTTCATGAGGGTAATACGGAACGCCGTGCTGCATCCCAATGGCCTCGTATCACTAGCAGTCGAGATGACAGGCATCTTATCCGCATGGCTGTAACGGATCGTGCAGCCACGTCTCGATCCCTGAGTCAACAGATGGGGACGTATGCAAGAGAGCAACCATCTGCACGAACAGTTCGACGACGTTTGCAGCAGCATTGACTATCAGCTCTGAGACCATGGCTGCGGTTACCCTTGACGTTGCGTCACAGACAGGAGCGCCTTCGATGGTGTACTCAACGACGAACCTGGGTGCACGAATGGCAAAACGTCATTTTTTCGGATGAATCCAGGATCTGTTTACAGCATCATGATGGTCGCATCCGTGTTTGGTGACATCACGGTGAACGCACATTGGAAGCCTGTATTCGTCATCGTCATACTGGCGTATCACCCAGCGTGATGGTATGGGGTGCCATTGGTTACACGCCTCGGTCACCTCTTGTTCGCAATGACGGCACTTTGAACAGTGGACGTTATATTTCAGATGTGTTACGAGCCGTGGCTCTACCCTTCATTCGATCCCTGCGAAACCCTACATTTCAGCAGGATAACGCACGACCGCATGTTGCAGGTCCTGTACGGACCTTTCTGGACACAGAAAATGTTCGGCTGCTGCCCTGCCCAGCACATTCTCCAGATCTCTCACCAATTGAAAACGTCTAGTCAATGGTGACCGAGCAACTGGCTCGTCACAATACGCCAGTCACTAATCTTGATGAAAATGCTGAAGCTACATTGGCAGCTGTACCTGTGCACGCCATCCAAGTTCTGTTTGACTCAATGTCCAGGCGTATCAACGCCGTTATTACGGCCAGAGGTGGTTGTTGTGGGTACTGATTTCTCACGATCTATGCACCCAAATTGCGTGAAAATGCAATCACATGTCAGTTCTAGTATAATATATTTGTCCAATGGATACCCCTTTAATCATCTGCATTTCTTCTTGGTGTAGCAATTTTAATGACTAGTAGTGTACTATCTCTTCACCGTGTCCGTCAATCGCCCTGACCGTGTAATTAATTGATAACACTTTTCCAACGATATTAGCAACTCTGATGCTATATATTGACTGTTTCGGTGTTTCAGTGCTCTTAACAGATAACTGTTCCACTAGTACTAACTGAGTCGTTAATATCGTCAGCTACTCCGAAAAACAACTTTATTCTAGCAGGTTCTTGTTTAATAAGACTAGCGGGCATTAACTGCGTAAATGTGATGCCTCTCAATATATAGATGTCGTTTGTTACTGAGACAATCAAAAAATGGTTCAAATGGCTCTGAGCACTATGGGACTTAACTTCTGAGGTCATCAGTCCCCTACAACTTATAACTACTTAAGCCTAACTAACCTAAGGACATCACACACACCCAAGCCCGAGGCAGGATTCGAACCTGCGACCGTAGCGACTGAGACAATCAGCGGCATCTATGAGCTAACGTTACGTCTGTGTCAAACATTATGACACCTTTTCACTTCTGAAAGCTCTAGATCACTTAAAGAGCATGTGAAATCTTTTAAAATTGAGCGTGGATGTTAATAGTTCCTTCAGCACCCCACGTCACTTCACTGAAAATCATCAATCTCGGAGATAGTGCACTTACCTTTTTCTTCGCCTCATTCAATTAACGATTCGACTTCCGTTCAGTAACATAATCTGGAAGAGACTTAACACTACCAGCATCTAGCACAAACCCTCTTGGAACAAATATCTTCTCAATACAAGTTTTAAATTTCCGTCAGTAACTTCTTCAGTTTTTATTCATTCTTTATAATATATTTCTATCGCCAATGTACTAACAGAAACACTTCTCGCTCATGTGTAAGAGTGTGACTTAATGCTGTGAATATAACCACGCAACAACTGATACACGAATTAACATCATACAAATCTTTTCATCTTTTTTTCTTTCTACAGTACAGTACAAGAAATCTTTTTTAGTAATAATCAAAGGCCGCTGTGCCAACGACGACGTGTTTCAGCTTTCCACGGCCGACTGCTTCGAGCATATGCTGACAAGCTATCAAAGACGCCGTACCTCGTAGCAACAAGTTAGCTGCCGTTGCTCAAGCGTCCTCAAACCTATGTAACAGATGGTAACAACAATGCACAATACACACTTCTTCTAACTTTAACAATAAACTCCTCATTTTTTGTATTATGACCCGACACAGTATAACGATGTTTCAAAAATGGTGCAAATGGCTCTGAGCACTATGGGACTCAACTGCTGTGGTCATAAGTCCCCTAGAACTTAGAACTACTTAAACCTTACTAACCTAAGGACATCACACACATCCATGCCCGAGGCAGGATTCGAACCTGCAACCGTAGCGGTCGCGCGGTTCCAGACTGTAGCGCCTAGAACCGCTCGGCCACACCGGCCGGCCAACGATGTTTCCTTTAATATGACTATTACATGCTTGGTATATCCAGAACAACATAATGTACAGAAATTATGCTCTAGTTTGATGAGCTCAAACTCACTCAGACAACATGTGAGCAACCTCAAAATAACTCACTTCACTAGTGGAAGGCAGCGAGAAATTTACACACACTATTTTTTCATAATTTTATTTTATCCAATGATGATGGCGTCCTCATGGGTAAAATATTCCGGAGGTAAAATAGTCCCCCATTCGGATCTCCGGGCGGGGACTACTCAAGAGGACGTCGTTATCAGGCGAAAGAAAACTGGCGTTCTACGGATCGGAGCGTGGAATGTCAGATTCCTTAATCGGGCAGGTAGGTTAGAAAATTTAAAAAGGGAAATGGATAGGTTAAAGTTAGATATAGTGGGAATTAGTAAAGTTCGGTGGCAGGAGGAAGAAGACTTTTGGTCAGGTGAATACAGGGTTATAAATACAAAGTCAAATAGGGGTAATGCAGGAGTAGATTTAATAACGAATGAAAAATAGGAATGCGGGTAAGTTACTACAAACAGCATAGTGAAGCATTATTGTGGCCAAGATAGACACGAAGCCCACGCTTACTACAGTAGTACAAGTTTATATGCCAAGTAGCTCTGCAGATGACGAAGAAATTGAAGAAATGTAAGATGAAATAAAAGAAATTATTCAGATAGTGAAGGGAGACGAAAATTTAATAGTCATGGGTGATTGGAATTCGGTAGTAGGAAAATGGAGAGAAGGAAACGTAGTAGGTGAATATGGATTGGGGCTAAGAAATGAAAGAGGAAGCCGCCTTGTAGAATTTTGCACAGAGCACAACTTAATCATAGCTAACACTTGGTTCAAGAATCATAAAAGGAGGTTGTATACATGGAAGAAGCCTGGAGATACTGACAGGTTTCAGATAGATTATATAATGGTAAGACAGAGATTTAGGAACCAGGTTTTAAATTGTAAGACATTTCCAGGGGCAGATGTGGACTCTGACCACAATCTATTGGTTGTGAAATGTAGATTAAAACTGAAGAAACTGCAAAAAGGTGGGAATTTAAGAAGATGGGACCTGGATAAACTGGCTAAACCAGAGGTTGTACAGAGTTTCAGGGAGAGCATTAGGGAACAATTGACAAGAATGGGGGAAAGAAGTACAGTAGAAGAAGAATGGGTAGCTTTGAGAGATAAAATAGTGAAGGCATCAGAGGATCAAGTAGGTAAAAAGACGAGGGCTAGTAGAAATCCTTGGGTAACAGAATATTGAATTTAGTTGGTGAAAGGAGAAAATATAAAAATGCAGTAAATGAAGCAGGCAAAAAGGAATACAAACGTCTCAAAAATGAGATCGACAGGAAGTGCAAAATGGCTAAACAAGGATGGCTAGAGGACAAATGTAAGGATGTAGAGGCTTATCTCACTAGGGGTAAGATAGATACTGCCTACAGGAAAATTAAAGACTCCTTTGGAGAATAGAGAACCACTTGTATGAATACCAAGAGCTCAGATGGAAACCCAGTTCTAAGCAAAGAAGGGAAAGCAGAAAGGTGGAAGGAGTATATAGAGGGTCTATACAAGGGCGATGTATTTGAGGACAATATTATGGAAATGGAAGAGGATGAAGATGAAATGGGAGATATGATACTGCGTGAAGAGTTTGACAGAGCACTGAAAGACCTGAGTCGAAACAAGGCCCCGGGAGTAGATAACATTCCATTAGAACTACTGACAGCCTTGGGAGAGCCAGTCCTGACAAAACTCTACCATCTGGTGAGCAAGATGTATGAGACAGGCGACATTCCCACAGACTTCAAGAAGAATATAATAATTGCAATCCCAAAGAAAGCAGGTGTTGACAGATGTGAAAATTACCGAACTATCAGTTTAATAAGTCACAGCTGCAAAATACTACTGCGAATTCTTTACAGACGAATGGAAAAACTAGTAGAAGCTGACCTCGGGGAAGATCAGTTTGGATTCCGTAGAAACGTTGTAACACGTGAGGCAATACTGATCCTACGACTTATCTTGGAAGCTAGATTAAGGAAAGGCAAACCTGCGTATCTAGCATTTGTAGACTTAGAGAAAGCTTTTGACAATGTTGACTGCAATACTCTCTTTCAGATTCTGTAGGTGTCAGGGGTAAAATACAGGGAACGAAAGGCTATTTACAATTTGTACAGAAACCAGATGACAGTTATAAGAGTCGAGGGGCATGAAAGGGAAGCAGTGGTTGGGAAGGGAGTGAGACAGGGTTGTAACCTATCCCCAATGTTATTCAATCTCTATATTGAGCAAGCAGTAAAGGAAACAAATGCAAAATTCGTAGTAGGAATTAGTATCCATGGAGAAGATATAAAAACTTTGAGGTTCGCCGATGACATTGTAATTCTGTCAGAGACGGCAAAGGACCTGGAAGAGCAGTTGAACGAAATGGACAGTGTCTTGAAAGGAGGATATAAGATGAACATCAACAAATGCAAAACGAGGATAATGGAATGTAGTCGAATTAGATCGGGTGATGCCGAGGGTATTAGACTAGGAAATGAGACGCTTAAAGTAGTAAATGAGTTTTGCTATTTGGGGAGCAAAATAACTGATGATGGTCGAAGTAGAGAGGATATAAAATGTAGACTGGCAATGGCAAGGAAAGCGTATCTGAAGAAGAGAAATTTGTTAACATCGAGTATAGATTTAAGTGTCAGGAAGTCATTTCTGAAAGTATTTGTATGGAGTGTAGCCATGTATGGAAGTGAAACATGGACGATAAATAGTTTGGACAAGAAGAGAATAGAAGCTTTCTAAATGTGGTGCTACAGAAGAATGCTGAAGATTAGATGGGTAGATCACATAACTAATGAGGAGGTATTGAATAGGATTGGGGAGAAGAGAAATTTGTGGCACAACTTGACTAGAAGAAGGGATCGATTGGTAGGACATGTTCTGAGGCATCAAGGGATCACCAATTTAGCATTGGAGGACAACGTGGAGGGTAAAAATCGTAGAGGGAGACCAAGAGATGAATACACCAAGCAGATTCAGAACGATGTAGGTTGCAGTAGGTACTGGGAGATGAAGAAGCTTGCACAGGATAGAGTAGCATGGAGAGCTGCATCAAACCAGTCTCGGGACAGATGACCACAACAACCAATATTTAATAAGAGCGATCACCTTAAAAAACTGAAAAGCGCAACAAAGATTACCAACAAATGGTTCAAATGGCTCTGTGCACTATGGGAATTAAATTCTGAGGTCATCAGTTTCCTAGAACTTAGAACTATTTAAACCTAACTAGCCTAAGGACATCACACACATCCATGCCCGAGGCAGGATTCAAACCTGCGACCGTAGCAGTCGTGCGGTTCCAGACTGTAGCGCCTGAACTGCTCGGTCACTCCGGCCGGCTTTACCGACAGAATCAACAGTTATTCTTTAAGACATGTACCGTGAAAACATGAAGTTAGATAAATGTGTTAAGAGTTATGGCGATTATTTTTGAAATATTAAACAGTGTAATTATATTTTTAATCTATCTCGTTTTAATTGTGCCCACTATATAAGCCCCATTATCAAGCGTTATCTCTCTTTATTTACTATCTGGAGACTGAGGTATGATGATCGCTGTGCGAGGTCACCTTAACAATTACAAAAATTTTACAACATTCCATCCTCACGAAAGATTTATTGTTATTGAAGTTACGTAACTTAAAGATACTGGGACATATGAACGTAATATTATTTGCCTAATTTTGGGTGTCTCATTTTGTAGAAATTCAATTACACGTCTCTCTTGATGCATCGAAACAGAAATTTAAGCAAATCACAACACCAGAGCCTCAGCACAGCAGTTGTGATGGAAGTATGTTTCACAACAGATGAAATGAAAGTTAAGATATTCCATACAATTTACGTTGTCTTTCAAAAAGTGTGATGCATACCACAAAATTCTTTGACGTTCCCGCAGACCACGGTTTAGGAATCCATCCAGGACTAGAGTTCCACTAATCTTGTAGTCACTGTAATTTGCCCGCAGGCCCGCAGTGACGCCATCCGAAGTCCATGTGCAACACAGGAAGCCGCCTGCAGATGTTCGCCATAAGCGGGCAGCCGTATGACGAATACTTGCAGTCACGTCACGCGTCATTCCGTTCTGGGCTGCAATAAACTGTCGGTGTTCCTCTGCCTATCGTCTGGGTGCGCTGCACTTCTCTTTGCATTAGCTTCCATACAAGGCGAGAAGAAACTTCGATGCAGTTTCTTCGAGGCCAAGACCCGCGGGACGTCGCATGTACTTCTATCTGAGACTTCCATTTCCGTGTAAGTAAATATTCTAGAATTCGAAACCAGAATAGCTGTTAGCATGAATTACATAAAAGTAGATATCTTAGATGTTGCGGAACAGCTCAAGTCACTTAATAAAGGCGAGCCTTCCGGTCCAGATGGTATACCAATCAGGTTCCTTTCAGAGTATGCAGACACAATGGTGCCTTCCTTAGCAATCATATACAACTGCTCACTTGACGGAAGGTCTGTTCCTAAAGACTGGAAAGTAGCACAGGTCACACCAATATTCAAGAAAGGGAATAGGAGTAATCCATTGAATTACAGACCCATGTCACTGACCTCAATTTGCAGTAGGATTTTGGAGCATATTCTGTACTCCAACATTATGAATAACCTTGAATAAAATGACTTATTGATACATAACCAACATGAATTCAGAAAATATCGTTCTTGTGCAACACAGCTAGCTCTTTATTCCCATGAAGTAATGAGTGCTGTCGACAAGGGATCTCAGGTCGATTCCATATTCCCCAGAAGGCTTTTGATACCGATCCTCACAAGCGACTGTTAATCAAATTGCGTGCATATGGAGTATCGTCTCAGTTGTGTGACTGGATTCGTGATTTCCTCTCAGAGAGGTCACAGTTCGTAGTGATAGATGGTAAATCAACGATTAGAACAGAAGTGATATCTGGCGTTCCGCAAGGTAGCGTCATAGGTCCTCTGCTGTTCCTGATTTACATAAAAGATCTAGGTGATAATCTGAGCAGCCCCCTTTAGATCGTTTGCACATGACGCTGTAGTTTACCGTGTAATAAAATCATTAGACGATCTATTCCAATTACAAAATGATCTAGAGAGAATTTCTGTATGGTTCGAAAAGTGGCAATTGACACTAAACAAATAAAAGTGCGAGGTCATCCACATGGGTACTAAAAGAAATCCGAGAAATTTAGGGTATACGATAAATCGCACAAATCTAAGGGCTGTCAATTAGACTAAATACCTTTCAGTTACGATTACGAACAACTTAAATTGGAAAGACCACATAGATATGATATTGTGGGGAAGGCGAAAGAAAGACTGCGCTTTGTTGGCAGGGCACTTAGAATCTGCGACAAACCCACTGAAGAGACAGCCTACATTACACTTGTCCGTCCTCTGCTGGAATGTTGCTGCGCGGTGTGGGATCCTTACCAGGTAGGATTGACGGAGGATATCTAAAAAGTGCAAAGAAGGGCAGCTTGTTTCGTGTTATCACGCAGTAGGGGTGAGAGTGTGACTGATATGATACGCGAGTTGAAGTGGCAGTCACTGGAACAAAGGCGGTTTTCTTTCGTCGAGATCTGTTTACGAAATTTCAGTCACCAACTTTCTCTTCCGAATGCGAAAGTATTTTGTTGACATCCACCTACGTAGGGAGAAATGATTATCATAAAGAAATAAGAGAAATCTGAGCTCGAACGGAAAGATTTAGGTGTTCGTTTTTCCCACGTGCCATTCGAGAGTGGAATGGTAGAGAAGTAGTATGAAAATGGTTCGTGAACCGTCTACCAGATACTTAAGTGTGAATTTCAGAGTAACCATGTAGATGTAGATGTAGATGTAATTTAGGGTGCACGCTGGAGCTGTCAATAGAGGTGTCGAGCCAAGGATTGTGTAAGTCACTGGTATCTTAGAGACCTCCTGAGACACGAAAAAGCTTGTAGAATGACTGCATGAGGTTTATCCCTTGAGAAGTCCCTAAACTGCACATTCCCACCCGCCACTTCCCCATAAGAGAGTAATGAGTGAAAATGGCAGTGTAAATGCACTTAAAAGACGAGGTGCAATTGTCCTCAGTGATTCGTCAAACGTTGTGGCAGCATACTCGGCAACACCCGTACTCTAGTATAAGTGTTCTGAGTATCGTGCAACATGGTAGAGGAACTGCGTTAACTTGGGTCCGACAGTGCGTAATGCTGGTCATCCTGGACCTAGGGCCAAAATTCATTCTAGTGCCCACATTCATTCTAGTGCCAATGCAACTTTCACCGTGTGCATTGTTGACTAATGCTGAATGTCTTCTTTTATTGGTTGATCTATCTGGCCTAGTTTCCGAGGTGGTCTTCGAAGCTGCTTGTAAGTGCTCTAGGGTTGAGTACTGATAAGCTGTTTTTATCTCAGGTTTGCTCCATGTGTCCTAGGACAGTAAGGTAATGATATTCATTTAGCAGATTCAGCGCGAAATATGAGGTTACAAGTAAATAAAGGCTAAGTGAACAAGTGGGACAGGAAATTAATACTTTAAGGAATATCATGCACTCACTGCTACGTCGCGTATTATACAGTACATTTTGCTATGTACTCTGTTTGTTTACTGCGTAATTCTCAGACAGAGCTTATAAATGATTGATTACTTGCCTCAGTGCAAGCTTCTATTGATCCGATCTTGTCTTTAGAGCCACTGCAAAAAAAGTACTCTTTCACCTGAAAGGTCTTCACGCGGAACTGCACGCGATTTTTCAGATGTCAGAATATATGTTACAGAACACGTGACTGTATCAACATAATTTTCACGTTGGGTCAGGAGTCAGTGAACACAACTGAGTACGATCAGTGCAAACCTAAAGGTCTAAAATGTTCTGTACTTGGTAAGCAAGATTTTCTCTCTCGAGAGAGAAACCAAATGAAAGAGCAACTCAAACTGTTCTTTTTGTATATCTGTGCGCAATGGGAAGAGCATGGAATGACACAGAGCGACTGAAAAACGTGTTGAACGAGTGCGAGTCTTTTAACACCCTGTAATTGATATTTTAGACCTGTGTGTCTCAAATGAATAATTTTTTTCCTTGCCATATGCGTTCGCCTTCATTATTTGCAATGCATCTTCACTGGGCTGGAATATATTCGTATTTATGATTAAACTATTTTCCTTTACATTTTAGACATGCTGTGCTGAGGTTGCAAACAGCTGTGGCCCTTTCTGCTCATCTACGATGTAGTGATGGTGTAAATTTGTGCTTACAAACTTCGTAGACGTTGATCTACATGCATTCATTTCCTGCTGTACCATTCTTCTTCTTTCTGTCAGACCACATGTAGTTTCGACAGCACTAGGGAATGAACTTTTGTTTACATAAAGCACTGTTCTGGATGGTACTCTTTCATTTATTTTGTTAAGTGTAGCTGAGAGTTGGGTCTGTTTGTTCTTTGCTATAGCTTTCTGGATGCGATAGTTCTCCTGCACTGGCATAAGGCATTGTTTTGGTTGTTTGTCCTAATGATTTTCATGTCTTGTTCTATGCTTGTAGGACGATAGTTATGGTGTTTTAAGTGTTGTGCAGATGTGGAACGATTTGTTTCATATTTCCAACGCCTACTGTGTTCTTTGTCCCGTGTTTTAAAATTCCACAAGACATTATTTCCAAAATGTAGTGCTAAATAGTTTAAGTAAATATGAATGTATTCCAGGCCACAGAAGACTCCTTGCAGATAATAAAGACGAAACGCACATGGCAAGAAAAATTTGTTTTATTCAGTTGTGATAGCTGGATCTAAAGTAATAACTATTAACATAATACTACACACAAGTGAGAACGACAGCAGATATTTAACGATTTCCGACAGGTAATGTACTATATTCCTTAGCAAAATATATTTTACTTCTCACTTTTCGGGTCTACTTCCATCGCGAAGTAAACTGCACAGGGATCTGCACAGGTGTCAGTTCTAACTTCCAGTTTCGCTAGCCCCTCCTGTAGCATAACTCGTTCCGGACGGTTTCCATTTATTCTGTGCCGCAGTGGCTCTATTGGTGGTCTAAGCGACACATGCCAAGACCGTTGAGATGGAAATGAGGAAGAAATTACGAATCGTGGACCATGTATGGGTAAGTCCATAAATCATACGAAGTACGTACGCAAAGTGGGACTCATCCATATGCAGCAGCGCGTATGTTATACATCCATCACCTTCGGTCTAATCCCACATCGGCGAGAGAAGCAGAGTAACCGAGCGCGCGAAAAGCGCTCGAATTACAGCGCCGGGGAAAACATATTGGGCGAGCGTTCACCGAGCGCAGTACGGTACCAGCGCCGCTGTCGCATACATCACTGGACACTCCCACATCGGCTGCGCCTGCCTCTCCGGTATGTGGCGCCGGATTAGCAAAAACGCGGCTAACCCAGAGTGGCACAGTCAGTACTTCCCCCTTTCTGCACTTTGTGTGTTCCAATTGCTTTCATTACGAACGCATAACATAACCGTTATCGATAAGTATCGTACTGGCATTTTTTACTGTAGTCTCTTACATTTACATATGTATGATAGACATACGAAGAAAGCGTGATACAAATTTCTAAATTAGCAACTTTTTACCATGATGTTTTCACCTTCTTAACAGTGACATACGTATACTTCGGAATCTAATATGCAACATATATATAGATAGTGAAGGAGACACAAATTAAAAGAACCTTGCTCTATTACAACTCGTAGCTTCAGCGTTGATTAAAAATTTAGTCTCCTTCACGAAATTATGTCTTTTGACTGTTCCTTTAAGTTCCATAAAGTGGCAAGCATTGCGCTTGTTGTTGTTGTTGTTGTTGTGGTCTTTAGTTCAGAGACTGTTTTGATGCAGCACAGCATGCTATACTATCCTGTGCAAGCTTCATCTCCCAATACCTACTGCAACCTACATCCTTCTGAATCTGCTTAGTGTATTCATCTCTTTGTCTCCCTCTACGATTTTTACCCTCCACGCTGCGCTCCAGTACTAAATTGGTGATCCCTTGATGCCTCAGAACATGTCCTACTAACCGATCCCTTCTTCTAGTCAAGGTGTGACACAAATTTCTCTTCTCCTTAATTCTATTCAATACCTCCTCATTAGTTATGTGATCTACGCATCTTTTCTTCAGCATTCTTCAGTAGCACCACATTTCTAAAGCTTCTATTCTCTTCTCGTCCAAACTGTTTGTTGTCCACGTTTCACTTCCTTACATGGCTACACTCCACACAAACACTTTCAGAAATGACTTTCTGACACTTAAATCTATACTCGATGTTAACAAATTTCTCTTCTTCAGAAACGCTTTCCTGGCCATTGTCAGTCTACATTTTTTATCCTCTCTACTTCGACCGTGAGCAGTATTTTGCTCCCCAAATAGCAAAACTCCTTTACTACTTTAAGCGTCTCATTTCCTTGTCTAATACCCTCGGCATTACCCGATTTAATTCGACTACATTCCATTACCCTAGTTTTGCTTTTGTTGACGTTCATCTTATATCCTCCTTTCAAGACACTGTCCATTACGTTCAGCTGTTCTTCCGGGACCTTTGCTGTCTCTGACAGAATTACAATGTCATCCGCGAACATAAAAGTTTTTATTTCTTCTCCATGGATTTTAATTCCTACTCCGAATTTTCCTATTGTTTCCTTTACTGCCCGCATCTCGTGGTCGTGCGGCAGCGTTCTCGCTTCCCACACCCGGGTTCCCGGGTTCGATTCCCGGCGGGGTCAGGGATTTTCTCTGCCTCGTGATGGCTGGGTGTTGTGTGTTGTCCTTAGGTTAGTTAGGTTTAAGTAGTTCTAAGTTCTACGGGACTGATGACCATAGATGTTAAGTCCCATAGTGCTCAGAGCCATTTGAACCATTTTTTTTTCCTTTACTGCTTGTTCAATATACAGATTGAATAATATCGGGGATAGGCTACAACCCTGTCTCACTCCCTTCCCAACCACTGCATCCCTTTCATGCCCCTCGACTCTTATAACTGCCATCTGGTTTCTGTACAAATTGTAAATAGCCTTTCGGTCCCTGTATTTTACCACTGACACCTTCAGAATTTGAAAGAGAGTATTCCTGTCAACATTGTCAAAAGGTTTCTCTAAGTCTACAAATGCTAGAAACGTAGGTTTGCCTTTCCTTAATCTATTTTCTAAGAGAAGTCGTAGGATCAGTATTGCCTCAAGTGTTCCAACATTTCTACGGAATCCCAACTGATCTTCCCCGAGGTCGGCTTCTGCCAGTTTTTCCATTCGTCTGTAAAGAATTCGTGTTAGTATTGTGCCTTTATACAGCGTGATTCAGCTGTCCCTACCGATGTCGTTTCATGCAGCGCGCAATGGTATGTCTCGACCTCTACAAGCACGCGTGGGATTTTCGTATTCACTCTCTCGCTGCACACAAACTATAAGTCCTACAGAAAAAAATCAAAAAGTCCTTTTGGTGAGAAATTTAATTACTTAAATTTTGTATTGACGAGGAGAACACAGTAAGTGCCATCGCTCATTTTCCCAGTATCTTCGTGCACTGGAACGGTAATAAGCGAAAACATGTCTTGGCTTATCCGTAGATACTTGACCGTTTGTGAGAAAACGGCGGTTGAAGTCTTCGCTATAATTTATGCGCCTTTTAGCAGGCTGAAAGTTGATCCCAAAAGTGGTGGCACCGTGGGTAGCGCCGTAGCTTTACAGTTTTCAGCCCCATATTCAAAACCAATATTTTTTAATGTAATTTAATTTCGTTTATATAACTGTATTCGTAGAAGGTTAATAAATAATTGTTTCATGTCATAGGAATGCAATGTCGTTATATTAACTGTAAAGTTAGTATTGGGTTTCACAATAAGTGTAATAATTTTTTTATATAATAAATGTGTGAATGGTATTTTCAGGGATTACAATCGTTTTTCGTTCTCATACTCTTATATTAAATCTTATACCAGTTCTTATATTAGCGGTTCTAGGCGCTTTAGTCTGGAACCGCGCGACCGCTACGGTCGCAGGTTCTAATCCTGCCTCGGGCGTGGATGTGTGTAATGTCCTTAAGTTAGTCAGGTTTAATTAGTTCTAAGTTCTAGGGGACTGATGACCTCAAAAGTCCCATAGTGCTCAGAGCCATTTGAACCATTTCTTATATTAATTATTACATTTCACTCTTATGTTTATTCTTCAGGAAGATTTGGTACATTCCACTGGATAATAACGATCGCAGGAACATTCGAAACATATAAATTCCCAACACCACGAGCATTGTGCCATGACAGTTTTCCACAGTGACATTTATTCCCACTGAATATCACTTGGGAAAGAAACGTTGTTAAACTGCTGAAGGATTTACGCGTTGACAATTATTTCACGGAAAATCACGCAAAACAGATAATTTTTTCTGAAGACTGGGGCTTGAAATTGATTAAGGTATTTCAAAGGAAACAATTTCAAATAATTTTCTCATTTTTTATTTATTTTTTTATTCGTTCTCCAGAAACACAATTTGTAGACGAATAAGGACAATGTTATATCAACATAAATTGGAAAACATTCATGTAGTCCTCTTCTAAGAAGATTTTTAGATAAAAACAAATAAAATAAAAACAATAATCGGGTTTCGAACACAGCGTGCAAAACCCTTAAGCCGAGACGCTTGTAACAGTACCACCACTTCAGCCGAACTTACCGTCCGCTAAAAGGCACATACATAACTCGGAAACTTTAACCGTCGTTTTCAATGGAACGGATGAGTATCTACAGATAAGCTGACGCACGTGTTCGCTTTATTTCGGCCCCTCTTGAGCTGAGCGAAGTTTTCAGGAAATCGAGTTATGGCATTTGGCGCGTTCTCCTCGTGAGATATGTTTTCGCAGGAGACCACAGTTATCGAGTAATTAAAAAAGAAGATGAAAAAGTGACCTTCAAACGTGCCTCCATCCCCACGCTCATCCCTCACCAGTCAGGATTTCTAGTACGTTGTTCGTGGCACTCTCTCGTACCACTGTACAAAAATTTCCGAGTTCACGAACTGTTCCCGATATTCGACCTATTTCAGGCTGTATTGTTGGGCTATTATGTCACCAGCGCAGTTGGCTATTTCATTAACATTATTAATTTCAACGTACCCGCGATGGTAACGAAAGAAATCGACTTTTGTAAATGTCATGCTAAAACAAAATTAGTTGACAATTCAATTCAAACTTTATCGTTGCTAAGACAATAAGATGAGAAGGCCTGACGAATGCAACAATTTAACTGTTTATTTTATCCAACTAAAATTTACGAAACTGTTTGGTAAAATTTATACAAACGTTATTTTAACAATTGTTAAGTGCTTGACTATTCGGTTTTACAGAGAGTACTCTACTGCATTGGCTCCTTACTTAGCTTGCATTTATCGCGAATGTCTTGCCCAACGTAAAGTCCCGAGCGACTGGAAAAAAGCGCAGGTGACGCCTGTATAAAAGAAGGGACGGATCCTCAAAATTACAGACCAATATCCTTAACATCGGTTTGTTGCAGGATTCTCGAACATATTCTCAGTTCGAATATAATGAATTTCCTTGAGACAGAGAAGTTGCTGTCCATGCATCAGCACGGCTTTAGAAAGCATCGCTCCTGCGAAACGCAACTCGCCCATTTTTCACATGATATCTTACGAACCATGGATGAAGGGTAACAGACGGATGCCATATTCCTTGACTTCCGGAAAGCGTTTGACTCGGTGCCCCACTGCAGACTCCTAACCACGGTACGAGCATATGGGATTGTTTCCCAAGTATGTGAGTGGCTCGAAGACTTCTTAAGTAATAGAACCCAGTACGTTGTCCTCGATGGTGAGTGTTCATCGGAGGTGAGGGTATCATCTGGAGTGCCCGAGATTGCGTGGTAGGTCCGCTGTTGTTTTCTATCTACATAAAAGATCTTTTGGATAGGGTGGATAGCAATGTGCGGCTGTTTGCTGATGATGCTGTGGTGTACGGGAAGGTGTCGCCGTTGAGTGACTGTAGGAGGATACAAGATGACTTGTACAGGATTTATGATTGGTGTAAAGAATGGAAGCTAAATCTAAATATAGATAAATGTAAATTAATGCAGATGAATAGGAAAAAGAATCCTATAATGTTTGAATACTCCATTAGTAGTGTAGCGCTTGACACAGTCACGTTGATTAAATATTTGGGCGTAACATTGCAGAGCGATATGAAGTGGGACAAGCATGCAATGGCAGTTGTGGAGAAGGCGGATAGTCCGGTTCATTGGTAGAATTTTGGAAAGATGTGGTTCATCTGTAAAGGAGACCGCTTATAAAACACCAATACGACCTATTCTTGAATACTGCTCGAGCGTTTGGGATCCCTATCCGGTCGGATTGAGGGAGGACATAGAAGCAATTCAGGGGCGGGCTGCTAGATTTGTTACTGGTAGGTTTGATCATCGCGCGAGTGCTACGGAAATGCTTCAGGAACTCGGTTCAAAATGGTTCAAATGGCTCTGAGCACTATGGGACTTAACTTCTAAGGTCATCAGTCCCCTAGAACTTAGAACTACTTAAACCTAACTAACCTAAGGACATCACACACATCCATGCCCGAGGCAGGATTCGAACCTGCGACCGTAGCGGCCGCGCGGTTCCAGACTAGGAACTCGGGTGGGAGTCTCTAGAGGAAAGGAGGCGTTATTTTCGTGAATCGCTACTGAGGAAATTTAGAGAACCAGCAATTGAGTCTGACTACAGTACAATTTTACTGCCGCCAACTTACAGTTCGTGGAAAGACCACAAAGATAAGATAAGAGAGATTAGGGCTTGTACAGAGGCGTATAGGCAGTCATTTTTCCCTCGTGCTGTTTGGGAGTGGAACAGGGAGAGAAGATGCTAGTTGTGGTACGAGGTACCCTCCGCCACGCACCGTACGGTGGATTGCGGATTATGTATGTAGATGTAGACTAAGCCTGTGGCGTAGTAAGTCTAGTCAATGTGTACCAAAAAAGATCAAATTTGGGAAATAATTCCTGCAGTCGCAAATATTTTTACAGTGGTAGGAGGGAGTGCCATAAGCAGTACACTAGAAATTCAGCTCGGTGGGAGCTGAGTGTGGTGTTGTGTGTGAAGGTCACTTTAATACGTTTTTCGTGAATAACACGAAAACTACGACCTCTAGCGGAAAGTGTCCCAGTTCAAAAATCAACTATATTTAATTTGCTACAAAAAGTCCCAATTAACCTTTTCTGTAGGAATACTAGTCTGCATGTAGCGAGTGAGAGAATACGAAAACCTCGCGTGTGTTTTTTGGAGGCCAGTTGCAACATTGCGGGTGCATAAAACGATATCGGTAGGGGCAGCTAGCTCACTCCGTATACTGTGATAATTTATCTTATTTCTCCCATCTATTCCGACACTGACCGTATAATGGTTCAAATGGCTCCGAGCACTATGGGACTTAACTTCTGAGGTCATCAGTCCCCTAGAACGTAGAACTACGTAAACCTAACTAAACTAAGAACATCACACATATCCATGCTTGAGGCAGGATCCGAACCTGCTACCGTAGCGGTCGCGCGGTTCCGGGCTGTAGTGCCTAGAACCGCTCGGCCACTCTGGCCGGCACTGACTGTATACCAACAAGTTTATAAAGTTTAATGTTTGCACATATCCTCACTTTTTACCTAACTTTTCTGTTTACTGTTTCATATTTTAGTTCTGTTGGTGATGCAGAACTTCGATGGGTGTGCAGTTTTGGCTTGTGATTGTGCAAGAGTGGACTTCTAGTCAGTCTTAGTTTCGTTAAGCAATAATTTACAGTACCAGGGCGCATACGATTAGAGTAAAACCTTGCGATAAGTCATTTTCTATAAATAACATCAGATAACAATTTCCATAAGGGAAAAAAAACACCTATTCGCCCCATAATAATAAAATAATCTTATCTCAGAAGTGGGCAACAATAATATACATTAAAACAACTTGTAATCAGTTACAGGCATACATTATACAGATAAAATAATATTGCGTCAGTCTGCAGATGACTTTTCAAGAAGGCATCAAAATAAAATAACAGCAAGGAGAAAAGGTATGGCACAGTCTAATTCCTCATAGTCTCGTCACTCTCCTTCATAATAACAAATAATACTTGGCCGGCTTTACAAATCTCGCCATACGCTGACGTACTGTAGTTTGGTTGCTCAAAACTCTGGCAACCACCAATGGCCGCCGACAGCAATTACGGCACACAAAAACGTACACGGGGCTTCGTGCTCTATATCGTCGTAATTGGAACTCTCCACAATTGTTCCTCCCTCTCTATCAAATACCATATTCTTGTGGACACTGGAAAGAAGACACCGTCCGCACCAGAGTTCAAAAATGTCCGCGCTATGTCCGACCATGCCCAGCACTGGCCATTGCAGCACACAGCTGATACTTCAGTGCCTTGTCGGTTCCGTGGCACACTGACTCCACATGATGTGTTCTCCAGCTAACCCTCAGTCCACTCCTCTCTACAGTGAACTACTTCAGCTTCTTGTGCCAGCGACATTGAGGTTACTGTTGTGCGACCACCACGACATACAAGGCCTAGGCACCGTCTCACGACTTGTCGGCCACTGCCCTCAGTGGCCTCCGGTACTGCATCAATTTGAACTGCCGGCCGGAGTGGCCAAGCGGTTCTTGGCGCTTCAGTCTGGAACCGCGCGACCGCCACGGTCGCAGGTTCGAATCCTGCCTCGGGCATGGTTGTGTGTGATGACGTTAGGTTAGTTAGGTTTAAGTAGTTCTAAGTTCTAGGGGACTGATGACCTCAGATGTTAAGTCCCATAGTGCTCAGAATCATTTGAACCATTTTTTTCAATTTGAACTCGCCGCTTCTGCTCCATGCTGTGAGCTCGCTTTGGCCCATCCTGCGCCCGCCTGCCGATTTCAAACAATCTTGGCCATCGGCCTATGAATGACCATTGGCAAAACACTGCAGAATCGTCAGCCACTTTCACACTGCAGCCCTTGTGCTGGGCTTCGTGCCCTTTTCAGCTCCGTGCTTCCAACTGGTAACCGCTGAATCGGGTGCTGCCACAGCGAAACTCGGTGTGGTGCTGCCTCGGCCCTATGGATACCACAAGAATCCTCTATCGAGAATGGGTGCCTAATGTGTGCAGGTGCTGTCAGCTGAGAAGGTAGGAGGACAAAAGTACCGCGAAATTTCCACTGAACGGCATAAAGCTTTTTTCAGATTCTTATGTACAGGAAGCGCCAAAGAAAATGGTAAAAAAATCAAATATCGGAATTCGCAGCGGCCGGATAAAAATCCTGCAAGAATGGGACCAACAACGACTGAAGACAATTGTTGAACGTGACAGAAGTGCAACTCTTTCGCAAATTCCTGCAGATTTCAATGCTGGTCCATCAACGACTGTCAATGTGCGAACCATTCAAAGAAACAACATCGATATGGGATTTCGGAGCCGAAGGTCCACTCGTGTACACTTGATGACTGCATGACACAAAGCCTTACCCCTCGCCTGGGACTGCCAACGCCGGCATTAGACTGTTGATGACTGGAAACATGTTGCCTGGTCGGAAGAGTCTCGTTTCAAATTGTATCAGGCGGACAGACGTGTACGGCTATGGAGACAGCTTCATGAATCCATGGACCCTGCATGGCAGCAGGGACTGTTCAAGGTGGTGAAGGCTCTGTGATGGTGTTTCGCGTGAGCAGTTGGAGTGACACGTCTAGATATGACTCTTGACAGATGACACGTACGAAAGCATCCAGTCTGAGACTGAAAGACACCCTCGCACTGTCTGTGACCAACCCACCCTGCAGCACCATTACTGATTTAATCTGCAGCTGACAATAAGTAGACCGAAACATTCTGCGTCTTGTGAATGAATCGAGCTTGCTGAGTGCTCGCCCATCCAAGTGCACAAGACTTCTCCATACGCTCCCAAGTCGAGGAGGTTAGCACTCCTTATCGGTGTATAGTAACAGATTTGAAAGTGCTGTGATGTAATAGCAGACAGTTAAGAAGAACAAGAAACAGGTGATTTTTATGCATGATGGAGCTCCAGACGGATGTTCAAAGCATTTTACATAAATCAACTGCGCTATCAATTTTAAGGTATTCTTCTAGTGTCGGGATTAGTACCAGGAGGGTATTAGTAAGAGAGAACATAAACACATATACTCCTAAGGTTACACAGTTCTGCACCTAAAACAGGCTATAAAGTTACATCGCTTGAGTTTACGACCTATCATTCGTGTGGAATGCAGCGCTGTTAATGTTCCAATCTATAGAATATATCTCCAGAATATGACATGCATCCTTCTTGTAGGTTTCTCTACGATAACTATGGTAACAAATTGTAAAATGAAAAAAAAAAAAAAACTGCCGGCCGGAGTGGCCGTGTGGTTCTAGGCGCTTCTGTCTGGAACTGCGTGACCGCTACGGTCGCAGATTCGAATCCTGCCTCGGGCATGTATGTGTGTGATGTCCTTAGCTTAGTTAGGTTTAAGTAGTTCTAAGTTCTAGGGGACTGATGACCTCAGAAGTTAAGTTGCATAGTGCTCAGAGCCATTTGAACCATTTTTTGTTTGTTTGAAAAAAACTACTTTCTTAAAACATTGGCTGTGTGTGATTCAAGCACAATATAGCTTCCCAGTGGTGTATAGCGCCCACTTTTCACATCAAGTTTCAGAAATTATACTATGCCCACATCAGTCCTATATAAAATGGTCGTTAGTAACGGAGACTACCTCTTACAAGGTAACATAAATGCATAATCTGACATGTGAAATTACACGTCAAGTCGCCACTAATTCTGTAAATAGCACATCTCTCAGGCAGATGCATGCACAGGGATTGCATTGTCTCGCTAACTTAGAATCATCTTAGTTACGAAACTGAAGCCACAATATTATACCCAACATGTGACAATGGAATGGAGTACATCGCATAAATCTTCGTTTGTGTGGAGGAATGTGTCTAAACAGGATGGTCCCGTTTCATTACACATGAGACGGAAGTCCTCTGATGACCGAGAGATTTGCTGTTAACTACCGCAAGTAGAACATGTGGTTGTATACGAGTCGAACGCAGACTTTGTCACACGACTGATGCATCCTGACCGAGCAGCGGAAAAAATGGTCAAATGACTTGCAGCAACATCTCCCTCCCTAGAATGCATCATCAGTCTGCCATTAAATCGTACCTCGTTACTGGTGCATCTCAGTCGATCACTCTGTCCATTCTCTGTAATCCTTTAACACAGGTGCATGTAAGCTTAGAGGCAGTTGGTTTTCTGTTTTCCCAAAAAGCGTCAAATACAGTAGTCAACTCGTATGTATCACTGTTACCTCAATAGACACACAGTAGAATGCTGACGCGACGGAAAAAAGTGACTGTTTCCGGGGTTTCCTTCGCTTCCATGTTGACCTTTTCTCAGATTCCTCTTGCTGTTGCGTACTTGTTCCCACATACAAATTAATCTGCGCCAACCCTAAGACACACAAGTACTTCCTCAATTTCTGCGTATTTCGGTCTAAATTCCCTCAATTTATAAGTATTTTCCCGTCTTTTTCGCAATTCTATCGATTTTATGTCAGTTCTAACCATGTGATCATGACATCACTTCTCTTTCCGTGTTCTAAAATTACTTTTAAATATAGTACAGCGGGCAACACCTAGCACAAATGCGCTATTTTTCTGATATGGAGGCACAGCGTAGCACTGTACTCGATTGCATATAGTCGCTTCCACCCCACATAGTCCACATTTGCAGTGCGTTTGCTCTGCTTGCTGAATGTCTGTATATATGCATGTGTTGCATGTGTGGCACTGCATTACTTTCAGCTGTTTAAGCGTTATGAGCGTGTTTACATAGCGTTACACATGAATTATCTTTTGACAATTTACGATTTGCTTTTTGTGAGTTGCATTATTTTGTGAACATGTCTGTGGTCTATACAATGCATTATTTCTACAGTTGGCGGTTACAAGCGTGTTTGTGTAGTGGTTTACATACATTGTTATGACAATTGACGAGTTGTTTGCGTCTTTGCACATCAGTGTACTGCATTATTTCGATGATTTACATGTAGTTTGCAGGTCTGTAGACTATTTCCTGTGACATCAAACACGACAGGGTGAGTGCCTTGTATTACTGCAATAAATAAACTACATGAAATCCGCCCCTAAATAAACTGTATTCATTATGAAACTTCCTGGCAGATTAAAACTGTGTGCCCGACCGAGACTCGAACTCGGGACCTTTGCCTTTCGCGGCCAAGTGCTCTACCGTCTGAGCTACCGAAGCACGACTCACGCGCGGTACTCACAGCTTTACTTCTGCCAGTATCTCGTCTCCTACCTTCCAAACTTTACAGAAGCTCTCCTGTGAACCTTGCAGAACTAGCACTCCTGAAAGAAAGGATATAGCGGAGACATGGCTTAGCCACAGCCTGGGGATGTTTCCAGAATGAGATTTTCACTCTGCAGCGGAGTGTGCGCTGATATGAAACTTCCTGGCAGATTAAAACTGTGTGCCCGACCGAGACTCGAACTCGGGACCTTTGCCTTTCGCGGGCAAGTGCTCTACCGTCTGAGCTACCGAAGCACGACTCACTCTCGGTCGGGCACACAGTTTTAATCTGCCAGGAAGTTTCATATCAGCGCACACTCCGCTGCAGAGTGAAAATCTCATTCTGTATTCATTATTTCGACAGTGAGGATGTTTACAGAGCCTTTTGTGTGCAATATTTTGACAATTTACAAGTAGTTTGTGTGTCTGCATATCAGTGTACTGCTTTATTTCGGTCATTTACGAGTAGTTTGCAGGTCTGTAGGGTGTGCAATGCATTATTTCGGTAATTTACAAGTTGTTTGGTTGTCTACAGAGCGTTTTACATGCATTATTTCGGTTATTTACGAGGAGTTTGCAGGTCTGTAGACTATTTACAGGGAAACCAAGGATGCCAGATGAGTCTCTTGTATCAGTGTAATAACTGAACTACGTGAAATCCATCCCTAAATACATTGTTCCAAAATAAATAAAGTACAAGCCTTATTCTCTCAAGCAGCTGAGAGGCTGAGTCCATTTCTGCCATTTTTCCCCAGACCACCATTTTGGACAGCACCCTCTGGTGGCAGTACTGTGTACTAGGTGAGTTGGACTCCGAACCTCATGGTTAGCACAGTGGATGGAGTGACTGCCTCAAATTGTTTAAATAAACATTGCATGTAAAATAAGGACATACATCCATCCTATCCAGCAGGCCGGCACAGGAAGAGGTGGCAGTCAGATGACTTCGCTTGGTGGAGGTAGCCCAAGTGACCTTTTTCCCACCATTTTCTTAGGTTAGTGGTGGCAGCCCAAGTGACCTTTTTTCCCATCAAAATTTTAACTTCCTGCCATTTTCTGGGGGAGGGGAGGGGGGAGGGGAGAGGAGGGGGTTAGGTTAGTGGAGGAAGCCAAATTGACCTATTTTATCGCCGAAATCTGAACTTCCCACCATGACATCATTGCGACATAGCCGCCGTCTTGGATCTGCCTTTTTGAATAAATTTGGCAACACTGCAACATGGGGTGGTATGAAGGTTGTCCTACTACTCACGGTACACTTGTGAAATGGTCGTATGGGAGAATCCCCTCTTCATCCCTACCTCACAGATGCTGTGTCATATCGCTTGTGTGCCGACTATGACACCACGTTCAAACTCATTTAAATCATGATAACCAGCCATTGTAGCAGGGGTAACCGATGTCACAACTGCGCCAGACACTTGCTGTCGTACATAGGCGTTGCCGATCGCAGCGCCGTTTTCTGCCTGTTTACATGTGTCTGTATACAGGGTGGTCCACTGATAGTGACTGGGCCAAATATCTCACGAAATAAGCATCAAACGAAAAAACTACAAAGAACGAAACTCGTATAGCTTGAAGGGGGAAACCAGATGGCGCTTTGGTTGGCCCGCTAGATGGCGCTGTCATAGGTCAGACGGATATCAACTGCGTTTTTTTAAATAGGAACCCCCATTTTTTATTACATATTCGTGTAGTACGTAAATAAATATGAATGTTTTAGTTGGACCACTTGTTTCGCTTTTTGATAGATGGCGCTGTAATAGTCACAAATAACTACGTGGTATCACGTAAATTTACGCCAGTGCGGACGGTATTTGTTTCCTGATACATTACCCGTGTTAAAATGGACCGTTTACCAGTTGCAGAAAAGGTCGATATCGTGTTGATGCATGGCTATTGTGATCAAAATGCCCAACGGGCGTGTGCTATGTATGCTGCTTGGTATCCTGGACGACATCATCCAAGTGTCCGGACCGGACCGTTCGCCGGATAGTTACGTTATTTAAGGAAACAGGAAGTGTTCAGCCACATGAGAAACGTCAACCAAGACCTGCAATAAATGATGATGCCCAAGTAGGTGTTTTAGCTGCTGTCGCGACTAACCCGCACATCAGTAGCAGACAAATTGCGCGAGAATCGGGAATCTCAAAAACGTCGGTGTTGAGAATGCTACGTCAACATCTACTGCACCCGTACCACACTTCTATGCACCACCAATTGCATAGCGACGACTTTGAACGTCGTGTACAGTTCTGCTACTAGGCACAAGAGAAATTATGGGACGATGATAAATTTTTTGCAAGCGTCATTCACCAACAGCGGTTACGTAAACAGGCATAATATGCACTATTGGGTAACGGAAAATCCAAGATAGCTGCTACAAGTGGAACATCAGCTACCTTGGCG
This sequence comes from Schistocerca nitens, assembly GCF_023898315.1. Taxonomy (NCBI): domain Eukaryota; kingdom Metazoa; phylum Arthropoda; class Insecta; order Orthoptera; family Acrididae; genus Schistocerca; species Schistocerca nitens. The sequence continues at coordinate 167,439,709 of NC_064620.1, read as the reverse complement.
GGTTAATGTATGGTGCGGCATTATGGGAGGAAGGATAATTGGCCACCATTTTATCGATGGCAATCTAAATGGTGCAATGTATGCTGATTTCCTACGTAATGTTCTACCGATGTTACTACAAGATGTTTCACTGCATGACAATGGCGATGTACTGGCAACATTATGGATGTGCGGCACATAGCTCGTGTGCGGTTGAAGCGGTATTGAATAGCATATTTCATGACAGATGGATTGGTCGTCGAATCACCATACCATGGCCTGCACGTTCATCGGATCTGACGTTCCCGGATTTCTTTCTGTGGGGAAAGTTGAAGGACATTTGCTGTCGTGATCCACCGACAACGCCTGACAACATGCGTCAGTGCATTGTCAATGCATGTGCGAACATGACGGAAGGCGAACTAGTCGTTGTTGAGAGGAATGTCATTACACGTATTGCCAAATGCATTGAGGTTGACGGATACCATTTTGAGCATTTATTGCATTAATGTGGTATTTACAGGTAATCACGCTGTAACAGCATGCGTTCTCAGAAATGATAAGTTCACAAAGGTACATGTATCACATTGCAACAACTGAAATAAAATGTTCAAACGTACCTACGTTTTGTATTTTAATTTAAAAACCTACCTGTTGCCAACTGTTCGTCTAAAATTGTGAGCCATATGTTTGTGACTATTACAGCGCCATCTATCACAAAGCGAAAAAAGTGATCCAACTAGAACATTCATATTTCTTTACGTCCTACACGAATATGTAATAAAAATGGGGGTTCCTGTTAAAAGAAAAGGAGTTGATATCCGTTTGACCTATGGCAGCGTCATCTAGCGGGCCAATCATAGCGCCATCTGGTTTCTCCCTTAAAGCAAGACAAGTTTCGTTCTTTGTAGTTTTTTCGTTTGACGCTTATTTTGTGAGATATTTGGCCCGGTCACGATCAATGGACCACCCTGTATAGATTTACCTATACCAAATACTTTGTATATTAAAGAAATATGTAGCCTGTGTGCATCCGTACAAGTATCAAAGTATCGTTTAAACAGTGAAACATCGATCAAGTACTTTTCAAGGCATTTGCTAATCAACGTCTCGTCTTTTTATATCTAAGAAATATACAGCCTATTTGTGTCCGAATCTTTGTTAGAGTATCATGTAAAAATCTGAAATAAATTGGTCAACAACTTCGTTAGTTTTCTGCTAGCAACATTTCCAGTTGAAAGCGTAGTTAGTGTCCTTCATGTGTGTGGCCACCACCTCAACCGTAATTGTCGAGTATCATGCTGAAAGTGACGCTAATAACCATTCATTTTTCTCTCCATTGTTCTATTTTAATTACATAAATTCATTCTCAAGTTGTTTTATAACCTCAACATTTATATGTAATGAGTAATTTTTACATATGGTTTGATAAATATTATTTTACCAGATGAAACCTTATCATTCAGCAACCAATAAAGTAAATTATTCGACTGAAATTCCCTGGTCCTCCAACCTTAAGAAATAGGCGAGACCCCTGATTAGTTCTGGAACTCAGTAAAAAACGATTTCCGATGTGTGCAGCAGTTGGTTTTTCAAACAGCCTACTAGCTTCTTGGGGTAATCTATCATTGCATATGACCTGGGGTGATAGATTTAGCATCAGTCATATATGGAAACCCACGGAGCACCTGACGAGTAAGGCAGTCGAGTTCACAGCACACCTGGCCTCTGGCGTAAATTGACGAAGCTGTGAGTCGTTTTCCTATGGGAGATAGGAGATGCGAAGTTGCTTTGTTCTTGTGACGGGTCGGACATAAATTTTTTCTAATCATTACATATATATTTATGAGCCGTATGTACTAAAAATACGTAGCCCATGTCCGTCCAAACTTTTATTTGAGTATCGTGCAAAACACTTAGACTAAGACTTGTATTTATACATATTAAAAAATATACAACCTCTGTCTGCCTAACCTTTTATTAGAGTATCCTGGAACAATTTGGAGTAAATCGGCCATGAACTTTTGGAGATTTGTCTTAATATAATAGTACAGATTACTGTACCATCCGCTAATACTATTTCACTTACATTAGTACCGGTATCTAATTTAATTCCAGGATAAATATTGATTTCCCGTTTTGTGCCAGTTGCTCGCACATTACGAATCTGCCGCTGGTTCTTCACTCAGAATGGAAGTGCGAACCGTTCAATCTACCAACATTTGTCGGTATTCGCAGGTCGCATATCGAAGCGGTGCGGGCATGTGGCCAAGTCTTGTAGGGCTCGACTCGTGCACTGCGGACTGGAGATGGTGCACCTCGATTTGTGAACAGAAGAGATTTTGCTGCATGCCACTGGCAACTTGCTTTTGTGGACGTCAAGTGGCATTCGATCAAATATCGTACTGGAAATGGTGAGATTGGGTATTGTCTAGAAGGAAGAATTCTTTTGGTCCTGTCTCGTTGACTGGATGATTCATTGCATTCGGAGCTGGAGCAAGACATTCTACAGGTCTGTTCCTGTTGTTAAGGAAAGAAGGGCATTCAGTATCCTCTCCGGCTGCAAATTACAAGGTACTGAACCGTGATTGTACTCTGCTTTTTTAAAGTGAGATCAGCGTGTTGGACACTATTCTGAATAACTTATGTTGACTGTCGTCATTAGAAGTTTGATGCATAGGACAACCGGTAGTGAGGCATAGTCGAGACATGCTGTGCGCTGCTACCTGTTATTCAGAACTTTTCGTTTCCTTCCGAGACGTAGCTTAAGACACAGTGGTGATTTGTGCATAGCTGCTATTTATCATAGTATGTTCTGATTGGATAGTAATTATGCAGTCCCTATTTACTTGAATACGTTGTAAGTTTTATGGGCAGTTGGTTTATCAGTGTGTGGGCGCACGGGCTATTTAGCAACCCGTCTTCTTTTTTAAAAAAACAGGAACCTCGCCTGGGTACCTGTAAGCAAAAAGGTTTTGTAGCGTAGTATGCGAGCTGTCATATCAAGTGGGGCTTAGTCCTTTGTAGTTTAAATGTTAAGACATTGCATTAATACCAGTTCGTTTTCAGCTAATTATTTAAATGTTAATCTGCTTTGTGTTTGTTACAGATGAATAAGGAAACGGAATGCTATTGCTGGTTTGGCAATACAACAGTTAGTGTCCAGAATTTGTTAACATTTGTCTATGTGAAGGCTATATTGGAGACATCGGAGCATGTCAGGCACTTGTTAGAGGTTCTGAAGAAGCTTTTAATTATTGTATGTAGCTAGGAAGTTTACAGTATTTTCGTTATTGTGTTAATGCTCAAAACTATTACATGCTGACTGGCATTATTGTTTGGATTTTGAATTTTGGTGTTAACAGAGCAACCATTTACTATTTAAATCGTCTTCAGCTTCGTGTTATTAGTTTATCTGAAAACAAATATATAAGTATATTGCAAAATCTATGCAATTCACACTACCCCACCACGACGTTTCTCGCTAGTAGGTTTTTGTCTTTTATTGGTATTGTGTTTTGTTGTCCACCTCAAGAGGAGAGGGGATAGGTGGGGCTCTGTTTTTAAGGTCATCAATAAAAAAAATACAAATTTTCACGACCGGGAATGTCATATTTATTAAAATGTTTCGGGTTATAGTGCAGTCGTCATGAAAGTTCTTGGAGAAGCCCTACATGTAGTTCCCATCTACTTTCTCGAAACCAAGTACATACAGGAAATGTAATCTGCCGCCTAGCTGCTCCAACGTACTGAACTGAATCTTCGAATTAATATCACTGAAGTTTTCATGAAAACGACCTATATCCACTTTGTCATGTTTTCACAAACAAAACTACCGTCCACGAAACGGAACCACATGTTCGTTAAGAGGCACACCGTGGACTATGGTCAGCCGTGGACTATGAAGCACTGAAACAGCTGAATCTTTTTTTGCCCGCCGGCATTGCAGACTGTTGAAATACTGTCTCACAAGTAAGTGCTTTAAGTGGAAGCATCAGTTTTACTAAAAGGCGGATGGGTGTCTGTTGGGAGCGCTTTCAGCCCGGAGGTACCAAATTTCTTCATGGAAAATTCGTGGACTAGACTCTGAGAACAGCCACCAGATATATAATAATGGTAACTGCACACGCAAATGTCTTTATCGAAAGGAAAAGAGCACACTTCATACGCCGCGATCGCGCTGTAGACAATTTCATTTCTCCAAGATCACCGGTTTCCACAGCCTTAAGCTGTCATCATCTGATCTTCTGGAAATTACTACAAAACTGCCATGTTACATTACATTATGTAAATCCATAAAAGGCACTATGCATTTCTTGATGAAAGTTCAGTGGGTAAAATACACAATGTTGGTTAAATGCATACAAATGATAAAAAAGCACGCAGCTAAAATCCTCGTATCAGCCACGTAAGCTGGTGGCGAACATGATTCTCAAGAGCTAGCTTTACAGCGCCGCGCTGCCGGCGGAGTGTTGACATAGAAGCGGCATGGGGACGAGGTACACTGAAGCGCCAAAGAGACTGGTACAGGCACGCAGAGTCAAATACAGTGCATACGGTGCTACGGTCGGCAACGTCTTTATAAGACAACGAGTCTCTGGCGCAGTTCTTACATCGGTTACTGCTGCTGCAATGGCAGGTTGTCAAGATTTAAATGAGTTTAAACGTGGTGCTATAGCCGGCGCACGAGCGATGGGACACAGTATCTCCGAGGTATCGATGAAGTGGGGATTTTCCTGTGCGACCATTTCACGAGTGCACCCTGAATATCAGGAATCCGGTACAACATCAAATCGCCTACATCGCTCCCATCGGAAAAAGAACCTGCAAGGACGGGAGTAACGACGATTGAAGAGAACCTTTAACGTAACTGAAGTGCAACCCCTCTGCAAATTTCTCCAGATTTCAGTGCTGGGCTATCAAGAAATGCTAGCGTGCGAAGCATTCAACATCCGCCGGCCGCTGTGGCCAAGCGGTTCTAGGCGCGACAGTCCGGAACCGCGCTGCGCTACGGTCGCAGAATCGAATCCTGCCTCTGGCACGGATGTGTGTGACGTCCTTAGGTTAGTTAGGTTTAAGTAGTTCTAATTCTAGGTGACTGATGTCCTCAGATGTTAAGTCCCATAGTGCTTAGAGTCATTTGAACCATTTGAAACATCGTCGATGTGACCTTTCGGAGCCGAGGCCTACTCGTGTAGCGTTGATGACTGCACGACACAAAGCTTTACGCCTCGTCTGGGCCCGTCAACACCGACACTGGACTGTTGATGACTGGAAACATGTTGCCTGGTCGGATGAGTCTCGTTTTAAGCTATATCGAGCGGATGAACGTCTACGGATATGGATAAAACCTTATGAATCGACGGACCCTGCATGTCAGCAGGGGACTGTTTAAGCTGGTAAACTGGTGGAGGCTGTGTAATGGTGTGTCACGTGTACAGTTGGAGGGACACGTCTAGATACTACTCTGACACATGACACGTACCTAAGCATCCAATATGATCATCGGCATCCATTCATGTCCATTGTGCATATTCTGACGTACTTGGGCAATCGCTGCAGGACAATGCGACACCCCACAAGTCCAGAATTGCTGCAGAGTGCCTCCAGGAACACCCATCGGAGTTTAAACACTTCCGTTGGTCACCAAACTCCCCAGACATAAACGTTATTGAGCATATCTGGGATGCCCTGCAACGTGCTGTTCAGAAGAGATCTCCACCCCCTCGTACTCTGACGGATTTATGGACAGCCCTGGACGATTCATGTTGTCAGTTCCCTTCAGAACTACTTCAGCCATTATTCGAGCTCATGTCACGTCGTGTTGCGGCACTTCTGCGTGCTCACGGGGACCCTACACGATATTAGGCATGTGTACCAGTTTCTTTGGCTCTCCACTGCTATGTCAACACTTCGCCGGCAGTGTGGTGCTGTGTGGCAAACTTCTGAAAATCATGTTCACCGCCAGCTTACATGGCTGATAGGAGGACTTAAGCTGTGTGTTTTTTTTATCATTTGTATGCATTTTACCAACTGTGTGTGTTTTATCTAGTGGAAATTTATCAAGACATGTATACGTGGAGAGTGCCTTTTATACTTTGACTTCATGTAAAGAAAATACCAATTTTGTAGCAAGTTCAAGGAGAACAGATGATGGCAACATAAGACTGTTGAAACCGGTCATCTTGGTGCAACAAAATTGTCCACACACCGATCGCTCCACAGCACAATATGTGTATCTCGCGTTAACGAAAATGTACGAAAATATCTCTCTGACAGGTTCGCTTCAAAACAAGAACTATTCTTTTTTTTCGGGGGGGAGGGGGGGGGCGTGGCATTCATAGAGTGCCGGAGACGTGGGAGAAATGTATAAATAGCAATGGAGATTGTTTTGACTAAAAATTTTGTTTATCAGTTTCAAACAACAGACGTATAATTATTGCAACCAAATTCCGGTCTCTTACTTCTACAGCTGGCCTATGATTAAGATGTGCACGGCCAATAATCCCCATCACTGTAGATGCACGCCAAACTTGAACTCTTATGGGAGTAATGAAGATGAAGGCACTTCATCAGTAGTGAAGAGAAGTTGAAAATTTGGGTCTGACGGAAGGTGTGCTAGGATTGTCCGTGCAGTTGCGATGACCACCGTGTCTGGAGGGCGTAGTGGTGCCGGCACGGTAGCTCAGAGAGCTGGTAGCTCAGAGAGCTGGTTGCTCTCTGTAATAAAAATGAGTGAAAGGATCAACAGCGGACTTAACGGACTTCAACGGATGTCATGTGACGTCCGTTACAACCAAACACAAAGAACAAAATGCAAAAAAAAAGTGGTCAGCTTAGTAAGAAAAAGACCTGGGTTCAAATCCTGGCCCGGAACAAATTTTCAATTATCGCAATTGATATAAACCAATACCCAGTGGCATCTAATATCGTTAATTCCTTTGTGTCTTGATTCATAGTGGCTGCAGGATCAAAATGGTATCTGTTATTTCGGACATGTCTGAAAGAACAGACACCGTATGTAAGTGAACTCAGATACTTGCGCCCAATGGAAACAAAGAAGCGATAATGTCGCTGCAGAGTAATTCTTGGTGTCGACAAAATGAGCTGTCCACAGCTGCTGCTTGATTGCTATACTAGTACGAACAACGCTCAGGGTCACGACATCTCTCAGAGAGAAATTAAAATTGAATTATCTCTGAAGAATGAGACAGAATAATCGCTGAAGTTGCCTCCCGAGCGCCACGGCAAGGACATGGTGGATGACAAGAAGGCGGAACGTTTTTAAATTGCGTTGCGCACAACACATTTCAACGAGTTTTTCAAAGGTTGGTCGTTAATCACGAGTTGTCTTCAAAGTCTGTGAGAGTGCTACCGGCCTTTGGTTCTCTGTCTTCAATAAACTTGTCAGGAGAGCACTCTTGAGCCCCAACGTCAAACCGGTAATTTCCTCCAAGAGAAATAACATTAACCAGCGCCCTGCTCATAGTCGGAAGAGGAGCGAAGGGCCGTAATCTAGTAGGCCGCTTATACTTGTGGGAAAACCTAAACTGAAGTCTCATTGGAAATCTGATTCTGTCCATAACTGCTATCACACTTAGACAGTTAATTACCTTTGTGTAACTACGACGGGTGTCATGAAGTTATAATTGTCACCCGTAAAATATCAAGCTGTAAACATGGATCTTGATGATGACGTTGGTCCGTGTCTACTTTGGTGTATGTTCGCAGACTGAAGCGATGAACGAAAATTTGTAGCAAGGCCGAGATTCAAACCTGCATCTCTTGCTTGCTAGACAGACACGCTAACCACTGGTTCAGTGGCTTTGCGCAACTGCACAATTACCCTAGCTCATCTCTCTCCTCAATTAAAACTCCCAATCAAACCTCAGTCCACTTGACATCCCAATTAACTCGAACAGCATTACAGACTGTCTCCAGTTTTACTGGCACAGCAGCTCAACATCGAACGAAACGGGGGAACCTGCCTCAAACCCAGTCATAGACGCTTTGACCATATCAAAATGTATGGTTTCAGAGACGAAATGGGCTGATGAATGAATGGAAATTTGGACTGAGGAGGGAGGCATGCTAGGGTGGTGGAACCGCGCTACTGTTACGGTCGGAGGTTCGAATCCTGCCTCGGGCATGGATGTGTGTGACGTACTTAGGTTAGTTAGGTTTAAGTAGTTCTAAGTCCTGGGGACTGATGACCTCAGATGTTAAGTTCCATAGTGCTCAGAGCCATTTGAACCATTTTCTAGGGTGGTGGTCAATGGAGGTGTGCTCAGTCTCTGTGCCAGAGTGTCGTAGTGATTAGCTCATCTGCCTAGTGGGCAGGAGACATGGCTTCAAATCCTGGCTTTGGTATGCATTTTCATTCATCGCTTTAGTCTCATAGACATTTCAGAGTTGTAAAAGTCTCTGGAATCATATAGTTTCGTTTCATCTCTACTTCAATAGGTCACATTTTCTGTGCTATGGATGACATGCTGGAGACCTTCGTTATAGAAATCGGCATTTTAGCTATTTAGGAAGCGTTACCCCTCGAAAATTAATTAATCCCCACTCTGAAAATGCCTACCAGGCAATGGTTTCTTCGTCCAAAGAAATACGAAGAAGAGAAGATGCCGTGTTAGGAGAATATGATAGATGCAAAATTTGGAAGCCCATAGAAAAAGCACGATTGAATGCGTCGTGTACAAAATGAACTGCGACTTTGTCGTGGAGCCAAAACATCTCCTTAGACACCCTCACGTGAGATTCATCATAACAGCCTCCTGTAGCCTTGTCAGGAGGTTTCAGTAGTATCCTCCTGTGACGCTTTCACCGATACGAGAATAATCTGTTAGCACCATACCAGGGCAGTCCCAAAAAACAGCATCATCTTGCCTGATGATAGTTGTGTTTTCGTTGTTTTCGTCGGTGTGAATCCACATGTTACTTTGTTCCTTTGGCCGATATTACACTGTCAGATTTCTTTGAAAAAGTAGATTCGTCGAATAAATTTGATAGGGGAATTTTTGTCAAATGATGCCTTTCGTCAAATTTATTTGATAAAATCTATCGCCTCGCCTTATATTGGATCAAAGAAAGCCATCGTCTTACTCCAGGGGCTAGCATTACTTACTGCCCATCCACAATGCAAATTAGGGAGTATTTCGGAGTGAACTGTTGCGCTGTAAATATGGACAGGCTGCCCTCAGGGACAGGGTGTTGTGCTGTCATCATTTCATCCTCATCACCGGCGCGCAAGTCGCCCAACGTGGCGTCGCACTCAGTAAGACTTGCACTTGGCGGCCGAACTTCCCGACTGGGAACTCCCGGCCATTGACGCCATACGATCACTTCCATTGTATGGAAAGGCGTTTTATAATCGGGGGTGGAATAAAATGTTTTACCTCTTTAGACATGGAGATAGAAACCCACTATGTTTCTTCAAAGCGAATTAAAATAATCTGCACTGAGAAATTTATGTAAGAAATCGAAAACCAGGTAAAGCGTAAGGCAAGCTCTTAGACACAACCGATATTTATTTGTTCACTGAAAAGGCAATCAAAGAACTGTTTTTGTTTTCCAAAGGCAGAAAATTGGCAGAATACGTTTTATTGTGATCCAGCAGCCTCAGCTGAAAGTGAGCAGGAATTGAGTATTGTGCAAAATGTAACGGAACATGTGCTAGCTGTAGGTTAAGACATGCACACAAAAGAAGGAAGCGGAAATGCGAGAGAACTAAATGTTGCCGCAAGTAAAGAGAAATTCGATGGATAGTCGCAACGCATAGATGCAAAGAGAAGACCAATAGCTCTTTCGTAAGAAAAAAATTACAGCTAATATCCAACAATGTAAAAATCATATCTAGTTTTGAATGCATTAAAATGAGTCTGAAATCCATAGACTGCAAGAGGCTTCAGTATTAGAAAGTACTTGGTATGGACACATATGTACTCATAAACAGTTCCTTATGAGCATAAATAACTAACGTCACATTTCATTTCTCATATTAAAGCAGTTTCGATTATATAATTAAGACTTGGCTAGTGTGAACTGCATACACTATGTAATAAAAGTATCGGCACACCTGGCTCAAAATGACTTACAAGTTCGTGGCGCCCTCCATCGGTAATGCTGGAATTCAGTATGGTGTTGGCCCACCCTTAGCCCTGATGACAGCTTTCACTCTCGCAGGAATATGTTCAATCAGGTGTTGGATGGTTTTTTGGGGAATGGCAGCCCATTCTTCACGGAGTGCTGCACTGAGGAGAGGTTTCGATGTCGGTCGGTGAGGCCTGGTACGAAGTCGTCGTTCCAAAACATCCTTAAGGTGTTATATAGGATTCAGATCAGGACTCAGTGCAGGCCAGTCCATTACATGGATGTTATTGTCGTGCAACCACTTCGCCACAGGCCGTGCATAACGAACAGGTGCCCGATCGTGTTGAAAGATGCAATCGCACATCCCAGAATTGCTCTTTTACAGTGGGAAGCAAGAAGGTGCTTAAAACATCAATGTAGGCCTGTGCTGTGATAGTGCCACGCAAAACAACAAGGGGTGCAAGCCCACTCCATGAAAAACATTACCACACCATAACACCACCACCTCCGAATTTTACTGTTAGCATTTACAGGCCTGATGTGTGGCTTATGAGCAGCTGCTCGACGATGAAATCGAAGTCTTCTCACCTCCCACCTAACTGTCATAGCACTAGCAGTGGATCCTGATGCAGTTTGGAATTCCTGTGTGATGTTCCGGATAGATGTCGGCCTATTACACATTACGACTCTCTTCAACTGTGGGCTGTCTCTGTCAGTTGACCTAGGGATGTTTAGGAATGTGGAAATCTCGCTTACAGACGTATGACACAAGAGATAGCCAATCACCTGACCACGTTCGATATCCGTGAGTTCCGCGGAGGGCGTCTAATGAGGTTGCTGATATGGAGTACGTGGCCGTAGATGGTAGCACACAGGATCTAATATGAAACACGTATGTTTTTGGGGTTGTCCGGATACTTTTGATCACATAGTGTACATTACATTGCACTCAGATTTTATTATTACACAGGGTGTGGCAGGTACAACTGCCAATATTTTAATATGTGGTACACTAATATGTACATACATCGTTGAACTGATAGTTTTTTCTCTGCATCAAACAATCTTCTTACAAACACATCATAAAATTTACGACCTGATGTTTTCCGCCCTGTCGTAACTGCATCACTAAGCGGACTATGCTTGTGAGAATAGACTGAAAGTTGTGAATCCACACGACCACACTTCAATGTCTGACCTGCTGCCCAGGGAAAAATAAGCAGTAATGGATTACTCTTGCTACATGTTTGTTTGACTGGTGTATCATTGAAGAAACTGCTCATATGTCAGTTTTGCGAATGCCTGCTGCAGACAATGGATATACAGCATTAATGACATGGGCCTTGTGACTAGATTTTTGTGAGTGGGCCGAATTCTTATGTTGGTCCGTTGCAAACATACGGATTGTACATGTGCTTTCCTTCCACAAGCGTAACACTGAGCTTGTCAGAATGGGCAGCCTTGGCGGTTGTGCTGTGAATAACACCAAGGGCAAGACTTAATTCTGTTTGCCATGTAGCCGCCTGTTTAGCAAACTGCTTACATGGCGTGGAAAGTTGTTTATTCGGCGTGGCGAGCTGCTGCCGCCGCCGAATGGTCCAATCGGGAACAAGGGACTCAACCCAAAAAATAGGTGGCTGCTGAAATGTATGAGCCGACAAGGCACCGAAATCATACTGCTCTAGTATTTGCAGTACCTGCTGAAATGATGGATCGGACTGTTTCCAAATCTGTTCTCTGAGTCTGATATCAGGTATATTGTACACGATTGCATAACGCAATGTAACATCTGAATATAAAGCACCGCAAACACATTTGTATTAGCATTTCCTTGTCATACGCTGCAAGTCTGTTACCCATTCGCGATAAGTTTGTTCTGACCGTTTTTTCCGGTGAAAGAATTGATACCTAGCTGCTACCACATTCACTTGTTGATCATAATAGTTTGTTAGCGAGTCCACAAGACTGTCATGAGCCAGTTCAATCGGAGTGGTGTTTAGGGAAACGTTTTGTGATTGGGCAGAACACTGCACTTCCTACTGTTGATAATAGATAATGGCTTTTTACAGTAGAGCTAGGAGATGGACCTCAAACTGGGGCAACAATTCGAGCCATTCCTCGTCTTGTTCACGAAATTGTCGAAAAGGTGGTGTTGTAGGTGGTGCTTGTTCTGTCGGGCGCACAGTGTTGCCCAGTAACTGCTGAACGTATTGAGTAGTGCAGAAATCTGCTGCGTCTGGAACTGAAACATCTGCATTAGCTGTGTGGCATCTAACGCTTCTGGCTGTGGTGCCTGAGCAGGGTGCGGAACAGGTGGCGTGGGCACGTTGGAAGACTCAAATGCAACAAACAGACAAGGCAAGCAAGCAAAAAAAGCAAAGAAATTTTCTGCAACTCTCACTTGAATACACTGATTAGCAAAAACGACAAGAAACTCTTAAAGCAATTAGCTCCCCTGCAAAGTAAAGAGAAGAGAGAATTAAGCCGCCAGAAGAAAAGAAAATTCCGTGGCCATCTGGCACTGGGCTTGTTGAATACTCGTCGCCAAATATGGGGTCTTGCACACTTATCTCGTACAGGGTGCCTAAGGGATGCTCCGTTCTCGGAATGCAATACAACAGTTCAAGCAATTAACATTAATAGTTTTTATTACAATAAGGAAGATAGACAGTACTTTGAATTTACATTGGTCTCACAAGCGATGGGCTACATGCAAACCATCAAAGTCCTTTGCTGTATACAAGGTCCATGTAAGCAATTGATATGGATCACACGTCACTGTTATTGTAGTGCTCTCATAATACGGTACGAATACTGTCCGGCCAAGGCTGGCAGGAGCGGCGCTTATATTCACTTCGTCTACATGCCGCTCCTATGGTGGTGACGTCCAGGTCAGCGCGCTATTGGCTGCCGTCATCTCACCGTCTTCCGGCTGGTTCCGGCGGAGATTCGAGTCCTCCCTCGGGCATGGATGTGTGTGTTTGTCCTTAGGATAATTTAGATTAAGTAGTGTGTAAGCTCAGGGACTGATGACCTTAGCAGTTAAGTCCCATAACATTTCACACACATATGAACATTTTTCACCGTCTTCCCTGATGTTGCGTTATTCGTCTTCGTGCCGGCGCTTGTCGTTACGCCGGAATAGTATTAATACGGAAATCTGGAAGTATGGAGGGCTACTCCTGCACCTAAGACTTCTCCACATATTTAATCAATGTTGGAGAAATAAGAAGGTACCAATAGACTGATTGAGAGCCAAAGTAATATCTTTCTACGTAAAGGGCGATAATAATGTAGTAGCTTTTGAGGTATAAGCCTTGTGGATGCAGCCTATAAATTATGTGCCAAAATCCAAAATGTGAGACTTACAAATATCAAGGAAGAACAATCACGTTTTAGATCAGGATGATCTTGTTTTTACAATGCAAAAAGTTATAGAAAAGAGACGATAGTTCAATAGGGAAACCCAGCTTGCTTTTGTGGATTTTGAGAAAGCTTTCGATAACGTGAATAGAGAAATGCTATGAAATATCACAGATGAACGAGGTTATCCATCTCACCTCATAAATGCTATTAAGTTATTGAGTCTGTACACAAGTGAGCAAATTGTCGTAGATACAATAACAAAAGAAATATAACAACAAAGCCAATGAACACAAACGAAGGAATATGACGAGGATGCTGTATTTCTCCAACACATGAAGTTATCAGCAAATGGAAAATTTTAAATGTAATTTTATGTCAGACGACCTAACCCTGATTACAGAGAATGAAAATGATCTACAAATGGAAGTCTGTAAGTATCAGCAGAAAGCCTCAAATCACAACCTAACAATGTAGGTAGAAGAACGAAAGTGATGGCATTTCAGGGCAGACAGCGAGTAAGATCTAAAATAGTCCCGAATAATAAAATCTTGGAGCAAGTAAAACATTTTAAATATCTAGCATGCGTCATCACTTACGAATATAACCATGATGTGGACCAAAAATTAAATAAATTTACTTACATATGTGGAACCACACCTGCGGAAGGATCATTAAATACAGTTAATTCCATAAATTATCTGGGAGTACGCATTAGGAGTGATTTAAAATGGAATGATCATGAGCCCACACAGAGGCATACCGACAATCCTTCTTTCCACGAACAATACGAGACTGGAATAGAAGGGAGAACCGATAGAGGCACTGAAGGTACCCTCCGCCACACACCGTCAGGTGGCTTGCGGAGTATGGATGTAGATGTAGATGTAGAACCACCGTAAAAAGCTTGCGGGATAAAGCCAGGAAAGGAACACAGTTGAAGTTTTTACAAAACAACAGCACTACCAAGCCTAACTTATGGAAGTGAAGCATGGGTAACAACAAGACACCAAGAAAGTGCAGTACAGGCTCAAGAAATGAAATGCCTAAGAACAGCGGAAGGATGTACAATGGAAGATTGAAAGAAAAATGAAGACATATGGAAATATTTAGGATTATATAACCTCAACGGGAAAATAAAGGAAAATAGGAGAAACTGGGAGAAATATGCAGACTGAATGGGTGGAGAAAGGTTTCCTGTAAAAGCTCGAAATGTAGGAATACGATGCAAGAGATAAGTACCATAATAGACAATTTGCCTAATATCTGAAGTGAAGAAGAAGAAGAAGAGGATTCGTATAGGAAAAATCACTGTTCCGTTTAGTGACTGGGAACTATGAAAATAAGAACAATATAAATAGCAATTTCTCAGTTCATATCTTGTAGTTCTTCTGTTACTATGTGCCAGCCATTCTGAAAGAATTATGACAAAATGTTTGATGACAATGTAAGTCCACTTTTAGTTCAACGTCAAAGATCTTTGCCAGTAATATGATAGATATTTGATCAAAATTCTTTTTCAAACAAATGTGGTAGTGTAATGTCAGCCTTTGTCGCAGGGCCTAGTGGTGCACTCAGCACTCTCCGTAGCTAAAGAAGTCGTCTAGACTGAGGTAGCAAAAGTCATGGGATAGTGGTATGCAAATTTAGAGATTGTGGTAGTATTGCGTACACCAGTATGAAAAGGCCGTGCATTGTAGGAACTGTCATTTGTACTCAGCTGGTGCACGTGAAAAGGTGTTCTGCGTAATTATGGCCTCACGACAGGAATTAACAGAGTTTGAAAGCAGAATGGTAGTCCGGAGGTTGACGCATGGAACATTCTATTTCTGAAATCGTTAGGGAAGTCAGTATTCCGATATCCATATTGTCAACAGTGTGCTGAGAATACCTCATTTCAGGCATTACCTCTCACCAAGGAACAGCGCACAGTGCAGTGGCCAAAGCCTTCACTTAACGACCTAGAGCAGAGGCGTTTGCGTAAAGTTGTAGGTGGTAACAGACAAGCAACAATGACTGTAATAACCGCAGATGTCGGACGAAGCTGGTGATGGCTCCATAATGGTGGTGGTTGTGTTTAGATACAATTGACTGGTCCTGTGGTCCAAGTGAATTGATCATTTACTGCAAGTAGTTATGCTCGTCTACTAGGAGACCATTTTCACCCATTCATCAACTTCATGTTCCCAAACAACGACGGAATCTTTATGGATGACAGTACACCATGCCACCGGGCCACAATTGTTCGCAATTGGTTTGAAGAACATTCCAGACAATTCGAGCGAATTTTTTCTGTCAGCCCAGATGGCCCGACATGAATACCATCGAACATTTATGGAACATAATCGAAAGATAATTTCCAGCACAAAATCTTGTATTGGAAACACTTTTGCAATTATGGCAATTAAGGTATAGAGGCAGCATGACTCAATGTTTCTGCAGAAGACTTCCAACGACTTGTTGAAACTATTCCACGTTTAGTTGCTGCACTACGCCGGGCAAAAGGAGTTCCGAAACGATATTAGATAGTATCCCATAACTTTGTCACCTGAGGGTAAATTGGACACATTAGGTGGTCATATCCGCGGAAACCTTCGATGATACCTCACATTTAAATGAATATTTAAAATCCACTTTTAACTCAGTGTCATTTTATGTAGAAGGTTAAAAAAATTGACACCGGTAAAATAACGAAATCATATTGTAGTCAGCGACAAATTACGTGAACCCATGTGGTACAATCGGTGGAAAGCGTGGCATGGTACATAGGGAGGAGGAAACGCCACAGCAGCATCGGTAGCGTCACAACAGGAGTTAAAAAAGGCTTAGGAGTTCGTGACTGATGAATGTGAGAGTGACGACTGCAAATGATATGGGAGTACTAAGATATCCGACAGTGTTTGACAGAATACTCAGGGAACAAGATTGGTATTATCATTAAATACGAAAATTGTGGAACAAGCTTTTATTTTAATAAAGTGGTTAACATAGTGAAAGAATGTGATGCAATTAGTGGTCAGGTTGTACGATAAAAGGTGGTACTGGAAAGAAACTCATAATTATAATTGATAATTCAAAATTAATTATTGTAGGTTTATTACTTCATTTCACCACTGACCTACGACTCAATTTCAAGAAGAGGCAGACACACTCAAACTGAACTCAGCATTTTCTAACAGCACATTGTATAGCGAATATACTTTAAAAGTTACAAAAGATGAAAGTGAAACTGACCAGAGGGTAATGGGAAAAATGGGTGAACAACTTCATTGTAAGGAAATCCTTTAAACATGTACATCGTAACAAAACATATCCAGACAGATCAACCACAAAACCTTGGATTGCCTTTTATCAACTGTAATCTCGCGTGCTTCAGTGGCTAAGATTAACAGATTTGTCACTGAAAAATTTAGCCCAGTACCGGAGCCTATCGTCAAGTTTGTTTAATTATTACACAGAAAAAGTGCTAAAGAAGAAAATCAACAAAGCAGAATTTAGACTGGGAATGAAAACAGAACAGTAACATACGAATTGCGGGGATTAATGATTAAAAACAAAATTTTGAAAAAGGAGCCAGCTGAACGCCATAAATGAAAATACACTGAGATGAAAAATTCATGGGATACCTCCTACCATCGTGTCGGACCTCGTTCTGTCGCACTAAGTGCAGAAACTCGACAGGGCACAGATTCAACAAGTGGTTGGAAGTGCCCTGCAGAAATATTGAGCCAGGACGCGAAAGTGTTGGCGGTGCAGGATGTTTTTACGAACTGACCTCTCGATTACGTCTCACAAAAATTCTATGGGATTCAAGTCGTCCGGCCTGGATGGCCAAATGTCCAAAACGTTCTTCAAACTGATAGCGAACATTTGCTATTGAAATGTTGCATTGTCATCCATAAAAATTCCATCGTTATTTGGGAACTTAGAGTCCATGAATGGCTGCGCATGGTCTCCAGCTAGCCGAATATAACCATTTCCAGTCAATGATCGGTTCAGTTGAACATGAGGATGCAGTCCATTTCACGTAAACACAGTCCTCGCCATTATGGATCCACCACCAGCTTGCACAGTGTCTTGCTGACAACTTAGGTCCATGGCTTCGTGGACGCTGTCTCTACCATCAGCTCTTACCAACTGAAACCGGAGCTCATCTGACCAGGGCGCGATCTTCCAAGCTTAGAGGTTTCAACCGACATGGTTCACGAGCGCAGGGGAGGTGCTGCTGGCGACGTCGTGCTGTTAGCACGCCTCTGTCGTCATTAACGCCATTAACACTGTATTTCGCCAAATTGTCCTACAGGATACGTTCACCATAAGTCCGACATTGATGTCTGTGGTCATTTCATTCAGTGTTGCTTGTCTCTTAGCACTTACAACTCTCCGCAGACACAGCTGCTATAGGCTTCTGGCTAATGCCTGAAATCTGATATTCTCAGAACATTCTTGACACTATGGATCTTGAAATACTGAGTTCCCTAACAGTTTAAGAAACGGAATGTGCCATGCGTCTAGCCCCAACTACGATTCTGCGTTCAAAGTCCGTTACTTCCCATCGTCGGACAACTTTTCCCATAAATCACCTGAATACAAATTATAGCTCTGCGAATGCATTGTCCTTTTATGCTACGGCCATCTGTATATGTGCACATCTCTATCCCACGACTTTTGCACCTAAGTGTATATTAGAACTGAATGCATGTTACTTCAAAGAAGACAAGCTGGAAAGAAATAGCTAAACCAAGGGTTTCGATAGTTTTGATCCACAGTCACGCAATACTTTCTAGAAGAGTAAACCACCATTTGACTGTATATTGCTATATTTATCTTCTGTACTGTCCAGATTTCGGCTTTTCTGCCATTACAAGTACAATGCTAAAAGTTGTTAGACCATTATTGTATCACATCTGTTAAGGCAGTTCTGCATTGTGCTTGATAATGGCATGAATGCCGAAATCTAGATAGTACACAGAAGGTAAATATAGTAATACACAGACAAATGGCAGATTCCTCTTCAAAAAAAAAAAAAAAGTTTGTCATGAAGACTGTAATCGATGGAATAAGTTTTCCTATTGTGAATAAAAGTTGTTGTGACTGCTATTGGCCTCTAACTGAGAAAACGAAGCGAGCACTGCAAGTAAAACCAGAAAAGAAGGATTTTGAATGATTTGGAATGTGACGTCCAGAAGGCGTTTGAACGGCAGTGGGTTATAACGTACGTAATGCAAGCGTTTCGTAGAGAACAAGCAATTAAGGGATTCACTCGAATATGAGGTAAGGTATTTCAGAGAATTGCATTTTTCAGTAGAATATGCAATAAAGGATTAAACACAAGAAGAAGCATGGCAACCGACAGAGATTATAAAAGGCAACTGGTGCTGCAAAGATGTAAATACGAAAAGATTAGCACAAGATAAAAATTAATTGAAGAAGCCACGACACCACTTAAAATATTGATAAGGATTTTATACTGGGCTTCTCGAACATAAAATAGCCCAACAAGATCATTACGATATTATGATTATTAAAATTTTGGTACCATAACTTCATTAATATTTTAACTTCGTGAATATCGTAACTGTACTGATACCGCAACTCTTCTGATATGAGAATTTTAATATCACAGCTTTAATGATATTATAACTTAAACGAAATCATAACTTCCGTGATATTGTTTTCTTGCTGATATAACATTACTGATATGATAACGATTCTGTCTACTTATATTGTAACTTCTGTGGTATCATAACTATATCGATATCGTAACGTAGCTGACATTTTAACATTATGCAAATCATAAGTTTAGCGATAGCGTAAAGATATTGACAGCACAGTGTTCTGTAAGCGACAATAATGTTTATTTGATACCTCTCTGAAGGTTACCGGAGTTTTAGGATTTCACCGTTCCCCAGTGAGCAGAATTACTACCGTTGAATCTACAACTGGATTCCACTTATTTCTGTCATGACCGTTTATTGAATGATAAAGCCAGTGACGAACTATTCAGTTCTTCATCGAAGTTTTGCTATCTGTTTTGTAAACCTTATTTGGTATCGCTCGCACAAACGCAAGGGTGGGACAGAGCAGTATATCAAAAATGAACTGCAGATTGTAGGTAAAACGAATAGGCCTTCCTTTCACAGAAGTCTACTGAACAGGATGACGTGGAAGAGGAGGAAAAGATGAAGAATCTGGATGAATTCAGCCTAAGCGTTACGTTTTCCATCTATACGCCATCGTTTCAAGGTGACCAGCACACCGACCTTCAAAATGTAAATATAATGTTTTATTCATTAATTTTCCGTTTTTTTTTCTTAATCGTTCGCTCGGTTAGTATTGTTTCGGTTGGAATGAAATTCAGTGGTTTGACTTGACGTAGCCAGAGCAAACACAACTGTCCAACAAACAACATAGCTGCCTGTAGCAATTGCAACACCAGTAAGGATAGCCGATAATCAAATTTTATTCATTGTGCGTTTATGTTATTCTATGTGGCATACATGATTTAATTTTTATATGATTTCATCTACATATACATGATTACTCTACAGTTCACAATTAATTGCTAGGCAGAGGGTTCACCGAACCACCTTCAAGTTATTTTTCTACAGCTACACACTCGGACGACACGCGGAAAAAACGAGCACTTAAATCTTTCGGTGTGACCTCTAAAAATGGTTCAAATGGCTCTGAGCACTATGGGACTTAACATCTATGGTCATCAGTCCCCTAGAACTTAGAACTACTTAAACCTAACTAACCTAAGGACAGCACACAACACCCAGCCATCACGAGGCAGAGAAAATCCCTGACCCCGCCGGGAATCGACCCGGGAACCCGGGCGTGGGAAGCGAGAACGCCACCGCACGACCACGAGATGCGGGCGGTGTGACCTCTGACTTCTCTTATTTTGCCATGATAATTTCTCCATATGTAGGTTGGCGTCAACTGAATATTTTCGTAACTGGAGGAGTAATTTGGTGGTTGAAATTTCACGAGAAGATCCTACCGCAATGAAAAACGCCTTTGTTTTAATCATTACCATCACAATATACGTATCATGCCCGTGGCACTCTCTCCTCTATTTCACGATAAAACGAAACGACCTGGCCTTCATTGAACCTTTTCGATGTCCTCTGTGAGTCCCATCTCATGTAGAGCTCACACCGTACAGCAAAACTCCAGCAGAAGGCGGACAAGCGTGATGAAAGCAGTACTTTTAGCGGAACTGTTTCACTTTTAAGTGTTCTGCCAATAAATCATTGTATTTGGTTAGCGTTATCCAGGACGTTATCTATAAGATCTTTGCAATTTATGTTATTCGAAACTGTAATCCCTAAGTATTTTGTTGAATTTACAGTCTTTATGTTTGTGTGACTTATCGTTAACTGAAATTTAGCGGATTTTGTGTTGTATTTGAAGATAAACATGATGAAAAATTTTGCAGATGGAGCTGCTACCTTTGGGAGTTCTAACACGGCTCGAACTGACCATGGATCACAGACACAGGCACTTTACATGAAGCGACGAATGAAAATTTGTACCAATGCTGGGATTCGAGCTCGGGTCTCCCGATCACTAGGCAGACGCGCTAACTACCGCACCATCCTGGCACTCTGGCTTTGCATAACTGTACGGATTACCATAGAATGCTTCGCTTCTCAATGCAAATTCCTGTCATTGTGCACACACACTGACGGAAAAAGGATCGCAAAACCAAGACGGAGTTAATCGGCGTGTTCCTATATATGAAAGATGACGTCTACTTAAATTTCGCGCCAGTCGCATAAAAATGGCTCTAGTAGAACTGAAATCTGCTTTCGCAGGACAGAGCGGATCAGGTTGTGGAAAGGGGCCAAGGTCAATTACTGTTAGTTATACAAGAGCAAAACTTTATTGCTCGAACCAAAGCACAATTCTCTCTTTAAAACAACAAGGATTAATTCACCGCTGAGGACCCAAGTAACTTCTCCAAAATGAGTTTAAATAATTCCTTCCAAAACATCAGGATTTAGAGTAACGGCTGAAGGCCTTACTTAAGTAAAATTACAATATCTTCTCGGCTAAAGGCCAAAATAATATTTCAGATCAGCTAAGGAAATTCTTTAAAGGCCAAGCGTTTACAAATTCCGGCTAAAGACCACATTAAGGAAAATTCAAGTTAACTCTTCGGCCGAAAGTCCATTTTCAAAATATTTTCTTTACATAATAAAAGAGAGACTTTAAAGATAAGCCTTTACATAGTACAACAGAAAAATATCTTAAGAAAACTTGAAGTGTCTTGTCGGCTGAAGGCCCAAGCAATTACTCAAGAATAATTAAAGACAACCTTAAGATAAACATTTACAGAACGCGGTTGAAGGTCGTTTCAAGAATTCAAGATAATTAAAGAGAAACTTTACAGACAAGGAATTACATATTAAGGCCACAGATTCAGAAACAAGCTCGACTGAAGGCCTAAATACAGAGCAACAAGAATTTTAAATGAAACATGGCTGAAGGCCTAATCTTAAAATAGGTGACATGAAGTTCGGCTGAAGGCCATATACTAAACACAAAACAGACAATGTTAACACACGGCTGAAGGCCTGGCGCAGTACCTGCGAGTAAATAAAATGACAATCACAAACAACAAACAGTGGTGCTTAGAAGTGATCCAAGAATCGGCCTGGGGAGGAAACTCTAACAACAGTTTAGGTGAGACAGGCAGCCAATCGTAACACTAAACAAACAATCGGGAGGCAACACGACCTAGGGACGGCTGAAGAACCAACCAACAGCCTAATCAATTCCCTCCCACCAGACACACTCGCTCCTCTATCTCAACCGACCGACTGACTATTCCAGTACGCGGACAGCATTGATCTGCTCACTGGAAATCACAGAAGCTACACATGGTTCTACGTAAAACACTTGCACAAGAACTCGAACAATCGTAAAAGCAGTCTCTGTGGAACAACAAGGACGAATCAGTTCGACACACAGACTGTTTCCGCCGGCCGCGGTGGTCTAGCGGTTCTAGGCGCGCAGTCCGGAACCGCGCGACTGCTACGGTCGCAGGTTCGAATCCTGCCTCGGGCATGGATGTGTGTGATGTCCTTAGGCTAGTTAGGTTTAAGTAGTTCTAAGTTCTAGGGGACTGATGACCACAGTAGTTAAGTCCCATAGTGCTCAGAGCCATTTGAACCATTTTTGAACCATTTTTGAAGACTGTTTCCACAAGGGGTCGGCGACGAAATACACGTCGTACGATGAGACGACCGACCGAACGACCAACACTGGTCGTTCCCGCTCAAGTTACGTGTGTCGGCAACGGTCGGGCGAGTCTTGGCTGTCCGAAGCTGACTGCAGTTCCAACCCGACTCAACTCCATGTCCGTTCGAAATTCGGAGACACGGCGACCCGGGCACACTGGCGCAGACGCAACCATGCAGAGGTAACGCTTGCCGATTGGCCACGACGTCTCTGCACAAGGAAGGAACCGATCCACGTCCGGCAAGATGACCAACTGATGAGGCCCAGAAACTGTCAAAGGACCAAATACACGTCTCCCGATGAGACCCAACGGAACGACCAACCAACGGTCGTCCCGCTCCAATCTCCTTCCGTGGGACAGTTCACGTGTGCCTGCACCGGTCGGCGAGCACTGGCTGTCTACACCTCACTGGCACTCCGTCCCCGACTTCACTGCTGCAGCGTCTCGACTGAGCTCCGAACTGAACTCCAGACAGACGACGACCCGGAAATACTAGCCGTCGCTCCAGAGATGGTACGACAGTGCACTTATCGATAGGCGCAGCTGCTGCCACTGACGGGCAAGCAAACCAGCAACCTAGTGCCGCCAGTAAATCGTATTAAAGAAAAAACGAGGCGACAAGAACCACAAAAACAAGATGAGCAATAAACTGCATGAGCGTGAGCCGCGCACAGGTCAAACACCACTATGAGGATGCAAATCAGTTTTGCTTTAAATACACGCTTAACAGTCTTGAGCGTTAGTTGCCTTTGAAAGTATACGTTATTATTTGATGTTAGTCAAGAATACCTTTAGGGCGACATCATTATGAACACTTCACTGAGTTTGAACGACGTTGAATAAAAGCGTTATGTGAAGCAGGATGTTCCTCCCGTGATATTGCAGAAAGACTTGGCAAGAATGTAGCCGCTGTACACGACTGCTGGCAGCGGTGATGACGAGAATGTACGGTAGCAAGAAGGCCGGGCTCTAGACAGCCATGTGGCACTACAGAGAGGGAAGAACGCTGTGTTTGGCTTTTGGTTCTGGCGCACCGTACTGCATCTGCAGCAGAAATTCGAGCAGCAGTTGGCACCGCAGTGACACGACCAACTGTTACAAATCGGTTACTTCAGGAAAAGCTCCGAGCCAGAAGCTCCGTAACGTGTTTTCCACTGATCCCAAACTACCGCCATTTGCAGCTATTAGTTGGCCAAGCGACAGCTCGTTGGAGGGCAGTACGGATGTCTGTTGTGTTTGCTGATGGAAACTGGTTCTGCTTCGTACCAATGCCGTGCCGTGTTTTGGCTGGATGTAGGCCAGTTAGCCTATAACCAACCTGTCTGTGTGCGAGACACATTGGTACTACAACTGGAGTTATGGTCTGGGATGTGATTTCGTACGACGGCAGGAGCAGTGTCGTGTTTGTCCCACGCACCCTGACTGCTAAACTGTATGTCAGTCTGGTGATTAGACTTGTTGTGGTTAGATTCATGAACATCATTGCAGTGGGTGTTTTCCAACAGGATAACGGTCGCTAACGTACCGCTGTCGTAAGCCAACATGCTCTGCTGAGTGTCGACTTGTCGCCTCGGCCAACGCGATCACCATATCTGTCATCAACCGAGCACACATGTGGCATGATCGGTAGACAATTCTAGCGTCACCACAAACAGTATTTATCGACCGACCAAGTGTGACAGGCCTGAAATTCCATCCCACAAGCCGGCATCCGGCACCTGCACAACACAATGCAAGCTTGCATTCAACATTCTGGTGGTTACACCGGTTATTAATGCGTCAGTATTTCATGTTTACCAAGTCTTATGTCACGCTTACGTTAGCCTGTGGTCTTGCAATGTTGGTCACTTTGATCTGTTACCCAAACAAATGTATTCCAGAAATTTCATTACTCTCCATTAATTATTTCTTGGTATTTCAATTTTTTTCCGTCAGTGTACACATCATATATGTCTGAGACTTGAAACGTATGCTTTCATTTGACTAAAGCACCTAGTCTGGGTTTGAGTCAGAAACCCACGTTTTGCAGAGAATACCAAGTGGGCTGAAGTATGAACAGAAATTTGGATTGAAGAGAGAGGCTTGCTAGGATTGTCTGAGTAGTTGTGTAAAGCCAATGTTCTAGAGTGGCTTAGTGGTTAGCGTTCTGCCTAACGAGCAGGAGACCCAGTTTCGAATCCTAGCCTTTAGTCTGCACATACACATCACAGATATTTGAAACTTGGTCATAGAAATTTGAAACCTGAAACCATATAGTCTCTGGAACCAAATAGTTTCACTTTTCGTGCTGCTTGAGCTTGGTGTCAGATATCAGAAATTTTAGTGGATGGCAAGTGATGGCACGACGTGACCAGACATTTTCATCAGATGAGAGATCTGGAGAACATACTGGGCAGGGACAATTCGAACACTCTCTGTATCGAGCTAGGTCCGGACTTAATGGCAAAGATAACGTCGCAGAGGTTTCGAAGATGGATCACAACCATAGGCCCCGGCACTTCATAACTTCAACAACTGCTGTACAAATTACTTGATATAAGGGCCAGAGGCGGTCGTGTTGTGTATTCAGTGGCTTCCTATCAATCGTGCCTGTTACTGGATCCTTGTCTGGTGTCAAAAAGGCGAATGCAGTCTGGCAATGTACATTGTCTCGGTGCCTCCAGTACGGATATATGCCCATTGTCAACTGTACGCATTTCCTGCATTCATACGAGAAAATGGCGTGTGTGCCATCCCTGTGTCCAGCGTTCTCACTGGGCGTAACACCGTCGATGCACCACTCTCTGGTGCTGCGGCAGTAGAAGCCGCATAAATAATGGGCATGTTGCTCCGTACATCGTCACAATGTCTCACACTGTCCGTGTGCATGGATACCTGTGTTGCTGCTGAGAAGCCTATTTCGTGGCCGAGGTAGGCGACCTGTCTGTAAGATTTTGCGCTGCTAAGTAAATAATACACTGACCAGTCAAATCATTACGACCTCTGCCCACCGAGGCATTGGGTGACGCCTTGTGGCGTTGCGAGTGCGTGTCGCAGTAACAAGTGTATTAAAGCAGAGCAGACACAGACAGGGGATCGTCCTAGCGAAGATACGAGCTGTAAACGGAGTAATCCATTGACATAAACGACTTTAACAAAGAGCAGATGGTTATTACGTAGAGATTGTGAACGAGTATCTTGAAAACGGCAAAGCTGGTCGAAGGTTCACGTGCTACTGTCGTGAGCGCCTACGGAAAGAGGTAGAGGTACAGTGAAACTGCTGCTAGGCTCTAGATGATTCGACGTCCACGTGTCTTCACTGAACGCATTGTTCAGAGGATTGCCATCTCTGTAAATTAGGATAGATGGCGATCTTTGACATCTTTGCCAAAAGGGCACAATGCTGGTGCAGCCACAAATGTATTGGAGGCAGCGCTCATCGTACATTGTTGAACGTGGAACTCCACAGCAGACCACCTCTACGTGTTCACATGTTGATGCAATGACCTCTTCAATTACAATCGCAGTGGGCACAGGACCATCGGAATTCGACAGACGATCAATGGAAACGTGTCGGTTCTTCTGCTGAATCGTATGTTTGTACACTATGTCCATGGACGTCTCCACAAACGCCATCATGGAGGTGGATAGTTGCTCTAAACTGTGCACTGCGTCACGGACGCAGGCTGGTGGGAGCAGTATTATGCTGTGGGAGACATTCTCCTGCGCTTTCATGGGACCTGTGGTAGTAATCGAAGACCCGCTGACAGCTGCGAACCACGTGCATCCCTCCGTGCTTGACGGCTTCCCCTACGGCGATGTCATCATTGAGCAGTACAATTATCTCAGAGCCCAAACCGTGCTACGGTAGTTTGAGGAACACTATATCGAACTCAAGTTGATGTCTCGGGCACCAAATTCGCCTGGTGTAAATCGTATGGAACCCATCTGGGTCTCTATCGGACGCCATCACCGCGTACTCCAATCAGCGGCCCGTTATTTAAGCGAATTCTATGACCTGTGCGTCGACATCTAGAGCCACATATCTCCATAAACCTACCAACAAACTGTCGGATACCTGATACGCAGAATGAGTGATGTATTTCGTCAGAAAGACGGACGAACAAGCAACACTACTGGCCATTAAAATTGCTACACCATGAAGATGACGTGCTACAGACGCGAAATTTAACCGACAGGAAGAAGATGCTATGATATGCAAACGATTAGCTTTTCAGAGAATTCACACAAGGCTGCCGCCGGTGCCGACACATACAACGTGCTGACATGAGGAAGTTTTCGAACCGATTTCTCATGAAACGTTGTTGTGATGCCTCGTGTAATGAGGAGAAATGTGTACCATCACGTTTCCGACTTTGATAAAGGTCGGATTGTAGCCTATCGCGATTGCGGTTTATCGTATCGCGTTGGTCGAGATCCAATGACTGTTAGCAGAATATGGAATCGGTGGGTTCAGGAGGGTAATACGGAACGCCATGCTGGCTCCCAACGGATCGTGCAGCCACGTCTCGATCCCTGAGTCAACAGATGGGGACGTTTGCAAGACAACAACCATCTGCACGAACAGTTCGACGACGTTTGCAGCAGCATGGACTATCAGCTCGGAGACTTTGGCGGCGGTTATCCTTGACGCTGCATCACAGACAGGAGCGCCTGCGGTGGTGTACTCAACGACGAACCTTGGTGCACGAATGGCAAAACGTCATTTCTTTCGGATGAATCCAGGTTCTGTTTACAGCATCCTGATGGCCGCATCCGTGTTTGGCGACATCGCGGTGAACGCACATTGGAAGCGTGTATTCGTCATCGCCGTGCTGGGGTATCACCCGGCGTGATGGTATGGGGTGCTATTGGTTACACGTCTCGGTCACCTCTTGTTCGCACTGACGGCACTTTGAACAGTGGACGTTACATTTCAGATGTGTTACGACCCGTGGCTCTACCCTTCATTCGATCCCTGCGAAACCCTATATTTCAGCAGGATAATGCACAACCGCATGTTGCAGGTCCTGCAGGGGCCTTTCTGTATACAGAAAATGTTCGACTGCTGCCCTGGCCAGCAAATTCTCCATATCTCTCACCAATTGAAAAGTCTGGTCAGTGGTGGCCGAGCAACTGGCTCGTCACAATACGCCAGTCGCTACTCTTAGTGAACTGTGGTATCGTGTTGAAGCTGCATGGGCAGCTGTGCCTGTACCGTTCATCCAAGCTCTGTTTGACTCAATGCCGAGGCGTATCAAGGCCGTTATTACGGGCAGAGGTGGTTGTTCTGGGTACTGATTTGTCAGGAACTATGAATCCAAATTGGTTGAAAATGTAATCACATGTCAATTCTGGTTTAATGTATTTGTCCAATGAATACCCGTTTATCATCTGCATTTCTTCTTGGTGTAGCAATTTTCATGGCCAGCTGTGTAATAAGCTGGTTCTCATAATGTTTTGGCTCATCAGTGTATGTCTGCTCCAGTAGGGCGCTTATACCGGAAGGACCTTTAAGATCCAATAAAGCGTAGAATTTGAGCTTCTTAGCCCATCTATTCCATGTTCACATAACATTCATGGTATCATGATCAAAGTCAGCAGTAATGTCGCAGAAAGGCAGTAGGAATAGGCCACGATCAGGCCGCTGTCGATTTGCGATGTAGGCTCGTAGGCGCTTCTACTTCTTACGCTGTGCATAACACGATCTTCTCATTAATAACCAACATTATTTTGCTATTCCTGAATTAGATACCCGCTGAACAATCTTTTCTCATGTACAGAATATAATAGTATACACTGTCTGTGAAATGCTTGGGCTAGCAGCACAGAGCGGATTAGGTTGTGGAAAGGGGCCAAAATGAGTTCCTGTCAGTTGTACTCAACATAAAAACTTTATTTATCAACTCACAATATTACAACATGAACGCAAAACACTCAAAACTTTAACCGACCTCATTTAATTAACTTTAGATCGGCTGAAGGCCACATTCAAAATCCGAGACACAAGGCTTAAGCAAAATTGAAATACAAGGTTCTTCTGGAGGTTCCACCCAAGAATATTTTCTAAATCTTCAATGTAATCGGGTGAATGCCTTAGCAATTTAACTTAGCAATTTAATTTTAATGGAACTAGGTTGGAGGTTGGATATTAAGCAATAAGAGGAGTTTCAATCAAAAGGCAGAAGTCCTTATCTCAAAACATTTCATGCAAATTGGGCTGAAGGCCCAATTCAGAAGCATAACAAACTTATGCCTTAAGGGCAAGAGAAGAAGATTAATTTAACAGATATTAAAAATCAGCTGAGGCCGTTCCCCAACAAATAATTTAACGGATTAAGCCCTAGAAAGAAGAGTTTCAATTTTAAAGGGCAGAAGGCTGTATGTTAAAACAATTCATTTAACATAAAGAATAACCATCTCATGACTTAAGGGCAAGACAAGGACATTAATGTAAGAGATATTAATACTCGACTGAAGGCCACACATCAGCCAAATAACTAAACTCCAAACAGGGAATCTACTACTTAACATACAAGCAACGATAATCAGAAGTTTACAAGGGTCAGCCTGGGATTGTAACACTAACGCCCGCTTAGGTGAGACAGGCAGCCTGTCCAACGACTACTTAATCTGGAGGTAACCCAACCGACAGCCAGCCAACTGACCAATCAACCAAATCAGTTCCGCTCCACACAACCAGCAAAACGACCACAAGATTTCAA
The DNA here is from genome assembly GCF_023898315.1 of Schistocerca nitens. Lineage (NCBI taxonomy): Eukaryota > Metazoa > Arthropoda > Insecta > Orthoptera > Acrididae > Schistocerca > Schistocerca nitens. The sequence goes on along the minus strand of NC_064620.1, from coordinate 167,410,312 downwards.
TACACGACACAAAATATTGGCGCCCACAATGGCCAACAACACCTCAACTGACGAACTTCACGCCGCGCTGGACAGCAACAACACAACGAGGAAAATACACTGCCTAAAATTACGCCAACGACCAGGACAGGTAACCAGATCGTCAACGGCCACAAGACACAAGATACCGCTGGTGAACTTCAATAACAGGAAATGAATTAAGTTAAATTTTACAGGTAGGTGGCTGGAATCTTAGACGACTTAAATACTCAGACGTTGTTGCTCGTCGGAATGTCCCAAAAGCGACATCCAGGATCAAACGAAGAAATGTAAACAGTTGACGCTCGATAGTAAGTTAAGCGATGACTCAACTTTCATGTCCCAGACCAGTGGGTGACAAAATTCGTAGCACTCGCAAGCAGCACCTCACACTCCAACCACGCGCGCACGCCGCCAGCGGCTCCAGCCCGACTCCGCGCGATGGGGGGCTTGCTTCCTGCTCCACGCCAACCGACCGACTGGACTGCTGGTCCGTCCGTGACTGCTGCTCCGTCGCGACAGCCTGGCTGGTGCCACTCCCACTCACGAACTACCCGACACACAACGACCCGGAAATACTATCAGTCGCTCCAGAGATGGTTCGATAGTGCGCTTATCGATAACGCTCCTGCTGCCACTAATGGGCAAGTAAGGTAGGAAGTTAGTGGCGCCAGTAAATGGAATAAGAAAACGAGGCTGCACTATCGTAATAGAAGATGACAAACAATTAATGGGATGAACACGAGCTGTGCACAGCTCAGTCTGATCAACAGAATCCAGACAGTGATACGTAACGTGGAATCGACCACTTCCCATGAGAAGTGGTCCCACCAGCAGTGGAGGATCGAGGGGTGAGGAGGGACTAAGGGGCTACTGCTCTCACAGAAGAGGGTGTGTGGGTGTAAAAAGACGAAAACGGTTCACTTGTGGTATGTTGTGGATTGGCAAGAGGGCCAACCCGTATGAATAGAGGAAGCCGAAAGGCACGCGTTTAGCTCACGCAGGCTGGCGTGAGGTCTGGAACAGAAATTAGACTAGCAAAAAACGTACGTAGCTGCTGGAATACTTAACTTTAATCCATAAATGGTGAACATCGCTCTTGACGGTACATGTTTTACAGCATCAATAGTAACTGGTAATGGCGCCTTGCTAGGTCGTAGCAAATGACGTAGCTGAAGGCTATGCTAACTATCGTCTCGGCAAATGAGAGCGTATTTTGTCAGTGAACCATCGCTAGCAAAGTCGGCTGTACAACTGGGGCGAGTGCTAGGAAGTGTCTCTAGACCTGCCGTGTGGCGGCGCTCGGTGTGCAATCTCTGATAGTGGCGACACGCGGGTCCGACGTATACTAACGGACCGCGGCCGATTTAAAGGCTACCACCTAGCAAGTGTGGTGTCTGGCGGTGACACCACATGGTAAATGCTTGTGATTTTGACTCTGAAATATGCTGGGCAGAACAGCCTCTTGACTGTGTGTAACACCCCATCACTTTTACGTCTTGTAATTTCTGCCTTCTTCAGATGTTTGTTTAATACTACGTTCGTGAAAAGGAATTTACGCCTTTCATATAGTGGAATGTATTCACAACTAATATATCATAATTGTATCACAATGGCAGATTTTTTAAAAAGATTTTGTGTCATTTTATGTAGTGTGAAATGAGTGGAAAAGTCCCACTATATCTTATGGAGAGAGAAAGAGGGAGAAGTTCTTTGCAACATAGGTTTCAGACTTAGCAGTATCGAAAATTTTCTCGCTATTGTAGTCGGTATTATAATAGATTAAGAAAACGCCTTCGTTTACACTAGAGAATTTGAAGATGGTATGACAATACCAAATTTCTAGACCTTAGCCCTCCTCCCTCCGACCAAAATCCTGGAATCGACTCTGCTGGTTAGTATAAAAAGAGGCATGGAGCGTTATATTCTCAGTAAAGAAGCAGCGACAGCACAATGAGTCGGTCAGTAGAGCTGTGACTTCCAATATGTACTAATCATTGGATATCACATGAGTAACAAATCCATCGACGAGGTTTCCATCGGTCTAAAGGTACCCAAGCCGACTGTTGGTGCTGTGAGTGCGATGTGGAAACAAGAAGAAACAACCAAAGCTAAACTAAGACCAGGCACACCTTACGAACTGACAGACAGAGCCCGTCATGCATTGCGGAGGACGGTCATAAGAAGTGCATAACATTAGCGGAAGAATTTTCCCATGATTTCGAAATTGCTAACAGCAGTGCAGCTAGCACTCTGACTGTGTGTCACGAGTTGAAAGGAATGGAGTACAGTGGTCCAGCAGCTGCTCATCTGTAACACATTTTACGCGACGCTTTACTTTGCGTAAAGAACAACATCAGTGCATAGTAGATATCTGGAAAAGAGTGATTTGGAGTGATAAATCTTGCTGTATGCTGTGGTAGTTTGATGGAAGGGTTTCTGTTTGGCGAATGCCTGGACAACATTAGCTGACATCATGTGTAGTGCCAGTAGTGAAATACGGAAGCAGTGGTGTTTGGTACAGGATTGCTTTTCGTGGGTATATTGCGGTCTCCTTATTATGCGTAAGGAAATGCTAAATGTCGAAGGACTTTAAAATATTGTGTACTGCGTACAGTGGAAGAACATTTCGGAGACTATGGATGTAACAGTTTTACACTGCATCCTGTTATAAAGCAGTGCCTGTGAGGCAACAGTTATGGACAATAACATCCACATCTGCATTATTACCGAAAGCAGTGCCTGTGAGGCAACAGTTATGGACAATAACATCCACATCTACATTATTACCGTGCAATTCACAGTTAAGTGGCTGGCAGAAGTTTCATCAAACCACCTTCAAGCTATTTCTCTACAGTTACACTCTCGAACGGCACGCGGGAAAAACGAGCACTCAAATCTTTCAGTGCGAGCTATGATTGCGCTTATTTTATCACGATGATCATTTTTCCCTATGAAGTTTGGCGTCAACACAATATTTTCGCAACCGGAGGAGAAAGTTGGTGACTGAAATTTCACGAGAAGATCACACGGAAACGAAAAAACCTTTGTTTCAATGATTGCCACCCCCATTCACTTACCTGGTCCGTGGCATTCTCCCCCATATTTCATGATACCACAAAATGAGCTGTCCTCCTTTGGACGTTTTCGATATACTCCGTCAGTCCCATATGATATGGATCCCACACAACACAGAAATACTACAGAAGAGGACGTACAAGCGTGGTGTAAGCAGTCTCTTTAACAAAACTGTTGCACTTTTTGCCAATAAATCGTAATTTGTGGTTTGATTTGCCTACAGCGTTATATATCTGATCTTTCCAGTTTGAATTATTCTTAATTGTAATCCGTAAGCATTTAACTGAACTTACAGAACTCAGGTTTGTGTGATTTATTTTGGGTTTCCTTTAGTACTCATATGGACGACTTCACACTTTTCATAATTGAGAGTCAGTCGCCACTTTCGCATCATACATATGTATCGTGTAAATCATTTAGCAATTGTTTCTGATCATCTGATGACATTACAAGACGGTAATTGACAGCGTCATCTGCAGAGATCTACTATGCCCGCACAGATTTTCGTCTATGTCGTTTATGTGGTCAGGAACGGCAGAGGGCCTATAATACGAGGGCTATTCCGAAAGTAAGGTCAGATAGGTCGCGAAATGGAAACCACGGTAAATATCAAAAATGTTTTATTTGCAACAGTTAGATACACCTTGCAGCTACTTATCTCCATAGTCGCCGCCCCGACTTAGACGTGTATCGTAGCGTTGTACCAACTTTCCCATACCCTCGCTATAGAAGGCAGCCGCCACTGCTCTCCGCCAATTCTCTACGCTGGCCTACGGCTCGTTGTCTTGTGCCGAAATGTTGTCTTCATAACCAGCGGTTCATGTGACCTGAGCTGAAACTCAGAGGGAGACAATTACGGGCTGTATTGTGGGTAATCTCACATTTCCATTTGAAAACGATGCAGGAGCATCTTCATTGCCCCTGCAGAATGCGGCTGAGAATTGTCTTGAAGACGAAACAGCACGACAGTTATGTAATGTTAGCTGCATAGCTTCAGGGGAAATTTCTCACCAGGCCCCCGTACTTGGCGGCAGACACTATTTTCTAGACATCTTTACGCACTCACTGCGAGCTCAGAAATGAGAAGAGCGACGTGATGCTAACTGGGGTTATACTAGAGACACTACCCAACACATCTGTGCAAAGCTTTATCGGATTTTCATAGTCGTTTCCATTTCGTGACCGATCGGACCTTACTTTCGGAATAGCCCTCGTACTTCCTCGGGGAACGCCAGATATTACTTCTGTTTTACACGATATCTCTTCGTCAATTACTGTGAACTGTGACTTTTCTGAAAGGAACACGAATCCAGTCGCACGACTGAGGCGCTGCTCCATAGGTACGCAATTTGATTAGAAGACGCTTCTGAGGAACCCTGTGGAAAGTCTTCTGGAAATCTAAAAATATGAAATCAGATTGACATCCCCCGTCTGTAGCACGATATTTTCTGAATCAGTACCTACTGACCATTTCTGAATAAACCATTTCCTTCGAGGTAATTCATAACGGTCGAGCACAGCATGTGTTCCAAAATTCTACTACAAGCCGACGATAGTGATCTGTAACATTCCTGTAACTGACATTTGGGATGAATTGGAAAGTTGATATCACTCCAGATCGCAGCGTCCATCACTACCATTTCTGATTTTTGTTCTTGAGGAAGAATGGACTGCCAGTCCTCCACAGATATTCAGACACCTCATTAAGGATATTCAGACATTTCATTGAAAGTGCCTCCTGCAGTCAGAAAGGCGAGGGGTGAACATAACCCGTATTAGCGTCCACTAATAGTTGTTCGGATACTTTTTATCATATAAATATGGCAGTACACCAACCTACTTCGGGTGATTACGCTAAAATGCTAATCATCTGGACATCCACACTTCATACCAATTTGACGTTTGTTGCATGCCGCCCAGCAATTTTAATGGCCAGTAGTGCCGTATAGCAAGCCCGTCATATCTTTAGTAAGACAGCTGAATCCTTTAGTTAGTTTAAACTCCGCAGAGCTGCATGTAATGGACAGTTTGATTCCGGATGAATTGTGCGCGTGGCGCGGCGAACAAATCAGCCGCGATCAGCTCTTGTGAGACCGCAGTGCGGCAGGCAGTAGTTTGCGGTTAGCGAGACTCGCGCTCCTCGGCAGGTGTCGTAAATCGGAGTAGCGCGCCCGCAATTGGCCGGAATTGACTGTAAAGCCATCAGCCGTGCCCCGCTGCGCCGCCACTGTGCTAAAACCGCCTCGCCGCAAGCGCCAAATGGACGTCAATTTGTCCCGCGCGCCAGACGACTGTATCGTGTGGAGATGGTCAGCTGCCAGCTTCACCCGCAGTTGTAGGCAGTTGCGGAGGACCGTTCATTGTGTGGTAGCGCATTCTGATTATATGCGGGAAGAATTTACGTGAGGATTTACCGCGCATTGTAATGTAGTGGCTTCCAGCCTACTGCAAGTTTCCCCCATTATGGCCTAGCTTCAGATGTTTTCAATATGGTTGCAGTGTTACACGTCAAATTCTTCGGAGTGTATGGCTACGTTAGTGGCAATATTAAGGGATATTCAGGCAGCCATGAACATTTTTCCGTCCTTCCTCCCGCCCTTCCCGCCCCCTCCCCCCCCCCCCTCTCTCTCTTTCTATATATATACAACTAACAGGATTTTGAAGTGTGAAACGCTGTTGAACACGGAATTTTCCCAACTGCATCACTGCAAGTATAATTTACTATAGTCTCAGCTGAAGAAACGAACTTGATGACAACGCCAACATTTCTAAGATTAACAGAACCATGAAAAGAGACTATACGTCATTCACTGAGGACTTCTTTTCATGAACGGTTTGTGGTCTCGAAATGATACTTTCGGTGATCTCTGGTAGGTAGAGAAGCACATACGAGGGAGCGCTGAAATGTCATGCCCTCGAAAATTTTGATGTTAAAACTCTTGAAGCTTCTTAAATAAAACAAACGTTATTAACATTCTACATCTTTGTGCTTCATGGCCGGCCGGGGTGGCCGAGCGGTTCTAGGCGCTACAGTCTGGAACCGCCCGACAGCTACGGTCGCAGGTTCGAATCCTGACTCGGGCATGGATGTGTGTGATGTCCTTAGGTTAGTAGTCCTTAGGTTTAAGAAGTCCTAAGTTCTAGGGGACTGATGACCTCAGAAGTTAAGTCCCATAGTACTCAGAGCCATTTGAACCATTTTTTTTGCTTCATGCACATATGTGCAGTCCTCTGCCGCTGGACGACTCCGAATTGTAGCGTGTAACATCGCGGTTTGTTGAAGGTGCGACAGAAAGCCGTGTAGGAAGCATGCGACCATAATGAATGAGTTAAACAGTACTGAAGAAATGATGAATAGGTCGATCAATGAAATGACATCAGTTGATGAACAAATGAATTTCCTATGATACGTTTCGTGTTTAGCCATCATAAGACTCTCAAATACATCGCGTTGTTTAGATGAACTGAAATTACATGTTGAGTACATAACAGTCACAGGCAGGCTGATGATGTACTCAACATGTACTTTCAGTTCATCAGAAGAATGTGATGTATTTGAATATCTTGTGATGGGTAAACCCAAAAAGCGTTATATTAAAGTTATTTGCTCACCAACTGATGCCGGCCGGGTTGGCCGAGCGGTTCTAGGCGCTACAGTCTGGAACCGCGCGACGGCTACGGTCGCAGGTTCGAATCCTGCCTCGCGCATGGATGTGTGTGATGTCCTTAGGTTAGTTAGGTTTAAGTATTTCTAAGTTCTAGGGGACTGTTAACCTCAGATTTTAAGTCCCATAGTGCTCAGAGCCATTTGAACCATTTTTGAACCAACTGATGACATTTCATTGAGTGACCTATCCAGAATTTCTGTAGCACTGTTTAACTTACGGTGATGTGTACCGCAACTATGTCGGTGCGTGAGAAACAGCGGGCTGTAATCGTGTTTCGAATTCGAAGAGTTCGTCTACACTTGGAGCACACTCTACTGCAGCATGACAATCTCGTACTGCACACGAGGGCTGCGGCATCTGCCTTGGGTTTACTGTCATCGATCATCCTCCATACTGTCCCAACTTGGCCGCGTCCGATTTTTAGCTCTCTACAGAACTTAAAGAGCACCTTCGAGGACTTCAGTTTGATAGTGATGTGGTGCAACCAGAGGTGAAGTTGTGGCTCCGTCAGTCAAACGTTCTAGAATGACGGTATCAACAAACTACTCTCGTTTGGAGTAATGTGTGTGTTGACGCGGTCACTACGTTGATAAACAGGTATGTAGACGTAAAGAAAAGAGATATAGAATGTTTGTTTTATTTAACAAGCTTCACATACAAAATTAGGAGGCACTACTTTCCAGCACGCCCTCGTAAATTTGCTGCATACGTAAGTACTGTTACATTCGGTATCAAGTGAGATTCGAAGCAAGGTACGAGGGTTGGCCAGAAAGTAATGCACCGCATTTGTTTTCTCAGCCGAAAACAATGCTACGAATGCGAAACGTTATGTATGTATTATTTGAAATCTCCTGAGTGAGCGCACCAAGTTTCCGTCACTTTCGACATGTAGCGTAGCTGCAGGACAGTTTCAAAATGGCGTCTACAAGTGATGTGCGTTACAAGCAACGTGCCGTCATTACATTTCTCACTGCAGAGAAACAAACAGTGGGGAATATTCACAAACGCTTGTGCAAAGTCTATGAAACACCAGCTGTCGACAGAAGTACAGTTAGTCGCTGGGCACAGAGGGTAAGTTCATCAGAAGGCGGTTCGGTGGAACTCCACGATTTGCAGCGGTCTGGGAGACTATCCACCCTACATCCCTGACCTAGTCCACTCGGACATCTACTTGCTTGGGCCATGAAAGGATGCCATTCGTGGAAGACATTTTGAGGCCGATGAGGAGGTGGTTCACACAGTGAAGTACTGGCTCCGCCACTAGGACAAAGATTGTACCGACAGGGCATACAAACCCTTGTTTCGTGCTGGACGGAGGCCACAGAACGGGATGGAGACTACGTGGAAAATAGGGTGTGTAGATAAAACACCAATCTTTCGTGTTTGTTATTCTCATTATGTTCAATAAAGAATCGTTGAAGAAAAAAATGCGATGCATTACTTTCTAGGCAACCCTCGTACAGCTGAAAGGCTCACTGGAATTGATGGCAGAGATATTTCACGGTGCCCTTACGGACCTGTTCTGGCATGTACTTACAGCTTCCTCTATGGAGGCAGATATTGGCTCTGAGCACTATGGAACTTAGCATCTGAGGTCATCAGTCCCCTAGAACTTAGAACTACTTTAACCTAAGGACATCTCACACATCCATGCTCGTAGCAGGATTCGAACCTGCGACCGTAGCGGTCGCACGGTTCCAGACTGAAGCGCCTAGAACCGCTCGGCCACACCGGCCGGCGGACGCAAATATTACGAGTAGGCAGGAGTAGCTATGGGCAGTCCCCTGTCCCCAATGGTTGCATTTGTTCATGAAGAATTTGTTTATCATAGGATGTTTTAAGCACAATATTAAATCAAATACAAACTGTAGCAAATGAAATTTCCAAACAGATATTAAAATTTTTAATATAATCAACTGCGCCGTTCGTTGGCATAAAAAAATTATTGAAAGATTCGCAATATGCCCTGCTGGGACATTTTGTAAGAATGTGGCGAACGGTTTATCTGACTGCTCTACAGTTGTATTATGGAGATGGAGCCTTACGCATTCGCCGGCCGAAGTGGCCGTGCGGTTCTAGGCGCTGCAGTCTGGAACCCCGAGACCGCTACGGTCGCAGGTTCGAATCCTGCCTCGGGCATTGATGTGTGTGATGTCCTTAGGTTAGTTAAGTTTAACTAGTTCTAGGTTCTAGGGGACTAATGACCTCAGAAGTTGAGTCCCATAGTGCTCAGAGCCATTTGAACCATTTTTTGAACCTTACGCATTCCATAAAGAAAGTCCGCGCCTCTGCCATGATTAGTGAGTATTGTTTTAATCTTCGTTCGTATTCCGCTCGACTGGTGGAAGGCAGAGGGCTTCCTTCTTATGCAAAACATGTTCTGGAAGTGTGGAAGGCAACCGTCTGTCCAGCCTCGTTCCCATGAGTCAGCTAAGTTGGTTGACATTGGCTATTTTCATGGATACTTTTCGTGATCGAAGCCTTTCTAGGCTAACCGTGTCTTGATGGTTAGGGAGCTGCGACTTGCCTTGTATGCGTTGAAACTCACGGAGAAGAGCTACTTTTCCTCGGAGACCAGGGGGCCGAATGCGGCTGAATATCTGCAGCCAATCGATGGGGGGATAATCTCAACGTGCCACTGACAATTCGTAGTGTGTTATTCAGCTGTGCGTCGAGCATTTGTGTGTGTGTGCTTTTGAATGATATATTCTGCAGTAGAGCAGACTATTCCAAGTGCTGAAGTGCGCAGAATTTCAGCAGTAGAGTCCCAGGTTGCTTCTACCTCTACTGCTCCACCCAGCCTTCTACGAGGGGGATTTAAACAATCACCACACACGCTGGAAATGCAGGATGTTCTTCATGGTGACATCTCAGGAGGAAGAATTGGAGTCGGTTATATGAAAACTCTCATGCTTCTTCAGGTTGCAGATACAATCTTTGTGACGTGGATTCATGGCAGGGAAAAGTTCTACGAGTTTTTACAAAATGTTAACTTATGCCGCCTGAATATAAAATTCACCGTGGAATTTGAGAAGGATGGTCGCTTGGCATTTCTGGATGTGCTGGTGAAAAGGAGAGCATACGTGTTCTTTGGCCACAGGATGTACCGCAAACCAGTACACATTGATTTTTTGAAACATAATTTCTTTACTGCTGCCTACATGACGCAATTCATTAAAATATCAAATTTTAAATTAGAAAAAAATGTATATTTGATCGCTTTATCCTTCTCTGACGACGCCGTATGTAACTACCACATTGATTTATACATGGACGCCAGCAGGTGTCATCATCCATTAGAGAAGAATGAAGTTATGAAGTTTTATTGGTCCGAAGGGCGCAGCAGCTTTGTCAGACCAAAATAGTTTGACTTCAGAAATAGAGCATTTTTGCTCAGTCTTCTGCAGAAATGAATAAACGTTCAGCTAGATAAAGAACGCTTTCGACCAGTCTCTCAGCCACATGATGTCACTACCGTAAATTTAGATATAGTCGTCAATTATAAAATTACACTGAGTGCAATAAATGAGGAGTACAACACGTAACGTCTCTAGTGGGCTTGCTAGATTTATAAGTTATTACAGTGATAAACGTAGCTTTGTTGGTAGCAACATCCACTTTCAAACAAGCAACAAGATTTCAAGTAGCTAAATCCTTAACAGAGTATGCTATTGAAACGGCGCTGTACCACCTCCTGAGCGATAGCATAGTCCATAATGACATGCCGACTTCAGCAACCGGGGAAACAAACTTGCAAAGAATACGCACATGGCAAACAACTGAGCGTTGAAATGACGTTGTCACAGGTTAGTCACAAGATTTCTAGATATAAATGTAAACCAATATGTTAAGAGGGAGGGAAAAGAAAAAAATAAAACGTCAAATCTTACCTTAACAGCAAAGATTATCGTGGAAGACAATTATTCGATGTTGAATACACCTGAAAATAGAAAGCACAAAACGAATTTCTCATGATAAAAATTTGGAGAGTGTGAAAAAGACCATAAAGAGACAAAGTTCTGGTAAAAACAATTTCAAATTTGTGAACCTTCATCACGTGGTCATCCTGTTAAGCCATACAAATTTATTTTGGAGATGATTAGCGGACATAAATGGGAATTTCTAGACATAGCATTTCGGTAAAATTCGTTGGTTGCATAAGGAGCTGGTTTCGTTACGAAAGTTCAGGTTTTGAGAGTAAGATAGCTGTTGTCGTTATGAGAGTAAGCGAAGACACTTCTGACAACACCAGGCGAATAGCGTCAAAGCATCGTTTACCAGGAGCACTAGGAATGAGGACCTCAGGCACTATGGAGACATGACATTCTCAGGCAGTACGTCTTGTAGTTGTTCTTTGGCTCACAGAGGGTAACAATGTCATCTTTCAACCCATCCGCTCCTTTTCTGTTGATCCAGTGTGGACAGCGACTGTCAAATATTTACCAAAGAAATTCGCCAAATAACGGTGCAAATTGAAAAGTTACTTTATTTTGTTTTCTTTACCATTTCAATTCAATATTCAGGCCCCAAATGCACCTCTAAAAAATTATCGATATTGGCATACTGGGGCCTTCTGTTTCTGGATGTCATGAATTCTCAACTGCTACCTTCGAAGACTTGACTGCATCTGAAGTCGATATGCAGCAGGATTCTGGACCATAGTCGTATATTGTGTTCGTACATAAAGAATTACCTCGAAGAAAACGGTCTATTGACATATGGGTTTAGAAAATATCGTTCTTGTGAAACACAACTAGCTCTTCATTCGCATGAAGTGTTGAGTGCTGTTGACAAAGTATTTCAGATTAATTCCGTATTTCTGGATTTCCAGAAGGCTTTTGACACCGTAACACACAAGCGGCTTGTAGTGACATTGTGTGCTTATGTAATATCGTCTCAGTTATGTGACTAGATTTGTGACTTCCTGTCAGAGAGGTCACAGTTCGTAGTATAGGCCCTTTGTTGTTCCTTATCGATATAAACGATTTGGAAGAAAATCTGAGCAGCCGTCTTCGGTTGTTTGCAAATGACGCTGTCTTTCATCTACTAATACAGTCATCAGAAGATCAAAACAAATTGCAAAACGATTTAGGAAAGATATCTGATTGGTGCAAAAATTGGCAGTTGACCCTAAATAACGAAAAGTGTGAGGTCATCCACATGAATGCTAAAAGGAATTTGTTTAACTTCGGTTACACGATAAATCAGTCAAATATAAAGGCCGTAAATTCAACAAAATACCTACGAATTACAATTACGAACACCTTAAATTGGAAGGAACACATAGACTGCGTTTTATTGGTAGGACACTTGGAAAACGTGACAGACCTACTATTGAGACTACCCACACTACGCTTGTCCGTCCTCTCTTAGAATACTGCTGCGCGGGTTGGGATCCTTACCAGATAGGACTGACGGAGTACATCGAAAAAGTTCAAAGAAGGTCCGCACTTTTTGTATTATCGCGAAATATGGGTGAGAGTGTCATTGAAATGATACAGGATTTGGGCTGGACATCATTAAAAAAAATGGTTCAAATGGCTCTGAGCACTATGGGACTCAACTGCCGAGGTCATCAGTCCCCTAGAACTTAGAACTACTTAAACCTAAGTAACCTAAGGACATCACACACATCCATGCCCGAGGCAGGATTCGAACCTGCGACCGTAGCGGTGGCGCGGTTCCAGACTGAAGCGCCTAGAACCGCTCGGCAACTCCAGCCGGCTGGACATCATTAAAAGAAAGGCGTTTTTCGTTGCGACGGAATCTTCTCATGAGATAATCACCAACTTTCTCCTCCGAATGCGAAAATACTTTGTTGACACTGACCTACATAGGGAAAAACGACCACCACGATAAAATAAGGGAAATCAGAGCTGGTACGGAAAGATATAGGTGTTCGTTCTTTCCGCGCGCTATACGAGATTGGAATAATAGAGAGTTGTGATGGTGATTCGATGAACCCTCTGCCAGGCAGTTAAACGTGATCTGCAGAGTATCGATTTAGATGTAGATGTAGATGTAGAAGCACTTGACAATTTATAACATCCAGGAACAGACGTACCCAGTATGCCAAAGCCAATAATTTTTGAGAGGTGCATAAGGGGCGTGAAGATGGCATATTGAACTGCCGAAACTGGTAGCCAAAACAAAATAAAATATCTTCTCAATCTGCACGGCTGTTTGGCAAATTTCTTTGTCAAACATCCGCTCCTTGGTCGGCGTTGAACGAAATAAAACATTTTTCATAGTTCCAGTTCGTACAGCTTTGCTGTAAATTTCCCTGTGTTGTGACCACGAGTGAGGAAACAGGTCCTGCAGATACCTGTTTCCTGAGTACGTGTCAGATTTATGAGCGCATCGCCAAACACACTCGTGAAGTGACAGCCTTGTCTCTCACAGGTTTTGTGCGGCGACCCCTCATTCCGGTGCTCACCGCGATTGAGTTGTTCCAGAGATTAAAGTGACGTGTTGGGGGAATGTGGGTAACGCATATAGCCAGCCACTGAGAGCAATTCCTTGCAAACTCGTTAGCGAGTATGAGAAAAAGGCATTTGAGAGCAGTAGTCCCTAGCCGCGCTAATTGGGCCCCACAGTCCTCTCCACTGCGAACGTTTTAAAAAACTGTTAGCTAGTCAAGAGGATACGCGGTGAGCACTGGTGGATGTAAATGCAGAACGTCTGCACAAAATATAAAAACTCAAAAAAGTAGCTCACTATAGCGTGCGCAAGTAATCCACGTTAACGGAGCAGTGGATAGGTTGCAAGTTTACCTGTTAAATCAAAGCACAACGTTTTTCTTCATCTACATCTACATGACGTTTCTGCAATTCACATTTAAGTGTCTGGCGGAGGGTTCATCGAACCATCTTCGGACTGTTTCTCTGGGTTTCCACTCTTGAACAGTGAGCGCGAAAAACGAACACTTAACTTTTTCTCTGTGTGCTATGGTTTCTCTTACTTTATTGCGATCATCATTTTTTTCCTACGTAGGTGGGTGTCAAAAATATTTTCGCAATCGGAGAAGAAAGTTGGTGACTGAAATTTTGTGAAAAGATCTCGCTGCAACAGAAAAACGCCACTGTTTTAGTGATTACAACCTCAACTAGCGTAGCAAATCCGCGACAGTCCCTTCCCTATTTCACGATAATACAAAACAAGCTGCCCTTATTTTGAGGGTTCCGATGTCCTTCGTCAATCCTGTCTGGTAAGTATCATATACACTACTGGCCATTAAAAGTGCTACACCACGAAGATGACGTGCTACAGACGCGAAATTTAACCGACAGGAAGAAGATGCTGTGATATGCAAATGACTAACTTTTCAGAGCATTCACACAAGGTTGGCGCCGGTGGTGACACCTACAACGTGCTGACACGAGGAAAGTTTCCAACCGATTTCTCATACACAGACAGCAGTTGACCGGCGTTGCCTGGTGAAATGTTGTTGTGATGCCTCGTGTAAGTAGGAGAAATGCGTACCATCACGTTTCCGACTTTGATAAAGGACGGATTGTAGCCTATCGCGATTGCGGTTTATCGTATCGCGACATTGCTGCTCGCGTTGGTCGAGATCCAATGACTGTTAGCAGAATATGGAATCGGTGGGTTCAGGAGGGTAATACGGAACGCCGTGCTGGATCCCAACGGCCTCGTATCACTAGCAGTCGAGATGACAGGCATCTTATCCGCATGGCTGTAACGGATCGTGCAGCCACGTCTCGATCCCTGAGTCAACAGATGGGGACGTTTGCAAGACAACAACCATCTGCACGAACAGCTCGACGACGTTTGCAGCAGCATGGACTATCAGCTCGGAGGCCATGGCTGGTGTCTACAGGTACAGCTGCACATGCAGCTTCAATACGATACCACAGTTCATTAAGAGTAGTGACTGGCGTACTGTGACGAGCCAGTTGCTCGACCACCATTGACCATACGTTTTCAATTGGTGAGAGATCTGGAGAATGTGCTGGCCAGGGCAGCAGTCGAACATTTTCTGTATCCAGAAATGCCCCTACAGGACCTTCAACATGCGGTCGGGCATTATCCTGCTGAAATATAGGATTTCGCAGGGATCGAATGAAGGGTAGAACCACGGGTCGTAACACATCTGAAATGTAACGTCTACCGTTCAAAGTGCCGTCAATGCGAACAAGAGGTGACCGAGAAGTGTAACCAATGGCACCCCATACCATCACGCCGGGTGATACGCCAGAATGGCGATGACGAATACACGCTTCCAGTGTGCGTTCACCGCGATGTCGCCAAACACGGATGCGACCATCATGATGCTGTAAACAGAACCTGGATTCATCCGAGAAAGTGACGTTTTGCCATTCGTGCACCCAGGTTCGTCGTTGAGTACACCATCGCAGGCGCTCCTGTCTGTGATGCAGCGTCAAGGGTAACCGCAGCCATGGTCTCCGAGCTGATAGTCCATGCTGCTGCAAACGTCGTCGAGCTGTTCGTGCAGATGGTTGTTGTCTTGCAAACGTCCCCATCTGTTGACTCAGGGATCGAGACGTGGCTGCACGATCCGTTACAGCCATGCGGATAAGTTGCCTGTCATCTCGACTGCTAGTGATACGAGGCCGTTGGTATCCAGCACGGCGTTCCGTATTACCCTCCTGAACCCACTGATTCCATACTCTACTAACAGTCATTGGATCTCGACCAACGCGAGCAGCAGTGTCTCGATACGACAAACCGCAATCGCGATAGGCTACAATCCGACCTTTATCAAAGCCGGAAACGTGATGGTACGCATTTCTCCTCCTTACACGAGGCATTACAACAACGTTTCACCAGGCCACGCCGGTCAACTGGTATTTGTGTATGAGAAATCAGTTGGAAATTTTCATCATGTCAGCACGTTGTAGGTGTCGCCACCGGCGCCAACCTTATGCGAATACTCTGAAAAGCTAATCATTTGCATATCACAGCATCTTCTTCCTGTCGCGTCTGTAGCACGTCATCTTCGTGGGGTAGCAATTTTAATGGCCAGTAGTGTAACTTGTTGGGATTGTAAGGAATTCGAAACAATGACCTCCAAAGAGGACGTTTAATGCAAACGGTAAGTTACTAATTTTGATGCCTGACGGTTTTCCGGCAACGTTTTCTAAACATTCTTTCATAATTTTTACAGTCTGCAATTTCCCTTTCTCGATCTCTTACCTCTGCCTTCTGCTCCTTCGAAAATCAAGAAATATTTCAATATATCTTACGAATTTAAAGGCAAACTTATTCATCCGCACAAATTTGGGTGTCACACCTTTACTTGTAGAGAGACGATTTAAATGACTGTAACCTGTCACAGCTTCGTCTTGTCAAATCCTGAGAATTGTTACATGACAATAACTTTGCGTATTGTCTCTCCACGCTATAAACATGGGTCTTTTCAGAGACGTAAAACCCATGTTAAGAAGCCTTAGCACCTTTGCAGTCCAGTCCCAAACAGATGAAGAGAGTTTCATTACACAGCAGTCACATTAACAATCACGGATTCGTTGTTGTTGTTGTTGTTGTTGTTGTTGTGGTCTTCAGTCCTGAGACTGGTTTGATGCAGCTCTCCATGCTACTCTATCCTGTGCAAGCTGCTTCATCTCCCAGTACCTACTGCAGTCTACATCCTTCTGAATCTGCTTAGTGTATTCATCTCTTGGTCTCCCTCTACGATTTTTACCCTCCACGCTGCCCTCCAATGCTAAATTTGTGATCCCTTGATGCCTCAGAACATGTCCTACCAACCGGTCCCTTCTTCTTGTCAAGTTGTGCCACAAACTCCTCTTCTCCCCAATTCTATTCAATACGTCCTCATTAGTTATGTGATCTACCCATCTAATCTTCAGCATTCTTCTGTAGCACCACATTTCGAAAGCTTCTATTCTCTTCTTGTCCAAACTATTTATCGTCCATGTTTCGCTTCCATACATGGCTACACTCCATACAAATACTTTCAGAAACGACTTCCTCACACTTAAATCTATACTCGATGTTAACAAATTTCTCTTCTTCAGAAACGCTTTCCTTCCCATTTACAGTCTACATTTTATATCCTCTCTACTTCGACCATCATCAGTTATTTTGCTCCCCAAATAGCAAAACTCCTTTACTACTTTAAGTGTCTCATTTCCTAATCTAATTCCCTCAGCATCACCCGACTTAATTCGACTACATTCCATTATCCTAGTTTTGCTTTTATTGATGTTCATCTTATAACCTCCTTTCAAGACACTGTCCAATCCGTTCAACTGCTCTTCCAAGTCCTTTGCTGTCTCTGACAGAATTACAATGTCATCGGCGAACCTCAAAGTTTTTATTTCTTCTCCATGGATTTTAATACCTACTCCGAATTTTTCTTTTGTTTCCATTATTGCTTGCTCAATATACAGATTGAATAATATCGGGGAGAGGCTACAACCCTGTCTCACTCGCTTCCCAACCGCTGCTTCCCTTTCATACCCCTCCTCTCTTATAACTGCCATCTGCTTTCTGTACAAATTGTAAATAGCATTTAGCTCCCTGTATTTTACCCCTGCCACCTTCAGAATTTGAAAGAGAGTATTCCAATCAACATTGTCAAAAGCTTTCTCTTAGTCTACAAATGCTAGAAAAGTAGGTTTGCCTTTCCTTAATCTTTCTTCTAAGATAAGTCGTAGGGTAAGTATTCCCTCACGTGTTCCAACATTTCTACGGAATCCAAATTGATGTTCCCCGATGTCGGCTTCTATCAGTTTTTCCATTCGTCTGTAATGAATTCGCGTTAGTATTTTGCAGCTGTGACTTATGAAACTGATAGTTCGGTAATTTTCACATCTGCCAACACCTGCTTTCTTTGGGATTGGAATTATTATATTCTTTTTGAAGTCTGAGGGTATTTCGCCTGTCTCATACATCGTGGTCACCAGATGGTAGAGTTTTGTCAGGACTGGCTCTCCCAAGGCTGTTAGTATTTCTAATGGAATGTTGTCTACTCCGGGGGCCTTGTTTAGACTCAGGTCTTTCAGTGCTCTGTCAAACTCTTCACGCAGTATCATATCTCCCATTTCATCTTCATCTACATCCTCTTCCATTTCCATAATATTGTCCTCAAGTACATCGCCCTTGTATAGACCCTCTATATACTGCTTCCACCTTTCTGCTTTCCCTTCTTTGCTTAGATCTTGGTTTCCATCAAAGCTCTTGATACTCATGCAAGTGGTTCTCCTTTCTCCAAAGGTCTCTTTAATTTTCCTGTTGGCAGTATCTATCTTACCCCTAGTGAGATAAGCCTCTACATCCTTACATTTGTCCGCTAGCCATCCACGGATTATACGTAACCACGGTTTTAACGATGTTAATCATGGGCCTATGTCTTAGTTAAATGAAAAGTTGATAAAATTAATCAGCCCAGTTTGCTCATGAAAGCCAGTTTTCCTGTCTTCAGAACCCACCAATATCTGTCTGGGTTGATGATCATCTAATGCTTGGGCGCGGATTACTTTTCGTGTCCGTTTATAAATTTAAAAAAACAGGATGCCGAAAATCCAACAAGTTTGGGGTCGTTTTTAAATTTGGGCTGCCGTCACGCCGTTGCGTAGGAATACTAGTTTCGCCACCGCTCGTTGAACTGGCACCGCCACAGGTCATCCAAACTTAAACGCCAGGAGGTCGGGGCGCCCTGCTGGCAGGAAGCCGCAAAAACCGTATTCACCGGCAGCCCCTGTAAAGTTGGATGTAGGAACTTTTCCCTCGAAGGAGGCACACTGCTGCGCTGCTCCGCGTTTACAAAACAACTCTCCGAGTTTCACTCGGTTGCAGATCTTTAAAGCTATCATCACTTCGTGGCTGATAGTTGCGCGGGAACTGCGGCCATATTTATTTATCATGAACTGGCTCCCGTCGCCTTGTAAGTATCCTTTTGATGATTCAGTTCAGTATTAGTGAGAATACTTCGCGATGGTATGCTTGTGACTACCCTGATCGTTTTTAATACACGATTATGGACATTGATCTATGGGCAGTTTAACAATACCACCACTTGCAAAGTAGGTTAGAAGTCAGATTAATAATGTTGCTCACGCAGCATATGTTCGCTTTATCGGGCAACAACAAATTTGTTTCCAGAATGAGATTTTCACTCTGTAGCGGAGTGTGCGCTGATATGAAACTTCCTGGCAGATTAAAACTGTGTGCCCGACCGAGACTCGAACTCGGGACCTTTTAACAAAGTTGTTGACTGTGGATGGTATCGTCAGAATGGAAATAATGAAGTCACTGTAAAAAAGTCATTAATTTTGGCACTTATCTTGAATGGATTCCCACGTAGATTTCGTCGAAGTTGTTATGGCTCTTCTTGTTGATTCTAGGGTATTCCACTTTGACTGCTAGAAGGTCCAGATCTATATTTTAGCAATATTTGAAGACCTAACAAATGCGTTTTTCAGGAAATTCTTAATAATCAAACAATCCCAGATCAGAACAATGGTACGGTAGAAATAATTTTTGACTAGGTGTTCACGATCCACATTTTTATTAAACTTCTTGTAAATTCACATATACTTCTTCTTAATTGTCACATCATCAAGAAAACAGTTTTGTATCAATCTTCATATATTTAATTTCCACTTTAACCAAACACAAGACTTGACTGTTCTCTTACAAAGCGAAATAACAACTTAACTTCTGCAAAGTGAAACAAAGTCTCTGTACCATTCGCGCCAAAACGGTTACAAGTAAGTCAAAGATTATGACAGTCTCACGGAAATGAATACACAGAAGAACCATATCACTGTAATATATCGATACATCGTAGTACCTATACATTAATAAAACCAAATGTGAATATTGTTACAAAAATATGTCTGTTACTTCGCAGAAAAGTAGTGCGATATTACTGGTATCGAGAACTGGTGTTGGAGTGCCGTAATGGTCACGTAAATAAAGAACCATTACAGCAGCCAGTACCATGATTTCATCAATGCCAAAAACTTACACTTTGTCGCACTGCCCCTGTTTTTACATTCATGTCCGTACTTCCAAGCCCCATCTTTCTCGTCGTTTACCTCCAATAGTTCGTTTCATTTATCTAAATACCACCCTCTAGAGCCGGACGATTTCTCATTTGCTGTTTTAGAGGAAAAATATGTTCTGAGTTGAAAAACTACTGTGTTTTACTTGCCTGTAGTCTCACTCCCCCAATGTTAACTTCACTGGACAAGAACGACATTGCATCTCATAGCATTAGCTTTGTCGAGTAATAACTCCACGGTTACTCAGCTAAGAGGAACATAATTTCGCGTTGCAACCTGGACTAGTACCTCTTGGTTGGTAGCCAATCAGTTGTACAGTGGTTGTCCAAGGCCGCTCGCTGGACGCTAACAGTGGCGAGTAATGAAGAGAGTCGTCCGGTAGCCGAACGGCGGGCATTGGCTGAGAGCCGGACAGCTGCGGTAGCCGCGCGCGCTAATTGGCTGTTAGCATCGCATCGATGCACGATTCGCATCTCGCGCGTGACCTGCCGGAATGTCGCTGGACGTAGCCACACCAGTGTCCACCAGCCGCTTCTCACCCTCCACAGCCAGCAGCCGCGAGCCGCGTTGCGAACAATCGTGGTAGTCGCAAATTTGGCTCGGCTTAAATATACCACCGGAAATTATCTCAACGCTGACATGGAGCTGTGCGTGATAAACCGTAGTTCGCGGTCGTGTATCTACACCTGAACAATGACGTCTATCCAGATTTCTCGCCAGTCGCGTAAGAATGACGCCAGTTGCACCACTATGAGGATGCAAATCGAATTTGTTTTAAATACGCACTGTAAAGGTTGTGGGAGTTAGTTACCTTTGAGACTGGGCATGGTAGGTTGATGTTAGTCAAAAATGTCTGTAAGATAACGAAGCCGACATTATCAACAGCTCACTATTCCGATAAGTTTCGGGTGTCCAGCCGCAAGAAATCTCCTTCTTCTTATAATATTTCGGCTGTATAACGTTCAGCCATCTTCACAGTGAGCCGCAAGACTGCCGCTCCAGTGCTCGCTTCGTCCCTTTATACTCGTGTACCGCGCGACTGCGCATGCGGCCACAGATGCAAATGAGCGAGAGACGTGCATAATGCGCGAGTTGTATCTATGACTCCGCAGTTGATCTGTGTTGGCATATCGATGTATCATTGTGAGCTGCACTGTGACGACGTCTTTGCGAGTTTATTACAGCAAGTGCCGGATTCCATGATTTATCAAGATTGAAACCACTATCTCTATTAATTAAATTCGTCGTCAAGCGAATTTCAATTGCCTCCTTCACTATCGAGTCCCAAAAGGATGATGTAGTTGCAAAATTTCGACGTTGTCATACAACTTACTCAGTGTTGAGTGGTACTTAAGTAAATCAATTAGTGAAACCAAAGTGAACTAGAAATTAGAATATAAATGAAAAACTTGGTTTAGTTTAGAGAGTTACATACTCGCAAACAGCGGGCCGAGCAGCAGAACAGAAGAGACAATGACCGTGGAGTCAGCAACTTCCACATAAGCGGGCGCTGTCGATTCAGCCGTCAGGGCATCGCCCGACCGGCTCACGTGTTTCTCAGTTGTCGCATGTGAGCAAAGGCCCTCGCCTACATTCCAAGAGCCAACGACCGACGTTAAGAAGATTCTTCGAGAAGCTTTTCAACGTGACAGACGAGGCAATGACCGTGAAGTCGTTCACCTCCAGTAAACTGAGTGAATAAATACGCGAGACGCAGTGGGCCAGCCAGAGGAAGTCAGATGAAGACGGAGACGGAGACGGAGACGAAGACGGAGACGGAGAGAAGAGACGAAGAAGTTTTCAGTCAGTTTCGGTGCTGAAGACCGTCATGCAAGAAGAGACTGCATCATGCACAGACGCACCAAGTCCGCCGCTGTAATGGAATAGCAAGCAGCAGCCGCGGCGCCAGAAACAGAAGTTAAAAGGTATTTGAAGTCTGGTTTTTACATACCTGGGTGACTCGTGAGGACGGGAAGGAGACGGCCTCACATCAGTAGTCACCTGTGAGCTGGGATGAAGACCTGACAGCCGAAGACTGGCAAGCGGGAGTCCGTGGTTCGAGTCCGCCACACTGGCCTTCCCCCGCCGCACCGCTCCGCTGGCCGACGCAGAACACACGCGGCCGCTTAGAGAAGAGAAACACTGGGACGCGACACCCAAGATATCATCCGATGCACGATTTCGCTCGCAATAATTAAACGGGCCACCTCGCGCTGCGCTTCTCCAGTCAACTGAGCGAGACAGCGACACAAGATACACACCGCTACGCGTAATCAGACGCCGCCGCCGCCGCCGCCGCCGCCGCCGCCGCCGCTGCCGCAGCAGAAGACTTCACAAACGACACAGCTGCCGCTCTCCGAACCAGAACATCCCGTAAGATACAGTTGTACAAATCTTCAATAAAAGTTATCTTATGTAAAAATGATGTTTCATTCGACCTCATACCCGAGCCAAGGAAGAACCCACCCTGCCCACATGTTGTTAAGAGAGAAAAGTTAAATTATTTAATATTTTCACCCTGACAGAATGCTTTAGAATGCTCATCCTGACAATTGACTTGCATCAAAAGAGAAAACCCAGTTACATTTAGTGACAGAAGTGTCACATTTAGTAACACAATTGTTACATTTGGTATCAGAAGTCGTTATAGTTGTTACATTTGGTGTCAGAGAAAAAACCCTTGGCTCAATATGAGGTGTGAATGACAGTCACTGAAGGTTCACAGTTAGTATTGTTTAATGTGTGAAAGGATAGAGGTTTGCACAGCAGTCGTAATATTTTCTTTATTTTGAAGGGTATTCTCTCTCATAATTTTAAGGGTTTGTCGAAAATATTTAAACATCTTTTTTATTCAGTGTGGTAAGATTGTGTAACTAATAGTTGTAAAATGATGACACGAAATCGTACAAAGTCAGAGTCAGCACCACAAGCGGTTTCTACTGAGGAAGCTATTCAGAGCTTAGTTAATCAGATAGAACAGCTTAAAAGTGATAATAATGCATTATTTAACAGTTGAGTGAGGTTAGGCAAACCAGTTCAATCCCTCCCACCCTAGATTCCTCAGCAGCAGCCTTAGTAACTCCTTTTTCAGGTAAACCTGGCGAGGACATAACAGCCTTTTTTGATGATATAGTAGCAGCTGCAAAGTTAGGATCATGGTCGGATGAACAGCTCTTACAAATGACAAAGTTAAGATTGCTAGGAGAGGCTAAAGCACACGTCTTATACCATGAAGAATTACGGAATGCTCCAACATTTGAGGAATTGAAGAAAGGATTGCTTAAACATTTTCAAAAACAGAACAGCTGTAGATTTTATAGGGAAAAATTAAACACTATCACTCAGAGGCAAAACGAGTCGTTAGAAAGTTTTGTAGATAGGATTAGAAAAGTTAATATTAACACCTATCAGTTGACAACTAGTGATGAAGCAAATAAAGTTATTTTACAAGAGGCAGAAGATAGAGCTCTGGATACATTTTTACGTGGGTTACCTCTTGAAACGTCCCGTCGTGTCAGGGCAGAGTTTCCTAAAAATTTAGCAGAAGCTGTATCTGTGGCGGCAGCTTTCGAAGAAATTGACATTGCCACCAGATACAAGGAGAAGCGAAATGTATTTTCAGCAGGAGTACGATGTTTTAGGTGCGATCGACAGGGCCATATAGCAAAAAACTGCAGACAACCTTAATGCACTAATTGTCAAAGAATAGGTCACACATTCAAGGAATGTAGGTCTAAGAAAGTTTTTGGAAATAGAAATCAGTTAAACTCCAACGGGAATGTCGGAACCGCCGCCAGGCGTCCCCAATAAAATTTCATGCCATTAAGGCTAATGTGAAGGCGGAATGCTGGTTATCTGCTACCATACAGGATAAAGAGGCAAGGATACTAGTGGATACAGGCGCAAATGTATCAATAGTAAGTAATGAATGTATTGGAGAAAAGAAATATGACCCTCCAAGGTATAGATTGAGTGGAGTAGGAGGAGGTACAGTGAAGTCATTAGGATGTACATCATTGACTTTCTATATCCACGGTGTACAATTTCAAGAAGATGTAGAAGTGGTAACAAAGGTAACTGAAGGGTACGACGCGATCCTAGGATTGGATTTCCTGAATAAACATCACGCTAAAATCGACCTCAGACAGCAAACTGTAGAACTTAGCGGAATAGTGTTTCAGCTAGGTGACACCGCTGCAAAGGGCCCTCTGCCGCAAGATTTCCCTAACCGGAAGGCGAAATCAACTATACTGCGTGCAACGTCCTTGAAGGTTGATTCGCGGGATCAGATACCATCTGGCCCAGGAAAACTTTTCTGGATGACAGTTGACCCCGAAGTACCTACAGATACAGTATGTCTAATAGAGCCTTTAGAGGAAAATGAGGAATTAGATGTATCACATTGTTTTGTACGTAGAAGTGTTGTACGGGTTCAAGACGTTGAAGGAGAAAGAAAAGTACCGGTACATATTGACAATTTCGGAGTGGAGGACAAAGAGTTGCATAAGGGAACATTAGTTGCTACAGTCAGTACTTTTGAAGAAGAAGATTTCATTTGGTCAGATATTAATGATGGTCAGAAACCAGACGCCTATAAAACCGCATTACGCCAGAAGATTGAGCATTTGAAAGGAAATGATAGAGACACGATAGAAGCAGTTTTAGTTGAGTTTCAAGATTTATTTAAGGCAGAAGGTCCACTGCCAGCAACAGATATCACACAGCATAGGATACCAACAGGAAATAGCCCCCCAGTTTATAGGAAGCCTTATAGAGTTGCGCATCACTTACAGCCAGTACTGGATGAATTTATAGAACAGCATCTAAAAGATGGAATTATAGAATATTCTGATTCGCCTTATAATTCAAATATCGTAATTATTCCAAAGAAGTCCCCCGACGGTACGAAACGATATAGATTTTGTTGTGACTACAGACACCTTAACAAACAAACTATCTCAGATGTTTATCCTCTTCCAAACATTACCGATATCATTGACAGTTTGGGTAACAGTAAATACTTTTCAACAATCGATCTACGTAGCGGATATCATCAATTGGAAGTTGCACCTGAAGATAGGCATAAAGCAGCATTTTCTACCCCTGGAGGCCACTGGCAATTTAAAAGAATGCCTTTCGGTTTGAAAAATGCACCAGCAACTTTTCAAAGACTGCTCGATGGAGTATTGCGAGGACTCAAAACTCAGCAATGTTGTGTATATCTAGACGATATTATTGTATTTTCCAAAGACATTTATGAACATGCTGTGCGTCTGCGTAATGTTTTTCAGAGACTTAGAAAAGCTAAATTAACATTAAATATGGAAAAATGTACTTTTGCATTGACAGAGGTTACATACCTAGGGCATGTCATTAGTGAAAAAGGAATTAAAACAGATCCTCGATTAATTTCGGCAGTTAAGGACTTCCCGACACCACAACGCGTTAAGGAAGTACAAAGTTTCATTGGTCTCGCATCGTACTACCGGAAATATGTTCAAAATTTTGCTGAAATTGCCCGACCCTTAACCCAATTATTGAAAAAGGGTGCAAAATTTCATTGGTCTGAAGATTGTGAATCAGCATTTCAAACCCTTAAAGATAAGTTAACACACAGTCCAGTATTAGCCTACCCAGATTATAATAAAGAATTTATTTTATCCTGTGACGCAAGTGGTCATTCAGTAGGAGTTGTTTTGAGTCAGAATATTAATGGCACGGAACACCCCATAGCCTACGCTTCGAGACAACTAACAACGGCAGAAAGAAATTATTCCACAACGGAGAAAGAATTGTTAAGTGTTATTTATGGTATCAAATACTTTAAATGCTACTTGTATGGTAGGAAATTCAAAGTCATTACAGACCACGCAGCTTTAAAATGGTTGCTTGGATTAAAGGATCCATCTAGTCGTCTCACGCGTTGGGCCCTATGTCTTTCCGAAATGGATTTCGAAGTTATCCATAAACCAGGCAAAAAACACACAAATGCAGATTGTCTAAGTCGGAAAATAGCACTTTTGGAAGCAACAGGCCGAGATACTGAGGACTGGAGAAAGGCACAAGATCAGGATACAGAATGCAAAAAATTCGCAACTCAAAAACAATTTTGCTTTGAAGATGGTGTATTATGCCGTAAAACAAAACTTGGACCGCGAATTGTTGTTCCCCTACACCTTAGACAAGAGATAATGGCAGAGGCCCATGATCATATCCCTGCAGGACACGGTGGACAGCGGACAATCGAAAGACGTGTAGCAGAGCGATTTTGGTGGCAAAGCAGAAAGCAGGATGTTGCGCAGTACGTTCGTAATTGCATTGCGTGCGCACAACGAGCTGAACTTTCTCGTTCAAAAATACCCTTACAGAGGGTCCCCGAGGCTTCATGTCCATATCAAATCTGCGGAGTGGATCTCTACGGGCCATTTCATAAAACACCTGCTGGTAATAAGTATGTTCTTACAATTATAGATCACTTTTCACGCTATCTAGCTATGGTGAGTCTCCCAGATCAACAAGCAAATACAGTTGCCCAAGCTTTAGTTAACAACTGGATACTTAACTTGGGCGTACCTGAAGCTATTATCACAGATCAGGGATCTAATTTTATGTCTGAATTAATGAAACAGCTATGCCACTTACTAAAAGTACGCAAATTACGCACAACTCCGTTACACCCTCAGTGCAACGGACGCACAGAAAGAGTTCATCGGACAATTGGCAAGATGCTTAGTTATTATATTAACGAACAACATTCTAATTGGGATACGTATTTACCAATAATCGTGTCGGTATACAACGCTAAAACGCATGAAGCAACTGGCATGTCACCTTATGAAGTGGTCTATGGGAGAAAAATGCCGTCCCCTTTTGATGTAATCAGGCAGAAAAACGGAAAAGTCGAAGAAACAGTAAGAGATTTCAGTCGAATGATGAAGGATGTATGGAAAAAGGTTCAAAAATCTAATACAAAGGCTTTGGAACGACAGGAAAGATTAGGTAATACCCAAGCTAAATATCCAAATTACAAAATCGGTCAGTGGGTTATGCTTTCAACTCCTTATATTGCGAGAGGAAAAACGAAGAAATTTGTAACAAACTACAGAGGTCCTTATCAAATTATTGAGATCACGTCACCAGTCAACGTTAAATTGCAACTGCCCACCCGAACTACCATTGTCCATGCAAGTCGTTTAAAACCTTTTAAGGGCGCTCCAGAAGTAATTCCTTCAACAATAGTGTCTGCTTTTCCGAAGGGTGGAGGAAGTTCCCGTAAAGGAAAACGAATGGCCACGCCAGCACAACATACAGACATGGCACCATACAATCTTCGATCAAGAGTACGAATGTCCTAGTGGAATCTTAGTAGACTGTGGATAATATACAAATGTAAATAATTAATAAATTATAATGGTTTATTTATTAAGAAAGAAAACTTGAACGTAGAAACATGTAGATCTTGTAGTTAACAATGTATTCCTTCATTTCTTTGTTTTTGTTTTTACGAGATTGGTAGGTTCATAACCATGTTGTTTGCTTTTTTCAGAAAACGCCATGCAAGCATTTCCTACATAAAACCTATCCTACCTCAATGACTCCCTTGACAGTTCCCTTCTGAAGTCATTAGATATGTCCATAAACTCACAGCAAGGCAAAATTGATGGCAATGTTATGATGCTACATGTTTTAAAGTTAAAAAGTGAAAACAAAAGTAAAAGTATAAATTTAGGAACGGGTATATCTGGAACCTTTGTGTTGGTGTTTCTACTTTGTACAGTTTTCTTTTATCTAAGACGAAAAAAGAAGCCAAATAATAATATACCACTTCATCAAATCCCTGTTACCTGGATACCACACTCTTAACTGGTGTACTTCAGTAGTTACTTTTGAGCATTAGTGTATTAATTTTGTTTATTGTACTTCATTCTTTATTATACAGACTCATGTTAAAATAAACAATACTGTAGAATAGATATTCTTGCATTAGTATAGGGTACATTAAACAGGTGTTTCTATGTTACTTTCTAAGTGAATAATCTATTTTTGTTTATTCATTGTCATCAAGGTTTGTTACACTTATTACAAAAATTTATGTAAGAACTATGTGATTCATGACCGTACAGTGCTTTTGTAAAGTGATAGAGTATTTTCCACATACTTAATGTGAAGCGTGTGTAATCTTCTAAGTCGAGAGTTTTCATTGCTTGTACTTTTGCCGTGTGAAGAGTGGAGGAATGTTGAGTAGTAAATTCGAGGGCGAATTTCTCCGAAGGGTGGAGGAATGTTGAGTGGTACTTAAGTAAATCAATTAGTGAAACCAAAGTGAACTAGAAATTAGAATATAAATGAAAAACTTGGTTTAGTTTAGAGAGTTACATACTCGCAAACAGCGGGCCGAGCAGCAGAACAGAAGAGACAATGACCGTGGAGTCAGCAACTTCCACATAAGCGGGCGCTGTCGATTCAGCCGTCAGGGCATCGCCCGACCGGCTCACGTGTTTCTCAGTTGTCGTATGTGAGCAAAGGCCCTCGCCTACATTCCAAGAGCCAACGACCGACGTTAAGAAGATTCTTCGAGAAGCTTTTCAACGTGACAGACGAGGCAATGACCGTGAAGTCGTTCACCTCCAGTAAACTGAAGTGAATAAATACACGAGACGCAGTGGGCCAGCCAGAGGAAGTCAGATGAAGACGGAGACGGAGACGAAGACGGAGACGGAGAGAAGAGACGAAGAAGACGAAGAAGTTTTCAGTCAGTTTCGGTGCTGAAGACCGTCATGCAAGAAGAGACTGCATCATGCACAGACGCACCAAGTCCGCCGCTGTAATGGAATAGCAAGCAGCAGCCACGGCGCCAGAAACAGAAGTTAAAAGGTATTTGAAGTCTGGTTTTTACATACCCGGGTGACTCGTGAGGACGGGAAGGAGACGGCCTCACATCAGTAGTCACCTGTGAGCTGGGATGAAGACCTGACAGCCGAAGACTGGCAAGCGGGAGTCCGTGGTTCGAGTCCGCCACACTGGCCTTCCCCCGCCGCACCGCTCCGCTGGCCGACGCAGAACACACGCGGCCGCTTAGAGAAGAGAAACACTGGGACGCGACACCCAAGATATCATCCGATGCACGATTTCGCTCGCAATAATTAAACGGGCCACCTCGCGCTGCGCTTCTCCAGTCAACTGAGCGAGACAGCGACACAAGATACACACCGCTACGCGTAATCAGACGCCGCCGCCGCCGCCGCCGCCGCCGCCGCTGCCGCAGCAGAAGACTTCACAAACGACACAGCTGCCGCTCTCCGAACCAGAACATCCCGTAAGATACAGTTGTACAAATCTTCAATAAAAGTTATCTTATGTAAAAATGATGTTTCATTCGACCTCATACCCGAGCCAAGGAAGAACCCACCCTGCCCACATGTTGTTAAGAGAGAAAAGTTAAATTATTTAATATTTTCACCCTGACAGAATGCTTTAGAATGCTCATCCTGACAATTGACTTGCATCAAAAGAGAAAACCCAGTTACATTTAGTGACAGAAGTGTCACATTTAGTAACACAATTGTTACATTTGGTATCAGAAGTCGTTATAGTTGTTACATCAGTGCTTGCAAACTGCGATGAGCAGAGCTGTGCTCGGCCGTATGTAGAACAGCAGATGCGGTGGTACAGCGAAATGTTTTTGGGCGTGGCTACGCCGTTGTCGCTCATTCGTCAATGCGGCTTGCAGCGACTGTCTTTTCTTGTAGTGGCGTTGCGAGGTGCCAACCTTGCTTTGGCACCTCACTTTTCGAATGAAACCACACGTACTAGTTCAGTCCCTTACTTCGATCACTGCTGAGGAGTGGGCTTGATTGTACTATTAGTCTCTATGTTTTTCTGCAAAGGATTTTGTATATTTTTTTCTATAGAAACTGTGCCAAAAAAGCGAAACGTCTGAACACTTGACGGAAAATTCCAACTATTGGGTGAATCAAATGTCGAAGAGGGTATCTTTGTTGGTCTACTGATTCGAATCTACTCACAGACAAGCAATTTGAGGAAATGTTATGTGGTAATGACAAGGGTGCCTGGGAAAGTTTTAAAAACGTTTCTTTCAGTTTCTTAGGAAATAAGAGAACCCAAAATAATAAGGAGCTTGTGGGTGAACTGTTGCTATTTTATGAAAAGCTAGGCTAGTTCTTTCCTGAAAACTGAGGAGCAGGTTTGACGAACGTGGTAAGCGATTTCAACAGGATAATTTAGTAATGAAGGAGAGCTATTCCAAGGTACTGTACAAGTACAGTATTGACATACTGTTGCTTGTGTGCTGCTTTTGATGCTCCAGATGCGAATTTAAGTGAGAATGTGCATTTGATTCATATTTTTATTAAAATGTCAGGTCAGAATAACGATGATGGTAGAACAGTTTATTGCACCGAATATTACGTATCCTAGAGGTACCAACTGTTGTTCCCCTTATTCATTATAAATTAATTAATTGGTGTGTAAGTTTAGTAATTTCTACAATAAACTGTAAAAAACATGGAAAACTCTTTTTTTTCATTTGGAATGTGTACGTAGAATGATTTTTATAAGCATACAGGGTGATTCTGTGACGATATTACAAACTTTCAGGGAGGATGGAGAAGAGCAAATGTGTCCAGAAAGTAACAAGTCGGAAGGTACTATGGAAAATCTGCTGAAGTTCCACCATCAGCCTCACGCAGCACTGAAACTTAAGCATCCAACTTCTGAATCCGGATCACGATGTATGGAATTCATGCTGAACACTCTCTAATACCCCATTATAATTTGCCTTGTTGCTGGACTAGTTCAAATGGCTCTGAGCACTATGTGACTTAACATCTGTGGTCATCAGTCCCCAAGAACTCAGAACTACTTAAACCTAACTAACCTAAGGACATCACACACATCCATGCCCGAGGCATGATTCGAACCTGCGACCGTAGCAGTCGCGCGGTTCCGGACTGAGCGCCTAGAACCGCTAGACCACCGCGGCCGGCTGCTGGACTAGTAACGATGCATAAAATGTGATGTCGGAGAGACTGAAACTCCTAGGCCTGCAGTACAGTAATAACGAATTTCATTTATCTGCACAAATTTCACAAGCTGCTACATCTAAAACAGTTGTTCAAAATTGTGTACTCCAGCGTCAGTGCAGGCATGGCATCGTTGCACAGATGAAGTGTCGCAGGCAGCCAGAATTCTGGTCCAGTCTCGGCAGGTGTCCAGTATTCAAAACCTTTCACATGGCCTACAAGAAGAAGTCGTGGGATCAGATCAGGTGAGTATGCTGTCCACGAAACAGTACCTCCTCTGCCTACCAACTTTTCAGAGAGGTACTGATCCAGGTGTGCACGAACCCTCAGTCCAAAGTTAAGTGGGGCTCCAGATCTTGGAACCTCCTCTACATCTTTGTGCTCATTGCGCTTGCCTGCACTGCAGTCTGCACTACAACAGTACCAGTATATGTATACCATCGACAGAGGTAATTTTCTCTTACAACTTTTGACTCGGTCGTTTCTGGGTCGTTTCTGGACCACAGTCTCTTACCTGAAATTGATACATTTAACTATCTCCATCATCCTTGAAAGTTTGTAACATGATCACGGTATGACCATGTATACTGTAGTGGAAACTTCTGCCACCGAATGTATCAGGATGTCCAAATGTAGTGGGAAGAGGTAGAAGGCACCATATTAAGATTCGTCCGAGCTTTCCAAATGATTTATTGTTTCCAACTACAGTGCCATCGTACACCTCACTCTGCCTCACAGGGCCCTGCAATGCTGAGGAAGCACCCCAGCAGTTCGTGCAATGCAATGCTGTGTCGAGCCAGCCTTGGACAGCCGCGGAGTTCCGATGGTGTCAGGATGCGCCGGCTGCCGACTCAGCTGTCCTCGTCCTTGTTGCCTCAGTGACGCTCCGAGGAGCTGCCAAGCGGCTCTCTGACAACTGCAAGGTAGTCTGCACTGTGTTCCCTCGCCGGCGTGGTTTAGGAGGCGGCGACAAGCGCCTGCAAGCTGCAGCTGAATCTGCTGCCTACATTCCCCGCATCAGCCTCAGAGGGTCGAACCAGCGACTGGAACGCTGGCGCCCAATCTGCTGCTGCGTGTATCTGGCGGTGTTACACGCCCCGCCGTCCAGGAGAGCTGCCACACTTGAATGAATCTCGTTAGAAACCCGCACCTATTTATACGTGGCTGTACACCTTTGTTTTGCCATACGCGTCACTTCACGTCATGTAGTTATAACACTCCAGGTTGGCCAGTGGGCTCCTTCTGCCTGTGATTTGCGACATGCAAAACCGCTGCGTATACTCTTTCAGCTATTTTACGGCCCTGTGGCCTCTATTCTACTTCTCAACTGTTGGTATGCGTAACTCACTGCAATCCGACCCGCACCTGGCCGTAACTTGTGCTCAGAATATTGCACAAAACTAACTTTCCCTATCCTAAACGGTGATTCCGCTACAATACGTTAAATTTGTTTAGTTAATTTCATTTGTTTCCGGACCATGGCCTCTTACTTCAAGTTGATACTTTTAACCATCTCCATCATCCTTGAGAGTTTGGTATATGATCATGGAATGACCCTGTATACGTTAAATTTGTTTACTTCATTTCAATTCACTTGCCGCTAACTACGTTTACAGGCCATCACGTAGTCTTGGGACTCTCCATGTCAGAAGTTGTGCAGAGGTATTGTGGTTTTCCCATAGTGTATGATGAGAATGTTACTTCAGAACTACTCTACATAGGGCTGGACAGATTATTGCCCTACTATAGCTCCTTATCAAACATGACTGCTTAGACAAGCACATTACAATCCCACTCGCTTATGGACTTTCATTTCGTTCTCTGCTTTGTGTTCGAATGAAGAAAGAATTCTCGGTATCTAGCTGGATGTAAATGTACAAGTGCTAGGTTATTTCGTCTTCAAACCATTATGAGGTCTTCAGATGCACTGAGGTTTTGTCACATTGTCCATACACCTCCTTGCTAGTCTGGAGGTACGTTCTAATACTAAACTTGTTTTACAGAGAAATTAAGTTATAAATAAAAAAAGCTTGTCTGCTGATTTTTCCATGTGTCTCCGAGACGAGACTGAGTCGGAAATAACACATCATCGTTTACTCTGTACATGAGTAATTTTGGGCCAGGCTAATCTCAGTGCAACGCCTTTCAAACTGTAATGACTGGTGATCACCATGATGGTGGTGATCACCAGAGCGCCTTGATTTAAAAAAAGGACGCCAGCATCGCAGCGACACTGTCCTGCGAGCATGTGGAATACGTTTCCAGATATGTGAAAGGCTCTAAAACATCTCAAGTAGGAAAACACAATACGTTGTCCTGAACAGCGCGTATTCATTAGAGACAAGGATACCTCTGAGCCGGCCCTACTGGTAGAGCGGTTCTAGGGGCTTCAGTCCGAAAACGCGCTGCTGCTACGGTCTCAGGTTCGAATCATGCCTCGGGCATGGAGGTCTGCGATGTTCCTAGGTTAGTTAGGTTTCAGTAGTTCTAAGTCTAGGCGACTGATGACCTCAGATGATAAGTTCCATAGTGCTTAGAGCCATTTGAACGAATTGATGCCTCTGAAGATCCCCAGGAAAGTGTGATAGGATCGCTATTATTTTCTGTGTACTTAAATGATCTGGCGGACAGAGTGGGCAGCAATCTGCGTTTGTTGGCTGATGACAGTGTCGAAGTTGAGTGACTGTAGGAGGATACAAGATGACTTAGACAAAATTTCTAGTTGTACTAGTTTGCTCTAAATGTAGCAAAATGTAAGTTAATGCGGATTAGTAGTAAACACAAACCAGTGATGTTCGGATACAGCATTAGTAGTGTACTACTTGATTGTTGTTGTTGTTGTGGTCTTCAGTCCTGAGACTGGTTTGATGGAGCTCTCCATGCTACTCTATCTACTGTGCAAGCTTCTTCATCTCCCAGTACCTACTGCAGCCTACATCATTCCGAATCTGCTTAGTGTATTCATCTCTTGGTCTTTCTCTACGATTTTTACCCTCCACGCTGCCCTCCAATACTAAATTGGTGATCCCTTGATGTCTCAGAACATGTCCTACCAACCGATCCCTTCTTCTAGTCAAGCTGTGCCACAAGCTCCCCTTCTCCCCAATTCTATTCAATACTTCCTCATTAGTTATGTGAGCTACCCATCTAATCTTCAGCATTCTTCTGTAGCACCACATTTCGAAAGCTTCTATTCTCTTCTTGTGTAAACTAATTATCGTCCACGTTTCACTTCCATACATGGCTACACTCCATACAAATACTTTCAGAAACTACTTCCTCACACTTAAATCTACACTCGATGTTAACAAATTTTTCTTCTTCAGAAACGCTTTCCTTGCTATTGCCAGTCTACATTTTATATCCTACTTCGACCATGGTGAGTTATTTTGCTACCCAAATAGCAAAACTCCTTTACTACTTTAAGTGTCTCATTTCCTAATCTAATTCCCTCAGCATCACCCGACTTAATTCGACAACATTCCATTATCCTAGTTTTGCTTTTGTTGATGTTCATCTTATACCCTCCTTTCAAGACACTGTTCGATACGGTCACGTTATTCAAATATCTGGGCGTAACGTTGCAAAACAGCATGAGATGGAACGAGCACATGAAGATTGTGGTAGAGAAGGCGAATGGTCGACTTCGACTTACTGGGAAAAATTTAGGAAAGGGTGCTTCATCTGTAAAGGCGAACGTATTTAGATCTCCAGAGCGACGTACTCTTGAGTACTGATCGGGAGTTTGGGATCCGCGCCATGTCGGATTAAAGAGAGACATTGGAGAAATTCAGAGGTATGCAGTTAGATTTGTTACCAGTAGGTTCGAACAAGACCTAAGTGTTACGTAGATGCTAAGGGAGTTCAAATGCGAATCCGTGGAGGGAAGGCAACGTTCTTTCCGAGGAACGCTGCTGAGAAAATTTAGAAAACCAGCATCTACAGAACGATTCTACTGCCGCCAACATACATCTGGCTAAGGACTAGAAACATAAGATACGAGAAATCAGGGCACATGCGGAGACGTATAGACAGCCGTTTTCCCTCATTTTATTTGCGAGTACAACAGGAAAGGAAATTACAATGAAATGAATACCCCTAGCTGCATACAGGTGCCGATGTAAGTCAACGGTGACAGTTGAGAATGTCGTATAGTTTTGCTGGAATGCGCCCTGGATCGTTACACATTATGCTCCATGTTCGTTTGACATTCAGTGCCATCGCTTTATCCACGACCGGGACTCGAACCCGGGATCTCCTGCTTACATGGCAGACGCTCTATCCAACTTTTTTTTTATTCCACAAAAACAGTAACAGAAATGGCTACAATGAAATGACATAAATATGGCGACAGATAATTGCAGTCAGAAAGTAAAGCATTCAAAGAATTAGGAATCATATTCAGTCTTTAGCAGTAGCACACATTTAGCAACTTTACTGTCACCTTGAAATGGTAGCAGTTCAGCATGCACATTTTCTTTTTTTGCTGCCTGAGGTTCCTCATCATCATTTCCCAGACGCAAATTAATAATCCAGTAAATCCTTGATGTGTGTTCCTACAGGGTAAATTACATGGACAGAAGAGCAGTCCCGAACAGCGACATCGCAAAGTCCTTCACTGCCTTGTTATTTTTGTCAGTTCCAGCCTTCTAAACGCATCCTTAGGGAGTTCAAGATCTTCCTTTACATCAGACACCAGATGTTTGTCTTCATATTCTTGTATCTGCTGTACTACTGATTTATTTTTCATGTGTGACTTGCAGGTGAGGTTAGGGTCGGAAACGTGACCCAACCCATCCCCTCTCTACGAGGAATCCAGTTCCTAACCGATACCCATTCTGTTGAAGACAATTCGGAGCATGTTACCATATTTCTTATTGTGATTCTGATACTTAAGTGTTTTTTCGAGTTCATTTTCCATATACGTCTTGTATTCAATATGTTCATCACTCCCAATATTGTTAAAAACGTAACTTTTATATTTGCCCATTAACCAAATCACTGCCTTATTTTTTGCCTGAGGGTAATAACTTTCTTCTGGTCTGAAGAAAATGCTAGTCGATACATTGTTTGCTGATGTTCTTGTTATTTGAGCAATTTTTTCCCTGTTACACCTCCAGTTGATAATCCGATCTCCACATGTGTAACGATGAGGCACACTATCAACGAGGTCGCATTTGCTGCAGAGGTTAGTGTCACTTAAATCGATGGCAAAGAGACGCTCATTTGTGCTGATGATGTTATTGACTACCTTGTACCACGCTGTTCTCACGTCAGACGAAAGAACATCACTGCTGATGTTTTTCCAGACCACATTCCAAGCTATTCCAGCAGATTTAGTTTCTATGTTAGTTTTCATTTCATGTTTCCGTCTTTTAGCTAAAATCGCCTTTGCTGTAACGTTTGTGGAGTTTAAAAGCTTTTTGCTGAGATAGCTTATTTCAAGATAACACTCCCTATTGTGTTTTAACTTAAAACTTATTTTTTGTATATTTATCGGCGGCTCTACACTTTCTGGCCTGAGAATGTCGTATAGTTTTGCTGGAATGCGCCCTGGATCGTTACACATTATGCTCCATGTTCGTTTGACATTCAGTGCCATCGCTTTAGACTTGATGTCGGTTAGACCCATTCCTTCATTGCTTGCCTCCAAAACTGCTGTCTTCACGGGCACTCGAAACAATTTCTCTTTCCACAATAACGTTGCTAAGCTGGACACGATCGTCTTCACCACCACTGATGCAATGGGGAGAACCTGTGCTATGTAGTAGGACTTGGATAAAATATACGTGTTGATAAACAATATTCTCTGGAACGTCGACCGTTTTCAGTCAAGGCTCCCTTGATTTTTCTTGCCACCTCACGCCAGTTTATTGCTATCATTTTTAAAAGGGAAGCTGTCAATGTTGTTCCAAGAGCTTTGTGTTCATTAACATGGTTCGCCCATTCAATGCGCAGGTTAGCAAGCCGCTTTGTATTTAGAAATTTACTTTTGTTTTCATTTATCCACGCACCTGATGCGGAACAGTATTTTGCAAGTACCATCTCTAGTTGTGTCACATCTGCTGAGCCACGGAGGACACAGAGAATAATGCGACTGCAGGGACTTATCTCTGGCACGCCTCCAGTGAGACCCACATTCCCAACTTATTGTCCCGCACTATATTCATAGTGCCCCTGGCCATTATACTCATTACTCGCGGCTTTTTGTCGATTCCCGTAAGAGTTCGGGAACTGTTTGTGCAGCCGCACAGAAGGCCGGTGAGCCTTAACCATATATACAGGGTGTTTCAAAAATGACCGGTATATTTGAAACGGCAATAAAAACTAAACGAGCAGCGATAGAAATACACCGTTTGTTGCAATATGCTTGGGACAACAGTACATTTTCAGGCGGACAAACTTTCGAAATTACAGTAGTTACAATTTTCAACAACAGATGGCGCTGCAAGTGATGTGAAAGATATAGAAGACAACGCAGTCTGTGGGTGCGCCATTCTGTACGTCGTCTTTCTGCTGTAAGCGTGTGCTGTTCACAATGTGCAAGTGTGCTGTAGACAACATGGTTTATTCCTTAGAACAGAGGATTTTTCTGGTGTTGGAATTCCACCGCCTAGAACACAGTGTTGTTGCAACAAGACGAAGTTTTCAACGGAGGTTTAATGTAACCAAAGTACCGAAAAGCGATACAATAAAGGATCTGTTTGAAAAATTTCAACGGACTGGGAACGTGACGGATGAACGTGCTGGAAAGGTAGGGCGACCGCGTAGGGCAACCACAGAGGGCAACGCGCAGCTAGTGCAGCAGGTGATCCAACAGCGGCCTCGGGTTTCCGTTCGCCGTGTTGCAGCTGCGGTCCAAATGACGCCAGCGTCCACGTATCGTCGCATGCGCCAGAGTTCACACCTCTATCCATACAAAATTCAAACGCGGCAACCCCTCAGCGCCGCTACCATTGCTGCACGAGAGACATTCGCTAACGATATAGTGCACAGGATTGATGACGGCGATATGCATATGGGCAACATTTGGTTTACTGACGAAGCTTATTTTTACCTGGACGGCTTCGTCAATAAACAGAACTGGCGCATATGGGGAACCGAAAAGCCTCATGTTGCAGTCCCATCGTCCCTGCATCCTCAAAAAGTACTGGTCTGGGCCGCCATTTCTTCCAAAGGAATCATTGGCCCATTTTTCAGATCCGAAACGATTACTGCATCACGCTATCTGGACATTCTTCGTGAATTTGTGGCGGTACAAACTGCCTTAGACGACACTGCGAACACCTCGTGGTTTATGCAAGATGGTGCCCGGCCACATCGCACGGCCGACGTCTTTAATTTCCTGAATGAATATTTCGATGATCGTGTGATTGCTTTGGGCTATCCGAAACATACAGGAGGCGGCGTGGATTGGCCTCCCTATTCGCCAGATATGAACCCCTGTGACTTCTTTCTGTGGGGACACTTGAAAGACCAGGTGTACCGCCAGAATCCAGAAACAATTGAACAGCTGAAGCAGTACATCTCATCTGCATGTGAAGCCATTCCGCCAGACACGTTGTCAAAGGTTTCGGGTAATTTCATTCAGAGACTACGCCATATTATTGCTACGCATGGTGGATATGTGGAAAATATCGTACTATAGAGTTTCCCAGACCGCAGCGCCATCTGTTGTTGAAAATTGTAACTACTGTAATTTCGAAAGTTTGTCTGCCTGAAAATTTACTGTTGTCCCAAGCATATTGCAACAAACGGTGTATTTCTATCGCTGCTCGTTTAGTTTTTATTGCCGTTTCAAATATACCGGTCATTTTTGAAACACCCTGTACATATATATGCCCGAAAGAACGGAGACTATATATATATATATATATATATATATATATATATATATATATATATATATATATGAAAGGAAATGACTAGTAGTGGTAGGGGGTGCCTTCCGCAACACACCGTCTGGTCGCTCGTGGAGACTGTATGGAGATGTAGATGTACAAGCTTGTGCCCCACCTCTTAATGACCTCGCTGTAGTCGGGGCGTTAAACTACAATCTTCCTTCTTTCCTTTAACGTTTTACAAGTCACGCTGCTCCATCTGAGCCGTGACGGCTCATTTCACTATCGATAACTTTTAGCTCGCGTCTCACCAGGGGGCACGGATCACTCCCTTGTGCGGCCAACTCTACCTCGCCGAAGTCTTGAAAAGCGGCCGCTAGAGTCGCGCTTACAGAGAAGTCTCCGAAGAGCATGGCGCAGGCAGTTGGCGGGTAGTTTTCGCACAGCGTGGAGATGGGGGCAGCAGCAGTGCTTGGGGCAACGGAAACGCGGTGCGGATCGGCACGACGTCTTTTCCTGTTGTCGTTCGCTCTTCTTCGCCTGGACTGGGCAGAAGGCAAAGGTCTGGTTCGCTTGTGTTGCGCGCAACTAGTTGTTCAGCTCTGTGGACCGATTTCCCGCTCCTCAAGCGGTTTGAACGGATATTTATGTTGGTTATGTTCATTGAATCATCATGCATGCCTTACTATTTGGCTCTGTGATTCTAAGACTGTGTATTGTCCGTCTGCCCTGGGTAGTTTTGAAGTGACTTGTCTTAATCCGCAAGCCAGCGTTCTCTTTCAAAAAATTTGCCTTGCTTAATGTTGTTATAGTTATGTAATGTGTCCAGTTGTCACGCATAGACACATCAGGTGCCTATGCTTGATCTACATTTAAGAATTTGCTTTAAAATTCTTATGCAAGAATTGTTTTCACGATTTTTTAGCTGGTGGTGGACTCTGTGCCATCCCCATGACGTTATTGTGAAAATTTACGAAACTAGTGCAACGATATAAAAACAATCGTAGTAACGAAAATATTGATAAAAGCCATAAAGATTATGTGTTGTGATTATTGCAGTGAAATATTGTAAAATGATATAGAAAAAGAACAATGAAAATTACTATTAATACGAAAACTATGTATTTGAAGGATAACCTGTGAACAAAGATACAATTGAGTAGACAGTGTTTTAACGAGGAAGAAAGAGAAAAAACTAACTACTCTTCGTTTTGTTCTTGATTGTAGAAGGACGTCATTGACGATTCGTGATGAGAATGGTATGTGTTTATTACGAATAATGTAAGAAAAAGCGGTCTTATGATAATAATAATTAATTCTATAAATTTGTAAACTTGTGTTTTCCTTTCAATAGTGTAGGGAAAAGCATCCCATAATTATTACTGAATCATTTGCAGTTTTCATATACTGAGCTGATTTTGTTTCAAAGACGCCATTACGAGCGAGAACATAATTTTAAGGTTTTCATTACGCCACATGGCTTAAAAATAGGAACTCACTCGCTGAGAATTATCTGCTTAAGTGTTTCACTTGAAAGTGAGTTAAGATTTCATTGCAAAAACAGTTTTTGTGTTAGCCTGGACCAGTTAGCTCGGATCAGGTCTCACGCGATTCACTACATAAAAATAGTTGTAATTCAGACGTAAATAGAAAATAGCTTTCAAAGAATTTTAATCAGCTGTATAACAAGATTTCAATACGAACCGTATAGAAAGCCCAGAGTCTCTTCTCATTAACAGAACAATGAAGCTGGTCGGATTTTAATGTGCGCTACATTTAGCTTTGCTACACTTCATGTCTAATACGCTAAACATAAACTTGCATGACTGCTTAAACTCGCAGTTGAAAAGAAATTAACATTACTCACACAACAATCAAAGCCTTTCACATAACCGTCAAGATTTTGGTGCACTTTAACACAGCATTTCAGCTTCGTGTTGCAGACCGGCACTGCGCGTCTGCAAACGACGAAAGGTACGTGAGACTTAATATTCTAATAACGACAAGCACTCAGAAATCTGAAGTGTCCGGGGCCAAGGCGCCCAAGAAAAGTGCATTTATTTTTATTGAAAATAGCAAAGCTCCATTAAGGTGGCTTTAATGGGGTTGCACTTTCTAATTTGCAACCTTTCATATCAGAGAGCATCATTACGTGTTAGTAGAATTGAGTATTCTGCATTTACAACTGCGTTTACCATTGATACTGAGCAAAAATCATCGTAATTATTTCTTGTGCTATACGAACATTGACAATAACATCATACAAAAATGGTTCAAATGGCTCTGAGCACTATGGGACTTAACTGCTGTGGTCATCAGTCCCCTAGAACTTAG
The DNA here is from genome assembly GCF_023898315.1 of Schistocerca nitens. Classification (NCBI taxonomy): domain Eukaryota; kingdom Metazoa; phylum Arthropoda; class Insecta; order Orthoptera; family Acrididae; genus Schistocerca; species Schistocerca nitens. Next base: position 167,369,318 of record NC_064620.1, on the reverse strand, counting down.
AACTGCTTAAACCTAACTAACCTAAGGACATCACACACATCCATACCCGAGGCAGGATTCGAACCTGCGACCGTAGCGATCGCGCGGTTCCAGACTGTAGCGCCTAGAACCGCTCAGCCACTCCGGCCGGCTTATAACATCATACAGTTCGGATAGTAGTACAACTCCGTGGTATTAGTATCAGCCAGCCTTTTTAAGCATGTTGTGAGCTCCATCTAAGGGTAAGCCCATAGCCAGTTGGTTATTGTATTCCTTCCTGGAAGAAATTACAGCTTCCTTTCTGTAGTTATTTGTTAACGTAGCCTGTTTCCTTGGGCGTATTAACTTACTGGAAATGCTGTATAGGGGGAATCATTGCTCAACCATAAATTTACTTTTACCTGTAGTATAATCCAGTCAGACTCTTATCTTTCTTGCTTGTTAACAGTACTTACTAAGTTGCAGGGAGAGTGTTCCAAGTCGGCGGCTTCTTGCCGCACGGGCCTGGCTTACTTGCGGTCGTGTGCACTTCTCTCGAGCATTTCCTTCGTATTTATTTGCAGTCGCTCGGTTCGCTGTCTGTGCGCAAGCTATCTTACGTTATCTGACTTGCATTATAAATGAAATTTTTCTGTCAGCCAAGCGGCTTTTGACTAACTGTCTTCGCACAAGAAGTTTTCCTTTAAATACTTAATACATATTGTATTCTTGTTCTAAGTTGACTGTAAATTTTTTAGTGTAAACCTTTTGAGGATCTGCCTAATCTCTTGAATAAATTTGTCTAGAACTATCATAATTATTCTATTTATCTGGTTAACTTAAATTCGCTTAATTTAAAATTTTTAAAAAGGTCAAGATTGCTAAGTTCTTATTTTTTGAATTTATTTGTTATTACTATTGCTGTAATTAGATGCTTGTCTTATTCACCATTTTCAAAGCCTTCGTCTTTGTAATGGCATAAAATATGTAAAAATAAATGTTTCTGTCCAAAGACAAATTACGTTAGTTAAAGTGTCCTAGCACTGCCATGTCATTTCCCTGATCCTGGTGATTTCCGATTTCAGTTCCTCTAATCGTTTCCAATATAGAAATTTATGAAATGATAGAGATACTTTATGGTCATCCTATATTATCGATCAAGATACTTGCAACGCCACATAATACAGCGTATTTATATACAGCGTGGTCCATCTGAAGTTTCGGATGAGATTATCTGGAAAAATATACATCGGGTAAAAATAGTTCGTAAGCTCAAAGGGGGACATCAAATGATACGACACGTGACCTCCAGCTCCGCCCCCTTGGGTAGGGCGGGGGGCAACTTTTAAATCTTAAATGAAAACCCCCATTTTTATTGCAGATTCGGATTCTCTATAAAAAAGTAATCAAGTTTTGTCTGAAACATTTTTTAAACCATTTACACATGCCGCTGAAATCGAGAAATATTAAAATTGGGGTAGAACTCTGATTTATTTAGAATGATCCGAGAAGGACGCATCAAATCGATACAAAATATACACCAATTCTTTCATTACGCCAAATTAAGGTATTTTGTTACAAAATGTATCCTACCCGCCACAGTTTTTGATGGAGAGAGGCGTAATGGTATTAAAATCTCGTTAGGGAACTCTTCACAATTTTATTACTCACCCGACTGTGGCGCTTCCGTGGCCATACTGCGAACTATGGCTCAGTATAAAGGTGGGTGCAATGCGATCAGACGGCACTTTAGCGAAACATGGCTCTCCTACAGAGATTGTTGATATGATGTTAATTTTAAGTGAATGCCATAACAATTACGCTGCAGCTGTGCAATTGTATCCGGATCGTTTCCCAAATAGACGACATCCAAGCGAAAACATTATTCGAAATTTTACTCAACGAGCTCGAAATGGATACATGCAAAGTACACCTCGTCATCGCGAATACAATGAAAATGATTCTCGTACCCTTACCGTTCTCGCCTGTGTTCAACTGCACCCCAAAATGAGTAGTCGTGCGATTCAGAGAGAAACTGGAATACCGAAATCAATTGTTTTGAGGATTTTGAAGGCACATTAATATCATGCACATCATATCACACTGACACAGGCATTAACGCAAAAAGGTATGCAAATATGCGTGCATTTCTGCCAATGGGTCTTGGAAATGATAAGAGGTGACAATGATTTTTTAGATTCATTATGTTCACCGTTGAAGCCACATACAAACACAATGGCGAAATAATTCGTCATGATTGTCATTACTGATCCCCTGTCAATCAACACTGGCACAGACCCGTTTACAAGCAACAAAAATGGTCGTTAATGGTCTGGTGTTAAATTTTAAACCGTTACTTGATAGGATCGTATTTTTTTGACCTAAATGTTACGGGGGAATCTTATTTACAACTTTTCCGTGATGATTTGTTGGAGCTAATAGCTAATGGAAGATGTTGATTTAGAAACTAGGTAACGAATGTGGTTCCAACAGGAGGCAGCAGCTCCCCATTATGTGCGGAACGTTTTAAATTCACGGTACCCTGGTTGGTGGATAGGACGCGGTAGATCAATTCAGTGGCCTCCACGTCCACCAGACCTAACATCTCCTGATTTTTTCTTGTGGGGTTATTTAAAAAATATTGTTTATGAAGACAGCCCACAACCCGAAATGATACGGAGCAACGCATTCGACGAGCGTGTGCAGCCATACCACGAGATGTGCTGCTCAACAACAGTGGACAACTTTCGCAGACGATTGACTTTATGCATTGAAGCAAATGGGGATAATTTTGAACAATTTATTCGTGGCTAATTTCATTAATTAAGTACCCCAAATTGTGAGAGGCAAGGGGACTCACACTAATGAAGCACCCCATGGGAACATCATTCTACAACGTCCATGTCGTTTTTCCTGGGTAACGCTAAAAGTAGGATACAGTACATTTTGTACAAAAATAGCTTAACTTGGCGTAACGAGAGAACTGGTGCACATTTTATATCGATTTGATGCGTCCTTCTCAGATAACTCTAAATAAATCAGAGTTATTCCCCAATCTAACATTTTTCTCGAAATCAGCGCCTTCTGTCAATGGTTTAAAAATGTTTCAGACAAAACTTGATTACTTTTTTATGGAGAATTCGAATCTGCAATAAAAAATGGGTGTTTCGATTTAAGATTTAAAGTTGGCCCCCGCCCCACCCAAGGGGGCGGGGGCAGGAAGTCACGTGTAGTATCATTTGATGTCCCCCTTTGAGCTTGCGAACTTGTCTTACCCACTACTTTTACACGATGTATAGTTTTCGAGATAATCTCATCCGTAACTTCAGATGGACCACCCTGTATGTAGATGTAAGCTTACCTGACGCTTGGTGAGCGACGTGTGTGGCATACATTCTGACAAAATGGGAAAAAATTTTGAGAACTGCTGAACATTTTAACAGAGCATGGTGGCACAGTGTTTAGCCCACTGGACTGGCATTCTAGAGGAGATGTCTACCCATCCAAATTTCGGATTTCCGTAATTTTCCAAACTCGCTTAACGCAAATGCCTGAATGGCTTCTTTAGAAGCGCTTAAAGATGTTGAGATGTCTTGACGACATTTTTACTATTCCAATGCACCTTATGCGTTTCGACATTACGTCATTATTAAAAGCAATTCGACTTGCTTATTGTGAAGAAAAGTTGAATAGATACTATGGGTCCATTTGGACAAGTTTTTACTGGCTCGTAGTAATGGCACTAAGGATTTGCCTTTTATAATGACTCAATATGCCTAAACGCGTAAGGCGTATTGAAATAATAATAAAAGTGTGGCCAGACATCTCTGAGTGTTCAAACGCACCCAATCGCAGCTTTTTCTCACAATGATTGTATGCAAATTGTGGCTTCCTTTGAAAGGGCACGAAGGATTTCCGTGCCTATGGTACAAACATAGCATCGTCTCACCATCGCCCACAATCCAGTAAGGACGACATGGTAATACGCATCCTTGTCGCAGAGAAACAACTGAAAGAGTTCAAAACAAATAAGTCGCCAGATCCGGGTAGAATCCCAATTCGGTTTTACAAAGAGCACTCAACGGCATTGGCCTCGTACTTAGCTTGCATATATCGTGAATCTCTCGCCCACCGCAAAGAACCAAGCGAATGGAGGAAAGCGTAGTGATTACTGCATACAAGAAGAGTAAAAGAACGGACGGCAAAATTACATACCACCATCCTTAACATCTGTTTACTGCAGATATCTACAATATGTTTTTTCAAATACAATAAAGTTTTTAGAGACAGACGAACTCATGTCGACGAATCAGCACCTTTCCTCACATGGTGTACTGCGTGCTATGGAAGGATAACGGGCAGATTCAATATTTCTAGATATCCGAAAAGCATCTGACACAGTGTTCCAGGTACGAGCATGTGGAAATAATTGAAGCTGAGTGCCTGCAGGAGGATACGAGATGTCTTAAACGAAATTTCTAGTTGGTTCTAAATGTAGTTAGCTCTAAATGTATAAAAATGTAAGTCATTGCTGATACGTAGGAAAAACAAACCCGTGATGTTGGGTTGCAGTATTAGTACTGTTCTGCCTCACACAGTCACGTCGTTTAAATATCTTGGCGTATCGTTGCAAAACGATATGGAATGGAGCGAGAATGTGAGGATTATGGTAAGGAAGGCCAGTGGACGACTTCCGTTTACTAGGAGAGTTTTGGGAATGTGTGGTTCGTCTGCAAAGGAGACTGAATATAGGACGCTAGTAATACCTATTCTCGAGTACTGCTCGAGTATTTGGGTTCCGCACCAGGTGAGATTAAATCGAAGCATTTCAGAGGCGGGCTGCTTGATTTGTTACCAGTAGAGTCGAACAACGTACAAGTATTACTCAGGGGCTTCGGGAACTCAAAACTGAATCCCTGGAGGATGACATTTCAAGGAACACAGTTGAAAAACTTTAGAGAACCGGAATTTGAAGCTGACTGCAGAACGATTCTACTGCCACCAACAGATATTTCGCCTAAGGACCACGGAGATAAGGTATGAGAAATTAGCTCATGCATGGGTATATAGACAATCGTTTTTTCCTCGCTCTATTTGCGAGTAGCAGAGGAAAGGAAAGAAATGACTAACAGTTGTACAAGATAATCTGCAGCACGCATCATATGGTGGCATGCGGGATGCATACGGAGGGCTTATTACAATAGTGGTACAAGTCCATTACCTCAACTTTTCTGTCTATAGTGCTTCTGAAAGTAATGATCCAAACAAAAAGAAAGGTTCATCTCTAGCAAGAAGCCATATGCTTGAATATTTCTGGTATTTCAACTGCAGATTTTTCAGCGCTCATTTAACTTTAGGACTCTGTATCTCAAGATGAACAAAAATGGACTTGTACCAGTATTGAAATAAGCCCTTCATATAATGTACGACAGAGCGTCAAACTTCCATCTTCCTTCAACGTTTTACAACAAATCACGATGCTCTGTCTCTAATAGTTTACAGGTTAGAACTTTCTGAGATGATGGCGATACTTTATGGTCACCTGTATTATCGATCCAGATGCTCCCGAGGCCACGTGGTACGGCATCACCTTATTTGCGTTCCACTTGTTGTGTGCGATGGAGAGCATGTGTGGTGTGCCACCACAGGAGGTTCGATTTTGTACGCTAGCGTTTCCTCTTCCCTGTCCCACCTGTGGTTCGTGCTCGGGATAGCTCGAGCGACGTCGGCAAAGGCCATTACAGCTTATCCCGTCGAGGAAGTTTTCCTTAGCCTGTCGAAGTAGTTTCACGCTCAGGGAATGAGAACATGGGGCCAGACGCAGCAATCCTGCACCCTCTTTCTAGGCAAGGCCTTAGAGAAGATGGTTTGCCATTGCCTTCCTGCGACCTGTTACCAAGTTCACGTGTGTGTGTGTGTGTGTGTGTGTGTGTGTGTGTGTTGTGTGGGTGACTGTGATGAGAGCGTCCATAGTGCTGTAATGGATTTATGGTGTTATGGATGGAGTAAAGGGAGCGGAGGCCGGCCGCTGGTGGCCGAGCGGTTCTGGCGCTAGTCTGGAACCGCGCGACCGCTACGGTCGCAGGTTCGAATCCTGCCTCGGGCATGGATGTGTGTGTTGTCCTTAGGTTAGTTAGGTTTAAGTAGTTCTAAGTTCTAGGGGACTTATGACCTCAGCAGTTGAGTCCAATAGTGCTCAGAGCCATTTGAACCATTTTTTTAAAGGGAGCGGATAAAACCAGGTACCGGCATGTAGCCTACTCAAATTATGCCTAATGTCAAGAATTGTAGGGAGTTTTATGTCGTTTTACTCATATACGGGTTGAGTCAATAACTGTTGCTACCAAGAATAGCCCCGAAAGTATGATAGGACCTGACAAGTTTGTGGGACAAAAGTTGTATGTGACAATGGTGTCCATAATATGACGTTGGTTTTTTGTTGCTAGGTGGGGTCGCTTCAGAGATGTGAAGGTCAACTTTGTTTTTTTTTTAAATAGGATGCTATAGTTTGGTACTTATTTTCTGATAGCGGCTATCGAGACGAATCCAATGATGTGTAACAGTAACGTATTTGAAGGTCAAAGAAGGTGGCAAAGTTGGCATGAACGTCCATTTATAGAAGTGATGATCATTGGCATCAATGCAGTGCTGCAATCTTCTTATCATTGATTGAGTGGTATTCCTTATCACATCGGTACTTATCGAAACACATGCTCTGACAATTCTCTCTCGCATATCTTCAGGTGTAGTAGAAACGTCTTTATAAACAATGTCTTTTACGAATCCCCACAAGAAAAAATCCAGAGGCGTCAAGTCTGGCAAACGAACCGGCCACGACACATCTCCTTCGCGTCCAATCCAACGATTTGGGAATTGTTTCTGCAATTCATTTCTAGCCATCAGCGAAAATTGTGTTGATACCACATTCTGTACCTTGTTCCTAAAGGTAACAGATCTAATGTTTCTTGCAGGAAAGATTTCCTTCGATGAAATAAGGGCCTGTAATTCTGTCCTCCAGACCCCACACCATACATCACCGACCACGGTTGTTGGTGTGGAACTTGCCGCAGCCGACATGGATTTTGGTTGCCCAATAATACATGTTATGCAAATTAACATTTCCATTGCTCGTGAATGTAGCCTCTTCATAAATAAAATCAAATTAATCAATGTGTCCTACCTCTGAATCGGCAGAATTCAATGCGACGCATACAATCCATACCAGTTATTTCTTGGTGGAGAATGATATGGTAAGGGTGATATTTATGGCGATGCAGAACACGAACAACACTACTGTGGCTCATGCCAGATTCCCTTGCGATTTGACACCAAGTAACACAAGGATCTTGAACCACAGTGACAAGCGTACCAATATCCGTGTCCACGTTAGTAACTTTCCTTTTCCAGTTGTTCTCAACTTATATTTTATTTTATTTATTTAATCGTATGGCTAGGGGCCCCGCCGGGCAGACCGTTCGCCGGGTGCTGGTCTTTCAATTTGACGCCACTTTGGCGACCTGAATTCGATGAGGATGATAGGATGATGATGGGGACAGCACAACACCCAGTCCCTGGGCGGAGAAAATTCCCCGACCCAGCCGGGAATCGAACACGGGCCCAGAGGATTGACGATCCGTCATGCTGACCATTCAACTACCGGGGGCGGACAACTTATAATAAACATATTTAAATGTACGACGTGTAGAGTGAGTTCGTTGAGGATATCTTTCAGCGTATAAGTCATGCCATCTTTGTGACCTTCTTTGACCTTCAAAGAGATTACTGTTACACATCATTGGATTCGTCTCGATAGCCACTATCAGAAAATAAGTACCAAACTATATCATCGCACTTAAAACAAAATTGACCTTCATATCTCTGTCGCGACCCCACCTAGCATCAAACAACCGTCATATTATGGTCCCCATTGTCCCATGCAACATTTATCCGACAAACGTTTCAGCTCTATCATACTTTCGGAGTTATTCTAGGTGGAAATAGTTAGTGACTCACCCTGTAACTACAGGGTGTACATTAATAAAGCCGACAAACTTCCTGACTAGAAATGGAGGAAAGAAGTTGCTATGAAAGTGTGCCCGGAAACGCACTGTGGGCTACAGACAATCCTCGAGAAGTGGTTGAGGTGTCTCATCAGCATCGGCTCAGCATCAATGTGAGGGGCAGGGGTTCTTGGCGACTATACACTTGGACCGGTTATTATTCCACAACGCCCCGACGCAGGACTCTATCTGGACTTCCTGCCCACTCAATTTGTGCATTACAGGTTGCCGACACTTGAAAACAATATCGCCAGACGTCCTGAAGGACGCGGGGGCCTTTTAGCATGGCCTGCTGGATCAAAGGAATAAACTCCCTCGATTATTACCTCTGGGAGCATGTGAAAAGAGTTGAATATGCTAAACTAGCTCCTGGTATGAACGCCCTTCAGCAGCGTGTTCACGACAGCTGTGACGTTTTCCGGAGAAAGGCCGGAACGTGCGAAAGAGTGCTGCAAACGATGACGCGACGTGTGAACGTGGGCACTGCATCCCACGGACGTGGATGGGATGCACGTCAGTATTGTGTCTCCGGACGATTTGCTGTTGTGCGCACACCGTCTATTTCTTCACAACTGTTCATAGAACCTTTTTTCCTCCATACATATATAGACCCACGGGGAAGGTTTGTGTGTATCAGTACTTATTATAAATAAGTCGACCCATAAGATGCTTAAGTGCCACCCGTGCGAAGAAGGGGCAGGTCGCTATTTTACAATACATAGTGGGAGCTGTGCACGGCTCGTGTTCATGGCATTAATTGTTTGTCATCTTTCATTACGGTACCGCCGCCTCGTTTTCTTATTCAATTTACTGGCTTCACTAACTTCCTGCCGTACTTGTCCGTGACAGCAGCAGCGCGTATAGATAAGTGCACTGTCGTATCATCTCTGGAGCGACCGACAGTATTTCTGGGTCGTCGTGTGTCTGGCAGTCAGTTGGAGACGGACCAGCAGTGCAGTCGGCACGCAGCAGCAGTGAAGTCGGGACGGAGCGCCGGTGAGGCGCCGACAGCCAGTGCTCGCCGACCGCTGGCGACACACATGAACTGTTCCACTGAGGGAGATTGGAGCGGCACGACCGTTGGTTGGTCGTTCGGTTGGTCGTCTCATCGGCCGACGTATATTTGGTCCTTTCACCGTTCCCGGGCCTTGTAGTTGGTCGGTTGGCGTGGAGCAGAGAGGAAATCTCCGCGGCGCATGGTTTGGCTGGGCCTGCTAGCGGCCTCTATGTGGTGTCGTAGTCTGTGCTGCTGTTCCCATTGCTACGAGGTTCGTGGCTTACCGTTCCCGGACACGAAAGTTGAGTCTTTACTTAATCTATCAGCCAGCCCCAACCGTTATCATTGTGTCGTTTGACTTTCGTTGCAGGCTGTTGGGACATTCCCGCGACCAACAAAATGTGTTTTCAAGTTGGCGAAATTCTAGCCGCCCTCCTGTGCAGTTTAACTTAACTTAATCATTTTTGAAGTGAAGTGCACCAGGGGAATCTTCTGCCTTGTGGAACGGTTACCTGCCCTGGCCGTTGACGTAAATTCAGGCAGTGTATTTTCCTCGTCGTGTTGTGGTTGTCCAGCACGGCGTGTAGTTTGACAGCTGAGTAATTTGTTGTGGGCGCCGGTACCTTTTGCGTTGTTCCATTGAAATCCCTGTTGTGTGAGGGTCAGGTGGAACGGAAGTTATCCTTTCGCTTGGTCCATTGACTGTCTGCGGTTGGGTTGCCGTCCGGTTGAGGATTGTTGGGCCGACTGCCTGTCTCACCTAAGTGGGCGTTAGTGTTTGAATTCCAGGCCGACGCTTGGAAACTTCTGAGCGCCATTTGATGTGCAGCGTTTTCTTATTTGCCCTTGTTTGTTTATGTATGGTTTCTAGCCAATTTAAAATTAAAGTTGTTTTGCCCTTAAGGCGTGAGACTGAATGGCGAATTTCGCCGAGAATCAAGTTCTAAAATTAATGTTTGGCTTGCTCTGTTTTTAATGTTTTCTTTACTCTCGTAATGTTTGTCAAATATATAAAGTAGTATGCAATTTTGTCATATGATGACATCATGGAGACCGTGGCTATTGTTTGAAGACAAATGTTGATGGTGTTGGGACAGCAACTAGCCACAAATTTACTTTGAGTTCCTTTATTCAAAGGGTACCGTTACCGGTTTCGAATCGTTGTGATTCATCCTCAGACGGTTTACACGCTTTCTTTATGATACGTGGTGTATTTTTTACAGATTAATTGTCCTAATAAATAAATAATACATAATTATAAACACGCCACACACAGATTGTTGCGTTACAGATTTTCGTTGCATGTGACTTACGTGAATGTCCGTTTGGAATGTTTGTTTTGATAACATTTGTCCAAAAGATGTGAATACATTCCCACTGCATTCTTATTGTAGCACACGTAAATTTTTTTCACTGAACGCTTTAGATTTGTCGCTGAGAAGATTTCTACCACACACCACATGTTTTGATACATACAAAGAGCTTACAAACATATGAGTATCAAAGATGCTATGATATATCGTAACATTTGACGATGATGTCCTATGTTTGGAAAGGATCATAAATTCATTTACGCAACTGTAATGCCTTTTGCGCTAGTACAGAGACATTGATTTTTTGAGTTGATATTGTTACATTAATTATAAAGTTGTTTTTATACATACACACACACACACACACACACACACACACACACACACACACACACACACACATATATATATATATATATATATATATATATATATATATATATATATATATATATATATATGATGTATCTGACCCCAGGAATGTGTCAATAAAGTTTCCCCTTCCTGGGACAATGAATTCACGGTGTTCTTATTTCAATTTCCAGGAGTATATATATATATATATATATATATATATATATATACTCCTGGAAATTGAAATAAGAACACCGTGAATTCATTGTCCCAGGAAGGGGAAACTTTATTGACACATTCCTGGGGTCAGATACATCACATGATCACACTGACAGAACCACAGGCACATAGACACAGGCAACAGAGCATGCACAATGTCGGCACTAGTACAGTGTATATCCACCTTTCGCAGCAATGCAGGCTGCTATTCTCCCATGGAGACGATCGTAGAGATACTGGATGTAGTCCTGTGGAACGGCTTGCCATGCCATTTCCACCTGGCGCCTCAGTTGGACCAGCGTTCGTGCTGGACGTGCAGACCGCGTGAGACGACGCTTCATCCAGTCCCAAACATGCTCAATGGGGGACAGATCCGGAGATCTTGCTGGCCAGGGTAGTTGACTTACACCTTCTAGAGCACGTTGGGTGGCACGGGATACATGCGGACGTGCATTGTCCTGTTGGAACAGCACGTTCCCTTGCCGGTCTAGGAATGGTAGAACGATGGGTTCGATGACGGTTTGGATGTACCGTGCACTATTCAGTGTCCCCTCGACGATCACCAGTGGTGTACGGCCAGTGTAGGAGATCGCTCCCCACACCATGATGCCGGGTGTTGGCCCTGTGTGCCTCGGTCGTATGCAGTCCTGATTGTGGCGCTCACCTGCACGGCGCCAAACACGCATACGACCATCATTGGCACCAAGGCAGAAGCGACTCTCATCGCTGAAGACGACACGTCTCCATTCGTCCCTCCATTCACGCCTGTCGCGACACCACTGGAGGCGGGCTGCACGATGTTGGGGCGTGAGCGGAAGACGGCCTAACGGTGTGCGGGACCGTAGCCCAGCTTCATGGAGACGGTTGCGAATGGTCCTCGCCGATACCCCAGGAGCAACAGTGTCCCTAATTTGCTGGGAAGTGGCGGTGCGGTCCCCTACGGCACTGCGTAGGATCCTACGGTCTTGGCGTGCATCCGTGCGTCGCTGCGGTCCGGTCCCAGGTCGACGGGCACGTGCACCTTCCGCCGACCACTGGCGACAACATCGATGTACTGTGGAGACTTCACGCCCCACGTGTTGAGCAATTCGGCGGTACGTCCACCCGGCCTCCCGCATGCCCACTATACGCCCTCGCTCAAAGTCCGTCAACTGCACATACGGTTCACGTCCACGCTGTCGCGGCATGCTACCAGTGTTAAAGACTGCGATGGAGCTCCGTATGCCACGGCAAACTGGCTGACACTGACGGCGGCGGTGCACAAATGCTGCGCAGCTAGCGCCATTCGACGGCCAACACCGCGGTTCCTGGTGTGTCCGCTGTGCCGTGCGTGTGATCATTGCTTGTACAGCGCTCTCGCAGTGTCCGGAGCAAGTATGGTGGGTCTGACACACCGGTGTCAATGTGTTCTTTTTTCCATTTCCAGGAGTATATATATATATATATATATATATATATATATATATATATATATATATATATATATAGTAATGTATAGGTAAAATAGTGCATTATTTAATTACACGACAATTATAGTAACATATAAATTTGTTACTTGATCTGCAGATAGGCGTACTAATATTATTTGCTGTAAAATAATTTTTGGAAATTTTTCAGGAAAGGGGTGTCAGCTAACTCTGTTTGTTCATGAAGTATAGTCTGGGGTGCTGTTTTTGTGTGTGTGTGTGTATTTCTATTTCTACTAATATATTCATATTGGCTCCTTTTTCTGCTAGATGTAAAATATTTAAGTTGTCCTCAATGTTTCCCACTGAATGGTTTTCTTCAGCAATATGGGGTGCCAATGCAGATTTGTTCAAGTTACCGAGCCTTAAAGCAATAAAGTAGTATGTTCGAGCGCAACTGACAGCTACTCATTTTGGCCCCTTTCCACAAATTAAACTATCTGTCCTGTCCTGCGGGTATAGCAGGTGATCTCATAGTTGTTTCCTGAAGTTAAACCATTATTCCAATCCATAGGAAGCTTCTACAAGCGAATATTCATAGCCTCATAAATAACGACTCTTGAGTATTAATGAATTAGACTGGCCATTTAGCCAAGAAATACGACAAGCCGACCAGGTCGACGGTTGTCTCCCTGCGCATTTGGTGATCTGATGTACTGGAATGGAGGAGGAAGCGATGGCGACTGGCGGCTGTGGGAAGGCTCGTTCCTCTGGAGTGGACGCTTCGTGGTCGCTGAGTCGCCGCCTGGCCGTATAAGGGGCTGCTTAATTATTCCTGCGTGCCTGCCGACTAGCGGGCGACCCCTTATCTGGCAGCCACGTGGCCGGCTAAACAGCTGCCAAAGACCAGCGCCCGCGCAGCGGGTAGATCGAGACGCCGCGCCGGGGAACTGGGGAGGATTCAGGTAGGCGCTGAAACCTAAGGGTGCGTCAGTGGTGGAAGACAGGTGTGTCGTTACCAGCGTAGCGGCAAAAAGTGTAAATAGCATTTCTTAGCAGTGTCTTATAGTGGAGCATCGCTCTAAGCGACGCTTAGGTCACCAGCGGCAACAGCATAGAGAGTTCGATTAATGCAGTACTTTCCAGATCTGCATTTTCTGATCGTAAAGACAGACAAGACGGAGGGTAAAAATCGTAGATGGAGACCAAGAGATGAATACACTAAACAGATTCAGAAGGATGTAGGCTGGAGTAGGTACTGGGAGATGCGGCTGGTCCCGGCGGAGATTCGAGTCCTCCCTCGGGCATGGGTGTGTGTGTTTGTCCTTGGGATAATTTAGGTTAAGTAGTGTTTAAGCTTAGGGACTGATGACCATAGCAGATAAGTCCCATAAGATTTCACCCACATCTTTCTTTTTTTTTTTTTTTTTTTTTTTTTTTTTTTTTTTTTTTTTTTTTTTTTTACTGGGAGATGAAGAAGCTTGCACAGGATAGAGTAGCATGGAGAGCTGCATCAAATCAGTCTCTGGACTGAAGACCACAACAACAACAAAGATAAAAACATCAAACTTCGTAATGAAGTGAGTGTTAAAACATAAATAAAAATAAAAATTTAAACTTTCATTCGCTCTAAATCGTGTATCTCTGAAACTTCTTTACCGACTGCATTGAATTTTTGGCAGAGAGTTGAATTAGAATACTAGCATATTTTTATGTATCTACAGGAGTGCCATTTTGGTATATAAATATACATATAATAATTAAAGTGATTCGTTGTTAGCAAAAACCTCATCTTCGTTTGTTCAAAATCTTAAATCTGCAGTAGTGCTTCACCTACACCTTCTAAACTTCAATATAACGTTGTATTTGAATATGTGCGTGCTCTTTTATACCTATTTTTAATATATCGATGGTGGGCAATGAAAATCTCGTAGCTTCATTTTGTTAACTTTTACAGGTGAAGCAAGTATGTCTCCTCAAAAAATAATACAAAGTGATACAGGAAGTTGCTGTAAAGTAGAAGCCTAGTGAAACTTTCTGGGAGATTAAAACTGTGTGATGGACCGAGACTCGAACTTCGGACCTTTGCCTTTCGCGGGCAAGAGCTCTACCAACTGAGCTACCCAAGCACGACTCACGCCCCCTCCTCACAGCTTTACTTCTGCCAGTATCTCGTCTCCTACCTTCCAAACTTTACAGAAGTTCTCCTGCGAACCCTGCGGAAACTAGCACTAGTGAAAGAAAGGATATTGCGGGAGACATGGCTTAGCCACAGCCTGGGGGATGTTTCCAGAATGAGATTTTCACTCTGCAGCGGAGTGTGCACTGAAATGAAACTTCCTGGCAGATTAAAACTGTCTGCTGGACCCGCCCGCGAAAGGCAAAGGTCCCGAGTTCGAGTCTCGGTCCGGCACACAGTTTTAATCTGCCAGGAAGTTTCATATCAGCGCACACTCCGCTGCAGAGTGAAAATCTCATTCTAGAAGCCTACTTATCGACAGATCAGAGAAATGCATGCACTTTCAAATCTCTCTCTGACTATGGAGTTACTTGTTACTGTAATTTCGAGCTTCCACAGACAGATGGAGTTACGAGGTTTTCTTTGCCTATTTTATATATAAGAGAAAAAATTGCTACCAAAAATCTCAAGAAGTGCTTAATATGTCCGTCCGAATATTCATCAGAGTATTGTGTGAAAATTAGGAAGTTAGAAGAAAATCTGTCAAGAACTTCTTGAGATATTTTGTAATAAAATTTAGCGGATAAATATATTTGATAGAGCGGTTCCAGATTTTTGTTTTGTCCACATGTGTTAACAGGCATTAACAGCTATTCCAGCAGCGACGACATTGCACTGACCCGCGCTGATTGCACCCGACAAACATGCAGCGCTACTGAGTCGCCGTTCGACTGCTGTTTATTCCTACTATTTTACTGCCTCTGTTAACACATATCGATAAAATGAATATCGGACTAGACTAATGTGGGAGCGATCTATCGAATGGGCACAATTAATTTCTATTTAAAAATAGTTTTGCTTGTAATGGGAAACAAACCGATACTTTCTGTTGACGATCACCATGAAAACGTGACGAGCAGTAATTTTTTGCGCTGACTCCAACTACACAGTGCAAAAACGAAATTACAAATAACTGATGAAATGCGAGAGAAAATGCGCACGGCTTCCCTTACGTGGGAAACTCCCCATCGCATCTTCCTCAGACTTAGTGGCAAAATGGCCCAGTGCATAGCCCGTCAAAAACTGAACACAGATCAAGCATGAAAACAAGAAGAAAGTGTACCGGACTGTGAAAAAAGAAGCAAAACAGAAACAGTGAACTATCCAAGCTCAAGAAGTACAACATCGAACGAATTGTAAGAACCACAGCGTCGTGGTTGTGTGCTCCCGGATTTGGACTGCAAGGCAGGAGATCCGTGTTCAAATCTCCCTCGTGTCCTTTCATTTTTCACAAAATTATGAATTTTCCGTCCGACCATTGGCGTGTCTGTTTTTCTGTAGACTTGGCAATTGTCATACTATACATATGTTTTAAGAATGCGAGTCGTGTGGTATGAGTATTTACCGTCGCAGGTAAATGTGGTGAACAGTGAGAGCAGGCGAGATGCCGCATAGACCTCTTACAAAAATGAAAACAACAAATAAACCGGTGTGAACTATGTTACAACAAAGTAATTCAATGGTCAAAACTTCTGAAACGGAACACGGCACTTGGGTAGAACAAATAGAAGGTACGTGCCTCTGGAGGTTCCTTCCTTACATCTCACTATTGCAAACGGACGTTACACTACGACACAGACACAAATCTGAGTACAGCGAACGGACATGTCAATGACCTGTCGGACGATTCTTATTTTTGTGAAAAAAAAAAACTGTGGAGTAGGAGGGAGAGTTCAATCTCCCCCTTCGCAGTTCAACACCGTGAGCACACAACCAGGAGCTGTCCGCCCTAGCATTACCGATGGAGAGCGCCAAGAACTTGTAAGTCACTTTCAGCGAGGTGTCCGGATACTTTAGATTAAATTTACGTGTTATACAATGATATAATTTTGCAAGTACAAATGGCTCTAAGAACTATGGGACTGAGCAGCTGAGGTCATCAGTCCCCTAGAACATAGAACTACTCAAACCTAACTATCCTAAGGACACCACACAAATCCATACCCGAGGAAGGATTCAAACCTGCAACCGTAGCAGTCGCGCGGTTCCAGACTGAAGCGTCTAGAACCGCTCGGCCACCGCGGCCGGCTTTGCAAGTACATCCAGTGGTATATGTCACTACTGTCTGTGAAAAGTCTTGCTAATAGAGTTACTAGCAAAGAAGTAATAAATTTAAAAGTATTGCATGATGCGGGAGTTTTTGACGCTTCTCAGCATTTATGACACCATATATCCTGAGCTAACTGTCGTAAAATGATGTAATTTTTCTGGTGCATTCAGTAGTATATGTTGTCTACAAAATGTGTCACGAATACAGATAGTATTAAATAAGTTTTAGAACAGCGAAATTGTAGTAAGCGGCAAACTTTTTTCCTTTCATCATTTTGTGGCATTAGTCACTGAGAAACCGTTTCATAAAGGTTCGAAATTATGTGTAAAGTTTGTTGCAATCCTGTACTTATCCTCATTCTCAAATTGTGAACGAGTATTTTCGTGTTGTGGACTACACTGCCTTCTCACCTCCACCCCCATCCCTTTGATAGGTGGGTGGTTCTTAGCCTCGCAGTGATTATTTCCAGACACTACGTGATATGTGTACCAAGTTTCGTTGAAATCGGTCCAGTGGTTTAGGAGGTGATGTGGAACAATATATGTACATACGAGGGCTGTCCATAAAGTAAGTTCCGATTGATCGCGAAATGGAAACCACTGTGATAATCAGAATTATTTGATCTGCAACATCTACATCTACATGACTACTCTGCAATTCACATTTAAGCGCTTGGCAGAGGGTTCGTCGAACCACAATCATACTATCTCTCTATCATTCCACTCCCGAACAGCGCGCGGGAAAAACGAACACCTAAACCTTTCTGTTAGAGCTCTGATTTCTCTTATTTTATTTTGATGATCATTCCTACCTATGTAGGTTGGGCTCAACAAAATATTTTCGCATTCGGAAGAGAAAGTTGGTGACTGAAATTTCGTAAATAGATCTCGCCGCGACGAAAAACGTCTTTGCTGTAATGACTTCCATCCCAATTCGCGTATCTTATCTGCCACACTCTCTCCCCTACTACGAGATAATACAAAACGAGCTGCCCTTTTTTTGCACCCTTTCGATGTCCTCCGTCAATACCACCTTGTAAGGATCCCACACCGCGC
Source organism: Schistocerca nitens (assembly GCF_023898315.1). Classification (NCBI taxonomy): domain Eukaryota; kingdom Metazoa; phylum Arthropoda; class Insecta; order Orthoptera; family Acrididae; genus Schistocerca; species Schistocerca nitens. The sequence continues at coordinate 167,351,667 of NC_064620.1, read as the reverse complement.
AGCAATATTCTAACAGAGGACGAACGAGTGTAGTGTAAGCTGTCTCTTTAGTGGACTTGTTGCATCTTCTAAGTGTCCTGCCAATGAAACGCAACCTTTGGCACGCCTTCCCCACAATATTATCTATGTGGTCTTTCCAACTGAAGTTGTTCGTAATTTTAACACCCAGGTACTTAGTTGAATTGACAGCCTTGAGAATTGTACGATTTATCGAGTAATCGAATTCCAGCATTTAGCTACAGCTTCCAGCCACTGCTCTACGTAGTCACCACTCCGACATAGACATTTGTCGTAGCGTTGTACCAACTTTCCAGTACCGTCATCATACAAGGTAGCCGCCTGTGCTTCCCGCCAATTCTCTACGCTCATCTATAGCTTGTTGTCTGTGCGAAAATGTTGTCTTCATAGCCAGTAGTTAATGTGAGCAGAGATGAAACACAGAAGGAGCCAATTACAGGCTGCAGTGCGGGTGATCGAACACTTCCCATCGTAAATGCTGCAGGAGCGTCTTCATTGCCCCTCCAGATTGCGACCGAGAATTGTCACAAAGTAGAAACCATATGATAGTTCTGTTATGTGGGATGCATAACATCAGGCGAAATCACTCACCAGGACTTTATGCTTGGCGGGAGACACTATTTTCTACGCATCTTTATGTGTTCACCATGCGCTCAGAACTGAAAAGAGCGGTGTGATGCAACCGACAGGCATACTAGAGACACTGTCTAACACATCTGTGCAAAGCTCCATCGGATTTTCATTTTTCAGTTAACTGAAAACAACAGGAGTGTATGTAAGAACACGAGCCAGCACATTGTTTGTACTGCTGCACGTTAATAACTTTGGACGGAAGGCACTTAAGAGTAGTATCAGGTTAGTTGAAAGACAATTGGTCTCCAGTCCAGGAGGACCAACTCTACCTCAAATCATTTTGCAGTGAGCGTAAAACAGGCAAGCCAAAGAGTGTGATCAAAATGCGATCTGCTACGCGCAGACAGCTCACATATCTCTATGACTGTTCGTCATTGCGTTTTACTTTAAAAGAACAGATACTATTAACTTTAAACGTTATGAAGTTTTGGTTTTAAGTGAAGAAAAATTAATCAGCATGAAACTGAATATTGTGACTTGAACAATATTACTTCATGATAACGTCTAGTCTAAAAACGCTTCAGATAAGACTACTCAGGACCAAATATATTTCGCGACTAACTTTGACTTGTGATATTTCAAACTTTCACCTGAAAACAAGTGGAGCGATGGAGGTAATATGCTGTTTCCGTCAACACAAAACTAGAAACTTCAGATGTATTTATACATGAAAAATAATTTCCTAACTCACAACATATGATATTACAAGTTTGCACTTTGAAAGTGAATAAATTTTAGAATGCAATTTAATTTAATTTTTAGTTTCCAAAATTGCAAGCATTCTTATAATGGGTGCATAATTGCCCTCGGAAGAATTGTGTAGTTGTTTCTCACAATCCAGTCTCTTGACAGCATGAAGTTTCTAAAATCAATTGACGAACTTCAATATACGAAAGCTATTTTATTCGTTCTTTTTTTGTTTTTGTTTCAAGAACCGATCCGACACGAAATGGAACCAGAGTGAAAATCAAAAATGTTTTATTTGCTACATTCAGCTACACTTTCCAACTACTTCTCTACAAAACTACCGTCCCGACTTAGCTATTGGTACCAACTTTCCAATACCCTCGTCATAGAATGCAGCCGCCTGTGCTTTTCGCCAATTCTCTACTCTGGTCTGCAGTTAGTTGTCTGTGTCAAAATTCTCTCCTCACAGCCAGCGTTTCATATGAACAGGAAGACGAAAATCAGAGGTAGCGAAGTACTGCCCATACGGTGGCTGCTCAAACACTTCCCACAGAAAGTGGTGCAGGAGTGTCTTTGCTGCAGTTGCAATGTGCGGCCGAGAGCTGTCACGAAGAAGGACAATACCTGATGACACTATTGCTTGTCGCTTTTTCTGAGTTGTACGTCGTAGACAATATTCTCGAATCGGTGAACAAGATCATTGGTCGACGCTCGCTTCCTTCCCTGACAGCAAGAAGACCGGTCTCCGGACGGCCATGGCACGCCGAGAGCTGTCACGAAGAAGGACAATACCTGATGACACTATTGCTTGTCACTTTTTCTGAGTTGTACGTCGTAGACAATATTCTCGAATCGGTGAACAAGATCATTGGTCGACGCTCGCTTCCTTCCCTGACAGCAAGAAGACCGGTCTCCGGACGGCCATGGCACCCCGAGAGCTGTCACGAAGAAGGACAATACCTGATGACACTATTGCTTGTCGCTTTTTCTGAGTTGTACGTCGTAGACAATATTCTCGAATCGGTGAACAAGATCATTGGTCGACGCTCGCTTCCTTCCCTGACAGCAAGAAGACCGGTCTCCGGACGGCCATGGCACGTGTTCTCATACGCCTCAGCTCATCGCACTGCAACTGCAGCAGCATTTTGAGCACTAGTTGGCACTATAGTGACACAACGAACTGATAGAAATCGGTTACTTCAAGGATAGCTACGAGCTAGACGCTCCGTAGCGTGCATTCCACTGACCCCAAACCACTACCATTTACCATTTCAGTAGCGTAAAGCGCGAGCTCACTGGAGGGAAGGGCAAAGGTTTTTTTTTTTTTTTTTCTGATGAAATCTGTTTCTACCTCGGTGCCAGTGATAGCCATGTGGTTGTTAGGAGGAGGCCAGTTGATGGTCTGCAACCAACCTGTCTGTGTGACAGACACAGGGGACCTACATCTGGAGCCGGCCGAAGTGGCCGTGCGGTTAAAGGCGCTGCAGTCTGGAACCGCAAGACCGCTACGGTCGCAGGTTCGAATCCTGCCTCGGGCATGGATGTTTGTGATGTCCTTAGGTTAGTTAGGTTTAACTAGTTCTAAGTTCTAGGGGACTAATGACCTCAGCAGTTGAGTCCCATAGTGCTCAGAGCCATTTGAACCATTTGAACCTACATCTGGAGTTAGGATCGGGGTTGAAATTTCGTGACACCAGGAGCACTGCCGTGGTTATCCCATGCACCGTGACTGAAAATTTGTACATCAATCTAGTATTTGACCTGTTGTGCTGCCATTTGTAAAGAGCATTCGAAGGAGTGTTTTCTAACAAGATAACGGTGACCTTGAAACGTCCCCTTTGAAAAATTATAAATGACTGTGCTTAAACTGACACACAATATTTTTAGCGCAACGCAATCTGACTTTCAAAAATCCCTACAAAAGAATCGCCCTGACTAACATTAACCTATACCTTTCACAAATCACTTACCTCACAAAAATCTTCGTTACTCGAACTACTGCAATACAGCGAGCGCCACTACTGCCAGCTAAATAAAAGATTCAAACTACAGAAGGCACTAACTACTGAAAGGCATAGTTAGCAAATGAAAGATTGTGATAGAGAACAAACAATGTATTTACCTCAATAGTGTTCAAAAGTGATAATGTATATAGCAGTTCATGACATCCAGTCTTACAAATTTCACAACTCCGCCATCTCTCTCCCCACATCCACCACTGCTGGTGGCTCACCTCCAACTGTGCAACGCTACGCGCTGTTAACATCCAGCTGCCCAACACTACAATGGCAGACAACAATGCAAACTAGCCACAGACTGTACACAGCACAGCCAGTGATTTTCATAGAGAGCGCTACATAACGATGCCAATAAGAAAACATAAACAGCCTACTTACAACCTACATACTGCTACTGTAATCCAACATGCTCTACAGAGTGTCGAAGTGTTGCGTGGCCTGCTCGATCACCAAATCAGTCTCCAGTCGAGCACATATGGGACATCATCGAACGATAACTCCAGCGTCATCCACAACCAGCATTAACCGTCCCTGTATTGACTAACAAAGTGCAGCAGCCGTGAAACTGGTCCCATAAACTAACATCTGGCACATGTACAGCACAAAGCACGCACGTCTGCATGCTTGCTTTAAGATAACGGTGGTTAAAAAATGGCTCTGAGCACTATGGGACTTAACATCTATGGTCATCAGTCCCCTAGAACTTAGAACTACTTAAACCCAACTAACCTAAGGACAACACACAACACCCAGCCATCATGAGGCAGAGAAAATCCCTGACCCCGACGGGAATCTAACCCGGGAGATAACGGTGGTTACATCGGTTATTAATGCATCAGTATTTCACATTACCAGTGGCTTATCTCACACGTAAATTAACGTGTGATGCTGCAATGCTAATGATTTGAATATGTTACCTAGACAAATGTGTTCTAGAAATGTAGTTATTCTTTCGTTTTGCTACTGTTTCCGTCAGTGTATAATGGAAAACTTTTTGGAAGATTAGTACGACGTGTTGGTCTGGCACACTACTTTTATTTGCCTGGATATTTCAAACCAGCCCCCAGCTTGTAATAGTTCTTTATTTACGTAACAATTACGGCACTCCAAGCCCAGTTTTCGATACCAGTAATATCGTTCTACTTTTCTGCGAAGTAACAGACATATTTTTGTAACAATATTCACATTTGGTTTTATGACTGTATAGGTACTCCGATGTATCGATATATTACAGCGCTACGTAACGTTGCCTATAAGAACACATAAACAGCCTACTTACATAGCCCCCATGCTCCCCACAAAAAATTTTACAAATTGTTTTGGTCAGTGGCCGATAATGATTTGATAAAATTTTTCATAATTACAATAACAAATATATCAAATGCACACACTTATTGATACAATGTTGATCAACAGCTAAAATTTTCTCACAGTCCATAAAGACAGTCCCGATCATTCATCACAGTAAAATTGCAGTGTTTTTCTCAAAGGCTGAGCAGTAAAAGAAAATGCACACGGAAGTAGTGGATATCCATGCAGTCTTGAAGAAGTAGTGTTGTCCTTCCAACGGAAAGACAGTGCTGACTCTCGACATGCAGACAGGTAATGGTCCACAACAGAGCAAACCCACCACAGAGTCAGTCGAAGTTTTGAAGAATATTGGTAGGTAGGTCGTCACAGAGCAGACTCACTGCAGTGCTGGTAGAGATTAGGGTATTGGTGGGCCACCAGAGGTGCAGACCCACTGTAGTCCTTGTAGGGATGGCTAGCAGCCATCCGTTGCGACTGTGCAGGCGCACAATCATCATCGAAGAGTCTTGCAGAGAATATAGCAAGTCCATAAACCACCACTAGTGCACTCACAAAGTTTTTATCTAATTGTCCTTAGAACCAGCAATGCTGTTAACCAGTCCCTTGCTGAATTATTAACACACGTGCAAACACTAACAGTCCCTACTTCTCACATATTGTCCATATACTATGACAAACAGAAACGTATGCAGTGAAATGGAACTTACAAGTTGCTTAATTTGATGAACTGGTGTCAATTACAATTTTATAACATAAGAATACAATTACAAAGGTACAAAATACTTCATTAAAGTACCAAACAATACAGATAGCATTTGTAGTAAGGGCTTTACAAAAGAATCGAAATAACACATACAGCAGTGTTACACGAATTATGATATAAGTAAATACATAAAAGATCAGAATAGCTTTTGAAACATCACCTTCACACATGAGCATTAAAACAGAACTGAATAAATAATGTCTTAATATCTTTACAAAGATAATAACGTATTATTAGAAAAATTCTACAACATAAGTCTTATCAGCTAAACACATAAAGACAGGAAAAACACCAATATACAGGGGTACACAAACACATAGCGGAATAATACAAGGAAAGGACAGGGTTTGTTTTACGGCAGTATTTTCCAAACAATACTATTTTTACTTCTTGGAGATCTCCCTTCATTCATCATTATTCCCAAAAAGTCTTATCTATACCTGCTTTCTGTATTTTATTCATATTTCTTTCAAAATAATTATTTCTCAGTGTACAATACTCATTTTGGCCCAAATCTTTTTCATATTACTTCTCAATGCATTCTTTCCCTATTCTCCATAGTTAGTTTCTTATATAGTCTACCCCTTCTTAAGCTAACTTAAATCTACTGAGCTCAGATATATATACTAAGGGATGAGGCAATGCAGCAGTACAAAATAAATTAGCAGAGCAATTGCAATATTACAACTAATATAAGGCAATGTGCAGCAAACAATAAAAATAAATCCGTAGTAAAACTGGCTTAATAGAGTAATACAAAGTCAAATTCAGTAACATTATGCCTAGCAAACAGCATCAGCAAATGAAGTAACTTATACCTGAACATGACAAAGCTCAAGCAGAAAAAATATCACACTAAAGACAACAATGCAGATAAGGGAAATGTATAATCACATTTTAATGTCTATGTAATCAAAATGGTGCACCACAAAATCTAATTCTACAAAAAATTGCCAAGTACTTGAAAAGAAAATTATATATGCAGTTACTGTTATTAGTCCCTTCTTATTGTTCTTTCCATTCCAAGAGCTCCTTTTTCGAAGAATGTGGATCATAAAATAATTATTTAATAGATCTGTTGGCAGAAAGTGTTCACATTAGCAAATGCATTTAAGTTTCTTTTATAAAACCAATGCTGCAACACAGCTGGAAACTAGATATCAAATGAAATAAACAACTATGAAAAGCAAAGCATAAAAATATCATTAAATAGTCATGTGGCATTTCATAAGTTAGTAGAAATTCTCTCAACTCTCGTAGAAAGACGCTTGTCATAATCAGGTGTGCAGATGTAAGTATCTTTCCAAGTAATGAGCGTGTCGTATTTGCGATGCTTTCTACAAAGGAATATCAATAGCGAGGATAATGGCCTCCGTTTTTTCTCCACCTGTGCCTCTGAAAGGCACACACTAATGGCTTTTTCTCCAGGCGACTGGCACACGTGGGCGCCACCTGGGTCACTTAGCTTCCTTACCGAAATATTTACGACAGCAGTTTGCGCTACAGTGACAGTCTCATATAAAAAAAAATTTCAGAGGTCGAGAATTTGCGTTACGAATATGTAGAAACAAAATCCTATAAATATAACAGCGTCCAAAAACGTTTTGCCGGCATTGTGATACATTACGCATATACACACATTTCATAACTCTTAAAGTACGATTCTTGGTTTCCAACATCCTTTTTCACAAGTCAGAGTCCCTAACCACTACTCATTATTCCTTACCTTATTACACATATACATATTCGTCGACACTTCTTCAATATTTCATCATAATAAATACATAGCATAATCAAATTTCTCATATAGCATCAGCTTATTGTTCATAAACATACCTCACCAGCATAATACACATCGCCGTCGTAAAAATAACATCATAACACCTCAGTCAAATCTCAAAAACGTCGTACCTTTCTGCAATAATTTCAAAACTTAAAAAAAATTCTCTGCTCATTTAAATCGTGTCATCTACCTCAAACGTACTATAATAATCATGATTCCATATCAAATATATCATTCAAAGCTCTCATAGTATCACAATGGTTCCGAAAAAATATGAACAGATCACAAAGTGCAGACAAAATACAATTTCATAAGTGTGAAGTTATCCAACTGTGTAATTACGTAAACATCTGTCACAGATGTAGTAAAATAAATGTTTGTCTCTCCCAGTCAAATGATCAGATAGCTGTGTAATTTATGTGTTAGAGAAATATGGTACCGATATGTAAAGTTGTATAAGCAAATACCATCTTAGCTAGGGCTCCTTGTGCTTGCCAAACACATGGTACACAAAGTAAGCGTGTACCACCCCGAGGATTAATGTAATTATACTCTTGGGTGTTACAGATTACAGCAATGGAATGAAATGTATCACGGAAAACCTTTGTATCTTTTTAATTCAAAAATCTTTAAAAATAAATGTTTTAAGCACAAAATTAATTACTCACAAACATGTACTGTAGCGCTAAACTGTGTGCCTTGTTGTAAGATAATCTCTGTGGAAGTGTCGTAGTTATCGTCCTCTGTAAGCAAAGTTCTGCTGAAGTCAATGTACTTACCTCATCATAAACGAAAGTGAAATGCTTTGCGTATAGATATCGTAGTTATTACGTACCTTACCGTGATCAAGAAAGTACTATAATGTGACGTATTGTTGTGCTACGAAAAAGGCTGTCTCATTGTAGCTATACCACAAAAGTTACTACTAAAACATGTTTTACTTTCCAGAATAATTCAGAAAAACTGTGGAGATATAAAACAGAAACACCGCAAAAGCAACATTGTAAATTGTCACTCATTAGTAGCGTCGTGATAAAACCGTGTAGCTGTCACATAAACTAACCACTGTGTCATCTGGTATCTCACAGAAAGTACTTTAAATCCAGAATGTATTTTCAAGTAAACCAAAATGTTGCATTAAAATCTCATTAGCAGTACTGGTAAATGTTCTAAGTATGTGAGCCTTATAGTCGTTACGTAATCGTGCAACTAACAAGCAAGAATGTACACACACAATAACACTGTGTCGTCTGTTCACAATAACAATGCATTCGTAATTTCTGTTTAAATAAGTTCTCTTGGTTTTTGACTGGATATTTAACTTCAAACATTGTTGCATATTAACAGATTCTAAGTCTGACAAAGCATACTAGTAATGTAAAGTAAAAAGTTATATGGCAAAGACAAAGTTAAAAAGCAGATTATCTTTCAATAAACGGTTTTACATGTGAAATGTGGTGTAAATCTTTACTCTTCCTAGTACGCAGAGTTTTAACTTCAACGCAATTATCATGTGGTATACGTCGGATTCTGTAAGGTCAATTGTAAACCAGAAAGAATTTGTGACGCAAGTGTTTCTTCTTATGTGACAATGAATGAGCTTTAATGAGAACTTTCTGACCAATATATAATTTCTTTGCATTAGTTTTTCCGTGTAGTTTTCTCCTTTTGTCTGCTGCAGATTTTATATTTTTAAGAGCCAAATCAATTATGTTCAAAAATGGCTCTGAGCACCATGGGACTCAACTGCTGAGGTCATTAGTCCCCAATTATGTCTTTGTGTCGAAGTTTACGTGTATTCGGAAAAGGAACAAGCTCTCTGATTCTGTTCGGTGGTTCTTCATTCTTCAGTACAAGAGTAGGTGGTAAAGCAGTGGAGTGATAAGGCATTTCATTCAGCACGTTTTGAAATAAGTGTAAATATCTGTCCCAATGCTGATGCTTTCTGTGACAATAAAGTCTGCAAAGCTTATTGATTTCTTTCATAATCCGTTCGGAGGGGTTACAGTATGGTGAGTACAATGAAATTAAAACAGGTTTGATTTTATGATTCCGAAGCATGCGTGACCAAACAGCAGATCTGAATTGCGGTCCGTTATCTGAAATAACTTTAGCAACGTGGCCAACTTCACGTAAGAAATTTTTAACAAAGGCGTTGGATACAGACCGTCCAGTGGCTTTACGTAACGGAGTGAAAGAAACAAATTTGGAAGTAAGTTCAACAGCGACTAGAACGTACGGAAATCCATTCGATGTTCTGACAAGGGGTCCCAACAGATCAACAGCAGCAAATTCTTTTAATTTAGAAGGAATTATAGGAAACAACGGAGCACGATGTGAGACAGTAGATGGTTTAGCTTTTTGACAAAGTTTACAAATAGACAAGACTCTTCGAATTCTCTTTTCCATATTGTTAAAATAACAAGTCGTCCGAAGAATATGACAACATTTTCGTTGACCAAAATGTGCGTAGCTGAAATGAATGTACCAAATGAGCTTATTAACAAAATCATCTGGAATGCAAAGTACCCATAGCTTGTCATCAACAGTGCAGCGTTTGAACAGTATGTTGTTTCTAACCAGATAATAATGCCGAATCTGAGTGTGCGTCTTTTCATGCCATTTACTTTTGATGTCTTTCCAAATCGGATCTTTATCTTGCTCATGAGCAATGTCCTTTAAAGATGTGGTGATGAAGTTTTCAAAGGCGACTTCCTGAATGTAAAGAATACTGAAATTTTTCTCGAGGTTGCTTTCTGTGTTACTTTTCTCAAGCCCAGCCGGTGCGCATGACAGTGCGTCCGCAACAATGTTCTCCTTGCCGGGAATGTAGACTATTGTGAAGTGGAATTCTTGCAGAAACAATGCCCAACGTTTTAACCTGTCATGATTTAATTTTGAAGACATAAGAAATTGTTATGCACGATGATCACTGTATACTTTTACGTGTTTACGAGAAAGAAAGAAACGGAATTTGTTAAATGCCCAAACGATAGCTAAAGCTTCTAATTCAGTAACGGAATAATTTTTTTCAGATTTTGTTAGCACTCGGCTAGCAAAAGCAATGGTTTTCTGAACAGTAGTGTCATTTTCTATGGCTTCTTGAAATAAATGGGCACCAAGACCGACTTTAGAAGAATCTGTGCTAAGGCAGAAATCTTGTGACAAATCTGGATGAGCTAGTATTGGCGCGTTAAGTAACGCTTCTTTCAAAGAATTGAATTCCAACTGTGCTTGTTCGTCCCAGTTCCAAATAGTATTTTTTCCAGTGAGAGAACAAAGTTTTGGTGTAACTAGAATTTGCATATTCAGAAAACGACGGTAAAAATTTACGAGACCTAGAAAACTGCGGATTTGTTTTTTTGTGGATGGAACTGGAATGGCTCTGATTGCTTCTAACTTTTCAGGATCCGGCTGAATGCCTTCAGAAGAAATAATATGTCCCAAAAACTTCACCTTTGTGCTACCGAATTCAGACTTTTCCAAGTTAACTGTAATTCCAGATTCTGCAAAAATATGTAACACGCTGTTGAGGATGCGATTGTGTTGCTCCCATGAGGCTTCTGCTATCAGAATATCGTCCACATATAAGGTGATGTGACGTTTTAAGAACTCAGGTAATATGGAATTTAGCCCGCGAATGAATGCTGCCGAAGAAATGTTCAAACCAAAAGGAAGTTTCCGAAACTGATAACAAACGCCGAAACAAAGGAAAGCTGTGTATTTTCTACATTCTGGATGAAGGTCGATCTGATAAAAGCTGGATCTGAGATCAATAGAAGACAACACTTTTACGCCATTCAAATTTTGAAGAAGTTCTTCCATCGTTTGCGGCCTGTCTGTTTCAGGAATGATGATAGTATTGATTTGTCTCGAATCTAAGACAAGTCTGATCGATCCATTTTTCTTCTCAACAACATGTAATGGATTGTTGTATGAGCTTACTGCAGGCTCAATAATGCCTTCGTCAAGCATAGATTGTATTTCTGTTCTAACACGGTCCCTATAATGTACTGGAATTACGTATGGTCTAACACAAAATTTAGTATGCTCACGAACACGAAATTGGTATTGAAATCCCTTAATTGTTCCTGTTTTGTGAGTAAAAACTGTGGAATGTGCTTGTAAAATCTCAAAAAGGTCCTGCCTATCAGTGTCATTACAATTCTCAATTGTTTGAATTTTATTCTGAATTGACACATTAGTTTCAAATATGCCGTCGATATCATCCCTGTCAGTACTTGTCTAACAGAAGGTAAAGCCGATTAATTTCCTCGTCATGGTTTGAGAGCCAATCTTCAAATTTCAAAGCTATTGACCTACCTTCTTTCTCTAAACTTATTTCAGCATCGTGAAAGTTTAAGATTACTTTGTATTCATTCAAAAAGTCTACTCCCAATATAATTTCCGTCGACAGTAATGGAACAATAAGAAAGTTCATATAGAAGCTGTGGCTTTGACAAAAGAATTCTAAGTTGGTTTGGGGCGTACATCTACACTTTTTCCAAAGATTGCACCTTGTAATTTAATCTTACGTAAGGGAAGTGTGGGACAATCGTTCGATTTGTTGCATTTGCTAAAGGCTGTTTCACTAATTACTGAAATGGGACTGCCAGTGTCAAATACTGCCGTAAATTTTATGTCATTTACTGTAATGTGAATCACAGGATATGCAATGTTGTTATGTTTTACGTCGTGTTCCTGGAGTAAGATGTCCCTAATGTCTTCCATTTTTACGTAATTGCTAGCTACGGCAGCTGCGTCGTCAGTTTCAGAAGTACGTTTTGTGGCTGCCAGCGGTATGAGTCATTACCTATTGTCTCTTTGTTGGCGCGCGTCGTTATTGGGATTTGGAGACCTAACTTCTACAAATTCACCTGGTCGAGAGGGCCCTGCTCTGTTTGAATCCCGCCAGTTCTGATGCAATTCAGCTCTGTCGTTACGATCATATCATCTGTTGTCATGTCGGTAGATTCCATAGTTTCTTTCTTGTCGGTCACGTGGTGGACAATTTCTCCCTGAATCGTAACTGCGCGCTGGACCGTTGCATCTAAAGTTATTGTGTCGCCCTTGATAATAATTATTTTGGTTCCCAAATTGTCTGTTTCTCTGATTGTCTCTGTGATAGTCACTACCGCAGAGAGGTGATCTTTCCCTGTAATTATTACTACTCTGCCAACGGTTGTCATACGGGTGGTGTCTGTTTTGGTCACGATTTGTGTTGTGAGAATAGCCTTGTCGTGTCCAGTTATTATTTCTTTCATCGCGGAATTGCGACGGATGTGACCTGTAATTGTTGTGTTCCTGTTTTCGCGTTCCGCAATTGTCAGTGTCAGTTTCTAATTCTTGTAAGAGTCCCTGAATAGCTTCAATGTCGTCTTTGCAACGTCCTGCCAAAATAATATGTCGTAAATGATCAGGCAATTTGATTAAGCAAATGCGGATGAGTTCTGAGGGTCTGTATGGGTTTGACAGGTACTGATTCTTGTGCAACATGTCTTCAAAATATTTCACAAGACTGGAAAATTCAGATTGTTCAAAGTGTCTCATCATTATGATGCTATGTTTTATTCGGTCTTGTGTAGCTTGGGACCAATATGCTGAGAGGAAGGAATGATAAAATTCTCCTTCACTGTGGCAATCGTGAATGACCGATCGCATTCTTACAGCTGGTTCATTCTCTAAATAGCCACACATAAATTCTAATCTGTGCTCTAATGACCAGTTGGGAGGAACACAATGAGAGAATTGATGGAGCCATGCATGTGGATGAATGTCGTTGCCAGAATTCTTAAATGTTTTGAATTTACGTGTAGTAATGAACAGCTTATAGTCAAAATCATCATGTCGGCGAGTCGCATGTCGGTCATTGTTACGTCGTTTCGGCGGTTGCATCTCAAAATTCGGTGTACCTTGCCAAATTCTTTCATAATTTCCGAAGTGTCCCGAGTTATTATTTTATGGCTGTTCCGTATTTCTATGTCCCTCTTCCTGTATTGGAGCACGAGTGGCTTCTAAAATATGTAATTCCTGTATTACCTGTGTCAACTGATCTTGTACTTCCCGGATTTCTCTTTGGTGTTGCGTATTAATCTGATTCTGATTTTGTTTGAATTTCCTAATTTGTTCGCACTCTTCTGTGTATTAAAGACTACCGGTTTTGTGTCATTCAGATTATCATCTACCTTCGTAGATAAATTATTTAGCTGATCCGAAAGTTCAACTACTTTCTCTGATAATGAACTAATTTCCTCCATGTGTCTTTCTGAACCAATTTTCAGAGTATCTACTGTGTCCTTTAAGTTTTCCTGAGTTTTTTCAAGTTGCGTAACCGAATCGGTAGATGTAACTGAGTCAATTTTAGCTTGCAAGGTGTCGTGATTTTCATGAACAATAGTTTGTAGTTCTTTTATGGCTGCTTCGTGATTCTGTAATGCATTTTCATGACGCGAAGAAATAGGTTGGAAATGCACACAAATTTGTGTTTTTACATCATTACAGACTTTTTGACATTTCGATTCGATTTTAAGTAACTCAGCAGTTAAACCTTCACGTGTTTGTTCAACTGTGGTATCTAACTTTCGAAGATTTACTTCCATCGTGTCTAACTTTTGAAGATTTTGTTCCATTGTGTCTAACTTTTGAAGATTTTGTCCCATTTGTTTCTGATTTTGTTCAAGCGTTGTGTCTAACTTTTGAAGATTTTGTTCCATTGTGTCTAACTTTTGAAGATTTTGTCCCATTTGTGCATTAACTGTAATAACAATGCACTGGTGTCTGAAACATGTTCCTCAGTGCTTTTCGGCAGTGAAGTTGCACCGGCAACATTCACATTTTGACAAGCAGAAAATGTGTCTTGACATCTTTGAGAAAACGGTGAGGACCCAAAACCTGAAACTGGAATAGTTACAAAATTGTGTCCTGTCATTCCCGATTCCTGAGGCGGGCTGTTGCCGACCGATCGATCGATAATGCTTCCCTGTTCACTAATTGTTTCACTGTCTACACCATGGTTTGCCGCCCGCTCCATTTCCCTATGCACAGTTACCAAATTACTACTTTGAACATTAGTTAATTTATTACACGGTGGCGCTAACACACTGCTTTCGTCTTCACTGTCATTTCTCAGTTTACTTTGGAGCCTAGTATTACGTTTTTCACACGCCATTATTGTCATAATATTTCACACGACGACACAGAAAAGCACAATTTGAAGAGCAAAATAAGAAAATACATTAACATAGCATTGAAAATGATATCTCGTTAATTGCAAGCGCAGCTGCGAAATACTTGGAGCCAATCTACATGCATGCCACAACTGTTTTACTGAACAAGAATGAAAACCTACAACTACAAAGGAAATTCTCTCTACAATTACGCGCTAGCAATAAACAAAATCTACACTAATTACACAAACTACGTGAAAAAATCAGAAGATTCCAGTGAGGTATCCTCGGCTAAGGGTCGACATATGAAACGTCCCCTTTGAAAAATTATAAATGACTGTGCTTAAACTGACACACAATATTTTTAGCGCAACGCAATCTGACTTTCAAAAATCCCTACAAAAGAATCGCCCTGACTAACATTAACCTATACCTTTCACAAATCACTTACCTCACAAAACTCTTCGTTACTCGAACTACTGCAATACAGCGAGCGCCACTACTGCCAGCTAAATAAAAGATTCAAACTACAGAAGGCACTAACTACTGAAAGGCATAGTTAGCAAATGAAAGATTGTGATAGAGAACAAACAATGTATTTACCTCAATAGTGTTCAAAAGTGATAATGTATATAGCAGTTCATGACATCCAGTCTTACAAATTTCACAACTCCGCCATCTCTCTCCCCACATCCACCACTGCTGGCGGCTCACCTCCAACTGTGTAACGCTACGCGCTGTTAACATCCAGCTGCCCAACACTACAATGGCAGACAACAATGCAAACTAGCCACAGACTGCACACAGCACAGCCAGTGATTTTCATACAGAGCGCTACGTAACGTGGCCAATAAGAAATCATAAACAGCCTACTTACAACCTACATACTGCTACTGTAATCCAACATGCTCTACAGAGTGTCGAAGTGTTGCGTGGCCTGCTCGATCACCAAATCAGTCTCCAGTCGAGCACATATGGGACATCATCGAACGATAACTCCAGCGTCATCCACAACCAGCATTAACCGTCCCTGTATTGACTAACAAAGTGCAGCAGCCGTGAAACTGGTCCCATAAACTAACATCTGGCACATGTACAGCACAAAGCACGCACGTCTGCATGCTTGCTTTAAGATAACGGTGGTTAAAAATGGCTCTGAGCACTATGAGACTTAACATCTATGGTCATCAGTCCCCTGGAACTTAGAACTATTTAAACCCAACTAACCTAAGGACAACACACAACACCCAGCCATCATGAGGCAGAGAAAATCCCTGACCCCGACGGGAATCTAACCCGGGAGATAACGGTGGTTACATCGGTTATTAATGCATCAGTATTTCACATTACCAGTGGCTTATCTCACACGTAAATTAACGTGTGATGCTGCAATGCTAATGACTTGAATATGTTACCTAGACAAATGTGTTCTAGAAATGTAGTTATTCTTTCGTTTTGCTACTTTTTCCGTCAGTGTATAATGGAAAACTTTTTGGCAGATTAGTACGATGTGTTGGTCTGGCACACTACTTTTATTTGCCTGGATGTTTCAAAACAGCCCCCAGCTTGTAATGGTTCTTTATTTACGTGACAATTACTGCACTCCAAGCCCAGTTCTCGATACCAGTAATATCGTTCTACTTTTCTGCGAAGTAACAGACATATTTTTGTAACAATATTCACATTTGGTTTTATGACTGTATAGGTACTCCGATGTATCGATATATTACAGTGATATGGTTCTTGTGTGTATTCATTTCTGTCAGACTGTCATAATCTTTAACTTACTTGTAACCGTTTTGGCGCGAATGCGCACAGAGCAGTCTTTGTTTCACTTTGCAGAAGTTAAGTTGTTATTTCGCTTTGTAAAAGAACAGTCAAGTCTTGTGCTTGGTTAAAGTGGAAATTAAATATATGAAGATTGATACAAAACTGTTTTCTTGATGATGTGATAATTAAGGAGAAGTATATGTGAATTTATAAGAAGTTTAATAAGAACGTGGATCGTGAACACCAAGTCAAAAATTATTTCTACCATATCATTGTTCTGATCTGGGATTGTTTAATCATTAAGAATTTCCTGAAAAACATATTTGTTAGGTCTTCAAATATTGCTAAAATACAGATCTGGACCTTCTAGCAGTCAAAGCGGAATCACCCTAGAATCAACAAGATGAGCCATAACAACTTCGCCGAAATCTACGTCGGAATCCATTCAAGATAATTTCCCAAATTAATGACGATACCATCCACAGTCAATAACTTTGTTGTTGCCCGATAAAGCGAACACATGCTGCGTGAGCAACATTATCAATCTGATTTCTAACCTACTTTGCAAGTGGTGTTATTGTTAGAAGCTGCAGAGCAAAAATTAATATTTGTAGATTGTTCATGGGGGCTTAATTAAAAAGAAAAAGATGCAATAATTGTAGTAGCTGTGTGACCGATTACGAGACTTTGTAACTAACTAGTATTAGCACGCAATCTGACTGCATAAAATAAAAATAAAGAATGACAAGGAATTTCCATTAACACAATTGATTAATTAAGTCCCCTGCAACTATAAAAGCTACGAAACAACAAAGCACAAGTGTAGCTGTTCTGTGTGTGGTAGTGTGAGTCAACGTACATGTATCTGGCTCGGTTCTTTCTCAAAACGACAAAATATTTTAAACACCATTTACAATGAACTAATTGAAAAACCAGAAATACTATAATTGCACATAGTAACCAGAATTACAACTCTAATACATGAACACGAGCCAGATGCTTTGTTGACTGTAGCTGTGACCAAGAGGCATTGTCGTTAAAGAAATCTGTAATACTTTTTTACCTCAATATATATTGACGAAAATTTTCCATTACACCAGCTTCATAAATCAAAAGCCATCTCCCTTTCTCAAATACACTGTGATAATTGCAACATCTTCCATCTATATATTACAGCAATCGAACAGCATTTACTCTCTCGCCCAACAGAACAACAACTGCACTCGACATCCTCTGAAATACTACTGCTCCAGTGGAGGCGGTGGAATAATAATCTTTGGCGCAATCTCTGGCGCTGTGACTCAGTGTAACCACCTTTCAATAGTCTTTACAATAAGTAAAAGCATAATGATTTAATTTTTTAATAATAATAATTAAGTACAGTTTCCTCATCACAGAAAAAAATCGTCCGTCTCGTTTGTGTTTAATGTTACGCTGTATCTGTTAAATTCTCATGTTTGTTGGTAGCCGCATGACACCGTTCAGAATGTTCCCGCGAGAACGTTTGTAGCAATTAAATGTTCGAATTCGACTAGTCCGCCGTATTTCTCCAGTTCAACGAAACTTCTTTAGGAACGTAAATTTGCCTGCTCATTCAGAAGTGATGTCTTGGAAAAAAGTAATCGAGCGATATAAAATCTTTGCGGTAATTGATCGCTCTCACTCGTGAGTTCCACCTTAATTACGGTAGCATTTCGATGTGAACAAATGGCGACGCAGACCTAATTTTGCCGAATCGGCGTGTCGGCCGGCGGCAGCGCCGTATATATGCCAGAACCCGCGGACAAGTTGCGGCCGGGCTAATCCGCCGGGCAGCGGCGGGCACGCTGCCACCACTGAATCGCTAATTTCTTGATTCATCGCCCGCGTTCAGATCCAGTTCCAGCAGGGGCCAATGCCTCCAGACGGGTGCACGAGGGTCTACGTACTCGCATTACTCCAGAGGGCCAACCCGTTTTATTCCGATCCTGCTGCGGAGCTTGTACGTGCTGCAAGCATCACACGAGCCAGACGTTTCTAGCGTGCGTATCTAACAATCGCATAAAACTGGAGCCCTGTTGTGGCGTCTGCCATTCTGCGTAAGCAAAAGCTAAGCGATTTTCATCAGCAGCGCAACGTCCTGACCAACTTACAGCCTGTGCACATTCATAGAGACCTTTCCGATGAAACAGAACTTGTAATGTCCCTTTATTTTCCAACCCGAAATCAATAATACTGTGACATGTAAAGCAGTACTTCTTCTTTAAAGTAGCTGTCCATAAGTTTTCTATGAACTTTATCTCTACAGGGTGAATTGTATTTAAACCGACAAACTCTGGGAGGTTGTAGGGGACATCAAAACAAATATTTTTCCCTAATGTCATTTTTTCCTGTGAGGAGTATTTAAACCGGTAGAGGAAGATTTCTCTGGCGGCAAATTAATTAAACCAATAAACACTTTTCAATTTTTTTATGACCAAGAGACAACAACTAGGTAGCAGATACGGCCCAATTTAACAGTCTCCAACAACACCAACCCACACATTAACGAAGAACCACACTTGATGAGCGCTAGTAACTGTGGCATGTGGGTTATCCTCACTCCAAACATGCAAATTGTGGATGTTGAAGACTCCATCACACCCGAACGTTGCTTCATCGGTAAATAACACAGAGGATGGAAATTTACGATGCATTTCACACTGTTCCAGGTACCACTGGGAAAACTGTGCTCTAGGTGGATAATCAACTGGTTCCAGGTTGTGGACACGCTGTAAGTGAAATGGACGTAACAATTGCTCTCGAAGGACTGTTCTTACATTCGTCTGATTCGTCTCCATGTGACGTGCAATTGCACGAGATCTGATTGCAGGATCCCGCTCCACATGCTGCACGACAGCTTCCTCAAATTGCAGCTTTCTTACCGTGCGACGGCATCCCTGTCCAGGTAATCTGCTAAATGACCTGGTCTCACGCAGACGTTGGTACACAGAATCAAAGGTCGTATGATGCGGGATACGGCGATTAGGATATGGTTGTTGATAAACCCGCTGTGCAGCTCGTCCGTTGTGGTGCGCTAAGTAGTACGCACCAACCATATCAGTGTACTCACTCCAGGTGTATCGCTCCATTAGTAAACAGAGACAATGCACTACTACACTGGTGGACAGCAGTTGCCTACAACTGAAGAGCGTAATACGGCCCCTAACGGTTTAAATAATCCTTGTAGGAAAAAATGACATTAGGGAAAAATATTTATTTTGATG
This sequence comes from Schistocerca nitens, assembly GCF_023898315.1. Classification (NCBI taxonomy): domain Eukaryota; kingdom Metazoa; phylum Arthropoda; class Insecta; order Orthoptera; family Acrididae; genus Schistocerca; species Schistocerca nitens. The sequence goes on along the minus strand of NC_064620.1, from coordinate 167,332,273 downwards.
TCCCCTTCAACCTTCCAGAGTTTGTCGGTTTAAATACTTCTCACCCTGTATATAAAATACTGGATATTCATTTTCAAAAACTTTCTCCGTGCATAATGTGTGCGTTAGATGTCGCATTCAGTTACTGAGCGATACTGACTGTTGGTTATCCCTGTACTGCGCTTGTGAACAATGTCGTGAAACAAAACTTTGTTAGTGATACGCCGAATTTGAAGTAATGAAAATGAATCTAACAGAACCCCAAAAGAAACTAACTGGGTAATCAGTTGGATTATATTGTATTGTTAGGGGAAAGAGACCAAACAGCGACGTCATCGGTCTCATCGGATTAGGGAAGGACGTGGAAGGAAGTCGGCCGTGCCCTTTCAAAGGAACCATCCCGGCATTTGCCTGGAGCGATTTAGGGAAATCACGGAAAACCCAAATCAGGATGGTCGGACGCGGGATTGAACCGTCGTCCTACCGAATGCGAGTCCAGTGTGCTAACCACGGCGCCACTCGCTCGGTGGGTACTCAGTTAAAATTATTCAACTGAAACGCAATACTAAAGTACCTCATAAAAGTTATGTACGTGAAGTGCTATGCCTGACCTGAAATATCCACAAAATATAATACTGCCCAACTCAGAAGAAAATAACTGTTTAAGATTACCTTCACTGTTCGCTGTAAATATACTGACTACGTACTGTTGCTCGCAAGAATGAAAAGTGAGATTTGGCATAACAAAAAGTAAGTTACCTCTTGCTCAGTATGCTATTTTCTGTGCCGTGTACTGACATTCTCGGAAGCAAATTGAAATCACAAAATGCAGCAGTTAAAGAATAGTAACCTACTTAACACTAAATTTTTCTTTCCTTGTGGGAAACAATCTGTGGTTGCGTGTGTCGCAAGGTGCAATGCAAACACTACAAAATCTTTAAAACTTTACTAAGAACTATGGAGGAGAGTTTTGCTTTGAAAAAAAGTGATCCTGAAAAATCAAACTCTGATTATTGTCAAAAAAGACTGTATATCATGAGAAGGCTCTAACAATTTTTCATTACAAAAATGACAGACATTTAAAGCAACTGTGTTATTTGTGACATAATGAAAACCAAGAAATCAAATTTAACCACGAATATTATTAGTTATATAAGGGGCAAAAATTTCTTTCAATTAATAGTTCTAATCAACAAACATTTCACTCTTACGCTTGCATGACTACCTTGAAATATTCCTCCAAACATCTTATCCATCCATACAGTCAAGAAAATATCTTTAGAAACAAGTTTTCATCTCCATAAGGTATTCCAGATAATTTCTCTCAGATTCACAAATTATCATATGTGACTTCGTGGCAGATTAAAACTGTGTGCTAGACCGAGACTTTAACTCCGGATCTTTGCCTTTTGTAGGCAAGTGCTCTACCAAACAACCTACCCAAGAACGACTCAGAATCTGCCCTCACAGCTGTACTTCCGCCATACCTTGCCTCCTACCTTCCAATTTTCACAGAAAGTCTCCTGCGAAACGTATCAGCGCACACTCCGCTGCAGAATGAAAATTTCATTCTGGAAACATACCTTAGGCTGTGTCTAAGCCATATCCCTGCAATAGCCTTTCTTCAGAGTGCTAGTCTTGCAGGAAGCTTCTGTGAAGTTTGGAATGTAAGAGGCGAGGTACTAGCGGAGGAAATGGTGTGAGGGGGAGTGGGGGTCGTGTGTCGTGCTTGGGTAGCACAGTTAGTAGAGCCCTTCCCCGCGAAACACAGAGGTTCCGAGTTCCAGTCAAGGTCCGCCATATAGTTCTAATCTGCGAGTAAGTTTCATGTCAGCGCGCAGTGAAAATTTCATTATGGAAATGTGTGGGGTGGGCTTTGGGTCAGCCACGTCTTCGCAATATCGTTTCTTTGAGGAGCGATAGTCTTGCAAATTCTGCAGGAGAGCCTCTGTGAAGTCTGGGAGGTAGGAGGCGATGTACTGACGGAAGCAAAGCTGTGAGGGCGGGTCGTGAGTCGGGTAGCTCAGTCGGTGCTGGCACGGTAGCTTAACGTGTTCTGTCAGGGAGCTGGGCTGGTCTCTGTAATAATAGTAATAAAAAAAACTGAGTTAAGGGATCAACAACGAACTTCAACGGATATCATTTGACGTCCACTACTACTAAATATAACGAAAAAAAGTCGGTATTGCACTTCCCCGCGAAAGGCAAAGGTCCCGAGTTCGAGTCTCGGACCGGCACGCAGTTGCAATCTGCCAGGAAGTTTCATATCAGCGCACACCGCTGCAGAGTGAAAATTTCATTCTATCAGATCTCATTCTCTAAAGTTCAATTGCTCGCTACTATACCTCTAATAACAAGGCCCTAGTGCTGCACAACTGACTGACTACCAAGCGCACCACAAATTGCGTTAAACACAAGGTAAAGGATCTTATCCCCTACTCGTGCAGCACTTTCATGCATCTTTGTCACATTACAGTAAAGGTGAAACACTTACAATGGCAGAAAACATATGAAAAAGTTGCATGTCTTATGCAAGGATTTAATGGATGCTCTTCAGTACGTCCTGTTCGAGCATCTTCCTTCATCTGCTTCTATATTTGTCCTTCTCTAATGTCATCTGCCGTTGCATTTCTGTTTCTAGTTATTCCTACCACTCCTTCCACTTTTTCCTCTATCAGTCTTTGTTGCCGACAATTCCTATGCAGAAATGGATTAAAATGAGTCCTGACCGCAGTAAAATATTTATTTACAGTGCTAAGGATTATCTTCAGACCATTTATACAATGATGGTAGACTTTGGTGGTGAATCGAGCAGGTTTCGTGGCTCCACGAACGTCAAATGCTCGGAGCCACAATACCTGCTCCCTTTGCCACCACCTCCTGCCATCATGGTATAAATGGTCTGAAGACGGTCACATTCTGAGCGAAACCGATTAATACTGCAAATACTTTATTTCGCTCAAGACTGTTTTAATCCATTTTTAAGACATTGTAGGTAGACAGCTGATTCACTCCACGAATTATTTCTCTTGTAATTGTTGAGTAACCCCTAAATGTTTGTAAACTGTTTTAATAAAAAAATCTAGTTAGATATTCGATTTCTGTAATTATTTTAGGATTTGTTAACAGAGGTATGTGTAATTTGATGATCTGCATTCCAAGATGCTACTCCAGGCGGGTGCAAAATGAATGTGCGCAACGGAAAATACTGAACGCTAAATGAAGATTTGGCCCTGACTGACTACCCCCTGAAGCAGATCTTAGGATCTCTTATTGATGATATCTCCTAATCCTTGCTCCTTAATATATAAATTACAACATAAACATAAATGGATGATTAAGGGAACTAGTAACTATAAAATGATAAATGGTGTTTTTGCTTATACATTTATTGTAGATTAAAACCCCTTTATGTTACAACTGTTTATATATCAATGTCCAATGTACATAAAGAGATACAAATGAATTTCCTAACTAATACGATTGATCAATTTCCAAAATCTGCCCCTTTTTATGGTTACCCGATCTAGTATAAATAACGCGAAATCACCTACGTACCAAACACTAGAGGACACTACTTTCAAAGATGATCTAGGGTGGTGTGCAACCTCAGTGGAAATAAAATTTATGTGATCAGAGCTGTTTAGCTTTATAGCTCCAATAAGCCGAAGCAATTAGCAATATCACCGTATGTACTGCGTCTGGAATGCACAAACCGGTGACAGGTGGGTAATATCGTGGCGTGTGTAACGAGGTGTGGCTCTGACCAGAGCGTGGAGGTTCACAGCCCGTTGCTAGAGGGCATGCATGCAGGTCACGTGACCATACAGAGCTAGCACCAGCATGCCTCACTCTTCCTACCCGGCCAGTCGCTTTGCAAACTGTGACACGGAGGAGTCAAAAGAAGAGCAAAGACGTGTTGTTCGTTTTCTGATAGCGGAAGGAGTAGGAGGAACGGACATTCATCGACGAATGTCACAAGTTTTTGCCGGCCGGGGTGGCCGAGCGGTCCTAGGCGCTACAGTCTGGAACCGTGCGACCGCGACGGTGGCAGGTTCGAATCCTGCCTCAGGCAGGAGGTTTGCAACCGAAGTTGCAGGGAGTTGAGCCGAAACTCTTGCCATTTAGCGCCCGAAAGCGTTAAGCGGCTTGCGCGGGTTCGTGCCGCTCAGTAGAGCGTCACCGGCAGCTACGCCAGTTGCAGCTTATTAGAGACCACTCCGAGGAGCTATCAGCGGGCAGCTACGCCAGGTGCAGAGAGCAGCGTTCCGCTCGGGTCGGCTGCTCGACTGCGAGTGCGCTGTGTGATGTCCTTAGGTTAGTTAGGTTTAAGTAGTTCTAGGTTCTAGGGGACTGATGACCTCAGAAGTTGTCCCAAAGTGTTCAGAGCCATTTGAACCATTTTTTGTCACAAGTTTTCGGCGAACACTGCATGTCCCTCGCAAGGGTCAAGGCGTGGCACAAGCGCTTCAGGGAAGGACGGTTGCCGTTAGCCGATGATGCACGGTCTGGAGCACCACACTGCATTACTGATGACATCGTCCAGCTAGTGGATGCACTCATTACTGCCGGCCGAAGTGGCCGTGCGGTTAAAGGCGCTGCAGTCTGGAACCGCAAGACCGCTACGGTAGCAGGTTCGAATCCTGCCTCGGGCATGGATGTTTGTGATGTCCTTAGGTTAGTTAGGTTTAACTAGTTCTAAGTTCTAGGGGACTAATGACCTCAGCAGTTGAGTCCCATAGTGCTCAGAGCCATTTGAACCACTCATTACTCAGGACTGCCGAGTGGCTGTGAAAGCCATAGCCGCCGTGGCCGGATTGAGCGTCGGAAGTGTTTACACCATCATGAAGGAACTACTTCACATGAGGAAACTGTGTGCCCAGTGGGTGCCCCACAGTCTTCAACCACACCAGGAAGCATGCCGAATGGCCCCCTGTCTTGCTCATCGATAGTGGTGGCTGGAGATGAGTCATGGTGACATCACTTCGAACCAGAATCAAAATGACAACGTCTCCATTGGAAGCATCCAGGATCACCATCACCAAAAAAGCCAAGGACATCCACACGAGACCAGGAAAGGTTATGCTGACGTTCTCCTTTGACCAAGATGGCCCCCTTATGATTCACGACTTGCAGCACAGGACAACAGTGAATGCCCAGCGTTACTCGCAAACCTTGACCACCCTTCGTCAAGTGATCAAAACAAAACGACCAGGCAATCTCAGCCGTGGGATCATCCTGCTCTATGACAATGCAAAGCCTCATACGGCCAACACAGTCGCGGCACTCCGGCAGAAATTCAAATGGGATGTTCTCGGCTACCCTCTATACAGTTCGGACCTCTCTCCCTGTGATTACGCCATTTTTTTGTTCCCTTAGAAAGACTCTGAGGGGCAAACGATTCACCTCGGACGACAACGTCCAGCTGTGTATGCGGAACTGGTTAACATTGCAGCTCCGCCAGTTTTATGAGACAGCCACTCACCGCCTTGTGTCAAAGTGAGGCAAGTGTCTCAACAGCCAGGGTCAATACTTCTAACGTACAGGTTCTGGTTTCTGTAATTATGCCTCCGGCTCGTTTCTTTTTGAATGCTCCTTATACATGTGGTAGCGTGTGTAAATATAAATATTTAGAAGAAATTATTCACATACTGCTGTGTACCTGCTACAAAAGATACACAATAAACCACATGTGGTCACTGAAACCTGTTCAGTGTTTCCTGTACATTATTAACCCACGTTGAAAAATTTTTCCCGCGGCTCCTGTCCTCTACGTTGTAAATTACTCATCCACACCACACAAAGAGAGGATTCATGGTCATAATAAAATTTTTCTAAGGGACATAACTTACAGAACAATATAAAAAAGAAAATAACTTAGGAAAACATCAGTTAATTGGAACACTCCGTTAAAGTCAATTCACACTAGATGTGTTGGTATGGAACAGAGTGTCAAACAATACGCAGTAAATTTCAAAATGGCGACATTCACACAGGCCATCAACACAAGAGAATCAAACGAGAAGTCATATTGTAAAATTCCAGGCTTATGGTTACCATCCCTACATTATGTATTATTAGATCAATACTCTTATATCTCCAGCTATAATGAAATTCAATTATTTTTCTATAATAGGAGAAAGGCTTTTAGAAGAATAATAGCAATACCAAACAATAGTAGTTACAACATCCTTTGTACCTTATAATGTATTTCGTTCTCATTATCTATTAATGGTAGGAATTAAATATCGAGCCTAGTTAACAAAATATAGATAACTGATCGTTTAGCATTGTTAGAATTCTTATTTCTGCAGTATCAATATTAATGTGATTTTTATGTGTTTAAAAATGTCTTAAACTTGTTCTATAAAAGTAGGGAATATTATAGTGTTTGACAATGTTGCTAAACTATTTCGTATTATAAATTATGTTTTGTATTATTATAACCAGTAGTACGTTGTAGGAAGAGTATAAATGCTCGGCCTCGAGTATTGTTAGGGCAGATGAGTGTTGGACCCACTAGAGGATAGATCTGTGCATACAGGTGAGTTAAGTTCTTGGTGCATGATTCAAGTTTGGATTTACAATAGAGCAACTCATGTGTTGGACATTGTCTAAAACAACATATTAGAACAGTGCAGTGACGGATTATTTGGGAGTGTTAAACAGTTTGAGTTAATATCGCAAAAGGCAGAATGATAGGTGACTTTATATTCGTACTTCATTGAGTATTAATGGTGAACAATGCAATGGACCTCACACACGCATTTCTATCAGATTACTGCATCTGGACTATTTAATATCGGCAGTGTGATATGTGTTACCGTCGGTTAGCTGTAGTAGTAACAACGAGCATATCGAGTATCAAAGGTAAGTTTCAATGTACCTTTTCGACCTGGTTGGGCCATCACTGCATACTACTCATTACTTCTCGAAGTGTTTTATAAACAGAGCAGTAAGCTGCAGCAAGCACAAGACTTACCACACCAAAGCACAGATGGCGCAGCGCACACCACACTACTTCTTACCTCCACGCCGGCTAGAGTGGCCGTGCGGTTCTAGGCGCTACAGTCTGGAACCGAGCGACCGCTACGGTCGCAGGTTCGAATCCTGCCTCGGGCATGGATGTGTGTGATGTCCTTAGGTAAGTTAGGTTTAAGTAGTTCTAAGTTCTAGGCGACTGATGACCTCAGAAGTTAAGTCCCATAGTGTTCAGAGCCATTTGAACCATTTTGAACTTACCTCTACGCCGGCCACCGGCGAACTGGTTGCTAGGCAGGAGTGGTAGCCATTACAGGCAAGACTTCCCCATTGTATCCAATGCTTGGATGCTATTCTAGTATCGATGGGAGCCTCGGCAATAGCGACGATCTAAGAAGAGGAAAATAAGCTGAAGATGTGAACTGAAGTGTTAGGGAGGACATTGGACTAGAGTAGTCTGTGCAGCTACTTAACATATAGTGGTGGCACGATGTTCTGTCTAGCACTCGTGTGTGGTAAGCAAGGAGACCAGGGTTCAAGTTCCAGCCATAGCACAAATTTTAATTCGTCTCTTCAGCTTCCATCATTATCGTAGTACATTGGTAGCGCAGTAGCTGTTTTATTTCTCTGGGATGTGATATCACATAGGAGAATGACAAAGATATATGCAAGAAAGTAGCACGGTTTGAAAATGTAGGTGGAACAATAAATAGGTGAAGATTTTATGGGTCATTTTCAAGCGACAAGAAATTTGTTAGGGCTATGGAATGTTAGACCATACTGGTCAGATTTATAATCAGCAACGATATAGGGAAGGAAATAAACATTTTTAACGTATATATGTATTAATCCAGGGGCCTAGAAACGACTGTGAGGCTTCGTCCCACCGTAACCCTCAGTGGTTCACAACCCCACAACAGGCCATGGCAGTCCATCCACCCCATCGCGCCCCACACCAAACCCAGGGTTATTGCGCGGTTCGGCCACCAGTGGACCACCCCACACCCCTCCCCCCTGGGAATGTTTCATACCAGACCAGTGTAACCCCAAAAAGTTTGCATGGTGGAATAATTATGGAGTATGCGTATGTAGAAACGGTGTTTGTCCAGCAATTGACGACACAGTGTAACTGAGGCAGAATAAGGCAACCAGCCCGCATTTGCCAACGTAGATGGAAAACCGCCTTAAAAACCATCCACAGGCTGAATGGCACACTGGACCTCGACACTAATCCGCCGGGTGGATGCGTGCCAGGGACCGGCATGCCTTTCTGCTCGGGAAGCAGCGCGTTAAACCACGCGGCTAGCCAAGCTGGCATTTTTAGCGGAAGAAGTAAGAAACAAAACTGAAGGTAACAGAAGAAATTGGAGATAGTATCATCAAAGAACGAATGCTGGCAGACTACCTTATAAAGTCAGAAATTACAGTGCTCGTTCAGAAAGTTCAGAGACTGATTTTAGTACTGGGGTACAAGCGAATTAAGTGCAGCAACTACAGTGGCAGACTGAACTGACAGATGTGCACTCGACCAGTGGGTTGTGAAAAGGCCGCGTTTTCTAGTTGACGTGCCACTGTGATGTGTCAACGTTTCTATGTCATAAATTGTAATCTCTGAATGAAGTGTTCAAGATATTTTCCACATTGTTTTGAAGAAGCGAAAGGTGTGTGCAACGTTTATGCCGCACATCTTGACTCTTGAATAAAAACTACGACGTGTTGACGCTTGCCGTATCTTGATTGAAATGGAAAACATGGACACTTCTTTTCTGGAAAAAGTCATCACGGGTGACGAGACTTTGTGCAATCATTTCGAACCTATCACAAAACGACAAATTGTAGAAATTCCCATGAACGGTGAACGCATTGACTACAGCCGACATACAAGCCAATGTGATGTGTGAGTTGTACTCAAGTGGGGTAGAGTATGTAGAGCACCTGAAGCATTAAAGCCCAGATTCTAGTGATTAAAACCCAAGTTCTAGCCTATTAGTATCTTATTAATCCAGTCTCTAAACTTTTTGGACCGATGGGGCATAATCCGCTTGAGCCGTGGCTGGCTTATGTTATGCGTTGGACTAAACCTTGGTTGCTTTTCTGTGCTTAGTCTCCCGTGGTTATCGCGATTATGCTGTTATTCTATCTTTCCACTAGTGGCAGCAGCGCTTTGTATCGATATTCGCACCTTGTACTATCTTTGGCCTGGCGCTCATAGTTTCCGGCTGTGCTGTGTGCGAGCAGTTGGTGGGTTCGCGTGGAGTAGCGAAGTAATCTCCGCGGCGCGTAGTTTGGCCGGGGCCGATGGAGGCGTCTACGCGCGGTGGGATGGTGTGGTGCTGTTCCCATTGCTACGAGGTCCGTGGCTCACCGATCCTGGACACGAAAGTATCGCTTTGACTTAACCTACCTGCAAGTCACGAATGTTCACACTGTGTCGTTTAGATTTCATTGTTGGCTGTGGGACATTCCCGCGAGCAACAACGTGTGTTTTCAAGTTGGCAAATTTTACCCACCCTCCGGTGGAGTTTAACTGTACTTGATTATTTTGAATTGAAGTGCTCCAGCGGAATCTTCTGCCTTGTGGCCGTTAATGTTCCGGTTACCTGCCTTAGCCGTTGACGTAAATTCAGGCAGTGTATTTTCTTTATCGTGTTGTCGCTGTCCAGCACGGTGTGTAGTTTGACAGCTCAATTTATAATTGGTTGTGGGTGCGAATACTTTCTACGTTGCTCCATTGAACTCACTGTTCTGTGCTGGTCGGGTGGAGCGGAAGTTATCTTGTCGGTGGGTCCGTTGGGTGTCTGTCGGTTGGGTTGTCGTCGTATCGAGAACGGTTGTGCCGACTGCCTGTCTCACCTAAGCGAGCGTTTGTGTTTGAATTCCAGGTCGACCCTCGGAAACTTCTGAGCGCCGTTGGGTGTACTGCCTTTTCTTATTTGTTCTTGTTGTTTGTACTTGTATGGCTTCTAGCCGATTTGTAAATTAAGGTTGTTTTCCCATTAAGGCATAAGATTGTTTGGGTCATCAGGCTAATTTAAAGAACTGTTTTAAGTAAGGCCTTTGGCCTTTTTAAAAATTTAATTTTGTTGAGTCTTAAGTGATGGGCCTTCAGCCGATTTTGAATTAAAGTTGTTTTACTCTTAAGGTGTCAAATTGTTTGGGCCTTCAGTCTAATTAAAGAACTGTTTTGAGATAAGGCCTTTGCCTTTTAAAATTTTAATTTAATGGGTCTTCAGCCGATTTTTGTCAAAATTTAAATTGTTTTGCTCTTAAGGTGGTGAGATCGTTTGGGCCTTGAGCCTAATTGAAAGAACTGATTTAAGATAAGACCTTCTGTCTTTTAAATTTCTGATTTTGGTTCGAGTTTCAAGTTATTGGCTTTCAGCCGATGAGATTGTATGGCGTATTCAGCCGGTTATTAAGTTCCAAAAATTAATGCTGTGTTGTTTTTTTTTAATTTTCTTGGTCAAATAAATAAAGTTGTATGTTCGAATGAAACTGACAGCCGCTTATTTTGACCCCTTTCCACAGTTTACCTGTCCTGTCCTGCGGTTTTAGCAGGGTGTCTCACCTGTAGGTTGCAGAAGTCTGGGATGACCAAGGAAGAGATGGGCACAAGCAAAGGCCTAATACTTGATGCACAGCAGAACAAGAAAAGTTAGTTTGTAGTATTAGGTAAAGGGTGGTTTTAATGAAGAGTTTTAATGAACAAATTCGTAACAGTTTGTTGTTTTTCTGGGTATCCTACCGCGTCATGTTGCAGAAGAGTATCATCTGAGACCAACGCTTCGGCCACCGTTACAGTGGCATTCTTCTGGGTCTTCTGGTGTATTTTTGTTGTCCAACGCCACTTACATATTATACAATAACCGCTGTACTGGGTACGACACTACGTTACATTTTAAGGAGTTGATATATGTCTCCTGTGACGAAAGGAGTGGGAAACTTTAATGTAATAGGTTCCTAGGGTGTGGGGAGTGCGGCTCTGCTGATTTCTATTTCCTCTTACGATATTTGCCACCATTGATAGTCATCGGTGAATGGGGCGTAAGTTCTTGTTTCCCACGTGTTCTTGTTTTCCTAGAGTGCGCGGCCATGTTTGCGTCTCGTGCCGTTAGTGTGGCTAGTTAGGTTCTGATGGCCGGTAGCCAGCGTGGTGCAAGGCCAGCGTCTCTGTTCATGTCATAGTGTTTTAATGTTTCGATGGCGTCTCTAATTTTGTGTTTCACCGTCCCAGGTTGCCTGACAAGGTGGCGTTAAATTTTATTTTCTTGCCACATTCTTTCTGGTATTCGGCCACTGCAGATTTTTTGTGCTGCCCAACTCGAATATAGCAGTCGTTTCCCGTATGCGAGTTACTATGGCCTGTCGGTTTGGCCAATGTAGACATTCACATTACATTTTGTACACGCTTGAGGTGCGCAGAGGTTTACCATATGCTTGGTGCAGCCTACCACATTCTGTATCGTGCGGCCTCTGTACGAGATGGGCTGGTCAATAACCCGTCGACGAAGTTTACCAGTGCGGTGAGAAGAGAGACTACTGTCTTCACAATCCTGTCTGTCTGCCATCAGAGCCCAACTGGCCGCAGCAAGCAACATGAGAAACAAGCGTTACCAGCGAGTAACAACCGACGCACGGACAACGTCTAGCAAGAGGGAAACGCCACACCTGATTCGCTGTTGACTACCATTAGACACTATCATAGGCAACAGAAAACAGCACATACCCATTCTCTGCATCACAGGAACCTATTACAGTAAAAAATCCCACGCCTTCCGCCACAAGAGACAAATTGTATCAATTTTTAATACTGTGTCGTAATGTAATGCTCAGTAGACCAGTTATGACAAAGTACAAATGTGGACATCTAAAATACACCAATAGACCCAGAAGAAGGCCACTATAACCGCGGCCGAAACTTTCGTTCGTAAGTTTACACAGAGTAACGCTGTACTATATGCAGAAAACTATCAAAAAAGGTTCAAATAGCTCTGAGCACTATGGGAATTAACATCTGAGGTTATCAGTCCCCTAGAAATTAGAACTACTTAAATCTAACCTAAGGACATCACAAACATCCGTGCCCGAGGCAGGATTCGAACATCCGACCGTAGCAGTCGCGCGGTTCCAGACTGAAGCGCCTAGAACCGCTCGGCCATTGCGGCCGGCTATCATGTTCACTGAATATGCCTGCGGAAGCCTACGCAGTTGTTGCAATAGTTTGTAGCTAGCCTTATAACAGTGGTCGCCAAACTACGGCCAGCGGGCAGCATGTGGCCCGAATCAGGTATTCGTGCGGCTCGCAGTTCTCAGCAGCGTCTACCAATTATCAACCGAATCTAAAACGTCAACTAACACTATTGTCACCTTAAGAGTGTGCTTTTCTGGTCTGTAACTAATAAAAATACAGATATAGTAATATTTTAATGTGCTTAAAAGCTGGCAGCTTACCTCACAGGCAGAGCGATAGGAAGTGTGGGCAGTGCGGTTCTGGGAGAGGGGGAATTTTTTTCTTTGTCTTCCAGTGCCGACAATTCGCGGTCTTTTGCGATTCGTACTGATCATCTCCTGCGGTATAAATTAGGATTCGTGAATGTGCATTATAAAGACTGCTATCTTTAAATGCGGTACTTACAAGGGTCGAACAAAAATATGAGAACTCTGTGAGAAATGCATGCTTGAAAGCAAATGCAAATGTTAGCCAAAGTTGTGCTTTTGTATTTGACGACGGACGTCGTCTGTGCAGTGTCCTCAATATGTTCGAAGTGTCAGTTGTAGTGCGAAGAGTGGTATGAGTCGTTGTGAGTGCACGATTTGGGAGATAAATGAATTCGAACGTGGGCAGGTTGTTGCTCGTATAGTGGGTGTTCCGTAACAAAACAGTCTGAGTGTTTAGTGTATCTAGAGGTATCGCATTGAAGATTTATACCGCACACAGGGAAAGCGGGAAAACACAATTAGCTAAGCCACAACTCGGACGAATGTGTGTGTGGAGCGATTGAGACACACATCCACTGAAGAGGATTGTGAAAAGAATTTGGTGGACGACAGATGCAAAAGTCACAACAGTGTGCGCTTATACGGAACTGCCTAACAGATTAAAACTGTATGCTGAATCAAGACTCGAACTCATGATCTTTGCCTTTCGAGGGCTGGTGCTGCGCTAGTCACTAAAGCAAAAGTCACTGTTACAAAATTCACTTCTGAACTGAATGTCGCTCTCGCGAGCACTCTCAGCACCAAGACAACACTAACCGAGTTCCGTAATCGGAGAAGTGCAGAACGAGCAGGAATTCCTGAACCAATCATTAATGATGAAAATGCCTGTAACAGGAGAACCTGGTGCCGAAGCATTAAAACCCGGACTATGGAGCAATGGTAGAAAGTCATTTGGTAGAATGAGTCTTCTTTCACAATGTTCCCAACTTCTGACCGAGATTACGTCGCGACAGAGAAACGTGGTGGGGATTAGGTGATGATTTGGGCAGGCGTATCGTGGTATTCGAAGTTACTCTGCACGGTGGCGTTACTGCCAAGAATTGTGTCACCATTATCGCTGATCAGTTCAATACCATGATACAATGATGGTTCCCCAAAGGTGATGCCGTGCTCACATCGTCCACGACTGCTTTGTGAGCACGGGGGTGAATCGTCTCAAGTCCCCTGGCCACCAGACCTCAATTTTTGTGGTCTAATTTGGAGAGAAGCGTGCACGAGCGCTATTCAACTCAATAATCGTTATCTGAATTTGCCAGTATCTTATATGAAGAATGTTATAATGCCTTGAAAGCCATGAAGCACCTGTTTTCCGAGATGCCTGGGTACTGTTTTGAATGCGAACGGTTTTTCTAAGCACCATTAGGTATGGTGATGTGTTGCGTTTGTAGTGATTCCCTATTTGTGTCCAGCCGCTGTACATGAAGCAAAGAACATTAAATTAATTAAGGCTGTTGTAATACAACACAACGAGCAGTAGAGAAATGACATTAAAAACGTTTTGTGGACATTAGTAATCATGTGTCATATTACACGAAGCATTTAAATATACATTCACTGTTATTGATCAATTAATTATCCGATTACATAGACAACACAATAACACTTCAACAAGCAATTATAGTGTCATAAACTGCATCTACATCTACAGCTACGTGATAACTCCGCTATTCACAATAAAGTGCCTGGCCCGTTCCAGTCACGAACGGCGCGCGGGAAAACGACCACTTACATTTTTCTGTGCGAGCCCTGATTTCTCTTATTTTATCGTGATGATCATTTCTCCCGATGAAAGTGGGTGCCAACAGAATGTTTTCGCAACCGGGGGAGAAAACTGATGATTGAAATTTCATGAGAAGATCCCGTCGCAACGAAAAACGCCTTTGTTTTAATGGTTGCCACTCCAATTCACGTATCATGTCTGTGACACTATCTCCCCTATTTCGCGATAGTACAAAACGTGCAGCCCTTCTTTGAGCCTTTTCGATCTCATCCGTCAGTCACACCAGATGCGGATCCCATACCGCACACCAATACTCCAGAATAAGACGGACAAGCGTGGTGTAAGCATTCTCTTTAGTAGACCTGTTGCACCTTCTAAGTGCTGTGCCAGTGAATCGCAGTCTTTGGTTTGCTCTACCCGCAACATTATCTATGTGATCGTTCCAATTTACTTTATTTCTAATTGTAATCCCTAAGTATTTAGTTGAATTTATAGCCTTAAGATTTGTGTGACTTACCGTGTAATCGAAATTTAGCGGACTTCTTTTAGTACTCACGTGAATAACTTCACACGTTTCTTTATTCAGGGTCAGTTACCACTTTTCTCACTATAGAAATACCTTATTTAAATCATTTTGCAATTCGTTTTGGTCATCTGATGACTTTACAAGACGGTTAATGACAGCATCATCTGCAAACAATGTAATAGGGCTACTCACATTGTCTCCTATGTCGTTAATATAGATGAAGAACAATAGATGGCCTATAACACTTCCTTGGGGAACGCCGGGTATTAATTCTGTTTTACTCGATGACTTTCCGTCTGTTACTACGAACTGTGACATTTCTGACAGGAAATAACGAATCCAGTGGCACAACTGAGGCGATATTCCTTAGGCACGCAGTTAGGTTAGATGATGCTTGTGAGGAACTGTGTCGCGAACCTTCTGGAAATCTAAAAGAAATATGGAATCAATCTTACATCCCCTGTCGATATCACTCATTATTTCATGAGTATAAAGAGCTACTTGTGCTTCACAAGAACGACGTTTTCTGAATCCGTGCTGACTATGCGTCAATAAATCGTTTTCTTCCAGGTAATTCACAATGTTCGACTACAGTACATGTTCCAAAACCCTACGGCAAATCAACGTTAGAGGTATGGTCCTGTAATTCAGCGAATTACTGCTATTTCCCTTTTTGGGTACTCATGTGACTTAAGCAATTTTCCAGTCTTTAGGTACGGAACTGTCTGTGAGCGAGCGGTTGTATATAATTGCCTAATATGGAACTATTGTATAAGCATACTCCGAAAGGAACCTGACCGGTATACAATATGGACGGGAGGCCATGCCTTTATTAAGTGATTTAAGCTGCTTTGATAAACCGAGGATATCTACTTCTATGTTTCTCATCTTGGCAGTTGTTCTTCATTGGAATTCAGGTATATTTACTTCTACTTCTTTGGTGAAAGAGTTTCGGAAAACCGTGTTTAGTAACTCTGCTTTAGTGGCACTGTCATCAGTGACTTTACCGTTGCTATCGCGCAGTGAAGGTATTGATTGCGTCTTGCCACTGGTGTGCTTTATGTATGAGCAGAACGTCTTTGGGTTTTCTGCTAGATTCCGAGGCAGAATTTCGTTGTGGAAATTATTAAAAGAATCTCGCATTGAAATACGCGCTATATTTCGAACTTCTGCAAAACTTTGCAATCTTGGGGATTTGGCGTTCTTCTAAATTTGGCATGCTTTTTTCGTTGCTTCTGCAACAGCGATCTGACCCGTTTTGTCTACCTTGGGGGATCAGTACCATTACTTATTAATTTATGGGGCATATATCTCTCAGTTTCCATCGATACTGTCTCTTTGAAATCATTCCACATTCTTTCTACGGTTAAGTGATAAGATCGGAAGGAGTGGAGGCTGTGTACTAAAAAGGCGTTAAGAGCATTTTTATCAGCTTTTTTTAAATAGATGTTTTTTGTGTTTCTTTTTTATGTTTGTAGGTGTTACGGTATTGAACCTAGCAGCAACTGCCTTGTGGTGGCTAACCCCTGTATTCATCACGATACTCCATAACCTGGGGTCGGTGAGAGTCGTGGAAGTCTAATAAAGATGTCAGTCGACTTGCAGTGTTGCTACGAATGATGCACTCTTAATGAACAGTACCCGGAGACAGGTGGCAGACTTATCGCTGACTGCAATCTGTTGGGTGTGTTCCGGAGGACGACGTGTCCAAACCCTCGTCCACGCATCCTCATTTAGGTTTTCCGGGGGTTTCCCTAACTCTCTTCAGGCAAATGCAAATGCCAGAAGGGTTCCTTTAAAACGGCACAGCCCATTTCCTTCCACATACTTCCCTAACCCCCGGCCGGTGTGGCGGAGCGGTTCTAGGTGCTTCACACCACTACGGTCGCAGGTTCGAGTCCTGCCTTGGGCATGGATGTGTGTGATGTGATGTCCTTAGGTTAGTTAGGTTTAAGTAGTTCTGTTCTAGGGGACTGATGACCTCAGATGTTAAGTCCCATAATGCTCAGAGCCATTTGAACCATTTGAAACTTCCCTCATCTGAGCTTGTACTCTGTCTCTGACGACCTTGTTGTGGACGGGACCTTTAATACTAATCCCTTCCTCCTCTGCTGGGAGCTCATGACATTAAAATTAGTTTCTACAGCTTACCAGTTAATAATACGATCGGTACACATGCGTCAGTACTGGCTCTTGAACAAAGAAGTTTGAAGATCAGTATGTAACCTCCCCCTCACTTATCGACCTTAATGACAGTGAAAAATTAAACCGCGTGTACCTAATGGGAAATTTGGGAAAGCAATCGTCACCGAAGTTAATCTGTCGGTAAAGAGGGAGGAAAGGGTTACATCTAAACGAAAGGAAAAATGCAAATGAAACTGGTGGAAATTAATTTTGAAAAGGGGTAAAGTTAATAAAGAAAGTAAATGTGCGGCCGTTACGTCAACAATTAACTAGCGGTAATTAGATATTTGAGATTTGGGGGAAATCACGGTCGCCTGTCCTAAGGACAATTACTATAGTAACTGAAAAAGAAAGGTTATTACACATATAATTAGCACTAGAAGCGTGGCAACTGAAGGTTGACACGTGTAGTGTGAAAACTGAAAGTTTGTCAGAAGTAATAAATTTCGCTACACTCTGACTTAATTTAGCAAAAGAATTAATAAAACCGGAAAATCGAAAGTTAATTTAGTGACTGAAGTTAATAGTGAGCTTTCTTTCTGAAGCACATCGAAATCCAGCAGAATACGGTTAGCCTTGGACTACCTCAACAATCATTTCAAAAGCAACTTGACTCTACGCAATTTAGAAACAAGAGATTTAACTTTGAACTTGAATTAAATGATTCTGAATAATTAACAATAATAAAATTTAGTACGTACCAAGCTGAGCTGCAGTCACAGGTAAGCTAAAATATGCTAACAAAACTCGCACTCTTAATTTGTGCTTGTGTAATCTAACTATTGTAGCCAGCTGTGCTTTAACTGCACTTGGAAACTAAAGTAATGAAATGCAATGATAGTACTTTAATGCTGGCGTCTGAATTTCAACGACACTCGGTTTCATTTCGGAAAAGGAAGGGACCCTGCTTGGTAATGCAATTGGGACAATGAGCAACAAAGGTTCATGCTAAGTTGCTGTAATTTTGCGAGGCACATGGAACAATGTGAAAAGCTGAGGTCTGCCATACAGTTCTGAAACTTTACGTGCTTTTGGTCTTCCTTGTTAGTTGATTGAAGGTTTGAAGCCGTCGATCGAGGAGGTGGCGACAGTCACTCATTGTCGGCCGTCGCTGTTGCAGAAGCTGGATGTTGGCGCGCGTTCTTCTCAACACGGTCACCAGACGAAACGGGCTCTTGATGTGCGCCAGCTAATGCTTCCCGTCCGCGACACCATGTCAGAAACTATCATCGCAAGTCGAGCGCAATTCCATGCTGCTAAACCCCGAAAGCGCGGCAACTCGCGGGAGCGTCACACCACACACCTGCTCCACTCGCTACTCCAGCCAGACTCCAACTGCCAAAGATCCTACACACTTTGATTCTTCACACGACCTATCGATGTAATCGTTCGATAGCAGTTTTCCCTAGGCAAGACCCAGCGTAAAAATACAAATAATATTTACGAAACAAACCAATTATACACCGACATAAATGCATATATATATATATATATATATATATATATATATATATATATATATATATACAAATAGTAAAACAATTACAATATATAAAGGCACATAAATGTCATATATTCAGGTAACAAATTAAGGAAAAAACTTACAGTACAACAGATGGAAATAGGAGGATATGCATTTCCGGCGTTACAAGTACATTAGAAGAAACTAAACCTCCCCATCGTACCCCCTTCAGATTTAGTCAGAAGATCGGCCAGTGAATAGATCGTCAAAAACTGAACACAGGTCAAGCATGAAAACAGGAAGAAGCTGTACCGAAATGTGGAAAAAAGTAGCAAAACAGAAACAGCGAACGGTCTAAGCTCAAGAAGTGCAACATCGAGCATTAGCCATGGCGTCGTGGTTACGTGGTCACATTTTTGAAATGCGAAGTGTGAGTTCGTTGTTAAAATCTCGCTCATCCCCTATTTTTTTCACAAAATATGAACTGTCCGTCCGGTTATTGACATGTAGGTTCATTTATTTAGATTTGTGTCTGTGTCGTGGTGTAACGTAGGTTTGCAACAGCGATGAGTAGTAAGAAAGGGACCTCCAGACGTAGGCCTACGTACCTCGTATTTGTTCTACAGAAGTGCCACATGTTATGACTCTTGCGTTCCGTTTTTGATGTTTTGGCTTTTGAATTTGTGGTATCGATGGCTACCATGCCACAACATAGGTGCGTTCTCGTAGGTTGGCACTACGAGAGCTGACGAACAACGCCGACCACAGCGCCCTCTAGCCGACTCTGTGGAGCTCGACGAGCGCCGCTCCACATTCAGCCCATTTGTTCACGAGCAGACGGCCAAGCAACATTGTGGGCGAGCCACTACAGATTTTGCCTGTGTTAACTTTGATACATCCGGCTTCGCTCCTACATGCTCCACAGTACCAAATTATGTACTGACATATTCTAGACTGCTGAGATATAGTAAAATTTACTGGCAGTACCGGGATTTTTACCCCAGGTGGTCCTACTCGCTTCCTACATTCGTCCTGCCGTTCAGTTTGTAGGAGCAGACCCACGCACCTCCTTCTAGGCGGGATAGAAAAGAATTCCTTTGTTGTATCATAGTTCACACCCGCTTATTTGTTGTTTTCATTTCTATGAAAGGTCGATGCGGCGTCTCGCCTGCTCTCACTGTTCATCACATTTACTTGCGACTGTAATATATTATTGCTATTTGACGTATTCTATAAACAGTGTATAGTACGACAATTGCCTAGACTGCAGAAGGAGAGCCGGCCGCGGTGGTCTAGCTGTTCTAGGCGCTCAGTCCGGAACCACGCGACCGCTACGGTCGCAGGTTCGAATCCTGCCTCGGGCATGGATGTGTGTGATGTCCTTAGGTTAGTTAGGTTTAATTAGTTCTAAGTTGTAGGCGACTGATGACCTCAGAAGTTAAGTCGCATAGTGCTCAGAGCCATTTTGAGCCTCGGGCATGGATGTATGTGATGTCCTTAGGTTAGTTAGGTTTAAGTAGTTCTAAGTTCTAGGCGACTGATGACCTGAGAAGTTAAGTCGCATACTGCTCAGGGCCATTTGAACCATTTTTTGCAGAAGGAGAAAATATACGCCAACGACCTGACGACAAGTTCAAAAGTTTGTGAAAAAATTTTTGGCACGAACGAGATTTTCTCACCCTTCTCGCCTTTCGCAGTCCAACACCGTCACCACACAATCATGACGCCGTAGGTAGAAAAATGCTAGATGTTGGACATCTTGAGCTTGCAACGTTCACTATTTCTATTTTGCTTCTTTTTTCACAGTTCAGTACAGCTTCTTTCCGTTTTTCCGTTTTTGACTAGCTGTCCACTGGGCCATGTTGCGAGGGATGGGGGGTGGGGGGCAAGGGTGAGATGGAGAGTTTCCCTTGTAACTCTGGTGCAGCACACACCGCTGATTCAATCCTCTGCCAAATGGTAACTAGGTCTAGTGACCTACATGTTAGGTACTTTAAGAAACCAGAACACACCTTGTTTCAAAATGCAATGTGTGGAAGGTCCATTTTGTTATCTAGGCGGTGAAGCAATAAAGATAAATAAATGTAAAACACTGTACTTTAGGTAATGCAGTCTTTTGGCAGTCGGGTCAATACGGTCTGCATCAGCCTGAGTAGCAGCCGTCCTTGGTTACCGGAATGCGCCGCGTGCCACGCGACGCGGGCACCGACCGGCGTCGAACCGGTGACCAAGCGGTGACCCGCGAAAGGTCAAGGTCCGCACCGCGGTCTAATTGCCGCGCTCGCTGTGTGGTCGGCCGCCCCGAGCTGTGACGTCACGGTGTGAGTTACAGGCGAGCCGCCTGGCCAGTGTCAGGCAGTACGCCCGGGCGGGTATCTGGCGGGGCTTCGGCCCAAAGCGCGGTGGCGGGCTGGCTTCCGAAACGATAACCTCGGCGGTGTGGTCTGCAGCGAGCGACAGCCGCACTAAGCGGGCTAAGCCTTGCGCAGCTGTCGTATGCATGATTCCACGTAATCCGCAGAGAAAGAAATAGCGGGCCCGCATCTGGTGCGGTTTTATTAACAGCAGCTACAGCGTACCTTCTACGTAAAACGAAAAAAATGTCTAAAACATTCTTCAGTCAGCACTAAGAACTGTGCTGTTAGGGAAGAACACACAATAGAGCTGGACTGAAAGAATCTCATCAAAAATATTGAAAGATAGAACATTTTGGAAAGTATATAATAAAATAAAAATTATGTAACTTGGGAATTTCTAATGAAAGGAACTTTGAAAATTGTCAGTATTAAATGAAACTAAATTTGTCGCGGAGATGCTCACTCGCAGTGTCTATACATTACATGTCGAGAATGCGTTCGCGTCTAGTGTATTTCCCTGCCCGCAACAAGGAACTCTCCTCCTAGGTGAGTTCTGTACCTTGGCCCTGATAATGTCTTACCTACAACGGACGCTGCGTTCTGTTCTGTATCAATGTAGTTGGAAATGGCAATGCTTTTGCGCCTAATAAGCTGCAAGAGAAATGCGCTTCGTTGCAAGAAAGAAAACAACCTGTCCACTCTTCGTCCTGTTCGTTTTCTAACAATGTTCATAGTACTCATTGTAGTCAAAAGGTATGTCCTTTAACAAAAGGTAGCTACGATCGCAGGTTCGAATCCTGCCTCGGGCATGGATGTGTGTGATGTCCTTAGGTCAGTTAGGTTTAAGTAGTTCTAAGTTCTAGGGGACTGATGCCCTTAGAAGTTAAGTCCCATTGTGCTCAGAGCCATTTGCACCATTAACAAAAAGTAGAACATGATTATAAGTAAAAATAAAATGAAATAAGAGCTTATTTAATTTTCTTAAAACTGAAAATTTAACACTTAAACTCCTTTTTAATATAATTACTCATTCTTTTCAAACCTAGTGAAGTATAAATTTGCTATGAGTTTTATTTTAAAATTTTTAACTCAAAATCTCCTTTTAACTACAGAAGTGGATGGAACTTACGAACACATTGGACAAATGACTGATAAATCGTCTCCTTTCCGCAACACCCGAAATCACTGAACAGCGAAAATTTACTATTTACAATCATCAATAAATGCTTGTAAAGCATTGCAACAAATGGCTCAAATGGCTCTGACCACTATGGGACTTAACATTTGGGGTCATCAGTCCCCTAGAACTTAGAACTATTTAAACCTAACTAACCTAAGGACATCACACGCATCCATGCCCGAGGCAGGATTCGAACCTGCGACCGTAGCGGTCGCGCGGGTCCACACTGAAGCGCCTAGAACCGCTCTGCCACTCCGGCCGGCAAATGCAACACATACCTTTTAGTAGCTGGGTTGTTTCTGAACCAAAATTAAATTCCAAAAATCTTTCCTCTAATAATATTCCAGTTCTTAGGTATTCTCGACTGCTCAAA
Source organism: Schistocerca nitens (assembly GCF_023898315.1). NCBI lineage: Eukaryota > Metazoa > Arthropoda > Insecta > Orthoptera > Acrididae > Schistocerca > Schistocerca nitens. The sequence goes on along the minus strand of NC_064620.1, from coordinate 167,310,012 downwards.
ATTTCTCATTTTCTAAAGGAAACCACTTGCTCTGACTCACAGCTCTTCCGCTAAGCCAACCAAATTACCGTCACATTACGGCCAAAACTCGACTACGACACGTTCTCCCGTCTTGTCCTGTTCTGACCACCACGCGCTGTTCCTCTCGACAATGCTTTTCTTAATACTCAGAGACAATGTATCCTTTCATGTGTCCAAGCTTTACAGTGTATCTAGGGAAGTAAAAGCCTTTGCAGTCAATCTGTTACACAAGTGGCTGATAAACTTCGGAAAATATTAGACACAGGCTCCCAGGTAGATGCCATTTTCCTTGACTTCCGGAAGGCGTACGATACACTTCCGCACTGTCGCCTGATAAACAAAGTAAGAGCCTACGCAATATCAGACCAGCTGTTTGGCTGGATTGAAGAGTTTTTAGCAAACAGAACACAGCACGTTGTTCTAAATGGAGAGACGTCTACAGACGTGAAAGTAACCTCTGGCGTGTTACAGGGGAGTGTTATGGGACAATTGCTTTTCACAATATATATATAAATGACCTCCCCCCATGAACCATGGACCTTGCCGTTGGTGGGCAGGCTTGCGGGCCTCAACGATACAGATAGCCGTACCGTAGGTGCAACCACAACGGAGGGGTATCTGTTGAGAGGCCAGACAAACGTGTGGATCCTGAAGAGGGGCAGCAGCCTTTTCAGTAGTTCCAGGGGCAACAGTCTTGATGATTGACTGATCTGGCCCTGTAACACTAACCAAAACGGACTTGCTGTTGTGGTACTGCGAACGGCTGAAAGCAAGGGGAAACTACAGCCGTAATTTTTCCCGAGGGCATGCAGCTTTACTGCATGATTAAATGATGATGGCGTCCTCTTGGGTAAAATATTCCGGAGGTAAAATAGTCCCCCATTCGGATCTCCGGGCGGGGACTAATCAAGAGGACGTCGTTATCAAGAGAAAGAAAACTGGCGTTCTACGGATCGGAGCGTGGAATGTCAGATCACTTAATCGGGCAGGTAGGTTAGAAAATCTAAAAAGGGAAATGGATAGGTTAAAGATAGATATAATGGGAATTAGTGAAATTCGGTGGCAGGAGGAACAAGACTTTTGGTCGGGTGAATACAGTGTTATAAATACAAAATCAAATAGGGGTAATGCAGGAGAAGGGTTAATAATGAATAAAAAAATAGGAGTGCAGGTAAGCTACTACAAACAGCATAGTGAACGCATTACTGTAGCCAAGATAGACACGAAGCCCACGCCTACTACAGTAGTACAAGTTTATATGCCAACTAGCTCTGCAGATGATGGAAGAAACTGATGGAATGTATGCTGAGATAAAAGAAATTATTCAGGTAGTGAAGGGAGACGAAAATTTAATAGTCATGGGTGACTGGAATTCGACAGTAGGAAAAGGAAGAGAAGGAAACGTAGTAGGTGAATATGGTTTTGGGCTAAGAAATGAAAGAGGAAGCCGCCTGGTAGAATTTTGCACAGAGCATAATCATAGCTAACACTTGGTTCAAGAAACATAAAAGAAGGTTGTATACATGGAAGAACCCTGGAGATACTAAAAGGTTTCAGATAGATTATATAATGGTAAGACAGAGATTTAGGAACCAGATTTTAAATTGTAAGACATTTCCAGGGGCAGGTATGGACTCTGACCACAATCTACTGGTTATGAACTGTAGATTAAAACTGAAGAAACTGCAAAAGGGTGGGAATTTAAGTAGATGGGACCTGGATAAACTGAAAGAACCAGAGGTTGTACAGAGTTTCAGGGAGAGAATAAGGGAACAATTGATAGGAATGGGGGAAAGAAATACAGTAGAAGAAGAATGGGTAGATTTGAGGAATGAAATAGTGAAGGCAGCAGAGGATCAAGTAGGTAAAAACACGAGGGCTAGTAGAAACCCTTGGGTAACAGAAGAGATACTGAATTTAATTGATGAAAGGAGAAAATACAAAAATGCAGTAAGTGAAGCAGGCAAAAAGGAATACAAACGTCTCAAAAATGAGATCGACAGGAAGTGCAAAATGACTAAGCAGGGATGGCTAGAGGACAAATGTAAGGATGTAGAGGTTTATCTCACGAGGGGTAAGATAGTTACTGCCTACAGCAAAATTAAAGAGACCTTTGGAGAAAAGAGAACCACTTGCATGAATATCAAGAGCTCAGATGGAAACCCAGTTCTAAGCAAAGAAGGGAAAGCAGAAAGGTGGAAGGAGTATATAGAGGATGTATACAGAGGCGATGTTCTTGAGGACAATGTTATGGAAATGGAAGAGGAGGTAGATGAAGATGAAATGGGAGATATGATACTGCGTGTAGAGTTTGACAGAGTACTGAAAGACCTAAGTCGAAACAAGGCCCCGGGAGTAGACAACATTCCATTAGAACTACTGACAGCCTTGGGAGAGCCAGGCCTAACAAAACTCTACCATCTGGTGAGCAAGATGTATAAGACAGGCGAAATTCCCTCAGACTTCAAGAAGAATATAGTAATTCCAATCCCAAAGAATACAGGTGTTGACAGATGTGAAAATTACCGAACTATCAGTTTAATAAGTCACAGCTGCAAAATACTAACGCGAATTCTTTACAGACGAATGGAAAAACTGGGAGAAGCTGACGTCAGGGAAGATCAGTTTGGATTCCGTAGGAATGTTGGAACATGAGAGGCATAACTGACCCTACGACTTATCTTAGAAAATAGATTAAGGAAAGGCAAATCTACGTTTCTAGCATTTGTAGACTTAGAGAAAGATTTTGACAATGTTGACTGAAATACACTCTTTCAAATTCAGAAGGTGCCCGGGGTAAAATACAAGGACCGAAATGCTATTTACAATTTGTACAGAAAGCAGATGGCAGTTATAAGAGTCGAGGGTCATGAAAGGGAAGAAGCGGTTGGGAAGGGAGTGAGACAGGGTTGTAGCCTATCCCCGATTCTATTTAGTCTGTATATTGAGCAAGCAGTAAAGGGAACAAAACAAAAGTTCGGAGTAGGTATTAAAATCCATGGAGAAGAAATAAAAACTTCGAGGTTTGTCGATGACATTGTAATTCTGTCAGAGACAGCAAAGGACTTGGAAGAGCAGTTGAACGGAATGGACCATGTCTTGAAAGGAGGGTATAAGATGAACATCAACAAAAGCAAAATGAGGATAATGGATTGTAGTCGAATTAAGTCGGGTGATGCTGAGGGAATTAGATTAGGAAATGAGACACTTAAAGTAGTAAAGGAGTTTTGCTATATGGGGAGCAAAATAACTGATGATGGTCGAAGTAGAGAGGATATAAAATGTAGACTGGCAATGGCAAGGAAAGCGTTTCGGAAGAAGAGAAATTTGTTAACATCGAGTATTGATTCAAGTGTCAGGAAGTCGTTTCTGAAGGTATTTGTATGGAGTGTAGCCATGTATGGAAGTGAAACATGGACGATAAATAGTTTAGACAAGAAGAGGATAGAAGCTTTCGAAATATGGTGCTACAGAATAATGCTGAAGATTAGATGGGTAGATTACATAACTAATGAGGAGCTATTGAATAAAATTGGGGAGAAGAGGAATTTGTGGCACAACTTGACTAGAAGAAGAGATCGGTTAGTAGGACATGTTCTGAGGCATCAAGGGATCACCAATTTGGTACTGGTACGATAAATAGTTTAGACAAGAAGAGGATAGAAGCTTTCGAAACGTGGTGCTACAGAAGAATGCTGAAGATTAGATGGGTGGATCACATAACTAATGAGGAGGTATTGAATAAAATTGGGAGAAGAGGAATTTGTGGCACAACTTGACTAGAAGAAGGGATCGGTTAGTAGGACATGTTCTGAGGCATCAAGGGATCACCAATTTGGTACTGGAGGGCAGCGTGGAGGGTAAAAATCGTAGAGAGAGACCAATAGATGAATACACTAAACAGATTCAGAAGGATGTAGGCTGCAGTAGGTACTGGGAGATGAAGAAGCTTGCACAGGATAGAGTAGCATGGAGAGCTGCATCAAACCAGTCTCAGGACTGAAGACCACATTAACAACAACATAAATGACCTAGTACATAGTGTCGGAAGTTCCATGAGGCTTTTATCGGATGATACTGTAGTATACAGCGAAGTTACAGCATTAGAAAATTGCAGCGAAATGCAGGAAGATCTGCTGCGGATAGGCACTTGGTGCAGTGAGTGGAAACTGACCATTAACATAGACAAATGTAATGTATTGCGAATACATTGAAAGAAGGATCCTTTATTGTATGATAATATGATAGCGGAACAAACACTGGTAGCAGTTACTTCTATAAAATACGTGGGAGTATGCATACGGAACGATTTGAAGTGGAATGATCATATAAAATTAATTGTTGGTAAGGCGGGTGCCAGGTTGAGATTCATTGGGAGAGTCCTTAGAAAATGTAGTCCATCAACAAAGTAGGTGGCTTACAAAACACTCGTTCGACCTATACTCGAGTATTGCTCATCAGTGTGGAATCCGTACCAGGTCGGGTTGACAGAGGAAATAGGGAAGATCCAAAGAAGAGCGGCGCGTTTCGTCACAGGGTTATTTGCTAAGTGTGATAGCGTTACGGAGTTGTTTAGCAAACTCAAGTGGCAAACTTTGCAAGAGATGCGCTCTGCATCGCGGTGTAGCTTGCTGTCCGGGTTTCGAGAGGGTGAGTTTCTGGATGAGGTATCGAATATATTGCTTCCCCCTACTTATACCTCCCGAGAAGATCACGAATGTAAAATTAGAGAGATTCGAGCGCGCACGGAGGCTTTACGTCAGTCGTTCTTCCCGCGAACCATACGCGACTGGAACAGGAAAAGGAGGTTGTGACAGTGGCACGTAAAGTGCCCTCTGCCACACACCGTTGGGTGGCTTGCGGAGTATAAATGTAGATGTAGACTATGGAAAATTGTCTGAGTAAATCGATACATTACAAGTACAGTCGAAAAACTATTTTTATAAACAAAATTTCTTCATAACATGAGTGGCAGACAATCCGTTTCTCTAAGATTCTTCTATAAGGGAAGTCAGATTAGTATATAAAATATTTCTGCATCATCCGAAGTAGGTGGCTTTTCCTTTACATGAACCTTTCACCGTCTGCAGTACAACATTGAAGCAGAGATAGTCTTAGAATGGAGACAACCAACCGTGAGGTGTTACCCCTATGTATGTACACGTAACAAAAAATTAGTCATCCGCAGGAAATATGACGCTAACAAAGTATAACATCGCCTCTTAACTTGACAGTGGCCCAGTTCGACGAGGAAGAGGTCCACAAGTTTCTTTCAGGTACGCCATTATCCAGCGGAAGTCGCTCATTGATGATTACACGCTTTAGAGCTACCAGAGTGTGCGTTTGCTCATAGCTCCATTTCACCCGCTGCTAAGGACCGTCCTGGACATTTTCTGTGGGCTGAAGGGTGTGTGATTTAGACGGTTAGTTGAGGGACCACAGAGTGGCTGAGTGTTCGTCAAACGGTATTTATCTATAGTCCTGTGAACATGACCGTTTTCTCTTTGCAGATTGGAGTCTCCAAGGATGTATTCATCATGAAGATGTAGAAGAAAAGGCGACAGTTGATTAGCAAGAACGTCGAAATAATCATCTTAGTCCATGTTCATGGCAACCCGAAAGAGTTGTGCCCAGTCGAGGAACGGAAAAAGCTCTCAAAACCTCAAAGAACCACCTCCGGCCTGAACTAAATCCTCCCTACACTGCGGCTTAGATACTTTGCAAGTTCTGAAAATGAGCAAAATCGCGACTCGCCACACCACGCTACACTGCTCTCGTAAGCTCGTCACCAGTTTTTGTATTGTTTGACCCATTGAAGAAGTGAAGAAAAAAAATGGTTCAAATGGCTCTGAGCACTATGGGACTCAACTGCTGAGGTCATTAGTCCCCTAGAACTTAGAACTAGTTAAACCTAACTAACCTAAGGACATCACAAACATCCATGCCCGAGGCAGGATTCGAACCTGCGACCGTAGCGGTCTTGCGGTTCCAGACTGCAGCGCCTTTAACCGCACGGCCACTTCGGCCGGCGAAGAAGACGTGGAGCTTTAAATGTAGCTGTGAGGTGCAACTGTGAGCAACGCCGAACTACGAGGTACTCCACTCCTAACGTCGATTATATGTAGTTCTCTTCGAAATGTTACTCGCAAAGACGTTAGTTTGATTTGCACGTGAATTCATTGAACCCAGCCTTTCCTGTCGGATTTGAAACCGACTGACGGGATGCAAGCTGTCTACACGTCTGTGTCATTGTAGGTCTTTAACCGAACCTATATTGAGCATACAAGCAAGCTGCCTTATATTATGGACTTACGGTACTTGTCCCAACTCAATGATGGCAAGGAAAAAGCAGTTTGCATATTTGTGTCTTGTCCTCGTCTATTGTGTGTGCAAAGCCAGCTGATCAGAACTATTCATAAAAAATAATCTCAGTGTTAAGTAAAGCAACGGAACGCTTTCAGTGATTCAGTCTGACTCCACGCAAACGTGGCACTAAGATAGTGCGGGTGCCTATTTTTGCCATCTTTTCTTACGGAAAACCGGCGTAATATTTTTGCTAAAAAAATTTATCTTTGCTAGACTTCTGTCGGTAGGGGTGCCAATCGTCCGGCTTCAGTCGGATATGCCCGTCTTTTTATGGTCCTGTACGGTCACATACACTATGTGATCAAAAGTATCCGGACACCTGATTGAAAATGACTTACAAGTTCGTGGCGCCCTACATCGGTAATGATGGAATTCATTATAGTGTTGGCCCACCTTTAGCCTTTATGACAGCTTCCACTCTCGCAAGCAATCGTTCAATAAGGTGCTGGAAGGTTTCTTCGGGAATGGCAGCCCATTCTTCACAGAGTGCTGCACTGAGCGGAGGTATCGATGTCGGTCGATGAGGCCTGGCACAAAGTCGGCGCTCCTAAACATCCCAAAGGTGTTCTATAGGATTCAGGTTAGGACTCTGAGCAGGCCAGTCCATTACAGAGGTGTTATTGTCGTGTAACCACTCCGCCACATGCCGTGCATTATGAACAGGTGCTCGAACACGTTGAAAGATGCAGTCACCATCCCCGAATTGCTCTTCAACAGTGGGAAGTAAGATAGGGCTTAAAACATCAATGTAGGCCTGTGCTGTGATAGTGCCACGCACAACAACAAGGGGTGCAAGCCCCCCTCCATGAAAAACACGACCACACCAGAACACCACCGCCTTCGAATTTTACTGTTGACACTACACACACTGGCAGTTGACGTTACCGGGCATTCGCCATACCCACACGCTGCCATCGGATAGCCACATTGTGTACCGTGATTCTTCAGTCCACCCAACGTTTCTCCATTGTTCAATCGTCCAATGTTTACGCTCCTCACACCAAGCGAGGCGTCGTTTGGCATTTACCGGCGTTAGATGTGGTTTGTGAGCAGCCGCTCGACCATGAAATCCAAGTTTTCTCACCTCGCGCCTAACTCTCATAGTACTTGCAGTGTATCCTGATGCAGTTTGAAATTCCTGTGTGATGGTATGGATAAATGTCTACCTATTACACATTACAACCCTCTTCAAAAACCGGCGGCCTCTGTCAGTCAACAGACGAGGTCGGCCAGTACGCTTTTGTGCTCTACGTGTCGCTTCACGTTTCCACTTCACTATCACATCGGAAACAGTGGACCTAGGGATGTTTGGGAGTGTGGAAATCTCGCGTACAGACACATGACGCAACTGACACCCAATCATCTGACCACGTTCAAAGTTCGTGAGTTCCGTGGAGCACCCCATTCTGCTCTCTCACGATGCCTAAAGATTACTGAGGTCGCTGATATGGATTACCTGGCAGTAGGTAGCAGCACAATGCACGTGGTATGAAAAAAATATGTTTTTGGGAGTGTCCGGATACTTTTGATCACATAGTGTATATACAAGTCCTTCCTGTCCAGCGTTTCTTGGATTTTTAGCGATTAAGCAGAGAACGCTCAAATAAGACGTGTTCGAAACTAATGAATTAAGTGCGAAGGATAAGTATAAGAGGGAACCAGAAGAAACAATATAAGGGTATGTACAGGGTGTATCATAACCAACAGCGCAAACACACAGAGTTGGAAGTACACGACACCAGAAGCATAAAAAGTGCAGTAAATACGGGCTCTAAACTGCATACCTCAAGAACTATGGGTACTTCTCCTTTGGTACTGTGAAGTCAATTTCTTCTGTTGGAAGCTCTCTGTTTTCTGTATCCTGAGAGGAGGTGGTATGGAGGGAAAGAAGAAGAAATTTCCATTAAAGATGGGCTCTAAAGAGCATACCTTGAGGCACATGAGCCCTTGTTCATCTTCGCTACTTGTGAAACACATCTCTTCTACTGAAAACGTGGTGAGAGCTCCTAAGGTAGGCATTTTAGGGCCCATATTTACTGGACTTTTCTTCTTGTTTTGGTCCATTCTACCAACTCTCAAAATATATTAAGCAAAGAACTTGCAATAGAAGAGATTTTTTTCTGAGTATCGAAGGTGAAGAAGTGTTCATAACGCTTCATGTACGCATTTTACAGCCCATGTTTACTGGATTTTTGTTTTGTTTCTTGTATCGTGTACTTTTAACTGTATAACTTTATGCCATTAAATATGATACGCCATGTAAATGTACCAAAGAATGCTAGTCTAGAGTTTAGAAAGAAGTTGAATGGTAGAAACTTCTTTCTCAGTGGCGTAACTTCGCGAAATTCGTAGAACAAAGAAAAAAAAATGAAAACTTTAAAACGATTTTGACACATGAAAAGTTCACAGCTTATTTCAAATTACATCATAGCGAAGAATTTTATTCGTAATTATTGAATTTGGCGGAGTAATCTAGGCCATAATTTCGACGTGGAAAGTGAGTTCTTTTTCATAAACTCGCAACGTACAATAAAGTGCATACCGATTCAGTCACAAAGATAGTATTGTAGAATTTAAAATTATCCTGTCAAGATTTCCACGAGATGACTCACAAGAAAAATAACTTACTTGATAAAGTGGTTTCGTATGAGACATACTAATACTTAACTACATATTTTTGTTAATTTTTTACAAATCTAACTGAAATTACCAAAGTTAATGCATATCTTTTAGTTTTCCGTTCTAGAAGAATAGATAATTGTTTATTTTGCTTAACGAAGAACTTTTTATTTTGACACAGATTAACTTAGGCAGAAGACTGAGCGATTGAGAAAATTCAGTTCTTAATTGTTGTCATAAGTGCGAAATAATAACGCTGTTTAGTGAGGTTATTAATTTAAGCCCGTTGAATTTTGATTTATCTAAAAGCTAACTTTAACTGATTCTTAATAAAAGACAGAAAATACCCAGTGACTATTTCCGTTTAAAATTGGTAGTGCAGGTTTTAGTGCAAAACTTCCGGTTATATAATACGCTTTTCTACTTTTGGACCCCGTAACACTATCTCTGTGGAAAGCCATCAACATTGGTGCTACACGGCTCAAAATACACAAGAATGTCTTTGCTTCCCCGACCGGCTTATATAACAAGTATTCGCAGATTCGCACTTTGAAGAGATTATGTAGGGAAACGGAGGGGATATGGGAAGGATGCCGATTGGCACATTATATATATACCCTGCGCTTTCTCTGAATAAGCGAGCGGACACAGAAAGGGTTTCTGTGCAATTAATGTTGGATAATTAGGTAGCATCACAGAGTAAGAAACGAAAGCTGAACCAAAGACAGCCACCTTTCAAAGGCGTGAGAGTCGTCTCAGGTCCCTATCGATTAGGATCGTTTTGCGGCCATTGTTCTTACTCCGGATTACATGGCTGCAACTGGTACACCATCCCTTATATCCACGTAGGACAGTCCCCGTAGATCAATTTTTCCCAAACTCTGTTCCTTGAAACACTAGTGTTCTGCTGAAAGGGATTGGGTGCTCCGCGGAAAACTATTAATGACAAGACATTTTTCGACATACTAACAATTCTAATTATTTTTTAAAAATTTCATTGTGATTTCTTTGTTATTAGTTATATTTTAAAACTGAAGTTTTTTAAAACTACCGCTTTCACCAGATGACAGTCTATTGGACGTGAATGGTGGGGAGTGGCTTCGGGGCAATGTTCAACTTTACTATGTTATAAATAACATATGTGAGTACTTTCTTGTTTCATTCAAAAAACTGACCATTTAAAAGTTTAATGTACACCTCAGAATTGGGGGATCGAATAGTTTATATGAGCTCTTATTATATTACTTCTTGTACAGATTTCCTGAGGATGCACCGATAAGTGGTGCGAAACCGGTCGCAGATTTAATAAAAATCATTCATACAGCCAGTGCGGAATTTTCTTTGAAAAAATGAAGTTCGGCTGTGGTTTGCCCGCCCTACAAAACAACGTTACAAAATTATTAACCTTAAAACTGAACGAAGTGCTTCATCAGAGTACCAGGATTCTCAAAGAGTTTCATCAGGGGAAAAGTTTAGGAATCCCTGCCGTCGATGCACCAACTAGTCGGGAAAATTCATTTACATTGTGGATATGAGCACATTAAATACAATATATCCAATCTGGGATACTGTTATGTCTTCGACACACCTTACTGCACTGATTCCTTACAACCGACTGCCACATACACACCGCTTTACTGCCCTGACCGCCTAATACCACTTTTACGCAGCCTACCCTGTTCCATGACCAAAGCAATGACTAATGTTTTGTCAGGTGAGGTAGTATTCCACGACAAAAGCCATGCCGGCAACAATCAAGACCTGACCCGTATCACCTCGTGTTCTGTATTGAAACTCTTGCTGTGTGCAGAAGGGCATTATCTTCCTGAAATGTAAGCCCAGGATGGTTTGCCACGAAGGGCAACAAAAGACGGCGTACAAAATCGTCGACGTATCGCTGTGTTGTAAGTGTGTCACGCATGACAACCACAGGTCTTGATTGTCGGGCCGTTTGGCGACCGACAGTCAAGTTAGTATCCCAGCGCTGCCCTGGATGTCTCCAGACACGTATTCACTGGTCATCGGGGCTCAGTCCGAAGCACGACTCATCACTGATGGCAATTCTACCGTCAATGAGATTCCAGGCCCTGATGACCGGCGAAGATTTGTCTTATCCCATTTTTTCCTCAGAGTGTATATCATTAACTTACACAGTGGACGATAAACTCTTCATATATGTTAACATCGAATGTAAATTTAATTTCGAGTAAGTATTTTCTGAAGGTATTCGTCACGAGTGCAGCCCTGTACGAAAGTGAAACTTGGACAATAGGCAGTTCATACAAGAAGAGAACAGAAACTTTTGGAACGCGGCATTACGTAAGGATGTTTGAAATTAAGTAGGTAGATTGAGTAACTAACGATGAGATAGAAAATCTAACTAGGGAAAAAAGAAATTTGTAGCAAAACCTGACAAAAAGAAGAAACCTATTCATAGGCATGCAGATATCGTCTTGTTGATAACTGAAGAGCGTTTGGGAATAAAAATTGTAGAGGAAGACCAAGATTTGAATACACTAAACAGGTTCAAATGAATATAGCTGAAATAGTAATGCAGAGACGGCGAGGCTCGCGCAGGATAGACCATTTCTTTCTTATTTGGGTCACCAGTCTTCTGACTGGCTTGATGTGGGCCGTCACGAATTCCTCTCTCGTCCCAACTTCTTCATTTCAGAGTAGCACTTGCAACCTACGTCCTACGTCGTCAACTATTTGCTGGGTGTATTCCAATCCCTGTCTTCTTCTACAGTTTTTGTTCTCTACAACTCTCTCTATTAGCGTTGAAGTCATTCCCTGATGTCTTAACACAAGTCCTATTTTTCTGTCCCTTCTTGTCAGCCTTTTCCATATAGTCCTTTCTTCTCCGCTTCTCCGCACAAGCTCCTCATTCCTTACCTTAGCTTAATACACCACCAAATTTTCAACAATTGTCTGTAGCGCCACATCTCAAACGCTTGGATTCCCTTCTTTCGCGGTTTTTCCATAGTCCATGTTTCACTACCATGCAATGCTGAACTCCAAACGTAGATTCTCAGAAATAGCTTGCTCAAATTAGGGCCTATGTTTGATACTAGTAGACTTCTCTTGGCCAGGAATGCTCTCTTTGCCAGTGCTAGTCTACTTTTGCTGTCCTCCCTGCTCCGTCTGCCATTAGTTATTTTGCTGCGTAGCTAGTAGAATTCTTTAACTTCATTTGTGTGTGTATGGGTGCACTGTCTGTTGAACTGGGGACCTAGAAACGACTGAGAGGCTTCGTCCCGCCGTAGCCCTCAGTGGTTCACAGGCCCACAACAGGCCACAGCAGTCCACCCACCCCACCGCCGCCCCATACCGAACACAGTGTTATTGTGTCGTTCGGCCCCCAGTGGACCCCCCCCCCCCCCCCCCCCCCGACACCCCAGAAGCGTCTCATACCAGACGAGTGTAACCCCAAATGTTTGCGTGGTAGAGCAATTATGGTGTATGCCTACGTGGAGACACTGTTTGCCCAGCAATCGCCGACATAGTGTAACTGAGGCGGGATAAGGGGAACCAGCCCGCATTCCCCGAGGCAGACGGAAAACCACCTGAAAAACCGTCCACTGGCTGGCCGGCACACAGGACCTCGACACTAATCCGCCGGGCGGATTCGTGCCGGGGACAAGCAAGCCTTCCCACTGGGGAAACAGCAAGTTAGACCGCGCCGCTAGCTGGGCGGGTTCTAGCTTTTTTATTTCGTGACCATCAATCCTGATGTTAATTTTCTCGCTCTTCTCACTTCTCATTACTTTCGTTTTTCTTCGATTTACTCTCAATCCATATTCTTTATTCATTCGACTGTCCATTCCATTCATGTGATACTTCTTCACTTTCACCGAGGATAGCAATGTCGCCAACAAACCTTATCACTAGTATCCTTTCACCTTGAATTTTAATTCCAGTCTCTAAACTTTATTCCCATCATTGCTTCTTAAATGTATAGACTGAACAGTAGGAGCGAAGGACCACTTCTCTGTCTTACACCTTTTTTAATCCGAGCACTTCGCGATTGGTCTTCCACTCTTCTTATTCCGTCTTGGCTCTTGTACATGTTGTATATTACCCGCCTCTCCCTACAGCGTACCCTAGTTTCCCTCAGAATTTCGAACATCTTGCACCATTTGAGATTGTCGAACGCTTTTTCCAGATCAAAAAATCCTATTAACGTATCTTGATTTTTCTTTAGTCTTGAATCCATTAACAACCGCAACGTCAGAACTGCCTGTCTGATGCCTTTACCTTTCCTAAAGTCAAACTGATCCTCATTTAACACATACTCAGTTTTCTTCAGAATAGAGTAGCGTGGTGATTTGCATCAAATCAGTCTCAGAATCGAGGTCAATAAGCACAAGAACACAACGATACAAATTATTAATGAATTTCAGAGACTGATACGTTATGCTTGTGTACGACAAATGCAGAAACATATACAGCGCAAGAGAGAAAAACAGTCGTAAGCCGCATGGGAAACAGAGGTAGCATAAAATTATGAAGTATAGCAGAATCATAAGAGTCTCTGAGATTTCCCTAAGGCACCATTACTCAAGACCGAGAACAGAATTGTACCAGATAGCGTATTGCTCCTAAGAGATTCTTATACGAGGGAATCATGCGTAGCTTTACTGAGAATTCTTCCTGCATTTATTCACGTTCTCCTCTTTCTTCATAGCTTGTTCATTAAAGATCCCATTGAAGAAATGTAACAGTCATCGGGCAACAAGCGTGGTATTAAGTCTCTCCATCTTTTCTTGCTCGATTTTTCTCTTTGTAGTTTCTGCTTATCAATTCACGAAGACATTTAGCAATAGCATTAAGCACTGTGACTGTCATTTCTGTACGACAACTGCAGTGCCTTACGATTTCTGTCAGTAGAGAAGCCTACTCAGTTGAGAGCCTATTGAATGGAGGAACTCTTGGAGATCTATTACAGCTGGGAGAAATTTACCAAGTATGTCACCTAGCAGATGTTTAGAAATATCTCTTCGTACTGACCAGTGTTTGAAAGGAAGTGAAATTTAGTATAAGCACGTGTGTTTCTGTGGCACTTCCATATGGAAAATGTGAATAAAAATTAAAAAAGAAACAATAAAACAAACAAGAATGAATAGGGGTAATGGTGGAATACCTGAATAGGGATTAACTGAAAAAAAATGGAAAATCGAACTTACGTACCTTGTAACCTCCCCGCAAAAATTTTGAAAGACTATCTTTATTAGTAATGGAGCCACAGCTAAGTGTAAACTCCCCACAAGAATATTAATGGCAAAGACAATTAAATGAAAGCTCGCTATCTGACTCAAGTACAAGTTCCCATAAAATAATGAACGATAATCTCATGACAATGAAACTACAGTGATAACCTAAACTCAATTCAACCGAAAAGTCGGTGTTTGCCCTGTGCGAATTCAGAATAAATTTCTTACCTTATTAAAACTGCATGTCAAAATTCTGCTCTTATTGTTCTCTGGCGCTTGCATGAAAAGCATTGGAAGTACCTTTTAAAAATCTTTGTTAAAAGGAAATGGAAGGAAATTTGAATGATTGTCTCTAAAATTGCTTTTAAATCAAAATTATTATTGGGGGCGATTTTTGAAAGTTAAATTACAATGACTGTTCGTTACATTATCTGATGAGCACAAAGCTGCATGATTATTTATTTAAATAAATTATACCTCGTCCTGAATCTCGACCATTGCGATGCCGACGCCCGCCGACTGCTCTCCGCTACTGCTAGCAACCGACTCCAAGCACTACTGAGGACTGACTACTGCAGACTGACTGACTGCTCGCTACTGCGAGTCGAGCGCAACTGCTCTGGTCAGAGATTCTACAATGTCTCAGCATCGCTGCCGCACAACATACGTGTTTCATAACCCTCCACTGGGGGGGCAAAAATTTGGCAGCGATGGTGAGTCATTTGGACTTGCCATCGTAACAAATTTTTCTTTTAATTAATTAACATTTACAAAATATTTAGATGTATCACATGAATTAAATGTTGTGCGCATGCACCGATTACAAAACATTACAGACAAGACAAAATATAAGTACAAAACAAATCAGGAAAAATGTATATACAAATTATTTGACAGATAACAAAGTGTACACACACTGAAAAATTCTTTAGCAGTTTCATAACAGGCAAAAAAAATCATGTTGACAAGTGTCATGAGTGCACATGCACTGCAGTGGAGAACATATCAGTAAAAGACGAAATGTATATACAAGAGTAACAAATGACATAAATCATAAAAGGTATACAGAATGAACACAAATCATATCGAAAATTGAGAAGAGTGCACAGGCACTGTAGTTCAGTTGAAAACATATTCACATAAGTGCACATGCACTGAAAACTTTTGAACATTTTTATAACAAATAAACGCAAGAGTAGAAAAAATCATCAAATCACAAAAAGTATATACAATATAGATGACAAGAGTGCACACATACTGCACTTCAAAACAAATCGAAAATGTCTTTAGTATTTTGACAACAAATGGCAAAAATCATGTCGACAAGTGACACAAGTGTACTCGCACTAGAGTTCAACAAATCGAGAAAAATGTATAGGCCATGAACATAAATGGTGTTAGTAAAAATGATTTTCACTATTAGGATAGGAAAGGAAGGATTGCATCATGGTTGTAGCACTTTAGTTTGCACATAGCTGCACTGAAAGTCCATATCTTTCCACAGAATCACAACTAAGTGATACAATCTGCAGTTCCGTTCCCAGAAGTATTTATCAGCGTATCAAGACAGTCAAACGTCGTAGTAGTATTCCATACTATCATTTGGCAGTATACCAGGTACACCAAACAGTGGGACCAGAATAACGTCTTCATCGCTTACGGTGGTGGACAGCATGTCGTGTCAACACCACGCTCTTAAGAGGCACACCAACGTAGAATTAGTGCAAAAACCAAATATAGTGCTCCATGATAATGAGGATGGACAAGACAAATGGATGTTACAATAATTTCAGGTAGTTAGGTCAGAAGGTGAAGGACATTAACTAACACACAAGTCTTGATTAGTGATTACATAAGTAGTTTGCGGTATCCATACTGTAGTCATTGAACATTTCTGTACCATGTATTTTAATATTACAGAACATGTTCATAAAAAGTCTTAATTATAGGCACTCAGTGGCCAGCAAGTATTGAATAGTATAAAACATTAGTCATCATTCAGTATTATTCATATCATTAAGAAATCATTATTAGAAAAATCAGTTAATTACAGTCATAGCATTAATAAGCATGGGCATTATAAGTTACATTAATTATGGGCACTCAGTGGCCAGCAAGTATTGAATAGTATAAAACATTATTCATCATTCAGTATTCTTCATATCATTAAGAAATCATTATTAAAAATCAGTTAATTACAGTCATAGCCTTAATAATCATGGGCATAATAAGTAATTACATTAATTATGGGCACTCAGTGGCCAGCAAGTATTGAATAGTATAAAACATTATTCATCATTCAGTATTATTCATATCATTAAGAAATCATTATTAGAAAAATCAGTTAATTACAGTCATAGCATTAATAAGCATGGGCATTATAAGTTACATTAATTATGGGCACTCAGTGGCCAGCAAGTATTGAATAGTATAAAACATTAGTAGCATTAATAAGCATGGGCATAATAAGTACTCTCATTACAATAGATAGTGGCAATTATGTTTTGGTATCATTAAGAAGTCATTATTCAAGTGACATACTATTCAGAGCTGATCAGTGTTATTCAGAATTATCATAAACTAGTGACATTATCTGGGACTGTTAATACATTTTGTTTTTTCTGCTAGCAATGCATTGCTTTGGGTAATTATAAGGGAAAGCAAGAAGAAATAAGAGAAAAAATTGCTTCTAGGTTGTTCCTATAAATGAAAAGATTGTGTAACGTCATTCGTCATGAGTCAGCTGTAGCAAGGTTATCACATTTATAAATGATAGACACAAGTGGGTAAAAAAAAATGCAAGTACTAGAACAGGTATAATAAGTAACAAGTTTAGTAAGTATCATAAAAAGCTTCTCCTGAAAGAAAAATACAAAATGGATTATTGAGCTGAAAGAAGAAACGCAGACTATGCTGAAAAGTAGTGAACTTCGAATTAACAGGTAGTGAAATGTGTATAAAAAATGTGTTCCATAGCTGTCCTTTCCAAAACCTTCAGTCATCCTACTACGCAATATAACACCTGCTGTCAAAGTAAACTGCAACAAATACTTAAATAACTACATAGCATAAATACATAACTTCAACATTATCCTCATCTGTAAAGAAAAACTTCATTATTCATATCATCATAACTCCATCATTATCATCACCTGTAAACAAAAACTTCATTATTCATAGTACCATATTCTTCATCATTGTTCATTATCAGCATTCATTATCATCTGCAAAAATCATTTCATTATTCATCACACAACTATTCCTAATCCCTAGCATATTTCATCACTTAAAACTAAAATGTGTAGTTCTGTCTGACAGCTTGCATCAATCGCTTTGTATTCTGAAAGAAAAAATTAGTTAAGACTGCTATTCTGCGATGTGTATAATATATTCTGGTTAATGCTTGTTAATTCTGATCCATTTACTCGTCCTCATTAGCTTATTGCATCTTCTTTCGTTTATTCCATAGGTGAAATTCCCACTTCTGTTTAATTCATTTCCTGTACGCATCATTTATTTCTGAAATTGATGAACAAAGATTAATGTCTTGCATTTAAATCATATACCCATTAAATAGTGACTGGTTAATGGTGACTCAATTAAGCATACAACATAACATGACAGAAAACGTAATATCTCAAAGCATAGACAGTGTTTAAAGGCAAAAAGTGTACAGAGAATATCGTAATGCAGCAGCAAAAAAGGAAAATGTAAAACAGTCACGATGTTGAGATATCACAAGGCAAAATGTCAAAGTCAAATGGTGTGTGTTATACCTTAACTAGTTCACAATGCATATAAACAAAACATGAAAACATCGTACATACATAAGAAAGACAAAATGTGACATTCGTTGTGTTCAGCTTATATGTAGTGTAGTTAATAGATGCGATAATTAAAGACTTCAATGGAGAGAGAATTTGATAAAATTAATGCGTCATTATAGAGAATTGCATAATTATTCATAAAATGCGTAAGTTCATCTGAAAAAATGCACGGTCTGATGTGTAACGACAAGAAAAGCGACCTGCTAACCTTACCTTGCCGGGCACTTGCCAAGAAAAAAATACGATAATCATCAATAGGTAGTCACATAAATGTAATTGCATAAGTGGTCACAAAATGTGTAAGTTCATCTGGAAAATATGCACGGTCTGATGTGTAACGACAAGAAGAGCGACCTGCTAACCTTACCTTGCCGGGCACTTGCCAAGAAAAAATACGATAATCATCAGTAATTAGTCATGTGAATATAATTGCATAAGTGGTCATAAAATGTGTAAACGGCCTCATAGCATGTTACATCGTAAAGTGGTTTCATTCGATAAAGGGTTTAATGTTTGACACATGATGGTTGCCTTTCGATTTTCTGGTTCTCAGAGTTTCGACGTGTACAACATTGGGGTGAGGAATGCTGCGAATCCGATATGGACCTGCGTATAGAAGTTCAAATTTACTGCACTTACCTTTTAATTTGCTGGATAAATAGTGTGTACGTACTAATATCTTCTGTCCAACGTGAAAGTCTCGGTGTCTACAAACCTGTTTTTGCTGTCTTCTCCGGCGCTCTGCGGCACGTTTGATGTTGTTCAGCGCAATGTCAATTATTTCGTGGTGTCGTAATCGACGAGATGTAGGAAATGTTACTAATTCTTTGATTTTGTTTGGTGGTTCAACGTTTTTCAGTATAACAGACGGAGGTAGCATAGTGGATTCATTTGGAATGGAATTAATTACATCTTGAAATGAGTGTACGTGTGTGTCCCAATTAACATGTCTTTTGTGGCAGTATATTCTACACAGTTTACCAATTTCTTTCATTAGTCGTTCACAAGGGTTCGAAGAGGCGTGGTACTTGGATATATAAATCGGAGAAATGTTTCTAGCTCGTAACATGCGTGTCCATATGACAGAACGAAATTGTGATCCATTGTCAGAAATTACTTTCATCACATGCCCTACATGAAATAAGAAATGCTTTACAAATGCTTTCGAAACAGTTTTAGCAGTAGCTTTGCGTAACGGAGTGAAGGTAACAAATTTTGAAGTGAGTTCAACAGCGACAAAGATGTAGCAAAAACCTCTATTAGTTCTCGGAATTGGACCAAAAATGTCTACTGCGGCCATATGTCTTAATTTAACAGGTACAATGGGATATAATGGAGGAATGTGTGAAGTGGTGTCTGACTTAGCTTTCTGGCAAATTTTACATGACGCTAAAACTCGTCGTATACGTTTTTCCATGTTTGTAAAATAACAGTTCTGTCTCAATATAAGAAAACATTTTCTTGCTCCGTAATGTGCGTAACTTAAATGAGTGTACCAGATTAATTTGTTAACCAGTTCGTCAGGAATGCATAATAACCAATTGTTGCTGTCTGGATGAGAACGGCGAAACAGAATGTCATTGCGTACAGCGTAGTGGTTCCTAATCGTAACATTTTTCTTATCTTGCCAAAGGTGTTTAATTTGTTTCCACACATTGTCTTTATTCTGCTCTCGTGCTATGTCTTGTAATGACGATGAAATAAAATTTTCAAATGCAACTTGCTGAATGTACATAACACTGAAATTTGCTTTGCAGAAGTTGGTTGCTATGTCTTGCTGATTGTTGCTGAGAGAACGGGATAATGCGTCTGCTATAACATTTTGTGTGCCGGGAATGTGAACAATCGTAAAATTAAATTCCTGTAAATATAGCTTCCATCTGCTTAGTCTGTCGTGTGTGAATTTAGCTGAAAGTAAAAATTGTATCGCTCTGTGGTCTGTGTAAACGGTGGTGTGTCTGCCATAAAGAAAATGCCGAAATCTCGTAAAAGCCCAAACAACACATAATGTTTCCAATTCTGTGACGGAATAATTTCGTTCAGCAGGTGACAAAATGCGGCTTGCAAATGCGATGTTTTTAATTACTATTGAGCCATCTTCTTCAATTTCCTGAAAAATATGTACGCCTAAAGCTGTGTTGGAACTGTCGGTGGCAATAGAAAAATTTCTGGTAAGATCTGGGTGCGATAAAAGTGGAGCATTCAACAAAGCATGTTTCAGGTTCACGAATTCAGAATGTGCTTGCTTATCCCATGACCAAATAGTGTTTTTACCTGTTAATTGGCATAATCTAGGCGTGTCTAAAGCAGAGTGATGAATAAATTTACGAAAAAAGTTAATTAAGCCCAAAAAACTGCGTAATTGTTTCTTCGTCGTAGGAACAGTAATGTCACGTAGAGCTTGAAGTTTTTCCGGATCAGGCGCAATGCCTTCTGCTGAAATTACGTGTCCAAGAAATTTTATAGAAGTTTTACCAAAATGCGATTTACTGAGGTTAACTGTGAGTCCTTGTGCATGGAAAGTTTGCAATAGTCGTTCTAAAATCAGATTATGTTCAGACCAGTTAGCTTCTGCAATAAGAATGTCGTCTACGTACGTCGTAATTCTGTCTTTCAGTTCTGTCGGAAGTATTATGTTCAAACCGCGAATAAAAGCAGCAGAAGAAATAGTTAAGCCGAACGGTAATTTACAAAATTGATAACAGTCACCAAAACAGAGAAAAGCTGTATATTTTCTGCAATTTGGATGAAGTTGAATTTGCCAAAATCCCGATTTTAAATCTAGTGTAGAATAAATAGCAGTACCATGAAATTTTTGTAGAAGTTCCTCTAATGTCTGTGGTCGATCTGTTTCATTAATAATAATGTCATTAATGTGACGTGAATCAAGTACAAGGCGAAGTGAGCCATCTTTTTTCTTAACAATATGCAGCGGGTTTATGTACGGACTAACTGCTGGTTCAATAATTCCTTGATCGAGCATATCCTGCAATTCTTTTTTAACTTGTTCTCTGTGGATATATGGAATGGGATAATGCTTTGCTTTAAATGTGTCGTGCTGTTTGACTTGAAATTCGTACATAAAGCCGGACATAGTACCAGGAATGTTGTCGAAAACTGGAGCTTGTTGTAAAAGAATTTTATGTAATTGCGTTCGTTCGTCGTCTGTATTTGCACTGCTTTGTTTAACTTTATCAGAAATCATTTGCATTACGTCGTAGTCAGTTTCGTCTGGAGTGTTATAGTTATGTACGTACGTGTCGGTGAACAATGCGGAATTACAGTTTATGTTACGTGTTGCTGAAATGACCTCTGTGCAGTTAATTGTTTGTTCTTCTGCAGATAGTGAATGTTGAAATTCTAAAGCTAATTGCACATTTTCATCTTTTAACATTAAATAAGAATTTTGGAAATCAACCACTGCGTCGTGTTGTACGAGAAAATTAGTACCTAAAATTACGTCTGTTGTCAATAAAGGAACAATCCAAAAATTTGAATGAAAAGTATGACCTCCAATACAAAATGATAAATGCGTCTGTAATTTTACGTCCACTCCTTTACTCGATACCGCTCCTTTCACTTTCGTTCTGCCTAAAGGTAATGTGGGATAGGTGTTCTCTTTGTTACACTCGTTAAAAGTTTCTTCATTAATAACCGACATAGGTGAGCCAGAATCAATTACTGCTGAAAATTTCGATGAACCAATTTTAATTTCGATGACAGGATGTGAAATGGTTTTCTGAACAACTGGTCTTTCCTGTAAAAGAGTGTCTCTGATATCGTCAAAAGTAATTACATTCTCGTGAACAACATTTTGCGTGTCAAAAGTAGTGCTTGTGTTATTGGAAGATGCGTCCCGTACAGTATCTAGTCAGATTCTATCTGACGTGTTATTACTATCATCACGAGGATGTTGTGGCATTTCTACAATTTGAACTGTCCTATTACTTCTTCCAGACGTGTTACGCTCTGGATGATACCTACTGTCGGGTTCATTCATGAGAATAGGTTCTTGTGGATGATTTTGCTGTTGGTAAGATCGACTGTTATTATATGTACGTTGATAATTGTGCTCGTCATTTTTACGTCTGTCGTGATAGTCATTCCTATACGGTGCATTGCGATAGGAATTGAAATACTGTCTTCTCTGCACGTAGTTATTTCCTTGCTGCCGTGCGTTACCATTTGTTGTATCAGGGACTATACGTGCACGCGGCGAAACATTAAAGCCTGGTTGACCTTGTGCATTCCATTGTTGGTTAGGTATTCTAACCGGCTGGTTTTCATGCTGTTGTGGTGGAAATCGTCTATTGTTACTAAAAGGTGGTTCCTGTTGCTGAATATTTTGATTATATTGATAATGAGAATTTTGCCTGTTATTAAAGTTTTGGTGGTTGTCATTCCTAAAGCGTCTGTTACTTTTCCTATTGAAATTACATGCCTGATCATAATTACTGTAAGCCTGCTGACCCTGGTTGTTATATGAAAAATTTTTGTTTACAAAGGAATAATCAGATTGCTGCACTTCTAAAAGCTGCAATAGATCCCTGAATGCCGAAATGTTTTCCTTTTGTTGACCTGTTAGAAGTGACACTCTTAATGATCGTGGTAATTTAGAGATACATAATTGAATGAGTGCAGATTCACTATACGGTTCACTTAAATACTGATTTTGTTGGACCATATGCTCAAAAAATTGCGTCACACTGGGAAAATTTGTGTTTTCATAATTTGGTAAGCTAATTAGCTGATCTTTAATTCCGCGCTGTGTCGTCTTCGACCAGTACGCTGACAGAAAAGCATTCTGAAATTCCTCTACTGAATAACATTGTCTCGCGATCGGTCTCATACGAGTTGCCGGTTCGCCTTCCAAAAAGCTACAAATAAATTCCAGTTTGTGCGTTACAGGCCAAGTCGGTGGAAAAGCAAAGCTAAATTGTTGGATCCAATCTAGCGGGTGAATCTGTGTTCTGTCGTTTTTAAACACTTTAAATTTTCTTACTGACAGAAAATGTTTGTAATCGAAATTATCATCTCTGTATGATGGAACAGGATCAGGATTGTAAGAGAATCTGTTGAACTGTGGTTGTTCGGAATCCAAGTCCCGTACTCTCTGTAGATTACCCAAATGATACGCGTTGCGCGAGTCTGACAAATGTTCGCAAGGTGGCGTCTGTTGTGATGTGTTATTAACTGAAATATTTTTCATCTCTGTTACCTCCTGCTGTAAATTTGATAATTTTCTACGCAACGTGTTATTAGATGAATCAATCTCATTAATTGTCTGCTGTAAATTTTGAAATTCAGGTGTTTGGTTAAATGAAACCGGTGAAGTATCGTCTGATTTGCTGTCATTATTACTTTCCATAGCATCAATACGACTGGCCAATTCATCATATTTTTCAGTCAGTATTTTTGTCTGATCATCGGTTTTAGTGTCAGTGGCATTAATCTGGTTTTGCAATTTACGTGTAGTTTCGTTCAGTTTTTTAACGTCAGCTTTGACGACATCGGAATCCTGTGTTATTTCTAATTCTTCAAATCTGTCTGTCACTGCCTGAATATCTACTGCGTGTGTATCTGTTTTTGATTTAAGATCAGAAATTTCATCACGTAATTCCGCGTTCAACTGTTTGATAGAATTAATTTCGTCGGACACTGTAGCAATATTATTGTCTACGTATGTTTTTGCTTTCGCAAACATTTTACGTTTGTCCTCTTGTCTCTGTGCAGTGATAGTTTCCATTACCTGGCGTTTTACTTTATTCTGATCATCAATAAATTTACGAAAACGCGTATCACTGTTTTGTATGTGAACACTAAGACGTTCGTTAATTTGATTGTTCTGTTGTTCGAATTTCGCGTCAATCTTTTCATCCATTGTGTGTGAAAGTTCTGTTGTCATTGCTTTAAATTCGTCCCGTAATTGTGTAGCTTTTTCAGAGCATTGTTTAGCGACTGCGCTAATTTCCGCTCTAAGTGTTTCTGTTGTAGTTGTTTGCATATCCCTTAATTCTTGAGCAACCGATCTAATTTCTTCGCTACTTTTTCTTGAATAAGCCTCAATTTCCTCGCGTAACTGTTCCTTAGTGTCATGACACTGCGCGGCAACGGCTCTAATTTGTTCGCTTAACTGTCTGGAATTGTCGTCTAATTTTTCATTTAAGTGTTGTTTGAGATTTTCATTATCTTGTTTGTTCTGTTCCCTAAGTTGTTTGAAATCTTCACTCTGTTGTCTGACCTGTTCACTAAGTTGTTTGTTATCTTCTTTAAAGTGTTGTATAAGATTTTGACTGTGTTGTTGTAGCAATCTTGCCATAAATTGTTCCAATCCATTATTACCTACTCTATTCTCCGTGCTGTTTAATGGTGGATCTGGAATTGTCTCGCTTTCCGTAACCATTTGGTTATTCTGAGATGTACAAAAAGGTTTGTCAGTCGGATGTACACTGTCAGACACTATTTCGGAATTAAATAAATCCGGCGTACTTTGGGTACACTGAACATTTTCATTCGAAAATTTTGTCTGTACGTTACTTGAATTTTCCAAACCGGGTGTGTTATGCTGGGCAGCGCTCATTACAGTAGAGCTCCCCGCGTCATCAATTGTCGTCAAATCAACAGAAGACACAATCGAGTTCGTTTGTTCATCATTAAGACAAAAGTCATCATTAGTGGTTGGAAAGCATTGACTGTTAGTGAACGCAGCATTGTCACTACTACTCTGCGCGTCACAATTGCTATCGGTCATGTTTAAGTCGGCAATTTCATTCAAAATACCTCGCGATACACTATTCACAGTCTTTCGCGGCATTTTCACAATAGTCACAAAATATTCACAAAACAAATAAGCACAATGCAAAAGCAACAAACAAAATACAACAGAGCAACGAATTGCCGATGATCTAAGGAGAGAAGGTCACAAATTAGTAAAAGCGTTGCGCCAAATTATAATTATATTTAAGCAAATAAGAGCAGATATCTGACTGTTTTTCAAAAGATTCTCTACGAAATACGATCCTGGACCGGGTGTCGCCAAGTGTAACCTCCCCGCAAAAATTTTGAAAGACTATCTTTATTAGTAATGGAGCCACAGCTAAGTGTAAACTCCCCACAAGAATATTAATGGCAAAGACAATTAAATGAAAGCTCGCTATCTGACTCAAGTACAAGTTCCCATAAAATAATGAACGATAATCTCATGACAATGAAACTACAGTGATAACCTAAACTCAATTCAACCGAAAAGTCGGTGTTTGCCCTGTGCGAATTCAGAATAAATTTCTTACCTTATTAAAACTGCATGTCAAAATTCTGCTCTTATTGTTCTCTGGCGCTTGCATGAAAAGCATTGGAAGTACCTTTTAAAAATCTTTGTTAAAAGGAAATGGAAGGAAATTTGAATGATTGTCTCTAAAATTGCTTTTAAATCAAAATTATTATTGGGGGCGATTTTTGAAAGTTAAATTACAATGACTGTTCGTTACATTATCTGATGAGCACAAAGCTGCATGATTATTTATTTAAATAAATTATACCTCGTCCTGAATCTCGACCATTGCGATGCCGACGCCCGCCGACTGCTCTCCGCTACTGCTAGCAACCGACTCCAAGCACTACTGAGGACTGACTACTGCAGACTGACTGACTGCTCGCTACTGCGAGTCGAGCGCAACTGCTCTGGTCAGAGATTCTACAATGTCTCAGCATCGCTGCCGCACAACATACGTGTTTCAACCTTCTGCGGCAGCAAATTGTGTATCATGTTGCGCAGTCATGTTAATACTGTATTTAGCTTCATTTAATGTCTGTGCAGGTACAAAAACGTTATCTCGCAATTAAACGGCGTGCTTTCAGAACACACAAAGGAGGTGTACAAAACATGTTGCTCAAGTCATAGACCTTAATCTTTTAGCCACAATATAAGATTAACAGTCTCGCACACTGTTCATTGCTTCATAAAGAAATTACAAAAAGCACCATTCCCGCAGTTCCGGCAGGAAACTGTCCTGAGGTTTTCCTTGGTTGCAAGGCTGGAAATAATAAACTCCTCCCAAGAACTTCAAATTGAGAACCTTCATTTCCCACTCTCAGATCCCTGCGATTTTGCTGGCTAGAGTGGGGCTTTACGCTGATCCAGTCTCAAACAGCCGCCCCGTGAAGGGATTGAAAGTTGTAAAGGAAACTCCTCCGAAAAATGGTCAGGCGCATTTTCTCTCCTCTTTCGACAGATATTAGCAACTTCGTTTTTGCTATGTGTAGCTGATGTCAGTACAAATAAATGGTGTTTATCACGTCTGTCATGCGACGCCATGCGTCGATAGAAAGCATCGGTTTGTTTCCCGTTACAAATAAAGCAACTTTTAATGCGGGACTTTACATGCACATTTGATACAGCGGTTCCAGATTAGTATATTCCAATATTCGTTTTATCGCTACAATGTGTTGTATGTTAACCGGGGGCCTAGAAACGACGGAGAAGCTGCGTCCCCCCCGCTGCAGCCGCAGTGGTCCACAACCCCACGACGACTACCGAAGTCCACCCTTCCGCCGCCCCACACCGGACCAATCTTTCAGGGTTATTGTGCGGTTCGGCCCCCAGTGGCCCCTCGCAGGGAACGTCTCACACCAGACGAGTGTAACCCCTATGTTTGCATTGCAGAGTAATGGTGGTGTACGTGGAGAACTTGTTTGCGCGGCAATCGCCTACATAGTGTAGCTGAGGCGCAATAAGAGGAACCAGACCGCATTCGCCGAGGCAGATGGAAAACCGCCTAAAAACCATCCACAGACTGGCTGGCTCACCAGACCTCGACACAAGTCTGCTGGGCGGATTCGTGCCGGGGACCAGGCGCGCCTTTCCGTCCGAAAAACCGTGCGTTAGACCGGACAGCCAACGGGGCGGGCCTTATCGATACATGCTCACAGCGAGAATAAAACACGACGCATAACCAGTACCCCAGCAGCAGCAGTACTGCTCTGGCCCGAGTTGACTGCTACTGCTATGCAGTAACGCTGCTCAGTTGCTGTAGCACTACTGGTTATTCTTCATGTTTTACCGTCCTCGTTAATACATATCTATCTAAGACACAGCGGTTAATGGTCTTCAGGCATTAAAGACACTAGATCCTAGAGCAGCACTGGGGAACGAGTCAACCTGGAGCATTTTGGACGATACTGCAGCTGCAGCAGGAAGGTCAAGGAAGACTTCACGAGGCACTCATCCGCATGGCAGTATGTTGCCATCCCGGCTAGACGAGGTACTCTATACATGGAGAGATGGCAACTGAGATCGGCCTGCAACGGGCGGGTAGGGTCGGGTACGCCACAACCTATGCAGCCCGCCGCTTCTGTCTCTACACTGGTCAGCCAGAAAAACTATCAGCACCAACCTAATGAAATCTGGGTTTCACAGGACAGAGCGGATCAGGTTGTGGAAAGTGGCCAAGATCAGTTACTGTTAGTTACACAAGAACACACAACTTTATTTCTCGAAAACCAATGCACAGTTTTCTCTTTAAGACAACAAGGATCAATTCACGGCTGAGGGCCCAAGTAACTTCTCAATAATAAAGTTTAAATAATTCCTTTTAAAACACAAGAATTTAGAGAAACGGCTGAAGGCCTTACGTAAATAAAATTAAAATATATTCTCGACTAAAGGCCCAAATAATATTTCAGGTCAGCAAAGGAAATTCTTTAAAAGGCAAGCATTTAGAAATCTCAGCCAAAAGCCGTATAAGGAAAATTTAAATTAATTCCTTGGTTGAAAGTCCAATAATTTTTCAACATAATAAAAGGCAACCTTTAAAGACAAGCGTTTACACAGTACAACAGAAAACCATCTTAAGAAAACTTGAAATACATTGATGGCTGAAGGCCAAAACAATTATTCAAAATAATTAAAGACAAACAGTACAGCTGAATGCCATTTTAAGAATTCAAGATCATTAAAGAGAAACCTCACAGACAGGAATTTACACATTACGGCTGAAAGCCACAGATCTTAAAACAAACGACCCTGAGGGCCTAAATACAGAGCAAACAAGAATTTTAAATAAAACACGACTGAAGGCCTAATCTTAAAATACTTCACATAAGGTTCCACTGAAGCCCATATACTGAACATAGAACAGACGAAGTTAATACACGGCTGAAGCCCTGGCACAGTACTTGCAACAAAAGAAAATCACAATCACAAACAGCAGAACAGTGGTGTTCAGAAGTGTTCGAATAGTCGGCCTGGGGAGGAAACTCTAACAACGGGTTAGGTGAGACAGGCAGCCAATCGTAACACTAATTAATCGGGTGGCAGCACGACCTCGGGACGGTTGAAGAGCCAACCAGCAACCTAATCAATTCCCTTCCACCCAACCCGACCGACTGCCTACTCCAGTACGCAACAGAGTTCATAACTGCTCAGTGTAAATCACAGAAGCTACACACCCAATAAACACTTGCACCAAGATCTCCGACAATCCTAAAACCAGTCACCGTGGAACAACAAGGAGAAATGACAAGCCACACACACACACACACACACACACACACACACACACAGAGTTTCCATAAGCGGTCGGCGACCAAATACACGTGTTCGATGAAACGACCGACCGAAAGACCAACCAACGGTCGTCTCTGCTCAATTCTGCTTGCGTCGGACAGTGCGTGCGTGACGCCAGCGGTCGCGTGAGTACTGGCTGTGCAGACCTCATTGGAGCTACATCCCGACTCAGCTCGGACACGCGGAGACATTGGCTCGGACCCAGCCATGCAGAGGGAACACTTGCCTATTGGCCACGCGACATCTCTGCACAAGGAAGGAACTGACCCAAGTCCGGCAAGATGACCAACTCACGAGGTCCAGAAACGGTCAAAAGACAAAATACACGTCGCCCGATGAGACAACCCCCACCGAACGACCAACCAACGGTCGCTCCCGCTCCGGTCTCCTTCCGTCGGACAGTGCATGTGTGTTCCTAGCGGTTGGCGAGTACTGGGTGTCCGGAACTCACTGGCGCTCAGTGCCTACCGACCTCCGATAGACCACGAGTCGGAAATACTAGCGGTCGCTCCAGAAATAGTATGACTGTGCACTTATCGATAAGCACTGCTGCTGCCACTCACGGGCAAGTAAACCAGCAACTTAGTGACACCAGTAAATCAAATAAGAAACGAGACGGCGGCACCGCAAAGACAATCTGTCAAGCAATAAACGGCACGAAGGCGAGTCGCGCACCGCTCACCTAAGAGCCAGTACGTCCACCTTTGGTAAGGATAACAGAGTTGGCGCCACATCTATACACTAAAGTCACATAATTCCCGCAAATTCCGGGAAGGGGGACGATGAGCTCTGACGCCACGTTCAACCATATCCCTGATGTGTTCGATCAGGTACACATCTGGAGAGCTGGAAGGCCAGCATATCACTTGGAACTTGCCACTGTGTTCCCCGAACCACTCCATCACCATCATGGCCTTATCATGGCGCATTATCTTGCTGAAAAATCCGCTGCCTTCGGAAAACATGATCGTCAAGAAGGGAAGGATGCAGTCTGCAACCAAGCTTGGCCGTCATGGTCCCTTGCACGAGCTGCTCTGGACCCATGGATGCCAACGTGAATATTCCCCAGAGTATATTGTAGCGGCCCCAGATTGTCGCTGTCTCGCAGTACAGGTGTCAAGGAGCTGTTCTCCTGGAAGACGACGGATTCGCGCCCTGCCATCGGCATGATGACGAAGGTCTCCGGAGTTATCAGACCGTGCAACACCCTGCCACTGTGCCAACGTCCAGTGCCGATGGTCATGCGCCCATTTCAGTCGTAGTAGCCGATGTCGTGTTGTTAACACTGGCACATGCATGGGTCATCGGCTGGAGAGGGCCTTCCTTAGGAATGTTCGATGCACTTTGTGTTCAGACCCACTTGTAGTTAGCCCAGCATTAAACTTTGATTTTAGTTCTGCCATAGTTCGCCACCTGTCCAGTTTCCCAGTCTGCTCAGCCTGCGACGACGGACATCGGTAATGAGGGGTGGCCGCCCAACCCAACGACGTCTGAACTTGGTTTCACATTGGTTTCGCCAACTGCTGAAGACACTCACCAGAGCACTCTTCGAACACGCGACAGGCCATAGAGTTTTCGAAATGCTCGTGCCGAGCCTCTGGGCCATCACCATCGCCGGCCGGAGTGGCCGAGTGGTTCTAGGCGCTACAGTCTGGAACCGCGCGACCGCTACGGTCGCAGGTTCGAATCCTGCCTCGAGCATGGATATGTGTGATGTCCTTAGGTTAGTTAGGCTTAAGTAGTTCTAAGTTCTAGGGGACTGATGACCTCAGAAGTCAAGTCCCATAGTGCTCAGAGCCATTTGAACCATCACCATCAGCCGTCGGTCAAACTCATATAGGTCGCGTCTCTTCCCCATTATACACAATGACAGCACACTCACTGATACCTAATACACCGTGCGCTTGTCTGACAACTGATCATTACTCGACGGGGGACGCTGCTATCGCCTGGACGTTTTTACGTCGATATTAGGTAAGTGGTGGGAATGTTCTGGCTGATCAGTGAATGTTGACTCACAACAGTGCGCCCTACTGCGCCGAAGAGTCGTATCTCTCGGGTGTTTGCGGGTCTAGCGGGTCTATAATGGACACAGGCTCCATAGTGCATTTATGATGCTTTTCACGCGCAGCTCAGCAAATTACTAGTGTTACATCGTTGTCAGCGTTGGTGTAGTTCCATTGATTATTTGTCGCGAACTGGAATTTTAAATGTTTGGATACTTATACTGTTGACTCTGTGAAAAGCGATGGCTAAGTTATCCTTTTCGCAAGTGGAAGATGTAAAAAAGCAAATACGGAATTGGCAGTTATCAACTACCAAAACCCAAGACCAAGGGCAAAAAACAAGTTTGGGACAAATTTTAGATACTAAATAATCCGGGATTTGTTCAGTATATGCAAAGTAAGCTCATATTATAGTACAAGTCATCATAAGGAAACAGGAATTTGATTAGGCGCGTTGATTGGAAATTCTGCGAAGACAACAGAAGACTAGTATGTTAAAAACAGGAAAAATGAGGCGTCAATTAGCTTTATAAATACTGTCTTAGCTCAATCTTATTTTCATGGTATTGTTCCTTATCATTGGTCACTTGCATTTCTCGACGAATATTACCGTCGGTAATTCTAAACCCCTTACTCCTTTTTCAGTTTTGTGTCTGCACCACCGGACGCGCACGACCGTTTCAAGAAATCCACTGTGCACTATGAGGCACTAAACGTGCGTCCATTCCAAGCTATGGAACTTCATTAAACTCATCCAGGAGTCTGTCATCGTGGGAGCAACTGTCGGAATGGTAAACGGCAAAGAACTCACCTTACGACAGTTGCTCGAGCACCCCCCAAAACTGGAGGAATTACGAGAATGACCGTCATTCCGGAAATTATTTCAGCAGTCAGACGGCGTGTTCAGACAGCAGAGATATGTGGACAGATCACTTTAGAAAAATAGGTTACATTCATTAATTCGTTCTAGTACAGTAATGGATACTTATAATTGTGCTTGGTTGTTATTGTTTATGGATTGTTCAAAAATGTTCAAATGTGTGTGAAATCTTATGGGACTTAACTGCTACGGTCATCAGTTCCTAAGCTTACACACTACTTAACCTATATTATCCTAAGGACAAACATACACACCCATGCCTGAGGGGGGACTCGAACCTCCGCCGGGACCAGCCTCACAGTCGATGACTGCAGCGCCCTAGACTGCTCGGCTAATCCCGCGAGGCTTATTGATTGTATAACGATATTAATGGCTTGGTTGCGGTCTACTTTTGTTTGTTTTGAAAAAAAAAGGTTACTCTTTCTACCTTAAGACAACTTGGTTTGATAATAATAATTTTGGCAATGGGTTATCCATTTTTTTCATTCAGTGGCTCATGCATTATTTAGGGCGTATATATGCAGATTCAATAATTCACAATTTAAAGAATTCTCAGGACATTCGTTTTATGGGTTCCACTGTAAATTTTATACCTTTCACTTTTGTTTATTTTAACGTTTCTAGTTTGTCTTTGTGTTATATGCCTTTTCAGGCTAGATTTCATTCGAAGGATTGAATTTTTGAGCTTGTTTGTTTAAGATGAATTAATTGTTTGACTTTTTTCCTTTATTTCTTTTTCTAGTGGTTTAACAGCTTCTTATTCTTTTAGTTTATTTTATTATTTGATGCCTGGTGGCAAAATTTTTTATTTAAGATTTTCTTTTGATATTAATGAGGAGTTGCCCCTTACGAACAGAGCATTTTTTACTCAAAACTTTGCAGACGAGCTCAATATGGGAGAATCTATTTTACAGGAGCTGCTTCTTCAATTTTCCCTACTCGTAACAGACGAAGAATACTTGTCGAAGCTAGTTTTGGTGACGGATCAGAGGTCTAACGTAGTCAGTGCCTTAATGGGGTGCAAAGGACAGTCATGTTATACCCATATACTGGTGACAGTCTTACGCCACACATTCCATACAGATCATTCGTTGCCAGAAAACTGTGGTTAATTTATTGAACAAATATCAGTTTGCGAAAATTTAGTATTATACATGAAAAGTGATGGGCTGAAGTCAAAATTAGATAAGTATCTGCACCAGGGAAGTGACACACTTTGGAACTCAAAAGGAAGCATTTTTGATTCAGTCTGGTCTCAATTATAGTAGATTAAGGACATATTGCAGCAAAACAACAAAACTGTAGAAAGAGATGGAATAGACTCACAAATATGATACGTTTTTTAAAAATGTTTCACAATGAAACAGCCTAACTGCATCAAATGTCCTAAACTACAGCATTACCTCCTAAGTTACGGGTGAATAATGCAAAACTAGTCCGGCATTCTCAGGAGCGTGGACGAGTTTAAAATAATGAAAAAAACTGGCAACGAGAGCTTCGCAGTACATGCGTCACAGAGTTAATCTTGGAATAAATCACGGCTTCGCCAAGTTCCTCACTCCCCCTTTCAGAAATATCAGGATGTTTTCCTGTACAGCAAATAAGGAAGAAGTACGATCAGCTGCTACAGATCCTTCTAGGATAATTCCAGAAAGTGCAGTCGAAAAGAAGCCACGAGACAAGGGAAGGAACAGAGAATTGAAGAGGACGACAACTGATTACGACACGTGGCGTGACGAAGTCAGTGACGCGCAGAGCTATGACGATGCGTCTGTGTATCAAATAATTGACACACCATACTTTGACGACTGTTCCTGCCTGACTGCTGGAAACAAAATTCCCAATACCCCCACAACTATCACTAGCAGCAAAAAATATTTTTGCTATTCTTGCTACTAGTATTGCATGTGAAAGGAAATTTAGTGTGGCGGGTGACATTACTCAGAAAAAATATCACGAATAAATCCGGAACATGATGATAAACTTTTGTTCCTTAATTGTTATTTAAAAATGCAGAGAGCTGATTCCATTCCCTTGACAATCTGTAATTTAGAAAACGCTGAGGTAGGAAGTAGGGGAACTCGGGGCAGAACGGGATACTTAATGTTTAACAATTTGTATAAAATAAGGGAACACAAGGAAACACTTCTTAAAGTTACAAAAAAATCACCTTGTAGTGTAACCTAATGTACCTTATTTTAAAATCACTTAAAACAATACATTTCCCATTTTTTACAATTTTTCAAAAAAAGACTTGCATATTTCCCGTTCCGCCCCACCTACGGGGCAGAATGGGATAAGGTTATTTTATGTTAAATTATTGCATAAACGTTGAATTTGAATTACGAATATCGTATTAAACTATGACAAAATGTTGTATAAAAGACAATTCAGACTAAGGAATGTGTAATTTAAACAATTAAAAAGTCGTTCTTCAAAATAAGAAAATATTTTAATGTACAGTGGTTAATAACCACCAAACCGCTAACTACTAGTCCTCTCTAAAATAGTCACAACTCAGCATTTCCTCTTCACCTTCACTGTCTATGCCAGCACATGCATTGTGTGCCCACTTGAAACACCTCTGTCATACGACCCAGCTCTCATTAGAAACGGAGTCGAAGTCCCCACAGAGAGACACTCAGCATCCTCTCTCTCTCTGATTCTCTCTTCTCCATCATCTTCTTCCTTTTATTTTTCTTAAGGTCTTTCATGTCCTCTGTTTTGATATTTTTGCCTTAAGTTGCATTGCACCTGACGTCTCTGTCCTGACATTGTTCATATTTGTGCACCCTCCTCCTTTCTGTAGGCCCACTTTACGTGCGACAGCATTCTGCAGTTCCTTCTTCTGAGGAGAATCTGTTAATACGACGGTTTTTTTCTTTTCGCCTTGTAGTCCACCAAGTATTTTGACAGATTAGTGGAATTGGAATGACAGCCTCGAGTGATATCTGGAAAGATGAGTTGTTCGGCGAACATAGCTGGTTGGGAGAGTTAAACTGTGAAACTGCTGCTTTGTTGAGTCCCATTGTTCGAGCTCCAGAAGTATTTTCTGGCTTGCGAATAGACAGTGTGGGGTGCCTCGTAATAAATCCTGTGGTAAGCCATTTCTTTCGGCTAGTTGATAGGCTAGTGATCTGAGATCTTTCATTGTTAGACCAAAACGTCTGCTTTCTATTGACTTGAGATATGTTACCAGCTCATGTTCTTGTTGTGCAGTGAACACTTTTTTAAATTTCGTATCTGATTTGTCATTTATGTAGTCAGGATTATTGGTAGCTTTACGCACATATCTTTCAAACGTTGATTTCGGTACGTTGAACTGCTTTGATGCTTTTAAAAATCCCATTTGGGAAGATGAAGCGGCTGAAACTGCCATTTCCATCGCTTTTACGTCCCATTGCTGTCTATCAGTCTTTTTCATGTACTTTAGCACCATCTGGAACAGCAAGGGGGAAAGAAAAGAGAACACAGTTGGCTCTCTACTTGCATCAAAATATGACGGGTCAGAACGGGACACTATCCCATTCTGCCCCGTCCCGTTCCGCCCCAAGAACACTTTTGAGGTTAACAACTTTTATGGAGTGTAATAACTGACGTATTTAAACGCAACAAACGCCATGCACTTTAAGGGAATGTGTCATTTTAGGTTATACAATTAACAATTAACAGCTTACCTGGCGTTGAAATTCACCAAACGTTAGAACAACGCAAGCGGTAACGTGACGGACAACAATTCATTTAGATCTCGTACTACAAACTAAATAAAAATGGCTGCCCTAACTTCCCTTTCATTCGGAGAAGTAGTTACATGCCCATACAACAGGTTGCAGCACTCTGTAGTCTAGAAAAGAGCAATTTCCCATTGTGCCCCGCTATCCCGTTCTGCCCCGAGTTCCCCTAATTGTGTAAGTGTTGCGTTGTAGTCTTTTGTGTATTAATTACAACTTTGCACGTAATAAAAATCGCAAAGTGATTAGCTGTCCTGATTAATTAAAAATACGTCTCATGTAAAACATATAGCTCTGTTTACCCTGTACAGTATCCTGAAATTTTTTCGTATCTGTTTTCGAGTTTTATTATTTATTTTTTTCGTGATTCGTAAATGTTACGTGCGTTTCTAATGCCATTCTAATTGATTTGCACAACTTCTTGCGATTAGAGGCAAATGAACACAACCACAAAATAATATGGGTCTGAGTCGGGTATCGGGTATTAAATGGGGCAGATATGGGCGAATATAAGCTTTCGGGTACAAAACCGACTCCGTCGGGCACACCTGAAATCTCCCGGTATCCAACCATACCCGGCCGTTGCAGATCTTTGAGGTCGGCGACCCGTAAATGAAGTGGTCTTTGAAGAATCTACATTGCGTTGATGCAAGTGATCACGGAAGTGTGAATTCGAAAACGTCACAGTGAATTGTGCAATAGCTTGTAAAGAGCTATTTTTGTCCACCTCTTGTAAATCACATTACGATTGAAAGGAGCACAGTATTCTCGAAAACGCTCGCACTGTGATGGCAGAATTCACGGTTTATCACCACTGTTGTTGTTGTGGTCTTCAGTCCTGACACTGGTTTGATGCAGCTCTCCATGCTACTCTATCCTGTGCAAGCTTCTTCATCTCCCAGTACCTACTGCAACCTACATGCTTCTGAATCTGCTTAGTGTATTCTTCTCTTGGTCTCCCTCCACGATTTTTACCCTCCACGCTGCCCTCCAATACTAAATTGGTGATCCCTTGATGCCTCAGAACATGTCCTACCAACCGATCCCTTCTTCTGGTCAAGTTGTGCCACAAACTCCTCTTCTCCCCAATCCTATTGATTACCTCCTCATTAGTTATGTGATCTACCCATCTAATCTTCAGCATTCTTCTGTAGCACCACATTTCGAAATCTTCTATTCTCTTCTTGTCCAAACTATTTACCGTCCATGTTTCACTTCCATACATGGCTACACTCCATACAAATACTTTCAGAGATGACTTCCTGACACTTAAATCTATACTCGATGTTAACAAATTTCTCTTCTTCAGAAACGCTTTCCTTGCCATTGCCAGTTTACATTTTATATCCTCTCTACTTCGACCATCATCAGTTATTTTGCTCCCCAAATAGCAAAATTCCTTTACTACTTTAAGTGTCTCATTTCCTAATCTAATACCCTCAACATCACCCGACTTAATTCGACTACATTCCATTATCCTCGTTTTGCTTTTGTTGATGTTCATCTTATATCCTCCCTTCAAGACACCATCCATTCCGTTCAACTGCTCTTCCAGGTCCTTTGCTGTCTCTGACAGAATTACAATGTCATCGGCGAACCTCAAAGTTTTTATTTCTTCTCCATCGATTTTAATACCTACTCCGAATTTTTCTTTTGTTTCCTTTACTGCTTGCTCAATATACAGATTGAATAACATCGGGGAGAGGCTACAACCCTGTCTTACTCCCTTCCCAACCACTGCTTCCCTTTCATGTCCCTCGACTCTTATAACTGCCATCTGGTTTCTGTACAAATTGTAAATAGCCTTTCGCTCCCTGTATTTTATCCCTGCCACCTTTAGAATTTGAAAGAGAGTATTTCAGTCAACATTGTCAAAAGCTCCCCCCCCCCCCCCATGAACCATGGACCTTGCCGTTGGTGGGGAGGCTTGCGTGCCTCAGTGATACAGATAGCCGTACCGTAGGTGCAACCACAACGGAGGGGTATCTGTTGAGAGGCCAGACAAACGTGTGGTTCCTGAAGAGGGGCAGCAGCCTTTTCAGTAGTTGCAAGGGCAACAGTCTGGATGATTGACTGATCTGGCCTTGTAACAATAACCAAAACGGCCTTGCTGTGCTGGTACTGCGAACAGCCGTAATTTTTCCCGAGGGCATGCAACTTATCAACACTATAGACCATAAATTCTAAAGGTTCATGAAAATGCTACGAAAATAGAAAGCGTGTATGAGAAAATGTATGAGAAAAGTCAACTCATAATTTAACAAAGTACATTCAAGGCTTCGTTTGGCTGACGTGTTTTCAGCTCCTTTCTTGAATGGTAAGACGATTTAAACGAAATTTTCACTCAGCAGAGGAGTGTGCGCTGACTTCCTGAAGGTTATAACTGCGTGCCGGACTGAGGCTCGATCTCGGGACCTTTCTCTTTAGCGGGAAAATGCTCTACCGACTGAGCTATACAAACACGACTCACGGCCTCTCCTCACAGCTGTACATCCCCCAGTACTTGGTCTCCTACGTTCCAGATTTCTTGCAGAATGTCTTTTACACGCGTTAGAACCAATACTTTGGGCGGAGTACTCTTCCTGGAACGGTGGGATTGAAACAGAGTAGGCCTGCCACAGATGCAGCATGCACAGATCTATAATAAGCACCGAAGGATATCTTTTGGCACTCGTCACGTGGTCGTTAATGTGTCGTCTTGGCGACACAATAGTAAAATACATTTGGCAGAACTCTGACGTGCCTTCAGGTTGCTGACTCAGAAGCCTGCTGTGGCCCCTGCGGGGCTTTGAGGTGAATAGTTAGCCGCCTGAGACGAGAGCTGGGTGTCATGTCAGGGTTCTGTTGGACTCATTAGTAGATGTCTGCATATGGTCCTCCTCCAGCGTCGGTGGTCGCAACTGACAGGTCGGCCCACTAGCGTGACAGGTGGTCGACAATTAGTCATGAGCCGCCATACAGCCGCCCACCGCTGCTGTTGACACACGGCAGGACTCCGCTTGCTCGGTCGAGGCGTGACGTCACGCCATCGGCAGCCACAGGGGCCCACTTCCACGAATAATGTCGCAGTAGGGCGGTCGGCAGAGAGCTCGT
This sequence comes from Schistocerca nitens, assembly GCF_023898315.1. Taxonomy (NCBI): domain Eukaryota; kingdom Metazoa; phylum Arthropoda; class Insecta; order Orthoptera; family Acrididae; genus Schistocerca; species Schistocerca nitens. The sequence goes on along the minus strand of NC_064620.1, from coordinate 167,271,692 downwards.
TAGTATACGTGCGCTGTCACTGCTGCATAATGACGCCATCATCCGCCCTTGCCTCACGTCTCTCCACGCTCAGTACTGGCTATTGCGGGCTTCGACGTCTGACCCTGCGGAAACCTCTTGGAGGCAGTGAACAGACTGGGCTGCATACCAGCTGTGAGTTAAAGGAAATTTCACTACACCGAAGGTACTACTGGTCATTACCTAGCTTCATTTGTATGATGTTTCACATTTAAAGCAAGCGCCTTCAGTTGAGTCACTGACATTTCACGATCTTCACATTTGAGACAGGCGTATAGTTAAACTAGGTGCTTTTTTTCCCATTATTCTTCTGACCCGCCACTGACCTCTCTGAGAAGAGTTGGTATTTGACGGTTGCAGACACAATTTCGTTGTAACAGGTAGTCTCCGCAAAACCGGTTCATAGATGTTGCCCACTGATGGAATCGTCTATACTATTGTAGTTAACCCCTCAGCGTCAGCTAAGACGTGAAGATGATGTACTGAAGCACCGAAATTGGTACCCATATAATAAATAATATCGCAAGGACGGCTGTAGGTGTTCCATTTCATAGCATTTTTGAGTAGAAGAGTAGTACTTGCATCCAACGTCCTTAATTATTTGCTAGACACAGTCCAGTTTCTTTCCTCCCCTGCATCTACAGCGTCAAGTACCATGGAAGTTATTCTCTGACGTCTGAAGATATTTCCTGTCATCCTACTCCTCCTTCTAGCCAATTTTTTCCACATGTCCCTCCTCTCGGCGATTCTGTCGAGAACCTCCTCATTGCTAATCTTATTAGCCTATTATATTTGTACTGCATCACATGTCATCGAACGCTTCGATTCGCTTCATTCCCTATTTCCGCACAGTCTATGTTTCACTACTACCGAATATTGTGGTCCAGCGGACATTTCCAGAAATTACGTTTTCAGAAAACCGACGTTTGATAGTTGTAGTCTTATTTGGTCAGAAATGTACTCTTTCTCAGTGCTACTGTGGTTCTTATGTCCTCCTTGCTTCGTCCATTATGTTTTTCTTCTTTTATTTTTTTTATTTTTTATTTTTTTAAGGAATGTAGCGGACTTCTGCAACTTCGTCAATTTTATGGTCACCAGTTTTTATGTTACGTCTGCTGCTGCTTATTACTTTCTGCTTTGGTTTTCTCTCAATCGATTAATCAATTTCCTGTAATCATTAGATCGTTCATTCTATATAACAGGCCCTGTTAATCTTCTTCACTGTCACTGAGGATAGCAATGTCAGAGAATTTTATAGTTGACAGCCTATACCCTTGAATTTTAATCCCAGTCCTGAACCTTCTTTTAAATCCGTCATTGCTTCTTCGATCTATAGACTGAAGAGTAAGGACGAAAGAACGCATGCCTGTCATACATCCATTTCAATCCGAACACTTCGTTCTAGGTCTTCCATTCTTCCTTCTTCGTTTTTGTACATATTTCTTACTACGGTATAGCTTATTCCTTTTTTCTCTGAACTTCTAAAATCTTGCACTATGTTTTGAATCTACGAGGATTGGAACTTTAATAGTGGCAACTATTTATTTACAGTTCGTACAAGAAAGATACGCGTTTCAGAGTCTTACTGATCTTCAAAGTAGACACCAGCATTGTGTGTAACCCTCTGCCAGCGATGTGGATGCCGTAGGATTCTCTTAGCAGTGTCAGTTGTGTTGACAGTTCGAGTGGCGCGGTCTAATGCCCGACGAATTTGTAGCAGTTCTGAAGCGAATACCGTGAAGTGTTTCCTTCAGTTTAGAAATCGAGTTGAACTTACGAGGCTTTAAGTCTGGGAGTGCAGTAGTTGGTATTGCACTTAGCAGCCCCATCAGTCAAACAAATCAGAAACAGCTTGCACTGCACGTGCTTGAGCATTGTCTTGCCAAATGATGGTCAGGTCCTGCAGAAAGTGTCAGCATTTCAGTCTCGAAGCTGGTCGTAGGTTGTGTTCCAGAAATGAATAGCATAGAGATAGCATAGAGACAGAAGTGATGACACTTTCTGCAGGACCTGACCATCATTTTGCAATACAATGCTCAAGCACGTACAGTGCAAGCTGTTACTGATTTGTTTGACTGATGGGGTTGCTAAGTGCTATACGACCCACAGCACTCCCAAGACGTAAGCTCTCGTGAGTTCAACTCGATTTCTAAACTGAAGGAAACACTTCACGGCATTCGCTTCAGAACTGCTACAAATTCTTCGGGCAATAGATGGCGCCTCTCGAACTGTCAACACAACTGGCACTGCAAAGAGTATCCTACGACTTCCACATCGCTGGCAACGGGTTATACACTACGCTGGTGAGTACTTTGACGGTCAGTAAAACTCTGAAAAACACGTATCAATTTTGTACGAGCTGTAAATAAGTAGTTGCCATTACTAAAGTTCCAACCCTTGTACATATGCAATAAAAGTACCTTGATTTTTTTTAAAGTGCTGCTCCTATTACCAAACGCAACGTCAGAACTGCCTTCACCTTTCCTAAGGCCACATCAGTCTTCATCTAACAGACCCTGAATTTTCTTTTTCATTCTTCCATACACTATTATTTTTAGTAACTCCGATGCATGATCCGTTAAGCTGATTCTGCGGTCTTGCATTTCCTGCTCTTGCTTGTGTGGATGACATTTTTCCGGAAGTTCGATGGTGTACTTTCAGTCTACACACCAAATTCAATAGTCGGTTGATCGCTATTTTTGAGAATAATATTAGAAATTCAGAAGAAATGTTACATATAGCCTCTGTCTTATTTATACGCATGTCCTTAAGAAGATTCTGATAGATTGTAACTCTAATACTTGATCGCCTGTTTCTTCGATAGCGATTACTGTTTCTTGTTCTTTCACGATTTAAGTCCTCGCCATCAGACAGACCTTGTTTGTGCTCTTTCGACGTACCCCCTCTCCTCTCTGTGTTTATCAATGGATTTCCTCTTACACGCTTAATGTTGCCCCTTTACTTCTAATTTCGCTGAAGGCTGCTTTGATTTTGTACATGCTGAATCTGTCCTCCTTACAACCATCCCTTTTTCGAGTTCTAGATTTTTTTTCAGGGGTTTTACCTCGGTTTCTCTGCACCTTCTGTTTATTTCATTCTTAAGTGACTTGGAATGCTGTGTTCCTATCTTTTCTGAAGATTTTTGTACTTCCTTCTTTCGTCGATCAGTTGAAATATTTCTTCTGTTATTGAAGGTTTCTTCGCGGTTATCCGCCTTCTAGTTGCATTTCGTCTTCCTATGTGGGATGAATGAAAAATAATGGGAAATACTTAGGTGTGCTATTTGATATGTGAAGAAAACTTTACATCCTGAAGTACTTTGTTTCCATGAAATGTGTCATACTTAGTTTGTCATATCGAGTACATTTACGTAATCGAAGCTGCTACGTTTTACGAATGGTTCACAAAAACATTCTTGGCAATACCTATGGCTTCAGTTTGGAGAGTTCTACATATCTGGAGAGTTGTGAAGAATTAAAATCTTTCTCGAGTAAACCTACCCCACGTGTTTCCTAAGCTCAGTCAAGGAGAGGTACTTCATCACGGACAGGACAAGACGTTGGTCTAGCTCAACCTTCTCACTATGTGGCCAAGAGAATGTGCAATAAAATTTTGTCTGGTACGCATATTGAACTCTGCAGCTGTGTTATGGACTGTGAAACGAGTCCCGAAAATTAGCCAATACAATTTCATGAAGAACCATCCTGGTCTTGGTCTTTAGATATTTTTGGAAAAAAGGAAAATAAGATCTTGATGGCCAGTTGAGGAACCAGAGGAGACTCTAGTGGAGTGCTAGATAATTGTGAAGTGTCAGATGTCATTCGAATAATACGATTATCACAAAGTTTCATAAATAATCAAACGAAAATGATGTCGCATGTGTAGCTGACGGATTCGCAACTGTAAAATGAATCATTTTTTGTCTCATATTGATACAAACTTTTCCCTCCACTTTTTCGTTAAACATCTGATTATCCGTGAGCTAAGTGCTCATTGTCATCATTGATATCAGCCAGTATCACCAGCCACGTTGGCAGAGAAACATACTTTCGCATTTAAATGCTGATATGAGGCGTGACATTCATGAACTAGGAGGCTAAAATTAAAGTGCAGCTACTCACAGAGCTCCATTGCGGGCTGCAATTATCGTATGCTGCCAAAAAAAAAAAAAAGGTTCAAATGGCTCTGAGCACTATGGGACTTAACTTCTCAGGTCATCAGTCCCGTAGAACATAGAACTACTTAAACCTAACCAACCTAAGGACATCACACACATCCATGCCCGAGGCAGGATTCGACCGTAACGGTCGAGCGGTTCCAGACTTTAGCGCCTAGAACCGCTCGGCCACTCCGGCCGGTTATGCTGCCAAAATTTGGTAGATTATTCTAATGCGTTAATGCGGAACAGAGTTACGCTATAAAAAAATTATTTTCAGTTTTGGCCACCAGGTGCAAATCTGGCGCTGTGATTGCAAGGAAGACACACAGAAACGTTTCTACATGTGACTGTTTAGGAATGGGGCATGGATGAAAATGATGAAACAAGTGAAAAGGCATAAAGTTGATATTAACAACCGCCACATACACAGTTTGCTCAATTTGAGCACCAGATACGTCGACGTAATGCTGTACAGCACATGATCAGCATCTGGTGGCATTAAAATATCTACCAAGTTTCGCTGCCTCACAATATTTGCAGTATCAGTAACTGCACGTTAATTATAACTACCCGGTCGTGCTGATTGGTTTCCTGTCGTTGTTGCAAGTGGACGAGTGCTCTGGCGGCGTCTGTACAACGCTGAGTGAAGGTCAGCGTTCAGTATGTGGAGTCCATGCAGGATACTGTGGCTAGATGGCTAATGCACAGTGACCAGTTTTCGTCCAAAGTGCTGGGCGAATTCATTCATTTGTCTCGGAGTGGCCAACACTGTCTGCCACCTTTCAGCCGGTCGGCGATGACAGAATCGAGGTGAACGACCTGCAACCTTTCTCAAAATATTTTACTGAAACTTTTCGGGAAAAAATTTCGTTTTTGCCTTACTTGTAGCTTTACATCTCAAGATCATTATGACATGCCCATTATTTCGTTAATGGTCAAGGTTATTGTGACATTTACGTGGTAGTAAGACTGCGAAAAATTCGAGAAAGTTCACAATGAAGAATAGGGGTCGCTATGATTTTGCGTTAGATGCATATTACATAATATGTTGCTGTGCATGAAATTTAGCAAACATGTTGAAATTTTTCTTTAGACTTGGGTGGAGGTATCTATTTGTCATCAATGTCGAGAAAATTGATCTGACATAGCACACTCGTTTGCTCTTGCGTCTCGCCAGCGATAAAGCTAGAATGAAATAACCACAACATTCCCCATAATTCATAAACGGTTTCAGATATCAAAATCAGATTTTGGCGAATGATAGCAGACGAAGAAGAGAGTATTTTTACACATGGTTATTATGCAAAACTTAATTATCTACCGTGTTAGTCTGCAAACTACAGGCTTTTTTTGGTGAAAGACTTATTTTTAAGGGCTATGAATAGCTCATGAAACTAGAATGCTATCTGTTTTGGAACGACATAAGTGTAAACATTACACGCATATTTTGTATTGAGGACGTGCTTTGACGTAAGGTACTGACCTTGCTTTTCCTCAGTTCCTGACTTAATAAACTTAATAAAGCACTATTTCAGAAATCTCTCACAACTGCGTCTACACAACATGTTAGTGAAGTGATACTGTGTAAAATTCGCTGTGTTTTGGCAAAAGAAACAAATTTTAAGATGGCAACTAGAGAAATATGTAGGTTTTACTCTAAATTCGCTTGGACATGTCCAAAAGAACAGATACCATCTTCATATAGATAAGGCTTACCAGCCAGTGATATACTTCAGTGCGGATGCACTCACATTGCTCACTCCTACGGGAATCAATAGATTGACTGCCGCGAGTAATGAGTGTAGTGGGCATGGCACTACAACGGTAGTGTGTTGACAGTAAGTTGGAAATGTGGGTCCCACGGGGAGCGTGACAGAGATAAGTCCCTGCAGTCATACTGTACTCTGTGTCCTCGATGGCTCAGTCGCATAGAGCGTCTGCCTCGTAAGCAGGAGATCCTGCGTTTGAATCCCAGTTGGAGCCCACATTTTCAACTGTCCTCGTTGATATTACCAACGCCTGTAAGCAGCTAAAGGTCCAGATTTCATTGTAATTTCATTCAAACTAAAGTATAGGTGACAGATCTTTTTGAATGTTCACCATGCGAGTGTGACTGTGGACTGGCCACACTTAATATTTACAAAGAAATGAGAGTGTGGGCTTCATTTTAGAGTGACACTTACCCTTCAGCGCTTGGCAAATCCCTTACAGCGCTTGTCCTCAGCCCCCACCACTACCGCTCTCCCCACGCATGCCCTGCTGTCCGTGCATCTACCAGCCAAGATATTCTGAACGGACTCTCCTCAGGAGTCTGTTGGTTGCTGCAGTCTGCCTTGAGCCTATGCATCAGGCAAAGTCAGCCACCTTGTTTAGAGCTTGCCTCTATGTTAGCAACAGACTAGCTGACATCCATACGAAGGTGGGCTATGTGCACGTGAATGCGTTTTCTGGAGCTCAGTGATAGCAAGTCTTGGAAAATCGAGTTTTACTTGGTGGTGTTCTTTCCACAATTGCGTGAGTTTGGTGTTATGGCCAAATACTTTCATTATGGCATGAAAACCACCTGGAAGGTCAGTTGCTAATAGCATTTGTCAGTTAACTTGCATTTTCTGCTGTTGACTGACACCTTTGAAATACGGCCATTGGCATCAGAAAGTGATTTTATTCATCTCCTGCCGTGGCTGTGAGCTCTGTACAGACTGTTAATAAATGAAGAGAGGGAATGTCATAATTAAAGCCTTTAAGTTAGCAGCACAATGTATGTACTGATCCGATTGTTAGCTATTTTCTGTGCAAGGCCCATTGTGAGAACCATGTCTGAGAGGAATTGCTTTGAGTCTATTTTATGTATATTGTTTCTTTGGCTCGATTCCTTTTTTTTGTTTTTGTTTAATTTCGTCTGTGGTGAGAATTTGCAACAATGTGATTGCATATCTGTGGGTGGAAATTTGTTCATGTCGTTTGCTTGGCTGTGAGTGTTTGGTCAATTTCAGTCATTTCGTCCTTGTCAGCCTGTGAGGGTTGGTTAGCCGGCCCTGCATACATGGTGATTCATCTGCCCATACCTATGGATTTTATGCAGCCCGCAACGCCTTCAAAAACCACATATAAGATATTCATTTTCTCTCGCTTGCTGTGTGCAGACTGTTAGTGCTGCAGGAGAAAAAAATTAACGTGATCTTTTTGTAGGAAATTTAATGTAGTTAAATTTTGTACAGGGTTATGTTTTCGTTGTGGACCACGATTTTCGAGTTGTTGGGGGGAACCGCATTTGAAGGTCACTTTGGTGCATGTTTCTTGAATAGTGGGAGAACTAGGCCCTCTAGTGTGAACGTATCCCAGTACAGAATTTAAGAGCATTAAATTTCCTACAAAAAGATCTTGTTCACTTTTTGTGTAGGGAGCGAGAGAATATGAAAATGGAGCGAGATAATATGAAAACGTTGCCTGTCGTATTTAAAGTTATTGGGCGTTTCGTAATACCCATAAGTAGGGACAGCTGAATCATTCTGTGTGTTAGTTAGTGCGGTATATTCCCCCTTTTTAATTCTAACTGGATCTTAGCAGGCGCATTAGTACAAACTGTTTGCCAGCGACAAATGGCGATAGTAAATTGACCACTCACTGTCTGGTTCCAAAGTAAAGTCGTACTTTAAGAATTAAACGACTCTCACTAATCCTTGTGTGGGAAGACAGAAGCTACTTCTCAGCGTTAGGTAAGGTATATTTAGCATCGCGTGAAATGCTACCTCAGAATAAATCCTTGTCCAATGACCTCGGTATCGACCGGACGTTAAATCCAAATCTTCCTTCCTTCCTTCCTTCATAATAAACGGGTTAGTACCTGACAGCTTAAGAAAAATTTCATGTTAATGGCTGTTGCCGCCTTCTTAGTGATAATTAGTACTAAGTTACCTATCATCTAATCCGCGCAATAGAAGTAACTTCATAGGTTAGCGAACGGTTGTGGTGGATGGCGTTAACAGTTACGTTAATAACTGGAGACAATGCAGAGCTATTGTGTGTGACCTAACCAACTTTGGCCGGCCGAAGTGGCCGTGCGGTTAAAGGCGCTTCAGTCTGGAACCGCGCGACCGCTACGGCCGCAGGTTCGAATCCTGCCTCGGGCATGGATGTTTGTGATGTCCTTAGGTTAGTTAGGTTTAACTAGTTCTAAGTTCTAGGGGACTAATGACGTCAGCAGTTGAGTCCCATAGTGCTCAGAGCCATTTGAGCCATTTAACCAACTTTGATATCGATTGCTTTGTCCAGTAGTTACTGGTATTGATTATCTGTTTGTGCAGTTTTACATTGTGTTTGCTTTTGTGTGTGTGGTGGTGAGTGTTGATAGCCGAGTTTTCGAAAGCTTGTGGATTCGTTTTACAGCTTAAGGACGCCGTCCATCAGAAATTTTAATTATGTTATTGAAGGCATTTGGTATTACGTGTGTTAGGGATATGTTTCTCTTCAAGGATACGGAAAACTTGAAACTAAGTTTTCAACTCGCTGCAGTTCATCTACATTTTATTCCTTTATGGTAACATGAACGTTTAAAATAATTCACCTGTCAAATTTGCAACTTTGCCGTAAGAAGTGTATAAGTACGGAAAGGCCAGATTATTTACGCCTGTCTGTTTCAGAATAAACTGTTTTTAGGGTCTGGCTGCATTCCACCTGCAGTCATTCTGCAGTTGCGTGTTATTAGCGCCAGAGTCATCATAAAAACACAAGCAAACTTAGTTTTCTGCTAAAGATTTAAACAAAAAATCATTCAGCTCAATCGACTACCAGTCAATAGAACCCCTCCCTCCACTCCATGACCACGTTAGATGGCACAGCGCTACTTCCAGCTATCCTGTATGTTAATTATCTTCTGTACATTTTATCGTCGAACTGATGTTAAAGTTTAATCCTCCTAAACAGTCTTTCAAATGTCTGATAAAGAGATAACTGTCTGTGGCTTTATACATTATGATTAAACTAATCATAATGTCAACTAATTCATTGTCATTTAAATAGGACAAAGTCGGTTCACTCATTTCTCTACTATGAAGGCCATATCTTCTATAAACATAGTGTGAGGGAAGTTGATCAGACTGTCAAGATACTAAAGTGCACAACTTAAGTACTAAAATAGCATAGCTTGATCTCCTTAAACACACAGTTTCAGTGACTTCTTTATGAAATGTCTTATTTCCTTCTGGAAATGAGCCATAGTATTTCCTTTTGGGTGTTGCTTCCAATGGGAGGATAGCCTGTCTTTCCTGTGCTTTTTTTTCCTTAAGTTAAACTATACTAGAATGGATTGAGAGTTTTGACACAGCTATTCTGTGAATCGACTAAACTGCTTATTCCTTTTTTTAGGAATAAACTTTTTGATATTAATACATATAGCTCAAAAATTATATTACGCGATAATATAATAATAACAGACAGTAATTATGTGGAAATTAAACATAAATCTGGGAAAAATCTGACTTTTAGGGAAAGTTAAGGTAATTCTCGCCCAATTTTCAAACAAAGCATACTGACAAAGATGATGACACAATAATTATAGGAAACAAATAATAAATGAAAGGACCATGCATTTCTAACGAATTGTAGAATATCTATTGCCAATAATATTCAAAATATCAATGTTTATTTGTTTGAAAAACGGAGAAAATGGTTTCTAAGTAGTATTTTTTCTTAATTTTAAATGTAATGCAGTGTATAACAAATATTTATATACTTTTTTTAGCCGTTTTATTTGATAGTGTGAATCAAAATCATTTCGCCGTTTTGCTTTTAATCTGTATTTTTGTTTTCTTCCTCAATCAAAGATTTGTTCAACATTTTATTCGTTTATGTAGCTAGGTTTAGACTAGACAGAAAGAAATTTAAAGGTCGAGACTTCATATCTGTTATAACTTGCTACATCTACGTGATTACTCTGCTATTCACAATAAAGTGTCTGGCAGAGGGTTCAATGAACCACCTTCAAGCTGTCTGTCTACCGTTCCTCTCTCGAACGGCGCGCAGGAGAAATGAGCACTTAAATTTTTCGGAGCGAGCCATAATTTCTCTTATTTTGTCGTGATGATCATTTCTCCCTATGTAGATGAGTGCCAACAGAATGTTTCCGCAATTGGTGGAGAAAACTGGTGACTGAAGTTTATTGAGATCTAGTTGCAACGAAAAACGCCTTTGTTTGAATGATTACCAATCCAATTCACGTATCATGTCTGCGGCACTATCTCCCCTACTTCGCGATGATACAAAACGAGCTGCTCTTCTTTGTACGGTGAGTAGTTTTTTAGTGGATACAGGAGGAAGGATGCTGTTCATGAAGACAGAATCCAGATATAAATTTATTATACATCTAATATCAAACAGTAAAAATATTACATTACTTTGTTGCTGTAATTGCAGCGGCAGTTGCTTACAGTAGCTTTGAATGTTGAAATACATACACATACCCATACTTACAAACGTCAGTCTGTCTTCAGCATAATAACAATTCACTAAATCACGAGCCCTGGCCACTAAGAAAGTTTGTGAATGTTACTCGACTGGTGAACACATAAACTGGGCTCAGTGCATTCATAAATGTTCGAACTTAAGTACACCCGCCACTGGGGATGCTTGCACCTCTTTGGCAGCGTCATAATCTTTCGTGGCAGCGCCCTCGTGAAGTGGGGGCGGCTGTAGGAAACACGGCGCGGCGGTCTAACTGACGGTGCACGTATTTGAAAGTGCGGCCGAGCGGATAGCACCTGATACCGCAATATCTGAGAGATCTCTTCCATTTTTATTGCACTATTTCTTTTATTTGTACAAGTTTTACTTCAGAGTCGTTATAACCATCAGTCGATAGGAAGATTTGTAGACTAAACAAAAAAAATTAGGTTTTAGTTTACGGTTTGTGTGGTTTCCGATATTTAATGTCTCTTTGCGTCGACCGTCGCTGAGAGAGCTATAATTCATTTGTGTATTGTCTTGTTGCTCATAAGTCTAATGAACAATTTTTCACGAGGTTTTTACTGTTTCATATATTAAACGAATTCACTCGAGATGCCAGTGTATGTCGGCATAGGGGTACCAATGCATGCAGTCAACGGGTAAATTTAGTACGGTGACATGTAATTTCCTTCCCAGAATCGTGCTCTTGCTTTTGTATCTTGGCCAATTAGCTTCACAGGATACATAAATTACGAGTGTCAGCGCTTTACTAGTCGAGAGGAATTTTGCCAACTGACGCACAGTATTTATAGATGTGACTTAATGGAAAGCTTAGCACTGGACAGTAGATCGCGTGCTGCCTAATTGCAGAAATAGTGCGGTCGGTATCTCGTTTAGCATAAGGATGAATGGGAGCGATACAGGGGGTGGGTAAGGTGAGGAGGGCTTGTCCAGGGAGTCAGGGTCGCTCGCCGTTGGCGGTTGCAGGCAGGACGAGCGATGACATCACAGGAGTTACACCGCGGTCGGCGCAGCTCTCCGCCGTATTTCCCAGAGCGTCTGGACCTGTCGAAGGCTCTGATTTAGGGCCGGGCCTCGCAGAGCTGACCGTCTGACTCCGGCTGGCCTCAGCCCAACTCAGGAATCGTGTTTCACGATCAAAGGGATTAAGTGAAACTGTCATTTACCACACTAGATCCACTCACATTATCTCAACTTTATTCACTGTTTATTCATTTATGCATTTATCTCAGACGGAAAGCTTATAACCGCTATATCCACTCATACGTCTAAACACTTATCCTTACTGAGTCAATATTTTGTTATACTTAAACAACAGTAACAAAATAATACTGCAATCACCCAGCTAGCTTTTCCCGGCAACGTGTTAGTGTTGGTCAATTTGAATAAATTGGAAAAGAAAGAAAAGAGAAAGCAGACGTTCCTAATACGAGGGGGGACCCAAAAATAACCGGAATTTCTTTCTAGAAAGCATATACTTTATTGTTTTCAAATACAACCTTAATCTCCTTCGAAGTACTCTCCATTAGCATTAATACACTTGTCCAAACGTTCATTCCGGTGTACGAAGCACCTTTTAAATTCGTCCTCTTTGATACCTGCTAGCACTTTCATGACATTGCGTTTTACGTCTTCCACATCCGCAAAACGCTTTCCTCACAAGTTTCTTTTCATCCTCAGGAATAGGAAGAAGTCTGAGGGTGCTAAATCCGGCGAATAGGGCGCCGTTGAGGCCAAAAACTGGCGAACGCTGAGAGCTGTGTGCGCGGGGCGTTGTAGTGATGCCGGAACCGCACGCCAGAATCCCCCACGTTTTCGCGACAAACTTCTGCGAAGCCGTTTCATAACCTCCGAACAGAATTGTTGGTTTACTGTCTGGTTTTCAGGGACAAATTCAGAGTGTACGATCCATTTGATGTCAAAAAAACAGATCAGCATCATTTTCACATTCGATTTCACTTGTCGAGCTTTTTTTGGTCGAGATGAGCCAGGTGACTTCCATTGTGATGACTGTTGTTTACTTTCTGGATCGTACCCATAGCACCATGACTCAGCACCTGTAATGATTTTGTTGAAAAAAATGTGGATCATCTTTGAACGCGTCCTACATTTCGAAACAGGCTTGAACGCGATGATCCCTTTGATCTCTGGTAAGAAGCTTCGGCACGAATTTTGCTGCCACTCTTCGCATCCCCAAATCGATGGCTAAGATGCGCTGAATTGAGCTCCAGGACAACCCTGACAAGTTTCTCGAGTTGGTCGATTGTCCTACGTCGATCTTCACTGATATCACGGATTTTGTCGATGTTGTCTTGGCTTCGAGCAGTTGAAGGTCGACCGGAACGGGGCTGATCTTCAACCACCATTTCTCCCTTTTTAAACCGAGAAAACCATTCGTACGCTTGCGTTTTACTAAGAGCATGGTCTTTGTAGTCTGTCTGAATCATCGCAACAGTATCTGCTGCGTTCTTGCCGAGCAAGAAACAAAACTTAACTGCCGCACGTTGTTCGTAAGAACTAGCCATTTCCTCGTGTCACGTCTGCACTGTACGCACACTCAAAGAACTGCCAAAGAAACCACACTTCTCACTGTTGGGTGACGCCGTGTGGCAGAATGACTCAGCAGAGCTCCTACTACAACACTCTGGCGGCGCAGCCTGCTACAAGTACACGATGTGCAGCATTACGATTCTGGTTACTTTTGGGTCCCCCCTCGTATGTATGGGAATTGGATATATGCCCTAATCTCCTTCCTCCTCATCTCTGTTTCGTCCTCCCCATCTCTTTGTCAATGTCCTCCTCCCTCTCCCCCTATCTCTGTCCATTTCCTCCTTCACCTCTTTATCTCCTCCTCCTTTTCCCCCTATCTCTCTCCATTTCCTTCTCCCTTCTCTTTGTCCATCTTATCGTCCTTCCACCCTCTCTATCACCTCCTTTCTCTGTCCATCTCCTCCTCCCCCTCTCTCTCCATCTCCTCCTGCCCTCCCCTCCCTGTACATATTCTCCTTTCCACTTTTTATGTCCTTTCCCTCCTGCACACCTCCGTCCATCTCCTCTTTCCCCTTTCCCTTCTCTCTGACCTTGAATGTACTTTATTGCTACTGCAAATTCAGATTCTGTAGTAGTATTCTAGTTATAAGCTGACAAGCCATAAATACAACTCTCCTGTTTGCTAGCAACGTTTCAGTATATATAAAATATGTAGCCTGTGTCCGTCTGAATGTTCATCAGAGTATTGTGTAAAAATCAAACCGATGAAGAACTTCTCGGACAGGGTGAAAATTATTTAAACCGACATACTCTGGGAGGTTGCAACGGACACCAAAACAAACGTTTTTCTGTGATGTCATAGTTACCTGTCAGCATTTTTTTTGCAATTGTGCGTAACTTAGGGACGTATTAGAAGAACTTAAGAAACGTCCTTCATGAGCAATTGTTAATCTATTTGACTTACAACGTATGCGCAACCTGGAGCCGGATGATTATCCACTCAGAGCACAGTTTTCGTAGTGGTACCTCGAACAGTGTCAATTTCATCCTACGTTTCCGTCCTCTGTGCTGTTTACAGAGGAATCAACGTTCGGGCGTGATGGGGTCTTCAACCTCCACATTTCGCATGTTTTACGAACGGTTAATAACTCACGCCACATTAACTCGCGCACATCAATTGCGAGTTCTACATGAACGTTTAGGCAGGTGTTGTTGGCGAATGTTTAACTGGCCTATATATCTTACCTGAGTTATTAAATGAAGCACATTATTGCTCACAACTTTACAAGAAGAAGGGACCGGTTGGTAGGACATGTTCTGAGGCATCAGGGGATCACAAATTTAGCATTAGAGGGTAGTGTAGAGGGTAAAAATCGTAGAGGAAGACCAAGAGATGAATACACTAAGCAGATTCAGAAGGATGTAGGTTGCAGTAGGTACTGGGAGATGAAGAAGCTTGCACAGGATAGAGTAGCATGGAGAGCTGCGTCAAACCAGTCTCAGGACTGAAGACCACAACAACAACAACAACATTATTACCGTTTCCTCGCCAGAGCACTGCCTGAGTTTAGTTTCTATATGACATACCAACCGCCACAAGACGACGTATGTGGCTCCAGTGTCACGGGGCGTCAGAACATTTCAGTCGTCCTGTGCTTCGATCTTGCACCGCCAATTTCCAGAAAAGTGGAGTGGCAGTTGTGGTCCTATACCATGGCCTACTCCATTCCATATTTGACCCCTCTGAACAAGTTTGTGTGATGAGACATGTTGCCGGGATAGCAACAGCAGTACGAATTAATTACACTTCTACAGTCTTTGACTGTGCCAGACAAAACATGACCCACCGGTGTTCCTCTGTTTAGACCTCAGTGGAGGAACTTCGAACTTCTTCTGTAACTGAAGTAATTGTGTTGCGTTAATACTGTTGTCCCTTGGTAGTAAAGAACTGAAACTTGTTTGTTTAATTCTGGTGAAGAGAAAACTCCCTCTACTGGTTTAAAAAAACTTCAGAGGAAAGAACAACATTACAGAAAAATATTTGTTTCGATGTGCCGTGAAACCGCCCATAATTTTTTAAAATGGTTTTCGCTCAGTGTATTATTTATATAACACACAGAAGTATATAAATAAACGCGTGTATTCAAATGCAACGTTATTTCAATATTTCAAAGCAATCGCTGAAAGACTTTCGGGGATTTACGGTTTTGGCAAATGAACTTCTATATTTTTATTTATATAGATAAATATGATAACAAATCTAGTAATTAATATGAGAAATTTAAGAAATGTCAGTCTTATTAACACCGTGGTAAGTAATTTCCTCATTATGTTCTTATCGAATGTAAGCAATGACACCTAACAAAAATATATAGAAACAGTGCAGAACCAATCACATGTGTAGGAGAAGTTGACGGATCAGAGAAAGAGCGGGGAATAATAGGACACGTTTAGCAGGTAAGATGTAAGGAAAAAAAAAGAACAGGTATTTAGGGACGAGAAAAGCGTGTATAGTTTACAATACGACAGAGATATTGTTTTACTGTTGAACAGAAGGAAAACAGAGCAAAGTTACGCAGACGTTAATAGGTAGAGTTTTAACCTCCTCTTGAAAAAAGAGTGGTTACACGTACTTCCTGTGGCTTCTCCCACCAAAATTCATGCAGCTAAATTCAATCTCTCTTGAAATACGAAAATGTATTCTCAGTATCCGCAAATCCCAAATTATAACTGGTGGATACTCAATCTTTTTTCCTAAATATCCTGGATTAATATTGGTCAAGTTGTGTACCTGTTCTTCAAAATCGCGTTTCCAGACTACAGTAAACACCCTTTGTTGATTGTGGCACTAGTTTTTCTTCCATACTAAAGCCATTTTGACGTAGCTTAAAAATTTTGATGAGTTGAGGGTGCTAATGTGGTTTCAGTCTTCAATAACAATCCTCCGGCTGTGGACCTATACACAATGAAATTATTGGGTTTGTATTGCATCTGTATGCAGTTATACATATGTATGTGGAACATTCACTTTTTTTCTCTTTCTGTTACTTGTTTACAGCTTTATGTTATCATTTGCTCTTTGTTTCGAGTTCTTGTAAATATTTTCGGTTAAGGTCGTTTTGCAAAGCCTGTATAACACATATTGTCGAACGAGTCCAAGCTTCCGATGGGTTCATGTTTTGATTGGTTATCATTACTGTCGTTTCTAAAAATCTAAGTCTCATGTTTATTGTTAGTGTGTCCGACAGTGTAGAGATGGAAACAAGAGTATAAAGTTCGTTTTGTTTCTGCTTCAATTACTGTCTTTATTTCTTTGTAAGTAGATCCGTGATATTTCGTAAGGTGTTCTATCTGTTTCGCTTCGTAATTGTTTCTAATGTTGATTACAGCTGTGCAGCAATACAAGACTTACACCATTATTTCAACAAACGTTGTTGGAATGGTCGAGAAATAGTCAGAAGGGATTCTATGAATCCTCTGTCACATACTAGCGTGTATTCACTGCAATTAGGCGTCATCCACAGAAACTCCCACAGACGAAAACAGCTGCTAACTAATAAAATCGCGGAATATACGTTTTGATAATATATTGCGTCGGAAGAAGGCGCAGTGCAATCTTTAAGTAAATGTAAAAATCTACAAAAGTAGATTTTTGTGCATATTATACAGGATTAATCTATTTAGTTAACCAGTTTTCAGCTTAACAGGACCATCATGAAACTTTAATAATTTTCCCAAAGAATGTACAATATTTGTAAGTGTTACTCATCTAAAGTGAGGTATGATCAGAGCTCATGTCATTTTTGACGGTGCAGCGATAATGCAATTAAAAAGTTAAAAAAGGAACAGTACATAAATACAAAGCGAGTAAAACAAGAAAAATCATCCCTATATAAGAATTAAAATTAACAGTTCCAATAAAATACTTGTGAAGAGTGCTAAAGAATAGCTTGCAGAAGTAATACATATGTAAAGCGATACAGAAATAAGATTAAAAGACAGACTTAACAACAGTAACAATAGAATGTATGGAGTACATAGGCAAACACAGTACAATAAATAAACACAAAAAATGGAGGAAATAAAGGAACATACAATGTGGCAAGCACTAGAAAACTGCGTGAGTTTTGTGATGTTTAGAAGAGAGGAAGTAGTGAGCTGGGTTTGGTCGTTTCACATTAAATCAAGTGTGTGGACCATATGTTTTCCAGGGCTTCCAACAGGTCGTGCTTTTGGCCTTTGTTTGCTATGTGAAGAACATGGGACTGTGGGTGGTTGCTGTGGCCCTCACTCAGTAAATGCTCAGCAAATGTGGAGCCATAATTGTGCAACTTCCAGCTGCATTCGTTTTCAGCCAACCTAGTTGCTATGCCTCTGCCTGAATGATCAATTTAAAACTTACTAAAATTAAGAGAAATAATTTTTTTGTATCTCACTGTTGGTTAAGGCTATAAAATGGGCCTTGGTGTTCTTCACATAGTAGGAAACCCTATAGTTGCACGATTTTATTGTTTTGCTTCACTCTGGAAAGAGCAGCAGAAGGGGTATAGAGTAGGGGCATAATCTTCAAATTTTGTTGCCTATGCGTCGCACCACGAGAGTTTACAATGGCCAGGAGAGCAGTGTACTGACACATGCCCCTTCATATCCACATCCAGTGACGCCTATAGGCAGAGGATAATATGAGTAGTGGGATAATGGTGGCACTGGTACAATTTTGATAGGCCAAGTAGAAAATTTTTGTGGCAGATGGGAATGATTTTCCGCACATGCATGACACTGTAACGTCATCTGTTCTATTTGGATGTCCACACCCCACCAAGTACAGTGTCGACGCCCTAACTGTTTTGTACGAACAATTCCCCAGTGTCCTTGGTGTAGTAACTGTAATACTGCTTTCCCTAAAGCAGTATTACAGTTACTACACCAAGGACACTGTCCACTGTCTTTTTGCTGCGCGGGATTAGGCGAGCGGTCTCGGGCGCTGCAGTCAAGGACTGTGCGGCTGATCCCGGCAGAGGTTCGAGTCCTCCCTCGGGCATGAGTGTGTGTTTGTCCTTAGGATAATTTAGTTTAAGTAGTGTGTAAGCTTAGGGACTGATGACCTTATCAGTTAAGTCCCATAAGATTTCATACACCTTTGAACATTTTCGAACTGTCATTTTGGACAAGAATCGCAGCCTTCTATATAGCTAGGCTATGCCAACGTGCAAAGTATCAGAACATTACAGAGTTCTGTATGCTGTGTAAGGAATGAGGCATTGATGTGTGAAAGTACGTTCAAATCTGAATCAGCTTGCGTAGCCTGTGCAATTTTTCTATAGTTCAGCAGAAAAGATTGAAGCAATACAAAACCCTGAGCTTCTATGTGACAACGAGATGCAGCAGAAGGAGAAAAGTCTGTATTAGGGCCTATCAGAAGACCTGAATGTGCGTCCGAATGACGGTATTTACCCATTGGACGATACATCATCTCGTACTAGTATTGAGACAACAGCAATTTTGCGATTTTTGGGCAGTTCACGCAGGAACCGGTTTCATCGGATGAAACAATGACTGCAAAGGCTTGTGATTCGTTACTAAATAGAATTTTCTGCCATACCAATAGTGGTGGTATTTGACGACACCATACATAATAACCAAAGCCTCTTTCTCAATGTGGGAATAGTTACACTGAGCTTTGAACAACACTTTTGATGCAAAAGCTATAGGCCTGTCTTTATCACCAATTCTGTGTGAAACACTGCAGAGATTCCATAACAGGAAGTGTCAACTTGCAATACAACTGATTTGTCAGGATCAAAGTGAAATAATCATCCGTCACTTGGCACTCATCTGTCCAAACAAAGGGGACTTTCTTGCAACGCAAGCAATGCAATATAGCTGCGATTTGTGCAGTATTTGGTACGAACCGAATATAATAGTTCATTTTCCCTAAGACTGACTGCAGTTCTGTCACATTACCAGGAACGAGGCAAAATTTCGGCTGAGCTTTGTCTTTCAGAGTAATACGTGAAACAAAATTTTTAGCCTTCCCTAAACCTTCAGAAAACATTTCTGGGAACCATTTTAGCAAGCCAGCTACACTTTCTTGTGCATGGAATGCAGACACTGACAACATATTGTCCTGAATGTTAAAGCTAAGCAAATGAAATGAATCAAGACCAAATATGTTCGCAAAATCGCGTGATTGTAGCACCGTAAAAGTCACTGTTTGTGTATGTGAGCGATACATGGCAGGCAAAGTATATTTTCCGAGAATGGGAATGTCTGGTCCATTATAAGCCATTAGTTGCACGCTAGTTTTAGACAGGCAAGGGTAGCCTAACGGTTCATATGTGTGACGATTTAGCAATGTGACAGAGGCACTCATGTCCAACTGAAATTTGCCACATTTCCCGCAAAGAAGTAAATGAACAAAACGTTTGTTGGACTGGCATATCACCGAAGAAACTGCATGCTTGCCAGTTTTGCTAATGGCAGTTGCAAACTTTGAATATACTGCATTAATGACTTTGGCCTTGTGACCAGATTTTTGTGAGTGGACAGAATTTGTATGTTTGTTCCGTTGCAAAAATACAGATTGTACATATCCTTTCCTGCAACAAGCATAGCACTGGGCTTGTCGGGAGGGGTTGTCTTGGCATTTGTGCCATAAATAACAGCGAGGGCAAGGCTTAATTCTGCTCGCCTATGTAGCCGCCTGTTGAGTGAGCTGCTTATGTGGCGTGGTGCATTGTTTACTTGGCGTCGCGAGCACAAGCTGTCCCTGCAGAATGGGCCAGTCGCAAACAAGGGACTCAACACAGCAAATTGTTGGCTGCTCAGATTTATCAGCAGACAGGACACCTGAATTTTACTGATCTAGTATTTGCACTACCTTTTGAAATGATAGATCTTACTGTTTCAAAATCTGTTCTCTGAGTTTGACATGAGGTACATTGTACACGATTTCATCACGCAACATAAATCTGGATATAAAGCACCACAAGCACATTTGAATTTGCGTGTCCTCATCATACACTGTAAATCTGTTATCCACTCTTGATAAGTTTGTTCCAACTGTTTCTTACAGTTAAAGAATTGATACCTTGCTGCTACCACATTCACTTGTTGGTCATAACAGCTAGTTAACGAATCTACAACCTGTTTATACGGACGTTCACTCGGAGTGGCGTTAGGGAACAGTTTCTGGATTAGTCTGGACACTGCACTTCCTACTGTCGAGAGAAAGTAATGGCTTTAAAACCTGGTACGTTGTGAGCAATTATGTGGGCAATTATGTGGGCGTCCTCTTCTTATTCACGAAACTGCCGAAAAGGCGGTACAGCTGTAGATGTTGCTGTAACTGGTGCTTGTTCCGTCAGGCGTGCAGAATTGATCAGTAGCTGCTGCACCATGTTGAGCAGTGTACATATTTGCTGAGTCTGGAACTGAAACGTCTGCATTAGTTGTGTTGCATCTAACACAGGTGGCTGTGGCGCCTGAGCAATGGGTGGTACAGGTGGGGTGGGCATGTTGGAAGAGGCAAATGCAAGAAACAGACAAGGCATGCAAGAAAAATAAATACAAAAGCAAAGAAAATTTTCTGCAACAGCAACCCGAAAACACTGCTTAGAAAAAACAAGATAAAAGACTGACCCCGCAAGTAAGCACCTCTGCAAAGAAAAGACAAGAGAGAATTAAGGTGCCAGCAAAACACAAAAGAAAATTCTCTGGCCGCCAGGTACTGGGTTCTTCTTATAACACGTCGGCAATGTAGGATCCTGCCCACTCGTTTAATAAACGTTGCTCAAGGAAACTGTTTTCTCGGATAGCTAGACAACGATTCAAGCAAATCTTGTTAATGGAGTTTATTACAGTAAATAAAATTGACAATACTTAACTTGGCCTTTTTACTAACAAGGGAACCTCCCCATCGCACCCCCCTCAGATTTAGTTCTAATTTGGCACAGTGGATAGGCCTTGAAAAACTGAACACAGATCAATCGAGAAAACAGGAAGAAGTTGTGTGGAACTATGAAAAAATAAGCAAAATAGACAAACTGAGTGGTCCATGGGTAACATAGGCAACATTAAGAGTGATTTAAGCACAGGAGGGCCGTGGTCCCGTGGTTAGCGTGAGCAGATGCGGAGCGAGAGGTCCTTGGTTCAAGTCTTCCCTCGAGCGGAAATTTTACTTACTTTATTTTTGCAAAGTTACGATCTGTCCTTTCGTTCATTGATGTATCTGTTCACTGTAATAAGTTTAGCATCTGTGTGTTGCGACCACACCGCAAAACCGTACGATTAGTAGACAAAAGGACGTGCCTCTCCAATGGGAACCGAAAATATTTGATCGCAAGGTCATAGGTCAACCGATTCCTCCACAGGAAAACACGTCTGATATATTCTATACGACACTAGTGACGGCATGTGCGTCACATGACGAATATGTTGTCGACCCACCTAACTTGCACACTTGGCGAATGGGTAAAAAGATTCTTCTACCTTGCCCGATTTAGGTTTTCTTGTGGATGTGATAATCATTTTCAAAAAAATGATGAAAACATAAGAGTGTGTCACATAAACTGCAACAAATGAATGCAACAGTTTCACAGTCGCACAGTTTTCTCTGTGCTCTGTCAAAACATATGTTTTTAACGTTTTCAAATTTTTGCGTGCGTAGACCGTCAAATCCTGCATATGTCCAAGCAAATCTGAACATGTCCTAGAATTTCGGAGAGCGAAGTTGATTATGTGTGAGTGCCTGACCTTTGATAATTGTCTGAAAATAAAAAAATATTCACTCGAAGGAAGACTTGAACCAAGGACCTCTCGTTCCGCAGCTGCTCACGCTAACCACGGGACCACGACGCTCCTGTGCTCACGTCACTCTTAATGTTGCCTATGTTACCCATGGACTACTCAGTTTGTATATTTTGCTTATTTTTTCATAGTTCCACACAACTTCTTCCTGTTTTCTCGATTGATCTGTGTTCAGCTTTTCAAGGCCTATCCACTGTGCCAACTTATAACTAAATCTGAGGGGGGTGCGATGGGGAGGTTCCCTTGTAAGAGGTGTCGCAAGCAATTGGCGACATGCAAATAATCAATGTCCTTCGATATACACAACTTCCATGGAAGCAAGTAATATAGATCACAAGTCACGGCTAAATCGTTGCAATACAGCTCGTATTCTAGTGTGGCTCTTCTACTGCGGCCGAGGCCTCGCGGAGCAGCGCTTACATTCTCTTTGTATAGGGGCTAGCCGGCCGGAGTGGCCGTGCGGTTCTAGGTGCTACAGTCTGGAACCGAGCGACCGCTACGGTCGCTGGTTCGAATCCTGCCTCGGGCATGGATGTGTGTGATGTCCTTAGGTTAGTTAGGTTTAATTAGTTCTAAGTTCTAGACGACTGATGATCTCAGAAGTTAAGTCGCATAGTGCTCAGAGCCATTTGAACCATTTGTATAGGGGCTGCTACTGTCGTTGTGCTGTCCTAGTCAGCGTGCTATTGGCTGACATCGTCTCACAGTCTTCTCTGCTCTTGCGTTCCAGTCCAAAACAATTACAATGCTGAAGGATTGAACCAATATACATGTTGCAACCAATACATGCTCAAGATCATGTGCAGACTGCCAAGATATTCCATATGAAGCATTCAGTCTTTACAAACGGAAGAGTTGGGTAGTTGATGCTAATCTGCTTCAGTGGAAGCATATTCGTATATGTGATATAAGCCACTGAAGAGCTTCAACTGCACATCTCCATCCACTTCCCTTTCCACGAAAATGTTCTCTCATTTTATCATCACTCGCTTGCCATCCTTGCTGCAGGGTGGAATGTGTTCTATTGAAGAGGTGCTGCTGTCTGACTGGGAGGAGTTTAACAGCCACGTTGCCTGTTAGCATACAACCGAGGACTGCACCCGTAGCCTCCTACATGCAGAATGGAAAGGAGTTTTGTTGGACGAGTGTCTGAAGTAGAAGAGAAATAATAATGGCTATGCAGCAGAAGGGTATTAACATGCATTCTTCAAGTCAGGCAGACCAATGCTGCTGTTATAACTGTCTTCCATTTCTGAAATGCACAGCAGTTTTCCACCTCACAAGAGACATTGCCTCTGATACAGAGGTCCAAGAAACTGGTCTGTTTCATAATTATGCCACCAGAGGCCCTTGACATTGGCCATAGCCAATAGGAACACAGCATCCGATCACATTGGGGTATAAAGCGGGCGCGGCAGCTCTGCAGCCTCAGTTGATGTCAGGATGAAGCGACAGCCGTGATCGTCCAGCGCTGCCCAGCCATAAGAGCAGCAGAATAGGAAGAAGCAGCAGAAGAGAAAGTACCCCCTGCTTAATGCTTGTGTTTACTGTTGTGTGAGGAGGATGAAGTTCAAAAATGGTTCAAATGGCTCTGAGCACTAGGGGACTTAACTGCTGAGGTCATCAGTCCCCTAGAACTTAGAACTACTTAAACCTAACTAACCTAAGGACATCACACACATCCATGCCCGAGACAGGATTCGAACCTGCGACCGCAGCAGCCGCGTGGTTCCAGACTGAAGCGCCTAGAACCGCTTGGCCACATCGGCCGACAAAGTTGAAGTCTTTGTGCTGCTATTACCGCTTTTAACTGTTTTTCTTCTTTGCTCATCAGTGGATGCGACGTCCTCTAGCTTGTCGCAGTCTGCAGCAACGACATGTCCAGCCCTTTGGGCCCCACAGCAGTGGCAGCACCCTGGGATCTTGTTGCGCACCTGGTCAGCTTGTTGGAGCAGGACACTGAGCTGTTATTGTCGGTTGATGACACCCTGCCAGCCCCTGACTGGCTGAAAAGCACCAGACATCCTACTCAGCATGACACGGGTAGGTACTGGACGCCATCATATAGGCCGTTGTAGAATATTCCAGTGATACTGCATGGACTAAGTGAGGATTTAGTGGATGAGAAGATAACAGATCAGTCATGTGCTCCACTAATTTTTACTTCAGTGTATAATTTTAACTTCTAGTAATTCGAAGCGTTTACATGTAGAGGCATCCGCACACAGAGACTGATGTGTTGTGATAGAGATCGAGAATGCAGCTAAAAGTGTTAAAGAGCGGTTTACGGAAATGGAAATGGATGAGCTGTCCGTGCAGAAGCCTACATCAAGCAGCAATTGACCATCGAGTATCATCCGAGCCGTCCTCCTTCAGACATTTGCTGTGCTTCTCTAACTCTGTCCATTACAACGGTGTACAATGTCTCTGCACTCCATGTGAAATTAGGTGATACGTCCATTCATCTACAACACTCCATACTTATTCGATGATAACTCTGTCTGCAAACTCAGAAATTACTGAAACAACCTCATTCGAATTAATTGTATTACTAGCGACAACTGGTGCCATGAGCAGTCATAGCCAAATCTACTAGCTCATTGAGATCGTCGTAATATATATAGTGCTGGAGTCGATTGCTCACTCTTTTATACTGAATATCAATACCATCACCACTACTATTTTTTCACCATCCAATACAGGTTTTGTAATGGATTTGTATTTCACATTGTTCTGGCTTTTGAATTCTTACGCAGATCGGTCAAAAACAATATTTCACGATACATTTTCAGACCTTTAGGCGAATAATTTACATTGTGTTGGAATGACTGAATAATTGGCTGGCTTATGTTAAAGCTGTGAAATTTGGAAATTTGTGGTAGGGTCTTATGCGACCAAGCTGCTGAGGTCATCGGTCCCTAAGCTTACGCACTACTTAAAGTAACTTATGCTAATGACAACACACACGCCCATGCCCGAGGGAGGACTCGAACCTTCGACGGCGGGAGCCGGCCGGACTGTGACAAGACGCCTCAGACAGCGTGGCTACCCCGTACGGCTAAAGCTGTGTATTGGGACATTGCAAAGTATCTCCATACAAACAGTGTGCATGCAGATGACTTCGAACAGTGGGCCAATATGGTGCCAACAGAAATTACGTACTACCGATAACTTTGAGAGGAATATATGCTGAATTCTGTGCTATCAAGAAGGCTTTATTTTCTATATTCTGTACCAGTGTAAGATAAAGAACCTGTTGATGTCGTACACCCTTTGTGTGTCTACTGAATAAAAGTCTATATAGCCATGCACGTGTTTTAATTATTACCTCTCATTATATTGCAAGTACTAAAGCTGTTGCTACCAGTATTTTCACTGTAAACATGCAACAGCAGAAAATTAAATTCTCTGTAAAAGCCTGTTGCACGCCAGTACCTGACGCAGGCGATATCATGGCAGAGTGGGTGAACCATCAACACTTTGCTGTAAGCGACTGGAGCTGTGACGGCGTGCAAGAAGATCGGAAGAAGAATGGCGTACTTCTTCCCAACAGCATACGCGCAATAATTGTAGGTCCATCCAACTGCAGCAAGACAAATGTTCTCATGTCGCTGGTAACACATCTATAAGGAGCCCAATTACAAGAGATACAGCAGTGTGTAGATGGTGTGACGTATATGACATTCAGTGAGAGCAGTGATATCCCTCCACCGCAAGAAAAAGTAATACCAAACACAGTGTTCATATTTGCAGATGTTGTTCTGGAAACCCAAGACCAAATTCGACGATATTTCTGTTTTGGTTGCAATATGGCTGTTGAGGTATTTTATCTAAGTCAGACATATTCCAGAATCCCAAAACAGCTGGTGACGGATAATGCAAACCTAATTATGGCATTCAAACAGGAAAATCTTAATTTAAAACACATTTACCACGCGCATTTAGAAGCTGATATGTCGTTCAGTAATTTTGTAAAGATATGTGCAAATTGTTGTCACTCAAAAAATGGTTCAAATGGTTCTGAGCACTATGGGACTTAACATCTGAGTTCATCAGTCCCCTAGAACTTAGAATTACTTAAACCTAACTAACCTAAGGACAACATATGTTGTGGATTGGCCAGAGCGCCAACCCACAATGAGAGGAAGCCGAAAGGCACGCGTTAAGCTCACGCAGGCTGGCGTGAGGTCTGGAACAGGTCAAGTAATGGATACTAGCAAATAATGTACGTAGCTTCTGGAATACTTAACTTTAATCCATTATTGGTGAACGTCGGTCTGACGGTAAATGCATCACAAGATAAATAGCAAATGATAATGGCGCCTTGCTAGGTCGTAGCAAATGACGTAGCTGAAGGCTATGCTAACTATCGTCTCGGCAAATGAGAGCGTATTTTGTCAATGAACCATCGCTAACAAAGTCGGCTGTACAACTGGGGCGAGTGCTAGGAAGCCTCTCTAGACCTGCCGTGTGGCGGCGCTCGGTCTGCAATCACTGATAGTGACACGTGGGTCCGACGTATACTACCGGACCGCGGCCGATTTAAAGGCTACCGCCTAGCAAGTGTGGTGTCTGGCGGTGACACCACAACACACCCATCCATGACCGAGGCAGGATTCGAACCTGCGGCCGTAGCAGTCGCGCGGTTCCAGACTGAAGCTCCTAGAATCGTTCGGCCACATCGGCCGGCTGTTGTCACTCACACACTCGCAGTATGGGTTTCTCATCATTGATAAAACAAGAAAACTGAATTACGCTTGCCGGGAGCTCAGACTGATAGGGTGGGTGTGCGTAGACAACTACATCTTTCCCTTGTTTTATTATCATGTTCGTTTCTCCCTATGTAGGTCGCCCTCAACAAAATATTTTCACGTTCAAAGGAGAAAGTCGGGGCCGGCCGTTGTGGCCGAGCGGTTCTAGGCGCTTGAGTCCGGAACCGCGCGACTGCTACGGTCGCAGGTTCGAATCCTGCCTCGGGAATGGATGTGTGATGTCCTTAGGTTAGTTAGGTTTAAGTAGTTTTAAGTTCTAGGGGACTGATGACCTCAGATGTTAAGTCCCATAGTGCTCAGAGCCATTTGAACCATTTTTGAGAAAGTCGGTGATTGATATTTCGGGAGAAGATTCCGCCGCAATGGAAAACGCCTTTGTTTTGATGATGTCCACCCCAAATCCAGTACCATTTTAGTGACACTCTCTTCCGTATTTCGCCATAATACAAAACGTGCTGCCCTTCTTTGAACTTTCTCGATGTACTCCATCAATCGTATCTGGTAAGGATCCCACACCGCGCTGCAGTATTCTAAAAGAGGACGGACAAGCGTACTGTAGGCGGTCTCTTAAGTAAATTTGTTACATTTTTCCCTCGACAGAATAAAGACTGTTAGATGGTGATTGGTTCCACTACGTAATTGAAATGTGAATTTTGCTATTGTGGAAATCTTTCCATAAGAAACCAATGATGTCATATGAGTCGTATTCTGATGAATAAACACTTAACCTTCAGGAGAGCCAAACTAATCGAAATCGGAGTTTCAAAGGCTTTATTAAAATGAGTTTATAGAAGAATGTATCGTGTTACGCTTGAACGAAGGATTTTTAGGAGAAGCCAGAGGGTTTCGAGACCCTTGCAGTAATTGACAGCTGCGTGATATAGTCTCGGCTTGCTTTTCTATGGCGACCCGTTCCGACATTCACTAACGTATGCAGCTAATTATACAGCTCAGCTAATTATCTCGGCCAGTGATAAACGATACACGGAAAAGCCATCTCGGAGTGCCTCTGTCTATAATCTCGCAAATTATTTTGTCCAGTTTGAAATGTTATTAGCATTTTCAAACCCAGAAAGTCTAACTAGGAAGCTGAATGAGCTGCTTCCACAAAAATGTAAAACCCACTCGGGGAGATAGGCAAAATGTGCAGGCCTTTTCTCTCTCCCTTCCTTCACTGCCTTTCCATTAATCGAAGAGCATGACCAAACTGACCTGGTTAATCTCTGGTTGTGTTTTTCTACGTGATTGAAGATTTCACAGACTAATCTACAGTTAAAAATTATTCTTTCGTCGCACTTAGGAATGTTACGGTGCACGTACAACACGCTAATATCGTCAGCAACCTTCACAACTCTTGTAGTTGTCTATTTTACTTGTATGAATCCGTATGACTGAAGAACGAAAAGAAAGCATTTACATGCTTGCCGAGCTACATTATTCCTAACAACAGGACGTTGCGCCAGTCTGGGTACATTAAAAAAAGAAAACCCTCGACAGCTGAGGATGATTGATTCATCCAAATAATATAAATCTTAGTCATATAGGCAGAGAGATTGCAAATGTTAATGCTAAATGACGGAAACACTGGATATTGCAATAGTCCTCTATCATGAGGCAGAGAATTACGATCCATTTCCAGACAGAAAATTACATCGCCTGTATAGCATCCAGACAGTATATAAACGTTCTGAGTTAAATCTCACATTTCTCCCCAGCGCCTCGGGGAGTAAGAGCATGGGACACTGTTGATGGTGGTCAACCTCTGATACCCCTTTGTGCTAGGAGTTGCACTGTTTCCCTCCCTTTAGTTTTATGGTCATCCACAAAAACACAACATGCCATTACAAAATCATGGGTCATGGTCATCGACACGGTACAAATACACACCTGAAACTTCAGAATGGGCATACGTAGAAAGGCAACAACACAGTACGTCTACTGCGACTATGCCAACGAGAGACATGCAAGGATTCTCGCATTTGTCGATACGCATTGACAAATACCGGAATGACATTTACGATCGCCGGCCCGTGTGGCCGTGCGGTTAAAGGCGCTTCAGTCTGGAACCGCGTGACCGCTACGGTCGCAGGTTCGAATCCTGCCTCGGGCATGGATGTGTGTGATGTCCTTCGGTTAGTTAGGTTTAATTAGTTCTAAGTTCTAGGCGACTGATGACCTCAGAAGTTAAGTCGCATAGTGCTCAGAGCCATTTGAACATTTACGATTGGCTAGTAAAAAGTTTTCGGAATAGGGCATACATTATTACACGACTGCATTGTAGGAGACCACATCTACATCTACATGTACATAGATACTCCGGAAGCCACCGTATGGTGCGTGGGGAGGGGGGGGGGGTACCCTGTACCACTACTCGTCATTTAGACTCCAGTTCCACTCGAAAATAGAGCGAGGGAAGAATTACTGTCTGTAAGCCTTCGTATAAGCAATAATTTCTCGTGTTTAATGTGGTCCCTATGCGCAGTACATGTTGGTGACGCTAGAATCATTTAGCAGTCAGCTTCAAACGCAGGTTCTCTAAATTTCCTCAACAGTGTTTCTCGAAAAGAACATCGCCATCCCTCAAGGGATTCGCATTTGAGTTCCGGAAGTGTCTCCGTAACCCTTATGTGGTGATCGAACCTATAGGTAACTAATCAAGCCGCCCGCCTCTGAGTTACTTCGATGTCTTCCTTCAATCCGACCTGCTACGGATCCCAAACATTTGAGCAGTACTCAAGAATAGGTCGCACCAGCTAGCTATAAGCTGTCTCTTTCACAGGTGAACCACTCTTTCCAAAAATTCTCGCAATAAACCGAAGTCGAACATTTGCCTTTCCTACCAGAGTTTTCACATGCTCGTCCCATCTCATATCGATTTGCTACGTCGCGCCCAGATATTTACACAACTTAGCTGTGTCAAGGAGGACACTGGTAATACTGTATCCGAACGTTACAGGTTTGTCTTTCCTAGTCATCCACATTAACGTACGTTTTTCCACATTTAAGGCTAGCTGCCATTCATCACACTAACTGGAAATTTTGTCTAAGTCGTCTTGTATCTTCCTACAGTCACTCAACTTCGACACCTTACCGTACACCACGGCATCATCAGTAAACACCCGCAGATTGCTGCCCACATCCAAATCATTTATGTATATATAGAGAACAACAGCGCTCCTATCATACTTCCCTGGGCCACTCATACTGTGTTCTGTTATTTAAGAATTCTTCGGGGCCCTCACATATCTGTGAACCATAGCAAAAGTGTAACTATGTTAACCGAAACTTGAATCCTAATTTTTGTTTTACGTTAGAAGGTTACCTATACAGACGGATGTTTTTCGGTTTCATTACACCTATGATGACTGTCCACAAACATCAGTTGAATGAAGAGATATGTCTCTTGATGCCTTTTCGTTACACTGTAATTCATTTCTAACTGCGATTAACTTTGATACACTTTGTAGAAAATTTCGCAAAATTTACTCGTTGATTATGTTGACTAAACTACTGCATAACGATAGAAGTTGCCTCAGCTTTCTTCAAATGTATACATACATGAAGAAAAACCTAACAAAATAATTCCCCTCAGGTTAGCAAGAAAGGAAACAGCGGTACTGGTGGTCTCTGTGTATACTGATGTTAAAATGTTGGTATTTCTGTATTAAGGAAAGATTTGGGTTTAATATACCGCCGCCGACGTGCTCAATAGAGATGGAACAAAAGCTGGGATAGAATACAAACGAGCCAGAGAACCATCCGTGTCAATTTCAAAGGAATTACCCCCACTTAAACTTCCGTGAGGAATATTTGAAGAATAAGTGAAACCCCACATAAATGAAAAGGAAATGACACTCATCTTTATTTTAGAGACGAAATTCTGCTTGTCCAGTAATTGTTTTTTCCGTCTTGAGCTTACTACAGTGAAAGAGCATTTTTCACCCGATGCGTTTCACTTTTATTTATGAAGCATCTTCTGTGGTCTTTCGGGAGATGTAGTATACCTAATGAGTGTCTAGAGTCAACTACATGTCGATGGCTGAGCACGTGATATATAAACATGTCTCCTTGTCCAGTTTAGGTTTTCTGAAAATTTCTCTTCTTTTTGATTCTTCGTAGTACTCTTACAGTTTATCTAGCACCGGGAAGTGGGGGAAAGGGGTGGGAAGACAGGTCTGAGAGGGTGATGACGCAGTGGTAAAGTACAAGACTCACATTCGAGAAAAACGGGTGTAGTATAATTTTGTAAGCCATATTTTGGTTTTCTATACTTCCAGACTGTGATCACTCCTTTCAAAACCACGCGACCTATATCCTTCCCAATCTTCTTGCGTTCCGAATATGTCCTTCAGCTATACTGACCACATCATCGACCTAGTGATAAATCCTAATGCTTCATTTCTTGTGCTGTCCTTTTAACGTACTTTTTCTACACAGTATAGGAAAGACACATTGTGACATATCACGAAGTAGAAGTTACTTAAAATCCGTCTTGATTGCAAATTTTTTATTCATATGACCGGTTTCGGTTCATTCAGAACCATCATCAGATCTGATATTTCAGTTACAGGAGTAACCCATCCAAATCCAGCAACTTTCACATGCTACGTCACGAAGTAGAAGCACAATATAAGGTAGTAGAAGCACAATATAAGGTACAGTGGAAGCGTTAGAGATTTTGTTGTGACGAGGTGGAGAAGGCATTCGGTGATATTGACAGATAAAGCCACAGCCTTTGGTCTGCAGTTGCGCTGACACCGACACTCGTTTTTACATTTGTAACGGTGCCGTAGCGGGTGTGAGGTTTGCTGGCTTGGGAAATGGTGGGTTCCAATGACCTGCGTGGCCTGGCTTTGAGGATAAGGCTACGGGAAGACACACAGCCATGAGTAAGTAACTGGGTAAAAGACGATACGGGAAAAGATCTATTTCAGTCATTACATGCTGAACTATGACGATATCGCAGGTACCTTCATGCAATCCCGAAAAATATAGTAATTACAAGTAGTGATTGAATGATAGCTTACGGGGGTGGTAGGAGGGGGCTGAGATGAGAAATTAATGCCTACTGATTAGACAATTTCACGCAATTTGGGTGCATTGATCCTGAGAAATCAGTACCCAGAACAACCACCTCTGGCCGTAATAACGGCCTTGATACGCCTGGGCATTGAGTCAAACAGAGCTTGGGTGGCGTGTACAGGTACAGCTGCCCATGCAGCTTCAACACGATACCACAGTTCATCGAGAGTAGTGACTGGCGTATTGTGACGAGCCAGTTGCTCGGCTACCATTGACCAGACGTTTTCGATTGGTGAGAGATCTGGAGAATGTGCTGACCAGGGCAGCAGTCGAACATTTTCTGTATCCAGAAAGGCCCGTACAGCAACTGCAACATGCGGTCGTGCATTATCTTGCTGAAATGTAGGGTTTCGCAGGGATCGAATGAAGGGTAGAGCCACGGGTCGTAACACATTTTAAATGTATCGTCCACTGTTCAAAGTGCCGTCAATGCGAACAAGATGTGACCGAGACGTGGCACCCCACACCATCACGCCGGGTGATACGCCAGTATGGGGATGACGAATAAACGCTCCCAATGTGAACGCACTGTGCGTTCACCGCGATGTCGGCAAACACGGATGCGACCATCATGATGCTGTAAACAGAACGTGGATTCATCCGAAAAAATGACGTTTTGCTATTCGTGCACCAAGGTTCGTCGTTGAGTACACCATCGCAGGCCCTCCGGTCTGTGATGCAGCGTCAAGGGTAACCGCAGCCATGGTCACCGAGCTGATGGTCCATGCTGCTGCAAACGTCGTCGAACTGTTCGTGCAGATGGTTGTTGTCTTGCAAACGTCCCGATCTGTTGACTCAGGGATCGAGACGTGGCTGCACTATCCGTTACAGCCATGCGGATAAGAACTCTATCATCTCGACTGCTCGTGATACGAGTCTGTAGCACATCATCTTCGTGGTGTAGCATTTTAATGGCCAGTAGTGCATTTTTGATGCAGTCAGGACCTTATTACTGTCTAGAAAGGGTGCAGGAAGTTTCCAATAGGCTTCCACAAGAGTTGTAGGCTATTATTGACATGCTAAAATGAGCGTAACAGTGCTCAACAATGTGAATAAAGGTTTAATCAAGACTTCGTTACCTTTTTGTTATAATTGTAAATGACTAAACTCTGTTTGTAAACGAGGAAAGTTATTTATGTAAATAGAATGGAGATATATTTATCCCATCCGGCCATCGTGATTCAGGATTTTCGGATTTCTCCAAAATCATTCCACGAAAATATCTGAAAGGTTACACAGAGGTCGATGCCTTCCATTTCCATACTACTAAAAATTATGAAATGAAATGAATTATTGTACCTCATATTTATTATTATCATTCGGTTTTATTTTCAGTAAAGTTCTCGTTTTTATATTTACGGTGTAGTTTTTTTAAATATTTTCTTTCTTATCTTTCAGTTTGTTGTAACGTATTACACAGGGTGTTTCTGTAAGTGCGTGCAAATATGTAACGTGTCATAGAAAATGCCCCACTGAGCAATATTAGGGCACCGGCGGTTGCAGAAGCCATCTTAAGCGGATATGAAAGTAATCGTGTCTACCGCTTTGTCTAACATTACTGTTTCCCAGCTTATTTACAACTATTACCTGATTACCAGGAAGTAACGAAGCAGTTTTTTTTTTTTTTTCCGTGAGAGAATGTGGATGCAATATGACGATGCACCGCCTCACGTCAGTGCGGATGTCCTCAACCATTTCAGTGATGAGTTTCCTGGTCGCTGGATTGGAAGGGAGGTCCTATTCCTTATCCTTCGGGGTTACCTGACCTGAATCCCCTTGATTATTTCCTACGGGGATATGTAAAGTCATTTGTGTATGAGACCCGAATATCTGCCTGTGATGTGATACGAAATACATCAGGAATCTTTGTCGGGGTGCGTCAGAATCTTTTTCTCCGATGTCATGCTTGTGCTGAGGTTGCTGGCGGACGGTTTCAGCACATTTTGTAAGATACAGCACAAATGGTACGTTCATTGTGTCTGTGATGGTACACTACTGGCCATTAAAATTGCTACGCCACGGAGATGACGTGCTACAGACGAGAAATTTAACCGACAGGAAGAAGATGCTGTGATATGCAAATGATTAGCTTTTCAGCGCATTCACACAAGGTTGGCACCGGTGGTGACACCTACAACGTGCTGACATGAGGAAAGTTTCCAACTGATTTCTCATACACAGACAGCAGTTGACCCGCGTTGCCTGTTGAAACGTTGTTGTGATGCCTCTTGTAGGGAGGAGAAACGCGTACCATCACGTTTCCGACTTTGATAAAGGTCGGATTGTAGCCTATCGCGACTGCGGTTTATAGCATTGCGACATTGCTGCTCGCGTTGGTCGAGATCCAATGACTGTTAGCAGAATATGGAATCGGTGGTTTCAGGGGGTAATACGGAACACCGTGCTGGATCCCAACGGCCTCGTATCTCTAACAGTCGAGATGACAGACAGACCATGGCTGCGGTTACCCTTGATGCTGCATCACAGACAGGAGCGCCGGCAGGTGTGGCCGTGAAGTTCTAGGCGCTTCAATCTGGAACCGCTCGACCGCTACGGTTGCAGGTTCGAATCCTGCCTCGGGCATGGAAGTGCGTGATGTCCTTAGGTTAGTTAGGTTTAAGTACTTCTAAGTTCTAGGGGAGTGATGACCACAGATGTTAAGTCCCATAGTGCTCAGAACCATTTGAACAATTTTTGAACAGACTGGAGCGCCTGCGATGGTGTATTCAACGACGAACCAGGGTGCACGAATGGCAAAACGTCATTTTTTCGCATGACTCCATGTTCTGTTTACAGCATCATGATGGTCGCATCTGTGTTTGGCGACATCGCGGTGAACACACTTTGGAAGCGTGTATTCGTCATCGTCATAATGGCGTGTCACCCGGCGTGATGGTACGGGGTGCCATTGGTTACACGTTTCGGTCACCTTTTGCTCGCATTGACGGCACTTGGAACAGTGGACGTTACATTTCGGATGTGTTACGACCCGTGGCTCTACCCTTCAATCGATACCTGCGAAACCCTACATTTCAGCCGGATAATGCACAACCGCATGTTGCAGGTCTGGATACAGAAAATGTTCGACTGCTGCCGTGGCCATCTCATTCTCCAGATCTCTCACCAACTGAAAACGTCTGGTCAATGGTGACCGAGCAACTGGCTTGTCACAGTACGGCAGTCACTACTCTCGATGAACTGTGGTATCGTGTTGAAGCTGCATGGGCAGCTGTACCTGTACACGCCACCCAAGCTCTGTTTGACTCAATGCCCAGGAGTATCAAGGCCGTTATTACGGCCAGAGGTGGTTGTTCTGGGTACTGATTTCTCAGAATCTGTGCACCCAAATTTTGTGAAAATGGAATTACGTGTCAGTTCTAGTATAATATGTTTGTCCAATGAATACCCGTTTATCATCTGCATTTCTTCTTGTTGTAGCAATTTTAATGGCCAGTAGTGTATTTGCATTCAACTGTAACTAATGTAAATAAAAGAGTACACAGTTCTGTGATTTTATTCCTGTTATCTCCTTAAGCTGGCTTCCCCGACCCCAAGCTCCCGTCCTGAAATTCTTCAGTGGAGCAGCCTCTATGACCTGCTAAATTTTTACACGCTCTTACGGAAACACCATGTATAACAGTGTGTCTCTCAGGCATCTGATAAATTTGACAGAAGTTATATACGCAAATAAAAATTATCGTGAACAAAGGAAACGATCCAACTACTTACACGGTACAAAAAAATACCCTGTATACCAAACTGATGCTCACAGCATTCACGGTTTCTTTCTTTAGCACTTTGACTGTTCTGCAGAAACCTCTCGAAACGCTTCGCTGGTGTCCTGTTGTCACGGCTAGATAAATTACTACCATTTGTTAAAAGAGTAATGTCGGCAATGTGTCTTCCGTTACTAGAAGGAACCTAATCCGCTGACAAACGAAAAATGCTAACAAAAAAACCTTGTTTTATGAAATATAAATAACTGAGGAAATGTATACTAAAGGCTATTTAAGAGAAAGATTTATTTAGCATAACCTTCAGCGATAATAATAGGACAAAAGAATCACATTAAGAAGTTTGAATGAAAGATACCTCTACCGCTTTCGATGCTAATGTGCCGTGATCTACCAACATAACGTCCGTGTGCGGTATATTTAAAAGTGAGTTAAACTTCCCCTGACAAATGATAGAATGGAGTCTGTATATGTGTCAGATGTAGCTACAGGCCCTCGAATGATTTTGGTACACATAAATAGAGTACAGTACCCGCACAATCAGTGTGTGTGTGGAAAGGGATCAGGTAGATTTAGGGCTACACAGATCTGCTTAGAACAATGTGAGGTTTTAGACTGAGCCTTTACTTCTACAGATCGACTATCCATGTACAAAAATTAGGATTCAAACTGTAATGCACTACACCGATCTTCACGTAGCATTCACTTCCTAGTTTTCCTTCGAAGGGCTGGAAAGCAAAGAGAAGTAATGATTATACACGTGTGAAACTGATGACATCTTGTGATTATCAGGGCATTTTTACACTCGAGTTGTTTTTTGCACCGTTGTCTGTTGTTCGCGAATGAAAGTCCGGCAGGTGACGTATGTGTAAGCACTTCAAAACTCTCAACGCAATATTTAACGTGCTAGTTTTCGAATATTCATATCAGTTACAGTCAGATGTAACAGAGACGAAATATTTATACCTCTTATTATAGCAATAGCAAAAACAATGAAACCACTATACTTTTATAAACTCATTGCTTATCGCCTTATTGATCATGCGTTATTGCAACAATAGCTAGTTTAATTGAATTTAGACATGTGTGCATTGAGAACAGCTACTTCATACCTAAAGGTAAACTTTTCAGTATAAAGAACATGCTTGAGGAGCTATACCGCTCGTTAATGACAAAACGTTACCTACGTTTTCCAGGACAGTCAGAAGTCACACTCAGTAGGTTTTACTGACCGTTTAGATCTACACTACTTGCCATTAAAATTGCTACACCAAGAAGAAATGCAGATGATGAACTGTTCGTGCAGATGGTTGTTGTCGCGCAAACGTCCCCATCTGTTGACTCAGGGATCGAGACGTGGCTGTACGATCCGTTACAGCCATGCGGATAAGATGCCTGTCATCTCGACTGCTAGTGATACGAGGCCGTTGGGATCCAGCACGGCGTTCCGTATTACCCTCCTGAACACACCGATTCCATATTCTGCTAACAGTAATTGGATCTCGACCAACGCTAGCAGCAATGTCGCGATACGATAAACCGCAATCGAGGTAGGCTACAATCCGACCGATATCAAAGTCGGAAACGTGATGGTTCGCATTTCTCCTCCTCACACGAGGTATCACAACAACGTTTCAACAGGCAACGCTGGTCAATTGCTGTTTGTGTATGAGAAATCGGTTGGAACCTTTCCTCGTGTCAGCACGTTGTAGGTGTCACAACCGGTGTCAACCTTGTGTGAATGCTCTGAAAAGCTAATCATTTGCATATCACAGCATCTTCTTCCTGTCGGTTAAATTTCTCGTCTGTAGCACGTCATCTCCGTGGTGTAGCAATTTTAATGGCCAGTAGTGTAATTATCTGAAGTATGAATCTGTTGTTTCCCTGTTATTCAACTTATATTTTATTTAATTGCTGTATCACCGACAACAATAAGTGTTTTACAGTAATATAGGGCATTCTTAAAGGTATTTCTGCTATCGTACTCATCATTTAAAGTCGTTAAAATAGTACCTGCAGAATTTATTTCATTGCAATCTTTCATTTGTAAATATCTATGTACGTTCAAAATTCGCAATTGCCGTGTGATAGGAACCTTCGACCATTTGATTCATGTGTCTGTTCACGTTGTATGCTGTAGACTCAGCAGTATTTGACTTTTAATGCGGCAACTACGTATCCGAGCCCCTAGACAATGAAACCAGCCAAAACTTTTAATAGTTGAACTGTGAGTCTGAGGGTACGTAGTTGAGGGCCACACGGCACCATCACATCATTTTTTACTTGTGGAAGCCCGCAGTCCACCTTGTTTGTTTGCGGGCTGCTCCCATTCGGTCTCGCTGTGTTTTCGTCCACGACCAGCCTGCAACCTTTCTGGTCGCAGTTACAACAGGAAGTATTCCCGAAAATTTAAGTTTCTAAACTGTTCACTGTGATTAAAGTATACGGTGCTTGGCAAAACGGCGTTATCCAAAACCGACGCCGATTCACGTGTGGTGCACCATGGTCTGTTGATGACAGGGTGAACAATGGCTACAGAGATATGTACTGGTGAACGAGACTGACGTACAACAGTTGAGCAAACAACCAGACAGATGAACCTAGGGGCTACCGACAGTGTCTCCCAAACGACCGTCCAGTAGAGATGGGCAAACTCGTTCATCCTTGGAACTCGTTCACTGCTGATCGTTCATTTTTGGGAACCGTTCATTTTTACTCTTTCAACGTTCATTTGTGCTTGGTATATGGTTCTTACGAAAAACAGAACTAGTAGTGTAGGTGACTGAAGGATGGAGGGCACCAAGACGGGGCACTTGCCTACCCCCTGGGGTATAGAGTTTTTATTCAGTACAGAATTCTTACACACTTTTAGCAGTAATTTCTGTGATTCTGCAGAACCTGTCGTTTAGCCAACCGTAGCCTTGTGTGGCTGATCGCAGGGAAATAATATAGGGTGGCGCACGGAAAACCGGCCCCGAGTACAGATTGCTCGCCAATTACGGACGATGTGTTGTCCGTTAGGAGCAGATACAACAAACAGACAAACATGTAATAATTAGGCAGTGAAGAAATAACAAGCTAATGCAAGCAACAATTGCTAAACAATCGATGACGATGTGTAGAGAGCTGGAGAAGAGAACATGAAAATCTCACGCGACGGGCATGGGCTATAGCTCATGTAGTCATGTAAACCTGTTGGTGGCTGTTTCCCAACTTAATGGACCACAAGTGTCTTGTATAAAATTCTTCGTTTCGGCTTCCACTACATAGCTGCGCTACGTTGTAAACAACCAAACTTAAAAATAATTAGAGCCTTCCTAAATGTAATGTTTTGTATGTGAAAGATACATGAAAATCGTTTTATATGAATTTTCTTACACTAAAAATTAAGCAAATTATCGAAAGTTAGCTGCTAAATCAAGTCGATGAAACCAAAAAATGTATGAATAACAAAAAAACTTGCCTTGCTATGTCTTCTGCTGTTCATCGATATAATGAAGAGAGCTGATATGCCCTTTTGTTACCTGAAAAGACGTACCTATTACATACAACGTAATTTTTATGTAATTTACGTAACTATAAAATACTTTTTGATTACCGGTCGTAGACGCTGAATAGCCAGAACCAAGTGCAAGAACAGTTTGGAACACATGTAAAATAGGCGAGCGCAGTGAACGAAACGAACAACTGCATACTGAACAACTAGGAGCAGTCGGAAGTGGAACTGAGACAGGTGGTCATGCGAAGAACGACGAGTGCGGCCGAGGGAGACCGAGACTGAGACGAGCACGCGACCGAGGCTGGAACGAGAACTGCCGAAGTGACCTTCGCGACCGAAGTGAACTAGTGAACTAAGAATCGATGGTTCCCCGTTCCCGGGAACTATAAGTAGACTGCCGCGACCGAAGTGAACTATGAACCGATCGTTCCTTGGAATTCGTTCCTCGGTCCTTTCGATCATCTTGGTGAACCGTTCCTTTGAAACCGATCGTTCGCAAACTACCCATCTCTACCGTCCAGCGAACGTTGCCGTTTACGGGCCGCGGCAGCAGGCGCCTGGTAAGTGCACCAATGCTAAATGCTGTTTGTCGGCGACGATGTATCGAATTTGGACTCCAATACCTCTACTGAACGTCATTTGAGTGGCGGCAGGCCTCCTTTTCATATGAATCACGCTTATGCTCCGTTGGAATGTAAGGCGTGTGTTCGTGGTATTTCCCGGGTGATCTCGTCATTCTGGGAGGCACAAAGGGTCAACACAAGTATGCATCTATCCTTGGAGACCTTATCCACCCCAACATGTTGTTTGTTTTTCCTCGGTACGGTGGCAACTAGCAACAAGATAATGCAAAATGTCACACACCTCGCAGTATATATGTGTGTGTTTCGAAGGGCACCAAACTCCCCGGATTTAAACCCAATCTAGAATCTGTGGGACCACCTCGATGGGTCAGTATACGCCATGGGTCCTCAGGCCAGAAATCTTGTGCAGCTGGCCGCGACACTGGAGTTGGCGCAGCTCTACATCCCTGTCTATACCATCCAGAACCTCAATAACGCTCCTCCTGCACGTCTTGCTGCGGTCTGCGTAGCAAAAGATGGTTATCGAGGCTTTAGACAGGTGATCACATCAATGTAACTGGACAGAGTAGAAACTATTGTAAGTAGGCTGTTTATGTGTTCGTATGTTGGCAGCGCTGTGTAGCGCTCTGTATTAAATCTCTGACTGCGCTGTGGCAGGTCTGTAAGAGACTCTCTGTGGCTGGTCGGACTAGCAGTTGGAGCTGAACAACCAGCACTGGTGGAGGCTGGAAGTGAATAGTTAGCATTGATGGAGGTTAGAGGTTTAAAGTATTAGAGAAAGCGGACGATTTGGACGTGTCCGACTTGGAGACTGAATATTATTCAAGATTATATAATGTTTGCAACTGGATGTCACGGACGATTATATAATTTTCGAACTGGTTGTCACATTATTAAGGTAAAAAAATATATTGTTTGCTTTACAACAAAATCTTTCGTTTGCTAACCATGTGCCTATTAGTAGTTAGAGCCTTCAGTAATTAGAATCTTTTATTTAGCTGGCTGTATTGGCGTTTGCTGTATTGCAGTAGTTCGGGTAATGAAGATTTTTGTGAGGTAAGTGAATTATGTAAAGTATAGGTTATTGTTAGGATTGCTTCTTATTCAGGGCTATTCCTTTGTATTAATTATTTGAAGTCAGGCTATCATTTTTGAGCAGTCAGATTGCGTTGCGCTAGAATATAATATTTGGGGGTCAGTGTTGAAATGATAAAGAATACTAAAGTCACACTAGTATTCAATCTCACTCAACAGCTTAAGAACTTTCAGTAAGCATACAGCAGTTTCAGAATCAAATAACGTAGAAGTTTCACCTTCTCAGTGATTTCTATTTAAGTAAAAAAAAAATTATTAAGACGTTTCACTATGAACACTATCGCACAAGAAATATCTGCTAATTCCCATCCGATTTTTTCGTCTCATCAGTCAAATTATGTGCCACTTATCGAGCGCAGGTCTTACTGTTACGTAAATCTTTGTAGATAATGGTATCAACACTGTCCTAATTTATCCTTGCAATCTCTAATAACTGATTTTTTGTTCTCGTCTTCGTTCTCGTGCATTTCCACAAACACGTTTTACCCTCGCTGCAGTTTTCCCATTTTTTAACGAAAACTAGTTTTGGCATGCTCTATACTGTAAATACAAGTAATGTTACCTAATATATTGAACAAACATGTTATTATATGGATGCATAGTTTGGCGGCAATATGTACTGATAAGATTCTCTCGAGCTTCCAGCCACATCAAGTTGTTTAAAATCCACGAGCTTTCGTTCTAGAACTCATCGGATATTGTCAAAAGCTCGTGGCTTTGAACCAACTTGAAGCGGCTGAAAGCTCAAGAAAATTTTATCAAATATATCTTGAAGAGTTATTTCCATTCTAATTTTTTATCTTGTATTACTGTTGGTAATTGAAATTGATACACGTCTTATTGTTATTAATGCTAGATTCAGTTGTTATACAACACATCTGTCGCAGTGCACAATTTTCGTACATAACGTATATTATGTAACTAAACAACAGGCAAGCCACAAAATCCCTGAAAACCATTGCGTTTTACGTAGGCAACATAAATCCCACACAAGTAGTACAGAGGGTACTGTAAGTCGAATTTTCCCTAACCGATACAGAGTCAAAGATTAATTAAGTTTAAAGTTACTCTGACAACCTAAGAAAGCCTGTGTCTGCGTTATGTTTGGGGCATAAATCTCGTATTTTATCTACTTAATTTTTTATTCGTTCTTATTATTATTCTCTTTAGATTTTTTTTGTTATTATTAAGCAACCTATCAGGAAATTAGCTTCAGTTAGACTATTTACGTAATACTGATATCTTACAGCAAATTTAATAAAAACTTTGAAACCTAGACCCGTTATATTAGTTCTCCGTCTAATCACATTCAGTTTTATGGCTGAGACTGGAACTGTCCTATCATTGTATCTTGAGGTATTTCGTCACAATCAAAGGCAAAATGGTACGGAGCTGGATCAAGGAGTAGTAAGGTGCCGAGCGTAAATAAAATTATTGAAAAAATATCTCCAGAATGAGATTTTCACTCTGCAGCGGAGTGTGCGCTGATATGAAACTTCCTGGCAGTTTAAAACTGTGTGCCAGACCGAGACTCGAACTGCCCGCGAAAGGCAAAGGTCCCGAGTTCGAGTCTCGGTCTGGCACACAGTTTTAATCTGCCAGGAAGTTTCAAAAAAATATCTATTTACCACAGGGAATTATCTTACAGCATCAAAATTGATTCGTCACAAAGGACAAAATTTTGATTACAACGATCCGCAAACCGAAAACAAATCTTTAGACTTAATAAATGTACAAGAATTAGAAGAAAGATTTTTAGCAACAGTTACTGAAATAAACAGTAAATATAGTTATTTCCTATGATGGTGTGACGCCTGTGAAGCAGACAGTGAGACATGGAGTATATACGTCTCTGAAGCAGACAGGGCAGAATGCTAATAAAATATTTTAATGAAACGTCCATTACGCATTTCCGTGAAATTGACGGACCAGAATGCTGTAATAGAACTTAAATTTTCTATTATTGAAAAAAGCGTTACTTTTAGCAGCCCATGTGGTAGCTCGATTCAGAACAGGTTCTTGTACAAATAGAATACAAATTAGATTTATCATCCAGTGAGACGGCAAAAGTCAAGGTGTACCTTCTTGTCGGACTTCCTTTTGCCGGGAGTAGTGCAGCAGCACGGTGTGACATGGACTCAATAAGTCGTTGTAAGTACCGTACACAAATATTGAGCCATTCTGCCTCTACAGCCGTTCATAAGTACGAAAGTGTCGCAGGTGCAGGATGTTGGGCACGAACTGATCTCTCGATTATGTCCCACGAATGTTCGATGGGATTCATTTCGAGCGAACTGGGGGACCGAATCATTCACTCTAATTGTTCAGAATGTTCTTCAAGCCAATCGCGAACATTTGTGGCGCAGTGACTTGTTTGGAAACATGAAGTCCACGAAATCACCGAAAATTATGTACAAGTAGTCGAATGTAATCATCTCCAGTCAACGATCGGTTCAGGTAGACAAGACGACTAAGTCTATTCCAAGTAAACATAGCCCACGCCATTCTGGAGCCACCACCACCTAACACAGGGACAGGGCCTTGTTAACAACTTGGGCCCATTGGTTCGTGAGATCTATGCCACACTCGAACGTACCGTCAGCTCTTACCAACTGCAATCGGAACTCATCCGACCAAGCCACGATTTTCCAGTCGTCTAGGGCCCAACCGATACAGTCATGAGCCCAGGAGAGTCGTTGCAGGTGATTAATTCATTTCATTTCGGTGTCCGGTCAGCATTTCTAGAAGGTAGCAACTCAGATGGCCTTGTTGTTTCCCTCGATCAGGTCCTATGTGGTGCAGGCTTGTTGAAGTTGAGGACAAGTTAGCAGGTGGGCCGGGTCTTGTGTTGTTCTGCATTCGCAGGATGTAACTCCATCAGCTGAAAGAAAGCCCCATTTTTGGCATGTTGGTCTTGCAAAGAGAAACGCCCACCCTACGACGATTGAGCTATCTCCAGATAGAGTAGGGCAAGTCATTTCCTGGAGCTAGCTCTTCTTTTACAGGGATATCAGGTGGTAGCTTGCTCTTCCAATTGGTGATGCGGTTAGACTCTGGTGTTCCCTCTAGTGGTTGAGTCCTGGCAATGAAGCTCTTTCTCGACTTCAGTCGATGGACTACAGCCTGATTATCATGCAGTGGATGTC
This sequence comes from Schistocerca nitens, assembly GCF_023898315.1. Lineage (NCBI taxonomy): Eukaryota > Metazoa > Arthropoda > Insecta > Orthoptera > Acrididae > Schistocerca > Schistocerca nitens. The sequence continues at coordinate 167,227,843 of NC_064620.1, read as the reverse complement.
GGGGATCATAAGTTTGCTTAGCCCTCTCTACATCAACAGCAACAGCCTCAACAGCAACAGCCCTTCCAATAGTCGGGGCAGCTATTCCAACAATCGGGTAGACTTTATCGACTGGAGTTGGCGTCATACATCCCGACAAGATTTGGACGCTCTCATTGATTGCAATATCAACCTGTTTGGTGTGACTGGATGTACTCCACACAGGTGAAGCATACTCTGCAGCGGACACACACAAAGCAAGACCCAAAATTCTCAGGACGGGAGGACTTGCTCCCCAGGCAGTGGATGTGAGCTTCCTCAAGATGTTACTCCATGAACTAACTTTCAGCCTGGTGTTATGGCAAATGTTTCTTGAATGCTAGAGTTCGGTCAAGGATAACACTCAGATATACTGGTGCTGAACAATGCTCCAGTCGTTTGCCTTGCCATGTAAGGTCCAGTTCCCGCCGAGCTTCTCTATTCTTCAAGTGAAATGCGCACACCCTTGTTGGGATTTGGCTTCAGATTATTGGCTTTGTAGTTGAAGCCGACCGTATCTAGCGCAGAAGTCAACTTTTCCTCTACTTCTTCAAACGTCTTTCCTTGAGCAGCCACTGCAGTATCGTCAGCATAGATGAAAAGCCTGGAATTTTCCGCTATGAGCTGGTCTTTAGTGTAAACATTGAAGAGCACAGGGGCTAGCACTTTGCCTTGAGGTAAGCCATTCTTTTGTATGCGCCATCTGCTCTTCTTACCATGGAGAGAGACTTGGAATCTTCTGTTCTGCAGGAGAGTACCAATGAGGGATGTTAGTTGGTAATCCTTGGTGAGTTGGTAAATTTTCCTCAACAACTTCCTGTGGTTGATAGTGTCGTATGCAGCTGTTAGGTCGACAAAGGCAATCCGTGTTATCTTACCCTGTTCGGAACCATCTTCGATCATTATTTACACTAACAGATAAAATAATACAATAACGTTCACAAAAAGGATTAATATAATAATACTGTCCAATATAATAATAATAGAAACCAACATCTTTACACTCACTCATCCATGAACCCCTCCACAGAATGTTGTTGTTGTTGTTGTGGTCTTCAGTCCTGAGACTGGTTTGATGCAGCTCTCCATGCTACTCTATCCTGTGCAAGCTTCTTCATCTCCCAGTACCTACTGCAACCTACATCCTTCTGAATCTGCTTAGTGTGTTGATCTCTTTGTCCCCCTCTACGATTTTTACCCTCCATGCTGCCCTCCAATGCTAATTTTGTGATCCCTTGATGCCTCAAAACATGTCCCACCAACTGATCCCTTCTTCTAGTCAAGTTGTGCCACAAACTTCTCTTCTCCCCAATCCTATTCAATACCTCCTCATTAGTTACGTGAACTACCCACCTTATCTTCAGCATTCTTCTGTAGCACCACATTTCGAAAGCTTCTACTCTCTTCTTGTCCAAACTGGTTATCGTCCATGTTTCACTTCCATACATGGCTACACTCCATACAAATACTTTCAGAAACGACTTCCTGACACTTAAATCTATACTCGATGTTAACAAATTTCTCTTCTTCAGAAACGCTTTCCTTGCCATTTCCAGTCTACATTTTATATCCTCTCTACTTCGACCATCATCAGTTATTTTGCTCCCTAAATAGCAAAACTCCTTTACTACTTTAAGTGTCTCATTTCCTAATCTAATCCCCGCAGCATCACCCGATTTAATTTGACTACATTCCATTATCCTCGTTTTGCTTTTGTTGATGTTCATTTTATATCCTCCTTTCAAGACACTGTCCATTCCGATCAACTGCTCTTCCAAGTCCTTTGCTGTCTCTGACAGAATTACAATGTCATCGGCGAACCTCAAAGTTTTTACTTCTTCTCCATGAATTTTAATACCTACTCCGAATTTTCTTTTGTTTCCTTTACTGCTTGCTCAATATACAGATTGAATAACATCGGGGAGAGGCTACAACCCTGTCTCACTCCTTTCCCAACCACTGCTTCCCTTTCATGCCCCTCGACTCTTATAACTGCCATCTGGTTTCTGTACAAATTGTAAATAGCCTTTCGCTCCCTGTATTTTACCCCTGCCACCTTCAGAATTTGAAAGAGAGTATTCCAGTTAACGTTGTCAAAAGCTTTCTCTAAGTCTACAAATGCTAGAAACGTAGGTTTGCCTTTTCTTAATTTTTCTTCTAAGATAAGTCGTAAGGTTAGTACTGCCTCACGTGTTCCAACATTTATACGGAATCCAAACTGATCTCTCCCCGAGGTCCGCTTCTACCAGTTTTTCCATTCGTCTGTAAAGAATTTGCGTTAGTATTTTGCAGCTGTGACTTATGAAACTGATAGTTCGGTAATTTTCACATCTGTAAACACCTGCATTCTTTGGGATTGGAATTATTATATTCTTCTTGAAGTCTGTGGGTATTTCGCCTGTCTCATACATCTTGCTCACCAGATGGTAGAGTTTTGTCATGACTGGCTCTCCCAAGGCCATCAGTAGTTCTAATGGAATGTTGTCTACTCCCGAGGCCTTGTTTCGACTCAGGTCTTTCAGTGCTCTGTCAAACTCTTCACGCAGTATCATATCTCCCATTTCATCTTCATCTACATCCTCTTCCATTTCCATAATATTGTCCTCAGGTACATCGCCCTTGTATAAACCCTCTATATACTCCTTCCACCTTTCTGCCTTCCCTTCTTTGCTTAGAACTGGGTTGCCATATGAGCTCTTGATATTCATACAAGTGGTTCTCTTCTCTCCAAAGGTCTCTTTAATTTTCCTGTAGGCAGTATCTATCTTACCCCTGGTGAGACAAGCCTCTAAATCCTTACATTTGTCCTCTAGCCATCCCTGCTTAGCCATTTTGCACTTCCTGTCGATCTCATTTTTGAGACGTTTGTATTTCCTTTTTGCCTGCTTCATTTACTGCATTTTTATATTTTTTCCTTTCATCAATTAAATTCAATATTTCTTCTGTTACCCAAGGATTTCTATTAGCCCTCGTCTTTTTACCTACTTGATCCTCTGCTGCCTTCACTACTTCATCCCTAAGAGCTACCCATTCTTCTTCTACTGTATTTCTTTCCCCCATTCCTGTCAATTGTTCCCTTATGCTCTCCCTGAAACTCTCTACAACCTCTGGTTCTTTCAGTTTATCCAGGTCCCATCTCCTTAAATTCCCACCTTTTTGCAGTTTCTTCAGTTTCAATCTGTAGTTCATTACCAATAGATTGTGGCCAGAATCCACATCTGCCCCTGGAAATGTCTTACAATTTAAAACCTGGTTCCTAAATCTCAGTCTTACCATTATATAATCTATCTGATACCTTTTAGTATCTCCAGGATTCTTCCAGGTATACAACCTTCTTTTATGATTCTTGAACCAAGTGTTAGCTATGATTAAGTTATGCTCTGTGCAAAATTCTACAAGGCGGCTTCCTCTTTCAGTTCTTCCCCCCAATCCATATTCACCTACTATGTTTCCTTCTCTCCCTTTTCCTACTGACGAATTCCAGTCTCCCATGACTATTAAATTTTCGTCTCCCTTCACTACCTGAATAATTTCTTTTATCTCGTCATACATTTCATCAATTTCTTCATCATGTGCAGAGCTAGTTGGCATATAAACTTGTGCTACTGTAGTAGGCATGGGCTCTGTGTCTATCTTGGCCACAATAATGCGTTCACTATGCTGTTTGTAGTAGCTAACCCGCACTCCTATTTTTTTATTCATTATTAAACCTACTCCTGCATTACCCCTATTTGATTTTGTATTTATAACCCTGTAATCACCTGACCAAAAGTCTTGTTCCTCCCGCCACCGAACTTCACTAATTCCCACTATATCTAACTTTAACCTATCCATTTCCCTTTTTAAATTTTCTAACCAACCTGCCTGATTAAGGGATCTGACATTCCACGCTCCGATCCGTAGAATGCCAGTTTTCTTTCTCCTGATAAGGACGTCCTCTTGAGTAGTCCCCGCCCGGAGATCCGAATGGGGGACTATTTCACCTCCGGAATATTTTACCCAAGAGGACGCCATCATCATTTAATCATACAGTAAAGCTGCATGTCCTCGGGAAAAATTACGGCTGTAGTTTCCCCTTGCTTTCAGCCGTTCGCAGTACCAGCACAGCAAGGCCATTTTGGTTAATGTTACAAGGCCAGATCAGTCAATCATCCAGACTGTTGCCCCTGCAACTACTGAAAAGGCTGCTGCCCCTCTTCAGGATCCACACGTTTGTCTGGCCTCTCAACAGATACCCCTCCGTTGTGGTTGCACCTACGGTACGGCCAGCTGTATCGCTGAGGCACGCAAGCCTCCCCACCAACGGCAAGGTCCATGGTCAAATCAGCTGTCACCAACGTTTTCAACCACTCTCTAACAGCTAGTACAGCCCCCCCCCCTCCCTAAAAAAACCCTCCTCGGCTCTATTCCCCCCCTCCCCTCTCACTCTCACTCATACACATACACGGTATAAACATCATAAATAGAAGTTAGTGTCGAACATATACTTCGTTAGGTTGCCAACAAATAGGTAAACACACCAAAGAGGATGAAACACGTAATGTATCGCAATATTTACGTTGCGAAAAACAGTGTACGACGAAATAGTTGTATCGAGTGAGAAAAGAACAATAGTACACCACAAAAAAGAGTGAGAAACATGGTGAACAGAGTGAGGAAGGCCAGAGCACAAAGTTGTGATTGTATGGCAGTGATGAAAGTTGTAGTGCGACCTCCAGATCAGATGTGAGGAAATGTTAGTAATTACTTTTTTACAAAAAAAATTGTGAAGTGAATTGTTTAATAATCTAAAACTAACAAAACTGTATCTTTATAGATCCCACTGATCTTTCCTTAGAACAGGAAAAGGCGAAACGCGTATGGGATAAATAAAGTAACTAGCGGCAGGAAAAGGCAGTTTTATGTACAAAACAAGTATTTATATGGTTGCTGCGGAGGATGTTAATCTTCGATGTGTTTAGTGAGGTTCAGTATCTGACTGCAGCATGACGTTCCAGGTCGAAAGCCAGCTTGTTCAGGGATGAACTTTTCTTCGAGGACGCCTCTAATTGGGTTAAGGATAAGACGCTCGAAGACCATGAAACAGTGGCATTACAGTGATACTGGGCGAAAGTTTTTAGGGTCGTTTGGTTCCTTACCAGGCTAAAGTAGTGCAACCATACGAGCTTTCCTCCAGATCTTGGGAATATATAACCTTGATACATATTCATTAAACATTCCAAGCAGCCAATGCAGAGTGGTACAGCCGAACTTCTTGATCTGTTCTACTTTGATGTCTTCGGTGCTAACAGCTTTGTTCGATTTCAAGGTGGAGGTGGCAGAGTCTAGTTCATCCAAAGTGAATTGTTCACTGTGGTTATGGTTCTCGCATCCTGGAGTTCGTTCCAGTTGCTCCCGTGTACTCCGACCTTTAGTCTTCCCGTTCATTAGTAACTGTGTTGAAGGCGATTTTGTGCTGTTAGCAAAGACACTAGAGTCGGTCGTCGCTGACGTAGACCATGAACGCCAGATTTCGCTTCACTGTCCTAACATACTCGTTCGTCGTACGTCCCATATTGATTTTTGGTGTTATTTCACGCAGTACTGCTTGTCTGTTACCACTGACAAATCTACGCTAGCGACGCTGCCCTCGATCGTTAAGTGAAAGACGTTGGTCACTGCGTTGTCCACAGTGAGAGGTAGTGCCTGAAATTTGGTATTCTCGGAGGCACTCTCTTGACACCGTGGATCTCGAACTATTGAGTTTTCTAATGATTTCTCAAATGGAATGTTCCTACTTCTAACTCCAACCAGCATTCCGAACTCAGTGTGTGGTAATTCGCGTGGTGCGGCCATAATAACTTCGGAAACGTTATCACATGAATCACCTGATTACCTTGCCCTTTTGTACCATGTGTACGCGATGCTACCGTCATCTGTTCAAATGGTTCAAATGGCTCTGAGCACTATGGGACTTAACATCTATAGTCATCAGTTCCCTAGAACTTAGAACTACTTAAACCTAACTAACCTAAGGACAGCACACAACACCCAGTCATCACGAGGCAGAGAAAACCGTCATCTGTATATGTGCATATCGCTATCCCATGCCTTTAGTCACCTCAGGTGTATGGCAAGCGAAAATTACAGCGAAATATAATTTTCACTAATAGAAGAGGACGTTGCACAATCTAACAAACTTGGAAATCACAAAAAGGCATTACTTCCTGCTTTCGTGAACACAGTGCAGAAGGAGTATGTATTCTAAAATATCCACTGAGAATGCAAATGAGGCAGCAAGTGAAAGACCGCACAGGCCTCCCCCCGAAATCACATCGAATTAGAGCAAAAGTATATACTTCAGAGAAAAAGACCCTCTGGGTCTCAGGTACAAAGAGCATATTCCTACTAGAAGCGATGACGGTGCTAAGGGCTCTACTTATGCGGAACACCTTGTGCAAACGGCTCATGCGCCGAGCTCTCCAGATAATATCGAGTTACTTCATGCCGAGGTTAAGGGCTTAAAACTGGATGTTTTGGAAGAAATGCAGATCTTCGAGCATCTGCAACATGTTAAAGAAAATATCCTCAATGACCATCTCCTACTAAGAAATAGAAATTTTTTTTGAAGGTTTCGCGCCTTTACTTTGTTCTACATACTTGTAAATCTGATGATCTGGGGATTATCACATGCGCGCGCTGATTGGCGGGCGCGGTTGGTCAAGCTGTTCATCTTCTTTCTTTTTATCCTCATTTTCCTTTTACGATGAAGGTATTTTAGCCTGCAGGTGATTTTAGCTCGTTGAACACCTCACGTTTTATCCCTATATCTTCATTACCACGACGTCTTTAGATTACGTCCCCTCAGCCCCCCCCCCCCCCACCTCACCCCTCGCCGGGCTAACTACTGGCTTTAGGTATAGTCTTTAAGAGTTCCTCCTGTTGTCATAGGTATCGTAATATATAAGTTCCTTTACTCGCATAAGCAACCGTGTGCGGTTCTTTTTAGGTTTCATCTCCTACTTAGCTCGTCCCTTGTTCTATCCATTTCATTTTCTGATATACGTTGATGCACGGTTGGGAATATATGGGCTATTTAGCCCCGACCCATCTATAAACTTCGTATGCGCATGCGCATTCAAGTAACTTCCCTTGTCGTGCGCATGTGCTTAAATAGCGGATCAGGCTTGTAAGTGAGCGACCGTTTGTAGCTGCAGTTTATGGCGGGTCATGGCCCATCGAACATAGGCCGGTGTGAGGTGGAGCGTACACCATTAAGTACTGGTTTTGACTTGGTACATATGTACTGTTTGTGTTTCCTTTTCTTTTTCGTTTATAAATGTATAGCTATAGCTATGGTGTTCTTTTAATCATTGACAAAGGTCTTTTTTGGCACTTGTGGGTTTTATTGTTGTTCTGAAGAAGGTGTAGTTATCTACGCCGAAACCTGGACGTCACGCTTAATGACGTTCAGGTTCTTGTTCTACTGGTAACCTCCCACTCACTTATCGACCTTAATGACAGTGAAAAATTAAACCGCGTGCACCTAATGGAAATTTGGGAAAAGCAATCCTCACCGAAGTTAATTTGTCGGTAAAGAGGGAGGAAAGGGTTACATCTAAATGAAAGGAAAAATGCAAATGAAACTGGTGGAAATTAATTTTGAAAAGGGGTAAAGTTAATAATGAAAGTAAATGTGCGGTCGTTACGTTAACAATTAACTGGCGTTAATTAGATATTTGAGATTTGGGGAAAATTACGGTCGCCAGTCCTATGGACAACTACGATAATAACTGGAAACGAAAGATTAATGCACATATAATTAGCACTAAAAGCTTGGCATCTGAAGGTTGACACGTGTTGTGTGAAAACTGAATGTTCGTCAGAAGTAATACATTTCGCTACACTCTGACTTAATTCAGCAAAAGAATTAATAAAACCGGAAAATTGAAAGTTAATTTAGTGACTGAAATTAATAGTGAGCTTTGTTTCTGAAGCACTACGAAATTCGGTAAAATAAGGTTAGTCTTGGGCTACCTCAACAATCATTTCAAAAGCTACTTGAACCTACGCAATTTAGAAATAAGAGATTTAACTTTGAACTTGAATGAAATGATTCTGAACAATTAACAATAGTAAAATTTAGTACGTACCAAGCTGAGCTGCAGTCACAGGTAAGCTAAAATATGGTAACAAAAACCGCACTCTTAATTTGTGCTTGTGTAATCTAAACATTGTAGCCAGCTATGAATACTTTAACTGAACTTTGAAATTAAAGCATTGAAATGAAATGATATTACTTTAATGCTGGCGTTTGAATTTCAACAACACTCGGGTTCATTCCGGAAAAGGAAGGGACCTTCCTTGGTAATGCAGTTGGGACAATGAGCAACAAATGTTCATGCTAAGTTGCTGTAATTTTAGTTATGCAAATGGAACAGTTTGAAAAGCTGAGGTCTGTCATACAGCTCTAAAACTTTACGAGCTTCCAGTCTTCCTTATTGGTTGATTGAAGATTTGAAGCTGTCGATCGAGGAGGTGGCGACAGTCACTCATTGTCGGCCGTCGCTCTTTGCAGAAGCTGGATGTTGACGCGCCTTCTTCTCGACACGGTCACCAGGCGAAACGGGCTCTTGATGTGCGCCAGCTAATGCTTCCCGTCCGCGACACCGTGTCAGAAACTATCATAGCAAGTCGAGCGCAATTACATGCTGCCAAACCCCGAAAGCGCGGCAACTCGCGGGAGCATCACACAACACACCTGCTCCGCCGACCTATTTCTGTCAGACCCCCCTCTGCCCGCTCTCCACGCGACAGAGTTAACACTACCAAAGATCCTAAACACTTTGGTTCTCCACACGACCTATCGATGTATTCGTTCGATAGCATAGTTTTCCCTAGGCCAGACGCAGCGTATAAATACAAATAATATTCACAAAACAAACCAATTATACATCGACATAAATGCATATATATACAAATAGTAAAACTATTAAATATACAAAGACACATAAATTTTATATCTTCAGGTAACAAAATAAGGAAAAAAATTTGCAGTGCAATAGATGGAAATAGGAGGATATGGATTTCCGGCGTTACATGTGCCCAACATTGTCTGAGGATGTTCGTGTAACCTAAACAGACTCAGAAAATGTCCCAAAAAGAAAAAAAAAAAAAAAACAGCGGAAATGCATATGCTCAAAACATCAAGAAAATTTAGCATTACGCTAATTAACCATAAACCAATTTTTAGACCATAATAATTGAGTGGAGACACTCCTAATCTTTGGCCGAGCGGTTCTAGGCGCTTCAGTCTGGAATCATGCGGATGCTGCGGTCGCAGGTTCGAATCCTGCCTCGGGCGTGGATGTGTGTGATGTCCTTAGGTTAGTTAGGTTTAAGTAGTTCTAAGTTCTAGGGGACTGATGACCTCAGATGTTAAGTCCCATAGTGCTTAGAGCCATTTGAACTCCTAATCTTATTCCACTCTGTCATCTTACACAAAAGAAAACAGGTTGACAACATATTAAAATTCATAGAAAACATAGAAAATGGTTTAGCTATCCAAAAAATCAAAATTCGTAACAGTATCAAGAAATGGAATACTATTTACAAAATTAATCGGAGTACATGGTCATAAAAAGCAGGTATATCATAATAGCCAAATTAATAATTAATTACATGAAATACACATTTTATATAACCTTTCCATAATTAATACTCTCGCCTTGAGAGTCCACTTAACGCTAAACAAGAAAATAATATGCAGCAGATCGACAAAAACATAAATATTAACAGCAGAATTATTTCACATCAGCTGTCCTGGAATAAAAACAACTCCGCCTTCCGTACCCGCAAATACAAAGAATGCTGACAGCGGCACAAGAGCCGAAAGCGGCACAAGAGCCGACAGCGACTCCGCCTCGCCAGTATTGTTGCGCCCGCCTGTGCGGCACGCTTGATCTCAATCGCCCATGTAACGGCACTTCCAGAACGTTCGTTTCACTGAATTCTTTAGGAAAAACTCACTCCCAAGTAATCTCAAGGAGTCCGTTAACACTATCACAGTGGATAACTCAACACTGTCCATCATCATACGCATGTACTAGCCTGAAACTTAAAACAGCGTCTAAGTACATCGGCAGTGACTAGTAAGTCACATATTTATGAAATCTTACAGCTAGTTCAAAATCATATTTACACTCTTTAATCTACTGTGACTCAGCTGAAAACTTAAACTAGCAGCTTGGATTTTTCAATTGATTATTAATCAATTCCTCTTAAATCACTTAGTCAAAATTAATTACTTATTATTTACAACTTCTTTAGTGTCCTCTTGGTCAGGCAAAAGCATGGCAATCTAGAAAACCTTAAATCTTACACTCTATATTTACATACTGTTCAAATTACCCATTGTGTGGTATTAATCGGTCCTAGGTTGGTACAATTTCAAGTCTACAATGTTCCGTATACCTAATAGTTTTCTAGAGCTTGGATACTCTAAGCAATAAGCTTTTGTATGAGGTATTCCAATGACTTTATATGGTCCATTATAAACAAACTTAAATTTAGAGATTTCATTGTCTATCTCGCTCGATTTCTCATGAGCTTTTACAAGTACTAAGTCTCCGATTGCAAACTTAGCAAAACGCGCTTTAGCGTCATGACGACGTATGCGAGCATCGGCTTTTAGCTTCATTATTTCTCGCAAACGATCTTTTGTCACACCAATACTAACGTCAATCCGTGGAGGGAATTTGATTATCTCTTCCACTAAACTTTTACTTCTGTCATCTAGCAGGATTTCCTCTAGAGAAAATCCCGTAGACTCATGTCTCAAGGTGTTCATAATTCTCTCAAATACTGCTACATATTTGCCCCATGCCCTATGGTTGTGATGGTAATAGGTACGGCAAAGTCGGCCTAGCTCGCGCATATACCTCTCAGCGGGATTCCCAGCCGGACAATAAGCTGAAATATGGATCACCTCGACCCCATTACTTTCCATGCCTTCATTCCACAACTTAGAAGTAAATTGTGCCCCCTTGTCTGATAGAATCGCCTTGGGCTTACCAATATGAACAAAATAATCGTTCACAAACTTGCAATAGACCGCTTTGGCTGTAGCTTTCCTAATCGGGTATAGTTTGATGAACTTGGAAAAAGCTTCTAGCACTACTAAAATGTAGGCAAAGTTTCCTGATGACTTGGGCAAAGGTCCGTACAAGTCCACGCACAGTAATTCAAAGGTGTCGTTAGACCTTATACTTTGCATAGGACCACGACTCCTACAGTTGGTAACCATCACCTTCTGACATAAATCGCAAGTTTTCACTCTGTCAGTAACGCGTTTTAACATGTTGTTAAAATGCACTACTTCACTCAGTTTTTCCGTACATTTCTTTGGTCCACAGTGACAATACGCCAAATGGTAGTAGTCTATTATTTCCGTGACGTATTTGGTGGGCCAGCATACCCGCCAAATATTACTATCTTCACCCTTACGTATGTACAAGATATGATCGTAAATCTTGTAATACTTTCTTAATTTCTCTCCTTCTGGACTCCTTTCGTCATATCGGGTTTTCACCATATTTAAACAACCGTCCTTGTTCTGATGACGACGTAGATTCTTAAAGATGTTCACTACTAATTTACATCCCTCAACTTCTTTAAAATAGTATAATTTGACAACTCCATCTGACTCATCTTTCAATACATCCTGATTAGACTAGGGCAACCGCGACAGCGCATCCGCTACGCAATTGTCGGTCCCTTTTACGCAACAGATGTCATAGTTGAATTGCTGTAAATACAGCGACCACCTAGTCAGTCTTTCGTGAAGTAGTGTACAATTCTTCAGATAAGTGAGCGCCTTATGGTCCGTATGAATAAACCTTACGGTCCCATAGGTAACCCTTGAACTTCTTGAATCCCCACACGATAGCGAGACACTCTTTCTCAGAAATCGTGTAGTTTCGCTCACTTTTTGATAAAGTTCGACTCGCGAACGCTATCGTCCGGTGTTCCTTGTCCTCTCTTTTACCAACTTCTTGGAACAGTTCTACCCCCACCCCATAATTCGACGAATCCGTTCCCAGATGGAAAGTAGCGATAAATCAGGATGAAATAGTATGTTAGATCTTAACAACTCGTCTTTTAATCTCTCGAAAGCGGCCTTACACCCGTCAGTCCACACAAACGAAACATTTTTGCGTAAGAGGTTATTCAAATTTTCATCATTAAACACTTGTCCTTTTACAAATTTTCTATAAAATCCTGTGAGCCCTAGAACACTTTTTAATTGTTTCCTAGACTTGGGTGGAGGACAATTCCTTATTGCCTCTAGTTTCTCTGGGTCCTTCGTAATACCAGCAGTGGTAATTACATGCCCTAAAAATTTCAGTTCCTGCTTCACAAATTCGCATTTCTTTAGCTGTAGAGTCATTCCGCTACGGCGCAATGCTCTAAAAACTTCATCTAACAGGTCACAATGGTCATGCCAAGTGGCATTGGCTAACAATAGGTCGTCAACATATACAGTTAATCTTGAACTCAAGGCCGGTCCTAGCACTTTATCTAAGGCCCTGATGAATACGGACACAGATATATTAAGTCCAAACGGCAGTACTCTATACTGATAACACCTGCCCGCAAACAAGAAGACGGTGTATGGCCTAGATTCTTCTTCGAGTTCTATTTGCCAGTAACTAGCCGTCAGATCGAGGCTAGTCATGAACTTTGTAAGTAGGCTGTTTAGGTTTTTTTATTGGTAACGCCACCTCAGTATGAAAATCACCGGCTGTGCCGTGTGCAGTCTGTGGCTGCTTTGCATTGTTGTAATACTCGCCATTGTAGTGTTAGGCAGCTGGCTGTGAACAGCGCGTAGCGTTGGGCAGTTGGAGGTGAGCCGCCAGCAGTGGTGGATGTGGGGAGAGAGATGGCGGAGTTTTGTAATTTGTCATGATATCAAGGTAAATACATTGTTTGTTCTCTATTAATATCTTTCATTTGCTAACTATCCCTATCAGTAGTTAGTGCCCTCCATAGTTTGAATCTTTTATTTAGCTGGCAGTAGTGGCGCTCGCTGTATTGCAGTAGCTTGAGCAGCGAAGATTTTTGTGAGGTAAGTGATTTGTGAAAGGTATAGTTTAATGTTAGTCAGGGCCATTCTCTTGTAGAGAATTTTGAAAGTCAGATTGCGTTGCGCTAACAAAACATTGTGTGTTGAAAGTCAGATTGCGTTGCGCTAAAAAATATTGTGTGTCAGGTTAAGCACAGTCCTGTGTATAATTGTCAAAAGGGGACGTTTCATATGTCGACCCTTAGCCGAGGATACCTCACTGGAATCTTCTGATTTTTTCCTTGTAGTTTGTGTAATTAGTGTAGATTTTGTTTATTGCTAGCGCGTAATTATAGAGAGAATTTCCTTTGTAGTTGTAGTTTTTCATTGTTGTACAGTAAAACAGTTGTGGCATGCATGTAGATTTGCAGCAAGTATTTCGCAGCTGCGCTTGCAATTAACTAGATATTATTTTCAGTGCTATGTTAATGTGTTTTCTTATTTTTGCTCTTCAAATTGTGTTTTTCTGTGTTGTCGTGTGAAATACTGTGACAATAATGGCGTGTGAAAAACGTAACACTAGGCTCCAAAGCAAACTGAGAAATAATAGTGACGACAAGCGTAGCTTGCCAGCACCACTGTGTAATGAATTAACAGATGTTCAAAGTAATAATTTGGTAGCTGTGCATAGGGAAATGGAGCGGGCTGCAAACAATGGCGTAGACAGTGAAACAATCAGTGAGCAGGGAAGCATTATCGATCGGTCGGTCGGCAACAGCTCGCCTCAGGAATCCGAAATGACAGGACACGATCTCGCAAATACTGTAGATTCAGGTTTTGGATCCTCACCGTTTTCTCAAATAAGTCAAGAAACATTTTCTGCTTGTCAAAATGTGAATGTTTCCGGTGCAAATTCACTGCCGAAAACCACTGAGGAACATGTTTCAGACACCAATGCATTGTTATTACAATTAATACAACAAATGGGACAAACACAGCAAAAGCTTCAAAAATTAGACACAATTGAGCAAAATCAGAAACAAATGGAACAAAATCAGAGTCAAACACAGCAACAGTTAGACGCAATGGAACAAAATCTTCAAAAGTTAGACTCATTGGAGCAAACTCTTGAACAAACACGTGAGGATTTAACTACTGAGTTACATAACATTGAATCGAAATGTCAAAAAGTCTGTAATGACGTAAAAACACAAATTTGTGAGCATTTCCAACCTATTTTTTCGCGTCATGAAAATGCACTACAGAATCACGAAGCAGCCATAAAAGAACTGCAAACTACTGTTCATGAAAATCATGAGACCTTGCAAGCTAAATTTGACTCAGTTGCATCTACCGATTCGGTTATGCAACTTGCAAAAACTCAGGAAAACTTGAAGGACACAGTAGATTTGATTTCAACACAAATGGACACTCTGAAACTTGGTTCAGAAAAACACACGGAGGAAATGTGTTCACTATCGGAGAAAGTAGGCGAACTTTCGGATCAGGTCACTAACTTATCTACAAAGGTAGATGATGATCTGAATGACACAAGACCTGTAGCCTTCACTGACACAGAAGAGTATGAACAAATTAGAAAATTCAAACAAAATCAAAATCAAATTAATACGCAACACAAAAGAGAAATCCGCGAAGTACAAGATCAGCTGACACAGGTAATACAAGAATTACGTATTTCAGAGGACACTCGCGCTCCAGTACGGGAAGAGGGACATAGAAATACGGAACAACCACAAAATAATAACACAGGACACTTCGGAAATTATGAAAGAAATTGGCAAGGCACACCGAATTTTGAGATGGAACCGCCGACACGACGTAACAATGACCGATATGCGACTCGCCGACATGATGACTTTGACTATAAGCTGTTCATTACTACACGTAAATTCAAAACGTTTAAAAATTCTGCCAACGACATTCATCCACAAGCGTGGCTCCATCAATTCTCTCATTGTTTTCCCCCTAACTGGTCATTAGAACACAGATTAGAATTTATGTGTGGCTATTTAGAGAATGAACCAGCTGTAAGAATGCGTTCGGTCATTCACGATTGTCATAGTGAAGGAGAATTTTACCATGCCTTCCTCTCAGCATATTGGTCTCAAGCCACACAAGACTGAGTAAAACATGGCATCATAATGATGAAACATTTCGAACAATCTGAATTCTCCAGTCTTGTGAAATATTTTGAAGACATGTTGCACAAGAATCAGTACCTGTCAAACCCATACAGCCCCTCAGAACTCATCCGCATTTGCTTAATCAAACTGCCTGAACATTTGCGACATATTATTTTGGCAGGACGTTGCAAAGACGACATTGAAGCATTTCAAGGACTCTTACAAGAACTAGAAATTGACACTGACAATCGCGGAACGCACGAGCACAACAATTACAGATCACATCCGTCGCAATTCCGCGATGAAAGAAATAATAACTGGGCGACAAGGCTATTCTCACAACACAAATCGTGACCGAAACAGACACCACCCGTATAACAACCGTTGGCAGAGTAGTAATAATTACAGGGAAAGATCACCTCTCCGCGGTAATGACTATCACAGAGACAATCAGAGAAACAGACAATATGGGAACCAAAACAATTATTATTACGAGGGACAGAATAACTTTAGACGCAACGGTCCAGCGCGCAGTTACGATTCAGGGAGAAATTCTCCACCACTTAACCGACAAGAAAGAAACCACAGAAACTACCGACATGACGACAGACGATGTGATCGTAACGACAGACCTGAATTGCATCAGAACTGGCGGGATTCAAACAGAGCTGGGCCCTCTCGGCAAGGCGAATTTGTAGAAGTTCGGTCTCCTAATCCGAATAACGACGCGCGCCAGCAAAGAAACAGACAATGACTCGCACAGCAGGCAGCCGCGTGCGCCCGCTGGCTCCGAGAAAAATAACACAGACGCTAACCTTGAGAAAAATTCCAGTATTCTTTACCGACGTATACCACTTGATAATTGCATTAAAGTTGAAACTCTGCGTACTAGGAAGAGCAAAGGTTTACACCACATTTCACATGTAACACCGTTTATTGAGAGATAATGTGCTTTTTTTAACTTGAGATTTTAATGCAACATTTTGGTTTATTTGAAAATACATTCTGGATTTAAAGTGCTTTCTGAGAGATACTAGATGACACAGTGGTTAGTTTATGTGACAGCTACAGGATTTTATCACGACGTTACTAATGAGTGACAATTTACAATGTTGCTTTTGCGGTGTATCTGTTTTATATCTGCACAGTTTTTCGGCATTATTCAAGAAATTAAAACATGTTTTAGTAGTAACTTTTGTGGTATAGCAACAATGAGACAGCCTTTTTCGTAGCACAACAATACGTTACAGTACAGTACTTTCCTCATCACGGCAATAAGCGTAATAACTAAGATATCTATACGCAAAGCATTTCACTTTTGTTTATCATGAGGTAAGTACATTGACTTCTGCAGAACTTAGCTTTCGGAAGACGATAACTACGACATTGCCACAGAGATTATGTTGCAACAAGACGCACATTTAGCGCTACAGGACACGTATTTGAGTGATTAATTTTGTACTTAAAACATTTATTTTTTAAGATTTTTGAATTACAAAGAAAGTTTTCCGTGATACATTTCATTCCATTGCTGTAATTTGTAACACCTGAGGGTATAATTACATTAATCCTCAGGGGGGTACACGCTTACTTTGTGTACCATGTGTTTGGCGAGCACAAGGAGCCCTAGCTAATATGGTATTTGCTTATACAACTTTACACATCGGTACCATATTTCTCTAACACATAAATTACACTGCTATCTGATTATTTGACAGAGAAACAAACATTCTTTTTACTACATCAGTGACAGATGTTTACGTAATTACACAGTTGGATAACTTCACACTTACGAAATTGTATTTTGTTTATACTTTGTGAACTGTTCATATTTTTTTGGACCCATTGTGATACTATGAGAGCTTTGAATGATATATTTGGTAAGGGAGCATGATTTTAAAGTACATTTGAGGTAGATGACACTACTGAAATGAGCAGAGAATTTTTCTAGGTTTTGAAATTATTGGAGGAAGCTACGACGATTTTGAGATTTGACTGAGGTGTTATGATGTTATTTTTACGACGACGATGTGTATTATGCTGCTGAGGTATGTTTATGGTCAAGAAGCTGATGCTATATGAGTTATTTGATTATGCTACGTATTCATTAACAGGAAATATTGAAGAAGCGTCGACGAATTTGTATATGTGTAATAAGGTAAGGAGTAATGAATAGTGATTTAGGGACTCTGATTTGTGATAAAGGTTGTTGGAAACCAAGAATCGTACTTTAAGAGTTGTGAAATGTGTGTAAATGCGTGAATGTATCACAATGCCGACGAAAATTTTTTTGGACACTGTTATATCAATAAGATTTTGTTTCTACAGATTTGCAACGCTAATTCTTGACCTGTGAAATATTTTTATGTGAGACTGTCGTAGCGGAAACTGCTGTCGTAAATATTTCGGTAAGAAAGTTCAGTGACCACCTGCACGTAATGCGTCGCGGGCACCCACCTGGGCGACAGCCGCCCGAAAAAAAAAAGCCATTAGCCTTCCAGCGGCACAGGTAGAAAAAAAAAAGGGGGAAGCTATTAACCTCGCTTCTGACATTCCTTTGTAGAAAGCATCGTAAAAACGACACGGTCGAACTTGAAAACATATGATTACACTGGATGCCTAATGAAATGACGAGAAATATTTTTATGTCTATACACCTGATTATGACTACTGTCTCTCTAGTTGAGAGATTTTTCTACTAACTTATGAAATACCTCATGACTACTGAATGATATTTTTATGCTTTGCTTTGTACATAGTTGCTTATTTCATTTAATATCTAGTTTCTAGCTGCACTGCAGCACTGGTTAAAATAAAATTTTATAGATGTACTAATTTAAATATTTTCTGTCTACAGATCTATTAAATAATAATTTTGTAATCCACATTCTTAAAAAAAAAAAGGAGCACTTGGAAAGGAAAGAACAATAAGAAGGGACTAATCACAGGAACTGCATACATAATTTTCTTTTCTAGTACTTAGTAATTTTTTTGTAGAATTGGTTTTTGTGGTGCACCACTTTAATTACTTAGACATTAAGATGTGATTATACATTTCCCTTATCTGCATTGTTATCTTTAGTGTACTATTTTTTCTGCTTGAGCTATGTCATGTTTAGGTATCAGTTGCTGCTGTTTGCCAGGCATAGTGTTATTGAATTTGACTTTGTATTATTCTGTTAAGCCAGTTTTACTAATGATTTCTTGTTATTATTTGTTGCACATTGCCTTAGATTAGTTGTAATATTACAATTGCTTTGCTAATTTCTTAATGCTGCTTGCTTCGCAAATCTGCGTTTTTTTATTGTTGTTTATATTAATTGTTTTATGTGATGCTGCATTGCCTCGTCCCTTAGTTTAGCATCTGAGCTCAGTAGATATAAGTTAGCTTAAGAGGGGGTAGACTACATAAGAAACTAACTATGATGAATTGGAAGAAATGCACTGAGAAGCCACAAGAAACAGATATGGCAAAAATGAGTATTTTGCACTGAGAAATAATTATTTTGAAAGAAATATGAATAGAATACAGGAAGGAGGTATAGATAGGACTTTTTGGAAATAGTGAGGAACGAAGGGAGATCTCCGAAAAGTAAAGAAAGTTTTTGTTTGCAACATACTGCAGTAAAAGAAACCCTGTCCTTTCCTTGTGTTATCCCACTATGTGTTTGTGTTCCCTTGTGTATTTGTGTACTTCCTGTCTTTAGTTGTTTATCTGATAAGACCTATGTTGTAGAATTTTTCTAATACCATGTTATTTACTTTGTAAAGATGTTTATACAGTATTTGTTCTGTTTTGTTTTAATGCTCATGTGGAAGTTGATATTCCAAAAGTTATTCTGATCTTTATGTATGTACTTATGTCATTATTTTTGTAACACTGATGTATATGTTTATTTCTATTCTTTTGTAAAGCCCCTATTACTACGAATGTTATCTCTACTATTATGTTTTTAATGATGTTTTCTGTACCCTTGTAATTGTATTCTTATGTTATAAAATTGTAATTGACACCAGGTCATCAAATTAAGTAACTTGTAAGTTACATTTCACTGCACACGTTTCTGTTGGTCATAGTATATGGACAATATGTGAGAAGTAGGGAGTGATAGTGTTTGCATGTGATTTAATGATTCAGCAAGGGACTGGATAACAGCATTGCTGGTTCTGAGGACAATTCCAAAAACTTTGTGAGTGCACAAGTGGTGGTTATGGACTTGCTACATTATCCGCAAGACTCTTCGATGGTGATTGTGCACCTGCACAGTCACAACAGATGGTTGCTGGCCATCTCTACAAGGACTACAGTGGGTCTGCACCTCTGGTGGCCCACCAGTACCGTCATTTCTACAAGGACTACAGTGGGTCTGCACCTCTGGTGGCCCACCAATACTATTATTTCTACAAGGACTACAGTGGGTCTACACCTTTGATGACTCACCAGTACCATTATTTCTACAAGGACTGCAGTGGGTCTACACCTCTGGTGGCCCACCAATCCCATAATCTCTACCAGGACTACAGTGGGTCTGCTCTGTGATGACCTACCCACCAATACTCTTCAAAACTTCGACTGACTCCGCTGTGGGTTTGCTCTGTTGTGGCCCATTACCTGTCAGCATGTCAAGAGTCAGCACTGTCTTTCCGTTGGAAGGGCAACACTACTTCTTCAAGACTGCATGGAAATCCACTACTTCCGTGTGCATTTTCTTTTACTGCTCAGACTTTGAGAAAAACACTGCAATGTGATGAATGATCAGGACTGTCTTTATGGACTGTGAGAAAAAATTTTAGCTTTTGACCAACATTGTATCAATAAGTGTGTGCATTTGATTTCTTTGTTATTTTAATTACGATTATGAAAAATTTTAACAAATATGTGTTGCCCACTGCCCAACAAAATTTGTAAAATTTTTTGTGGGGAGCATGGGGGCTATGTAAGTACGCTGTTTAGGTTTTTTTTTTGGTAACGCCACCTCAGTATGAAAATCACCGGCTGTGCCGTGTGCAGTCTGTGGCTGCTTTGCATTGTTGTAATACTCGCCATTGTAGTGTTAGGCAGCTGGCTGTGAACAGCGCGTAGCGTTGGGCAGTTGGAGGTGAGCCGCCAGCAGTGGTGGATGTGGGGAGAGAGATGGCGGAGTTTTGTAATTTGTCATGATATCAAGGTAAATACATTGTTTGTTCTCTATTAATATCTTTCATTTGCTAACTATCCCTATCAGTAGTTAGTGCCTTCCATAGTTTGAATCTTTTATTTAGCTGGCAGTAGTGGCGCTCGCTGTATTGCAGTAGCTTGAGCAGCGAAGATTTTTGTGAGGTAAGTGATTTGTGAAAGGTATAGTTTAATGTTAGTCAGGGCCATTCTCTTGTAGAGAATTTTGAAAGTCAGATTGCGTTGCGCTAACAAAACATTGTGTGTTGAAAGTCAGATTGCGTTGCGCTAAAAAATATTGTGTGTCAGGTTAAGCACAGTCCTGTGTATAATTGTCAAAAGGGGACGTTTCAACTTAACGTCATGAAAACGTTGCAAAATCTCCTCCATACTCTCTGGTCTGTCTGTTTCGCGTTGAACGGCCCTATTCAACGTGCGTGCGTCAATCACAATACGCACACTACCATCCCGTTTTGCTACAATGACCAAACCGTTATTGTATGGACTCGTACTTCTTTCAGTCACTCCCCATTCGATCATCTTATCTATCTCCCGTTGCACTGCTTCCTTTTTGGACAGCGGTATAGCATACGGTCTCACGAAGAATGGTTCGTCCGGAATTACATGCAACTTGCATTTATATCCTTCCACAAGCCCGGTTTGTCTGAAAACACACTCTTATTCCTCATTATCACTTCATACAGGCCTCGTCTTTGTTCGTGTGTTACGTTTGACACACCGTCTACAATACTTTCCAATTCACTTTCTACACTATTGTCAATGCCGAGATTCCTCACATTACAGTAGTTCAAATTCATACCTACATCAATATCATCCGGCCAGTTAACAATGTGTATAGGCTGGTATTGCCTATGCACACCGTCTCCTGCCTCGTCAAAACTAACTACTATTGTTTTACCTTGTGACGTACATGTCAAAGTTTTGCTTTCGCAATTAATCACTGCACGGTACTTTAATAGCCAATCTAACCCTATAATTACTTCCGTAGTTAAGTCTGGCACGACGACAAACTCTTGTTCAAATCGTGCCCCACATATCTCGAAGTTGACAAAAATCATTTTTGTGACCGGTTTACTGGCCTTCCCAGTAGCACCGATAATTTTCACTCCTGTTACTGGCATAACTACGATGTCAGGTCTGTCTTTCAGTAACTCAAATAATTTCCCAGACACAGCACTCAATTCTGCACCGGTGTCAATCAACACGTTTAGTTGTAGGTCGTGCATATTAACAGACACTACTATCTGTCTACACTTGTCCTCGACTGTTTCTTTATTTTCCCACAGTAAATCTTCGTCTATATCCAGGTCATTCCAGAAAAAACCATCCGGCTTTGATCCTAAATCCGGCTTATCTGGCGGCTTTTTCAGCCTTTGTTCACATACAGTTTTAATTTCAACACGTTTGTCCTGAGGCTTAGTCTGTAGCTTCGCCTTCAATACCGAAACCTTTTCCTGTAACTCGTCAACTAGTGAGTGTTGCTTTGCTATCAATTCACTAATTGTCACCTTCGTTGATTCCTCTTTGGCCAGACTGATCTCATCTTCCAATCTACCTGGAGGAATGTGCCCAGTAGTATCTGAAATTACTTCCTCTGGATCTGCGCAACCCACACTGCTACCGTCTGACCGTATAACGTCAGCTCTAACCTCATACACGCTGTAATCTGCGTGCTTTTCTACCAATCGTGTCCGGCTATCACTAAAATTCAAGTAATCTTTCTCCTTAATACTTTCGCAATGTTTAAACTGGAGTTTTGCGTCGGATGGGTCGGCCACTTCTACCACTATAACTTTCGGTAAAGTCTGCCGGTCAGGGCGAGAACTTTCCGTTACTACATCAACATCTAACTCCTGCGGGACGAAACACGACGAATATTGCTCATGCTCCCCATTAGCATCAACTATTTCTGGTAAAGTCTGCCGGTTAGGGCCAGAACTTTCTATCACTTCACACACACTATCTTCCTGCGGGACGAGACGCGGCAAATCCTGCACGCGCTCCCCATAAACACTTCTCCCATACATGCCCCTATAATCTCTTAGTTCGTCGTATAAGCGACCGAACTGCCTTAACCAGACCTCGTCCCTCTCTGCATCCCCTCGCTTGCTGACGGACGTGTTATCCGACATCCGATCTTCTCTCAACACTTGCGAATCATTCTTAAACTCAATCTCCAGTTCCGCTGTGGGTGTTACAGCTGCCACTTTATAATCGATTTCCGGAACACTACTTAAATTGTTCTCACTGACAGTGAATGTATTTTCTACCGCCGTGTCTACAGCTGATCTACTACTTGTTGGCGCACTCCTTTCTCCTAACACTGGCACACTCTCCCGCCGTTGATTATTCCATACGGAATTTTCATAACGACGACACCTCGGTTTTCTACTGTTATTGGGCCGCCAAAATTTCTCCACGCCCGGTCGGCCCCTCACCGGCGCGGCTAATGGTTTCCCTGTCTCGTCCCAGCAGATCCGCTTCCCGGATGCTGCTGAGGCGGCTGATCACACCCTCTGGCATTATTACTATTCTGCGAAGCCCGTATCACGTTAGTATGATAATGGTTTCCGTCATTCCTGTTATTATTTGCATTGTATCGATTGTTATTACGGTCCGAACCATTATTGTTATTGCTGCCATGGTTGCGATATGCATTATTCCCATGGTTATCGTTGTTGTGGTTGTTGTGGTACCCGTTGATGTTACCACCGCCTCTACACTGTCGCGATTATTGCGCGAATTGTCCTCGTCCTCAACTCTTTCCAGGAAATCATTGATTCTTCTGTAATTGCTTCCTACGTAGCGTTTTGTATCATCTGGAAGCTTCTTGTAGAGTTCCCACACTATTTCGGATTCCGTGCGGCGATCACGCAAATATTCCAACTTGTGGATCCAGCCCTCACAAAACTCCTTCATCGAGCCGCGCGAATTCGCATCGAAAGGCCTCGATACGACAAAATCGCGCCAGACACTTTGTTATTTTTGCTCTGACCAGTATTCAGCCAGAAACAAATTTTTAAACTCGTCAAAAGTCAGGTTCGTAATGTTGAGGTTTAAGCCCCAACGCTTGGCATCACCAGCCAACACGTCAATAACCGCATTAATTTTTCTCTCATTAGTTCATGATCTGGGTAAGCGTTTCCACTTCCCTCTTCTTCTCTTCGCAGGTATTAGCCTGCTTCCTCACTTTGGTATCTACTTTGGATACTAAAGCCTTTAAAGTTTCCACCTTCTTTTGATTCTCTTTTTTCACTAATTGAATTTGTTCCGTCACCTTATTCTCGATGATCGGAGCAACTACTTCTCCTACACTTTTCTCGATTCTGCTAATTTCGGAATAAAAACGAGTATTTATGCTCGCAATTTCCGCCTGAACGCCTATCATTTCCTGTTTAAGATTACCGATTTCGGTATTAATCACAACAATATCTTCTTTGATTTTATCAACTTTTGGGTTAACAACTCCAACATTTTCGTTAACAACATTAATAGCTTTGTTCTGATTGTCCAGCTTCCGTTCAATTTTTTCAGACTAAGCTTCTTGCTTGGCAGACTGAGCTTCTTGCTTGGCAGTCTGAGCTTTAATTTCTGCCGATTGACTCTTGATTTCGTTAATCAAAACATTCAATAAATCAGTTAAATTCCCGGAAACTACCGGTTTTACTTCCGTAACGGCTTCCTCTTTAATTGTCCCCCCGTATTCGTCATCAAGGGGTTCAGATTTGATTTTCACTTCCGATTCCGAAACATTTTCTAAAGTTTGGAATTCCATTTCTGCTCTTTGTTGCGTTTCGGCGGTCGCGTCTTTCATGCTAGCCGCCTGCCCCTGAACAATGGGTACCGCGGAGCGCGTTTCCCACTGTTCGACCGATTGTTCCGTATCCAAGTATACAAAATTTTGGTAATTGTTGCCTTCATTCATTTTAATAATTTTCAATACAAATGCAAATCTCAGATAAAATTAGGATTACTCCCACTACTTAATCTCGCTGACGTAACGTCCTGTTCGTAACCAATACTTTGTTACGAGATATTCACCATACCAAATTCGTGTCCAGAACAACCTCAAATCTGAAGATTGTCCTGTCACCAGGTCGCCACCTGTAACCTCCCACTCACTTATCGACCTTAAAAACAGTGAAAAATTAAACCGCGTGCACCTAATGGAAATTTGGGAAAAGCAATCCTCACCGAAGTTAATTTGTCGGTAAAGAGGGAGGAAAGGGTTACATCTAAATGAAAGGAAAAATGCAAATGAAACTGGTGGAAATTAATTTTGAAAAGGGGTAAAGTTAATAATGAAAGTAAATGTGCGGTCGTTACGTTAACAATTAACTGGCGTTAATTAGATATTTGAGATTTGGGGAAAATTACGGTCGCCAGTCCTATGGACAACTACGATAATAACTGGAAACGAAAGATTAATGCACATATAATTAGCACTAAAAGCTTGGCATCTGAAGGTTGACACGTGTTGTGTGAAAACTGAATGTTCGTCAGAAGTAATACATTTCGCTACACTCTGACTTAATTCAGCAAAAGAATTAATAAAACCGGAAAATTGAAAGTTAATTTAGTGACTGAAATTAATAGTGAGCTTTGTTTCTGAAGCACTACGAAATTCGGTAAAATAAGGTTAGTCTTGGGCTACCTCAACAATCATTTCAAAAGCTACTTGAACCTACGCAATTTAGAAATAAGAGATTTAACTTTGAACTTGAATTAAATGATTCTGAACAATTAACAAAAGTAAAATTTAGTACGTACCAAGCTGAGCTGCAGTCACAGGTAAGCTAAAATATGGTAACAAAAACCGCACTCTTAATTTGTGCTTGTGTAATCTAAACATTGTAGCCAGCTATGAATACTTTAACTGAACTTTGAAATTAAAGCATTGAAATGAAATGATATTACTTTAATGCTGGCGTTTGAATTTCAACAACACTCGGGTTCATTCCGGAAAAGGAAGGGACCTTCCTTGGTAATGCAGTTGGGACAATGAGCAACAAATGTTCATGCTAAGTTGCTGTAATTTTAGTTATGCAAATAGAACAGTTTGAAAACCTGAGGTCTGTCATACAGTTCTAAAACTTTACGTGCTTCCAGTCTTCCTTGTTGGTTGATTGAAGGTTTGAAGCCGTCGATCGAGGATGTGGCGACAGTCACTCATTGTCGGCCTTCGCTGTTTGCAGAAACTGGATGTTGGCGCGCCTTCTTCTCGACACGGTCAACAGGCGAAACGGGCTCTTGATGTGCGCCAGCTAATGCTTCCCGTCCGCGACACCGTGTCAGAAACTATCATAGCAAGTCGAGAGCAATTACATGCTGCCAAACCCCGAAAGCGCGGCAACTCGCGGGAGCGTCACACAACACACCTGGTCCGCCGACCTATTCCCGCCAGACCCCCCTCTGCCCGCGCTCCACGCGACAGAGTTAACACTACCAAAGATCCTAAACACTTTGGTTCTCCACACGACCTATCGATGTATTCGTTCGATAGCATAGTTTTCCCTAGGCCAGACGCAGCGTATAAATACAAATAACATTCACAAAACAAACCAATTATACATCGACATAAATGCATATATATGCAAATAGTTAAACAATTACAATGTACAAAGACACAGAAATTTTATATCTTCAGGTAACAAAATAAGGGAAAAAATTTGCAGTGCAATAGATGGAAATAGGAGGATATGCATTTCCGGCGTTACATACTTTCAGTGCATCGGACCATCTACGGCTAAAAGAATGATAGGACAAAAACGACGGACGACACTTAATGGTGATATAGTAGCAGTTTGTCTTGCAAACCGCCACTAACATATCAAGGCCCGCCAAACATGTTGACGAAGTAGGTTTCCACATCCACCAGCCAAAGTAACTTGCCGAAGGAACTGCAGCGTGGGGCCTCATTATCCCGCAGATAGACTAAGGCCGTGGCTCTCCAGTAGGCGGAGGCTCAGTCCGCGAAGTAAAAACTTGCGACCCAACCACAGGGAGCAGCCCACCACAACATGTTGGTGCAAGCCACGGCTCTGTCCACCTCCACTCGACTTCCAGTCAGCGGTCCCTGAGCAGGCAACCCAGCCGCGAACTGTGACCGCCCTTTAAACATCCTCCTCGAGTTGCTGCAACGGGAGACACCAGAGAAGCTGTGACTTAGCAACGAAACGAAAGAGGTTCAAAGAGTATCAGAATCAATATCAGGGCGTGCGCACCGCTCAAAAGCATTGAAAATGTAGCCGCTTATCCATGTGTTCGAAGAGATGGAAATCACTGGAACCAATAAGTGGCCGAGAATCTCAAACGGCGATTGCTTGTGCTTTCCGGTCAAGATGTGGAGGACCATTGTACTGTAAAATTATGATACCTGTATCAAAATACTGCATCATATATTTTAATTGCTCTTCTCAGTTTGCCGGCCAGTGTGGCCGAGCGGTTCTACGCGCTTCAGTCTGGAAGCGCGCGACCGCTACGGTCGCAGGTTCGAATCCTGCCTCGGGCATGGATGTGTGTGATGTCCTTAGGTTAGTTAGGTTTAAGTAGTTCTAAGTTATAAGGGACTGATGACCTCAGATGTTAAGTCCCATAGAGCTCAGAGCCATTTGAACCATTCTTCTCAGTTTCCTTATTTTCTTACAGTAAGCTCCACAAATATAGCCTGATTGAAATTACTATATAGGTGGCATTTCACGCGTTCCAGCTCGTTTCCTCCAATCAGAACTCTCAACATCACGTCCGAAACGTTCGCCCTTGCCGAATTGCAACAACAATTGGTCAGTGCAGCTCCAAATACTTGTACGACGCTCTTTCTTGGTGAGTTTGAATTCGGAACCATGGGTATGGCGGTTTTGTATTTCATCACACATGATAACCACACCGCCGAACGGTATGGCTGAGCGGTTCTAGGCGCTACAGTTGGGAGCCGCGCGACCGCTACGGTCGCAGGTTCGAATCCTGCCTCAGGTATGGATGTGTATGATGTCCATAGGTTAGTTAGGTTTAAGTAGTTCTAAGTTCTAGGGGACTGATGACCTAAGAAGTTAAGTCTCATAGTGCTCAGAGCCATTTGAACCATAACCACACCAGGAACAAAACACACAAACACATGCACATGAAATATGCGTGTTCATACACAGCACTAATCAAACACTGCTAGATACTTCCGCACAAGACGCGATTTAGCCTCACGTATACAGTTATCTCAGTTACGAAGATCGGCTTACATTAGATATTCTGCGTGAAGGAGAATTTATTAAGGCCGCAATTCGTCATTGCGACTGGGTCACCACAGTCATAAGCAACAAACTTAATGGTTAGTGTATAAATCTGCTGTGTGGAAGATCGTAGGTTCGAAGGTCGTCAACTACATTAAATTTTTATTATTTATAAATCTAATCAAAATAGTTACATTATTATTTTTATTCATTTAATTCCTTTAAATGAGTCATTTTCACTTCTATTTCTCTGCCACCTCATTTTCATTATCGTAGTTACTTTTTTATTACCTTTTATTTTTCTTCCTCTCATTCTTTCTTCGTCTGGAATCTGCCGAGCCCGCCGTGCAGCTCTGCGCCGCTTCAAGTGCCGTCCCTCAGCTGAATATCTTGCGGCCTTTGGGGTGGCAAGGGCCAAAGCGCTGCGAGTGATTAAAGAGAGCAAACGACGGTCATGGCAATCGTTCTTGAACTCCATCTCCCGCTCCACTAGTTCTACGAAAGTATGGGAAGCCATCAGTAGGATTTCCGGGAAACGCAGCCAACTACCTGTCACGGCATTGCTGCATCAGGGATGTCTCCTCACGGCGCCGAGAGACATTGCCCAGACACTGGCCATGCATTTTGCGGAATCTACCGCCACTAATAACTGTGATCCATATTTCTGCCGTTACCGCACTGCCATCGAGAGGGGTCACTTGGTCTTCCGTTCTCCAAATTCTGAACCCTACAACTGCCCCTTCACAATGTGGGAACTGGATTCGGCGCTGTCTGTGGCTCATGAACCTGCGCCCGGTCATGATCAAATCCGGTACAGCATGCTGTAGCATTTGTTGCTGCCATCCAAGGAAGTTCTCCTGAATTCTTTTAATGTGATATGGTTATCCGGCACGTTCCCTGACTCGTGGAGGGAGGCGATTTTGATTCCCCTCCTCAAACCGGGGAAGCACCGAACGCTTTCCAGTAGTTATCGGAGTATTGCTTTGACGAGCTGTGTCGGGAAGACGTTGGAACGCATGGTCAACCGTCGCCTGGTTTGGCTGCTCGAGACCAGGCAGCTCCTTAGCCACTCTCAGTGTGGCTTTGGGAGATGTCGTTCAACTATAGACAACTGGACCCTGCTTGAGGCCGCCATCCTAAGTAACCAGCATTGTCTAGGTGTATTCTTTGACATTAATAAGGCGTATGACACTACTTGGCGCCGCCTTATCCTCAACTCCATCAGTGGGGCTTTCGTGGCCATCTCCCCATCTTCATTCGGTCCTTTCTTTCCCATCGCCTCTTTCGATATCGGTTTGGTTATGTGCTATCTGATTTGTACGTGTAGGAGAATGGTGTTCCTCAGATAAGCGTTTTAAGTGTCACCCTCTTTGCCGTCGCCATTAACAGTATCACGTTCACTATCCGGAGTCCTGCCCAATGCTCCTTGTTTGTGGGCGATTTTGTTGTTTTCTGTTCTTCCTCCGGTCTTGTTACTGCTAGTCGGCAGTTGCAGCTTACGATAAAGCGATTAGAGGCATGGACTGCGAAGACGGGTTTTACCTTTTCTGCAGACAAATGTGTGTGTGTTCATTTTAATCGTTCTCGACGTCTTTTTACCTCCCGTGAATTGCGTCTGAGGGACACCATTCTTCCTTTTAGCGACACTGTGAGGTTCCTGGGCCTCACTTTTGGTTGCCGCACCTTAAAGACCTCAAGGTGCGGGCCCTGAAGGCACTGAATATTTTGAAGTGTCTGAGCCATCGGTCCTGGGGAGCAGATCGGTCGCGTCTGCTGCAGTTTTATAGGGCTTTCGTCCGATCGCGTCTTGACTATGGATGCACCGTGTATGGGTCAGATCTGAAGATTCTTGACGCAGTAAACCATGAGGGTGTCAAGCTGGCCACTGGTGCCTTCCGTACCAGTCCCATCCCCAGCTTATGTGCTGAGGCAGGGGAACCGCCGCTCGCCATCCGGCGGAAACTCCTCATGGTGCGACGGGTGTGTCAATTCCTTGCCTGTCCTACCTCCCCTGCGTACCCTACCGTTGCCCGACCGCCTATGGAACGTCTCTTTTCCAGTCATCCCAGGGCAACGAGACCATTTGGGATTCGTGCCAAGCATTTACTTGAGTCCCTTGGTGTGGAGCGTGTGGCATCCCAACTCCAGGGTTTTACCCGCCTGCCTCCCTGGTTGTTCAAGAAGCCCAGCGTCCTTTTAGACTTGTCAGAGTACCGGAGGAGCTGCACTCATGCGTTTGTTTTTACCTCCTTGTTTTACTATATTTTAAACCAGCATCCCGACCATGTACCAGTATTTACGGATGGCTCTAAACAGGGGGACTCTGTTGGTTGTGCTGTTGATTTCCCTGATCGAGTCGTCAAGTTACGGCTTCCTGCGGCGTTTACCATCTTTGATGCCGAATTGTTTGCGATCTTGCGGGCATTGGAGCAGATGAGATGTGTTCCCAGTCTTAAGTTTCTCATCTGTTCTGACTCCCTGAGTGCCCTTCACACCATGCAACACTTGTACCCAGCGGATACGGTCGTCCAGATCATCCAAGATGCCCTACTCCACCTGCAACGGCAGGGGAAGGAGGTTTCTTTCTGCTGGGTGCCGGGGCACGTGGGTATTAGGGGAAACGAACTGGCGGATGTGGCTGCCAAAGATGCACGTTCCCTCCCTCACGTTGTTGAATTTGTCGTCCCCCTCCATGCTGTTACCTCCCTTTTGCATTTTCGTGTTATGCGTCAATGGGAAGAGGAGTGGCTGGCAGTCGGTGAAAATAAGCTGCGTCTGGTCAAGGCTACCACGCGGCCATGGCGTACGTCCTACCAGTCCTGCAGGCGGGATGAGGTTCTCCTCACTCGTCTCCGCACCGGGCACAGTCCCTTAACGCATGGTTTTTTACTCCCGCGGGAGGACCCCCCCCCCCCCCCCCCCCCCCAATCTTCAGTGCTTGTGGTGTCCAGATTACTGTCCGCCACATTTTACTTGACTGTCTTTTATTCTCTGGCCAGAGGGCGGTGGTTTCCTTGCCACCGGATTTGCCCTCTATTTTGCAAGACGACGCAACGACTGTGGTTAAGGTCTTACGGTTTTGTGTCCTGTCCAATTTGTTGTCTCGGATTTTAGGGAGAGGATTTTAATGTGCTGTTGGGTGACTGGCTCACCCAAGTTTTAGGTAAGAGGTCCGCCAGTCACGATTACCTACTTGTTTCACTTCGATTTCTGTTCTCCTTTCCTTGTGTTTTCTTTCCTTTTTTAGTGCGTTCCTTCTCCTCTTGTTTTGCCTCTGTATGTGAGGATTTGGAACTCCGTTAGGTCTATGTCTTTTAGCCGTTCTCCTTGTTCGCTGTCCGTCTTCGTCCCTTCACCGCATGTGTTCCTGTTTCTATGCGTTTGGGCGCTGATGACCACGCTGTTTAGCGCCCGAAAACCTCAAACCACACACACACACACACACACACACACACACACACACACACACACACATACACACTGGAATCTGTATCGATTGTAATCCGCAACCGTAGCCAACCAGGACTACTCATCGGTTGGCAACGCGGCAGCTCGTGTAGCCAGTGCGGGAATAGTTCGGGTAACCAATGACAGCGAGAAACTACAGTTTGTTTTTTTGCACTGAAACTAAATTTTTTGTGTCTTCAGTTTGCTTGTACAGACTAGCCTCAATCGGCTTGAACAGCGCGATAGTGATTTTAGTTTTGCCGGAGAAAGTTGATCTCCGTATTCTCGAATACAATGCACATCAGGAGG
Source organism: Schistocerca nitens (assembly GCF_023898315.1). Classification (NCBI taxonomy): domain Eukaryota; kingdom Metazoa; phylum Arthropoda; class Insecta; order Orthoptera; family Acrididae; genus Schistocerca; species Schistocerca nitens. The sequence continues at coordinate 167,196,484 of NC_064620.1, read as the reverse complement.
TTGTGGACAGCTTAGGACACGATTTTAAATTCAGCGTTACAAAAAGGCGTCGTCTACCGCGTTTCAGTCATTGGTCACTCAAAATCAGCTCTCGACAAAGCATCTCGGATTTCCGACATACCTCACAGCGGCCACTTCCAACATTGCTCCACGTTACATATTAACATCATTTGTGACGTGACCTGCCTTGTATGTGTGTCACGTATTACCGAGCAGTAACCACCGGCCGATATTGCAACACTGTAGTGGCAAGTGACTATCAAGTAGTCTTAATAGGTCTGTAGTTTCACTTCCACGTCTTATAAAACATACAAACAAGATTAATTTAACATCCCAGAAAACGTAGTAATAATCTTCCTGACTGTCACAGTATGACATCTTTGTTTTGTTTTGTAGAACGAACTTATTTGGCCCTTCACCATTGATTACAGTTTTATCTCTGTATTAGCACAGGAAATCCATTTCGTGTCGCTGTCACGATTCTGTTTAGCACATTGTGACCAAAAACAAACTACACTATATGATAAAAATATGCGAACACCTGCATGTAATGCAGAATTGTCCACCAGATGTCACAAGAGGCAGACATGCTCTATAAAAGGAGCCAGGGAGTATCCTGATGTCATTAAAACCGCAGTAACAGCAGAATGGATCCGTCAGGGAAGCTCAGTGACTTCGGTCTTGTTATTGGATATCACCTGAGTAACAAACCCACCAGAAACATTTCAACCCTTCTAAGGCTGTCCTACTACACTGACGGTGATGCCATTTTTTAGAGGAAACGCGAAGAAACAGCCACAGCTAACCAGTACCAGACACACCTCATATATCGCTGGACTATCAAGCTAGTATGGTTGTACAAAGTCACGTAACATCAGCAGAAGAAATCACTCGTGAGTTCCAAACTGCTACCAGAAATCCAGCTAGCACCCCGACTGAGCATTGGAAGTTAAAAAGAATAAAACGGTCGAACAGCTCCTCATAAACCACACATTTTTGTAGTCAGTGTTACGCAGTACTTCAAGCGGTGAAAAGAGCAACACCATTCGATGGTGGATAATAGGATATGAGTGATTTGGAGTGATGAAGCACACTATAAACTGTAGCAGTCGTTTGGAAGAGTTTGGCTAATGGCAAACAAACGTAGAACTTGCAGTATCCTAATTGTTTAGTCACAGTTTCATGTAAAACTCCGGGAAATTAACAGAACGTAGTCACACAAGTGAGATATCATCAAATACCTGTTTTAACGTATTTGTTCTTCACCTTTCCGACCCAGTTCGTCACTGACAACAGGCGGACGGCCACTTCTCTCATCATCACGAGGATTAGCCCATTCCCTCCTATATAAGACTCAATTGACGAATAAAACATCATCACATTTCGTGGGTAGGGCACAGCACAATTTTCGTAATTAATGTCTACAGTTCTGATTTTTTGCCGCTAAAAGCTGTGTTATAAAGTAGATTTTCGATGGCAATGCTTATTCGAAACTGCTGCTGTAGGTGCAAAAACTTTTACAATCTACTGAGCTGTAAGCACACCGATCTAATGCTTAAGTCAGAGCACTGAGTGTCCTGTTACCCGCCTCCGACACCTGGTTCTGTGCTAATCATGCTACATAAAAACAGATGTTGAAACTTCCTGGCAGATTAAAACTGTGTGCCGGACGGAGTCTCGAATTCGGGACCTTTGCCTTTCGCGGGCAAGTGCTCTACCAACTGAGCTACCCAAGCACGACTCACGACCCGTCCTCACAGCTTCAGTTCTGCCAGTACCTCGTCTCCTACCTTCCAAACTTCACAGAAGCTCTTCTGCGAACCGTGCAGGACTAGCCCTCCTGGAAGAAAGGATATTGCGGAGTCATGGCTTGACCACAGCCTAGGGGATGTTTCCAGAATGAGATTTTCACTCTGCAGAGGAGTGTGCGCTGATTTGAAACTGCTTCGCAGAAGAGCTTCTGTGGTAGCTCAGTTGGTAGAGCACTTGCCTGCGAAAGGCGAAGGTACCGAGTTCGAGACTCTGTCCGGCACACAGATTTAATCTGCCAGGAAGTTTCATATCAGCGCACACTCCGCTGCAGAGTGAAAATCTCATTCTGGAAATATCCCCCATGCTGTGGCCAAGCCATGTCTCCGCAATATCGTTTCTTCCAGGACGGCTAGTTCTGCAAGGTTCGCAGAAGTGCTTCTGTGATGTTTGGAAGGTAGGAGACGAGGTACGGGCAGAACTGAAGCTGAGAGGACGGGTTGTGAGTCGTGCTTGGGTAGCTCAGTTGGCAGAGCACTTGCCCGTAAAAGGTAAAGGTCCCGAGTTCGAGACTCTGTCCGGCACACAGATTTAATCTGCCAGGAAGTCATATCAGCGCACACTCCGCTGCAGAGTGAAAATCTCATTCTGGAAATATCCCCCATGCTGTGGCCAAGCCATGTCTCCGCAATATCGTTTCTTCCAGGACGGCTAGTTCTGCAAGGTTCGCAGAAGTGCTTCTGTGATGTTTGGAAGGTAGGAGACGAGGTACGGGCAGAACTGAAGCTGAGAGGACGGGTTGTGTGTCGTGCTTGGGTAGCTCAGTTGGCAGAGCACTTGCCCGTAAAAGGTAAAGGTCTCGAGTTCGAGACTCTGTCCGGCACACAGATTTAATCTGCCAGGAAGTTTCATATCAGCGCACACTCCGCTGCAGAGTGAAAATCTCATTCTGGAAATATCCCCCATGCTGTGGCCAAGCCATGTCTCCGCAATATCGTTTCTTCCAGGACGGCTAGTTCTGCAAGGTTCGCAGAAGTGCTTCTGTGATGTTTGGAAGGTAGGAGACGAGGTACGGGCAGAACTGAAGCTGAGAGGACGGGTTGTGAGTCGTGCTTGGGTAGCTCAGTTGGCAGAGCACTTGCCCGTAAAAGGTAAAGGTCCCGAGTTCGAGACTCCGTCCGGCACACAGTTTTAATCTGCCAGGAAGTTTGGAATCAGCGCAGACTCCACTGCAGAGTGAAAATCTGATTCTGAAAACAGATGTTGCTTCCCAGATACCTCTTGTATTTTGTATCATAAATTCGTAAAAATATCCCCATTACAACGCTACGTGGTAAAAAGACGGTGTCTGAATGATCTGTTGGAGCCAACTACGGAAGGGTACACGTAAACTGATAGGCTCGATAAATTTTATAAAAATGTTTCCTGTTGTACTGAAGCACAATTCTTCACGCACACTATGTTCGTTCGATCGCACCAGAAAAGTTAACCTCAGGGCACTTGTTCTGCCGGTAGGTGGTACTGTTGGAAAGTCCATCCGCTGGGTTCTTCGGACGCACCTTGTAGGTCAGGATGCCCCGCGTAACTGCAAACGCGACTGTGTGATTGCAGCGCCAGGCGAGGCGTCGCTGGCGTCGGTTTTCCAGCGGGAACAGGTTTCAGGCGCAGCGGCGCGTCCCCTTGATGCATGGAGCAGGCTGGCTGTCGGTGTCACTGGGGCCTTGAACTTGCACAAAACTGGTCGGTCCAGGCCGGGACGCTGCCACGGCGCGCCGAGGCGCGCCCGGTCGCTTCCAGCGTGTTTGGCACTTCGCATCGCGCCCCATCCGGCCACTGAACAGCTACACTGCCTTCTCACACACTGGGGTATCGAGTAAAACACAGACCGACGTTGCCCAGTCTCAATTTACTAGTGTTCGGGAAGGCAGCGGTTCACATCCCTGTCCAGCATTTCAGATTCACGTTTGCGTGACTTCCCCAAACAGCTGAAGTTGAATGGTCCCCCTGAAAGAACGCAGTCCATTCCTTTTGCCGTTTTCCCCCAGTCTCAGACTGTACTCCATCTCTAATCATATATTCGTTGAATATATGTTAAGCGTAACCTTTCTACCTTTGGTTGAAATACACCGGTATGATTTAATCGTTGCTATAGGAATTTTCCGCCGTGAACAGCATCAGGGCATCTAGGCAGGGACTTCAGAAACTAAGTTACATATGCCGTCCCATTCTAAGATAATTGCGTCACAGCAGGGGCGCAATGCCAGAAGAGCGTATGTGTTCCGGGTTTCCTGCAGACGCGTACCGCTGCGGTACGGACAAATAGTGTACCACAGCTTGCGAGTTAAATGGCGCGGTAACTGGAAAAGTACTCCGAGGTATTGAAGTACGAGGTACAGTGGGATTGTTGTGTGCAAAGTGACCTAGAGATGTGGTGCAGTGGTCAGCACACTTGACTCGCATTCGGGAGGCTAACGGTTCAAACCCGCGTCCGGCCATCCAGATTTAGGTTTTCCGTGATTTCCCTGAAACTCTCCAGACAAGTGCCGGGATTGTCCGTTTGAAAGGCCACACACGATTACTTTCCCCATCCTTCCCGCATACCGAGCTTATGCTCCGTATCTAAAGACCTCGATGTCGACGAGACGTTAAGCATAATCTTCCTCCCTTGTGGGCAGAACGTCTAAATTTCGCACAAATTCTCCGTGAAATTCTGACGGTATATGGATCAAATGCAATGCCGCATCCAGACTTAGTGAAATGGCGCCAACAATTTTACCAGGGCCGATCAGAGGCGGGTAATACTGATCTTCCAAACAGTCCAGCCGACCCGAGTGGCTGAGCGGTTCTAGGCGCTACAGTCTGGAACCGCGCGACCGCTACGGTCGCAGGTTCGAATCCTGCCTCGGGCATAGCTTTGTGTGATGTCCTTAGGTTAGTTAGGTTTAAGTAGTTCTAAGTTCTAGGGGACTGATGACGTCAGAAGTTAGGTCCAATAGTGTTGAGAGCCATTTCAGTCAAACAGTCCAGGTCTTGCACCATGCGATTTACATCTTTTCGGCAAGATGTATGAACATCTGGGGGGGGGGGGGGGGGGAGGAAGAACAGGGTGGTTCTCGAACGACTCCGTGACCAAGGAGCGGATTTCTGTCGCCGAGAAATTGAACGACTGGTTGTACATCCCGACTCTTGTTTATAGAGACTCGGTGAGTCTGCCGAAAAATAGCGTCAAATATCGCTGTCACTTTGAAGCATAGAGCAGAAGTCCATAAAATTTACTTGGCCTAACATAATACTGTGTAACAGTTTTAAACATGGCTGTCTCTTAGCAACGGTATATAAGTTTCAACATAAGTATCACACAGCTAGCCACTTGCAAATAACTGTTTGCTACATTGACCTAGGTTTTGACACCTCTAAGGATGTCTTCATCACAGTGAAATTGTAAGTAACCGTAAAGTTACATTGCGAGAGGGCAATGGTCAAAGCTTAGAGCAGAAATGGAATACATCCAGCAAATAATTGAGGACGTAGGTTGCAAGTGCTACTCTCTCTGATATGAAGAGTTTGGCACAGGAAAGGAATTCCGCATCTGATGACTCAAAAAAAAAAAAAAAAAAGAAAAAAAATCAGCTCAAAAATTAAAACTAACATGTTCCAGCTTTGGCTGATGAAATCCTTAGAGATTTCGAAACCCAGATCAACATAACAAATAGTTATTTGAAACAGGTTGCCTGTGTGATTCCCATGTTGAATACTGTGTAACTTCCATTGTGAAGTCTGCTTGTACAGTTGAAAAGCGAAAATGGATAACATTCTAACTGCCAAAACTTACATGTGTCAGGAGAATGAAAACACAATATATCTTTGTTTCTACGTAACTGATTTACATCCAAAATATTGTGAAGTTTTTCTGATATCACAGAATTACGCTGCTCACCGTATCATAGCATAAAATAATTACGCGAATCAGGAAGTACTTTATTAAGAACGCCCCCACTGCCACACAAGGAAGCGGACTGGTTCTTAGTGCAAAAAAGAAAGCTTCATACAAATCGATTCGTACAAAGAAAACAAAAACCAGCCGACATTAAAAATGCTATTTATTTACAGAAATAGCGCCGTTACCAGTTGCGAGCCGATAGGCTTATCTTCAGATGACAGTTCTGTCTTCTTCTAGAACAAGCATCCAAGTGTTCCCTTCAATATCTAACCAAAAAGTGTCCTCATAGTTAAAGTTTCGTACTTGCTGTTTCCCGCCCAGAATCTATCTCCTATACGTCCGAATCACGCACGTTACCACAGACAGGTCTGTCTTCTGCCAGCACAAACGTAGAAGTGTCCAGAATCGCTTCCTTGAGCTCTTCCCTCGTAATGTCTGTCTCCACTTGACCCCCCATAGTGCTACACTACTGTCTCCTTTTTCTTGACTCAAGGCCGTCACCACCAAAAATACATCGTTCTTACATTCTACAAACATGGGTCGACTCAACATGACCACTTCCTGGACTAAACCAATCCCACTGCTAAATGCAAAGGAAAGAGCGGACAAGTGGAAAGAGTGCATTGAAGCCCATTTTAACGGGAAGGACTTGTCTAATGACTTGGTGGAAGAAGAAACTGGAGTCGATATGGAAAACACAAGAGATCCAATATGGGTCAATGATGAAATAAAGCAAAAGGGATAGATACTAGTCCAACAGAATTTCTAACATTGTTGGGGGAAATGGCGGAACCCCGCTGCTGCTACGGTCGCAGTTTCGAATCCTACCTCGGGCGTGGATGTGATGTCCTTAGGTTAGTTAGTTAGGTTTAAGTGGTTCTAAGTCTAGGGACTGATGACGTCACATAGTGCTTGGGGCCACTTGGGGAAATGGAACCAAACGACTACTCAATTTGGAGTGTAGAATGTATGAGACTAGCGATGTACTGTACCATCAAACTTTCGGAAAAATAGAGTCCACATAATTTCGAAGATAGCAAGGCAGATAGGTGCGAAAACTATGGTGAAATCAGATTAACATTTCCTGCATCCAAGATGCTGACAATGATAATGTATAGAAGAATGGAAAAGAAAGTTGAAGATCTGTTAGATGAAGATTAGTTTGGCTTAAGTAAAGGTGAAGACAGCTGAGAGGCAGTTCTGACATTGCGCTTGATAATGAAAGTAAGTCTGCGGAAAAATCAAGGCACACTCATAGAATTTGTCGACACAGAATAAGCAATCGACAATGTCAAATTGGGCAAGAGGTCCGAAATTCTGGGAAAAATAGGAGTAAGCTATAGGAAAGGATTGGTAATATATTAAGAATTAAGACCGAAACGAAGTTCTTGGATTAAAAAGGGCGCATCGCATAGATGCAGCCTTCGCCCCTGCTGTTCAATAAAAAAAAATTGCACACCCTTTGTGGTTTCCAGTTCAGTCAGGGTTTATTGTTGCAACAGAGAATATAGATTACATGAAATGGGTTGGGTTGGGTTGTTTGGAGGAGGAGACCAGACAGCGAGGTCATCGGTCTCATCGGATTAGGGAAGGACGAGGAAGGAAGTCGGCCGTGCCCTTTCAAAGGAACCATCCCGGCATTTTCCTGGAGCGATTTAGGGAAATCACGGAAAACCTAAATCAGGATGGCCGGTCGCGGGATTGAACCGTCGTCCTCCCGAATGCGACATGAAATGATTCCATTTACAGATCAATAGCACAAACGGTTCTGAGGTACCAGGTATCGGTCCACGCAGAAACACCCATATTAGTACGTGGAGTGGCCTGCATTCACGAAATGCAGGAGATGACTATGGCGTCCAGACTATCGGGCAGATGGCGAAAACTGTCTTAGGACACGTTATGCCTCTCCTGCTACGCTCGTCCACGTAGTTCTGTCAGAGCTATTGGTTGACTGACTCGCACGAGTCACTTCTCATCCCTTCGTGACCCACAGCCATGTGTCTGCAATATCCTTTCCTGCATGACTGCAAGTTTTGTAAGGTTCGTAGGAGAGTTTCTGCGAAGTTTGGAAGGTAGGAGACGAGGTACTGAGAGAATTAAAGCTGGGAAGACGGGCTGTGGTCGAGTTTGGATAGCGCAATTGGTAGAGCACTCGCCCGCGAAAGGCAAAAGTCCCGAGTTCGAGTCTCTGTTCGGCACACGGTTTTAATCCTCCAGGAAGTTTCATATCAGCGCACACTCAGCTGCAGAGTGACAATTTATCCTGGCTTTACCTTGGTTTCGCCAGTTGCTGAAGACAATTACGCAGCACTCGTCGAACATCTGACAAGTCACGCACTTACCGAAATGCTCATGCCAAGCCTCTGAGCCACGACGATCTGCCCTCGGTCAAACACAGACAGATCGCGTGCCTTCGCCAGTCTACAACGGACAGTAAGCTCACTGATGCTAAATGCATCGAGCGTGTGTCTGACTAGCAGTCATTCCTCGCGAGGTGACGCTGCTATCGCCTGGACGAGTTTATATAGACAGTAGGTTGGGGATCTTAGTGTTCTGGCTTACCAGTATATACACTCCAGTTGAGCCAACAGTGCCATTCCATCAGTCAATGCAATTATTTGACGAAGCCTTAACAAAAGTGATCATTAGGATGCGAAGCTGAGCAGCTAATAGGGCTCCATCAAGCAGCACTATCAGATACACGAAGGCGTCTAAACATTATGAGCTAGCTCTGATTGTGAGAGGTGGCATGAGCCCCCTCTCATATTTCTATCTTACGAGTCTCCTCTCTAATTGCATGCGGTGGAAAGTTGCCATTCCTTCACACGCGGACTTCCCACGCAGCGTCTCTCGTCACCCAGGTGGTCCGGTGACAGGCGGGCTCCACTGATCTCGAGAGGGTTAAGCCGACGGGTGGGAGGCAGTCGAGTGAATGCTTTCCAGACGCCGACATTGTCAAGAGGCACGCCCGCAGTGGCCTGAAGTAGCGGCTGGGCTAGAGGTTCCGTTACTTCGCAGAAACTTAGCGAAAACACTTTCTGGCGGGCTACCAGCGAGGCGTCGGAATGACTTGTGTACCCAGGCAGTTGTGGCGGGAAAATTCCCGCGCTTTCTGCAAAATAGTAACTGTGATTGGCTTGCTCAGGGCATAGCTCCGTGACGTAGCAAAATCAGCGCAGAAATTGGCGCCAAGAATCTCCATTGGTGGAATGGTAGTGCTCCGGCAATGGAGTGGAATTTTCCGCCGGTTTTCGAGTTGCTGATTGGAACGTTTAACCACGGCCACTGTCGTGGGGGCGGGAATGTTCTGTGTTCGGCCTGTACGGGTGCTCAAGTAGTCGGCTCTCGCTTTTCGGTCGAGAACGTCGAAGCAACCAGCCATCGCCGCCGATACGCGAGATCGTGTTCTGGCAGTCAAGAAGACAGTTTGGTAATGTATGTCCGCAGCACCGGCAGATAGGGATTTTCCTAGTCAATCAGAGCTCAGCAGAGCGTGCCTGTTCGTCTTTTTCTAACTTTGTTCTGTCTTGAGTAGCAGCAATTAATGTTGGGTTAGCTGTGTGTCTCTCTTATGATTTGAGTGGCAAGGAATTGGCTCCACATACCACTTCGTCATAAACCTCACAATCTAGTTTAGGGACAACTTCACCTTCACAGCGTCTGTTTGTGTATCCAATTTTAGCCAGTTTGATGTATTATAAATTAGAATTCATGTGTTTTTGTTTATTATTTTGTGTTTAGTCTTAATAAATCATATTGTTATTTTGGACAGAACTTTCATTCTGTTAATCGGTAGAGCAACCCATCATTTCCCACTATGTTAATGAAACCTTCGTTTATTTAACTTATTTATCAAATTAAATTATTGCAGGTGCCAAACTCTCTTCTACTCTACTGGCAGGGTTGATTAGAGTCAGTTCGCGTGTTTTTTTTATCCTTGTGCAACAGCAAAAGTCGGAGTTAGAATAGAGGGGGGGGGGGGCTTAGAGCATCATTTACATATGTAGATTCAAGAAGAATTTAGTGTCAAATACACTGCTAGTCCCGGCACCTCGCAATTGTAGCAGGCTTTGAACTGGTACTACTGAAGCAGAGCCTCTCGTTGGGGACCATCGCCAGACTCTGCGGCCAGCCTTAGAGAGTCCTGGTTCTGACGTGAGCAGTGTGAGCCAGTCGAGCTTAAGCACAGGATATAGCAGAGTGGACACACGTCTTGAGTCAGCAAAGCCATCATGGCCGGCAGCTGTCGTTATTCTGTCTCAACGTTGTACTACCTCAACCTCCCATGGCCAGCTCTTGGAACACAAATGATTCAAATGGCTCTCAGCACTATGGGACTTAACTGCTGAGGTCATCCGTCCCCTATAACTTAGAATTACTTAAACCTAACCAACCTATCACACACATCCACGCCCGAGGCACGATTCGAACCTGGGACCGCAGCGGTCGCGCGGTTCGAGACTGAAGTGCCTAGAACTGCTCGGCCACTCCAGCTGGCCCTGGAACACATATCGATTGCCTGTGTGGAAGCATCAGTCAATAAAAAATGTTATTCCTGAGTAAACTCGCCGCAGTACTGGAAATCCCTTCCCACAGCTCCCCAGGCACTCCACTTTGAAGGGAGAAGTGGCCGTGCTGCGTCGTTGGTGTCAGCGTAGCGGTTGTAAGAGGTCCATGACTAAGGAATTTATTGCTAGCGCACTCGAGCAGATGTAATTTCGATGGATTGCTCACGCGCTGCCTGCGATATGTAAGTTATAAGATAATCTCAGACCATAGAGCAGCGTTGGCTGTAGTAGGAACTGTGTGGCATAAGAGTAAGTAGTTGCTAGCAGTCTTGTGTATCGAGATGGCTGGGCCGGTCGTGGGGAGCGGTGGCGGTGCCTGCGCGATGTAGTATAAGGTAAAAGCAGCCTCGCACATATGTACTATTGTTATATCAAGACCAATGTAAATGTTTTTAAAAAATCTCTTAATAATAATCTTTCTTATATAAATTAACTTTTGACAATCATTCATCTCAATTTAAAGAATTTACCGATTCCTCCAATCCATGGTCATCCCGAATATTGTAAAGAAAAATCAGTTGGTTCTTTTTATACATGACAAATCTATCGCCCAGCGTTGAACTGAGCTGTGCCGCCGGCCGAAGTGGCCGTGCGGTTCTAGGCGCTGCAGTCTGGAACGGCGAGGCCGCTACAGTCGCAGATTCGAATCCTGCCTCGGGCATGGATGTGTGTGCTGTCCTTAGTTAGGTTTAACTAGTTCTAAGTTCTAGGGGACTAATGTTCTCAGAAGTTGGGTCCCATAGTCCCGAGAGCCATTTTTTTGAGCTGTGCCAGAAAAATTTCTTATAGGAGCAGAGATACAGGGTGAAAGGTATTTAAAGCGACAAACTTTGGGAGGTTGCAGCGAAAATCAAAACAAATATTTTTTCCTAATGTCATTTTTTCGTATGAGGATTATTTAAACCGGTGGAGGGCGTATTACGCTCTTCAGTTCTTAGAGGGCGTCTTACGGTCTTCAGTTGTAGGCAACTGCTGTCCACCAGTGTAGTAGTGCATTGTCTCTGTTTGCTAAAGGAGCGATACACCTGGAGTGAGTACACGGATATGGTTGGTGTGTACTACGTAGCGCACCACAACGGACGAGCTGCACAAAGGGTTTGTCAACAACAGTATCCTAATCACCGTATCCCGCACCATACGACCTTTGCTGCTGTGTACCAACGTCTCCTTGAGACCGGGTCATTTAGCAGATTACCTGGACAGGGACGCCGTCGCACGGTAAGAGCGCTGCAATTTGAGGAAGCTGTCTTGCAGCATGTGGAGCGGGATCTTTCAATCAGCACTCGTGCAATTGCACGTTACATCGGTACGAATCAGACGAATGTAAGAACAGTCCTTCGAGAGCAATTATTACGTCCATTTCACTTACAGTGTGTCCACAACCTGGAACCAGTTGATTATCCACCCAGAGCAGAGTTCCTCTACCGGTTTAAATACTCATCATAGGAAAATATGACATTAGGGAAAAATATTTGTTTTGATGTCCCCTACAACCACCCAGAGTTTGTCGGTTTAAATACTTTTCACTCTGTATACGCGTTATCCGGCGACCTTATTGAAGTAAGAATTTTCAATTTATTCAGAATGATCTTTCAGGGCCATGACGCAGCACTGCTGACGTCCAAAAGTTGCCAGTTCAAATTCACAGTTAATTATTGAAAGGTTGTATATTAGTCAGATCTTTTAATTTGGGAGGTTAGTCACATTTTTATTATTGGTACGTTACGAAATTTATTAGTGGGGAGGTTACACTGAATGCTAATGATATAATTATTTATTTTATTTTACTGTTGCGAGGTTATACTTTTTGTGTGGCGGTTACACGGTCAACACAAACACTCCATTACATCAGCGGGGGGACGGCGGTATAAGGAGTTCGGAGTAGGTATTTCGGGAGGGATAGCTTGGAATGGGCCGTTGTCACGTCACACTTCAATGAGCTATGGAGAGTGGGAGACTGCAACACCGTCTCAAAGGAAGGCCTCGGCACTTGTTGGTGACGTCACTTCAGCTAGGCACGGCGAATGCCAGGTCTGTTGCAGGTAGAAATGCCTGGGCGTGCTTATCAGTATAAATCTCTTATTTTTAGACAAAATGTTTGGTATTGTTGTGGATTCTACAGTTTTATTTAGATGAAACATTTTCTTACTATCGTAAAGCTACAAATGAAGATCATAGTTCGGTATTACTGAATCCTGTCGCAACAAACGTAGATCAATATGAGAAGACGCTTTGCCCCAATGAAAGCTTCGGAAATCTTAGATTCAAGTAACTATATTTACTTGATCCATTTTGTTATCGAAACTTACCCCAACCCCCTTACAATGAACTCGTTTCTTTTATTTATTTATTTATTTTCGTTTGACATCGTCACTGGAAATGTGAGCTAATTTACATGTGTAAATGTCCAACTGTTGCCAGTCATTAGATTACAGTCGTTTTCAACGAAAGGAATTCTAAACAAGAAACAAAATAGCTTTATACATCGAAAATACGGCTGAGCTTAAACTTTTTTAAACATGCACGTTAGAAAATATAAATATTCCCCTCTTGCAACTGAAAGGAGAAACTTTATATGATAAAAAAATTTATTTGATGAAACAAGTATCTCTCTTTTGCCTCTTCTTCTGTCCCCCACCCCCTCCCCCAATGTGTACAATCGCAATATATTTCATTAACATTCAGTGCTCCTCACCCCATAGTCAACCAAGATACCTAAAGAAGAGCACCAATATGTTCACAGTTTCTTGTAAAAGCAACCCAGTACAAACGTAATTTCCTCAGATTTACAAATAAGGTAAAGAAGCACGAGTTCTGTTGCTGCTGGACCATGAAGTTGTTTTTGTATGTCAATCCTTAAAACAGGTGGAAATTTAAGTTCAGGAGTACACTATTTGTTAAGAAGTGTAATGAACTGCACAATTAATTGATTGCAGAAATCTCTCAGAACAATGTGTGTCGGTCAACTAGCGCCAATAGTTTCACATTTCCCTGTGTCAGGGAGGGAGACACCACCATTATGAGTATGCTGCAACAGACCTGGTGTTCGCCGTGCCTAGCTGATGTGACGTCACGAACAAGCGCCGAGGCCTCCCTTTGAGTCGGTGTTGGAGACTTGCCACCGTCGTCCGCCGCTGTTGGCCGCGAGGCGAGTAAACGGCGATGGCGGGCGTGTGCTGGCGACGTGAGCGGCAGCTAACGAGCCAGACGCGCGTGCGTGCCGCGTGACGCAGGGTCGCGACCCGCGTGCGGCGTGCGTGCGCCTCACGACAGGCGGCGCTGCGTGCGCGTGCCCCGGCCGTCTCGCCGCCCTGACAGCCCGACCGCTCGGTGCTGCGCTGAGCGGCGCCGCAGGACGCATTCCGCGATCCGAGAGCAGCCCTGCGTGACCCAGCACGAATACACTGCGTCCAGCTGCTGGTGGAGAAGTACGTCCAGGCTCAACGCGCCGTGAGCTTATTCACTGGCGCGGGAGTGTCGCAAAGATTGCAGTCATCACTCAGAAAGTGTGTTTTATTGGCAGAAGACTTACAAGGGGAAGGCCTCAGACACGGCCAACCGATTCGGCTCAAATTTGGCAGGTCTCTTGTATACAACCTAAAACGAAGGAATCTAAAATATTTTGGGTCAACACCCCCGAAATTTTGAGAAAATCACTCCAGAAGTTATGACGAGCAATCGACTCAGAATTGGAGGGATCGATAGATAATCCTAAATAGAGCATTTTTCATCATCAGGTATGGGGTCCGCAAACGTAAACTTTTCCAGAAATCAAGGAAAGAAACTTTTACAACTGCCTCTTCTGTACCCACATGGTAAACGCTTTTCGCCGACAGCACCGATAGCGCAACGGACGAGGTATGTGGCTCGGAATCGTAAAACCCGGGTTCGAATCACGAAGAAACCTAGTGGATGTCATTCCTTTCGTTTGTGTTTTCCCATATCTCAATTGATAGGGATAGGAGGTTTAATAAGGTAAGTAAATCAATAAGGAATGATAATAATAAGGTAGGCAAACTAATTTCCCAAACGCCGTGAGTTAGTAAAGTATGAAACTTTCAAGCCTTGTCACATGAAAACAACTCCGAGTAAGATTGCTGCGAATTCCTCACGAGGGACCACAAATAGCCAACCGCGCGACACTTGTTTACAGCGAGGCACGTGACAGAATGCACGCGGGGAGAGTTATGTTGTCCAAGTTGCCCCTTCGTCATATTGTAGTTCTGAACCTGGAAGCGTGAAGGTGTCCAGCATGAGCCTTTTAGAAGTCAATCGGAAAGAGTTGTTTTCCGTCATCAGGCTGCCGCGAACATCGCGGATACATGTAGTGATTTTTCCGTCGTTAAAGCGCCGAATGAAATACGTTTTGTGAATGAATACAGTTTCTTCGAGATTCTAACCCGAGTTCTCCGATTCTCAGGCAGTTACCTTGGCCGTTGGGCTATCGGTGCTGGCGGCGAAAATCGTTTACCATGTGGGTACAGAAGGGACAGCTGTAAAAGTTTCTTACCTCGATTTCTGGAAAAGTATACGTTTTCGGGTCCCACACCTGATGGTGAAAAATGCTCTATTTACAATTATCTATCGATCCCGCCAATTTTGAGTCGATTCCTCGTCATTACCTTTATGGGTGATTTTTCTCAAAAACGCGGGGTTGTTGGCCCAAAATATCTTAGATTCCTTCGTTTTAGGTTGTACACAAGCGACCTGTCTCATTTGAGCCGAATCGGTTGGCCGTGTCTGAGGCCTTCCCCTTATTAGAAGATGCAGATAGTATACTAGAACGAAGGATGATGAGTTCAACGTCCCGTAGACATTGTGGTCATTAGACACGGGGCACAAGTTCGGATTGTGTCAGGGAAGGGGAAGGCAATCGATCGTGTCCTTTCAAAGGGGCCAGCCGTAGTGGCCGAGTGGTTCTAGGTGCTACAGTCTGGAACCGCGCGACCGCTACGGTCGCAGGTTCGAATCCTGCTTCGGGCGTGGATGTGTGTGATGTCTTTAGGTTAGTCAGGTTTAAATAGTTCTAACAAGGAGACCTTCCCATCGCACCCCCCTCACATTTAGTTATAAGTTGGCACAGTGGATAGGCATTGAAAAACTGACCACAGATCAATCGAGAAAACAGGAATGTGTAGAACTATGAAAAAATAAGCAAAATATACAAACTGAGTAGTCCATGCGCAAGATAGGTAATATTAAGGATAGTGTTAGCTCAGGAGCGCTGTAGTACGCCGGCACGATAGCTCAGCGTGTTCGGTCAGAGGGTTAGCTGCCCTCTGTAATAAAAAACTGAGTGAATGGATCAATAACGAACTTCAACGGGCGTCAGGGGACGTCAGCCACGAACAATTGCAACAAACTATAACGAACAAAATGAGATTTAAAAAAAAAGAAATAGTCCCGTGGTTAGCGTGAGCAGCTGCGGAACGAGAGGTCCTTGGTTCAAGTCTTCCATCGAGTGAAAAGTTTACTTTCTTTATTTTCGCAAAGTTATGATCTGTCCGTTCGTTCACTGACGTCTCTGTTCACTGTCATAAGTTTAGTGTCAGTGTTTTGCTGGATCCATATTGCCCACGGAATACATCTCACGTATGCCGGCCGCGGTGGTCTCGCGGTTCTAGGCGCGCAGTCCGGAACCGTGCGACTGCTACGGTCGCAGGTTCGAATCCTGCCTCGGGCATGGATGTGTGTGATGTCCTTAGGTTAGGTAGGTTTAAGTAGTTCTAAGTTCTAGGGGACTTATGACCACAGCAGTTGAGTCCCATACTGCTCAGAGCCATTTGAACCATTTGAACCATCTCACGTATTTAATGCACTCTCGTCCAAAATAGCGAACAGTCAACTGCCAGCCAGGGAGCCTCGTTAGCAGGAATACTCTCTCTTCTGTGCGCTGTAGTCGACTGACGTCGTGTGTTTCGATGTTTGTTTAGGTGTAGCGTCCCCACACTACGGCGCAGTTACCTCGCATCGGATGGACGGACGGACAGATAATTGTCTGAAAATAAAACATTAAACTTTTCTCTAGAGGGAAGACTTAAACCCAGGACCTCTCGTTCCGCAGCTGCTCACGCTAACCACGGGACCACGGCGCTCCTGAGCTCAGACTCTCCTAGATGTTGCCTACCTTGCGCATGGACTACTCAGATTGTATATTTTGCTTATTTTTTTCATAGTTCCACATAACTTCTTCCTGTTTTCTCGATTGATCTGTGTTCAGTTTTTCAAGGCCTATCCACTACGCCAACTTATAACTAAATCTGAGGGGGGTGCGATGGGGAGGTGCCCTTGTAAGTTCCAGGGGACTGATGACCACAGCAGTTAAGTCCCATAGTGCTCAGAGCCATTTGAACCTTTCAAAGGGACCATCCCTGAGTTCGCCTGGTGCGATTTGGGGAAACAAAGGCAAACCTTAATCTGAGTGGCCGGACGCGGGTTTGAACAGTCGTCCTCCCGAATGCGAGTCAAGTGTGCTATCTAGAAGAGTTTACTACAAACTTGATTTTACCGTTTGGCTACCGACAACTTAGGTAAGTAATGGAAATATTTTAAATTTTTTTTAAAGCATTAAAATCTCCCAAAAAGGTTTTGGCACCCGCATTAGCTGTTATTAGTTGCTTTGTTACAGAATAACTGGCACTACGCAGGGAAGCCGTACCGTACACTGCATGCAGACAAGCTCCACACCCCCCTATGGCCGATCTCCCACTACCATATAACGACCTTGATTGTTCCAGGAATGCAGCGGCTGCAGGAAACGGATACATCGCCATCGCTTGCCACGGTAATGATGCATGACACCCATACTAACCTTCCATGAACTATCGCAGCTAGTAAGCCACTACTGCTCTTACTACCCATCCCACTGTCGCAGAGGTTTGAGCCTTGGCACTTTTTTCCCTCTGCTCTTCAAATTACTACCCTCATTCGCGTTTCGTCCACTATCTATCACCTGATGGACCGTGTTAATGCGTAGTCTTACCCAGACGCACGGATAATATCACAGCCCAGCATCCTGTGATCCACCTATTAGATAACTAACATGTCGACGGAGGTGACAGTAGAACTTTTGGTCTGGTCTACACGTTGGTGCGGGCGTGGAGGGGCCCCATCTCTCACAGAATCATAGACAATAGCTTTCGAAATCATTTAATCGCATCCTCAGCTATGAAAAAAATACTATTTCAATTAAAAGTTATAATAACGGTAAAAATGAGGCAATTAAGCAGAAAGATAGCGGAACAAATACTAACATATCTAACTGAACTCTGGTTCGTTAAAAACATTCGATGTCCCAACTTTCGGATAGCGTTCTGGTGTTCGAATTATTTTTTTTTATCTATAGCAAAGCAGATTTGCAGCGCCTAGCGAGAGAGTGCGATTTTCCTGCATTACCAGAAGGTGACCTACACCATGACATCGACGTGAACAATTCTGCCAAAGAGCTGGTGCTCGAATTCCCAGAACATCATAAATATGGTTACAAGATGAAACATCAAAAATTCCAACGGGTAGCAGGCGCAGGCAGTGTAGATCCATACCCGCGGCTCACTTTGCTTAGGCACACTGCCTGCGACTGCTATCCATTGAAATTTTTGATGTTTCATTTGTAACCATCCTATATAGGTGGTTCTAGCAATTCGAACGCTATTCGAACGTTGGGAGACTGTGTATTTTTAACAAGCCAATATTAAATTAGTTATGTGAGTGCTTGTTCTCCTTTCGTTCTTGTTAATTGTCTTATTTTTACCGTTATTGAACATTTGAATTCGTATTATATTTTTTCGTAGACGTATATATCTGAGGATGTGGCTAAATTATCGCGAAACCAGTTGCGTATGGTCCTGCAATAAAAGACCTACTAGCAACTAATGTGGCTACTGAATGCTGTTTAAAAGATTTTAATAGTTTTCAAATAAAAAAAAAGACCCCTTGTCTGCCCTCATCTGCAGTACTGCTGCCGGGTGTGGGATACGCATAAGATTGGATTGACGAAATACGTCAAGAAATTCAAAGAAGGGCTATTCGTTTGGCATTATCGTAATAAAAGAAACATTTTGTTCTCTCCGACCAAAGTATGGGGAATGACCATCGGTGAAAAATAAAAATCAGAGATAACAGTGAAAATTTAGGTGTCCATTTTTCCCACAGGCTATTCGAAAGTGGAACGGTCGAGGGATAGTCTGCCACATGCGTAAGTATGATTTCTAGAGTCAGTAATCGTAGATGTATTCGGCAATAAGAAACTGCACACATCTTATTGGGTCTGACAGACAGCATAATATCACAAAACAATGATAACAATCCAGAATGAGATTTCCACTCTACACCGGAGTGTGCGCTGTTATGAAACTTACTGGCAGATTAAAACTGTGTACCAGACCGAAACTCGAACTCGGGACCTTTGCCTTTCGCGTGCAAGTGCTCTACCACATTTTTTTTATTTCTTGTTTTTTTCTTTTTTGTTGGAACTATATTTCTGATATATTTTGAAGACTTCTACTGGCTTTAGTGCGTATTTCGCGGAAGGCACGTAAGGACATAATGAGGAATATTAGAGTTTGTGTGGTCGCATACATTCTTACCTCGCCCCTTACACGGATGGGACAGAGAACGGAACGGATAACAGTGGTACGGAGTACCTTCCAGCAAGTAACGGTCAGAAACACAGCAGTATACATATATTGGGTGTAAGGTGTAGTATAAGTGCAGAAAGTTTTGTTGATGGTACCTTGATGTGTACACACATGAGTGTGTTGGTTGTTTTTTCTCTGCATCGAACAGTCTTCTCACAAACACGTCACATACTGTGCAACCCTATGTGTTCTGCAAGGCTGTACTGCACCATTAAGCGGACTGCGTCTGTCAGTACAGACTAACCGTTTTGCGTCCACGCATCCACACTTAAACTCCTGGCACGCTGCACAAGGCAAAATAAGCATTAATGGCTTGGCTGCATCAAATACGGAATGGGTAGAGAAAGGGAAGGGATGGATGGATGGGAATTCGTGACTTTCAGTCGCACAGGGCACTGCGGAAACGCAATGGCGAAAGTTGAAAATTTGTGCCGAATCGGGACTCTAACCTGGATTTACCGCTTCTCATGAGTGGTTGCCTTAACCGCTTTTTTTTTTTTATTCGAACCCGGATTTCCCCTTTATCACGAGCGGTCCCCTTACCATTTTTTCTTTTTTTATTTATTTTTTTGCCCTAGATCGCTTTTTTATTTTTTTGTTGTAATTGTAAATTTTTCTCTACCAACTTTTTTTTTTTAATATGGAAAAAGGCGTCGTTCAGTTACGACAAACAAAAGTAGAATGTACATCATTAGCAACAACAGAACAAGAGTTCCTTCTAAACTATGAAATAGAATTCGAAACTTATAGTACGATGATAGATAATAAAGAAAGAAAAATGTAACCAAATCCCGCACGCCATTCAATGTGCATGTCTCATCTGCGTACAGATTAAATGTTCCAAATTGATAAAACTTCTCGCAGCGTGTGGAGATCCATGACGGCGCTCATCCTCTGCCTGGTACTCCCCAACTGTGAGGGAGGTTATAGAAGACACTGCGCAAATAGTTCGCAAATAGTTGTCGGTATCGGGGTTTACACTCAAGTGTGCTATGACTGTCCTGGAGAAATTGCCAGTAATCAAGTACCATTTTCTCATCATCTCGAAAGAGGTAGTATATGTACATGCCTTTAAACCGTGTGAGAGCGTGAGTCTTCGCAGGTGGGAAATAACTATCCTCTGGACAAAGGAGCAGCCGTGGCTCAATTGTGCGAGGCGCGATACGTAGGTAGCAGGCGAGGATCTTCTGCACTAGCAGCCATACCTCTAACGCCGATCCACATGTTAAGCGGTGTTCGTCAGTATCCACGTGGTGGCAACGTGGGCAAAGGGGGGAATCCGTCATCCCAATAGCGTGCAGCCTTTGTCATGTTACAACCTTCCCGTTTACCACCTGGTACCACGCGGCTCGTACCCGCGTGGGGAGGAACGGCTTCTGAACCGCTCTCCACACTGCAGGCCATAGGGTGTTCGGGCTTTTCCTCTCAATCGTATTGCGAGGGATGGACCTTAGCAGCAGCCTGTAAACGTCTCTCGCCTTGGGAGTGCGAGTGTTGGGGAAGTCTGGGTGCACGTAACTATACTCAAGAATAAATGCCGAGAGGTGCGAGAGTGAGGGTGTAATGTGCGCAATCGGCCGGCCGCGGTGGTCTCGCGGTTCTAGGCGCGCAGTCCGGAACCGTGCGACTGCTACGGTCGCAGGTTCGAATCCTGCCTCGGGCATGGATGTGTGTGATGTCCTTAGGTTAGTTAGGTTTAAGTAGTTCTAAGTTCTAGGGGACTGATGACCACAGCAGTTGAGTCCCATAGTGCTCAGAGCCATTTGAACCATTTTTGTGCGCAATCGTGACAGGTGGGAGAAGAGACGCCGGCAGCAATTCCTCTAACAGATGTCCCGTAAGGGAAGCATCTTTGTGGGTCCACAATTTCATCATTGTGCACAAGCATAACGCTGTAGCTCTCGCTCGTACATTTATAAGTCCCAGTCCGCCATCACGCGGGGGGAGGGTGAGTGTTTCGTAGCGGACTTTGAATAGGTGTCCGGCGGTAAGGTAATATCCAAAACGCTACTTGCAGTCTGTGTGCCGTTGCTGTCGATATCGGTAGGACCTGAGCCATGTGGATCATCTTAGTCGCCACGTGAAGGTTGAGGTATTCCACACGCTGTAGGAGGTCCATCTGTCGAAGTAGGTTCCGGCGAACTTCTGTGCATATTGCCTGTAGTAATCGTGCATAGTTCATGACAGCCGTGCGGCGCACATCCTGTGTGAATGTTATGCCCAAGAACCGGATCTTGTTGACTAGTGGGAGTGGGGCTAAAACGTCCTCCTGTAGACCTCTCCCAATGGGCATCGCTGCCGACTTGGCCACATTCATGAGGCTGCCCGCTGCCAATCCATAGCGATTGATCCATTGTATCACCGAGCGTACCTCGTCACCAGATCGGACAAGTAACAGAAGGTCATCAGCATATATCCTGCAGTGAAATGTTGATCCCTCAATGACATGCCCGAGAGCCTGTTTTTCAACCCTCCGACAAGTGGTTCGAGTGCGATCGCGTAAAGGATCATGGAGAGTGGGAATCCTTGGCGAACTGACCGTCGGATCGGAAAGGGACCCGCAATCCGTCCATTCACCAGTACACGGGATGCAGCTCCACGGAAAAGGCGCTGAAAGATGTCGAGAAAGTTAGGCGGGAAGCCCATGCGGGCCATAACGGACAGAAGGAACTTGTGGTGAAATCTGTCGAAGGCGTGGTCGAAATCAATGGAGATCAGAGCAGCTCGAAGGCGACAGAATGTGGCGATAGCTATTAAATCCCTGCATTCGCTGGTTGCCGTTTGCATGTTGGTCACTCCGCCCTGTGTCGTTTGCTCCATGGAGAGGAGTAGGGGCAGAACCTTCTTTATGCGGCTGGCAAGTAGTCGGGCGAAGATTTTATAGTCCGCGTTGAGCATTGTAATTGGCCTGTAGTCCTCGACCGTCCGACCTCTGGAAGGCTTGTGTATCGGTATGAGGAGACCTTCCACGAATCCAGGTGGCACGTGGGAACCGGGGTCATCAGTTCTTGGTACATGGTGATCCATCGGGGCATCATTAGATCGCAGAAAGTCCGATAAAACTCGAGCGGCAGTCCGTCTGGCCCAGGAGATTTGTTGAGTGCTCCCTTGTTAAGCGCGTCCTCGATGTCGTCCCGTGTAAGTCCAGCTAACAGCGTCGCCGCTACTGCATCGTCGATGGTGTGCTACACGTGCTGCAGTATGTCGTGCCCATCCGCTTCCTCTATATTCACCTCTACAAAGGCTTCTGTAACCGCCGCATGAGTCATTACGACCCTACCACCTGGCAATATGAGATCCGTGATCAACTGCTGTCGGCGTCGGCGGCTGTCGAGCACGATGTGATGCATAGACGGGTTTTCTCCTTCCTCTCGGTCTTGACGTCGCGATCGCACGACGACCCCCTCCAAACGTTTCCTCGTAAGCGACAATATTTTACCTTTAATTCGGCGGCTTTCCATTTGTCGGTTTGGAGATGGTAGTTGGCTGGCGAGTTCGCGGAGCATCGTGTAATAAAAGTCCAATGTGTGACGATGCCACGCTGCGATATCTTTTCCGAACTGTGTTAGCACACGCCGAAACGCTGGTTTGGCACATTCCACCCACCGTGCTAGAGTCGAAGGGTATGGGGGAAGACGACGTTCGCAATCCATCCCTGTGTTGGCGATAGTCTGACGGCATTCCGGGTCTTGAAGATGTGCCACATTCAGCTTCCAGGGTCCTCGGCTGCGCCATATCCGCTGCTGCTGTAGAGTGAGTGTGCATATGAAAGCGCTATGATCGGAGAAGGCAAGCGGCCAAAGTTCGGCGTCCAGTACTCCCGGCGCTAGAGCTCGTGAGACATAAATGCGGTCTAGGCGACTGGCTGAGTGACTAGTAAGATATGTCGGCCCGGGACGGTCAACGTGCACTGTCTCCCACGTGTCGGTGAGAAGCATATCACGAACCAGGAGCCGAAGTTCTTGACAAGCCGAGAAATGAGGGACTTGGTCTTTGGGGTGGAGCACACAGTTAAAGTCGCCGCCGAAGATATATTGATCGAAGCGACTGATAAAGAGAGGGGCGATATCCTCGGAGTAGAACAGCGATCGTTCACGGCGTTG
The DNA here is from genome assembly GCF_023898315.1 of Schistocerca nitens. Taxonomy (NCBI): domain Eukaryota; kingdom Metazoa; phylum Arthropoda; class Insecta; order Orthoptera; family Acrididae; genus Schistocerca; species Schistocerca nitens. The sequence goes on along the minus strand of NC_064620.1, from coordinate 167,173,485 downwards.
GTCAGTTCCTGATGGCGCGTAAATGTTAATGACGCGCGTGCCCAGTGCTGTGATCGCCAGCCCCCTTCCTGACGGAAGGTAAGTCACTTCTTCGATGGCAATTCCGTCGCGCACTAGTATTGCCGTACCGCTGCCATTTAGGTCCGCCGGTGACATATATGTCACATAACCGTAGAAAACAGGGAGGGCCGCTATATACACTTCTTGCAACAGGGCAATGTCAACATCCGAAGAACGAAGCATCTCACGCAGCAACTGGATCTTCACTGCCGTTCGTATCGTGTTGAGGCTAATCGTGGCGATACGATAAGCTTGTTGCCGAACCGCAGGTGCTAAGTTATCCATTAAGACTGGAATTACCTATGACGCTTCTGACTGTATTGACACCTCCGCATCCCCCCAGACCTCACCTGCAGTCCTTTCTAGAGAGCCGGCGCCAATGGCGTGGGCCTTGTTGGCGTTAACTTGCATGGTGCCGTCGTCGTCGTGGTCGTCCGCCCACGTCGGGGAACTCAAAGCCAGATCGGTTTCCCTAGCTTCCTCAGGACACGGCATGGGTGCTTGCACTCCAGAAGGTGGTGGGCAACATCTATCCTGCGTATCGGCATCCGATTTTGCCACTGTAGATACATGTGGTTTGTCCTCAGTTCCGTTCGGTGGTGCCACACTGCAGCAAATGGCGGCTGCCTCTGTGGTAGCGTCGTCATTGAAGGTGGAGTCGTCGTCCTCTGGAGGCTGTGTCGCATCCCGTTCGGAAGTTGCTCTACGCCTCCGCTTCCGTCGCTTCGGAGAGCGTTGCTTCCTGGTGTGTCCTTCTGTGTCAGACGATGGCAAAGATTCACGACGTTCCGGCACAAAGGCAGCCGTAGGCACAATAAGCGAGTCTACGGCCATGCTATCGTCATGTATGTTGTTATCCGTCGACGGGGGCGGCGGCATCGGAGTTGAATCCGTAGCTTGTGGAACGGGTGAGTCATCATCGCCCTGCATTGGAGCATAGAGCCGCGACCCAACGTGGATGTCGGCTGTCGTGGTGAAGTGGTTGCTGTCCCTCCTTCCCACAATCAGAGCAGGTCTTCGGTTGCCCGTCGTAGATGACGATGGCACGGCAGCCACTGATATTCAGATATGAAGGTACATGTTTTTTAAGTTCTATTCGGACCTGGCGGACTCCGTTCAGCACAGGATATGTCTGGAATTGCGTCCATTTTTCCTCAATATAATCATGCACCCTGCCGTAGGGGCGCAGCGCTGTCACGACGTCCTCCGCCGGTAGTTCGAAAGGAAGTTCGAAAAGTCTGATCGTGCGAAGTCCCATGCCAGAATAATCGACGAGCACAGTCCCCACATTGCCATCAGCATGGCAGAAACGGAGGCCCTGTTTCGTTTCCCGAAGGATCCGTTCACATGTTGCGTCGTTGATGATCTTGACACATACGATACTGCTCACAATGGACAAGTGAATGTCGAGAATGTCGGTCGCCGGGATTTTAACTTCTTCTCGTAGAAATCGTTCGACTTCGAGTGCTTTGGGCCGTGCAAATTCGTTGCGGAACGTAAATTTGAGCGTCGATTTTCTGTACTGGTGGGCCATAGTGATCTATAAGCTGAGAACGGCACGCGCAAAACCGCCGAGTACGATGTAAACAACACGAGCGCTCGCTCCGCGGCAGGAACACAAACAGCGCGTCCTCACCGCAGCACAGCCAAAGCCCAACTGCCCACAGAACTGCCCAGGCACGACTCACGCTCTCGTCCTCACAGCTTTACTTCTGCCAGTACCTCGTCTCCTACCTTCCAAACTTTAAAGATGTTCTCCTGCGAACCTTGCAGAAATAGCACTCCTGAAAGAAAGGATATTGTGGAGACATGGCTTAGCCACGGCCTGGGGGATTTTTCCAGAATGAGATTTCCACTCTGCAGCAGAGTGTGCGCTGATATGAAACTTACTGGCTGGTTAAAACTGTGTGCCAGACCGAGACTCGAATTCGGGACCTTTGCCTTTCGCGGGCAAGTGCTTTACCACTCTTTTTTTGTAATCTCATTTTGTTCGTTAATGTTTGTTTCAATTGTTCGTGGCGGACGTAACCTGACGCCCGTTGAAGTTCGTTATTGATCCATTCATTCAGTTTTGTTATTACAGAGGGCAGCTAACCCTCTGACCGAACACGCTGAGCTACCGTGCCGGCATCACTGAGCTACCCAAGCACGACTCACGCCCCGTCCTCACAGCTTTACTTTGGAAGGTAGGAGACGAGGTACTGGCAGAACTAAAGCTCTGAGCACGGGCCGTGAGTCGTGCTTGGGGTCCGCCCCCGGTAGCTGAGTGGTCAGCACGGCAGACTGTCAATCCAAAGGGCCCGGGTTCGATTCCCGGCTGGGTCGGAGATTTTCTCCGCTCAGGGACTGGGTGTTGTGTTGTCCTAATAAAAAGCCGGCCGAAGTGGCCGTGCGGTTAAAGGCGCTGCAGTCTGGAACCGCAAGACCGCTACGGTCGCAGGTTCGAATCCTGCCTCGGGCATGGATGTTTGTGATGTCCTTAGGTTAGTTAGGTTTAACTAGTTCTAAGTTCTAGGGGACTAACAACCTCAGCAGTTGAGTCCCATAGTGCTCAGAGCCATTTGAACCATTCGTGCTTGGGTAGATCGGTTGATATAGCACTTGCCCGCGAAAGGTCCCGAGTTCGAGTCACGGTCTGACACACAGTTTTAATCTGCCAGGAAGTTTCAATGATAACAATAGTTTTCCAAACGATTAAAAAGCACCACTGAGAGACTATGCGCAGACAGTTCTGTTGTGTTCACGAAAGCGTCGTAGTTAGACCATCGTATGGAAATGCAAAAAGTTTGGAGAAAATTTGTAGTTGGTACAATGAATGTCAGCTCTCTTGGAATGTGGATGGATTTCTACAGAAACGGGAAAGAATCCAGTACAATCTGATTAGAAGAAAGGTGGTGAGCATCTTGACGACCTCACATCGTGTAAGTAATTAGGGTCAATAAATTATTAAAAATGATATATTATAGGACACGGTAAACCAGTATTAAGCAAGACGAATTTGGAGTGTTCTTTTACTGTATAGGAAATCATTTACAAGACGTTAGTCCGACCAATTCTACGGTATCGTGCTAGGCCTTATCAAGTAGGGATAACTATAGACATTTAACGAATTCAGAGATACACAGAGGATCGATCGCGTCGGTACGGCCCATACGGAAGTGCATCGGAAATGATTGGAGAACATAAAGGGGATCCTCGGAAGAAAGACAATGTAGTTCTCGCGAAACCCTGTAAATTTAGAGACCCTGTATTCGTAGAGGATGCTGACAGTGTCATATACCCGCGTAATGAGCATGAGAATAAGAAACAGATCTTTTCCCTGGCTCAATATGCGAAAGCAATAGCTCAGAAAACCGACATTGTTAGCACAAGGCCGGCCGGGGTGGCCGAGCGGTTCTAGGCGCTACAGTCTGCAACCGCTCGATCGCTACGGTCGCAGGTTCGAATCCTGCCTCGGGCATGGATGTTTGTGATGTCCTTAGGTTAGTTAGGTTTAAGTAGTTCTAAGTTCTAGGGGACTGATGACCTCACCAGTTAAGTCCCATAGTGCTCAGAGCCATTTGAACAATTTTTTGTTAGCACAAGTTACCGTCAGTGAGGCATTGTACAGTAGCTTGCAGAGCATGCACCAAAATGTATAACCACAAAAAACGTAAAACCATGAAACAACGATATTGATTATTATTCAAAATGGAGATGGTATCTGTTCTTTCGGACATGTCCAAAAGAACAGATACCATATTCATATATACATATAGTTAAGGCTCACCTGCCATTTGACCATCTTCTTCTGTGCGGACGCACAAACAGTGCCCGAACTCTTACGGGAATCGGCAAAAAGCCGCGAGTAATGAGTATAATGGGCAGCGGCGCTATGAATATAATGCGGGACAATAAGTTGAAAATGTGGGTCTCACGGGAGGCGTGCCAGAGATAAGTTCCTGCAGTCGCTCTATCCTCTCTGTCCTCGGTGGCTCAGATGGATAGAGCATCTGCCATGTAAGCAGGAGATCCCCGGGTTCGAGTGCCAGTCGGGGCACACATTTTCAAGCCGGCACGGTAGCTAAGCGTATTCGGTCAGGGGGCTGCTAGCCCTCTGTAATAAAAAACTGAGCAAAGGAATCAACGATCAACTTGAACGGAAGTCTTGTGACGTCTGCCCAGACCAAACACAACAAACAATACCGAACAAAATGAAAAAAAAAGAAAAAGAAAAAAGATGGATAGAGCATCTGCCACGTAAGCAGAAGGTCCCGGGCTCGAGTCCCGGTCGGGGGCCACATTTTCACCTGTCCCAGTTCCGTATATCAACGCCTGTACGCAGCTAAGAGTAGTGATTTACTTGTAATTTTATTCTAAATGAGTAAAAATGCTGAGTGGCAGTACTGATAATATGAGGAGTCAATGTTGTGAAGTAGGATGTAGAGGCATGAGACAGTCAAGTGAAATTATTTAAAAAAATAAAAATAATTAAAAAGATATCCGCCAATTGATTGTTGATTGTTCACTTATTTTACACGATCATGATTTTGCTTTTATAGCATGTTGAAATGTTAAAACACACCTGACCTGTCTGTGACATGTCATCGTCAAAATAACATATTTCTGGTCTAACGGATGGTCTTGAGAATGGCTGTAAAGCCGAAACCATGATTGTGTAAAATAAATAGTCAAATGGCAGAAATTTCTTTCAAAAAACTCTACAGAACTGTGGTCCTCCACGAAGGAAAGATCATGAAATGACACTTCTCGGTGTCATCTTTCTAGTGTGCGCCGAAAATTTCTGACACGGGCCAGATGATGATCGAATGCCCCTTCGTTGATGAGACTATAAGACAGGCGCTGATTTTGTGGTACTTTGCTTCAATACAGTTTCTCGATATCTGCAAGAATCGAAATTTATTAACAAAGTAAATAAACTACGAGTGTTTCGTAACCCCAGATGACACTATCCACATCCAAACTACAACGCACGACAGATGCGTGCATGCGTGGGCCAGTTTGAATCTCGTAAGCTAAACTGCTCACATGGGTTGACAATAACAACTCCACGGAGTACATATGTGGAGATGGCGCAGCACACACAACTTGTCCACCGTAGCAATCTGCAGGTTGAGAAAGCTAAGGCAGGCCAACGCAGATACATCTAAGACGAGTAGCCGAAAGGAGGTGCAGTTTCCACTAAGCTAAAGCTGACAGTGTCCCTAAATTTATGACGAACGCAAGTCAACTTCAACTTTTGTACCTGATGAATTATGACGCCAATATTTCTAATACAACTATTTAATTTCTTCTGTGACCTTAAAGAATTTCCGAAGAGGACTTTAGCGACATAAGGCATGTCAAATACACTGCCCAACACAATTAAAGGATCACTTTTTCGAAACCCCGAAACTGCGTCCCATTCCGACACGGAAGTTTGAAATTCTACTAAAGGTGCCTACAGTCTTCCTCTGTAATGATGCAAAAGCGTGATTCTTCACTCCGGAACCATGCGACTGCTACGGCTGCAGGTTCGAATCCTGCCTCGGGTATGGATGTGTGTGATGTCCTTAGGTTAGTTAGGTTTAAGTAGTTCTAAGTTCTAGGGGACTGATGACCTCAGATGTTAAGTCCCTTAGTGCTCAGAGCCAACCAAAAGCGTGATTCTAGGCAACGTCGCCTTCGCTCTCGGCGACGCTTTTATCAGCATGGTGTCGACACATGCGGAAAAGGTTACATTTCAGTTCATGTGAGCTGTAAGGTGGGTTAATGATATCACATTGGCACCATGTTTCACCACAATCCTGCCCAGCGGCACCGTGGACGCGTCACTCAATGGGAAGGTCGTCACATACCCTCTTACCGACATGTCACCCCTTCTCTTGACGCCTGTATGATAGAGATCAGAATAGCGATATCCAGTGTTGAAATCACACGGTTTTCTTATGGGTGGTCGTGGAAAACATTCCAGACACACCTCTGTTCATAATCGACACAAAAAGGCCTCAAAAGGTAGCACAAAAGGCGTCAACGAGACCACCTCTTTCCTTCGTGCATTGATTCCCAGAGTTCGCGGTCGAAAAGAACAGAACGGAACAGGACGACGTTCATCAGTCATTTTACGCTGCTGACACCCTTGAGTTCCATGAGGATTCAACCCCTCTCCAAGGACGTTGTGGGCCTGCAACACTAGTGGACGCGATGGCATCCCTTTTGGGTGTACCGCGACCGCAATTTTTTTCTATAATGCACAGCGTCGATCTCTCAAAACTATTCGGCGATAATTGAACATGATCTGAAGCAACATAGAGTGCTTATTCTTTTTCAGCCCTCCTGTTTCGCACCCTCTTCTGGCATTATAAGTGGGGGGGGGGGGGGGGGGGAGATTATGACAATGACAGTGGCGTGAATGAAATGGTAAAGATTGCTCTAAGACCGTAGAGTTCGCAAACTCCCTTGGTTCCACCCGCATACCTGTGTTGGGTAATTTCACATGTCTGTCTCAAGCCTCTCTCATTCTACACCCGATCTTGTTGCCCATTGCAAGAAATCCTGGGCTTACATTTCAGCAAGATAATGCTTTCCTGCAAACGACGAGAGTTTCTACTACTTTTCTTCGTGTTTTCCCCAACAATACCTTGGCCAGCAATATCTCTCACCAGTGGGGAATATATGGACCATTATGGGAGGGTTATTGACTTCCTCAGTTTTTGAAGCCTTTTAAATCATCCAATTTTGCTGAAACTGTAACCATTTTTATGTATATGTACATCACATCTACCAACAGCTGTACAGATCCAGTCAGTGACTGATTATTAGACGCCAGCGTGCCAGGCACCCATTTCGACACATTCAGATGAGTGGCACTACGTTGCTAAAATAGTACCTGCTAACCACATTTGAAAACCCGTACTCACACTTTTCCATTTTGCTATTTTGTCTAAAACTGACATGGTGAGTCCGTGGCTGTGAACAATTAATGTAGGTTGATTCTTACAAAGAAGAAGACAGCAACCAGACACTATTAATACTGCTATTTATTTATGTATTGCTTTACTGCTCACAATACACCGATATATAGCTGCCTGCTTATTCACACATTATTGCAACTATACTTGATTCAAAATTTCAGTGCGGCATATGATATTAATATAATTGTTACTGTCATTTTATTCATTTTATCTCACGTTGCTGCCTGTATATAGCACAGTATTTACATAATACCATGTGAGTAGCATTCACACTAGCTGGTTACTACATGTGTCAACTTCATCTGCAATATTATATGCTCATAATGTAAGGTTTATCTTTGTGTTTCAATTTTCATTATGTTATGTCTATTCTTTAAAAACAGTCATACTGTGAAATCAAAGCAATCTGTATATTGTAATGTCTCTGAGAGAGAACATCTCTGGCACTGTTGTCTTTGTAAAACTGCAACCGTTGTGTCAACTTCAAATGTGACAAATACTTTTTGGTGTGTGTGTGTGTGTGTGTGTGTGTGTGTGTGTGTGTGTGTGTGTGTGTGGCGTTTTGAACAATATGGTGATATACAAATCATATAAGTGCTGCATATATTTTGCAATATTTCAAAAGAACAATCCTGCAATTTCGCAACAAAACTGCGAGGAATTTTCGATGTGAGTACTATAGCCACTTAATCTCACATATTTGTTTACTCTGTATTTCATCGTTTGGAGGTTAGTTATGTTCACATAGGGCGCTTCTAACACTGTTTTCTACCATAGGGCAACAACACACCAAGAATATTTCGCTACAATGGAAGGCCGGCCGAAGTGGCCGTGCGGTTAAAGGCGCTGCAGTCTGGAACCGCAAGACCGCTACGGCCGCAGGTTCGAATCCTGCCTCGGGCATGGATGTTTGTGATGTCCTTAGGTTAGTTAGGTTTAACTAGTTCTAAGTTCTAGGGGACTAATGCCCTCAGCAGTTGAGTCCCATAGTGCTCAGAGCCATTTTTTTTACAATGGAAGAATAAAAATCGAAAACTGACGATGATGTGAAGTGAATCTTGTAAATCTTGTGAACAGCCGTCTGATGATGAACTTTTTAGTTCGAAACCGGTTACGGCGCTATTTACTTAAATAAATAACATTCTTAATACTGGCTAGTTGGTGTCTTCTTCTTTGTAAGAATCAACCTACATTAATGTTTTCCATTTTTGTTGTCAATTATATTTCTCGGAACTGGTGTCTAAATAATTTCGACAGCTTTGCTGACACATTCTGCGTGGTTACCAGATTGGCAGTAAAATGTGTTGTACAGCAAAACTCATTGTTCGTTGAGCATTTGGGCTCAGTTCGAAGCGGGTGTCATCACTGGGGTAGAATTCTCTTCAGTCAACCAGATTCCAGGCTAAAGACGTTTCTGGACACGCCGAGACAGCGGTGGGATACCAACCTGGGTGTCGCCCGTCATTGGCCCGACAACCGGAAGTTATGGTTTGGGGAGACATTTCTTTCGCAGCAGAACCCTTTTGGTTGTCACACTTACAGCACAGCGGTACGTCGCCGATATTTTACACCCCATTTTGTTACCCTTCATAGCAAGCCATCCTGCGCTTACATTTCAGCAAGATAATGCCTGCCTGCATACTAACAGAGTTTCTACTGCTTCTCTTCGTGCTTTCCAAACAAAACCTTGGTCAGCAAGATGGCTAGATCGCTCACCAGCTGAGAATGTATAGAGCATTATGGGAGGGTTATTGACTTCCTCGATTTATAACGCCTTTTAAATCATCCACTTTTGCTGAAACTGTAACTATTTGTTTGTATATGTACATCACATCTACCAATTTCTGCCCCAATCTGATAATTAATTCGCAGAGCACCTTTTTTTGTCTTACATTGTATAAAGCCATGCACTCTTCCTTGCTTATTTTGGAAACGTTTCATTCTCTTTCCCATTCTTCCTGAGCTTACTGGCTTATTTAGGCATGTATTCTAGCAATTTTAGGGTTGTCAGTACCTTTAGCAAATAAATAATGTTTTTGGGAGACAGTAAGTGGATACTAAAGGCGAGACAAACAGAGTGACATTCACAGACTTGCAGTGAACTGGAAATTGACGCAGTTTGAGGGAGGTAAATCGAAGTTACAGCAGAACTAACTAACGAACATTTTTGGTCTTTTACAAAAAGAAAAGGCTTTCATGGGTGTCTCTGTTTAAACACAGTAAGGGCGCAAGGTTATGGCACCATAAATGTAATCTTACGTACATTCTTTTCGATTTATATTTACAGTAGCTCTTTGTTTATCATGTACAATCATATTATTAATCATTTCATTAGCTGATATTAGCCAGCACGATGTACAATCAATTTCTGCAGTACTGTATGTCTGGGAGTTAATTAGAGCTGAGCAAGTCAGGGGCCACACATACCTCAGAAACCACTATCGACTAAGGAGGGACTGGGAAAAAAGTTGTTATGTTCTACAGGGTGGACATTTACTGCCCTGAGAGAGAGAGACAGAGAGAGACAGAGAGAGCATAGCGAGGTGGCGGGGGTTTATAAGGCTGGCGGCTGCAGAAACCCTGTAAGATGTAGACAGGAGATTGCAATCTGGTGCAACGGAAAAAGTATCAGAACAGTAGACCCGGAGAGAGAGTGTCAGAGGCGGAACTAGGTGAAAATACATCCTTTTAGTATGAAGGAATATGCGGGGACACAAACGATAGTTCGACTCTGACTGCCGGCCGAAGTGGCCGTGCGGTTAAAGGCGCTGCAGTCTGGAACCGCAAGACCGCTACGGTCGCAGGTTCGAATCCTGCCTCGGGCATGGATGTTTGTGATGTCCTTAGGTTAGTTCGGTTTAACTAGTTCTAAGTTCTAGGGGACTAATGACCTCAGCAGTTGAGTCCCATAGTGCTCAGAGCCATTTGAACCATTTTGAACTCTGACTTCTGAGGAATCTTATCACGGGAAACTCTGAAAAGCAGAGATGCGTATTTGATTGGTGGAGTGTTAAGGACGTAGGAACCTCCCAGGAAATCTTCTGAAAAGACTATGAACTTCAGGTGACTGGCTACCATATTAATAACAAATGTAGTGGGAGGTAAAGTTTTTGTAATGGCCAATGGGATTTTTCGCGTGAGCGCAAATGTAGACACCATATGTGAGGAACGGAGTGGGTTATGGCGTGGAGGAATCGGTCGAAATCACTTTCCTTATTAGGTCGACTGGAGACATCGCTGGCACAACAGATGTAAGTAGGCTGTTTAGGTTTTTTTATTGGTAACGCCACCTCAGTATGAAAATCACCGGCTGTGCCGTGTGCAGTCTGTGGCTGCTTTGCATTGTTGTAATACTCAACCATTGTAGTGTTAGGCAGCTGGCTGTGAACAGCGCGTAGCGCTGGGCAGTTGGAGGTGAGCCGCCAGCAGTGGTGGATGTGGGGAGAGAGATGGCGGAGTTTTGTAATTTGTCATGATATCAAGGTAAATACATTGTTTGTTCTCTATTAATATCTTTCATTTGCTAACTATCCCTATCAGTAGTTAGTGCCTTCCATAGTATGAATCTTTTATTTAGCTGGCAGTAGTGGCGCTCGCTGTATTGCAGTAGCTTGAGCAGCGAAGATTTTTGTGAGGTAAGTGATTTGTGAAAGGTATAGTTTAATGTTAGTCAGGGCCATTCTCTTGTAGAGAATTTTGAAAGTCAGATTGCGTTGCGCTAACAAAACATTGTGTGTTGAAAGTCAGATTGCGTTGCGCTAAAAAATATTGTGTGTCAGGTTAAGCACAGTAGTGTACTATTATTGAAAGGGGACGTTTCATATGTCGACCCTTAGCCGAGGATACCTCACTGGAATGATTTTTTCCTTGTAGTTTGTGTAATTAGTGTAGATTTTGTTTATTGCTAGCGCGTAATTATAGAGAGAATTTCCTTTGTAGTTGTAGTTTTTCATTGTTGTACAGTAAAACAGTTGTGGCATGCATGTAGATTTGCAGCAAGTATTTCGCAGCTGCGCTTGCAATTAACTAGATATTATTTTCAGTGCTATGTTAATGTGTTTTCTTATTTTTGCTCTTCAAATTGTGTTTTTCTGTGTTGTCGTGTGAAATACTGTGACAATAATGGCGTGTGAAAAACGTAACACTAGGCTCCAAAGCAAACTGAGAAATAATAGTGACGACGAGCGTAGCTTGCCAGCACCACTGTGTAATGAATTAACAGATGTTCAAAGTAATAATTTGGTAGCTGTGCATAGGGAGATGGAGCGGGCTGCAAACAATGGTGTAGACAGCGAAACAATTAGAGAACAGGGAAGCATTATCGATCGATCGGTTGGCGACAGCTCGCCTCAGGAATCCGAAACGACAGGAAACAATCTCGCAAATGCTGTGAATTCAGGATTTGGGTCCTCACCGTTTTCTCAAATGAGTCAAGACACATTTTCTGCTTGTCAAAATGTGAATGTTTCCGGTGCAAATTCACTGCCGAAAAGCACTGAGGAACATGTTCCAGACACCAGTGCATTGTTATTACAATTAATACAACAAATGGGACAAACACAACAAAAGCTTCAAAAGTTAGACACAACGCTCGAACAAAATCAGAAACAAATGGGACAAAATCTTCAAAAATTAGACACAATCGAACAAAATCAGAAACAAATGGAACAAAATCAGAAACAAATGGAACAAAATCAGAGTCAAACACAGCAACAGCTTCAAAAGTTAGACTCATTGGAGCAAACTCTTGAACAAACACGTGAGGATTTAACTAATGAGTTACATCACATTGAATCGAAATGTCAAAAAGTCTGTAACGACGTAAAAACACAAATTTGTGAGCATTTCCAACCTATTTTTTCGCGGCATGAAAATGCACTACAGAATCACGAAGTAGCCATAAAAGAACTGCAAACTACTGTTCATGAAAATCATGAGACCTTGCAAGCTAAATTTGACTCAGTTGCATCTACCGATTCGGTTACGCAACTTGCAAAAACTCAGGAAAACTTAAAAGACACAGTAGAAAGACACATGGAGGAAATTAGTACATTATCAGAGAAAGTAGTTGAACTTTCGGATCAGCTAAATAATTTATCTACGAAGGTAGATGATAATCTGAATGACACAAAACCGGTAGTCTTTAATGACACAGAAGAGTGCGAACAAATTAGGAAATTCAAACAAAATCAGAATCAAATTAATACGCAACACCAAAGAGAAATCCGCGAAGTACAAGATCAGCTGACACAGGTAGTACAAGAATTACGTATTTCGGAGGACACTCGCGCCCCAATACGGGAAGAGGGACTTAGCAATATGGAACAGCCACAAAATAATAACACAGGACACTTCGGAAATTATGACAGAAATTGGCAAGGCACACCGAAATTTGAGATGGAACCGCCGAAACGACGTAATAATGACCGATATGCGACTCGCCGACATGATGACTTTGACTATAAGCTGTTCATTACTACACGTAAATTCAAAACGTTTAAAAATTCTGCCAACGACATTCATCCACAAGCGTGGCTCCATCAATTCTCTCATTGTTTTCCCCCTAACTGGTCGTTAGAACACAGATTAGAATTTATGTGTGGCTATTTAGAGAATGAACCAGCTGTAAGAATGCGTTCGGTCATTCACGATTGTCATAGTGAAGGAGAATTTTACCATGCCTTCCTCTCAGCATATTGGTCTCAAGCCACACAAGACCGAGTAAAACATGGCATCATAATGATGAAACATTTCGAACAATCTGAATTCTCCAGTCTTGTGAAATATTTTGAAGACATGTTGCACAAGAATCAGTACCTGTCAAACCCATACAGCCCCTCACAACTCATCCGCATTTGCTTAATCAAACTGCCTGAACATTTGCGACATATTATTTTGGCAGGACGTTGCAAAGACGACATTGAAGCATTTCAAGGACTCTTACAAGAACTAGAAATTGACACTGACAATCGCGGAACGCACGAGCACAACAATTACAGATCACATCCGTCGCAATTCCGCGACGAAAGAAATTATAACTGGACACGACAAGGCTATTCTCACAACATAAATCGTAACCAAAACAGACACCACCCTTATGACAACCGCTGGCAGAATAATAGTTACAGAGAAAGATCGCATTTCCGTAGTAATGAATATGACAGAGATAACCATAGAAACAGACAATATGGTAACCAGAACTATTATTATCAAGGGAGACAGAATAATTTCAGACGCAACAGTTCAGCGCGTAGTTACGATTCAGGGAGAAATTCTCCACCACATGACCGACAATCAAGAAACCATGTAAACTACCGACATGACGACAGACGATATATTTGTAACGACAGACCTGAATTGCGTCAGAACTGGCGGGATTCTAACAGAGCTGGGCCCTCTCGGCAAGGCGAATTTGTAGAAGTTAGGTCTCCTAATCCCAGTAACGACGCGCGCCAACAAAGAGGCAGACAATGACTCGCACCGCGGGCAGCCACCTGCGCCGGCTGGGCTTGAGAAAAATAACACAGGCGCTAACCTTGAGAAAAATTCCAGTATTCTTTACCGACGCATACCGCATGATAATTGCATTCAAGTTCAAACTCTGAGTACCATGAAGAGTAAAGGATTTCACCACACTTCACATGTAAAACCGTTTATTGAAAGATAATCTGCTTTTTTTTAATGCAACATATTGGTTTACTTGCAAATACATTATGGATTCAAGGTGCTTTCTGAGAGATACCAGGTGACACAGTGGTTAGTCTATTTGACAGCTACACGACTATATCACGACGCTACTAATGTGTGACACAATTCACCTTGTTGCTTTTGCGGTGTATCTGTTTTATATCTGCACAGTTTTTCTGAATTCTTCTGGAAAGTAAAACATGTTTTAGTAGTAACTTTTGTGGTATAGCTACAAGGAGACAGCCTTTTCCGTAGCACAACAATACGTTACAGCACAATACTTTCTTCATCACAACAATAAGCGTAATAACTAAGATATCTATACGCAAAGCATTTCACTTTTGTGTATCATCAGGTAAGTACATTGACTTCTGCAGAACTTAGCTTTCGGAGGACGATAACTACGACACTTCCACAGAGATTATCTTACAACATGACGCACAGTTTAGCGCTACAGGACACGTATTTGAGTGATTAATTTTGTACTTCAAACATTTATTTTTTAAGATTTTTAAATTGCAAAGAAAGTTTTCCGTCATACATTTCATTCCATTGCTGTAATTTGTAACACCTGAGGGTATAATTACATTTATCCTCAGGGGGGTACACGCTTACTTTGTGTACCATGTGTGTGGCAACCACAAGGAACCCTAGCTAATATGGTATTTGCTTATACAACTTTACACATCATATTTCTCCAACACAGTATTACACAGCTATCTGATTATTTACCTGAGAGAAACAAACATTTTTTTTACTGCATTAGTGACAGATGTTTACGTAATTACACAGTTGAATAACTTCACACGTATGAAATTGTATTTTGTCTGTACTTTGTGAACTGTTCATATTTTTTTTTGGAACCATTGTGATACTATGAGAGCTTTGAATGATGTATTTGGTATGGGATCATGATTTTAAAGTACGTTTGAGGCAAATGACACTTTTGACATGAGCAGAGAATTTTTTAGGGTTTGAAATTATTGCAGAAAGCTACGACGTTTTTGAGATTTGACTGAGGTTTTATGATGTTATTATTACGACGACGATGTGTATTATGCTGCTGAGGTATGTTTATGGTCAAGAAGCTGATGCTATATGAGGAATTTGATTATGTGTCGACGATATATATATGTGTAATAAGGTAAGGAGTAATGAATAGTGATTTAGGGACTCTGCTTTGTGGAAAAGGATGTTGGAAACCAAGAATCGTATTTTAGAATTATGAAATGTGTGTAAATGCGTGAATGTATCACAATGCCGACGAAAATTTTTTTTTGGACGCTGTTATATTTATAGGATTTTGTTTCTACAGATTTGTAATCCAAATTCTTGACCTGTGAAATATTTTTATATGAGTCACTATAGCGAAAACTGCTGTCGTAAATATTCCGGGATGAGAGGTAAGTGACCGAGACGTAATTCTTTGTGAGCGGCCACCTGTGCCAGCCACCTGGAGAAACAGCCATTAGGTGGAGAAAAAAAAAAGGGGGGGGGCCATTATCCTCGCTTGACGTTCCTTTGTAGAAAGCATCGCAACATTTCACGGCTATTGTCGTGCTAGTTGAGAGAAATGCCATATGGCGACAGAAATGCCTAATGAAATGACGAGAAATATTTTTACATCTGCACACCTGATTACGACAAGCGTCTTTCTACGAGAGTTGAGAGAATTTCTAACTTATGAAATGTCACATGACTACTGAATGATTATTTTATGCTTTACTTTGTACATAGTTGCTTATTTCATTTGATATCTAGTTTCCAGCTGTGTTGCAGCATTGGTTTCATAAAAAAAAAAAAAAATCATTTGCTAATGTGAACACTTTCTGTCAACAGATCTATTAAATAATTACTTTATGACCCACATTCTTCGAAAAAGGAGCTCTTGGAATGGAAAGAACAATAAGAAGGGACTAGTAACAGTTACTGCACACATAATTTTCTTTTCAAGTACTGAAAGGTGGCTACACTGAGCCACAGCGCCAGAGATCGCTAGAGAGCATTGTTAGCCGCCTCCACTGGCAGAGTGTGTGTTGAGATGTCGTGGTAGTCAGTGCTTGTCGAGGACTGGTAGCAGTCAGTTCGTGTTGAGATGTGCTAGTAGGGAGTGCTTGCTGAGATGTGATACTGAAAAGTTCTTGTTGAGATGTGGTAATAGCGAGTCGGTGTGGAGATACATTGTAATTATGAGAGTGATTTTGGTCAATATATGAAGGTACGAAACTTGATTTATTTTTCATTATTTCCATGTTTTAAATAATGCGTCATTACAGGTTCAGTCAACAAAGCATCTGGCTTGTGTTCTTGGATTAGAGTGCAATTCTGGTTTTCTTGAGTAATTATGGTATTTCTATTTTCTTTAATTAATTCAGTATAAATGATATTTAAAATTTCTTGTGTTGTTGAAGAAGAACCGTGCCAGATGCGTACGTTGAGTCATACTTCCACACACAGAACAGTTACACTTGTGCTTTGGTTTCGTAGGTTTTATAGTTGCTGGGGACTTAATTAATTAATTGTGTTAATGAAAATTTCCATTTCATTCTTTGTTATTGTTCTATGCAGTCAGATAGCGTAATAATACTAGTCAGGGCCAACCGTTACGAGACTTCGTAACCGAACAGACAGCTACTAAAGCAAAAATTAAAATTATTTGCATTCCATTTAATTGAGCCCCCATGCACGTGGCGACCGTTGCTTCGGATCGTCCCTTGGAATTCTTCTGATTGTGTAGACAGTAGTATTGTTGTAGTAATTTGTAGTTTAGTAATTGTAGTCTATATTGGATGTGTAGATTTGGTAATTGTCATTCTTCTAATGGTATTTATTTTGCAAAATTTCATTTCTGTTGTCTTGTCTACGGGTTTGACAATTAGTGCAATTATTTCAATTGTTCGATTAATCGTGTTTGAGGGAAACATTTCGTGTGAATAGTATTGTTGGAGATAAAGTTTCATTGTGTGTAATTTTCATATAGTGACGAGTTTGTATGTTTTGTAAATGATTACGCGGTCGATGAAAAAGGCAAAAATGATGGACAGTGAGAATGACGAAATTGTTAACATGGCGAACTCGCCAACAGAGGAAAACAGTATGATGGATAATGAAGTGGAAAACAATGTAATAAGTCGGGAAAATAGTCCGGAACCATTTCAAAATTCTTCTCAATCAGAAAATTTACAGAATACGAGATTAGCGACAGAAGATATGGAGCAGTTGATGAGTGCTATATTAAATTTGGGAGCACGAATGGAAACACGGTTTGACTCACAAATAGGAACAATTAAAACAGAGATTGGAACAATTAAAACAGAGATGGGAACTTTGGGATCTGAATTAAAAACAGTGGGATCACAGTTACGATCTGAAATTAAAACAGAGATGGAAACAACGGAAACACGGTTAGATTCACGAATAGGGACTTGTTTCAAAAACATGAAAGATGAATTAAAGAAAGAAATCAGAGAAGAAGTACAACCGATTTTGAATTCTCACAATAATAGATTAATTGCAGTAGAGATTAGACAAAGGGAACAGGATAGAGAACAGGAGGAGAGAGATCGCGTGATAGTACAGAAATTTTCAGAGTTAAATTTACAATGTGCACACGATAAGGATGAGATATTTGAGAGAATCGAGGAATCCGTACCAAATGACAGAATAAATAATCTAACACAACAATATGAACAGTTAACTACCAAATGTGTCAACACTGAAACCCGAGTCGCGACACTTACGGAAGAAATAAACAGAAAGAAAAAATAGGTGACTTATCGGAAAGAGTTGAAGAGATTTCAGATAAATTGACAAGTCTTAGTTTACATGGGGGAAGAGATTCGGATGATACAGCTCCATTACCATTTGCAGAAACCGAAGAGTACCAGAACATAAATAAGCATGTTGAAAATCAGGGAAAATTTAATGAACGTGTTAAAAGGGAAGTTGAGGCATTACGAAAGCAAGTCAAACAAATTGAAGGGGAAATTGTAGGAAAAGACAGCGAAAGAAATTTGGAATCACAGATAGCAGAGGGGTTTGAAGAAAATAATTTGTTTCATTTACGGGATGCAACAAGAGAGCGCCAGGCGCGCGAACTTGACAATAATCGACATTGGGACTGGGACAGACGCGGTAGGTCTTTGTCGCCACGAGGCGAAAACTTTGACTATAAACACTTTTTGACTGTTCGGAAATTTAAGATCTTCCGCAATTCTAAGAATGACATACATCCATGTGCATGGTTAGATCAATTTATGTACGCACTCCCACCAAATTGGCCACTAAGTCACAAACTGGAATTTATGTGTGGATATTTAGAAAATGAACCGGCGACGCGGATGCGCGCACTCATTAGAGATTGTAATAATCTGAATGATTTTTATCATGCATTTCTATCGGCATATTGGTCCGAAAACACGCAAGACAGAGTCAAACACAGTCTTATTATGCAGCGTAATTTCAAACAGTCTGAGTTCCGCACGCCAGCGGAATATTTTGAAGACATGATTCGAAAGAATCAGTTCCTTTCCAACCCTTATAGCCCGACTGAATTAATTCGCATTTGTTTAACTAAGCTGCCACAATCCATAAGACAAATTGCTTTAGCTGGAAGATGTAAAGACGACATCGAGACTTTTAAGACTTTGTTACAAGAACTTGAGTATGACAACGACGACGGGACTTCTTGTAACTTTTTCAGTAACAGTAATTACGATACATTTTCAGAGAAAAGGGATAGTGATCGGAACGGGCGTTATATGGGTAACTTTGAGAATGACAGACGTAACAGACAGGACAATAGATACCAGCCTTATGACAATAACAGACGTTCTAACAGAAATTACACAGACAATTATAATAACGGTAATTCGTACCGGAATGATCAATCATACGGAAACAGTAATCGGTATCATCAAGACAGAAATTTTTCATACAATAATAGAAACTCTTACTACAGAAATAACCAGGGTAGTAGGTCTAACAATAATTTCAGAAGTGACAGTCGAAATTATACAAGAAGTAGTTATGCAGACAGACAGGAAAACAGAAATTTTAATAACAGACACAACCAAGAATTTGCATCTAACAGACAGGAAGGACCTAATTGGCATCCTCCGCGTGACAGAAATTCAGAGAGACAAGTGGAAATAGTAGAAATTGATCCGCGAAATGTCGGGAATAATCAAAGACGTGACGCAAACAATCGACAATGACTAGCAGCTTCGGCTTCTGGCAGCAATATAGACGGTTCAGAAAGTAATGACACTACGACTTTACACTACGTACGCCTGGAAGACATGAGAGACATTTTGCTAGATGAAAAGGAAAATAATATAGATACATTTTTACATCCTGTTATTTAAGTATGTGTGGGTAAGAATAAGTTCACTGCAGTTTTAGATTCTGGGAGCCCATTGAACGTCATTAGTGAATCAGTTTTTCGTATATGTGAAAGAACTATTGCCTGTCCTGTGTTACCTATTTCTAAAACTACAATTCGAGGAGCGATTTCTGGAAAAGGTGTGGAAGTTAAACAACAGACCAACCTAAATTTCATTTGTCAAGGATACGAATTGTCTGCTAATTTTATTATTGTTCCATTACTCAGTACACAAATTATATTAGGTATGGAGTTTCTTAACGCACATAAGGCAATTTTGAACTTTAAAGAAGGAAGTGTGAATTTGACTGTTGCCGGAATGCCGAAATGTTTGAAATTTTTCGAGTGTTTAGCAAGATCTGAATCAGATACAAAATGTTTAAGGTTTCTTACTTCTGATGTTTTCGCTGAGCATTATGACGACAATGTGTTCATTCATGGCAATGACAATAGATACAGAGACGCGATGGAGGATATAATTAGTAGCGAAGAATTAATTAATGAAAAGGTTAAGAAAGCTGAAGTGCCAGATGACGTTGCAAAAGAAGAGCTGCACCATATTTTGACTTCACATGCTACAGTGTTTAGTCATCACACAGGAACTATACAAGGCTTACAATATTTATTTAAAGTTAAAGAACACACACCATTTCGCGGGAAAACGTACGCTATTCCTTTGGCTTACAGAGACAAGGTTAAGAATGAACTTCAATACATGTTAGATCAGGGGATTATTGAGCCAGCAGTCAGCCCTTATACCAGCCCATTACACGTTGTTCTTAAAAAGGATGGGTCAATTCGTTTGGTTCTGGATTCCAGACAGATAAATAATATTATTATTCCTGAAACTGACCGTCCACAAAATTTAGATGAACTTCTTCAACATTTCCATGGAATTAAAGTTTTATCCACGATTGATATGCGCGCAAGTTTTTGGCAAATAGAACTCCACCCTGATTGTAGAAAATATACTGCTTTTTTAGCCTTTGGTAACTGTTACCAGTTTCGGAAATTACCGTTTGGACTTACTGTATCTTCAGCAGCATTCATTCGTAGTTTAAATGAAATTTTACCTGTTTATCTTCGTGACAATATTACTTCTTATGTTGACGACATTCTTATTGCTAAACGTTCTTGGAGTGAGCACAACAAAATTTTGGATTCATTATTACGTATTTTTGCACGAGTTGGCATGACAGTGAACTTGGAAAAATCAGAATTTGGTCGTTCTCAGGTGAAATTTCTCGGTCACATTATTTCTACAGAAGGTATTCTCCCTGATCCAGAGAAACTAGACGCTATTCATAATTATGCTGTTCCTACCGCAAAACGTGATGTTCGTAGTTTCCTTGGTGTCTGTAATTTTCTTAGACGCTTTGTTAGATTGGACAATTTGGCCACACCTCGTTTATGTGAATTATCTGGAAAAAATTCTAATTGGTGTTGGGATGAGGAAGCTCAGTCAGAATTTGAACAACTTCGTGATGCTTTAGTTGCTGCTCCACTTCTTTCACATCCGGATTTATCTAAAGATTTTTGTTTGGCGACGGACTCATCATACAAAGGCCTAGGTGCACATTTATTTCAAGAGATAGAAGAAAACGGCGTTGTAGTACAGAAGACTATTGCATTTGGAAGTCGTGTTCTCTCTAAATCAGAGAAGAATTATTCGATTACGGAACTTGAAGCTTTGGCTGTTGTATGGGCTTTCACAAAATTTCGCACATTTTTGTTTGGCAGACATACTAAGGTTTACACCGATCATCGAGCTCTGGAATTTCTTATGTCGACAAAATTAACTCATGGCAGATTGTCACGATGGGCGTTGTACCTACAGGAATTTTATTTTAGTATTGTTTACATACAGGGTTCTTCAAATATTGTTGCTGATGCTTTATCACGTGCACCTATGGGTTTGAAACAAAGTGCTGAAGAGGACTGCCAAGAAAACCATTATTGTTTGATGTATATTCAAGGTGTTGCGTTTGAGAACTTTATTTCATCTTCGCTCCAGGACATCGCTAAGGAGCAAAATAAGGATCCAATCTGGAAGGACATTAAGGAGAAGTGGAGGAGAAAGGAGAGCGTAGCGATTAGACAGCATTATTTAGTTCGCAATGATATTCTTTTTAAACGAAAATCGGTCGAAAACTCTGTTTGGTTAGTTTGTATTCCTGATGAGTGGGTCAATAAATTGATTTGGTACACACATTTCAGTTATGCGCACTTTGGTCCCAGAAAATGCTTTCATAAATTACGGGAAAATTGCTACTTCAATAATATGGAAAAACGTATTCGATCTGTTCTTGCCAAATGCAAATTATGTCAGCAGGCTAAGCCGCCAACAGTTTCTCACAGAGCACCGTTGTTTCCTATCATTCCAGCGAAATTAAAGGACATGGCTGCAGTCGATTTGTTCGGTCCAGTGGTTCGTTCTACTAATGGTTTTGCGTACATTTTCGTAGCAGTGGAATTGACATCAAAATATGTGTGTTTTACACCTTTACGCAAGGCAACAGCTCGTTCAGTATCTAATGCTTTCATCAAACATTTTCTTAAAGAAGTTGGTCATGTTGATAAGGTTATATCAGATAATGGATCACAGTTTCGCTCTAAAACTGAGCTTCGTACTCTACGGCGTCGGAAAATTAAACCAATCTTCATTTCACTTTTTCACCCTCAGTCTAATGCTTCAGAGAGATGGATGAAGGAAATCAATAAATTGTGCCGTCTTTATTGTCATCAGAATCACAGAACTTGGGATCAGTATCTTCATATTTTTCAAAACATTCTGAATGAACTTCCTAATGACTCAACTTCTTTACCGCCTCTATTGATATTAAAAAATAAAGTACCAACAAATCGCATTTCTGAAATCGTTCCTTTTCCGCCTTCACGGAAACTGCGGCATTCTGAAGTTGTGAACCTGGCTCTGCAAAATATTGCATCTGCAGCTGCTAGAAGAGAGAAATCAGCTAAGCGTCCTGGTCGTTTAAAAATCTTGTCAGTTGGTCAGAAGGTGTTAATTAAGTCTCATCGTTTGTCTCATAAAGGAAAAGGCTTGTGTCGCAAATTTTTTCTGCTTTATAACGGTCCATATAGAGTTCGCAAAATTATTCATGATAACACTGTTGAAGTAGAAACTGTTAAATCTCGACGCTCTAAAGGAATACATCATATATCAAACGTTAAAATTTTTGTGGAATGACATACTTGTGAGAAACTAATAGCTATACGTAAACATAGAGAGAGTACAAGGATACCGCGCTGTCTTTGTCGGCGGCACATACTCAAAGCAACAGTCAGTCTGCGCGCCGCACAAGGCAGTCGTTGACCGCAAACAATCACTTCCTACGTCACGCGCCTACAGCTGATCGAGCGCTCAGTGCGAATGCACTGACAGACGTAAATAAATACACAGTTTAATTTCTCGGATTAAATTCAGTATAAAGCTATGGTGACCTCATAAATTATGTTATTAACGTTCAGTATTTTTCAGGATACGGTTGTATAAAGTATTTAAGACCTTCAGGTAAATTCTGTGCGTGTCCGACGTTAAGACGACTTGCTTTGGAGAAAATTTTCAGGAAGAATGTCATTTCGAAGAAGAAAGTAATAGACAAAAAAAAGGTAACGGTTAATTGAGTTTATTTTTCAGGTAACATAATTCCACTTAGGTACGTACTTTAGATGTAATTTGCTGCTCGCGATTACGTGACTCATACTTTGTGCTAAATTTCATGTTCTATGAATTTACTTGTGAAGCGACGTGCTTGTGTACATTTACTGATTTTGACAATTATTGATTAATGAACAGTGTTATTATTTGTATATATTATGCATCGCTTGGCTGCACTGCTTTTTCATTGATGTCATATTTTTTTATTATGTGCCTGCTGTGCTTATTTATTTAAATTATAATTGTCACCTGATTAATTGTGCTGACTGTAGTTATATGTAAGTTATACTTTGTGATTTGTCTGCTTGCGCCTTCATGTGTACTTATTAAGATTACATATGAACATTTATTTGCTTATGTCAATGTGATGCTAATGACCTGTTTATTGTGTAAGGCATGTTTGCCGCTGTGCGTATGGATTGCATATTTACACATTTCTGTTTTGTTGTCATAACTACTCTTCAATTTAGAATATAGCAATGCTGATGTACAGTGTACGAACATAGAGTTTAGGTTACACTGTGGTATTAATTGTAGATTGTTCGCTTGGCAGAGCCTTGTTATAGGGATTGTGCTGCATCCACTTGTTGACATTCTGTTCTCTACTGGTATATTTACTCGCTATTGCATGTTTTGCTTACGCTCAGTGCCTTATATTTTTAAGATAAGAAAATGAACTGCAGTAATTCTACGAACGACATTAGTACAAGAAAGTCATAGAAGTCACATGAGCTGAGGTTTTATGGAAGCTGTATAAATTTATGCTAATAGGAAAGAAGCTAACGACATGACATACCAAAACTAGGTTTAGACCATTGACAGTATTACACTGCATTTTTCGTGAGCAATTGAAATAGGAGGTGACACTTGACACAAAAAATACTCCACATGTTTGCTTCTGCTATGATTCTTGAAGTGGTGTACACACTGTGAAATATTATGATCATTCACACTCCGTAATCGTACTTAATTACTGAGAGTTATTCGAACTAAGTCTGTTAGAGGTCATGTATGCATTTCTTTTATTTAATGATGGACAAGGAACCAAAATGTATCTTATAATTTATAATGAGTAGAAAATTTGTGTCAGATGGATTACACAGAGGTTGTGTGTGGACACTGTGTCTTCGGATTGTATGGGATGATGAGGTTTGCATTAGGTTTTTATCTGTACTTGTTCGAGGAGACTGACTAGAGGAAAGTGTTGCTATGGAAGCGAAATGATATTGGTGCTGAGGTTTATATGTATCGACGTATTATTGAGGTATTGAGATTAGGTGAAGTAGATGATTATTGGAGTTTTCGTGGACAAAAGGTAAGGTAAATGATATTGATGATCGACGTATTGAAAAGGTATTAGTGAAGTATTGAGATGTTGTGATGCTAATGATTATTGGAGTTTTGGTGGATAAGAGGTAAAGTAAATGAGGAGCATATTGTTTTTGTTGGTTTATATGGAACAAGGAGGATGAAGATGGCAGACTAGAACACTAAAGTAGAAAGAAGATTGCCTACACACACACTTTGTTAAATCAATAAGCAGTATACACTTTTTTTTAAAGAGAGGAAGTATTTGCATATCTTGGCTCACTGACAGTTGTTCAGCAACAGTACAATTTGATCTGGCTTGGCAAACATTGGTCTAGACATGATGACTATGACGTTGACTAACTATTATTGACTGTTATACATTGCTGCCACTACTACTTGATACACATGATGAACATCAACTTTTGACAGAATTGCATTTACACAGTTAACACTATTCAACTACACAATAGCACTAATGTGGATGAAAGATGAGAGTGTGTTTTGTGTG
Organism: Schistocerca nitens; assembly: GCF_023898315.1. Taxonomy (NCBI): domain Eukaryota; kingdom Metazoa; phylum Arthropoda; class Insecta; order Orthoptera; family Acrididae; genus Schistocerca; species Schistocerca nitens. The sequence goes on along the minus strand of NC_064620.1, from coordinate 167,148,904 downwards.
TTTTCCTTTTATAATCCCAGAGAAGTGATCCCAACCTATCTCCTAAATATTATTTTATTTGTTGGTAGTGGCTTGCACTGACACCCATAAATATTATAGGTTTACTGGTATTTGTGTATTGTAATAGTTAATAGGACAATTATCTGATATCATTTGTGTGTTTATTATGATTTGTATGTTTAGTGTAAGAGCATTGATAATAATTTGTTAAAGAAATTGTATGTGCATTCAAACTATTGTTCATGACTGAACTGTCTCAGTAGTTATGGTGAATAATATGGACTGTTACTTGGACCTTTTCTACATGATTGGTGCCACAAGGACTTGTTTAATTTCTGCTGATGAACTGTGTAATCAGTGATTGTAAAAAAAAAAAAAAATATGGACTGTTACTTGTACCTTTTCTACAATATTGGTGCCACTAGGACATGTTTAATTTCTGCTTATAAACTCTGATGAACAGTGTGATCAGTGACAGTGTATTTTATGGAACTGCTTCTACTGAGAAATGTAACTTGTTGCTGTGTGTACCTGCTCAACATTGCTGGGTACCACTGATGGCCTGCTTCTACTGAAATGGTGTTACCTGTTGGTGTCTGCACCTACTCAACATTGCTGGGTGCCACTAATGGACTGCTTCTACTGAAATGAAGTCACCTGTTGCTGTGTGCACCTGATCAACATTGCTGGTGCCACTGATGGACTGCTTCTACTGAAATGGTGTTACTTGTTGATGTCTGCACCTGGTCAACATTACTGGGTACCACTGATGGACTGCTTCTACTGAAAAGATGTCACCTGTTGATGTCTGCACCTGCTAAACATTGCTGGGTGCCACTGATGGATTGCTTCTACTGAAATGAAGTCACCTGTTGCTGAGTGCACCTGATCAACATTGCTGGTGCCACGGATGGATTGCTTCTACTGAAATGAAGTCACCTGTTGATGTGTGCACCTGATCAACATTGCGGGTGCCACTGATGGACTGCTTCTATTGAAAAAATGTTACTTGTTGGTATTTGCACCTGTTGACCATTGCTGGGTGCTACTGCTGGAACTGTCAACTGCTTATTCTTGAGCTATGGAAAGCGTTTATGTGAATTTTTGTATAAACTGATTTTTTGTGTATTACTGTTAGTGAAAAATTATGAGACTCTTACTTGCACATATTCGTCATTGCTGACGCTATTGATTGAATTGTTTAACCACATAATACTTGTGTAAACTATTATGTAAAGTCACATGTATGAAAGAATTTGTATTGCTTACTGTATTCTATATAATAGGTTATTGAAAGGTCAGTGCAAAGCCAAAATTTTATCTAGTTATATGATATTTACGCATTAATATTATCTTTTATTTTTGTCTGTATTTTTTTTGACGAATTTGGTGGTATTTTCACCACCAATGCTGGCAAAAATACCATCAAATTCTAGCCGTGGAGGAAGGGCATATGAAAGGTGGCTACACTGAGCCACAGCGCCAGAGATCGCTAGAGAGCATTGTTAGCCGCCTCCACTGGCAGAGTGTGTGTTGAGATGTCGTGGTAGTCAGTGCTTGTCGAGGACTGGTAGCAGTCAGTTCGTGTTGAGATGTGCTAGTAGGGAGTGCTTGCTGAGATGTGATACTGAAAAGTTCTTGTTGAGATGTGGTAATAGCGAGTCGGTGTGGAGATACATTGTAATTATGAGAGTGATTTTGGTCAATATATGAAGGTACGAAACTTGATTTATTTTTCATTATTTCCATGTTTTAAATAATGCGTCATTACAGGTTCAGTCAACAAAGCATCTGGCTTGTGTTCTTGGATTAGAGTGCAATTCTGGTTTTCTTGAGTAATTATGGTATTTCTATTTTCTTTAATTAATTCAGTATAAATGATATTTAAAATTTCTTGTGTTGTTGAAGAAGAACCGTGCCAGATGCGTACGTTGAGTCATACTTCCACACACAGAACAGTTACACTTGTGCTTTGGTTTCGTAGGTTTTATAGTTGCTGGGGACTTAATTAATTAATTGTGTTAATGAAAATTTCCATTTCATTCTTTGTTATTGTTCTATGCAGTCAGATAGCGTAATAATACTAGTCAGGGCCAACCGTTACGAGACTTCGTAACCGAACAGACAGCTACTAAAGCAAAAATTAAAATTATTTGCATTCCATTTAATTGAGCCCCCATGCAGTACATGGTAATATTTTTTTTACAATAAGTTGTTGTGGTGCACCACTTTAATTACATAGACATTAAGATGTGATTATACATTTCCCTTATCTGCATTGTTGTCTTTACTGTAATATTTTTCTGCTTGAGCGTTGTCATGTTTAGATATAATTTATTGCTTTTGCTTCTGCTGTTTGCCAGGCATAATGTTACTGAATTTGATTTTGTATTACGCTGTTAAGCCAGTTTTACTAATGATTATTTTATTGTTTGCTGCGCATTGCCTCATATTAGTTGTAATGTTGAATTGCTTGGTAATTTAGATTTACTGTAGCTTGCTTTGCCAGTTTGAAATATTTGTCATTGATGTTTATTGTTTTATGTGATGCTGCATTGCCTCGTCCCTTGGTATATATATCTGAGCTCAGTAGATTTAAGTTAGCTTAAGAGGGGGTAGACTATATAAGAAACTAACTATGATGAATTGGAAGAAATGCATTGAGAAGCCGCAAGAAACAGATAGGGCCAAAATGAGTATTGTACAATGAGCCATATTTATTTTGAAAGAATTATGGTTGGAATACAGAAAAGAGGTACAGATAGGACTTTTGGAAATAATGAGGAACGAAGGGAGATCTCCAAGAACAAAAAAAGTTTTGTTCGCAAGATACTGCAGTAAAAGAAACCCTGTCCTTTCCTTGTGTTATCCCAATATGTGTTTGTGTTCCCTTGTGTATTTGTGTACTTCCTGTCTTTAGTTGTTTATCTGATAAGACCTATGTTGTAGAATTTTTCTAATACCATAATATTTACTTTGTAAACATGTTTAAACAGTATTTGTTCTGTTTTGTTTTAATGCTCATGTGGAAGTTGATATTCCAAAAGTTATTCTGATCTTTATGTATGTACTTATGTCATTATTTTTGTAACACTGATGTATTTGTTTATTTCTATTCTTTTGTAAAGCCCCTATTCCTACAAATGTTATCTGTATTATTATGTTTTTAATGATGTATTTTATACCGTTGTTATTGTATTCTTATGTTATAAAATTGTAATTGACACCAGGTCATCAAATTAAGTAACTTGTAAGTTACATTTCACTGCACACGTTTTTGTTGGTCATAATATATGGACAATATGTGACAAGTAGGGACTGTTAGTGTTTGCACGTGTGTTAATAATTCAGCAAGGGACTGGATAACAGCATTGCTGGTTCTAAGGACAATTCCAAAAACTTTGTGAGTGCACAAGTGGTGGTTATGGACTTGCTATATTATCCGCAAGACTCTTCAATGGTGATTGTGTACCTGCACAGTCATAACAGATGGCTGCTAGCCATCTCTACAAGGACTACAGTGGGTCTGCACCTCTGGTGACCCACCAATACCGTAATCTCTACCAGGACTACAGTGGGTCTGCTCTGTGATGACCTACACACCAATACTCTTCAAAACTTCGACTGACTCTGTTGTGGGTTTGCTCTGTTGTGGCCCATTACCTGTCAGCATGTCAAGAGTCAGCACTGTCTTTCCGTTGGAAGGACAACACTACTTCTTCAAGACTGCATGGAAATCCACTACGTCTGTGTGCATTGTCTTTTACTGCTCAGACTTTGAGAAAAACACTGCAATGTGATGAATGATCAGGACTGTCTTTAGGGACTGTGAGAAAATTTTAGCTTTTGACCAACATTGTATCAATAAGTGTGTGCATTTGATTTATTTGTTATTGTAATTACGATTATGAAAAATTTTAACAAATATGTATTGCCCACTGCCCAACCCAATTTGTAAAATTTTTTGTGGGGAGCATGGGGGCTATGTAAGTAGGCTGTTTAGGTTTTTTTATTGGTAACGCCACCTCAGTATGAAAATCACCGGCTGTGCCGTGTGCAGTCTGTGGCTGCTTTGCATTGTTGTAATACTCAACCATTGTAGTGTTAGGCAGCTGGCTGTGAACAGCGCGTAGCGCTGGGCAGTTGGAGGTGAGCCGCCAGCAGTGGTGGATGTGGGGAGAGAGATGGCGGAGTTTTGTAATTTGTCATGATATCAAGGTAAATACATTGTTTGTTCTCTATTAATATCTTTCATTTGCTAACTATCCCTATCAGTAGTTAGTGCCTTCCATAGTTTGAATCTTTTATTTAGCTGGCAGTAGTGGCGCTCGCTGTATTGCAGTAGCTTGAGCAGCGAAGATTTTTGTGAGGTAAGTGATTTGTGAAAGGTATAGTTAGTCAGGGCCATCCTCTTGTAGAGAATTTTGAAAGTCAGATTGCGTTGCGCTAACAAAACATTGTGTGTTGAAAGTCAGATTGCGTTGCGCTAAAAAATATTGTGTGTCAGGTTAAGGACAGTCGTGTAAAATTGTTCAAAAGGGGACGTTTCACAGAGAGAATCTGACGCGTAGATTTTGAAAAGCCTCGCTTGCGACACAAGGTGAAGGTGAAGTCGTTTCTCTGCGAACAGGGTTGTTATTCTGTTTACTCGAGTGATAATTCTTTAGCTCTCTGTGGAGTTTGACACACAGTGAAGTGCTTGAGTCAAAATTCTGTTCCTGGATAGTGAACAAACAGAAATCTTGACTCATGTTCTATCTTGTACTGAGGTAATTTCGGCCCCAGGAGTTTGCGGACGGCACACTGTGTTCACCGTATATCCATAGAATTGGGGGTACATCATCTCCACAGAAGCCAACGGCCCAACTAGGAGTTCATCAGTGCAGTACACCTGCTGTCCATACTTCGATAGGTGATATGCGCACTCTGGTTCGGAAGCTAGGGAAACACTCACAGTAAATGTGTTGTATTCCATTTGCCTGACTACTGAGTTTGCTTCTGGAAGTGCCAGCCAGGCTGTAGGCTTCTGTTTCTCATTACTAATCAGTATCAACTAACTTTGTATCCATCTAATAATGGAGGCGGTCTAAAGAAAGTAAAACATATGTTCTGCCAATCTCGGAATTACGTGTAGGGCAAAATCCGACAATGTGTGCTTCATATTTATACAATTCTTTGCACTCTGTGTGTTTTCCGACAGTAAATAATTTACGGTATCAAGCTGTGTTCATTCTAGAAGCAGCTGATAGAAACGATTGGTTTGATGTGTTAAAATGAAGTTAACTAAAACCACAACACGATAACAAGTTTCTTGGCTTGACCATCCTCCGCAGCAAGCACAGAAACATTTGTTCTGTATACAAAACCACCTTTCCTTACTGCAACTGTAATTTATTTTACCCAGACGCGTTTCGCCTGTTTCTTGCTCTAAGGCAGCTTCAGTGGGATAGTTGTTGGAATCTGTGGAGGTCGCACTACCATTTCATTTCCGAAACGTAATTACAATTTCATAATCCGAACTTTTTCTTTTCACACTGTTCGCCATATTTCTCCTTCTTCTTTGTCATGCACTATTATTCCTTTGTCACTGGTTACAGCTGTTTGTTTGCAAACTGTGCTTTTAAAGACCATTGTGAGTTCATTATTTGTCTCATCCTGTTTTATTTACAAAACAAACACAACACGATATTTCATTTTATGGAAATCCATCGGTGTAGATTGTCAATGGCAAGGGCATTTTAATATTTTACAGGAGTGAGAATTCTAATGTGGAGATGACATTAGGCAACCACACATACACACAGCAATATTATTTATGAGGATGCGCGTGCTGCCGTCGCCCGATCTTTGGCGTTCCACCGTGAGGCGCTGCCTTTCTTTCTCGATATCTCAGAGGAACCTGTGCTGTCCGCGTGGCCTCTCGCTTCGCACGCTTCCGAGTATTCAGTGTGGGAGCGCGGCGACCGCGAGAGCTGCGTGTGTATTACAGGGACACGACTTTTCCCAGCTGCCTGCCCGGCATCACATTGGACATGATAAATTGCGCCTCTCGCTGGGATATCAATGGCATCGGACGCCTGCAGGTCCGCGCCGGCCCCTAATATTAAAGCAGCGCTTCCCGGCGGAGATGTCAGATTGTGGCCAGGCGTCCATCTGTGGTGAAGGATTCCACGGCGTGCCCCACGGGCGGCTACCGTTACATTTACTGCCCAGAAACCGGCAACCGGTAATTTTCACAGCAGTCCTTCATGTCTTCACTACACTCCTCGTCGCTGATGACAGTGATGCCTCAGTGATTATGACAAGACCCCACGCAAATGATATCTGTCATCTAAATTTGAGATTTAATAAGCAGCTCCATTCCCAAAGCCTGCTGATATCCGACTGTTTACAGAAGCTACCGGGCGTCCGCAACGTAAGTGAGCACACAGGCTTGTTCACGATTCACACCGTTGGCCACTAATTCTGCAACACGAGGAAAGAAAACGCTACCAAAAAGTTATTTATATGGCGTGTACAGAGTAATTAGACGAATATGTTATTAAATTTTTGCCGGCCGGGGTGGCCGAGCGATTCCAGGCGCTTCAGTCTGGAACAGCGTGACCGCTACGGTCGCAGGTTAGAATCCTGCCTCGGGCATGGATGTGTGTGATGTCCTTAGGTTAGTTAGGTTTAAGTAGTTCCAAGTTCTAGGGGACTGATGACCTCATATGTTAAGTCCCATAGTGCTCAGAGCCATTTGAACCATTTTTGATTAAATTTGTAGGTGATTTGGGAGTATAAGGGGTGCAAAATTTAGCACACAGAACTCGCTCAGCTGGCAATAACAGTGTCTCTTATCTTGCTGGAAACCAGTCGAACTGAGCCTGGATGACAAATAAGAATACATCATTTCATGTTTATTCAGCTCATGGCAGAGTTCGCCAATGGTAGCGGATGGCGAGTGGTGGCGTGATAATCTCCCTGCAACCCACAACCACTTGTTTACACCGTATAAGAAATCTGGAGAAAGTTCTGGCCAGAAGAACATTCGAACGCCATCTCTGTCGAGCTAGGTCAAGACAGCATAAGTAACAACTGGTCTTGTGTTATCTCGTTAAATTGTAGCATCATGCAGATCTCAAAGATATGGCACAGCCACCGACCTTAATATGTCAAAAATGTTACGCTCTCTGTCCAAATCACGAGCTTTTCGAACCTAGAGCTGTTGTTGTTGTTGTTGCTACTGTTGTGGTCTTCAGTAAAGAGACTGATTGATGCAGCTCTCCATGCTACTTTACCCTGTGCAGGCTTCTTCATCTCCGAGTGACTCCTGCAACCTACGCTCTTCTGAATATGCTTAGTGTATTCATCTCTCGGTCTCCGTCTACGATTTTTACCCTCCGCGGTTCTCTCCAATATTAAATTGGTGACCCCTTGATGCCTCAGAACGTATCCCCCTCTACGATTTTTACCCTCCACACTGCCCTCCAGTACTAAACTGGTGATCCCTTGATGCCTCAGAACGTGTCCTACCAACCAATCCCTTCTTCGAGTCAAGTTACGCAACAAATTCCTCTTCTCCCCAATTCTAATCAGCACCTCCTCATTAGTTACTTGATCTACCCTTCTAATCTTTAGCATTCTTCTGTAGCAGCACATTTCGAAAGCTTCTATTCTCTTCTTGTGTAAACTACTTATCGCCCATATTTCACTTCCATACACGGCTACACTCCATACAAATACTTTCAGAAAAGTTTTCCTGACACTTAAATCTATGCTCGATGTTAACAAATTCTTCAGAAACGCTTTCCTTGCCATTGCCAGTCTACATTTTATATCCTCTCTGTTTTGACCATCATCAGTTATTTTGCTCCCCAAATAGCGAAACACATCTAAAAACCTTAGAGCTGATAGTGATGTGTATTCAGTGGCGCCCCATAGCACCATGCAAAGTGTTGGACCCGTATGACAGTGTCGAATGCAATCTTCTCGCGGATTATCTACGGCTGACGCCGCGCCGCTTCTCCGCCCCCAGTCGCCATCTTCTTCTGTGTTGACTTTCCGCGGCATTCATATTCCTTGGCTGCGCTGCCTCCTCCACATCGCTTTGCCAGTTGCGTCGTAGGTGACCAGTCTTCTGCCGCTGGGATGATATTCGTCGTAGTATCCTATTTTGTATCCTGTCTACCATCATCCTGTTCACTTGGCCAAACCACATCAGCTGTTTTTGTTGGATGTCGTTACAGATAACCCTATCCATTTTCATTCTTTGTCGGATTACATCGTTTCTTATGATTTTTTTTTTTCTAACGTCCCAGGCGTCTGCTCCGTTCAGAACCGCACTCAAGACTGTATAGTCCACAGCTCGTGGTCGTGCGGTAGCGTTCTCGCTTCCCGCGCCCGGGTTCCCGGGTTCGATTCCCGGCGGGGTCAGGGATTTTCTCTGCCTCGTGATGACTGGGTGTTGTGTGCAGTCCTTAGGTTGGTTAGGTTTAAGTAGTTCTAAGTTCTAGGGGACTGATGACCATAGATGTTAAGTTCCATAGTGCTCAGAGCCATTTGAACCATTTTTTTCTAGACTGTATACTTATACATTCCCTTCATCGTTGTTGTTCTTATTGTTTTGTTCCTCAGAACAAAGTTTATTGCTCTTGTTACAACTCATCCTAATAATTTCACCACTGCTTGTGTCCTGTTTGTTAAATAATACCCCAAGATATTTTGCCTTTCCCGCACCTACAATTACTTCTCCATCTATCTCCACATTATTTACTTTCTCCGTTCGAACAGTGAAGCACTGCGATTTCTTCATGTTCTACTTCAGGCCAGCCTTGTTCTGTTCCTCTTGAAGCTTTCCTGTCATATAGCTTAGATCATCTTCATCTTCTGCTAGTAAAATCTTGTCATCTGCAAAGTACAGGCTAAATATCTTGCTGTCCCCTACTGTCACTCCCATAACCTGGGAGTCAAATATGCAGGACTGCTCCTAGATAGAGCTTACGGAGGGTCGATGACAGCCCATATCCCTGCCACAGACATGTGCCACGAATTCTTCTGTCGTACTATTCCCAATCCTTAATCTCGCTGTGTTACTTTCTTATAATTGCATAAAAGCTTTTGCAGTCTTTTATCTAATACTATATCTTTCAACTTTTCCACAATTCGTTGGTATGTACACTATAGTATGCTTTCTCTAGATCAATCAGTGCGACATGCGTCTCCAATCTAACCCTTGAGCCTTGTGAAGATGTTGTCCATTACCGACGCTTGTCGTCATCTTCGCCAGTCATTTGACGTTCAATGCTGGATAAAGACCTACTATAAATTTTTACTCGTATTACTGCCTTCACTATAAACAGTCACACTGCTCATGCATTTCATTAAATGTCATAGACTCATCTTACATCTCTTAAGTTTTTTACCTGTTGGAAACCAACAATGTTCATTCTTGGTCTATTTACCATTTTTCCCCTAGGTACATATCCTGATAACAGTTATTTCATTCTATTTGTAATCATAACTACTTCTTCCACTCCAACTTAGTTTTCTGCTTTATTTGTTGTCCTGCCTCTACTAGTAAGTCCCATTATTCGACTCTCCGTTGTTCCCAGAGAAACGCTGAAATGTCAGACAAATATGTATGGAGAGTTATAGCAAAGATTGGAGAATAATATTTGATAAGTTCTTTGTCACAGCTGCGATTTAATGCATGCGGTTACCATTTTTGGTCCTTCCTGTTTGATTAAAGCGTAACGCTTAAATTTAGTCGCCGTATATGGCTGCCTCAACACTAAAATATTTAAAGTAAAACGGTAGCGTCATAATGTTGAAGCACGGCGACGAAACTGAAGCCGTAACAAAGCAGAAAGCACCCGAAGATGGCTGGAACCGGCCGGAACCGGTAAACGCATTCATTAGTTCATTGCTGTGACTAAATTAACGAAATAGTAATTTTCGGCTTTTCGTTTTTCACTTAAAGTCCATGTCAAACTCGGTAACACACAGTGATACTAAAATTTTGGTTTCAGACACATCAGAAATTTAGTTTTGTAAATTCTGTTTAGTTTACTAGCAGCACTCCACCCCATTTTTTCATGCTTTTGTTATTCTCCCAGTCGTTATATTGAAATGCGCCAAATACGAAAACCTTTTTATTGGATCTTTGACTATGTTAATTTCTGTTATTCATTTTTTGTGCTGATTATATATTATTTTACCTAACCATACTTCATTTTTGGCCAAACTCGCTCTGTTAATTAGCTTGCTCCACTGCTGGAGTGCACAAGTGACTATTGATGGGCTAACGAACATGAGTGTCTATAGACTACGTTGTTTTATGACATATGGATATGTGTGCTCGCAATATGTAACAGCGTCATGAATGTATTTAATGGTAATGACAACGACATGTAAATGTGTCAGCTAATTTTAAGTTGACATGGCTTAAAGCCACAAAAATCTGCACTTGATAATGGCCTAAGGCCGAAATTGCAATCGTGAAATAAAGAAAGTGTTACAGTCACTGGCGTAAATGTGATGTCTTTTATAAAGTTCGCTCTATTAAGTCTTTGTTGACGTTTCACGTTCATCTGCTCTAGAAGCAAAGAGTAAAATGTTATTAGCAGGGAAGCTGGGTAGGTACGTTCTGTTGTTTTTTTATCCAGTTTTGGCGGCTAAAGACGTCCATGGGTCTGCTGGTATAACACAGGTGGTACAGAATCCCCACGCGCGATTCTTCACTCTATTCTGAAATAATCAAGCTCGTGGTGAATATGATGGGACAGTATTCGTGTCGATGGAACAGACGAAAGTTCAGTGCTTTCATAATTGTATCTGCTGTGAAATATCTTCTGTGGAATATCCGTATGCAATTTTGTTACGAAAAACACGCTCAATTGAGTCATTACTTATGTCCGTTTTCATTCATTATGGTTGAATGAAACTAGGTAAACTGAAGTACAGTTGCAGCCTTGAACTAATATAGGTAAAAATGAATTAGAATCGTAAATTTGCGGGAAAGGGAATCGTATCAGCATTTAGTGACATGGCTTGATCTCGATTCTGATCTCCCGATGCCATCACTTTGTTTCACGTCTCTCTCTCTCTCTCTCTCTCTCTCTCTCTGTCTGTCTCGCAGCTTGGCGAGACATCAGCTGCTGCGGATTCGAGTAATGTTTACAATGGGCCGCCCAGGGGTAGATGTTGCCAACGTCTGTACGTGTATGATTAAGAGCAAATGTGTTTCGACAATAAAAACTGATCACTCATCTTCACCCATCTACCTCCCTAGCCCCATGTTTTGATTTAAAAAGAAATCATATTGGACACTGACTCACAGTTCAACTGTTCCGCCATCTTAGATTTCCCCGTCGGCCCTTTGTGAAGTTTCACCGCGGACTCTGCTGTTATACCGGAGTCGCTCACTCTCTGCTAATGATGTCCACCTAGCAGCGGCATCCCGCAGAGAGGGAAATGTTAGGAACAGCTGTAAGTCATGCAGCACCGGCTAAATTACCGCATGTTTAAGTAAAATACGCCCACGTGTCTCTCCCGAGCTGCCACGCTGCTGTGAGACAACTTCGCTGTCAAAATAATTTGTTTGTCTCTTATGGATGTACACAGTTTTCGTGTTGTCTTATTTAGTTATACGGCTTCACATTTTTCCCCCACAGAAAGTTCCAGCTTTTATAGCCACGCTGTTTCTAAAACGAAGCTCAAAGCGTCTTTAAACAGTCAAGTCCGTACACAGAGTTCCTTACTAGCGCTCGCAGGAAGTGTGCTGAAATACTGAAAGCGTCGTAAAGAAACGACGGCAGCTGCGTGCAATGGCCCCTTCTGAGCTGGTAGCACCGCAAACCGTTAATTTTTCGTCACGGCAAAAACCGTTTTACGACGTACTCACTCATTTCACTAGTCACTGCTCAAAACCATAAACTGTCGTCGCCCATTAAATGTTGAATTACACCAGCATAAATGTAGATTTACTATACATCACAACAGAACCACTTCTTTTGTCGGCCGGCGAAATAGCGTTTTCTTATTTATTGCCAGTTTCCCACTATCTACAGTTTTGTACGGAAATTGAAAATTGACATCCTAGGCAGATTGATATTTTATTCGACATAATTAAAACTTCCAAATTAGATGCAAAGAAAAGTAAATACAATGACATTGTTGGCTTGGACGCCTTAAAGAACTGGCTCATCTACCTATTTGTGTTTTGTTCTGCATTCACAGAAGCACGTTTGTTTCACGAACTGCGCATGTAGTGTCCTTGGTACAACTGTTTCGCATGTGTGACGATAATTAGTGTCTGTCGAATGTTATCTAGTATTTTATTGGTGATGGAACCAGAGAGAATGGAAGGAGTGAAACGCTGCGCAAACATACAGCACAAACTTCCTAAGAATGACCAAGAAGACCGGTCAACTTAAGGTTCCTACCCAAGGGATGGATCAACAGTAGCACATAACTACGCTAAAGACGAAAAAAACGGGAAAAATCATTCAGAGATATTCGTGCAGAGTCGGGACAACAAAATACACTACTGGCCATTAAAATTGCTACACCAGGAAGATGACGTGCCACAGATGCGAAATTTAACCGACAGGAAGAAAATGCTGTGATATGCAAATGATTAGCTTTTCAGAGCATTCACATAAGGTTGGCGCCGGTGGCGACACCTACAACGTGCTGACGTGAGGAAAGTTTCCAACCGATTTCTCATACTCAAACAGCAGTTGACCGGCGTTGCCTGGTGAAAAGTTGTTGTGATTCCTCGTGTAAGGAGGAGAAATGCGTACCTTCACGTTTCCGACTTTGATAAAGGTCGGATTGTATCCTATCGCGATTGCGGTTTATCGTATCGCGACATTGCTGCTCGCGTTCGTCCAGATCCAGTGACTGTTAGCAGAATATGGAATCGGTGGGTTCAGGAGGGTAATACGGAACGCCGTGCTGGATTCCAACGGCCTCGTATCTCTAGCAGTCGAGATGACAGGCATCTTATCTGCATGGCTGTAGCGGATCGTGTAGCCACGTCTCGATCCCTGAGACAACAACCATGTGCACGAACAGTTCGACGACGTTTGCAGCAGCATTGACTATCAGCTCGGAGACCATGGCTGCGGTTACCCCTGACGCTGCATCAGAGACAGGAGCGCCTGCGATGGTGTACTCAACGACGAACCTGGGTACACGAATGGCAAAACGTCATTATTTCGTTGAAGCCAGGTTCTGTTTACAGCACCATGATGGTCGCATCCGTGTCTGGCGACATCGCGGTGAACGCAAATTGGAAGCGTGTATTCGTCATCGCCATACTGGCGTATTACCCGGCGTGATGGTATGGGGTGCCATTAATTATACGTCTCGGTCACCTCTTCTTCGCATTGACGACACTTTGAACAGTGGACGTTACATTGCAGATGTGTTACGACCAGTGGCTCTACCCTTCATTCGATCCCTCCGAAACCCTACATTTCAGGAGGATAATGCACGACCGCTTGTTGCAGGTCCTGTGTGGGCCTTTCTGGATACAGAAAATGTTCCACTGCTGCCCTGGCCAGCTCATTCTCCAGATCTCTCACCAACTGAAAACGTCTGGTCAATGGTGGCCGAGCAACTGGCTCGTCACAATACGCCAGTCACTACTCTTGACGAACTGTGGTATCGTGTTGAAGCTGCATGGGCAGCTGTACCTGTACACGCCATCCAAGCTCTGTTTGACTCAAAGCCCAGGCGTATCAAGGCCGTTATTACGGCCAGAGGTGGTTGTTCTGGGTACTGATTTCTCAGGATCTATGCACCCAAATTGTGTAAAAATGTAATCACATGTGAGTTCTAGTATAATACATTTGTCCAATGAATACTCGTTTATCATCTGCATTTCTTCTTGGTGTAACAATTTTAATGGCCAGTAGTGTAGACATTTTAATCGCTGTAAATGGATGGCTTTAAGGAAAGCGTAACGTTCGCGTCTACTCGCAACATTATTTGGGGTACATCGCAGACCAGGAATGAGACTGTTCACACCAATTTGTCGAAATATTGTAGTTTGCCTTTTCACTCTGTGTTTTTCGGCCGACAACGGTGTAATGTCGTAGCGACTGAGATATGGGTAAGGGGTATAACTGGTATACGCAACCGAGCAGTTAAGACACTGCGCCCGCATTTGAGACGAGGGTGGTTGAAATAGCCGGGTGGTCGATAGGATTTAGGTTCTCGTGTTTTCCTTAAATCGCTTAAAGAAAATACCGGAATGATTTCTTTGAAAACGGGGGAGGGTGTGTAATTGCTATCTACCCCCCTTTCCTTCGTGAGCTTGTGGTCAGTCTGTAATTATCTCATAGTCTACACGATTATTAACCTCTGTTTTGCTCTTTCACAAAATGCTTGTAAACATACACCGACTCCGGTAGAGATTTCACCACAAAGAAATATACATATGACTGAAGTTAACTTTATACCACAGAAGAAGTACACTGCCATAAATTAACGATTAAGACCGCAAAACTGTAAAGGATCTCTGATGTTTAAATTCGCTGTGTTATGAAGCCTCCTACCCCTTCCCACACTCCCCGCAAGACACGTGTTTCAGTACAGGCGCATAGTTAAGTCACTTGTCTGAGATGTTAATATGAATTTATTTCAATCTTTTCTTTTGTGATTCGTCAGCACCAGTTGACCCAGATTTGTAATACATTCAATTTTCCCGATTGAAGATCTTTATAAATAACGTAAAAAAATTTCAGAATATATTTTTTTTACCAGTCAACTAAAAGTATAATTTCCCCTTAAGTCATTGCCGGTCCCGATCCAGTCATTTAACTGAATTAAAATATTCCAGAATTTTTGTCAGATCATATCATGTGTTCTTTAGTAATCAGACGGCCAGCTGTGCAGCTGTGTCACTGAGTAAAGTCAGTTTTTCAGGTAATTCAGATCTCAGACAAATGTTGATATATAGGCAGCGTTATCCGGCGACACCATCACGAGGTAAGAATTTTTCAGTTTATTTCTCACAGACAGATTCAGATTAATTTCACAGGGCCATGGCGTGGCGCTGCTTACGTCAAAATTTATGTTTTTCATGAGTTAAGATTTAACAGTTTTCATACATCAGAATTTAATAATCCAAATTTAATTATTTTATTTCTTATTTTCTGTTCGGGAAGGTTACACATCATTACTTTATATTTTTTTCATTTATACGGGAAGGTTGCATTCTTGAAGAATAAGTTTCCAGCCAAACAACCAGTGTCATTCCAGAGGTGATAGATTGGCCACATGTCATGAGAAAGTTTAAGCGCTAGACGGTGTTACTCGTCATTATTTGTCGATCAATGTTTACGCGTTTCTCGGGTGACATGTGGACAGCTGTTACCAGCCAGTCTAATTTAATGCAAACTTGGCACACATACGACTTACCATCTGGAGAGAGGAACTGTGGGGGTAGTTTAGTGTCGCCTCAACGGCACTGTAGGCTTGTACCTTGAGAAGCAAGGAGAGGATGTTGTTTGGTGGTTGGTATACTCTTTCTCTAACACAAACTGCACACACATATTAACAGGGTTCTTTATTGACAAGAACATGAAGTTACTTAAGCTAGGTCATGTGTTGTGGTACAACCTCTTCCGTAATAATTCACGTTAGCCTCACTGCTGGTGCAGTACAAGTTGCGCTATGCACACTCCTCTGGTCGCTATGTGCTGCCTGAGACTGAGACCCTGTCGGCGACTCCAAGTGACTAGGCTGCAACTGAAGACTCGACTCGGTGACTCACTGGATGACTGAGATGGCTGCGGCCTGCGGGGGCGATCTAAATACTACCGGTCGATAGGTCGTTGGCGCCGCGTTGCTTGTGAGTCTGTATTTGGCCTCTCTCCTGATAGGCGCGTAGCTTGTGCCTTTCGATCTTCTGGCAGCGTCTCTGCCGACTGGAGTCTGGAGTGCTGGCGACAGTATACGCCAAGACATCCTCCCCCCCCCCCCCTCCAGAAATGCTGCACCGTTGTCGTGCAGTGAGGCTGCGAACGACAAAGGGGAGGGAGGCAGGACACTGGACGTAGAGATGAGCCAGGAGCCGTAGATGAGGAGGATGGTGTGCTCTGCCCGACCGTACCCCGCCTTCTGACTTGTGAGCCAACGGGAACATCATCCGGAAAACTGTTGCTGGGCATACATCCAGGCCTGAGGACGTGTCCTAGGGGGATGACGGCGACGGCGAGGGCGCATCGTCCATCCACTCCTCCTGGGGTGCCCTCGTGGCACCAGCGGACGGCTGCGAAGGCACAAGATCTCGTGAGGCCATGAATATGGGGGAAGAAAAGCATCATTATCATTGAGTGAATGACACGAGGGAAGTGGGTTCTGGTGGCGGCGCTGCAAACCATCGGGACCTGCAATCAAATACGTAGAAGAGCAAATTGGTTGCTGGATCACGCCTCTTTACCAACGCCCACGGTTGCCATAAACCCTGAAAAGAACAAGATCGAGCGGTACTTGCGGACCATTGTCGGTGCTGAATGCTGCGGTGGGCATAGCAAGTGTAGCAGCGTCCGATGGTGGCCAAGGCTATCTTTGAGGGTTTCACAGTCAGCCCTGCATCGCTGAACCTGGATGGTACCTTCCGCATGTGCTCTAAATGCTCTTCAAATGAATCACTAAATATGACCAAATCGTCCAAATAATTGAAGATACAATTAAACTTTAAATTACTTAACATTTTATCCAATTAACAGGATAAAACTGCTGCACCGGTTGACAAGCCAAATGGAGCCCATTTAAACTCATATAAATTCCAATCCTTGACGAAGGCAGTGAAATGCTTAGATTCCTCTGTTAAGGGTATCTGGTAATAAGCCTGATTAAGATCTGGACGTGAATGTACAAGTATGCATATAACCA
The DNA here is from genome assembly GCF_023898315.1 of Schistocerca nitens. Classification (NCBI taxonomy): domain Eukaryota; kingdom Metazoa; phylum Arthropoda; class Insecta; order Orthoptera; family Acrididae; genus Schistocerca; species Schistocerca nitens. Next base: position 167,132,014 of record NC_064620.1, on the reverse strand, counting down.
CACCATGTGACGTGCACACCATGTGTATACCCGCCGCTTGGTCCACACCGGTTCAGAGCGTAGTGCCGGCTGTGTCAGTGCGAGAGGAGCTGTGCAAAGGGGACGATGGAGCAGCAAGTGTTCGTTGTGGAATGTTACATGACAGCAAAGTATTGGAAACTATGTGGTCAGGTGGTTACTGAGAAGTTTAATGGTGTTACAGTGATACCAAAGAGTGCCATGCAACGCTTAGTCCAAAAATGACGTCAGGCAGGATCTGTTTTGAACAAAAACATTCCGAAGCGCGCCCATGAAGCAGAGAGTGTTACTTCAGTTCTCCAGAAAATGCTTCAGAGTCCTACCAAATCAACACCACACCCCTCGCAAGAGAGCGGCATATCACATTTATCATGCGGACGGTACTCCACCTGGGCCTGAACAAGCATCCCTGCCAAGTGTTTGTTGTTCACGCTTTAAAACCAGCAGACGCTCCTCGGAGCCTCCAGTTTTGCGAGTGGCTGTTCACTGAGATAAAAATGAATGACTTCGACGTGGATCTGTTCTTTATGTCTGATGAAGCCTGAGTGGTTACGTCAATTCACAGAATCACAGGTTCCGGGCAGCGTAGAATTCTGCTTAACTTCCACGAAACACCATTGCATGATCATACAACTACGAACAACTTAAATTGGAAAGTATACATCAAAAATGTTGTGGGGGAGACTAACCAAAGACTGCGTTTTATTGATAGGACACTTAGGAATGTAACAGATCTACTAAGGAGACTGCAGCCGGCCGAAGTGGCCGAGCGGTTAAAGGCGCTGCAGCCTGGAACCGCGAGACCACTACGGTCGCAGGTTCGAATCCTGCCTCGGGCATGGATGTTTGTGATGTCCTTAGGTTAGTTAGGTTTAACTAGTTCTAAGTTCTAGGGGACTAATGACCTCAGCAGTTGAGTCCCATAGTGCTCAGAGCCACTAAGGAGACTGCCTACACAATGCTTGACCATCCTCTTTTAGTATACTGCTCCGCGATATGGGATCATTTCCAGACGGGACTGACGGAGTACATCGAAAAAGTTTAAAAAAGGGCAGCACGTTTTGTATTATCGCGAAATAGGGGAGAGATGGTTCAAATGGCTCTGAGCACTATGAGACAACATCTGAGGTCATCAGTCCCCTAGAACTCAGAACTACTTAAACCTAACTAACCTAAGGACATCACACACATCCATGCCCGAGGCAGGATTCGAACCTGCGACCGTAGCGGTCGCGCGGTTGCAGACTGAATAGGGGAGAGAGTGTCACTGAAATAATACAGGGTTTTGGATGGACATCATTAAAACATAGGCGTTTTCCATTGCCTAGGAATCTTCTCACTAAGTTCCAGTTACCAGTTTTCTCCTCCGAACGATAAAATATTTTGATGACGCAGGCCTACATAGGGAGAAAAGATCACCATGATAAAATAAGGGAAATCAGAGCTCGCACTGAAAGATATAGCACGGAAAGAAAGCTATATGCGACTGGAATAATAGAGAATTGTGAAGGTGGTTCGATGAACCTTCTGCCACACACTTAATATGATTTGTAGAGTATCGACACAGATGTAGATGTAGAAGGTTGTGCAAGCTGCATTATTTGTCCCATCTTCTTTCATCAGAAGCTGACTTCGGCGTGTTACATTGCCAGCATTTTGAGCATTAGCGGAGTTGGAAAAGACATACAGTTACTTCTAACAAGATGGAGCAACTGGCCCTACATCCGGATGAACCTTGGAGCACATTTTCACAATCTTCACGCCTGAGAGAGTTGTCAGCAGAGGTCAGTCTGGTCGCTGCCCTAGCTAGCCACACAGGTCACCTGATCTGTCAGTGTGCGATTACTTTCTGGGCGGATCCCTCAACTCTCAGGTGTACCGCAACAACCCTCATAGTCTTCAAGAACTGCTGCAGAACATTTCGGATGAGTTGCACCAATTCCAGCAATCATGCTTCGATCTGTCTTCAGCAGCTTGCTGATCAGGGCTCAAAAGTGGCATGAGATAAATGGTGGTCACTTTCAACATCTGTCATAGTCACACCAGTACTTTATTTCCTTTCCTCTGCAGTGTTTCTTTGCACCCTTGAACTCTGTCATTTGGGCCACTTTTATTTACCACATCCTGTATTTGTCCTCACTTAACCCTCCGTTATTCATGCGATATTTCCTGACACGGTCACTCGCGTGGATGACAGATGTCATCCACAGCTTACCAAGGGTATTTAGATATTTTGAACGGTGTGTGAGAGTGATTTTAGAAGTGTTTTATTTAAATGTAAATTAATACATTTAATACACAAACACAGTAAAGTATACGCCAACTGATATACATATTTTAGCAACTGTTCGTAAATAGTTCCAATGCCTCTCTGTCAACAGCCAATTTGTCATGCTCTGTGTGAACGCCTCTATCAAGGATACTATCAAACCTCAGAAATCATAAGTGCAACCTGAATCTGTTTTCACACAAACACAAGTAGCGTGATTCAAGTCCGTTGCCCTTTGAGTTATCCCACAACTTTTAATAAACTGTTTTTCTGATATCCACGCAGATATTACAAACCAATGAAACTGTGATCTCTGTAACATTTCTTTCTATAGCATCCCTTTCACTAGAAAAGTTACCACTAACTTCGTTGATGTAAATATTAGTACATGTTGCAATAATGAATACTATGTTTTCATCCAAGAATAAATAATATCTGCATAACAGTTATGCTTATCACATATTTGTACAACTACGGTCACCGCTAGTAATAATAATAGCAGTAATAACAATAATAATATTAATACACATAACTTGCCCGAAAAAAGAAAGAATTGTTATTGTTCTGTATACAACGAAGTACAGCTTAGAGCAAGAACTAAATAATGTTTAAGCCTTCTCTCGCCCCTGTTTCGCATTTTTGCGTAAGTGGGAGTTCTTGTGCTTTTTTTTTCGGACAAATTTACAGGATCCCTGATACATGTATTAGTTAACGAATTAAATTCCTGGGTGTAAATCAGACATTCTTACGTTGCACCCACAGAACAACTTACGCTTATTATACATGTCTTGTTAAAAGTTCCATTATAGCCACGCTTATTTGATTTCATCACTTTGTCAGTCAACAGACCTGGTCTCGGAGATCCTAGTTCCTTTGTGGTTAACTTTTCCTGGGTAATTTTCTTTTCTGTTAGCATTTGAAGCAGATTCAACAGAGTTTATACTGACACTGCACAAGAAAGCCTACTCCTGAACAATAAAGTACCAACTCCAAATATAAATTGCCCTTTTTTGAAATGATTAAGTTCAAGTATCACTGCCGGCCGGAGTGGCCGAGCGGTTCTAGGCGCTACAGTCTGGAACCGCGCGACCGCTACGGTCGCAGGTTCGAATCCTACTTCGGGCATGGATGTGTGTGATGTCCTTAGGTTAGTTAGGTTTAAGTAGTTCTAAGTTCTAGGGGACTGATGACCGCAGCAGTTAAGTCCCATAGTACTCAGAGCCATTTGAACTATTTTTCAAGTATCACTGTCTATCAACATTGGCACTTAACTAAAATACAAATGAGGCGCTTAGAACCGTAAGGACTGAAGGCAACCGTCTTCGATCCTACATTTACGTTAATATCACAGAAAATAGTGAGACGGATTTTCAAGAATATTCATATGTGTACGATGTGAGCCTGCACTACAAATAAACCTGACCCACTATAAGATTGACAGTTGTCAGAACCATGCTACTGTCTCACAGTCGGCGATGATGTGCTTTATGATTCTCAGCACCTCAAATGGATTACTCTATGATAAGATACAAAATTTAATACACTACTTCTCATTCAGAATCCCATAAAATTAGATTTTTCTGTCAGTAGGACACACATTGCTTTCCGATCTAATTTTACTACATAGTGAGTGGATTGCCATACCTGAGGAATTTGGTACTGTCCAGAGGGATGTATGCTAAGCGAAAGAGGATAAAAGTCTGCTCCAGTGTGCTGCCACCTGGTTGCATTCATGAAAACTTTCAGTGGAGTGGTGGAGGCTAGCTGTGAACGCCGTGAACCGTACCGAGCGAGGAGGCGCGGCACTTAGCACTCTGACCTGTTCAATCGTGCGTCCGGTCATCCTGATTTAGGTGAGTCACTTCAGGAAAATACTGGTATGGCTCCTTTGAAAGAGCACGGTCGACTTCCTCCCCTAATGCGATGGGACTGATGATTCTCTGTCTTGTCCCCTCCCCTCCACCCCCACCACCCCCGCCGACCCTCCCCCTCCACAAATCAACCAGCCAACCAACCGTATGTGTAAACTGAAGGCGGAGGGGGAGAAAAGAAAGTAAAGGGAAGGGAGTACTGATGTCAGCTGCATCTGGGCATTATGCGGTACCAGTGGCGGCGAGCGAAAATGAGTACCAGACCAGGATTCGAACCGCGGACACAGCGCGCAACTGCACGGATTTTCTGGGCACGCTTCACGGGCGATTCACATCCCCACCGAGCGGCACCTACTCACAGTCCCTGTCCATTTCCTCCATGCTCGCTACTCAGAGAGTCCCGCAGCAGGTAGGACGTACTTGTGCATCCACACCAAAGAAAGTGTATCCATTAGCCATATAGGCGAATAAATTATACAGGGTGATTCAAAAACAATACCACAACTTTAAAAATGTGTATTTAATGAAAGAAACATAATATAACCTTCTGTTATACATCATTACAAAGAGTATTTAAAAAGGTTTTTTTTTCACTCAAAAACAAGTTCAGAGATGTTCAATATGGCCCCCTCCAGACACACGATCAATATGAACCCGATACTCCAACTCGTTCCACACTCTCTGTAGCATATCAGGCGTAACAGTTTGGATAGCTGCTGTTATTTCTCGTTTCAAATCATCAATGGTGGCTGGGAGAGGTGGCCGAAACACCATATCCTTAATATACCCCCATAAGAAAAAATCGCAGGGGGTAAGATCAGGGCTTCTTGGAAGCCAGTGATGAAGTGCTCTGTCACGGGCTGCAGATAAGTGACAATGTGGTGGCGCTCCATCCTGCTGAAATATGAATTGTTGTGCTTCTTGTTCGAGCTGAGGAAACAGCCAATTCTCTAACATCTCCAGATACTGTAGTCCAGTTACAGTAGCACCTTCGAAGAAAAAGGGACCAAAAACTTTATTGGCTGAAATGGCACAGAAAATGTTCACCTTAGGCGAGTCACGTTCATACTGAGTTGTTTCCCGCGGATTCTCAGTGCCCCATATACAGACATTGTGACGGTTGACTTTCCCGTTAGTGTGGAAAGTTGCTTCATCACTAAACACAATCTTTGAAACGAAAGATTCATCTGTTTCCATTTGAGCAAGGATAAAATCACAGAAATCGATTCTTTTAATCTTATCAGCTGCAGACAGTGCTTGAACCAATTTCAGACGATAAGGTTTCATAACTAACCTTTTTCGTAGGACTCTCCATACAGTTGATTGTGGAATTTGCAGCTCTCTGCTAGCTCTGCGAGTCGATTTTCCTGGGCTGCGAACAAATGCTTGCTGGATGCGTGCTACATTTTCATCACTCGTTCTCGGCCGTCCAGAACTTTTCCCTTTGCACAAACACCCATTCTCTGTAAACTGTTTATACCAACGTTTAATACACCACCTATCAGGAGGTTTGACACCATACTTCGTTCGAAATGCACGCTGAACAACTGTCGTCGATTCACTTCTGCCGTACTCAATAACACAAAAAGCTTTCTGTTGAGCGGTCGCCATCTTAGCATCAACTGACGCTGACGCCTAGTCAACAGCGCCTCAAGCGAACAAACGTACAACTAAATGAAACTTTATAGCTCCCCTAATTCGCCGACAGATAGTGCTTAGCTCTGCCTTTTGTCGTTGCAGAGTTTTAAATTCCTAAAGTTGTGGTATTCTTTTTGAATCACCCTGTATAACTGCGTTCATATAAAGCATAAGTACAAACATCAAAAAAGTTTTGCATCACCTCGGTTCCGAGAGTTTCGGAACCTGCACAGAAAATTGGAATAGAGATTAACATAAACATCATTTCTGCCCTTTTTATTGCTCATAGAAACCACACATTGCATGTTGTACCACCGTACAGCAAGACCTTCAGAGGTGGTGGTGCAAACTGCTGTTGATACCAGTGCCTCTAATACCCAGCAGCACGTCCTCTGCATTGAAGCATGCCTGTATTCGTCCTGGCATACTATCCACAAGTTCATCAAGGCACTGTTGGTCCAGATTGTCCCACACCTCAGCGGCGATTCGGCGTAGATACCTCAGAGTGGTTGGTGGGTCGCGCCGTCCATAAACAGCCTTATCAACCTATCCCAGGCATGTTCGATATGGTTCATGTCTGGAAAACAGGCTGGCCACTCTAGTCGAGCGATGTCGCTATTCCGAATGAAGATGTGCACGATTGGGGGGGGGGGCAATTTTCGCCCATGAAGACGAGTGCCTCGCCAATATGCTGCCGATATGTTTGCACTACCGGTCGGAGTATGGCATTCATGTATTGTAGAGCCGTTACAGCGCTTTCCATGACCACCAGCGGAGTACGTCTGCCCCGCATAATGCCACCCCAAAACAGCAGGGAACCTCCACCTTGTTCCACTCGCTGGTTAGTGTATCTAAGGCGTTCAGCCTGACCGGGTTGCCTCCAAACACGTCCCCGACTATTGTCTGGTTGAAGGCATATGCGACACTCACCGGTGAAGAGAACGTGATGGCAGTCCTGAGCGGTCCATTCAGCAGTTGTTGGGCCCATCTGTACCGTGCTGCGTGGTGTCGTGGTTGCAAATATGGACCTAGCCTTGGTCGTCGGGAGTGAAGTTCCGCATCATGCGGCCTATTGCGCACTGTTTGAGTCGTAACACGACGTCCTGTGGCTGCGCGAAAAGCTTTATTCAACATGGTGGCGTTGCTGTCAGGGTTCCTATGAGCCATAATCCGTAGGTATTGGTCATCCAATACAGTAGTAGCCCTTGGGCAGCCTGAGCGAGGCATGTCATCGACAGTTCCTGTCTCTCTGTATCTCCTCCACGTCCGAACAACATCGCTTTGGTTCACTCCGAGGCGCCTGGACACTTCCCTTGTTGAGAGCCCTTCCTGGCCCAAAGTAACAATGCGAACGCGACCGAACCGTGGTATTGACCGTCTGCGCATGGTTGAACTACAGACTACACAAGCCGTGTACCTCCTTCCTGGTGGGATGCCTGTAACTGATCGGCTGTCGGACCCCCTCCGTCAAATAGGCGCTGCTCATTAATGGTTTTTCACATCTTTCGGCGGGTTTAGTGTCTTCTCTGAACAGTCAAAGATACTGTGTTTGTGATATAATATACTCTGTAAAGGTCTGTCTTCAGGAGTTCTGGGAACTGGGGTAATGCAAAACTTTTTTTGATGTGTGTATTGGTCCGTAAGGTAATTACGCCACGCCAGTTGCGCATGCACAAAAGCTCCTTAACACGTGCACAACTGAAGGTGTGCTCGCCACCATGACGCCATCTTTCACGTAGTCTAGAGGAGTAGCAATGTAGCATAGCGCGGTAGATTTAGTAACACATATTTCAGATTACCAGCCGGCCGGAGTGCCCGAGCGGTTCTAGGCGCTACAGTCTCGGGCATGGATGTGTGTGATGTCCTTAGGTTAGTTCTAGGGGACTGATGACCTCAGAAGTTAAGTCCCATAGTGTTCAGAGCCATTTGAACCATTTTTTCAGATTACCGTATCTATATTACGTTGAAACCTCCCCTTAGAAAAATTTATGAATGATTGTGCTGATAAACCCCTTATGTTATTTGATTTTCAAACAGCTGAGCAAAACTGAACGTGTAGATACATTTCTCTCTTTACTTATTAAGATCAACACTAAACTGAGACACAATATTTTTAGCGCAACGCAATCTGACTTTCAAAAATCCCTACAAAAGAATGGCCCTGACTAACAATAACCTATACCTTTCGTGAATCACTTACTTCACAAAAATCTTCGTTACTAGAACTACTGCAATACAGCGAGCGCCAATACTGCCAGCTAAATAAAAGATTCCAACTACAGAAGTCGCTTCCTACTGATAGGCATAGTTAGCAAATGGAAGATTTTGATAGAGAACAAACAATGTATTTACCTTAATAGTGTTGAAAAGTCGTATATATATATATATATATATATATATATATATATATATATATATATATATATCAGTTCATGACATCCAGTCTTAAAAATTTACTGTCTCTGATGGAGACACCTCCAGATCATCCGCTCTCAAAACTCCGCCATCTCTCTCCCCACATCCACCACTGCTGGCGGCTCAAGACCAAATGCGCAACGCTACGCGCTGTTCACATACAACTGCCCAACACTACAATTGCGAATATTACAACAATGCGAACCAGCCACAGACTGCACACAGCACAGCCAATGATTTTCATACAGAGCGCTACGTGGCGTTACCAATATAAAAACCTAAACAGGCTACTTACAACGTTTAATACCATTCAGAGAAAAATAACAATAAATGAGCAAGTCGACAAAAATTTCGATGTTCACGTCGTCTTGTGCTCTTACGTAGCAGCCGCCACTGCGAGTGTCATCAACGCGAGGAACGGAGGGTAAAGGAATCGGCACTTTTGCTGCAGTGTCACGCTTAAAAAATAGAAACGGGCCAAAAATTACGTGTCTTCATTTGAGGGTACTACGCTCGTTAGCCTTATTTCAGATCGTCCCGGTGCGTGCCTCGGAGCTGAGGTGGCGCGGGACAGCGGCGCGCACTTTATTGTCGGTGGCTCCGGCGTCGGCAGCGGCGCGCCAGAGCGCGGGGGACGAGTTTGCACGGCACGGCGCGGCGCGGCGCGGGGCTGTTGCGCAAGTCGGCGCGGCTGGACGGTCCCGGGCCGGGCCGGGCTGTTGCTCGCGCCTCGCAGTTTGTCGCTCAGGCAGGAATGCCGGCCCGTCTGTCCCAGGCGGCTGCCGCTGCCGGCACGTGTTCGCCGGCGCCCGACCTCTGCCGCCTACTGTGCAGCGGGAGCGCCTGCTCATACCGCACAACTTGCAATGCGCTCGAGAGCGTAGTGTTACGTCACGAGATGTGTTACAAAAGTAATTAGTAAGATTTTCTTTTTGCGCACCATCAAATGGTTCAAATGGCTCTGAGCACTATGGGACTTAACTTCTAACAAGGGAACCTCCCCATCGCACCCCTCTCAGATTTAGTTATAAGTTGGCACAGGGATAGGCCTTGAAAAACTGAACCCAGATCAATCGAGATAACAGGAAGAAGTTGTGTGGAACTATGAAAAAAATAAGCAAAATATACAAACTGAGTAGTCCATGTGCAAGGTAGGCAACATCTAGAAGGGTGTTAGGTTACGAACGCCGTGGTCCCGTGGTTAGCGTGAGCAGCTGTTCAAATTTTCTCTCCGGTGAAAATTTTAATTTTTTATTTTCAGATAATTATCAAAGTTCAGGCACTCACACATAATCAACTTCGCTCTCCAAAATTCCAGGACAGGTTCAGATTTGCTTGGACATATACAGAATTTGACGGTCTACGCACGGAAACATTTGAAAACGTAAAAAACATATGTTTTGACAGAGCACAGGGAAAACTGTGCGACTCTGAAACTGTTGCATTCATTTGATGCAGTTTATGTGACAAACTCTTATGTTTTCATCACTTTTTTTTGGAGTGATTACCACATCCACAAGAAAACCTAAATCGGGCAAGGTAGAAGAATCTTTTTACCCATTCGCCAAGTGTGCAGGTTAGGTGGGTCGACAACATATTCCTGTCATGTGACGCATATGCCGTCACCAGTGTCGTAAAGAATATATCAGACGTGTTTTCCTGTGGAGGAATCGGTTGACCTATGACCTTGCGATCAAATGTTTTCTGTTCCTATTGGAGAGGCACGTCCTTTCGTCTACTAATCGCACGGTTTTGCGGTGCGGTCGCAAAGCACAGACATTAAACTTATTACAGTGAACAGAGACGTCAATGAATGAACAGACAGATCGTAACTTTGCGAAAATAAAGAAAGTAAAATTTTCACTCGACGGAGGACTCGAACCAAGGACCTTTCGTTCCGCAGTTGTTCACTCTAACCATGAGACCACGGTGCTCATCAGGTATCATAGTCCTTTATGTTGCCTATCTTGCACATGGACTACTCAGTTTGTATATTTTGCTTATTTTTTCATAGTTCCACACAACTTCTTCCTGTTTTCTCGATTGATCTGTGTTCAGTTTTTCAAGGCGTATCCATTGTGTCAATTTACAACTAAATCTGAGGGGGGTGCGATGGGGAGGTTCCCTTGTGAGGTCATCAGTCCCCTAGAAGTTAGAACTACTTAAACCTAACTAACCTAAGGACATCACACACACCCATGCCCGAGGCAGGATTCGAACCTGCGACCGTTGCGGTCGCGAATTTCCAGACTGTAGCGCCTAGAACCGCTCGGCCACCCCAGCCGGCGGTGAAGATCTCTTCGGAACAGCATCTTGCAAGGCATCCCAGATATGCTCAATAGTGTTTATGTCTCTGGAGTTTGGTAGCCAGAGGAAGTGTTTAAATAGAGCAATTCTGGATGTGTGGGATGTCGCGTTATCCTGCTGGAATTGTCCAAGTCCGTCGAAATGCATAGTGGACATGAATGGCTGCAGGTGATCAGACTGGATGCTTACGTCAGTGTCACTTGTCAGTCGTGTCTAGAAGTATCAGGGTCCCACATCACTCCAACTGCATACACCCCACACCATTACAGAACCTCCACCAGTTTGAACAGTCCTTTGCTGACAATGTTCATGGATTCATCAGGTTGTCTCCATACCCGTACACGACTATCCGTTCGATATAATTTGAAACGAGACTCTTTCGACCAGGCAACATGTTTCCAGTCATCAGCAATCCAATGTCGGTGTTCACGGGCCCAGGCGAGGCGTAAAGCTTTGTGTCGTGTACTCATCAACGGTACACGAGTGAGCCTTCGACTCCGATAGCCCATATCGATGACGTTTCGTTGAATGGTTCGTACCCTGACACTTACTGATGGCCCAGAATTGAAAGCTGCTGCAATTTCTGGAAGGATTGTGAAGCACCTCCTTTTTTTTTCTCCCAGTAACTCACCGAAAAATCTTAACACAAACTTTAAATAAAAATGTAATTCTAGGATTACCGAGGATGAGGAACCGGGGAATATGAATCACCCACAAGCTTCACTTTGAGTTTGCATTTATTGCAACACAACCAGTTAAAATGCCAAAAATTACGTATTGCAATTGATTAGGTAGGTCACAGCTATACTGGCAACAATTTACAGAAAACAGATTAAGGCTTGCAAGTTTAGAAAATTTAAATTCCATGAAAATTAGGGAATAAACAGTTAAACTGCAGAGCAGCATGGTTCAGATTTGACTGGTATACATTACAACACTGAAACACTTTTCGAAGAGATAAATCGTAGAAAACAGAGAACTAAGCAAATTCACATGTTACAGGAAGCTGGGTAAGTTAGTTTAATTTGAGAGTGACATTTCAGAGGGCTTACTTAAACACTAAATGAGACAGGATAAATCTAGCACCCATTGAAAGGGACATATACACTGCTGGCCACCGTAAATGCAACAACAAGAAAGACAAGAGGTAGCATAACAAAATTTATTTTGCAGATAACATGTTGACCAAGTATCAAATGATTACGTTTACAGACGTCTGTGACATGTGGTTCCTGCCAGAATCAGTAGCCAGAGTAGCCGCCATTGTTGGAGATCACCGCTGCCACACGTCTCGGCATTGAGTCAAAGAGACGTTGGATGTGTTCCTGGGGTACAGCAGCCCAAGCAGCTTCCACACGTTGCCAAAGATCATCTGGTGTGGCAGCTGGGGATGTAATCTGGGTCACTCGTTGAGCAACCATGGACCACATGTTTTCTATCGGCGAAAGATCCGGAGAACGAGCCGGCCAGGGAAGCAGTTCAATCTGGTTATTGACGAAGAACCTTTGGACAATGCGTGCCACGTGTGGTCGCGCATTATCCTGTTGAAATATGGCTGTGGCCGAGCCCTGAAGGTAAGGAAGGACAACTGGCTCCAGCACCTCGGATATGTAGCGCCGGCTATTTAAAGTACCGGCAATGCGTACTAGAGGCGTGCGAGAGTAATATCCAATACCGCCCCATACCATAATACCCGGTGCAAGACAAGTGTGGCGGTGCATAATGCAGCTGTCCAGCATCCTCTCTACACGGCGTCTCCACACTCGAATCCGACCATCGTGGTGCTGCAGACAGAAGCGTGCCTCGCCAGTAAAGACAGCGTCATTCCATTCTGCCGTCCACATCCGTCTGTCATCACACCTTTGGCGACGGAGACGTCTGTGGTTCTGCGTCAATGGTAGACGAAGCAATGGACGTCTTGCGGACAGACCACTCTGCTGTAAACGGCGTCGAATGGTACGCGCAGACACTGGATGATGCGTTACAGACGCAATGTGCTGTGCTATGGTTCGGGATGTCACTGAGCGATCCGTCACTGCCATGTGCACAATGTGCCTATCAGCACGTGCAGTGGTGCACCGAGGTGAATGCGATCGACCACGTCGGTCCGTCGTACCCTCCTGCATCCAACGGTCACATATCCGCATTACAGTTGTTTGGTTTCGTCCAACACGACTAGCGATTTCTCTGTATGATAATCCTCAATCTCGGTAAGCCACTATCCTTCCTCTGTCGAACTCGGATACTTGATCAAAAGATGTTCGCTGTTGTCTACGAGGCATAACTGATCGTCTTGTGAAACAACCACAACGTAAACACACGTGCCGAACGTACACTCGTCGAAATCGCCAAGCCTTAAATGGCGCTATGAGGTGGCGCCACAGGCGCGCGTGATGTGCGTCTGCGCTGAAATTCTAATCAATTGCATATCTCATCGCTGCAAACCCATGGTGTAAATTTCACTTGATTCGGATGCTCCCTTCAGGGTGTTGCATTTACGGTGGCCAGCAGTGTACATTAAATCATGGAAATAGCATGATGAATTTAAATATATCATAAATATATAAATATAGGCTTCTAACACCATTCTGTTTCACCCTGAAAAATTTAGCATATAAAAGGGGTTACAAATTGCTCTTACAAACCATCACTTTGGGATCACATTGGCCGTGTAAAACCCACTTAATAAACTCGACTACAATAAGTTACTCTCTAAGCTATATAAAACTGTACATAAGATCAAAGGAATCCTAATGGAGCCGCTCTGGCCTAAAGCTAGCTTGAGGAATTAAACCCCTCCCTAAAGCTTAGGCAGGTAAAGAATGGGAAAGATTGACCTCCACTAAGTACGAAAATCATTAATTGACCAGAACCCGCCCCACCACCCGAAACAAAAACATCGCACGTCAAAACCCCATTTCACGGGCGGGACAAGTTTTACAGAATTTGAAGTATAAAATAGTTATCTAACTAATTAACTAATATCTCATATAAAACAGGGTAAACAAATTACACAGATGCAAATTTAAGTCACATTTATCTTAGTTGCTTGACGTGCGTCGTGAGTGGTATGGGACGTCTTGGTTATCTATTCCAGGACTCAAGCACAAGGAACAAGAATTTATTTCTAATACATTGGGCTGAATATTAACACTGAAATGAACCCAACAGTGCACAGCGCAAGAAAAGGAAGAGAATACTAAAGCGTCTGACAGGAACAGTTATGGTAGGTCTTACTTTGATTGATGCACACTCCGACGAATAGCTACCGGTACCGAGACACAGTCTTTCTTCCACACGGGCAACAAAGAGGAAACAGAACTGATAGAATTTCCATAACGTCTTGAATCAGACAGCACATGTCCCAAAGCCAGTAACCTTATCGATGTTTTACCGGATTCCTGATATGGTCATACGGAAAAATACCCACTTTATCGCTACCTCGGAGATGCCGTGTCCCATCGCTCATGCGCCGACTATAACACGACGTTCAAACTCACTTAAATCTTGATAACCTGTCTTTGTAGCAGCAGTAACCGAGCTAACCAACAGCGCCAGGCACCCGTTGTCTTATATAGGCGTTGCCGACCGTAGCACCGTCTTAACAATACAGATATCTGTCAAATGGGAGAACCGTAATTTGAATTTTTGATAAACTGGTATACACTGAGGTGAAAAAAGTCATGGGATAGCGGTATGCAAGTTTACAGATGGCAGTAGTATCTCGTACATTAGGTATAAAAGGGCAGTGCATTGAAGGAGCTGTTATTTGTACCCACGTGACCCATGTGGAAAGGTTCCCGACGTGATTGTGGCCGCAAGACGAGAACTAACAGACTTCGTACGCGGGATGGTAGTTGCGGCTAGAGGCACCGGAAATTCCATTTCTTATGCCAAATTTCATGCATTACTTCTCACCACAGACAAAGCAGCGGCTTACGGCCTTCACATAACCACCGAGAGCAGTGGCGTTTGTGTAGAGTGTCAGTGCTAACAAAGAAGCAACACTGCATGAAATAAGTGCAGAAATCAATGTGGAACGTATGACGAACGTTCCGTTAAGACATCGCGGAGAAATCTGGCTTTAATGGCTACGGCAGCAGACGACCGATGCGAGTGCCTTTGCTAAACACAAAACACAGTGTGTGCCCTAGACATAGGAAAACCATGGCCTGGTCAGACCAAACTCGATTTCAGTTCATAAGAGCTGATTGTAGGGTTTGAGTGTGGCGCAGACCCCACGAAAATGGCCCAAACTGTAAACAAGGCTCTGTAGAAGCTGGTGGTCGCTCCATAGGCTGTGTTTACATAGAATGGATTATTTCCTCTTGGCCAAATGAACCAATCAGGCACTGACGAAAAATGCTTACGTTCGGCTGCTTCATTTGCAGCCATTCATGGTCCTCATGTTCCCCAAAAAAAAACCACTCCCTCTACAGGCCACAAGTGGCCCATCGGGACCATCCGACCGCCGTGTCATCCTCAGGGGAGGATGCGGATAGGAGGGGCGTGGGGTCAGCGTACCGCACTCCCGGTCGTAATGATGGTATTCTTGACCGAAGCCGCTACTATTCGGTCGAGTAGCTCCTCAATTGGCATAACGAGGCTGAGTGCACTCCGAAAAGTGGCAACAGCGCATGGTGGCCTGGATGGTCACCCATCCGAGCGCCGACCACGCCCGACAGCGCTGAACTTCGGTGATCTCAAAGGAACCGGCGTATCCACTGCGGCAAGGCCGTTGCCGTTCATGTTCCCCAAACAACGATGGTATTTTTATGGATAGCAATGCACCATTCGCTTGGCGACAGTTGTTCGGGATTGACCACACAGATCGCCCGACGTGAATCCCATCAGGCATTTATGGAACAGAATCGAGAGGTCAGTTCATGCAGAAAATTCTGCACCGGTAATACTTTCGCAATTATGGAGGGCTATAGAAGCAGCATGGCTTATTGCTTCTGCAGCGGACTTCCAAAGACTTGCTGAGTTCATGCCATGTTGAGTTTCAGCACTCTGCCGGGGGAAAAAGAGATCCAACACGATATTAGGAGGTACCCCATGACTTTAGCAACCTCAGTGTCGTGGCAATGACATATGAAACGGATCATTCCTGGCATGACTGACACAATTCAGGGAACCTAGCTAAAAGCTTTTTCTCATAATGCCACGTAAATCTAGGCCTTCTGATTGAGACAGGCAACACACAAACGGGAGAGGCATGTAGTGTCGGCTGACAACTCGCGATTATGCCACTGTCCACATGATGAAAAACCCAATGTGGGTTAAACCCGCAGTATGTGGGAATTGTAGTTCATGCTGGACATTGTTCTGTGACTTTTTACGATTTCTTGTTTCACAACTTGAGTCTTTCGCTTAGGGTACAGTGAACCGCCGGCCACTGTGGCCGAGCGGTTCTAGGCGCTTCAGTCCGGAACTGCGCTGCTGCTACGGTCGCAGGATCGAATCCTGCCTCGGGCATGGATGTGTGTGATGTCCTTAGATTAGATAGGTTTAAGTAGTTCTAAGTCTAGGGGACTGATGACCTCAGATGTTAAGTGCTATAGTGCTTAGAGCCATTTTCCAGTGAACCAGGATGTTTACTTTAACATTCTCTGTGACCAAGTCTTGTCCTTTCTGCTACATCTTGATGATGAGTATGCTGTAGACGCTCCCATCTCTCAAAGACGACAAAAGCCGTGTTCGCAGGCCTACACATTTGCATCCCTGTTTAGGTGGACTCTCGAACACCCTGTCGCACCTTGCCCGCATCTCGTGGTCGTGCGGTAGCGTTCTCGCTTCCCACGCCCGGGTTCCCGGGTTCGATTCCCGGCGGGGTCAGGGATTTTCTCTGCCTCGTGATGGCTGGGTGTTGTGTGCTGTCCTTAGGTTAGTTAGGTTTAAGTAGTTCTAAGTTCTAGGGGACTTATGACCACAGCAGTTGAGTCCCATAGTGCTCAGAGCCATTTGAACCATTTTTGAACCTGTCGCACCTTGACTGGCCAGCTAAATGCCCTGATCTCAATCCTATAGAAAATGTTTAGGGTTATTTGGAACTGCAGATGAACAGTAGCAACTATTACCGTGAGTTTATTAGCTCCAAGCCGGCCGGTGTGGCCGAGCGGTTCTAGACGCTTCAGTCTGGAACCGCGCGACCGCTACGGTCACAGGTTCGAATCCTGCCTCGGGCATGGATGTGTGTGCTGTCCTTAGGTTAGTTAGATTTAAGTAGTTCTAAGTTCTAGGGGACTAATGACCACAGATGTTAAGTCCCATAGTGCCCAGAGCCATTTGAACCAGTTTTTTTATTAGGTCCACTGTATCTAATCATCAGTTACTGTATTCTGTTAGATATGGCACACCCGAAAAATTTTTGGGCTGTTATTAGCCGAGATGATGCCATTATTAAGGATAAAGGTGTGTATGCTGGGTATGACTAATATTTTTTACCGTGTGCTTACTTAGAGCTAATGTGGAAATTATGCTCAGAAGTCGTAAAATAGTTGGCGACTGCGAAGCTTGGCGAATGCCGGGAATGTGGCTGGGTAATTAGGAAGACAGGGGTCGCGGCGAAGACCCGGGCGGCCCGCGGGGAATGCGGAGTGTTCGGGCCGCTGCCGCGTCTGAGCGCATTCCGGTGGCCGCGGCTCATTAAAACCACGGCCGAGCCGGACTGTCGCCTGCGCGCGAGGAGGCGGCGACGCCGGTGTGGCGTCAGCGGTCGCACCGTGCCAGATGCCACAAGTCTCCGTCCTGAAACGGCTGCCAAAAGAGCAAGTAAGTGACTGTTTTTCTGAGGCGACTGTCATGAAATTCCAGACTAGCGATATGGAAAGCAATAACCGATTCTGAATACCACAGCTTATGTCTTGTCCATCTTTCAACATTACTATCGCATGCACCAATGAGAAAGGCGCAACACGATCAGTTCATTCCTCTGACACATTTTTGTCGTTCTTTTGATTTATTTATTCCGGTTTGCCTTCTAGGCAATACAGCCTTCTCCTAGCGTTCTACATCTACATCCACATCTACATCCATACTCCGCAAGCAACCTGACGGTGTATGGCGGAGGGTACTTTGAGTACCTTTATCGGTTATCCCTTCTATTCCAGTCTCGTATTGTTCGTGGAAAGAAATATTGTCGGTATGCCTCTGTGTGGGCTCTGATCTCTCCGATTTTATCCTCATGGTCTCTTCGCGAGATATACGTAGGAGGGAGCAATATACTGCTTGACTCCTCGGTGAAGGTATGTTCTCGAAACTTCAACAAAAGCTCGTACACCGCTACTGAGCGTCTCTCCTGCAGAGTCTTCCACTGGAGTTTATCTATCATCTCCGTAACGCTTTCGCGATTACTAAATGATCCTGTAACGAAGCGCGCTGCTCGCCGTTGGATCTTCTCTATCTCTTCTATCAACCCTATCTGGTACGGATCCCACACCATTGAGCAGTATTCAAGCAGTGGGCGGACAAGTGTAATGTAACCTACTTCCTTTGTTTCCGGATTGCATTTCCTTAGGATTCTTCCAATGAATCTCAGTCTGGCATCCGCTTTACCGACGATTAATTTTATATGATCATTCCATTTTAAATCACTCCTGATGTCTACTCCAAAGTAATTTATGGAATTAACTGCTTCCAGTTGCTGACCTGCTATATTGTAGCTAAATGATAAACGATCTTACTTTCTGTATATTCGCAGCACATTACACTTGTCTACATTGAGATTCAATTGCCATTCCCTGCACCATGCGTCAATTCGTTGTGGATCCTCCTGCATTTCAGTACAATTTTCCATTGTTGCAACCTCTCGATATACTACAGCATCATCCGCAAAAAGCCTCAGTGAACTTCCGATGTTATCCACAATGTCATTTATGTATATTGTGAATAGCAACGGTCCTACGACACTCCCCTGCGGCACGCCTGAAATCATTCCTACTTTGGAAGACTTCTCTCCATTGAGAATGACATGCTGCGTTCTTTTATCTAGGAACTCTTCAATCCAATCACACAATTGGTCTGATAGTCCATGGATTTTCTATGAATTTAGAGGCCAGGATTCTATGTACTTTAAAATTTTTTTAAATTACTAATTCTTTTCGTGATTTTAATACATCATGACTGATAATGATGGTTAATTGTTGTAAGAGTTCTGTTTACTAGAGCTGAAACTGCCTACACGCAAAGAAAATGTTATTTACACTTCCTATTGTTACTCTGTGGTAAGGTATAGGATCGGTAAGCAGGGCACATGGGCTGATGGAGTGGAGTGCTAACCCCATTTGAGGATATAAAAATTTATTTTTAGCACGTTAATTAAATCAGAGCACTGCTAACAACACAAGGAGTAATTAGCATTTACAAATTACGTGATCTACACCGATTATTCAATTCTATAAAAGCAATGAGAATAATTTAAAAAAAATAAAAGAGAAGCACCCTTATGGCCCCAGCTTTAAATTAATAAAAATTACTTTACACAAATCTAACTGAACATAACTGCCGATCTGAGCTCACTAGTTGTGAATTCAAGTCAGTTATCAGGCCTTCTGAATATGAAAAATAAAAATTTGTAAAAGCTATTAGGTTTCAAAGATACTCATAAATACGTGAATTAATTATTGTAACCTCCCCACAAAATAATAAAAAATGAATAATGAATGTGATTCTTATTTAATGTAACCTATGAACAAAATTGGTACCCATTTATAATCTCCGTCCAGAAATGCATTCACATTTGATGTACCCACAAAACTCTTTTCTCATTTAATGTTAAGTTCGTAACAGAAAAATTCATAAACCCAAAATAAAAAAAAAATTCAGTAACGTGGTAAATTTTAGGACGACAGCAGCGCTGCACCACGGCCCTGTATTCTGAATAAAAAAGCAAAAAATTCTTACCTCAATAAAAACGGCGAATATATCTGCTCTTACCTAAAAAATTTTCGGCACAGCTCCGTGCAATGCTGGCCTATACATTTGTGATTCGTGAAAGGAATGATTATGCATTGGATAAATTCTTTAAATTGAAATGAATGCTTTTTAAAAATTACTTTATATTATAAAAATTATTGTTAGGGCATTTTTTTTAAAAAATTGGATGAGAGTTCACATACATTACTAGATATGTGCGAGGCTGCTTCTTTACCTTATACAATAATACTCAACCTCCAGAATCCCGACCAGAGCAGACTGCAGACAAGCGCAGACACACGCAGACTCACGCAGACTACTGCAGACTAGCGACAAGTAACAACTAACAACATACTGCTCTCTGGTCGGAGACTCTCCTATGCCTTGCCTATTGCAGGCAGCGCATACCTGTTACACTATTAAGGAAAACATTCGGCAATATGATATTATGATAGCCTGAATGATCTTTGTAGAAATCAGCACATTCTCGAAGTTTGGCGTTCACATCGGCCGCGCGTCTGAATTCCGTGCTCGAGAGCTCAAGTGACATCAACAGGCAGGAGGGGCTGCATACACCAATAACGGTTTCTAGAACACACAAACTCAGTATTAATACACAGTTCACTAAAATACTAAAACCAACAGCCAAGCATTGGGTAGCGCCAAATTTAGGAAGAGATGTTAAATGTTATAGTGAGACAACCGCAGTTACTATAAAGCAATAGTTTTGAAACTTCCTGGCAGATTAAAAGTGTGTGGCGGACCAAGACTCGAACTCGGGACCTTTGCCTTTCGCGGGCAAGTGCTCTACCAACTGAGCTACCCAAGCACTACTCACGACTCGTCCTCACAATTTCACTTCCAGATTTCATTCTCGAAACACCCCCTAGGCTGTGGCTAAGCCATGTCTCCGCAATATCCTTTCTTCCAGTAGTGCTAGTCCTGCAAATTTCGCGGGAGAACTTCTGTGAAGTTTGGAAGGTAAGAGACGAGGTACTGGTGGAAGTACGATTGTGAGGAGTGGTCGTGAGTCGTGCTTGGGTAGCTCAGTTGGTGGAGCACTTGCCCGTGAAATGCAAAGGTCCCTAGTTCGAGTCTCGGTCCGGCACACACTTTTAATCTGCCAGGCAGTTTCAAAATCAGCGCAGACTCCGCTGCAGAGTGAAAATTTCATTCTGAAAGCAATAGTTCATTAAACAATCTCGAATGACTTGAAATTTCACTTGATAGATTTATACACCACTACTATCTCAAGGTGATAATGACCAGACAATTCTCACACGATCTTAAATACCAAAACACCGTTTGAAGGCGCAAAATTTTCATTATTATAGTCACCAATAGCGAAGAAGTTTCCAGTTCAAATTTAAATTAGTGGCCGAAGTTTTCTACAGAGAATAAACTTTGATTCATAAAACTGACCACTTAACTTATTAACAATCATAAAAAAAAGGAATCGCCGAATATCGGCCGCACTTGTAAATCAAGATAAACGCAACGGAACCAGGCCACAGCTAGATACATGGACTTGCAATACCAAGTATCCCGGACCCATGTCCAAGTGTTTAAGGAATGACTAGCGAAAATCAAAGTGTTTACACGGAGCAATCACATCCAAAGGTTCCACCACAAAATGGCTCACCATTTAAAGTTAGTGCACGAGCTCGCTGTTAACATGCACGTCAGGGAAAACTCCCGCGGTCTACTCAGGATTCGAGATAGACATATCTCCTAAACAGAGGCTATATTGACCTGTGACTGCTTCCACACTCAGTTCCGCTCGTCGCCAGACCCAGGAGCCGGAATGTCAACACCGTGCGTCTCTGCAAGACATCAAGCGCCGACTGACTACTCGCGATGCTCCATGCGCTGTCTTCCCTCTGTCACTGCTGCCGACCGAGTCTCCGTCACTGCCCCCGACCGAGTCTCACCTGGCAAGCTGCGGCCGTCCTAGATAGAGTGCGCTAACCTACGAGGACGCCGCAAAGCGCGTAACTTCGACAGAGAAGCTATCCTGCCAAGAGCATCGCAGGAAGTCACAGCTCACTGTCACATTCACAGAAAGGATAATTTCTTAAGCGTAATCGCTGTTCCACTCAATTAAATCTTGAAGAAATGTATTTGCAAGGAAAGGAAAGGGAAGGTGCTAATGATATCAACTGCATCTGGGCATTATGCAGAACCAGCGGCGACGGGTTAAAATGTGTGCCGGTCCGTGACTCTAACCTCGAATCTGCCGCTTGCTAGGGAGTTGCGTTCACCCTGCGCCATCGGACACAGAGTTAATCGCAAAGTGCGCTGACTGTTTGGGCACGCACGCCAGTCGACCTACATTCCCATCTAGCTCTACCTACCCTCCGCCTCCTGTCGATCCATCTCGCTTGGTAGTACAGGTAAACTTAAAAAAACGAAGCTTAAAAACGCGTTTGTGTGTTCTTGCCTTCCGTTTCAACGGAAGTATTCAGCCCCTCCAGCAGTGGTGAATATTGTTTCATAAAGCCCATACATATGCAGTAAGATCTCTAGTGTTTGCCAGATAACTACTTAAGAAGAATGACCATTGTAACTGTAATGGTTGCATTAGACTAGTTGCAAAAAATCTGCGAGAGTGCTTTATAGCTGTGAGGAAGACTGGTTACAAAGACCTTCAAGTTATCTGCTTTGACTCGTGTGTTATGGAGCCTCAGCATGATACACTGAAGAGCCAAAGAAACTGGTACATCTGCCGCAACACGACGTGGCATGCACTCGTCTTATGTCTGAAGTAGTGCTGGAGGAAACTGACACCATGAATCCTGCAGGGCTGTCCATAAATCCGTACGAGACGACGGGGTGGAGATCTCTTCTGAATAGCACGTTGCAAGGCATCCAAGATATCCTCAATAATGTTCATGTCTGGGGAGTTTGGTGGCCAATAAAAGTGTTTAAACCCAGTATAGTGTTCTTGGAGCCACTCTGTAGCTATTCTGGAGTTGTGGGATGTCGCATTGTCCTGCTGGATTTGCCCAAGTCCGTCGTAATGCACAATGGACATGAATGGCTGCAGGTGATCAGACAGGATCATTATGCACGTGTCACCTGTCTGAGTAACCTCCACCAGTCCTCTGCTGACATGCAGGGTTCATGGATTCATGAGGTTGTATTGATACCCGTACACGACTATCCGCTCGATACAACTTGAAACGAGAATGGTTAGACCAGGCAACATGTTTCCAGTCATCAGTAATTCAAAGTCGGTGCTGACGGGCCCAGACGATGCGTAAAGCTTTGTGTCATGTAGTCATCAACAGTACACGAGTAGGCCTTCGGCTCCGAAAGCCCATATCGATGGTGTTTCGTTGAATGGTTCGCACACTGATACTTGTTCATGCCCCAGCATTGAAGTGTGTAGCAATTTGCGGAAGGGTTGCATTTCTGTCACATTGAACGATTCTCTTCAGCCGTCGTTGGTTCCGTTCTTGCAAGATCTTTTTCCGGCCGCAGTGATGTCGGAGATATGATATTCTATCGAATTCCTGATACTCACAGTTCACTCGTGAAATGGTCGTAAGGGGAAATCCCCTCTCCATCGCTTCCTCGGGGATGCTGTATCCCACTGCTCGTTCGCTGACTATAATACCACGTTCAAACTCACTTAAATCTTGATAACCTGCCATTGTAGCAGCTGTAACCGATCTAACAACTGTGCCAGATACTTGTTATGTTATATAGGCGTTGCCCACTGCAGTCCCGTATTCTGCCTGTTTACGTATCTCTATATTTGAATACGCATGCCTTTACCAGTTTCTTTGGCGCTACAGTGTACATTACGTGAGGAAACAAGCGAAACTTAAGAGTCGTGAAGATTAATGTGCAACCAACTGCAGATGTTCTTTACAGAGAATGTTGTTGGGTTATTTTAGAAAACTATCGCGAATTCAACATTATGAATCACTACACTACCTCCACTGTACTTCTTGACATTGGACCTAAGAGACACATAAAATGTTAGGTGCTGGATGGAGCAGGCAGGTAGCCCTTTTAATAGGGCTGAGGTACACAGACTATGTGAATGCCTTAAAGTGTAGTGGCAGCGTTGCCAAAGGATGGCTTTTTAGGGTTCTAGCTGTATAGCTACGAAGAGAACTATGCAAACATCGATAACTGGTTAGGATATTGGGTATGCGTCAGTGGCAACGTGGTCTCCCTTCCGAAGCAGCCATTTTTTCGGTATTCAGTCTTTTGATTGCTTTGATGCTGTCTCCCATTCTTTATTACCTTCTGCTAATATTTTGTTCTGTACGTGATTACTATTATAACCATAATCTAATCCTTTTCTGACGCTACAATTATCCCTTCTACTGTTCCTTCCAGGAGCAAATTAATAGTTGATGGCTTCGTAACCAACGTCACACTGAGCTGTAAGTTTTTCCTCAGGCTTCTTTCTTCAACTATTACTTTATCTATCCATTTATGTTTCAACATTCTCGACGGTGGCATACAACAAGTCAGTGCCATAGCATAGGAAAAAAATGTAACATGGCTCCTTATACTCTAGATAAAGTCGTACCAGATGGCTTCTGGGAATACGTACCACAACAGCACAAGCGGCCACTGGAAGTAATCAATTTTCCGTCTGGTGGACTTAGGGATGCATGCAGTCCTTCGACCAAGAGCGTCGCTTGCATATCGATATAATAACAAATCTGTAAAACTATAGTTACTGTTTAAATATGCTTCTCCAAAATTACTAGACGAAATTTCGTGGCGTTTTCGCAGGTAACTTGAGCATCGATTGAGACACCGTACAGACTTAATTTCATCCAAACCGGATCACGATATATATATCGTGAATTAAGGTCTTACTAAAACCATTTCTTCTGTCCGTCTGTTTGAACACGCTAATCTCCAAAGCTTCTACATGAATTTTATAATGCCTTGACTGTTGTTTGGGGCCGGCCGGAGTGGCCGTGGGGTTCTAGGCGCTACAGTCTGGAACCCAGCGACCGCTACGGTCGCAGGTTCGAATCCTGCCTCGGGCATGGATGTGTGTGATGTCCTTAGGTTAGTTAGGTTTAATTAGTTAAGTTCTAGGCGACTGATGACATCAGAAGTTAAGTTGCATAGTGCTCAGAGCCATTTAAACCATATTGTTTGGGGCACCACATAGGTTTTAAAATCAGATCACGAAAACGTAAGTTATCGTGACTTAAAGTTTTATCTAAAACCGGGTGTGTGTGTTGCCCTTACCACAAGTTAGTTTAAGTTAGATTAATTAGTGGGTAATCTTAGGGACCGATGACCTCAGCATATTGGTCCCATAACACTTTTCCACAAATTCCCAATTATCTAAAACCGTCGTATCTACCTGTCTGTAGGAATACGGTAATCTCTTTCACGGGATTCTCACAGGTAACTTGAACATAGATAGAATAGCTAAGTCTGAGGATAATATTGAAACCATATGGTCAGTCATAAAGGAAGTGGCTGGTCTGTAGAGACAGGTCGAGGATATAGAATCAGTACGTAGTGGGAATGTCCATGTTATAAGTCGCATATATTTACAGTATTTAATAATCACTTTCTGAATATAGCAGGTGAACTAAATAGAAACCTAGTCCCAACAGGGAACCATATAGCGCTCTTAGAAAAAAGTGTTCCGAGACTGTTACCTGTAATGCTCCTCCATTATACTGACAAGAGGGAGATTGAGTTAATAATTAAATCACTAAAGACCAAGAACTCTCGTGGATATGACGGGGTATCTAGCAGAAAATGAAGTATTGTTCTATGTATTTTAGCCCGGTACTCAGCCATATCTGTAACTTTTCCTTTAGGAGTGGTCGGTTTCCTGACCGATTAAAGTAGTCTGTAGTGAAGCCACTTTATAAAAAGGGAGATAGGGATAATGTTGACAATCTTAGAGCTATTTCTACGCCATCGGTGTTTGCTAAAGTTATCGAGAAGGCTGTGTATACAATGTTACTGGAGCATTTAAATTCACATAATTTGCTGTCAAATGTACAGTTTGGTTTTAGAATTGGTTTAACAACTGAAAATGCTATATTCTCTTTTCTCTGCGAGGTTTTGGACGGATTAAATAAAAGTTTGCGAACGCTAGGTGTTTTCTTTGATTTAACGAAGGCTTTTGACTGTTGACCTCAAAATATTACTGCTGCAGTTGGACCATTATCGAGTAAGGGGAGTAGCTTACAATTGGTTCGCCTCTTACTTTAAGAACAGAAAGCAGAAGGTAATTATCCGCAATATTGAGAGTGGTAGTGATCCCAATGGGGCACTGTTAAGTGGGGCGTTCCGCAAGGGTCGGCGCTGGGGCCACTGCTGTTTCTTATTTATATAAATGATATGCCTTCTAGTGTTACAGGTGATTCAAAACTATTTCTGTTTGCTGATGACATCAACTTGGTAGTGAAGGATCTTGTGTGTAATATTGAAACACTACCAAATCATGTAGTTCATGAAATAAGTTCGTGGCTTGTGGAATATAATGTGATGCTAAATCATAGTAAGACTCAGTTTTTACAGTTTCTAACTCACAATTCAATAAGAACCGATATGTTGATCAGACAGAATGGGCATATTATAAGCGAGGCGCAACAGTTCAAGTTCCTAGGCGTTCGGATAGATAATAAGCTGTTGTGGAAAGCCCATGTTCAGGATCTTGTTCAGAAACTAAATGCTGCTTTATTTACCATTAGAACAGTATGTGAAATAAGTGACAGTTCAACACGAAAAGTAGTCTACTTCGCATGTTTTCATACGCTTATGTCGTATGGTATTATTTTTTGGGGTAATTCTTCTGATTCAAAAAGGGTATTTTTGGCTCAAAACTGTCTGTTCGAGCTATATGTGGTGTAAGTTCGAGAACCTCTTGTCTAACCCTATTCAATAGTCTGGGAATTCTGACATTGCCCTCACAGTATATATTTTCTTTAATGTCGTTTGCTGTTAGCAACATTATCTTATTCCCAAGAGTTAGCAGTTTTCACTCAGTTAATACTAGGCAGAAATCAAATCTGCATGTGGAATGCACTTCTTTGACTCTTGTGCAGAAAGGAGTGCAGTATTCTGTTGCATCCATTTTCAATAAGCTACCACAAAATCTCAAAAATCTTAGCAGTAGCCCAAATACTTTTAAGTCCAAACTGAAGAGTTTCCTCATGGCTCACTCCTATTCTGTCGAGGAACTCCTGGAAGAGCTGAAAAATTAAGCAAATTCCAGTGTTACATTGTTGATTTTCTTTATATGAACTTACGACTTGTCGCCTGAATATGTTCCTTATATTTCATTTAATCTGTTTCTACTATCGTGTTATAGTTTCATGTATTGACTCGTTCCATGACCATGGAGACTTCTCCTTAATTTGGTCCCACGGAACAATAAATAAATAAATGAAATAAAAAAATTACTCAAAAACTGACCACGGGAAGAAGATATCGTAACTGAAAGTTTTTTTCCATACGAATATTATAAATACGAATATAACTCTGTTACATTTCAACGATTAACCCGCGTAACCGAATGCTATGAAATTTCGTTTGGAATAGCCGGCACTGAACCTTGGGTCAGTGCAAGGTACATAGTGAAGTAGAAGGCGCACTTGCCAGTGACGATCTACAGCACGCAATCTAGCAGGAAGTGAAGCTTTTACTTTCAAGAGAGCAGCGACGACAGAGTGGCAAAAAAATCCGCTCGCAGCGCACTGCGAAATTCCGCAGTAATTGTCCCGATTTCCAGCGAGTCGCTTCGGCGGCGGCGGACACGTGCGTGCGACACGGCGCGCACACGCGACAAACAAGAGAAGGCGGCTTTTACGACGCGTGTCGCGACCCGCGCCGGCCCGTCTGGAGAGGAGTCTGGAGTGTGGCTGGAGGGCGGGGCCCGGCCGGCTTTACTGCCGGCGCGCCGTTATGCAAGCGCCTGAGCGGCTGAGCGCCCGATAATGGACCAACGCCGCACCGCGCCCGGCCACGGCGACTGTAAAAACGGATCGCCGGCGCTGTATTGGAGACCGAACCGGACCGTGGGAAAGCTGCATGGGGACGGCGCACTGATCTCGAGGTCCGAGTCGTAGGATGGGAAGACTACTCTCAGAAATTATAGTCCATCAAGCTCGAACCCTCCGACGCCATCTCTATCACCTTAGTCCAAAAACTTATGAGAGTCACATGTGTATTTTTGAGGAAGAAGGTTTCAAATTACACTACTGGCCATTAAAATTGCTACACCACCTAGATGACGTGCTACAGAAGCGAAATTTAACTGACAGGAAGAAGATGCTGTGATATGCAAATGATTAGGTTTTCAGAGCATTCACACAAGGTTGGCGTCGATGGCGACACCTACAACGTGCTGACATGAGGAAAGTTTCCAGCCGATTTCTCATACACAAACAGGAGTTGACAGGTGTTGCCTGGTGAAACGTCGTTGTGATGCCTCGTGTAAGGAGGAGAAATGCGTACCATCACGTTTACGGCTTTGATAAAGGTCGGATTGTAGCCTATCGTGATTGTAGTTTGTCGTATCGAGTCACTGCTGCTCTCGTTGGTCGAGATCCAATGACTGTTAGCAGAGTATGGAGTCGGTGGGTTCAGGAGGGTAATACGGAACGCCGTGCTGGATCCCAACGGCCTCGTATCTCTAGAAGTCGAGATGACAGGCAACTTATCTGCATGGCTGTAACGGATCGTGCAGCCACGTCTCGATCCCTGAGTCAACAGATGGGGACGTTTGCAAGACAACAACCATGTACACGAACAGTTCGACGACGTTTGTAGCAGCATGGACTATCAGCTCGGAGACCATGGCTGCGGTTACCCTTGACGTTGCATCACAGACAGGAGCGCCTGCGATGGTGTACTCGACGACGAACCTGGGTGCACGAATGGCAAAACGTCATTTTTTTCGGATGAATCCAGTTTCTGTTTACAGCATCATGATGGTCGCATCCGTGTTTGGCGATATCGCTGTGAACGCACATTGGAAGCGTGTATTCGTCATCGCCATACTGGCGTATCACCCGGCGTGAAAATATGGGGCGCCATTGGTTACACGTCTCGGTCACCTGTTGTTCGCATTGACGGCACTTTGAGCAGTGGACGTTACATTTCAGGTGTGTTCTGACCCGTGGCTCTACCCTTCGTTCGATCCATGCGAAACCCTACATTTCAGCAGAATAATGCACGACCTCATGTTACATGTCCCGTACGGGCCTTTCTGGATACAGAAAATGTTCGACTGCTGCCCTGGCCAGCACATTCTGCAGATCTCTCACCAGCTGATCTCTCACGAGCAACTGGCTTGTCACAATACGCCAGTCACTACTCTTTATGAACTGTGGTATCGTGTTGAAGCTGCATGGGCAGCTGTACCTGTACACGCCATTCAAGCTCTGTTTGTCTCAATGCTCAGGAGTATCAAGGCCGTTATTATGCCCAGAGGTGGTTGTTCTGGGTACTGATTTCTCAGGATCTATGCACCCAAATTGCGTGAAAATGTAATCACATGTCAGTTCTAGTATAATATATTTCGCCAATGAATACCCGTTTATCATCTGCATTTCTTCTTGGAGTAGCAGTTTTAATGGCCAGTAGTGTACCTTGTTAAGGAACGAGCGGACCCAGATATTTGCCCGTGGTCTGGTTTCACCACAGGAGGTAGGTCACTGGGGTTCTAGAGAAGGGCAGTGGGTCCCCCGGGCACTGCAGAATGAGGAAGCAGTTGCAGCAAGCCTCTACTCCACACTTTGCGGTGAATGCGGTTTTCTCCTCCGAATGCAGCTGCCATTAAGCCACTGGAAGTCCGTGAGGTATAACTGTAAGCAACGAATTCACTTCCCTGTTTGATGCTCTAAAAACAGCCAAGGTGTCACTCGCTAACCGAGAAGAAATTCGTTGCCCTTCCCTTCAGATCTTGTTACGCAATAAGGAATATTTCTCTGTTCTTTAAGTTAAAGGATCTTCCTTTAAGTGGCTCGTATATAGAGGAGCGTAGTGCAGTGTTCGCTGAATTATGGAGCTAATGGTTGGCTAGGATGAATTTTCGAAATTGTTTCTAGGAAAAACTTGCACTTAAACTCGTCTCCGACTGTATGCTGTCGATACTGCCGCACTATTAGCTGCCAATATGAACCATGCCTTCTTTAAATGAAAAACACTTAACCTTCGAATCTTAAATAATTATGCAGACGCTGAAATACAGGGTTAACTCTCCCCATGTAAAATTAGTGAAACAACTGTCTAGGTCCAGATCGTTACTTTATTTAAAATGACTGGTTTCGGCCTAGTCCTAGGTCATCTTCAGAACTGCACTAACAATATAAATGTCGTGTGACTAGGGCCTCCCGTCGGGGAGACCGTTCGCCGGGTGCAGATCTTTCGATTTGACACCACTTCAGAGACTTGCGCGACGATGGGGATGAAATGATGATGATTAGGACAACACAACACCCAGTCCCTTAGCGGAGAAAATCTCCGACGCAACCAGGAATCGAACCCGGGCCCTTAGGATTGACAATCTGTCGCGCTGATCACTTTTTTTTTAATCGTTGTGTTTGGTCGTTGCGGACGTCACATGACATCGGGTCAAGTTCGTTTTGTTGATCCTTCCACTCAGTTTTTTATTACAGAGGCCAACCAGCTCTCTGACCGAACACGCCGAGCTACCGTGCCGGCGTCCACTCAGCTACCGGGGGCGAACAGAAATGCACTGTGAAAGACAAAAAACATTCTAGTTACATAAAGAAGTAATTTATACATATTAAAATCGAAGAGTCGATACCCATCAGCTGAAGTTGATGATGTCTAGAACAGTCAGTAGGCCTCAATAGCTGCGACTGCTGCTGTTGGCTCTGCAGCCTTACGTTGTACAGATCTGGAGAGGGCGTCAACTTCAACCAATGAGGAACGATTTACATAATGTACCAGATTTTATAGGCTGGCGTAAATGCTCTACAAAGAATGATTTATGGGCTTCCAAGTTCTATGTTTTCTTGTGAAAAAATTTTTCTGTGTTAAACAATATGACTAGCATTGCCATTTTATTATGTGACCAGATGTCATGTGTTCACGTAATTTCACCACAAATAACCGTTGTTGGCTTCCTAGTACTAATGTTTTTTTTTCTTTTTTTTTTGTAAAACATGTCTGTATTACGACTATGAATAACTTTTAACTGTTAGCTTATTGTAAAAATTATACTGGCGCCATTATAGAAGACACCATTCTGATTATCTTTGACAGCTGCGATCGACCCCAGTCGTTATGGTACCACATGGCGTACGTGGTATACATCTTTGATACTTACTGGCCATCTTACTACGACGTCTCCATGACAACGGTGTCCGTAGATAGCTAGTTCAGGCCAGAAGACTGTGCCAATGTTCTTCTAAATTTCGTATTATTCAGAACACATTCTAACTATTTCATAATCATCATAAATAATAATTATTTGACATAAATCCATTTGTTTGTTCTACACACACTCTATTGATTAAATATCTGTGGATATATTTCTCTAGCTGAATAAATTATATCCCCCATATGGTACTACTAGAAATAAGAAATAATTAATAAATAATATTATTACGTTACTCACTATTTTTAACATTAGCTCCAAGCCGGCCGGTGTGGCCGAGCGGTTCTAGGCGCTACGGTCGCAGGTTAGAATCCTGCCTCGGGCCTGGATGTGTGTCATGTCCTTAGGTCACTTAGATTTAAGTAGGCCGGTGTGGCCGAGCGGTTCTAGGCGCTACGGTCGCAGGTTCGAATCCTGCCTCGGGCCTGGATGTGTGTCATGTCCATAGGTCAGTTAGGTTTAAGTAGTTCTAAGTTCTAGGCGACTGATGACCTCAGATGTTAAGTTCCACAGTGCTCAGAGCCAATTTTTGTAAATCTTTCCTCAGTGGTTGACGTTGACGTCATACGGCATAAACATGCCCTCGCCAGATCCATATTACGCAATGCTGCACAGCCAGCAGCAACAGTGTCAACGACTGAGGTCCTCTGACTGTTCTAGACATTGTCAACTTTAGTGGATGGGAAGTAACGGGGAGGAGGGTTCGAGAAACATACATGACAACAAATAAAACCTGACAGGGAATTTCACTTACGGGATAATCGTGTCAGTTCGTGTGTGATGTCCGGGAATACTTTGACCGGGAAATGCAGAATAGGGGACTTCTTTTAACAGTTTCGCAAGTTTATCGAACTACACGCGCTAACGGCAGCAACGAAAAGTATAAATGTGGAGTGGCCACATGGGACAGGAACTGTTCCTTCATTTCTGGAGCACCTTAATTCTCTCCAACAGAGCATGACTGAAGTGGAGAAAAGTGGAGACCCTTTTTGGTGCCTTCGTCTGTGGAAAAGAAGATGGTTCCTTAGGTCGCAGTGTGTTCCGTAAACCAATTCACGCTGACATATACCTACGAGCTACGAGCTGCCATCGCCCAACCGAACGCAGTTCTCGCTTCCCGCGCCCGGGTTCCCGGGTTCGATTCCCGGCGGGGTCAGGGATTTTCTCTACCTCGTAATGACTGGGTGTTGTGTGATGTCCTTAGGTTAGTTAGGTTTAAGTAGTTCCAAGTTCTAGGGGACTGATGACCATAGATGTTAAGTCCCATAGTGCTCAGAGCCATTTGAACCATTTTTGAACCGAACGCAGTGGTTTATTATCTAAGAGTTATGTCGACGCGGCCCACCCGATACCATTATTGTCAGTTTGTAAGTAGGCTGTTTAGGTTTTTTTATTGGTAACGCCACCTCTGTATGAAAATCACTGGCTGTGCTGTGTGCAGTCTGTGGCTGCTTTGCATTGTTGTAATACTCGCCATTGTAGTGTTAGGCAGCTGGCTGTGAACAGCGCGTAGCGTTGCGCAGTTGGAGGTGAGCCGCCAGCAGTGGTGGATGTGGGGAGAGAGATGGCGGAGTTTTGAAATTTGTCATGAACTGCTATATATATTATGACTATTGAGGTAAATACATTGGTTGTTCTCTATTAATATCTTTCATTTGCTAACTATCCCTATCAGTAGTTAGTGCCTTCCATAGTTTGAATCTTTTATTTAGCTGGCAGTAGTGGCGCTAGCTTTATTGCAGTAGTGGGAGTAACCAAGATTTTTGTGAGGTAAGTGATTTGTGAAAAGTACAGGTTAATGTTAGTCAGGGCCATTCTCTTGTAGAGATTATTTTAAGTCAGATTGCGTTGCGCTAAAAATATTGTGCGTCAGTTAAAGCACAGTCCTGTAAAATTGTTCAAAAGCGGACGTTTCAAGTTGTTCTCATACCGAAGTTGATAGCGCACGAGACTGTTTTGCCTATGGCACGGGTTTGAACCTTACTACTATCCGATGTTCAATTTTCGTATCGCTCTGTTGTTCTGATTTTTGCAAGTCGAACGAAGAACAAGTTTGTCGACACCACCTCTGGCGGATCGCATGAATTTCCGTGTGCAACAGCCTGACTGGCTAACTTCAATGCTAATTAACTCTGAATCGGTGAAACATATTAAATTTTTTGAATAGATATTTCTCTAAAAAACCTACCCTGTAACAACCATACGAGCTTTTCAGGCTGTTTCTGACCACTCTGTACAAGGAACGACGTGATTAACAGACACACGAAATTCACTTAGCAACGCATGGGAACCAGCACAGGCGGTACTGAGACATTGTGCACGGCTAAGTAACGAATCCAACGAGTCAACACAGACGGGCAGTCAAAGCCAGGACACTTAAACCGGGCGCCAACACACGTCCGCTTGCATGCTGGGCCACGATTTGCCGCCGCGCTTTTTCAGCATCGCTCATGCGAAGACTGTGGCTCTGGATGACAACTTCGGCTATGATTTGTCTGCAGTGATATTATATCCCACCCCCTGGAGCCTACGCGTATCTTGGTGTGATAATGCAGCAACACGTCAGTAAGCACCAGAAGATAACGAGCAGCAGTCTCGTTGAAATACTGTGAAGCCTTAAGGGGGGTAGGATATCAAACGGGCCGACTTGGAGCAGGAGAGTCACCACATGACATTTTAATTTCTACTGTCTATACTTTTACAAATAAATTCATAAAACTTTGTCACCACGACCAGGAAGAATTGAAGACTCACACTCATCGCAGTGGAAGTTCAAAAACGTAGCAAAATACCTTTTGTACATGTGAAATTTCATCATTGTTTCACTTATTACTGGCTGCATCTGTTGCTATAGGTACACTTTTCTTCCTAAGTAAGCGAGATTCTTCGATGAATTTTTCAAAGCATACAAACAGTAGTTACAGGTGTATGAAACTCTAGAATTTTCCAAACCTATTGCCGGCCGCGGTGGTCTAGCGGTTCTGGCGCTGCAGTCTGGAACCGCGGGGCTGCTACGGTCGCAGGTTCGAATCCTGCTTCGGGCATGGGTGTGTGTGATGTTCTTAGGTTAGTTAGGTTTAAGTAGTTCTAAGTTCTAGGTGACTTATGACCTAAGATGTTGAGTCCCATAGTGCTCAGAGCCATTTGAACCAATTTTTTTTTCCAAACCTATTAAAAAACTGTGAAAAAAATTGAGATAATTAACTATAAAACTTGACTTTTTTCTAAACATGAAGTTTAAAATTAACAGTTCATTCATTTTTTCAATAATTAAATAACTTCTAGAGTGTCATACACCTGTAAGTATGGTTTGTATGCTGTGCAAAATTCATCGCAGAATCTCTCTTACTTACAAGGGAACCTCCCCATCGCACCCCCCCT
The DNA here is from genome assembly GCF_023898315.1 of Schistocerca nitens. Classification (NCBI taxonomy): domain Eukaryota; kingdom Metazoa; phylum Arthropoda; class Insecta; order Orthoptera; family Acrididae; genus Schistocerca; species Schistocerca nitens. Next base: position 167,097,843 of record NC_064620.1, on the reverse strand, counting down.
CAGATTTAGTTATAAGTTGGCACAGTGGATAGGCCTTGAAAAACCGAACACAGATCAATCGAGAAAACAGGAAGAAGTTGTGTCGAACTATAAAAAAATAAGCAAAATATACAAACTCAGTAGTCCACACGAACATATGCAACATCATGGACTTTCCAAAGTAAGAAGCGCCGTGGTCCCGTGGTTAGCGTGAGCAGCTGCGGAACGAAAGTTCCCCGGTTCAAGTCTCTCCTCAAGCGAAAAATTTTTCTTTATTTGAGCAAAGTTACGATCTATCCATTCGTTCATGGACGTCTCTGTTCACTGTAATAAGTTTAGTGTCTGTGTTTTGCGGCCGCACCGCAAAACCGTGCGATTAGTAGACGAAAGGACGTGCCTCTCCAATGGGAACCGAAAATTTTTGATCGCAAGGTCATAGGTCAACCGATTCCTCCACAGGAAAACACGTCTGATATACTCTATACTACACTGGTGACGGTATGTGCGTCACATGACAGGAATATGTTGTCGACCCACCTAACTTGTACACTTGGCGAATGGGTAAAAAGATTCTTCTACGTTGCCCGATTTAGGTTTTCTTGTGGATGTGATAATTACTCCCAAAAAAGTGATGAAAACATAAGAGTTTGTCACATAAACTGCAACAAATGAATCCAAAAGTCTCACACTCGCACACTTTTCGCTGTGCTCTGTCAAAACGTATGTTTTTTACGTTTTCAAATTTTTCCGTGTGTAAACCGTCAAATCCTGCATATGTCCAAGCAAATCTGAACATGTCCTGGAATTTTGGAAAGCGAAGTTGTTTATGTGTTAGTGCCTGAACGTTGATAATTGACTGAAAATAAAAAATTAAACTTTTTCTTCGAAGGAAGACTTGAACCAAGAACCTCTTGTTCCGCAGCTGCTCACGCTAACCACGGGACCACAGCGCTCCTGTGTTCTGTCGGTCCTTGATGTTACCTATCTTGCGCATGGACTACTCAGTTTGTATATTTTGCTTATTTTTTCATAGTTCCACACAACTTCTTCCTGTTTTCTCGATTATCTGTGTTCAGTTTTTCAAGGTCTATCCACTGTGGCAACTTATAACTAAATCTGAGGGGGGTGCGATGGGGAGGTTCCCTTGTTAGGAAGAAAAGTGCACCTATAGCAACAAATGCAGCCAGTAGTAAGTGAAAAAAATGATGAAATTTCACATGTAAAAAAATGTGTTTTGTTACGTTTTTGAGCTTCCACTGCTATGAGTATGAATTTTGAATCCTTTCTGGTCATGCTGTTAAAGTTTTATGGATTTATTTGTAAAAGTATAGACAGTGGAAATCATAATGTCCTGTGGTGCCTCTCCTGCTCCAAGTCGGCCCGTTTGACGTCCTACCCCCCTTAAGAACATTATCCGACGCAAGACTCGTGAACCACTGAAGCAGTCATTACGTCGTAAAAGTATCAAATAGGTTATAATATCCATGGGTCATATCAACAAGAGATCATACCTGAAGGGCATCAGTGCAGCAGAGTCCTCAATCCACCTGGCCGTGCGGTTAAAGGCGCTGTAGTCTGGAACCGCAAGACCGCTACGGTCGCAGGTTCGAATCCTGCCTCGGGCATGGATGTTTGTGATGTCCTTAGGTTAGGTAGGTTTAACTAGTTCTAAGTTCTAGGGGACTAATGACCTCAGCAATTGAGTCCCATAGTGCTCAGAGCCATTTGAACCATTTTTGAACTCAATCCACCATACACAAAACAGGTAGAGAATTTTTTATAAACGAATGAAAAATTTAGAACGTTTCATACATGACGGAATTCGAAGTCGTATATGATGTTAGTATTGCCATAGACAATTTCCTGTCAATCTTCTTACAATATTGTGGGAATCAGAAATTCTCCAAATAGAAAATTATTTCAGTCTAAAAGAGTGCTAGCGTGAGCACGTAATGGAAATGGAAATGAGCGTTTGGCGTCATTGGCCGGTAGGCCCCTTACACGGCAGGTCCGGCCGCCTTGGTGCAGCTCTTATTACATTCGACGCCACACTGGGCGTCCTGCGCGCCGGATGGGGATGAAATGATGATGACTACAACACAACACCCAGTCTCTGAGCGTAGAAAATCCCCGACCCAGCCGGGAATCGAACCCGGGCCCGCAGGACGGCAATCCGTCACGCTGACCACTTTCTGTTTTTTGTCGATATAGGTCGTTGCGTTTGATCTGGACGGACGTCACAAGATACCCATCAAGTTGATCGTTGATTCCTTGACTCGGTTTTTTTTTTTATTACAGAGAGCAGGCAGCCCTCTGACCGAACACCCTGAGCTGCCGTACCGGCGCCACTCAGCTATCGGGGCGGACAGCGTGAGCACATACAGCGACAAGGAGACGAGCTGTTTACGAGGAGGTCCTTAGCGGTTGACTGTAACTGTCGCGAGAGAGCGACAGTGATTAACAGTGGTGCAGTTGCACACCTGTGTCGCCCGCCCAGCACCTGACAGGCCATGTAGCAGTGCTGTAGTGCCACATGGCAAGATCTAATATCAACCAATTTTAATCAAACTATATCCTTCCTGTCACAGTTCACGCATGTCACGAGATGCTTTTAATATTTCTCAAACGGAAATCTAATAGAACGTCCAGAGAGATTCAGGTCGTATGTTAAGACACCGGCGGCAAGACACGATCAGCTCCTCCACTGAGCCATAGCATGGTAATGGTACCGATACACCGCCCCTAAAAGTAAGTTGTGCAACAGGATTTTCAGAAAATTCTTCACCAAAGAAATCGCAGAAAATGCTCTAGAGTAGACATCGAAAAGCATCGTGAACGAGGTTCATGTTTAACTTCCGTCCGGCCATTTTTAAACCATGTGAATATTGTATAACTTCTTCCTGCGACAGTCGTAAGTTGCCTCTCGCAGAAACAAACGCGCGACGCTTCAGTGCCCAGTTATACAATGCTTCAGAAGATCATAAGGAATTTTACAACGGCGCGTCCGATTCCTATTTTCGAAAATGGAAAATGGTGATGAAGGTATGTAGAAACATTTTATGTACTTCAATTTTCGAAAATGTTTGTTGTTATTTATGAAACGTTATGTTAAATGTAGTCGTGATTATCATGTTGTTTCGGTTCTTTACAAATACATTTGTGTCGATACAAAAAAATTTTAACATATTTTAACGCTGGCATTGACAGGGACATATTTGTTGAACTATCTATTAATGAAATTTTCAAGAAATAGCTGCTCGAAAGTTGCCCATTTTGAATAATAACGATTTCAGTGTTACCATGCACGCTGTCGGGAGCATTACGCACTGTGACTAATGGCGATATTCTCCCCTCAACTGTCTATACCTAAGGCTTAAAAGGTCCCAGGTATGGACGGTTTTTCGTAGATGTTTTCTATCTCTTTCTAAAGTATTGTCGAGATAAGTACGGTATATTATTACAACGATGTAGCATTGTGAATAAAGATTTTAAATAAAATTCCAACCGTAATGACCATTTTTATAGAAATATAGAAATATGTTTACAAATATTATTTCAAACATTGTCCATTGACAATAAGCACAATTTGTAAAACATAATAATATAGTTTTTTAATCGATAGTTCACGACTGTAGAATTGCTTATAATATTTTTACGTTACGTGCAATTTACAGGTTGTTACAAAAAGGTACGGCCAAACTTTCAGGAAACATTCCTCACACACAAATAAAGAAAAGATGTTATGTGGACATGTGTCCGGAAACGCTTAATTTCCATGTTAGAGCTCATTTTAGTTTCGTCAGTATGTACTGTACTTCGTCGATTCACCGCCGTGATTTCATACGGGATACTCTACCTGTGCTGCTAGAACATGTGCCTTTACAAGTACGACACAACATGTGGTTCATGCACGATGGAGCTCCTGCACATTTCAGTCGAAGTGTTCGTACGCTTCTCAACAACAGATTCGGTGACCGATGGATTGGTAGAGGCGGACCAATTCCATGGCCTCCACGCTCTCCTGACCTCAACCCTCTTGACTTTCATTTATTGGGGCATTTGAAAGCTCTTGTCTACGCCACCCCGGTACCAAATGTAGAGACTCTTCGTGCTCGTATTGTGGACGGCTGTGATACAATACGCCATTCTCCAGGGCTGCATCAGCGCATTAGGGATTCCATGCGCCGGAGGGTGGATGCATGTATCCTCGCTACCGGAGGACATTTTGAACATTTCCTGTAACAAAGTGTTTGAAGTCACGCTGGTACGTTCTGTTGCTGTGTGTTTCCATTCCACGATTAATGTGATTTGAAGAGAAGTAATAAAATGAGCTCTAACATGGAAAGTAAGCGTTTCCGGACACATTTCCACATAACATATTTTCTTTCTTTATGTGTGAGGAATGTTTCCTGAAAGTTTGGCCGTACCTTTTTGTAACACCCTGTATATAATATAGTTTTTTAAATTTTAACATGACATACATGCAACGAAATTATTAGTACACGCAGACAAATATTCTTGGCCCTACGTGAGGAATGGAGCTCAAAATTTGACAAACAAGTAGTTTTCGAAAAATATTTTACTGAATCGGAAGGATGTCCTTTCACAATTTCAGTTGATGATGGGAAATGTTTAAGGAATCTCCTATTTATAATGAAGAAAAAATGGCAGGATAGCTGCAGAAATCTGGAGCGCTTTTACGCCAGCCATCAAGCATGGCTTGACCAGGACCGACTGTTGTGGCCGAGCGGTTCTATGCGCGACAGTCTGGAACCGCACGACCGCTACGGTCGCAGGTTCGAATCCTCCCACGAGCATGGGTGTGTGTGAGGTTAGTTAGGTTTAAGTAGTTCTAAATTCTAGAGGACTGACGACCTCAGCAGTTAAGTCCCACAGTGCTCAGAGCCATTTGAACCATTTTTTGAGCTATTGCGGTTTGTCTATTTTCCTGTTTCTTATACAGTGGTACCTTGTTTATGTTGAGTGCCTCGAAACGTATATCTGGCGTTTATGTTGACTTCGGAGTGGTTCCCACCACTATGACTTTCTCCTCCCACATTTTCCCTCTACGCACCAACACAAATGCATTCCGCTATGCTTTGCAGTGTGTTGATTACTGAGGTGGGGGAACAAGAGGTCAACATAAACGAGAGGTGGGAAGTGAACATAAACGCGACTCAGGTTAAACGTGAGTCAATATAAACGAGGTTCCAGTGTATCAGTGAAATTTTTCATTTAATCGTTTTTTTTTCTTTCACTTTCGAGCTAACGTTATTGCAATTTGTTGTAGAATGCGGAATTGAAAAAACAGGGACGAACCTGCTCCTAATTCTGATACATCAGGATCGGATAAAAGCCACAAAGTTGGAAGACCCTCATTGGACTTTTCATTATCCAGCGAACGGAGTAAGCTACGAAAAGTCGATGATCTTCGGGGATCAACAACTCCAAGGGCATTGGCATTCGCAACGGAAATAAATCTTCGTGCTTCTGGATCACACGCTGCAGCAAAGGTGCTCCAGGGTATTACAATCACTTCTCCAACGCGAGCCTATTGGTATCAGTTAGCATTCTCCTATTGTTGAAATTATTACGGTTATAGGAAGAGTAATTCTTGATTTTTGAGACTTTATAGATAATGAATTTTCGGTATATGATATAATTAGAGCCGAGAATATAGACAACTACGTAAAGAAATTAGCGCAGATGTTGCCATAAACCTGATAATAGGCGGTAAAATGACGAAAGAAACGTACAATATGGTCTGGGAATTAACCAATGAAAACAGCGACAGGTCGTTTTCTCTCAGTTTTCATTGAACATTAGCTGCTAAATTTCGTTGTAACCCACTAGTGTGTTCAATACGTATAACGGAAAAAAGTGCGGAAGTATCACAGCAGGCTTTACTAGACCGTAATACAGCTCGATTGCTTCAAGTACAATCTGATGTCATGAAAACACTCGACAGTTCCTTCGCGAATAACATGAAGTTAATTTTGAAGTGGAGATGCGATGGTTCGTCATCGCAGCAGTATAAACAAAAATTTGACGAAAGCGACAGCTCTGACGCTCATGTATTTTTTACTTCCGTGGTTCCGTTACAAATGCTAGCTTCAGACAACAAATCTGAGCAGCAACTTGTCGTTTGGAAGAACCCAAGGCCTTCTTCACCCCATTACTGCAGACCGTTGAAATTTCAATTTTCGAAAGAAACCGTGCAGTCAATTGCTGATGAAAAAACTATCGTTGATAGGCAGATAGGATCACTCGTCACTTTCGCTACAGTATCGTAGGGTATTAAAGCTGAAGTAAAATATGACTTATCGTTTCAATGATAGATGGAAAGGTGAGAAATGCTATTACTGACACTAAACCTGCGCAAAGATGTTATTTATGTAATTTGACGTCTAAAGATTTCAACAATTTACAATTGGTGGAACAAACAGAATGTGATAGCTCGAAACTAAATTTTGGAATTTCTTCCTTATACGCGTGGATAAGGTTTGTGGAAGGGATGCTCCATATTGCGTGTAAACTGAAAGACGGAACGAGTAAATGGCAGGCGCAATCAGTGGATGAAAAGAAAGTAGTTGAAGATCGTAAGGAGCAAATAAAAAAGAAATTTAAAGCTGCTCTAGGCTTAAATATCGATATGTCTAAGCAAGGATTTGGCAGTAAAAACCACGACAATACAGCCCGACGTTTTTCTGACAACTCTGCCTTAACAGCAGAAATTTTGAATTTGGACGAGAAATTCGTAGCAAGTTGCAAAGTAATTTTGCAGACAATGACGGGCGGTTTTGCTATACATATCGAAAAGTTCAGGGTTTATTGCTTAGACGTCGCGAAACGATATGTTGAGCTATATTCCTGGGACCCGATGTCAACATTGGTACATACCGATTTAATTCATGGCTACGCAATAACTGAAATGAGTGTCTTTCCAATCGGACAACTTTCCTAGGACGCTCAAGAAGCGAGAAACAAGGACATTCGTCGGTACCGCGAAAATTTTTCTCTCAAATGTACGAGAGAGAAGACAATGTCGACGTTTTTCGTCGGCTTCTTGCATCCTCGGACCCACTGATAAAATAATTTTCAAAAATCAAAAATGAAAAATAGTGCACCGTTACCTTCTGATGTACTAGAACTTCTACTGGAAACACCAGAAGAGTATGTCTCAAATAGTAGCTTATCCTCAGCAGAAATCGAAACATGTACGACGGATCCATCTGACCCAGATTATGATTTTCAATTACTCCAATGTACTGTATGGAATTATGTACGTAAAAGAAAATACAGATTTACATGTTCTACAAAATTCTTTATCATTTTGGAATTTCAATTGTCATGAATCTAATATCAAATTCGTAATCAGCGACTCCGAAAACCCATGGTGGAAATTTTCGAACCGATGAAGTGATTATTTTTACAAAATGTCCGCCATTTTAATTTCATAAATTTGATATCAAATTCGTAATCAGCGACATCGAAAACCTATTGGTGCAAATTTTCGGACCGATAAAGTGATTATTTTTCCAAAAAGTCGGCCATTTTTTGTCCGCCATTTTGAGTTTCATAATTTTGATATCAAATTCGTGATCAGCGACCCCAAAAACCTAAGGAAATTTTGGAATTATTATTCTCACTTTTCGACTTTTGGCCAGGGATTAGGCCGTTCTGAACCGCTGTGCGGCGGATTAGTGTCGAGGTTCGGCGTGCCGGCCAGCCTGTTGGTGCTTTTTAAGGCGGTTTTCCATCTGCCTCGGCGAATGCGGGCTGGTTCCTCCTATTGTGCCTCAGTTACCCTATGTCGGCGATTGCTGCTCATACTCTGTCTCCACGTATGCGTACACCATAATTACTCTGCCACGCAAACATTTGAGGTTACACTCGTCTGGTATGTGACGTTTCTGGGAGGAGGGGGGGGGGGGGCATCCACTGAGGGCCGGACTGCACAATAACCCTGGGTTTGGTGTGAGGTGGCTGTGGGGCGGGTGGACCGCTGTGGCCTGTCGTGGGGTTGTAAACCACTGAGGGCTATCGCGGGACGAAGCGTCTCCGTCGTTTTTATGTCCACTGTTCAACATACAATACACACACATGCAGGGATGTACATAAACATATTAAAAGCAGAAATACACAGTACTGATATTCCGTAACAATTGTTGTGGAACGTCAGTTATGTGTATTTCAGCTTTCAATATGTTCCTCAAAGAATTTTTATAAACCCTCTGCTGTTCTTAAACTGCATAAGAGTCTCAGGAAGCCGTTTGAGCGACATCCTTAAATTGTTTGGAGATGATGCTGTCGTTTTCCGTGTAATAAAGCTATCAGAAGATCGAAAAGATTTATACAAGATTATTTATTAGTGCAAAAGTGGCAGTTGATTCTGAAGAATAAACTGATCGAGGTCCTCCACATGATTAAAAAAATCACTTAAATTTCGGTTGGACGAAAATTCACACAAATTGAAAGGATGTCGATTCAGTTGAACTTGGAAGATGCGAGAAATCTATTAGACTGTCAACCTTTAAATTGTTCACCTCTTCAGGAGGATTGCTGTGCAGTATGGAATCCTTACCAGATTGGATTGAAGGCGGACATCGAAAAAGTTCAAAGGAGGAAAGCCCGTTTTGTATTAGCGCGAGATAGTTCAGAGTGTGTCAAAAAATGTTCAAATGTGTGTGAAATCTTATGGGACTTAACTCCTAAGGTCATCAGTCCCTAAGCTTACACACTACTTAATCTAAATTATCCTAAGGACGAACACACAAAAATGGTTCAAATGGTTCTGAGCACTATGGGACTTAACAGCTATGGTCATCAGTCCCCTAGAACTTAGAACTACTTAAACCTAACTAACCTAAGGACATCACACAACACCCAGTCATCACGAACACACACACCCATGCCTGAGGGAGGACTCGAACCTCCGCCGGGATCAGCCGCACAGTCCATGATCAGAGTGTGTCACGGATATGAAAATCGGGATGGGGTTTCAGTCATTAAAACAAAGGCGTTTTTCGTTGTGACCAGATATTTTAACGACATTTCTATCACCAGCATTCTCCTACCTATATAACGAAGAAAAATCATCGCAACTAAATAAGAAGTCAGAGCTCACACGGACAGATTTAGGTCTTAATTTCTCCCCAGTACTATTCGAAAATGTAATGGTCTGAAAGTGGTTCTGTGTGAAGTGCAGAGTAATCACACAGATGTAGATGCAGATGTTGTACCGTTAAACTACAAGAGGCACAGCTGCCGAATGTGGTGGCACAGAAATAATGCCGCAGGTCTCCTGTTCGGAAAGAACAGCTTTCACATACCCCTTTATCATCGGTATTCCTATTTTACTGAGCAAGGTGGCACAGTGGCAAAAGCACTTACATGGCGCGCGATAGGAGCGAAGTTCAGATCACTGTTCAGCCATGCAATTTAAGGGGCTCCGGAAAGACTCAAAATCATGAAAAGTTCAATTTTTACTTTTTTGCGTTTTCTGAATCTGCAGACTATTACCTTTTAATAGATATATAATTTATTCAATTCCGAAGACTACAACTATTTTTAAATTTTTTTTTGAACTGTGTTCTACATGGGCGTGACCCACTGTGGCGCTGTGCAACTGCTGTCAAATGGTGTTATTATTAACGTCCGTGTTCATCAGGTACATTTTAGTGATGTGAGATAAAGTATGTGTTGTGGCTAACCTGTGATGGTTCAATATATATCGCTGGTGTGATTGTCGATTGTTTCATGTTTATTTACTCTGTCGTTATCTCGAAAATATTCGTAATTAATTCTGTTTCTTGAGTCTCTGTTTTGTTGAAGTATAATAATGAGTAAAAGTAAAGTTATTAGAAATCCTCTGAAGGCTTTTAAGAAAAGGAGAAATGACAAACTGCCTATTGGCTTCTGTCTCGGGTTCTTCGGCCGACGTTCATCTAATGATTTTTCTGACGTTTCGCCAGCACGAGTGGCTGGCATTGTCAAAGCTTCACCCCCCCTTGTGACACAAGGGACGGCGAAGATCTGGGACACAGCGTGTATCGAAAACCGACTCACACGGACCGATACCTGCACAAACTGTCAAACCACCACCCGAGCCAGAAAAGAGGCATGATTAGTACGCTCGTAACGAGAGCAGGACGAATATGTGAGCCGCAACACCTCAAACGAGAAATGCAACACCTGGAAACTGTCCTGAGGAGCAATGGTTACTCCACAAATTATATTAGAAGTGTAACAGAGCCCAACCCTCGGCGAAGGAAGGAACCGGAAAAAGAATTGTCGGGTACGGCCTTTCTGCCATACATTCCCAGAGTGACGGACAGAATCGGCCGTATATTGCGCAAACATGGCGTAAAGACGATTTTCAAACCGACAAGGAAGATCAAAGAGTGTCTTAGATCGGCGAAGGAGAAAAGAGACCCACTTGCAATGTCGGGAATATACCGCATACCATGCACATGCGGAAAAGTTTATGTCGGAATGACTGGACGATCCATTAACACCAGGATCAAAGAGCATAAGCGACATTGCAGGTTGGGGCAGGTGGAGAAATCGGCCGTGGCAGAGCACGCACTGAATGAGACCGACCATGTAATAAAATTCGCCGACACGGAAGTTCTGGCTGTAGAGAAGCACTATCACACGCGCTTGTTCAGAGAAGCTGTAGAAATACAAAAACACGCGAACAGTTTGAACAAGAAAGAGGAAAGCCTTAAGGTCAACGGATCCTGGCTTCCCGTACTGCAGCGAACGACCGTCGCAGGTAGCAAGAGGAGAACCGCACCGGAAATGAGCGCGGAGAAGCCCTCGGACGTTGGCGCGCCAGGTACATATAGCCTGCGCCCGCGAGCTCGGCTCCAGTTCACCACCGGCAATGGAGGGTGAAGCTTTGACAATGCCAGCCACTCGTGCTGGCGAAACGTCAGAAAAATCATTAGATGAACGTCGGCCGAAGAACCCGAGACAGAAGCCAATAGGCAGTTTGTCAACAAGTGGCCACGAAAGCCTCAATAATTTTGTAAAAGGAGAAATGTTGGCAACATTGTAAGGTGCAAGGTATTTAGAAATATGGGAATGAAGATAGGTTCTAACATGGTACGAGCGATGCTTGCTTTAGACAAGGAACGCCTTCGGGCTGCAGACAGGGCTGTAAAGAGTCTAGAAATACAAGCAAGAGTAAACAGGAGGAGGAACAAGAGGAATCTGGAGGAGGAGTTTGCAGAGGATGAAGATAATCCATCCTATGGACCTGGAATGCACTAAAAAGTTAATCCAATCTTTGTCGCTCGATTCCCAAAACTTTTATTTTCTCATACTCATTACATGTTTTCTAAGGATCTTCCAAACATATTTGTTTCAAACTTTCAGTAAATGTTACACAGTACCTTCTGCATAATTTAACACAGCCTTTTTCCCAAAAAACTGTATATTTTTGAATATATAAATAAAAATTGCAAAAAAATGTTGTGAATTTTCATTACAATTGAAAAAAAATCATCTTTAATAACTGAACTAAAATTCTGTAAAATCCCTGTGTTAAGTTGTAGCCCATATTCCAATAAATAATCTGTAAAAAGTTCAACTTCCTACCTCAAATATTTTGTGAGGAAAGATGTAATTTATAAGCGTTATTTTAACATTGCAAGTATAGGGCGTTCCGGAGCCCCTTAATGTTTTCTTTGGTTTACTCAACCTTATTAAGGCGACTGCGGGGACGGTTCCTTTGTAAAGGACAGAACCGGTTGCCTGCAGCATGCTTGTATTATATCTTACACTAATGAGCTGAGTCCCATAGTGCTCAGAGCCTTACACTAATGAGCTTGAAGTTGACTGGACATGAAACCCTAATTTTCTTTCCTTGGCGGATTTTCAAGATATCCCCGAGGGACCACCGCTCATTTCCCGTCTCAACCGTGACCCATTGTGATTTTGCTTCACCCATAACGGCCACACAATCGCGAACGCACTGAACACCAACCACTTAAGCAAAATTGTGTTGAAAGTGGCTTCTTGTTGTATTTCACCTTTTTCTCGTCTTGGGCTAATCTTCATTCCTGCGTAAATACTACGTACAACATCATCTATAATTAATTCTACATTTTCTAATTATTGTCTGAAACAAAAAATTTTTTCGTAATACGTATTCACAGTTGCGAATATGGACGACCATCAGATGTGTAATGGAATGAAAAACGATGAAATTTGTGCCGGACAGGGATTCGAATCCGAATTTCCTTCTTACCGCAGGTGGTTGCCTTACCAGCACAACTCACGGCGAGATTAAAACTTCCATACACCGTCAATGACAGCTGACGATTGTCCACATTGGCAACAGTTAATACATCTCATACATTTCATTACGGCAGTAGTCATAGCAGTGCCTGTTCGTTCGAACATGCATGGTTCAAATGGTTCAAATGGCTCTGAGCACTATGGGACTTAACATCTGAGGTCATCAGTCCCCTAGAACTTAGAACTACTTAAACCTAACTAACCTAAGGACATCACACACATCCATGTCCGAGGCAGGATTCGACCCTGCGACCGTAGCGGTCGCATGGATCCAGACTGATGCGCCTAGAACCGCTCGGGCACACCGGCCGGCGAACATGCATGCATGTCCGAAGAAACATTACGTAGCACTTCTGAGTAACACAGGAACTGCGATATCGTATTACTGAAGGGTGTTTCAAAATGAATATACGGGTTTTAAGGCTTTGCATCACGTATTACCTTTACCTTACAATTGTAAATAATACACCAAATGAAAGAGAAACACAGTTTTTCTTACAATTATTCGGTGTGAACACCGATCGCACATCGAGTCGATAGGCGAGTTGTTCCGAAATCTTGATCAATGTGTCAAGAGTAACTGTTACAATAACACTGCTTTTAAAGTTGGATAGATCAGCTGTTATCGGAGGCAAATACACATGATCGCGTCAGATAGTGTGTGAACGTGGAGGTCATGCATAAAATGCTGTGTCAACGGGCCCCTTGCGCCCGATCCACTGGTCAGATAGAACGTCGTTTAACCAGTCGCGTACTGAGTTGTGTCAGTGAGGCGCCGCACCATCTTGCTCCCAAATAAAGATGTGTTGTTCAGCTTATTCCCATTGAGGCACGGGCCATAGCTGTAGCACATCAACATAAGAAACAGCAGTTACAGTTGATTCACCGAAAAAGAAAGGCCCGTAAACTTTCCGCGGGGATATTTCTTGGGGCTAAGCGTGAAAGACTCGCACTCGTTCAACAGGTTTCTCACTCACTCTTTGTCATTCTATACTCTTCCCGTTGCGCACAGGTATACAAACAAAACCGTTTGAGTTGCTTTTTCATTTGGTGTATTATTTACAATTGTAAGTTGAACGTAATAAATGCTACAACGCCTTAAAACCGGAATGTTCATTTTGAAACACCCTGCATATTGCCCCTTTAGAGCTGCTTCTAGCACCATGGAAATTGTTCTTGAATACCGTAAGATACATCCCTCTAACTTTTCCCTTATTGTGGTAAACGTCTCCCACAGGCTTCGTTCCTCGACCATTCTTCTTTATGTTGTATTTTATCTGCGCCCTTACCTTTCACCATTCTTCGGTAGCACTAGGTTTCTTACAAAAGGAACGCGAATTTTGTAATTTCGCGTGTTCTGTTTGCCAGACTGGTGTGATTCTTTCGTTATTGTGTTGGTAAACGTGACTGAAAAGTACCTTTACAGTGTTTTCTATATCAGTTATTTAATCTAGTGTCAGCAGTCAAAAGGATTACAAGTGTGAGAGACTGCAGGGCACTCTCACTTCTGATTCGGTGTTATGTCGCTTCATGTTCTTAGACAATATGATCTTTATTGCGATTTGACTTCATACATCATGATGAAATGGTGGGCGGTAGTTAATGCTCTTGCTTGCATGCTCTAGGGGACGAATAAACGGCCGGCCAGAGTGGCCGAGCGGTTCTAGGCGCTACAGTCTGGAACCGCGCGACCGCTACGGTCGCAGGTTCGAATCCTGCCTCGGGCATGGATGTGTGTGATCTCCTTAGGTTAGTTAGGTTTAAGTAGTTCTAAGTTCTAGCGGACTGATGACCTCAGAAGTTAAGTCCCATAGTGCTCAGAGCCATTTGAACCATTTGAACGAATAAACGTGCCGGCCGGTGTGGCCGTGCGGTTCTAGGCGCTTCAGTCTGGAACCGCGTGACCGCTACGGTCGCAGGTTCGAATCCTGCCTCGGGCGTGGATGTGTGTGTTGTCCTTAGGTTAGTTAGGTTTAAGTAGTTCTAAGTTCTAGAGAACTGATGACCACAGATGTTCAGTCCCATAGTGCTCAGAGCCATTTGAACCATTTTGAACGAATAAACGTAAGTTTTACCTCCGTTCAAAGGAATAGGGTGCCGATTTAAACGACTGCAGTATAATCACGGCGACGGTGGACCGAGGGAAGCGCGTTTTTTCTGTGGAACCTCGCTGGAAACATTTCCGGACAGCCAAGTTCTGCGGACTCATTGTGCAGACACATTGGTTGGCGCCAGTCGGAAGGCACCCACGTCCAGGTAGACTGACTAGCACCGAAAAGTCGCCGATGGAAAGGCCAGTGCATTGTAGACCGGCAATAAAGCAGAGGATGGGGCCTTGTTAGGCAGTAAGCCGACAGGACATCTGTGTGCGTTCTGCAAATTTCTGTGGGACAGGTCACAGGCGCCCAGACATCCAGACTCTGTTACAAAACATACAATACTGGCCATTAAAATTGCTACACCACGTTGATGACGTGCTACAGACGCGAAATCTAACCGACAGGTAGCAGATGCTGTGATATGCAAATGATTAGCTTTTCAGAGCATTCACACAAGGTTGGCGCCAGCGGCGACACTTACAACGTGCTGACATGAGGAAACTTTCCAACCGATTTCTCATACACAAACAACATTTGACCGGCGTTGCCTGGTGAAGCATTGGTGTGATGCCTCGTGTAAGAAGGAGAAATGCGGATTGCTGCAAGCGTTGGTCGATATCCAATGACTGATAGTAGAATACGGAATCGGTGGGTTCAGGAGGGTAATACGGAACGCCGTACTGGATCCCAACGGCTTCGTATCACTAGCAGTCGAGATGACAGGCATCTTATCCGTATGACTGTAACGGATCGTGCAGCCACGTCTCGATCCCTGAGTCAGCAAATGGGGACGTTTGCAAGACAACAACCATCTGCACGAACAGTTCGACTACGCTTGCAGCAGTATGGACTATCAGCTCGGACACCATGGCTGCGGTTACCCTTGACGCTGCATCACAGACAGGAGCGTCTGCGATGGTGTACTCAACGACGAACCTGGGTGCACGAATGGCAAAACGTCATTTTTTCGGATGAGTCCAGTTTCTGTTTACAGCATCATGATGGTCGTGTTTGGCGATATTGCGGTGAACGCACATTAGAAGAGTGTATTCGTCATCGCCATACTGCCGGCGAGATGGTATCGGGTGCCATTGTTTACACGTCTGGGTCACCTCTTGTTCGCATTGACGGCACTTTGAACAGTGGACGTTACATTTCAGAAGTGTTACGACCCGTGGCTCTACCCTTCATTAGATCCCTGCGAAACCCTACATTACAGCAGGATAATGCACGACCTCGTATTGCAGCTCCTGTACGGGCCTTTCTGGATACAGAAAATGTTCGACTGCTGCCCTGGCCAGCAAATTCTCCATACCTCTCACCAATTGAAAACGTCTGGTCAATGATGGCCGAGCAACTGGCTCGTCACAATACGCCAGTCACTACTCTTGGTGAACTGTGGTATCGTGTTAAAGCTGCATGGGCAGCTGTACCTGTACACGCCATTCAAGCTCTGTTTGTCTCAATGCTCAGGCGTATCAAGGCCGTTATTATGGCCAGAGGTGGTTGTTCTGGGTACTGAGTTCTCAGGATCTATGCACCGAAATTGCGTGAATATGTAATCACATGTCAGTTATAGAATAATATATTTGTCCAATGAATACCTGTTTATCATCTGCATTTATTCTTAGTGTAGCAATTTTAATGGCCAGTAGTGTATTTGTGAAAGCATGATTCTTTTAAAGAGTTTATGGCCGTTCTTTGGAAACTTCGAAATGGACACAACAAGGGAGATAACAAGCTTTTTGTGGAGGGCTGTAGTTCCATCCTGGTTATGTTGTTACCATAAGACATAGTGTAAACATGAAGGGAAGAGGCTGCGAAGCTGAATCTTTTTTCCTTTTCTCCCAATTAACTTTAAAGTCTCTGATTAGTCAAATCGGTGCATGCAGAGCAAAGGGCGCTCTCCCAGCTTCGAATGCCGTGCTCCAGCTCGAGATTGGCTTGTGCTTAAGTGGGGGAAGTCTAAGATGTAAATGTGCTTTGCTACAGAGCTGAGGAGGAAGTGGGCAGAAAGAGAAGAGATTACTCTTGTACTGGCGCTTCGCTAGTAAAGAACTGTAAGTCTCTACCTAAACGGTGAGACTTGTGTCCTTGCTACTGTGCCACTTAGAGCCTGTGCCAGTCAGCTTCTGAACTGACAGAGGTACTGCTTCTATCATCACGCACGCAATGAGTGATGCATGGGTGTACTTATGTGCCTTGAGTCAACTATCTAAACATTTCACATATTTCATCATGCATAGTCATGGCACCAAATCAAATTGGTTTGGCAGACCAGCAAACATATCCACCTTCACACTGGAATCCACCGGCGTTTCAGAGGCTCATCGAAAAGTACCTGCATTTATTAACCGAAGGCGAGACCGCATACTTGCATTATTTGGGCGCGTGCCATTAATAACAGATTGCGGCCATCCATGACTTCAGTCGTTGAACACATCGTGGTGTGCCCCCCTGACCAGCAGGAGAGTAAAGTATTCGCTGCTATGGCGTAGGGCTCCAATATATGTTTCTCAGCAACCTATTCATTCAAACCATATCTATCTTTTTGGAATGGTAGAGTATAGATGTTTGATTATGGAGCAGTAGTTGTGCCATACACCGGATTCACGTGTTTGAAGTCAGATAGAGCGATTAGTTCAAAAATGGTTCAAATGACTCTAAGCGCAATGGGACTTAACATCAGAGGTCATCAGTCCCCTAGAACTTAGAACTACTTAAACCTAACTAACCTAAGGACATCACACACCATGCCCGAGGCAGGATTCGAATCTGCGACCGTAGCAGTCTCGCGGTTCCCGACTGAAGCGCCTAGAACCGCACGGCCACCACGGCCGGCAGAGCGATTAGTGTTCTGGTTAGTGTCATGAGTCGATTCCCAGCTGATCACTTTGTTCACCACAGACCCCATGTTAGTGAAAGCGTTTGTGAAAGAAACATGTTTGTGTGACGTTTCTTTAGTCTTTTTTTGTCTTGTTATGTTAAGATTGAATAAATCTATTCTCATTTAGATCACATATTATCCCTGTGTTCTGATTTACAGTACCTTGACATTTTTTATTAAAGTACAGATTCTAAAGGAGAGTAGCAAGCTTGCAAGCGTTTTCGTTCTCGAACGCTTTTTCCAGGTGTAAATAGGCTGTTAAGGTTTTTATGTTGGTAACGCCACGTATTGTTCTGTATGAATATCACTGACTGTGCTGTGTAAAGTCTGTGGCTGGTTGGCATTGTTGGAATAGTCGCTATTGTAGTGTTGGACAGTTGGATGTGAACAGCGCGTAGCGTTGCGCAGTTGGAGGTGAGCCGCCAGCAGTGGTGGATGTGGGGAGTGAGATGGCGGAGTTTTGAGAGCGGATGATCTGGACGTGTGTCCATTAGAGAGAGTAAATTTGTAATACTGGATGTAATATATCATGACTTTTGAACACTATTAAGGTAAATACATTGTTTATTCTCTATCTAAATCTTTCATTTGCTAACTATACCTATCAAGTATACTTATCAGTAGTTAGTGCCTTCAGTAGTTGGAGTCATTTATTTAGCTGGCAGTATTGGCGCTCGCTGTATTGCAGTAGTTCCAGTAACGAAGATTTTTGTGAGGTAAGTGATTCATGAAAGGTATAGGTTATTGTTAGTCAGGGCCATTCTTTTGTAGGGATTATTGAAAGTCAGATTGCGCTGCGCTAACAATATTGTGTTTCAGTTTATTGATGATCAGAATAAGTAGAGAGAGAAATGTCTGAGCACGTTCAGTTTTGCTCTGCTGTTTGAAAATCATACAACGTAAGGGGTTTACCAGCACAGTAATTCATTAATTTTTCTAAGGGGACGTTTGACAGGTCAACAGATCCTACGAATTTGTCCTGATTTTTCTTTAGCCTCGCTTTACCTTTCCGAAAGCCAAACTGATAGTCGTATAACGCATCCTTTGAGGCCAGTAATATCCTTCCCAGTTAGCCAGAAGCAAGATGTTTGCCGAATTGCGAAAGCGGACTGTTGACAGCAGAATGAATTTAGGTCGACGCTGTGCAATGACGCCGTATAGCAATAAAAGCCGGGTTTACCGTGGCGCCGTTGTTACAGCAGTAGTCAGACAGTGGGGAGCGACTGCGGCTGAGGTGGCCGACATGTCGCGCACGTGTTTTGCTGGCGTCATCCCGCCCGCCGCTTTACGAGCGCCCTGACCGGTACCGACGACGATATCAAAGCAGGGACGATGTGTGCAGCACGTGCCCACTCCCCACTGCCGACGTCCCAGAGTTCCGTGCTCTGTACGTCCCAGTGCTCCTCTGGTGCTATGAATAATCTCTGGGATACTACCCGATAGTAACAACGAACTAGCGTTATCACAAACGTCATGATCAATCGTTTACATATCTACATCTACATACATACTCCGCAGTCCACCATACGGTGCGTGGCGGAGGGTACCTCGTACCACAACTAGCATCTTCTCTCCCTGTTCCACTCCCAAACAGAACGAGAGGAAAATGACTGCCTATATGCCTCTGTACGAGCCTTAATCTCTCTTATCTTTGTGGTTTTTCCGCGAAATGTAAGTTGGCGGCAGTAAAATTGTACTGCAGTCAGCCTCAAATGCTGGTTCTCTAAATTTCCTCAGTAGCGGATCACGAAAAGAACGCCTCCTTTCCTCCAGAGACTCCCACCCGAGTTCCTGAAGCATTTCCGTAACACTCGCGTGATGATCAAACCTACCAGTAACAAATCTAGCAGCCCGCCTTCTATGTCCTCCCTCAATCCGACCTGATAGGGATCCCAAACGTTCGAGCAGTACTCAAGAATAGGTCGTATTAGTGTTTTATAAGCGGTCTCTTTTACAGATGAACCACACCTTCCCAAAATTCTACCAATGAACCGAAGATGACTATCCGCCTTTCCCACAACTGCCATTACATGCATGTCCCACTTCATATTGCTCTGCAGTTTACGCACAAATATTTCATCGACGTGACTGTATCAAGCGCTACACTACTAATGGAGTATTCAAACATTACGGAATTCTTTTTGTGGTGTCACCGCCAGACACCAGACTTGCTAGGTGGTAGCCTTTAAATCGGCCGCGGTCCGTTAGTATACGTCGGAGCCGCGTGTCGCCACTATCAGTGATTGCAGACCGAGCGCCGCCACACGGCAGGTCTAGAGAGACTTCCTAGCACACGCCCCAGTTGTACAACCGACTTTGCTAGCGATGGTTCACTGACAAAATACGCTCTCATTTGCCGAGACGATAGTTTAGCATAGCCTTCAGCTACGTCATTTGCTACGACCTAGCAAGGCGCCATTATCAGTTACTATTGATATTGATTCATGTACCGTCAAGACCGACGTTCTTCATTAGCGGATTAAAGTTAAGTATTCCAGCAGCTACGTCCGTTTTTTCTGAATTCTAATTTCCTTGTCCTGTTCTAGACCTCACGCCAGCCTGCGTGAGCTAAAACGCGTGCCTTTCGGCCTCCTTCTAGTAACACGGTGTTGGCTCTCCTGCCAACCAAAACATTGGCGACGAGGCACAACCGCGTTCTTATCGATATTGCCCTGATTTACTTGTGTAATGGCTTCGCCACAATCTCCAGATGTGCTGTCCGAATTTTATCGCTTACAGAATCAGCAGACACAGGCCTTACTGGATGCCCTTGGACAGCTCGTCCAGGGTCAACGGGCACTGCAAAACGATGCGGCTGCCGTCGCTCGACCGCTAACGCAGCCACAACACGCTGTTGCACTGACTTTTCGACCTTTTGATGCTGCACTGGAAAGCTGGACGGAGTGGTCACGCCAATTTGGATTCCATCTCGCCGCCTACAGAATTCAAGGTAACGAGCGGCAGCCTTTTTTGTTGTCCTCAGTAGGGGTGACCACGTACCGTGTGATAGTCAAATTATTTCCCCGATGCGACGTAGCAACTCTGTCCTACGACGAAATTTTGTCTGCGTTAGATGCATATTCCAAAGAATCAGTCAATGTAGTTGCGAAAAGGTATACCTTCTTTCGTACAAAACGTATGGCAGGTCAGACTAATCGGGAGTGGGTTGCAGCTTTGCAAGGCCTTACTAGGGATTGTGCTTTTGAGTGTCAATGTGGACTCCCTTATTCAGATACTATGGTACGTGATGCAATTGCACAGAACGTTTCTGATGTTCGTATATGGAAACAGATTTTGAAACTAGTCAATCCCTCCCTTCAACAAGTGATGGACATATTGGATCGGCAGGACACACTTGACTTTGCTCAGGAATCATTTGAAACTTCACCAGCCGTGTGTCAGGTTAACCGGCCCGCCGGGCGAGCTGCACGAAACAGTAAACAGCCCTCGCGCCTGGCTGCGCCGCTGCCGCTAGGCTCTCAGCCATGTGTGCCGCGCAGGCACGCAAATGCAGTGCTAAAATCATGCCCGCAGTGTGCTATTAGACATTCGCGTGAGAATTGCCTGTCACGCCAGGCTATTTGCTTTTTCTGTAATAAAAAACGACATGTTCAGAGTGTTTGCCAGAAAAAGCTCAGATCGGAAACTCACAACCATTCGAACCAAGGATACTCAGGCTCGTGAAACTTCGCCCATGGAAATTCATGTAGTTCATTCCACTCCGCTCAGTGCCACTCTCTCTACCAGTGACTGTGTTCGTCTCTCAAATAGTGTGCGTCGACATCGCCGGAAATCCCGTCAAGTCGCAAGTGATTATGTACCAGTGTCAGTTCACTTTGCACGAGACAGTCGCTCTTGTCGTCAGCAGGACAAACTTTTTGTAGACTTCGACATTAACGGCAAAGTGATACCATTCCAGCTCAATACCGGAGCTGCAGTTTCACTGATCAATCAAGACACGGTACAAACAGCTGGGTACACCTCCGTTGCATGCTGCAAATGTTACATTAACTAACTATTCAGGTCAAAAGATCCCTGTGTTAGGACAGTGCAGCCTTCTTGCAACATACAAAGGACAAACAAAACTTGTGTCATTTTAAGCCCATCGTTCGTCTTCTGCAGTGAACTTGTTTGGTTTCGATTTATTTCAGTTGTTTAACTTGTCTATCGTAAATCAGGTCCTATCAGTAAACCAGACTGTGCCTTCAGACAGTGTTTCTCGTCTATGTGAAGAATTTGCAGACATTTTTGCACCGGACCTCGGTTGCGCTAAGAACTATAAAGCACATTTGGACCTGAAAGTAAACGTGCAACCGAAATTTTTCAGAGCGCGCAATGTTCCCCACGCATTGCTTGATGAGGTTGCAAAAACATTACACGATTTGGAATCACAAAGTGTAATTGAACGTGTGCAGGCTTCTCTCTGGGCATCACCCTTAGTAATTTTGCCAAAACCTTCAGGAAAATTGAGACTTTGTGTGGACTTCAAGGCAACAGTGAATCCACAACTAGTGATTGCAACTTTTCCTTTACCCCGCCCGCAAGATCTTTTTGACAAACTGTGCCCGGGTAAATATTTTTCGAAGTTGGACCTAGCACATGCGTACTTGCAAATACCGGTGGCCGAAGAATCCCAGCGCGTTTTGGTGGTTACCACGCATCTTGGTTTGTATCGATTCAAACGACTGCCATTCGGTTGTGCATCCGCCCCTGCACTGTTTCAGCAATATCTACAAACTGTTTGTGCGTCGGTCCCTACTGCAGCAAACTATCTGGACGATATTGTGATCTCTGGAAAGATGGAAGAAGAACGTTTAGCCAATCTCAGAACATTATTTCAGGTCTTGCGAAAAAATGGTCTTCGCTTGCGAAAGGACACATGTGTGTTTTTTGCTCGTGACTTGCCCTACCTGGGACATGTACTCAATGCCCAAGGCATACATCCTAGTCCCGAGCACCTCCGTGCCATACAAGACTTGCCTTCGCCGCAGAATTTGAAGCAGTTACAGAGTGTGCTGGGAAAAATCAACTATTATCATACATATGTGCCGCATGCCTCTTCCATTTCAGCTCCACTTCATCGCTTACGCCGTAAAGGTGTTCCGTTCGTCTGGACGACGGAATGCGAACGCGCCTTTCGCCAGTTGAAATCGGCGTTGCTTTCCAATAGTTGCCTTACGCCATTCGATCCCCAGAAGCCCCTTTTGTTGATGGTGGATGCATCTGATTTCGGGATCGGTGCTGTGCTTGCGCACAAAGATGGATCGCACGATCGCCCTATTGCTTTTGCGTCCACATTACTCTCGTCTGCGCAAAGAAATTATTCACAGATCGAGAAAGAAGCATTGGCTCTCGTATTTGGTGTTACAAAGTTTCATGATTTCTTGTATGGTCGTCACTTTACCATCATCACAGATCACAAACCTCTGACATCGCTTTTTCATCCGAACATGCCTGTACCTCCACGTACAGTGCAGAAATTCATTCGCTTGTCTATTTTCCTCTCGCAGTACAGCTACGATATCTTGTATCGGTCCACTGCTAAGCACGGAAACGCCGATACGTTGTCCCGTTTGCCTGTTGCTGAGGATAGAGCATTCGATTCCTCCGAACTTGCTTGCATGTTCATTGATTCGGAAAGCGATGCCGTGGTCGAATCGTTTCCGATTGATTTTCGCCTTGTAGCTACTGCCACAGCTGCCGACCCTGTCCTTGCTACCGTTCTGCGTTTTGTTGCTACGCAATGGCCCTTGTCAAAGTCACGGATCGGGGATCCGTTGGTTCGCCGATTTTTTGCTCACAAGGAGAGACTTTTTGTTCGACGTGGTGTTTTGCTGTTGCGTTCTGATAATGATCAGTCCAGGGTCGTCCCACGTTCGTTACAGTCCTCTGTCTTGCAGCTTCTCCACCAAGGACATTGGGGTATAGTGAGAACGAAACAACTTGCTCGTCAGCACTGTACTTGGTTCGGAATCGATGCTGCGATTACGAATATGTGCTCTTTTTGCATGGTGTGTGCCGCACAACAACCAGCCCCACCGCGGAAATTATTTGCATGGCCAAAAGCCACTTCCCCTTGGCAACACTTACACATCGATTTTGCTGGTCCATTCTGGAATGCTCAATGGTTGGTTGTGGTAGATTCATTCAGTAATTTTCTTTTTGTTGTCTGGATGTCTTCCACGACGTCATCTGCCACCATCCAAGCGTTATCTGCTATCTTTTGCATTGAAGGTCTTCCACAGACTATTGTTTCCGACAATGGCCCACAATTCATCTCCGCAGAATTTCAGTCATTCTGCAAGGCCAATGGTATTCAACATCTGACGTCCGCGCCGTTTTCGCCACAGTCAAATGGTGCCGCTGAACGATTGATCCGGACTTTCAAGTCACAGATGTTGAAGTTAAAAGAGTCGCATTCTCGGGAGGACGCGTTATTGCTCTTTTTGTCCTCGTATCGCTCTCAGTCCGGAGATGGTCACTCGCCGGCTGAGTTGCTCCACGGTCGTCATCATCGAACCTTGATGTCTTTGCTACATCCGCCGCATCAGGTTCCTGTGCAGCGGCAGACACCTGCTTTTGCTCCAGGCGACGTTGTCTACTATCGTCACTACCGCGGTTCACGGCGTTGGCTCGAAGGGCGCATTCTTCGCTGCCTCGGACGCGCTATGTATCTGGTTTTGGGGGCCTCTGGTGAGGTGCGCCGGCATCTCAACCAGCTGCGCCTCTGTCGTCGCATGGGATCTGCCGCTCGCCGTCTGCTTTCAGCGACGGTGCCGTCCGGTCAGCACCCTGGGGACCCATCTACTGGCTCGCCTCAGCCCCAGGTGTTACTGACGCTGCCTTCCGTTTTGCCCCATGGCGACGCGCCGCCGCCACCGCCGCCGCCGCCTGTTCTCCCGCCGGTGACGCCCGCAGTGGACGCGTCGCTGCAACCGCCGGGCGCCTCCCTGGGTCACAAGCTGCCGATCGCTTCCCGTGACCGGATGTCCTCCGACATGGAACTCTTGCCTGCTCCGGACCATATGTCGTCTTCGCCCGTCAGGTGCCCCGGCCCAATGGAGGTCGACCGTTCGGCCCCTCCTGTATCTCTGCGGGCGCATACACCGCATGTTGGCGTGCACCCTGGAGCAGGTTTTCAGGCGTTTCCTAGCTCCCCGTGGTCCGAATGGCAGGGTGGGGGTGGAACAGCCTCGCCTGTTGTTAGGCTCCCCACCTCGTCGCATGCGTCAACATAGGGTCCTCCCCACGGCGGGCGGAAGCCTTATGCCACAACCGTACGCCGATTTGCGTGGGAGGAATGTGGTGTCACCGCCAGACACCACACTCGCTAGGTGGTAGCCTTTAAATCGGCCGCGGTCCGTTAGTATACGTCGGACCCGCGTGTCGCCACTATCAGTGATAGGAGACCGAGCGCCGCCACACGGAAGGTCTAGAGAGACTTCCTAGCACTCGCCCCAGTTGTGCAACCGACTTTGCTAGCGATGGTTCACTGACAAAATACGCTCTCATTTGCCGAGACGATAGTTTAGCATAGCCTTCAGCTACGTCATTTGCTACGACCTAGCAAGGCGCCATTATCAGTTACTATTGATATTGATTCATGTACCGTCAAGACCGACGTTCTTCATTAGCGGATTAAAGTTAAGTATTCCAGCAGCTACGCCCGTTTTTTCTGAATTCTAACTTCCTTGTCCTGTTCTAGACCTCACGCCAGCCTGCGTGAGTTAAAACGCGTGCCTTTCAGCCTCCTTCTAGTAACACAGTGTTGGCTCTCCTGCCAACCAAAACACTTTTTCCTATTCATCTGCATTTATTTACATTTACCTATATTTAGACTTAGCTGCCATTCTTTACACCAATCACAAATCCTGTCCAAGTCATCTTGTATCTTCCTACAGTCACTCAACGACGACATCTTCTCGTACACCACAGTATCATCAGCAAACAGCCGCACATTGTTATCCACCCTATCCAAAAGATCATTTTTGTAGATAGAAAACAACAGCGGACCTACCACACTTACCTGTGGCACTGCAGATGATACCCTCACCTCCAATGAACACTGACCATCGAGGACAACGTACTGAGGTCTATTACTTAAGAAGTCTTCGAGCCACTCACACACTTGGGAACCAATCCCATATGCTCGTACCTTAGTTAGGAGTCTGCAGTGGGGCACCGTCAACAGAAGACCATCCGACTTCTACACGCGTTATGGTCTTCGGGCATACAAACCCATGTAGCTCCTGCGTATTTTCTGACGTCATCTTCTCAATCATTTCTTATCCCTTTGAAACAAGCAAAGATCGTTCTCGATCCATCATCCATATATTCACCTGCCTACATTTTCCACCCATCTGCATTTCATTCTCAGTGCAATAATCACGTATTCCACTCCTCTCTCTCTCCCCTGATTCATTCATTACTTTCCTCGCTTCATCTGGTAATTCTAATGATATCTTTACCAGCAGCTTGCTGATTACTCATTAGTTTTTGAATCGTTTTCGTATTTCACGGCCATAAGTCAAAGCTGGTAATACAAAGCGGTCGTAAATGTTTCTTTTCACATACAGCATATGTTTTGTTTAAAATCTCTATTTAGCGTATCAATAGCACTCCAAGCCATTTTTGTTTTTCAGTTTATTTCTATATACACAATGATTTCGATGCTCTGATCGTACATTATTTTTGTGGAACAATAATTGATTTTCTGGAATACTTGCTAATTTGGTGTATTACTATGTTCTATGCGTTTTTGAAGTGTATCTACGTTAGAGGCATATACTGCGTCAACTGCGTGAAGATATTTCAAGTATGTTTCAGTAGCACCTGCTCCGCCTTCTTACTGAAATATTCTAAAGCTGTAGAGAATAGTTTTGATGACACAGAATCTACTTGTCTGACTTCATCAATTTGTGATGCGGTCTAAAGGAAGCTGTAGCATTGACGTATATGCTGTTTACTGTTCTGACACAACACGGGCCAATGTCTTATTTGTCATCGGATGAAAGTACAGCTTCTGTTGAAACCGAATCAAAAGCACTCTCAAAAGTCAATAATTTCCAGACAATATACACTCCTGGAAATTGAAATAAGAACACCGTGAATTCATTTTCCCAGGAAGGGGAAACTTTATTGACACATTCCTGGGGTCAGATACATCACATGATCACACTGACAGAACCACAGGCACATAGACACAGGCAACAGAGCATGCACAATGTCGGCACTAGTACAGTGTATATCCACCTTTCGCAGCAATGCAGGCTGCTATTCTCCCATGGAGACGATCGTAGAGATGCTGGATGTAGTCCTGTGGAACGGCTTGCCATGCCATTTCCACCTGGCGCCTCAGTTGGACCAGCGTTCGTGCTGGACGTGAAGACGACGCTTCATCCAGTCCCAAACATGCTCAATGGGGGAGAGATCCGGAGATCTTGCTGGCCAGGGTAGTTGACTTACACCTTCTAGAGCACGTTGGGTGGCACGGGATACATGCGGACGTGCATTGTCCTGTTGGAACAGCAAGTTCCCTTGCCGGTCTAGGAATGGTAGAACGATGGGTTCGATGACGGTTTGGATGTACCGTGCACTATTCAGTGTCCCCTCGACGATCACCAGTGGTGTACGGCCAGTGTAGGAGATCGCTCCCCACACCATGATGCCGGGTGTTGGCCCTGTGTGCCTCGGTCGTATGCAGTCCTGATTGTGGCGCTCACCTGCACGGCGCCAAACACGCATACGACCATCATTGGCACCAAGGCAGAAGCGACTCTCATTGCTGAAGACGACACGTCTCCATTCGTCCCTCCATTCACGCCTGTCGCGACACCACTGGAGGCGGGCTGCACGATGTTGGGGCGTGAGCGGAAGACGGCCTAACGGTGTGCGGGACCGTAGCCCAGCTTCATGGAGACGGTTGCGAATGGTCCTCGCCGATACCCCAGGAGCAACAGTGTCCCTAATTTGCTGGGAAGTGGCGGTGCGGTCCCCTACGGCACTGCGTAGGATCCTACGGTCTTGGCGTGCATCCGTGCGTCGCTGCGGTCCGGTCCCAGGTCGACGGGCACGTGCACCTTCCGCCGACCACTGGCGACAACATCGATGTACTGTGGAGACCTCACGCCCCACGTGTTGAGCAATTCGGCGGTACGTCCACCCGGCCTCCCGCATGCCCACTATACGCCCTCGCTCAAAGTCCGTAAACTGCACATACGGTTCACGTCCACGCTGTCGCGGCATGCTACCAGTGTTAAAGAGTGCGATGGAGCTCCGTATGCCACGGCAAACTGGCTGACACTGACGGCGGCGGTGCACAAATGCTGCGCAGCTAGCGCCATTCGACGGCCAACACCGCGGTTCCTGGTGTGTGCGCTGTGCCGTGCGTGTGATCATTGCTTGTAGAGCCCTCTCGCAGTGTCCGGAGCAAGTATGGTGGGTCTGACACACCGGTGTCAATGTGTTCTTTTTTCCATTTCCAGGAGTGTAGTAACTCACAGGGCGTTTTATCACAGGGATTACTATTTCCAAAATCTCCATTCAGTAATAGTCATTAATAAAGTCAGCTGCATCGTTTACCTGATTCAAATCCAGTGCTGTTTATGCACTGAAGCGCCAATGAAACTGGTATTCCATTACGGAAATATGTTGTAACACCCCACCTGTCACTTACCTGGTTTTGGTGTGTGTTCACCCCAGCTAATTGACTAACAAATCAACAGAGAGTGCAAAACTGCCGCAATATCGGATAACCCAAAGAAAGTAATAAGGCCCTGTGACTCCTGATTGAACTGTGGTGGCAGTGTTGACATTAATTGATTCAGAATTGATCACTTTTAATTAAAAAGGGGTGCACATTGATGTTACATTCAGCTACTGAACACCAGATGCAAATGTTGAACATAAAATTAATTAAGAAAGTGACTTGGTATTTCAACTACTTGATTGAAAACAGATGCAGTAGATTAGCACAAATTTATTTTAACTCCCGACATTCAATCATCACATTAAATGACTCTCCTAACAGCCAGTGGTAATAAATTACGTTCATGTGGAGTAAAGCGTGATAAATCAAAATTAATTCCTATCGACTGACCCAGGCGTAATGCAAAGTGCGAGAAGAATTCTACAGTACACGGCCCATGAAACCCTTGTGGAAACTTTGCTGTCGTGATCCAACAAATTAATCAGTGGCCTAATTCAAGCTGGAGCGGGTGCAATATCACCGAATTCAGCGCCATTGTGAGGACGTCGGCCGGCCACATGGTGCTGCAAGGCTGCGCTCGTCTAGTCACTCCTAGCTATCTTGCTCAGTACATAGCTGAACCAAAACTTTCTAAGCTCAATCGTTCTGTTTGCTAAGTCCTAAAATGCAGAGATGCTCACTCTCTCTCAGGCGAGCTGAGTAAAGAACGCCACGTCCGCAATTTAGGCAAGCTGGGAACGGAAGAACCCTATGGAGACTTCTCCCAGTCTGCTCTTTGCCTCGGTTTCCCCTCCAGCAAAATCACTTACGCCAATTGCAGCGCAAGTCGCGTTAAGTATGCGTCGATTCCTAGTGCCGACCAATGCCTGCTCTGGGAAGTGAACAAATTCCCACAAAATTTCCTTTCCTCTCAACTTCTGCTATTTAGCTCCTCCCAGGCCACCCATCAAGGTTAGCGTCTGCACAAAACACCAATTTTTCCGCAATTCTGACTCCTAGGAGAGTATTTCAAATTCCTTGGTCCTATATTCCCATCAGAGGCCGGCGTATTTCATTCTGTCGCTCTTCTCCTGATATACTTCAGACTCTGCGAACCGTGAATTCAGCCTGAACTTGCTATAGTCACAAACACGCATATTTTGGCCTCTGTTGACCGCTCCACTGCAGCTTTGTGCGGCTTTCTCGCATGCTTCACTGAAAACGGGACGACGGACATTTATCAACAGGCGTACAAGTTCTCCATCTGCTTCCCGATACACCAGCATTGGATCAACCACCCCCTCACTGTAACTCATCTTAAGGCAACTGGAGGCCACGCCCCGTTACCGCTTTCTCAGAGCTTGAGCCGCCCTAAGCTGCCTATTGTCGCTTCCCTTCGCCACTCCCCAGCCCGGCCACGGTCAACTCTGAATACTTCCTTGGGATAAACTAGCCTCCAGTAAATCGACGCGTTTCCACAAAGTTTTCATGTCGCGTGAATTACTTTAAAACCATAACTCAACATTAATTATTTCAATACGTCCATACTATACCCTCTACAAGATGCATTGTGCCTTGTCAGTCATTTTTGTTCAGCCCTACTGTTCACTCAACGTGAGTTCGGTGATCTTTAATGACTTCATGTAAGGGGAATAGTTCTTGCCATCTTACAATGTAAACAGGTAGAATACGGCGCTGCGGTCGGCAACGCCTATACACCGCGAGTCACCTAATGTTACTGCTGGATATATTTCGTAAACCACATCAAATACTGACGAACCGATTCCACTGACCGAACGTGAGGAGAGGGGCTAGTGTAATTGTTTAATACAAACCATACAAAACTGCACGGAAGTATGTTTTTAACACAAACCTACGTTTTTTAAAATGGAACCAGGTTAGTTTTGTTAGCACATCTGAACATATAAACAAATACGTAATCAGTGCCGTTTGTTGCATTGTAAAATGTTAATTACATGCGGAGATATTGTAACCTAAAGTTGACGCTTGAAACCTCCGACGTTCAGTTGCGTGTTGTAACAAACACGGGCCACGGTCGGCGAGCAGCATCTGCAGGGACATGTTTACGATGACGACCGTGTTTACGAGTGTGGCTGTAGTGCACTGTTGTGGTCTGGTCTAGCTGTCTCAGTGTCCGCTTGTAGCGCTTGCTGCTATTGTTATTCTGCATTCGTCTCCGCACGCAGACCAACTGTAGTACACCGTGTTACCAGACGTCTGTGATAGTGTAGTGTTGTAGGAACTGTGACCATGGTGTATTCGAACTCTGAAAAGGCGGAGATGATACTCATCTATGGCGAGTGTCGACGAAATGCAGCTGAAGCCTGCAGGGTGTATGCAGAACGGTACCCGGACAGAGAGCATCCAACGTGCCGCACATTGCAAAACATCTACCGCCCACTGTATGCAACAGGTATGGTCGTAGCACGCAAACGGGTCCGTAACAGGCCCGTCACAGGAGAAGCGCGTGCAGTTGGTGTGTTAGCTGCTGTTGCCATGAACCCACACATGAGTACACGGGACATTGCGATAGCCGGTGGTCTGAGTCAAAGTAGTGTCATGCGTATACTGCATCGTCACCGCTTTCACCCGTTTCATGTGTCGCTACATCAGCAATTACATGGTGATGACTTTAATCATCGAGTGCAATTCTGTCAATGGGCATTAACAGAGAATGCGTTGCAGTTCTACTTGTTTACCGATAAAGCGGGTTTCACAAACCACGGGGCAGTGAATCTACGGAACATGCATTACTGGTCCGTGGACAATCCTCGCTGGCTCAGACAGGTAGAGCGACAACGACCGTGGACTGTAAATGTATGGTGCGGAATCATTGGCGACCACCTCATTGGTCCTCACTTCATTGCAGGGGCCCAAACAGCTGCAACATACATCGCGTTTCTACAGAATGATCTGCCAACGTTGCTCGAAAATGTCCCACTGGAAACGCGTCGACGTATGTGGTATCAGCATGATGGTGCACCTGCACATTCCGCAATTAACACTAGGCTGACCCTTGACAGGATGTTCGACGGGCGTTTCATAGGACGTGGAGGACGCATAAATTGGCCAGCCCGTTCTCCTGATCTTACACCTCTGGACTTCTTTCTGTGGGGTACGTTAAAGGAGAATGTGTACCGTAATGTGCCTACAAACCCAGAGGATATGAAACAACGTATTGTGGCAGCCTGCGGCGACATTACACCAGATGTACTGTGGCGTGTACGACATTCATTACGCCAGAGATTGCAATTGTGTGCAGCAAATGATGGCCACCACATTGAACATCTATTGGCCTGACATGTCGGGACACACTCTATTCCACTCCGTAATTGAAAACGGAAACCACATGTGTACGTGTACCTCACCCCTCGTGGTAATGTACATGTGCGTCAGTGAAAAAGACCAACAAAAAGGTGTTAGCATGTGGACGTAATGTGCTGTTCCAGTCTCTTCTGTACCTAAGGTCCATCACTGTTCCCTTTGGATCCCTACGTAATTCGGTGCTCTCCGATACACACGATCGAACAGCGGAGGAGTGGTACTCAAGCGTCAAATTTAGGTTACAATATCTCCGCATGTAATAAACATTTTACAATGCAACAAACGGCAATGATTACGTATTTGTTTATATGTTCAGATATGCTAACAAAACTAACGGGGTTCCATTTAAAAAAACGTAGGTTTGTGTTAAAAAACATACTTCCGTGCATTTTTTTTATGGTTTGTATTAACCAGTTACACTAGCCCCTCTCCTCACGTTCGGTCTGTGGAATCGATTCGTCAGTATTTGATGTGGTTTACGAAATATATCCAGCGGTAATGTAAGGTGACTCACCCTGTATAAGACAACAAGTGCCTGGCGCCATTGTTAGATCGGTTATTCCTGCTGCAATGGCGGATTGTCAATATTTTGTTGAGTTTGGACATGGTGTTATAGTCGGTGCACGAGCGATGGGACACAGCATCTCCGAGGTAGCGATGAACTGGAGATTTTCCCATATGGCCATTTCAGGCCTGTAATGTCAATATCAGGAAGACGGTGAAATATAAAATCTCTGACAATCCTGCGTCCGGAAAAAGATCCTACAAGAAATAGACCAAAGACGACTGAAGAGAATTGGTCAATGTGACAGAAGTGCAGCCCCTCCACAAATTGCTGCAGATTTCAATGCTGGCCCATCAATAAGAGCCACCGTGTGAATCAGTCAACGAAACATCATCGATATGGGCTTTCGGAGCCGAAGGCACACTCGCTTTACACCTCGCCTGGGCCCTTCAACACCGACATTGGAGTGTTGATGACCGGAAACGTGTTGCCTGGTCGGACGAGTCTTGTTTCAAAGCTGTTTCGAGCTGATGGACGTGTACGGGTATGTAGAAAACCTCATGAATCCGTAGACCATGTATGTCAATAGGGGATTGTCCAAGCTGGTGGAGGCTCTGTAATAGTGTGGGTCGTGTGCATTTGGAGTGATAAAGGACCCCTGATACGTCTAGATACGACACTGACAGGTGACACGTACGTAATCATCCTGTCAGCTCACCTGCATCCATTCATGTCCATTGTACACTCTGAAGGACTTGGGTAATTCCAGCAGGACAGTAGAACACCCCACACGTCCAGAAATGCTACAGATGTG
This sequence comes from Schistocerca nitens, assembly GCF_023898315.1. Classification (NCBI taxonomy): domain Eukaryota; kingdom Metazoa; phylum Arthropoda; class Insecta; order Orthoptera; family Acrididae; genus Schistocerca; species Schistocerca nitens. The sequence continues at coordinate 167,065,221 of NC_064620.1, read as the reverse complement.
CTCCAGGAACACTCTTCTGAGTTTAAACACTTCAGCTGGCCACAAAACTTCCCAGACATGAACATTATTGAGCATATTTTTGATGTCTTGCAACGTGCTGTTCAGAAGAGAAGTACACCCCCTCGTACTCTTAGCGGATTTGTGGACCTGCAGAATTCATGGTAATTCCCCTAGCACTACTTCCGACATTAGTCGAGTCAATGCCACGTCGTGTTGCGGCACTTCTGCGTGCTCGTGGGGTGCTACACGGTATTAGGCAGGTGTATCAGTTTCTTTGGCTCTTCAGTATATGTTCGTGGCAATGCGTTTAGTATCTCACACGTTACGAAAATGGAGCTGGCAGGTTCATATTACTTTGTCTTTTCTGCTTCATTTCTTCTGACGTAGAGAAAATACAACATTGTTCCTACTCTTGTCTTCTTTCACAAAAGTTCTGAAACCACTTTTTATGTTTATTTTGAATTATTCTCGCCCCCAGCTTTAACCAATTCTATTGAAAGAACATATTATCTTTTCATAGCACGAATAGCTTCCTCCCCTTTCTCCAATTACTTTCACAATGTTGTTACTTTCATTTCTAGCTACTTGTATTTGTATTCGGTACTTTGACTACATTGATTTTTCATACAAATTTTCAACATGTTTTGTTTTAAATACTGTGTCGTCTCTAATCTGAACTGGTGAAATGTAACGACAGACAAACGGTCGCTTGCCTTTTGTTTTCTTCGTGCTCTTATTGTTTTATGTTCTTCCTCTTATCAAGTTGTTGCCTCACGTCTTTTTGGAGCTACGTAATTTACTATATTTTAATCAATTTACTTATATATTTCAGAAATTTGCTTACGAAAATTCTCTGCTTCTTATTTGTTTTATGTATTTTTAGTTATGATCTCCGTGGTTTTATTTAGGTTGTAGCTGCAGTCTTTTAAAAGCTAAAGAAAATAAGGCTTTGGTTTTAAATACCACAGGAGAGCTAGATATATGTCCCGCAGCGTCGATCTCGCTGATATTCCTCGTCGGAACTGCTCCACGTGAAATCTCTAAAATGTTTATTTCGCCACGAAGATCGTTAGGCACAGCTAGGTACCATGTTTTATGATTCGTATGGTTTGATATGTCTTAAATTTTTTATCAACGAAAAGTTTATTGCTTCTGAGATATTATCTCGAAGAATATTGACCGTGAAAAGATGCAGGCTGGGACTATCATTCAACAATGCACCTCCGATCGATCTGCGTCACGTGATATCTGAAGAATGTTTGTCAAATCTCTTATAAATTGATAAATACACTCCTTGAATGCGTATTATTTTCTTCAATTTGTTTATTGTGCCATCGACTAATGAAACATTCAAAATGTAGCTTAATAGCGACGCTCAACAATAGCAAAATCTCTCCAACATAAAACACGTCCGATCTCTGTAATCGCTTCACACAGAGTCCTTAAATATTCATCTTTGGTTACTTATTCCAGAGATGCGTCCGTAGCACAGAACGTCCAATTCTCGCAGGCAGTTTATACTACTCTTGGCATTAATAACTCGCCGCACTTAAGTCAAGTTTTTCCTTTTCTTCTTCTGTAGTGGTCAATTCAAGGATTGGTTTGCAACAGCTACAATGGCAGCTTGTCTCCATTCTGTGCGTCTTTCAGCTTTTCTCTTCATTTCTTTATAGGTGTTACATCCCACATCTTTCACGATTTGATCCATGTAAGCAGTCGTGGTCTTCTTCTTGGTATTTTTCCCTCGACATATCCATGATTGTGTTCAGGAGTCCTTTATGTCTTAATAGATGGCCTGTAAATTGCACTCTTCTTTGAACAATGAAACTCCAGAAGCTTCTCTTCTCACCTGATCTTTCCAGAACGACTTCGTTTGTGACCTTGTCGATCCCTTTTATTTTGAGCATGCGTCTATAGCACCACATTTCAAAAGAATTTAGCTTCTGCTGTTCCTCTGTCCCGAGAGTCCATGTTTCACACCCATAGCATGCCACACTCCACACATATGATTTCAAAAATCTTTTCCTGGTTTCAAGGCTGATGCTCTTAGATGTTAATATGATTTTCTTCTTGTTAAAAGCAGCCTTTGCTTGAGCTATTCTACTTCTCACTTCTGCCTTGCTCCTTCCATCCCTGGTAATATTACTGCCCAGATAAGTAAATTTATCAACTTGTTCAAGCAGTTCATTGCCTACATGAACTTGGACTTTCACTTGATCTTCTTTGTCGCATGCCATTACTTTTGTTTTAGCTTTATTAATTCTCATATTATATTCTTCACCCATAACTTTATCCATTCTATTCAGTAGGACTACAAGATCTTCTTCACTTTCAGCCAGGACAGCTATATCATCGGCATATCTTATCATATCTATTCGTTGGCCATGAATTACTACACCTGTCTGTGAATTTTCCCTTACTTTTTTCAGCGCCTCTTCAATGTATACGTTAAAGATAACAGGGGATAGTGCGCAACCTTGCCGGACACCTTTCCGTATCTGCACCTCTTCTTGTTTTGTCCGTCCACGGATAACTGCTGTCTCGTTTTTGTACAGGTTCCATATCATTTTTCTATCTTTATGGTCTATTCCTACTTTTTTGAGTACCTCAAACATCTTATCCCATTTAACATTATCAAAGGCTTTCTCTACATCTACGAAATCTATGTATGTTTTCAGGTTCTTATCTAGTCGTTTCTCTATTATTAGTTTTAGAGCAAATATTGCTTCTCTGGTTCCTCTATCTTTCCGGAATCCAATCTGGTCTTCGGAGAGTGTAGCTTCGACTTTTTGTTCTATGCGTTTTAGGATAATTGAGGTTAATATTTTAGAGGCGTGAGTAACTAGGCTGAGTGTCCTATAATTTTCACATCTTGTAGCATTTGCCTTCTTTGGAATGGGGACCATAATGTTTTTCTCAAAGTCTGTAGGAATTTTACCCTGCTCGTACATGTTGAAAACAAGATTATACAACTCCTGATTCAGTTTTGCTCCTCCAGATTTCAGAGGTTCGGCTGGGATATTGTGTATACCAGGCGATTTGTTGTTTTTCAATTTTTTCAGAGCTAGTTCAAACTCTACCTTTAATATAGGTTCACCTATGTTGTGTGCATCTACTTCTGTTTCTTCTTCCATGATGTTTTCAGACAGGTCTGGTCCGCTGTACAGTTTTCCTATATATTTTTTTCCATCTTCTTGCAACTTCATCATCGTCATCCAACATATTGCCATTTTCATCCATCACAGCCCTACATTTGTTTCTTCTGTCTCCAAAGCAATGTCTCACACATTTATAGGCCTTGTCGATATTTCCCTTGCTCATGTTGTCCTCAACTGAAATACAGAGATCATCAAGGTATTTTTCTCTTGCTGGTTTTGCCTCTCTGTTGATTCTGTTTTTCAGATTCTTGTATTTCTCTAGGTCTTCCTTCTTCACAGAATTTTTTTATTTCCTTCTTTCTTCCATCATATTTAGTAGGTCATTAGTGATCCATTCCTTCCTTTTCTCTGTCCTTTCTTTTCCTATTACTTCTTCTGCTGCTTCTAAAATACCAGTTTTTATTTTTTCCTAGCTGCTTTGGATGTCATTGCAGCCCTGTGTATTTGTTTTCTTGTCTGTTTCTAGTTGATAGTGCTTCAGTGTATTTTCGTTTTTCAGGTTTGTCAAATCCCATTTACATGTACTTCTTCTTTTAATGTTCTTGAATTTTAGTTCAGTCGTCATCATAACGAGTATGTGGTCACTTTCCACATCACAGCCTGGATATGATCTGCTGTCCTTAACTTGGTTTTTAAATCTTTGCTTCACTAATATGAAGTCAATTTGGTATCTGTTAATGTCACCAGGCATTTTCCAAGTATATCTTCTTCTTGGATGATGATTGAAGAAGGTATTTGTAATGCAAAGTTTATTTCTTTGGCAGAATTCTACAAGTTTATCCCCTCTTTCATTTCTTAATCCTAATCCAAAACTCCCTGCCACTTCCTCTTCTTTACCTTCCCCAACAACGGCATTCATATCTCCCATGATGACAAGGTTTTCAGCTCCTTTAATTCTGCCAATTACTTCTTCAAGGTGGTCATACATCATGTCGATTTCATCATCCTCGTGCCTCGTAGTTGGCATGTATACTTGGATTATGATTGTGTCTCTTGGTTTAGTTTCCAATCGGACATAAATTATCCTCTCACTATGTTGAACAAATCCTTTTACTCTTAACCCCATCTCTTTATTGAGGATAATTCCCACTCCTGCAATCCCGGGACTGTCTTGTGCTGTTCCAGTGTGTATGATTCTGTAATCCCCTGACCAAAAGTCGCCAGCGTTTGGCCATCTCATTTCTGAGACTCCCAGTACATCAATATCCATTCGTTTCATTTCCATTTTCAAGTTTACCACATTTAAGAAGAGAGTTGACGTTCCATGTTGCTATCCTTCTTACATTAATGCTTTTGGATTTTGGTATCTCTTTAGTTGTCCCTGCCCGGAGATCCGAATGGGGGACTATTTTACCCCCGGAGAATTCAACCAAAGAGCTTTCCATCATAAGCTGTTGATACTTGGGATACACGCCCGGGTCTTTAATGGAGTGGTTTCCCGTTGCCTTCTCCATTCTATGCCGTTGGCCACCTTGTGGCTCCTCCGCCTTTAGGAGCAGTTTCCCACCCCAATGGCAAGAGAGTGCCCTTCCTCCTAGCCGCTCATCCGCCCTCCTAGAAGGCCGTTGGCACTTGATAGAAGGTAATCTCCTTATCCCGGGAGATATTCGGCTCAGTAGAAGTATAGGTTGGAAATGGAAGACCCCTAGCCCTCGAAACCTAATAGCGTCAGGGTCGGAAAAGAACAAGAGTTGGCCGAGGGTGGCCAAATAGGAAAGATAAAAGTGAGGAGCCTGGCATAAGTAAGTGGAAGCAATGCCAGTACTCAGCTCGGGACCCCGTGGTCGCCAGCCACGTACTCACTAGGTGTGAGTCCCTGAAGGGAAGTTTTTCCTATTTACGATCAATTACACCGAACACAGTTTAGGTCAGTTCAGGATGTTCAATCTGCACCTGATGAGTCAATGATTGCTTACAATTCGAAAATGAATCGGGCTAGTTACACAGTTGGTTATTAGGTGAAGTACATTTGCTATATTTTTGGTTCGCTCTTTCTTTGCCAAGTCCAATTCTTTTTATTTGTTTTCGTCTGAAACATCCCTTCGTTACAGTGTGAGCACATTGGTGCCTAGATTCAAACGATTTCCTTGAAATATACTGTGTCAATTTTTTGTAAATATTGGTTACTTGCTTCAGATTCTTTTAATATCTGTAACACAGTACTTAATTTACTTGTTAACAAAAAAGCCTAAACCTTCCCACAACGGTGATCGTTTGTAATAAAATACATGTACCGTTTTCAAGTCTATTCGGTCTTCATATTTTCCATGCTCGTGTTATTTGGTTGTATTTCACTATTCTTCATCTTCAATCTATCTACAGATGCTAAAGATGAGCAGACTTTTGCCCCTTAGTAAAAGGTCGTAAGAGCAGGTGGTTTGCAAGGTCCTTGTTATTTGGTAGGTGTAAGAAGCAGTCCAGCTAGGCGGTTGTCGACTGTAGAGCTACTTCCTTCAGTGTCACGCAACAGTCAGTGTTCCAGTAGCGACTTCACGTATCCGACTTCTTTCAAGTTTAAGTAAATAGTGTTTACAGGTGGAATAAACACTATCTGAAGAAAAGTAGAAGCACCCAGAAGACATGGTCAGATGGCAAACTTCGCACACGCTTTGCACACACATGCACTCCTTCGGTGAATGCGTAAACGATTAGCGTTGCAATTCTCTGTGACAGATAAAACGGATACCAGAGTCCAGTAGTGTTCGCGTTTAGTGTTACCAGGCCTGGTAGGATATATAAGCGGGAGGTAATGGCGACACATGAAGGAGGACGACGGTTCAAACATCCTTCCGGCCATCCTAATTTAGGTTTTCCGTGATTTCCCTAAAAATCCTCAGCCAGATTCAGGGGTAGCTCCCTAGAAGGGCACGGCCGACTTCCTTCCCCATCCTTCCCTAATCCGATGGGACTGATGACGTCACTGTTGGGTTTCCCCCCGCCCTCCTCCCCTACCAAATCAACCTACCAAACAACTCCTGCCTTACACTGCTTCCATTCAAAAAACCATGCAATCATGCATGCAGCGTCGGATGCGAAGGATACAGAAATGCTGCATACTTGTGGGAGACAGCGTTATGAGCAAAATACGATGTTGGACTGCTTGGGAACTTGAGGGCAGGAATATTCGTTGTCAAGGGTCCGGCCAACAAGGTCCGGTCGCCAAAAGGTAAAACGCCTTATTGTACACCAGGTACAGCGTACAGCGTTATAAGCAAATGACGATGATGGACTGCTTTGGAACTTGAGGGCAGGGATATTAGTCGTCAAGGGTCCAGTCAACCAGGTCTGGCCGCCACAAGGTGTAAACGCCTTATTGTACACCAGGTACAACGTACAGCTTTCTCAGCAAATGACGATGTTGGACTGCTTTGGAACTTGAGGGCAGGGATATTCGTCGTCAAGGGTCCGGCCAACAAGGTCCGGCCGCCAAAAGGTATAAACGCCTTATTGTACACCAGGTACAGCGTACAGCGTTATCAGCAAATGACGATGTTGGACTGCTTTGGAACTTGAGGGCAGGGATATTCGTCGTCAAGGGTCCAGTCAACCAGGTCTGGCCGCCACAAGGTGTAAACGCCTTATTACACACCAGGTACAACATACAGCATTCTCAGCAAATGACGATGTTGGACTGCTTTGGAACTTGAGGGCAGGGATATATGTCGTGAAGGGTCCGGCCAACCAGGTCCGGCCGCCACAAGGTGGAAACGCCTTATTGTACACCAGGTACATCGTACACCATTCTCAGTAGATGACGATGTTGGACTGCTTCGGAACTTGAGGGCAGGGATATTCGTCGTCAAGGGTCCGGTCAACCAGGTCTAGCCGCTACAAGGTGGAAACGCATTATTGTACACCAGGTACAGCGTATAGCGCTATCAGCAAATGACGATGGTGGACTGCTATAGAACTTGAGGGCAGGGATAATCGTCGTCAAGTGTCCGGCCAACCAGGTCCGGCCGCCAAAAGGTAGAAACGCTTTTTGTACAACAGAAACAGCATACAGCATTCTCAGCAAAAGACGATGTTGGACTGCTTTGGAATTTGAGGGCAGCGATATTCGTCGTCAAGGGTCATGCCAACCAGGTCCGGCCGCTACAAGGTAGAAACGCCTTATTGTACACCAGGTACAACGTACAGCGTTGCCAGCAAATGATGATGTTGTACTGCATTGGAACTTGAGGGCAGGGATATTCGTCATCATGGGTCCAGTCAACCAGGTCTGGCTGTCACAAGGTGGAAACGCCTTATTGTACACCAGGTACAATGGTCAGCGTTGTCAGCAAATGATGATGTTGGAGTGCTTTGGCACTTGACGGGAGGGATATTCGTCGTCATGGGTCTGGTCAACCAGGTCTAGCTGCCACAGGGTGGAAACGCCTTATTGTACATGAGGTACAGCGTACAGCATTCTCAGCAAATGACGATGTTGGACTGCTTTCTAACTTGAGGGCTGGGGTATTCGTCGTCAAGGGTCCGGCCAACCAGGTTCGAAAGCAACAAGGTAGAAACGCCTTATTTTACACCACGTACAGCGTACAGTGTTCTTAGCAAATGATGATGTTGGACTGCTTTGGCACTTGAGGGCAGGGATCTTCGTCGTCAAAGGTCCGGTCAACCAGGTTTGGCCTCCACAAGGTGGAAACGCCTTATTGTACACCAGGTACAGTGTACAGCGTTCTCAGCAAATGACAATGTTGGACTGCTTTGGAACTTGAGGGCAGGGTTATTCGTCGTCAAGGGTCGGGCCAACCAGGTCCGGCTGCCACAAGGAATAAACGCCTTAGTGTACACCAGGTACAGTGTACAGTGTTTTCAGCAATTGATGATGTTCGACTGCTTTGGAACTTGAGGGCAGGGAAATTCGTATTCAAGTGTCCTGTCAACAAGGTCTGGCCGCCACAAGGTGGAAACGCCTTATTGTACACCAGGTACAGCATACAGCGTTCTCAGCAAATGACGATGTTGGACTGCTTTGGAACTTGAGGGCAGGGATATTTGTCGTTATGAATCCGCCAACCAGGTCCAGCCGCCAGAAGGTAGAAACGCCTTATTGTACACCAGTTACAGCGTATAGCGTTATCAGCAAATGAGCGTGTTGGACTGCTTTGGAACTTGAGGGCAGGGATATTCGTCGTCAAGGGTCTGGCTAACCAGGTCCGACTGCCAAAAGGTAGAAACGCCTAATTGTACACCAGTTACAGTGTACAGCGTTCGCAGCAAATGACGATGTTGGACTGCTTTGGAACTTGAGGGCAGGGATATTCGTCGTCAACGGTCCGGCCAACCAGGTCCAGCAGCCACAAGGTAGAAACGCCTTATTTTACACCACGTACAGCGTACAGTGTTCTTAGCAAATGATGATGTTGGACTGATTTGGCACTTGAGGGCAGGGATCTTCGTCGTCAAAGGTCCGGTCAACCAGGTTTGGCCTCCACAAGGTGGAAACGCCTTATTGTACACCAGGTACAGTGTACAGCGTTCTCAGCAAATGACAATGTTGGACTGCTTTTGAACTTGAGGGCAGGGTTATTCGTCGTCAAGGGTCCTGCCAACCAGGTCCGGCTGCCACAAGGAATAAACGCCTTATTGTACACCAGGTACAGTGTACAGTGTTTTCAGCAATTGATGATGTTCGACTGCTTTGGAACTTGAGGGCAGGGAAATTCGTATTCAAGTGTCCTGTCAACTAGGTCTGGCCGCCACAAGGTGGAAACGCCTTATTGTACACCAGGTACAGCATACAGCGTTCTCAGCAAATGACGATGTTGGACTGCTTTGGAACTTGAGGGCAGGGATATTTGTCGTCATGAATCCGCCAACCAGGTCCAGCCGCCAGAAGGTAGAAACGCCTTATTGTACACCAGTTACAGCGTATAGCGTTATCAGCAAATGAGCGTGTTGGACTGCTTTGGAACTTGAGGGCAGGGATATTCGTCGTCAAGGGTCTGGCTAACCAGGTCCGACTGCCAAAAGGTAGAAACGCCTAATTGTACACCAGTTACAGTGTACAGCGTTCGCAGCAAATGACGATGTTGGACTGCTTTGGAACTTGAGGGCAGGGATATTCGTCGTCAAGGGACCGGCCAACCAGGTCTGGCCGCCACAAGGTAGAAACGCCTTATTATACACCAGGTACAACATACAGCGTTCTCAGCAAAGGACGATGTTGGACTGCTTTGGAACTTGATGGCAGGGATATTCGTCGTCAAATGTCCGGTCAACCAGGTCTGGCCGACACATGGTGGAAACGCCTTATTTTACAGCAGGTACAGCGTACAGCGTTATCGGCAAATGACGATGTTGGACTGCTTTGTATCTTGAGGGCAGGGATATTCGTCGTCAAGGGTCCTGCCAACCAGGTCCGGCCGCCACAAAGTAGAAACGCCTTATTGTACACCAGGTACAGCGTACTGCGTTCTCAGCAAATGACGATGTTGGACTGCTTTGGAATTTGAGGGCAGGGATATTCGTCGTCAAGGGCCCGGTCAACCAGGTCTGGCTGCCCCATGGTGGGAACTCCTTATTGTACACCAGGTACATCATAACCCCGTTCACTCTGCTGTCTAAGAACAAGGCCTCGTGCAATGTTCTGCGTCATCCCGCATTGTTGGTCGAAGATTAGCGGCAGCCCGACTATGGAATTACTGTCCCGTCCGTAGGCCTGCTGTCAACACAACTTTGGGGCTGCGTTTGGAGTGACTGCAAAGTGTGGACTGCTCAACAATGATGTTGCATTCTGTTAATTGACGAATGGCGGTTCTACACTACTTATGATCATTGTCGGCGTGTATGACAACGACGTAATGGTAGATACTGTTCTTCCAACGTTTTGTAATGGCACTACGATGTTACTCTTAGCACCATGGTATGGGGAGCCATGGGGTATGAGGGAACTCTGACATCCTGCGTCCTCATATGTTTCCACACACGCAACAATACCGTAGTGACATGTCTCTATGAACTGTCTACGTGATTCTGAGGTACTTGTGTGGCCAACAAGATGCCAAGACAAGTCCCGTACAGAACATGTGTTCGACTATCATCGACGTCAACTCGATCTCAGTGCTGATATTTAGAATATCTATTAAACCAGTTGTGGCCAGCTTGCCTCAGGACAGAAGACATCGTTTTTATGACACCCATACCAACTGAATCAGATCACGATAATGGTGGATGCTGAAAAAATAAATTAAAATTTGTGCCACCAGCAAGACTTGAACGCAGGTGTCCTTGCTTACTAGGCAGGAATGCTAACCATTTTTCTTTTCGCGGAGTGAGGCATGGAAGGGAGGGCGGGGAGGAAAGAGTGTCAGGGGTCGTAACCCAAGGCCTGGCCACAGTGTCCCCCTCGACCGTCAAGGTATCAGGGATGGTGAGGGGAAATCAGGTGTGGGAGATTTTTGTATTTTTTATTTTTGCTTATTTTTATTTATTTATTTACTTTTAAATATATTTGTAATTTGTATTTACTTTATAGCACACCGCACCCAGCACCACATCCTGTTCTGAGTAAACAAAACAAATATCTCCGTCGTTTCCTACACCGAGATAATATACGGGGTGAGTCACGAACTATTCCATCTAGAATAACTCCGAAAGTATGGTGGTAGCTGAAAAGTGTGTGGGACAAATGTTGCATGGGACAACGGGGAACATAACATGACATTGGTTTCTTGTTGCTAGGTGGAGTCACATCAGAGATATGAAGGTCTACTTTCCTTTTTTAAACGGGCTACCATTGTTTGGTGCTTGTTTCTAATTGCGGCTATCGAGACGAATCCAATGATGTGTAACAGTAATGTCTTTGAAGGTCAACGAAGGTCACAAAGGTGTCACGAACGTCCGTTTACAGAAGGTTTTCGAAGTGATGACAATTGGTATCAATGCAGTGCTGCATTCTTCTTATCACGGACTGAGTGGTACTCCTTATCACATCAGCACTTATCGAAGCACATGTTTTGACAATTCTCCCGTATATCGTGCAAATAGTAAATATTCGCCGAATACTGCGTATCCATCTAACGTGCCATTGACATGTACACACCATTCGACGGTTTCGCAGTACAACACTAATAGGAACGGTAAAACTAGTCGAATCAAGTGAATGTGAATGACGTATTCCTTGGAAGAACAAATAGATATGCTTCTCATTTATAGAATGCCAACGACTTTCAGTGACATATAGACGTACTCACCCTACACGTCGTACATTTGAATTTGTGTATGATAAATTGAGAACATCTGGATTTTTAACGCATCGGAAACATATCCGGCAAAGGAAAGACACTAACGAGGAAACCGAAATTGGTACTTTCACCACTGTGGTTCGAGATCCTTGTTTTAGTTCGCGTCAGATTGCAAAGGAATCTGGCATGAGCCAGAGTAGTGTTGTTTCTGTTCTACATCGCCATAAATATCATCCTTACCATATCAGTCTCCACCAAGAACTAACTGGTAGGATTTTATGCGTCGCATTGAATTCTGACGACGGGCTCAACATCAGTTTCAGAGGGATGACATATTTATTAATTTGATTTTATTTTCTGACGAGGCTACATTCACGAACCACGGAAATGTTAATTTGCATAACGTGTATTATTGGGCAACTGAAAATCCATGTTGGCTGCGGCAAGTTGCACACCAAAAACCGTGGTCGGTGGATATATGGTGTGGGATTCTGGAGCACAGAATTCTAGGCCCCTATTTCATCGAAGGAAATCTTAATGGTGGGAAGTACACCACATTCCTGCAAGAAACATTAGGTCTGTTATTAGAAGAAATACCTTTAGGAACAGGGAACAGAATGTGGTATCAACACGAAGGGTATCCGGCACATTTTTCGCTGATGGCTAGAAATGAGCTGCAGAGGCAATTCCCAAATCATTAGATTGGACGCGGAGGAGATGTGTCGTGGCCGGCTCGTTCGATAGACGCCTCTGGATTTTTTTTGTGGGGATTCGTAAAAGAAATTGTTTATAAAGACGTTCCAACTAAATCTGAAGATATGCGAGAGAGAATTGTCAGAGCATGTGCTTCGATAAGTACCGATGTTGTAAGGAATACCACTCAATCCATGATAAGAAGATTGCAGCACTGCATTGATACCAATGGTCATCACTTCGAACACCTTGTGTAAATGGACGTTCATGCCACCTTTGTTACCGTCGTTTCCTTCAAAGACATTACTGTTAGCATCACTGGACTCGCCTCGATAGCCGCTATCAGATAATAAGTATCAAGCTATAACATTCCATTTAAAAAAACAAAATTGACCAGATATCTGAAGCGACCCCACTTAGGAACAAAAAACTAACGTCATATTATGGCCCCTGTTGTCCCATGCATTATAGTCGCCCACAAACTTTTCAGCTCCTATCATACTTTCGGAGTTATTCTTGGTGGCAATAGTTGGTGACTCACCCTGTATATGGGGAAAAGAAAATTGTGCTTCGTACACGATGCAGAAGGGTGTGTCGCTAACCTCCTGACGCTTCATCATCCAGGCATGTCGTATGTTATTCCACCGGTAATCGGACATGTTCGTGTCAGCTCAGTCAATGGGCATCTTCTCCTACCCGCTGATGATCCAGCTGGGTGGAGGGTCACGTAGGGCACTCCCTAAGTAATTAGAAAAATATTATCCATGTTTTGCAATGACGTTCTTGTAGGTAGTTGCTGAAGTCCAATACGTCTATGGGTCCACCGTGAAATAAGTAGTGTACCCCATGCCTATGGACCCATGTCAGTGCTTTGGTTTCGACGAGCGGCAAATACTGTTCATCTGGAAATAGTAGAAGCTGAAATGTGATGTGTTCCGGAGTCAGCCATAGAAAATACGAAAAAATTTGTTGCACCAAGCGCCATACGTCTTCTACTGCGCCACATGTGAGGCGGTGCTCGTCCGTCTCCGGTGTTCGGCAGTCTGCACATAGAGGTGAGTCCACCATATTTATCCTGTGGAGGCGCGATCTGGTGATCTGTTCACCGTTGACAGTGATGTATCACGTGGATGGGACGTCTGTATCGAACGTAACCGAGTGTATCGTCCGCCACACCACCTTACAAGTAACTTGAGGGTTTCTGGCCTCCACGATGTTTGGTGGGCGCCTCTGCTGTAGGACGCGATATACATCCCGCGCCGAAGCCTGTTTCGTAGGTGGTACTGCGATGCGCACGTAACTGTGTTCAACGTAAAGGTTCCCAAAGTAGTAGAAGGGTGGGGGGGGGGGGGGTATGTCTTGCGTCGTCAGTGGGGCATAAGGGAGGACTCCAGCAGTAAACTTGTCAAACTTTCCGAGTGGTGGCGTTATCCCATTACACCATCGCAGGACTATGGGTAACATTGCTGCTCCGACTACGCAACCCCCCAGGGGGTCCACAACTCTTTTGTGGATACGTGCGTGGCGAGCACGGGGCCCCGAGCTATTGCACCCTTCTTTCTCTCCAGGGCTGCATTTCCTTTCCCTTCCCCTCTTTTCCCCTCCTTGCTCCTTTCCCGTCGCCCTCTCCTCTCCCTCTCTTGGTGTCCTTGCTTATGGCTGGTCAAATGGCTCTGAGCACTATGGGACTCAACTGCTGAGGTCATTAGTCCCCTAGAACTTAGAACTAGTTAAACCTAACTAACCTAAGGACATCACAAACATCCATGCCCGAGGCAGGATTCGAACCTGCGACCGTAGCGGTCTTGCGGTTCCAGACTGCAGCGCCTTTAACCGCACGGCCACTTCGGCCGGCCCTTGCTTATGTTGGCCCCCGCTATGCTCCTGGTTCTGTTGGTTTTATAATTCGGCTTTGTCGCGTAATCATCTCCTCCTTTTGGCATTCCTTGGTCCCCCTCTGGGGTTTGACCTCCATTACAAAATTTCTCCTCCGTAGTGTGAGCCATTTGGAGAAGAGCACCTTACCTAGTGTCTCCGACGTGCGCCCTCCTAGTACATTCCACATTTTCTTTCATGTCGTTGTCTGATGCTAGGGTGCATAGCCAGCACGGTAGCCAACCCGTGTGGTGGGGCCGCTATGTACCCTTTTGGTTGAGCCCCCTGAACACACAGGGATCACACTTATGATACCTGAGCTGTGACCTCCTCATGCATGCCTTGGAGTGGTTTCTCGTCATCCTGGAGCATCAGAACTCCCAGCAATGGCTGCCGTGCCAGACGGCCCTTGCTGTGGCTGGGTGGCGCCCATGAGGAGAGCCCCTGATCGGAGTGGGTGGACGCTATGCAAATGAAACGCATACGGGTCCAGAACTCTGGCTGTTCTTCTGCGGCCGTCTCTCTGCGTGGAACTGATTCCTCAAGTGCTGCTTCTCTTGCCCCTTCGGCCTTCCCTTCCATGGCTACCGCCTGGGAAGAGGGTCAGGCCCGTCGGCTAGGGACGAAACCTTTCCCCCGTTATCTAATTTGCACCAGGACTGATGGAGATACTTTCACCAATACCAAACCTTTATTCTTTGTGGAACACATTGAAGACAAGTTTGGTGAAGTGGACTCCCTGAGCAAGATGCGGTCGGGTTCGTTGCTGATCAAAACTGCTTCAGCTGCCCAATTTGCGGCCCTTCGTGCCTGTACCCATCTTGGCCTAATTCCTGTGTCCATTACCCCCCACCAGTCTCTAAATATGGTACAAGGTGTGATTTTTCACAGGGACCTCATCCTTCAAATTGATGAGGAACTTCGGGACAATCTCGGACGGCGGGGTTTTCGCTTTGTTCGGCGTGTTCAGAAGGGTCCTAAAGACAATCGCATTGATACTGGTGCCTTTATCCTGGCCTTTGAAGGGGGATACCCTCCCTGAGAAAGTTAAGATTATGGTTTATCGATGTGATGTGAAGCCGTACATCCCACCTCCTATGAGGTGTTTTAAGTGCTTGCGTTTTGGACACATGTCTTCCTGCTGTTCACAGGCCCCTCTCGATCATTTAACCTACACAGAGGCCCATAAGAAATATACACGTCTTCACCCTGTGTCCATGACATCTAGTTACGCCTTGGTTACATCTTCACCCCTTCCTCCCCCTTCCTTACCCCCATCCCAGACCCCTCTCCTCCCCCCTCCCCTGCGGCTCCCACACCTCCTCTGGGCGCTGCTCCCCCTCCCCAGCCGGAGAAGTGTCCCACTCCCTCGGCGTCTGCCGGTCAAGGGCGCCTCTCCCGGGATGCCCCTTCCCGGCACCTTCCAGGCCAAAGGTCTGCTGCTGTGAGACGACCGCGAGAGCCGCGGTCTGTCGGCCCCCAGGTTGAACGGTCTCTTTCTGTTCCTGATCTTGCTGCAGCTGGCTCCTTTATGCCACACAGCCCTCCTCGATCTCAGCCTGAAAGGAAGAAGAAACATAAGTCCCGGGACAAAGAACCTCTGGTGTCACTGGAGGTCCCTTCCCTGACCTCACAACCGGATTCTGACCTGTCGTTCATGGATGTCGCCCCCTCCTTGTCGGTGACGGGTGGGGACCCGGCGGTATGACTGGCTTTAGCGTGTTCAGCCCCCATTTAAATCATCGCTCTGTGATTCTCCAATGGAATTGTAATGGATACTATCGTCACCTTCCGGAATTCAAATCCCTTCTTTCGTCTTACTCTGCAGCTTGTGTGGTTCTCCAGGAATCTCATTTTACTGATGCTCACTCACCGACCCTCCAAGGGTTCCGTGTTTTCTGTCGAAATCGGGTCGGACCCCTGCGGGCTTCTGGTGGCGTTTGTACGTTGGTCCGTACAGACATTGCTAGCATGTGGATTCCTCTTCAAACTACATTGGAAGCGGTTACTGTTAGGGTCCACCTAGACTCTGTGGTCACAGTTTGCAATCTTTATCTCCCTCCTGACAGGACTCTTACACCTGCTGCCTTAACTGCCCTTCTTCAGCAACTTCCTCCTCCCTTCCTCCTCCTTGGGGATTTTAATGCTCATCATCCCTTGTGGGGCAGTGCCTTTACATCTAGACGAGGTCTTCTTATAGACTAGTTTATTACAGACCACGACTTGTGCCTTCTTAATGATGGCTCCCCGCCGGTCATGGTACCTTTTCTTCATTGATCTTTCTCTCTCTTCTCCCTCTCTCCTCCCTTCCATACACTGGTCGCCACACGACGACCTTTGTGATAGTGACCATTTCCCGTTGATTATCTCGCTCCCTTCCCGCTCCCCGATGGACAGGTTACCTCGTTGGTCTTTCCAACGTGCCGATTGGCCTCTATACACTGCACAGGTCGTGTTTTCTCCCTCTTTGTCAGGTTGTATTGATGACGTCCTACGTGACGTGCCTGGCGCGATTGTTCGCACTGCTAACCTTGCTGTCCTGCGCTCATCTGGACCATTTCGTCGCCGGCAAGTCCCGTGGTGGAGTACGGCCATTGCCATCCGTGATCGCTGTCGAGCTTTGCAACACTTTAAGAGGCACCCATCCGTAGCCAGCCTTACTACCTTTAAACGCCTACGCGCCAAAGCCCGTTATTTAATCAAACAGAGCAAGCGGATATGTTGGGAACGATTCGTTTCTTCCATTGGTTCTACTGTCCCTCTGTCACGGGTATGGGCTACACTTCGCTCTCTCCAAGGTTGCCATCGGCAGTCCACTCGCTCAGGCCTTCACCTCCCAGATAGCCTTTGTACAGACCCATTAGTTCTTGCAGAACATCTTGCTACCAATTTTGCAGTGGCATCAGCATCAGCCTCCTATCCAGCTGCTTTCCTTCACCAGAAACAGCGGGCTGAAGCTTCCACCTTATGTTTTACCCCTTGTGAGTCAGAATCTTACAACGAACCTTTTACTGAATGGGAATTTATTTCTGCTCTATCTTCTTCTCATGATACAGCCCCTGGCCCAGATTCCGTTCATAACCAACTGCTTCAACATCTCAGTGTTCCACAACGGCAACATCTTTTTCGGGTGTTTAACCGTATCTGGCTCCAGGGTGACTTCCCTTCTCAGTGGAGGGATAGCATCGTGGTTCCTGTCCTTAAGCCTGGTAAGAACCCCCAATCTGTTGACAGCTATTGGCCAATTAGTTTGACCAATGTTGTTTGTAAGTTACTTGAACGGATGGTAGCCCGTTGGCTGAATTGGGTCCTCGAATCTCGGGATCTATTGTCTCCTTACCAGTGTGGTTTTTGAGAGGGACGGTCTCCAATCGATCATTTACTTCGCTTGGAATCCGCAGTTCGGCAGGCTTTTTTCCCAGCGCCGCCATTTGGTTGCAGTGTTTTTTGACCTTCGCAAGGCCTATATGACATGGCCTGGCGCCATCACATCTTACTTACCCTTCATCAGTGGGGTCTTCGGGGCCCACTCCCGATTTTTATCCGCCAGTTCCTGTTCCATCGGTCATTCAGAGTTCGAGTTGGTACTGTTTTTAGTTCTCCATGGACCCAGGAGACGGGCATCCCACAGGGTTCTGTCTTGAGTGTCCTTCTTTTCCTCATTGCTATCGATGGACTTGTGGCCTCTGTCGGTCCTTTGGTCGCCCCTGCCCTGTATTTGGATGATTTCTGTATTTGGGTTAGTTCCTCCTCGATGGCATCTGCAGAACGGCAGCTCTAGGGAGCTATACGACGTGCCTCTGCATGGACCCTCTCACACAGGTTTCAATTTTCTCCTTCGAAATCGCGGGTGGTCCACTTCTGTCGCCGTACTACGATCCACCCTGATCCAGAGCTCTATCTCGATACACAACGATTGCCTGTGGTCCCACAGTTTCGTTTCCTGGGTCTTCTTTTCGACGACAAGCTCACTTGGCTGCCCCATATCAGACTTCTGAAGGTAGAATGTTTCCGTAAACTCATTGTCCTTCGCTTCCTTGCCAACTCCTCTTGGGGTGCGGACCGTTCCCTCCTTCACCGTCTTTATTGTGCTCTAGTTCTGTCTCGCTTCGACTATGGTTGTCAAGTTTATGTTTCAGCTGCTCCTTCCACACTGCACGTGCAGGATCCAGTCCACCATCGTGGTATCCGTTTGGCCACCAGTGCCTTCCCTACTAGACCTGTTGATAGTCTCCTGGTTGAAGCTGTTATCCCCCCCCCCCCCTTTCTGTTCGGCGGTCCCAGCTTCTGGTGTCTTATGCACTCGCTATCCGTTCCTCTCCCACTCATCCTTCCTATTCTGTCCTGTTCCCAGACCATGGACGTCGCCAACCCTGGCCGAGCGGTTCTAGGCGCTACAGTCTGGAACAGACCGACCGCTACGGTCGCAGGTTCGAATCCTGCCTCGGGCATGGATGTGTGTGATGTCCTTAGGTTAGTTAGGTTTAAGTAGTTCTAAGTTCTAGGGGACTGATGACCTCAGAAGTTAAATCCCATAGTGCTCAGAGCCATTTTTGTCGCCCACCCGACTCCCGCCCTCGGGCGGGTTTACCGGTTGGGCTCCGCCTTGCGTCTATTTGCCGTGATTTTCAGCTTCCTTCTTTGTATCGTCTTCCTGGCTCCCTCCCCTCCACCCCCTCCCCTTGGTTAGTTCCTCGGCCTCGAATTCGGATGGATCTCCGCCGAGGTCCGAAAGATTCCATCCCCCCGGTGGTGTTCCGTTCCTTTTTCCGCCAAATTGTATGGGAGTTTCGGGATGCTGTTGTTTTTTACACTGACGGCTCTAAATCTGCTGATCATGTGGGGTATGCCTTCACGTCCTCTGTTGGAACGGAAAATCATCTGCTGCCACCTACATGTGGGGTGTTTACTGCGGAATTGATGGCAATTTCCCAGGCCCTTACCTTTATTAAACAGTCCCAACACAACCGCGTTTTGTTATGTACGGACTCGATGAGTGGCCATCTTGCTATTGACCAGTGTTTTTCGCGCCATCCCTTGGTCTCTGCCATCCATGACCATCTCGCTGATATTCACCGTGCTGCTTCTTCCATTGACTTCCTTTGGGTCCCTGGCCATGTGGGTATCCCGGGTAATGAGCTCGCTGATCGTTTGGCTGGGGGAGCAGTCACTTACCCCCCATTTTCTGTAACCCCCCCTGCAGCGGATTTACGGCTTCACATCAAATCCCACTTCGCACAGTCATGGGCCAATTCTTGGGAGGCTACTCCCCTGGTTGTGGAGCCTTCCAGGCAGTAGCCCACATTTTGGTTGAATGCCCCCTTCTTTTGGCTCTGCGTGTTAAGTACAGACTCCCCCACACTTTACCTTTGATGTTGGCTGACGATTCCCGGATGATCTCTCTGGTTCTCGGTTTCCTCTGGGAAAGTGGTTTTTATTCTCAGTTTTAAGGTTTTTAATCTCTCTCTGGTGTTGAGGCAGGGCGGTGAGTGTTTGGGTGTCTCCCACTGTTAGCCGTGTTCGGAGATTCCCGATTTACCTCCCTGACGGAGATCCTCTTTTCTTCCCCTTTTACTCTGTTTTTACCCTTTTTTTACTTCTACATTCTAGCGGTTGCACCTTTTAAGTCACAGGTGGTCTTCCCTATGCGGCTTCAGCATAGCGTTGGGTTCGTTCTCTTGCTGACTTCCCTGATTTTGTTTTTACCATTGACAACATGACTGCCCTATTACGTTTTTAGCCTTTTCCCTTTTATTGTTCTGACTTTCCTGAGATGTCACATTAGTGGAATGGACCACATTTGAAACAAGGGACTGATGACCTTGCTGTTTGGTCCCTTAAACCTCAACCAACCAACCAACCAACCGACTACACAAATCCAGTTCCTTCCCCAACACAACCTTCAATTTCAATCTTCAGCTTCTTTTCCCCTTCACTCATCAAGACCAGAGAGGGTACCAGTCACAATGATAAGTGGGCTTACACTCTCAGTTGATTCTAAATTCGGCTCGAAATTGTAATCGATAAAATATCATCATACACCCTCTCACCCGTCAAGTTTCATTTCGTTTCCTTCGAGATGCTTTTCTTCTCTTGGCAGGCAGTGCACAGCTGTGACAGCGCAAGCCTAGAAACGACATGGAGATGGACTTAGGCCAACCACCTGACTCAGGTAGCGCTCTAGGGACAGATTTGCGTGCCTGTTATCCATCAGCAGACCAATCACAAGATGACGATATGACGTGGATAAATCACCAAGACTTTACATGTCTTGTGGCATTAGTGCGCAACACCACTGTAAAGCAAGAGCTACCGTCGACAGCAGATTTCACGACAATGGCAAGAAACAAATACAAGAATACACCGAAGATTGAGTACCACAAGAAACGAGATACCAAGATGGTCATATCATCTCATTTCCACAATTACAGACTGCTAGCAGCGAACCAGCAACTCAGCAAAGTGTTACAGGCGCCGCTGAAATTGGTTCTTGCTCTCTCCACCCTCCTCCCTTCCCTCCCACCCCCCCTCCCACGCATATTTCTGAGATAAATGTTCCGAAGTG
This sequence comes from Schistocerca nitens, assembly GCF_023898315.1. Lineage (NCBI taxonomy): Eukaryota > Metazoa > Arthropoda > Insecta > Orthoptera > Acrididae > Schistocerca > Schistocerca nitens. Next base: position 167,044,741 of record NC_064620.1, on the reverse strand, counting down.
CAATGAGAACTTGAGCAAAGGGAATAAAGGCGCAGTGGTAAATGAAGCATATCACTATGTGTTTGTATAAAGCTGGGATTCTGACATTGATAGACTTAATCCTCTGGCTCTCGGCAAGATGCTATACCGTGAAACTGTTCTTATGAAGAAATACTGGAAGAAGTGGAATTCAGGTGGAGATACATTCGGGATCTGTAGCAAATAGTTTAGTGGATCTACAGCTTTTCCCTGAAAATCTTAGGAGGCTGCCCCCTTTCATTAGTAAAAGGCAAAGAGTCATTAAGAAGGCCGACGTCTCACTAATACACTCCTGGAAATGGAAAAAAGAACACATTGACACCGGTGTGTCAGACCTACCATACTTGCTCCGGACACTGCGAGAGGGCTGTACAAGCAATGATCACACGCACGGCACAGCGGACACACCAGGAACCGCGGTGTTGGCCGTCGAATGGCGCTAGCTGCGCAGCATTTGTGCACCGCCGCTGTCAGTGTCAGCCAGTTTGCCGTGGCATACGGAACTCCATCGCAGTCTTTAACACTGGTAGCATGCCGCGACAGCGTGGACGTGAACCGTATGTGCAGTTGACGGACTTTGAGCGAGGGTGTATAGTGGGCATGCGGGAGGCCGGGTGGACGTACCGCCGAATTGCTCAACACGTGGGGCGTGAGGTCTCCACAGTACATCGATGTTGTCGCCAGTGGTCGGCGGAAGGTGCACGTGCCCGTCGACCTGGGACCGGACCGCAGCGACGCACGGATACACGCCAAGACCGTAGGATCCTACGCAGTGCCGTAGGGGACCGCACCGCCACTTCCCAGCAAATTAGGGACACTGTTTCTCCTGGGGTATCGGCGAGGACCATTCGCAACCGTCTCCGTGAAGCTGGGCTACGGTCCCGCACACCGTTAGGCCGTCTTCCGCTCACGCCCCAACATCGTGCAGCCCGCCTCCAGTGGTGTCGCGACAGACGTGAATGGAGGGACGAATGGAGACGTGTCGTCTTCAGCGATGAGAGTCGCTTCTGCCTTGGTGCCAATGATAGTCGTATGCGTGTTTGGCGCCGTGCAGGTGAGCGCCACAATCAGGACTGCATACGACCGAGGCACACAGGGCCAACACCCGGCATCATGGTGTGGGGAGCGATCTCCTACACTGGCCGTACACCACTGGTGATCGTCGAGGGGACACTGAATAGTGCATGGTACATCCAAACCGTCATCGAACCCATCGTTCTACCATTCCTAGACCGGCAAGGGAACTTGCTGTTCCAACAGGACAATGCACGTCCGCATGTATCCCGTGCCACCCAACGTACTCTAGAACGTGTAAGTCAACTACCCTGGCCAGCAAGATCTCCGGATCTGTCCCCCATTGAGCATGTTTGGGACTGGATGAAGCGTCGTCTCACGCGGTCTGCACGTCCAGCACGAACGCTGGTCCAACTGAGGCGCCAGGTGGAAATGGCATGGCAAGCCGTTCCACAGGACTACATCCAGCATCTCTACGATCGTCTCCATGGGAGAATAGCAGCCTGCATTGCTGCGAAATGTGGATATACACTGTACTAGTGCCGACATTGTGCATGCTCTGTTGCCTGTGTCTATGTGCCTGTGGTTCTGTCAGTGTGATCATGTGATGTATCTGACCCCAGGAATGTGTCAATAAAGTTTCCCCTTCCTGGGACAATGAATTCACGGTGTTCTTATTTCAATTTCCAGGAGTGTAGATTATGAAATCAAGCAGGAAATAACCTGTGAAAAGAAATGTTAAATCTTAGGTGGTATACAAACAACGTTAACATTAATGGGTCAGAACAGATTTGCCGACATCTAGTCTGTAAGCTAAAGTTCAAATCACATACTCTCCCAGAAAATGTCTATTTATGTGAATTACGATGACAAGCGGAAACGTATGTTCCCCCTCACATTCAGTGTTTCAGTTGCTTACAATTCAGTCATAGACTTCCACAACGTCGTAAAATGCTCTAATTGTTAATTTACGACACTGAAAGACTTGTGTTGTCTATTCTGTCAAGCGGAGAGGAAATATCACGAACAACAACGTCTCACTGCACAGAAGCGAGAGTGTGTACGTTAGACCGTTCTTGCGCTAGCGTCGTATCTATGTCGTCACCAGCCACCCACCACCGAAATCGCACAACAGAATCCGCCTCCGAGACGAACGTCTGTTATTGGCACCGGTCATGGGAGGATCACAAGAACCACACCACTGCTAAACGTTAAATAATTAAATTCGGATTTTTTTTAAACTCCGTCTTATACAAATCATATTTTTTTTTCATTTTATTCAGAGGTGTTTCGAAACGTATGTGGGTCGAACTTATTTCTATAAAATGCCACACAAATTTCATGATCGTTTATCTACACTCCTGGAAATGGAAAAAAGAACACATTGACACCGGTGTGTCAGACCCACCATACTTGCTCCGGACACTGCGAGAGGGCTGTACAAGCAATGATCACACGCACGGCACAGCGGACACACCAGGAACCGCGGTGTTGGCCGTCGAATGGCGCTAGCTGCGCAGCATTTGTGCACCGCCGCCGTCAGTGTCAGCCAGTTTGCCGTGGCATACGGAGCTCCATCGCAGTCTTTAACACTGATAGCATGCCGCGACAGCGTGGACGTAAACCGTATGTGCAGTTGACGGACTTTGAGCGAGGGCGTATAGTGGGCATGCGGGAGGCCGGGTGGACGTACCGCCGAATTGCTCAACACGTGGGGCGTGAGGTCTCCACAGTACATCGATGTTGTCGCCAGTGGTCGGCGGAAGGTGCACGTGCCCGTCGACCTGGGACCGGACCGCAGCGACGCACGGATGCACGCCAAGACCGTAGGATCCTACGCAGTGCCGTAGGGGACCGCACCGCCACTTCCCAGCAAACTAGGGACACTGTTGCTCCTGGGGTATCGGCGAGGACCATTCGCAACCGTCTCCATGAAGCTGGGCTACGGTCGCGCACACCGTTAGGCCGTCTTCCGCTCACGCCCCAACAACGTGCAGCCCGCCTCCAGTGGTGTCGCGACAGGCGTGAATGGAGGGACGAATGGAGACGTGTCGTCTTCAGCGATGAGAGTCGCTTCTGCCTTGGTGCCAATGATGGTCGTATGCGTGTTTGGCGCCGTGCAGGTGAGCGCCACAATCAGGACTGCATACGACCGAGGCACATAGGGCCAACACCCGGCATCATGGTGTGGGGAGCGATCTCCTACACTGGCCGTAGGGACGAATGGAGACGTGTCGTCTTCAGCGATGAGAGTCGCTTCTGCCTTGGTGCCAATGATGGTCGTATGCGTGTTTGGCGCCGTGCAGGTGAGCGCCACAATCAGGACTGCATACGACCGAGGCACACAGGGCCAACACCCGGCATCATGGTGTGGGGAGCGATCTCCTACACTGGCCGTACACAACTGGTGATCGTCGAGGGGACACTGAATAGTGCACGGTACATCCAAACCGTCATCGAACCCATCGTTCTACCATTCCTAGACCGGCAAGGGAACTTGCTGTTCCAACAGGACAATGCACGTCCGCATGTATCCCGTGCCACCCAACGTGCTCTAGAAGGTGTAAGTCAACTACCCTGGCCAGCAAGATCTCCGGATCTGTCCCCCATTGAGCATGTTTGGGACTGGATGAAGCGTCGTCTCACGCGGTCTGCACGTCCAGCACGAACGCTGGTCCAACTGAGGCGCCAGGTGGAAATGGCATGGCAAGCCGTTCCACAGGACTACATCCAGCATCTCTACGATCGTCTCCATGGGAGAATAGCAGCCTGCATTGCTGCGAAAGGTGGATATACACTGTACTAGTGCCGACATTGTGCATGCTCTGTTGCCTGTGTCTATGTGCCTGTGGTTCTGTCAGTGTGATCATGTGATGTATCTGACCCCAGGAATGTGTCAATAAAGTTTCCCCTTCCTGGGACAATGAATTCACGGTGTTCTTATTTCAATTTCCAGGAGTGTATTTTAGGCCTAAAAACTATAACATTTGCATTTTGTTCAGTTTGCTTCGTTTGCTTACCTGAAAATAAGATAAAAATGTATAAACGGGCAAAAACGTACCCATTTCTTATGACCCACATCACTCCGACTCATGAACCTCTAGCCATGTTCCCGGCTCAACAGGAAACACATACTGATCGATGGTATCATCACGTCCATAAGCCACATTCGGTTTATCAGGGGGAAATGTCATCACATGTACCAAAAATCCACCGAATCACGCCAGCAGTTCAGTTATTGAGAATCTTATCCATGACATTAGAGGACCATCGAATAAACAAAAGCGGGAGAACTGGTCGAACTGTCAGATGTCAAACATATCCAAGGAAATATAAGGTATCTTTACATTTGTTGCTAGTCATTCACAGGAGTCACTAGATTAGTGATTCTAAACAGGGAAGTTTAAAAATAACGAAATAGGAGACAATTTTCTAAACAACAGCGATGTCTGTTTCTGTTTTCCAGTGGAACTTTCGTTCTGTTCTAGCTAATCGAGAAGGTTTTCGGAGAAAACATCCCTAGAACAGTTCTTCTGCAGTTGCTTTGAGTGAAACTTGGCTCAAATCCAGTGTTAACATCCACCTCCGAGGTTACGAGCTGGTACGACAGGATCAACGAGACGGCAAAGCTGGCGTCGCTATCTTAATAAGGTTGTGATTGCTTTCCAGAGAGTACTCGTAAATGTACCTTCTATAGATACTCAAGCAAGAGCGATTACGCCTACTAATGAACTCTGTATCACCACGGTTTACAAGCCTTCCCGCTACAGAATCCAAAGCAGTACTTCAGACAACTCCATTAAACAGCTTACGTCTCGTTATCGATAGTAGCTTCCAACCAGAACAAGTTGGTTCCACCAAATAATTAGTGTACCACCGCCAAGGTGTACTGCAGTCGGACACCCACACGCCAAAGTAATTTCTACAACCTGCAGCAGTATGCTGCTCATCATCAGGCTTCGGGATGTATCGTTACGAACTCGAATGGAGTGGCTTTTCTTGTAGGCCATGGATGACAACAGCCTAATTATTCCAAATAGTGGATTGCCTAACATGCTCTCGGCAAATTATCAAAACAGATCAGCTTTTGGCATCAGACATTGCTCTGCTGATTCACTTTTTCGACAAATAGTGCTTCAAAATGGACTCGTTAGGGTTTTATCACTAGCCAGTTGAGTTAACAATCTCAGCTCATATGAGTTTCATTCGCGTGTTTTACACTACTGGCCATTAAAATTGCTACACCAAGAAGAAATGCAGATGATAAACGGGTATTCATTGGACAAATATATTATACTAGAACTGACATGTGATTACATATTCACGCAGTTTGGATGCATAGATCCTGAGAAATCACTATCCAGATTAACCACCTCTGGTCGTAATAACGGCCTTGATACACCTGAGCATTGAGTCAAACAGAGCTTGGATGGCGTCTACAGGTACAGCTGCCCATGCAGCTTCAACACGATACCACAGTTCATCAAGAGTTGTGACTGGCGTATTGTGACGAGCCAGTTGCTCGGCCACCATTGACGAGACGTTTCCAGTTGGTGAGAGATCTGGAGAATGTGCTTGCCAGGGTAGCAGTCGAACAATTTCTGTATCCAGAAAGGCCCGTACAGGACAGGCAACATGCGGTCGTGCATTACCCTGCTGAAATGTAGGGTTTCGCAGAGATTGAATGAAGGGTAGAGCCACACATCTGAAATGTAACGTCCACTGTTCAAAGTGCCGCCAATGTGAACAAGAGGTAACAGGCACTTGTAACCAATGACAACCCATACCATCACGCCGGCTGATACGCCAGTATGGCGATGACGAATAGACGTTTCCAATGTGCGCTCATTGCGTTGTCGCCAAACACGTATGCGACCATCATGATGCTGTAAACAGAACCTGGATTCATACGAAAAAATGTCGTTTTGCCATTCGTGCACCCAGGTTCGTCGTTGAGTACACCATCGAAGGCGCTCCTGTCTGTGATGCAGCGTCAAAGGTAACCACAGCCATGGTCTCCGAGCTGATAATCCGTGCTGCTGCAAACGTCGTCGAACTGTTGGTGCAGGTGGTTGTTGTCTTGCAAACGTCCCCATCTGTTGACTCAGGGATCGAGACGTGGCTGCACGATCCGTTACAGCCATGCGGATAAGATGCCTGTCATCTCGACTGCTAGTGATACGAGGCCGTTGGGATCCAGCACGGCGTTCCGTATTACCCTCCTGAACCCACCGATTCCATATTCTGCTAACAGTCATTGGATCTCGACCAATGTGAGCAGCAATGTCGCGGTACGATAAACCGTAATCGCGATAGGCTGCAATCCGACCTTTATCGAAGTCCGAAACGTGATGGTACGCATTTCTCCTTCTTGCACGAGGCATGAAAACAACGTTTCACAAGGCAATGCCGGTCAACTGCTGATTGTGTATGAGAAATCGGTTGGAAACTTTCCTGATGTCAGCACGTTGTAGGTGTCGCCACCGGCGCAAACCTTCTGTGAATGCTCTGAAAAGCTAATCGTTTGCATATCAGAGCAACTTCTTTCTGTCGGTTAAATTTCGCGTTTTTAGCACGTCGTCTTCATGGTGTATCAATTTTAATGGCTAGTAGTGTATTTTTTGTTTTTTTTCCCTTCCTCCACGCCGTAGAACACTGAAGAAGTGCCCTGGCCACTTTGTACTAGAAACTAGAAGAATAGATCCTGTGCATCAGCTGCTCATTACAGCCGCAGACAGCCTACAAGACGCTACGTGATGCCGTTAACGACGCAGCGTGTGCTTCCATTCCTCGGAAGAAAGAAGTTATTGTCGTCGGGAATTCTGTTTGGTGGAAACCTACAAGAGCTGAAGAGGTGATTATCGCAATAATGAAATTTCGATTATTTTCTGAACTACAAGAGAATATACCTACAGGTTAAGAAAATCCTAAGTCTAGAAAAGACGCTAAGTTAGATAAACTTTTGCTCTTTATTTACTATGTAAACTAATGTGGCACAAAATCAATAAATTTAGCAACAAGCGACCTGGCCAGACAACTACAACGAAAGCTCCTTGGTTAGAAATATTCGGTGATCGGAGGCATCCAACTGTGCTTGAAATGTACACTCCTGAAGATGGAAAAAAAGGACTGAGGTTTTTAATGAAATCCTACAAAAAGGAGATAAAAACAACCAGATGGACCACGGACCACCTATTAATCTGTGGAGTTTTCAGTGCCAGAATAACAATCCAGTACCTCTGACAGTGGTAACATTTGGCGATCAACACATAAAGGATAATGTACAGTGTTTTATACATTTTTCCTCAGGTAACGGACTAGAAATTACTATTTGTTTTTAGGAAGAGAGACATGCATAAATACACTAGGTGACAGAAATCAATGGATCATGTGATCGCAAGCAAGTTCAGCGTGTTGGTGTTTTCAGAGGTAGTGTCATTTACTGGGACTACTACCTAGTAGCAGAAATAACAACGCACGCTAGATGAAAGAAAAAAATAATTGAGACAAGAAGGGAAGACGGATTTAACGTCTGTCTACTGCAGAATGAGAGCATAAAACATCTAGGTGACAGAAATCAATGGATCATGTGATCGCAGCAAGTTCAGCATGTTGGTGTTTTCAGAGGTAGTGCCATTTACTGGGACTACTACCTAGTAGCAGAAATAACAACGCACGCTAGATGAAAGAAGATAAAAATAATTGAGACAAGACGGGAAGACGGATTTAACGTCTGTCTACTGCAGAATGAGAGCATAAAACATCTATACCAGAACATAGTGACTCTCTGCGTAAACCAGACAAACACAAGTGACAGTTCAGAAACCGAATATCCAAATATAAAACTAGGCATTGAAAAGGCAGAAAATGATTCACTAGGAGAAAAGAACAAGAAAAAAAGTAAGAAAAATCTTCGAGTATGGATCGAAGGTATCCCAAAAACAGTTGAGGAAAATAAACGAGCATGTCAGATGTATTTACACGTGAAAACAGAATATAAAGAAAAAAAGAATTAAAGTAAAGGCCATTGTTAGGAAAACGAATGAAGAATCGTCGAATAACTTCGTCAGTAGAATTGAGCACGACATCCATAACTTACAAGGAGATTAAGCATTTAAATAAAACTGAAAAAGGACGACAGTCCTAAACATAATTCCGGAATATAAATGGACTGCACATTATAAACAGCTCTGGTGTGAAGAAAACCAAGAATAGGAAGAGCAGCCTCCTGAAATGGACACAACATATGACAGCACTCTCATTAATATCCAAGAACTAAACGAGGCCCCGAATAGAACAAAAGAATGGAAAGCAACAGACCCTGACGGCATAAGTGCCAACTTATTTAAATACGGAGCATTATTTTTAAAGCTTAGACTTCTTCACTTATACGATATGTATTGACAAAGACGCCAGATCCCAAAACCATCGACAGTTTCAGATGTCTGATAAATCTATAAAACAGGTAAACAAAATGAATGGAATAACTATCATGGCATAATGTTAGCGCACAGAGTGTGTAAGATTTTCGCCGAGATAATAAATCAAGGTCTGCAAATTATTGCTGACAATCTGTTATCTGAAGAACAAATTGGTTTCAAAACAGTAAGATCCTGTTTCACGTTCAGACAAATTACAGAAAGACAAAGAGAGATCACCAGAGAAACACACACCGCATTTGTAGACTTAGAGATAATCTTCAACCAGCTAGAGACGAAAATCTTATAGAACATAAGGATATCATCAGCCAAAAGAAAAGGTGATAGAAAACCTATACAGAGGTACAAAAATAAGAATAAAGACAAATCATGTTACATCAAAAGACATACCGATAAACCAAGGGGTTCGACAAGGGTGAAGCTTATCACCCACGCTTTTTAATTATACATTGACTATATGATTGAAATTTGGAAACAAGGTGATCCGGATCTGAGACTACCACGTGACATACTTTTTAATACTCTGCTTTTTGCAGACAATCTTGCATTCTACAGGATAGCGAGACTTCTAAAGAATATAGTATGAAAATATCCATTCCAAAAAGAAAACAACCACTGAAGACTAAGATCATAATAGGAAACAAAACCATTGAACAGGTTAGTCATTTCAGTTAACTGGGAAATACCATAAGCTACCAAAATATAATGGACTTGACAACAAACTGCAGAATATTAAAAGATATGCAGAACAGTCAATAGAACATTGAGGAATAAAAAGTAAGAAAAGACACAAAAATCAAGTTTTACAAGGTAATTGCCGCCACCACATTGTTGTTTGGAAATGAAACTTGGACAACCACTAAAAAGCAAGGAAGTAGAATCCAAGCGGTAGAAATAAAATTTCTAAGAGGGATTTAGATATGTACAAGATTAGGTAGACTCGAAACGAAGATATAAGAGCAGAGCTTGGGATATATGCCATAAATGAGATCAAGTCTAATAGACAAAGATGGCTATAACATATACGAAGAATGGTAGATTCAAGACTACAAAGCAATCCTTAAATTTCAGACCTATAGGTACACGAGCTGTAGGAAAGTCAAGAAAAAGATGGCTGGGTACTTAGAAGCTGAGACAGTCCTATGGCCTGGATCACACTGAATGAAGAATAAAAGGAAGACATTTCCAGGGGCAGATGTGGACTCTGACCATAGTGTATTGGTTATTAATAGTCGACTAAAACTGAAGAAATTTTTAAAAATGGGTAGGAAATAAAGTAGATGTAGTCAGGACAAGCTTAAAGAATGAGGGGTTGTAGAGAGATTCAGAGGGTACATTAGGCTAGAATTTACTAGAATAGGGGAAAGGAATTCAGTAGAAGACGAATGCATAACTTTGAGAGATGAAATAGTGAAGGCAGCAGAAGACCAAATAGGTAAAAAGACAAGGCCATGTATAAATCTTTATATATCACAGCAAATTTAAAATAAACTATACTGAGCAGTGTTTATCGTCGCTACAAAACGGGCTGCTGCTCTCCATTCTCTCCAGCCGTCATCATGGAATTTTAATGGTTTCATTATGATTGTACCACGATCGAAACTGGTCATCTAATTAATAAATTTTAAGTTAACAACTTAAAAGCGACCCTAGTGTTTTCATTTAAAAATGTTTTTCTAACTATTGATCACAGTTTCCAAGAAACATTGTTCTAAAAAATACTGAATGTAACTTATGAAAGGGCAAATATGAAAATGTAGCAAATGTAGTAGGCGAAATGTGATTTTTAGAGTCATCAGTCTTCTGATTGGTTTGATGCGTCCGGTGACGAAATCCTCTCTTGTGCCAACCTCATCATCTCAGAGTAGCACTTACAACATATGCCTTCAATTATTTATTGGGTGTACTCCAATCTCCGTCTTCCTCTACAGTGTTTGCCCTCTACAGCTTCCTCTAGTACCATGGAAGACATTCCCCGATCTCTTAACAGATGTCCTATCATCCTGTCCCTTTCCCTTGTCAGTGTTTTCCACATACAGGGTGTTTCAAAAATGACCGGTATATTTGAAACGGCAATAAAAACTAAACGAGCAGCGATAGAAATACACCGTTTGTTGCAATATGCTTGGGACAACAGTACATTTTCAGGCAGACAAACTTTCGAAATTACAGTAGTTACAATTTTCAACAACAGATGGCGCTGCGGTCTGGGAAACTCTATAGTACGATATTTTCCACATATCCACCATGCGTAGCAATAATATGGCGTAGTCTCTGAATGAAATTACCCGAAACCTTTGACAACGTGTCTGGCGGAATGGCTTCACATGCAGATGAGATGTACTGCTTCAGCTGTTCAATTGTTTCTGGATTCTGGCGGTACACCTGGTCTTTCAAGTGTCCCCACAGAAAGAAGTCACAGGGGTTCATGTCTGTGAATAGGGAGGCCAATCCACGCCGCCTCCTGTATGTTTCGGATAGCCCAAAGCAATCACACGATCATTGTAATATTCATTCAGGAAATTAAAGACGTCGGCCGTGCGATGTGGCCGGGCACCATCTTGCATAAACCACGAGGTGTTCACAGTGTCGTCTAAGGCAGTTTGTACCGCCACAAATTCACGAAGAATGTCCAGATAGCGTGATGCAGTAATCGTTTCGGTTCTGAAAAATGGGCCAATGATTCCTTTGGAAGAAATGGCGGCCCAGACCAGTACTTTTTGAGGATGCAGGGACGATGGGACTGCAACATGGGGCTTTTCGGTTCGCCATATGCGCCAGTTCTGTTTATTGACGAAGCCGTTCAGGTAAAAATAAGCTTCGTCAGTAAACCAAATGCTGCCCACATGCATATCGCCGTCATCAATTCTGAGCACTATATCGTTAGCGAATGTCTCTCGTGCAGCAATGGTAGCGGCGCTGAGGGGTTGCCGCATTTGAATTTTGTATGGATAGAGGTGTAAACTCTGGCGCATGAGATGATACGTGGACGTTGGCGTCATTTGGACCGCAGCTGCAACACAGCGAACGGAAACCCGAGGCCGCTGTTGGATCACCTGCTGCACTAGCTGCGCGTTGCCCTCTGTGGTTGCCGTACGCGGTCGCCCTACCTTTCCAGCACGTTCATCCGTCACGTTCCCAGTCCGTTGAAATTTTTCAAACAGATCCTTTATTGTATCGCTTTTCGGTCCTTTGGTTACATTAAACCTCCGTTGAAAACTTCGTCTTGTTGCAACAACACTGTGTTCTAGGCGGTGGAATTCCAACACCAGAAATATCCTCTGTTCTAAGGAATAAACCATGTTGTCTACAGCACACTTGCACGTTGTGAACAGCACACGCTTACAGCAGAAAGACGACGTACAGAATGGCGCACCCACAGACTGCGTTGTCTTCTATATCTTTCACATCACTTGCAGCGCCATCTGTTGTTGAAAATTGTAACTACTGTAATTTCGAAAGTTTGTCCGCCTGAAAATGTACTGTTGTCCCAAGCATATTGCAACAAACGGTGTATTTCTATCGCTGCTCGTTTAGTTTTTATTGCCGTTTCAAATATACCGGTCATTTTTGAAACACCCTGTATTACTTTCCTCTCTGATTTTGCGCAGAACGTTTTCATTGTTTACCTTATCAGCCCAGCTAATTTTCAACATTCATCTGTAACAGCACATTTCAAGTGCTTCGCTTCTCTTCTGCTCTGGTTTCCCCACAGTCCATGTTTCACTACCATACAATGCTGTGCTCTAAACGTACATTGCCAGAAATGTCACAAATACGTCCCAAAAATGAGATTGATAGGAAGTGTCAACTGTCTAAGCGGGATTGGCTAGAGAACAAATATAAGGATTTGCAGCTATATTTCAGAAGTGGAAATATGGACATTGCCTACAGGAAAATTAAAGAGGCCTTGGAGAGAGGAGAAGCAGCTGTATCAATATATCAAGAGCTCACATGGAAAACCAGTACTATGGTGGAAGAAGTTTATGGAAGAAGTATACAAGGGAGAGTGAACCGTGAATTTACTTTCAAAACCTTTTCTTAAGAATTTACTTTATTTACTAGCGATTCATCAAAAACATTAACACATTTAATCACACTATGTGAGTAGGGGGACAAGGGGGGTGTCAGGGCACTCTGCATTGTTGCCAAATTTATTCGAGATTGCGTCGATGACGACATCCAAAATGGCGGCATGTAGACTTGGCAACAGCACATGACGTCATCCTAACCTAACCTCAAGAAAAAATGGCGCGAAGTTTGAATTTTGGCGGGAAAATAGACCAATTGTGCTATGTCCACTAACCTAAGCCTCCAGAAGATAAAATGGCGGGAAGTTTGAATTCCAACAGGATAATGTATGCAAAAACCGTACTTATATTTATTATTATTGATTATATGGTGTCACCACCAGACACCACACTTGCTAGGTGGTAGCTTTTAAATCAGCCATGGTCCGTTAGGATACGTTGGACAAGCATGTCGCCACTATCAGTGATTGCAGACCGAGCCGCGCCACACGGCAGGTCTAATCTAAAGAGACTCCCTAGCACTCGCCCCAGTTGTACAGCCGAGTTTGCTAGCGATGGTTCACTGCTCACATACGCTCTCATTTGCAGAGACGACAGTTTAGCATAGCCTTCAGCTACGTCATTTGCTACGACCTAGCAAGGCGCCATATTCAGTTACTATGTCTTCTGAACAGATAATATTGTTACTCATGTACCGTCAAGAGCGACGGTCATCATTGATGGATTAAAGTGTCAAACTAATTACGTCCGCTTTCTGAATTCTAATTCCTTGTCACGTTCCAGACCTCACGTCAGTATAGTTCTTCCCTCCTCACACCAGTCTGCGTGGGCTAAAACGCGTGCACATCGGCCTCCATTCGTAACACAGTGTTGGCTCTTCTGCCAACACAACAGATTATCATTTATTAACATTCATTATCATTTATTATTATTTATTATCATTCATTATCATTTATTATCATTCATTATCATTTATTATTATTATTTTTTATTATAGGCCTATCTCCACCAGAAAATTACTCCAAATTCAAATTCCGACACCATAAAGTCTCGAAAACTGTACTTCTATTTATTATTATCATTTATTATTTATAGAAGATGTCCGATTTTTTCGGCGAGAAAGCAATTTTCCTTACATCCATAAAAAAATCTATCACAAGTTCAAATACCAACACCATAATTGATCACACGAACGAACGTTCTTCGTCACTTATCTTTTTTCACTGGTAGCCTATCATAATCGCATCAAATAATAAACTGCACTTATAGTAAGGTAAGTCACACCCTTTGATATTGCAGGGGGGAAGGGACTGAAGACTTTATTTCAAGCAGTACGGTCATCACTTGTTCTCCAACACAGTCAGCACACACATCTTTGATATCGCAATGCAGTCGCCATGACGTCCGTGCTGCAACTGAATTAGTTCAAATCCTCGCTACCCCCTGGCCTGCGCAAGGAGACACTGCCGACGCCTGTTACGTGAGGCAGCCAGATACTCGCGCTAGACTGCTGGTACCATGGGGGCCAGCCCAGCGATCGCTCCCACATGGTAAACATGTTTTCGCTGGACACGCTGAAACTTGCCGAGTTTGACGTCACAGCGGTCCCTTGTCCGCTCAACACGTGTATTCGTCGCCTCCGCACGTTTCCCGCCAAAATTGTTTGCCTCGGAGATCAATCGCACAACGGTCGGCCGTTCCCTGCCACACTTTTGGCGCAAAAGTTGTTTTCCTGGGCACGTTCAAACCTGTCGATAGCGACCGCTCACCATCCACCATGTGTCCTTCTGTGAACAAGAACGCAGTGCTACACTTTTTGTGGCAAAGTTTGCTCGACAGTGGAATCCGCCATGTCTATATAACAGCACGTCTGGTCCGAACTAGAACGCTCGCTAATTGACTCTCTCTCTCGCACGCGTAATAACTGTACAATCGCTGCGCCGCCGCCACGCTTACGTCACACACCCTCCATACACACGACGGACATAGTCTTCTGTAAATAACTAATTCCGTTTCTTTTTTAATCATATTAAATAATTCAATTTATAATTTCATATACGTATGCAAAGGTGTTCAACTACCTAATTTCAACTACTTTTCGAGGACCAGACAGCCACATCTCCCTAGGAACCAGCGTCGAGTTTGAATTCTGGCAGTAAAGAAAGGTCACTTCTGCTTTCTCTACCAACCTAACAAAACTGTTTGGAAGAAAGGGCAATTGTACTAACCTTAGCCACCCGACCGCCACTTCCTCCTACGAACCAGCGCCAAGTTTGAAATCTGCCAGTAAACAAAGCTCACTTGCGCTCCTGCCACTAACCTCAGAAAATTGTTGCAAACGAAGCTCATCAACAGTAAACTAAGCCACCAGCACTCAACCTCTTCCTACACGTTTCAGGTAAAAGGACTCACCCTGCACTAGGCCCATGGATGGAGGAACCAATTTACTTTATATAGGAATAGAGTGTATATATCACACCGACATGTTCCACACCATACAGACCTGCAAAACACACCTACATAACTCATTTATAATGCTCTAGACACAAGCTTGTTAATTCTAAACAGATGAAAACAACTCATAGTACAGCCTACAGACATGCGAACCGCTCGTAAATAATGCAAACCATTTACGTCCAAATAGCAAAACAACTCCTAATTTTCGGAAATAATTTCAGTCCATAGGCTGATGGAAGGTGGAAAGAATGTACTTTATTTATTTGGGACATATCTTTTTGAAACTTTTGGATCTCATAGGTTTCAATATGTAAGGCTGACATAAGGCAGTTTCTGAGCTCCAGTAGTGCACTGCACGTGGCACACACCACACCCACCAAGGTATTCATTCCAATCCAGACCTCTAAATCCTCTACAGATAAATTTGTCCAGTTATTTGTTGACTCATACACAGTCTGACTAGATTCCAGACTGCATTGTACTTCTCGGGCAAGTAAGGAAGGGCTGCACTCTATTTTTTTGGAGCCCTTTTATTTAGTCGTGGAGCATATTTGTCACAAAACATTCGCACTAATCCGACTGTGGTCATCTGACACAGGCCACAAACACGTAACCAACTCCTAACTTCACCACACAATAGCAAACAGCTATTAAATAATGCAGTACACAATATCGGCAGACGAGCTATGTACTCTTAAACTCTCCAAATAAAGCAACGCACAGAGCACAGACATGTTCGCAAAATAGTGCAACAGACGCGCCCAAACACCCCCAGCTGCCAAACCGACCAAAAGTATCTGCTCGGCCTCCCCCAAACATGACCTCAACACAGTCGCATTCACACCAAACACTGGAGAAATTGGTATCGCCTATGCGCCTTGGACCAGCCTTCACGTCTATTGTCAGAGTAGCTCATAGCTCGTTGACAAACGCAATTAACGCGGCCGGGAAAACATGTACTACTCGCAATCAACCGAGATGGTGACGGAAAACCAATCACTCTGATCTGCGCTGCAGGCGCGTGTAATCATTGATAACACTCTACTTATTTTTTCGAACAATTTATTTAACCATACTGCTCTCATTAATAAACGGTCACAACGCCCATATAGTACTAGGGACAGAAAGTTGGCTGAAACCAGACGTAAACAGTAATGAAATCCTAAACTCAGAGTGGAATGTATACCGCAGAGACAGGCTGGACAGTGAAGGGGGAGGCGTGTTTATAGCGATAAGAAGTGCAATAGTATCGAAGGAAATTGACAGAGATCCGAAATGTGAAATGATTTGGGCGCAGGACACGGTTAAAGCAGGCTCAGACATGGTAATTGGATGTCTTTATAGGCCCCCTGGCTCAGCAGCTGTTGTGGCTGAGCACCTGAAGGATAGTTTGAAAAATATTTCGAGTAGATTTCCCCACCAAGTTATAGTTCTGGGTGGAGATTTTAATTTGCCGGATATAGACTGGGAGACTCAAACGTTCATAACGGGTGGCAGGGACAAAGAATCCAGTGAAATTTTTTAAAGTGCTTTATCTGAAAACTACCTTGAGCAGTTAAACAGAGAACCGACTCGTGGCGATAACATATTAAACCTTCTGGTGACAAACAGACCCGAACTATTTGAAACAGTTAACGCAGAACAGGGAATCAGCGATCATAAAGCGGTTACGGCATCGATGATTTCAGCCGTAAATAGAAATATTAAAAAAGGTAGGAAGATTTTTCTGTTTAGCAAAAGTGACAAAGAGCAGATTACAGAGTACCTGACGGCTCAACACAAAAGTTTTGTCTCAAGTACAGATAGTGTTGAGGATCAGTGGACAAAGTTCAAAACCATAGTACAATATGCGTTAGATGAGTATGTGCCAAGCAAGATCGTAAGAGATGGAAAAGAGCAACCGTGGTACAACAACCGAGTTAGAAAACTGCTGCGGAAGCAAAGGGAAATTTACATCAAACATAAACATAGCCAAAGCCTTGCAGACAAACAAAAATTACGCGAAGTGAAACTGAAAGGTCTCTGTTGGATTCCTTTCATGTTTGATTTCTTAAATCTGTTGTCATTTATGGAATAAATTCCTCTTCTAAATTTACTGTGGCGTTTCTGACTATCTGGGAGGAGACTGAGTAGTGGAACGTGTTACTTTTACACGTAAACAAGAACGATCTGTCACACTACTACACTTTAAAACACAGTTTATATGTAGTTCATGTCACACAGTCTCATACGGAACCTACATCCGCTTTCTGTTATATACTGTATATGATAAGATACTGTCATCCCCTTTCCCTTCTGTGTGAGAGGATGAATGATCAAATGTGTTTGTAGTTTCATGCTTGAGGGTAGCAGACAAGGCTGTCTGCTAGAGAACAGTAGGACCAACGTCGGAACAGGTAGCTACGCTTTCTTAAAGCAGAGAGGTTTCTATTGTTAGTATGGTCCTGGCCGTCTGTTGTCATGTTGGTATAGGAAGCTGCCCCTCTGGCCCCTTCCGTTTGTCTTTGTGAGCCACCCTCAGGAAGCACGCTCGGTAGTAGGCAGTTGCAGTCTGGCGGTGGCGAGCGTCTGAAATGGTAAGATCTCCGGCTAAGCGCGTGTCTGCTAAGTCCGTAGGACAATGGATTTGTTAAGTTCAGCCTAACTGAGAATTTAATCACCTTTATTTCGGGTTAGCTCTAAAATATCTAAGGTTATCTTAAATTGCAGCGTAGTGTAATTCTCGTGTGAAGTTCATATTATTTTACGGTAGTTGCTTAGTCACTACTTTATGAGTAAAGTGGAACCACGTGTTGGTCAGTAACTCTAACTAAGATCAATCTTAAATGCAAATGCTTGTGTGATTATAACGTCTCGTCTTGACAATATTTTCAATATAGCAACTTTTCTTTATGTTCAACCCACGTGGGGTGTACTTTGTGAGACCAGTACCACGTGCTTATATAACTGTTTGACCCGTCAGGTTAACAGTAAGACGTTAGTAACCAGTTCGAGGTTTTTCTTTTGTAATTTGCTTTTCGATCTAATTTATTTTAATTATCAAAATTATTGTGGAGTTATACGCTTTGTGTAAACCAAGTTGACCTCGTGAAGCATGTGGTGTAATCATCAAAGTAGCCCTCAGCTATTCTTTTCGCGAAGATTTCACAAAGAGTTAATATGAATTTAGTATACCAGTGTGTGGTAATTACATGACGGACAGGATTGTGCTACGAACGTAATTTCTTTGGGTAAAAATTTGAAATTGTTTGTAGTGGTTAACTTTCTCTTGCATGCGTTTCAACGTTCTTTGTGTGTTGTTTTATGAATGCAGTGTTGTATGCAGACTCCCAATCTTGGCTCCATATTTGATGTGTTCCGTAAGATTTTCACCATCCTAAATAAGGCACCAGCTTGTTACGAATAAAATTTAATATGCTGAAATTTCATGACCAATCTTAAAAATAAATTTCCAAATATAAACTGATTTCTTTCTTTTTATTTAAATTCTCCTTTATATATATATATTACCGGTTGTTGTATGACTATTAAAAGATTATCATTAATGTTAGTCTGTTTGGGAATTTGGTAAACCTGGACTAGATACCTGATGAAACAGTTGCCCAGTAATCCACGGTTAACTTCCTCAGACAGATCACAGCTTTCAACCCGGTTTCATTCGCTATTAGCACCGATTTCAGCATACCAAAAATAAAAGCTACAACGTTACACATGACGACCCTGTTCTGTGATTCCGCTAGACTCTGGAATCTCTGAAACGTTAGATTGCGAGCATGTTATAATCTTAATTTTTTTTTCCTTACAGCGCTCAAACAACTTCTGCGTTGTTTCTGAGCAGACTTTCAAGAGATTCACGGCGTTGTTGATCGGCGTTGCGTTGTTTGTCTTGTTTTGTTTTCTATATTTGTGTGTTTTATATGTGTGTGTGTTTTTTCTCGATTGTAAATTCCACTGTTTCGATCAAAGATAAAAATTTGTTTTGCGTGTGAAAAAGTGTGTACTAGGTTGGGTATCTTTCGTGTGACTGTCGTAATTTTTGGGGGACACATTTAATGTGATTAGTGTGTTGAGTACTGGGTATAAATTGCACTAATGCAAACACGTAACCAAGCTAAAAGTAAGCAGTCCGACAACTTAAGCAACATGGACCAAGGGGATAATTTGATTTCCAATATTAACGCGTCGGGCGGTTCCGAAAATGCAATGGAGAATACTTCAGACAAAATGCAAAACAGCACGAACGGGCTCACATCAGAGCCAGAAATTAATTTGCCTCCAACCAACCAAATTGATTTGGCAGAACTCATGAAAGCCTTATTGCAACAAAGTAAAGAAAACGCACAGAAATTTGAAAAATCGATCCGCGAGCTAGGCGAACAAATGATGCATACATTTGAAAAATCGATCCGCGAGCTAGGCTAACAAATGACGCAGAAATCAGAAAAATCGATATAAGAATTAGGCCGTACATTTGAACAAATCGATGACCGTCTGCAAGCCGTAGAACAGGGCAAGCGGAGTGGCGATGCCGAATCTAAAGAGAGCGAAGAACAGCTACTTAGAAATTTCCAAGCACTGAGAGAAGAATGCCAAAGGGAGCACCAGCAGGTACTCTCGAGGGTCCAAGAGGCGGAAACGCATTGTCCCACGTCCGTTAGCAACACAATAGCGGACAACAGTTTAGCGATTCACGAGCTGAACCAGTCTGGTTTCGGCAGCCCTGCACGCCTATTCGATCACATGCTGCAGGAAAATCAATTTTTATACGACCCATACGGGCCTGCGGAACTAATTAGGATATGCATCACCAAATTGCCGATGCACTTGCGCCACGTCATTCTTGCGGGACGATGCAAAGAGGACGTGGAGACGTTTGAAACACTTCTCCAAGAGCTGGAATATAATACAGCAGAATGCCCGCCTAATCAGACACAAAGTTATTACGGGGCACAGCAGCGCGATTGCAGTCGTGGCCGTAGTACTAATCAACGGCGTGACCGGTCGTCGCGACGCGAACGGAACAATAATCGGGACCGGCCGTATAGAAACAGGGGTAACACTCGCGAGCACAGGTGGAACAACAGAAATGATCGAGGACGTGGACAAGATCGTGAACGCAACAGGTACGGCAACCAGCATCGCTAGTATGATGAACACGGTGGGAGTAGGATTGTAGGCGGAGCCCCACATGATGTTGAAATTCGGCCGGCCAACCCTAGACATAATCCAGTAAATGGAAATGAACGAAACCGGCAATGACAAATGATCAGCCCAGAAGGCGCCAAATCGGAACAATTGAGCGACATGGCAAATGAGTACATAGGATTTATAGAGAGGAGAATGAATTGATTAGTTTAAATTTGTGGCGTATGCATTTTGAATATTATGTTGGTAAAAAAATTAATGATAAAGATATTTCTATGTGATTGATTGAAGTGATGTTTTAATTTTTTTTCCTTGTGCAATTAGGATTTAGTTTGAGTCAAACGTGAAGATAAAAGGTTTCTTTGTGAACGAGTGAAATGCTGTTTATGTTTTTTTTTGTGTGAATTGAAAAGAGTCGCTCCTGAGAGAAGCAAGATCGTTGCTGAATTAGTGCAAAAACTCAGGGGAATATCCGATCTGTGGGTATTATGGGTCAGGCAAACCCAGGTCCCCAGCTGTTAGTAGCCATGTTTCTGATTTTCTGCTTTCAGTGCTACTATCTATCTATTACTATTCTATATCTGTCAGTATAAATGAGGATCTCTTACTATAGTATGCGTGCTGTATGAATATTTTAAGATAGGAGAACTCTGAGAAAGGAATGAGTAAGTCTGGAATCTTGAAAACAGGATGCGATAATACGATTGTTTAACCATTGGCTTCCCAATATGCGATGATATGTTAATATTGATGATATATGTCTTTTTTGTTCTTTATAGCTGAGTACGTAAAGTGCTGTCTGTGGATTTCGTAAGTATATTGATTCCCTTCAAGGTGAAAGAAGAATTGTGGTTTGTGTAATTTACGTGGCCCTGAAATATTATTGTGGCAGTCAAATACGAGCAGTTTTCCAGCAAATGGAGAAGGGAACGTGAAACGTCCCCTTAGAAAAATTTATACAATGACTGTGCTTAAACTGACACACAATATTTATAGCGCAACGCAATCTGACTTTCAAAATTCCCTACAAAAGAATGGCCCTGACTAACATTAAACTATACCTTTCACAAATCACTTACCTCACAAAAATCTTCGCTGCTCAAGCTACTGCAATACAGCGAGCGCCACTACTGCCAGCTAAATAAAAGATTCAAACTACTGAAGGCACTAACTACTGATAGGGATAGTTAGCAAATGAAAGATATTAATAGAGAACAAACAATGTATTTACCTTGATATCATCATATATAAATATAGCAGTTCATGACAAATTTCAAAACTCCGCCATCTCTCTCCCCACGTCCACCACTGCTGGCGGCTCACCTCCAACTGCGCAACGCTACGCGCTGTTCACAGCCAGCTGCCTAGCACTACAATGGCGAGTATTACAACAATGCAAAGCAGCCACAGACTGCACACCGCACAGCCAGTGATTTTCTATACAGAGGTGGCGTTACCAATAAAAAAACCTAAACAGCCTACTTACATAGCCCCTATGCTCCCCACAAAAAATTTTACAAATTGGTTTGGGCAGTGCCCAATACAGATTTGAAAAAATTTTTCATAATTACAATAACAAAGAAATCAAATGCACACACTTATTGATACAATGTTGGTCAAAAGCTAAAATTTTCTCACAGTCCATAAAGACAGTCCTAATCGTTCATCACAGTAAAATATCAGTCTTTTTCTCAAAGTCTGAGCAGTAAAAGAAAATGCACACAGAAGTAGTGGATTTCCATGCAGTATTGAAGAAGTATTGTTGTCCTTCCAACGAAAAGACAGTGCTGACTTTACATGCAGACAGGTAATGGGCCACAACAGAGTAAACCCACAGCGGAGTCAGTCGAAATTTTGAAGAGTATTGGTGGGTAGGTCATCACAGAGCAGACCCACTGTAGTCCTGGTAGAGATTACGGTATTGGTGGGCCACCAGAGGTGCAGACCCACTGCAGTCCTTGTAGAAATAATGGTACTGGTGAGTCAGCAAAGACGCAGACCCACTGTAGTCCTTGTAGAGATAATGGTACTGGTGAGTCAGCAAAGACGCAGACCCATTGTAGTCCTTGTAGAGATAATGGTACTGGTGGGCCACCAGAGGTGCAGACCCACTGCAGTCCTTGTAGAGATGGCCAGCAGCCATCTGTTGTGACTGTGCAGGTGCACAATCACCATTGAAGAGTCTTGCGGATAATATAGCAAGTCCATAACCACCACTTGTGCACTCACAAAGTTGTTGGAATTGTCCTTAGAACCAGCAATGCTGTTAACCAGTCCCTTGCTGAATTATTAACACACGTGCAAACACTAACAGTCCCTACTTCTCACATATTGTCCATATACTATGACCAACAGAAACGTGTGCAGTGAAATGTAACTTACAAGTTAATAATATGATGAACTGGTGACAATTACAATTTTATAACATGAGAATACAATTACAAAGGTACAAAATACATCATTAAAGAACATAACAATACAGAGAACATTTGTAATACAGGCTTTAAAAAAGAATCGAAATAACATATACGTCAGTGTTACAGGAATTATGACATGAGTACATACATAAAAGATCAGAATAACTTTTGAAACATCAACTTTACACATGAGCATTAAAACAGAACAGAATAAATAATGTCTAAACACCTTTACAAAGAAAATAACATATTATTAATGCCAATTATATTTGAGGATAACAGTATTCCTCATCATAGTGAATGTAGCTTAGTATTAGAAGAAGAAAAAATTCTATGAAACTACACAGAGACAGGAAGAAAACAAATACACAAGGGTACACAAACACATAGCGGAATAATACAAGGAAAGGACAGGGTTTGTTTTACTGCAGTATTTTGCAAACAAAACTTTCTTTACTTCTTGGAGATCTCCCTTCATTCATCATCATTGCCAAAAAGTCCTATCTAAACCTCCTTCCTGTATTCTATTCATATTTCTTTCAAAATAATTATTTCTCATTGTACAATACTCATTTTGGCCCAAATCTTTTTTTATATACCTTGTCAATGCATTGCTTCCAATTCATCATAGTTAGTTTCTTATATAGTCTACCCCCTCTTAAGCTAACTTAAATCTACTGAGCTCAGATGCTAAACTAAGGGACGAGGCAATGCAGCAGCACATAAAACAATTAACGCAAACAGCAATGACAAAAAAGTGCAGATTTGCAAAGCAAGCAGCATTTTAGAAATTAGCGAAGCAATTGCAATATTACAACTAATGTAAGGTTCAAATGGCTCTGAGCACTATGGGACTCAACTGCTGAGGTCATTAGTCCCCTAGAACTTAGAACTAGTTAAACCTAACTAACCTAAAGACATCACAAACATCCATGCCCGAGGCAGGATTCGAACCTGCGACCGTAGCGGTCTTGCGGTTCCAGACTGCAGCGCCTTTAACCGCACGGCCACTTCGGCCGGCAACTAATGTAAGGCAATGTGCAGCAAACAAGAAAAATAAATCTGGCTTAGCAGAGTAACACAAATTAAAATTCAGTAGCACTATGCCTGGCAAACAGCATAACTTATACCTAAACATGACAAAGTTCAAGCAGAAAAAGTATTACACTAAAAATGGCCATATCTAATACCTATGTCACATCTTAACACTAAGTGATGCATCACGAGAACTTACACTAGCAGATAAGTTACCAAATCGTAAAGAAATTATTTATGCAATTCCTGTGAAGAGAAATGTCTATTTATGTGCCCTCGTTTTCTTGGAAGTAGATCATAAATTTCTTATTGACTCGATCTGTAGGCATAAAATAACTACATTAGTACATATATTAAATTTTATTTTAACCAATGCTGCAGTGCAGCTAGAAACTAGATATTAAACAAAATGAGTAAATATGTACAAAGGAAGGCATGAAACATCATTCATTAGCCATAGGGCATTTCATAAGGTAGTACAGAAAATCTCTCAACTCTCGTAGAAAGACGCTTGTCATAATCAGGTGTGCAGATGTAAAAATGTTTCCAAGTTATTATTAGCATGTCGTATTTACGATGCTTTCTACAAAGGAATGTCAATAGCGAGGATAATGGCCTCCCCCTTTTTTTTCTACCACCTAATGGCTTTTTCTCAAGGCGGCTGGCACACCTGGCCGCTCACAACGAATTACGTCACGGTCACTTACCTTTCATACCGAAATATTGACGACAGCAGTTTTCGCTACAGTGACAGTCTCATAAAAAAAAAAATTCACAGGTTGAGAATTTGGTTACAAATGTGTAGAAACAAAATCTTATGAATATAACAGTGTCTAAAAAATTTTCGCCGGCATTGTGATACATTCACGCATTTACACACATTTCATAATTCTAAAATACGATTCTTGGTTTCCAACATCCTTTTCCACAAAGCAGAGTCCCTAATTCATTACTCCTTACCTTATTACACATATACATATTCGTCGACACTTCTTCAATATTTCCTCATAACAGACATGTAGCATAATCAAATTCCTCATATAGCATCAGCTTCTTGACCATAAACATACCTCAGCAGCATAATACACATCGTCGTCATAAAAATAACATCATAACACCTCAGTCAACTCTCAAAATCGTCGTAGCTTCCTGAGTATTTTAAAACCTAAAAAAAATTCTCTGCTCATTTCAATAGTGTCATCTACCTCAAACGTACTTTAAATATCATGATCTCATATCAAATACATCGTTCAAAGCTCTCATAGTATCACAATGGTTCCGAAAAAATATGAACGGTTCACAAAGTACAGACAAAATACAATTTCATAAGTGTGAAGTTATCCAACTGTGTAATTACGTAAACATCTGTCACTGATGTAGTAAAAAAGTTGATCTCTCAGTTAAATGATCAGATAGCTATGTAATTGTGTGTTAGAGAAATATGGTACCGATGTGTAAAGTTGTATAAGCAAATACCATATTAGCTAGGGTTCCTTGTGGTTGCCACACACATGGTACACAAAGTAAGCGTGTACCCCCCTGAGGATTAATGTAATTATACCCTCGGAAGTTACAGATTACAGCAATGGAATGAAATGTATCACGGAAAACCCTTGTATCATTGTACTTGAAATATCTTAAAAAAATAAATGTCTTAAGTGCGAAATTAATCACTCAAATACGTGTACTGTAGCGCTAAACTGTGCGTCATGTTGTAAGATAACCTCTGTGAAAGTCTCGTAGTTATCGTCCTCCGAAAGTTAAGTTCTGCAGAAGTCAATGTACTTACCTAATGATAAACAAAAGTGAAATGCTTTGTGTATAGATATCGTAGTTATTACGCTTATTGTTGTGATGAAGAAAGTACTGTACTGTAACATATTGTTGTGCCACGAAAAAGGCTGTCTCATTGTTGCTATACCACAAAAGTTACTACTAAAACATGTTTTTCTTTCCAGAAGAATTCAGAAAAATTGTGCAGATATAAAACAGATACACCGCAAAAGCAACATTGTAAATTGTCACTCATTAGTAGCGTCGTGATAAAAATCGTGTAGCTGTCACATAAACTAACCTCTGTGTCATCTGGTATCTCTCAGAAAACACTTTAAATCCAGAATGTTTTTTTAAGTAAAACAAAATGTTGGATTAAAATCTCATTAGCAGTATATGTTCTAAATATGTAAGCCTTATATTCGTTATGTAATCGTGCAACTAACAAGCAAAAATGTACACACACAATAACACTGTGTCATCTGTTCACTATAATAATGCATTCGTAATTTCTGTTTAAATAAGTGCTCTTGGTTCTTGACTGGATATTTAACTTCAAATCATTGTTGCATGTTAACAGTTTCTTAAGTCTTACAAAGCATACTAGTAATGTAAAGTGAAAAGTTATATAGCAAAGACAAAGTCAAAAAGCAGATTATCTTTCAATAAACGGTTTTATATGTGAAGTGTGGTGAAATTCTTTACTCTTCATAGTACTCAGAGTTTGAACTTGAATGCAATTGTCATGCGGTGTATGTCGGTAAAGAATACTGGAATTTTTTTCAAGGTTAGCGTCTATGTTATTTTTCTCTGAGCCAGCCGGCGCATGTGGCAGCCTGCGGTGCGAGTCATTGTCTGTCTCTTTGTTGGTGCGCGTCGTTATTGGGATTTGGAGACCTAACTTCTACAAATTCACCTCCTCGAGAGGGCCCTGCTCTGTTTGAATCACGCCAGTTCTGATGCAATTCAGGTCTGTCGTTACGATCATATCGTCTGTCGTCATGTCGGTAGATGCCATAGTTTCTTTCTTGTCGGTCATGTGGTGGAGAATTTCTCCCTGAATCGTAACTGTGCGCTGGACCGTTGCGTCTAAAGTTATTCTGTCTCCCGTAATAATAACTGTTTTGGTTTCCATATTGTCTGTTCCCCTGATTGTCTCTGTGATAATCATTACCGCGGAGAGGTGATCTTTCCCTGTAATTATTACTACTCTGCCAACGGTTGTCATACGGATGGTGTCTGTTTTGGTCACGATTTGTGTTGTGAGAATAGCCTTGTCGCGTCCAGTTATTATTTCTTTCATCGCGGAATTGCGACGGATGTGATCTGTAATTGTTGTGCTCGTGCGTTCCGCGATTGTCAGTGTCAATTTCCAGTTCTTGTAAGAGTCCTTGAAATGCTTCAATGTCGTCTTTGCAACGTCCTGCCAAAATAATATGTCGTAAATGTTCAGGTAATTTGATTAAGCAAATGCGGATGAGTTCTGAGGGGCTGTATGGGTTTTACAGGTACTGGTTCTTGTGCAACATGTCTTCAAAATATTTGACAAGACTGGAGAATTCAGATTGTTCGAAATGTTTCATCATTATGATGCCATGTTTTACTCGGTGTTGTGTGGCTTGAGACCAATATGCTGAGAGGAAGGCATGGTAAAATTCTCCTTCACTATGACAATCGTGAATGACCGAACGCATTCTTACAGCTGGTTCATTCTCTAAATAGCCACACATAAATTCTAATCTGTGTTCTAACGACCAGTTGGGAGGAAAACAATGAGAGAATTGATGAAGCCACGCTTGTGGATGAATGTCGTTGGCAG
Organism: Schistocerca nitens; assembly: GCF_023898315.1. Lineage (NCBI taxonomy): Eukaryota > Metazoa > Arthropoda > Insecta > Orthoptera > Acrididae > Schistocerca > Schistocerca nitens. The sequence goes on along the minus strand of NC_064620.1, from coordinate 167,017,593 downwards.
AATTCTTAAATGTTTTGAATTTACGTGTAGTAATGAACAGCTTATAGTCAAAATCATCGTGTCAGCGAGTAGCATATCGGTCATTGTTACGTCGTGTCGGCGGTTCCATCTCAAAATTCGGTGCACATTGCCAATTTCTTTCATAATTTCCGAAATGCCCTATGTTATTATTTTGTGGATTTTCCGTATTTCTAAGTTCCTCTTCCCGTGTTGGAGCGCGAGTGTCCTCTGAAATACGTAATTCTTGTACTACTTGTGCCAACTGATCTTGTACTTCCCGGATTTCTCTTTTGTACTGTGTATTGATTTGATTTTGATTTTGTTTGAATTTTCTAATTTGTTCGTACTCTTCAGTGTCAGTGAGGGCTACAGGTGTTGTGTCATTCAGATCATCATCTACCTTTGTAGATAAGTTAGTGACCTGATCCGAAAGTTCGGCTACTTTCTCCGATAGTGAGCACATTTCCTCAGTGTGTTTTTCTGAACCAAGTTTCAGAGTGTCCATTTGTGTTGAAATCGAATCTACTGTGTCCTTCAAGTTTTCCTGAGTTTTTGCAAGTTGCGTAACTGAATCGGTAGATGCAACTGAGTCAATTTTAGCCCACAAGGTCTCATGATTTTCATGAACAATGGTTTGCAGTTCTTTTATGGCTGCTTCGTGATTCTGTAATGCATTTTCATGACGCGAAAAAATAGGTTGGAAATGCTCACAAATTTGAGTTTTTACGTCATTACAGACTTTTTGACATTTCGATTCAATGTTATGTAACTCAGTAGTTAAATCGTCACGTGTTTGTTCAAGTGTGGTGTCTAACTTTTTAAGATTTTGTTCCACTGTGTCTAACTTTTGAAGATTTTGATCCATTGTGTCTAACTGTTGCTGTGTTTGTCTCTGGTATTGTTCCATTGTGTCTAATTTTTCAAGCTTTTGCTGTGTTTGTCTCTGGTATTGTTCCATTGTGTCTAACTTTTGAAGCTTTTGTTGTGTTTGTCCCATTTGTTGTATTAATTGTAATAACAATGCACTGGTGTCTGGAACATGTTCCTCAGTGCTTTTCGGCAGTGAATTTGCACCGGAAACATTCACATTTTGACAAGCAGAAAATGTGTCTTGACTTATTTGAGAAAACGGTGAGGATCCAAAACCTGAATCTACAGTATTTGCGAGATCGTGTCGTGTCATTTCGGATTCCTGAGCCGAGCTATTGCCGACCGATCGATCGATAATGCTTCCCTGCTCACTAATTGTTTCACTGCCTACGCCATTGTTTGCAGCCCGCTCCATTTCCCTATGCACAGTTACCAAATTACTACTTTGAACGTCTGTTAATTCATTACACAGTGGTGCTGGCAAGCTACGCTCGTCGTCACTATTATTTCTCAGTTTGCTTTGGAGCCTAGTGTTACGTTTTTCACACGCCATTATTGTCACAATATTTCACACGACAACACAGAAAAGCACAATTTGAAGAGCAAAAACAAGAGAACACATTAACATAGCACTGAAAATAATATCTAGTTAATTGCAGCTGCGAAATACTTGGTGCAAATCTACATGCATGCCACAACTGTTTTACTGTACAACAATGAAAGACTGCAACTACAAAGGAGATTCTCTCTACAATTACGCGCTAGCAATAAACAAAATCTACACTAATTACACAAACTACAAGAAAAAATCAGAAGATTCCAGTGAGGTATCCTAGGCTATGGGTCGACATATGAAACGTCCCCTTTGAACAATTATATACAATGACTGTGCTTAAACTGACACACAATATTTATAGCGCAACGCAATCTGACTTTCAAAATTCCCTACAAAAGAATGGCCCTGACTAACATTAAACTATACCTTTCACAAATCACTTACCTCACAAAAATCTTCGCTGCTCAAGCTACTGCAATACAGCGAGCGCCACTACTGCCAGCTAAATAAAAGATTCAAACTACTGAAGGCACTAACTACTGATAGGGATAGTTAGCAAATGAAAGATATTAATAGAGAACAAACAATGTATTTACCTTGATATCATCATATATAAATATAGCAGTTCATGACAAATTTCAAAACTCCGCCATCTCTCTCCCCACGTCCACCACTGCTGGCGGCTCACCTCCAACTGCGCAACGCTACGCGCTAATCACAGCCAGCTGCCTAGCACTACAGTGGCGAGTATTACAACAATGCAAAGCAGCCACAGACTGCACACCGCACAGCCAGTGATTTTCTATACAGAGGTGGCGTTACCAATAAAAAAAACCTAAACAGCCTACTTACAAACGGAAATGTGGATCCTTTTTGTAGTCTTGATTGATGTTGAGCCAAAGCCTGAAAAATTATTCTGCGTTAATACTTGTCCCAGAAAAGCGACGTTTATGTGTTTTGCTGATGCTGTGAGCATTACAGCTTACTGTTTTCGCTGGTGCGGGATGCACTGCAGCCTATATGATTTGTACTGAGGAAGTTTCCCTCTTGAAGGTAGAGGATGATTAAATAATTTTGATTATAGGATCGAAGGAAAGCTTGGTTTAAGGTAATAAGGATGAAGCAAAACATTTGTCATTTAAACTACAGGAGGATTCGAATCTTTTGTGTCTGTTGGAAGTTCAATATGTTAAGATGATACTGTTTTACAGAATAGAGGTGACCACAATTTTGCCATTCATGAGAAATGAATCCAGAATAACCACCACAGGCGAAATAACTGATTTGGAAGCAAAAGGTAACTTAAAGAAGGAACGAAATCGCAGCAAAATGGGTAAGAAAATGTAGTATAACCTGTATAGTACAGACATCTTTACCGTTCTCAGAGCCATCTGTGTGATTAATTCTTGTGATAACGTAATTTTAGATGAAATTTTCTTACTGTTTTGCGTGTGAATATATGAGTATGATAAATGTATAATTGTGAGTCTCTTTTCAGGTGTGTGAACTGGTATAAATGTTTTGGCGTGTAAATGACCGTTGTTCTTTTTACTGTGTATGTTTAAGGAAAGTTTCTCCATATTTATCATGTGACAAGACGTATGCCGCGAGCGTCAAGAAGAGGACGAATTAGAACATTGTTGTATTGGTATATACACGGTGTTGAAATAGCATTGAAGTAGCTTGTTGGCTTAACTAGTAGTGGATAGAAGTAGAATTATGAGTAATGCATGTTTATGGGTAGTTAGTATGTAGAATAGACAACAGGTGTGCATGTGTGTATGTGTAAATAACATGTGAACCCTATGCTGTCCTGACCTATACTTGCACAAGGGATAATCCTATTCATTTTAGTGAATTAATAAGTAGCACTTGATTTATTAAAACGTAAGTGAACCACATTAGTGATGTGGATTTAAATATTATATTGTCAGTTCATTTAATTTTAATTTTTTACATTGTCAAGTCATTTCACTTTTATTTTTTTTACATTGTCAAGTCATTTAAATTTTATTTTATATTGTTGATTCATCTAATTTTTTTTATTAAAAAAAATTAAGTCTCACATTTGTTCTTAAAAATTGTGAAAGACAATACTAAGTGGTATTATGTATGACATTGTGTAATCACATAACTACGATAAAAAAATTTTCTGTGAATGCAGTTGAAAACGTGAAAGCGAACCGGCTAAACTCTTACGAGACAGCGGGAGCAGCCAGACTAGTTGTAAACTGGCGGGTTTCCCAGCGGGGGACGCTGTCAACCGGGCCACTTCGGGAGCGCGGTCGACCACAAAAGAAGAGCACGCGGCAAACACTTTCCCTTGTACCTGGAGCTAATGGGCGGCCGCCCCGGGCGACCCTTCCTCAAGGCGATGACCTGAGATGGGCGAGCGGTCCACCGCGCGGAAATCCATCTGCTGGCAACGCACCACACGCACGTGACCGTGACGAGACGGCCGCGGAGAAACAACACAAGGGGCGTGGAGCCTTTTTGACAGGTACTGTCCAGAGAAACTGGCAGACTTCAACGACGCCTATCAACATTTCCTGACGGATGCCTACTGTCAAGCGACAGTAAATCATGGTTCGATGTTCTCTGGTCGCTAAGGGTGACACAAAGAAGAGCCATTAAGTGTCATCCTTGCCCAAGAATATCAACCTGGCGTGTCAATCGAGGATACCGCACAAATTTCACAACACAAACATGGAACCAAATCGAGATGTACGTGACACAGACCACCAAGAGAAACTTCATGAGAGGGCAGAGACGGCGGGATCACACGCAACAGATGGACAAAATTCCTACTGACAGCTGCGGCGACGAACCCCCCTCCCCCACCCCTTATATTGTGCCTCGGAACAGTAGAACTAGTGAGTGTATCAGTGAACAGTGATTATACGGTTCTTAGTTCAATGCATATACGTGTGTTTCTGTCACAAAAACTTTGACTCGTGTGTTTTGCAGGGACTCGATTTATTGGTGTTTATTAAACTCTGACTCTTATATTTTGCTGGTGTTCTATTTTTTTTTAGACTTTGACTCTTGTATTTTGCAGGTGTTTTATTTATTGGTGTTTTTATTAGATGTTGACTGTTGTACTGTTTTATTGATCAATTTTTGTTCTTGTGTGATGTATTAGATTTGTGTTATTTTGTTTTGTAAATTCATTCAAGTGGCATTGCTTCGTTTATCAGTCATTGGACTGTGATCGATTAGCTTTTGCATGGGGCATATTTATAGTGAGGAACCCCTTAAGGGTAACAATCACATAATTAATTGTATTTTCAAATGGCTCTGAGCACTATGGGACTTAACATCTATGGTCATCAGTCCCCTAGAACTTAGAACTACTTAAACCTAACTAACCTAAGGACAGCACACAACACCCAGCCATCACGAGGCAGAGAAAATCCCTGACCCCGCCGGGAATCGAACCCGGGAACCCGGGCGTGGGAAGCGAGAACGCTACCGCACGACCACGAGATGCAGGCAATTGTATTTTCAGTATAATGACACAGTGCTCATTGTTTGCTAACTAACTGAAATATAGTAGAGTGATTAAATTAATGCCACATAGTTATGTTAATTCTACAAATTATTAGTTTTATAAGATATAGAATTTTTTTTGCGATAACCACTTTGTAAAACATGTTTTTTTACTCTTATCATTTTTTTGCTCTTGGGGATTGTGCATTGTAATGTTCTGCTTTATAATACTGACGTTATTTCACGTTCTTTTTTTAATTGCTGTGGCACCTTTACTATTTTCATAAATTTTACTTGTTAATAAACAGTCATCAATTTTCCTGTCATCAGTTGGCTCTTGCAATGAGCCAATACTGGTGAACTCCATAAGGGTAACAACCAGCAATTGTTTTCATATTAATGACACAGGAACCATTGTTTTTACTTGCTGACCGAATTAGGTCTACACTATTTTTTAAATAGGTGTCACAGATTGTGTTCTTTTTTTTCTGTTTGAAATTAGTAGATTTTAAAGATTTGTTGAAATTATTGTGTTTTAGCAAGTAGCTGGTGACCTTTTGCCTTTTCTTTACACTTTTGGTTTAAGTAGGGTGTGAGAAGCCTGCTTGGGAATGTCCTAGCATGGCCAGAAAATTCCCTGCACAGTCTTTTCCCGGAGCGTTGGGGTTATGAAAGGTCTCTGTTGGATTCCTTTCATGTTTGATTTCTTGAATCTGCTGTCATTTATGGAATAAATTCCTCTTCTAAATTTACTGTGGCGTTTCTGACTATCTGGGAGGAGACTGAGTAGTGGAACATGTTACTTTTACACGTAAACAAGAACGATCTGTCACACTACTACACTTTAAAACACAGTTTATATGTAATTCATGTCACACAGTCTCATACGGAACCTACATCCGCTTTCTGTTATATACTGTATATGATAAGATACTGTCATCCCCTTTCCCTTCTGTGTGAGAGGATGAATGATCAATGTGTTTGTAGTTGCATGCTTGAGGGTAGCAGACAAGGCTGTCTGCTAGAGAACAGTAGGATCAACGTCGGAACAGGTAGCTACGCTTTCTAAAAGCAGAGACGTTTCTATTCTTAGTATGCTCCTGGCCGTCTGTTGTCATGTTGGTATAGGAAGCTGCCCCTCTGGCCCCTTCCGTTTGTCTTTATGAGCCACCCTCAGGAAGCATGCTCGGTAGTAGGCAGTTGCAGTCTGGCGGTGGCGAGCGTCTGAAATGGTAAGATCTCTGGCTAAGCGCGTGTCTGCTAAGTCCGTAGGACAATGGATTTGTTAAGTTCAGCCTAATTGAGAATTTAATCACCTTTATTTCGGGTTAGCTCTAAAATATCTAAGGTTATCTTAAATTGCAGCGTAGTGTAATTCTCGTGTGAAGTTCATATTATTTTACGGTAGTTGCTTTGTCACTACTTTATGAGTAAAGTGGAACCACGTGTTAGTCGGTAACTCTAACTAAGATCAATCTTAAATGCGAATGCTTGTGTGATTATAACGTCTCGTCTTGGCAATATTTTCAATATAGCAACTTTTCTTTATGTTCAACCCACGTGGGGTGTACTTTGTGAGACCAGTACCACGTGCTTATATAACTGTTTGACCCGTCAGGTTAACAGTAAGACGTTAGTAACCAGTTCGAGGTTTTTCTTTTGTAATTTGCTTTTCGATCTAATTTATTTTAATTATCAAAATTATTGTGGAGTTATACGCTTTGTGTAAACCAAGTTGACCTCGTGAAGCATGTGGTGTAATCATCAAAGTAGCCCTCAGCTATTCTTTTCGCGAAGATTTCACAAAGAGTTAATATGAATTTAGTATACCAGTGTGTGGTAATTACATGACGGACAGGATTGTGCTACGAACGTAATTTCTTTGGGTAAAAATTTGAATCTGTTTGTAGTGGTTAACTTTCTCTTGCATGCGTTTCAACGTTCTTTGTGTGTTGTTTTATGAATGCAGTGTTGTATGCAGACTCCCAATTTGATGTGTTCCGTAAGATTTGCACCATCCTAAATAAGGCACCAGCTTGTTACGAATAAAATTTAATATGCTTAAATTTCATGACCAATCTTAAAAATAAATTTCCAGATATAAACTGATTTCTTTCTTTTTATTTAAATTCTCCTTTTTATATATATATATATTACCGGTTGTTGTATGACTATTAAAAGATTATCATTAATGTTAGTCTGTTTGGGAATTTGGTAAACCTGGACTAGATACCTGATGAAACAGTTGCCCAGTAATCCACGGTTAACTTCCTCAGACAGATCACAGCTTTCAACCCGCTTTCATTGGCTAGCATTAGCACCGTTCATCATAGCAAAAATAAAAGCTAAAACGTTACAAAATGTAGTGTGAGGAGGGCTATGCGAGAGGCGTTCAATGAATTCGAAAGTAAAGTTCTATGTACTGACTTGGCAGAAAATCCTAAGAAATTCTGATCTTATGTCAAAGCGGTAGGTGGATCAAAACAAAATGTCCCGACACTCTGTGACCAAAGTGGTACTGAAACAGAGGATGACAGACTAAAGGCCGAAATACTAACTGTCTTTTTCCAAAGCTGTTTCACAGAGGAAGACTGCACTGTAGTTCCTTCTCTAGATTGTCGCACAGATGACAAAATGGTAGATATCGAAATAGACGACAGAGGGATAGAGAAACAATTAAAATCGCTCAAAAGAGGAAAGGCCGCTGGACCTGATGGGATACCAGTTCTATTTTACACAGAGTATGCGAAGGAACTTGCCCCCCTTCTTGCAGCGGTGTACCGTAGGCCTCTAGAATAGCGCAGTGTTCCAAAGGATTGGAAAAGGGGACAGGTCATCCCCGTTTTCAAGAAGGGACGTCGAACAGATGTGCAGAACTATAGACATATATCTCTGACGTCGATCAGTTGTAGAATTTGGGAACACGTATTATGTTCGAGTATAATGCCTTTCCTGTAGACTAGAGATCTACTCTGTAGGAATCAGCATGGGTTTCTAAAATGACGGTCGTGTGAAACCCAGCTCGCGCTATTCGTCCACGAGACTCAGAGGGCCATAGACACGGGTTCCCAGGTAGATGCCGTGTTTCTTGACTTCCGCAAGGCGTTCGATACAGTTCCCCACAGTCGTTTAATGAACAAAGTAAGAGCATATGGACTATCAGACCAATTGTGTGATTGGATTGAGGAGTTCCTAGATAACAGAACGCAGCATGTCATTCTAAATGGAGAGAAGTCTTCCGAAGCAAGAGTGATTTCATGTGTGCCACAGGGGAGTGTCATAGGACCGTTGCTGTTCACAATATACATAAATGACCTGGTGGATGACATCGGAAGTTCACTGAGGCTTTTTGCAGATGATGCTGTGGTGTATCGAGAGGTTGTAACAATGGAAAATTGTACTGAAATGCAGGAGGATCTGCAGCGAATTGACGCATGGTGCAGGGAATGGCAATTGAATCTCAATGTAAACAAGTGTAATGTGCTGCGAATACATAGAAAGATGGATCCTTTATCATTTAGCAGCAAAATAGCAGGTCAGCAACTGGAAGCAGTTAATTCCATAAATTATCTGGGAGTACGGGAGTGATTTAAAACGGAATGATCATATTAAGTTGATCGTCGGTAAAGCAGATGCCAGACTGAGATTCATTGGAAGAATCCTAAGGAAATACAATCCGAAAACAAAGGAAGTACGTTACAGTACGCTTGTTCGCCCAATGCTTGAATAATGCCCAGTGGTGTGGGATCCGTACCAGATAGGGTTGATAGAAGAGATAGAGAAGATCCAACGGAGAGCAGCGCGCTTCGTTACAGGATCATTTAGTAATCGCGAAAGTGTTACGGAGATGATGGATAAACTCCAGTGGAAGACTCTGCAGGAGAGACGCTCAGTAGTTCGGTACGGGCTTTTGTTAAAGTTTCGAGAACATACCTTCACCGAAGAGTCCAGCAGTATATTGCTCCCTCCTATGCATATCTCGCGAAGAGACAATGAGGATAAAATCAGAGAGATTAGAGCCCACACAGAAGCATACAGACAATCCTTCTTTCCACGAACAATACGAGACTGGAATAGAAGGGAGAACCGATAGAGGTACTCAGGGTGCCCTCCGCCACACACCGTCAGGTGGCTTGCGGAGTAAGGATGTAGATGTAGATGTAGATACAGTATATCTACCACGCTATCACAAAACACCCACCCAGATGTGTCCTGGGCCATGTTGCACAGCCAACTGACACGCACCCAATCATAATTTTAGTACACACTATAGCAAACTAGTACTAAATAATTCCTCACACAGATGTGTACAGACGCTCAGTACTCGTACACTATCCTAATAACGCATAGCAGAGCCTCTAGATCCACTCGCAAAATAACTCATCAGACGTGCACAGGTAGCCTGGACACCGCACCCTGCCCACAGGATCGTGAAATCACCCATACGTCTGATTTCAGACCTCCCACAGCCCCTCCGCAAGCGTGAGTTGGCGCAGTCAACGTGGTCGTCAGCGGTCAAAGCACACACATACGTCCGTCCAGGACCGCGATCCGTCACAATCCCGAGCCGCGACCACCGAACGTGGGTGAAAGTCAACTTTGTATCAACGTAGCATAATTCCAAATCGCAGCCTCCATACGCTAGACACATCATAGCAGCACATGTCTTTACCTCCTATGACACTGTAGCACACTGCGCATTGCTCCTCACACGACATTACACAGCCCTTTAACTAAACATAACTACATATCCCTGCTCTCGCCTCGTCGTGTGACCAGACATCTAATACCTTCTCAATTTTATTCTTACTTTACAACATTTTTTTTTTAAATAAGATCCAATTTACACCTCCCACTGCACCTAAACTCACACCCGTCCCACCATCAACATACGCAAACGTCTTCATACCTATCTTGACACTCATATATCACCCCACAAACCATGTCCATCGATCAATTTACCATTCTCATCCCCTCTTTTCGAATTACAAACGTAGCCTCTTTCTAAACGCCAATCAACTCATCTTTCTCGCACTTTCAACAGTAAAATTAATTTTACACACAACCAGAAATACCAAACCCAATTAAAGACTCAAACTTTTATACAGATCATCAAGCACATACGACACTTACACCAATATTCAAAGCATGGTCCATATTTACCACCTCCACCATGAATTAAATATTATTACCATTGCTGCAACATTCTACCAGCGCTCGATTTGTACCTATTTTTCCGCTCTTAACTGTTGTCGCTAGCGGTCGAATATCACTATCTATATGTTGCATAAATTTCCACAATAAAAAAATCTCGCCTTGCCGTTTAGAGACTCGTATATCCGAACACATAGCATCATTCAACTATCACTTGCTCTTATCTAATAACTCTTCCATCAGGTCTGTGGGCAAGGTCACCCCGTTCTTTGTTTCTTACAGAACGATCTCAGTTACTACAACAGGACCTTGTTTTGACCATTCGCCGGAAATGCTCGAATGTTGTATGCCTCAAACTAGGTACAAGTGCAACAGATCCTCAACACCTTATCATCTTTATCCTCTACCTTCAAACAGTGAAAAAGTCATGAAGGCACCAATGCAGTCCACGTCCAGTGCAGACAAACGGAATTCTCAATACTCAACCAGAATAACTCAGAGTGCGACCATCCAAGAATTCCTAACAGCTCGCCAAGTCCGACACCTCAAACTACAGATGCCTATATGAACAAGGTCATATTAAATATACACACGCTGCAGAGACCCCTTTAAAGTTGGATCACCCAACTCTAAGTGAATGAGAAGCTGCCTCTGGCCTTTGTTCAAACAGTGTTTTCTAACTCACTTTTGCACACTGCCCAGCATTTCGTCTTTCTGCCCTGACTTCGAGGTCAGTGTCTGATTATAAACAGACATTAACACGGACTGATGCATGGCCTCTCACAGGAACCTATACCTTGCACCTCGTAAATCATATTCTTACAGTTGATAGCATAACATTTAATGATTTTAAATAAGGGACAGTCACAACACAAGGAAACGAGAAGAGCCTGCTGGCGTTGTAGCGACTTCCCTCGAAAGTGATTGACCACCTCTACATTTAAACTCAATGTCGCAGTGACCGAATAGTTTATAACTCTGTGTTCCATTTCTAGTGATTGGTCACTTCTGCACACAAGTTTGGGATGACCATTTTTGGTGCTAGCAACCCCAGAAGTTGTGGTCTATCAACCAAAATTTGTCCCCCAACTCAAGCAAGCATTGACAGTCAATCATTATGTCGTACCCAATGTACAGATGCGACGGATAAGACACCACCGATCTGTTGTAATATTATCCATCACAGCTGACATCGCGAAAAATTTTACAGGAAGTCCAACACTGGCCAATCATGTGACAGCTTGTTTTCTTAATTTCAGTATCATAGCTAAACCATACATCCTCTACTTTGCAAGTATCATTGTGAACATTCATAGATGACTGCTCAGCACGTCCATTCACACTTAATTCTCGAACACATAAAGACTATCAAATTATACCAGAAAACGCTATACATATTTCTAAGACCTCGCGCATAGTACTCGATCAATCTCTCTGCGTATGGCGGTCACAGAGCTATCTAGTCCTCTTACGTTAAAAGACCATCCTCACTTCGGCATCGACCTACCTACCCTGCAACATCGCTACCCAATTATTCCTCGACCGAGCAGACGAATACAGCTACACTCCACCTCTCTTGACTGAATAGATCTTTCCTAGTCCTAACGCCTCCAAGTGCACCACATTTCTCGAAATGTAACCAAGTCTTGGAGCTTAGCACACCTTATCGCTCTAGAGTAACAGATCTCAAAGTGACTTAATTTTATATCATACAGTTAAGAAGAACAAGAGCGGTGCGATATTTATACACAACGTATTCGATACATTGTTAAGTAAATCATCCAATCTATCATGTGTTAAGTATTTTTCTGGAGTCCATGATCGCTGCATCGAAGGTTCCGGTAGGAGAGAGAGAGAGACATAGAGAGACATAGAGAGAGAGAGAGAGAGAGAGAGAGAGAGAGAGAGAGAGAGAGAGAAAACATAAACACACACACACTCCTAAGACTAGAACGTTCAGCACTTAAAAACGGGCAATACCCTTAGATCGCTTACTTTTCCGTCTTGTCAGACCTTCTCCCCGGTCACCCTACGCTGAGCTATCTCTACCCCAATCGTAAAACTTTCCTTTCTATGATACGAGCCCAATATAGCCCTGCGGACACATCTAGTGCCCAATGATCACACCAGATCATGAGTCAGAAATAATACTATCACTCCATCAGGTCTATATAAAACTCATAGTTATTAACAGCCGGTACATCCTACAAGCAATCAGATATGCACAACAGCAGCGTCCAACATGTGAAAATTCAAGTCATCCCTTCACCAACTCTGTAAACACCCGTCTGTCGTGTAAGTGTGTACACAACGATTACAGCCCCTCACAACACCCACAGCTAACTTAGTTGTGACGCTGAAGTCTCGATTTTACCCCAAGCATGCGATAGGGTGAGGATCGCGTAAATGGAAGTGCGTTTAGAGGAATGTGTCAACTTTCATCACACATGAGATGGAAGTCCTCTGAAGACCGACGGGGTCACCGTTAACGATCGCAAGTATACAGTGATTTAAACCACATACCGAACACGTAGCCACATACGACTAGAACGTTGGCTATATCACGTGACTAAAGCATGCAAATAGAATACTGGAAAAAAATCTACCTTCAGCAACTTGTCCTTCTCTACAATAAATGAGTCAACATTTGAATCGTACCTAGTTGCAGCTCTGTTTCAATCGATCATCCCGCACACCCTCTGTTATCATTTAACACTGATGTAAGTTTAGACGTGAATGATTCTCTGTCCTCCTGAAAAGCATCAGATACAGTATTCAACTCCGGTGTATCACTGCTACCTCAGTAGACATACACTATAATAGGAACTCAACGAGATAAAATTGACTGCCTTCCTTATTCCACTCGCTTCGATGTCATCGTTTTCCTACATTCCTCTTGTTGCCACATACTTGATTACATGTACAAATTCACCCCAGCGAACCAGAAGATGTAAGTATGTTCTCATTTTCACCGCATTTCGGTGCATATTAGGTTACTTTATATCTATGCGCTAATAAGTTTTCGCATTTCTTTCGATTTTATGTCAGATACATCCATGCGACCGTACATAAGTTATTGTTCCGTGTTCCAAAATTGCCTCTTAATGTAACCAAGGCGTATCCAGTCACCTCCACATTCGGAGAGCGCTTGCTCTGTTTTCTGTATCCCTATGTACGTGCACACCTCGCGGAAGGGCTCGTATTATAGAAAGGAAAGGTTTTACGATTGGGATAGAGATAGCTCAGCGTAGGGTGACCGGGGAGAAGGATGTATGTCGGACAGGACAGAAAAGTAAGCGATCTAAGGTTATTACCCGTTTTTAAGTGCTGAACGTTCTAGTCTTAGGAGTGTGTTTATGTTCTCTCTCTCTCTCTCTCTCTCTCTCCTACCGGAACCTTCGATGCAGCGATCATGGACTCCAGAAAAATACTTAACACATGATAGATTGGATGATTTACTTAACAATGTATCGAATACGTTGTGTATAAATATCGCACCGCTCTTGTTCTTCTTAACTGTATGATATAAAATTAAGTCACTTTGAGATCTGTTACTCTAGAGCGATAAGGTGTGCTAAGCTCCAAGACTTGGTTACATTTCGAGAAATGTGGTGCACTTGGAGGCGTTAGGACTAGGAAAGATCTATTCAGTCAAGAGAGGTGGAGTGTAGCTGTATTCGTCTGCTTGGTTGAGGAATAATTGGGTAGCGATGTTGCAGGGTAGGTAGGTCAATGCCGAGGTGAGGATGGTCTTTTAACGTAAGAGCACTAGATAGCTCTGTGACCGCCATACGCAGAGAGATTGATCGAGTACTATGCGCGAGGTCTTAGAAATATGTATAGCGTTTTCTGGTATAATTTGATAGTCTTTATGTGTTCGAGAATTAAGTATGAATGGACGTGCTGAGCAGTCATCTATGAATGTTCGCAATGATACTTGCAAAGTAGAGGATGTGTGGTTTAGCTATGATACTGAAATTAAGAAAACAAGCTGTCACATGATTGGCCAGTGTTGGACTTACTGTAAAATTTTTCGCGATATCAGCTGTGATGGGTAATATTACAGTAGGTCGGTGGTGTCTTATCCATCGCATCTGTGCATTGGGTACGACATAATGATTGACTGACAATGCTTGCTTGAATTGGGGGACAAATTTTGGTTGATGGACCGCAACTTCTGGGGTTGCTAGCACCAAAAACGGTCATCCCAAACTTGTGTGCAGAAGTGACCAATCACTAGAAATGGAACACGGAGTTATGAACTATTCGGTCACTGCGACATACGAGTTTAAATGTAGATGTGGTCAATCACTTTCGAGGGAAGTCGCTACAACGCCAGCAGGCTCTTCTCGTTTCCTTGTGTTGTGGCTGTCCTTTATTTAAAATCATGAAATGTTATGCTATCGACTGTAAGAATATGATTTACAAGGTGCAAGGTATAGTTTCCTGTGAGAGTCCGTGCATCAGTCCGTGTTAATGTCCGTTTATAATCAGACACTGACTGCGAAGTCGGGGCAGAAAAACGAAATGCTGGGCAGTGTGCAAAAGCGTGTTAGAAAACACTGTTTGAACAAGGGCCAGACGCAGCTTCTCATTCGCTTAGAGTATGGGTGATCAAACTTTAAAGGGGTCTCTGCAGCGTGTGTATATTTAATATGACCTTGTTCATATAGGCATCTGTAATTTTAGGTGTCGGACTTGGCGAGCTGTTAGGAATTCTTGGATGGTCGCACTCTGAGTTATTCTGGTTGAGTATTGTGAATTCCGTTTGTCTGTGCTGGAGGTGGATCGCATTGGTGCCTTCGTGACTTTTTCACTGTTAGATGGTAGAGGATAAAGATGATAGGGTGTTGAGGATCTGTTGTACTTGTACCTAGTTTGAGACATACAACATTCGCGCATTTCCAGCGAATGGTCAAAACACGGTCCTGTTGTAGTAACTGAGACTTTCTGTTTATAGACGGGTAGCAGAAGGTAGTAGATATGTCTTTCTCTGACTTAAATTGCAGTGATCAGATGGGTGAAGATAAATGAATACTCATCTATGTTTAGGAAGGGAGAATGCTTTTTTTTATTATTAAGTGAGTTTTGGCAGTAGTGAAAATGGTTTTATATATGCGAGTGTTTAAGATTTGTTTGTGGAAATTGTCAGTTAAGGGTGAATGATGTCGGGTTTGCTGGCTGGGGGGAACACAGTTTACATGTCCTGTTGGAGATGCAAGGGGGTGATAGAGATCTTCGCTATTCAGGAATCCATTTGTGCACTGCATGTCGTTAGATAATAGCTGGAGAGCAGGTATAGGGAGAGCTCACTTCAGCATTCTGGTCCTGGGGCTGAGTGGACGGCTGTTCAGATGGACAGTAATGTGGCTTTGACATGCCGCCGGCGGCGCTCGGACACTCGCTTTGTAAGGCGCTATGGGATTAGTTTGAGCATTTAGTACTTGTTTCGGTGGTTATTGGATTAAGAACTGTAATATTGATGGTCATGTCCTCAGCTGGACCACTGTGTAATTGACTAAGTGTGTTTACGAATTTGAAGATATGTTTGGCGAATGGTGATGTTAAGTTGATAGCGCAATTTAGCTACCACTGTATGAAATAGCTGTCTGTTGCTGAAAGAAAGAAAGAAATGGATGAACTTCCCCTCCCCCCCCCCCTCCCCGACCTGATGGATGAATTATTAGATAAGAGCAAGTGATAGTTGTTGAATGATGCTATGTGTTCGGATATAGGAGTCTCTAAACGGCGGGGCGAGATTTTTTTAATATGGAAATTTATGCAACATATAGATAGTGATATTCGACCGCTAGTGACAACAGTTAAGAGCGGAAAAGTAGGTACAAATCGAGCGCTGGAAGAATGTTGCGGCAATGGCAATAATATTTAATTCAAGGTGGAGGTGGTAAATATGGACCATGCTTTGAATATTGGTGTAAGTGTCATATGTGCTTGATGCTCTTTATAAAAATTTGAGTCATTAATTGGGTTTGGTATTTCTGGGTGTGTGTAAAATTAATTTTACTGTTGAAAGTGTGAGAAAGATGAGTTGATTGGTGTTTGGATAGAGGCTACGGTTGTAATTCGAAATGAGGGGATGAGAATGGTAAATTGATCGATGGACATAGATTGTGGGGTGATATATGAGTGTCAAGATAGGGTGGAAGACGTTTGCGTGTGTTGATGGTGGGACGGGTGTGAGTTTAGGTGCGGTGGGAGGTGTAAATTAGATATTTTTTTTTTAAAAAAAAAGTGTTGCAAAGTAAGAATAATATTGAGGAGGTTTTAGATGTCTGGTCACGCGACGAGGCGAGAGCAGGGATGTGTAATTATGTTTAGTTAAAGGGCCGTGTAATGTCGTGTGAGGAGCAATGTGCAGTGTGCTACAGTGTCATAAGAGGTAAAGACATGTGCTGCTATGATGTGTCTAGCGTATGGAGGCTACACTTTGGAATTATGCTACATTGATACAAAGTTGACTTTCACCCACGTTCGGTGGTCGCGGCTCGGGATTGTGACGGATCGCGGTCCTGGACGGACGTATGTGTGTGCTTTGACCGCTGACGAGCACGGTGACTGCGCCAACTCACGCTTGCGGAGGGGCTGTGGGAGGTCTGAAATCAGACGTATGGGTGATTTCACGATCCTGTGGGCAGGGTGCGGTGTCCAGGCTACCTGTGCACGTCTGCTGAGTTATTTTGCGAGCGGATCTGCAGGCTCTGCTATGCGTTATTAGGATACTTTACGAGTACTGAGCGTCTGTACACATCTGTGTGAGGAATTATTTAGTAGCAGTTTGCTATAGTGTGTAGTGAAATTATGATTGTGTACGTGTCAGTGGGCTGTGCAACATGGCCGAGGACACATCTGGGTGGGTGTTTTGCGATAGCGTGGCAGATATACTCTATGGTTAAACAAGTTGTTCCAAAAATAAATAGAGTGTTATCAATGATTACACGCGCCTGCAGCGCAGATCAGAGTGATTGGTTTTCCGTCACCATCTCGGTTGATTGGGAGTAGTAAATGTTTTCACTGCCGTGTTAATTGCGTTTGTCAATGAGCTATGAGCTATTCTGACAATAGACGTGAAGGCTGGTCCAAGGCGCATAGGCGATATTAATTTCTCCGGTGTTAGGTGCGAATGCAACTGTGTTGAGGTCATGTTTGGGGGAGGCCGAGCAGAGACTTTTGGTCGGTTTGGCAGCTGGGGGTGTTTCGGCGCGTCTGTTGCACTATTTTGTGAGCATGTCTGTGCACTATGCTTTGCTTTATTTGAAGAGTTTAAGAGTACAGAGCTCGTCTGCCGATATTGTGTACTGCATTATTTAAGAGCTGTTTGCTATTGTGTGGTAAAATTAGGAGTTGTTTACGTGTTTGTGGCCTGTGTTAGATGACCACAGTCGGATCAGTGCGAGTGTTTTGTGACAAATATATTCCACGACTAAATAAAAGGGCTCCAAATAAATAGAGTGCAACCCTTCCTTACTTGCCCGAGCAGCACAGCGTAGTCTGAGTGTTTTTTGCGCAAAAACTGCAATCTGATCAGACTGTGAGTGATCTGTAGAAGAGTTCGAGGTCTGGATTGGAATGAATACCTTGGTGGGTGTGGCGTGTGCCACGTGCAGTGCACTACTGGAGTTCAGAAACTGCCTTATGTCAGCCTTACATATTGAAACCTATGAGATGCAAAAGTTTCAAAGAGATATGTCCCAAATAAATAAAGTACACTCTTTCCACCTTCCATCAGCCTATGGACTGAAATTATTTCCGAAAAATAGGAGTTGTTTTGCTATTTGGACGTAAATGGTTTGCATTATTTACGAGCGGTTCGCTTGTCTGTAGACTGTACAATTAGCAAGCGTATGTCTAGAGCATTATAAATGAGTTATGTAGGTGTGTTTTGCAGGTCTGCATGGTGTGGTACATGTCGGTTTGATTCATACACTCCATTCCTAAATAAAGTAAATTGATTCCTCCATCCATGGGCCTAGTGCAGGGTGAATCCTTTTACCCGAAATGTGTAGGAAGAGGTTGAGTGCTGGTGGCTTAGTTTACTGGTGATGAGCTTCGTTTGCAACAATTTTCTGAGGTTGGTGGCAGGAGCGCAAGTGAGCTTTGTTTACTTGCAGATTTCTAACTTGGCGCTGGTTCGTAGGAGGAAGTGGCGGTTGGGTGGCTAAGGTTAGTACAAGTGCCCTTTCTACCCAACAATTTTGTTAGGTTGGTAGAGGAAGCAGAAGTGACCTTTCTTTACTGCCAGAATTCAAACTCGACGCTGGTTCCTAGGGAGAGGTGGCTTTCTGGTCCTCGAAAGTAGTTGAAATTAGGTTGTTGAACACCTTTGCATACGTATATGAAATTATAAATTGAATTATTTAATATGATTAAAAAAGAAACGGAATTAGGTATTTACAGAAAACTATGTCCGTCGTGTGTATGGAGGGTGTGTGACGTAAGCGTGGCGGCGGCGCACCGATTGTACAGTTATTAGGCATGCGAGAGAGAGAGTCAATTAGCGAGCGTTCTAGTGCGGACCAAACGTGCTGTTATATAGTCATGGCAGAATCCACTGTCGAGCAAACTTTGCCACGAAAAGTGTAGCACTGCGTTCTTGTTCACAGAAGGACACATGGTGGATGGTGAGCAGTCGCCATCGACAGGTTTGAACGTGCCCAGGAAAACAACTTTGGAGCCAAAAGTGTGACAGGGAACGGCCGACCGTTGTGTGATTCACCTCCGAGGCAAACAATTTTGGCGGGAAACGTGCGGAGGCGACGAATACACGTGGTGAGCGGACAAGGGACCGCTGTGACGTCAAACTCGGCAAGTTCCAGCGTGTCCAGCGAAAACATGTTTACCACGTGGGAGCGATCCCTGGGTTCGCTCCCAGCGTACCGGCAGTCCAGCGTGAGTGGCCGGCCGCCCCATGTGACAGGCATCGGCAGTGTCTCCATGTGCTGGCCAGGGGGTGGCGAGGATTTGAACTAATTCAGTTGCAGCACGGACGTCATGGCGACTGCATTGCGATATCAAAGATGTGTGTGCTGACTGTGTTGGAGAACACGAGATGACCGTACTGCTTGAAATAAAGTCTTCAGTCCCTTCCTCCCTGCAAAATCAAAGGATGTGACTTACGTTACTTTAAGTGCAGTTTATTATTTGACGCGATTATGATAGGCTACCAGTGAAAAAAGATAAGTAATGGAGAAAGTTCGTACGTGTGATCAATTATGGTGTCGGGATTTGAACTTGTGATAGATTTTTGTTGTGGATGTAAGGAAAATGGCTTTCTCGCCGAAAAAATCGGACATCTTCTACAAATAATAAATGATAATAATAAATAGAAGTACAGTTTTCGAGACATTATCGTGTTGGAATTTGAATTTGGAGCAATTTTCTAGTGAAGGTATGCCTATAATAATAAATTATAATAATAATTATAATAATTACAAATGATAATGAATGATAATAAATGAGAATTAATGATAGTAGATGTTAATAAATGTTAATGAATAATAATAAACAAAAGTACGGTTTTGCAGCCATTATTGTGATGGAATTTGAATTTGCAGGGAATTTTCTAGTGGAGGCAGGTCAATAATAATAAATAATAATATATGGTAATAAATATTAATAAATGGTAATAAATAATAATAAATGATAATGAATGTTAATAAATGATTATCAATAATAATAATGATAAGTACGGTTTTTGCATGCATTATCCTGTTAGAATTCCAACTTCCCGCCATTTTTTCTTCTGGACTCTTAGGTTAGTGGTCATAGGAGAATTTTCTATTTTCCCGCCAAAATTCAAACTTCCAGCCATTTTTTCTTGAGGTTAGGTTAGTGGACGTAGCACAATTGGCCTATTTTCCCGCCAAAAGCCGCCCTCTTCGATGACGTCATGCGCTGTTGCCAAGTCTACATGCCGCCGTCTTGAATAAATTTGGAAAAAATGCAGAGTGCCCTGACACCCCCCTTGTCCCCCTACTTATGTGAGGGTGGAAGTTGTTGCCAGGGAGTAACTGATGAAAATTGCATTTAATGAATGGGAATTTTATTCCTAAAAGCTTTTTTTTAAGAAACAGATTTAAAATTATAAGCAGAAAGCATCCTCTAAATATCAGGTTACAATTTATTCAGAGGCAGAAAGAAACAAATTTTTGAGTTTATGAGCTTTTGGGCTGAGAACCTTGCCGCTCCCTTTTGACACGGCCATAGTCACGACCGCTCACAACACCCTCTGAAAGACTACAAAGATCAAATCTGCAACACATCAGATTATCTTAAAGTAAAAGTTTTAACAATTCACACAAGCTCACAAACTACGCACCCCGGAGGAGGAATGGAAATGGTACAAAACACTAAAATTAAAAGATTAGCTTGCTACCGAAGGTGCAACTTGATTTTAACTTCTAAGAAAAGTCTTACGGTGGAAGAGTTGCAACTTTATATACTAAAATGACCATTTAACTAAAAGCCCATGAAATGCGATCTTACATAAAAGTACACAAGGATGGCCAAACATGCTCTACAGTACACATATACCGCCTCTCAAGATGATAGGCAAGGTAAAAATATATTTCAGGAATTAGGCCGTTACACTTCAAACAAAATTCGTTAACACACCGAATCCGACAAACATGACAGAGGCACTAATTAACGTACGGCAGATTGATAGGGAGATTACCGAACAACCCGAACCGCAGGTTGCTCTAACCCGCCCCTACTAAACAACGGAAAAACGGACCACCCAACTCATAAATAACCATCTTCCCGCGGGTGGGAAAACGGGGAAGAGTGTTGGGACGACCCCAAAACAAGCGGCTGGTGACCTCGGCAAGAAAACAAGTAGATTTTAACTAGTAAATGAAACAACATATCACCAATCACTCAACTTCTAATAAACTTCGATATCTGGCGAAGACCTGGCGCAGCACCCCCAAAACGCTCACCCGAACCGTCCGCTGCCAGCCGCTTCAACGGACGCAGGAAGGCGCTTCAATCTCCTGTCTCACGGCGTCGCAGCTCGCACCGGCCAGAACGATGTCGTGGGTTGACTCCTGTTGCTCTCGTGTCGGCCGCGAAGCCACTACCCCTCGCTATACGGTGCAGCCCACTGGACTCATGTAGCGACCTCACATGCGCCGACGCTCAAGACGGACAAGTCATCTTGTATCTCAGTGCGCGACCGACCAACCGATCGATCCAACCGCCAATGACCGTTGCCTGAGCAACTCGAGCAGACTGGCGGCTTGACGCGCAGACTCAGATGCAGGAACTAAGCCCCCGACCGGGCGACCACTCGTTGAGTTCTGTCACTGCGCCACAAATTTGGACGAGAGACAGACTAGCAAGCTGTGGACGAGAGACTGACCCCAGACTGACTCCAGACTCACCCAGACTGACCAACTGGCGAGCTCATAGCGCCCCTTAAATGCACGTGAACAGGCAACTTTTACCCTTTCCCACCGGGGGGAGACACCAAAGCTGCGAATGCCACAGCGGCGCCACCGCCAAAAACGGAGGGCGACTGTTTCACACTACGCTCTGCGGCGCGCTCTTCAAAACAGCAAATTCTTACCACGGCTCGGAGATAAACTTGAACGTATTTTATACTTGGGAAAGAGTACATAGATAGAGATAAGAGATATGATACTATGATAAAAACTTTATGGTGCACTGAAAGACCTAAGTCAAAACAAGGAGTAGACGACATTCCATATGACCTACTGATAGCCTTGGGAGAGCCAACCATGAAGAAGATATTCCATCTTGTGTGCAAGATACACGAAATAGGCGAAATAATCTGAGACTTCAAGAAGAATGTAGTAATTTCAGTCCCAAAGAAACCAGTTGCTGACAGGTGAAATAATTCCCGAACTATCAGTAAGTCGTGGTTGCAAAATACTAACACGAATTCTTTACAGAAGAATGGAAAAAGTGCTAAGAGCCGACAGGGCTGAAGACCAGTTTGGATTCTGGAGAAAGATAGCAACATGCAAGAAGATAGGTTGAGGCAGTAACACAAGAGAAGATAGGTTAAGAGAGGCAATGTAATGTTTATAGCATTAGTAGTCTTAAAGAAAGCTTTTGGCAGTTTTGAGTGGAATACTCTCTTTGGAACTGTGAAGGGGGTAGAGGTAAGACACTGGAAGCGAAAGGCTATTTACAGCTTGTACAGGAATTATTTACAAGCGTCGAGGGGCATGAAAAGCAAGCGGTGGTTGAGAAGGGAGTGAGACAGGGTTGTAGCTTATCCCCGATGTTATTCAATCTCTACATTGAGCAAGCAGTAATGGTAACCAATGAAAAAATTGGATTAAGAATTAAATTCAGGGAGAAGAAATTAAAACTTTGAGATTTTCCGATTACACTGTGATTCTGTCAGGAACACGAAAGGACTTGGAAGAGGAGTTGAACGAATGGGCAGCGTCTCGAAAGCAGGCTACCAAATGAGCACCACCAGTTGTAAAACCAGGCGATGCTGAGGGATTTACATTATGAAATAACAGACTAAAAGTAGCACAAGAGTTTTAGAGTTTGGGTAGCAAAATAAATGATGACGGATGAAGTAGAGAGGATATAAAATGTAGATTGAAGAAGAGTAATTTGTTAACATCGAATATAGATTTACGTGGTAGGAATAATTTTCTGAAGGCATTTCCCTGGAGTGTAGCCCTGTATGTAAGTGAAACATGGACGATAAACATTAGACAGGAGTAGAGGCCTTTGGAATATGGTGCTACAAAAGAATGCTGAAGATTAGATAGACAGATCTCATAGGTAATGAAGAGATGCTGAAGAGAATTGGGGACACAGGAAATTTGTAGTACAACTTGACTGAAAGAACGGATCGATTGACAGAACACATTCTGAGACAACAAGGGATCACCAGTTTAGTGTTGGAGGAAAGCGTGGGGATAAAAATTGTATAGAGGGATACAGAGATAGTAAGCAGGCTCAGAAGGATGTAGGTTGTAGTACTTGTTCGGAGACTAAGAGGATGGAACGGGATAGAGTAACATGGAGAACTGCGCTACCAGCCTTCGCACTGAAGACCACGACTTTATTTACTCTCTGCCTACACAGAAAGCCTTTCAGCACTGGCAAGAGAACTGGAGCGCATCTCAGTTCTTCAGCGGAAGATACGATATTACGCCTGTGTTCACCCAATTATTCCACGCCAACTTCAGTTTCACGATGTTCGCCTGCTCGACGGCTGCTATCGAATGACGGACAGTTTTAGATGCACCTTCACCGCACGGACGGTCTTAGATGCACTGTCACCGCACTGCAATTACTCAAACTCCGTTCTGTGACTACACTGCAGAAGGTGACACCAGTCACATTCTCTTAGCATGTGAAAAATGGGAGAGGCACTGACAGTCGTTTTTGCAATAGTTACATCGTTTGAAATTAGTGTTTCCTACGAGTGCCATCATTCTACATAGTAATAACGTAGCACTGGGAACTGTATTAACAGTCGCTTCATAATAGTGTACATTTTATCTGTATTGTTATTTACACTTAGGTGCTGAACATTTGTATCTCTGTTGTTGCTATTCTATTTGTTATATTTCTTAAATCTGGGATGCCAGAACAGTTAACACTGTTTAACTAAACTGCAGCAGTTTACACGGCATATCGAACAAGTCTGTTATGCATTTCTTCATCTCTGTGTCACAACACACTTGTTGATCATTAATATTGTTATAATGTGCCGCTATCTTTTCCTTTAAATTATCAAAATGTATTGTTCAATATTTTGCATGCCTTTCAATCAGTGGCAGTCTTCTAAGGCACTTTGTTTCATCAGTTTTTCTTTTTTACTGTTGTTAATTATTTACATTTAATTATTTACCTTTCAGCTGCCGTCAGATATCGAGTTAAAAAAAAAAAGAAAAGAAAAGAGAGAGAGAAGGAGCAGTAAGCTACTGGCGCTGAACTAACTAGTCGCTCCCGACTCCAAGAAGCTGAATTCCCTGTCTGCTGGTTATCCTTTCACCTGGCTAGCATACTGGTGTCCCAGGAATTCGCACGTAGTGGTAGGTCCTCCGAGAGATTCACTCACGGTATAGTAGCCAGAGACGAAAATTTTGGGCGACACGGATGAACAGTGCCAACAGTCAAATGCTCACAGCATTTTACAAGCTGATCGTATTTCTATACAGATCTCCATTCTGTATCGTGATTCCACAGTCAGTCCGTCTTTGTATGACTTCTTTTCCAAGAAATTGTATTCTCAAGGTTTACAGACATTCTCTAGTGTGTGGTTTGGCGAGGACATTATCTTTCCACACAAAGCGGCCCACTGACATAGCTGCCGTGTAAATACTAACAGCTGTACGATTTGAAAACCTGGATTGATCACTGGGCTCTACCGTGGTTGAAGTCTCCCCATTGGTTAGTAGAATCATTTTCTGTACTGGGTTGCAGGTGGAACTAATTACTCTTGATGCAAGGTACTTACAGCCAGAGAATGAATAACCTTGTCTTGGAACTCTTCCATTTGGTATGTGGTTGCACAGAAAAACAACAATATCATCAATTGAGTCCGCCTTTTTTATTTATTTATTTTCCCAAACTAGTTTTGGCGACAAATACTACCATTATCAGTCGGTTTTTTTAAAATCTAAAACATGCAGAAAATAGCATAGTTATACAAAAACAGAAACACATTATTACACTTTTACTGTTCGTTTTTTGAAATATAGTTTTCTATGGATACTTTCATACTACCTTATTTATTGTATGTTATGGCATGTTTTTAAGAATTATTCTCGCTGTTTGTGGCATATTTTCTGTGCTTTTTTCTGTTGCCATTTTTTCTTAGCCTAAATCATGTCATCTGCAACAAATACTAAAAGTTGAACTTAGTATGTCAGGAATATACACTTCAGGTTGCGGTAGTGTTGTGGAATCCAGTTTTCGTGTGTACTGGGCTATTAATTAGTTACTCGTGTACTCACGTTCGTTGGACGGCATGTAGCTGATTCTGTACATAGAAAAACAAAACTTTCTCACTTTGTTTATGATCAAGCAACATTACGCCATCTTGCTGTCCGCGTGTGTCGCGAGAGAAGTATCGCTTGTTGCGAAATAGCTATGAAAACTGTAGCGGGAATTAAGACGACCTCTGTTCCTTATTTATGTCACTGTGTGATGCGGAAGTGGTTCTGTGGCGTGTGTGTGCTTTCTGTTCCGTGTCCTTGGTCAGTTCTCTCAGAGCGGTAAAGTGTATGTGGTTGCAAAGTGTTCTGTTTTCGTTTATTACATTTTCCCCTTCCACTATAACCTTTTGTATGCAGTAATTTTCTTCTATTATTAGTAGTCACCAGCGGGTGTGGCGTTTCAGTCTGCAACCGTGCGACCGCTACTGACGCAAGTTCGAATCCTGCCTCGGGCATGAATGTGTGTGATGTCCTTAGGTTAGTTAGGTTTAAGTAGTTCTAAGTTCTAGGGGACTGATGACCTCAGATGTTAAGTACCATAGTGCTCAGAGTCATTTGAACCATTTGTTAGTAGTCGGTATAGACGATGTTTATCAAAATGTGTAGATCGTTTTCGATATTAGTGGGGTTATGGTTTTTGTTCATTAGATGTTCTGCGAAAGTTGAATGTGTGCTGTCACTCTTTAGAGCTCTCATTTGCTCTGTGTACCTCGTTCGGACGTTTCTGCTTGTTTTTCATCTGTATTGGTCCTGAACGGAGTTGCAAGTGAGTTTATACACTCCTGGAAATGGAAAAAAGAATACATTGACACCGGTGTGTCAGACCCACCATACTTGCTCCGGACACTGCGAGAGGGCTGTACAAGCAATGATCACACGCACGGCACAGCGGACACACCAGGAACCGCGGTGTTGGCCGTCGAATGGCGCTAGCTGCGCAGCATTTGTGCACCGCCGCCGTCAGTGTCAGCCAGTTTGCCGTGACATACGGAGCTCCATCGCAGTCTTTAACACTGATAGCATGCCGCGACAACGTGGACGTGAACCGTATGTGCAGTTGACGGACTTTGAGCGAGGGCGTATAGTGGGCATGCGGGAGGCCGGGTGGACGTACCGCCGAATTGCTCAACACGTGGGGCGTGAGGTCTCCACAGTACATCGATGTTGTCGCCAGTGGTCGGCGAAAGGTGCACGTGCCCGTCGACCTGGGACCGGACCGCAGCGACGCACGGATGCACGCCAAGACCGTAGGATCCTACGCAGTGCCGTAGGGGACCGCACCGCCACTTCCCAGCAAATTAGGGACACTGTTGCTCCTGGGGTATCGGCGAGGACCATTCGCAACCGTCTCCATGAAGCTGGGCTACGGTCCCGCACACCGTTAGGCCGTCTTCCGCTCACGCCCCAACATCGTGCAGCCCGCCTCCAGTGGTGTCGCGACAGGCGTGAATGGAGGGACGAATGGAGACGTGTCGTCTTCAGCGATGAGAGTCGCTTCTGCCTTGGTGCCAATTATGGTCGTATGCGTGTCTGGCGCCGTGCAGGTGAGCGCCACAATCAGGGCTGCATACGACCGAGGCACACAGGGCCAACACCCGGCATCATGGTGTGGGGAGCGATCTCCTACACTGGCCGTACACCACTGGTGATCGTCGAGGGGACACTGAATAGTGCACGGTACATCCAAACCGTCATCGAACCCATCGTTCTACCATTCCTAGACCGGCAAGGGAACTTGCTGTTCCAACAGGACAATGCACGTCCGCATGTATCCCGTGCCACCCAACGTGCTCTAGAAGGTGTAAGTCAACTACCCTGGCCAGCAAGATCTCCGGATCTGTCCCCCATTGAGCATGTTTGGGACTGGATGAAGCGTCGTCTCACGCGGTCTGCACGTCCAGCACGAACGCTGGTCCAACTGAGGCGCCAGGTGGAAATGGCATGGCAAGCCGTTCCACAGGACTACATCCAGCATCTCTACAATCGTCTCGATGGGAGAATAGCAGCCTGCATTGCTGCGAAAGGTGGATATACGCTGTACTAGTGCCGACATTGTGCATGCTCTGTTGCCTGAGTCTATGTGCCTGTGGTTCTGTCAGTGTGATCATGTGATGTATCTGACCCCAGGAATGAGTCAATAAAGTTTCCCCTTCCTGGGACAATGAATTCACGGTGTTCTTATTTCAATTTCCAGGAGTGTATATTATAGCGTTTCTGAATTCGTTTCCTGACTGGTCTTAGCCATCTCTAAACTGTGTTGTTTTTTGTTCGGAATGTTATTGGGACCCCTTGGATTTTTCAAGATGTTTCAGATTCTATGTGATATTTTGTTATTGTATGTTAGAGTGTACCATCTGTCACTTTTTCGACGGTGTGGTGTGGTCTGCTGTGTTGTCTGTGTGTACCGCCTCTGGATTTTCAGATCCTTCGGTTGTGCTCTTGAGCGGATGGCCGCTATTTTTATGTTTCATTTTTACCTAGTTGTTGAGTATATTTATGATGTCTCTTTGTTGAGTATGTTTATGATGTCTGTTTTGTAGTCGTTTTCAACAGCAATTTGTTTGGTTATATTTAGTTCCTGTGCTTAGTTTTCTGGTTTAAGAGGTGTTCCGTGTATCCTGTGGAGCATGGTTTTGAAACTGGCACATTTATGCACTGTTCGGTGGATGGATGAGCTGTGGATAACAGTGCTTGTGAATGTGGGTTTTCAGTAGATGGAGAATTCATGTTGGTGGATGTTTCTTGTGATTCTGAGAACCAATAATTTAGATTCTTGTTTTTTTCTATTTCCAATTTGAAGTGGATTTGTGGGTGTACTGTGTTGATGTTACTTTGCAGCTCTTCTATACTGTTATTTCTCTCATCTACAAGATAGATTATATCATCCACATATCGGTGCCAGTAGATTATTTTGTACCCTACTTCTTTTACAATGTTATTGAGTATTGCGTTCTCTGTATTGTCCAAGAAATTCTTGGCTAATGTTCCACTGATGGGGGACCCCATGGGTACCCCCTCTTGCTGCAAATAGGAGTGGTTGTTGAAAGTGAAGTAGTTTTGTTCTGTGATAAGTCTAAGAATAGATGAGATTTCATTTATTTTTATGTCTGAGAATTTCTTGCATTTTAGCTGTTATTCTATAATGTTTATAGTTTCTTCTGCGCATATGTTTGTGTGCATGGGTGTAATGTCAAAAGATACCAGTTTTGCTGTTGGGGAGGATGTTCACAGTCTTAATTTTCTCTGTTATGTCTCCTGTGTTTTTGAGGCTTCTGTTGTTTGAGTATACATTTCCTCCCTAGTGGGTAAGATTGGGCTTTTCTGAAGTCCATCGCTGGCCTGACTGGGATGAGAGGTTTGTGGACCTTTAGCAGGCTTGTTAAGAGTGGAGCTTTAGGGTTTTTTGGGTCATTCCTTTTGTCTGGTTCTGTGTCAAAGTGTGTGTCATGGTTTTTAAGATAATCTTAACGTTTCTTTGGTATATTTATGTTGGATCACAGGTTAGCTTGTTTATTTCATTCTCTGCAAGAAATCTTTCTGTTTTCTTAACATATCCTGCCTCTGTTATTAAGATTAGAGCCTTCCCTTTGTCCGCCTTTCTGATGAGAGCATATACTGTTTACAGATTTCTCATCAGACGTTGTTATTTGTGTTTATGCACGGTTTGTTCTTTCTGATGATTTGTTTCATTCCCTCTGCCACTAGTTCTCTTGTTAGGCCTGGGTTGAAGTCTGGTGTGTTAGTTTTTTCATGTTGTCCTATTACGTATTCAGTCTCAGTAATGAGATTTTTTATGGTCTTACGTGTTATGTGGGTGTTCAAATTGTATTTTGGGCCGTTCTCAAGAAGCTGCTGTTCTTTCGCACATTCAGCTTTCGCAGAACATCTAATGAACAAAAACCAAAACCCCACTAATATCGAAAACGATCTACACATTCTGAAAAACAGCAACAGTCTATATCGACTACTTACAACTGAAGAAAATTACTACATACAAAAGATTGTAGTGGAAGGGAAAAATGTAATAAATGAAAAAACAACACTTTCCAACAACAAACTCTTTACCGCTCTGAGAGAACTGACCAAGGACACAGAACAGAAAGCACACACACGCAAAAGAACCATCATACACATACACAGAGACGTAAATAAGGAACAGAATTCGTCGAATTCCCGCTACAGTTTTCATAGCCTTCTCTCAACAAGCGATACACCTCTCGCGACACAAGCGAACACCAAGATGGCGTAATGTTTCTTGATCATAAACAAAGTGCGAAAGTTTTGTTTTTCCTGTGTACAGAATCAGCTACATGCCGTCCAACGAACGTGAGTACACGAATAACTAATTAATAGCCCAGTACACACGAAAACTGGATTCCACAACACTACCGCACCCAGAAGTGTATACTGCTGACAAACTAAGTCACCTTTTACTATTTGTTGAAGATGACATGATTTACACTGAGAAAAAAAAGGCAACAGAAAACAAGCACAGAAAATATGCCACAAACAGCGAGAATAATTCGTAAAAAACGTGCATAACATACAATAAACAAGGTTAGTATGAAAATATCCATAGAAAACTATATTTCAAAAACGAACAGTAAAAACGTAATAATATGTTACTGTGTTCGTATAACTATGCTATTTTCGGCATGTTTTAGATTTAAAAACCAGACTGATGATGGCGATATTTGTCGCCGAAACTAGTTTGCGAAAATAAATAAGTAAACAAATAACAAGGTATTTTGGATCATTGTGGACTCAGTTTCTGAATTTGTTAGCCAGAGAATAGGATTAGCTACTGTACAAATCACATTACTTTCATTTATGGCTATTTTTATAATTTACATGCCAAACTTAATTCATATCCGGAAAGAGTGACTGATGTTTCTGACAGCAGCTATCTCAATGAAATGTTTGAGGTTTAGAGCTGTAACATCAGCAAACACAATAAGCAAAATTGTTATGGAAACTTGTGAAGCAAGTATATATGCCTTGAAAGATTATATTCAAGTAATTAAATTAAAATATTTTTACGTTTTGTGATAATTTGGCGAGACTGACGTGCATTTTGCAGACCTCTTGGTATATATTGGAATTCGATAAATTCAAGAACCATTTCTAGGTTTATTTTAGAACGTAGAGCAATCAACTATAAAGTTCCAGTTAAATGAGCGAAGATGAACTGAACACATGAACAATGCACAGAAAAACCGTGCAGCTGTAACGTAATTTTTCACCCTATTCGTTTTAGTGCCTGCTCATTAGTTATTTTAGTTATTCTATCTGCCCATTTCGTCTTCAGCACTTTTCTGTGGCACCTTATTCGAAAAGCATCGAACTTTTCGGAGTATAAGCGTTCTTACACACTGCTAAGTAAATGAACAAGCTAATACTATGTCTTAAAAAAAACAATAACACAATGAATATTCCAGGGATCATTCTAAAATCTTAAATTAAATGATTATCTCCACATAGGCATATAAATCTGTTTCGTGTATATGATCAGTAATTCCAGTAATTCATCATAAACAGCATAATTTTGCCCACATATTCCATTAAAGACTGATTCCATGGTGATTTTTTTTATTCGATAAATTCAAGCACCATTTCTCGGTTTATTTTAGAAGGTAGAGCAATCAACTGTAAAGTTCCAGTTAAATGAGCGAAGACGAACTGAAAACATGAACAATACACAGAGAAACCGTGCAGCTGGTTCATGGAGCTACATCTACAGCCTAATGGTGAATACTGTCAAACTGTCAATTCTGCACTTCTCTCGGGGATATAGACGTTCTTCCCCTCTCCTCCTCCTCCCCCTCGGCCACCAGTCTCCCCCCCCCCCACCAAAGAAAAAATTCAGTAAAAGTGTTTGCTTTTGTCGTAATCTTCAGATCGAAAATGGGTGGACGCAGTTCTTCCACGCAAGTCTGTTCTGTACAAATCTCTTCATAGCTGCAGCCTAGATTGGTTTGAAGCTGCTTATTGTATTCATGCAGAGACCTCCCTCCCTCCCTCCTCTGCGATTCGTTTTCCATGCTGCCCCCCCACCCCACCCCACGCCCCACTCCCTGCTTTCCACCATTACCAAACTGACTACTCCTTAATGCCTCAGTATGTGTCATATCAACCAACCTCTTCTTCTAATCAAATTGTAACGTAATTTTTCACCTTATTCGATTTATTACCTCCTCATTAGTTATTCTATCTGCCCATTACATCTTCAGCATTCTTCTGTGGCACCTCATTCCAAAAACATTTTTATCTTCATGTCTCTACTGCATATCTTCCAAGTTTCAAGTCTGTACAAGGCTACAATGCAGACAAATTTAAGTACAGAATGAGATTTTCACTCTGCAGCGGAGCGTGCGCCGATATGAAACTTCCTGGCAGATTAAAACTGTGTGCCGGACCGAGACTCGAACTTGGGACGTTTGCCTTTCACAGGCAAGTGCTCTACCAACTGAGCTACCCAAGCACGACTTACGCCCCGTCCTTCCCCGTACTGGAAGAAGTAAAGCTGTGAGGACGGGGCGTGAGTCGTGCTAGGGTAGCTCAGTTGGTAGAGCACTTTCCCGCGAAAAGCAAAGGTCCCGAGTTCGAGACTCGGTCCAGCACACAGTTTTAATCTGCCTGGAAGTTTCAAATTTAAGTACAGACTGAGTAACACGAGGGATAGTCTGCAACCCTGTCTCCCTCCCTTCTCAACCACTGCTTCCCTTTCATGTCCTTTGACTATAACTGCAGTCTGATTTCCTTACAAATAAAAAATAATCTTTCACTCTCTGTATTTTATCCCTGATGGATTCAGCCTTTTTAGAGTGTAGTCCACCCAACATTGTCAAAAGTTTTCTCTAAAGCTTGAAATGTTATAAAAATAAGTTTGCCTTTCTTCTACTTAACATGAGACTTTGCCTCAAGTATTCTTGCATTTCTCCAGAACCCAAATTGATCTTCTCCTAGGTCGCCTTCCATCAGTTTCTCCATTGTTCTGTACATGATTAGTGTCATTATTTTGCAAACATAACTTATTAAACTGATTGGTTAGGTTTCAGGACCGGCTTTCTTAGAAACTGGAAGCACTATATTCTTCTTGAATCTGAAGGTATTTCCCCTATTTAATTTATCTTGTACACCATGAGAAATAGTTTTGTGTTGACTGTCTCTCGCAAGGACTACAGTAATTCTGAGGGAATACCGTCTATTCAAGGGCCCTAGTTTCTTCTCATGCCTTTCTGCGCTCTGCCAAAACCTTCTAGCTGTATCATAACTTGTATCTCATATTCATCCTCTGTCTCTTGGCCCGCCTTTGTGGCCGAGCGGTTGTAGGCGCTTCGTCCGGAGCCGCGCGACTGCTACAGTCGCAGGATCTAATTCTGCCTTGGGCATGGATGTGTATGATGACCTTAGGTCAGTTAGGTTTAAGAAGTTCTAAGTTCTAGGCGACTGATGACCTCAGATGTTAAGTCCCATAGTGCTCAGAGCCATTTGAACCATTTTTACTGTCTCTTGTCTTTCCGTAATTTTGTAATAAAGATTATTTCCTCTATATGGAAATATCATACAGTACTTCCTCCAGCTCTTAATATTCATACACTTGCTTTTCTCATCTCCAAAGGCCTCTTTAATTGGCCGGTAGGTGACGTCTATCTTTTAATAGTTATGCATCTTCCTACAGCTTTGCCATTGCTATCTAGCCGTTTTGTGTTCCTGTAACTTTCAGCGTTAGACGTCTGTATTCCCTTACTCTTACTTCAGCTGCTGTATGTCCACACTGGTGCTCTAACGGTAAAGCGTCTGGAAACTAAGACGTCATGGGACTGAACCCCAGCCAGACTCGATTATTCAATTTTTATTTTAACCAAGCTTTCAAATATCAATTCGATGAAGAGTCGCTAGAAACGACACGTGGTTCGGATTCCACAATGAAGTGTAAGTGCCTCCTCCCCTTTTGGATAGGTGGGGTTGGCTAGGGACACACTACTCGCCGAAGTGTCGTCCAGTTGAAATACTTGCATCAGGTCAGTAAGCCACAGGATTATTATATACACTCCTGGAAATTGAAATAAGAACACCGTGAATTCATTGTCCCAGGAAGGGGAAACTTTATTGACTCATTCCTGGGGTCAGATACATCACATGATCACACTGACAGAACCACAGGCACATAGACTCAGGCAACAGAGCATGCACAATGTCGGCACTAGTACAGCGTATATCCACCTTTCGCAGCAATGCAGGCTGCTATTCTCCCATCGAGACGATCGTAGAGATGCTGGATGTAGTCCTGTGGAACGGCTTGCCATGCCATTTCCACCTGGCGCCTCAGTTGGACCAGCGTTCGTGCTGGACGTGCAGACCGCGTGAGACGACGCTTCATCCAGTCCCAAACATGCTCAATGGGGGACAGATCCGGAGATCTTGCTGGCCAGGGTAGTTGACTTACACCTTCTAGAGCACGTTGGGTGGCACGGGATACATGCGGACGTGCATTGTCCTGTTGGAACAGCAAGTTCCCTTGCCGGTCTAGGAATGGTAGAACGATGGGTTCGATGACGGTTTGGATGTACCGTGCACTATTCAGTGTCCCCTCGACGATCACCAGTGGTGTACGGCCAGTGTAGGAGATTGCTCCCCACACCATGATGCCGGGTGTTGGCCCTGTGTGCCTCGGTCGTATGCAGTCCTGATTGTGGCGCTCACCTGCACGGCGCCAAACACGCATACGACCATAATTGGCACCAAGGCAGAAGCGACTCTCATCGCTGAAGACGACACGTCTCCATTCGTCCCTCCATTCACGCCTGTCGCGACACCACTGGAGGCGGGCTGCACGATGTTGGGGCGTGAGCGGAAGACGGCCTAACGGTGTGCGGGACCGTAGCCCAGCTTCATGGAGACGGTTGCGAATGGTCCTCGCCGATACCCCAGGAGCAACAGTGTCCCTAATTTGCTGGGAAGTGGCGGTGCGGTCCCCTACGGCACTGCGTAGGATCCTACGGTCTTGGCGTGCATCCGTGCGTCGCTGCGGTCCGGTCCCAGGTCGACGGGCACGTGCACCTTCCGCCGACCACTGGCGACAACATCGATGTACTGTGGAGACCTCACGCCCCACGTGTTGAGCAATTCGGCGGTACGTCCACCCGGCCTCCCGCATGCCCACTATACGCCCTCGCTCAAAGTCCGTCAACTGCACATACGGTTCACGTCCACGCTGTCGCGGCATGCTACCAGTGTTAAAGACTGCGATGGAGCTCCGTATGCCACGGCAAACCGGCTGACACTGACGGCGGCGGTGCACAAATGCTGCGCAGCTAGCGCCATTCGACGGCCAACACCGCGGTTCCTGGTGTGTCCGCTGTGCCGTGCGTGTGATCATTGCTTGTACAGCCCTCTCGCAGTGTCCGGAGCAAGTATGGTGGGTCTGACACACCGGTGTCAATGTGTTCTTTTTTCCATATCCAGGAGTGTATTATTACTTGCTGCACTTTTATATTTTCTCCTTTCGTCAGTTAAGTTCAATATCTCCTGTCTTATCCAAGATCTCTGATAATCCTAGTCCTTTTATTTATGTGATCCTTTTTTTGCCTTCACCACCTTTCAAAGCTACCCATTCGTCTTCTGTTGTGTTCCTTTTCCGTCTTTCAGTCTAAAGTTACACAATGCCCCCTCTGAAACTCTCAACAACCAGTGATTGGTTCAGTTTGTCCAGGTGCAGTCTCCTTAAATTCCCAACCTTTTGCAGTCTCTCCACCTTTAATCTGCAGTTCGTATCCAACAAACTATGGTGAGGGTCCACATCCTCCCCCTGGAAATATTTTGTAGTTTGAAATCTGGTTGCAAAACCTCTGTCTTACCTTTATGTAATCAGCCTGAAACCTTCCAGTGTCTCCAAGTCTCTTCCATGTATACAACCTTCTTTCATCATTTGACGATTATATTATGTTCTGTGCAAAATTCTGTCAGGTGGCTTCCTTTTGCATTCCTATTCTCACCCGGTTTTCTACAATTTTTCCTTCTTTATTTTTACATACTGTCGAATTTCAGTCTGCCAGCACAATTAAATTTTCGCCTCCCTTAACTATCTGAATAGTTTCTTTCGATCTTCATACATTCTTTCAATATCTTTATCATTTGCATTGCTAGTTGGCAAGTAAACTTATACTGCTCTGTGAGTGTTAACTTCGTGTCTATTCTGACTACCGATAATATATTCAAGCTGACAAACTACCTGTTGCCTTCTGTCTCAGGTTCTTCTGTGACGTTTGTTTGATTTTTCTGACGTTTCGCCAGCACGAGTGGGTGGCATTGTCAAAGCTTCATCCTCCACTGCTGATGGTGGATTGGAGTCGAGTTTGCGGCCACAGACGGCATGTACCTGGCGCACCAACGTCCGAGGGCCTTTCCATGGTCATTTTTGCTGCTGTTCTCGCCTTGCTATGTGCAACGGTCGTTCGCTGCAACTCCAGCAACAATACCCACTATTTACAGGATTAACTATAAGCAATACGTGATTAAAAATCCAGTTTACAATTATATTTATTGGAGTAATCAGATCTATATTATTATTAAAGATTGGAGCTGCACCTTTTCGTTTCTGATTTCCAGAAGTAATAGGAGCTTCGAGATGAAATAACTAACATTAATAACATCACAAAAAATTGCTCCAATAATGGTATTATCATGTTGTATTCAACTAAGAACTTTCATTTGAACCATTATCATCTTAAGAATCATTATTGGACCAATAGGAGGTTTAAATCAAACATCTCTACGCCAACTTCTATCATATTCTTCAATTAGACATTTAGGGTGAATAATTAGATCCGTAACAGTCAGAGAAAACATCTGAGAACTATACTTTAATATTTACTCATTACTAAGAATAATCATGGTTTTATTATTCAAGCAAATAAATCTATTCTTCATGAAGCAGATTTATTCAGCCAGAAATATAAAACCGAAATTAAATTCATAATATTCATATCTCTCCTACCTCTAGGTGGTTTACCACCATTTCTTGGATTTCTACCAAAATGAATTGTAATACAATCATTAATAGAGAACAACATATAACTATCATAACTATTATAGTTGTATTAACCACAGTTACACTTTATTATTACATGTGCATTTGATTCTCAGCCTTAATTATGTCATATACAGAAAATTCATGATCTATAAAGATAAAGTCTCAAAAATCAAGAATTATTATTCCTATAACCGTAATAATTTCAACAATAGGGTTGATTTCTACATCAACCTTAATCTCATTATACTAAGGACTTAAGTTAATTAAACTAACAACCTTCAAAGTTGTAATTGAAAGAATAATCTCTTAGGCCTTAGTAAAAATTTACACCTCTAGAATTGCAGTCTAGAATCATAATTGAATATAAGACCAAATATATGGTAAGAGAGAAAATATCTCATAAGTAGATTTACAGTCTACCACCTAAAATTCAGCCATCTTACCACAAAAATGATTATTCTCAACAAACCATAAGGACATTGGTACTTTATACTTTCTATTTGGAGCATCAGCAGGATTAGTGGGAACATCAGTAAGAATACTTATTCGTGCTGAGCTTGGTCAACCAGGATCTCTAATTGGAGATGACCAGATTTATAATGTTATTATTACAGCCCACGCATTTGTAATAATTTTCTTTATAGTAATACCTATTATAATTGGTGGATTTGGTAACTGACATGTACCATTAGTATTTGGTGCACCAAATATAGCATTCCCACGAATAGATAATACAAGTTTTTGATTGCTACCACCTTCATTAACCCTTCTTCTTACATCTTCTATAGTAGGTAATGGTACTGGTACAGGATGAACAGTTTACCCCCTGTAGCAGGAGCTACTGCACACAGGGATGCATCTGTAGATCTAGCTATTTTTTCACTCCACTTAGCAGGTGTATCATCTATTCTTGGTGCAGCAAACTTCATTACAACAGCAATTAATATACGATCAGAAAGCATGACTTTAGATCAAACACCCTTATTTGTTTGATCTGTAGCTATTACAGCCTTTCTTCTCCTTCTTTCACTTCCAGTTTTAGCAGGAGGTATTAACATATTATTAAAAGATCGAAATCTAAGTACATCATTCTTTGGCCCTGCGGGAGGGGACCCAATTCTATACAAACACCTATTCTGATTCTTTGGGCACCCAGAAGTTTACATTTTAATTTTACCTGGATTTGGAATTATTTCACACATTGTATGTCAAGAAAGAGAAAAAATTGAATCATTTGGAACATTAGGTATAATTTACGCCATGTTGTCAATTGGATTAATAGGATTTATTGTATGAGCACATCATATATTCACAGTAGGAATGGATGTTGACACACGGGCATACTTCACATCAGCAACAATAATTATTGCTGTACCTACAGAAATTAAGATATTCAGATGACTAGCTACACTATATGGAACTAAATTTGAGTTTAATCCACCATTATTATGAGCTCTAGGATTTATTTTCCAACTAACAATTGGTGGATTAACAGGATTAGTATTAGCAAATTCATCACTTAATATTGTATTCCATGATACATATTATGTAGTAGCCCACTTCCACAATGTATTATCTATAGGAGCAGTATTCGCAATTATAAGAGGTGTTATTCAATGATACCCACTATTTACAGGATTAACAATCAACAATACATGATTAAAAATCCAGTTTGCAATTATATTTATTGGAGTAAACTTAACATTTTTCCCTCAGCACCTCTTAGGGTTAGCAGGAATACCTCGACGATATTCAGACTACCCAGATGCATATACATCATGAAATGTAGTATCAAGAATTGGATCTACAATTTCTATTGTAGGAATTATCATGTTCATTGTAATCATATGAGAAAGAATGGTTACAAACCGAGCAATTATATTTAGAGCTAATATAAGAAGATCAACAGAATGATACAAAATAACCCACCTGCAGAACACAGTTACTCAGAATTACCATTAATCTCTAGATTCTAATATGGCAGATTAGTGCAGTAGATTTAAGCTCTACAAATAAAGGTTTGACCTTTTATTAGAAAAACATTAAAATGGCAACATGATCAAATTTATCTCTTCAAGAGGGGGCTGCACCATTAATGGAGCAACTATCATTCTTTCATGATCATACTATGGTCGTATTAATTACAGTAATTGTTGGTTATGCCCTAAGTTATATTTATTTATTGCCTATACAGACCGAAACATGCTTCATGGACATTTACTTGAAACAATCTGCACAGCATTATCAACAATTGCCCTAACTGTTATTGCTTTACCATCATTACGACTATTATACTTACTTGATGATTAAGTAGACGCAATAATTACAATCAAAACCATTGGACGACAATGATGCTGAAGATATGAATATTCAGACTTTATAGACATAGAATTCGACACTTACATAACACCAGAACAAGATCTAGAAAATGATGGATTTCGACTTCTAGACGTAGATAACCGAACAATTCTACCAATAAATACAGAAGTACGATTATTAACAAGAGCATCAGATGTTCTTCACTCATGAGCAGTTCCTGCTCTAGGGGTTAAAAGTGATGCAACACCAGGTCGACTAAATCAAGGAACATTTACAATAAACCGACCTGGATTATTCTTCGGGCAATGGCCAGAAATCTGTGGAGCAAACCACAGATTTATACCAATTGTAATTGAAAGAACTTCAGTAAATTTATTTATCAAGTGATTATCTAAGATAATCTAAGGAGTTAGTTGACATATATAACATTAGAGTGTCAATCTAAAATAACTAAACAATTAGTACACCTTGAAACATCAGATGACTGAAAGTAAGTAATGGTCTCTTAAACCAAACAATAGTAAATTAACGACTACTTCTGATAGGGAGATTAAATCTAAATCCCTCAAATATACCCTCTCATATGATTCTCCCTATTCATTATATTTTCAGCTACCTTAACCCTATTTAATCAAATAAACTTTTTCTCATTTAAACCTAACCTGATTAAAAGAGCAGATAAAGAACAATTGAGATAAAAAACTTAAATTGAAAATGATAACAAATTTATCTAAACATTTGATCCATCAACTAACATCTTCAATTTATCATTAAATTGAACTAGATCATTTTTATGACTATTATTAATCCCATCAATGTTCTGACTCACACCATAACAAATTAATATTATCTGAAATAAACTAAACTTAACCTTACACAATGAATTCAAAACACTACTAGGACCAAAATCATTTAATGGAACAACATTCATCTTTATCTCTATTTTCATTATAATACTATTCAATAATTTCATAGGATTATTCCCTTACATCTTTACTAGAACAAGACATTTAGCATTAACATTTGGAATCGCCATATGTATATGACTAAGATTCATATTATTTGGATGGATTAATCATACTAATCACATATTTACACACCTTGTTCCACAATGAACTCCACCTGCATTAATATCATTTATAGTATTAATTGAAACAATTAGAAATGTCATTTGACCAGGTACACTAGCTGTACAACTAGCAGCAAATACAATTGCAGGACACTTACTATTAACCTTACTAGGAAACACAGGACCCTCTATAGCAATAAACTTAATCTCACTACTAATTATTGGACAAATATTTCCATTAATTCTAGAATCAGCTGTGGCTATAATTCAAGCTTATGTTTTCTCAATTTTAAGATTTTATATTCTAGAAAGTATGTTCAACCTATGTTAACAACTTACTCAAATCACCTATTCCACTTAGTAGACTATAGACCTTTACCACTAACAGGAGCAATTGGAGCAATAGTCCTAGTATCAGGATTAGCAAAATGATTCCACCTATTTAACATTAACTTATTTATAATTGGATTCGGAATTACCTTATTAACCATAATCCAATGAGGCCAAGACATAGTACGAGAAGGAACATATCGAGGACTACATACAGGATTTGTATCAATTGGATTACAATGAGGAATAATCCTATTTATTGCATCAGAAGTATTATTCTTTGTTTCATTCTTCTGAGCCTTCTTTAGAAGACGACTAGCACCAACAATTAAGCTAGGAATATTATTACCTCCAATAGGAATTCAATCTTTTAATCCTATACAAATTCTGTTACTTAATAAAGCTATTCTTTTAGCCTCAGGAGTAACTGTAACATGAGCACATCATAGTTTAATAGAATCTAATCATACTCACGCATTACAAGGAGTATTTTTTACAGTATTATTAGGGTTATATTTTACAATACTTCAAGCATATGAATATTGGGAAGGACCTTTTACTATTGCAGATGCAGTATATGGATCAACATTCTTTGTTGCAACAGGGTTCCATTGTCTCCACGTAATTATTGGAACAATCTTCTTAACAACATGTCTACTTTGACACTCAATAAATCAATTCTCACCAAGACACCACATTAGATTTGAAACAGCAGCATGATACTGACACTTTGTAGACATAGTATGATTATTGTATTTCTATTTATTGATGAGGTAGATAATTGTTTTTCTAGTATAAATAGTACATTTGACTTTCAATCAGAATGCTTGATATTAATCAAGAAAAGCAATCCTAATTCTATCTACAAGAGTTTTTATTAGATTTGTTATTCCAATAATTGTTATAATCCTTGCAACAACATTATCAAAGAAGTTAATCAATGAGCAAGAAAAAAGATCCCCATTTGAATGTGGATTTGACCCAAAAAGATCAGCAAGAATACCATTATCCCTATGATTCTTCCTAATCGCAGTAATTTTCTAATGTTTGATGTAGAAGTTGCACTAATTCATCCCATTGTAATTATTTTCAAAACTTGAGACATTATAATCTGGACAGTATCAACAATATTTTTATTCTAGTCCTATTATGCGGACTGTACCATGAATGAGATCAAGGAGCCTTACAATGAGCCGAATAGATGGTTGTAGTTAACTATAACATTTGGGTTGCATTCAAAAAGTATTGATATAATCAATCAACCTTAAATAGAATAAGAAGCGAAATAATGCAGTCAGTTTCGACCTTGAAGATTGGTAAATAAAAAACCCTTATTCTTATTAACTGAAGCCAAAAAGAGGTGTATTGCTGTTAATAATATAATTGAACTATAAAGCTCCAATTAAGCAAATGTAAAGCCAATATGAAAGCTGCTAACTTTTTATATTAGTGGTTAAACTCGTTAACATTTCTAAAATTTATATAGTTACATTTAGCTGTAAAAATAAAATATCTATATTTATAAATACCTAAAATTAAAAATACTTCCTTGACACCTTGAGTGTGATGCTCCAATTCTAAGCTATTTAAGTACATGAAAAACAACATCACTAAAATAAACATTCAAAAATTCAAAGTTAAAAGGTAAATCTTGATGCAAGTTTTGGATAACCTATAGCCAAAATTCTCATTATTAAACCAAGTTGTCTTAAAGTAGAAAGAGCAATAATCTTCTTTAAATCAAATTCAAAATTAACACCCAAACCAGCCATAAATATAGTTATACAGCCAATTAAAAGTAAAAATCAACCACAATTATAAGTATCTAATATTGGTCTGAAACGAATTAATAAATAAAACCCAGCAGTAACAAGAGTAGAAGAATGAACTAAAGGAGAAACAGGAGCAGGAGCAGCCATAGCAGCAGGAAGTCAAGAAGAAAAGGGAATTTGAGCTCTCTTAGTTATAGCTGCCAAAACAATTAATATAGTAATAAGCTTTATTTCAAAAGAATTAGAAATAAAATCATAATAATAAATATAATTCCAACCATCAAAATTTAACATTCAAGCAATAGAAATTAAAATAGCAACATCAGCAATACGATTATAAAGTGCAGTTAATATACCGGCACTGTAAGATTTTACATTTTGATAATAAATAACTAAACAATAAGAAACCAAACCCAAACCATCTCATTCTAACAAAATTCTAATCAAACTGGGACTAATAATTAAAAACACTATAGAAAGCATAAATATTAAAGCAATAATAATAAAACGATTTATATTCTTTTCTCCCGATATATAATCCTCTCTATAGTAAGTCAGCAAAGAGAAAATATATATAACAAAACACATAAAAATAAGAGACATTCAACCATAATTAATGTTATAACAACCATAGAACCATTCAAATTAAATAGTTCTCATTCAACAACAACTCTATAATCAATTATTAAATAATAAATCCCTTAAATAAAAATTATAGTTCTAGAAAAGTAAAGAAAAAAACTCAAAGATCAAATAGAAATTAAATTCACAGCCTAATATGAAAAACTTTATATCATTGATTCCACAAAACAATATTTTAAATTAAAATCCTTAAACAATTTAAACAAAGAAATACTCGCCCTTTAAACATAAAATATTTACAGGCAATCAATGCAAAAGTAAAAGATGATAATCACGAAAATAACAAAGAGAACAAGTATAAACCCCAGAATAGTAATTTCCATGCTGAGAATAAGAATATATATCTATAAAGTATAAACAGCCCTAAAAAAAGATAAAAAAAATTAAAGCAAAAAATCTAAAAGAAGATCAAGACATAATTCTATTTAATAATCTAAGTTCACCTACCAAATTTAATGACAGAGAGGCAGCTATATTTGATGATCTTAAAAGAAATCACCATAAATCCTTTCTAGGTATAAAATTAATTATACCCTTGTTAATTAATAATCTTCGTCTACCTAAACATTCATAAATATTATTAGACAAACCAAAGAATCCAGAAGAACATAAACCATGACCAACTATTAAAGAAAGAGAACTTATACAACCTCATCAATTTATAGTTATCAATCCACCAATAACCATTCTCATATGTGCAACAGATGAATATGCAATTAAAGACTTTAAATCAACCTGATGAAAACAAATAAATCTAACAATAACCCCACCAGATAAACCTAAATATAATCATAAGAAATTAAACTTTAAACCCAAATAAGAAATAACCTTTATAACACGAAAAATACCATAACCACGTAATTTCAATAAAACACCAGCAATAATTATTCTACCTGAAATAGGGGCCTCTACATGAGCGTTAGGAAGCCATAAATGAACAAAAATATTGGCATCTTAACTAAAAAAGCTAAAATTATAAATACATAACACATAAAATAATAAGAACCAAAATCAACCAATAAATGGAAATTTAAAGTGTTAGAAAAATCATAAACATTAAATAAAATCAACAATGAAGGTAATCTAACTACCAAAGTATAAAAAATTAATTAAACACCAGCCTGTAAACGTTCAGGCTGGTAACCTCAATCCCAAAATCAAAAGTAAAGAAGGAACTAATCAGAATGATGTAATCAATTCTGTTTCTCACCCTATTGGATACTTTATTTGAATCAACAAAATTGAAAATTATAGTAATGTCGATACTATTGTTTGGACAATAAAATATTTAATTGATGACTCAATTATTATTATATTTTTATTTTTTCTTAGAAGCGGAATAAATGAAAGTAAGTTGATCTCAACTCCTATTCAAACTCCAAATCAGGAATCTGATGAAATGGACAGGATCGTTCCTATCATTAATGTTTATAGGAAGAGAAGTTTTGTAGAGTTGTTGGTCATTAAAAAGTAGAGAATTGATACCTCTATGAATGGGATATGAAACCATTAGCTTGTTTAGCTTACCTTTTTACATTAAGGTGTATGATGTACATTAGTTTTTTATACTAAAGGTGGTAGTTTAATTCTGTCTTATGTAAATTTGTTTAATGAAGGTAATTTTTACTTACTTAATTTATTCTATCAAGGTAACCCTTTAGTCAGGCACGTCATTATTTAATATACGAATTAAAAGTTTTTTTTCAAATTGGGTTGCGTATTATTTTGATTATTTTGAATTAA
The DNA here is from genome assembly GCF_023898315.1 of Schistocerca nitens. Classification (NCBI taxonomy): domain Eukaryota; kingdom Metazoa; phylum Arthropoda; class Insecta; order Orthoptera; family Acrididae; genus Schistocerca; species Schistocerca nitens. Next base: position 166,973,657 of record NC_064620.1, on the reverse strand, counting down.
TCTGCCTCGATTTGGTTCTTTTTTTTGCTTAATATATATTAGTACATTACATTTAATTATATTTCAATACCTTGAAGTTTGTTTTATTATTATTAAGTGATTATTTTAATACATTTATTTACTGAGGATTGTAGCTACTTATGTTTTTAGCATAAAATAGTTATCATGTTATAATATATTTAATAATATGTAAATTAATATTTAATATTATTGTAATAGGATATAATAAAAATTAATAACTTTAAATATTAAAATATTATATTAATATAAATAATTATTTTCATTTTAAAAATATAATTAATAAATTATCTATAATTAGATTGTTTAATTATTAGATAATTAAGTTAACTTAATACAAAGTTAATTTTATATTAATAACATATTACATTAATTTACATGATTGTATACAATATATTTATTATATTATTTAATCTTTCTTTATTATTAGTGAAAAGAAAGGTTAAATAAGAAAGAATTTAATACATTTATTGGTATACATGATCTATATTAATCTTTATTTATATATAATAGGGAACATGTTGTGGTCATCCGGGGGTGTGTTTCTCTTTTTTTGTTAGTGTTTGTGGTTTTTCCTTTCTTTTTCTTTAAATATTTCAATGTTTCATTTTTTCTTAGTTTGATTAACTTTTAGATTTCTAATTTTTTGTTCTTAAAAGCTTTATTCTGGCTTGTTTATTCACTTTTTCTTTGTATTATATGTAAGATTTGTTAAACTAAGTGTTCTTTTGCAGTAATTTGCTTTAATTATCAAGTGATTTTGGATTTAGCAACTGATTTAGTATCGGCATAATTCGTGTCAGCAGCTGCGCTTATATGATTGATACAAGTGAATATTATTGGTTAAAACAGTTGTTTATATTATTAGAGTTAAATATAAATTTGTAAGGTGAAATGTTAAAATTTATTTGTAGCTCTTTTTATGAATGTGTGAAATTTAAATAATAAACTACGATTAGATACCCTATTATTTTAATGTTAATTATATTTACCAGGGTACTATTAGTTAAGGCCTTTAAATCCAAAGAATTTGGGGGTATCTCATTCTATTCATAGGAACGTAGTCCGTGACTGATAATACGCAATTTACTCTACTTAATTTATTTGTTTGAATATCTCCGTTATCAGAGAATCTTTTTAGAGCTATAATTCTCAAGATTTGTAATTATAAAATATTTCAGGTCAAGGTGCAGGTTATAGTTTAGAGGAGGTGGTTTACAATAGATTTTTGTTTATAACAGATTTAATGCTGAAATACTGTTAATGAAGGTGGATTTGACAGTAATTTAATTTATTTAATTTAACTGATATTGGCTCTGAGGTGTGTACACATCGCCCATCACTCTTATTATTGTTTATTCTATTTTGATTATTTTAAGGTAGCTTCAATTTAGATGAGATATGTCGTAACATAGTAGATGTACTGGAAATTGTATCTAGGAAGAGGTTCAAGATATAACTTATTAATAAAGTGTTTCACTTACACTGAAAATTTTTCTGTGCAAATCTGGATATCTTGACTATTTATTTTATTATATTTATTTTCTGTTTATGTAATTATTTAATATACATAATTTTGTTGGATTTTGTCTTAGTATATTTTATAGAATTGATTTTTTAAATTATAGTGTATTGGTAATGTAAATGTTTTATCAAATATTATTTTAAATTTTTTAGAGTAGATTATATTTATTTTACCTTTTGTATCAGGGTTTATCAAAATTTTAGTATTTATTTTACTTGTCTCGATTTAGGTTGATTTATAAATAATTTGTAGTTAATGTATTAAAATTATTAAATTATTCATAGAAATCAGATTTTAATTGTTTCCTAAGATATCTAGTTTCTTAAGAAAAAATTTCATTTCTTTAAGTTAATTGTTCTTATTTACTTTTTTAAGTATAAATATTAACTTATTTATTCTTTAAGGGATAAGCTTTGAAGTTAATAACCAATAATTTGTTTTAGAAATATAATAGTAAGCTTTAAACCAGCTATCTTTGAGATTACGTTTTAGTTCATTATTTTATATTTTGACTTTAGTAAGATAATTAATTTAATTTTAAATTTTTGTAATAATGATAGAATTAGTATATTTATTTGTATAACATTTTTACCTTGAAAACTTACTATAAGGAACTAGGCATATTGAAAATATTTTGAGCTCTGGCCTGCTCACTGAGCGGATTTTTAAAGAGCAGCGGTATTTTGTCCAAGCAAAGGTAATATTATAATTAGACTCTTAATTAGTGGCTGGAATGAATGGCTTAACGAGAAATCAACTGTCTCTTAATAAATTTTTGAAATGAACTTTTGACTCAAAAGGCTTAAATTCTTCTTTAGGACGAGAAGACCCTATAGAGATTAACAATTTATTTTTATACAGTTTTTTGTTTATCTTTCTATATTTAATGATGATGTTTTGTTGTGGTGACATGATGAATAAATAAACTCTTCATTATTATATCACTGATTTATGTTTGTTGTTTTGATCCATAATTTATGATCATAAGATTAAGTTACCTTAGGGATAACAGCGTTATTGTTTTTGAGAGCTCATATCGACAAAGCAGATTGCGACCTCGATGTTGGATTTAGAAAAATTATGGGTGCCGGAGCCGAGTGAATAGGTCTGTTCAACCTTTAAATTCTTACATGATCTGAGTTCAGACCAGTGTGAGCCTGGTCAGTTTCTATCCAAAGACTATTAATCCATATTAGTACGAAAGAACCATACGGTTAATATATTTTTTATTTTATTGATTAATACTAATTAATTTACTATTTTGACAGATTAATGTGTTGAATTTAGAATTCATTTATGTACATTTTTTCTACAAATAGTGTTGTTACTTTATGATTTATTTATGTTTATTTTAAATTTTCTTTTATTAGCTATTTGTGTTTTAATTAGTGTTGCTTTTCTAAATTTATTGGAGTGTAAGGTTTTAGGTTATATTCAGATTCGTAAAGATCCAAATAAAGTAGGATTTGAAATAATCCCACAACCCTTTAGTGATGCCATTATGTTGATTTGTAAGGAGCAGCCAATTCCTATTATATGCAATTATTTACTTTATTAGTTTTCTCCTGTTTTTAATTTAATGATTTCTTTGGCTGTTTGAGTAATTTTCCATTACTTAAATTATATATGTACTTTTTCTTATGGGGTTTTGTTTTCTTTATGTAGCAGTAGATTAGGTGTTTATACTGTTATAATCGCTGGTTAATCTTCTAATTCAAATTATTCTTTATTGGGTTCATTTCGTTCTGTTGCTCAAACAATTTCATATGAAGTTAGTTTGGCTTTGATTTTATTATCATTAATTATTTTAATTGGTAGCTTTAACATGTTTGATTTTATAAATTATCAGTTTTATTGTTGATTTATTATTATTTCTTTCCCTTTAGCTTCAGCTTGTTTTGGTTCTTGTTTGGCTGAACTAACCGTACGCCTTTTAATTTTGCTGAAGGTGAATCTCAGTTAGTTATTGAATATGGTGCAGGTGGGTTTACTTTAATTTTTATATCTGAATATACTAGAATTGTTTTTATCAGAATATTATAAGCTTTAATTTTTTTAGGTGTTGATTTTTATTCTTTTATATTTTTGATTAAGCTTGTTATTATATCCTTTGGCTTTATTTGAGTTCCGGGTACTTTAACACAGTTCTGTTAAGATAAATTAATATACTTGGCTTGAAAAAGTTTTTACCTTTATATTTGAATTTTTTATTTTCTTTATTGGTTTAAAGATTTTATTTATCTCATTTATTTAGTTAAATTTTTTAAGAAAAGTTAATAGAAGTGTTAAACTTTTCAAAACATATGCTTTTCCTAAGCTAATTAACTTATTACTCCGTAATTAGTTTAACTCATGCGGTTGCAACATGGACATTAATTATGAAATATATAAAGCAGATAATTGTTTAGATTTGTCCTGTTCTAATGTAAGGCTCTTCAACTGGTCATTTACCAATTCATGTTAATAAACATACAACAACTACTATGATTCAAAATAAAATCTGTTTAATAGAATAGAATTGGATACCTCGGAATGGTGTTTTATTATAAAATGCTAAAATTATTGAGATTGTAATTGATTAAAATAGTGCAATAACACCTCCTAACGTATTAGGAATTGACTGTAGAATTGCATATGCAAATAAGACTTATCATTCTAATTGTATATGATCTGGTGTTACTAATGGATTAGCGGGTACAAAATTATCTGGCTCTCCAAGGAGGTAAGGATTAATTAAACATAGTATAATTAATAACGATGTTAATAATGCAAATGTAAGAGAATCCTTCAAAGTAAAGTATGGGTGAAATGGAATTTTTTCGATACCTCCATTTAGTTCTAACAGGTTATTAGATCCTGTTTGATGAAGAAAGAATAAATGAATTGCTGCCATAGCTGCAATAATAAATGGTAATACAAAATGAAATATAAAAAACCGATTTAATGTTGCGTTATCAACAGCAAATCCTCCTCACACTCATTGAACTAAATCTGTAAAATATGGCGTTTCAGTCTTCGATCGCTATTCTTTATTCTCAACAACCGGTTTCGGGCTAGCTGCCCATCTGAAGATGGGCAGCTAGCCCGAAACCGGTTATTGAGAATAAAGAATAGCGATCGAAGACTGAAACGCCATATTTTACTTAATGAACGATCGCGGACCTCCCAGTGAGACAACCATGTCTTGTTTTGATGAACTAAATCTGTTCCTAAGTATGGAATTGCTGATATTGAATTAGTAATTACTGTCACACCTCAAAATGACATTTGACCTCAAGGTAAAATGTATCCTATAAATGTAGTTGCTATAACTAACAATAGAATTACAATACCAATTATTCAGGTGTGTTTGTATATATAAGATCCATAGTAAATACCTCGTCCTACATGCAAATAAAATATAGATGCTCCATTTGGATGAAAGTTCTAATAATTCAACCATTATTTACGTCTCGGCAGTTGTGTACTACACTACCAAATGCTATTTCAATATTTGATGTATAATATAAAGCTAAAAATAGTCCAGGTACGATTTGAATTACCAAGCATACCCGTAGCAGGGACCCAAAATTTTAACAAAATGAAATATTTGTTGGTGCAGGTAAATCAACTAAAGAGTTGTTAATAATTTTAATTAAAGGATGGCTTAATCATAAGGGTTTATTCATTAGTAAATTAACTTATTTTACGAATAGGTCCATGGTTAATATTAGTGATTTTAACTACTGCTAATAGTGCTAAAAATAAATAAATTATTATCATTATACTAATAATGAATGTTGGTCTATTATATAATTTTTCTAAAGATGTTGTCATTTCTTGATAATTGATTGAATTATCAATGTTTGTAGTTTCAGTATTTTTGAAGAAGTCTATATATATTGTTATATCTAGGATAATTAATGTCAATATAATGAATACTCATATTGTTAAGGTAATAATTATGGTAATTGATTTAAGTTGAAATATTTCGTTTGATGCAATTCTTGTAATATAAATAAATAGAACTAATATACCACCAGGAAAAGTTTAAAAAAATGATAATAAGTATCTTTCCATTATTGTTCCTGTTATTAATCCAACTAAAAACGTTTGTAGGATAACGAAAAGCATTATTGATATTGGGTGTCTTAATTTAATAAAATTAATATTCATTACATTTGATTGTGATATAATTATTATTTTAGTAATTTCAGGGGTTAGTTTATTTAAAATTCGGTTTTGGGGACCAATGATGGAAGCTTTTCCACATCTAAAGTTTGAAAACTAGGGGCTACACTTATTTCCGGTTTACAGGACCTGTGTTTTTTTAAACTATTTAAACTAATATTTATATTCTCTTTTTTTACTTCTTTGTTGGTTTATTTTGCTGGTGTTTATGTTTTTTCTTCTAAATGTAAACATTTATTGATGATTCTTCTGAGAGTATATTGTGCTTTCTTTGTTTTTATTAATTATTTTTTTCATATTGAGTTTGATTATGATTATTGTTTCCTGTCATTTTTTTAGTTTTTCTGTTTGTGAAGGTGCTTTGGGTCATTCTATTTTGGTTTCAATAATTGGGTCTCATGGTAATGATTTTTTAATTCTTTTGGTTTATCTTTATGTTAAAGTATTTATTTATAACTATTCTTTTGGTCCCAGTTTGTATGCTGGATAATTGTTGGTGGTGGTTCATTCTTTAATGTTACTGTCGAGTTTTGTTTTTATGATTTGTGTTTATTCATATGCTCATTTGAATATAATTAGATATTATTTTGGTATTGACTATTTTTCTTTTAGTTTAAATTTGTTAAGTTTTTGAATTTGTTCTTTAATATTTACTGCTAGAGGTTCAGTTTATTTAAGTTCTTATCATTCTAATTTTTTGTGGTTTTAATTTTTATGATTATGCTTTATTATTCATTGCTAGATTGATTCATCTTCCTTTTTATATTTTTTTGAGGCTAGATTACTTTCTACTTTACTTATGATTTTGGGTTGAGGTTACCAGCCTGTTCGTTTACAGGCTGGTGTTTATTTAATTTTTTATACCTTGGTTGCTAGATTACCTTTATTGTTGGTTTTATTTAAGGTTTATGAATTTTCTAACACTTTATATTTCCCTTTATTGGTTGATTTTGGTTCTTATTATTTTATGTCTTATGTATTTATAATTTTGCTTGTTTAGTTAAGATGCCAATATTTTTGGTTCTTTTATGGCTTCCTAAGGCTCATGTAGAGGCCCCTATTTCAGATAGAATAATTCTTGCTGGTTTTTTTATTGAAGTTAGGTGGTTATGGTAGTTTTGTGTTATAAAGGTTAATTCTTATTTGGGTTTAAAGTTTAATTATTTTTGATTATCTTTAGGCTTATCTGGTGGGGTTATTGTTAGATTTATTTGTTTTTGTCAGGTTGATTTAAGGTCTTTAATTGCATATTCATCTGTTGCTCACATAAGAATGGTTATCGGTGGATTGATATCTATAAATTGATGAGGTTGTATAGGTTCTCTTTCTTTAATGGTTGGTCATGGTTTATGTTCTTCTGGATTGTTTTGTTTATTTAAAATTATTTATAAATGTTTAGGTGGATGATGATTATTAATTAACAAGGGTATAATTAATTTTATACCTAGAAAGGCTTTATGGTGATTTCTTTTAAGATCATCAAATATAGTTGCCCATCCATCATTAAATTTGGTAGGTGAACTTAGATTATTAAATAGAATTATGTCTTGATCTTCTTTTAGATTTTTTCCTTTAATTTTTTTATCTTTTTTAGGGCAGTTTAAACTTTATACATATATTCTTATTCTCAGCATGGAAATTATTATTCTGGAGTTTACACTGCTCTTGGTTATTTTTGTGAATATCATCTTTTACGTTTGCATTGATTGCTTTTAAATATTCTATGTTTAAAGGGGGAGTATTTCATTGTTTAAATTGGTTAAGTTTTTTAATTTAAAATATTGTTTTGTGGATTCAATGATATGAAGTTTTTCATCTTAGGCTGTGAATTTGTTTTCTATTTGTTCTTCGAGGTTTTTTCTTTTTTTTTCTAGAACTATAATTTTTATTTAAGGGATTTATTATGCAATAATTGATTATAGAGTTTTTGTTGAATGAGAACTTTTTAATTTGAATGGTTCTATGGTTGTTATAACATTAATTATGGATTGTATGTCTCTTATTTTTATGTATTTTGTTATATATATATTTCTTCTTTGCTGACTTATTATAGAGAGGATTATATATTGGGAGAAAAGAATATAAATCGTTTTATTGTTATTGCTTTAATATTTATTCTTTCTATAGTGTTTTTAATTATTAGTCCTAGTTTGATTAGAATTTTGTTAGAATGAGATGGTTTGGGTTTGGTTTCTTATTGTTTAGTTATTTATTATCAAAATGTAAAATCTTACAGTGCCGGTATATTAACTGCACTTTATAATCGTATTGCTGATGTTGCTATTTTAATTTCTATTGCTTGAATGTTAAATTTTGATGGTTGGAATTATATTTATTATTATGATTTTATTTCTAATTCTTTTGAAATAAAGCTTATTACTATATTAATTGTTTTGGCAGCTATAACTAAGAGAGCTCAAATTCCCTTTTCTTCTTGACTTCCTGCTGCTATGGCTGCTCCTACTCCTGTTTCTCCTTTAGTTCATTCTTCTACTCTTGTTACTGCTGTGTTTTATTTATTAATTCGTTTGAGACCAATATTAGATACTTATAATTGGGGTTGATTTTTACTTTTAATTGGCTGTATAACTATATTTATGGCTGGTTTGGGTGGTAATTTTGAATTTGTTTTAAAAAGATTATTGCTCTTTCTACTTTAAGACAACTTGGTTTAATAATGAGAATTATGGCTATAGGTTATCCAAAACTTGCATTTTTTCATTTATTACCTCATGCTTTATTTAAGGCATTATTATTTATGTGTGCAGTTTCAATAATTCATAATTTAAAGGATTCTCAGGATATTCGTTTTATAGGCTCAATTGTTAATTTTATACCTTTAACTTCTGTTTGTTTAAAAGTTTCTAGTTTATCTTTGTGTGGTATACCTTTTTTGGCAGGTTTTTATTCAAAGGACTTGATTCTTGAAATGGTTTGTTTAAGATGGATTAATTGTTTAATATTTTTCTTAATTTTTTCCTACTGGTTTAACTGCTTCTTATTCTTTTCGTTTATTTTATTATTCAATATCTGGGGATAGTAATTTTTATTCTCGATACTCGTGTTTCTTTATTTATAGAAATAAACAAGTGGGTGTGATACCGTTTCTCCACAGCAAGAACTCCCACGGTGGTGAATTTTACTATATGGTCGGTCTTACACAGAATGTGATCTGTCACGTCCGATTTCTCCACCTGTCACAACCTGCAATGCTGCTTAGTTATGTGATTCTAGTGTTGATTGCTCGTCCGGCCATTCTAACACAAGCTTTAGCACATGTAGATCGTGTGTGGTATATCCCCGACAATGCAAGTGGGGTCCCTTTTCTTCTTTGCCGATCTGAGACACTCCTCAAGCTTTCATAAATGCGGTCTAAAACAATTTATTTAAACGGCTATCCCAGAAGACAGAATTACCGGCGTTGCTGATACGAAACTGTAAGATCATTAAAGCTTTAGGTACCCGCTCGCAACCAGTCCGGATACAAACTTTTCTAGATGTAAGAATAGGAAATACAGCTATAAGATGCGTGTTCGTAGTAATTCAGAAATTAATAGAAGACTGTATCATCGGACTAGAGACTATGAGGGAGAAGGACTTAAAAATAGACTTCTCGCCCGGTAGAGTTAGTTTTTGTGATAATGGGGAAATGGCACAAGTTGATTTGATCAGGGATGACTGGAGCATTGAAAATTACTGTCCTGGGCATGGTATTAAGCTCGTTAGGAAAGAAAAGAGATGTAAACGTGCAGAAGAGGTAAAGGAAAACAAGATAGTCGGGTTAGCAGAACAAGTGGATGAAACGGCAAAGGAATCTGATGGATTGGAAAACGAACAAAATTATCAGTTGCTGGATTTTTGGAGAAATATATCCCAGTTTTTGAAGAAAGGCCAGGAATTACTACGGGATTTACGTGCCATTTGGAGGTGTTTCCTCATGAGACATATTGTAATCAATTCTATCCAATTCCATTGAAATTGAATAAATCATTAAGTGAGGAAATAAACAGGATGATAAAATGGGATCTCATAGAACCATTGGTCAGTTCATATTGCAGTCTGCTGTTAGATGTACATAAACCAGAGGAATTGATGTTTCAAAAGGAAGAAAGCAATGAGTGAGTGAACAGTCTACCAAAGGTGCCACATGATAAGCCCTCTTGGGAAGAAAAAATTACGTTGGCTTTAGTGAACATGGCCGAAAAGGCCAGAAAGAGAAAGATGAAATATGAGAATAAGTTAAAGAAAGAACAAACTTTTGCTATAGGGGATAGAGTGTTGTTGCACACTCATCCACTGAAGAGGAACAAGAAACGGCAATCGTTATTTGTTGGACCGTTTGAAATAATAAGGATTCCACATTCTGGTACAAATCTATTGGCCTATCCAGTGACGGAAAAGGTGAAGGGACTCTACCCTCACAATGATATTAAAAAGTACTACGCAAAGTGAAAGTTAGAATTAGTCCAGTATATATTAAAAAGATTTTATTTCATTGAGTTCTTAGGTGCAGGTAGGTTTAGTTGGATAAGTGAGTGTATTGATGTTTGTTTTCAGCAGAACCACAGAAGGAGAGCTGATGCTGATTGTAAACTGTTTTGTCTACATGAATAACTTTTGTGTTTATTTCCAGAATGAATTTTAATTTTGTATGTGTTCATGTTCTCGATTAAGTATAAAGAGTAATGCAGTTCATGAATTATAGTGTCAGTACTTACTGGAAGCAAATATTTTGACAGGAAATGAGTCTAAGTAGCTCTGGACATTGAACTTCACGCACTTCTCTTAGAAGTATGCTAAAGTAGAATAATTTCTTTTGGGTTCCAGAACCTCTCCTAACTGGTAAACTGCTGACCGATAAGCCTACTCCCAATGTTGGGAAAAGTACTTGAGAGAGTAATATTAAGATGGATTCATGGACTTATCATTCACGGCGTTATACGAACTGAACAATTTGGGTTTCAGAAAAAGTTAACACCAGAATTACAATTACTGCAAATAACCGAAAAGGTACAGAACAATTTCAGTAAGAATAACTCAAGCGTCAGGGTTTTCCTGCCTATAGTAAATTTTGGTGCCAAAGCCAAATAATCAAGTTACGACGAAACACGATTGTTCCTCCCAGATACTCAACAACTTTCTCAAGGACTGAAGCCTATATGTCCGGATCAACGACCGTAACTCAACAACACGACCTGTCGCCGAGGGAATTCAGCAAGGTTCAGTAATCTCGCCCCTGCTTTTTAACATATGTATTAATGAAACCCCCAATGAACCACAGGTGTCAGTGTTTCCCTAGTCACTGGAAAGAAGTCCGACCAACTATAAAATAAATAAAATAAAATAAAATATTAATTATTGTATATGTATGATAGTGATTGGTTGTAATTAATATTTGCTTATCTGGAACGTGGACGTTTAATTACATGGTATCAGACGCTTGACAATGGCTTTTTCATAACGCAATGTTATTCGTAGTTGACCGTGAAATGTGATTCAAATAATCGGACTTCGTATTTAAATCGTTTCCAAAGACTGCTGCGGTAGGTGCGGACTCAAAATCTAAATCTCAATATTAGAATAATTTGCCAGCCATGTCAATACATCGTACAGAGGTGACTGTCTACTAAACATAAAAAAGTTTACACAGTTAGTTAAATCAGATATATTCAACGAATAAGCCTACAGTTAAATAATTCTACTTACTTTCATAAATATAAATTCTTTACAGAATCGAGTGCCTAGTAAGATTACAACTCGCAGTGTTCTTATATAACTTCAAATATGGCGGTGTGCCAGTTAATAATATATATGTGCTTCCTGCACCAGTTATTGTACAAGACCTCCTCCTTCTTAATCAAACATAAGAGTGTCCTAATTGTATTTTGTTTTATCAGCGACATAGGGCTGCAGTTCTGTGCCATAGACTTTATTTATTTGTCAGAGATTAATTATTTAATTAAGATTTCGCGTTTCCGAGGAAACTCACGCACGGCATGCAAATGTGCCTTTATATTGTCCCCTGAATTGCGAGGCGAAAGGACACACCTGCAGGCGAGCAATTCACCTAAAGGCACAAGAAAATCTAAGTTATCTACAACTATTTACATGACATACATTATACAGTATATTATATACAAAATTTGAATGACGCACATGCGCCGTAAAAGTTCTTATGTTGGCAAAATAGAGTGCGCGCATGCGCAGAAGCGTCTGTGTGACTCCGGCACTGCCATTATATCGTAAATTTAGGTCACGCGGCACAATATTGCAGTTCATATTGTTCGTGTGCACGCGCGTTTCTTAGTCGTTGCATAAAGGAAATATTCCACCAAGATAACATATGAAGAGTACATTCTATGACAGGTAACTTAGTTTTAAAATTACAATATTTGTTATAATACAGTACAACTTTAGATTGTTGAATGTTCTTAGTTACATAGTATTGCATTGAAATGCTTCAAAGAAAAATGTCTTTTTGTTTCAGGTGCGTTGACGTATACACATCGTGTCGTTATTACAGTTCATATTCATCTGCTGCACAATAATTTTTCACAGGTTAGTGTCGTCGTGGTAAAGTTTTTTGATCACAGTAACGTCGCTGTATGACAACGTAATTGATACATAAGCCTGTCCATTTCCTATTTCCATTATAGTCGTTGTGATGCAGTTCGTTGTGACAAAAAGCATTGTTTATTACAGATCAGACGTGACCCGTCGAGTAATTGGTCCATATGCAGTTCGTTTTCGATATTCCGTGGAAGCTTGGTTGCAGAACCTCGGACGGCACATAGCTGGCGACGATCCTTGGACAGTCCAGGTAAATGTGTCCGTCACATTTCGAGAACATTCCATTCCCTGAAGTTCCAACCAAAATTCTTCCACTCGTCGTGTTGTTTTCTGGACAGGCACGTTGTGACCATTTAATCCTGTTAACATCTGTAAGTAGGCTGTTTAGGTTTTTTTATTGGTAACGCCACCTCTGTATGAAAATCACTGGCTGTGCTGTGTGCAGTCTGTGGCTGCTTTGCATTGTTGTATATATATATATGATATCAAGGTAAATACATTGTTTGTTCTCTATTAATATCTTTCATTTGCTAAAATATTGTGTGTCAGTTTAAGCACAGTCATGTATAAATTGTTAAAAGGGGACGTTTCATATGGCGACCCTGCCAGGATACCTCACTGGAATCTTCTGATTTTTTCTTGTAGTTTGTGTAATTAGTGTAGATTTTGTTTATTGCTAGCGCGTAATTGTAGAGAGAATCTCCTTTGTAGTTGCAGTCTTTCATTGTTGTACAGTAAAACAGGTGTGGCACGCATGTAGATTTGCACCAAGTATTTCGCAGCTGCAATAAACTAGATATTATTTTCAGTGCTATGTTAATGTGTTCCCCTATTTTTGCCCTTCAAATTGTGTTTTTCTGTGTTATCGTGTGAAATATTGTGACAATAATGGCGTGTGAAAAACGTAACACTAGGCTCCAAAGTAAATTGAGAAATGACAGCGAAGACGAAAGCAGTGTGTTAGCGCCACCGTGTAATGAATTAACAGACATTCAAAGTAGTAATTTGGTAACTGTGCATAGGGAAATGGAGCGGGTGGCAAAAAATGGCGTGGACAGTGAAACAATTAGTGAAGAGGGAAGCATTATCGATCGATCGGTCGGCAACAGTTCTCAGGAATCGGGAATGACAGGACACAATTTTGCAAATATTGTAGACTCAGGTTTTGGGTCCTCACCGTTTTCTCAAATGAGTCAAGACACATTTTCTGCTTGTCAAAATGTGAATGTTGCCGGTGAAAATGCACTGCAAAAAAGCATAGAGAAACAGATTCCAGACACTAATACATTATTATTGCAATTAATGCAACAAATGGGACAAAATCTTCGAAAGTTAGACACAGTGGAACAAAATCAGAGACAAACACAGCAAAAGCTTCAAAAGTTAGACACAATGGAACAAAATCTTAAAAAGTTAGACGCAATGGAGCAAAATCTTCAAAAGTTAGACTCATTGGAGCAAACTCTTGAACAAACACGTGAGGATTTAACTACTGAGTTACATCACATTGAATCGAAATGTCAAAAAGTCTGTAATGACGTAAAAACACAAATTTGTGAGCATTTCCAACCTATTTTTTCGCGTCATGAAAATGCACTACAGAATCACGAAGCGAACATAAAAGAACTGCAAACTACTGTTCATGAAAATCATGAGACCTTGCAAGCTAAATATGACTCAGTTGCATCTACCGATTCGGTTACGCAACTTGGAAAAACTCAGGAAAACTTGAAGGACACAGTAGATTCGATTTCAACAAAAATGGACACTCTGAAACTTGGTTCAGAAAAACACACTGAGGAAATGTGCTCACTATCGGAGAAAGTAGCCGAACTTTCGGATCAGGTCACTAACTTATCTACAAAGGTAGATGATGATCTGAATGACACAGGACCTGTAGCCTTCACTGACACAGAAGAGTATGAACAAATTAGAAAATTCAAACAAAATCAAAATCAAATCAATACACAGTACAAAAGAGAAATCCGGGAAGTACAAGATCATTTGGCACAAGTAATACAAGAATTACATATTTCAGAGGACACTCGTGCTCCAGTACGGGTAGAGGGACATAGAAATACGGAACAGACTCAAAATAACAACACAGGGCACTTTGGAAATTATGAAAGAAATTGGCAAGGTACATCGAATTTTGAGATGGAACCGCCGAAACGACGTAACAATGACCGACATGCGACTTGCCGACATGATGATTTTGACTATAAGCTGTTCATTACTACACGTAAATTCAAAACATTCAAGAATTCTGGCAACGACATTCATCCACAAGCATGGCTCCATCAATTCTCTCATTGTTTTCCTCCCAACTGGTCATTGGAGCACAGGTTAGAATTTATGTGTGGCTACTTGGAGAATGAACCAGCTGTAAGAATGCGATCGGTCATTCACGATTGTCACAGTGAAGGATATTTTTACCATGCCTTCCTCTCTTAGTTGTAATGTGAATTGCTTGGTAATTTAGATTTACTGTAGCTTGCTTTGCAAATTTCCATTTTTTATCATTGCTGTTTGTGTTAATTGTTTTGTGCTGCTGCATTGCCTCGTTCCTTAGTTTAGTATCTGAGCTCAGTAGATTTAAGTTAGCTTAAGAGGGGGTAGACTATATAAGAGACTGTGTTGCGATGAATTGGAAGAAATGCATTGAGAAGTTATACAAAAAAGTACTGTAAGCAGGTATAGATAGGACTTTTTGGAAATAATGAAGAACGAAGGGAGATCTCCGAGAAGTAAAGAAAGTTTTGTTTGCAAAATACTACACTGAAAACAAACCCTGTCCTTTATTTTTGTGTTATTACACTATGTGTATTTGTGTTTTTCCTGTCTTAATGTGTTTAGCTAATAAGAGTTATGTTGTAGAATTTTCTGATAATATGTTATTTTCTTTGTAAAGATGTTTAGACACTATTTATTCTGTTTTGTTTTAATGCTCATGTGTAAAGTTGCTGTTTCAAAAGTTATTCTGATCTTTCATGTATGTACTTATGTCATAATTCCTGTAACACTGATGTATATGTTTATTTCTATTCTGTTGTCAAGCCTGTACTTCAAATGTTATCTGTATTGTTATGTTCTTTAATGATGTATTTTGTACCTTTGTAATTGTATTCTTATGTTATAAAATTGTAATTGACACCAGTTCATCATATTATTAACTTGTAAGTTACATTTCACTGCACACGTTTCTGTTGGTCATAGTATATGGACAATATGTGAGAAGTAGGGACTGTTAGTGTTTGCATGTGTGTTAATAATTCAGCAAGGGACTGGATAACAGCATTGCTGGTTCTAAGGACAATTCCAAAAACTTTGTGAGTTCACAAGTGGTGGTTATGGACTTGCTATATTATCCGCAAGACTCTTCAATGGTGATTGTGCACCTGCACGGTCACAACAGGTGGCTGCTGGCCATCTCTACAAGGACTACAGTGGGTCTGCATTTTTGATGACCCACCAGTACCATTATCTCTACAAGGACTACAGTGGGTCTGCATCTTTGATGACCCACCAGTACCATTATCTCTACAAGGACTACAGTGGGTCTACATCTTTGATGATCCATCAATACCATTATTTCCACAAGGACTGCAGTGGGTCTGCACCTCTGGTGGCCCACCAATACCGTAATCTCTACCAGGACTGCAGTGGGTCTGCTCTGTGATGACCTACCAAACGATATTCTTCAAAACTTCGATTGACTCCGCTGTGGGTTTGCTCTGTTGTGGTCCATTACCTGTCAGCATGTCAAGAGTCAGCACTGTCTTTCCGTTGGAAGGACAACACTACTTCTTCAAGACTGCATGGAAATCCACTACTTCTGTGTGCAACTTCTTTTACTAATGAGACTTTGTGAAAAAAAACTGTAATTACTATTATGTTGAATATCAGGACTATCTTTATGGACTGTGAGAAAATTTTAGCTTTTGACCAACATTGTATCAATAAGTGTGTGCATTTGATTTCTTTGTTATTGTAATTACGATTATGAAAAATTTTAACAAATATGTATTGCCCAGTGCCCAAAACAATTTGTAAAATTTTTTGTGGGTAGCATGGGGGCTATGTAAGTAGGCTGTTTAGGTTTTTTTATTGGTAATGCCACCTCTGTATGAAAATCACTGGCTGTGCTGTGTGCAGTCTGTGGCTGCTTTGCATTGTTGTAATACTCGCCATTGTAGTGTTAGGCAGCTGGCTGTGAACAGCGCATAGCGTTGCGCAGTTGGAGGTGAGCCGCTAGCAGTGGTGGATGTGGGGAGAGAGATGGCGGAATTTTGAAATTTGTCATGAACTGCTATATATATATATATATATATATATATATATATATATATATATATATATATATATATATATGTGATATCAAGGTAAATACATTGTTTGTTCTCTATTAATATCTTTCATTTGCTGACTATCCCTATCAGTAGTTAGTGCCTTCCATAGTTTGAATCTTTTATTTAGCTGGCAGTAGTGGTGCTTACTGTATTGCAGTAGCTCGAGTAACCAAGATTTTTGTGAGGTAAGTGATTTGTGAAACGTATAGGTTAATGTTAGTCAGTGCCATTCTTTTGTATGGATTTTTGAAAGTCAGATTGCGTTGCGCTAAAAAATATTGTGTGTCAGTTTAAGCACAGTCATGTATAAATTGTTAAAAGGGGACGTTTCACATCTTGAAGTTAGGTACTGTAGTAATGTCACTAGACGATGCACAAATTACGCACTTCACATTTTCAGTTTTTTGCTGAATATAGCTCACCTAAACGTTCGTAGTTACTTATCAAAGAAATCGTTCATCGCGTTTACAAAGGTACGATGCATGATGAATGGCATTAACAGTTTCTTTCACATAGGTTTCTGCGTAGTTGCGGACTTAGTGATGTACGTTAATGTCCGTGAACAGTGGTTCACTACGTTATTTTTTTTTTTAAGTTTTTCACATTTTGGCACTCGTTATGGTTCAAATTTTCACATAGTAACAGTTACATTATACATCATTTTTTTAAAAAAACATAAGTAATCATACATATACATGTCACATATTTTCTTAGCATAAACATATTACAGTTACACATAAACATGTTTACATCATCATTACATAGCTATAAATTATTACATTGTGTCACATTTGATTACATGAATTGCAGATATTTACGTTCTCTTTAACGGTTTTGCTGGGATTTTATCGATGTTTTTTGTGATGTCATCTGAAATTAAGATAGGTTAGACACAACATTCATTACATCAGTAGGCAAGACCAGGCGTTTTCACTACTCAATAAATATTCAAAATAATAAGAGAAGGAAAACTGTTAGATTCCTCGCGTTTTGTGAGTGTGTTTATAGTGTCCGTGTGGCCTTGGCTACTGGTAGATGCTTTTCTTGCTGAGAGATGTGCGTCTAATCTATTTCTCGAAGTAAAAGATCGCTTCACAGATGATGTCTGTTGGTTCGTCAGGTGTCATATGTGACCTACAGTCACATATGTTCCGTGAAAAATTAATATATCATTCACTGCTACGTAATCATAAATTTTACCTTAATATTCAGTCTTCTTGGTAGTGCCGCGGCGTTGAAAGAAAAGTTCTTCTGTCTTCAACTGCGTCACTGGTACAGCTGAAATGAAAATTTCTATACTACTTATTATCTGTGTTGTAGCAAACAGAGTTTTGCGAGTGGCTTAGCAATGTTTTCATGGGTATGACTTTGACATTATTAAGCATGAAATGCTCTAAGATCTCGGTGTGCGTATAGCCCAATAATTTTGTTAGTTCTAGGATGTTGTAACAGATACGCACCAGGATGCGGTATGTTAACAATTATATAAGGTCCTTCATATAGCAGACGCCACTTAGCAATGCGTCGTTTGAGTGCTACAGATTTATGATGAGTACGAAGTAGTACAAGCATTCCTACCTTGAATTTTTGTTGTCTTTTTATTATGTTTGTGTGATGTTTGTTTCGTATCTGTGCGTGATGCGTCAGTGTAGTCAATACTTCTTTTATTTTCTGTTCAGGTGTGATTTCCTTGTCTGACAACTTAGGTAATGGTTCTATCCTTTGATCGTTCTGTTTGCAATTGAACATGATCTCGTTAGGTGTGTAATTTGTATTGTAAATATTTAAGTTATTGTGTACGTCTTCGAAAAGACTTAGGTAGGACACCCAATTAGTATGTTTTGATGAAATATAGGTCCTCATGAATCGGTTTAGTTCTCGAAAAAGTCTCTCAGTTGCGTTACATTGTCGACTAAACCTTGAAATAAATATACTTTTAATGTTATTGTCCTTCAAGAAATTTCTCCATTTGTACCCAGAGTAGTATGCTGCATTATCTGACAGAATTGCTTTTGGTTTTCTCACGTGCGTCAGGTAATCACTTGAGAATCTTCGTATTATACCATTTGCAGTGGCGGATTTTAAAGCATAAAGTTTTACGTGTTTAGAAAATATATCGTAAAAAGCTAAGATATATTTGACGCCTCCAGAGCTTGCTGGATGCGGTCCACTGATGTCAGTACACAGAATTTCCAGGGGTTTACTCGGTAAAATAGAATGTAAATCTGTTTTTGTGGATAAATTCTGAGGTTTTGATTTTTGACATATGACACATGTTTTCAGTTCCCTGTAAATTTTTCTTCTCATATTGCTAAAATAACAGTATGTGCTGAGCTTTGCCAAACATTTTTTCGTCCCATAATGACCCCAAACTAAGTGTGTGTGCCAAATCAAATTACGTTCAGACACTTTGGGAATGCATACACACCAGTTAGTAGCATTTGGATGTCGGCGATAAAATAACACATCATTGTGTAACTTGTAATACTTAGTCAAAGGATGATTGTGTTTTTCTACCAGTAATGTTATTATCTTATACCAGTGAGGATCAGATTTCTGTAATTTAGCCATGTTTCTGCACATATCAATATAATATTGGTGATACTGTTTGTCTTGTATTAAGAGAATCCTGTAGTCATTTATATTTTCTAAGTCACTGTTAGTTTCATTCATACCTTGTGGAAGTCTAGACAAAGCGTCGGCAATGGTGTTGTCCTTACCTTTTATGTACTTAATTTGAAAAGAGTAGTTCTGAAGAGTATCTGCCCATCATGATAGTCTAGGATGTGCAAGTTTACAAGTTAACAAAAATGTCAGGTCCTGGTGATCGGTATAAATTACTGTATGTTTGACAAACAAATAATAATTGAATTTCTTGAATGCCCAGACTATGGAAAGTGTTTCTAACTCAGTAGTGGAGTATGTACGCTCACATTTAGTTAGAGTACGACTTGCAAACCCAATAATTCTTATCTGTTCCTTTTCTTTATTCTTTACAACTTGAAATAAGCAACAGCCCAAGCCAGTACATGAAGCGTCACAAGTCATACAAAAATCTAAATTGAAATCTGGATGGCTCAAAATGTTTGCATTCACTAAAGCATGTTTAATTGTATTAAAGTCATTCTGGCACTGTTCCGACCAGATCCAAACTTGATTCTTTCTGAGTAGATTTAACAGATGTTTACTGTTCAAAAGTGGTTGTGGTAAAAAACGTCTGAAAAATTAACATAGCCCAAGGAAAGATTTTAACTGCTTTTTTGTTCGAGGGCTAGAAAAGTTTCTGATAGCATCTAATTTACTGGGATCAGGAAGTATGCTCTGTGAATTAATGATATGTCCTAAATATTTTATCTCACTGCAACCAAATTTTGATTTTCTAAGATTGGCTGTGACTCCAGCTTGTGCAAATTTTTCTAAAATTCTTTGAAGTGTGACAACGTGTTCATTCCAAGACTGTGTAGCTATCAGTATATCATCTACATAGTGTGTGACTGTCTCAACTAAATCATCGCCAAGCACGGTATCCAGGGCTTTTGTGTGAACTGGTAAAATTATTTCATTAATTGCTCGTGCGTCTAACACTAGCCTAATGCTACCATTTGGTATTTTGACAACAAGTAGAGGACTACAGTAAGGTGAGGTGGATGGTTCAATGACCTTCCAGTCTAACATTTGTTTTAGTTCTTGCCACACAGCAGGTCGTTGAGATAACAGTACGTTATGTGTTGTGGTAGAAGATCTTGTGAGGCTTAACTTCAATCTTGTACACATACGTGTTGATAACACCTAATCGTTTGGTAAAAACTTGTAAATATTTGGATAACACTTCCTGTAGTTTCATATGTTCATGTACACTGAGAGCTGTAGCTTCATTTATGTTATGATCAAGCAATGTTTTCAAGTCCATTAGCTCTGTGTCAAATGAGTGTGTTTGCATGTCTTGAATGTCATTGTCAAGTACTTACTGAACCTTGTACCCTGTACAGCGTTTGTTGTGCTTTAGAGTTCTCCTGTCCAAATCAATAATAATTACACTGCCTTTATCATTTAAAATACATTTAGCTTTGGAGTAGTCTATAATGCAGTCCTTCTCGCTCATAATATCTAATCCTAATATGCAATTTGTCACAAGGTTTTGTACAACCAGGAATGGCCATTTTACGGTTCCATTGCCTATTTTAATGTTTACAAAAACTTGCTTCTTAACCCTACATGACTTATTACCTAGAGCAGTAGTTATTTTACAGTTTTGGGCGGGAAACTCAGGCACAGGCTCCAATTCACACATCTTTTTATAGAAATTAAAAGACAAAACGCTCACAGCTGCACCTGTATCTAAGATAATAGTAGTTGGAATCCCACCTACTACACCAGTAGTAGAGGCTAAAACAATTTCATTTGTGTTTGAACGACATTGTGTACTGTCTTGCAAAAGTTCATCTGATATATTCTCATTGTGGTTGTATCTTATAAATAAAACAGGTAGTTTTTGTTTAGAATTATTAGGCAAATCAATATTTTGTTGTTCAATGGTGGTGTCAAATAACTGATTAACATTGAAGTCGCCCCCCAAGAATTCTTCAGCCACGATCCGGGGCATAGAAGTGACTGTTTCTAGTTTGTTGGGTTAGCATTTATATTAGGTACTGACAGAGATTGAGGTTGTGTATCAGGTGTCACTTCTATTATATTCACATTCGGATATTGCCTGTTGTGATCTCCAAACTTTTGCAAACTTTTGCAATTTTGTCCTGGTGGCTGCTGTGGTATAGCAGTGTTTGAATGAAAGTATTGATCGCTACGAGTCCAGCCTTGATGCTGTCTTGGCTCGTAGTTATTATTATTTCTATTTCTATTTGTGTTTTTGTTGTTACATTTGTATCCGTTGTTACCGTTGTTGTTATTACCGCGGTGCCTTTTGTATGGATTGCCGCATGAAGTGTTATTACTGTTGTAACTGTTGTTTGTATTGGAATACGCGTGTTGATTTTGATTTCCGTATTGAGACGGCATGTGAGTTTGCTGTTTTTGCTGTACCGCGTATCCAACTGTGGGCGCGCCAGAATTGAGTTGGCAAGCCTGCATGTTTTGCATACCACTAGTATAAACATTGTGACTGCTGTTTTGCCGCGCGAAGCGCTGATCTTCTAGTGACATGTCAACTGAATCTAAAGCCGTTAAAAAATAATCTGGATCGTCATCCGGAATATGTAAGGGGTTTTTTTTAATGTTGAAAGGCAATTTGGCCTTCAACGCACGGAGTATATCACGTGTTGCGACTGGTTCGTCCAAAAAATGTCCCATGTTCAAGTATTTTTCAAAATATCTGCGTAAGTTACCATTTTTACTGTTAAAAGTTTCAGGTTCTAAAATTTGTCTTCTGAGTCGCTCCTGGGCGGATTGCGACCAGAATTTGTTCAGAAAGGCACGCTCAAACTCACTGTACGTGGTACATACGTATGCCCAGACAGCTGCATCGCCTTGGATGTAACCGACAATATATGAAATCTTTTTCCGGTCACTCCAAGTGCGTGGAAATGCGTTACTAAAAGATTTAAGAAAAATCACCGGATGAATGGTTCGTTTTTCTGGGATAAAAGTCTGAAATTGCCTGTGTTTTATTAAGCTTTCTTCTTCCTTTGCATTATGATATGGATTTGTTCCACTGTAATTACTGTAATGTTCAGATGGCGAGTAATTCCGATAATGTTGCTGTGGTTTACCATGATAATAGCTTGTGTTTGTGTTTGCACGTCGTGGTATGTGTTGTAGTCGTGGTGTGTTTTGTTCTTGTGTGTTTGTCGTGTGCGGTATGTGTGCGTCATACTCGAATGTATGTTGGTTTCTGAACTGTACATTTTGACTGATATTTTCGTTACATTCAGACTGTGGTTGATCGGTGAATTGTCTCATGGGTGCAGTGACGGATTGTACCGCGTCACTAATCAGCTGTTTGTTATTAGTGATGTATTCCGCCACGGAGTCGTGCACAATTGTTGGTAAATTTTCACGTATGCATCTATCAAAATGTTTGTCTTTGCTCTCTACCCAATCATGAAATTCTTTATTAATGTTTTGAAAATGAGCTGTGGCATCAGATTGTAATCTGTCAGACAGTTGTTGTTCAACATCGCCAAATTTATTCTGCACGTCAGTAATTCGTTCTTCAAGGTTGTCATGTACTGAAGGATATGTTTGAATTTGTTCAGTAAGAGCTTCACACGTGACATTAAGGTTTTTTACTTGTGTCTGTAAAAGTGCCACGTCATTTGTAGTCTTTTCTTGTCTCGTATTAAGCTTGGAAAATTTCGTACTGAGTTCAGTCATCTGTTTGGTCAGTGTGGCGTCTATAAGTTCCACACGTTTACATAAAGTGTCATTACATGCCTTGATTGCTATGAGGTTAGATTTAATTTCGTCATTTTGTGTCTTTAACTGTTCATTTTGTGTTTTTAAGGTTGTCAGGTTTTCCGCGTTCTGCATCCTTAGGGTTGCCATATTTTCTGCGTTTTGTTTCATTAGCATTTGTAACATGTTGGCAATGTTTACTGTTTGCAAGGTCTCTGCCCCCGCCGCGTCATTAGACGTGACGTCATGTATTAACATGGGCTCTGACTGAGACTTTGAAATTTTTGTGGTGGACGGCCTATTGTCAAAATTTCCGTTAACACTTGCGTCAATATTTGATGAATCGTCACTACCGGTTGCTGTCGTAAAGTCATTTTCTAACATTTGTCTCTCGTCCGAGTCGGATTGCGTCTGAATAGTATGTCTTTGCTGTTCCATCTTTGCGTATTGTTTTCTAGTTATGACCATGCCACACGTATGGTATGCTTCAAGAAAATAAAGTTTGACACTGGTTTTAAAATAAAATGCAGTTGAACATGAATCGCTCGTAGCAACAAAGGCTGTTTGTTAATTTAAAAATGTAAACTGAATATCGGATTATTCTTAATGGGTGCTGGCCATGTTACAACGTATCGTACAGAAGTCGGCCATATTGTACACTCGTGTATTGGTATTGTTGCAGAAGTTATTGTTTAAGGAAAAGCACTGAGAATGAAATTGATCACTGAAAACTGCTACGCGCGAAAGAAATACTACAGAATCTACTGAAGAGCTAATACACTGAATTATGCGTCTGGTCAAGCCTGCGAATACAAAGATGCTGCGTCTTACCTTATTTTGCTGGAAGCTTCGTTGCGTCTTCCCGCAAAATTTTAGAATTGGAAAATATCTTCAGATTTTTGTTATTTCTCGTACATTCACGTCCAGGTCCAGAAAGTTGATTTTTCACATGAAACAAAGAGAACAATGTAACCAATGACAAAATAACAAGTCCGACACGCAGTCGCCAATATAAAATAAATAAAATAAATAAAATATTAATTATTGTATATGTATGATAGTGATTGGTTGTAATTAATATTTGCTTATCTGGAACGTGGACGTTTAATTATTTGGTATCAGACGCTTGACAATGGCTTTTTCGTAAATGCAATGTTATTCATAGTTGACCGTGAAATGTGATTCAAATAATCGGACTTCGTATTTAAATCGTTTCCAAAGACTGCCGCGGTAGGTGCGGACTCAAAATCTCAATATTAGAATAATTTGCCAGCCTTGTCAATACGTCGTACAGAGGTGACTGTCTACTAAACATAAAAAGTTTACACAGTTAGTTAAATCAGTTATATTCAACGAATAAGCCTACAGTTAAATAATTCTACTTACTTTCATAAATATAAATTCTTTACAGAATCGAGTGCCTAGTAAGATTGCAACTCGCAGTGTTCTTATATAACATCAAATATGGCGGTGTGCCAGTTAATAAAATAAACGTGCTTCCCGCACTAGTTGTTGTACAAGACCTCCTTCTTCTTAATCAAACATAAGAGTGTCCTAATTGTATTTTGTTTTATCAGCGACATAGCGCTGCAGTTCTGTGCCATAGGCTTTATTTATTTGTCAGAGATTAATTATTTAATTAAGATTTCGCGTTTCCGAGGAAATTCACGCACGGCATGCAAATGTGCCTTTATACAACTTCTAACGAGAATGCAACGCCAACTATATGTCATGGAGCAGTGGGTTCATAACAACAAAATACAGGTGAACCCAAACAATGCGAAGGCTGTCATATTTACGAAGAAGAGACCTATAATCGATGACAAACCCCCATACTCTGGTCAACCAATTCCATGGTCCAACACAGTCAAATACGTAGGCGTTCATCTTGACAAGAAGCTGCTGCTCACAATACGCACTTGAGAGAGAAAGACCCTGGACTAAGCATGAAAAGCGCACTACTCTCATTCAACAAGACCACAGATCTGAATCCGCGCACAAAACTACAATTTTACCACGTCATACTAGTGTCAACGTCATTATACCTATCAGCGCCATGGGTAACAACTTGCGAGACAAACTACAAGAACTTGCTTCTCTTCTACGTCGCTGTTGACGTTGCGTCACAGAATCCCTCTGGTGGATGAGAAACAGAGATCTTCACAGCATACTCGGCGATAAATACTTCAGATAAAGTGAAAAACAAGGCCACAAAGTCGAGCAACGAGCTCAACACGCCCAGAGAAATAGAACGCCAACCAAATAGGTTCAGTAGGGACAGTTGACTGCGCACCAAGACACGAGTGCAAAATTTCCAAATCAATAGTGTTCGACGCTCCATAAACCAAGACGTTAAGACGTAGAAAGATTATCAGTCCTGCAAATCCACCCATGAGAAGAAAACAAAATTAAACAACACCAGGCTCAAGAACCCAGTTATGTGACCAAACCCTCGCTGGCTGAAGCAATCAATAATTTGCACAAACACTTTACACGTATTCTACACTACAGAAGTGCAAATCGACAAAGGTGATCAGATAAGCAAAACACACACACACACACACAGCGAGGATCGCTCCCTATGTGCCTTGGAATCTTATTGCTGAAGCTGCGCAGTAGAGGGGGAGCTCGCTTAGCGGCAACAGTGCGTCAAGCTGCTCAAACTAGTCCTCTGAGAGACACACTCTTTGTCCCGCACTATGAGGAGACTTGCTGCAGTCCGAATGGTCGGACTACTTAGAGACCAAGAACAGGTGCAGCTGAGGAACTAGCTGTTGGTGACCACCTGCGGACCACCGAAGACAGTTAGCTGTTAAGAATAATGGTATAACACATGACACCAGTTGCCTGTGTACCACACCGAGTGGCTGGTGTGCTTCGTTGACCACAAGACGAAATTTAACTAACTTTCATGTAACTTGCTCGGCTTAATTTAACTGTAGTGTTGTGGTAGTGCGGTCCGTCTCTGGCTGTGTTCTCACGGTATTTGCTCCTCATCCAGAGTGATAAAAGGGGTTGTGAATGACTTCCATAGCATTTAAGGTGTGTTTTGTATGTGTAAGTTAATTGTGCTATTCTGTCAACGTAATTATTGCTATTAGACAGTTCTTAAATATTAATAGTTTTAATATTATTAGATTTTTATTTATGTTTATTATGAGCTCTGAGGAGTACTCTGTTTCTACATGATTTTTATGTAATCTGTAGTAGTCTATTTTCATATATTTATTATTGTATTGTATTGTATGTTAACTGGGGACCTAGAAACGACGGAGAGGCTCCGTCCTCGCCACAGCCGCAGTGGTCCACAACCCCACGACGACTACCGCAGTCCACTTCACCCCTCCGCCGCCCCACACCGAACCCAGGGTTACTGTTCGGTTCGGCCCCTGGTGGACCCCACAGGGAACATCTCACACCAGACGAGTGTAACCCCTATGTTCGCGTGGTAGAGTAATGGTGGTGTACGCGTACGTGGAGAACTTGTTTGCGCAGCAATCGCCGACATAGTGTAACTGAGGCGGAATAAGGGGAACCAGCGCGCATTCGCCGAGGCAGATGGAAAACCGCCTAAAAACCATCCACAGACTGGTCGGTTTACCGGACCTCGACACAAATCCGCCGGGCGGATTCGTGCCGGGGACCAGGCGCTCCTTCCCGTACGGAAAATATTTATTATTACATATCTTTTACTCATTTCCGCGATTCATGACAATTGCCTTTTGTATGTTGCCGTTACCAAACATGGCCAGTTACTGCACGAAGTTATCAAGATTATAAATTATTTAAATATGTTTTGGGACGTTTGTTGTATTTATTTATAAGCCTCATGCCAATAAACTCGTGCTGTTTTCGTTGCTTTGGTGACATACTGGCATAAAAATATTTCTATAATATAAATATTTTCTTGGTCTCCCAGTTACTCGCTCTCAACGTTTCACTTTTCTCCCTGCCACAGCACTTCACTAATTCTCACTATATCTAACTTCCGCCAATCCATTTCCAACTAGACAGCTCTGGAACTAAAGCTTATATTTATGCTGATGAAGCAGTGCAGTGATAGGCTGCCCAGGGCAAAACCTTTGACGAGATAGAGATAAAACGGACAAGAGCTTTCAAAGATCTGGCTAAGTGCCAAGATAATCATGTGAAGCCATATCTGGAAAGACACGAGTTCGCGTATTTCACCTAACAAGCAAGGAAGCTAAAAGAAAACTGAACATTACTTGGAGAGGAGAACAAATACTTCGCCGGCCGGGGTGGTCGAGCGGTTCTAGGCGCTACAGTCTGGAGCCGCGCGACCTCTAGAGTCGCACGTTCGAATCCTGCCTCGGGAATGGATGTGTGTGATGTCCTTAGGTTAGTTAGGTTTAAGTAGTTCTTAGTTCTACGGGACTGATGACCTCGGAAGTTAAGTCCCATAGTGCTCAGAGCCATTTGAACCAAACAGATACTTCACTATGACACACCCGAATACGTTTGAGTAAAGACAGACCATTCCCTTACGTTCAAAGCTCACTGTGAAGACATAAAGCTCAAAGTATCTCCACAGAACGACATCGTCCGTAAACTTACAGGAACCACATGCGGTGCTCAGCCGAAAGTGTTTCGAACATCTGGTCAGGCACTATGTTTCTCCATAGCAGAATATTCTGCACCAGTTTGGCAAGCTTCTGCAAACGCTACATGCTGAACAGGTCGATACTGGTTTGAACGAGACTGGACGCAATGTGACAGACTTCTGTCAGTAAACTGTACAAAACTATGCGTATAGATCGCCGGCCGAAGTGGCCGTGCGGTTAAAGGCGCTGCAGTCTGGAACCGAAAGACCGCTACGGTCGCAGGTTCGAATCCTGCCTCGGGCATGGATGTTTGTGATGTCCTTAGGTTAGTTAGGTTTAACTAGTTCTAAGTTCTAGGGGACTAATAACCTCAGCAGTTGAGTCCCATAGTGCTCAGAGCCATTTGAACCATTTTTATGCGTATAGATCACCAAGTACTTGAGGGAAAGGAACTTCAGAAATGGATAAGAACAAAGAGGAAACTGATCTTAGACGTCCCTTGTTTGGACACGGTCCTCAACGTCTTAGACTAAGATCAAGAAAGGGATTCGTGTAGCAAAGTACAGCAATCCATTCATCTCCCGGAACTTGCTGAGTGGAATTTTGACGAGATTCATTGCCTGAAGCACACAAAATTAATGTCAAAGGAAAACCATCCGGAGGCTCATACTGCCTTATATGACTTGGCCACTGAGGAGATTGAGAACTGGGGTGTCATGATGCAGAGTCAGCCCTAGGACATTTGCCATTGTGCCAACCGACAGGAACGACGACATGTGCTAGTCTGCACGAATATTCTGGATACATGTACTACCGATGATCTTGCTGCAGCTAAAGATACAGCAGTCAAAAATGGCCAAATACTTGTTTTATAATATCTTACTGTCTGCCTTTTTTGTTCCTGTCTTTATTTTTAAAATAACTTTTGTTGCACATACTAATCGTTGTATTTTTATTATTATTACTCTCTCTTTGTTACTGAATTTTCTCTGCGACTGACACTTTTTATGTAATTAACTTCAGTGTGTTGTTAATGCTCTACCAGTACCGTAATAATTTATGTCCTGGAGAAGTAAAATAGGAAAGTTAATTTTTCTTCTTTAATTCTCTGACTTACCTACACGATTAAAACACTACATATCCTATGCTCCAATCCGGAAAATGCTAGTTTTCTTTTCCTTGATCACGATGCCCTCCTGAGTTGACCCCACCCGCAGATCCGAAAGGGAGACTATTTTACCTCCGGAACATTTTATCCATTACGATGCCATCACTATGAAGCCATATGGCAGAGCTATATGTAAAAAAAAATGCTTCAAATGGCTCTAAGGTCAATGGGACTTAACATCTGAGGTCATCAGTCCCCTAGACTTCGAACTACTTAAACCTAAATAACCTAAGGACATCACACACATCGACGCCCGAGGCAGGATTCGAACCTGCGACCATAGCAGCAACGCGGTTCCGGACTGAAGTGCCTAGAACCGCTCGGCCACAGCAGCTATATGTCCTCGAGAAGTATGACGTTTGTAGTTTCCCCTTGGTCTTAGCCGTTCGCAGTTCTAAAATAGCAAGACCATATTGGGTTGTATTACAAGGCCGTTCAGTCAGTCGTCCAGACTGTTGCTCTTGCAGCTACCTAAAAGGCAGATGCCCCTCTTCAGGTACCATAGCATAATCTGGCCTGTCCACAGATACCTTTCCGTTATTGTTGCACCTACAGAACACCTATCAGTATCGTTGACGCATGCCAGCAGCTCCATCTCGGAAAGGTCGATGATTCATAAGCTTCCAAATATCTCAGCTAATTTTTGGAGAATAATGTAGGAGAAAAACTAAGTGTCTTGAAAATGGCAAGGAATTCTAGAAAATTACAAGTTACTTTTCAGTTTCGTCTCCCACTTGATGGGGCTGCCTGCAGAGGACACTCTAGGCACGTAGAGGCACCTGTTGAAAGGCTGACTGTACCTGCTGGCAACAACAAATCCGAAACGGTACGTGAATCCACAAACAGAAGCGGCAAACCATAGTAAGTTGATTAAGGAAAGACAGAAAGGGAAAGAGCCCGCGACCCACGAAGAAAAAAACTGCAGAAAGATTGACATCCGGAACGTAGACAGAAATGACGAAATATTAGTATTTGCTTCATTTACAAGCTCATGTAATTATATTGTGCAGACTTGCGTTCATAATTCTACTGTTAAGTGATATGTTCATAATAGCGAACGTTCAGTTTGATTATACACTCCCGGAAATTGAAATAAGAACACCGTGAATTCATTGTCCCAGGAAGGGGAAACTTTATTGACACATTCCTGGGGTCAGATACATCACATGATCACACTGACAGAACCACAGGCACATAGACACAGGCAACAGAGCATGCACAATGTCGGCACTAGTACAGTGTATATCCACCTTTCGCAGCAATGCAGACTGCTATTCTCCCATGGAGACGATCGTAGAGATGCTGGATGTAGTCCTGTGGAACGGCTTGCCATGCCATTTACACCTGGTGCCTCAGTTGGACCAGAGTTCGTGCTGGACGTGCAGACCGCGTGAGACGACGCTTCATCCAGTCCCAAACATGCTCAATGGGGGACAGATCCGGAGATCTTGCTGGCCAGGGTAGTTGACTTACACCTTCTAGAGCACGTTGGGTGGCACGGGATACATGCGGACGTGCATTGTCCTGTTGGAACAGCAAGTTCCCTTGCCGGTCTAGGAATGGTAGAACGATGGGTTCGATGACGGTTTGGATGTACCGTGCACTATTCAGTGTCCCCTCGACGATCACCAGTGGTGTACGGCCAGTGTAGGAGATCGCTCCCCACACCATGATGCCGGGTGTTGGCCCTGTGTGCCTCGGTCGTATGCAGTCCTGATTGTGGCGCTCACCTGCACGGCACCAAACACGCATACGACCATCATTGGCACCAAGGCAGAAGCGACTCTCATCGCTGAAGACGACACGTCTCCATTCGTCCCTCCATTCACGCCTGTCGCGACACCACTGGAGGCGGGCTGCACGATGTTGGGGCGTGAGCGGAAGACGGCCTAACGGTGTGCGGGACCGTAGCCCAGCTTCATGGAGACGGTTGCGAATGGTCCTCGCCGATACCCCAGGAGCAACAGTGTCCCTAATTTGCTGGGAAGTGGCGGTGCGGTCCCCTACGGCACTGCGTAGGATCCTACGGTCTTGGCGTGCATCCGTGCGTCGCTGCGGTCCGGTCCCAGGTCGACGGGCACGTGCACCTTCCGCCGACCACTGGCGACAACATCGATGTACTGTGGAGACCTCACGCCCCACGTGTTGAGCAATTCGGCGGTACGTCCACCCGGCCTCCCGCATGCCCACTATACGCCCTCGCTCAAAGTCCGTCAACTGCACATACGGTTCACGTCCACGCTGTCGCGGCATGCTACCAGTGTTAAAGACTGCGATGGAGCTCCGTATGCCACGGCAAACTGGCTGACACTGACGGCGGCGGTGCACAAATGCTGCGCAGCTAGCGCCATTCGACGGCCAACACCGCGGTTCCTGGTGTGTCCGCTGTGCCGTGCGTGTGATCATTGCTTGTACAGCCCTCTCGCAGTGTCCGGAGCAAGTATGGTGGGTCTGACACACCGGTGTCAATGTGTTCTTTTTTCCATTTCCAGGAGTGTATATTGAATAAACTTGTTTTTGCTGGGAATCACAGTCATAACATTTTTTTGAAGGACATCACCTTTTCGCCAGTGACTGTTATAAGTCTTTATTACACTATTGCAATTTCGGTCTTAGGCCATTATCAAGTGCTGATATTACGGCTTTAAGCCATGTCAACGTAATACAAATGTATCAGCTTACATTACGTTGACATGGCTTAAAGCCATAACACCAGCACTTGATATTGGCCCAAGGCCGAAATTGCAATTGTGTAATAAAAACTTATAACAGTGACTGGCGTAAAGACGATGTACTTCAAAAAAATTATTTTATATTGTGTAAATTTTGGTCTTGCCAAAATCGTGAGAGTTTGATGCTATTACAGTACTTTAAACAATAACGTGAGTACTTCTCTTAATTTTCGAAGAATGATTTTCATATGATGCAGTTCTCTGAAATGGAATTTCTTGAAAGTTTTATTGACGCAATGTATGTGGTGATACGCAATGTACGTGCTTGTATAAGCAAATTATTATTACGTAAATTATCATACTGTTATTCTTATTATAGCCATAGGCATCTGCGGCATCCTAAAAGTTATGGTAGTGACTGAAAGATAAATTTGACATGGGGAGAGGGGAAATATCACTCACTGTGCCCTCTCGCCCCTTCCCTCACTCCAGAACCGAACATTGAATTCGTACCTAATGTGTGTGGAAACGAATGAACAGTCAGAAACATTAAACTGAACTAAATTCGTTATTACATTTTCTGGAGACATATTGAGTCCCATCTTCGAAGAGGATAGAAGCTGAAGTAATAATTTAAAATTTGTACCAAACCCTGACTTGAATCCAGGTCTCCTGTTTACAAGGCAGATATGCTACACACTACACCACCCTGGTATAGGGACTGCACGGAATTCCCTAGTTAATTCACATCTCAGCCCATCTCAATTTTGCCTTTCTTAAATCGTCAGTATTGCCGAGGCTCCCTGTTACTGGAATAGAAGCCCAGCTTAGTACCTAACGGGGAAATCCTTTGTCACAGTTGTAGGTAATCTATACGTCTGATCTAATTACAATTCCTAGAGACATGTTAAGTCTCAACTTTGTCTTCAATAAGGATAGAAGCTGAAGTAATGATTTAAAATTTGAGCCATGACCAGGACTACAACCCAGGTGTCCTGCTTGAGACGCAGATGTGCTATCAGCTACACCACCCTAGCACTGTGGCTAACACAGCTACATAGACAATCATAGTGGAATGAGCTCGCTAACTCAGACTCCAATGCACACCACAGCCCATCTCAATTTCCCCCCTCTTAAATCCTCAGTCTTGCCAAGGCTCTCCAATGTTACGGAGGGCGTTGGACTACAGTATTCCGTGCGTTAGCTGGTGTATGACTCGGGAAATGGCTTTTCTCCAACACGTTCACTGTCGACACCGTATTCAGCTTTAGTATCAACCCAGCACGTCGTTCCGATGATTTTCCGCGTTCCTTAGTTAATGTGGTAGCAGCCACACGACACTTCTTCTTAACGGTTGTCTCTGCATGAGGTATCGACAGTCTCAGGTTTGTGCTTGTGTACGAATCTGTTGACGTCCCGAAAACATTTTATAAGCAAGCTGGCTGCTTTCTGATTTCCATTATTTCAGATGCCTTCCTGTGTGAATTCCTGGCGCTTGTGTCTACGCTCTGTCTCAGAGCCTGCAGGGGTCCACCAATTACAGGCATATCTCCTGCTTTTCAAGGCAGGTGGAAACGGCTACTGGCAGCCAGTAGTTTCACACGTCTCCAAGTAAGCATACCTGGAGCTTTTCTGTCTACGCTCTGAGTGCCTGCAGGAGTCCACAAATACCTGCACTTTTCTCGCTGTGCACCAGGCCCTTTGTAAGGTGTGTCCATTCTTTAAGCGATTCTAGGGAATCCGTCACTCTGATCCCCAAGCGGTTGCAGAATGCCCCCATATGTGCGTCTCTCCTGCCCGCTGAATAAGATGCGAGTTTCCCCTCGTCCTGACCTGCTGTCTCTGGGAGTCAGCAAAAGTGGCCACCGGAGGAGGCATCAAAGTTTCTAGACTAGGCCTTTGCATTTCCTTCCTCAGATGTTCTATCTTCCCCACCACTTTTAAACATCTGACTTTCCATGCTCCTACCTGTAGTATTTTATCCTTTCATTGGCTACTAAATCTTTTCTCACTATTACCTCCCCCTTGGCAATTCCCTTCTGCAGATCCGAATCGGCGACTAGTCCGGAATCTTTTGCCATCACGACACTTTTTCACTTACAGGCCACATTTCCTGTGGGTACAAATTGTGTACCTTGAATGCAATGGTTTCCATTGCCTTCTGGATCATCGTGCTATTGATCGTTTCTGATTCTTCCGCCTTTTAGAGGCAGTTCCAATTCCCAAGTACAAGAAGTCGCCCTGAAACTCTGTCTGTTCTTCCGCTCTCTTTGACAAAGCCACTGGCAGAATGAAAGTGACTTTTACCAGGAGGCTGGGCCACCAGTCCTTAGTGGCTTAGTTTGAGCCTTGGGCCCAGGACACCCAAGATCATCACCATATTCGGAACTTAAACATTTTTGTAGAACTACTCTGACGTACACTATACGATCAAAAGTATCCGTATACCTCCAAATACATACGTTTTTCATATTAGATTCATTGTGCTGTTACCTACTGCCAGGTATTCCACATCTGTGCCCTCAGTAGTCATTATACATCATGAGAGAGGAGAATGGGGTGCTCCGCGGAACTCACGGACTTTGAAGTGCTCATGTGATTGGGTATCACTTGTGTCATACGTCTGTACTCGAGATTTCCACATTCCTAAACATCCCGCGGTCCACTGTTTCCGATGTCATAGTGAAGTGGAAACGTGAAGGAACACGTACAGCACAAAAGCGTACAGGCCGACCTCGTCTTTTGACTGACAGAGACCGCCGACAGTTGAAGAGGGTCGTAATGTGTAATAGGCACACATCTATCCAGACCATGACACCCGAATTCCAGACTGCATCAGGATCCACTGTAAGTACTATCACAGTTAGGCAGGAGGTGAGAAAAATTGGATTTCATGGTGGAGCAGCTACTCATAAGCTACACATCACGCCAGTAAATGCCAAACGACTCCTCGCTTGGTGAAAGGAGTGTAAACATTGGATGATTGAACAGTGGTAAAACGTTGTGTGAAGTGATGACTCACAATGTGGCGATCCGATGGCAGGGTGCGGGTATAGGGAATGCTCGGTGAACGTCATCTGCCAGCGTGTGTAGTGCCAGCAGTAACATTCGGAGGTGGTGGTGTTGTGGTTTAGTCGTGTTTTTCATCGAGGGGGCTTGCAGCCCTTGTTGTTTCGCGTGTCATTGTCACAGTACAGGCCTGCACTGATGTTTTAAACACCTTCTGGCCATTGCATCTTTCAACACGGTCGAGCACCTATTCATAATGCACGGCCTGTGACGGAGTGATTACACGACAATAACATCCCTATAATGGACTGGCCTGCACAGAGTCCTGACCTGAATCTTATAGAACACCTTTGGGACGTTTCGGAACGCCGACTTCGTGCCAGGCCTCACCGACCGATATCGCTACCTCTCTTCAGTGCAGCACTCCGTGAAGAACGGGCTGCCATTCCCCAAAAAACCTTCCAGCACCTGCCTGAATTTATGGCTGTGAAAGTGGAAGCTGTCATCATGGCTAAGGGTGGACCAACACTGTAGTGAATTCCAGCATTACCGATGGAGGACCCCACGAACTTGTAAGTCACTTTCAGCCAGGTGTTCGGATACTTTTGATCACATAGTGTATATGGAAGGTGTTACTTCATGAGGATCTAGTTCGGTATTTATTAAAATTTATGGTGAATTATATAACATAAGGATAATTAAATGATTAACTTTCATTCCACTGGGAAAACACATTCATCGTAATCATCATCAGCAGCAATAATCACCAAGAAGGATGAATACGCTCTTGTATTAAAATATAAATAAGAATATAACGTGACTGACAGTACATTTTCAGAGGCATTGCTCAATCATCCTCTTTCAGATACGCTATGGCATGGAAGCAAACAACCTATTACTGTCATCGTGAGGTGTTTATTGACATGCTTGAAAAACATTTTGGGGCGTTTCATGAAGATTTCTCTCTAAAAGCCGGTATGAAAGTGTACGTCTTCCCATCACATAAGAGACATGGTTTGTGGGTGACAACCCAGTGTATCTGGC
The DNA here is from genome assembly GCF_023898315.1 of Schistocerca nitens. NCBI lineage: Eukaryota > Metazoa > Arthropoda > Insecta > Orthoptera > Acrididae > Schistocerca > Schistocerca nitens. The sequence continues at coordinate 166,938,219 of NC_064620.1, read as the reverse complement.
AGCCCATCCAAGATTCTGTACATTCCTCAAGGCATATGTAGAGTGGACATGATGGTCATGAAATCTGGGTTTACCATTCTTACCATATACTGGCAACGATTGAGCCTCCTTCCATAATTACCAAATCAATCCCACATCATGATTCCAGGAGGCAGAGTTAAATGAGCCTCGAGGGTCTCTGCTTCCTGTGACCTTTCACCATATGGGCTTAGATATAACGCCATGAACAGAAGCCACGTTCATCGCTGGACACAATAAAATGACACTGAGAGTCCCCATTTTTATCAACTCTACACTACGTGAGCCTCAGTTTTCTGTGCTATGGTGTCAGCAGTAAACGACGGATGACGACTCGAGATCTCAAGCCAGCTTCCAGTAATCTGTTCCAAAAGCGCTTGTCATCTCTCTATTCGTGAGACACAGACGAACAATCCCACTGTCTTCTCGTGGTGTAGCATACTTGCCTGCCTACTCTTGTTGCTATCGCCATTCGCTCCACAGTCACTACTCTGCAGTCATTCAGAACAATTGTCTCATACCCCTGGTACCCATTATTCAACCTTCCTCAAAGTTCTAAAAATAGCAGTAAACTGCACTTGCTTGTACTTTGGGTGTGCTGTGTTTCGATCTTCGCCCGAAAAATTTTAGTATGTAAGACACACTGCTATCACTGTACAGCTTGTAAACGTAGGCTTCGACGGCCGTTGTCACAGTCAATAAAATTCTTCTTGGTTTGAGGCCGCTTTATCATCTGTAAAATTCAGACGTTTCGGCGACTGTTGCAAGGCGCCTTTCTCAGGGTGTACTGCCAACTACTGAATGAGCACTAGTTTGTATACTACGGAGGAGTGCTGTCATTGGATGTGAGGGTGAGGAGGAAGGGTTCATTGGCACCCTGAGGAAGGCGCCTAGCAACAGTCACCGAAACGTGGTAATTTTACAGATGACAATGCTGCCTCAAACCCCGAAGAATTTTATTGACTGTGACAACGGCTGCGGAAGCCTACGTTTACATTTAACGAACCTGTACGGGCAGGAGATCTACGCAAACATCAGGCAGCTCGAATCACTGAGACTGAAAAGAGGTAAACTGCTGAATGATCTTGCGTTCCTGGAGAGATGTAGGGATGTCAATGTACCATTTTTCCTCACCCTCACATCCAATGACAGCACTCCTCATTAGTATATAAGTATGCAAACTAGTGCTCATTTAGCAGTTAGCAGTACACCCTGAGGAAGGGGCCTTGCAACAGTCGCCGAAACGTCGGAATTTTACAGATGACAATGCGGCCTCGAGCCCAGAAGAATTTTGTTGACAATTTACAGCGTGTTTCGAAAAGAATAACCTGATTTCAAAACTCATATTTATTGATAAAACGTACTACAAACATGAGATGAATTGCAAAATACTCAAAAAAATCTTAAAGTTATAGCTACGATATTACAAACGTTCTACGTGTCCACCAGCAGCAGCACGAACAACACCTATTCCATACCTAAATTCATGATAAACTTTGCGCAGTATATCTGCTTTTACAGAAGTTATGGTGGTTGTTATTACGTTCTTCACTTCCTCTACGTCACGTGGTGAAGGGGAGATGCATACCCCTTTCTTCACATATCCCTACAAGAAAAAATCGCTTGGTGTCATGTAAGGAGATCTTGGAGCTCAAGAATGCAGGGCAGTGTGTCGGGGTCCCGTGGGCACTATCCAGAGTTGAGGCAGAGTGTCATTGAGAAACTGACGTACGTTGTCGTGCCAGTGTACTGGAGCTTCATCCTGTTGCAAAATAAAGTCATGACGACAGCTCAAGCCAATCTCTCTGTTTTCCTAAAAAGAGAACGTACCGCACAGTTTTCCATGAGAAATGGCACAACAAACGTTCACTTTAGATGGGTCTCTTTCGTGCTCAATAACGTCACGAGAGTTCTGGCGTCCTCATATGGACACGTCAGTTTACTTTGCGGTAACACGAAATGTTGCTTCATCACTGAAAATTAACCGTTGTAAAAATGTACCATCTTCCATATTCTCCAGCAGAGCACTGCTGAAGTCAAAACCTATCCTTTTATCACCAACCCAAAAATTTTGCACTAGTTGTAGTCTGTATTGTTTATACACTCATGCTCATAAATTAAGGATAATTGCACAATGTGGTGCCACACATCGTGGCACTACACAAAACTGGCGCTAATAGCATAGGCACATATGAAACACACACGACACAGATCTGTAAGTCCACGGTATTGGTGATAAGTTGAGAAAACCGTCCCGAAACACATGTGCTACAAAACGCCACTGTTTCCTACGCATGTACCCCGACATCAATATGGGATATGATCGCCATGCACACATACACAGGCCGCACAACGGGTTGGCATACTCTGGATCAGGTGGTCGAGCAGCTGCTGGGGTATAGCCTCCCATTCTTGCACCAGTGCCTGTCGGAGCTCCCGAAGTGTCGTAGGGGTTTGAGGACGTCGACCAAGAGCACCCCAGACGTGCTCGAAGGGGTTTAGGTCTGGAGAAAAGGCAGGCCGCTCCATTCCCCTGATAAATTCTGTTTCAAGGTACTCCTCCACGATGGCAGCTCGGTGGGGCAGTGCATTATCATCCATCAGGAGGAAGGTGGGACCCACTGCACCCCTGAAAAGGCGGACTGGTGCAAAATGACGTCCCGATACACCTGACCTGTTACAGTTCCTCTGTCAAAGACATGCAGGGGTGTACGTGCACCAATCATAATCCCACCCCACACCATCAAACCACGACCTCCATACAGGTCCCTTTCAAAGACATTAAGGGATTGGTATCTGGTTCATGGTTCACGCTAGATGAAAACCCGGCGAGAATCACTGTTCAGACTATACCTGGACTCGTCTGTGAACGTAACCTGGGACCACTGTTCCAATGCTCAGGTACTGTGTTCTTGACACCAGGCTTTACGGGCTCTCCTGTGACCAGGGTTCAGTGAAATACACCTTGCAGGTCTCTGGGCGAATAAACCATGTCTGTTCGGTCGTCTGTTGACTGTGTGTCTGGTGACAGCTGTTCCAGTGGCTGTGGTAAGGATACCTACCGTGGCCGTCTGCGGGCACTGTTGGTGAGATATCGGTCTTATTGTGGTGTTGTTCACTATTGACGTCCCGTACTGTAGCGTCTGGACACGTTTGCTGTCTGCTGGAACCGTTACTATAATCTTCAGATCACACTTTGTGGCACACGGAGGGCCCGTGCTATGACCTGCTGTGTTTGAACAGCCTCCAGTTGCCCTAGTATTCTACCCCTCATAAAGTCATCAATATGCGTTCTTTGAGCCATTTTCAAGACACAGTCACCATTATCACGTCGGAAAACGTCTGCATACTTACTCACTGCACCGTACGCTGACATGCACCAACACACCTCTGCGTATGTGGACTGCTGCCAGTGCCACCGTGCGACGACCGCAGGTCAAATGCAACGCAAGGTCATACCCCGAGGTGATTTAAGCCCGCAAACCGCCCGCCAGAGCGTTGTTTCACCATGTATCAGCATTATCTTTAATTTATGAGCATGAGTGTAGACCAAAAAATTAATTAACACACGCGGGCCAGTCGCATGTAGCGTTGCCAATTCTCTGCTTGCGTCGTGAGTAGAGATCCGTGGACTCTGCTCAAGCGTTTGCCACATCATCAGAAGCGCAAGTTGGAAATGTATTCTTACATTTGTACAAACAACTTGCCTCTTCAAATTGGCGATACCAACGACGAATGTTTTTGGGTGTAGCCGGATCAGTGCCAAAAATCCGACGAAAAGCAAGCTGGACCGGAATCTCTGACTCACTCTTTGCAGACTGCAGCACACAAAACGCCTTCTGTTGACTCGACACCACCTTACTTCTGACTGACTGCAAACTGAGGAGAGGCATCGACTGACGTCTGACGGCGATTTCCTAAAACTATTGGCCACGCCCACTCAAACAATACACATTTCCTTGCCGGCACCTCTCATGTTTCGTAATTATTACCGTCCTAAGTCAGGTCATTGTTTCTGAAACGCTCTGTGTTCTACACTACTAGCCATTAAAATGCTACACCACGTAGATGACGTGCTACAGACACGAAATTTAACCGACAGGAAGAAGATGCTGTGATATGTAAATGATTAACTTTTCAGAGCATTCACACATTGGCGCTGGTGGTGACACCTACTTCATGCTGACATGAGGAAAGTTTCCAATCGATTTCTCATACACAAACAGCAGTTATTGTTCAGATCTCTCACCAATTGAAAACGTCTGGTCACTGGTGGCCGAGCAACTGGCTCGTCACAATACTCCAGTCACTCTTGATGAACTGTGGTGTCGTGTTGAAGCTGTACACCTGTACCTGTACACGCCATCCAAGCTCTGACTCAATGCCCAGGCGTATCAAGGCCGTTATTACGGCCAGAGGTCGTTGTTCTGGGTACTGATTTCTTAGGATCTATGCACCTAAATTGCGTGAAAATGTAATCACATGTCAGTTCTAGTATAAAATATTTGTCCAATGAATAACCGTTCATCATCTGCATTTCTTCTCGGAACTACTGTAGTATGTTTGGTAGCGTTTGGTCCAGCTATTAGTGGTGTAGCCCTTCAGTTTCCGCTAGTGTCGAGCAGTTTCCCGGGGAGAGGATCAGCTGGCAGAAGAGCCACCTCCGCGCGTCCCTGCAGCTGGGCTCACGTGCTGAGGGCCTGGCGGCGGGTCGCGACCCCTGCGCGGCGGCAGATGCAATTAGCGGGCCGCCCGCGGGCACCCGCCGCATTCCGCCCGTGCCGCGTGATTAATGAAGTGTTTCTGCGGTTAGGGCCGCCCTAAGTGTTTTGATAGCATCGCGGCGCGCGCCGCAAACTGCTGCGGCCGCATGTGGCTTATATGGGCTCTTTCATCGCTGCGTCTGCCGGCGCAAAGCTGCAGTTCTGTCGGCACACGCTGGGCTGCTTATCACTACCACTGGAGCAGCATGGTTCAACACAGTCTAAGTAACTTAATGTTTAATTGTGCGACGAAGGCTTTCACGACCACAAGTATTTGTTTCTGGTGAGTCTTCTAGGTTGTATGTGCGCAGTCCATGAAACATTTCCGTTTATCGCATTTCGTCCATAGCTCCGCTGGACATTTCAGAAGTGCTCCTGGCCCGCGGAGTCTTAACGATACCAGACTCAGCGGAACCAGGAGAACCTCTGAATAGATTTTCTTTTACCACAGACATTCAATCCGGAAAAATTACTGACAATAATCTTTGATTCTTTCATTCGCTACGTTCGCTAATACACAACTTAACTTCGTGTCTTCCACACTTTCTCCAGGTAACAAAGCACCATTAAAACTCACCGCAGCTAAAAGTTTCAGAACTTTTCTCACCAAAAAACACAAATCTTACTCATGATGTTATACGAGGGCTATTCGGAAAGTGAGGAACGATCGGTCGCGAAATGGAAACCACTGTCACAATATATATAAATGACCTAGTAGATAGTGTCGGAAGTTCCATGTGGCTTTTCGCGGATGATGCCGTAGTGTACAGAGAAGTTGCAGCATTAGAAAATTGTAGTGAAATGCAGGAAGATCTGCAGCGGATAGGCACTTGGTGCAGGGAGTGGCAACTGACCCTTAACATAGACAAATGTAATGTATTGCGAATACATAGAAAGAAGGATCCTTTATTGTATGATTATATGATAGCGGAACAAACACTGGTAGCCGTTACTTCTGTAAAATATCTGGGAGTATGCGTGCGGAACGATTTGAAGTGGAATGATCATATAAAATTAATTGTTGGTAAGGTGGGTACCAGGTTGAGATTCATTGGGAGAGTCCTTAGAATATGTAGTCCATCAACAAAGGAGCTGGCTTACAAAACACTCGTTCGACCTATACTTGAGTATTGCTCATCAGTGTGGGATCCGTACCAGATCGGGTTGACGGATGAAATAGAGAAGATCCAAAGAAGAGCGGCGCGTTTCGTCACAGGGTTATTTGGAAACCGTGATAGCGTTGCGGAGATGTTTAGCAAACTCAAGTGGCAGACTCTGCAAGAGAGGCGCTCTGCATCGCGGTGTAGCTTGCTCCCCAGATTTCGAGAGGGTGCGTTTCTGGATGAGGTATCGAATATATTGCTTCCCCCTACTTATACCTCCCGAGGAGATCACGAATGTAAAATTAGAGAGATTCGAGCGCGCACGGAGGCTTTCAGACAGTCGTTCTTCCCGCGAACCATACGCGACTGGAACAGAAAAGGGAGGTAATGACAGTGGCACTTAAAGTGCCCTCCGCCAAACACCGTTGCGTGGCTTGCGGAGTATAAATGTAGATGTAGATGTAGAAAATCAGAAGAGGCTTTTCACAGACGTTTTGGGCAGTGTCTCTAGTATGCCCGTCGATCGCATCAAAACGCTCTTTTAGGTTGTGAGCACACTGTGAGCGAGTAAAGGTGCCTAGAACAACAATGTCTCCCACGAAGGGCCCGCTGAGAGGCTTCACCTTAATCAATGCAGCCCACCTAACACAACTGCCACGCACTTCCTTCTTCGTGGCAATTCTCAGCCGTACTCTGCAGGGGCAGTGAAGACGCTCCTGCAGTGTTTTCGATGGTAAGTGTTCGATTACCCACAACACAGCACTAATTGGCTCGTCCTGAGCATCATTTCTGTTCAGTGAAACGCTGGATACGAAGATAACACTTTTTTTTATCTCATTTTGCTTTATATTGGTCGATGAATTTGTTCATGGTGGACTTCCGATGACAGCAGTTCAGGTTCTTTGTTGATCCGTCCACTCAGTTTTTTTATAGCAGAGGGTAGCTAACCCTCTGACCAAGCACGCTTAGCTACTGTGCCGGCTACACTTCGGCGCAGGCTACGCGCTATAGACCAGCGTAGAGAATTATCAGAAAGCACAGGTGGCTGATTTCTATGACTATGGAGTTGGAAATTTGGTATAACGCTCCAACAAATGTCTAAACCGTAGCGGCTATGTAGAGAAGTACCTGGAAGGTGTAGTTAAATTTGCAAAGAAAACAGTTTTGATTTTCACTCTGGTTTCCATTTCGCGACCGATCGTTCCTTACTTTCCGAACAACCCTCGTAATCTACCACCACCAGAAAGAACATCCTCTGTTTCTACAAGTACAATAATTTCTGTCCTTAGGCCCCAGATACATCCATGATCTTTTTATTCCCGGAACCCTAGAAACCCCCCACTGAAACCATTTTGTATGGACCCATTAGCGCAACATCTGTCATCTGAGAGATTCTCGAATCTTATCAAATATTTAACACCATTGAACGGCCCCTAAACCTTGCAAGACGTCCGATAATTTTGACAACTTTATTTTAATATTGTTTAATTTTACTTACAGTTTGTTGTGTTTTGACTCAGCTTAATATTCTCCACAGACAGCCTTACCAGACATATTTACCTGCGAGGTACACATATCACTATATGAACCTTCTTGACCACGTATATCTGTGACACATGGCCTCTCAAACACAGAGAATCTTCATTATAACTTTCTTATTAGATGCATTATGATGTATAAGGTTCTTGGAATTACTCAGTTTACAAGTATACTGAGTTTACTATTTTTTCAGTCCCTAATATAATCCATACGTAGATCGAACAACTCACTCAGCTATAGGTATAGTATTCACAGTGTCATGCAAGTTAACCATTCCGTTTTTAAATTAAATTTGATCGCTCTTATTGAAAAAAGTGTGCTAGTTAGGATAGCACAGTACTACTTTGAACAGATATATCGCTGCACAACTCGTGCCAACGTGGCCGCACACCATCTGATGTGTATTCTCTCCATGATCCAACTTTGCAGACATGCTTGGGTTCTTTTCTTTAGCAGAAGCTCACCGTATTTCCTATCTGATGGGACATCCCTGCGCAACCTCTGATCGCCTGTCGAGACAGCTACGACTAAGATCTGATACGCAGTAGCGATATCTTCCAACGTAACACCACCCAGAGTGGCTTCTGTCCCAAGCACTTGGGAGGCGACGCGCCTTTTGCATGACTTTTCTTGTTTTTCTCCTCTCATTTTTGCAATCTTTATCATCATTTATACTATTTCTCTATGGCAGGAAGCCAAATAATTTCATTCCGGTTATTTCAAATAGTAATGAGAACTCTAACCAACCTTGGTGTGGGACTCTGTATGTTTTCTTTGTTATACTGTTAGCCTTCATTCCGATGGTCTATGGCAGAGTCGGGATACCTGCGGGGGCCAGTAAAAGTAGAGACCAGCTAACTCTCAGGCGACATCTCTGCGAGTTCTTTAGGATTCGCGGGCAATAGCGGCTATAGTACACACTGTGACGTGACTGGTAAGGCGACAGCCCAGAACTGGTGTAATCACTTTACCACAGTCTTGCGTGTCGGCCTAACTTGGTAGAGACCACCAGCGAATAATGTGTTCTGGTCTTCACAGAAGAGGATGCTAGACGGCCCACTGAGTGCGACACTCTGGCGCTGGCAGTTCGATGAAATTTTTGTCGTATGTATATAGCGGTGGGAAGGGCTCCGGCATAGGTGTAGGAATTCGATTGGGCAGCCCACAATGACGCTCTGTAACGTCAGAGAACCTCGCCCTTAAAATGACGGGTCATGGATACATGTCGCTCGCCAGTTTAGCGGAATTTTCCACTGCACCTTGAATCTTACAATTGGCGCATGTTGCCGCTGCCGCCGTAGATTGGGAACTTCCGAAAGTTGTATTGGTCACGGATGGCACAAGTTGGAAAGGGTGAGATCATTGCGCATTAGGGGCCGAGTCTCATTCTGGATCTAGCCTTGGTAATGTCCAGGTGCAAGATTTCGTTTTAGGTGTTCTTCTCTGTGTCTTCCCCTGGAGCCACTTTATCGCGAGGTAACGAGTGCAGTGTCTCGGTTACCAGGACGGACATAATTTGTGTCGGTTTGTTTATCGCGCCTGGAGCATATTAGAAGCTCTGGCGGAGCTGATCTCAACGACTGCACCACCTCTCTGCTGCTTGCCAACTTCGTACTACTGAAAACGCTTGTGTTAAAGTATCTTGTCTGCTCCGGCACTGCGGGAGTTTGGTAAAAGTTTTTGCACTGAAGCCCTCAGTATCTAACATTCTGCGTGGTGTCTGTTCTATATCGTGTCTCCCTACCACTTTCGCGCAACGACGCTCTGAGCGTGTTTTTTAGGGAATTGTCTAGTTTGAACCTGGGACCTGTTGCTGGTAAGGAGACGTCAGACCACATATGACATGTAGAGTTCAGAAGAGTTCAGTGAGACTAGCGATGATATAACCAAATACTTAATGATTTCAGCGTCAGCTCCACTGCACTCCCTGTAAAAGAATCTTAATACTAACTAAATTTAGTCGAAGGGGTTCAAGGCTTTCCTATTTTTTGTTAGTTGGTAAAATAACGTCGAAAAAGCAGTTAAGTTTACCATTGGAAATTTTATTCTACTCACAAAACATTGTTTATAAATTGCACTATTGATAAAAGGAAATGTTTTAATACAGGATGGTAAAAACCAACTGCGTTCAACAAAAATGTGAACGAATATTCCCTGAATGGGTTTCCAAGTTCTACAATGGATCGAAGGATGACCTATGCCGTATCACATCTATAATCCAGGTTTAAATTAAGTTTCACAAAAGAGAAAACTATTAAAATGGTCTACAGTGACCCTCAATTATCTTAAATTACTTATCTAACTTGTCGTAAATTACAGTGACTGATGTGGCTTCTCAGTAACTATATAACAGAAAATCATCGCGTTTCAGATTTTTACTTCAAGTGGCAAATGTGAACACCATGAGCTTTAATTGACGATCAACACTAGTATTACGCAAAAAGGGGGTGTAGCAGATGAGACTTCTGCAGTTCTGAGTGAAGCTTTATGCGCTGTTATGCGGCATCGCGTGTGTTCATTACCTTGTCGGTGTTCGTCAGGGGGCGCCGGGCAGCACAGCTCCGCTCACCTCGCCGTCTCAGAAGCAACTCTCTCCTAACTTCTCCTTACTACAATTTACCGAAGTTGGTTTTAAAAAAAACTATCTGGCTGTGTTTTCATCTGACCAATCAGGGTCTCAATGTTAACCTTAAGCTCCGCCTACAAAAATTCTGTCCATCCAATGAGAAACGTTATACTTTTCGTGGTGGGGCAATGTTTTTAAAGTTTGCAACGAAACAGAGACGCGAAAAAGTCTCACGCTAAAACTTGCAGCTGGTGTGGTCCTTTCGGTGTTATCGTAAGATCTATACTGTTCTTCTGGAAGGCTCTATCTTTTAACATGGGCTGGGGGGTGGTCCTGACGTAACAGAGACGCAAAAAAGTCTCACGCTAAAACTTGCGGCTGGGGTGTGGTCCTAGCGGTTAGCTGGCGACGTGGGTGTCCGTCCCTTATCGTAGGTCCTTCAGCTTAACTCGGCTTCTGTTCTCGTTTCTTCCCTCGGAACTGCATCTGTCTCACGGTGGGAAGGTATGACATGCATTTAGGCATTCGTGTGTTAGTCTGTGGTATTCCATTGGCTCACTCGTTACTCGTATTACTTTGGTTAATTTAATGTCACGATTTATTCGGAGCTATGTGACATACTACTGGATTTGCTTATCATGTCAGGGTTTTCATGGAAGGTGTTGGATTTGCCTGACACCTTACATATCACCACCTTTCGACCTTAATTTTTGCACTGAATTTAGGCAATGATTGAGTCGTTGTCTAAGTCAGTCAAAAATTATTCCTTTATCTAAATTTTGTTGCCTACTGTTCAGCCACGTTATTCTGGTTCTATGCTAGTTTGTATTACTAATTTATATTTTTATATTCTTCCACATTATTCTCAAAAATGACAAGAGAAGAATATATTTATGCTATTATTAATTTTTAATTATTTTCTTTCTTTATTTAAGTGTGAAGTTTTTTTAAGAAGTTTGTTATCGAAAGTAAGGAGTCTTTCACATCGATTTTCTTAGAAATATATTTTTTTTATAAATGTAGTAATTAAGAAAAATCTATTCCTAGCACATTTTCTGAATATCATGTACAAGTAAAATGTTTTTGTTTCTAGACACTCATTTCAACATTGTTACACTAACAAATAAGAATTATTTCCAAGAATTGCTTTGACAAATAAATATACATACACAAGTATTCAGATATTATCCTAACAAATGGTACAAATGTTTAAAAAAAAGGGAAAACCTCCAACAAGATAAGTTTTTATTCTTTGTTTTTATAAGGAGAAAACAAGTAAAATATAGTTATTCTCTTATTTTTATGAGGAGAAAATAAGTGGTATATAGTTTTAGTGTTTATTATGCCTTACTTTTGTTCTTTATATACTGTCCATTTCAGAACTAATGACTTATTTTTATCGATAGTCTATTTTTTACTTAAGTCCATAGTCAATGACTGTTATTTTGTAGTTTATTAGCTGTCTGGTGTGCTTAACTTGTTTAGTTTTTCACATGTTTCTTTTCCACAATTCCTACATCACATAATTTGATTTCACACATTCACACAATCTTATGAATGTTTAAGCTTGAGGTTGGCGAATGTTTTTTGCACGAAGGTGATGGACTTGAGCGAGATGGATGTGGGCAAGTATTATATGTACAGCTTCGTTCATCGTTCCTTGTTGGCTTTGCAAGTGTGTGTTGCTGTTGTGGAGGTCTCATAATGGAATGGAGCTGTGAGTGCAGAATCTCGTGGTTTACTGGCTTTGTATGTGTGAAAGTCATCGTTATGTGTCGCTGAAAGCGGTCGTTTTTCGTTGTAATACTTTGCAGACAACTAGTTTACAATAGGATAGGCATTTGGGAAGGTATGTCGTCTATTCTTCACCCATCTTCTTTCTTGGTCTCAATCTTGTGAATCTTCAACTTCTGCTCTTCCTGCTTTTTCTCTGCTTCTTACTTGCTTCTTGGTTCTTCTATGGGCAGGATATGGAAATATTTATTGATAACTAGTTGCTTTGAAGTTCTCCTCTTAGTAACAGTTTGATAAATTGTTTGGACATATCATTTTTACTTTGTGGAAGTTTTCTTCAGTTTCGTGCATCAGCGTGCTGTTTAATAGCAGTAGTGTGACTTTAACACATATTTTTTGCCAGTGGTTGCTTGCCCAAGCCGTCTTCTCGTCAGGCCGTTTTCTGGTCACTCCGCCGAGTCGGGGCGCTCGGAGACCCTTCCAGCGTTCAGCGTCGCGGCACATCTCTGCAGGGCTCCTCCACTGTGCGGCTCCGTGTTCCATCCCAGCAGGGATCCGCCTAGCAGGCAGATTTATTACCCACTTTCAATACAAGGGCCTTCTGTTGGTCTTGCTGTCCTTTCCTTTCTCTCGACGCTTCTGCCTTGTAGGAATCGTGTCTTGCTAATTACGTCCTTTTCTTTCTTGATACTTCTCTCATGGTTCTCTCTTGTGGTTTGTTGCATCTCGTCCTTGCTGGAGTTTTTACAATGGTTCTTACAAAAAGTTTTACTTATAATCATCTAACATATGTCTAGTATCAACATTGTTTTACGCTTTTTTAAAAAGCTTTACAAATTTCGGCGCCCTTTCCATGTTACAATTCTAAGATATTTTGAGTCTTAACTTATACAAGACCTCAAATTTGTTTTTATTTTTGTGTAGGGTCGTGGTGTATAGCATTTTAGTATTTCATACTGTTAGACTATCTACGCTTTATCCCATCTTAATCTATGGTACTATTGGTGTTATTTTTGTTTTTGTTTTTATTGAAACTACTTTCTTTTTCCCACCTTCCTCTCTCTTCATTCTTCTTTCTCCTGACGATCTTATCTGCAACATAAACTTGAAAATTTTGCTAATTATTTACTTGTGAAAAAATTAATCTTCAAACTTTTTGATATGGCTCACATGGTGAAGTCCTAAGGTTTTCCCTGTTTTTGGGTTCATTAGTTCCACAGCATTATCATGAGCAATTTGGCTAATTATGACAGGTCCTTTGTATGCAGTGTAAAACTTATGTATTTTGTGTTCATGTATGCTGGAGAGATGGTGTGTTTTTACAAATACTTTCTGGCCTACTGAGAATGTTCTTTTAATTGCTGTTCTATCTCCTCTTTCTTTTCTTTTAATGGCTGCCTTTCTGATGTTGGAGAGTGCTGTCTACGTGGTACAATAGGAAATCTAACATTTTCTCTGGTTGTGTTTGGGGGTTCAATATTTTTAAGTACAGTAATTGAAGGTAGTAGTGTAGTGCTATGTGGCATTTTATTTGTTACTTCTTGAAAATCTTTAAGGTATATATCCCAAGTGTTGTGTCTTTTGCCTGCATATAATCGGCATAAAGTGCCTATGTCCTTCATAGATCGTTCTGCTGGATTTACACTAGGTTTGTACTTAGATATGTAGATGGGTTTTATTTTGTGTTGTTTTAACGTGTTCTGCCATTGCACTGATTTGTATTGTGGGCCATTATCCGAAATTATTCGTTCCACTCGACCTACTTGTCTGAGAAAATCTTATCTAAATGCTTTACTTATGGTATGACCTGTTGCCCGTTTTAATGGTGTCAAGGTAACATATTTAGAAGTAAGTTCCAAAACGACAAATATGAAAATATATGTATTTTTTGTGCGTGGGAGGGGCCCCATCAGATCTGTTGCAGCTATTTGTTTTAATCTTTTAGGGATTATTGGAAACATAGGTGGTTTGGTTTGGAAAGTGACGTGTTTAGCCCTCATACATTTTTTGCATTTGACTAATACTGTTCTAATTCGTCTTTCCATATTAGGAAAATGGCTTGTTTGTTTTATTTTTAAAAAGCATTTCTTTGATCCAAAGTGGCCATTACTTAAATGTGTATACCATATGTACTTATTAATTAGTTCATCTGGGACATAAATTAACCATTCATTCATTGCAACATTTCGTCTAAAAAATAAAACATTGTTTTTTACGAGATAGTGCTGTCGAATGTCTGGAAAAGCCTTACTTCTCCACTGGTGTTTGATTCCTAGTATTTCGGGATCCTTGTCCTGTTCTTTGTCTATGTTTTTCAATGCTGTCGTAACGTAGTTTTCGAAAGGTACTTGTTTCATATAGTACATTGTAAACTGGTCTCCTGCTGCTTCCAAACCTATGTTATTGGATGCACCCTGTGGACATCGTGATAAAGCATCTGCTAATACATTCGCTGGTCCTGGTCTGTGTGTAATAGTGAAGTCAAATTCTTGTAGTATTAACATATATCTGGCTAACCTCCCATGAGTTACTTTGGCGGATAACAGAAATTCTAATGCTTTGTGGTTAGTGTATACTTTTGTTTTTCTTCCGAATAGAAAGTATCGAAAACGTTGGAAGCCCCATACAATGGCCAGTGCTTCCAGCTCCGTGACTGAATAGTTTTTCTCGCTTTTTGTGAGTAACCGACTGGCAAATGCAATTCTTCTATATGATATTAGCCCTGCCTGTCCATATTCTTGGAATAAAACAACTCCTAAACCTGTTTTCGCGCTATCAGTGGCCATACAAAAATTTTGTGTTAGATCAGGATGTGCTAAAATCGGTGCTGTTGTTAGTGCGTTTTTCACTTTTAAAAATTCTTCATTGGCTAGTTGATCCCATACCCATGGCGTGTTTTTTCCAGTCAATGCACATAGGCGTGGTGTTGCGAGAGAGTCGATCCAAATAAATTTTTTATAGAATCCGGTGAGACCTAGAAATCCTCTGAGAGTTTTCTTATTATATGGAGTACAGAATTCTTTGATTGCCGTTAGTTTTTCTGGGTCGGGCATTACCCCCTTCTCGGAAATTGTGTGTCCTAGAAATTTGACCTCTCGCCTTCCAAATTTGGATTTTGTTATATTTACTGTGACCCCATGCTCTTTCATTATCTGTAAAAACTGATTTAATGTGTCGTTGTGATGTTCCCAAGAGGGTTCTGCTATAATCACCTCATCAACATAACAAGTAATTTTTTGTAAAATTTCAGGACTGAGTATAGTATTAAATCCCCTAATAAACGCTGCTGATGATATGTTTAAACCAAATGGCAATCGTTTAAACTGGTAACATCTACCGAATACGATAAATGCTGTAAATTTTCTACATTCTGGGGCCAATTCTATTTGCCAGAAACTACTCCGTAAATCAATTGATGAAAATATCTTAGCACTGTGGAAGTTTTGTATCAGTTCCTCTAATTTTTCTGGGTGATCTGTCTCAGTGATTATGATTGTGTTGATCTGTCTGGAATCAAGCACTAACCTGATGCTCCCATCTCGTTTTTGTACAATATAGAGTGGGCTGTTATATGTGGAGGTAGCTGGTTCAATAATATGGTCATGTAACATTTTAGATATCTCCTGGAATACTTTATTCCTGTAGCTTAATGGGATTGTATAGGGTGGCACTCTAAATGGTTTGTGCTGTTTTACTTCAAACTTGTACTGAAAGTGTTTAATACTGCCAGTCTTAGGTAAAAATACCTCTGCTTTATCTCGTAAAATACCCTCTAATTCTCTTTTACTGTGTTACGAAATACCTTGAAATTCTTGCAATTTTTCGTCGATTTCTTTATGGACTTCTAATATGAGTTGAGGCGATTCCCCCTTTTGTGCATACCATTCTAATTCTTCATCCTCTTTATCTCACGTCATTCTTAATTGTTTGTTTATAATTGGTATTTCTTCTAATTTTAGTTTTTGCTCAAAGAGAAGTGTGACATTCCCGAATGTTACGCTACCTTTCCCCATATCTGTTATCGCTCGTCTCTCATTTAAAAAATCTGCACCTATAATCAAATCTACAGTTAGTTTAGGTATAATCACGAAGTTGGCTTCGATCTTTTGACCTTGACACGAAAGAGTTAACCTTGTTTGTCTCGTAACTTCCGCAGCATTGTTTCTAATAGGACCTCTTACTTTAATCTAACGTGTTTTCAGAACTAGCAATTCCTCATTGGCATTACACTGCATGAATAAATTTTCTTAGATCGCAGTCAGTTCACTTCCGCTATCAATTACAATATTGACTGGGATATGCTTTACCATGGCCTTCACAATTGGTTGAATTTGAAAGGGTTGGTTCTGTTCTTCTTCTTCTTCTTCTTGCATCAACGAATCCTCCACTGAATCATGCATGAGTTTTTTTAGGAATTTCCCTTGGGAATTCGAACTTTCTGTAGGATAAGCTTCGACTGCTACTTCTCTCTCTTTTATTTCCTCTTCTCTATTTCTTCCTACATTTACGCTTTCTTCAACATTACTTTTTCCTCATCCTCGTCTATCTTCTCCTTCTTCGTCGCTACTTCCACATAATCTCATCTAAATGCTCTAATTATCGCTTCATAACTTCCTTCATTATATACGTTGGGCTGTGTGCCCACTCGTAACTTATTTTCAACTTCCGTCGACTGCGCATTATCCTCATTGAATTCGCTTTCCCTGGTTTCCATCTCAAATAGTTCTGCAATACTCATTACTTCGTCCTTTCCGCCTACATTCGTCGTGCATACCTCTGGTAATTCATCTTCCTCGTCAGTATTCTCACAATTAATTTCGTCTCAACACGATATTGTTATTTTCTTGTCTTCGTTTTCATCTGGTCCCTGCGGATTTGTTTCTTCCTTCTTCTCTTCTCGTGATAAGATTTTTACTTCTCTGTTCAAGGTGCTGCAATTGTCCTGGGTCGGTGCGTCATTCTCTTTGGCATGGGCGCTTAGCTGCCAATTCGAACGTTTATCGGGGTTTGGTGGTCTTACCTCCACCTCTTCTATCTGTATTCTCTTTTCTTGTTCAGCTTGTTGATAGTGGTTTCTTTGTTGATAATTTGTCGGTCTATCGGTTCTCCAGTACCCGTTCCGGTTGTCGTTATTCCTTCTGTGATAGTTTGTTCCGTTCCTGGGTGAATTATAGTTATTGCCATATTCTCTTCTAAATCCAAAACCGGCTCTTTGTTGAAATCTATTGTCGTTTCTTGGTGCGAAGTTATCACGTGGTT
Organism: Schistocerca nitens; assembly: GCF_023898315.1. Classification (NCBI taxonomy): domain Eukaryota; kingdom Metazoa; phylum Arthropoda; class Insecta; order Orthoptera; family Acrididae; genus Schistocerca; species Schistocerca nitens. The sequence goes on along the minus strand of NC_064620.1, from coordinate 166,921,237 downwards.
CGTAATTATTGTTTCTTCGTACTGTGTCTTGTGGATTCCACTGCATTTTGCTTTCGTTTTCACGTGCGTTTCATCTTTTTCTTGCGTCATCTTCCGAAAATATGAACTCTAGTTCCCTTAGAATACCTTTAAATGCTTCGACGTCATTGCCTCCGCGACCTACTAATCATTGCTGGTATTTCAATGGTAGCTTCATCGCGCATAATTTAATCATCTCTCCGTCACTGTATGGTACATCTAAGCATTGATTTTTCTTTGCCATTAATTCGAAAAATTTCACGGGACTCTTCTCTCCTGAATTTTCAAAATATGGGTTCTGTAATAATTCGTGCTTCACTCTGTTCTGTGCTTCGCTGGACCAATATCGTGAGAGAAACTTCTCTCTGAAATCTTCGTACGATCGGCATGTCGTTGCAACATTCTGCATGGTTTCTGTAACTGTTCCTGACATGTGTGCACATATAAAGTCTAATTTGTGTGCTAGCGTCCAGTGTTCTGGTAATCCTACTCGGAATTGATCAATAAGGTTCGTGGATGTAATGAGTTTCTTTCTCGAAAGTATTGAAATTTTCTGACTGTGAGGAAATGATCGTTGTCGTACTTCGTCATAGTTCCATATGAAATACGCGATTCTTCGCCACTTTTGTTTCTGATCATTTCTCCCGTCGTTCTCTCCAGTTGTGATAGATCCATTGGATATTGTCCACTGTAACTTTCGCCTACCCACGCGTAGTATCGTTGGAGTGGTACGCAACAATTTTCTTCCATCGGTTGTGAACGTGTAGCTGAATGCATTGCACTGTATTCTTCGCGACCTGGCTTTCCATTCTCAGGTATTGGTTCGGTATCGTGTCTGGCTAACCTTGCTGCTTCATTGCACGATCCAAACTGTCTTGAAACATACATTTGTGGTTCCGCATGTGTTTGTGAAGACGTTTGTTCATCAAGAATTTCGAAACGTGTTTGTTGCTGTGCAGGCTGTCTGATTTCACGTATGTTACTTTCCGCCTGTGATTGGAATCGCAAATGTGTAATATCTTGCCCGCATCCCGTGGTCGTGCGGTAGAGTTCTCGCTTCCCACGCCCGGGTTCCCGGGTTCGATTTCCGGCGGGGTCAGGGATTTTCTCTGCCTCGTGATGGCTGGGTGTTGTGTGTTGTCCTTAGTTTAGTCAGGTTTAAGTAGTTCTAAGTTCTAGAGGACTGATGACCATGGATGTTAAGTCCCATAGTGCTCAGAGCCATTTGAACCATTTTTTTGTAATATCTTCGTTAACTGCTTGTTTTTCCGGTGCTGTTACAGATACGGATATGGTTGCAGACTCTGTGCTTGTTCGATCCTGTTCACTACGCTCTTCAATGGTTTGCAACAACTCTGTTCGCAATTTCTGAAATGGTCGCTTCGTTTGCACTTCTATTTTACTATGCGGTTATCATATCTTTTCAGCGCTGCTTTTGTGATACGTTTGTGTAACACACTGTTTTCAACAATTTCACGCGCTGTACCTGCTGCTTGTCTAGTAATTTCGTTTATCTGTTTCTCTAGTTTCTTGACTTCTCCCTGGGTGTTGTTACGTAATGTTTTGATCTCGTCCTGAGTGTCATCACGCAATGTTTGTACGTCCACTTGTAGCTTGTCAATGTCTGTTCTCAATTGATTGTAACTTATTAAGTTTCCTATCACTTCTCGAGATTCTTTTGCCTCGTCTTCAATATGGCTTAGGTGTAACTGAATTTTTTTGTTTTGTTCTTTAATCGCACACATTTGTCTCGTGGTTTCTGCATTTTGTTTCGTCATTTCTGCATTCCGAATTTTAATTTGATTCGCAATTTCTTTATTTTGTCTTGTCATGGTTTCCGTCATTAATTGTAATAATTCTGCCAGATTGGTGGGTCCTATTGCGTTTTCTTCCGTCGTCCTACGCTCTGTGTTTTCGCCCAATTGTTGGTTTGCAACCGATTGCATTGAACTGTGCTGTGACACGTTTCTGCTCGCATTCCTTGTACTCTGTGGTGAGGGAGCTCTGATTACTTGAACTATGGGTTCTACGTATTCAAGACGCAAGTTAGAATCGTCATCGACTGTCTCTCTACTTTCCTGCTCCTCTGTCGTATGATGGCTTACGTTTTCTATGCCTTGACGTACATTATCCTCGTTATGGTGCGTTATATGTCCTATTTCTCGCGATACTGCATCGTCTGTTGTACTGGCCTCTATTCTCTGTCCATCTTCATGTTGGGTCTCTACCTCAATTCGGTCAAGGTCTCGACCAGCCATTGCTAATCTTTCCGAATCCCTTATTTTCTGTTTTAAAAGCAATTCACGCGCCCTACTTCGAGTCAACATGCGCTCATACGATCTCACGCGTTTCATAAACTTTTTGCACACACGACTTGACAATCCATTCACTTACTTGTTGGGTCTGAACCAACTTGTCAACGATGTATCTGCCACCTGTACGCTTGCATTGGAGAGAAAACTTAATTCTAACAATATTAAAATTCATAACTTAATTATGCTATTGTCTCTGCCAGACTCACTTTCTATTGAATACTTTTACTATCTATCGCTGCATCTACTGTTTTCGACTATGAATAACTTAAGAAAAAAAATTTTTTACTACGAAAATTTTTCAACAGGATATTTTTCTGACCTAGTTAGGCATGTGGTCGACCTTCAATCATGGTATTTTACCATCCTGGCAGGGTCGCCATTCTCTAACATTCTGCGTGGTGTCTGTTTGTTCTATATCGTGTCTCCATACCACTTTCACGCAACGACGCTCTGAGTGTGTTTTTTAGGGAATTGACTAGTTTGAACCTGGGACCTGTTGCTGGTAAGGAGACGTCAGACCACATATGACATGTAGAGTTCAGAAGAGTTCAGTGAGACTAGCGATGATATAACCAAATACTTAATGATTTCAGCGTCAGCTCCACTGCACTCGCTGTAAAAGAATCTTAATACTAACTAAATTTAGTGGAAGGGGTTCAAGGCTTTCCTATTTTTAGTTAGTTGGTAAAATAACGTCGAAAAAGCAGTTATGTTTACCATTGGAAATTTTATTGGTTCAAATGGCACTGAGCACTATGGGACTCAACAGCTGTGGTCATAAGTCCCCTAGAACTTAGAACTACTTAAACCTAACTAAACTAAGGACATCACACACATCCATGCCCGAGGCAGGATTCGAACCTGCGACCATAGCAGTCGCGCGGTTTCTGACTGAGCGCCTAGAACCGCTAGACCACAGCGGCCGGCGGAAATTTTATTCTACTCACAAAACATTGTTTATAAATTGCACTATTGATAAAAGGAAATGTTTTAATACAGGATGGTAAAAACCAACTGCGTTCAACTAAACTGTGAACGAATATTCCCTGAATGGGTTTCCAAGTTCTACAATGGATCGAAGGATGACCTATGCCGTATCACATCTATAATCTAGGTTTAAATTAAGTTTCACAAAAGAGAAAACTATTAAAATGGTCTACAGTGACCCTCAATTATCTTTAATTACTTATCTAACTTGTCGTAAATTACAGTGACTGATGTGGCTTCTCAGTAACTATATAACAGAAAATCATCGCGTTTCAGATTTTTACTTCAAGTGGCAAATGTGAACACCATGAGCTTTAATTGACGATCAACACTAGTATTACGCAAAAAGGGGGTGTAGCAGATGAGACTTCTGCAGTTCTGAGTGAAGCTTTATGCGCTGTTATGCGGCATCGCGTGCGTTCATTACCTTGTCGGTGTTCGTCAGGAGGTGGCGGGCAGCACAGCTCCGCTCACCTCGCCATCTCGGAAGCAACTCCCTCCTAACCTCTCCTTACTACAATTTACCGATGTTGGTTTAAAAAAACTATCTGGCTGTGTTTTCATCTGACCAATCAGGGTCTCAATGTTAACCTTAAGCTCCACCTACAAAAATTCTGTCCATCCAATGAGGAACGTTATACTTTTCGTGGTGGGGCAATGTTTTTAAGGTTTGCAACGTAACAGAGACGCGAAAAAGTCTCATGCTAAAACTTGCAGCTGGTGTGGTCCTTTTGGTGTTATCGTAAGATCTATACTGTGCTTCTGGAGGGCTCTATCCTTTAACATGGGCTGGGGGGGGGGGGTGGTCCTGACGTAACAGAGACGCGAAAAAGTCTCACGCTAAAACTTGCGACTGGGGTGTGGTCCTAGCGGTTAGCTGGCGACGTGGGTGTCCGTACCTTATCGTAGGGACTTCAGCTTAACACGGTTCTGCTCTCGGCTTCTGTTCTCGTTTCCCCCTCGGAATGGTGGGAAGGTATGACATGCATTTAGGCATTCTTGTGTTAGGCTGTGGTATTCCATTTGCTCACTCGTTACTCGTATTACTTTGGTTAATTTAATGTCACGATTTATTCGGACATACTACTGGATTTGCTTATCATGTCAGGGTTTTCATAGAAGGTGTTGGATTTGCCTGACACTTTACAAGTAGTACGTGTTTTCGGTGTCGAAAATACCACCAAAATTTTCTACTAAATATTTCAATCTTTGATCCCTTACTATGAACATTTATTGTAATGTATAGTGTATTTTTCCATGTCCTTAGCTCAATAAATCATTTTATCCACCTATACTGATTAATGACTGCTAAGGAAAGTAATTACTTTATAATTTAATTAAACTATCGCTTGTCTGCAACTCTTTGTAACTGTCATTTACAGGGTCACTTCACTAATTGTTTCCGCCTGTATTTATCCTTGCTATTTAGTTGTTGTAATGTAGTTAGAAAGGGGGAGTTGAGTGGGTGATCAAACCGCATGCAGATTCCTTAGAATTAAAGTGTCAAAAAACACTACTTAATCTTTGCGCCTCGCACACTCTTCCACTGATCACTTCCTCAACTATCTCATTTCCCAGCACCTGAAGAAGTAGCACAGCATCGACTCTGTATCCTGAGGTTTGCAAACACTTTTGAATCATGTTGTATGGTATTTCACTGTTCTATATGGAATAGATGGATTCACATTTTGTAAGCCTATCACTTCTCCTTGCTTTCACTCCATCTTCCTCTATCCAAACTAAAAACACTTCTGTTAGTTGACGGTATGCGGTAGAGGAAGATAAATTTTACTAAGGGGATCGGAATTTACGACATGCAATGGAATGTTTGTACATATACCTGACCTTCTTAATGAAGGAACAAACGGCATTTTAGTAATTGCATGAGTAATTCAGAGCGAACCGCTTCCGTCTCCCCCATCCACCGTTTCACTCTTGTGAAAGGTCTCTTGAATGCAACTTAACAATTTTACGTCTCGTTGTAGCTGTTGACATGCACATTAAAATGCATGCAAACTGCGTCTGAACAAACTACCTGCCTATTCTCTCTACCTATCCATCTAACTTCTATTTCATCACCTATATTGTCCTGTACAACTTCAAATACACAAAACTAACTGTGACATAACCAACATTAAACCTTCTTGGAAGGCTCACTAACTGTCGAAGACAACGAACACACTGCATTACAAAACTACTAAAATTAATAACAATCCTTTATGATTATTGCATCTCTCCACCAATACTCGTATCCTACGAAAACCTTATCCGATCTACCTACATCTTTCTTGAATTTACTGTAACCCGAAACTCTTTCACTCACTGTAATTCCCTGAATATTATGCACTGCACATCGCCTTCTGCACATGGCACATTCATTCCTCCCAGAAACTGTGAGCCGGGAAATCTCTTCATCTCGTCACTCCTCACTAAACGCCGGCTACTGGTGCACTTGTACTAACCTGTTCCTCCTTTCACACAACTCAACTGATTTAACGCTCTGTCTGAAGCTAACTGTAACGAAATACCGCTTCCGAATGCAGGACTCTCTGGACAAACGTTTACTTCAAACCACGTACAGTTCTTTCTTTCCTTCCCTTTCTTTTTTCTTTTTCCTGATTGGTTTCCTGTGCAAATATCTTCATCCCAGACAAGCATTTGCAGCCAACGTCCACCATATTTGTTGACTACACTGATAATCGAATACATTACGACCACTGCCCACCACGACGTTGGGTGCCGCCTGGTGGCCTTGCGGGCACGTGACATGGTACCAAAAGTACGTAAGCGGAACAGACACGGACGGAGGATCATCCTAGCGAAGATATGAGCTGCAAATGGGGAAATCCATTGAGTTAAGCGACTTTGACAAAGGGCAGATTAATATTACGCAGACCTTGTGAACGACTATCTCGAAATCTGTGAAGCTGGTCGAAAATTTACGTGCTATTGTAGTGAACATCAACGGGAGGAGGTAAAAGGATAGTGAAGTTACCATTGTGCGTTGCAAGAGGCGACTAGTGGAAGGGCGTACGTAGAGTTGCTTCTGTGTCTGGAGAAACTCTCGCAGTCCACTCCTTGTCAGTTTTCCTCGGAAGGATGGTAGTGATCTGTGATCGCTCGTATGCGAAGTGGGAGAAGATTCAGGATTAGTTATTTATTTCCATAAAAATACAAGTAGCGTCCTCTCTCGTGGTTGGCATCGTCTGTCAATGGCCGCGGCCTTCAACCCGATCAAGGCACACTTTGTTCCAGCCGGCTGCTGCGCTGGCAGTTCGCCGCTTGCGGTAGCCCCCGCACCTGGTGTACCGCGACGCCGCGGCAGTGAGTGCCGGCGGCGCGTGTTCTGTACTTAGACAAACGACTTGAGAGGTGCTCTGTTCCCTCCCGCTCACCCCTTCGTCATCCGTCGTACAGTGATGAATGTTGCTGTGTAGCTGTGAAGTTCGACAATATTGGTCTGCCATCCAGGTGGGCCCTATTCAGTCCACCGGAATGTCAGGAACGCTGGTGTCCTCATCCTAGTGGGAAGGTTGTGGAACAACCTCCAGGCCCTCTCATCTGCGAGAGAGGCAGACTGTGGTGATATCTTCAGCGCCTACACTGGTGATTATATGGCGAGGTAGCCATTTCTCCCAGTAGCGGCTGTTGTCTGTAGCGTACAGGAAATCTACAACAGACCTCTGTCAGACGTAGCTTCGCTGCGATCAGGGAATCGAGTGCGAACATGTACGCCTTCAATTCGTCTGCCCGACTGCCTTACGAGCTAAACTGCTGGGGTACTAATGGAGTGAAGCAGTGGCTAATGTTTACCCGACACCGTTCGTCATGACCGCAGAGGTCTTGCTATTAGGAAGGTGTCAGCGGTTTTCCTTCTGCCGTGCTTGTTTAGCGAGTTCATTGTAGTATCGAACTTGTTCGTAAAAGTTCTTCATACCGTTTGCATTGACCTTGGCCTTTCTTTTACAACATAATGAAGGTCAAGTGATCCTGTTTGGCTGCTCTGACCGACTACGTTCTCCTGTAATCTGCTGCGTGGCTCGCCAGAAACGCCGATGTTGTGTTTTGCAATGACCCAGTCTCGGTGACGTAATGTTTTCATTGCAGTCGCCTCGTCGACATAGCCGAAATGTAGCGAGATTGCTTCGCTATAAGACTTTGAAAATTTTACCCCTTATACTGCCCTATACGAGGTTGGCACGCAACAGCGCTAAATGTTTGAACGTCCACGACTATTCACAGAACGTGGGGTTCGGAGACTTGTCTGCTCTGTAGAGTACGATAGATGGTGATCTGTGGCATCTCTTTCGAAAGAGCACAATGCTGGTGCAAGCACAATTGTTTCGGAGCACACCGTTCATCGTTCATTGTTGAACATGGAGCTCCGCAGCAGACAACTCTTGTGTATTTACTGCTGACCCAACGACATCGTCAGTTACAATTGCAGTAGGCACGGGACCATAAGGGTTCGACCGTCAATCATTGGAAACGTATCGGTTCTTCGGGTAGTTTCCCTTTCTTGCTACACTTCTTCGATGTTCGTCAACACAAACGCCGTCATCGAGGTGAACGGCGGCTCGAAACGTGCAGCGTGCCATGGACGAAGGACAGTGGGACCAACATTATACCACGAGAGACATTCTACTGCGCTTGCATGGGACCTGTGGTAATAATCGAAGACACGCTGGCAGCTGCGAACCACCTAATCCCTCCATGTTTGGGGTCTTCCGCGAAAGCAATGTCATCTTTCAGCAGTATAATTGTCCGTGCCTCGGAGCCATAACTGTGCTGTAGTGGTTTGAGGAGCATTATAGTAAAGTCACGTTGATGTCTCGGCGACCAAATTCGCCTTACGTAAATCCTATTGAACCCAGCTGAGTCGCTATCGGAAGGCATCACCGCGCATGCAAGTCACTGGCCCGTTGTTTACGCAAGTTACATGATCTGTGCGTAGCTATCTAATGCCACATTGGTCCACAGACCTACCAACAAACTGTTGGATCCCTGATACGTAGAATCAGTCATGAATTTCGTTCCAAAGACGAGCAAACAAGATCTCAAGAAGGGTTCATAAAGTTTTTGCCCGTCAATGTATATTCTCAATTTATATTGCAATCTTTGATTTCACCACCTTTTATGTCTTCCTTGATTCATCCGTAATGCATCTTGCTTTCCAGGTAGCATAATTCTCACACTTTTGTCTATTTCATGACCACTTTTTGATGTTAAGTTTATTGCTAAACCTACACTCCTGGAAATGGAAAAAAGAACACATTGACACCGGTGTGTCAGACCCACCATACTTGCTCCGGACACTGCGAGAGGGCTGTACAAGCAATGATCACACGCACGGCACAGCGGACACACCAGGAACCGCGGTGTTGGCCGTCGAATGGCGCTAGCTGCGCAGCATTTGTGCACCGCCGCCGTCAGTGTCAGCCAGTTTGCCGTGGCATACGGAGCTCCATCGCAGTCTTTAACACTGGTAGCATGCCGCGACAGCGTGGACGTGAACCGTATGTGCAGTTGACGGACTTTGAGCGAGGGCGTATAGTGGGCATGCGGGAGGCCGGGTGGACGTACCGCCGAATTGCTCAACACGTGGGGCGTGAGGTCTCCACAGTACATCGATGTTGTCGCCAGTGGTCGGCGGAAGGTGCACGTGCCCGTCGACCTGGGACCGGACCGCAGCGACGCACGGATGCACGCCAAGACCGTAGGATCCTACGCAGTGCCGTAGGGGACCGCACCGCCACTTCCCAGCAAATTAGGGACACTGTTGCTCCTGGGGTATCGGCGAGGACCATTCGCAACCGTCTCCATGAAGCTGGGCTACGGTCCCGCACACCGTTAGGCCGTCTTCCGCTCACGCCCCAACATCGTGCAGCCCGCCTCCAGTGGTGTCGCGACAGGCGTGAATGGAGGGACGAATGGAGACGTGTCGTCTTCAATGATGAGAGTCGCTTCTGCCTTGGTGCCAATGATGGTCGTATGCGTGTTTGGCGCCGTGCAGGTGAGCGCCACAATCAGGACTGCATACGACCGAGGCACACAGGGCCAACACCCGGCATCATGGTGTGGGGAGCGATCTCCTACACTGGCCGTACACCACTGGTGATCGTCGAGGGGACACTGAATAGTGCACGGTACAACCAAACCGTCATCGAACCCATCGTTCTACCATTCCTAGACCGGCAAGGGAACTTGCTGTTCCAACAGGACAATGCACGTCCGCATGTATCCCGTGCCACCCAACGTGCTCTAGAAGGTGTAAGTCAACTACCCTGGCCAGCAAGATCTCCGGATCTGTCCCCCATTGAGCATGTTTGGGACTGGATGAAGCGTCGTCTCACGCGGTCTGCACGTCCAGCACGAACGCTGGTCCAACTGAGGCGCCAGGTGGAAATGGCATGGCAAGCCGTTCCACAGGACTACATCCAGAATCTCTACGATCGTCTCCATGGGAGAATAGCAGCCTGCATTGCTGCGAAAGGTGGATATACACTGTACTAGTGCCGACATTGTGCATGCTCTGTTGCCTGTGTCTATGTGGCTGTGGTTCTGTCAGTGTGATCATGTGATGTATCTGACCCCAGGAATGTGTCAATAAAGTTTCCCCTTCCTGGGACAATGAATTCACGGTGTTCTTATTTCAATTTCCAGGAGTGTATTTCTGCTACTCCTCATTACTTTTATTCCATTCAGGAGGTCCTACGATTCTTGCTCTCGTTAACTGAAGATAGCAAAATCAGAGCCTAATATTATTGATATTCTTCCACCCAGAATTTTAATCTCATTCTTGAACCTTTCTTTTATTTCTGTTTTAGCTTCTTCAGTGCGCGGGTTGATCATTAAGGGCGAAGGATTAAATTCCCGTCTTATATTCTTTCTAATCTGAGCTCTTCGTTCTTTGTCTTCCATACTTACTTTTCCATCTTTTTCTCGTACATATTGTATATTACCAGTCTTTCCCTATAGCTATCATCTACTTTCTTGTGAATTGCGACCATCTTGATTCATTTTACATCGTCGAACACTCTTTCGAGGCCGACAGATCCTGTGAACGAGTCTGAAATTTTCTCAACTATTGCTTCAGTTATCAACAGCAACGTCAAAATTGTCTCTCTAATGTCTTTTCTAATATCTCTGCGTAACAACGCCCCATTAGCATCGACTCCCTTTTCGTAAATATGGACGCTCCTAATATCAACACAAAACTCGTAAAAAACACTCTCACATGATCCAGGTCAAACGCCTAACATCCACATACCGATTTTACTTATTTTCCAGCATAACCGCAATCCACACTTCGGCATTTATCAGAAGCAGCACATCTTTTATCAAGACTACTCTCACTCATTTCATTCTGAACAGCTCCATCAACTACGTTGTTCAATTTCTTTAATTTTAATGAATCATTTTAAGTTCTTTCGTCGCCGTGACGCTGAAGTACTGATATCGTAACCCTAATTACTGTAGTAAAATGAATAGTAGTAGAAAAATATAAACTTTCTTTTGGTTGAAGTAAGCCGTGTAAAACACACAAGATGAATCACCAATAGTTGCTGCCCTAGCGACTTTTAACAGATCATTTAAAACCGTCCAATCCATCTAAAAAACATACTAAAATACCTTTATTGTCTAGCACCGCAGCCAGGGTGATTCCGATCGCTAACGCATGCTGGTTCCATTCCTGGCGGCGGAATTAATTTTCACCGCAAATATTTGGGTGATGGCGTTAAGTTCATGATCACAAGAGTTTGCGTCAATATCCTGGATGAAATTTTGAACCTCCGCACCGTGTCTCACGAAGCGAGCGCATGTAACACAAATGATGGCGTTCCGTCGGGCAGATGTGGACCTTAATCCCGACAGTGCTCTTGGTGAAATGCGAAAGGTGTAGGCTATGTGTTGGCACCGCTTCCCTTCTCATTCCACACACATGACAGCACACTAAACAGAACACCTTACAGTCACCTGCGCACAATAGATACATATGAGACTCACTTCGCACGGAAAGGTGCTGTTGTGTGCACTGAAGAAATCCCCTGCGTTTCTCAGTGTCCGTGTTGCAAGACTCTTCTCCTTTTTACATATTACACTACTGGCAATTTAATTGCTACACCACGAAGATGACGTGCTGAAGACGCGAAATTTAGCTGACAGGAAGAAGATGCTGTGATCTGCAAATGATTAGCTTTTCAGAACATTCACACAACTTCGGCGCCGGTGGCGACACCTACAACGTGCTGACATGAGGAAAGTTTCCAACCGATTTCTCATACACAAACAGCAGTTGACCGGCGGTTCCTGGTGAAACGTTGTTTGATGCCTCGTGTAAGGAGGAGAAATGCGTACCATCACGTTTCCGACTTTGATAAAGGTCGGATTGTAGCCTATCGCGATTGCGGTTTGTCGTATCGCGACATTGCTGCTCGCGTTGGTAGAAATCCAATGACTGTTAGCAGAATATGGAATCGGTGGGTTCAGGCGGGTAATACGGAACGCCGTGATGGATCCCAACGGCCTCGTATCACTAGCAGTCGAGATGACAGGCATCTTATCCGCATGGCTGTAACGGATCGTGCAGCCGCGTCTCAATCCCTGAGTCAACAGATGGGGACGTTTGCAAGACAACAACCATCTGCACGAACAGTTCGACAACGTTTCCAGCAGCACGGACTATCAGCTCGGAGACCATGGATGCGGTTACCCTTGACGCTGCATCACAGACAGGAGCCCCTGCGATGGTGTACTCAACGACGAACCTGGGTGCATGAATGGCAAAACGTCATTTTTTCGGATGAATCCAAGTTCTGTTTACAGCATCATGATGGTCGCATCCGTGTTTGGCGACATGGCGGTGAAAGCACATTAGATGCGTGTATTCGTCATCGCCATACTGGCGTATCACCCGGCGTGATGGAATGGGGTGCCATTGGTTACACGTCTCGGTCACCTCTTGTTCGCATTGACGTCACTTTGAACAGTGGAAGTTAGATTTCAGATGTGTTACGACCCGTGGCTCTACCCTTCATTCGATCCCTGCGAAACCCTACATTTCAGCAGGATAATGCACGACCGCATGTTGCTGGTCCTGTACGGGCCTTTGTGGATACAGAAAATGTTCGACTGCTGCCCTGGCCAGCACATTCTCCAGATCTCTCACCAATTGAAAACGTCTGGTCAATGGTGGCCGAGCAACTGGCTAGTCATAATACGCCAGTCACTACTCTTGATGAACTGTGGTATCGTGTTGAAGCTGCATCGGCAGCTGTACTTGTACACGCCATCCAAGCTCTGTTTGACTCAATGCCCAGGCGTATCAAGGCCGTTATTACGGTCAGAAGTGGTTGTTCTCGGTACTGATTTCTCTGGATCTTTGCACCCAAATTGCGTGAAAATGTAATCACATGTCAGTTCTACTAAAATATATTTGTCCAATGAATACTCGTTTATCATCTGCATTTCTTCTTGGTGTAGCAGTTTTAGTGGCCAGTAGTGTATTAGCCTCGGCGTGACACAGATTTGGAGCTCCGACTAATAATTATTCAGAAAAACACTCACTATATAATAAAACTGTTAAATCGCATAGTAAGAGGATTGCATCGCTTTAGGAGCCTACATGTCTACAACACTGTGATCTGAAGCATGTTGTGCTATCCAAGCAAAGGCAGTAAACTGTGGTAGCAGGAAATACTCCCTCTTCATCAGACAAAACACACGCATAGGTAGATTACACATAGTGAAGCTCAAAAATGGTTCAAATGTCTCTGTGCACTATGGGACTTAACAGCTGAGGTAATCAGTGCCCTAGAACTTAGAACTTCTTAAAGCTAACTATCCTAAGGACATCACACACATCCATGCCCGAGGCAGGATTCGAACGTGCGACCGTAACAGTCACTCGGTTCCGGACTGAAGAACCGATCAGTCACCGCGGCCGGCTATAGTGAAGCTATCATTTCCCAATACCAGCTGCTAAGCAAGTCAGAGTCCAGCAAGTGTGTAAACAAAAGCCAGTGGAAATACTATGAAAGCGGAAGTTGTTGGTTCAAATGGTTCAAATGGCTCTGAGCACTATGGGACTTAACTTCTAAGGTCATCAGTCCCCTAGAACTTAGAACTACTTAAACCTAACTAACCTAAGGATATCACACACATCCATGCCCGAGGCAGGATTCGAACCTGCGACCGTAGCGGTCGCGCGGTTCCAGACTGTAGCGCCTTTAACCGCTTGGCCACCACGGCCGGCCTGAAGTTGTTGCAGAGTAGTCGGCCGGAGTTTAAAAACACTGGTCAGCCACTGGTCTATATCCTGCATGTCACGTGCTGCTACATAAGCTGTATAAAAGATATTAAAAATTATTATTTACATTAACTTGAGTTTCTTTCCTTTCAAGAGATCTTCTGGTCGTACCGCTTAGGTAATTGAACTTTTCAATTTTGTCATTTTGAACTAGGTTTTCTTTGTCCGTTAGCATGACGTGTTATAGACAGATTTTGTATAGTCCACAGACTCTCTCGGTAGTCCATCTTCACCGTTCGAGATTAAAACTTCATCGTCTGCAAGTAGCATAATTGTTATACAGCTTGTTGGTGAAAATCGCCTGTGTAATCTTCGATTGTTGTACAATTTCGGCATTGTGTACATCAATGGCCTCAATTTGAGGAAGAAATTTCTGAGAATGCTTTTGTAGCACAGCATCGTATGGTAGTGAAACAAGGACTTTGGGAAAACGGGAAAATAGGAGAATCGAAGCATTTGGGATGTGGTGCTACAGAAGAATGTTGAAAATTAGGTGAACTGATGAGGTAAGTAACGAGGAGGTTCTCCGAAGAATCGGCAAGGAAAGGAATATGTGGGAAATACTGACAAGAAGAAGGGACAGGGTCATAGGACATCTGTTAAGGCAACAGGTAATAATCTCCAGGTTACTAGAGGAAGCTGTAGAGGGTGCAAACTGCAGAGGAAGACAGAGACTGGAATGCATCCAGATAATTGATCTGTCTTTTCTTCAGCTGTCATACAGACATTTTATCTTTCATAGGTAATTTATAGGTTGCTACAGGCAACGTAATACGAATATTAGTTTTTGATCGTAAATTCACCATAAAAGTGTCAGACCTATTATCTTTATATATTTCCTTTTAATAATTTTATATGGGTAACCGTATTCGTCTTTTACTGCATCCACAATTGGTTTCTATAATAGTTATCAATATTTAAAAGTCTGCTACATGTATTTGCCCTAATGTGTTTTCATCAGATTATGTTTCTTACGTAAATGATGACTACATCCAAGCCCTCAGTAGCGACATCTATGTAGGATGTAGCCAAACATATTTCTGGTAGCTACTGTACTTCAGTAACCAGTTGCAAAAATGATTGTGTGGACGATGTGGCCTATTCTACACCTTGTTTTAGATCTATGTGACGATGCTGTGCTGAGTACATTTATATGTTTTGACGATGCCATTACGGCCTTATCACTTTAGGACATGTTGTAGAAAAGGTACGTTTTACTGTATTTTATCTGTACATTTCCCTGGCTGTATGATAGTATATTGTGATACGTAATGCTGTATTGCGTTGAAAGACACACTGCTCACTAGGTGTATATATTTTTATATTGTAGATCTGAGGATGGTCATTACTGACTGAAAACGGTCATCGTCAAAATAATTGATATTATGATCAAAGACTGGAATAAAAGACATTTGATCCATAAAATAATGGAGGTGGTAGGCTGGGGGTAATACTCTGGGATGACGAGTCATACCAGTCTGAAGACTAATGACTAAATAAGATACACAGGTTGTTTCCGTAAGAGCGTGCAAAATGTAACAGTACATAGATAATGTTCCACTGAAGAATTTGAAGCAGGAAAGCTAGGTTCAAAAATGGCTCTGAGCACTATGGGACTTAACTGTTGAGGTCATCAGTCCCCTAGAACACAGAACTACTTAAACCTAACTAACCTAAGGAAATCACACACACATCCATGCCCGAGGCAGGATTCGAACCTGCGACCGTAGCGGGAAGCTGGGGTTGGAGAGTTTAAGGAGATATGGAAGAAGACTTGTCTGCTGCTTTGTCTAGCATTACTGTCTGTTTTCCAGCTTATTTACAACTAACATTCGCACAAGTTTACGAGTACTGTGTGGTTTATTTGCTTTTACATTCCTTATTTCCTGCAAGGGAACAAGGAGGACGAGCCTGATTACAATGCAGGTTTTGTTTTCTTGTCCATAACATGGCTCTGTTGTATCATATTTGCATTATCTCATGACAGAACATGCTATGAATCAACGACAGACCCATTCATTACTCAGTGATATTCAGAGAAGTACAGTACAATAAGAAGTAACAGTACCGGTACAGTTTCACAGGACTCACTGACATGTACCTTGTGCGTGGGGAAGTAAGTTGCAATGCTCTCACTGCTGAAACGCCATACAGGGAACGATTTCCTAACAGGCGTCATTCTTCACAACGAGTGTTTATTTCACTCGATCGACGAATGTGGAAGACTGGTTCAGTGGAAAGAAGAGATGAGGGACCTGGGAACATGAGTAGCACTCTCACACCCGAGTTTGAAGAGAAGGTGCTGTTACGTGTTGCAGCGGACCCCACAACAACTACTCGTCGTATTGCACGTGAAATGGGCGCTGCATAAACTAATGTGTGGCGAGTAATCCACGAACGACAATTACACCCATATCACCCACAACGAGTCCATGCAGTGCTTGTGACTGACTTTGCACCAAGGGTCTCATCGTGTCAGCGGTTGCTCAAATAATGGATTGATCGACCAGATTTCTTCCAGATCGTGCTGTTTACTAACGAGGCTTCATTTGATCGTGATGGTATTTCGAACAGCACTGATGGCCATGTGTGGGATGAGGAAAACCCTGACGCTGTAGTAAAGTCACACCATCAAGTACGTTTTATTGTGAATGTCTGGGCGGCATTCTAGGCGGCAATACCTAGTCGTCTGAATGGCCACCTGTAATTGGGGTGGCCGGCCGAAGTGGCCGTGCGGTTAAAGGCGCTGCAGTCTGGAACCGCAAGACCGCTACGGTCGCAGGTTCGAATCCTGCCTCGGGCATGGATGTTTGTGATGTCCTTAGGTTAGTTAGGTTTAACTAGTTCTAAGTTCTAGGGGACTAATAACCTCAGCAGTTGAGTCCCATAGTGCTCAGAGCCATTTGAACCATTTTTGTAATTGGGGTTCGTGCAAAGAGCTCTGCCCGAGTTGTTGGGAAAAACGTAGTCTTCGCTGTTAATGAAGGGGTGTGACAAGCACTCCAAGGCTCTTATCAGGGGTGTGCCTTGGATATGTGATGAGAAGACGATCGAAGAGGATCTGTCACGTGCTGGATTCCGGGGTGCAAATACTAAGCTGCACAACCGGGCGAATAAGAAGAGGCCGCCGCTGTACATCGTTGTAGTGGAAACTGTGACGGATGGCAAAGACGTCTTCGGGATGAGAAAGCTCCTAGGCTTCCCTGTGACCGTCGAAGCTCGTCCCTTAGGCATGGACCCTAAGCCACAGTGCTTCAGGTGCCAAGCTGAAGGGCGTGTGGCTAAATACTGCCGCAACTCGCCGCGGTGCGTAAAGTAAGCCGGTGCTCACGACACCCTCGCTGGTGACGGACGACGAGAAGAGGCGCCAACCAGTGCTCGCTGCGGCGCGCCACATGTGGTAAACTGACGTGGCTGCCCGGCTTTCGCAAGCGACGGCTGCGCTGGAAACAAGGT
The DNA here is from genome assembly GCF_023898315.1 of Schistocerca nitens. Classification (NCBI taxonomy): domain Eukaryota; kingdom Metazoa; phylum Arthropoda; class Insecta; order Orthoptera; family Acrididae; genus Schistocerca; species Schistocerca nitens. The sequence goes on along the minus strand of NC_064620.1, from coordinate 166,904,152 downwards.
GCAAACCGAGAAGACACGGCGACGGCGCCGCAAGCGCCGCCGAACGAAGAACCAACCGAAAGGCATGAAGACAGCTCCCACTGCCTGCAGGCGGCCGGAATACCGCGCTAGTGAGAGTGGCGCGGGCGACCGGCCGCCGGCAGTTGCACAGCAGGCGCCGCAAGTGCAGGGCATGCGCGCCATGCTGGCGGCCGCGAGGGAGGAGGCGATTGCGGCCTTCAAAGCCGCCATGGACGCAGATGGGACAGCTTTTAAGGCCAGCCTGTCTGCAGAGACGGAGGAGGCAAGCAACCAACTGCGGCAGTTGCGCCCGCAGCTGACGCACAACATCTCTGCCGACGCCACAGGTGAACATAAGACACTTGCTGCCGCTTCCCTCATGGAGCAGCAGGAGGAAAACTACCGCGCGACGGACACGCCGAAGAAGAACACGTGTGCCGCCGGAGGAACGCCGAAGCCCATCGTTTCCGAGTAGCTCTGCTCCGACGAATGGGCTGCCAGACCGATCAAGACGCTCAAGGGCCTGAACTACGTCGTCCGCAACACAGGGAAGACCCAGCCGCGGCCCTCACTGAACCTGCCAGCGCAACCATCGAGTGAGGTGCCGCTATGCGACCGCACATCTCCGAGCGCTAGGCTTTGAAGCTCGCCCACCACACACCAATGGGCGACCTGGGCCTTCCCCCGCCCACTGACGCAGCGCTGCAGGGGGCTCTCACAGCTTAACCGCAGCACACCGTGCTGCATCACGTTCACGAACTGATCTCTTATAACAAATATATGGCTTGACATGGTATCCGCTAGCGTGATATCCGCTTCTAACTTAACTCATCCTTGCATGACCTATCGCAGCTCTTACTACCCGAACCTAATTATCGCAGAGGTTTTTTTCCCTTGGCGCTTGCCTTGGCACTTTTTCCCCTCTGGCCTTCAAACCTCTACCCTTCGACTTTCTACCGAATCTATCTCCAGATGAGCGCGTATAAATGGTTAACCTTAACCTGACGTACGCAAACATCACAGTACCCACAACCTGCGACACCTCACTTTAGTGAATACTAAGCCTTATGCAGTGATGGCAGTAGACCTTTCGAGCTGGCCATCATGCCGGTGTGGGCGTGGAGGGGCTCCACCTATTTATTAGGTGAAAATTGACCATTTGAACCAAGCCGTTGAGCGTCCTGATCGCTCTGGTAGCCCACTCTTCGGAGCAGAACTGCTCGGAACCGATGGTTTATTATTATCTTAGCAGTGATCCACGCACTTTCAAATCGAAACTGAAAAATTTCCTCATGGGTCACTCCTATTCTGTCGAGGAGTTCCTTGAAAAATTAAGCTGATTCTTATTGTATTGCTGATAGCGTTTACTTAAACTTACGGACTGATTTTTTTTCAGTTTCAGGAACATTTATTTTTTATCTGTTATTACTTTTATGTTGAAAGTTCATGTACTGACACGTTCCACGACCTTGGAGATTTGCTCCTCAATTTGTTTCTACGGAACTTGACGTGTAAATAAATAAATAAATAAATTTTAAAAAAGTCTTTATTGTAATCGCTGTGTTTTCATATACGCAAACGTAAACATCGCCACCTGGCCCTGGTGGGACAACGGTACCGACACACAGCGGTGTCATCCTCCACCAGTGGCACCACTGGATGCGGTAGGAGAGGCGTAGGTGTCAGCAGAGAACTCTCCCAGCTGTTGTCAGTTTTCTTGACTTGGAGTCGCTGATGCTCGATCAGATAGTTCCTCAACTGACATCACGAGGCTGAGTGCAATTCGCTCCCCGTTTCCTGGTAGTACCGGGAATCGAACACGCGTCAACCATGTGGCAATCAGTATGATGACCACTCAACTATGAAGGCAGACAGTGGTTCCACAAAGTTTGTCGTAATATAAATCCTTTGTCACCACAACTTCTCCGTTTCCTGAATCCAGTTTGTTTATTATGACATTCAGTCGAGTAGAAGATGTAGTCGAGTCAAATCGGATGAATCCTTTTCACTCTGTACTGCTGATCAAGCTGTTATCACATGACATCAAGCAAGAATGGTAGGAAAGCAATGTTCTCGCTTCTTCGATGGTTTTCAGATGTGTTTCCATTCGCGTGTTTCCTACGCGGGGCATACGACGTAAGCAGCGGTGCGGCATTGGCGCCAGCCGCCTCGTCTTGCTCGTGTGGGTGGGCCCGGCCACACCACGTCTGTGGGCAGCGATGTTGCGCGCGGCGCCTCCACCGGCGGCGCCCACAGGGCTCCGTTGCGCACAATAAGCACAGCACGCACAAAATAGTCCCGTGAATCACGCTGACTCCTACCTGTGGCCGCGCCAGCAGGAGCTCAGGCACGTCACCTCAGCGCGTCATGGCGCCTCCCTTGCTGCGCAAGTAAGATGGCATCAACAAGCCCGTCTTGCCTATTCTTCTCTTCGACTGCTAAGACACAACCGACATTTAAATTTTTTCCCCATTTGTTCTTCGCACCTAATGACGCCTCCGTATTCATCGCCTCCCGTCGGCACTTCACATTTCCCTCGTGTTACCCAACCAACAGAGCTCATTATTTTTTCTCTGCTTTTCCATCCTCCTCCTACCATATGAGCTGTCAGTGGCACAACTTTCCGGTCTTCAGCCAAAAGCTTTAAAAATATAAACAACAGACAAAACAATACGATTAAAAGATGATAATTTTATGGATGTTTTTAAAAGCTATATGAAGGATGAATTTCATTGGCACTTACATAAATCACTAATATCGTTGATCTTCTTTGTCGTTTAAATTAAAATAGAACCTCCAAAAATAAAAAATATAATGACTGGAAAAAATCAATATATTTCTCTACTATTCAAGTTTCAGGAGCAAAGGTTCAAATGGTTCAAATGGCTCTGAGCACTATGGGACTTAACATCTTAGGTCATCAGTCCCCTAGAACTTAGAACTAGTTAAACCTAACTAACCTAAGGACATCACACACATCCACGCCCGAGGCAGGATTCGAACCTGCGACCGTAGCAGTCGCGCGGTTCCGGACTGACGCGCCCAGAACCGCATGGCCACCGCGGCCGGCAGGAGCAAAGGTTAATGTAAGAGCGAGATAAGCCACTGCAAATGTGAAATGCTGGCACACTAATAAAAAGTGTAGTCGCCAGAATGTTGAACGCAAATGTGCATGCATTGTGTTGTGCAGGTGCCGAATACCAGCGAAATTCCCTGCCAATTGCACTTGGCCGCGCGGAGTGGCCACGCGGTTTGAGGCGCCATGTCACAGACTGCGCGGCCCCTCCCGCCGAGGTTCGAGTCCTCCCTCGGTCATGGGTGTGTGTGTTGTTCTCAGAATAAGTTAGTTTAAGTAGTGTGCAAGTCTAGGGACCGGTGACCTAAGCACTTTGGTCCCTTAGGAATTCACACACATTTGAACACATTTTTGCACTTGGTCTGTCAATACAGAGACGGTTACTGCTGTTTGTGGATGGCGCTGGAGTTGTCTTCCGATGATGTCCCATACGTGATCGATTGGAGACAAGATATGGTGATCGGCAGAACAAGGCAACATTTCGACAGTCTGTAGAGCATGTTGGACGACAACAGCGGTATGTGGGCGAGCGTTATCCTTCTGAAAAGTACCCCATGGAATGCTGTTCATGGATGGCAGCAACACAGGTCGTAGAATGACGTACAGTTTTGCAGTCTGGGTGCGTGGTATAACCTTGACAGGGCTCCTGCCGTAATACTTAATCTCACAGCAGACCATAACTCCAGGTGTAGAACCTGAGGGTTTAGCACTGAGGAAGGGTGGGTGCAGGTCCTCAACTGGCCTCCTTCTAACCAACACTCGGCCTTCGCTTACCTCTAGGTAGAACCAGCTTTCACCGTAAAACGCAACAGACCTCCACCCTGCCTTCCAATGAACTCTCGCTTCACACCACTGAAGATGCACATAGCAGTGGTTTGGAATCAGTGGGGCCGGCCGGAGTGACCGAGCGGTTCTAGGCGCTTCAGTCCAGAACGGCGCGACCGCTACGGTCGCAGGTTCGAATCCTGCCTCGGGCATAGATGTGTGTCATGCCCTTAGGTTGGTTATGTTTAAGTAGTTCTAAGTTCTAGGTGACTGATGACCTCAGATGTTAAGTCCTGTAGTGCTCAGAGCCATTTGAACCATTTTTCTTGGATCAGTGGAATGCACGCTACAGGGCGTCTTGCTCGGAGCTGTCCTTGAAGTAACCGATTTGTAACAGTTCGTTGTGTCACTGTGGTCCAAATGCTGCTCAAATAGTTGCTGCAGATGCACTACGATGCACTATAGCCATATGCACTACTCTCGGTAGTGCCACTTGGCCGTCCAGGGCCCGGTCTTCTTACGACCGTACATTCTCGTGACTACCGCTGCCAGCAATCATGTACAGTGCTTACATTCCTGACAACTATTTCAGCAATATCGCAGAAGGAGTGTTCAGCTTCTCGTAGCCCTATTACACGACCTCATTGTAACTCAGTGAGGCGTTGGTAATTACCTGTTTGTCGCCTTAAAGACATTCTTGACTAACATCAAATCACCACGTCCAGTCTCAAATGTAACTAATGCTCACGATCTTTACAGTACGCAAACCTGATTTACATCCTCATAGTTCCGTCAATAGCGCCACTCTCAGGCGACTGGGCCAAATCTGATTAGATATCATCTTTCAGATTTATAAAAACTCCTACCAACTATAGTTTATGTTGCGCAACTCCTTCTCGCTGTTGTGATTTTTTTGTTGCTCTCAGTGTATAAACAAAAGACAAAGCAAAAATTATTAAAAGGTGAAAAGTTTACAGATGGCTTTAAAATATATATAAAACGGATGAATTTCGATGTCTCTTGCATAAATCACTAAGATCATTGATCTTCTCTGTCGTTTAAATTAAAATCAAAGCTCTAAAATAAAAAACTAAAAGTATATAAAACACATTAAAGAAATGGTGACGTACTTTTAAAAAAAGTACTGCATGTTCACTTAAAAAAGCTGAAGTACCTGAACTAGGAGAAAAGGATTTGGACAGGGGAAAAATGTGCTCTACGTGCTGAGCAGTGTGAGGTGAAACGTAGGGGGTCCTTTGGGTAGTAACTATGGAGATATACATATGTATTGAGGTGAATAGTGGGAAGACAGAAGGTGAGGCGCATCTGGCGAGTGGGCAGGGCCCAATGGAAGGGACGGAAGATAAGAAGAATGAAGAGGGAGATGGGAGCCCCAATATGAAGTGGATTAGATGGGAAGGATAGATCAATATGGGAGTGAATTTCTTTGCCTGGGAGAAGGACTCGATTAAAGGGGCGTGGGGATAGAACATGGAGCGTGTGTAGGTGTAGGTATGATGGGAGATATTGTTAAAGGAGTGGCAGCCTTCTAGGATTGGTGATAAAATTGGAAAAATTGGGTTATTAGAGTAGGATATACGGTGGTGTTCAATGTGGATGAGAAGGGATGAGAGTTTGATGAGATGGCAGAGGATCCAAGATGGGAAGGGTAAACGGATATGGAAAGGAATGCAGAGTGTATGATGTTTCAAGGATTTATAGGGACCGATAAGACACAGGCGTAGCTGATATCCAGGAGTGTATGACGTTCAATGATTTGAAGGGACTGATTAGACTTTGGTGGAACGGATATCCATATAACATTTGTATAGTAGAGGATGGGTTGGATCAAGCTTCTGTAGGCTTGGAGGATTGAAGAGGTGCCGTTCCCAAGTTCGGCCAGTGAACAGTTCAGGTAGCTTGATTCTGTTGTGGGCTTTCCTTTAAATGGCTAGTAGGTGAAGTTTCCATGTCAGTTCCAAGTCTAAGGTACTCCAAGATATTTTAGTGTATTAGTTAACTGGCTAGGATTGTTGTAAATGGTAAGGCAGAAGTAATGGAGGTGCAAACTGATGGTGCTTCTTATAATTATTGCCTGGATTTTGAAGGGGTTGATCTTGAGGAGGCATTGGTTGCACCTGGTCGTAAACTGGTGAAGGTAGCTTTGGTGGTATTGTAGGAATTTTTACCGTGCTGAGTAGAGGACTAGGAAAGTGGTGTCATCAGCATACTGGAGAAGGTGGACTAGCGACGGTGGTTTGGTCATACCGCTATTATATAGGACATAAAAGGGGTCGCAGAGAAGCCAGAACCTTTGGGCATGCTTTTAGTGGGATGGAAGTTATGGCAGTTAGTATGGTTAATAGTGACAAAGGCGATTAGATAGGAAATAATAAGGCAGACAGAGATACTTTGGAAGTGTGTAAGTATTGCTATGACCTGTGGTCTAGGGGTAGTGCCTTTGACTGATACTCAAAACGTCCTTGGTCCCGGGTTCGAAACCCGTCACCCATAAATTTTGATTAATTATCCGGCTTAAGAAGTCATTACCATTCTACCAACGGTCTTGTCAACGAGGGCGGAGGAGCGGACAGAGACTCAGGACACTCTCTTGCTATTGTGGTGGCAAAGTGCTCCTAAAGACGGAAGACTCAGCAATGATCAACGGCATGAGGATGCAGACGTAATTGGAATAGTATCATGATGACCGCTCCATTGGCAAAAGATTCCGGAATAGCCCCATTTGGATCGCCGGGAGGGGACTGCCAAAGAAGTAGTGACCATGAGAAAAACATTGAATAATCAACGAAATCAAATCTACGAGTCAGAAGCTGGAATGTGGCACTGAAGCTAGAAAATCTGAAAAGGGAAATGCAAAGGCTCAATCTAGATATAGTAGGTGTCAGCGAAGTGAAATGGAAAGAAGACTAGGATTTCTGGTCAGATGAGTAATATCAACAGCAGCAGAAAATAGTGTAAAGGGAGTAGGGTTCGTTATGAATAGGAAGGTAGGGCAGAGAGTGAGTTACTGCGAACGGTTCAGTGATAGGGTTATTCTTATCAGAATCGACAGCAAACCACCACCGACAATGGATTTAGAAGGGAATGAGGTTTTCGACAAATCTTGGTGCACCGTTGTAACGTACATTAAAAACAACAGAACTTTTATTTGAAATCTTTTCTCTTTCTTAAATTCTGTCACCGTTACAAAGGTACTTATTCAGATATATTAAACTCATTTTTTGTCAAGCGGTTGTTTCACCTCGTAAGTGCACATATAAAAATTGTGTGTCTCTTATTTTGCTCTACACTACAACATTTTGAAAGCCGAACAGAATCGAAGTGTATCCCTTGGGTAGGTTTACTTATGAGTGCATCACACTTCAGTTCTGCGACTAAGGAAATATCCCTTGTTGCATCGGGAACTAAACCTAGGTCCTCGGCATAGCAGCCACACGCTCTTATCAGCTCTGCTACGGAGACGGACTGCGAGGACATATGGTCCTTTATTATCACTCCGCGATGCACGATTCGGCAACATGAAACAGTCCGCACGCATCAGAGAAGCCCCAAAGATATACGAGCAAGCATCACGCGCAGTCCTGATTGCTCCTTTTGTATCGCTTTCTACTCCTTGCCGGACTCTACTAACTCTTTATAACAACTGCTTGGCGCTTGTCGTTTTGTTGCTCGTACAGATTGCTTTTTACGTGTTCTTCAGCGGCACGCGCCTTATTAAGACTAAAATTAGACTGTCGCCTATCAACGAGTTTTCGCGCCAGTAAATTCCAGTAAATAAAAAGGACAATAAGTGGTGCCTATATCGTTAACTTCGGAGGCGGCAGCGACAAGGCCACAGAAGATATGCGTCACGTATCCAGCAGGGCGGCACTTCACGGAAACCAGCCGAGCGAGATGGCTGCAACTTCTGGATCGGTATGTTGGAAATCGCTCCCTCACCCACTCTCTGTCTCCGTCTTGCCCCTTCTCCCTTCCAATGCTTCAAAAGCTTTCAGAGTTACAGAAAAGCTTTTTTGCATGTAATAATACATAAAGGGACGAATACGTAACGGGACGAATATCTTGTTGAACGCTTAATACTTATAAGTTTTGTGTCTACTAAAATGAAGCTCCAGATAGAAGGTCTACAACCGACTAGAAATGATTTTTAAAGCGTTTATTAAGGAATCTGTCAATAGCCGCAGTATTCGTATTAGGCGATAAGTTCCGAACCTTACAGGTTCATTTTCGAGTCTGGGCTACTGAGGCTGCACTGACAGTGCCTGGTCTTAAAAATAAACAGCAAAGTGCAACACATACTTTATACAAATTTGGAAAATGAACGCCGCGATCCACACACGCCTCTTATCAAGTCAAAATCAAATTTGACTACGTAAAAGGCGTGTGTGTATCTTTGCATGCTTCAAGGAATTTCATGAAGTTGCTGGTTCCCTGTCGAAAAAGCGTTAAAACTGAAGAAAAAAGATTCTAAAATTCGGATATGTAACTGTTCTAACATCCATTAATGTCATTTACCTGTTAAGTCTCTGCAGTGACGCTTGTAGATTAACAGAACTAGTGATTACAGAAGCACAAGTCGCTTATGAGGCGAGGCTATGTATCAGTTCAATCACAACGACCCGTTGTTGTCAAGTTTTAGCTCTGTACAGTTTTGTTTCGAAAAGGACAGCGCCACTTTCCGAGCTCGAGCACAGTTTATTATGGCTCAGTCATCGACTGGATGTTGAAACTCAATCTTTTTCTTACTTAGCATCCAGTAGCGCGTCCTTTTCGTCATACTGAAGTTGTTTTGTGTTCAAGTCGTGAAGCTGACGTCGAATATTCAAATATATTCAACCAATATTTTATATTACATCTGAGACTGATATAGCATCTCACTAAGTTTCAGTATTGCATCAGACTAAGCTTAAAAATTGGCCCGCCCGGTTGGCCGTGCGGTCTAATGCACTCTTTCCGGGCGGGAAGGAGCGCTTGGTCCCCGGCAGAAATCCGCCCGGCAGATTTGTGGCGAGGTCCGGTGAACCGGCCAGTCTGTGGATGGTTTTTAGGCGGTTTTCCATCTGCCTCGGCGAATGCGGACTGGTTCCCCTCATTCCGCCTCAGTTACACTATGTCGGCGATTGCTGCGCAAACAAGTTCTCCACGTACGCGTGCACCACCATTACTCTACCACGCAAACATAGGGGTTACACTCGTTGGTGTGAGACGTTCCCGGGGGGGGGGGGGGGGGGGGTGCACCGGTGGCGGGGCCGAACCGGACAATAACCCTGGGTTCGGTGTGGGGCAGCGGAGGGATAAAGTGGACTGCGGTAGTCGTCGTGGGGTTGTGGACCACTGCGGCTGCAGCGGGGACGGAGCCTCTCCGTCGTTTTTAGGTCCCCGGTTAAAATACAATACAATACAATACAAGCTTGAAAATTGCATCTGCCCAAGACAGAAATATTTGAATGCAATAGAAAGCAATTTAATCCACCAAAATTTAGCTTGACAGCGAATTCCAATGAACCACCACCCCCAATTCTTTAATAACTCTAAGTCACACGTACAAAACTTCGTACCTCCCGAACTATGGGTAGTGCAGTGATAAAATTTTGCAGTTACATTCAGTGGTATATGCAGATTCGACATAAAAAGTGTTACAAATAGAGTTATTAGTAAAGAAATAATAAACTGAAACGTCATGCTCGATGTTTAAGTTCTATTGCATCAGTAGCGAAAATTCTGTAAGAAAGAAACCATTTTTCCTTCTATTATTGTGTGTGTGTGTGTGTGTGTGTGTGTGTGTGTGTATGTTTGTGCGGGAGGAGGGACGTCAGAGAGAAAAAATTTCGTAAAGGTTTAAAATAAAGTGTAATATTTGCTGGAAGTCGCTAAGTGCTCTCATCTTCCAATACCGGATGAATATAGTCCGGGTAATTTGTGCGCCATTAGTTATGCTGCCTCAAGTCATTCACACAGTTTCTGTTTGTAACACTTGAATTATTGTGTTAAAAAGGTAACATAAGATTGTAGCTGTTAATGAGTAGATTACGACAGCATCTAAGACTTTCAAATTCGGCCAATACCTGTGTGAAATACCGAAACCTCCTTTACATGTATCCGAACCGGGACCACCTTTGTTCACCATTTCTAGTCATAATACCTATAACTACGGTGGCCAAGATCAACCAATTCTCTTGCGGTCACAGATTTTGCTCAGTTCGTCCGTCTCTTGTCTTACTGGGACACAATGTGACATCTTTTCTCAGCACAACCATAATACGAGCAGGAAATTAAAACGTCTTAACGAGGTATGGAAAACTCAAATAACTTCTTGTTCTAAGTAATGAAATATCGGAAGCTATCTACCTGCTCATTATGACAAACAGTCATGTGACATGGCACGTGATCCTGAAACTAGATGCGAATATTAGTATCTACCATTAAGCCCGCCCAGCTAGCAGCACGATCTAACGCTCTGCTTTTATCGTGTGCCCCTTGCGGCATTATTTTGAGTTTTCTGATTTTGACTTGCCAGATCACATTTACAATTAACCGTCTTAGACCAGAAAACATACACTCCTGGAAATGGAAAAAAGAACACATTGACACCGGTGTGTCAGACCCACCATACTTGCTCCGGACACTGCGAGAGGGCTGTACAAGCAATGATCACACGCACGGCACAGCGGACACACCAGGAACCGCGGTGTTGGCCGTCGAATGGCGCTAGCTGCGCAGCATTTGTGCACCGCCGCCGTCAGTGTCAGCCAGTTTGCCGTGGCATACGGAGCTCCATCGCAGTCTTTAACACTGGTAGCATGCCGCGACAGCGTGGACGTGAACCGTATGTGCAGTTGACGGACTTTGAGCGAGGGCGTATAGTGGGCATGCGGGAGGCCGGGTGGACGTACCGCCGAATTGCTCAACACGTGGGGCGTGAGGTCTCCACAGTACATCGATGTTGTCGCCAGTGGTCGGCGGAAGGTGCACGTGCCCGTCGACCTGGGACCGGACCGCAGCGACGCACGGATGCACGCCAAGACCGTAGGATCCTACGCAGTGCCGTAGGGGACCGCACCGCCACTTCCCAGCAAATTAGGGACACTGTTGCTCCTGGGGTATCGGCGAGGACCATTCGCAACCGTCTCCATGAAGCTGGGCTACGGTCCCGCACACCGTTAGGCCGTCTTCCGCTCACGCCCCAACATCGTGCAGCCCGCCTCCAGTGGTGTCGCGACAGGCGTGAATGGAGGGACGAATGGAGACGTGTCGTCTTCAGCGATGAGAGTCGCTTCTGCCTTGGTGCCAATGATGGTCGTATGCGTGTTTGGCGCCGTGCAGGTGAGCGCCACAATCAGGACTGCATACGACCGAGGCACACAGGGCCAACACCCGGCATCATGGTGTGGGAGCGATCTCCTACACTGGCCGTACACCACTGGTGATCGTCGAGGGGACACTGAATAGTGCACGGTACACCAAACCGTCATCGAACCCATCGTTCTACCATTCCTAGACCGGCAAGGGAACTTGCTGTTCCAACAGGACAATGCACGTCCGCATGTATCCCGTGCCACCCAACGTGCTCTAGAAGGTGTAAGTCAACTACCCTGGCCAGCAAGATCTCCGGATCTGTCCCCCATTGAGCATGTTTGGGACTGGATGAAGCGTCGTCTCACGCGGTCTGCACGTCCAGCACGAACGCTGGTCCAACTGAGGCGCCAGGTGGAAATGGCATGGCAAGCCGTTCCACAGGACTACATCCAGCATCTCTACGATCGTCTCCATGGGAGAATAGCAGCCTGCATTGCTGCGAAAGGTGGATATACACTGTACTAGTGCCGACATTGTGCATGCTCTGTTGCCTGTGTCTATGTGCCTGTGGTTCTGTCAGTGTGATCATGTGATGTATCTGACCCCAGGAATGTGTCAATAAAGTTTCCCCTTCCTGGGACAATGAATTCACGGTGTTCTTATTTCAATTTCCAGGAGTGTACTTCCATTTGGATTGACCTCAGGCTTAGCAGAAACTTTTCGATTGTTTTATACAACAACCGGCGCTGTTCTACGAGAGTTTTGCTCATCAGATCATTATCCGAACAAATTGCACCTCTGATGTTCATTCAGCCCCTCATGCAGATCGTTTTTTAAACAAGGAATAATGTCGTTTCTCTCCTATACCATACAATTTGTGGACATAAAATTGTCGTAACACTGAGAAGCATATTTACGTGCTACAAGTTGTTCCTTTCTTGCCAGCACACCTATTTATTCCATTAAAATCAAGAACAATAAATGGTCGCCTTTCTCGGTCGTCCGATGTCTTGTGCAGACAGCAACAGTATATCGTAACCAGAGAAAACGCAGCGCTGATTGCATCAGACAATCACCCAGTGCATTTACAAAAAGACAGCTTGATGCACTACTGAAATGGACTTTTGTAGTTCCGCACTTCATCTATAATGTTGTTTTCATTTGCGCATCTTATAACGTTATATCTTATATTTTATAACGTTCAGATGTGTGGAGGACAGAGCTGTTCAATGCCCGGTACCTTCAGGGAATTTCTCTTGGAACGAGAGACTTGTGATGCCAACTGGGGAGCTATTCCACTGAGAAAAAGGTACTCCACGATACGGATCCGGAGTTATGAAAGTGTACGCTGACTCCATGCCATTCTGTACCACATACAGACAGGAGATAACATGGCGTCCCGTCGGCATTGTGTAATCTTAAGGTATGGAACGCTTAGCCTGTTGAAATTAAATGCTTGAAATATACGCCTGTGATGCTTAGCCATTTCGTTCTGTATCCGTACTATTTTCTGTTGCTATTTCCAATGGTGTAACAATTGACAACTTCAAAAAAGATAGGTGGCTGAATATTTGTGGCAGGCACTGTATGTAATGACAAGATTGGAAAAATGTGAAATATTCACACTGATCTGAACAAGGGATATCAACGACCAGTGCGACATCAACGACCACGATCTTCCAGCTCATCGTCAACAACGTGGTGCGCATGCATTCCGGTTCAGTGACATAGCATGTGAGCGCCTCACGATGTGAAATGAAATAACCAACGTTTTCGCATTCAAAGAAACCGAGTTGAAAACACGGTCACTTGCTGATATGTATCCAGTTCGCTACCAGTTTGTATCATCAAGTATTTGTTGTCCTTAGTCACTTAAGCCGAGTGAGAAGTGGGCAGTTGGTAGGCGCTGCACTGAGGTTTAAATCACCGACCAGCGTTTAGAATTAGGAACCCTTCAATTTTCCAAAATCTATTAAGGTTAATGCTGGAATGGTTCCTTTGAAAGGAAACGGCCGATTTCCTTTCCTATACTTCACCAAATACGAACTTCGACCTCATCGCGACTGGGATCTTAAGCTGGAATCTTCCCACCTTTCTTCATTCCTTGCTTCACAACCTAAGTCAGACAGATACAAAGTAGACTTCACTGCACACGATGAACGAAACAAACGTAATAGACTTCGACTATTTACTGCTTATACAGACAAAATCAAACAATTTAGCATCCATGTGCGTAAACGACCATGACGTCCGAATTCGTAAAGGCAACAACTGCTGCAAAATTTCTTGTCGGCATCAACATCTGTAACGAAATACTAGTTGAGATTATATAACTGATGTCACTATTTTTTGCATCATATACAAAAATGGCTGGAAAAAAAATGAAAACTTGTCAAGGCAGCACCATTTAAGGACAATCGTGTGCAGCAAAGAGAATCAGCATGTTTCGACGTTTATTGCATGCAGCCTTCATCACTCTGGTTAAAAAGTATTTGAAACGTTGCTTGTCTGTTGTTTATGTTCCACCATGAAACCGCCTCACGCTACGGAGAAATGTATTGCAAATGCAATTTGAGTCAGCTTCTTTCAGTGTCAGCACACTGTTTCGGTTGCAGCGTTGGTAATAACGAAGATTCTGTTCGTCCCTATAGTTATTAATTATAGAAAATATCTTCTTTGAAACTCAGTTTTAAGTGGAAACTGTTTTACCAATTAAACGGACAGTTACAATGATTTATTCAATACAATCAATCAAAACAATGTTGAGTGCTGTAATGATAGCAAATACTATGAGCATATTAATGTGCACTTTCGTACAGTGGATTGCAATAGCGTTTTCTCGCCAAGAACAGGAAGATTTATAGAGTAAGCTTTCAGATAAACAGAATTACGGTTTTGTACTTATCAGTTAACTGAGCATATCTCCACTTTTCGGTTCGTAATACACGCCATAACGTGGTTGCAGAGGACACCGCTAGGGGATAGGCATGTCAGAACACTAGATATGGGCAAAACTGTTATTTTTCAGAGATTGGATCACAATTGGTAACTTACTGGAATGAACTAGTTCTTTTTTATGACTCACTACTCACCATTCACTCACAAAAATAAGTAAAAGGAAGGTACATTGCCTTTTAATTCATGTCATTAAACCTGTATACGTATCTCATTTGGTCCTATTCTGAAATAATATATGAAGAGGAGCAATGATTTTGTGTTATGTCCCTATTAATTTTCAGATACAAGAGTTTTTAATTTCGTCTACTGCTAAAGTTATAAATATTACAAGAAAAACCTAAATATTTTTTATCAAGTGGAAAAATTTTAAGAATGAAGACAGATTCTTATATTTTGATATTTTTATTGGAAAAAGACAATATAAGAATTATAACAACTGTAATTTAAGTGTATCTGCAATCATCATTTACAGTCAGTGTTACTATACATGTTCCCATAAAAGAAAGATTAATCATTATTGTAATTTATGAATAAAATCTGACCCATTTCAAACGATGTGAGTCTCTTTCTTTTCTCAGTGCATATTTGTCCTGCTTTTTGAAAATCTTCCTTCACATGCCACTGATGTTGCTGTGATATACAATACCTTTTGAACCAACTGATACAGCGCCCCCGACAGCATTTTTTTTTTTTTCTTTTTGTTTCCCACCAGTTTAAAGGATCGCTGTTTCTAGGCAAATATCCCTCCGCTAAATATTTGTCCAATTCTACAACTGCTTCATTTTCCGGGTTGTGACGTACTATAAGTTGACTAATAGTTTCACTGAACTCCTACCGGATTGAAGAAGTCTAACGTGTAACGTTGGTAACTTGTTGAGGCATGAGATCATTTTTCCTTCTTATTGAACATCCAACGCTTTCATTTATGCAATAGCCTTCATGTAGCCGTCCTGAAATATTTTGTCATCTGAAAATCCTTGTCCTTGAATCAGGCGTCCAGTATTGTTGCCTGACAAATCATTTCGTTGCTGGAGAGTTAACACCAAACCACTCTAATAACCCTTCAAGCAAATTATCAGCCAGCGACTTTGTTTTTTGAGGACATTCTTCATTTTTGTCTTTAAAAGGCTATAGTTGCTATTCCATTAATCTTGGCAAGATTTTTTTTTTATTGAAACCGAGGCTGTTTTCTGTGAGCGCACCTTTTCGGCTACCTTACCAAAAACTTTCAAAATCTGTAAAGTCTGTTCCATTATCTCCCAGTCTGTAGCTTTTAAGTTTAAGGTGATCGACTTTCCAGCTAAGAAACTATGGGATCTTTATTTAAAGTAACCTTTTTCAGCATTTCGTAAGTAGTTCCATCTGTTTGAGACATCTTGTTTCAATTTCAGTCGGTATTTTTTTAAATTTTCTCCGATTTCAGCAAGTTTTCTTAAAGCAAAGGGTTCCTCCTTAAGAAACACAACAACGCATTTTAACTCTACAACGGTTTTCTGTATGGACTTCTGAATTGCGTGCTGTGCAGTGGGATTTAAAGAACGTGTAAAGCATGGGATATGTGTAAGTTTTAAAATTTTTGCAGTTAATTTCGTATTTGACGCATTTTCTGTTATTATGGAAGTGATTTTAAAATTGATATTGTATTTGGGATAACAGACTTTACCCAGTTTGAGGTGTTTTCTGCAGTCTGTCTGTCTTCGAATTGTGAGCACTGTGAAAGGTATGACTTTAGATCACTCTTCTCAGACTAATGTTACTTACACTCGTCCACGCATCAGGTGTACGGCACACGCATCAGACGTACGGTAGACTGCCTTGTCGGTGGCCGCAAAATTTTCGATTTTTACCGGAAATGATTTTTAAAAGCTGTACATCTAAATTTACTAAATGTGAATGACTTTGTAATTTTAAATAAATTACTTATTGGTTGCTGTAAATGAAAAGCAGTTGAGGGTGAGGGCATCACATAGGAAGTCAGGACTTAATCCAGAACCTGACTACACTGATTGGCTGCATAGTTCTTGAGACTCAATTTGCCTTTTTGGGAGGATACCTTCACCCGAGGTGGAAGCGGACGTCAGTGAGGACAGTTCACGAGAAATTATTTCTCGAATTTCTGCATCGTTTGATGGTGATCTTGATCGGTTTCCTGACTCACCTGGTTCCAGGGGTACTGTAGGGTGCTTGGAGTTTAGATGTCTCTTCAGGACTGATGGTGAACCAGAAGTCATGACGGTAGCGGAATTTTCCTTTTTCTTCCATTTTGGTAAAATGGTAACGAATATCGCTCGTAATTCTTCTAGGCGAAGGCAATGTGGATAACATATTGTTGTGCAGCACTGAAGTACACTGGTAAAATTAAAACATTTCCTATTAACATGTCCATTTTAAATGTAGAGCTTAAAGCTTAAAGTGAGAACAAATATACATGCAGCACATTACATAATCAGAAGTTATACTCCTAGAGTAGGATGTAGGAAGTTGTGATCAACGAAACCTAGAGCCATAATCGTGAAGTTTGAATCACATACGAGGTCTGAAACAGTCATAGTGATCAAGATACTCGCAAAGACAAGTCTGACAATATGCGAGGATTTCACTGCTGAAAGATAAAAATTTTGAATAATGTGATATCCGAATTTGGGCTACAAAGCGCCTGAACAAGAGAGGACAGGATACTATTGGGGATAAAGGCTGGAAAAAAGCAAAACAATTGAACTCTAAAGTCTGCGCTTTAGGAGCTACGCACTTGTCAGCTCATGAAGCCACCGTTTCTACCAGCGTGTTTGTATTGTTACTGTAGAACCTAGTTGGCCATCACTTTCAACTCATTTCGACGAACTCCGCCGAATATTTCAGAATATCTACATCCATGTCTTTCTTCTAAGGAACTTGGACACCTGGCTCAAGCCGAGCCTACTCTCCGGTTCCCTGATTGTAGACATCACATAAGTAACAATGAAGAGGTGGACTAGTGGCAAACAAACACTTTAACTAATTAACGACCAAACTACTCACATCCAATATTAATGAAGACAAACAAAAACAAGACAAATATATAATATCCTAACAGATTAAAACTGTGTGCCGGACCGAGTCTCAGTTTTAATTTGTCAGGAAGTTTCATATCAGCGCACATTCCGCTGCAGAGTGAAAGTCTCGTACTGAAGACAAATATATGTTCGTAAATATCAAACCCCTTAAAAATTTTTGCATAATGTGTGTGTCCCCTACAGACCTCCGAAAATAGGCAGGATCGCCTTTTTCAAAACTGAACTTTCAAAATTCGATTCGACTCACGACCACACAAATAATGCTAGGAAAACTAATATAAATATTCTGCCCCTTCACCGTGAAATTCAAGCGTTTAGTTTCTTCTTCAAATGCAACAGTATTTCAGCTTGCAACTACCCACAGTGCAGCGTATAGTCATATATTTGCCACGAAATCCACTAGCAAAGAAATTCGTACCTGGAATATCAGCTCACAACATCATTGCTAACATAACTTTGTTACCTAAGAAACGTGCTCCCCCAAAGACTGCAAACCTGAAGGGAAAACGTGCACCTGGGCTAATGGAAGAGGTAAAACAGCCCATGTACACTACTGGCTCTTGAATTTGCTACACCGAGAAGAAATGCAAATGATAAACGGGTATTCATTGGACAAATATTTTATACTAGAACTGACATGTGATTACATTTTCACGCAATTTGGGTGCATAGATCCGGAGAAATTAGTACCCAGAACAACCACCTCTGGCCATAATAACGGCCTTGATACGCCTGGGCATTAAGTCAAACAGAGCTTGGATGGCGTGTACAGGTACAGCTGCCCACGCAGCTTCAAGAGTAGTGACTGGCGTATTGTGACGAGCAATTGCTCCGCCACCATTGACCAGACGTTTTCAGTTGGTGAGATATCTGGAGAATGTGTTGGCCAGGGCAGCAGTCGAACATTTTCCGTATCCAGAAAGGCCCGTACAGGACCAGCAACATGCGGTCGTGCATTATCCTGCTGAAATGTAGGGTTTCGCAGGGATCGAATGAAGGGTAGAGCCACGTGTCGTAACACATCTGAAATGTAACGTCCACAGTTCAAAGTGCCGTCAATGCGAACAAGATGTGACCGAGACGTGTAACCAATGGCACCCCATACCATCACACAGGGCGATACGCCAGTATGGCGATGACGAATACACGCTTCCAATGTGCGTTCATTGCGATGTTGCCAAACACGGATGCGACCATTATGATTCTGTAAACCGAACCTGGATTCATCCGAAAAAATGACGTTTTGCCATTCGTGCACCCACGTTCGTCGTTAAGTACACCATCGCAGGCGCTCCTGTCTGTGATGCAGCGTCAAGGGTAACCGTAGCCATGGTCTCCGAGCTGATAGTCCATGCTGCTGCAAACGTCGTCCAACTGTTCGTGCAGATGGTTGTTGTCTTGCAAACGTCCCCATCTGTTGACTCAGGGTTCGAGACGTGGCTGCACGATCCGTTACAGCCATGCGGATAAGATGCCTGTCATCTCGACTGCTAGTGATATGAGGCTGTTGTGATCCAGCACGGCGTTCCGTATTACCCTCCTGAATCCACCGATTCCATATTCTGCTAACAGTCATTGGATCTAGACCAACGTGAGCAGCAATGTCCTGATACGATAAATCGCAATCGCGATAGGCTACAATCCGGCCTTTATCATAGTCGGAAACGTAATGGTACGAATTTTACACGAGGCATCACAACAACGTTTCACCAGGCAACGTCGGTCAACTGCTGTTTGTGTATGTGAAATGGGTTGGAAACTTTCCTCATGTCAGCACGTGGTAGGTGTCGCCACCGGCGCCAGCCTTGTGTGAATGCTCTGAAAAGCTAATCATTTGCATATCACAGCATCTTCTTCCTGTCGGTGAAATTCCGCGTCTGTAGCACGTCGTCTTCGTGGTGTAGCAATTTTAATGGCCAGTACTGTATGTCAGAGTCATTGCCCATCGGACTCACAAAATACGTCCTACCCTTGAAAATAAAATTGATTACATACAGAAAGCAAAAATAATCAATCAAACTGAGAGAAACTATAACTAAGACATGCCAATACATTTATCTAAAGAAAGACCAGATGCTCTATGGAAAAGATTGTGTGATCTGGGGAAGAGTACGCAAAGTACAAGCTGCAGCTGATCCGATTGTCTCAACCAAGGAACTAAACCAGTATTTGACTTTAACGCTAACCTTCAGTGAACCGTAAACACAACATAGACTTACTGATTATTTCGCAGAGGTAGATGACGGTAGTTGCGAAAAATTATTTCTACAGCTGACAATGCTGTCGAAAAATCCTTCAGCTCAGCATTTACTACACATGAAAGCGTCGCAGTCCAAACACTTAACCTTATTGTTGATCCACTACTGCTCACAATAACTACTCCTCCCTAGGCCTTGAAGCTCTTTCCTGGACAACACAATGGAAACACTCATTCCCATCAGAATACAAGCACTAGAGATCCGATTGCTAAGAAGAGTAGCTGGGTACATTTTGTCTGCGGGGAGAGTGAATGTAGACATCAGAAAAGAATTGAGAGTGAAAAACGTAAATGACCAAATCAAAGAATGTTTATGTCAAAAGAATGGAAGACGACAGATTACTAACATTGGTAATAATTATTACCCAGTGGGCAGAAGATGATTAGGAAGCCCGAGGAAAATCAACAATTTCAGCCAAGAGGGCGTAACAAGCAAATGCCTACTACATGCAGAAAGAAGAAGAAGCGATATCATTTTTAAAATATTATGATTTTTTTAACTAACTGTGATTTTGATAAGTTTTGTAATTACATATAAAACTCTGGTCTGCTGTAAGAAGATTCCTGAGGGCATTAATCTGTTCAGGTTAAATGAACAGATAAAAAATTAAACATAATATGCAGGTTGCCCCAGAATGAATGGTCAATATTCAGCTATATGACAGGAAGGATCATCTGAAGCAAAAAATGTCATGCTGACATATGCACTCTTCTGACTGGTTTCCAAGACAGAACATACTTAATATACATTGTTACTTATTTTCTTTATTATTCAGTACATATACCATTGTAGTGTGGACGAATTCCAGACGAATAATTTGATATAGGACACGTGATCTATCAACTCGCAAAACTACTTCAAACTGGCTTACGTACACCTCCATGCCTGAGCATTGTGCAAGAGTTTCCATATTCTCTCGCTTTCTTCACGCAACCTAAAAGCCTTCAGAAAAAAATGAATAGGACCATATTAAAAGAAATTTAATGTAGTTTAATTTTGTGCTGCGACAAATTTTCGCTAGAGGCGGCGAATTTCGTGTTATTCAAGAAGAAACATACAAAAGTAACTTGAAGTTCACAATGTGAACAAAAGTATCCCCACACCCAAAAAACATACGTTTTTCCTATTAGGTGCATTGTGCTGCCACCTACTGCTAGGTACTCCATTTCAGCGACCTTAGCAGTCATTAGACATCATGAGAGAGCAGAATGGGGCGCTCCAAAGAACTCAGACTTCCAATGTGGTCATGTGATGGGGTGTCACTGTACACGATATTTCCACACGCCTAAACATCCCTAGGTCCACTGTTTCCGATGTGATGGTCAAGTGGAAACGTGAAAGGACACTTACAGCACAAAAGCGTACAGGGCGACCTCGTCTGTTGACCGACAGAGACCGCCGGCAGTTGAAGAGGGTCGTAATGTGTAATACGTAGACATCTATCCAGACCATCACACAGGAATTCCAGACTGCATCAGGATCCACTGCAAGCACTACGACAGTTAGGCGAAAGGTGGGAAAACTTGGATTTCATGGTATAGCGGCTGCTCATACGCCACAAATGACGCCGGTAAATGCCAAACGACGCCTCGCTTGGTGTAAGCAGCATAAATATTGGACGCTTGAACAGTGGAAAAACAGTGTGTGGAGCGACGAATCACGGTACACATTGTGGTTATCCGATGGCAGTGTGTGGGTATCGTGAATGCCTGGCGAACATCATCTGCCAGCATGTGTATTGTCAACAGTAAAATTCGGAGGTGGTGGTGTTATGGTGTAGTCATGTTTTTAGTGGATGGAGCTTGCACCCCTTGTTGTTTTTGCGTGGTACTATCACAGCACAGGACTACATCAATGTTTTAAGCACCTTCTTGCTTCCCACTGTTGAAGAGTAATTCGGGGATGGCGATTGCATCTTTCAACACGATCGATCACCTGTTCATATTGCACGGCCTGTGGCGGATTGGTTACACTTCAATAACATCCCTGTAATGGACTGGCCTGCACAGATTCCTGACCTGAATCCTATGCACCTTTGGGATGTTCTGGAACGCCGACTTCTTTCCACGCCTCACCGACCGACATCGATACCTCTCCTCAGTGCAGCACTCCGTGAAGAATGGGCTGCCATTCCCCAAGAAACCTTTCAGCATCTGATCGAACGTATGCCTGCGAGAGTGGAAGCTGTCATAAAGGCTAAGGTCGTGCCAACCCAATACTGAATTCCAGAATTACCGATGGAGGGCGCCACGAACTTGTAACTCAATTTCGGCCTGGTGTCCGGATACTTTTGATCACATAGTATATGTTTCGTCTCAGAAACCATTTGGAATAGGGCAAATGTCCATATTTATTTTTTTTGCTTCAAATTAACGATCCTGTCATATCTCCTAATATTCAGCATTCCTCCTCAGACAACCTGTATACATGTAGTATCAAGTATGTAAAATAACCGTTATATTTAGTATCCTGAAACGTACCCTTAGAAAATTTTATCAATTACTGTACTGGTTAACCCCTTACGTTATTTGATTTTCAAACAGCTGAGCAGAACTGAAAGTACTCAGACATTTCTCTCTTTACTTATTCTGATCAACACTAAACACGCAATATTTTTTAGCGCAACGCAGTCTGACTTTCAATAAACCTTTAAAAGAATGGCCCTGACTAACAATAACCTATACCTTTCATGAATCACTTACCTCACAAAAATCTTCGTTACTCGAACTACTGCAATACAGCGAGGCCCAATACTGCCAGCTAAATAAAAGATTCTAACTACTGAAGGCACTAACTACTGATAGGTATAGTTAGCAAATGAAAGATTTTGATAGAGAACAAACAATGTATTTACCTTAGTAATGTTCAAAAGTCATCATATATATGATATCCAGTATTACAAATTTACTCTTTCTGATGGATACACGTCCAGATCGTCCGCTCTCAAAATTCCGCGATCTCTCTCTCCACATCCACCACTGCTGGCGGTTCACCTCCAACTGCGCAACGCTACGCGCTGTTCACATCCAACTACCCAACACTACAATAGCGAATATTCCAACAACGTCAAGCAGCCACAGACTGCACACAGCACAGCCAGTGATTTTCATACAGAGCGCTACGTGACGTTACCAACATAAAAACCTAAACAGCCTACTTACAATCCTATCCACCCAAAGTAATTGAAAAGTGCATAAAGGCTACCGACATACCAAGAAAAGCAACTGTAAATGCAACAGACATAGAAGAAAACATAATAGTACACCCAACAAGAACACTCACACAACAAGAAAACACAAGATAAGAAGATGACGATTAGAATAGATCAAATAAGGGTACAAGACGTTAAGGAGACGTGTTCAGTCATGAAAGCGAGTTGAAAGCTCTTTAAGTGTCCTTAGAGCGCAGAGAACAGTGACTGTTCAAGTCGCCGTGTTGTCTGCTCCGTGCGATTTCGTCCGCGTGAGCTAGTTACCTTGGTGGGGAGCAGTGAGCTAGTTTCCAACACGAACCTTAAGAATTGTGGAGAGCAGTGAGCTTGTGAGACACCTTGCAATCTGTTCCCTGAGAGTGGTGCGGAGCAGTGAGCTAGTGGGACAGCCTACCAGTCTGATCGGTGAGAGTGATGGGGAAACGCTGAGCTATTGGGAGGGAAGTGATGCCTGGATCGCTTTGCGACCCAGTCCGACCACGCGCTGGTCGAAGGCCACAGCTTTTATGATCGCTGTCAACACATTACGAGTGTTGCTACGTCAAAGAATAAGAAGTAACCATTCGAAAGCATGAAAACGTTTATTGATTTGAAATATTATTTCGAAATTAATAATAGAAAAATGCTGCAAGTGTTTTATGCATTAATGTAACGTTCTGAAGACCTCGACTTTCCCTTGTTTCGGTAGCTGTGTGGTCAGCGACACGAATTACATCTACATCTACATGGACATGCTGCAAATCACATTTAAGCGCCTGGCAGAGGATTCATCGAACCACCTTCACAATTCTCTATTATTCCAATCTCGTACAGCACGTGGAAAGAATGAACACCTATATCTTTCCGTGCGAGCTCTGATTTCCCTTATTTTATCGTGGTGATCGTTTCTCCCTATGTAGGTCGGTGTCAACAAAACATTTTCGCATTCTGAGGAGAAAGTTGGTGACTGGAATTTCGTGAGAAGATTCCGTCGCAACGAAAAACACCTTTCTTTTAATGATGTCCAGCCCAAATCCTGTATCATTCCTATGACACTCTCTCCCATATTTCGCGATAATCTAAAACGTGCTGCCCTTCTTCGGACTTTTTCGATGTACTCCGTCAGTCCCGTCTGGTAAGGATCCCACACCGCGCAGCAGTATTCTAAAAGAGGTCGGACAAGCGTCGTGTAGGCAGTCTCCTTAGTAGACCCGTTACATTTTCTAAGTGTACTGCCAATAAAACAAAGTCTTTGGTTAGCCTTCCCCACAACATTTTCTATGTGGTCCTTCCAATTTAAGTTGTTTGTAATTGTAATACCTAGGTATTTAGTTGAATTTATGGCTTTTAGCTTAGACTGATTTATCGTGTAATCAAAGTTTAACGAATTCCTTTTGGAACTTATGTGAATGACCTCACACTTTTCGTTATTTAGGGTCAACTGCCAATTTTCGCACCATTCAGACGTCTTTTCTAAATTGTTTTGCAATTTGTTGTGTTCTTCTGATGACTTTATTAGTCGATAAACGACAGCGTCATCTGCAAACAACATAAGACGGCTGATCAGATTGTCTTCCAGATCGTTCATATATATATAAAGAACAGCAAATTACGAAGTGAAAGTTCCCAGGTTCAGTACCCAGCAAAGTTGATTTTTTTCCCGTTCACAGACTGGGTGTTGTGTTGTGCTCACTTTCATATTTTCATAATAGGCATTACTATTGAAATGGCTGCCCAACAGACAAATTTGGTAAAAAAATGGAACTTTATTTATTTTCTGTTTTTATGAATGAGAAAAGCCTCATCTACTAATAAGGTTTGTAATTACACGTGGTCCATAACACATTTCTTGTAACTTGGGAAATGTTTTCTTAAGGATGTGACGTGGGGCGCCATTGCAGCAGCCTAGCACAAAATTTTCTTCCCGCGCATTACAGCCACCAGAAACGCATTTTAAAATCAGATTAGCTACCATTCATTTTTTCCGAATGACCCATTAACCACTCTTTAGAAATATCTGGCTCTTTGGATCAGTTCAGGAGCTGAGTGCCTATCTCTGCAGAACATGGCGGGTACAGGAGCGAAGCATGCGTTTCGTGTCCTTTAATACGTTAAATGAAAGCCAGTTATGACGGTTAAGTGATGACGTGTTGTCAGATATCAGGCAAAAGCTACAATAGACAAAGCAATTCATGGGTGGCACAACAAGTTACGTGACACGGCTGTGAACGTCAGCGGAGGCGGAGCGTGTGCATTCGTGAGCAGCCCGAAGAAATCCACGACAAATACGAGCAAAGCACTGCAGATACCGCAGTCAACGGCCTGACGCATTCTGGCTAGATGGTTGATTTTAGGGCGGAAACCAAATAGCGAGGTCATTGGTCCCACATCGGTCCCATTGGTTTAGAGAAGGATGGGGAAAGAAGTTGGCCGTGCTCTTTCAAAGGAACCATCCCAGCATAAGCCTGAAGCTATTTAGGGAAATCACGGAAAACCTGAATCAGGATAACCGGACGTGGGTTTGACTCGTCGTCCTCCCGAATGCGAGTGCAGTGTGCTAACCACCACGCCAACTCGTTCGGCCTGGCGCGGTCTACACAAACATCTGCGTGCGGGGCTGTACCGCCTGCAGTTGTTACGTTTGCTCACTACTTGAGACAATCAGCTTCGTTCTGACCTTTGCAATGAGTTGCAGTAGCTAATGGAGGAAGACGGTTTTTCACAAAAGGTGGTTTTCAGATGCGAAGCCACGTTTCATGTCTCTGAAAAGGTGAATTGTCATTAAGTGCGTGTCTGGGCCACAGAACATCCACACGAATTTGTTTATCACATTCCTGCCATGTCCTCTTTAAAAGCTTTTAGACCATTTCTCTTTGCGGAGAGAACAGGCGGATTTTGTGTACCTGCACACGCTACAACAATGACTTATGCCACACAGCAAGGCAATTTAGGTTTCGTTTTGCAACAAGATAGTGCTCCACCACAATTTCTTTCAGGCATTCATGATTACTTTGAAATGCATTTGTCAATTACTGAACTGGCACGTCACATGTGTTGCCCGCAATTTATTTAAAATTATTTCCAGCTTTATCCTAGTTCCAAACAATTAATAAAATAGCCCTTGTAATTAATATTGTCAGTAATAGCCAGAATTAAACTGTCTACTTTCAGCTAGTTCCTTCCCTTTCCTAGAGTGGCTATTTTGCATGCAGTATTCTCGTAGTTTACCTGGGTACGTGGTGAGCTAGGCTGGGTACTGTAGCCTAGGCAGTGACTTGTTATCTGGTCAAAGTCCCTAACCCTCCGTCCCCCCTCCCCCTCCCCCCTTCCCTCTCCCAGCAGTTGCAGTTCACCTTTCAAAGTGTGAGGGGATGGGAGGAACTGACCAGTGAGGGGAAATAGCAGCCGTCGACCAAGAGTCGGGTTCGTGCTGATATGGGGTGTAACGAACACCTGAAGTCGTGCAGAGACACAGTTTTTATAAGCAGTGCCATCCACCCAAAATGCATTTAGAGGAACCTTGTTTTGTGCCGATTAGAACGTTAAGAACGCCGGGCCAAGGGAAGTCAATGACAGACCTCAGCGTTCTGTGAGAAGCAAAGGACCTGCATTGTAGACAAGGGTTCTTACCTCTTTGTGAGCCGATAAACTGACTTTCCGCGCCTCCGTTTTCCACAGGGCGAATAACTTTCGGCCTGAAAAATTGTAAGAATCCTCTTCGTTGGTTATTCTAGAAAAAACAGCTGAATAGGAGAAGTCAGGACGCCAATTTTCGAAAAATGCAAAAATGGAGCCGAGCGTATTGGTTGAAGCACAGCACTTAGCTGAGGAGTGGGGGAGTAACTACAATTGTTCTAGAAATATAGACATGTGTCTGTTACAACTGGTACCCGTTTGAGTGTAACGATTGAAACACTGCTGTAAAACTTTGGCTAAGAGGGGAGAGAGTTGTCTTGTTGACAAAAATTGCTGAACAGGAATTGTTTCGGACTTGTAGAGAGGAGAAGGAATTCTGTGCTAGTGGAGAACGCACTTTGGTTTGGGATACTGCGGAAACACTTAGCCTGGGATTCATGAGGAGAGCATTTCTGCCCACAGTATGAGAGAGAACAGAGCTGATATGTTGCAGGCTCTGCTCACCTAGAGAGGAATATGGTGAGAAATAGCATCTTGGACAATCAGGGAATGATAATTACAGTGCTAGTGTAGGTGCGTTGTTAGGGTTAGGTACATTGCCCGAATCTAATGCTTTCCTCGAGTGACTCAAGGTTCATTTATGACTCAATTAGCAATGTTATTTGCATATGTAGCTTTTTAATGTTAATTCATGCATAGATTATGGTTTTCCCACATATACTTAAGCTGTCCAGTCCTTACTAGGACATTCAAGTATTGATAAATACTACTCGATGTCAACAAGTATCAATTTTCTTAGTCTCTAAATTTCTTATGATCGAACAGATCCTGTAATAATTTGTTATTCATGTATGTTAGCAGGGAACATTGTAATAAACAAGAATAACGTGGACCACTGTCTCTTTTCATAGTTCGGTGATCACCCTTTCTGTCATCTTTTGTGAGGTACAACACCAATATTTCATGTTTACTAGGGTCACCCCTGTCCTATCAGTCATCCGTTATGCGACGCCTTTTATTAAATGACTATGAGTCCACGGGGAGTTATCTGACTACTGGTCTGTCCAAACGATGCGGATCATTCTGACATCCATAGAGTTATGTTCAAGGCTCAGGTCTACTCTCACAACGTCAATGGCAAACTGCCTCAGAGAAGGAATGGACGTACTTCCCGTCATGGTACCCACATTCACCTGACCTGACACCAAGTGATTTCTTATTGTGGGGTTATGTCAATGATCGTGAGTTCCTGCCTCCGCTGTCACTTGATTTGGAAACATTGTATGGGAGGATAATTAAATCAGTCGTTGCTATCGACCACGGCCTGTTCATTATCATGTTGTGTTTGCCGCATCACTAGAGCAGCCTATACTGAGCACCTGTAATATGAGTTAAGAACTTGAAGAGATTCTCTACACAATATTCGCAATCCAAGATGCTCTGACATGTGTCTATCTTCTGTACGTCAAGTAGTTTTCATGTAGCCATATTCTAAAACCCGTAGATACTTGTGAATAGCTCTTTACATCGTCTACAACAGTTATGTGGAAGCGCCCTGCAGCTTCTGAATGTAATTACATCACTAGTTAACACACATACAGTTCCAAACTATCATGTACTTCCTACATGCGTTTCATAAGCATCTAAATCGACGTTTAAAATGTAATTAATATTGCAGAAATTATGTTACCTAAGGATTTTGTATTAAAATACTATTCAAAAAACTCATTTTGAGGAGTGAGTTCATTTTTCTGTTTTAAATGAGTAGTACAAGGGCGCGCATGGCAGCATATAATGTGGTTTCAGACATACTGCAGCCAAACAACGTTTTCTGCTCGTTTATAGACTAGAAAACTGTGGTGTCACCGCCAGACACCACACTTGCTAGGTGGTAGCTTAAATCGGCCGCGGTCCATTAGTACATGTCGGACCCGCGTGTCGCCACTGTCAGGATCGCAGACCGAGCGCCACCACAAGGCAGGTCTCGAGAGACGTACTAGCACTCGCCCCAGTTGTACGACGACGTTGCTAGCGACTACACTGACGAAGCCTTTCTCTCATTTGCCGAGAGACAGTTAGAATAGCCTTCAGCTAAGTTAATGGCTACGACCTATCAAGGCGCCATTTGTACCATTGCATGTATCTCAAGATAGTCTCACTTGTATCATCAAGAATTCTGTATACCAAAGGACGATATAAAAGTTAAGTGTTCTAGTAGCTACGTTCTTTTCTTTATCACATTCATCACGAATCCTGTTCCAGACTTCGCGCCAGTCGGCGTGCGTGTACGTGTGCCCTTTCGGCTACCCGTCACTGTTGACTGGCTGCCTTGTCAGTCCACTACAAAAACAATTAGTCCTTTTTCATGTTAAACGCCACCATGTCGTTTTAGTAGCTGTTCTGTGAGCTTAATGATCTTTACGACTTACCTAACATGGTAGATAAGACTGCAATTTCAGAAAACAGCCAATGGTTCACTATTATTTTTATGTACAGGGGCTGAAGGGGACAGGGCAACCATCCCTTCGGACAACATAAAGGGTAAATTTCTTCGGAAGTCTGTTGTGTCCGAAAATCTTAAATGTCTGCAAGTTTCCTTGTCCGCATATCCCTAGACATGCTTCCCCTACTGTAGCGTCTTCTCCTTCCCGTCTTACGTAAACCACTGTCTTAATTAATAATTCATAACTAGCGTTCTCACTGATTCCGTAACATAGCTTAATGGACCAACAGGTAAAAATTGAATATTGGAACAGAATTAATCTCTCATTCGACACCCATTCCATCGTCCGTCTTCTGGTTTTTTAACTTTCACTTTCTTAAGAAGCAGAAACGTTTAAAATTCCTTGGGGCCTTGTTCTCTTAATTTACGAGGGCAGCAGACTTCACGATCCAGTGCTCTAAGAAATCAAGCGCCCTGCTTTTTATAACCCTGGAAGTCATTTTTGTTTTTGTTTTTTCAAGAATATGTAAGTGGTGCTGTTGGCCGTTACTTCTACGTGTGCAGTACAATGTGTTCCACATGTTTACCTTGGGTCATTCTGTCACATACGTCTCCCGGGGTGTATGGCTCATCTGTTTCCTCTTCTACATATTTTTGCTAACATCAATAATGGAACTGCGAATGAAATGTGATCCTCGAATAATTTCTTTCCCATTTAGTCTCCACGTGAGAAGTAAATATGACCACGCCGTATCAACGCTGCTTCCGTAGCTTAATAGTTGAAGGTATTTATTTTTTTCATTAATATTACAACTGGGAAGCATAACCAATAGAGTTTGATAAGTAAAAATGACTAATAACTCTAAATTATTGTTTAGCCGTATGTTTTTCAGTACAGCTATCTTGCTTGTGCCAATAGGAGTGACATTTTCGCTGGGCACAGCTGCTCTTGAAAGTATGCAAGGAATTAGGATGTTATTGCTAGCCTTTGACAGAACTGAACACTTGCCAGTCTCTAATAAACATTTGACATACCTACTATAATTTTATGAATTAAGAATCAGGTGGACCAAAGAAAATTGCAAGGTATGAGAACAAGATAAATATCGGAGGTGAGACTCGTTCTGCACGTGTTGTAGGAGTGACTTAAACATAAATTTGTATTAGACTTCACCCGAAAGCTGACTAAGTGTATGAGGAGAGGCATAGCTTTCAAAACTAATATCTTTCACGTCTAAAAATATGAAATACAATCGAATCCCGTGTAAAGATCATTTCTATAAAACCAAAGGGAGATGAGACTTAAGCCGAGCGCTACCAACTTCAGCCAACAAGTCCATTAGAATGGAATTGTATATGACGCAGCTATGTGAAAAAGGAAGGGGATGACGTGGACCCGGATATTTCTGGTCTCTATGGAATATTCTGTGAAGTTGACTTACGGAACAGATCAGTTACAACAATATTGCACCCGAAGGCCTAAGTACCGTGTCCGGTCCATATTTTGTCATGTAGGACGTACGTAAGGCTCTCACAGATTTATGAAGTTATACCCATCATTCACTGTTCAGAGTATCGACCATAATGATTCAAACTGCACAGCGACCAGAGTACTGTTTATCTTCAGCGGTTATGATAATACTCCTTGGTTCCCAAAGTCATGCTCAGTTTGGGTGATAAATTACTCTCTCTAAACTGAGATTTATAAGGTGATATGCTAACACAATAAGGGAACCTTGAAAGCATGTAGCATAAACAACAATCTTACGGTGATATAATTTTATTGAACTCGATCTTTTCACAAACCCGAGATGACTTCCCGACCTCTCCATTTATTCCATACCGATTTCTTCAGATGAAAACTTCTTTTTAAAGCATAACCTATCATTTTTACGTGATGAAAGTTGATTCTGATTTAACATAAGAGACATTTTTGCCCACTACTTAAAAAACAAAAGACTGGTAGCCACAAGAAACTCTTATTTACGGCAACTTTCTTCAAAAAAATTGTTCAAAAGGCTCTAAGCACTATGAGACTTAACATCTAAGGTCATCAGTTCCCTAGACTTAGAACTACTTAAACCTAACTAACCTAAGGACATCACTCACATCCATGCCCAAGGCAGGATTCGAACATGCGAACATAGCAGGTGTGCGGTTCCTGACTGAAGCACCTAGAACCGCTCGGCCACAGCGGCCGGCCGACGTTCTTTCCTTCTTTCGCTTTCTTTAGCCGTTCCAATCCCCTTTCAAGCCAGTTTAATCAGTATATTATCAACACGATTTGCATGTGAACAGAACCAGTAGTTTGTGAGAGACTCCGAAGGTCATTTAAGGGCACTGAATTATCCACATAGCTGGCCATCAGCATAGCTTAAAATTACAAGACATGTCGTGATTCTGACGAAGGCCTTATTTGGCGCCATAAGAATGACGTCACAAACCGCCAGAGTAAGAGAAGCAGCGTCGGCTGAACATTGGCAGTTGTGAGAACAGTTTGGGAGAGTGCTGAGTTAATTATGCCAGTCTTTCTGATTTTTTGATTTCATTAAATATGTTGCAATATTTACTAATCCATATGGAAGGTATTTTTTCGTTGAACTGAACAGTAACAAACATGTATAACTCAAAGTTTTGATTTCTTATTTACAAAGATAAATATCCTCAAACATAAAATGGATTCGTAGACTTGAAACACTCGACAACCAACTGTCACGAGTTACGTATGTTCATGGGGGCTTAGATTTGAGAGTCTTTTGAGGGCACTTCCGCTTTTTTATATTATATTTACACTTCAAGTTCCGTAGGACCAAATTGAGGGGCAAATCTCCAAGGTCATGGAACGTGTCAGTGCATGAGATTACAACATAAAAGTAATAACAGACAAAAATAAAATGTTTATGAACCCAAAAAGTCAAGCAACTAGTTTAAGTAAACCCAATCGACAATATAACATAAGCTTAATTTTTCAAGGAACTCCTCAAAAGAATAGAAGAAGTGACCTATGACGAAACTCTTCAGTTTCGATTTGGAAGCGCGTTGATTGCTGCTACGATTTTTGAATTCTTGTGGTAGCTTACAGAAAATGGATGCAGCAGTATACCGCACAGCTTTCTGCACAAGAGTTGAGGAAGTCCGATTTAAATGCAGGTTATATTTCTGCCGAGTATTAACTGAGTGAAAGCTGCTTATTCTTGGGAATAAGCTGATATTGTTAACAAGAAACGGCAGAAAAGAATATGTATATTGAGAGGCCAATGTCAGAATACCCAGACTAGTGAACAGGGCTCGACACCACTTATTGCCCGAACCTCCCGTTTCTGAGCCAAAGACATTCCTTTAGAATGAGAAGAGATATGCCAAAATATAATACCACACGACATAAGGGAATGGAAATAAGCAAAGTAGACTAATTTTCATGTCGAACGATCACTTACTTCAGATACCGTTCGAATAGTAAAAATGGTAGTATTAAGTCTTTGAACAAGATCCTGAACGTGGGCTTTCCACGACACCACGACAGTTTACTATGTATCTGAAGATCTAGAAATTTGAACTGTTCAGTTTCACTACACATATGCCCATTCTGTGAAATTAAAACGTCGGGTTTTGTTGAATTGTGTGTTAGAAACTCTAAAAACTGAGTCTTATTGTGATTTATCTATATATTCTAGAAGCTATGAATTTATGTCATGAACTTCACTATTTGAAACCGACCTAATGTCGCACACAACATCCTTTACTACTAAGCTAGTGTCATCAGCAAGCAAAAATATTTTATAGTTACCTGTAATACTAAAGGGCATATCGTTTTTATAAATAAGGAACAGGAGTGGCCCCAACACTGATCCCTGGAGCACCCCCTATTTGACCGTACGCCACTCAGATCCCACGTCACAGCCATTCTCAACACTGTGAATAATGATCTTTTGCTGTCTATTGTTTAAGTAAGCGGTGAACCAATTGTGAGCTACTACCTGTATTCTGTAATGGTCCAACTTCTGGAGCAATATTTTGTGATCAACACAATCAAACGCCTTAGTTAAATCAAAAAATATGCCTAGCGTTCGAAACCTTTTGTTTAACCCATCCAGTACCTCAGAGAGGAAATATAATATAGCATTTTGAGTTGTTAAACGACTTCTAAAGCCGAACTGTACATCTGAGGGCAAATTATATGATATAAAATGATCAATCATCCTTACATAAACTGCCTCTTCGATAACTATAGCAAACACTGATGGCATAGAAATAGGTCTAAAATTAATTACATTATCCATTTCTCCCTTTTTATAAAGCGGCTTTACTACTGAGTACTTTAATCGTTCAGAAAACTGACCATTCCAAAAGGAAAAATTACAAATATGGGTAAGTATAGGGCTAACATGTGCAGCACAGCACTTTAATATTCTGCTAGGCACTCCATCATATCCATGGGAGTCCTTAGTCTCCTGTGATTTAATTATTGACTCAATCTCCCCCTTGTCTTTACCACTGTGGAGTATTTCAGACCTCAATCTCGGAAACGCATTTGCCAAGAGAGTTATGTCTGTAGAAACTAAATTTTTATTTAATTCACCAGCGATGCTCCAAAAATGATTGTTAAATACTGTACATATACCTGATTTATCGGTAAACCCGACTACAAGGTATAGGTACACGACCTAACAAATAAAAGTGACGCATCCAGATTACATGGTAGGATGTGAATGAACTTCGTATACTTACACACCATCGGCGGTTATGTAAATGAACAGAGTTATAAATGTCTGTGACATCACTAGTATTGCTAGTGTTTATTGTTGTTACCAGGCCTTGTAGGGTTTATAACCGGGTGTGAAAAGCGTCAGATGTTGAGTGATCGCTCTGAAGGACACGGAGGTGCCAGGTAGTCGTGTGAGACAGCGTTATTATCACCAGACAGAGTTGGAAAGTGGCTCACTGAGTGTATCCATTTGGTCGGCTTGTCGAATCGTACAGTATGCCTATTTGTGGGACATTCGAATGCGACAATGGCCCAATGTTGGACTGCATGGAAACGTGAAGACAGACAAACTTGTTAAGGTTCCGGTGGAACACATCTGACCACAACAATGGACAATCGACGTGTTGTGCACAAAGAACATCGTAATCCCGTCAGGTCTGACCCTGACACTCGAGAACAAGTTGGTCTCACTGCGAAATTCTGTGTCATCCCAAACAATTAGTCGGAAGCTAGCAACAGCCAGACTAGGGAATTACCATTCCACGCGCAGGCTGCCGTTAGTACCACAACACAAACTACAGCATTTGGACTGGTGCCATGACTGGGAAACATGGCTTGCTGAAGAAAAGTGTCGTGTAATGTTCAGCTACAAATCGCTGTTCTGCATTATCCCCCGGTGACGACAGCGAGTATGGCTGCGATCTGAGGCGAAGTCCCATTCTTCACAAGTTTTGTAAAGTCATAGCGGCGTGGGGAGCCGTTCAGTATGACTTCTCGTCACGGTCGGTGGCGACTGGAAGAACTCTGACGGTACAACGGTACGTCACGTACATCCAGCATCTTCATGTGCTACTTCTCATGATAGAGTATCTTGGTAGGATTTTTCAACGCTTGCTCGTCCACATGTTGTACATAACTTCGTACATGATGTTTAATTGCTCCTGTGGCCAGTAAGATCCCCAGATCCCTCCCTGATAAAAAAGTATGTGGGACCAGCTTAGACGTCGGCGGCAACTCTGCCCTAGTGCCAGTAACCCGGATATTAACGACCAGTTACAGTAGTTTTTACGTTGTTGTTGTTTCGCTTTAGGGCGCAAAAATAACAGGGGTTACACGTGCCCAAGTGAAAGCTATAGAACACGAAGACAGAGAGGAGTAAAAAAACGGACATATTATGTCAGTCCCATTTGACAGCAGACAACGAGAAACAGGGACGTGGAGAAAGGGCTAAAAAAGAGACCATACAGAAAGGGAGGTCCAAGAAAAAAATTAGATGGCCTTCACCATATTCATTTGGGGGATAAAAAGTACCAACAAACGCGATCAACAGCCCACGCGTTATTTGCCAAAACGGCCGATAACTCAGACGGAAAACCCAAGCGGGAACGTAAACGATTAAAAAATAGGCATTCCGGCAGGAAGTGGCGGACAGTTAAAAATTGGGCGCAATGTGTACAAAGTGGCGGGGTAGCGCCACCTATCAAATGACGATGGCTAAAAGGCAGTGCCCAATATGCAGCCTAGTTAAAATGACCTCCTCCCGGCGGGAGGGCCGAGAGGAGATCGTCAAAGCCGCTGGTAGAGGCTGAATAAGCCGGAGCTTATTCCCGTGAACGGAGGACCATTGGCGATGCCAAAGGGACACCACCTCTTGACAGGCGGCAACACAGAAATCACTGCAGGGAATATAGGAACCAGTGGGCTGAGGAACGAGGACTGCAACCTTGGCAGCAGCGTCAGCAGCCTCGTTTCCTGGCAGACCGACGCGACCAGGAAACCGTGTAAACATCACAGTGGCCCACCAAGAGTGAGCAAGTGACAGTTTTCCTGGACCCGTTGCACTAAGGGATGGGCGGTGTACAGCTCACATAGAGTTTGAAGGGCGATGAGAGAGTATGAGCAGAGGACACAAGTGAAAAGTCTGTGTCGTCGGATGTACTCCGTGGCCTGATACAAGGCGAAGAGCTCGATTGTAAATACTGAGCAGTGTGCCGGAAGCCGATATCGAAAGACATGAGCGCCAATGGCGAAGGCACAACCATCACCACGGTCATTCCGAGAGCCACCACTGTACACAATGGTACTATCGCAAAGTTCCATGTGAAGGTCGTGAAACTGAAGGTGATAGAGCGAGGCTGGAGTAGTGTCCTTAGGAAGCGAATGAAGGTCAAGGTTAACACAGGCCGCTTCACGATGCGGGTCGGTGGTGAAGGGTTTACACCCACCGGGAAAATTAGCAGGTAGTGTGAAGTTAAGCCGTAGCAAGTGCCGAAAGCGGACTCCGGGAGGTAACAGAAAAGAGGGACGCGCCCCATACTGGCGATCAAAGGAAGGAGGCATAGGATGGGTGGCTACGCAAGGTAGACAAATGGCATGCACACCTGCTGTCACGGCGGTAGGACTGTGGTAGTTCACCAGCTTCAGCATACAGACACTCAACCAGGCTAGTGTAACAGGCACCAATGGCCAAACGGATACCATGATGGTGGATAGTGTTGAGAGGGCGTAAGAGGGAAGGACGTGCGGACGCATAAAGAAACCACCCAAAGTCGAGTTTCGGATGGACAAGGAACCGGTACAAACGATGGAGGGTGGTTCGATCGGCAACCCAGGAAGTACCATTGAGGACACATCGGATACTGAGGGACCGCGTACAGTGGGCTGCCAGGTAAGACACATGGGAGGACCACGACACTATCGAGTATGAGCCCCAGGAATTTCGTAATTTAAACAAACGGAAGAGCAACAGGCCCAACCGGCCGCTGTGGTCGAGTGGTTCTAGGCGTTTCAGTCCGGAACCAAGCGGCTGCTACGGTCGCAGGTTCGAATCCTGCCTCGGGCATGGATGTGTGTGATGTCCTTAAGTTAGTCAGGTTTAATTAGTTCTAAGTCTAGGGGACTGATGACCTCAGATGTTAAGTCTCATAGTGCTTAGAGCCATTTGAACCATTTTGAGCAACAGGCCCAAGATGTAAAGATGGTGGGAGAAACGATTTGTGCCGCCAGAAATTCATACAGACGGTTTTGTCAGTGGAAAAACGAAAGCCGTTGTCGATGTTCTAGGAGTAAAGACGATCAGGACATCACTGAAGACGCCGCTCAGTGAGACAGGTCCTTGGAGAACTACAATAGATGGAAAAATCGTCAAGAAAAGGGGAGCCGGAAATGCCTGGCGGCAGACAGGCCGTTATAGGGTTAATGGCGATAGCAAAGAGGACAACGCCCAGGACGGAACCCTGAGGCACACCGATTTCCTGGATAAAGGTATCCGGCAAGGGAGAACCCACACGTACCTTGAAAACTCGGTCTTTTAAAAATTCCTGAAGGAATCAGGGAAGGCGGTCACGGCTGCTACACGTGTAAAGAGTACAGAGGATACCAGTTCTCCGGCAGGTGTCGTAGGCCTTCTCCAAATCGAGAAACACGGCTACAGTTTGGGATTTCCACATAAAACCATTCATGACATGGTCAACTGCCGTAGTTTTTAGCCAGCTTGCCTCAGGCGAGGATACGACCACCTTACGACAGGCATCCCAACAGGATCAGTGCTTACATCTAGGTCAGAGGGGGTGCAGTCCCATACTGATAGTGGGGTTATGCGAACATATTCTTTGTAAATCTGACTCCATTGAATAATCACTCGAACAACATCACATACCCTTTCGACGCGTTGAGTTTCATTTCCTATTCTCCCCTTCCCTTTTTTGCGGGCACTTCATTCCCCCCCCCCGTTACCCTTCAGATAGCACTGTCTCGTACTACATTTCGTTGCTATCGACATACCACAAAGCGTTGCTGTGAAACCTCATCCCATCTCTTACTGACGTCGCTCACTATGCTTCCAGAGAGTTCCCGAATATTTGCAGAGTGCGTGTCCACTGAAGCTGCAAATTACCGATTTCACCTGCACGCCATTCGTGTCTTAATTCGAGAAAGCGATTCCAGAGCAATTTATCCGCCCTGTCAGACATGCGAGCGATTCAGAATGCTCGGCGCGTCAGGCAATTTGGCGGTTAAATATTCGAGCTCAGGGCTGAGGCCGCCGTCTTTCTTTTCGGCTGGACATCGGTAATTACTGGGGGCGGACCGGTCGCCGGCCCACGGCAGGCCGCCGCGCCGAGGCGACCGATAACCGGGTCCTCCGTAATTTTCAATTTGTGGTGCGCCCCCTCCGCCCATTACTGACCGTGGAAACAGCACGAGCGGGACAAGTGGCCGCGTTAATGATTGTATTAGAGGGAGAAAAATACACGGGGGTCTGCAGATGACAGATGGAAAGTAAAACTGCAGCAACTGCTTCGCCCAGTCGAAACTGAACCTAATTCTTCTATTTGTCTCAGGTAAACTAGGGCACAGCTGTGAGCAATACTGTACTTGTAAAGGCTAAACACAGCTGTGCGAAACGGTGAAGAAGCCCTATAATGCTCTGTTCATATACGACCCGAATACCTTGATGTAATTATTCTGTTATGATGGGAATATATAGACTTCGAAACTTGTTCTCGATAAGCTTCGGTAGTTAACTTACACTACTGGCCATTAGAATTGCTACACCACGAAGATGACGTGCTACAGACGGGAAATTTGACCGACAGGAAGAAGATGCTGTGATATGCAAATGATAGCTTTTCAGAGCATTCACACAAGGTTGGCGCCGGTGGCGACACCAATGTGCTGACATGAGGAAAGTTTCCAACCGATTTCTCATACACAAACAGCAGTTGACCGGCGTTGCCTGGTGAAACGTTGTTGTGGTGCCTCGTGTAAGGAGGAGAAATGCGTACCATCACGTTTCCGACTTTGGTAGAGGTCGGATTGTAGCCTATCGCGATTGTGGTTTATCGTATCGCGACATTGCTGCTCGCGTTGGTCGAGATCCAATGACTGTTAGCAAATATGAAATCGGTAGGTTCAGGAGGGTAATACGGAACGCCGTGCTGGATCCCAACGGCCTCCTATCGCTAGCAGTCGAGATGACAGGCATCTTATCCGCATGGCTGTAACGGATCGTGCAGCCACGTCTCGATCCCTGAGTCAACAGATGGGGACGTTTGCAAGACAACAACCATCTGCACGAACAGTTGGACGACGTTTGCAGCAGCATGGACTATCAGCTCGGAGACAATGGCTGCGGTTACCCTTGACGCTGCATCACAGATAGGAGCGCCAGCGATGGTGTAGTCAACAACGAACCTGGGTGCACGAATGGCAAAATGTCATTTTTTCGGATGAATCCAGGTTCTCTTTACTGCATCACGAAGTT
Source organism: Schistocerca nitens (assembly GCF_023898315.1). Classification (NCBI taxonomy): domain Eukaryota; kingdom Metazoa; phylum Arthropoda; class Insecta; order Orthoptera; family Acrididae; genus Schistocerca; species Schistocerca nitens. Next base: position 166,865,488 of record NC_064620.1, on the reverse strand, counting down.
CGACTGCTGTTCTGGCCAGCACATTCTCCAGATCTCTCACCAATTGAAAACGTATGGTCAGTGGAGGCCGAGCAACTGGCTCGTCACAATACGCCACTCACTACTCTTGATGAACTGTGGTATCGTGTTGAAGCTGCATGGGCAGCTGTACCTGTACACGCCATCCAAGCTCTGTTTGACTCAATACCCAGGCGTATCAAGGCCGTTATTACGGCCAGAGGTGGTTGTTCTGGGTACTATTTTCTCAGGATCTATGCACCCAAATTGCGTGAAATTGTAATCACATGTCAGTTCTAGTATAATATATTTGTCCAATGAATACCCGTTTAACATCTGCATTTCTTCTTGGTGTAGCAATTTTAATGGCCAGTAGTGTACTTTCCATTTTTCTTAGGTTCGTACAAGCTCCCTAAGAGAATATAGCTTTTCCGATTTGTTTGCGTCCTGTTGACAGGAGTTTATGATTTAAGCTGACACTATCTTAGTACCCATGCAAATTAACGGTTGGGTAGGCTATAACAATAATTTACGAATGACGAAAGTCGATCATTTCACTTATCCACGCTTACTCAAGCTACAACGGTCGCAATAGGATCTCTTCTTTTTCGCCTTTCCCCAGTCTGGATTGGCATCTTCTCTATATATAAAAGAAAATGGCCTAACTGATTCATCATCGTCCAGACCACACCGCTATAGATAGATATTTGAAATTTGAACAGGATTTTGACCTTATACTGCAGGATTTGCTTGCATCCGTAAGGGGTAAACAAGGAGTGAAAGTCCTTTCGAACTTATGTTGCTACTAAGATAATTTTGAAGCTTCTCAGCCGGAAACAAAAAGTTCATATTTTAGCATGTTTCGGAATTCAACCCCTAGGGGGTGAAATACGGGATGAAAACTTCATGAGGTGCATTTTTGAAGTAAAATCTTTGAAAATTTGTATATGGCTTCTCGGTTGGAAATAAAGAAATGTTACCCAGTTTTGAAAAATTCAGTATTTATATTTGGCTTCTCGATTAGAAATAAAATATATGTTTCAGTGTTTTGGGAAATTCAACCTCTGAAGGGGTGAAATAGGGGATGAAAATTTTTTGAAGATATTTTTAAAGCTGAATCTGTGAAAATTCGTGTTTGACTTCTTAGTTAGTAAAAACAAATATGTGTTAGGGGAGCAGGACTGACAAAAACCTCCGACTCCGGCTACCGGAATCGCTTTTTGATTACAAGCGTATTAGGTAAGAACCATACTTCTACGGCCTTAATTAGCGTGAAGAGTTGGAAGATGTTGCAGTTTGTGAACTACATCGAAGAAAACTATTAAACAGTCACCACGAGAAATCGTCTTTGTCAGAACTGCATAGAAAAAGAAACGGCTCTTTAATACATTAACTTTTAATTCGGCCTTCTGTGCCTACAAAATTATTTTTGTTGTAATTATTACACAAACGCGAGCGAGGTAGAGGAAGTTATCCGAGCTGTTTTATAGGTTGAAGCAATTTTAGTGACAATGGATGGTCAGGTATCCTTCCTGACCGCACCACTTCCTCGGATGGGAACAGTATACCCCCATCTGTCTGTGTCTAGCATAAATCTGATGTTCGAGTGTGTGAACGTTTTAGAAGTGGTTGAGTAGACCGTAGTGTATCTCAGGCGGGACATGGGTACCAGCCCGGTACTTATCCACCTGGATGAAGTTAACAACCGAAAAACTACATACAGGCTGGCCGGCATTCAGTTTTTATTTAAAGTTCTGATAAAAAGTGATAACCTCTAATGCAGGCCAGCAATAGCAACGACTGTCAGAGGACAAATTTAATACAGAAGACGCATGGCCAGGTACACATATGGGAGGCTTACAAGTTAATGCCATTACTGTCAGGGTTTAAATTTGGAGTAGTCTGTAGTCTTCCAAATCAAACCATAAGACCAGTGTTGTCTTAAAGGCTCACCAAACCTCATCAATAACCCGCGAGGTGGATTCGATATAGGGCAGGCTCTCCTGTCAGAATCCCACAAACAGCGTGCTAAGACGCTAAACTATCCGGCCAGGCCCGTCCCAGTAGAAGCTTTTTCGTGGTCTGATATTCAGAAAACATTCGGCCATGGCTAGGGTCCAGTTCAGTGCTTCCTATGGTGTAGCTCTGACTTGAGTAATTCAGTTCCTGTTACGTATGTTTTGCCAAATATTTCTCCAATACATTAATTTCGTTACTATTTCTGTGTTTGATTACGCGTCAAATCTCTATGGAGACTCAACTATCATCTACCGATGGATGACCCTGAACTTACGATTCTCTCTGATTGCAGAGCGGCATTTGGGGATCGTTCCATCACAGTGCTGTCAGCCTTCTAACGTATTAACAGGTTTTGGGTATGGATGTTACATTCAAAACTGTTTAGATGCTTGCACAATGTCCAGTTCGCTCAGCTCAACCAGCTCTTCGGCGGCTGTCTTACAGTGTCTTTTCTGTCACGAAAGTGTATCCGGTCGTGAAAGAGGTCGCTAAAGTAAAGATCAGTATTTACTTCCCTCTGAACAGTGGCTGAGAGGTAGGTAAATAGAGGAATAGGTCAGTAGCCGAGAATGACCCTGTGGCTGAGTTTAAATGCATGGTTCCTCCTCTGTTCTGAAGACAAATGACGCCTGACACAATGAAGTCTCGAGTATTTCTCCCCCGAGGGCAAATTTTATCACATCATCACAGTACACGTTGTGCATTACAATATTCGTCAAAGAAGAATGAATAGGTAAGATGTCTGATTACATTTATGAGGGACTTTTCATCATTTTTCCTAAGGGCTAAATACAAGGTCGTCCTAAACTTGCGGATTGTTTTATTACAGAAGGTCTTCAGTTGGATTAAATTCAGTGAAATGAAATGAATGCAGTCAGTGGGGATGAAATCAGTGGGCATGCAACTCAAATGCGTAAGAGTTGAGGCGACTGCTCCTAATAAGCAGAAGATTAAGGCTCGAGTTCGAAATTTTCATTTGTCACGATATATTGCAGGTCCTCCACTTGTGAACGGTTTCCACTAAAACAGTTTCATGTAATTTCCAGCTATTCCAATGCATTGAATTTAATTCAGCTGATATAAAGAAAAAACTGCAAAAAGGTGGGAATTTAAGGTGATGGGACCTGGATAAACTGTCTAAACCAGAGGTTGTGCAGAGTTTCAGGGAGAGCATAAGGGAACAATTGACAGGAAGGGGGGAAAGAAATACAGTAGAAGAAGAATGGGTATCAGTGAGGGATGAAGTAGTGAAGGCAGCAGACGATCAAGTAGGTAAAAAGACGAGGGCTAGTAGAAATCCTTGGGTAACAGAAGAAATATTGAATTTAATTGATGAAAGGAGAAAATATAAAAATGCAGTAAATGAAGCAGGCAAAAAAGAATACAAACGTATCAACAATGAAATCGACAGGAAGTACAAAATGGCTAAGCAGGGATGGCTAGAGGACAAATGTAAGGATGTAGAGGCTTATCTCACTAGGGGTAAGATAGATACTGCCTACAGCAAAATTAAAGAGACCTTTGGAGAAAAGAGAACCACTTGCATGAATATCAAGAGCTCAGATGGAAACCCAGTTCTAAGCAAAGAAGGGAAAGCAGAAAGGTGGAAGGAGTATATAGATTGTCTATACAAGGGCAATCTACTTCAGGGCAATATTATGGAAATGGAAGAGGATGTAGATGAAGATGAAATGGGAGATATGTTACTGCGTGAAGAGTTTGACAGAGCACTGAAAGACCTTAGTCGAAACAGGGCCCCGGGAGTAGACAACATTCCATTAGAACTACTGATAGCCTTGGGAGAGACAGCCCTGTCAAAACTCTACCATCTGGTGAGCAAGATGTATGAAACAGGAGAAATACCCTCAGACTTCAAGAAGAATATAATAATTCCAATCCCAAAGAAAGCAGGTGTTGACAGATGTGAAAATTACCGAACCATCAGTTTAATAAGTCACAGCTGCAAAATACTAACGCGAATTATTTACAGACGAATGGAAAAACTGGTAGAAGCCGACCTCAGGGAAGATCAGTTTGGATTCCGTAGAAATGTTGCAACCATGAGGCAATACTGACCTTACGACTTATCTTAGAAACTAGATTAAGGAAAGGTAAACCTACGTTTCTAGCATTTGTAGACTTAGAGAAAGCTTTTGACAATGTTGACTGGAATACTCTCTTTCAAATTCTATAGGTGGCAGGGGTAAAATACAGGGAGCGAAAGGCTATTTACAATTTGTACAGAAACCAGATGGCATTTATATGAGTCGAGGGGCATGAAAGGGAAGCAGTGGTTGGGAAGGGAGTGAGACAGGGTTGTAGACTCTCACCGATATTATTCAATCTATATATTGAGCAAGCAGTAAAGGAAACAAAAGAAAAATTTGGAGTAGGTATTAAAATACATGGAGAAGAAATAAAAACTTTGAGGTTCGCCGATGACATTGTAATTCTGTCAGAGACAGCAAAGGACTTGGAAGAGCAGTTGAACGGAATGGACAGTGTCTTGAAAGGAGGATATAAGATGAACATCAACAAAAGCAAAACGAGAATAGTGGAATGTAGTCGAATTAAGTCGGGTGATGCTGAGGGAATTAGATTAGGAAATGAGACACTTAAAGTAGTAAAGGAGTTTTGCTATTTGTGGAGCAAAATAACTGATGATGGTCGAAGTAAAGAGGATATAAAATGTAGACTGGCAATGGCAAGGAAAGCGTTTCTGAAGAAGAGAAATTTGTTAACATCGAGTATAGATTTAAACGTCAGGAAGTCGTTCCTGAAAGTATTTGTATGGAAGTGAAACATGGACGATAAATAGTTTGGACAAGAAGAGAATAGAAGCTTTCGAAATGTGGTGCTACAGAAGAATGCTGAAGATTAGATGGGTAGATCACATAACTAATGAATAGAATTGGGGAGAAGAGGAGTTTGTGGCACAACTTGACAAGAAGAAGGGACCGGTTGGTAGGACATGTTCTGAGGCATCAAGGGATCACAAATTTAGCACTGGAGGGCAGCGTGGAGGGTAAAAATCGTAGAGGGAGACCAAGAGTTGAATACACTAAGCAGATTCAGAAGGATGTAGGTTGCAGTAGGTACTGGGAGATGAAGAAGCTTGCACAGGATAGAGTAGCATGGAGAGCTGCATCAAACCAGCCTCAGGACTGAAGGCCACAACAACAACAACAACGATATAAAGGGTACCCCCCTCTGTAGCCAAGGTCGCTAATGTTGTGGCTGTGCCCTCTTGTAATGTTTTGTGGTTCCTGGTTGGGTGAGGAGATGGTGTTCGGTTTCCTCTCACTACAACACGAAATGCGCACGTGGTTAAAATACACTTTATTACAGGAATCAAATGAGTACTTGTCTTCAATGCTGTCTAATCTGAAGTTCTGTGGTTAACAGCAATCAAATAACATGTAATAATTCTTGAATCTTGTCCATGTCCGTATCACAACTATATACAATGACTAACGTTCCCTCACAGCTTGCTAAGGCGACAGGCGATGACTGTCACTGTGGAAGACCAGAGCACAGTGCGACTTGTTGAGGTGCAATGCGAACTGAGTCCCGATACGATGTACTGAGGTACTGAAATTGAGAGGTTGAGTGAGCCCGGTCGTCGTCGGCGGCGGACTATATGCACGCTACACAGGGAAGTGACGCAGCTTGTGCGGCAATCAGTTTCTGAACAGAAGACAGAAATGTGGCAGTTTTCAGACTCTGAAACCGAAAAATCTGATTTAGTTCCAGAGCAGGAGCAGTCTGCGGCTGAGGCGCAATGGCAGGGAGTGGGGTAGCCATTCCGACTGAATATTACAGCAAAATATGAAAATTCAAATAAAAAAAGCAATTTGCAGAGCCTCTGAAAACAGAAATAAATGAGTTCTGGTGCTCTCCTCCTGTAACAACAAGAACAAATTATCAAACAGAATCACTGTAACGACAGCTCCCCTGCTGCAACCGAGAACACATGAAAAGCGAACAAAACGTATTTGAAATCTGGGTTCGCAGAACAGAAAGGATCGGGTTGTGGAAAGGGGCCAAGATCAGTTACTGTTAGTTACACAAGAACAAAGAACTTTATTTCTGGAAAACACAATGCACAGTTTTTTCTTTAAAACAACAAGGATCAATTCACGGCTGAGGGCCGAAGAAACTTCTCAATAACAAGGTTTAAATAATTCCTTTTAAAACACAAAGATTTAGAGAAACGGCTGAAAGCTTTACTTAAGTAAAATTAAAAAATCCTTAAGTAATTCCCTTTAAGGCACAAGAATTTAGACAAATGGCTGCAGGCCTTACTTAAGTAAAATGAAAATATCTTCTCACCTAAAAGTTCGAATAATATTTCAGATCTACAAGGAAATTCTTTAAAAGGCAAGCATTTACCAATTTCTGCTACAAGCCATATTAAGGAAAATTTGAATTATTTCCTCGGCTGAAGGCCCAATAATATTTCAACATAATAAAAGGCAACCTTTAAAGACAAGGACTTACACAATACAACAGAAAACCATCTTAAGAAAACTTGAAATATCTTAATGGCTGAAGGCCCAAACAATTATTCAAAGTAATTAAAGACAAACGTTAAGATAAGCATTTACACAATAAGGCTGAAGGCCATTTTAAGAATTCAAGATAATTAAAGAGAAACCTTACAGACAGAAATTTATACATTACGGCTGGAAGCCACAAATTTTAAAACAAACGCAGCTGAAGGCCTAAATTCAGAGCAAACAAGAATTTTAAATAAAACATGGCTGAAGGCCTAATGTAAAATACTTCACATAAGGTTCGGCTTAAGGCCATATACTGAACATAGAACAGACAAATTAATACACTGCTGAAGGCCTGGCACAGTACTTGCGACAAAGGGAAATTACAATCACAAACAACAGAACAGTACTGCTCAGAAGTGTTCCAAGGGTCGGCCTGGGGAGGAAACTCTAACAACAGGTGAGACAGGCAGCCAAGCGTAACACGAAATAATCGGGAGGCAGCACGACCTAGGGACGGCTGAAGAACCAACCAACAACCTAATCAATTCCCTTCCACCCGACCAATGACACAACCAAAATATCAGCGAATACGAGAATCGAAGCAGGACTATGTATTAATAATTGGCGTCTAAACACAGTCAAGGCAAAACAACCATTCAAAGAAAAAGGGAGAACAACATCAGGCTGTCGAGCTACATGCCGTGCCGGCCAGCATCAACACAGTGAGGAAAAAACACTGCTGCAAAACTACGCCAACGACCAGGGCAGGTAACCGGAACGTTAACGGCCACAAGGCAGAACATACCGCTGGTGCAATTCACTAATAATTTTTAATCATTTCAAAAGTTAAACATCATACAGGAAGACAGCTGCAAAATTTTGCCGACTCCAGCACACCATCATGTTGCTGCTTGCAGGAAGAGCCCAGGAAGCAACAACCAGAGATCAACGAAGAGATGTCACAGCAGCTGAGATTTCATAACAAGTTCATTGATTTCTCAACTCCAGTATGCTGGTTCGATGGGGAACGAACTTTGCAGCTCTCATAGCCAGTGCCACACAACTCCGACCGCCTGTGCACACCGCCCGTGGCCCCGGCCTGACCTTACGCTGCGGAGACTTCCTCGCTGCCCTGTCGCAACCCACAAACTGCCTACTCCAGTACGCAGAAAGCATTCATCTGCTCAGCAGAAATCACAGAAGCTACACTCAGTTCCATGTAAACACTTTCACCAAGAACTCTGACAACCTTAAAACCAATCACCATGGAACAACAAGGAGAAATGACAAGTCACACACACAGAAAGTTTCCATAAGCAGTCGGCGACTAAATTCACGTCGTTCAATGAGACGACCAACCGAACGACCAACCAAGGTCGTCCCCACTCAAGTTACGAGTGTCGGCAACGGCCGGGCGAGTGTTGGCTGTACGGAGCTCACTGCAGCTCCAGCCCAACTCAACTGGATCTCCGTCTGAAACTCGGAGACATGGCGACCCGGAGACACTGGCTGGGACTCAACCAAGCAAAGGGAACACTTGCCCAATGCCCACCTGATATCTCTGCACAAGGAAGGAACCAACCAATGTCCGGCAAGACGACCAACTGACGAGGCCCAGAAATGGTCAAATGACCAAATACACGTCACCTAATTAGACGACCAACCAGCGGTCGTTCCCGATCCAATCTCCTTCTGTTGGACAGTTCATGTGTGTAGCCAACAGTGAGCAAGTACTGGCTGTCCCCACCTCACTGGCGCTCCATCCCGACTGAACTCCAGACACACGACAACCCGTAAATACTAGCGGTCGCTCCAGAGATGGTACGACAGTGCCCTTATCGAGAAGCGTTGCTGCTGTCACTCATGGGCAAGCAAACCAGCAATCTAGTGACACCAGTAAATCGAATTAAAAGAAAAACGAGGCGACAGAACCACAAAAACAAGATGACGAACAATAAACGGAATGACCACCAGCCGCGCACAACTCAGTATTAATCAGACTCGTCGCAACTTTTTGGGGCTGTGCCCTCTTTTAATGTTTTCTGGTTCCTGACTGGATGAGGAGAGGGTGGTATAATAAGAGGTTGCACGGTTTCCTCTAACTGCAACACAAAATGCACGCGTGGTTGAAATACACTTTATTACAGGAACCAGTTGAGTACTTAGCTTCAATGATGTCCAATCTGAAGTTATATGGTCAACAGCAATCAAATATCATGTACTGATTCTTGAATCTTCTCCGTGTCCCTATCACAACTATACACAATGCTGACGTTCCCTCACAGCTAGCTAAGGTGCGAGGTGATGATTACCACTGTGGAAGACCAGAGCACAAAGCGACGTATTGAGCTGCACTGAGTCCCTATACGACGTACTGAGGTACTGAGATTCAGCTCGGTCGTCGGCGGCCGCGGCCTACGTGCCCGCTGCCTAGGGGGCATTAACGGCGCGTAGCCTGGGGGTGTGTCTTGGTCTTCTATTGTCATAGGCGCTTTTAGTTCAGTGCCTACTATAAAATTAATAAAATTTAATAAAATCTTCTCGGGCTTCCAGACGCGTCAGGCGGCTAAAATCCCACGAGCTTTCGACCGAGCTCTCCCCGGTCATTGTCAAGTGGAAAGACTGACTGCTGTGTCGCCGTGGCCGCGTCGTTATATAGCCGCAGTGCTGGCTGTGACGTCACTGGTGCTCTCTTCCTCACCATATATGGTAATGTCCTCATCCCGCCTTCGTCACTCCCGTTTTAACATCGCGATAGCCGGGTCCCAGGCTGTGCTGAGGTGCAAACCGCCGTCCTTGTTGATGGTGTTTTCAGAGGTTTTTATTTGAATAGCTTCTTTTATGACGCTATCCCAAAATCCGTTCGTCTTCATAACGACAGATGTTTCGTCGAATAGAATTCGGTGTCCATTTTCTAAGGCGTGTTCCGCCACGGCTGATTTTTCTGGATGCGTAGGCGTAAGCACCTCTCGTGTTCCATCCGGCGTTGCTCCACAGTGCGTACTGTTTGGCCGACGTAGTAACAGCTACACTGACATGGTACCTTGTACACTCCAGGCGTTCTAAGTCCTAGATCGTCCTTCACAGGTCTCATGAGCTGAAGAATTTTTGCTGGGTGCCTGAACACCGATGAAATGTTATATCTCTTCAGGAGTAGTTGATCTTTCCCGCCACTGTACCACACTTTTATCATCTGGCTATCATTCTAGTTTTGATCCTTGTTATTTCTGCAGCTATTTTTCTACTACGGTTCTTAAGAATATCGAAAAAAAAAGAATACTGAAAAGCTTTTTCCTTTTCGGGGGGAGCGGGAGAGTAAGTACTCTTTTGCATTCAGTTCCGATGAAAACCCTCAATGTTTATTATGTAAAAATGCTTAACTGAAGGCACAGGTAGTAATCTAGCTAGACATCTCCCTTCACTCCGTGAAACAATACACAGGCGTTACTCTCGTGACGGTAACTTAGACAAAGAGCTACAAGAGTTGCCTGGACCACCAAATATTAAGGAAAATAGTTTAGCAGTTTCGTGTGTCTCATGATTAAAATTAACAGGATCTCAGAAATTATTCAGGGGCGGCTTATTTGTGAAATAATCTGCAAGCGAACTGACAAAAGCACTTTGTCTCGGTGATGCTGCCATACACTTTAAAACAGCTGCTTTGCCATGTAACATTGAATTCATGATATGGGCCGCAGCGTAGCAAACAAACAACAGTTTAACTGCAAACTGTTGGTATTATTTTTGTGTATAGGTGAAAGTACTGATGGAATAGATCTTAATCATCACGTTTTTCACTTAATAATGGGCGAATTTTCTGCACAAGAAGAGTTACTCGCGTTTGTTCTGATGCTCATAACAACAGGTTTTGATATTTTTAATGCAGTTAATAATGCGTTGGCGAACTTGGTGGTTTTAAAAAACGCTCTGCATTTTGCGTCGATAGTGCACGATCTGTGGTCGGTAACAAAAATGGTTTATGTTGGTGAGTTAAGAAAAGACGAATAGTTTAATATTTCTTTACAGTATTCATCAGGAAGCACTATTTGGGAATAGTCAGACTGCTGTACGCAATGAAAGATACAACGAAAAATATGAGTAAAATACGATGAGGAAATCACTCACTATCTCTTTGAAAGTTTTAAAAAAATTTTCGAAGAAGCTGACTCGGAATCCGGAGGCACTTCTTCACTTCAAAATTAGTGTTTTGAATGCACAAAAATGTTTAATTCCTTTTTTGCACTTAGTATTGTTGAGTGGTACTTAAGATAGGTAAATAAATTAGTGAAATCAATGTGAAGTGAAGTAGAAATTAGAAAATAAATGAAAAACTTAGTTTAGTTTAGAAGAGCTACACAATGGGAAGCAGCGGGCAGAACAGCTGAGGAAATGATCGCTTGCAAGTCAGCACGTTTAGGAGAAGCCATCGCCCTCCCCACATAAGCGGACGCTGTCGATTCAGCCGTCTGGGCATCGCCCGACCAGCTCACGTGTTTCTCAGTTGTCACATGTGATCAAACGCCCTCGCCTACATTCCAAGAGCTAATGACCGACGTTAAGAAGATTGTTCGAGAAACTTTTCAACATGACAGAAGAGGCAATGACCGAGAAGTCATTCACCTCCAGTGAACTGAAATGAATAAATATGCGAGACGCAGTGGGCCCGACAGGAGTAGCTTTCAGTTCGGTTTCGGTGCTGAAGACCATCATGCAGGAAGAGACTACATCGTACACAGAAACACCAAGTCCGCCTCTGTAATGGAATAGCAAGCAGCAGCCTCGCCGCCACAAGACAGAAGCAAGAAGGTATTTGAAGACTGACTTTTACGTACCCGGGTGACTTGTGAGGACGGGAAGGAGACGGCCTCACATCAGCAGTCACCTGTGAGGTGGGATGAAGATCTGACAGCCGAAAGCTCGCAAACTGGAGTCCGTTGTTCGAGTCCGGGACACTGGCCTTCCCCCGCCGCGCCGCTCCGCTGGCCGACGCACGACACACGCGGCCGCATAGCGTAGAGAAACACTGGGACACCACATCCAAGGTATCGCCATCCGATTCACGACTTCGTTCTTAATAATTAAACGGGCCACAGCACGATGCGCGTCTCCAGTCAACTGGGCGAGACGGCGACACGAGATACACACCGCCAGGCGTAATCAGACGCCGCCGCTGCCACAGCAGAAGGCTTCATAGACGACGCAGCTGCCGCTCTCCCAGCCAGAACAATGCAGTAAGGAAACCGTTGTACAAAACTTTCAATAAAAGTTATCTAATGTAAAATGCTGTTTCATTCTATCTCATACCCGAGCCAAGGAAGGACCCACCCTGCCCACATGTTGTTAAGGGAGAAAAAGTAATTTATTTAGTGTTTTTCAACCTGACATAAACCTTTAGAATCAAATGCCCCTTTGCAGTAGTGCTCAATCTGACAATTGACTAGCATCAAAAGAGAGCACCCAGTTACATTTGGTGTTAGAGAAAAAACCCTTGGTTCAATATGAGGTGTGAATGACAGTCACTAAAGGTCCACAGTTAGTATTGTTTAATGTGTGAAAGGACAGAAGTTTGCATAGCAGTCGTAATATTTTCTTTATTTAGAAGTGTATTTTCTCTCATAATTTTAAGAGTTTGTCGAAAATATTGAAACATCTTTTTAATTCAGTGTAACTAATAGTTTGTAAAATGATGACACGAAATCGTACAAAGTCAGAGTCAGCACCACAAGCGGTTTCTACTGAGGAAGCTATTCAGAGATTACTTAATCAAATAGCACAGCTTAAAAATGATAATAATACATTATTTAAACAGTTGTGTGAGTTTAGACAAACCGGTTCAATCCCTCCCACCCTAGATTCCTGAGCAGCAACCTCGGTAACTCCTTTTTCAGGTAAACCTGGCGAGGACATAACAGCCTTTTTTGATGATTTAGTAGCAGCTACAAAGTTAGGATCATGGTCAGATGAACAGCTCTTACAAATGACAAAGTTAAGTGTGATAGGAGAGGCTAAAGCACACGTATTATACCATGAAGAATTACGGAATCCTCCAACATTTGAGGAATTGAAGAAAGGATTACTTAAACGTTTTCAAAAACAGAACAGCTGTAGATTTTATAGGGTAAAATTAAACACTATCACTCAGAGGCAAAACGAGTCATTAGAAAGCTTTGTAGATAGGGTTCGAAAAGTTAATATTAACACCTATCAGTTGACAACTAGTGATGAAGCAAATAAAGTTGTTTTACAAGAGGCAGAAGATAGAGCTCTGGACACATTTTTACGTGGGTTACCTCCTGAAACATCCCATCGTGTCAGGGCAGAGTTTCCTAAAAATTTAGCGGAAGCTGTATCTGTGAAGACAGCTTTCGAAGAAATAGACATTGCCACCAGATACAAGGAGAAGCGAAATGTATTTTCAGCAGGAGTACGATGTTCTAGGTGCGATCAACAGGGACATATAGCAAAAAACTGCAGACAACCTCAATGCACTAATTGTCAAAGAACAGGTCACACATTCAAGGAATGCAGGTCTAAGAAAGTTTCTGGAGATTTAAATCAGTTGAACTCAAACGGGAATGTCGGAGCCGCCACCAGGCGTTCCGAATAAAATTTCATGCCATTAAGGCGAATGTGAAGGCGGAATGCTGGTTATCTGCTACCATATAGGATAAAGAGGCAAGGATACTGGTGGATACAGGCGCAAACGTATCAATAGTGAGTAATGATAGCATTGGAGAAAAGAAATATGACCCTCCAAGGTATAGACTGAGTGGGGTAGGAGGAGGTATAGTGAAGTCATTAGGATGTACATCATTGATTTTCTATATTCATGGTGTACAATATCAAGAAGATGTAGGAGTGGTAACAAAGGTAACTGACGGGTACGACGCGATCCTAGCGCTGGATTTCCTGAATAAACATCACGCTAAAATCGACCTCAGACAGCAAACTGTAGAACTTAGCTGGTGTTCCACCTAGGTGACACCGCTGCAAAGGGCCCACTGCCGCAAGATTTCCCCAACCAGAAGGCTAAATCAACTACACTTAACCCAGTTATTGAAAAAGGGTGCAAAATTTCATTGGTCTGAAGATTGTGAATCAGCATTTCAAACCCTTAAAGATAAGTTAACACACAGTCCAATATTAGCCTACCCAGATTATAATAAAGAATTTATTTTATCCTGTGACGCAAGTGGTCATTCAGTAGGAGTTGTTTTGAGCTAGAATATTAATGGTGCTGAACACCCCATAGCCTATGCTTAGAGACAACTAACAACGACAGAAAGAAATTATTCCACAACGGAGAAAGAATCGTTAAGTGTTATTTATGGCATCAAATACTTTAAATGCTACTTGTATGGTAGGAAATTCCAGGTTATTACAGACCACGCAGCTCTAAAATGGCTGCTTGGGTTAAAGGATCCATCTAGTCGTCTCTCCCGTTGGGCCCTATGTCTTACCGAAATGGATTTCGAAGTATCCATAAACCAGGCCAAAAACACACGAATTCAGATTGCCTAAGTCGGAAAATAGCACTTTTGGAAGCAACAGGCCGAGATACTGAGGACTGGAGAAAGGCACAAGATGAGGATACAGAATGCAAAAAATACGCAACTCAAAAACAATTTTGCTTTGAAGATGGTGTATTATGCCTTAAAACAAAACTTGGACCGCGCATTGTTGTTTCCCAACACCTTAGACAAGAAATAATGGCAGAGGCCCACGATCATATCCTTGCAGGACACGGTGGACAGCGGACAACCGAAAGACGCGTAGCAGAGCGATTTTGGTGGCAAACCAGAAATCAGGATGTTGCACAGTACGTTCGTAATTGCATTGCATGCGCACAACGAGCTGAACTTTCTCGTTTAAAAATACCCTTACAGAGACTTCCCGAGTCTTCATGCCCATTTCAAATCTGTGGAATGGACCTCTACGGACCATTTCATAAAACACCTGCTGGTAATAAGTATGTACGTACGATTATAGATCACTTTTCACTCTAGCTAGCTATGGTGATTCTCCCAGATCAGCAAGCAAATACAGTTGCCAAAGCTTTAGTTAACAACTGCATACTTAAATTTGGCGTACCTGAAGCTATTATCACAGATCAGGGATCTAATTTTATGTCTGTATTAATGGAACAGCTATGCCACTTACTAAAAATACGTAAATTACGCACAACTCCGTTACACCCTCAGTGCAACGGACGCACGGAAAGAGTTCATCGGACAATTGGCAAGATGCTTAGTTATTACATTAACGAACAACATTCTAATTGGGATACGTATTTACCAATAATCGTGTCGGTATACAACGCCAAAACGCATTAAGCAACTGGCATGTCACCTTATTAAGTGGTCTGTGGGAGAAAAATGACGTCCCCTTTTGATGTAATGAGGCAGAAAAACGGAAAAGTCGGAGAAACAGAAAAGATTTCCGTCAAATGATGAAGGATGTATGGAAAAAGGTTCAAAAATCTAATACAAAGACTTTGGAACGACAGGAAAGATTAGGTAATGCCCAAGCTAAATATCCAAATTACAAAATCGGTCAGTGGGTGATGCTGTCAACCCCATACATTCCGAAAGGAAAAATAAAGATATTTGTAGCAAACTACAGAGGTCCTTATCAAATTATTGAGATCATGTCACCAGTCAACGTTAAATTGCAATTGCCCACTAGAACTACTATTGTCCATGCAAGTCGTTTAAAACTCTTTAAGGGCGTTCCAGAGGTAATTCCTTAAACAATAGTGTCTGCTTTTCCGAAAGGTGGAGGAAGTGCCCAAAAAGGATAAAGAGTGGCCACGCCAGCACAACATACAGACATGGCACCATACAATCTTCGACCAAGGGTGCTAATGTCCTAGTTGAATCATAGTAGACTGTGGATACTATACAAATGTAAATAATTAATAAGTGATAATAGGTTTTTTTCAAGAAAAAATAGTTGAACGTAGATCACTGGTACAACTAATGTTAATTCATCCTTCCCTATAATGCCATGCAAGCATTTCCTACACAAAACCTATCCTGCCTCAATAACTCCCTTGACAGTTCCCTTCAGAAGTCATTAGATATGTTCATAAACTCACAGCAAGGCAAAATTGATGCCAATGTTATAATGTAACATGTCTTAAAGTTAAAAAGTGAACACAAAACTAAAATTATAATGCTAGGAACGGGTATATCTGGAACCTTTGTGTTGGTGTTTCTGCTTTGTACACTTTTGTGTTATTTAAGACGAAAAAATAGCCCAAATAATAATACACCACTTCATCAAATCCCTGTTAACTGGCTACCACACTCTTAACTGGTGTACTTCAGTGGTTACTTTTGAGCATTACTGTATTAATTTTGTTTATTGTACTTCAGTCTTGATTAAACAGTCTCATGTTAAAATAAACAATATTGTAGAATAGATATTCTTGATTTATATAGGGTTGATTAAACACGTGTTGCTATGTAATTTTCTAAGTGAAAAATCTATTTTTGTTTATTCATTGTCATCAAGATTTGTTACACTTATTATATTATATAATTTTATATCATACATATATAAACTGTGATTCATAGGCATACAGTGCTTCAGTAAAGTGATAAATTATTTTAAACACACATAATGTGAAGCACGTGTAATCATCTGAGTCGAGAATTTTCATTGCTTGTGTTAGTGCTTTTGCCGTGTGAAGAGTGGAGGAATGTTGAGCTGTAAATTCTAGGGCGAATTTCTCTGGCGAGTGGAGGAATGTTGAGTGGTACTTAGGATAGGTAAATAAATTAGTGAAATCAATGTGAAGTGAAGTAGAAATTAGAAAATAAATTAAAAACTTAGTTTAGATTAGAAGAGCTACACAATGGGAAACAGAAGGCAGAACAGCTGAGGCAATGACCGCTTGCAAGTCAGCACGTTTAGGAGAAGCCATCGCCCTCCCCACATAAGCGTACGCTGTCGATTCAGCCGTCTGGGCATCGCCCGACCACCTCACGTGTTTCTCAGTTGTCACATTTGATCAAAGGCCCTCGCCTACATTCCAAGAGCTGTCGATTCAGCCGTCAGGGCACCGCCCAACCGGCTCACATGTTTCTCAATTGTCACGTGTGATCAAAGGTCCTCGCCTACATTCTAAGAACCAATGACCGACGTTAAGAAGATTCTTCGAGAAACTTTTCAACGTGACAGAAGAGGCAATGACCTAGAAGTCATTCACTTCCAGGGAATAAATACGCGAGACGCAGTGGGCCCGACAGCAGTAGTTTTCAGTTCGGTTTCGGTGCTGAAGAACATCATGCAAGAAGAGACTACATCATACACCGACGCACCAAGTCCGCCTCTGTAATGGAATAGCAAGCAGCAGCCTCGATGCCAGAAGACAGAAGATAGAAGGTATTTGAAGACTGATTTTTACGTACCCGGGTGACTCGTGAGGACGGGAAGGAGACGGCCTCACATCAGCAGTCACCTGTGAGCTGGGATGAAGATCTGACAGCCGAAGACTGGCAAGCGGGAGTCCGTTGTTCGAGTCCGGGACACTGGCCTTCCCCCGCCGCGCCGCTCCGCTGGCCGACGCACGACACACGCGGCCGCATAGCGTAGAGAAACACTGGGGCGCCACATCCAAGGTATCGCTATACGATTCACGACTTCGTTCTTAATAATTAAACGGGCCACCGCATGGGGTGCGTCTCCAGTCAACTGGGCGAAATGGCGACACGAGATGCATACCGCCGGGCGTAATCAGACGCCGCCGCTACCACAGCAGAAGGCTTCATAGACGACGCAGCTGCCGCTCTCCCAGCTAGAACAATCCAGTAAGGAAACCGTTGTACAAAACTTTCAATAAAAGTTATCTAATGTAAAATGCTGTTTCATTCTACCTCATACCCCAGCCAAGGAGGAACCCACCCTGCCCACATGTTGTTAAGAGAGAAAAAGTAATTTATGTAGTGTTTTTCAGCCTAAATAATGCCTTAAAATCAAATGCCCCTTTGCAGTAATGGTCATCCTGACAATTGATTAGCATCAAAAGAGGAAGCCCAGTTACAGTATACAAATTTCAGGTATTTGAATAGATACATAAAATCTTTTATTACGGAATTATAAGATGAGCTGAATGATTTACTTCTTTATCAGAATGAGAATTTCTAATAGATTTTACAAATCATTCAAATAATTTGAATCTACATTTAGAAGGAAAGGAGTGTAATACTTGTGATATGTTTACGGATTCCGGCGTAAATTTACATGGTTAAAGTTGCAAGTAAACAAAGGAAATTTGTGTTATTTCCCGAGTTGATGTGAAGTGAAGACAGAATACACGGAACTAAAATTTTCCTGATTTACTTCAATTATTGGTGATGTCTTTAATGAGTTTCACAGTCTTTTCAAAGATTGTAAGTGCTTAGTGCAAGATATTATTTTGTTTAGTAATCCACTGAAAATTAGAAGCTTTTAGGTTACAAAATAGATCATTAGGAACAAAAAGAGATGAAAAAATTTTTTAATTCTGCCACAAGATTGGTACCCAAAAATCAGCGACTTCGCTCTTCAAATAAAATCTTTTTTCTGGTCAACATACATTTTTGAAAGTACATTTCATTCAATGAAGTATATTAAATCTCCTCAACGTAATGCAGGGTGGAATGAGTCGCTGGAACATAAACTACGTTTGTCTATAGCGTAAACTGCAATCGAATTGCAGAACTTGTCAAGACCAAGTTAAATAAATATAACCAAAATATTGAAATATCTGATTAACGTATCGTAAGTGTAAGAGTTTGAGATAAATAACTAAATAAAAATCATCTTGTATGTCTTTTGAGTTTGCTTTCAGGGCGTTGGTACTAATCAATTTACGATATACAGTGACTGATAGTCTCACGGCGTGGCTGTATCGGGGCCGTGACGTCACGACACGAATCGAGTTGAAGGGGGAAGCACCCGTTCGAAATGGCTATCAACCTACTCTTTGTCAGGCTTGGTCATAGTTATAGTCGGTGTATCCTGCCTTTAATGGCTCAGTGGTGAAGTTACCGTCAGTTACACAGGATTAGTTCTTAGAAAAGTCGCATTTTAAAAGCTGTGCAAGATATGGAATAGTCATACAAAATTAAGAGGAGTTGTGGTCTGGCAATAAACATTTAACATAGACACGAAAAATATCAAAATCGTCCTTAACAGGCGCATACACTTATTTATTATGGTAAAAGAAGACAATGCACTCATTGCGTTTGGTGGTTCACTGGTCGATAGATCACCTATAAGCACCCTATCTTCGAGTCTGACCGGCACGGAAAAATCAGAGTTCCCTTTCACGGGCAGACTCACAAGGAATAATTAATTGCTTTACGCACATGTAGAGAATGTGAAGAGCCGCAGCCCCACCGAGTCTGTATGCAAGAGGGACCGATCAATAGCGCAACGACCCCAACGTTACTTGCACAAGACACAAAGAACAGTACAACGATCCAATGGGCAAGACAAGCTGTCGGAAAAGAATACGAGACGGAGGAAATGTATCGATGCAACGCTCGGGAACGCGTAGAGTTATTGAACTTTTAATATGACTAAAACCACACTTACAGAAAATGCGCAACCACCTACAGAAAGCCGTCACACCTTGACGTTTAACATAGATGAAACCGAAGACTACAATGAAGAACCAAGAATAATAAAAAATAAGGAAGATGAGCGACTGAACATCAATCACATCACCGGTCAAACTAGAGAGCCTCCTACCGTATTTAAATATGGCTGATGTGAATATTGTAAAGATACAAGAAATGGAGATAACTAACATCAATAAATAACTAGACAACCGCTGATGACATCCGTGCAGCCGACATTGCCATACTGACAAAAGGACGAGGTAAACTACCAGACCGCAGCGGTGGCGGTACAAACGCAAGAGCTGCTGATGGTCAGTGCTTATGCCCCCACTGGCAAAGAACAGTAGGGCCGTTAGAGGTAGCCTGTTCCTAAAAGGAATTATTGACAAATCAGTGTGAAGGTGATATTAGAAGATTTTAACTTAGTTTTTAGAAAGGAAGTCATAAGCAGGAAATTTGAGAAGAACTGGCACCGTCGACAAGGCGACATAAACTTGCGCCAGTAGTTCCTGATCTAGGAGGTTGGACCGGATTAATGTACCTCGTGATTGGATTACATAACATTATACACTACTGGCAATTAAAATTGCTACACAACGAAGATGACGTGTTACAGACGTGAAATTTAACCGACAGGAAGAAGATGCTCTCATATGCAAATGATTAGCTTTTCAGAGCATTCACACAAGGTTGGCGCCGGTGGCGACACCTAAAACGTGTTGACATGAGGAAAGTTTCCAACCGATTTCTCATACACAAACAGCAGTTGACCGGCGTTGCCTTGTGCAACGTTGTTGTGATGCCTCGTGTGAAGAGGAGAAAGTCGGTTTGTAGCCTATCGCGATTGAGGTTTATCGTATCGCGACATTGTTGCTCACGTTGGTCGAGATACAATGACTGTTAGCAAAATATAGAATCGGTGGGTTCAGGAGGGTAGTACGGAATGCCGTGCTGGATCCCAACAGCCTCGTATCACTAGCAGTCGACATGACAGGCATCTTATCCGCATGGCTGTAACGGATCGTGCAGCCACGTCTCGATCCCTGACTCAACAGATGGGAACGTTTGCAAGACAACAACCATCTGCACGAACAGTTCGACGACGTTTGCAGCAGTATGGACTATCAGGTCGGAGACCATGGCTGCGGGTACCTTTGACGCTGCATCACAGACAGGAGCGCCTGCGATTGTGTACTCAACGACAAACCTGGTTGCACGAATGGCAAAACGTCGTTTTTTCGGATGAATCCAGGTTCTGTTTACAGAATCATGATGGTCCCATCCGTGTTTGGCGACATCGCGGTGAACTCACATTGTAAGCGTGTATTCGTCATCGCCATACTGGCGTATCACCCGGTGTGATGGTATAGGGTGCCATTGGTTACACGTCTCGGTCACCTCTTGAACAGTAGACGTTACATTTCAGATGTGTTACAACCCATCGCTCCACCCTTCATTCGATCCCTGCGAAACCCTACATTTCAGCAGGATAATGCACGACCGCAAGTTGCTGGTCCTGTACGGGCCTTTCTGGATACAGAAAATTTTCGACTGCTGCCCTGTCCAGCACATTCTCCAGATCTCTCACCAATTGAAAACGTCTGGTCAATGAAGGCCGAGCAACTGGTTCGTCACAATACCCCAGTCATTACTCTTGATGAACTGTGGTATCGTGTTGAAGCTGCATGGACATCTGTACCTGTACACCCCATCCAAGCACTGTTTGACTCAATGCCCAGGAGTATCAAGGCCGTTATTACGGCCAGAGGTGGTTGTTCTGGGTACTGATTTCTCAGGATCTATGCACCCAAATTGCGTGAAAATGTAATCACATGTTAGTTTTAGTATTATATTTGCATAATGAATACCCGTTTATCATCTGCATTTCTTCTTGGTGTAGCAATTTTAATCGCCAGTGGTGTAGATCTTTAAATATGATCTCTTAGAGGTACGGATCATTATGAATATCATGTAACGGTTTCCTTATGCCACACATAAATTTTTTTGTGTGGTCGAGTGTGGTAAGTGAAGTCCTCCTCGTAGTAGAATGGTCTGTTTCTCAATATAACCACGTGAACCTGACGGACTTACCATCAGGCACGAAACTGATCGGCTCCCGCCTAGCTTCATGGTACGAAAGAGCATAACCACTGATAGTAATATTTTAAAGGACATCATGTTCACCGGGGATTGTTGGGGTTGCTAAAGAGAAGTTCAATACTATGAAGGAAGTTCATTACGCAGTCCTCTTCTAGTAAAGAGTACACGAAGAAGAGGATAATGTTTTGTTATACTACACTCCGAAAATCTTAGAACAATTTTACAGCACTTCGTGTCATCATTACCTGTTTTCCGAAATTTGTGACGATAAGTAACGTTTGCCTTTCAGTGCCGTTGGCAAACCGTGCTAACTCCTACAGAACAAAATCGAAAGGTGTATCACAATTCCAGAATAGTCTTCGCTGTTACTTAAAGGGCAGCATTATACGCACATCTAAAAAAGTTTTGCATCACCTCGGTTCCGAGAGTTCCGGAACCTGTCCAGAAAATTGGAATAGAGGTCAACATAACTTCCGCCCTTATTATTGCTCATGAAAACCAAACATTGCATGTTGTACCACCATATAGCAAGACCTTCAGTGGTGGTGGTACAAACTGCTGCACACACCAGTACCTCTAATACCCAGTAGCACGTCATCTTGCATTGATTCATGCCTGTATTTGTCGTGGCATACTGTATACAAGTTCATCAAGGCACTGGTGATGCAAATTGTCCCACTCCTCAACGGCGATTCAGCATAGATCCCTCAGAGCGGTTGGTGGGTCACGTCATCCATAAATAGCCCTTTTCAATCTATCACAGGCATATTCGATAGGGTTCATGTCTGGAGAACATGCTGGCTACTCTAGTCGAGCGCTGTCGTTATCCTGAAGGAAGTCATTTACAAGATGTGCGTGATGGGGGCGAGAATTGCCGTCCATGAAGACGAATGCCTCGCCAATATGCTGTCGATATGGTTGCACTGTTGTTTGGAGATTGGCATTCACGTATCGTACAGCCATTATGGCGCCTTCCATTACCACCAGGGGCGAATGTCGGCCCCGCATAACGCCACACCAAAACATCAGCGAACCTTTAACTTGCTGCATTCGTTGGACAGTGTGTCTAAGGCGTTCAGCCTGACTGGGTTCCCTCCAAACACGCCTCCAACGATTGTCTGCTTGAATGCATATGCGACACTCATCGGAGAAGAGAACGAGATACCAATCCTGAGCGGTCCATTCGGCATGTTGCTGGGCCCATATGTACCGCACTGCATGGTGTCGTGGTTACAAAGATGGACCTCGCCATGGACCTCGGGTGTGAAGTGGCGTATCGTGCAGCCTACTGCGCAAAGTTTGATTGAAACACGACGTCCTGTGGCTGCACTCAAAGCATTATTCAACACGGTGGCATTGTTGTCAGGGTTCCTCCGAACAATAATCCGTAGGTAGCGGTCATCCATTGCAGTAGTAGCCCTGAGCGAGGCATGTCATCGACAGTTCCTCTCTGTATCTCCTCCATGTCCGAACAACATCGCTTTGGTTCACTCAGAGACACCTGGACACTTCTCTTGTTAAGTGCCCTTCGTGACACAAAGTAACAATGCGGACATGATCGACAACACGAGCCGTGTACCGACTTTCTGGTGAAATGACTGGAACTGATCGGCTGTCGGACCCCCTCCTTCTAATAGGCGCTGCTCATGCGTGGTTGTTTACATCTCTGGGCGGGTTTCGTGACATCTCTGAATAGTCAAAGATACTGTGTCTGTGATACAATATCCACAGTCAACGTTTATCTTCAGCAGTTCTGGTAACCGGGGTGATGCAAACCTTTTTTTGATGTGTGTATGTCTCTGATCTAATTTAAGAATGTACATTAAAAAATTTTATGGAATTAATTAAGACCACATATAATTTCTAATTATGCATTAGACTTATGCCGGCCGGTATCAGCAGACACTGAGCTTACGACTAGAGCAGTCACAGGTGAATTTCTCCAGTTAACCTCAAGACATCCTAAAATTACCTTTCCATGCGAGTTTAACAATCTGCAGCACACGAGAGTGTTACATCAATTGGTATTTTGTTAGGTATCAGACTAGAGAAACACCATTTCTCCATATCCCTGGCACGCTCAATAAAGTCTAGTTAACCGTTAAAACTATTTAGGAACTTGATGCTTCTAATGTATTTTCTTATGGTTCTGAATTTATTTCTCGATAACCATTTTTATTGAACGCCACTATAAAACATAACCAGAAAATAATGCCCCTCTGAGTCTTGAAATCTCAAGTAGTAAATGAGTACGATATCATATAATAAGAAGTGCGAAAAAAGGAAAACAAAAATAATTATAAAATACAAAATGTTAGAAGCAACACATCTACCGAACAAGTTGCCACTAAAAGGTATTTCGCTCAATGTTTCATGGATCTACACAATGATACGAAAAAGAAATAAGCATATCAGACATTCGTATATTCGCCGTTAGTACACATGTGAAGCAAGAGCACATCGTTAATACACCAGCTTAAGAAATGGAAGCAATCTCTTCCGATCCAAAGCGACACAAATTGGAAACTTACACACTGCTTAATCTAACTTACGCTGACGACAACACACATACCCATGCCCGAGGGACGACTCTAACCTCCGACGGAGAAGCCGCGCGAACCTTGACAAGACGCCCTAAACCGATCGGCTACCCTGCGCGGCAAAGCGACACACCTCGTTAGTAGCGACTTGAGCCACCACCTGGAGCTGGCTGCACCCTGTGCACATCATGGCACCCGAAAGCGTCTGTTCCGCATCTAGGATGACACCTCCCGGTATCCACACACGGTGCCCACTGGATTCCTTCCACTCATCGGCAGCTATATCCCTAAGGAGCCCCGTTACACGCCTGATGTTGGAGCTGTCACCTGCCAGTAACCCCATCCTCTGTGAATGCCCAGAACTTACAGGCCTATATGCTTCCCCTGGAACGGGGGAAACTACTGCATCTGGCTCAGGGTGTTTATCACAGTCGACGCCTGAAACCTGTTCGTCAGGGAACTGAAACCAGTAACTTTAATAACTGGAGTATACTTACTGCGTGTGATCTATCAACGTTGGTTTTGAATATTTTGTCCATTAGTTACTTGTGTTTATGCTATCTTGTGTCGTGTGCGTGTGTGTGTAGGTGAGTGTGTGCCGACCGACAAAAACTGAGGAATCGCAAGTTGTTGCTACAGTTTTAAGTGCGTCGTCCATCAGAGATTTAATTATCTTCTTGAAGCAGTCGTTTTGGTGTTGTAAGCAGATGAGTTTGTTTTTACGGATGGTGAAAAATTTTAATTACTGGTTAAAATCATTGTAACTCATGGACGCTTTCTTGTTTCGTCGTGCCACTGAATGTTTAAAATATTTCCACCTGCCAAATTTGCAACGTTGCCAGTTTCTAAAGGCCACATGATGTACATATACAGCTAGCTCTCTGTTTCATAGTAAGCTGTTTGTCGTGTATGGTTGCATTCCACCCGCAGCCATTCTGACGTTTCGCCGCCGGTCCCGGCAACCAGGTAGGAGCCCCGAAGATGCGTGCGGATTTATTTTCTATTAAAGAACTAAGCAAAAGAAACAGTCAGTTCAATTGACTTTTTTTAGTCATCAGACTGATTTCACGCGACCCGTCACGAATTCCTCTCCTGTGCCAACTTCTTCGTCTCAGAGTAGCACTTGAAACGTATGTCCTTAATTCTTTGCTGGATGTATCCCAACCTCTGTCTTCCTCTGCAATTTTTGCCCTCTACAGCTCCCTCTAGTACCGTGGAAGTCATTCCCTGTTGCTTTACAGATGTCCTATCATCCTGTCCCTTCTCCTTGTCAGTCTTTTCCAGATATGCATTTCCTCTCCGATTCTGCGCAGAATTTCCATATTCCTTACCGTCTTAATCCACCTTATTTTCAATATTCGTTTGTAGCACATCTCAAATGCTTCGATTCTCTTCTGTTCCGGTATTCCCATACTCCATGTTTCACTACCATACATGCTGTGCCCAAAACGTACATTCGAAGAAATTTCTTCCTGAAATTAAGGTCTATGTTTGATACTAATAGACTTCCCTTGGCCAGGAATGCTCTTTCGAAAGTGTTAGTCTGCTCCGTCCGTCGTTGGTTATTTTGTCGCCTAGGTAGCAGGATTCCCTAACTTTGTCTACTTCAGGACCATCAATACTGATGTTCAGTTTCTCGCTGTTCTCATTTCTGTGACTTCTCATTACTTTCTTCTTTCTTCGATTTACTCTCAATCCATATTCTGTACTCATCAAACTTCATTCCATTCAGCAGATCATGTAATTATTCTTCACTTCCACTCAGGATAGCAATGTCAACAACGAATCGTATGTCCTTTCACCCTGAATTTTAATTCCACTCCCCAATCTTTCTTTTATTTCCATCATTGTTTCTTTGCTTGTTCAGTGTACAGATTGACTAGTCGGAATGAAAGATTACATCCCTTCTAACACCTTTTTTTTAGTTTTTCCGCTGATTTTATGTGATATTTTATAACCGTCCTACGGAATGCTCAGCGGCCCTTGACCGTCATTACACGAGGTTCACATTGTCTTGGTTTATCTGTAGCTGTTCTTCGAGTACTTCACAAACATATCATCATAAATCGACTTGAGCAGCTTCAGAATACTTTAAATGTCCATGATGTATCTGTTACTCAGGTGACATCCTAGTCCACTTTCTAAGTCACTGAGCTCTCGTGACCGACTCATTATGAGTTTCAATTGTTACAAACCATTCAAAAGCAAGGATCGCACAAAATAGCTTTTACTCAGTCAACCGGTTTCAACAGTATTAGCAGTAAAATTTTCCGGTCTTAAACATTTTTTTTTGTACTAAAACATGTTCATTTTCCTGACCTCATACACAAGATGTCAAATGGAGCACTATGTATACGTGTATGGACATGGTCCTGTGCGTTTTTTTAAATATATTAGCGATGACAAACTTTCATAAGGTGCATGAGGTCAGCATAAAACGAACATGTTTGACTACCAAAACAAATTTTTAAGACTTGAAAATGACAGCTAAAACTGTTGAAACCGGCTGTCTTGAATAAAAAATATTTTGTGCGAGCTTAGCTTTTAAATGATTTTTAACATTTTATTGTTACGTTTTATCTACTGACATCACAACTCCCTCTGCCGCCTTTTATATTGGCAGCCTATCTCTCTTCATATATAGTTGACAATTCCGTATTACATAGGGGTGCTCACATACTTTTGATCAGGTGCTGTATACAGATTGGCCTTACCCTGTGTATGAAAAAGGTCTGCACTTCTCAAGCAGTACATCTTTTTTTAGGTAATGTAATTAAACGTCCTTGTTATTACTGTTATTAATTATTGACGCGCCACTTAATTACAATCATGTATTTCGGTATGCTTGACCAATGAAGTTTTAATTAGCTACTTTGAGCAAAGTGTATCTCAGAATTGGAAAAGATCTCTTTCAAAGCTTTAAGTCCCGCAGGAGGGGGGGGGGGAGGCAAAATGCTCAAAAGAGAGTCAAGGAGAACTAAATCTAAGTGTTTTGATGCGTTATAAGAACAAGCATGAATGTGACACATGACTGATGTGAAGATCGTGAACCGAGTTGGTATCTTTTGGCTGGTAAAGAACTTCCCTTCATGTTTATCGAAATTAGTTGACATACTCCGAAGAACCATATTCACAAAGAAGAAGTGGCTGACAGTTCATAATGTTTGTTTTTGTGAACTGCATAATAAATATAAGCGTCTTTGGTGGCCGGAGCTCGTTCAGTTGTAGTCGGATGCGGTAACTTACGAGAGCCTTCAAGAAACATTAAACTTCGTCATATTGCAGGCCCCCCTGTTTTAAAAAGAAACTGACCAGCCTGCCTTGGCGCAACGTGAAATATATTCCCGGCGGTGGTTATCCGGAAGAAACAGTTGGGTTCTTTACGATTTTGACAGGAGCAACAAGAACCTAAAAACGCGAAACATCTCGCCGTAGTAACGGTTACGGCAGTAGGCAGGCCGCGGGAGCCGTGGCAGCTGGTGGGCGGCGCTGCGTCGGGAGACGAAATTAATTCCCCGGTCCGGCGTTTACGGGGCAAGCGGGAGAAAGTTGTCGGTAAGCTCGGAGGCTAAACGGGGGTATACCGCAGGCGCTTCAGAAGCGCAGCGTCGCTGGTGTTGGTGAGACAGCATTTCCTGCTGAACGTCAGCACAAAGGGAAGCTATTCCTCGGAACAGAAGGGGTATAAACGCGCTTGGTAAGATATATGGGAACAACAGTTTTCAAACACAGTTGCCAAAAATTTCTTCACCAAAGAAGAAGTAAATATTGTGAACAACTGCCAACATTAGTAACTTAGGAGTAGACATTAAACTTCGAAAAGACTCACTGTATGCAATTCAGAACCTCTAACAGGTTTCCACCCAGTATATGCATAAAGTATGAAGAAGAGAAGATAGAAGAGGTTGACAGTATCAAATTCCTGGGATTACAACTTGATAATAAATTCAGTTTGGAGGAGCACACCACAGAACTGCAGAAAGGCCTAAACAAATCTGTATTTGCAATTCGAGTGTTAGCAGATATAGGCGACATAAAAATGAAAAAGCTTGCATATTTTGCCTACTTTCATTCCATAATATCATATGGTATAATATTTTGGGGTAACTCTTTAAGTCAAACAAAAGTTTTCAGAGTCCAAAAGCGTGTAATACGTATAATCTGTGGAGTAAATTCACGGACGTCCTGTAGAAACCTCTTCAAAGAACTGGTATACTAACTACTGACTCTCAGTATACTTACTCCTTAATGAAATTTGTCCTAAATAATATATCTCTTTTTTCCAACAAACAGCTTAGTTCATACATACAATACCAGGAACAAAAATGATCTGCACAAGGACTTAAAAGCACTTACTTTAGTTCAAAAAGGGGTCCACTACTCAGGAACACTCATCTTCAATAATTTGCCAGCAAACACTAAAAATTTAGTTACAAATAAAGATCAGTTTAAAAGGAGCCTGAAAGACTTACTAGTGGCCAACTCCTTCTACTCCATTGACGAATTTTTTAATAGAAACAAATGATGTATTGTGTATACTCATACTATTAGTATTGTTATTTCAGCTAAAAAATGATGTATTGTATATACTCATACTATTAATATTGTTATTTCAGCTTTAAAAAAATAAAAAAATAAAAATAAATTGACATGTTCCACATCCACGAGGATCTCCTCAGCACGGATCTATGGAACGAAAAACTAATCTAATCTAATCTCTAGGTGCACCGAATCAGCTTAAAGCACTTAATAAAGGGAACCCTTCCGGTCCATATAGCATTCCAAGAAGGTTCCTTTCAGAGAACGTTGGTACAATAGCTCCATACTTAGCAATCATATACAATTGCCCACTTTCCTCTCGGGATGGTCACAATATGTAGTAATGGAGGGAAAGTTATCGAGTAAAACAGAAGTGACATACGGCGACCCCAACAAAGTGTTAAAGGACCTCTTCTGCTATCTAAATAAACGATTTAGGAGAATCAGAGCAGTCCTCTTAGACTGTTTGCAGACGATGGTGTCATTTACCGTCTTACAAGTCAGCAGAATTGCAAATAACTTAGACACAATGTCTCAATGATACTGAAAGTGGCAGTTGTCTCTCACTAAGCAAAAGTGAGATCATCCACACGAGCACAAAAAGAAGTCCATTGAATTTCAATTACACAGTAAATTACACAAATTTAACGTCTATGAATTCGACCAAATACCTAGGAATTACAGTTACGAGAAAGATGGAACGATCACATACATAATGTCACGTGAAAGGCAAACCAAAGATTACGTTCTATTGAAAGAACACTTAATAGACGCAACAGGTCTATTAAAGTCACTGCCTACATTATGATTATTCGTCCACTGCTAGAGTATTGGTGTGCTGTGTTGTATCGGATCCTTACCGGATAGGACTGTCGGAAGACACCGAAAAAGTTCAAATAAGGGCAGGTCATTGGGTATTGTGGCGAAATAGCAAAGGGAGCGTCTCGAATATGATAAGCTAGTTGTGATGGCAATTATTAAAACCAAGGCACCTTTCGTTGCGGAGTGACCTTTTCACGAAATTTCAAACACCAACTTTCTCCTTTGAATGTTAAAATATATTACTGTCGCCAACGTATCATAATAATAAAATAAGATAAATCAGAGCTCGTACAGAAAGAGTGAAGTGCTCATTTCCCATGCGCTGTTAGAAGTGGAAAGGCAGCGAAATAGTCTGAAGCGAGTGCGAAGTACCCTCTGCCCGGCACTTAAATGTGAACTGCAGAGTGTGACGGTACAACCCCCGTTACTAGATGAATAGGTCTAGTATGCAAGGATTGCTTTGTGGAGAGCAAGCGCGCGACATGGTGCGCGATTCGCGGAAGCGCGTGGCGCGCCCCCGCGAGATGTTCAACGTGTCGGTGGGATGTCTCCGCCGCCGGGCATTGTTTGGTTTTTCGAGCATTATGCGAAAACTATGTAACTTACGGTGAAGAGCGATGCGGCAGTGGATTGTGGTCAGCAATATTCACCTTCGGCCGGCCGAAGTGGCCGTGCGGTTAAAGGCGCTGCAGTCTGGAACCGCAAGACCGCTACGGTCGCAGGTTCGAATCCTGCCTCGGGCATGGATGTTTGTGATGTCCTTAGGTTAGTTAGGTTTAACTAGTTCTAAGTTCTAGGGGACTAATAACCTCAGCAGTTGAGTCCCATAGTGCTCAGAGCCATTTGAACCATTTTTGAATATTCACCTTCCGAAAGATCGATCTTTTTTTCAAGTCACGAGATGCAAAAGTTATAGTAACCTCATAATCGATTAATATCACGAATAATGAAGGATTAATAAAAATAGTAAATAACAACTTACAGGGATGAGCAAGCACTCATTAAAAACTTTTCGTCATAGCGGATCGAGTGCCGTAGTCATATGTTAAGATTCATAAATAATTAAGCCCGTAAAGAGCAATAAACAAAGTTTGAGGGAAAATTGTGTATAAAATTTAATAGAAAATTCATGACCTAAGGAACGGCACTACATAATATTTTGGGTGGCATCACACGTATTTTAAACTAGTTAAATTATACTATACACTTAAGTTGCAATAGTTTTCATTGTTTGCGAATTATTATTAACATTTATTGCCCATAATTAATTAATAATTAAAGATATGAAGATTTTGAGCAGCGCAATGTGTAGATCGCTATATATTAAGTCTAAAAACGATGCTATAAGAAGTTCTAAGATAAAACTTTGCAGCACAGATGTAAACAAATAAATTTGCGCTAAGTGGCGAAATTTTGCAAAAACTAAAACTTGATTTACGGGCGACAGAATAATCCTAGAAATTAATGTAAGATGGTAAATAAGATGAACTTTATAGTGCGGTTCCGATGGTGTACGTATTTCTGTCGAGGGATGTATGTATCAAAATTTGTAACCTTAACTGGTAAGATTGGTACTTGCAAAACCAGGGGTTTGGACGTCCGATCCCATATAAACGAGAGGCCATCTTGGCCAAGGGGTCAGTCGTTGGTCAGTCGTTTGGCAGGTGGGTGGCGAGCGAGCCTCACTTGTGGGTGGCCCACGTGGTCGCGCCGATTTATTTTGACAAAGAGTATTATTTAATAGTGCAAGTGTGCAAGCATATATTTGGTGAACTGGAAGTGCTACGATTATTTGTGTGAGTACAATTTACGAGGTATACATCGGCGTAAGTGAGCAGGTGGCGATCTGTGAGTTCGCGCCAAAACTGCTAGAACAAGAGGACAGTGGGACTTGTGGTTCTGTTCGAGGTGATTTAGTAATTTTCGATTATAGCAGCCTATATTACTGCTATTGGGGGCTCGAAGTCAAATTATTATGAAAGTAAAACTGTAAACCGTCTCACCAGTGCTAATTTCATAGTGTGAATGAAAAGGACAACGCCAATAAATAGTGATTGATCCATGTCGTGAAAAACTGTGAAAGGTCTCTGTTGGATTCCTTTCATGTTAATTTCTTAAATCACTTGTCATTTACGGCATAAATTCCTCTTCTAAATTTACTGTGGTGTTTCTGACTATCTGGGAGGAGACTGAGCAGTGAATTGTGTTACTTTTACACATAAATAAGAACGATCTGTCACACTGCTACACTTTAAAACACAGTTTATATGTAATTCATGTCACACAGTCTCATTCGGAACCTACATCCGCTTTCTTTTATATACTGTATATGATAAGATACTGTCATCCCCCTTCCCTTCTGTGTGAGAGGATGAATGAGCAAATGTATTTCTAGTTGCATGCTTGATGGTAGCAGACAAGCCTGTCTGCTAGAGAACAGTAGGACCAACGTCGGAACAGGTAGCTACGCTTTCTAAAAGCAGAGAGGTTTCTATTCTTAGTATGGTCCTGTCCGTCCCTTGTCATGTTGGTATAGGAAGCTGCCTCTCTGGTCACTTCTATTTGTATCTGTTAAGCACGCTCGGTAGCGGCCCAGGGCAGTCTGTCCGCGGCGAACGTCTGAAGTGGTAAGATCTCCAGCTAAGCGCGTGTCTGCTAAGTCCGTAGGACAATGGATTTCTTAAGTTCAGCCTAACTGAAAATTTAATCACTTTTATTTCAGGTTTAGCTCTAAAATATCTAATGTTATCTTAAATTGCAACACAGTGTAATTCGAGTGTGAAGTTCAGAATGTCTTCCGGTAGTTGCTTTGTCACTACTTTGTGAGTAAAGTGGAACCACTAGTTGATCAGTAACTCTAAGAGCATCAATCTTAAATGCGATTGTGCATGACATTATAACATCTCGTCTTGACAATATGTTTCAATATAGCAACTTTTCTTTATGTTCAACCCACATGGGGTGTACTTTGTGAGACCAGTACCACGTGCTTATACAATTGTTTGACCCATCAGGTTAATAGTAAGACGATAGTAACCAGTTCGAGGTGTTTCCTTTGTAAATTGCGTTTCGATGTAATTTATTTTAATTATCTAAATTATTGTGGAGTTACACTCTTTGTGTAAACCAAGTTGACCACGTGAAGCATGTGGTGCAAGCATCAAAGTAGCCCTCAGCTATTCTTTTCAGGAAGATTTCACAGAGAGTTAGTATGAATTTAGTATAGCAGAGTGTGGTAATTTCATGACGGACAGGATTGCGCTATGAACTTAACTTCTTTGGGTGAAAATTGAATCGGTTGGTTGTGGTTAATTTCCTCTTGCATTTGTTTCAACGTTCTTCGTGTGTTATTTTATGAATGCAGTGTTGTATGTAGTCTCCCAATCTTGGCTCCCTATTTGATGTGTTCCATATGATTACAAACTCACATTTTCACAATCCTAAATAAGGCACCAGTTTAGTGATGAATCAAGTTTGATATGCTGAAATTTTAATGGAACAATTACCAATGTAAAAATAAATGTCCAAATATAAAGCTCACGGCTTTTAACCCGCTTTTTTTACCTTGAATATCAGCACCCCAACCAGAACAAATTAATGCAACAACATTACACATGGCGACCCTGTTCTGTGATTCCGATAGACTCTGGAATCTCTAAAACGTTAGATTGCGAGCGTTGTGTAATCTTAATTTTTTTCCCTGAAGCACTCAAACAACTTCTGTGTTGTTTCTGAGCAGACTTTCAAAAGATTCATGGTGTTGTTGAGCGGCGTTGTGTTGTTTGTCTTGTTTTGTTTTCTATATTTGTGTGTTTTATATGTATGTATTTTTTTCTCGCTTGTAAATTGCACTGACTTCGATCAAATATATAAATTTGTATTGCGTGTGAAAAAGTGCTTACTAGGTTGGGTACCTTTCGTGTGAATGTCGTAATTTTTGGGGGATACATTTATTGTGATTAGTGTGTTGCGTACTGGGTATAAATTGAACTAATGCAGACATGTAACCAATCTAAAAGTAGGCGGTCCAACAACTTAAGCAACATGGACCAAGGGGATAATTTGATTTCGAATATTAACACGTCGGACGGTTCCGAAAATGCAATGGGGAATACTTCAGAGGAAAAGCAAAACAGGACGAACGGGCTCACAGCAGAGTCATAAATTAATTTGCCTCCAACTAACCAAATTGATTTGGCAGAGCTCATAAAAGCCTTATTGCATCAAAATAAAGAAAACGCAGAGAAATCAAAAAAATCGTTCCGAGAACAAAAAGAATCATCCGAAAAATCGATCCGCGAGCTAGGCGAACAAATAGACGAAAAACTAATGCAGCAGACAAATAAAGTCGACTAGTCGATGCAGAGTGTCCGATGATATCTCACAGAGAAGAAACAATCTGGAAAGTGAAATAAAAAGTGATATTATGGAAGAATTAGGCCGTACATTTGAACAAATCGATGATCGTCTGCAAGCCTTAGAACAGGGCAAGCTGAGTCGTGATGCGGAATTGAAAGAGAGCGAGGAACAGCTACTTAGGAATTTCCAAGCTCTGAGAGAAGAATGCCAAAGGGAAAGCAGCTGGTACTCTCCAGGGTCCAGGAGGCGGAAACGCATTGTCCCGCGTCCGTTATCAACACAGTAGCGGACAACAGTCAAGCGATTGACGCACTCGAACAGCAAGTAGAACAATTAAAGCAGACTGGGGTGGAGGACAACAGACAAATACATGATAAGATGGCGGCATTAGCAGACATCGTAGGCATGATGAAGGTGACGGAGAGCGATAACAATAATACACCGGTAGCGGTCTTGGAGACCAAAGAAGTGCGTTCGCTTCTTAGATTTCAGAAGGGACAGTTCGAAGTAAACAGGCGGCACAAAGCTGTAACAGGCGAATTACAAGAACGAGTGGCGCATCTGGAAAGCCGAATGGGGTGTCATTCCGAACGCGCCAATAGCACTAAAAATAGCTGTACGAACAGTGCAGAGAGGGACTCCGGCCATGAGGGAGATTTTGACGACAGGGAAGAACGTATTTTGAGGGGCAGACATGAGAAAAATAGAAACACTCAAGGGCCTCGCCGGGAGGAAATGCAGGGATTTGATTCCAAACATTTCCTTATGGTGAGAAAGTTTGAGATATTTCGAAATTCGCAAAAAGGAATGCATCCACGAACATGGCTCGAGCAATTTGAGTTCTGTCTTCCCCCCGACTGGGCAAGTTCACATAAGATAGAATATATGTGTGGCTATTTGGAAGACGAACCGGCGATTCGCATGAGGTCGGCAGCACGTCACTGCAACTCCACTTGGGAGTTTCGACAAGCCTTTCTGTCCGCCAGTGGTCGGAAGCGGCACAAGATAGGGTCAAGCATGGAATAATTATGCTGCCAAATTTGAACCAGTCTGGTTTCGGCAGCCCAGCAAGCCTATTCGACCACATACTGCAGGCAAATCAATTTCTATACGACCCATAGGGGCCTGTGGAACTAATTAGGATATGCATCACCAAATTGCCGATGCACTTGCGCCACGTCATTCTTGCGGGACGATGCAAACAGGACGTGGAAAAAAATGGCTCTGAGCACTATGGGACTCAACTGCTGAGGTCATTAGTCCCCTAGAACTTAGAACCAGTTAAACCTAACTAACCTAAGGACATCACAAACATCCATGCCCGAGGCAGGATTCGAACCTGCGACCGTAGCGGTCGCGCGGTTCCAGACTGCAGCGCCTTTAACCGCACGGCCACTTCGGCCGGCCCAGGACGTGGAAACGTTTAAGACACTTCTCCAAGAGTTGGAATACAATACAGGAGACTGCCCGCCTAATCAGGCACAAAGTTATTACGGGGCACAGCAGTGCGACCGCAGTCGTGGCCGTAGTACTAATGAACGGCGTGACTGGTCGTCGCGACGCGAACGGAACAATGATCGGGACCGGCCGTATAGAAACTGGGGTAACAGGCCCTATCACAGGTGGAACAACGGAAATGATCGAGGACGTGGACAAGATCGTGAACGCAACAGGTACGGCAACCAGAATCGATACTACGATGAACACAGTGGGAATAGGATTGTAGGCGGAGCACCACATGAGGTTGAAATTCGGCCGGCCAACCCTAGACATAATCCAGCAAATGGAAATGAACAAAACCGGCAATGACAAATGATCAGCGCAGAAGGCGCCAAATCGGAACAAATGAGCGACATGGCAAATGAGTACATAGGGTATATAGAGAGGACAGTGAGGCGTAGAGAGGATGGTGAGGAGAAAGAATTGATTAGTTTACATTTGTGACATATGCATTTTGAATAATATGTTGGTAAAAATAATGATAAAGATGTTTCAATGTGATTGATTGAAGTGATGTTTGTGTTTTTGTTTCTTTCCTTGTGCAATTGGGATTTAGGTTCGTTCAAATGTGAAGATAAAAGGTTTCTTTGTGAACGAGTGAACTGCTGTTTATCGTTTTTTTTGTGTAAATCGAAAAGAGTCGCTCCTGAGAGAAGCAAGATCTGTGTTGAATTAATGCAAAACTCAGGGGAATATCCGATCTGTGGGTATTAGGGGTCTGGCAAACCCAGGTCTCCAGCTGTTAGTAGCCTTGTTTCCGATTTTCTGCTTTCAGTGCTACTATCTATCTATTACTATTCTATATCTGTCAGTATAAATGAGGATCTCTTACTATAGTATGCGTGCTGTATGAATATTTTAAGATAGGAGAACTCTGAGAAAGGAATGAGTAAGTCTGGAATCTTGAAAACAGGATGCGATAATACGATTGTTTAACCAATGGCTTCCCAATTTACGCTAATATGTTAATATTGATGATATATGTCTTTTTTGTTCTTTATAGCTGAGTACGTAAAGTGCTGTCTGTGGATTTCGTAAGTAGATTGATTCCCTTCAAGGTGAAAGAAGAATTGTGGTTTGTGTAATTTACGTGGCCCTGAAATATTATTGTGGTAATCAAATACGAGCAGTTTTTCAGCAAATGGAGAATGGAACAGAAATATGGATCCTTTCTGTAGTCTTGACTGACGCTGAGCCAGGGCCTGAAAAAATATTCTGCGTTAATACTTGTCCTAGAAAAGTGACGTTTATGTGTTTTGCTGATGCTGTGATAATTACAGCTTACTGTTTTCGCTGGTGCGGGATGCACTGCAGCCTATGTGAATTGAACTGAAGAAATTTCCCTCTTGAAGGTAGAAGAAGATAAAAATAATTTTGATTATGGGACCGAAGGAAAGCTTGGTTTAATGTAATAAGGATGAAGCAAAACATTTGTCATTTAAACTACAGGATGATTCGGATCTTTTGTGTCAGTTGTAAGTTCAATAGGATGTTAAGATGAAACTGTTTTACAGAATAGAGGAGACCACAATTTTGCCATTCATGAGAAATGAATCCAGAATAACCACCACAGACGAAATAACTGATTTGGAAGCGAAAGGTAACTTAAAGAAGGAACGAAATTGGAGCAAAATGGGTAAGAAAACGTAGTATAACCTGTATAATGAAAATATTTTTACCCTTCTCAGAGTCATCTGTGTGATTAATTCTTGTGATAACGTAATTTTAGATGAAATTGTCTTACTGTTTTATGTGTAAACATATGAGGATGATAAATGTATAATTGCGAGTCTCTTATCAGGTGTGTCAACTGGTGTATATGTTTTGGCGTGTAAATAACCATTGTTCTTTTTACTATGCATGTTTAAGTAAAGTTTCTCCATATTTATCATGTGACAAGACATGCTTCAAGCGTCAAGAAGAGGACGAATTAGAACAATATTGTAGTGGTATAAACACTGTGTTGAAGTAGCATTGAAGTAGTTTGTTGGATTAACTAGTAGTGGATTGAAGTAGAATTTTGAGTAATACATGTTTATGGGTAGTTAGTTTGTAGTATAGACAACAGGTGTGCATGTGTGTGTGTGTGTGTGTAAATAACATGTGTACCCTATGCTGTCCTGACCTGTACTT
Source organism: Schistocerca nitens (assembly GCF_023898315.1). Lineage (NCBI taxonomy): Eukaryota > Metazoa > Arthropoda > Insecta > Orthoptera > Acrididae > Schistocerca > Schistocerca nitens. The sequence continues at coordinate 166,828,366 of NC_064620.1, read as the reverse complement.
GCACAAGGCATAATTCTATTCATTTTAGTGAATTAATAAGTAGCATTTGATTTATTAAAACGCAAGTGAACCACATTAGTGCTGTGGATTTAGATATTATATTGTCAGTTCATTTAATTTTTATTTTTATACTGTCAAGTCATTTCACTTTCGTTTCTTTATGTTGTCAAGTCATTGACCTTTTATTTTATTATTGTCGATTCATGTAATTTTTTTATTAAAAAAATTTAAGTCTCACTTTTATTCTTAAAAATTGTGGCATTATGCATGACATTTGGTAATCACATAACTATGATGAACAATTTCTGTGAATGCAGTTGAGAAAGTGAAAACGAACCGGCTAAACTCTTACAAGACAGCAGGAGCAGTGAGGAGGAGGAATAGTTGTAAACAGGCGGGTTTCCCAGCAGGACACACTGTCAACCGAGCCACTTTGGGAGCGCAGTCGACCACAAAAGAAGGGTACACGGCAAACACTTTCCCTTGCAACCGGAGCTAATGGCCGGCCGCACCAGTGCGACCCTTCGTGGAGGCGATGACCTGAGATGGCCGAGCGGTCCACCGTGCGGAAATCCATCTGCTGGCAACGCACCATATACACGTGACCGTGACGAGACGGCCGCGGTGAAACTACAGAAGACAGGGGATAAAGGGGCGTGGAGCCTTTTGACAGGTACCGTCCAGAGACACTTGCAGATGTCAACGACGACTATCAACATTTCTTGGCGGAAGCCCATTCTCAAGCGACAGTATATCATAGTTCGATGTTCTCTGGTAGCTAAGGGTGGCGCAAAGAAGAGCCATTAAGTGTCATCCTTGCCCAGTAATATCAAACTGGCGTGTCAAACGAGGATACCGCACGAATTTGACAACACAAACATGGAACCAAATCGAGATGTACATGACAAGGGTCACCAAGAGAAACTTCATGAGAGGGCAGAGACGGCGGGATTGCAAGCAACAGGTGGACAAAAATCCCTACTGACAGCTGCAGCGACGAACCCCCCCCCCCTCTTATATTGTGCTGCGGAACAGTGGAACTACTGAGAGTGCCAGTGAACAGTGATTATACGGTTCTTAGCATATACGTGTGTTCTTTCAGAGAAACTTTGATAGCGTATTTTGCAGGGGTTCGATTTATTGGTGTTTTTTTCCATTAGACTCACTCTTGTATCTCGCAGGTGTTTTATTTATTGGTGTTTTTATTTTATACGTTGACTACTGTACTTTCAGAGCTGTTTCATTTCTCAATGTTTGTTTTTGTGTGTTGTATTAGATTTGTGATATTTTGTTCCGTAAATTCATTCCTGTGGCATTGCTTCGTTTATTAGTCAGATAGCTATTCATGCTCATTGGACTGTGATCGATTAGCCTTTGCATGGGGCATATTTATAGTGAGGAACCCTTAAGGGTAACAATCACATAATTAATTGTAGTTTCAGTATAACGACACAGTGATCATTGTTTGCTAACTAACTGAAATATAGTAGAGTAATTAAATTAGTGCCACAAAGTTATTTTAATTCTACAGATTATTAATTATATAAGATATAGAATTTTTTTGCGATAACCACTTTGTGAAACATGTTTTTTCTCTTTTTTTTTGTTTTTGCAGATTGTGCATTGTAATGTTCTGATATATATAATACTGATGTTATTTTCATATTTTTTTAATTGCTGTGGCACCTTTGCTATTTTCATAAATTGTCCTGTGAGCAGTTGGCTCTTGCAATGAGCAAATACTGGTGAACTCCATAAGGGTAACAACCAGAAATTGTATTCATATTTATGACACAGGGACCATCGGTTTTACTTGCTGACCGAATTAGGTCTACACTATCTTTTAAATAGGTGTCACAGACTGTTTTTTCCTCTTTGAAATTGGTAGATTCTAAAGATGTGTTGAAATTATTGTGTTTTAGCGAGTAGCTGGTGACCTTTTGCCTTTTCTTTACATTTTTGGTTTAAATTGGGTGTGAGAAGCCTGCTTGGGAATGTCCTAGCATGGCCAGAAAATTCCCTGCACGGTCTTTTCCCGGAGCGTTGGGGTTATGAAAGGTCTCTGTTGGATTTCTTTCATGTTAATTTCTTAAATCTGTTGTCATTTACGGCATAAATTCCTCTTCTAAATTTACTGTGGTGTTTCTGACTATCTGGGAGGAGACTGAGCAGTGAATTGTGTTACTTTTACACATAAATAAGAACGATCTGTCACACTGCTACACTTTAAAACACAGTTTATATGTAATTCATGTCACACAGTCTCATTCGGAACCTACATCCGCTTTCTTTTATATACTGTATATGATAAGATACTGTCATCCCCCTTCCCTTCTGTGTGAGAGGATGAATGAGCAAATGTATTTCTAGTTGCATGCTTGATGGTAGCAGACAAGCCTGTCTGCTAGAGAACAGTAGGACCAACGTCGGAACAGGTAGCTACGCTTTCTAAAAGCAGAGAGGTTTCTATTCTTAGTATGGTCCTGTCCGTCCCTTGTCATGTTTGTATAGGAAGCTGCCTCTCTGGTCACTTCTGTTTGTATCTGTTAAGCACGCTCGGTAGCGGCCCAGGGCAGTCTGTCGGCGGCGAGCGTCTGAAGTGGTAAGATCTCCGGCTAAGCGCGTGTCTGCTAAGTCCGTAGGACAATGGATTTCTTAAGTTCAGCCTAACAGAAAATTCAATCACGTTTATTTCAGGTTTAGCTCTAAAATAGCTAATGTTATCTTAAATTGCAACACAGTGTAATTCGAGTGTGAAGTTCAGAATGTCTTCCGGTAGTTGCTTTGTCACTACTTTGTGAGTAAAGTGGAACCACTAGTTGATCAGTAACTCTAACTAAGAGCATCAATCTTAAATGCGAATGTACATGAGATTATAACGTCTCGTCTTGACAATATGTTTCAATATAGCAACTTTTCTTTATGTTCAACCCACATGGGGTGTACTTTGTGAGACCAGTACCACGTGCTTATACAATTGTTTGACCCATCAGGTTAATAGTAAGACGATAGTAACCAGTTCGAGGTGTTTCCTTTGTAAATTGCGTTTCGATGTAATTTATTTTAATTATCTAAATTATTGTGGAGTTACACTCTTTGTGTAAACCAAGTTGACCACGCGAAGCATGTGGTGTAAGCATCAAAGTAGCCCTCAGCTATTCTTTTCAGGAAGATTTCACAGAGAGTTAGTATGAATTTAGTATAGCAGAGTGTGGTAATTTCATGACGGACAGGATTGCGCTATGAACTTAACTTCTTTGGGTGAAAATTGAATCGGTTGGTTGTGGTTAATTTCCTCTTGCATTTGTTTCAACGTTCTTCGTGTGTTATTTTATGAATGCAGTGTTGTATGTAGTCTCCCAATCTTGGCTCCCTATTTGATGTGTTCCGTATGATTACAAACTCACATTTTCACAATCCTGAATAAGGCACCAGTTTAGTGATGAATCAAGTTTGATATGCTGAAATTTTAACGGAACAATTACCAATGTAAAAATAAATGTCCAAATATAAACTGATTTATTTCCTTTTATTTAAATTGTGAGGTTAGGTTAGGTTAGGTTAGGTTAGGTTAGGTTAGGTTAGGTTAGGTTAGGTTAGGCGGTTATCGTAAGATGAGTACTAAAAGATTATAATTAATGTTAGTCTGGTTGGGAATTTGGTAAGCTAGACTGGATACTTGGTGAAACAGTTGCGCAGTAATTCAAGGTTAACTTCCCCAGATAGCTCACCGCTTTTAACCCGCTTTTATTGTCTTGAATATCAGCACCAAAACCAGAACAAATTAATGCAACAACATTACAACTGATTTTACTGTAATAATCGCCTAATTTTTGTTCCCTAGCATAAACTGTGCTCATGAATATTAATTCAAAACTGTAGCTAATGCGCGGATGTGGAACAGTGTACTAATGCACCAAGTGTGGAAATCATCCCCTGAGACTTAGTTGTTGTTGTGGTCTTCAGTCCTGAGACTGGTTTGATGCAGCTCTCCATGCTACTCTATCCTGTGCAAGCTTCTTCATCCCCCAGTACTTACTGCAACCTACATCCTTCTGAATTTGCTTAGTGTATTCATCTCTTGGTCTCCCTCTACGATTTTTACCCTCCATACCGCCCTCCAATGCTGAATTTGTGATCCCTCGATGCCTCAGAACATGTCCTACCAACCGGTTGTGCTACATACTCCTCTTCTCCCCAATTCTATTCAATACCTCCTCATTAGTAATGTGATCTACCCATCTAATCTTCAGCATTCTTCTGTAGCACCACATTTCGAAAGCTTCTATTCTCTTCTTGTCCAAACTATTTATCGTCCATATTTCACTTCCATACATGGCTACACTCCATACAAATACTTTCAGAAACGACTTCCTGACACTTAAATCTATACTAGATGTTAACAAATTTCTCTTCTTCAGAAACGCCTTTCTTGCCATTGCCAGTCTACATTTTATATCCCCTCTACTTCGACCATAATCAGTTATTTTGCTCCACAAATAGCAAAATTCCTTTACTAATTTGTCTCATTTCCTAATCTAATTCCCTCAGTATCACTCGACTTAATTCGACTACATTCCATTATCCTCGTTTTGCTTTTGTTGATGTTCATCTTATATCCTCATTTCAAGACACTGTCCATTCCATTCAACCGCTCTTCCAAGCCCTTTGCTGTCTCTGACGGAATTACAATGTCATCGGCCAACCTCAAAGTTTTTATTTCTTCTCCGTGGATTTTAATACCTACTCCGAAATTTCTTTTGTTTCCTTTACTGCTTGCTCAATATACAGATTGAATAACATCGGGGAGAGGCTACAACCCTGTCTCACTCCCTTCCCAACCTCTGCTTCCCTTTCATGTCCTTCGACTCTTATAACTGCCTTCTGGTTTCTGTACGAATAATAAATAGCCTTTCGCTCCCTGTATTTTACCCCTGCCACCTTTAGAATTTGAAAGAAAGTGAGACTTAGGTGAGAGCCAAAATTTGCAATAACATTTTATAATCAACATTTGTATATGCACATTCGTGTGAAGCCTTCAACCACACTTCTTTATTTACCACCCCGCCGCAAGAGTAATCATGTTGATGTAGAAATCATTTGATTTAATTAGCGAGATTAAACAATAGTGGTTTTAGCATCCTGTTGCCTGCATCGAAACTAATTTTGTAAGCAGTATCTCTGTCATTCCAGCAGCCAGCCAGTATCCTAGGAGTCCCTTTATTAGTTATTTGCTAGACAAAATCTCTTCAGGAATAAGTGACCCAAAGATTTTGTGTCTTTTGGCTTTCAGAGATTCGCATTCAAAGATTAAATGTAATCTACTGACGTTTCGGGTGAAGCGAATTTTGGTGGTTGGCAGTAGACAACGAGAAGCGTGCGGAGGGCTGATGGACACCTGCAGCCATTAGGACGGAACGCCAAGAATCTACGCGAGAAAGCATCTGAGTTCTTCTGGCCTTGCGGCAGTCATTTTACCTGCCTTAGAAAACAGGGACGAGCTGACAATTCCAGCACCACACGACCACAGGGAGGAGCGTGCAAAAAGCGCGGGAATCGTCGCAGGGAGGCGTGTGAAAGAAACCAGCATTCTTAAGATTTTTTCCTCGACAGTGCGGAGATTCCCTGGAAATGACGGACGTCGGCAGATTTTGAGATGGAGCCCAAACAAGAGTCTGTCAAGGGCTCACACAGGGAGAGCGGTTATAAAAAAGTGTTGTGTAGTTGCTTTCCCAACAGCCTCGGAATGCAGGAAAACATCTTAAAAATGTGAAATCGTGAGAAAGATGCCAATTCACACACACACACACACACACACACACACATATATATATATATATATATATATATATATATATATATATATATATATATATATATATATGAGGAGTTGAGCGGGGAGACAGATGAGAAGAGACGAGAGAGTCGTGGAGACACCGTGGAAACGAGAAGACATGAGCGCCCCACTATCCGTCACCAACATCCGCCTTCAGAGGCCGTGAGAGCAGAGCTTCGGCCACGCGACCGACAACGGGCAGACAACGCGGAGATCGTACCTGGGCTCCGCCGCAAAGCCGCTATTGCTGTGCAGCACATCTCCGACGCGTCGCGCCGCACCGACGCAGCACCTGCCGCCGACACCACTACACGACGAATGGTAATGAATAATGCTGAGACGATTCGTCCCCTCCTCCTTCTCCTTAACCCAGATAGTCCTGAATTATTTGTTTTTCAAAATGGATTTATATCTTATCTACATTCATTCACAAGGTTGTAAGGAAGAAAGTAAAAACAATTTTGAGTATTTATTTTTATTTAGTATTTCCAAAAATTGGCTCCTTCCAGAACGACGTCAGGACAATAAGGGAACAAGTTTTTAAAGTATACGATATTGCACAATTAACTTGTTTTGGTTCTCATACTTTCTAATAAACATAAATAAATTTGAATTATGGGCTAAAGCAAGTAATAAATATAAAAAACAAAGAAAATAACCTATACACATATTTTATGCACTAGTATGATAAGACAAAAAGCATCAAACATGAAGTGGTTCATCACATTTTACGCACATAGTAGTAGTTTTTTTGTAGCAACTTCGACATTTCAGCTGCTTCTTCTTTTTTGTTATCTCATCCGTTGGTAACTCAGCAACCTAATGTTCTCTTCCATCAAATCTAGAATCTAGTTTTGCCCCCTTACTAGGACGTCCTCTGCTGGTAGTGACTCTTTTGTTACTTTCAAGAATTGCAGTGACAATTCGACGACGAAATGTCAGATGATCTATGGGTTCTTCGTTGTGCGTGTAAAGTTCCCAGTCATTTTGCTCTGCAATGTCTATGAAATGTGCAATGATCGGGAAATACCACTTTTCCCCTCGAACAGAGAATCTATATAGGGATACATTTTGGTCAGCTCGATCTATGCCTCCCATATGAGTATTGTAGGAGCGTAATAAGTTAGGTTGAGGCACGCTAATCCTTTTCTTTTGTTCCCTGGAAAATCTTGCTACAGAGCGTAGTGGTTGCACTCTGTCAAAGTTGGTGGCTACAGTAACAACATTGTTGTCATTCCAACGTACAATGGAAATCCCAGATGCTGTCAGAACAAACTTCATGTGATCCTCTATTTTCTTTTATCATTTTATCTACAGATGATGGAGTACAATTCTTAGCTCTGTTTCCTCTTATTGTTCCTGTTGCTTCCACGCCCCTCTCTTTTAGGTCATGTAGTATTTCAACACTGGTAAAGAGGTTATCAAAGTATATTCGATATGGAACAACTGGTCAACATAAGTCATTACCACACCGTAACCCATACCTCTCGTTTCATAATCCTTACTACACGTGCCAGCATTAGGTATTTCCTAATCTTTTGATACTAACATGTCCAAAAGTTCCATCAGTGTACATCGTTTTCTGTGAATACAAAATGACAACATATTACCCTGAAGTCCTTCTGGAAGGACGGTTGAAAACATTGAATTACAAATGACGAAAACTTTCAATCGTAATATGAACCTGTAAATGATATAGGTTAATTCTTGAAGATATTATATGACAAGTTTCAGAATTATTGATGCAATATGAAAGAAAATATACATACACATCGATGACAAGGTCAGTCAGTTCGTCCATGGTAAAATCGGCCTATTTTCAAGACACAGTTTCTCACTCACTATGAACGACAGCGTCAAACTGACTGTCGCACGTCAAACTGACTGTCGCAGCACGCAACTGACGCTGCCTACTTCATATAACAATGCATCACAGTCCGTTGCAACAATGCGTTATTCGCAAAATTAAATAATTTCAATAGTGAGTGACGCCGTCCTTCCAGAAGGACGTCAGGGTTATCTGGGTTAATAACTGAGTCGTGTCCAAGCCCAGTCTAAACGGTCCCGAGATTTATAATTTTTTTCAGTTTAGTCTAAACAGCACGAAAATATATTTCTTTCACGTTTTGATCATATAAACAGTCTTTTACCTTCATTCATGAACCCCTTAGTTACGAACCATTTGTGCTTGATTTCATTTAATGTCTCGAGTTCACTACAGTTTTGGCGCTGAGCGTGGGGTGACCTGATTGGTAATTTTGATGTCACAAAACTATTTCTCGATTTCAGTACATTTTTGGCGCCCAACATGGGACGACATGATTGGTAATTTTCCTGGTTTCTGATGTGACAAAATAATTTCTCGAGTTCACTACAGTGGTAAGCGATCACCACAGGACAACACACGTAACACAGAACTACAGGTGCCCAACGCACCACCTCTGTGGTATAGTGCCACGCGCATTGCTGTCTAGATGCCAAAATATCAACAGGACAAACTTTTTTTCTCCCGCAGCTGAATTTATGTATCTGAGCGCCCCTTAATATGAGCTTCGTTCTAATGCAGGGCAGCGTAACAGCCGTAGATACCCCTAATGAGAAAACTAGCCTAAGGGAGCCTGGTGCACCACATCTAACCTCTAATTATGGGGCAGCCCAATTGGGGGCTAAAATTTTCTTATGCCAGTACTTCAAGTGCAATACTGACACTCAGTATCGATAGGCTGCACCGACTGCGCTATAAAATTATAAAATCACCAATTCTTTGATCTCGCTGACTGTGGTAGACTTAATACACTTTCTGGTACATTTCACCAGAATGCACACGCACTGCCACTAACGGAGCCACCTTCCGCTTTTATCGCGCGTGTGGCGCCGGAAAAACAAATCAGAACAAGAGTCGCAAATACCATCTTGTGCGGCTGCCACACATGCGTAAAATCTGTTACCGCGTTTCGCCATGAGGGTGTAATGTGAGTATAGGAAACTCTCATAGCAATGAGTACAGAGACAGAGAATGAACGACCCATGGCTTGCTATTAACCTCAAGTTAGGCAAGCAGAATAACAGCAATATGTAGCGTCTGCTGTCCAGGTGCTTCCACAGAATTCCACTCTTGGTCGGTGCAGACGCAGTCACAGCTCTTTTTACTGTAAGAAACTTTTTCTAAGCCTATAGTGAACCATATTAACAGAATCTTCCGTCGGTTCTTGGTAGAACAACATTATAATAAATGAAAAGCACCAGTTTGCTTTTGTTCTACAATATTATTTTTATTGTAAACCAGACATGTCTGAAGATGGCCTTGTAAGCCGAAAACCGGTTTACAATAAAAGTAATATTGTAGAACAAAAGCAAACTGGTGCTTTTCATTTACTATAGTGAACCTTCGTGAAAACTGCGAATCAAAGGAGCTCGCACTAACCCCTGAAAACTGTAATTCGGAGGACGCATTCGAACATCGTTTTGAATGCTCAAAATTTTCCGAGATATGGCTCACATCAAGGGACGTAATTCGACTGATCAATAGAACGGGCATACGCAATATACAGGTTTCTAAAGCCATGATACCCGAATGGAAACAGCAAAGAGACACGCAACACTGTGCATCGTAGCACACACTGTTCACATAATTTTTGGACTTAAATTAACGGACAACTTACAGTACCTGGCATACTTATGGGATGAGTATGAGAAAGTAATTCATCATCCTAAATACAGGCTGACGTACGCGAATTTTCTCAAGAATCAAATAAGTGCAGCTTATGATATGATTCTGACGTGAAACCTCAGGCAAAAAAAGAAAAATAATGTCATGTGAAATGTACAAACGTGTCATCAACGGACAATTTCTTGCAGATTTCCGTCCAAAAAATTGTGAAAGTGTTGTACATAATTATTTTTCAAATGGGTCTGTTTTCTGTTATGTAAAACTGTCAAATGTTAAATAAATTTATTTAAAAGAAACAACCATGGAACAAAATCCAACTGCACGCCAATCACATTTTTGCCGACCAGACCGTGCATACACAAGACGGCCACCAACCACGGCAAGGACGTTAACTCAAACACTGAATAGCAAACCTAGGGCACGACACGAACCAATCAAATCAACACAAATGAATGCTCTCCATTCAATAATCGGGTATCTGAATTTTGCGTCAACAACCCCACACACTGTAGTAATACTATTCTATCAAAGCTATAATTCAGGACAAGTGGAACTGATTGTGCAAAAACTGCAGCTGAACGATGTGGTCACGGACACCTTGGCCTGATGTGCTCGAGTCGCACATTGCTACTCCCGCGATAAACAGGAAGGTCTCGCACCAAGTCACAGGGCCGAAAGACAGCTCCTCGCCTCAGCCGTGCACCGCGTGTCCGCCACAGAAGGCGCTCACTCGACAGCCTAGAAGCTACATGCCGATCAGTGCCCCCAAGTGCGGCGGTCGCCGTTCAGACGTGCAGAAATCAAAGCCTAGGAACGATGGACTTCGGGCATACGGAGAACACTGTTTTCCGTAGCTGTAATTGTAGCTACTTCACAATCTAGCACTATAGTTTTCACAGACCACCCAGGCATCTTATTTTTCAATCAGGCCGCGCGGGGTAGCCGTGCGGTCTAGGGTCGCCTTGCCACGTTTCACGCAGCTACCCCGTCGGAGGTTCGAGTCCTCCCTTGGGCATGGGTGTGTGTGTGTGTGTGTGTGTGTGTGTGTGTGTGTGTGTTGTCCTTAGCGTAAGTTAGATTAAGTGGGGAAGCCTAGGGACCGATGACCTCAGCAGTTTGGTGCCATAGAACTTACCACAAATTTCCAAATTTTCAATCCAGAAAAAAGTCTTTCATATATATTTTGAATTTTGTTTGAAAGAAAATCAAATAAAACAAGAAATACTTTCGTCTCTGCTTTTGTGCTTCCGACGTCAACTTCTATAGCGTACTGTTTATAACGCACCTATGCTCTCCGTTGTATAAAAAGATTTTTTGTGGCGCCTGTGGCTAATATTCCGTAACTAATGTAAACAAGGCACTGAATCCAAAAACCAGTGTTTACCGACTGAACACACACAGCTGCAACTCGAACGTTGTTGTACGAGTGTTTACTGTGTGCAACAACGATCGAAAAAAATGGTAATAAGTTAGTTTCACTGCAGCGAGCCGTGATTTTGTACACCAAAATTTGTATGAAAGAATTGAAACTGCAACATAAAAACGATCGCCAGCTGCAAAACGAGCAAAAGTTAAATACGAGAAATACTGTAATGACTTTGAAATCACAAAGACACTGGGCAAAAACGATAATGCAGTAACTGACCAAAATGCAGCCGCACGAGCTTAAATAAAGAAAATACGTGTAGCATCAACACAAAAAGCCTTAATTCGTAATGCGATTATGTTAACTGTGATTACGAAAACCAATAATATGCAACGACTAGCAATACCTCATCGGTGCTGTACTGTGTTACGTAACTCACGATAATGCAGTCTGTTTGAAAATAGGCTCAATCGTGATCAAAACTAATTACCAATGTTTACTAATTGCTCTGTAAATAATGCCGCAAAAACTTTCATTCATGGCAACACCATTTGTCGATGCTAATGTTACATAGTCATACGCATATAATATCATTAACAGAACACAACCTAAAATCACAGAATTGCTTTGACTACAAGAAATCCAGCATACTTTTGTCACTGAAATATGAACTGGACTTCAGTCACTTCTAATTCGAACTGATGATCTGTTGCAGTACGGCAACACCAACTATTAGTTACTACTGCTTTTTACTCAAATAATTACTAGATTGAAAGTCAACACTAAGTCTAATCGAATCTATTTTCTTTTAATTATTTTTTTCACTTCTAACTTTGGAAGCTATAATGAGAGGATAGGACCCTACCGGTGATTAACGACTTGGGTCAAGAAAGTTTCACTCGTAAAGTTTGTTTACATTACACCCACTCTAATATTCCAAAAAAGTCACTATTACGCTGCCATGCCTGTCACACAGCTCTAAAATTACTGACTTGATCTTACTTTGCGATGAGTTGCTTGTGGAGTTCATTAATGGCAATAGGTTCCTCTTGATTAGCGAGCAGCTTGAATAAATTTGAGCCACACAGTATTCTTCATTAATTCCAAAACGTTCTTGCAATCATATATTGTGCCCATAAACGTTCTCGCTCACTTACACTTTGCCTTGCTACATATTATAACACCATTTCCAGCGATATCTCAGTTTGTCATTTGCTTGCCAACACGCACGTCTTTACCACATCACGGATTCTTCGTAAATTGCTCTCTGCACTCACTTAGAGAACTGTGCTCTTTCGTGCCTTCGATGTTAGTGCTACAAGAAAGATATTCCTTGTGTTTCGTACAGTATAAATTTCCCTGACATTCCCAGCGTGTTTACTATAACGATGTGATAGTTATTCCTTACTTATTCTTCCAACATACATCACATTTTCATAAACACCAATAACTGACAACATTCATAAACACATATTGTTACAATCAGTTGTTTCTAACTCAGTGGGTTGTAGTGGTTACAAGCTGTCTGAATTGTTTTGAACAAATGCCAAACACCCTGTCCGTAACAACAGTTACATTTTGATACAGCGTTTGCTCTGCTTCTTCACAACCGAATACCGGTCGCTTTCTGTTGTTAAAGAATAAAACAGTCAACAGAAATTCAAAATCAACAGAAACCCTATGCCAAAACTTAAAGATCATATATGGAAAATTCCATAAAACAATACTGTTTACTCAAAAACGTCTTAATTCTCAGTGCTTTCTATTAGCGCTTGGAGCTCTGGTACTTTCCCCATACAGCTACGACAATTTACAAGTGTTATGTACCGATGGTTCCTGTATCTACATTGAATGGCTCTGAGCACTATGGGACCCAACTGCTGAGGTCATTAGTCCCCTAGAACTTAGAACTAGTTAAACCTAACTAACCTAAGGACATCACAAACGTCCATGCCCGAGGCAGGATTCGAACCTGCGACCGTAGCGGTCTTGCGGATCCAGACTGCAGCGCCTTTAACCGCACGGCCACTTCGGCCGGCTATCTACATTGACATATATCTTATGCTGACCTTCAAATTCTGAGAAATGGATGGGACCCAGGACTCTGTTTGAAACTTTATCAGCATCTGATTTGCACTTATCCATTGTATAAACATGAAATGATATAACGGTACTCTGTGCCTCAAATTTAGGTATATGCTAGGTTTTAACAGGGAAGTCGATACTTACAAAGTTATAAAACCCACGAACGTCAATACCTCCGCCATATCGAGATGTACGCTGCAAATGTTTCCTGTAATTTCTTTCTCAAACCAGGATTGACCACAGAAAGCAATACTGATCATCATTTCGGACATTAATACATGCCCACTTGGCTGCTATACGAGTATCATCAGGGAGCTTGATATAGCTGGACCCTCCATTGAATGGAAATGCGTACGGATGTCGAGGTGTATTACACAGCTGAGTGCTTTACCATAGCGATTGAGGTGCCCCACAATACCACCCCATTTCTCCTCTGCAGCATCGCCTTGTTGTGGAGATGCATGAGCTCACAAAACAATGCTGATTTTACTTAATCGATGGGTACCATGAATGATTAATAAGGTGAGCGAGCTCTCTCTCCAGCAGGGGAAGGCACACTTTTAGAAACCATAATGGTTCTTTGTATCCCCCTGTTAGTGTCTCAACCCTTGAGAATGAGGTTTGCTCATCAAAACCATCTTAAATCACCATGTAGTTTAGTTCTGGCATGACGTCAGTGACCTGGTGCTGATCATTATTAGGATGGGTGCAACGCTATGACTAGTAATGGGCTGCTGTCCGACCCCGGTAGCTTAGTGGTCAGCACGACAGTATGTCAGTCCTAAGGGCCCGGCTTCGATTCCCGGCTGGCTCGGAGGTTTTCTCCGCTCAGGGACTGTGTGTTGTGTTGTCCTAATCGTCATCATTTCATCCCCATCGACGGGCAAGTCTCCGAAGTGGCGTCAAATCGAAAGACTTGCACCCGGCGAACGGTCTACACGACGGGAGGCCCTAGTCACACATTTGCAATGGGCTGCTGTCGGCAGTGTTCATTACCCCAGCTGGAACAGGTGGGCTGGGCTAATCTAGTCTTTGTGATGGGATCGACCTGCAACATACCAATGGGAGCAGATGGGCTGGAGTGATGCAGGGTTGCTAGGTAGCGCAGCTAACAGATCCAGTTGCTTGTGGCGGCGTTCTGGTGGCTGGAGGAGCGAGCGTCGCTCATGGACTCCAGAGTGGGATGGGAGCAACAGGAGCGGCAGCTGGGCCGGTGGCTGCAAAGCCTTGTCCTGCAAGGTGAGGCATGCCTGCCTGGGCTGTCTTCTGTTGTTGCTGTTGCCACCTGGCTTTACAGCCACGCCACAGTGTCGTGTGATGGAGTAGCTGTGAAAAGAGAGAGAAAATAAGTATACTTGCATGCTGCTGCTACTACTGATACTACTACAACTACTGCAAAGAAATAAAGAACGCCAGTTATATACAATATTTGCCTGATTTACAACCACAACAAGATGATACCTTGTCCCAGATGTTTGCATCATCTGGGACAAACAGCACAGTCGGGCATTGCTGGGGATTGGGATTCACAGTTCACCTGCTCACTCAACGTTTCCCTCCACCCACTATGGAATGGACGACTGGGGTTCAGAGAGTAGTTGCAGCTCCACTAACTCCTTCAGTGTCTCACCACCCATGTGGAGCAATTTATCTGTGCCCATCAAAACAAGAGTAACAGGATTTCGACACTTTTTCCTAAATATACTACGAAACCAGTTTTCTACGTACTTACTTGACAATTTCGGTAGACTCCCTATTTTGATACCTCTCGAAAAGGATATCTGTTTGGTCGAGATTGCCTACTCTAACAAGAAATGTAGATATACTACAAGACTTGAACACGAAAAAATTATGTACTTAAAGGGTCGATGTTCCAGTGGAATCGTAGGTGGAGGAGGCTGTTACTGAGCTTGTGTAACCACCACCTCTCTTCCAGCTTCAAGATGATGAATCAACTACCCTGACAGTTTGAGCGTGTAGAAAAGAGAGTTTGAAAAACACAGAAACATTAATAACACCCATAATACATAAAGGTACCTGATCCTAATTCTTCAGAGACACCCGTTGTGAAACTAGTTTTAACGACAAAGCTGTAAAGAGCTACGAAGTAACGGTAATTTACATACATAGTAGTCGTTTTAACTAAATCTGCGAGCTACGAAATAAAGAACATGACGAAAAAATACACACAGATATTGAACTCTAACTCAAAATCCGAAATAACAGTCATTTACATGCACAGTAGTAGTTGTTTTAACGAAAAACCCACATAGAGCAACGAAATAATATATGTTTTCAAGAGAGCTATGAAATGAGCACTGACCCGAACTCAAATTACGAAAATACGTAGAGCTACTATGTCCTCACATATGCTATGAAATAAAATAACAATTTGTTGGCTAAAATATATACTTACACAGAAATTCTTCTTCATCCAGTCTCAGGCATTTGCCACTGACATTGCTGCTGGACGAGGACCCGCCAGATTAGCCGAGAGCGCTAATGCGCTGCTTCCTGGACTCGGGTAGGCGCGCCGGCCCTGGATCGAATCCGCCCGCCGGATTAACGACGAGGGCCGGTGTGCTGGCCAGCCTGGATGTGGTTTTTAGGCGGTTTTCCACATCCCTATAGGTGAATACCGGGCTGGTCCCCACGTCCCGCCTCAGTTACACGACTCACAGACATTTGCAACACATCCGCACTTTTCCATGATTGCCACTCGACACAGACAGATGGGGTACTCTGATTCTGTCCCAGGGGGTACAGGGTGGCGGCAGGAAGGGCATCCGACCACCCCTTCAAATGAACATGCCAAATCCGATTTAACCACGCCAACCCCGCGCAAAATGCGGGACAAAGGCGCAAGCGATAGATAGATTGCTGGTGGACGAGGACTGCTTCATCATGAAGATCTTGGAGAGGCAAACAACATGACAACTTAACACAAAGACTAGAGCAGAATGAAAATGTAACTTCAAGCTCCACCCCCTATTTTAGCAATAGCCAATAGGAATTCAGGAACAATAACCAACAAGTAGAAACCGGTCATCGGCCGAATGCTGAACTATATGCATTGTAAGTCTTTGTCCTGCAGGCAGGAACCTGCTGATGTGCAGCTGTTTCCATCGTCTTTGAGAAACAGAGACCTGCTGGCTTCTACTGGGTAGTCTGATGATAAGAAGGAATCAGTAGATCGCTAGCGAGATAAATCGGTGTATTTCAGACAAAAATGTGAGTTCCCACACAGAGGAGGAGGTAACTTCACACTTTCACTAGGTGGCTCCTTTGTGATGGGAGCAATGGCATAGTCCTTCTTAGAAGGAAACTGTAGGTCACAGTAACCTCCGGCAGTGAAATATTTTGTTCTGTTTCAGACAAAGCTACAAGGTACTCTCAGCGGAAGAAGATCTGCTGGCACACAAAGCACAAAGGTGAAAACTGATTACTTTTTCTTGCTGCTCAACGCTCCTTCGTAAGGAAACGTCCGCCTTCTTGGAAAGGAGTCCATGTTTTTAAAAGTGAAATATATTGTTCTGTCACACAGAGCTGCAACTTTTTCTGGTATAGACGAAACATATCTGATGGAATGGTGCTCATCTGCAGTACACACACACCTGTCTGGGGAATAATACAAGTCATGAGCAGGTATTGGTATGTGCGCCTGACCACCATGATAGACAATGGGTTGGTGGGCAGGTGTAACAATCTGCAGACATGGCTAACAGCTCGTGGGTGCCCCAGACTGTAAGAGAGTTAGTTCAGGCGTCGTGACAATCAACGGTTCTAGTAGCTATGACTAGGTGGTAGTTGCCAAGCAGATCACAGAGCTGGCTACACAAATTCATGAGCCACGCTGGTTGGCAGCCAGCAGATGCGACTCCAGGAATTATTTTCTTTAAATACAGGATCACGTTTATAGGCGGTTGTGTCCATTACAGCAGCAGCAGTTTTTACCTCCACTACTGTAGCAGCTGATAATTTAAAAAGTTTTTATCTGTTAACCTCCATAGCAAAATTTCCTTTCTCTATGGGTCTACACCTGTAACTTACAGATGAAGGGCTTGCTTCATCAGTTAGTGGAACAAATGCACATTCCCTATCAGAGGGGACACAGGCCAGACGTGATAGACATGGCCCTCATCAAGGGCATTACAGCGACACTCAACGTTGCCGTTGAAAACGATCTGCCCTCAAACCACCAACCTGTAGTACTATACATTGAGGAAACACTGCAGCACACGGAACAACGCAAGATGTTGGACTACGGGCGTGCGAATTGGACATTGTTCAAGCAAACGCTTGATAGCCACATCCCACCTATACACGAAATTAACGAAACAGGACAAATTGACGAGGCAGTAGAAACCCTCACTAACGCCGTCCGGGACGCAATGGCAGGCATCATACCTGATCGCACCTCACAACAACGCAGTGCAGCCCTGCCCCAGGAAATCCTGGGCCTAATCTCAATGAGGAATCGCCTCAAGAGACAATGGCAGCGCACCAGGCGTCCCTACTTCAAACGGCACATTAACAGACTACAGGGCATCATACACGATAAAATACAAACATATGGAACACAACAGTGGAATCAAAAACTCGAAGGGCTGGACACCGCACGACCTGGCGTGTGGCAACTAGCCCGACACTTCACCAGGGAGAAAATATACACCCCAACGCTTCAAGGGCCTGACGGACCTGCATACTCAGCGGAAGAGAAAGCAGAACTAATGGCTCGAACACTCGCAGCGTCATTCACACCGAACCTGGTACCATCAGATCCAGTGTTCACACTTGCTACTGACCAAGAGGTTACACGCATTCTAGCCCAACCATAGCGCGACGACATTCGACATGCTAGCACAGCCGAAGTATCCTGGGCTATAATGCGTTCCGCTGCTAGGAAAGCCCCTGGTCATGATGGCATTCAAAACCGTGTCCTCCAGGAGTTCACGGATAAAGCAACTGAGTACCTAACACACATAACGAATGCCATACTAAAACACCAACACTTCCCCGCCTTTTGGAAGACGGCCAAGGTCCTGATGTTCAGGAAGCCGGGGAAACACCACAGCCTCCCACAAAATTACCGACCCATCAGCCTTTTGAGCTCGCTCAGTAAGATTGTTGAGAAGGTGATACTCAAACGCATCACTAGGCACTGCATAACAAATGACATCCTGAGACCGGAGCAATTCGGCTTCAGGAATCACCACTCCACAACACAACAACTCCTACGGGTCGTTGAACATATAACACATGGCTTCAACATAAACAAAGCTACAGGGGCAGTGTTCCTGGACATCGAAAAGGCTTTCGACCGTCTATGGCACAACGGCCTCATCCGCAAACTCAGCGACGCGGGATTCCCCGACGGGCTGCTGCGTCTAATACACTCATACCTCACAGACAGGAGTTTCAACACTGACGTGCAGGGAAAACAATCAACACGACACGGTATACACGCGGGAGTACCCCAGGGAAGCATCCTAGGGCCCCTACTGTTTAACCTCTACATAAACGATCTCCCAACCACACACAACACAATGATGGCAATCTACGCGGATGACACAGCCATCCTTGCGCAAGATTGGAAACCATCAAACATTACGTCACGCCTACAGACTGCACTCAGAGTGGCCGAGCCTTGGTTGGAGAAATGGCGTGTTAGAGTAAACGTCGACAAGTGCGAAGCCGTTCTGTTCACTAGAAGACCGAAGCAACTGCGCAAACACCGCTACTGCAGACCAATAACTCTAGATTGCACGTCCAATACCTCGGTGTCTGGCTGGACCGGAAATTACTCTGGGGGGACCACATACAACACATGACCAACCGAGCTAGCGCGAGGCTCAAACAGCTCTATCCTATGCTCAACAGGCGTAGCACACTGAACAGAAGGGTGTCGAGGTCCATGTACATGACACTTATCCGACCCCTGATGACATACGCAGCTCCTGTCTGGGGATACGCTGCGCCTACACGCCTGCGCCGTCTGCAGCTCATACAAAACAAAGTACTCAAAATCATAAGCAATGCTCCACGATACACACGCATCGCGGACCTTCACCGGGAATACCGACTTGATACTCTCACGGAGGTAATCCACAAACTCACCACAAGACTATACAGAAACTCCAGACATTCGCAGAACCCGTTTATTCTGAATCTGGGGAACTACGACCACAACCATAGATGGAAACATAAAAGACCAAAAGACATACTTGTAAGGACATAACATCTATGGCCAAGCATACGCAAACATAACGGCACAGGCGAGCCCCTGTTAATCAGACGCCATTACTGGATATCCAGCTGAAATACACTGTCGAATAACTGGCACCACTCAGGGAAGCCGTACCGTACACTGCATGCAAACAAGCTCCACACATCCCCCACACAGTGAGATGATCTATGGCCGATCTGCCACTACTGTATAACGATCTTGATTGTTCCAGGAAAGTAGCAGCTGCAGCAACTGGGACACATCGCCATCGCTTGTCACGGTAATGATGCATGATACCTATACTAACAAATCCAACCTTGCATGAGCTATCGCAGCTAGTAAGCCACTACTGCTCTTACTACCCATCCCACTGTCGCAGAGGTTTTTTCCCACGGCACGAGCCATGGCACTTTTTTCCCTCTGCTCTTCAAATCGCTACCCTCACTCGCGTTTCGTCCACTATCTATCACCTGATGGACCGTGTTAATGCGTAGCCTTACCCACACGCACGGACAACATCACAGCCCAGCATCCTGTGATCCACTTACTAGACAACTAACATGTTTACGGAGGTGACAGTAGAACTTTTGGTTTAGTCACCACGTTGGTGCGGGCGTGGAGGGGCCCCATCTAAAAAAAGTTAGCGGAATGCAGCTTTTTTAGCACAGTGTAGGAACACCTGTTTTTTAGAACAGTGTTGTTTTCGTTAGCGATTTTTTACGATATAGCAGCTTAGGAGTGGTGAGTATTATGAGATTCTGTATGTGTAGTCCAATTTTAACATCCGCTGTGGACTTTGTTTTTATAGAACTCTGATTTCTATGAAGTTTTCGATGTTTAAGCCAGTTTATGGCTTTGTTTAAGTTATCATTTTAGCAATCTGTAATTTCCATGAAGTGTAGAACTTCATTTTTTTCATGAGTGGTGGCGTTTTACTATGTCCGGCCAGTGTCGAGTGGGAGTGTCGACTAGGGCACACAGCAAGGTGAGCACTCACACACACACATTAGGAAAAAATGTGGGGGAGGGGGGCTGGCTGGCAGGAAATGCTGACGTTTGTAGCACTGTTTATTGTGGACTAGAGTAGTCAGTGTTTAACTTCGAGGTGAACCTACACACACAAGCAATCAGAAAAGTGGGTTGGTTGATTGATTGGGGGGAGGAGACCAAACAGTGTGGTCATCGGTCCCAACGGATTAGGCGAAGATACAGAAGGAAATCGGACTTGCCCTTTTAAAGGAACCATCCCAGTATTTGCATGGAGCGATTTAGAGAAATCACGGAAAACCTAAATAGGATGGCTGGATGCAAGTTTGAACTGTCATCCTCCCGAATATGAGTCCAGTGTGCTAACCACTGCACTACCTCACTCGGTGGAAAAGTGGGTGTGGGGATGGTGGAAAGTGTGGAGGCGGATGGGGGTGGCTGTAGGATAGCACCACCAAGAACGTATTTCCCATCAAGATAAATAAATAAAGGCAGTACCTTACTCTCTAGCAGCTCAGCACCGACCGTTTTCCGTGTTAATTCACAAGTGGTGGAGGGGAGGGAGGAGGCGTAGGTGTGGTGACGCCATGTGATGTTGCCACGTCTACACCCCTGGGAGAGGATGTGGGAGACACCCCAGGGAGAGCTGCCACATCGAATAAATTTGGCTGACTTTAAGTTTGGAGCTGAACTTGAGTCAAGGACAAAAGACAAAGCGATCAAGCTGACCATTTGCTTAAAGTGGAAAATGTGGGTTCGAGTTCCGTTCTGGCACGAATTTTCACTGTCGTCGTTCCCTTATATAGCTGACGGTTGTTTGCATTAGCAACTTCGAATACAATTCATGTATAAGACACTGAATACTTTCAAGTTCAGTTTACAAAGGTTCTACATGTCTTACCACATCAAAGAATGCAGAAACGGAAAATTTAAAGAACATAGAGGGTTTAAAACATTAAGAAAGAGCTCTCTGAAGAGGAAAAAGAAGGGGAAGAGAAGTAGAGTGAATGTGCATTTCGGATGAGCTACGAAAGTGTACTAATTTTAGGGAAGTGTGTCCCCATTCACAGATGGCGACTTAATAAAATAATACTGGGTAGCTGCAAATGAACACCTAAGTGTCCACTCCACTTCGAACACTTTTGACTGTTCCCGTTATCAAACATGACAGTGATGTGTCCCACACAGGTTATGACAGACAACATACAAAGACAGCTTGCAAAATCTTTGTAAAGAGTTTATTGCACATTCTTTAGCGATTATGAAAGTGTAGATATCATAGGCACACAGTTGGTGAAGTTATTGTTAGCAGCATCGGAGAAAACTTTGAAAAATGTAGGTTTCTCGTGGAATTTATTAATTTATGTGTCTACAAACGGTTCAGAATGGTTCAAATGGCTCTGAGCACTATGGGACTCAACATCTTAGGTCATAAGTCCCCTAGAACTTAGAACTACTTAAACCTAACTAACCTAAGGACATCACACACACCCATGCCCGAGGCAGGATTCGAACCTGCGACCGTAGCAGTCCCGCGGTTCCGGACTGCAGCGCCAGAACCGCTAGACCACCGCGGCCGGCTCTACAAACGGAACGACAGCCATGTCCGGAAGTAAATCTGGGAAGCTGAATGAGAAAATTAAAGATGTGTGCAGTACCCAATTCGCATTGATCTGCAACTTGAAGTAACTGATCTCCAAACCAACAGAGAACCTGCAGACGTTCTGAGTTTCTCAAAGCATTTCTCTCAGGATTATTATGCTTCTCTGCACAAGTCCATACACCTCTGAGGACGAAGGGTGTACAGTACTCGCTGCTCTCAGGTATGCGCTAACCGATTGCTAGCGGGGCACATATGCTGTGAAGCCCTGTTCCAGGTGAAAGGATTTCAATTATGACACAGCTGTCTTCAGTGAAAATTAAGAAAAAATATAGGCCCTGTTTAATTAATTAAAGCTACACTTTCTATAGAACACGGACTGCCACTGAATCAAGAGAGATGAGAGTAATAAGGACTAACAGAGAGTAAAGACGAAATTAAACGTCAAAACTGGGGAACACATAGAAGACAAATGAAATCTGCTACTTGGGGGCAAAATGACGCAAGTGGCCCGAGGCAGGATTCGAATCTGCGACCGAAGCAGCAGCGCGGTTCCAGACTGAAGCGCCTAGAATCGCTCGGCCACAGCGGCCGGCTATGGCGTTACACGACAATGCTGAAAATTAAGGGTCGCTGATAAGATGTCCACCGTAGAACCGCGGAGGAAAGGAATCAGGGGAAAACGATGACAAGAAGAAGGGGCAGTATGATAGAACGTGTTTTGAGTTATCAGGAAAATAGCTTCCCTTGTACCAGACGGAATCGTAGAGTGAAAAGAATTGCAGGGGAGATAGAGACAGGTGTTCATCCGACTAATCGAGGATTATTTTACATTTAGGCTTGGATTAGTGCGCTTGCGGTGGATATCGTGCTACGATGTATTGTGCACGGAGTTGATCCCTGGTGCATACCCATGTGCTCATAAAGAGCTTTTGTCTGGCGGAATGGCACGGAACGACGAAAGTGCACGGCAGTGTCTGTGCAGGTACGTGTACAGGGGTAGGTCAGATTTTCTACGTCACTAATGTTTCTCCCGTTCTACTTCCGAGTGCTACAGCAAGAGGTTCTCCCAGTTTCCAAATCAGTTCGTTGAAATAAAGTAAGCAAACTTCATAAATTATAGTGCACAGCAATCAGTCGTCCTTTTTGTAGGTTTTATCTGGCAAATCCAAACTTCGGCTAGTGCCTAGCCCTTATCAATGCACTAGAAGTGTGACTGACGCCCAAGCAAAGGGAACTGACATGAAATGAGACTATGGAATAGTGCATTGATGATGGTTAAGCACTTGCCGAAAACTGGATTTGCCAAATAAAAGCTGCAATAAAGGACGACTGATTGCTGTGCTCTATAATTTATAAATCAGGCTACAGTCGCTGAGTGCACCCGCATTCCTAATGGAAGGTAACCTGATGAAGTAGGCAAACTACTTTTTTTTACTGATTTGCTTTTTTTACGATTTGAAAGGAGACAAGGCGCAAAACAGGCCAAACTGAGTTCTTTGAGCAGCTCTAAAATGCGCCCTTGTTACAATATACATTTTCATCTGTATGTACACATAAAAAATTTTTGTGATATGCCTTAATTATTACATCTACATCTACATCTATACTCCGCGAGCCACCTTACGGTGTGTGGCGGAGGGTACTTATTGTACCACTATCTGATCCCCCCTTCCCTGTTCCATTCACGAATTGTGCGTGGGAAGAACGACTGCTTGTAAGTCTCCGTATTTGCTCTAATTTCTCGGATCTTTTCGTTGTGATCATTACGCGAGATATATGTGGGCGGTAGTAATATGTTGCCCATCTCTTCCCGGAATGTGCTCTCTCGTAATTTCGATAATAAACCTCTCCGTATTGCGTAACGCCTTTCTTGAAGTGTCCGCCACTGGAGCTTGTTCAGCATCTCCGTAACGCTCTCGCGCTGACTAAATGCCCCCATGACGAATCGCGCTGCTTTTCGCTGGATCATGAACTTTTAACCACGCTTTAAATTTGTTGTTATGTTAAGCCTTTTGCTGGGAGGAACTGAGTATGTAGATTTTCGTAATTAAGAGAGAGACCATTTGCCAAAACAAGTCAATAATTAATTTAACGCCGTGCGGAGTGGCCGCGTGGTTAGAGGCGCCATGTCACGGATTGCGCACCCCTCCCGCCGGAGGTTCGAGTCCTCCCTCGGGCATAGGTGTGTGCGTTGTTCATAGCATAAGTTGTTTAAGTAGTGTGTAAGTCTAGGGACCGATTACCTCAGCAGTTTGGTCCCTTAGTAATTCACACAGATTTGAATATTTTTTGAATTAATTTAAATGCATTATTTACAGATTTCTTTAAAGCTATGTGTCTTTGGAATTGTCTATAACAGTCTAGTAAAGGAACTCATTTACACGATGTGCATCAAGGACAAGATATACAATGGACAACATAAACAACAGTGACTCGTCAGGAACGAAGATAGTCGATCTGTCACGAACA
This sequence comes from Schistocerca nitens, assembly GCF_023898315.1. Lineage (NCBI taxonomy): Eukaryota > Metazoa > Arthropoda > Insecta > Orthoptera > Acrididae > Schistocerca > Schistocerca nitens. The sequence goes on along the minus strand of NC_064620.1, from coordinate 166,804,124 downwards.
ATCTAAATTTCAATTGCCGATCGATTTCAACTATAAGACACTATTCAAAAGACAAATAAATAGGTAAAGAAACAGTGCTTACAACCAGTGCTACACAGCCATACAGGATATATGTAAAAGACAACGTACCATAAGACACCCAGCGTGGTCACACTGATATGGAGTTCAGGCGCATGAAAACAACAATTTGTATACAAAAATACGCATAGCAGTCATTACGAAAGACACAGACGGTGGATCCAAAATAGTGGAAAACTGAAAGCTGTTGCTTACAAAAGACTGCAACGGCCTTGCATCACTTCATCTCGCAACATTCGCGCTGTCTACAGGGGCCTATCGTTAATTATGTGAGAGCAAATCGTGTTACTGCAAACAAATTACAAAAAATCTGTGGACAATTGTTACATCAAATTGTAGGCGTACAATATTGTGAAAAAGTGTTTTAATTACTTAAAATGAGTAACAAATGAATGTGGAAAATATTTCAAGCCATGGGGCTCACTTCGTAGCAAAATTCTCGCGAACAAAAGGAACTGAAAACACTGTGCACATATAAAAATATTAAGAATTAAAGTATGCTGGAGTACAATTCTACACATCCAACACAGATGTAAAACCTAGTGTAAGCATCTATCAGGTTACGAATAGGCCTAATCATAATATATTGATTATAAAAACACTAAAATCATAAAGAGGGAGATCGCAGAAGGCCAAATTTGCGCAAAGAAATGAGCAACAGATGGTGCCAACAAACTTCGGATGTAAAGAAATCAGTCATTTGTCAAGTGAAGATTAAAAGCCACATTTAGAGATGCTTTGGAAAAAGATAACATTTATGAAAACCTACAGCAAAGTACTGATATTGATTTGGAAGACGAAATTTATCAAAGAGCGGTATGCTCTTAACGCCATCTTACGCTGGACATTATAAACGACGGGATATGTTCATTAATAGGACGATCGCCACGGACGGCAATCCACGATACTGACCGCTAGATTTTTAACGAGTTCTCGTGGTTGAGCGTACCAACACTCAGCTACCATTAAAGCTATTACTAATTAGGAATATAGACAACTATCAGCTGCAGAATGGAATGACGATAACAAAAATTTGTTCTTCGTACATCCATATTTAAAGCCGGCCGCGGTGGCCGAGCGGTTCTAGGCGCTTCAGTCTGGAACCGCGCGACTGCTACGGTCGCAGGTTCGAATCCTGCCTAGGGCATGGATGTGTGTGATGTCCTTAGGTTAGTTAGGTTTAAGTAGTTCTAAGTTCTAGGTGACTGATGACCTCAGATGTTAAGTCCCATAGTGCTCAGAGCCATTTGAACCATATTTACATTGGATGCTGGTGGAACATCAGCTGGTATAATTTTTATTAAAAATGAAACTCGTCCAACTGTACTAGTCATATTTATTTGGCTACTAGTTTCAACGTTGCATCAACGCCATCTTCAGGCCCGTACACTCTGATGATACCAATTGTGTGGCTGAGTAATAGAAGTCCGCGGTAAGACCAATACGTGCTCCATGTGGATGACGGGCACTAACTGCAGTAACTCAGCCACACACAATTGTTATTATCAAACAGTACGGGCTTGAAGATGGCGTTAACGCAACGTCGAAACTAGCACCCAAATAAATATGACGTCTTAAGTACAGCTGGAGGAGTTTTAATTTTTAATAAAAGAAACGAAAATGTGGGCTGGACCAGGACTCGAACCCAGATTTCCGCTTATCGCGAGTGGTCGCCTTACCATTAGACTATCTGAGGACGACTCACGGCCACACACCAATCTCCATGTGTCTTCAACCATGTGTTTACAGCATGTACTCATGCATCCATTATGTATATCCCAGTACTGTAGAGACGTTTTGCTTGAAAGTCGCTTGCCCGATGTCGGCAGGTAAATACGATATTGTAGTGCCTGCGTCATTCCGAGTTACGATGCAATGTTCCTTTCGACACGAATATCGAACTCTGTGACCCACCTCGTCCGCACCGTGGCGTCGTAACCCCGCGCACCGTCCCCGGATATTGATGTGCTGGCAGCTGGATCTGCGAGGGCTTCCCAACTTGGCCGTCTGCGGGATTGGTGGCGAAATGAAACACCCGCCGGCTGCCTCCGCCTTCCCGCAGAGCCACGCTGAGATTTGGCTGCTCTCAGCACTCATCCGGCAGTCTCTCTGAGCTGTGGCACGCCAAGTTCGACACAGCTATTACAGTCGTATCGAACACACGTCCAACAAACAAAATTTTAAAGGCAAGTAAAAGAGATACAGACTACCCAAAAAATTCAGTTTATAGAGAGATCATAAAAGTTTTGTATCTAGGTTATGTTTTTTGTATAAATCGTTCCACTGGAAATCCTTGCTGATGCAACAACGTCAGTAAAATATCTTTAGTCTTATTAGGTTACGCGGATGTTTGGTTTTTGAAGTGGATTAACAGAAGAGGAAAAGCGATGTGATAAAATTTTCCCCTAAACCACGCAAGATATCTTCATAAATAAAGAGTCTCAAATCTTTTCGGATCATTATACGTTCGTTCGTACATGTTTTTTTCCACTATGACATGTAGTAAGTCACAATGTATGTTCCACTTCCTTTAAATACACTGCTGGCTATTAAAATTGCTACACCAGGAAGATGACGTGCTACAGACGCGAAATTTAACCGACAGGAAGAAGATGCTGTGATATGCAAATGATTAGCTTTTCAGAGCATTCACACAAGGTTGGCGCCGGTGGCGACACCTACAACGAGCTCACATGAGGAAAGTTTCCAACCGATTTCTCATACACAAACAGCACGTCTCAATCCCTAAGTCAACAGATGGGAACGTTTGCAAGACAACAACCATCTGCACGAACAGTTCGACGACGTTTGCAGCAGCATGGACTATCAGCTCGGAGACCATGGCTGCGGTTACCCATGACGCTCCATCACAGACAGGAGCGCCTGCGATGGTGTACTCAACGACGAACCTGGGTGCACGAATGGCAAAACGTCATTTTTTCGGGTAAATCCAGGTTCTGTTTACAGCATCATGATGGTCGCATCCGTGTTTGGCGATATCGCGGTGAACGCACATTGGAAGCGTGTATTCGTCATCGCCATACTGGCGTATCAGCCGGCGTGATGCTATGGGGTGCCATTCGTTACACCTCTCGGTCACCTCTTGTTCGCATTGACGGCACTACATTTCAGATGCGTTACGACCCGAGGCTCTACCCTTTATTCGATCCCCGCGAAACCCTACATTTCAGCAGGATTATCCACGACTGCATGTTGCAGGTCATGTACGGGCCTTTCTGGATACAGAAAATGTTCGACTGCTGCCCTGTCCAGCACATTCTCCAGATCTCTCACCAATTGAAAACGTCTGGTCTATGGTGGCCGAGCAACTGGCTCGTCACAATACGCCAGTCACTACTCTTGATGAACTGTGGTATCGTGTTGAAGCTGCATGGGCAGCTGTACCTGTACACGCCATCCAAGCTCTGTTGGACTCAATGGCCAGGTGTATCAAGGCCGTTATTACGGCCAGAGGTGGTTGTTCTGGGTACTGATTTCTCAGGATCTATGCACCCAAATTGCGTGAAAATGTAATCACATGTCAGTTCTAGTATAATATATTTGTCCAATGAATACCCGTATATCATCTGCATTTCTTCATGGTGTAGCAATTTCAATGGCCAGTAGTGTATGATTTGCGTCCTGTTGACAGTTCCTCATGACAGATTGCTTCCGTTGGAAACTGTAGGGAATTGTATTTGGAAGGAGACATCCTGGCGTTCGTCTGCATTTATCTACAGCCATTCTGTTCAGTCTCTCAGAATAGCGTGATCATTGCTGCAGTTTACCTTACTCTTTGTGAGACAGGCTTTACTCACATACAATACAGTACTCTGCTGGCCTCCGAGCCGGCTCACCGTTGCAAGAGGATTAATGTTGACAGCCACAAAGGGTAGCTTCCATTCTGTGCATAACTGTAGGCACTCAAAGACTTAAAAATTTGCTGGCTTGCAGAAACTCTTCGCTTACTTGTCTCCCTAAAGCATAGTTGAAGTGTAGATAATATGAAGGTAATGACTGTAGTACATTTAATGGGGCAATGAGAAAGAAAAGTGAAGAGTCGTTAGTCTAAATCCCAGTATGTTCATCCTGCGGTCTTTCACGCTGATGTGTCGAACTAGAAAACAAAACGAAAATTTAGCTGCTTGCCAATCTTGTGAGTGAAAGTAAAATGAGAGATGGCCGGTGAGAGCAGCCTGCCACCTCTCACTAAAACTGAACACACAAATCACAGCACACTGCATTAAACAAATTCTCCACAATAAACGCAACACCACTCTCGATAATGACTGCGTTACCAGCAGATACCTCAACCAATGGACATCACCCTTCCTAGAAATCCTTGCAACTCTGTATAACGCTATCCGGGGCCAAAGAAAATCTCAAGAACCTTATCTTCTATAAAACCCGATAAGTCCTCTTGTGAAACTTAGCGCCCCATCAGCCTATTTACCAAGGTGTTTGAACACAACCTTCCTCAATACATCGATAACCCCCTAAACAACAACCTAACAATGTCAGTAAACCAGTGCCGCTTCATCCCAGTTTCTCTTCTGATAACGACTCTTCAACCTAATCTATCTCTTGTCCCATCAGATTAATAATGGCAGTTCTTGTTTTATAATAATACAAGTAGACCACAAGCATTTATAAATCAGGTTACTTCAGACCAGAGTATGTGTAGAACACTAAACACACAGTGTCGTTACGTACATAGATGGTGCAGTCACAGTGTTCAGTCACACAGGTTCATACGAGAGTTACAAAATCTGTGTCACATAAGCACCATTACAACATACTTGTTGACACTTTGAGGAAGCAATTCAGATTCGGCTTGAGTTGGTCCCCACAAATGTCAACATGTATGTCATTTTGGTGGTTGTCGACTTTTTTAGGGGACAAGGAGATGATATAACTTGACTGGTATAGATCGCACCACGATCCTGTATCAATAACGTTTATTTATTAAATGAAAGTGGTCAGTGCTGACTGTTGGGTGGCGGCTGAAGGCTTCTCACGCAAGAAATCGGATTCCAGGACTACCAGTGTTCACTGTCACATATAACAGAAAAGTTTTGCCCAAGAGTTGTTTGGCACTCTGGGCACTCTGGGTTGATTCCCAGGGACTGCTTGGCTTAATGTCGCACACGCACTCACAGCGATGCATTAGCTCATAAGTGTCCACTTGAGATGCAGCAAGTAACCATTCAGCATGGTTGCAAAAATGGTTCAAATGGCTCTGAGCACTATGGGACTTAACATCAGTCCCCTAGAACTTAGAACTACTTAAACCTAACTAACCTAAGGACAGCACACAACACCCAGCCATCACGAGGCAGAGAAAATCCCTGACCCCGCCGGGAATCGAACCCGGGTACCCGGGCGTGGGAAGCGAGAACGCTACCGCACGACCACGAGATGCGGGCAGCATGGTTGCCAACGAGAATTGTGCATTTCCATTCCGACGAAACTTGAGAAATTTAGCTCCATCTGAACAGTATATCTGTTCGGCCCACCCTGCGTATAGTCCCCCGGTTTAGACACTGTGTATACTTCGATACTTCATCAACAAATAGAAAAAGACCGTTCAAACTCCGTAAATTGTATGTGTGTATTTGTACGCCGTATCAGGGAACGTTTCAGAGCATTCCCCTCTATTTTCATGCATCGAGGCACATTTACTTTCATCATATTGGGTACATGCTTGCTGCCGGTCCCTCAAAGTTTGAGCTGAGTACAGATAGCTTTCAATTCTGATCATTTGCTTCCTGGCAGTCTGATCATTCACTTCTTGGTTGTCGTCCTGTGCTGACTGTGCAGTCTGAGGGACTAACTGTCGCTTTTTCCTATAGTATGATGTGTCAGTTTCACATCTCAGAGCCTGTACTCTGAGCAACGCGCCTTTATATGGTTGCCTGAGCATCTTGGATGCATAGATAATTGGATTATTTCTCTTGTTTGTTCAAAATGATAGTTGCACAGATGAGGAACACTGATTTGCAGTTCTTTTAGTCTTCCTAACTACACACATCAAAAAAAGTTTTGCATCACCCCGGTTCCCAGAACTTCTGAAGATAGACGTTGACTGTGGATATTGTATCACAGACACAGTCCCTTTGACTGTTCAGAGATGTCAATAAACCCGTCCAAAGACATAAAAAACCATGCATGAGCAGCAGCGCTTATTAAGGGGCTCCGGAAAGGCTCAAAATCATGAAAAGTTCAATTTTTACTTTTTTGCGTTTCCTGAATCTGCAGACTATTACCTTTTAATAGATATATAATTTATTCAATTCCAAAGACTACAACTATTTTTAAATTTTTTTAAAATGTGTTCTACATGGGCGTGACCCACTGTGGCCCTGTTAAACTGCTGTCAAATGATGTTATTATTAACGTCCGTGTTCATCAGGTACATTTTAGTGATGTGAGATAAAGTATAAAACCTATTTTCAGAGACGTAGCAGCACCTGAACTGTTGAAAAAGTGTATTCACGGAAAAACTCAAAACCCCAATGAAAGTGTAAATAGCGTTATATTGTCGAGAATCCCCAAGACTGTATTTGTTGGAATAGAAACACTTCACTTTGGTGTGTATGATGCTGTTGCGACTTTCAATGATGGCAACATTGTAAGGTGCAAGGTATTTAGAAATATGGGAATGAAGATAGGTTCTAACATGGTACGAGCGATGCTTGCTTTAGACAAGGAACGTCTTCGGGCTGCAGACAGGGCTGTAAAGAGTCTAGAAATACAAGCAAGAGTAAACAGGAGGAGGAACAACAGGAAGCTGGAGGAGGAGTTTGCAGAGGATGAAGATAATCCATCCTATGGACCTGGAATGCACTAAAAAGTTAATCTAATCTTTGTCGCTCGATTCCCAAAACTTTTATTTTCTCATACTAATTACATGTTTTCTAAGGATCTTCCAAACATATTTGTTTCAAACTTTCAGTAAATGTTACACAGTACCTTCTGCATAATTTAACACAGCCTTTTTCCAAAAAACTGTATATTTTTAAATATGTAAATAAAAAATTGCAAAAAAATGTTGTGAATTTTCATTACAATTGAAAAAAATCATCTTTAATAACTGAACTAAAATTTTGTAAAATCCCTGTGTTAAGCTGTAGCCCATATTCCAATAAATAATCTGTAAAAAGTTCAACTTCCTACCTGAAATACTTTGTGAGGAAAGATGTAATTTATAAGCGTTATTTTAACATTGCAAGTATAGGGCGTTCCGGAGCCCCTTAAACCGGGAGGGGGGGGGGGGGGGGAGGGGTCCGACAGCCGATTAGTTTAAGGTACACGGCTCGTGTTGTCTGTAGTTCAACATTGCCTAGACGGTCAGTACCGCGGTTCGATCGCGTCCGCATTGTTACTTTGTGCCAGGAAGGGCTCTCAACAAGGGAACTGTCCAGGCGTCTCGGAGTGAACCAAAGAGATGTTGTTCGGACATGGAGGAGATACAGAGAGTTAGGAACTGTCGATAATATGCCTCGCTAAAGGCCGCCCAAGGGCTACTACTGCAGTGGGTGACCGCTACCTACGGGTTATGGCTCCGAGGAATCCTGACAGCAACGCCACCATCTTGAATAATGCTTTTCGTGCAGCTGCAGGACGCCGTGTTACGACTCAAACTGTGCGCAATAGACTGCATGATGCGCAACTTCACTCATCTTTGCTACCACGACACCATGCAGCGCGGTACAGATGGGCCCAACATCATCCCGAATTGACTGCTCAGGACTGGCATCACATTCTCTTCCTCAATGTGTGTCGCATATGCCTTCAACCAGATAATCGTTGGAGACGTGTTTGGAGGCAACCCGGTCAGGCTGAACGCCTTAGACACACTGTCCAGCGAGTGCAGCAAGGTAGAGGTTCCCTGCTGTTTTTGGGTGGCATTCTGTGGGCCTGACGTACGCCGCTGGTGGTCATGGAAGGCACGGTAACGGCAGTACGATACTTAAATGCCATCCTCCGACCAATAGAGCAACCATGTCGGCAGCATACTCGCGAGGCATTCGTCTTCATGTACGACAATTCGCGTCCCCATCGTGTACATCTTGTGAACGACTTCCTTCAGGATAACGACATCGCTCAACTAGAGTGGTCAGCATGTTTTCCAGACATGAACCCTATCGAACATGCCTGGGATACATTGAAAAGGGTTGTTTATGGACGACGTGATCCACCAACCAATCTGAAGGATCTATACCGAATCGCCGTTGAGGAGTGGGACAATCTGGACCAACAGTGCCTTGATGAACTTGTGGATAGTATGCCACGACTAATACAGGCATGCATCAATGCAAGAGGACATGCTACTGGGTATTAGAGGTACTGACTGGTGTGAACAGCAATCTGGACCACCACCTCTGAAGGTCTCGCTGTATGGTGGTACAACATGCAATATGTGGTTTTCATAAGCAATAAAAAAGGGCGGAAACGATTTTTATGTTGATATCTATTCCAATCCGGAAATCTCGGAACAGAGGTGATGTAAAACTTTTTTTGATATGTTTTTATCAGTCGTGCCCTCATCATTAGCGTAATCAGTTACATAATTTTCTGTGTTTTCGTTTCCAAAGAGTAACCAAGAAGTGAGACCCCATATGTTTTTTGAATTTGAATATGTTGTGGCTGTGTCATCCTGTAATGTTTTGTCGCTGCTACTACGTTCGCAGGTTCAAATCCTGCCTCGGGCATGGCTGTGTGTGATGTCCTTTAGTTAGTTAGGATTAAGTAGTTCCAAGTGTGGGGGACTGATGACCTCAGATGTTAAGTCCCATAGTGCTTGGAGAGATTTTAAACATTTTGTAATATTTTGTGGTTCCTGGCTGGATAAGGTGAGGATGGCTGGTTTCCTCTCATTACAACACAAAATGCACTCGTGGTTAATATCCACCTTATTACAGGAACCAGTTGACTACTTAACTTCACTGATGTCCAATCTGAAGTTGTGTGGTTAACAGTAATCACTAATTCTTGAATTTTGTCTGTGCCCACGTGACATCTGTATAGAATGACTAACGTTCCCTCACAGATAGCTAAGGTGTGAGGTGACGACTATCACTGTGGAAGACTAGAGCACAGAGCGGCGTATTGAGTGGCAATGCGAACTGAAAGACTGATGCAGCTCGGTCGGCGACGGCGGCGACCTATATGTACGCTGCGCAGGGGGCTTTATCTGCGCGTAGCCTGGGGGCGTGTCTTCGTCTTCTCTTGTCATACTTGAGCCTAGTTCAGCGCCTGCTATGCAGTGGTTCCTAGCGCCGATTGGTGTGCTGGTGAAGGCGTATGCCAGCACAGAATAAATGTTTAGTAATTTGTGAAATCGGATTTCATTTATGAACCCTACTCCCTACAACTTCTGCCGTGGTTCGGCGACCCTTATTTAATAGGTAACCAGAAATACACCAAAGCGTTGTTCTAATCAAATGGCGTTTCCATCTTCTGCAGTGACCAAATTATTAATGGAATATTTTAAAACATGCAAAATTGTTTACTGTGGCACTCGCAGGTTTTTATTTCGGAGCTCAAATCGTTCGTAACGCGGATTAGTTTGAAGAATTATTGCGCCTTATAATCTCTGTGGGCCTGTCAACGAAATTCAATTTCCAATAATGTTGTTGCTGGCCCGGCACATGTAAATGAGTTACGTCGATCTGGAAAGAACATGATACAGTCATACAGCGCTCATCATTCTGCAGAAAATATCGGCAGGCGTGATACGCAGCACCGCTTGCTCCTTGATGACTGTTTCGCACCTCCACTTCCTCCACGTTGTTCAGCCAGGAACTATTAGGGTTATCCAACTAGAAGTGAGCCGGAGGCTGTAAAATGAAAACTCTGAAGGGATCGTAATGGTCCTTGTATGAGAACAGAGGACAAACTCGCCGCTAAAGGGACTCACACCCCCGTGACGACAGAGCGAGTATGTACACACGTCGACGGTCCACTGCACTCGATAGTTCCGTGGGTCAGGGCGCGTTTAGGCGGTTGAAGAAAGGCCGGATGTCGCTGTCCGATGACGCACGATGTGGAACGTCACACTGAATTATCGATTCCATTGTCCAGCAGGTGGATGTCCTCCTATTGATGACCGTCGAGATATGGTGACAACCGTTGCCCCAGAAGTCAGATTAAGCATCGGAATTGCAAAGGACACGCTGCATTCTCCGTTCACTTGTGGCATTCTTCGATGAATATCCATTGCCTCACTCCTTCTGTTGTAAGGATATCCACTACCCCCATCAGCTCTACTTTTGAAGCCTCATTTTCTCTGTTCTCAGCACTACTACCAAGTAAACCTACCCAAGGGCTACACTTTGATTTTGAACGGCTTTCAATTATGGTATAGAGAAAAGTAAGAGACAATTTTTATACGTGCCCACACGATCGTTAAGGGGGTGAAACAACGAGTTGAAAAAAAATTGAATTTAATATTTCTGAATGATTGACGTAAGAACGGTAAAAGATATAAAAAACTTCTAATAAATGTTGTATGTTTTTTTAATGTACGTTATAAAGGTGCACTAAGATTTGCCAAAAAAGATATGTTTTTTGAAATCCCCCTCCACCAGCTTTTTTTTTTTAATTTCGGCATTTGACTAACAGCAAAAGTTATAGCATCGTCAATACCTAATACAGTGTTATATGTTGTAGTGGTATCCTAATTGTTCGATGTGCCTGGTTCGCAAAATCAAAGTGCATTCAGCATTTATTTATTTATTTATTTTGACGTGAACACTTCTGCACTCTCTCATGATTTACATATTTACAACAATGTTACAACAATAATGTAAAAATAATTTCAAATACAACATAATTAAATCCGAATGGACTACAACTTCGGAAGAAAAATACACAAAACAAATTGGAATCAAGACAATTTATATCTCATAAAATTAATAAAAAACATCTTTACAACAATATATGTATAATACGCATTTGGAATATGTCTACCTGGGAAACACTTATTAAGCAGGCAAACGTGACAATTGGCATAGAAGCAGACACATATCGGGTGCACATGCAGTGATATCGAGACATTTTTAGCTTATTGATTGAATTTGGTATTAACGAATCTATATCTTTTGCTGTTGGTCAAATGTCGAAATGAAAAACAAATAGCGAGGGGGAGGAGATTTCTAAAAAAAAAAGACTTTTTTCGACAAATCAGTGTGCACCGTTGACCTGCACATTAAAAGCCATACAACATTTGAAGGTTTTTTTTAAATATCTATATATCTTTTACCGTTTCAACAGTTTTCATTCAGAATGATTTTTTTTAGGGGCGTGTTTCATCCCCTTAACAAGCATATGGGCACGTCTAAAAAAAAGTGTCTCTTATTTTCTTCTACAACGTATTTGAAGCCGATAAAATTCGATGCATATCCAGTTGTCCTTACACGCGGCATCACAACAACGTTTCACCAGGCAACGCCGGTCATCTGCTGTTTATGTATGACAAATCGGTTGGAAACTTTCCTTATGTCAGCACGTTGTAGGTGTTGCCACCGGCAACAACATTGTGTGAATGCCCTGAAAAGCTAATCATTTGCATATCACAGCACCTTCTACCTGTCGGTTAAATTTTGCATCTGTAGCACGTCATCTTCGTGGTGTAGCAAATTTAATGGCCAGTAGTGTACATTCAAAAGCCATCGCCCCAGAAGACTGGGAATGGTTTCCTCTAAAGGGTAGGTAACACTAACGACCTCAGCAGGGTCCGCAAACACCAAGGAATCTTTTATTTTTTTCTACATTTTTAATCTTCCCCCATGAACCATGGACCTTGCCGTTGGTGGGGAGGCTTGCGTGCCTCAGCGATACAGATGGCCGTACCGCAGGTGGAACCACAACGGAGGGGTATCTGTTGAGAGGCCAGACAAACATGTGGTTCCTGAAGAGGGGAAGCAGCCTTATCAGTAGTTGCAGGGGCAACAGTCTGGATGATTGACTGATCTGGCCTTGTAACATTAACCAAAACGGCCTTGCTGTGCTGGTACTGCGAACGGCTGAAACCAAGGGGAAACTACAGCCGTAATTTTTCCCGAGGACATGCAGCTTTACTGTATGATTAAATGATGATGGCGTCCTCTTGGGTAAAATATTCCGGAGGTAAAATAGTCCCCCATTCGGATCTCCGGGCGGGGACTACTCAAGAGGACGTCGTTATCAGGAGAAAGAAAACTGGCATTCTACGGATCGGAGCGTGGAATGTCAGATCCCTTAATCGGGCAGGTAGGTTAGAAAATTTAAAAAGGGAAATGGAGAGGTTAAAGTTAGATATAGTGGGAATTAGTGAAGTTCGGTGGCAGGAGGAACAAGACTTTTGGTCAGGTGATTACAGGGTTATAAATACAAAATCAAATAGGGGTAATGCAGGAGTAGGTTTAATAATGAATAAAAAAATAGGAGTGCGGGTTAGCTACTACAAACAGCATAGTGACCGCATTATTGTGGCCAAGATAGACACAAAGCCCATGCCTACTACAGTAGTACAAGTTTATATGCCAACTAGCTCTGCAGATGATGAAGAAATTGATGAAATGTATGACGAGATAAAAGAAATTATTCAGGTAGTGAAGGGAGACGAAAATTTAATAGTCATGGGTGACTGGAATTCGTCAGTAGGAAAAGGGAGAGAAGGAAACATAGTAGGTGAATATGGATTGGGGGGAAGAAATGAAAGAGGAAGCCGCCTTGTAGAATTTTGCACAGAGCATAACTTAATCATAGCTAACACTTGGTTCAAGAATCATAAAAGAAGGTTGTATACCTGGAAGAATCCTGGAGATACTAATAGGTATCAGATAGATTATATAATGGTAAGACAGAGATTTAGGAACCAGGTTTTAAATTGTAAGACATTTCCAGGGGCAGATGTGGATTCTGACCACAATCTCTTGGTTATGAACTGCAGATTGAAACTGAAGAAACTGCAAAAAGGTGGGAATTTAAGGAGATGGGACCTGGATAAACTGAAAGAACCAGAGGTTGTAGAGAGTTTCAGGGAGAGCATAAGGGAACAATTGACACGAATGGGGGAAAGAAATACAGTAGAAGAAGAATGGGTAGCTCTGAAGGATGAAGTAGTGAAGGCTGCAGAGGATCAAGTAGGTAAAAAGACGAGGGCTAATAGAAATCCTTGGGTAACAGAAGAAATATTGAATTTAATTGATGAAAGGAGAAAATATAAAAATGCAGTAAATGAAGCAGGCCAAAGGGAATACAAACGTCTCAAAAATGAGATCGACAGAAAGTGCAAAATGGCTAAGCAGGGATGGCTAGAGGACAAATGTAAGGATGTAGAGGCTTGTCTCACTAGGGGTAAGATAGATACTGCCTACAGGAAAATTAAAGAGACCTTTGGAGAGAAGAGAACCACTTGTATGAATATCAAGAGCTCAGATGGCAACCCAGTTCTAAGCAAAGAAGGGAAGGCAGAAAGGTGGAAGGAGTATATAGAGGGTTTATACAAGGGCGATGTACTTGAGGACAGTATTATGGAAGTGGAAGAGGATGTAGATGAAGATGAAATGGGAGATAAGATACTGCGTGAAGAGTTTGACAGAGCACTGAAAGACCTGAGTCGAAACAAGGCCCCGGGAGTAGACAACATTCCATTAGAACTACTGATGGCCTTGGGAGAGCCAGTCATGACAAAACTCTACCATCTGGTGAGCAAGATGTATGAGACAGGCGAAATACCCACAGACTTCAAGAAGAATATAATAATTCCAATACCAAAGAAAGCAGGTGTTGACAGATGTGAAAATTACCGAACCATCAGTTTAATAAGTCACAGCTGCAAAATACTAACGCGAATTCTTTACAGACGAATGGAAAAACTGGTAGAAGCGGACCTCGGGGAAGATCAGTTTGGATTCCGTAGAAATGTTGGAACACGTGAGGCAATACTAACCTTACGACTTATCTTAGAAGAAAGATTAAGAAAAGGCAAACCTACGTTTCTAGCATTTGTAGACTTAGAGAAAGCTTTTGACAACGTTAACTGGAATACTCTCTTTCAAATTCTGAAGGTAGCAGGGGTAAAATACAGGGAGCGAAAGGCTATTTACAATTTGTACAGAAACCAGATGGCAGTTATAAGAGTCGAGGGGCATGAAAGGGAAGCAGTGGTTGGGAAAGGAGTGAGACAGGGTTGTAGCCTCTCCCCGATGTTATTCAATCTGTATATTGAGCAAGCAGTAAAGGAAACAAAAGAAAAATTCGGAGTAGGTATTAAAATACATGGAGAAGAAATAAAAACTTTGAGGTTCGCCGATGACATTGTAATTCTGTCAGAGACAGCAAAGGACTTGGAAGAGCAGTTGAACGGAATGGACAGTGTCTTGAAAGGAGGATATAAGATGAACATCAACAAAAGCAAAACGAGGATAATGGAATGTAGTCAAATTAAGTCGGGTGATGCTGAGGGAATTAGATTAGGAAATGAGACACTTAAAGTAGTAAAGGAGTTTTGCTATTTAGGGAGTAAAATAACTGATGATGGTCGAAGTAGAGAGGATATAAAATGTAGACTGGCAATGGCAAGGAAATCGTTTCTGAAGAAGAGAAATTTGTTAACATCGAGTATAGATTTAAGTGTCAGGAAGTCGTTTCTGAAAGTATTTGTATGGAGTGTAGCCATGTATGGAAGTGAAACATGGACGATAACCAGTTTGGACAAGAAGAGAATAGAAGCTTTCGAAATGTGGTGTTACAGAAGAATGCTCAAGATAAGGTGGGTAGTTCACGTAACTAATGAGGAGGTATTGAATAGGATTGGGGAGAAGAGAAGTTTGTGGCATAACTTGACTAGAAGAAGGGATCGGTTGGTAGGACATGTTTTGAGGCATCAAGGGATCACAAATTTAGCATTGGAGGGCAGCGTGGAGGGTAAAAATCGTAGAGGGAGACCAAGAGATCAATACACTAAGCAGATTCAGAAGGATGTAGGTTGCAGTAGGTACTGGGAGATGAAGAAGCTTGCACAGGATAGAGTAGCATGGAGAGCTGCATCAAACCAGTCTCAGGACTGAAGACCACAACAACAACACATTTTTAATCAAAATGTATTTGATGGAGACACATAAACGCTTCTACAATCGGCTCATCTACTCATAATCAAGTCAACTATGCGGAGAGAGCTTCAGACATCGGAATACAATATATGCTGAAACAGACTTTTTTACCACGTGAGCCACTGTGCTGCAATAAGCACAAATCATTCAACTACCGCTGAAAAAACACAGCATCGAATAATTTTAATTTATGGCTGATATTTAAGAGAAACAGTATACTGCGATTAATCACCCGTTAAACATGCTTCAACGAATGAGGTCACATAGCCGTGTTACATAATTTAGTGCCAACATGGCAAACCAAACCTGAACAAAATACGAAATTCATCTCACTAAAATAATTGGTACAGACTAGAATATACGACATTAATTAGTAACTCGTGCCTCAGACATGCACAATAATTACAATATGAAATTCCTTTAAACACCAAACCGTGTTACCAAAATGTCTATCACAGGCAACCAAACCCCCGCTCCACCCCTGTGTCCCAGGGGGAGCCACTCTCGTTTCAAAGCCCTACCATCAAAGACGTGAGGCGACTGCCAAGGTCAATATCAGCCGATAAGCCACCACGGCCACGTCAGTTGGTTGTGAGTTTTCATAGCGATCGTGTATCGCTGTCTAAAGCATATCAACCACGAACTATGCAAGATACCGGTCTTGAGCCACGTCGTGACTCGTCCATTTTAATGTCTGGTGCTGGCTGGACTTTCTGGCTGTCAGAGCGATTCTCACTTATTCAGATACGCAATTTAAAGTCTTTGCCACAGATTAAAAGGAAAAGAACGATGGATACTGGCCTCGCAAACTCATTAAGAAATAGGGGCATGGATTGTTCAGCTACAGAATTAATAGAAAAAGTCCAGTCAGTGCTCAGTTTATTTACTCTAACACACGCGAAGAACTGAATATTAAGAAAATTTACATACAAGTAAAAAAACGTGCAGATACATAAGGAAGTATGAAGTTATTCTGATCACATTTGAGATAATTGAGAGTGGATCGCATGGTACGGTATAAACGAAATGAAAATTATTGTCCCTAGTGATCATGCTTGAATCTACATCTACCAGTACTGAAAAGGTAATTCCACTGAGTCTGTTTTGAGAATGTTTGGGGCGGGGGTGGGGGGGGGTGGGGGGGGGCGGAAGCAGGGTGGTAATTAGGCACGCAAAGAAATTATGTAATGAGCAATCGTATGCAAATGTATGCACAAATATTCGCTAAGATAAAGTTTCCTCCCAAATCGACAAAATTGAGGAAATGATTAATGAAGTATTAAACAAATCAGAAGTCACCATGAGAGAGGACACTTAGATCAAATGATGCTTTCTCGAGGCTACACTCTCCGTCTTCAATTCAGATCAAACATACAAGCGAAGCAGCACTTACCGAACCATCTTCCAGAGTAAGAGTTACGGCTGGAATGGTCCAAAACTTGCCTTCTTTCTCCTCCTGGTGTCCCCACGAAAAGAAAAAATGCATTGCCCAATCAAGGCACATGGCCTATTGTCACCCATTGACATGAGAGGAGATCGCCGTCGTAATTCCCTCTCCTGAGAGAAAAAGTGGGTATAATCGACCAGGCATCCTCAGAAAAGTAAAGGCGAGCTTGCTGATAACCGACAGGCAAGATGCTAAACTGTCGCTAAGTCCCTCTGCCCAGAAATTTTTAAATGTAGGGAAAAGAAAAGAACCAGGCGAGGCACCACCGTCGCCATCCCATGGCGTGAGAGATGACAACTCTCAGGAGTTCCTCACCGCAGAAATTTCTTTCCCTTGCCTCTGCAAGACAAGAGCCCGCCTGTTGAGGCCGAGCCGATGCCACTCCATGGCGTGATGGGTGACTGCACTCGGGTGTCCCTCTCATCACGAAGGTCGGTTGCATGTAGAACTTACGGTACTTTGAGCTCGCCCGGTTGGCCGTGCGGTCTAACGCACAGCTTTCCGGAGTGCGAAGGAGCGCATGGTCCCCGGCACAAATCCGCCCGGCGGACTTGTGTCGAGGTCCGTCTGTGGATGGTTTTTAGACGGTTTTCCATCTGCCACGGCGAATTCGGGCTGGTTCCCCTTATTCCGCTTCAGCTACACGATGTCGGCGATTGCTGCGGAAACAAGTTCTCCACGTACGCATACATCACCATTACTCTACAATGCAAACATAGGGGTTAGACTCGTCTGCTGTGAGACGTTCCCTGGGGGGAGTCCACTGGGGACCGAAACGCACAATTACCCTGGGTTCGGTGTGGGGCGGCGGAGGTATAAAGTGGACTGCGGTAGCCGTCGTGGGGTTGTGGACCACTGCGGCTGCGGCGGGGACGGAGCCTCTGCGTCGTTTTCTTTGTGGTTTAGGGCGCACAACTACAGTTGTCATTAGCGCCCAGACTAACACTATAAAACACTATAAAACGCACATTAACAGGCAAGGGATTAAAAGAAAACGGCATAATCAAATGTCCTTAGACAGGTTTGTCAAGTGGATAAAACGAAGAACGAGAGCCGCTGCTCCTGGGTCATCCGCTAAAATGTCATCCAGAGTACATGACAGCCCAAGATCAATGCGCAGTGTATTAAAATTTGGACAGGACGTTAAAATGTGGCGTACCGTCAGAAATTGCCCACATGGGCAGATGCCGATGGCTGAACAGGCAGTGTCCAATCCGTAGTTTCTAGGCCCCCGGTTAACATACAATACAATATGGTACTTTACTAAAAATCAAAAACTTCTCATACGTTGTCTCTACTAAATATGCGTCTAATTAAAAGAATAAATCATTGTATGAAAGCTGCTCACTACTTGTCTTTTGCAATTATTTCTGCTATCCTACTACTGTTAGGTTGATGCGTAAGTTCGGATCATTTTCGTCTTGCATGTTGATATTCCGGATGCGTCGGGTTTATTTATTGTTTATCATTTTTAATTTGTAGTTCACTCTTGCCATTTGAGTTTAGAAATTGTCATTTTGTCCTTTGGACATAGTGAGTGGAGTCCCACCTTTAGAAATCTGAACATTTCCCACATATTCTTCTGTTTCAGTTCAATAGAGGGGTTACGGCAGAGGGGGTAATCAGAAACATTTGTGCCGTGTTTAGGAATAATGCCACTGGACAGTGCTCGGCAAGAAAATAGTTTTCTCGTCTTAAGGAGGGTCGTTTTGGCATTAGTGATTCTCCAAGTTCAAGAAGACCTTCCAGGTTTGATGAAGGTCGTTTAAACGCATTAATCCACAGTGATCCACGTCAGTGAACTCGAGAACTAGCAGATATGAAGAGCTACGACCATTCTACCATCGTGTGACATTTTCATGCAATGGAGAGGGTTCAAACATCGGTTATATGGGTTTCGCATGCTCTAAGCTAAACCCATAAAAATCAGCGTGTAGCCACATGTGCACCTTTGCCTGCACGTCATCGGTTAGCTCGTAAACATCATCTACCATTCCTATCCTGTACTGACGACGGTAAATGGCGTATATAAGCTAATACAAGGAAAAGGAAGGAAATGTTGAGCTCAAACAAGGCAGCAAAGCAGTAACTACCCGTATAAAGACTTGCGGGTCCACAGAAGATAATGTTACTCATCTGTTGGAACAGCGACTGTGTGTTGTACTTCGAATTGTTTCCCCGAGGTTTAACCATCACTGCTGTCATTTATCGTCAACAAGTGAGACGTCTTGCAGACGGAATCCAAGAACAACGATCAAGAAGACTGCGAGAAGTGATGCTACTCCACGGTAACGCCCGCCTGCACTCTGCTAGACTGACAAAAAACGCTGTACAGGAGTTGGGTTCACCTAATCTTGCGCCCTTAGGTTCTCACCTTTTCCACTTTCTATCGAACAACCATCAGGTTTCCTTTCCGGATGGAACTGCGCTCCGAACATGGCTCGACGACTTCTTGGCCTCAAAACCATCTGATTTCTACTGAGACGGAATGGAAAAGTTACCGCAGCGTTGACAGACTGTTCGAAATAGTGAAGGAAGAACGTGTAACTTATGACTGAAGTCTTGTTATGTGTATCTGTTGTGTTTATTAAACTTACGGAGCAACGCTACGAACTTCAGCACCAAACTAATACGTTGATTCTCTTCGTCAGAGTGGCGGAAATTAATACCTCATAAAACGAACCAACAAGACAACTGACAGATTCATTGCAACTGCTGGAACATTTTACTCGTACCCTTATGGAAGTCAGCCTTTCTGTGGAATATCAAATCAATGGAGAATCACGATAAAGCAAAGATGGAAACTGTTTACGCTGCCCCTTTTGTTAGAAACTTAAAAAAAATTATCCTGCAGCAAAGGAAGATGTAGTAACAAAAAAGATAAATTCACCGAGATCGAATTATGTAGGGAAAAGAAAAGATGGGAAGTATAAACTAAGGACTGCTACGTAGCAGGTACTGGACGAACGAAAGATGGAAAAAGGTCGTTCCGTACGTTGGTACATGTCAATAGGTAGGCAAAAAACTTAGGGAACCACATGAGTTGAAGAATAGCGCTTGCCGTTCTGGTATATGTACCAGGTACTACCATGTGGGTTGGGGGGGGGGGGGCGCATCAGCATGTGATTCAATGGTGCCAGCATCTCTCATCAACCAAATACACTCGACTGTCCTTTCCAACAAGGTTTTTTCGCCTTTAGCATCCTGCAGGCGACTTGTATGGGAGATTGTTGTCCGTCGATGATAGTCTACCTAGGACCACATGATGTTTTTTGATCAGTACTTCTGTGCTGTTGACTATTTTAGAATCCCATGAAGGAATGCGCACTAAAGGTTACCGTAAGTAGTTTCCCCATTTTCTATAGTTTTTGTTGCTGACGTACATGGGGCGGTATTTTTTGCATAATTTGTGAATATTTTGTTTTCTACACATTTAAGTGCTGTATAATATATTAAGAGTATTTGAAACACATCGTTAATTATTTTGTAATCCATTTTTACGACAAGTAAAATTCTGTATGTAGGACAGTTAAGTCATACTTCTTTGGGCGCACATCATCATGTACCTTCGAAGAAATGGTCTTTTACGATGGCATTTGTGTGCCCGAGGGAGGACTCGAACCTTCGACGGGACCAGCCGCTTCAGTTTCACTCTTTGTTTAACTTGTAACTGGTTTTCGAAATAGTTCTGCTTAATTTGATTTCACTTACTTATTACTGGTATCTAAGCGTCTAATAGAGTAATAACATAACAGATAGATGACAGAAACAGTACAGGGAAAATTTTCTCGATTGCAGCGCTTTTTTTGTTCCTAGTTACATGTCCATGATGTATCTTGGAACGTGTTTTTACGTTTGGTTCAAAATGGTTCAAATGGCTCTGAGCACTATGGGACTCAACATCTTAGGTCATAAGTCCCCTAGAACTTAGAACTACTTAAACCTAACTAACCTAAGGACATCACACACACCCATGCCCGAGGCAGGATTCGAACCTGCGACCGTAGCAGTCCCGCGGTTCCGGACTGCAGCGCCAGAACCACTAGACCACCGCGGCCGGCTTTTTACGTTTGGAACAAACTTAATTTCCCAGAGTAATTTTTGTAATATAAGCCTGCAGCACATAAGAATTGACTGCCGTAATTTGAAAATGGAGCAAGAAAATACAGTAATGTTCTATAAAGGGCAGCGTAGAGGCGAAAGTACGAAAAGTGTTCGAAGATTCAACACCGTCCCCAACTTAAAGCAAGATCCATTGTTCCCGATCTGTGTCATAATGGTTCGCGGAGCATTTCGCGGATGGGACGGGGCCTGTATTCTAACCCTCTCCCTCCCACGCCCCCCCCCCCCTCCCGGCCCGCAATGCCAGCCTCCTCAAACCCACCTGACGTCACTGTTACGGAGCACATCGGATGAGACGCATGCACCCTGGTTCCATTCCCGCACAAATGCTCTAAGATGGGAGCGCGTCATTACGCATCCTGGATTCAGATGACCAAGACGATGGTTTTATGGCAGCTGGTAAAGGCATTCTCGGATATGTTCTATTGCTTGTGGAGTCAACGTCATGACACATTGCCCACACCAGTTTGAAAGGGTGTTACACGCAATGAGACATGCGTCTGTAACGTAAATGCTCGTGTGTGTTAATTAATACCGTATATGCTGCTCTCAGTAGTTAGATATTCTGATCAATACGGAAGACTTGAGATTGCCGCAAACAACTGAATACTAAAGAATCGATCACTGTCGCGTCATTCGCGTTATTTCCACAACTCCATACGTAATATCTAATAACCCGCTGCGAAAAATGGTACCGTAACCGCCGTTGTTCTAAATTGTGAGCAGTAGAGTCTTAATTGGAATTCGGCGTGTAGCTAAAGATCGTTTAGCTGCAGCTAGAATCCAAGCATTTTATTCGCCTTCATCCTTTATGCGAGTTTGTTAGTCGAAGGAACCACGTATTATGAGCTCGTAACATTCATCTACTGGACCTACCTAGTACCAATAAATTTTTCACTGCAGTATGTTAGAACTAAAATCGGTATCGTCGTAGTTGCTCTTGTTTTCTAAATAATTAGGAGCAATTTTTATGTGATGATGCGACTCTTTCGTTATTTACTGCTAAACCAGTGAATAGTCATTAGTGAGTTGCTTTCGTGGTGCTTACTACCTAATCAAGAGGTGATCCAGAACAAGATAAAATATGACTCTGAATCAGCGACCGTAGTGTAGCATACTTCTTCGAATGTTTTCCATATTTACATAACTAGGAAGACATCTATTCTCCCTATTGAACCATAACACATTAGCGTTTATGCACAAACTCATACTGTTCGTGGCGTACGCGACAGTTCGCTGCCAGAATATTTCAACCACGAGACTGAGGTAATGTCGACGTGTCAGGAACAGCAGACGTTCGCAGAAACTAGTGCCAAATCAACTGTCACCAAAATATAATCACGTGTCAATCTTGAAACGTACTAATGCGAGAAAAAAAATTAAGACTGCAACCCCCCTTAGTAGAGTACTGCGTGAATGCAGATGTCCGTGGTAGTAATTACTTTGGAGGCAACACCCACGTGTATCTGGATATCAGCCGGTATACATGTGGGTATCCGCAATAATAGGCACTTTGTGGTTATAAGTTAAGTAAAGCGAGTTTCATAAGTACATAAATAGGACCGATTTGCACTATTGATTTAAGCGGCACCGTACGTCGGTACTTAGAATGGTTGTTATATTTTAATGTTTAAAAGCCATTATTTTGCGAAACTCTCCTTCCATTACTATCTTATACATATGACCACTTTTTCCTTGCCTAAATGCTTCACGTAGTCGAACCTTGTCTTCCATGAGCTAACTATAATGTATATTTCTGCAACTATAATCTAATTGTTCCTAGTGCTTCAGTGTTTAGCTAAACTATACAAACTTGTACCTCAGAGGCAAATGAGGGCAAATCCATCTTCCGCAATTGCAACCTTAAACCTTATTTGATTTGTAGACGAAAGGCGTCAGTGATGTACTAGCACACGGCTAATATAGGCAATGTTAACTGGTCCGTGTCCATCTGACAGTGCCTAAACCAATTGTGTGCTAGAGCATGACTGGCGCCTTTCATCCATAAAGAAGCAGTTATGGGTCTCACAAACCAGGTCTAAAGCTCACATTGTAGAAGCTGGACTTAAGCTCCATTACATCTCATTTCCGGTATTGGCCTTAATGTTGTTTATGGTGAAAGAAGAAATGAGAGGAACCAAATTACAACAGCTGATTTGGTCAGAAATTTAGATCGCTTCTCAGGCGAATTGAAATTCACATATATAGATGTTTTTCGTAAATAAACTCCTGTCTTCACAATGGGCGCGAACAAGGATTTAAGATTTAAACGTAAGTGTGAGGAAAGGCAGAACAAAATAACACAATTAGTTGTTTATAAATATTAAGGGCAATGACAGAATTCCAGAAGTTCTCATGAGATTCAATTCTTATGTGAGAAGTGGCTCAGTCTTCTTAGGAAAAACATTTTAACTTTCGAAATTGGGTGACAGTTTTAAAAGAAGTAAGGGATGGTTTTAAAAGTACTGGATGTACATTAAGATGGGCAGCAGTGCTACTCATACTCATATCGTAAAACAGACTGCATGGAAGTGAGCAAACGTTGTTTTGATAGTGAATTAGGAAACCTTGAAGACTTAGTCTTTTAAACCACAGATTTCGACAGTGAAAAACTACTGGAGGAAAATTGTAGCCGATCGTTTACAGCATCACTCGCAGTATTCACACGTCATGAACTAGAAGAGACTTCCAGAATGAAACTTCCTGGCAGATTAAAACTGTGTGCCCGACCGAGAGTCGAACTCGGGACCTTTCGCGGGAAACATCCCCCAGGCTGTGACTAAGCCATGTCTCCGTACTATCCTTTCTTTCAGGAGTGCTAGTTCTGCAAGGTTCGCAGGAGAGCTTCTGTAAAGTTTGGAAGGTAGGAGACGAGATACTGGCAGAAGTAAAGCTGTGAGGACCGGGCGTGAGTCGTGCTTCGGTAGCTCAGATGGTAGAGCACTTGCCCGCGAAAGGAATAGGTCCCGAGTTCGAGTCTCGGTCGGGCACACAGTTTTAATCTGCCAGGAAGTTTCTTAGGAGAGACTTCTTCGAATATATCTTTAAGCACCGAAAAACATTCACAACAAAAGTGAACGAAGTAATAAGTCTCGTGTTCATAACAAGAACCAATGTCCAGAATCTTTCTCTCAAGCAGAAAAAAAATAAAAATATAGAAAAATTATTTTGAAGCAAACTTGCAGGAGAAATTAATTGGACAGTCGACACATTTATTTGATTTTGCTAGAGCACTGACCCTTAACAACAGAGTCAGTAACTGTCACGCTACCATGTAGCGATGCATTAATATATATATAGTGGTCAACTTGAGGAGGACCCTGGTTCGATTCCCAGAACTGCTATTGATGTTCGCTTGGTGTCAGCGCTGGAACGGGGCTACATTCGTGATGCCAAGTGAAGAAGTACTTGACCGAGTAGTAGCGGCATCACGTCGGCAAACGAGACATGTGTGGGAGTGTGGTGTTTTGACCCCATGCCCCTCCATACCACATCTCGATGACTCCATTGACTGAGAGTTACACGGCAGTCGGTCGGCCCCGTTTACCCTGTTTGTACTTAGAACATCGATGTTTTTCTTATTTTCCTTCCCTTATTCTACCAATGGGAAAATGTTCCTAACGGAGCACAAAAAATATAGGTATTTTAGTATTTATTTTAGGAAACTCTGACTGAGAAGTGGGGTACCAGCTGCCTGATTCTACCTTGCTCAGCAGCTTTAAAAATGTTTCCACAAATTATGACATGCGAACATATCCGCGCTTTTTTTTAACGTGCAACGCACCTCAAACTCACACAAACTCCCTCCCCTGTTAATCACTCACATCGATTAATTTATCGCTGTAAGTCGCTCATACTCATTCTCTCCCAGCTGCCCTTCCTCACTCACTCAATCAGCACGGATCGTTCTCATTATGTCTTTGTGTGGCTCTGTCATAGTCTCCTGTGTCACAGGCACAGTCCCTTTCGTTCTCTCCTACTACTACAGTCTCCTCTCATTGTCACTGTCTCTCTCTCTCTCTCTCTCTTACCACCAATTTCTCATTCCTTCTTTCCTACTACTGCTGTCTGTTTTCATTGTCAGTATCTCTCTCTTCGTCTTTGTCATTGTCATATACTCTGTCTCTCATTATCACTGGCTCTCACCCACTTCAACTCAGTCACTGTCACCCACACAGTTTTCCTAGTACTGTTCTGTCACTGTCAGGTATATTCCACTGCCACTGTGCCCCTGTCACTGCCATTGACTCCTTCGCTCTTTCTTTAACACAAGTCTACTACCACCTTGCAGTATTTATTACTTCTCTTTGCCACAGCGATTGTCTTCTTCTTTCTCAGTAAAATAAAAGCGCGAATATAGTCGCATCCCAAAATTTTAAGAAACTTTTAAAGATGATGAGGAAATTAGAATGAGGCAGCTAGTAGCCCACTTTTCAGTCAGAGTCTTTTAAATAAACAGGAAAATATTTCCTTTTTTTGTACTCCCCCACAGGATCATTTTTCTGCTGGTTCCCTTATTTCCTCTGCAGCAGCATGGCATGTAAGTCATATGAAAAGAAATTTATTGGTCAGTAAAATTTAGATAGTTTACTTACGTGAAACTGGAATAGAGCAAAACTAATTTTACATCTCAGACCGTATTTTACGATAAAAAAAAAACAAAAAAAAAGATTCACTTACTTCAGTACTACAGCATGGGGTCCCCATATGATTAACGGAGACACTTTGAGCATATATCTCCGTTCTATGTCAGTTTATACGTTTTCACCTCACACAGTATTTTACACATGTTGTTTACGTATACAAGTAGTGTTACTTTGAACCTATGTAGCTCGGGAATGGAAAAAAATGAAGATAATATTCAATGTTTTTCGAGATCTAGATCTTAAGAATGTATCGCAAAAGCTACGAACATTTGCTATGCAAAACCGCCTCGGAATCCTAGGATGGGTTTTGGTACCCAAAAAACAAATTTTTGCGGTGTTTCTCGACAAAAGACAAAGATTTTTGAGACCGGGGAGTTTACTCTTCTAGATCCGTATGTCTAGAGAATACCCCATTAAAATTTTAGGAATTTACTGCTATTGTTTATTATTTACATTTCGCCTCATACCGGATTTTACTTTGAACCTCTGTATCTTGAAAATGGATAAACATATGAAGAAAATTTTCAAGGTTGTTCGATATTGGTATATTAGAAATATATTATCAGTCATTTGCTCTACATAGATGTCTTGGAATCCTCGGCTGGGTTTTGATGCGTTGGTGACGGTGATAATATGGTAAAAAACTCCTTTTGTAGTAGTTTTCTAAGGAACCGTCCATCAACTAATGAGGCCTCCATGAGTCCTGCCAGCTCGCCGTAGACCACATGAAATGCAAAAAGAACCAACCGATTTGCTCCATTTACGTAAGCTGGAGGACGTGTGTAATATTCATACTTCCAACCCGTATTGCAGGATAGTGAAACGAAGACAATCCTTCTGTTGGGTGTGCGAATGGTCCCTAGCCTAAGGACTATCCGAAACATTTGACCCTATCTGTTTATCATCAATAGAACCTGAGCTTCGAGTACTGTATAATCCCGCTTTTATGCGCTGCGTTTTGGATCATATTAGCTGCGCATGCTGTCCCTTGCATACAGATATGTCACATGGCTGCGTTGAACAGTATGGAAGGCGCCGGTAAGTGCTGGGATTAAACTTCTAGTCTCCGTACTTCATTTTCCTCACTAATAGATTCGGTGCTGACCAAGCTTTTTGACTGACTTCTTCTGGTTGTAAGGTAAATTCGGGAATTCGAAATCTCCTGCAGCACATTCCCTCTACCAGTCGCCTAGTTTTTAGTTGAAAACCAACTGCCTCAACATGAACCAGATTTCAAACAGCTTGCCCTAACCACAAGTCTACAGTACTATAATAAAAGTGAAAGAGTGAATTCCAATGGATCCTCTACCTGGTCCTCCGCAACTCCTGACAAAGACTGAGACGATGCAGTGGTTAATACATAGGGACTTCATCCTAAAGGATAGAGGCTAAGTAAATTTATAGTTCAGATGGCTCTGACCGCTATGGGACTCAACATCAGAGGTCAACAGTCCCCTACAACTTAGAACTACTTAAACCTAACTAAGCTAAGGACAACAGACACATCCATGCCCGAGGCAGGATTCGAACCTGCGACTGCAGAGTCACGCTGTCCCAGACTGAAGCGCCTAGAATCGCTCGGCCACAGCGGCCGGGAGTAAATTTATGGTTCAGTTCTCTAAATCATTGAAGGCAAATGTCAGGATGGTTCCTTTGAATAGGCAACACCATATTCTCCTCTCCATCGTTCGTTAAACAGAGCTTGTGTTCTATCATCGTCGTCGTCGGGAAGCCAAAACGCAGTCTTCCTTCCTGGTTTCGTGACGGAGGAGGATCCTTGTCAGCCGTCGCTGTCCCACCATTCAGACACTTCGCTGGACGCGTTAACCATCTGGGACACTTTATGGGAGTCCGGACCGCTAAACTAGCGCTTTATGTCCGATTTTAAGCGCTGATAGGCGGCGCGGGGCGCGAAGCGTGCTGCCACAACGGCGCTATAATGAGGGACGTCCATCTTCCAATCGGCGTGCGCCCACACACGGGACGGGATTCCTTCCGCTGCTTTGAATAAGCTTTCGTCACCCTCACAATTTTTCTGATCCATCAGTTTATGCTTAGAACTATAACGCCTCACTGGCCCTGTCTGAAACCTGTTCCACCGCGCTGTTGAGAAACTGCGGTGTGAAACGCTATCAAATGGGAATCGTGCACACGACAATAAAAAGATAGAGAGGGGAACAACATTTGTCAGTGAGCGACTAGGCTATAGCTAATCTTCCGCGATTCGTGCTCTGGGACGGAGTCTCGATCTTTTTGTGGTTTTTTTTTCTTACTGCTCACGGGCGGGCAGCGCTCGTACTAGAAATCTCAATACTTTAAACCAAATAAAATGTTGTACTGTTGGTAAAAATATGTCATTTCCAAGTAAAAGTAAGGCGGTTATACACATAGAATAAGGCTATCCATTAACCATAACGAAATCTAAAAGCAATATTTTATTTAAGGATCAAAGAAGCACAGTTTTCAATTAATCTACTACTATTCAATTTATAACAAATTGATCCTGGCTTAAGATTTGCTAGCTGAAAATCTATTTGTACGAGACGTGTTTTTTAAGTAAGTACCGTTTTGAAATTAAAAAAAGACGTGCAAAGATATCTTAATAATTTTATTTTCACATGAAAGCCTGTACCTTAATCTACTTTTCCACATAATTTCCGTCAATATTGAGACACTTGTCATAACGTTGTCATAACGTTGTTAACCACTACATCACCACTGTTTTGGCTTCGTCATCGTCTTGAAGACGCTGACCGCCCAGGTGTTTCTTCAAGTGCGGGAACAGATGGTAGTCACTGGGCACAAGATCAGGGCTGTACGGAGGATGATCTAGAGCAGGGCTTCACAACATACGTGCTCGCGGAGCAAGCTGTGAGCAGCAAGGCGCGAGCACGGAGCAGCGCGAGCACGCTACCCCCACTACCGGACCAGAGCGGAGAGTGGGGAGAGTCACTTGGGGCACACAACAGCTGCCGCCAGTCGATGTAAATCCGCGGCCACCTGCAGGGATATCACTCACGAATTATTACTGCGACAAATGAAACAAATAAATGAGAATGTACACATGCCACATAATTTTATTAGCTTAGTGTATGCCTCTACATTCGTATTAATTTGTGAACTGTTACACAATAAAAGGTTTCACTGAAGTGTGGGATTCTCGGTTATCTTGTACTTTTTGCCCTTTACAATTGCGTCTATGTTCGGAGTAATTGTACTTGTGCACTGTAGGCGCAGCGTGCAGTTTAAATTTCGATCAGACAATGCGTTTCTCAGGCGCGTCTTGTTACATTTCATTCCAGAGAACAGTTGTTCACAAACATACGTGGAACCAAACACTGATATTATTGTAGCCGCTAGTTTGTGCAAACGAGGAAATCTATCCTGAGGGAAGTGTCTGCAGAATTCCAAAATGTTTTTCTTGTTCTGAAATTTGTCTCTGTATTCTCTGTCACACTGCAGGTCAATAAGTTCTAGTTGCAGCTCAGGACGAATCTCTTCAATATTCGCTGAATATGGAGAAGAGAACAGATCAAAATCACTGTCTAGTGCTGTCAGATCTTGAAAACGTTGATCAAATTCTTCCTTAAGGGCAACTAAACTATGTGAATAACGTTCACAGTCTTTGTGAACATCTTGCATGAATGATAATTTAGGAAAATGAGCTAGATTTCCTGTTTCCAGCTGACTCACCCAAAGTGTCAATTTCATTTTAAAAGCTCGTATTCGATCTATGAAATGAGTAATTAGCAGATCTTTACCTTGTAGTGTAGTGTAGTGTAGATGGCTAGTTAAATCTGCTAAGAACGCGAGATCACATTTCCATGAAGGCTCTTTCAATTCAGGAACACACATGTTATTTATTTCCATGAACATATTTATCTCATCTAATAGGGAAAAAAATCGATTTAATAATTCGCCACGACTAAGTCAGCGGACCTCGCTGTAATAAAGCAGGCTACAATACTGGTTTTCTACATCCTCAAGAAAGCTTTTAAATTGCCTGTGTTGTAGCCCATGTTTCCTTATATAATTGGTTGTACGAACAACAACACTCATCACATTTTTAGAGTGATACTCTTTGCACATAAGTTTTCCTGGTGGATCACACACTGAACGCCCCTTATTTCATTCGGCACGATCAGTTTTTGCATTTTCTCCTTCAACAGCGCAATGAAACCTGATTTTTTCCCTGTCATCGCTGGTGCACCGTCTGTAGACACTGAAACTAAAGAATTCTACGACAATCATATATTTTCAACACTTTCTTCAACACTACTTAAAATATCACCTCCAGTTGTAGTGTTCTTCGTGGCTACTACATCGAGGAGCCCCTCCCTTACCTGAAGATCTCTATTAACACCTCTAATAGATATGGCAAGCTGCGCTGTTCCAGTGATATCAACACTTTCGTCCAGAGCTAGAGAATACGCCACAAAATCTTTACAGATATTTGCAAGCTGGCTCTGGACGTCGTCTGCCATGTCCTGTATGCGACGCATAATGGTCATGTTAGATAATGGCACAATCCGAAACTGTTCAACTTGAGATGGACACAAATGTTCCGCTGCAACTACCAAACATTCTTTTATTAAATCGCCATCAGTGCAGGGGCGCAGGGATTTTGCTAAAAGCAAAGCAATTTTGTAACTCACTCTGAGAGCTGCCCCAGTTGATTTTTCTTCGTTGTCCAGATTCCTTCGGATAGCTTCCTTTTAAGTTTAATAACTTCCTGTGCACGATCTGGTCCATCACATTTTCCACTTCCGTAGTCTTTCGCGTGGTACGACATATAATGTCGCTGCAAATTAAATTTCCTAAAAGAATTCAGTGTTTTGTGATGTACTAAACATTTTGCAACACCATCTTTTACTGTAAACAGATACAATTCCTCCCAATGGGGGTTGAAAACATGGTTGGGGTTACACAACGGCGACTTGACCCGATTCTTAACCTGCAAATTGACTGTTAGACCCGATCGTAGTACTTTAAATATTACACAGTCGGCGCGAATTCCATAGGCACGCTGCGGCCCTGTGCAAACGTGCGCGCGCATTTCCCCTCCCTCCCCTCCCTCCCTACTCGGCGACCTTGCTCCTGCTCGCGAGCACGTGCCTGAGCAGACGCGAGTACTCACGCTCAAAACCGGCCAGTTGTTAAGCCCTGATCCCATCGAAAAGATGTGATGAGATCTTTGGTCTGATTCTCCACATGCGGACGGGCATTGTCGCAGCAAAACGATGCCCTTGCTCAACTTCAATGGACTGTTGCTTCGATTCTGGTGTGACGTAGGCCACCCATGTTTCATCGCCTGTAACAATTTGGCTTAAGAAATCATCACCATCGTTGTGGTACCGCTCAAGGAAAGTGAATGCACTGTCTAAATATTTGGTTTTGTGCACACCCGTCAATATTTTCGGTACCCAACATGCTCACAATTTTCGGTAATTCAAGTACTCGGTCACAATGCCATACAAAACACTAAAAGAAACATTAAGAAAGGCATCCCACAAGGAGGAAATCGTAAAGCGTATGTTTTCTCTCACCTTAGTGTCCACTTCCTGCACCAAACTTTCATTAACGGCCGAAGGACGCCCACTCCGTTGTTGATCATGCACATTTGTGCGGCCATCTTTAAAAGATCTCACCCACTTCCTTACCATTGCATCACTCATAATGTTTTTTCCGTAAACTGCACAGATCTCACGATGAATATCGATCGATTTTAGGCCTTTTCCACAAAGAAATCTTATAACAGCCCATACTTCACAGTCGGCGGGACTCAACGATTATCGAAGGCATCTTAAACACTCAGTACAGCCGGCCGGGGTGACCGAGCGGCTCTAGGCGCTACAGTCTGGAACCACGCGACCGCTGCGGACGCAGGTTAGCATCCTGACTCGGGCATGGATGTGTCTGATGTCCTTATTTTAGTTATGTTTAAGTAATTCTAAGTTCTAGGGGACTGAAGACCTCAGAAGTTAAGTCCCATAGTGCTCAGAGCCATTTGAACCACTCAGTACACAATGTAAACAAGGAAGAATCAGACTGTAATGGCGTTAGTGCGTAGATTAAGGTACGGGCTTTCATGTAAAAATAAAATTGTGATATCTTAGCAGGTGTTTTTTTTTTAATTTCAAAAAGATACTTACTTAAAACCTCGTAATAAAATATATCCTAACAGAATAACCATATTTCGTACAAGCCCTCCCTCTAAAAAAATATTCAGTGGTTATTAACAGTAGCACGATTGGATGATTTACACGTCATGAAGCTGACGGAGCATTTTCTCCAGAGGTGTAGGAAACTTAAACGAAGGAAGTGTCATGTCGGAAGGTTTTTACCAGTCTGGGAGTCACGTGTAATTAATTTGTCTTCCAGTGTTACTGTGTAAATCCTTTGTATGTAGCTATTTGGGCACTTCTGGAATATTAACAATTTCTCGAGCGTCCATATCTCGCAGGTATATGTCATCTCTCATAGACGCACTCGTATGAAGTGTTACCTCAGACACTACTGTCTTATTGTATCCAACGACTGGCGTGTCGCATTATGCTTGGCGCCTGAGTCCGATGAGACGTAAGATCACAAGTCTTATATCACTCTTTACACTATCGAGCAGACAATGAATGGTTGATATTCTCCTTCCTGAAGCGTGACGTCAACACATGAGTGTCCGAAAGACGACGCCAAATGTGCATGTGCTTACGCCCCAGATGATAGACCGTCTTACTGATAAGCTTTGCAAGTTAAGAGTCAGCCGCATTACGACGACAATTTATTACCCAGCACTATATCTACTGACAAATAGGAATGTAATCAGACATGTCAGAATTATTAAACTCAGTGGTGCTACAATGAAAACTGTACCGTTTAGGAGGGTGGTGGACTATCACCGCTACAGATCAAACATTTGTTTTTCCCCAAGGAGAACATTTTCGACTGTGACTGTCTTCACCAAAGAAGACGAAGTAAATATTCCAGAATTCGAATCAAGAACAGCTGCCAATACGAGTAACGTATACGTAGATATCCTGGTAGTAGTGAAGCAACTTAAACCACTTAACAAAAGCAGGTCTTCCGGTCCAGAGTGTACACCAGTTATGTTCCTTTCAGAGTACGCTGATGCAATAGCTCCAAAAATAACAGTCATATACAAACGTTCGCTCGACGAAAGATCCCTACCCAAGACTGGAAAGTTACACAGGTCACAACAGTATTATAAGAAAGGTACAGTAGTAGGAGTAATCCATTAAAATTACACGCCAATATCATTAACGTCGATATGCAGCAGGATTTTAGAACATTATGATTTACCTGGAAGAAATGGGGCTACTGAGAAACAGTCAACACGGATTTAGAAAACACTGTGTGGGGTCAAAGTGACTATAGCGCCAAATGGAGCTGGCCTCACAGCACGAAGCATTGGAAGGAACGGAGAAACACAGCCTGTTTCAGTTAGCTAACAGTTACTATGCACTGTGGTGGTGTTATTCATTACAATATGGAGGACTTCAGACGGGGAAGAATCATCAGGAATCTGAAAGAATGACGAAGTGTGATGAGTGTAGCCAAGCATTGTCTCACGTGCATAGCGAGTGTTCTAAACACAGTCACTGCTGCCCGAAGAGATCAGGTGGTCGACCATCGTCCACTGCAGCAGCAGATGGCAGCTACATTGTGCAACAGATAAGAAGGGACCCAACGTGAAACACTGGGAGCAATTGCAATTACGTGTAACAGGACTGCAAATATTTCACAGACACCACTAAATTTGAAAATAACTAGTGACGAAACTGGGCAGTAATGTAATATATAATGCAGTAAAGCTTTTTTTTTTTTCTGTGTAAACAATTTCTGACAGCCTGCAGTGCGCGTTTACCCCTTGGCTACTCTAGTGAAATGCTCATACGTTATTACTCTAATGTGGCCTCTGAATACCCTAGTAAGTTAAACTAAACTCTAATTTAAGGAAATTTTATTTTGAATTGCACTTTTATCACTGAATATTATAAACATTTTTACGCATTTGAGATATGATTACAAACAATTTTGGCGCCCTGAAAATCTGTGATCGGGACAAACATGTTTTGAGCATTTTTCACACACTATTTTGGTTTCCTTGTCCGCATGTCTTGCACACATGTATCATCTTGCTTTCCTCAAGAGTTCTGGCTCTGAGGATGTTGAGGGAAGAGGAGTACCACCACGTTTAACAACATCGTGTCTCAGTTCACGAGAAAGGCGTATGACATCTCGACATTGCATATTACTAAATCCATTCCAAGCCTCTGTAGCAATTCTCTTCTTTTTAAATCATCAGTTTGATCAAGTTGTTTGGTAAACTGAAACAGCAGCATTGACTCCCACTGTGTTTAAAATTGCATAAGGTACAGACATTTGCCATCTACTTGTTCGCCGTGATACTGGATAGTCAGCGCACATTTGGTCCAGTGCGTCCACTCCCCCTTCTGTGGCAAGATTCTTCTGGGCGCTTTCTGTTTGGTTTCAATTCTTCTGGGATCTGCAGTTTATTTAGCTTTAGAGTGCCTAAGGCAGTCAACTTTTTGGCTTCCAGTTGATCACAGAGTTCAAGTGACATGAACCAATTGTCTACTGTCACTTTTCTGTTGCTTCCCTGAATTGGTCTTATTAATTTCAAAACATCCTGCGTTGGAACCGATAATATACTTTTATTTGTCCCTTTGACTGTTTAGACAAATGCATTGCATAAATAGAATGTTAAAGGCACGTAATTTTGAGGCCGTATTTGGCATATACATGCGAAAGTTGCACCTATCACGAAAGGGTACTAACATTTAATCGACTGTCAAGTTCGCTCCTGGAGTATAAGACTTTTGACATTTGTCTATAAAGAGTTCCCAGCTGCAAGTCTGCCATCAGCCTTCCTAGTACCTCTTGTAGTAGCACACTCGAAACGTAAAAGAGACATGAACAAAAATCTATGAACGCTCACAGTGGCTCGAAACACATTACGACCAGTTCCATCATTAGCAAAAAGACCAACAATATTTTCGTGATTAGATTTCATTACTCCAGATAAATAAAGCAGACCTAGAAATCCTCTCAGTTCTATTATCTCTAGCGGCTTTATGAATACTGGTTGAGGAGCTCTGTATTTGTTGAACATGTCATGTATCTTAACGTTTGTATTGGCGAGTATTAGTAGTAATCAATCTTCAGTAATGAACAATTCCCAAGCAGATAATATGTCAGTTGAATCGAGCGTTTTTGCTTCACGTCTAGCGCCTGGGAGGCGACTAACTACACTGCTGGCCACCGTAAATGCAACACCCTGAAGGAAGCATCCGAATCGAGTGAAATTTACACCATGGGTTTGCAGCGATGAGATATGCAACTGATTAGAATTTCAGCGCAGACGCACATCACGCGCGCCGGTGGCGCCACCTCATAGCGCCATTTAAGGCTTGGCGATTTCGACGAGTGTACGTTCGGCACGTGTGTTTACCTTGTGGTTGTTTCACAAGACGATCAGTTATGCCTCGTAGACAACAGCGAACATCTTTTGATCAAGTATCCGAGTTCGACAGAGGAAGGATGGTGGCTTACCGAGATTGTGGATTATCATACAGAGAAATCGCTAGTCGTGTTGGACGAAACCAAACAACTGTAATGCGGATATGTGACCGTTGGATGCAGGAGGGTACGACGGACCGACGTGGTCGATCGCATTCACCTCGGTGCACCACTGCACGTGCTGATAGGCAAATTGTGCGCATGGCAGTGACGGATCGCTCAGTGACATCCCGAACCGTAGCACAGCACATTGCGTCTATAACGCATCATCCAGTGTCTGCGCGTACCATTCGACGCCGTTTACAGCAGAGTGGTCTGTCCGCAAGACGTCCATTGCTTCGTCTACCATTGACGCAGAACCACAGACGTCTCCGTCGACAATGGTGTGATGACAGACGGATGTGGACGGCAGAATGGAATGACGTTGTCTTTACTGACGAGGCACGCTTCTGTCTGCAGCACCACGATGGTCGGATTCGAGTGTGGAGACACCGTGGAGAGAGGATGCTGGACAGCTGCATTATGCACCGCCACACTGGTCTTGCACTGGGTATTATGGTATGGGGCGGTATTGGATATTACTCTCGCACGCCTCTAGTACGCATTGCCGGTACTTTAAATAGCCGGCGCTACATATCCGAGGTGCTGGAGCCAGTTGTCCTTCCTTACCTTCAGGGCTCGGCCACAGCCATATTTCAACAGGATAATGCGCGACCACATGTGGCACGCATTGTCCAAAGGTTCTTCGTCAATAACCAGATTGAATTGCTTCCCTGGCCGGCTCGCTCACCGGATCTTTCGCCGATAGAAAACATGTGGTCCATGGTTGCTCAACGAGTGACCCAGATTACATCCAGCTGCCACACCAGATGATCTTTGGCAACGTGTGGAAGCTGCTTGGGCTGCTGTACCCCAGGAACACATCCAAAGTCTCTTTGACTCAATGCCGAGACGTGTGGCAGCGGTGATCGCCAACAATGGCGGCTACTCTGGCTACTGATCCTGGCAGGAACCACATGTCACAGACGTCTGTAAACGTAATCATTTGATACTTGGTCAACATGTTATCTACAAAATAAATCTTGTTGTGCTACCTCTTGTCTTTCTTGGTGTTGCATTTACGGTGGCCAGCAGTGTATATTGTGAGCACGGGTATGAGTTGCAGGAGGAGCTTCTTTTGACCACTTGTAGCACTGCATTGTGAGCGGAAGGTCTATTACACGCCTCTTCATCTGATTCTTCACAACTACTTTCTAATGTAACTTCAGAGGTTGAATCATGATCAATTAATATAAATCCATCCTCATCAACAGTGCTCTCCTTATCAGATTGCAAAAACGCAGGTTCATTCACTATTCTTTCCAACTGGTACTCTGTTAATGACTTCGATGGTGCCGTTCAAAATGGTTCAAATGGCTCTGAGCACTATGCGACATAACTTCTGAGGTCATCAGTCGCCTAGAACTTAGAACTAATTAAACCTAACTAACCTAAGGACATCACACACATCCATGCCCGAGGCAGGATTCGAACCTGCAACCGTAGCGGTCGCTCGGCTCCAGACTGTAGCGCCTAGAACCGCACGGCCACTCCGGCCGGCGATGGTGCCATTCTGAAAAATAATGCGTACATACATATATTAAAAATGGACGCTGTCATTGAAATCTTGCTCTTTTCGAAGTACTCTTAGACTTCAGTCGCCTAAAACACTAATTGAGGTAATGAAAAACAACTCACGTTAATACTTTGGTGGGGTATTCTGAGACCTCTTTCTCTTTATCTCACAAAATATTGCCGGAAACACCGCATCCAACACTCCGCGTTAAACGGTATCACTTCACTGAAGACTGATCCGCCTCGATAGCTCAGTGGACAGCAAAGCAGAATGCTGTGATGCTGTGCAAAGGGGCCCGGGTTCCATTCCCGGCTGGGTCGGAGATTTTCTCCACTCGGGGGTGTTGTGTTGTCCTCATCATCACATCATCCCCATCGACACGCAAGTCGCCGAAGTGGCATCAACTAAAAAGACTTGTACCAGGCGATCGGTGTACCTGACGGGAGGCCCTAGTCAAACGGCATTTCCTTTACTGAAGACTACCAAGAACACAGGCGCCATCTGTTGTTCCGTTCACACACTATGTATTGTATTAATATCCCATGGGGTTCTCCAGGACCCCACTAGAGCAGTTAAGGTTAAATGATTTTATCATTCATAAATTATATCGAAGCTGTGGACCCAGACACGAAGAAACCTTCCAGATAAAAGCTAGAGTCAGTTAGGAAGATTAACTCTCCTCTTATTCTTCGTGTCTTTGAAAATGAGCTCACCAGCTTGCAGCCACGCAATCTCACGCTCAAAAGTGGCACGGTGACTCCCAGGCAGTGGCCTCTTTGGTCGACGACCAGAAAGTTGTTTTCAATTCACACTCGCACAAAGGCGTCACTCATTGCGACAGTGCCAAAAAAATAGGGACTGCACTAAGTAGGGGTGAAATCACGTGCTAAACTCAGATAAGAGAAGTTTCAGTCTGAGTAGTGGTTCTAGGCTTACTCGTATATGGCGAGAGGTGGGTCCGCGTAATGGACTCAGCAACGTGGTGTAACACGATCGCTTTGGCGATGCAGATGTTACGGTGTGGGGAAGCATAATGTTGCATGGCCATACTATTCTTCAAATCTTTGAATACGGTGCACTTACTGGTCAACGTTATTACGACACTGTACTGCTTCCCGTGTGCTTCTTTGCAGGGGTGCATTCGACGATGACTTTATTTTTATGGGTGACTGCCTAAACACATCGAAAGCGCAGTTGGGTGAACTCTTGGGACGGGAAGATAGTCGGCAAATGGGCTGATGTGCTCATTTCTCTAACTTAAATGCCACCTAGATCTTGTGGGCTGAAGAAGAGAGATGTAACTTTCCTTTAATTTACGTCTATGGCCACAAAATGTTTGTTAACAGATTACCGATTTCGGTCTATAATGACCATCATCAGATCTGTTTTATAAAAACAAAGTCTTCATGTACTGCAGCCATAGTGGCATCGTCAAATGTTAAATCAGCACCAGCATCGTCAAATATATATAAGTAACATCATATGCACGACTCGTGTTGTCAGTAGCACTACATGACTCGTGCATATGATGTTATTTATATATAATTGACGATGCTGGTGCTGATTTTGCATTTAACATTTGACGATGCCACTATGGCTGCAGTACATGAGGAGTTTTATAAAACAAATCTGATGATGGTCATTATAGACTGAAACCGGTAATCTGCTAACAAAACGTTTGTGACCATAGACGTAAATTAAAGGAAACTTATTGTATACACGGGTCATTGTTTTATTCGCGACAATGTCGCAGCTTGTGAATGTAGACAGATGTATTACAGCACGTCTTGATACATCAACAACCATTAAGTCTGTCATCAGCCTACCTAGTCTCTCCTGTAGCAGGCAGGTGGAGGAAGAGGGATGATATACCTTATCAAAAGAACCCCTTACCCACCTTGCAACCAACATGACAGCATGTCGCACAGTATGCGCTGCTGTCTCTGGTAATCACAAACATTATTAAGGACAATGTCTCACTCCTTGTAATGCTCAGTGAAATACCATTAATCGCGGTGACACCAATGTAATCACAGTCTTTGAATAAAAGTGTTATTTCTGTTTGTCTCACTGCTTGCTTCTTTCAGATGTCTTCTGTGCTACACTGTAACATTTCTTTCATGTATGGTCCAAGTTTCATCGTGGTTTGCTACATTGTAAGGTGGGCATGTCATTTTGATTTTTGTAAGTTATCGATGTGCACGTCAGAGAGAGATAAAGAGTAATATACATTAATACATTGTTCTTGTTGTTGCACAGTCTCTACCCCTGCGCAGTCTGATACATTCTTAGTTGAACTTGAAATGTGGTAGGTGAGAGACGCATTCGCTGTGCTGTGTTGACTTGCTATGGTATCTGCTAGATGAAGCAAGATTTATTGTAAAGGACGTCAAGGATGATAAGACGTATATATTGAAAGGTAAAAAGAATACAAATTTCGAATAATGTTAGTTTTTTGGAGAGAAGAAGTTTGAGGTAAGACTGCAGCACTGCGCAGCTAGTTTGTCTAAATGATTATTGTCTGCCACACACACCAAAAAAAGTTTTGCATCACCCTGGTTCTCAGAACTCGGGAAGACAGACGTTGACTGTGGATATTGTATCACAGACACAGTCCATCTGGCTGTTCAGAGATGTCACTAAACCCGCCCACAGATGTAAACAATCATGCTTTGGTTTGGGTTGTGTTGTTTCGGGGAGGAGACCAGACAGCGAGGTCATCGGTCTCATCGGATTAGGGAAGGACAGGGAAGGAAGTCGGCCGTGCCCTTTCAAAGGAACCATCCCGGCATTTGCCTGGAGCTATTTAGGGAAATCACGGAAAACCAAATCAGGATGGCCGGACGCGGGATTGAACCGTCGTCCTCCCGAATGCGAGTCCACAGTGCTAGCCACTGGGCCACCTCGCTCGGTAAATCAAGCACGAGCAGCGCCTATTAGACGGAGGGGGTCCGACAGCCAATCAGTTACAGCCATTCCACCAGGAAGGAGGTACACGACTCGTGTTGTGTGTAGTTCAATATTGCCTAGACGGTCAATACCGCGGTTCGATCACGTCCGCATTGTTACTTTGTGCCAGGAAGGGCTCTTAACAAGGGAAGTGTCCAGGCTTCTCGGAGTGAACCAAAGCGATATTGTTCGGACATTGAGGAGATACGGAGAGACGGGAACTGTCGATGACATGCCTCGCTGAGGCCGCCCAAGGGTTACTACTACAGTTGATGACCGCTACCTACGGATTATGGCTCGGAGGAACCGTGACAGCAACGCCTAATGCTTTTCGTGCCGCTACAGGAAGTTATGTTAAGACTCAAACTGTGCGCAATAGGCTGCGTGATGGGCAACTTCAATCCCGACGTCCATGGCGCGGTCCATCTTTGCAACCACGACAACATGCAGCGCGGTACAGACACGCCCAACAACATGTCGAATGGACCGCTCAGGATTGGCATCACCGATGAGTGTCGCATATGCCTTCAACCAGACAAATGCCGGACACGTGTTTGGAGGCAACCAGGTCAATCTAAACGCCATAGACACATTGTCCAGCGAGTGCGACAAGGTAATTATTGGGGCGAGATCTACGCCGCTGGTGGTCATGGAAGGCGCCGTAACGGTGCGATACGTGCATGCTAGACTCCGATCGATAGTGCAACCGTATTGGCAGCATTTTGGCGAGGCATTCGTCTTCATGGGCGACAATTCGCGCCCCCATCTTGCACATCTTGTGCACGACTTCCTTCAAGAAAACGACATCGATCGACTAGAGCGGCCATTATGTTCTACATACATGAAACCCAATCGAACATACCTGGGATGGATTGAAAAGTGATGTTTATAGACTACTTGACCCACCAGTCACTCTAAGTGACCTACGCCGAATCGCCGTTGAGGAGTGGGACAATCTGGACCAACAGTGCCTTGAAGAACTTGTGGATAGTATGCCACGACGAATACAGGCACCCCTCAACGCGAGAGGACGCGCTGCTCGGTATTAGAGGTACCGGTGTGTACAGCAGTCTGAACCACGACCTCTGAAGGTCTCGCTGTATGGTGGTACATGTTAAGTGTGGTTTTCATGAGCAATAAAAAGGACGGAAATGATGTTTATGTTGATCTCTATTCCAATTTTCTGGACAGGTTTCGTAAATCTCGGAAGCGAGTTGACGCAAAACTTTTTTTTATGTGTGTAGTTAACTTCATTCACCGCTCAGAGCTGAGAGAAAGACCGCTCAAACGGTTCAAACGGCTCTGAGCACTATGGGACAACATCTGTGGTCATCAGTCCCCTAGAACTTAGAACTACTTAAACCTAACTAACTTAAGGACATGACACACATCCATGCCCGAGGCAGGATTCGAACCTGCGACCGTAGCGGCCACGCGGTTCCAGACTGAAGCGCCTAGAACCGCACGGCCACACCGACCGGCAAAGACCGCTCCATTTGCCATAGTGATACATTAACATATCAAGTGATTAAGCTGTTTGGTTTTTACAGAAATTCTTTATTAACAGTGTACCTTTTTTAAATCATTGTTCATTTTGTTAAGCGTATTACTGTTCAGACCCGTGTTATGTGAAAAGGTCACGCGAAGCTTTATCTTTTCGAATACATACTTCATTCTAAATTCGTTGCATGGAATATCGTTTCATAGGAATAGTTACTCTCCTCACTCCACTATTTAAAGAAGTTTTATCATTACGCATTACCACATTGAACGGCATGGAATGCAACCGTCTGAATACTATTTGGAAATTTTATTTAAGAAAGTATAAGTCCACCTTAGCCGCTGCCTGCTTACTATTGTTGTGCTTTCGAGAAATCTGCAACAATATTGCCAAGACGCGAGGTAAATGGAATTTTTGATTAGGGCGAAATAATAGTTTTGCTACAGCTGCGAATTTAATATAAAGATAAGTTATTTTCAGTCCAGTTACAGTTCGATTCAAATTAGGTTCTGTTTAGTCAAAGGTTAGCGCAAGAGTTTAAGTTGGATAACAGTTTGTGAGTTCGTAGTTTTGGTAAAACATAGACTTTTTACAGATCGGGAGGCAAATTTGGGCTACATTTCATACAGAAAGCTTACAACATGGCAGTGACACTCAAGTACATTCGTCCCTGAGTTTTTCACACCAATGTATTACTTTCTCAAAAATAGATCACGTGTTGTGAGAAAATAGATAAAATTTGAGAGATTTTTTCAACTTTTTTTCCAGCATAGCACTCGCAATGGAACAACAAAATATGATTCTGGTTGATGGTATCTACACCCTAATGGACCCGGCACCGTTCCTTTGGTGGCCACATGGCATTTTAATTTTCCGGTGTCTATGTCGATCGTGACTGCCGGATGATATAGAGCGTGCCGTTGTGCCTGCTCGATCAAACCGGCACGATATCTGAGGCGATGAAGTTTCTTGGGCCGGGGCAAGAGGCAAGACATCGAGAGGGCTGCCGCGCCCGCAACTTTAGCAGGGCGAGAAAGCCGACCTTGCCTCCTGATCTAGTTGGAAGTTTTGCTGAACGGGTTATTAGCAGTAGTCATGCAATACCTACCAGCTACTTGACAGGAGAAGGTTGTTTTCTTATCAGGATAGAGACGCTGAAGGCAATCTGTAAATCGATTAAACGTGCGATAATACTTGTCATTTGCAGTTTGAAGGAAACTGTCTGCAAAGCTTTCAGTGACTGGAAGTGATACCTGATTTTATTGTTTCTAATTGGGCTGTGGCGGCTGGTAATTAGTGGTAAAATTGTTTCTTTTTTAATAGTACACACTTCGAAGGAAAACTCACGTAATCACCTGTTCCGTTACAGACACCATTCACTACCTTTTTCTTCCTTAATATAATACCACACGGCAGCACCACAAAAGCGGCTGCACTAATTTCATTCCATACAGCTACTCGATGGCGAATATTCATTGTCTCCAAGGTAGATAAGATACACTGCAGTGTGCGTATATCTGATTCAAGGCGCTCGGCATCTGACAAATCGTCCACGGTACCACGTTGAGCATCTGGAGTACTCGACAGTCAGAGAGCAATTGCTCTGCGCTCAGGAAAAAATGAATGAGCTGTTACATTTTAAACTTCATGTTTAGAAAAAACTCAAATTTTATGGTTACTTATCTTAATTTTTACCACAATTTTTAATAGATTTGGAAAATTCTAGAGTTTCATACACCTGTAAGTATGGTTTGTATGCTTGGCAAAATTCATCGAAGTATCTCTCTGACTTATAAAGAAAAATGTACCTTTGGCAACAAATGCAGTCAATAGTAAGTGAAAAAATGATGAAATTTCACACGTAAAAAAATTTATTTTGTTATATTTTTGAACTTACATTGCTAAGAGTGTGAATTCTGAATCCCTCCTGGTCATGTTGACAAGGTTTTATGAATTTATTTGTAAAAGTATAGACAGTGGAAATTAAAATGTCGTGTGGTGCCTCTCCTGCTCCAAGTCGGCCCGTTTGACGTCCTACACCCTTAAGGCGCTGAGACAAGCTAGTGGTGATGCTGCAGTCGCCCGGGTTCCGGCTGCCCCACCCCCAAGTTTCCAACTACATGTGGCGTTACGTCGCGTGCTCCGAGTCGACCGTTGCCATCGCGAGCCGGATCGCCTCATTAGCATTCCGCGACCCATGTGGACGCTGACCGCGTCAACGCCAGCACCAGTCCCAGATTTTCTGTTTTCGCTACGATGTAGCAGTCGCTGATCCGCCGTCGTCATATTTTCGCTGCTTTACGTGACGCAGCAGCCAGCACGTACAAGGTGTTTCCCCAGGCGCATTCCAGGTACCTCGTTCACTGAAAGGAGTTAATACGACGTCCTCTGCTTTGCTCATTCCTGGGTTTTGTCTGCGCAGGTGAGTAAATTGCCGGTGCCAGTGCCGCATTTAGGCACGGTCTATCTGCTCTCGATCTACACTGTCCCTTGGATCAAATTTCGAATAGCGCCCAGTCAAATGTACTGCACTCCAGATGACAAAATCGTCAAG
This sequence comes from Schistocerca nitens, assembly GCF_023898315.1. Classification (NCBI taxonomy): domain Eukaryota; kingdom Metazoa; phylum Arthropoda; class Insecta; order Orthoptera; family Acrididae; genus Schistocerca; species Schistocerca nitens. Next base: position 166,760,553 of record NC_064620.1, on the reverse strand, counting down.
ATTTTGAGAAAAAGGGTTACTGGAAGCCGCCCGTGGTGGCAGAGCAGTTCTAGGCGCTTCAGTCTGGAACCGCGCGACTGCTACGGTCGCAGGTTCGAATCCTGCCTCGGGCATGGATGTGTGTGATGTCCTTAGGTTAGTTAGGTTTAAGTAGTTCTAAGTTAATAAATGAAAAGCACCAGTTTGCTTTTGTTCTACTACATTACTTTTATTGTTAACCGGTTTTCGGCTTACAAGGCCATCTTCAGACATTTACTGAGTATTATCACCAAAGAAATTAAATGTTAGCAGACAACATTGGAAGAGAAGTAACACATCTAGACTGAAGTAAAAACATGCAGTAAGTAACATCTTTGTAATGAAAAAGTAAAACCTGAACAGTACATAAATAACAATGGAGTAGACACGAAAACCTTTAGCACAAAATAGGTATAGCATGCCTACATAACAGTTTCTATCAATAAACAAAACTAATAAAATGAAATAAAATTAGTACTAGACAAGGCATCACGACGTATGAAACGTGGAGAGTGATTAACAACCAATTAAAAGAAGAGATAGTTAGCAATGTAAATACAAGCTATATAAGGAACTTAAGCAATATCAATGAGATAAACAGAAATTAATAAATGCAGGAAAATGGTGGTGTTTGAGGGAACCTATAGTTTGAGAGTGTGGTGGTACTGCATTTTAACATTAACATTATAATCAAAGCAGTGGCTGTGTACCAGTTTTCATTAAATAAATGAGCAAAGTAAAATATGAACAGTATTTGATGAGACAACTACAAGGGGTGTTAAACATGGGCAGTAATACAAGTACCAGTTAAAAGAAAGCCTTAACTATTGAAACTACAGTCTACGTGGAATACAAAGACAACTTCAACAAACAAAACAACTTAATGAATACAGGAAAATGGGAATACGTAGGAAGAGAGAGTGTGGGAAGTAATGAACAACAAAGATGATTATATGAAGTTTAGGAGAAAGGAAGTGTTGAGCTGTGTCTGGTCATTTAGGATGAGATCTGGACTGTGTGCAAGATGTTTGTTAATTTCCAGGGCTTCCAGCAGGTTGAGTTTATGGCCTTTGTTTGCTAAGTGAAGTACATGGGACACTGACTGGTAGTTATGACCCTCACTCACTACATGCTCAGCAAATGCAGAGTCTGAATTCTGCAACCTCCAGCTGCGTTCATGTTCAGCCATCCTAGTTGATAAGTCTCTGCCTGACTGACCAATGTAAAATTTGTCACAATCAGAACAGGTGATTTTGTATACCCCACTGTTGGCTAATAACTGGATCTTGTCTTTGCTATTAAAAACACACTGGGCTGTCGTGTTCCTCATATAGTAGGAAAGCCTATACTTGCAGGATTTCAGTGCTTTGGCTACAATCTATGATACCTGACCTAGAAATGGTAGTGTACACCATTTTTTGCAGACAGTGGATGGGGAAGCAAGTGGGGCATAGAGGAGGGGTATAATTTTCTGTTTTTGTTTCCTGTGCAAGATGTGGTCAATAAGAACTGGATTGTAGCCATTGGCTGTGGCAATAAATTTTATTGTATCTAACTCTGCTTTAAAATCATCTCTGGACATAGGGATAGATATGAGACGGTGTACCACTGAGTGGAAAACTGCATGTTTGTGAGCTACGGGGTGTTGTGAGCAATAAGGTATTACTGTGCCTGTAGTTGTTGTTTTTCTGTAAATTTTGAAACAATGTGTGTGTGTACTGATGTCAGTGGTGAGATCTAAGAGGTTTACGGATTTGTTGCCAATTTCCATAGTGAACTGGATATTTTTATGTTGACTGTTTAGGTTTTTCAAGAATGTGTTGAGTTGTCTTGTAGTACCAGTCCACATACACAGGACATCATCTACATATCTAAACCAGTATTTGATGTTTGCACTCAAAGGTTCTGTTTTTAGAAAATTTTGTTCAAAATGGTCCATAAATATTTCAGCCAACAGTGGACTAAGAGGGGAACCCATAGCTAAGCCATCTAATTGTTAATAAAGGGTCCCTTGGAACTGGAAATAGTTCTGTGCGAGGCATGTCTGTGTGGCCTGTCTCAAGCCATTCAATTCCACAGGATTGACATTAGACTTGTGCATCAGCTCTGTCAGAATATCAATGCATTCTACTACTGGTATGTTAGAAAACAAACTGCTGACATCAAAGGATACAAATTTATCACTGTGTGAGACAGATATACCTTTTAACTTGTTTACTAGGTCCACAGAGTTTGAAATACCATGCTTTGGTTTGAATTTAGTCTTGCTCTTAATTACGACATCCAGTATATTGGCTAGTTTGTAAGATGGAGCAGTGAATGATGATACAACTGGACGAATAGGAACATCTTGTTTATGAAGTTTAGGAAACCCATACATTACATTCTAGGAGGTACTGGGTTCATATTAGTTAACAGTTTTGCTTCAAATTCAGAGAATATACTTTTGCATGAAGTGATTGCATATTTAACATCCTCTTTGAACAATTTAGTAGGGTCTTTAGGAAGGACTTGGAAGCCTGTGGTATTCAGGAAATCATTAACTTTATTCACATAAACACATTTGTTCAAAAGCACAATACTGTTGCCTTCATCAGATTTTGTGGCAACGATACCTTGGTGTTGTAATTTCTGTTTTAAGGACTTAAGGTTGTGAAAGTCAATAGACCGTGGGATGTTACACACGCATTTGGTTTCGTTCTTTGGTGCATTGGTAACTATATATTTTGCAGTGGTGTCTTTCGTTAAGGCATATTCAATATCAACTTTCATAACATCCAGTTGTTTTTCTGATGGAGGGTGGGGTGGAGCATATTTAAAACCTTTCTCAAGCAATTTTTGTTCGTTTGGAGGCATAACCAAGTTCGATAAGTTAATTACACGTTGCGAAAAATTTTGTTTACAGTTTGAGATTACAGGTACACTGACTTCCTAATCATAGATAATTTCTTGTTCTGCCGCAAAAATACGTCGTGAATAAGATCACTTACACTTTGACGAACTTCTCGATCGAAAACGTCGAACTCACATGGGTGTAACTTAGATGTGATTGCCATATGTACCACTTTTAGATGTGTACACAAGTTGTCACGAACACGATACCATTTCTTCATTTCTTCCTGTATCTACGTGTATCTTGCGACGTCAACGGCTTTGTTTTCAGCGGCGGATGTTCCCCTTGACTTTATAGAGACGTATTTTGGCGTAATTTTGCGTTGCAAACACTGTTTGTTAAACCAAATGTGTTGTGTTAATTTTGCTTTTCGTCTCAGTAATCTACTATAAAAGACGGATAATTGTGCAGTTGTGGCACATTTTATCATATTAACAGAATCTTCCATCGGTTCTTGGTATAACAACATTATAATAAATGAAAAGCACCAGTTTGCTTTTGTTCTACTATATTACTTTCATTGTTAACCGGTTTTCGGCTTACAAGGCCATCATCAGACATTTACTGAGTATTGTTGCCAAAGAAATTAAATGTTTGTAGATTAGATTGGAACAGAAGTAACACATCTAGACTGAAGTAAAAACATACAGTAAGGAACATCTTTGCAATGAAAAAGTAAAAACTGAACAGTACATAAATAACAATGGAGTAGACAGGAAAACCTTTAGCACAAAATAGGAATAGCATGCCTACATAACAGTTTCTATTAATAAATAAAACTAATAAAATAAAATAAAATTAGTACTAGACAAGGCTGCATCAGGATGTATGAAACGTGGAGAGTTCTAGGGGACTGATGACCTCAGATGTTAAGTCCCATAGTGCTCAGAGCCATTTGAACAATTTTGGTTAATGTAATTTCGGTAGTTCGAAGTGAGTTAGATTTAGCGGAAGTTGATTCCTTCTGTATCTCATAGCATCCAAACCAAGCCCCATACAACATAGAAGATAGTTTTCGTAGCATCGGGGTCACTCCTCCAAAGATGTATCTGTTACATGTCACTTTAGGTAGCAGTGGGTACATGTCATTTTCGAAACTGAAGTTGATTAAAAGCAGGCTTCAAATCTCAGTGTTAGATTTAACGTTTTGTTTCACTCAGTACTCTAGGTACTCCAAGGGAGTTTCTTTCATGAATATGTGCGTTGTCTGTAAGTAGACACGCAAGAGAATTAAGGAGAAATAGGGCAAGAAGTGTGTAAACTGTAGGGGAATTGCTGTTTTGAAGTAAGTACGTAGGAGAAGTTTTGTATAATCTGACTAGTAATAGGTGAGGTATGAGTTTGTAGTCGTATTTTAAGTACATTACCATTTATGGCAACAAAGTAAGGATTTAACTAACTTCGAGTGTAAGATGGGCTCATCAGTTTAAAAATGGAAATAATGCTTGAAAGGAAACATGCTAAAGGAACTGCATGTGATTTGATAGATTGAACTCGATATACTCTGTGCGCTAGTACAGGAGAGTCTATGTCAGTTTTCTGTTAACTTTTTAATATCGTCATGTTAACTTAAATGGAACATGTTCTTTAACATATGTATACATAGTGAATCACCTAAGTTTTCCATTGCAAATATTTCGAAAATGAAAAGTGCTGTTCACGTGCGGTTTTCACAGGATAGATTGGTAGTCAGTGACTCATTTTGTTAGCCAGTCAACAGATTGGAAATTTTTGGAAATCTGTGTTAAGTTCTGTGGGACCAAACTACTGATGTCATCGGTCCCTAAACTTACACACTACTTAATCTAACTTAAACTAACTTACGTTAACGACAACACACACACCCACTCAGCCGCACAATCCGTGACAAGGCGCCCCAGACCGAGTGACTACACGCGCGGCTCCAACAGATTTAATAAATACTTACAGAGTGTATTTTTTCAGCAAACATAAACTTTTTTTAAATAGAACATCGCCTATTGACATTAATCAACTAAATGTAGGGTAAATCAGAATGTCAGTAATGTTTCTGCAGGATTCTACTGCGAGTCGTTTACGGGATATTGTATTTTGAAAAGTTTCCACATTAATACTTGTACACTACCATAAACAACAACATAAGTGCATACATTTTTCTATGTGCATTATGACCAGTAATGATACTTGATCATCACTGATTGTGTTCAAAATGACCACCGGCAGTGGCAATACACGCTTTCAGTCTGGCACACGTGCTAGTATTTCAATGGAGATGTCCGAGCAGGCTGCAGTAATACGCCGTTCCATACCATAGGGTGCAGTTGATATGTCTTTATAGACAGCATCTTTCAGCCTTGTAAGAGGTATGCGCTACCTGCGATATGCAAGGTATAAGAGAATCGCTGACCAGAGAGCAGTATTGACTGAGTACGAACTGTGTAGCTGCAGCAGTAAGTTGTTGCTAGTCACTAGTCTGCGGTTTTCGCTAGTCTGCGTTTGTCTGCAGTCTCCTCTGGTCGGGAATCTGGAGGTGGAGTATTATTGTATAAGGTAAAGAAGCAGCCTCGCGCATATCTAGTAATGTATGTGAACTGTCATCCAAATATTTTAAAAATGCCCTAATAATAATTTTTGTAATATAAAGTAATTTTTTAAAGCATTCATTTCAATTTAAAGAATTTATCCAATCCGTGATCATTCCTTTCACGAATCACAAGTGTATAGGCCAGCATTGCACGGAGCTGTGCCGAAAATTTTTTATGTAAGAGCAGATATATTCGCCGTTTTTATTGAGGTAAGAATTTTTGCTTTTTTATTCAGAATGATCTTACAGGGTCATGACGCAGCACTGTTGTCATCCTAATATTTACCAGGTTACTGAATTTATTTATTTTTTTTTATTTTGGGGTTTAGAAATTTTTCTGTTTCGAGCTTACATTAAATGAGAAAAGAATAATGTGGGTACATTAAATGTGAATGCATTTCCGCACAGAGATTATAAATGGGAACCAATTTTGTTCTGAGGTCACACAAAAATTAGAATCATTAACCAAATAATATTTATTTAATTTTATATTGTGTGGGGAGGTTACACTTGGCGACTCTGCCAGGATCATATTTCTTTGTAAATCTTCTGATAAGTAGTTATATATCTGCTCTTATTTACTTAAATGTAGTTTGCATCTGGCGCAACGCATTTACTAATTTGTCACTCTTTCTTTCACAGATCATCGACAATTTATTGCTCTTTGTTGTAATTGTTTGTTCCATTTCGCTTTGTCTTTGTTTCATTTGTGCTTAATTTTGATTTGTGAAAAATGACGCGAAAAACTGTTAACAGTACATCGCGATGTGCAATGAGTGAAATAGATGACTCTAATAATTTGACCGATAATTCTTGCGACAGTCAGTGTAATAGTGATAATCCTCTAATTACGGATAATCAGTGCCTGCCGATCACTAGTAATGATTTAAATTCTAATGATGAGCAAACAAATGCAATTACATCCACAGTAAATGTGACAATTGATGACACGGGACGTTCCATTATAATGAACACTGTCCAGTTTGACACGCCTAATTTGCAAAATTTACGTAGCAAACAGATAATTGTTTCTAATGAAGGTGAACAATGTACTCAAAGTACGTCAGATTTATTTGATTCCCAGGTAGTGACTAACACTGCACATCCAAGTGGCGAAGCTTTTCAAGAATCAGAGAATGACCAACTGGTTACACAAAACGCGACACAAGCAGATACACCATCACACAGCACAGAGAATACAGTAGCTCATTTTGGCATGGATCGAGTCATAGCATTATTGCTACAACTTAACGAAAACTTCTAACAACAAATTAATGAATCGAACAAACAAATTAATGAAAAACTAGACAACAATTCCAAACAGTCGAAGAAAGAACAAGACAACAATTTCAACAACTTAATGAACAGAACAAACAACTTAGTGAACAGATTACAGCCGTTGCCGCGCAATGTCATGATACTAAAGAACAATTACGTGAGGAAATTAAGGCTTGTGCTAGGAGCAGTAGTGAAGAAATTAGATCTGTGGCACAAGAATTAAATAATACACATGCAGCTACAACTAAATTACTTAGAGACGAAATTAGTGCAGCCGCTAAACAATGCTCTGAAAACGCAACACAGTTACGCGACGAGTTTAAATTAATGTCAGCAGAACTTTCGCGCACACTGGATGCAAAAGTAGACGCGAAATTTGACCAACAGAACAGTCAAATTGACGAACGTTTTAATCACCACCTACAAAACAGTGAAACGCGTTACCGTAAATTTATACAGGAACAGAATAAAGTAAAGCGACAGGTCTTGGAAACAATTACCGCACAGAGACAGGAAGATAAACGTAAATTATTTACGAAAGCAAAAACATACGTAGACAACAATATTGCTACAGTATCAGACGAAATTAATGCTATCAAACAGTTGAACACCGAATTACATGATGAAATCTCTGATCTTAAAACAAAAACACACACACACACACAGTAGACTTTCAGACAGTGACCGACAGACCTGAACAATTAGAACTAATACAGGATCCCGATGCCATCAAAGCAGACGTTAAAAAAATTGAACGAAACCACACGTAAAATACAAAAACAAATTAATGCTTGTGATAATAAAAACGATGATGAGGTAAAAATACTGACTGAAAAATATGATGAATTGACCAGTCGTATTGACGTTATCGAAAGTAATAATGACACCAAATCAGACGATACGTCACCAGTTTCATTTAATCAAACACCCGAATTCCAAAATTTACAGCAGACGATCAGTGAGCTAGATTCGTCCAATAATACATTACGTAGAAAATTGTCAACTTTACAGCAAGAAGTGACAGAGATGAAAAATGTTTCAGTCACTAATACGTAACAGCATACGCCACTTTGCGAACATTTGTCAAACTCACACAGCCAGTATAATTTAGGTAACTTACAGAGAGTACGTGACTTAGATTCCGAACAGTCACAGACAAATAGATTTTCATACAATCCTGAACCTGTTCAGACATACAGAGACGATAATTTTGATTACAAGCGTTTTCTATCCGTGAGAAAATTTAAGGTATTTAAAAATGATAGAACACAGATTCACCCCTTGGATTGGATACGACAACTTGCTTTTGAATTTTCACCGGCATTGCCTGTAACGCAGAAACTAAAATTTATTTGCAGCGCGTAATAGACCTCAGGGGATTCATTACGCTTCGATGAATAAGAGCCGTAGCGTGCACAGGGCCCCGAGCCGTAGTAGTGCTATTCATCTTTAGTTTTCTGCACTGCTGCCTTCTCTTTTACTATCCTTTATATCTGTCAAAACAGCTCTTCAACTATCGATCTATCTAGAATTAAGAAACGAGTAAAGAAAACCTGATACGACAAGTTTTATCTGAAAGTGACATTTATCATTATGCGCTCCTGAAATGACAAGAACTACCAGCGTAATATTAACAACAGACAAAATTGTAATCATCAGTATGTACAAAATTTTCAGCTATCGCAGACGCGTTTTGGCAACAATAGAGGTTTTTCACCGCAACAGCATCAAAGCCAGCCGGTTAGCATACCTAACCAACAATGTAATGTACAAGGTCAACCAAGCTTTAATGTTTCGCCGCCTACAAGTATAGCGTCAGCTCCAACAAATAGTAACGCACAGCAACAAGGAAATCAGTACGTACAGAAAACACACTATTTCAGCTCATATCGCAATGAACCATATAGAAATGACTATTAAGACAGACGTAAAAGTAATGAGCATAATTTTCAGCGTACGTTTAATAATGGTCGGTCTTACCAACAACAAAATCATCCGCAACAACAAATTATCATGAATGAACCAGACAGTAGATATCATCCCGAACGTAATACGCCAGGACAAAATAACAGAACAGTACAAATAGTGGAAACGCCACAGCATCCTCCCGAATATAATAGCACGTCAGATAGAATTTGACTAGATACAGTACAGGTTGCATCTTCCAGTAACGCAAGCAATGCTTTTGACACGCAGAATCTTGTTCACGAAAATGTTATTACTTTTGACGACATCCGAGACACCCTTTTGTAGGAAAGACCAGTTATTCAAAAAACCATTTCACACCCTGTCATTGAAGTAAAGATTGGATCATCCAAATTTTCAGCAGTAATCGATTCTGGATCACCTATGTCAGTTATAAATGAGGAAACTTTCAACGAATGTAACAAAGAGAATACCTATCCTACGTTACCATTAGGCAAAACTAAAGTAAAAGGAGCAGTATCTGGTAAAGGAGTAGATGTAAAATTAGAGACACATTGATCATTTTGTATTGCAGGATTGTTCCCTCATTGACGACAGACGTTATTTTAGGTACGACTTTTCTGGTACAACACGACACAATTATTGACTTTCAAAACTCCTATTTAATGTTAAAGGATGAAAATGTACAACTGGCTTTAGAATTTCAGCACTCTTTATCTGCAGAAGAACAAACAATTAATCCTACAGAGGTCATTTCCGCATCACGTAACATAGACTGTCATTCCACATTGTTCACAGATACGTACGTACACAACTATAATACTCCAGACGAAGCCGACTATGACGTTATACAGATGATTTCTGATAAACAGAGCAGTGCAAATACAGACGACGAACGCACGCAACTACGCAAAATTCTTTTACAGCAAGCTCCAGTTTTTGACAACGTTCCTGGTACTACACTCGTGGAAATTGAAATACGAACACCGTGAATTCATTGTCCCAGGAAGGGGAAACTTTATTGACACATTCCTGGGGTCAGATACATCACATGATCACACTGACAGAACCACAGGCACATAGACACAGGCAACAGAGCATGCACAATGCCGGCACTAGTACAGTGTATATCCACCTTTCGCAGCAATGCAGGCTGCTATTCTCCCATGGAGACGATCGTAGAGATGCTGGATGTAGTCCTGTGGAACGGCTTGCCATGCCATTTCCACCTGGCGCCTCAGTTGGACCAGCGTTCGTGCTGGACGTGCAGACCGCGTGAGACGACGCTTCATCCAGTCCCAAACATGCTCAATGGGGGACAGATCCGGAGATCTTGCTGGCCAGGGTAGTTGACTTACACCTTCTAGAGCACGTTGGGTGGCACGGGATACATGCGGACGTGTATTGTCCTGTTGGAACAGCAAGTTCCCTTGCCGGTCTAGGAATGGTAGAACGATGGGTTCGATGACGGTTTGGATGTACCGTGCACTATTCAGTGTCCCCTCGACGATCACCAGTGGTGTACGGCCAGTGCAGGAGATCGCTCCCCACACCATGATGCCGGGTGTTGGCCCTGTGTGCCTCGGTCGTATGCAGTCCTGATTGTGGCGCTCACCTGCACGGCGCCGAACACGCATACGACCATCATTGGCACCAAGGCAGAAGCGACTCTCATCGCTGAAGACGACACATCTCCATTCGTCCCTCCATTCACGCCTGTCGCGACACCACTGGAGGTGGGCTGCACGATGTTGGGGCGTGAGCGGAAGACGGCCTAACGGCGTGCGGGACCGCAGCCCAGCTTCATGGAGACGGTTGCGAATGGTCCTCGCCGATACCCCAGGAGCAACAGTGTCCCTAATTTGCTGGGAAGTGGCGGTGCAGTCCCCTACGGCACTGTGTAGGATCCTACGGTCTTGGCGTGCATCCGTGCGTCGCTGCGGTCCGGTCCCAGGTCGACGGGCACGTGCACCTTCCGCCGACCACTGGCGACAACATCGATGTACTGTGGAGACCTCACGCCCCACGTGTTGAGCAATTCGGCGGTACGTCCACCCGGCCTCCCGCATGCCCACTATACGCCCTCGCTCAAAGTCCGTCAACTGCACATACGGTTCACGTCCACGCTGTCGCGGCATGCTACCAGTGTTAAAGACTGCGATGGAGCTCCGTATGCCACGGCAAACTGGCTGACACTGACGGAGGCGGTGCACAAATGCTGCGCAGCTAGCGCCATTCGACGGCCAACACCGCGGTTCCTGGTGTGTCCGCTGTGCCGTGCGTGTGATCATTGCTTGTACAGCCCTCTCGCAGTGTCCGGAGCAAGTATGGTGGGTCTGACACACCGGTGTCAATGTGTTCTTTTTTCCATTTCCAGGAGTGTATGTCCGGTTTTATGTATGAATTTCAGGTTAAACAGCACGACACATTTAAAGCCAAACATTATCCCATTCCATATATTCACAGAGAACAAGTTAAGAAAGAATTGCAAGCTATGCTTGACCAAGGAATTATTGAAACGGCAGTTAGTCCGTACATAAACCCGCTCCATATTGTTGAGAAAAAGGATGGTTCACTTCGCCTCGTACTTGATTCGCGTCACATTAACGACATTATTATTAATGAAACAGATCGCCCACAGACACTAGAAGAACTTCTACAGAAATTTCATGGTACTGCTATTTATTCCACATTAGATTTGAAATCGGGATTTTGGCAAATCCAGCTCCATCCGAACTGCAGAAAGTACACGGCTTTTCTCTGTTTTGGTGACTGTTATCAATTTTGTAAATTACCGTTCGGTTTAACTATTTCTTCAGCAGCATTTATTCGCGGTTTGAATACTATACTTCCGACAGAACTTAAAGACAGAATCACAACGTATGTAGACGACATTCTTATTGCAGAAGCTAACTGGTCTGAACACAATCTGATTCTTGAACAACTGTTACGAACTTTTCGTGCACAAGGACTCACAGTTAATCTCAGTAAATCGCACTTTCGCAAAACTTCTATAAAATTTCTTGGACATGTAATTTCAGCAGAAGGCATTGCGCCTGACCCGGAAAAACTTCAAGCTTTACGTGACATTACTGTTCCTACGACGAAGAAACAACTACGCAGCTTTTTGGGTTTAATTAACTTTTTTCGTAAATTTATTCATTACTCTGCTTTAGACACCCCTAGATTATGTCAATTGACAGGTAAAAACACTATTTGGTCCTGGGATAGCCAAGCACATTCTGAATTTATGAACCTGAAAGAAGCTTTGTTGAATGCACCACTTTTATCACATCCAGATCTTACTAGAAATTTTTCCATTGCCACCGACAGTTCTAACACCGCTTTAGGCGTACACATTTTTCAGGAAATTGGAGAAGATGGCACTACAGTAATTATAAACATCGCCTTTGCGAGTCGCATTCTGTCACCTGCTGAATGCAATTATTCTGTTACAGAACTTGAAATATTATGTGTTGTATGGGCATTTACGAGATTTCGGCATTTTCTTTATGGAAGACACACTACCGTTTACACAGATCATAGAGCTATACAGTTTTTACTTTTCGCTAAATTTACACACGACAGATTAAGCAGATGGAAACTTTATTTACAGGAATTTAATTTTACAATTGTTTACATTCCCGGCACACAACACCTTTGGCAAGATAGGAAGAATGTTACCATTATAAACCATTACACTGTACGGAATAATATTCTGTTTCGCCGCTCTCACCCCGACAGCAACAATTGGTCATTATGTATTCCTGACGAACTTGTTAACAAATTAATTTGGTATACTCATTTAAGTTACGCACATTACGGAGCCAGAAAATGTTTTCTTATACTGAGACAGAACTGTTATTTTACCAACATGGAGAAACGTATTCGACGAGTTTTAGCGTCATGTAAAATCTGCCAGAAAGCTAAGTCATATACAACTTCACATATTCCTCCATTACATCCCATAGTACCTGTTAAACTGAGACACATGGCCGCTGTAGACATTTTTGGTCCGATTCCCAGAACTAATAGAGGTTTTTGTTACATCTTTGTCGCTGTTGAACTCACTTCAAAATTTGTTACCTTCACTCCGTTACGCAAAGCTACTGCTAAATCTGTTTCGAAAGCATTTATAAAACATTTTATATTTCATGTCGGACATGTATTGAAAGTAATTTCCGACAATGGACCACAGTTTCGATCTGCTATATGGACACGTATGTTACGAGCTAGAAACATTTCTTCGATCTATATACCCAGGTACCACGCTTCTTCGAACCCTTGTGAACGACTAATGAAAGGAATTGGTAAACTATGTAGAATATACTGCCATAAAAAACATATTGATTGGGACACACACATACTCTCATTCCAAGATGTAATTAATTCCATACCAAATGAATCTACTATGCTATCTCCGACTGTTATACTGAAAATTGTTGCACCACCTAACAAAATTAAAGAATTAGTAACCTTTCCTACATCTCGTCGACTTCGACACCATGAAATAATTGACATTGCGCTGAACAACATCAAACGTGCCGCAGAGCGCCGGAGAAGACAGCAAAAACAGGTTTGTACACGCCGTGACTTTCACATTGGACAGAAGATATTAGTACGTACACACTATTTATCTAACAGAGGAAAGAGTAGATGTAGTAAATTTGAGCTTCTATACGCAGGTCCATATCGAATTCGCAGCGTTCCTCACTCCAATGTAGTACACGTCGAAACTCTGAGAACCAGAAAAAGTAAAGGCAATCACCATGCCTCCAATATTAAACCCTTTATTGAATGAACATACTTTATAATTTATCACACTGTAATGCTATTTTCTGATTTTTGTATGACCAATGATGCAATTATATTTATGTGACTACTTACTGATGATTATCATATTTTTTCTTGGCAAGTGCCCGGCAAGGTAAGGTTAGCAGGTCGCTTTTCTTGTCGTTACACATCAGACCGTGCACATTTTTCCAGATAAACTTACACATTTTATGACCACTTATGCAATTATATCTATGTGATTACTTACTGATGATTGTCATATTTTTTCTTGGCAAGTGCCCGGCAAGGTAAGGTTAGCAGGTCGCTTTTCTTGTCGTTATATATCAGACCGTGCACATTTTCCATTTTCGTGTATGTATGATTGTTTTCCTGTTTTGTTTGTATGCACTATGAAATGTTTAAGATGTAACAAACACCAGTTGACTTTGACATTTTGCCTTATGATATCTCAACATCGTGACTATTTTACATTCTTTTTGCTACTACATTATGATATTCTGTGTACATTTTTGCACCTGAACACTGTCTACGTTTTTGACATATTAAGTTTTCTGTCATGCTATGCTGTATGTTTAATTATATCACTAGAAACCAGTTTTTATTTAATGGGTATATGATTTAAATGCAAGATATTAATCCTTATTCATCATTTTCAGAAAGCAATGACGTGTAAAAGAAATAAATTAAACAAACCACAGTGGATTACTATGAAATGGGAATTTCACCTTCGGAATGAACGAACGAAGATGCAATACCTGGTCACGAAGAGTAAATGGATCAGAATTAACAAATACTAACAAGAATATACTATACACATCGTATGACAGCAGTCTTAACTAATTATTTTTCTTTCAGAATACGAGGCGATTGATGCAGGCTGTCAGACAGAACTACACATCTTAGTTTTAGTGATGAAATATGCGAGAAATAAGAAACTCTATACTATGAATAGTTATATGAAGTAAATGGTAATATGAATAATGAATAATGAAGTGTCTTTTTGCAGATGATAATGAATGATGATGAATAGTGATGAAGAATATTCTAATATGAATAATAAAGTTTTTCTTTGCAGGTGATGATAGTGATGAATTTTATATGGCCACTTAACACACCACTTTTAAGTTTTTCTTTGCAGATGAGAATAATGATGAAGTTTATATATTTACTGTTAGTTAAGAAATGATATGTAGTTATTTAAGTATTTGTTGCAGTTCGTTTTGACAGTATGTCTTATGTCGCATGGTATAATGACTGAATGTTTTGGAAAGGACAGCTAGAGTACATACATATTGAGTACACGTTTCATTACCTGTTAATTCGAAGTTCACTGCTTTTCAGCATAATATGTGTTTCTTCTTTCAGCTTAATAATCCATTTAGTATTTTTTCCAGGAGAAGCTATTCATGAAATTAATGTGCTATAAGCAGTTAATTATCAAACCTGTTCTAGTACTTGCATTTTTTTCCCATTTGTGTGTGCCATTCATGAATGTGATCACATATACTCTACTTGTTTCATAACCTTGCTACAGCTGACTCATGACGAATGAAATTACCTATCCTCATTTGCAGCAATAAATCAAAAGCAAATATTGTTATGCCCCAGCAATTAATTATCGATCCCAACGCAATGCATTGCTAGCATAAAAAAATGTATTACCAGTCCCAAATAATGCTACCAGTTTAAGAGAGTTCTGAGTAATACTGAATGATGTTTTCTAATCACAGACCTTGAGTAATAGTTACAGTGTGTTACATTTTATATATGTCATACGTCACTTGAATGATGAGTTCTGAGTAATAGTGAATGATATTTTGTAATAACGCATACATGCTATGCCAATAATTTCTGTAAATAATATTTTTGTTTTACTCTATAAATGCTATGCTAATAATTAACTCACATTTTGAATAATGACTTCTGATGGTTTGTAACTGGCCAATGAGTGTCAGTAATTATTTTAAATATGTTGTATGTCACTTGAATGATGAAAAATGTTTTGTAATATTCAATACTTGCTATATGTTTAGTAACTGGCCAATGAATGCCACTGTTTCTTATATTTGTGTTATGTCACTTACATGCAATATATATATATATATATATATATATATATATATATATATATATATATATATATATATGAATACCAGTAGCTTGATGCTACACTCATTAGCTCCTGTTTTGAATGATGACTTCTGATGATTTGTAACTGGCCAATGAGTGCCAATACTTATTTTAAATATGTCGTATGTCACTTGAATGATGAAAAATGTTTTGTAATATCCAATACTTGCTATATGTTTAGTAACTGGCCAATGAATGAAACTGTTTCTTATATTTTAAATTAGTATTATGTCACTTACATGCTATATATATGAATACCAGTAGCTTGATGCTACACTCATTAGCTCCTGTTTTGAATGATGACTTCTAATGGTTTGTAACTGGCCAATGAGTGCCAATAATTATTTTTAAATATGTCGTATGTCACTTGAATCATGAAAAATGTTTTGTAATATTCTTTCACCTTCTGACTTAATTACCAGAAATCACTGCAATATCCGTTTGTTCTGTCTATCCTCGTGATCATGGAGCACTATATTTGGTTTTTGCACTAATTCTACGTTGGTGTACCTTACAAGAACGTGGTGTTGACACGACATGCTGTCCACCACCTTGAACGATGGAGATGTTATTATGGTCCCACTGTTTGGTGTACCTAATGTACTACCAAAATGATAACATTGAATATTAATACGACATTTCAGTGTCTTGGCTATACTGATTAATACTTCAGGGAAGAGAACTTCAGATTGCCTCACTTGGTGTTATGCTTCTGTAGAAAGATATGGACTTTCAGTGCAGCTACGTGCAACCTACTGTGCTACAACCATGATGCAATCCTTCCCTTTCCTATCCTAGTTCTTGTAAAATAGTAATATATATATATATATATATATATATATATATATATAGTGCATGTGCACTTTATGTCATTTGTTAATATGTTTTGTACTCATTGCGTATACATTTTGTCATTGCTTGATATGTTCTGTACTCAGTGCATGTGCACTATATTTCATTTCATGTTCTGCACTTATATATCTATGTATATATTCTGTGACTGTCAACTTAGTTAATTAAGTAGATTTTAGAAAAATTAGTTGCTCATGGCAAGTCCAATTGACTCACCATCGCTGCCAAATTTTTGCCCCCCCCCCCCCCCCCCCCCCAGTGGAGGGTTATGTAAGAGGTATGCGCTGCCTGCGATATGCAAGGTATAACAGAATCGCTGACCAGAGAGCAGTGTTGACTGAGTACAAACTGTGTAGCTGTAGCAGTAAGTTGTTGCTAGTCGCTAGTCTGCGGTTGTCGCTAGTCTGCGCTTGTCTGCAGTCTGCTCTGGTCGGGAATCTGGAGGCGGAGTATTATTGTATAAGGTAAAGAAGCAGCCTCGTGCATATCTAGTAATGCATGTGAATTGTCATCCAAATGTTTTAAAAATGCCCTAATAATAATTTTTGTAATATAAAGTAATTTTTTTTAAAGCATTCATTTCAATTTAAAGAATTTATCCAATCCATGATCATTCCTTTCACGAATCACAAATGTATAGGCCAGCATTGCACGGAGCTGTGCCGAAAAATTTTTTATGTAAGAGTAGATATATTCGCCGTTTTTATTGAGGTAAGAATTTTTGCTTTTTTATTCAGAATGATCTTACAGGGCCATGACGCAGCACTGCTGTCGTCCTAAAATTTACCAGGTTACTGAATTTATTTATTTTTTTTATTTCGGGGTTTAGGAATTTTTCTGTTTCGAGCTTACATTAAATGAGAAAAGAATAATGTGGGTACATTAAATGTGAATGCATTTCTGCACGGAGATTATAAATGGGAACCAATTTTGTTCTGAGGTCACACAAAAATTAGAATCATTAACTAAATAATATTTATTTAATTTTATATTGTGTGGGGAAGTTACAGCCTTCCCCACAGAAAAAAGTCTACAGGCCTCAAATTCGCGGGACGGGTAGTCAATTCAGTGATTTGGATACTGTGTGTTTCTGTGTGTTTGGAGCTTACGATAACTAAACGCCAAGGTCATCAGCGCAGTCTCCTTCTCTCTCTTTATATTTTTTTTATTTTTTAAGCATAAATCCTGTCTTGCTCCACAGTTTTTACCCTCTACAGCTCCATCTAGTACTATGGAAGTTATTCTCTGACGCCTTAAAGGATGTCCTACTATCCTGTCCCTTCTTCTTGTCGGTGTTCGATTCAAAGCAGAAATTCCTCACTCCTTGTTAGTCCACTTAACTTTCAAATTATTAAAAAATTATTCTGTAGTACCACATCTCAAATGCTTCAATTATCTTCTATTCTGGTTTTCCCACAGTCCATGTTTAAAAACCATACAATGTTATGTTCCAAACGTACATTCTCATAAATTCTAATATTGGAACCCCCCATCTCTCCCAAATCAACTCTTGTTTCTTCTTCTATCACATCAGATAAATCTTCCCCCTCAGTTTATTCTCTCTATCTACCTGCTCTCTCCGCTGCATTTAACAGTGGCATTCCCATTGCACTCTCAATGTCACCACCCTTGCTTTTAATTTCGCTGAAGGTTGTTTTGACTTTTCTATACACCAAGTCATTTCTACCGACAATCATTCGTTTCTCGATTTCTTCACGTTTTTCGTGCAGATATTTCTTCTTAACTTCCCTGCACTTCCTATTTATTTTAATCCTCAGCGACTTGTATTTCTGTATTCCATAATTTCCCTGAACATTTTTGTACTTCCTTCTTTCATCGATCAGCTGAAGTATTTCTTCTGTTACCTGTGGTTTCTTTGCAGTTACCTTCTTTGTACCTACGTTTTTCTTCCCAACTTCTGTGATGGCCCGTTTTAGAGATGTCCATTCCTCTTCAACTGTACCGCCTATTGAGCTATTCATCATTGGAGTATCTACAACCTTAGAGATCTTCAAACGTGTCTCTTCATTCCATAGTACTTCCGTATCCCACATATTTGTGCATTGATTTTTCCTGACTAGTTCCTTCATATTAAACCTACTCTTCGGTATTATAGATTCTTCCTGACTAGTCTCTTAAAGCTATTCGTCATTATTAGCAAACTGTAATTTGAGTGCGCATTACAATCCAGTATCTGATATCAGTATCTGTGTCGATGATGTAATCTATCTGAAATCTGCCCGTATCTCCCGGCCTTTCCCATGTAGAACTACTGCTCTTGTGATTCTTGAACACAGTATTTGCGGTTACACCCGGAAATTTATTTGAGTGTACTCCGTCTTCAGGCCACGAGTGGCCTACCGGGACCATTCGACCGCCGTGTCAACCTCAGAGGACGATGCGGATCGGAGGGGCATGGGGTCAGCACACTGCTCTCCCGGTCGTTATGATGGTATTCTTGACGGAAGCCGCTTCGGTCGAGTAGCTCCTCAATTGGCATCACGAGGCTGAGTGCACCCCAAAAAATGGCAACAGCGTATGGCAGCTGGATGGTCAACCATCCAAGTGCCGCCCACGCCCAACAGCGCATAACTTCGGTGATCTCACGGGAACCGGTGCATCCGCTGCGGCAAGGCCGATGCCCACCGGAAATTTATTACAAACCTCAATTTTATTTTTCTCCTCTCTCATTCCTAGTATCAAGCCCATACTCTCCAGTAAGCATTTTTTCTGTTCCTTCCCCTTCATCTCACTGTACATACTGAACTACACATTGAATATCCTTCCTCATATACTTCTCTACCTCTTCATCTCGAGCTCGTGACGTCGGCAAGTATACCTGAACTCTCGTTGTAGGTGTTGGTTTGCTGTCAATTCTGAAGAGAACAACCCGATCACTGAACTATTCACAGTAACACACTCTCTGTTCTACCTTCCTATTCATAACGATTCCCACTTCCGTCACAACATTTTCTGCTGCTGTCGATATCACCCTATAGTCATCTGACCAGAAATCCCTGTTGTCTTTCCATTTCACTTCACTGACCCCCATTATTTCTGGATAGAGCCTTTGCATTTCCCTTTATAGATTTTATACCTTCCCCAACACGTTCAAGCTTCTGGCATTCCACTCCCCGACTCGTAGAACATTATCCCATCGTTGGTTATTCAATCTTTTTCTTATGGTTACCTCCCACTTGGCAGACCCCTCCCGGGGATCCGACGGGGAGCCAGGACGGAATCTTTTGCCAATGGAGAGATCATCATGACACTCTTACAATTACATGCCACATGTCCTATGGATACACGATATGTGTCTTTAATGCAGTGGTTTTCATTGCCTTCGGCATCCTTATGCCATTGATCATTGCTGATTCTTCCGCGCCGGCCGGTGTGGCCGAGCGGTTCTAGGCGCTTCAGTCTGGTGCCGCGCGACCGCTACGGTCGCAGGTTCGAATCCTGCCTCGGGCATGGATGTGTGTAATGTCCTTAGGTTAGTTAAGTTCAAGTAGTTCTAAGTACTAGGGGATTGATGACCTCAGATGTTAAGTCCCATAGTGCTCAGAGCCATTTGAGCCAGTTTTGGTTCTTCCGCCTTTAGGGGCAGTTTTCCACCCCAAGGGCAAGTGAGTGTCCCGAAACTCCGTCCGTTCCTGCGCTTCCTCTCTGACAAGGCCGTTGGCAGAATTAGGGTGACTTCTTATGCCGCATATCTGCGGCCGCTGATTGTTATTCAAAAGTTAGTTAATCAAAGACGCTACCCATAGACGACAGGTGCCGCACCACTACACATCTCAAAAGAAATTAATGTGGATAAAATAACTAAAATTGTCACACAGTCCGGAGAAAACCTATTTACTCATCCTACTTCACTCGCGTTGACCCATTCAACAAATCTATCTCACAGGCCTTAATACAACGAAGAAGGGTGAAAGGTACTATACTTGGGATTAAAACAGAAGTAAAGCCACAAAGGAGCTAAAAGAAAGGCAAATGGCAATGTGACTTGCTGACTACTTGCCAAAAAATATGGATGAGCCGGTCACACTGTTAAAAGTATTAATAACATTCTCTAAAATTTTAGGAAACTAGTTGGACATATCACAAAGTCGTAAAACTCGAATTACATTAGTTTCAACGTCACTTAAAATAAAGTACAGATCCGCCTGGAAATCTGCAGATGCCCTCTAGCCTGAAAATAAAACAGTCGCGCAGAACCTGGCACACAGTGATCCTTACGCCTAAAGCGCGGAAAGGAGGGCCTTATACCGCATTCGTGGCTGAAACGAAGTACGCCACGGTCGCGTGGTGGGCTTTACTAGACGCTGCTTTTTATCTGCCACTTGCAGCCAACCGTTTTTCCATCAAATGGTTCAAATGGCTCTGAGCACTAAGGGACTTAACATGTGAGGTCATCAGTCCCCTAGAACTCAGCACTACTTAAACTATCATCACACACATCCATGCCCGAGGCAAGATTCGAACCTGCGACCGTAGCGGTCGCGTGGCTCCAGACTGAAGCGCCTAGAACCGCTCGACCACTGCGGCCGACGTTTCTCCATCGACACATGACAGGCTGACAGCACACTGATAAATGAGAATCGCTACACGCTTCCTTGACTGCTACATCCGCCCATTTAGTTCCCTGCAATACTCATGCGCACTGGTACCCAGCAGAAAGATATCTCCCCTAGCCGGTGTAGTTGCAGGAGAGCGTCCTGGATATTCTAGACTAGTTTATCTGCTGGTTACAAACGTTGTAGAGAGCGAAGAGCACACAGAGAATCGGAATAGACAAGGACTTTATCACTCGAAGAACGTCTCATCTGCTCCAGTGCCCGCAAGATCGATACAGTTCCGCGTCGAATATAGCCAATTCGAGATAGTCAGATCGTGAGGATACGATAAGGGGAAACAACAGAGCAACCAACAGAGAACCCCTGTTTCGACCCATTCGCAAAGACAGCTGTAGAATTGTCGAGCTCACGTAAAATGGCAGAAAATAAAGAATTAAAAACATATGGATCAGTGCAAACACTCCTTTCCCGTGGTCTATGTGAGCCGTACATGGCTCGTGTTCGTGCCATATCTCATTTGACATCCTGTTTTTACTGTACTAACACCTTGTAATGTTAATTTCAATCACTGGTGTCACTGAGTTGCCGACTTGCCTGCCCGTGAGCGGCAGCAGCGGCGCTTATCCATATAAGCCCTGGCGCATTATCATTGTTGACTGTCCCGGTTGTCGTGTGTTCGGAGTGACGTCGGATCTGCCAGTGAGTTGGGAGGCGCTAGCAGTGCAGTTCGGACCTGGGAGTGTTTGACTTGGGACACGGCAGATGTTCAGTCGGGACGCGGCTGCAGTGAGGTCCGGACAGCCATGACTCGCCCGACGGTTGCCGATACATATCACTTGATTGCGGACCACCTTGGTTGGTCGTCTCTCGGTCGTCTTGTCGGACATGTTGGTCGGCGATCGCTTATGGGTTGCTTGCGTGTGCCGACTCGTGATTCGTCCTTGTTATTGCACAGTCGCTGCCGTTAGTATTGTCTAGAACTTCGAGCAAGTGTTCGTGAAACTGTGTGTAGCTTGTGATGTCGACTGCTCAGTTATTTTAGTGACGTCTCCGTGCTGATGTGCGGGAGTCGGTCGGTTGCTGTGCATCAGCCAGGAAATCTCCGCGCGGCGCAGTGGGCCGAGCCTGCCGGCGTCTCTACCCAGTGTCGTAGTGTGTGCTAGCTGATCCGATTGCTACGAGGTTCGTGGCTCACCGACCCAGGACATCAAAGTTGAATGGTGATTTAATTACCAAAGCCAGTTTGTTCACTTCGTGCCATTGGTTTTCGTGGTTGGCTGTTGGGGGTATTCCCGTGAGCAATAGCGAGTGTTCGAGTTGGCGAAAGTTTGGCCACAATCCGGTGGAGTTCAACTGTATTTTGGTTATTTGAAGTACAAGTGCACCATTGGAATTTTTTGCCTTGTGGCCGTTAGCGTTCCGGTTACCTGCCCTGGTCGCTGACGTAAAATTCAGGCAGTGTCCTTTCCTCACCGTGTTGTCGCTGTCCAACACGTGGGTGTAGTTTTGATAGCTTATGCCTACTCGGTTGTGGGCGGCTGCGCCTTTTACGTGTTGGCTTTGGAGTTCCTTGTGTACTGGTCGGGTGGAAAGCAAGTTGTCTTGTCGGTGGGTCCGTTGAATGTCTCCTGGTTGGGTTGCCGGCGGATCAGATATAGTTGGGCCGACTACCTGTCTCCCCTAAGTGAATGGTAATATTTCAAGTGCAGACCGAACCCCGGAAACTGCTGAGCGCCGCTGGCTGTACTGCCTTTTCTTATTGGTGTCTGTCTATTTTAATGGCTCATAGCCGATGGTTTGAATTTGTATGCTTTTAGTTGGGTTTTATATAATGGAACTTCAGCCGTTTAGAAATTGGAGGTTCCTTACTTGTGAAGTCTTGCATTGTTTGGGCCTTCAGCC
Source organism: Schistocerca nitens (assembly GCF_023898315.1). NCBI lineage: Eukaryota > Metazoa > Arthropoda > Insecta > Orthoptera > Acrididae > Schistocerca > Schistocerca nitens. Next base: position 166,737,620 of record NC_064620.1, on the reverse strand, counting down.
TCTTTTAAAATATTTTTTGGATAAAGCTTTGTGTCTTCTGCTTTTGAAAATTTATTGTAGTTGTGTTTTTAAATCATGGTCCTCAGCCGTTTTAAAATTAAAATTCCTTTCTTGTTAAGTCTTAGACTGTTTGGGCCTTCAGCCTCCTTTGTTAAAATTATTTAAGGATAAAGGTTTGGGCTTTCTGCCTTCGAAAATTTACTGTAGTTGTGTTTTTAAATCATGGGCCTTCAGTCGTTTTAAAAATAAAATTCCTTACATGTCAAGTCATAGATTGTTTGGACATTCAGCCTTATCTGAAATATTATTTAAGGATAAAACCTTCCGCTTTCTGAAAATTTATTGTAGTTGTATTTTAAATCATGGGCCTTCAGCCGTTTTAAAAATTAAAGAGGTTGTCCCTTAAGCCATAATATTGTGTGACATATTCAGTCGATAGTTAATCTCGGAAATTTGCGCTGTAATGTTTGGGAAACTAAATAAAGTTATATGTGTTTAAGTTTAACTGACAGCCGCTCATTTTTTGCCCCTTTCCACTATTCCAACTACCTGTTCTGTCCTGCGGATTTAACCAGGCGTTTCACTATGGATACCGTCTTTCATTAGTAATCAAAACGTTCTTGATCCCGGGTTCGAAACACACCACTGCTTAAATTTTGATTGATAAACAAAATTGGTGGCCGCAGATTTCTGGCATAATAAGTCACCCTCATTCTGCCAGTGGCCATGTCAAAAAGGGCGGAGGAGATGACAGAGGCTCAAGGCGCTCTCTCGACTTTGGTGTGGGAAACTGCTCCTAAAGGCGGGAGAGTCAGCAACAGTCAACGGCATGGGGATGCACAAGGCAATGAAAACCACTGCATTACCGACACATAACAATCCAGAAGACATGTGGCCTGTAATTTAGGAAGCGTCACCATGATCTCTCCATTGGCAAAAAATTCTGGACAGGCCGCCAGTCGAATCTCCGGGAGGGGCTGTCAAGTGGGAAGTGACCATGAGAAAAACACTGAATAACCAACGAAAAGTTAACGTCCTACGAGTCGGATCGTGGAATGTCAGAAGCTTGAAAGCGGTATGGAAGCTAGAAATTCTGAAAAAAGAAATGCAAAGGCTCAATCTAGATATAGTACGGGTCAGAGAGGTAAAATGGAAGGAAAAGAAGGATTTCTGGCCAGATGAGTACAGGGTAATATCAACAGCCGCAGAAAATGGTACAACAGGAGTAGGATTCATTATGAATAGGAAGGTGGAGCAAAGAGTGTGTTGCAATGAAGAGTTCAGTGATAGGTTTGTTCTGGCGAGAATCGACAGCAAACTAACACCGACAACGATAGATTAGGTATACATGCCAACGTCTCAATCTGAAGATGAAGAGATAGAGAAAGTATATGCGTATTTTGAAAGGGTAGTGTAGTACGTAAAGAGAGATGAGCATCTAATAGTCATGAGGGACTGGATTGCAGCTGTAAGGGAAGGAGTTGCAGAAATGGTTACAGGACAATATGGGCTTGGCACAAGGAATGAGACGAGAAAAACTAATCGAGATCTGTAATAAATTTCAGCTCGTAACAGAAAATAATCTGTTCAGGAATCACAGGAGGAGGAGGTATACTTGGAAAAGACCGGCTGATACGGGAAGATTTCAGTTGGATTACATCTTGGTCAGACAGAAATTCCGAAATCAGATACTGGATTGTAAGGCAACCCCAGAGCAGATATAGACTCAGATCACACTGTAGTAGTTATGAAGAGTAAGCTGAAGTTCAAGATATTAGTCAGGAAGAACCAATATGCAAAGAAGTGAGATATAGAAGTGCTAAGGGATGACGAGATACGCTTGAAGATCTCTAAGGCTATAGAGGAATACCTCAGTAGGCACTACAGTGGAAGGGGAAAGGACATCTCTGAAATCGGTAATCACAGAAGTTGGAAAGAAAAACATGATTACTGAGATGAAGAGGCTGGCACTGGAAAGTAACTCGTGGCAGGCAGCATCAAACCAGTGAGAAGACTGATAACCATAAAAAGTTGCATTAAATCTAAAATCACGCTGAGCACCATTTTCCTGCTCGAAACGAACCGACAGCACGTCACCAACTCATGACATACAAAAGCGCTCAGACGGGAAGGACCGTATGAAGATGGGGAGTTGACCACGAAAGTCCCATTGATGGAGCTGCTCTAGAATAATGTGTCTCCGTGTAGTCTCGTAAGACTTGCTGATATCAAAGAATATGGCGAGACAGGGATGTTTACATAGGAAAGCCTGCGGAATAGCCGCCTCAAGTACGGTCTCGTTGTCGACAGTGAACCAAAGTCTCCGAAATTCACACTGAGAGCGGCTAAGGAGTCCTCCGGTCTCTAACAACCACACCAGGCGACGATTAACCATTCACTCCAAGGTCTTTCCTACATAGTTTGTCAGGGCGACGCCCCAGCAACTGCTGGGACATGTGCAGTCCTTCCCTCGTTTGAGGAGATGCATCAGAGTTGCCTCTCTCCACTAGCTGGTAAAGTTACCTGTCTGCCATATAAGATTAAAACATAGGAGAAGGATTTCGTTTGACGCTGCTGACAAATCTGAAAGCGTTCAATACTGGATGTGATCCTGACCAGGTGTAGTATCACGAGCCTCAAACAGTGCCGTTTCCAGCTCCCACTGGAGAAAACGCAGTTGTAAGAATTGTGGGATCTGAAGTCAAACAGACATTTCTACAGTTGGACGGTAGCGGTGAAGCGCCAGACCCAATCTGGCGTCGGCAGTAATCACTGCAATATGCTCTACCTTCATTTGAGCAATGTCTCTGAGCGTCGTCTGGAGACACCATTGTTTCAGCTCCGCTGCTATTGGTAAACCACTGTGTTTACCAGAAATCCTCCGGTTGGCTTCCCACACTTTTGTACAGCAAGTGGAATGGCTGGTGGAGTCCAGGAACACTTGCTGTGACCTTTTTACTTCTCTCCTTAACTACATGTCAAGCCTTGGCTCTTGCATCTCGATACCTGTGAGATTGTCTGCTACTGGGCGGCATTTAAACATTCGAAGAGCTGTACACCTGCCCAGGATCGCTGAACAGCACTCATCTGTCCACCAACATACAGGTTGCCTACCTAGATGACCTGAAGACTTTGAGATGGATAAGTCAGCGGCATGATAGATAAATTGCGTAATGAGGTCCACCCGTTCCTGGTCTCTGTCATGGCGTTCAGGCATAGTAAGCTGGCCGAACAGCGCCCAGTTAGCACAGCTGACCGTCTATTTCGGTGGCTTCTGTACCACCAACCCTCCATCCAGTTCGTGAATGCGGAGTGGGAAGTGGTCACTCGAAAGAAGGTCGTCAATGACGTTCCACTGAACAGAGTCTGCGAGGGCTAAAGAATATAAATATAGGTCGATGGCAGAGAATGACCCCACAGCAACACAAAAGAGAGTGAGAGTACCTGTGTCGAGGATGTTCAGTTCTTGAGACGTCATGAGGCTCCCGAAAGGCCAAGGGTAAGTATAGGTCGATCCCCACAAGACATGAGGAGCACTGAAGACTCCCAGGAGGGAAAATGGGTGGCTGAGTTGTTCCATCAGATCTGTGAGGATTTAAGAGTGTACTGGATCTGGAGGAGGTAAATACAGTGAACAAACAGTGATCCTCTGACATGCGTGAATCTCAACTGCAACTGCAACAGTAGCCAGGAGAGAGCGAAAGAGTGGTCTGCATTATTTAAAAACACAGCAACCGCTCCCCTGGCCCTTTCTCCAATCAGGTCATCTTTGTGATAGAGTGTATAGCCCTGTAGGACAGGAGCATCATCAGACACTTTAAAATGGGCTACGTGAATACATATGCAGAGGGACCATTCCTGTACTAGAAGCTTCAGTTTCTCCACAAGTGTCCTGAACCCATTAACGTTCCACTGGACGACGATGGGAGCCACTTATTGTGGGGGTTGCACTTTCATCCTGTCTTTCTGCCTGGGAGGGGAGGTCCCATGCATGGAGGTTCAGCCCTGGGACGAGATCAGGGTCCATTAGCTCTGAAGAAGAATCGTCAGAGTGGACAGTCGAATTCCCAGCTCTATCAGTGATTCTGTCTGAGGTGGGTTTTGGAACCACAACCATGGCTGCTATGGTAGCAGCACTGGACGGTAGACCAAGCTTAACCTTTGGAGGGAGATCCGCAACAGCGGCAACCACAGACATGTCTGACGTTCTGAGGGCAGGTATTGGCTCTGAAATACCTGCAGCAGGACAAGTGCACTGACAGTCGCAGGGACTAGTGCTGGCCCTTGAAACCTCCATTTGCATAGCAGCACCCGTTTTAGGAACTTGGTGTTTAAGAACAGATGCAAAGGAAGTAGCAAACGTCGGGGTCTTATAGATCTTTTTGGCCTCACCATACAAGATACGTTTAGTGGTTTTGATATCCTGTATCTTCCTTTCTACAAGAAAGACATGGCAGTCCACACTCCAGTCAGGGTGAATCCTAGAGCAGGTTACACACTTCAGGAGATGAACAACCAACTCCTTTATGGGTGGCCTCACCCTATTTATCAGAAGTGGCTTCTCCAGTACAACCGACAGTACTATGCTTAAAGTGTTGGCACACTGGGTTGGGGAGGTAAGGTTGCACACTGTGGCGAAGGGAAACCTGGCATGCTATGGAAATTTCTTGCTGTTGGATTGAAGCGTAAATGAGCCTCATTTCACTGTAGGATTTACGTATAAATGAGACTAATTTCACTAGATCACCATCCACCCTTTTCATTACATTTTCATATCACTAATGCTTTCTTGGGTCGCTTATTTTTGACTTCTTCTCTAGCAATGTCAACGAGATCCCTGCCAAGTCAGAACACCTTTGCTGTAGTTCAAAGTGTTGTGCAGTTCTGTCTCTATTGTATACGCGCCAAGACGCCTAGCTTTTCAGAGGTTAGTTTCTTGTTGGGAATTAGAAGTTTCCATCAACAGTGTCCCATTGTGCAAGCGCTTCACTTACTTTAAAGAGCCACAGGTTCCCTCTAAACCCTTTTGAGTATAGAGGGCGAAACCTTCTCAAAACGATCGTCTTTCCGCTTGACTATTAAAACACATTCTGACCAGCAGCATGCCTTCTGTTACTGTAAATACCACAACACTGAATAAGTACAGGTTTAGGAAGATTGGCTACACAAGCCCTCTTGTTGGTTGGCTGTTGGTACCTACAACCTACCCACCCTTTCTACTGGGAGGAGGAAAATTTCAAAGGATCCATCCTGGTCCCACAAGCAGCTAGTAAAATAAAAGTCCACATTAACAAAGCGTCATGCGCCTAGGTAAGCATTACACAAATGAGGTGCAGCAGCTTCCCCAGAACTTGTCTGCCAACGATGTTCCATCTCAACAGCCACGCATCTCATCAGCACGCAGCACACCTTGAGACTGAGATTTTTTTGTAGAGACTTTTATCATCCTCAAGATCCGGGTTGTCAAGCCAAGATCTCCATTCCCTGTGACTCACAACGTTCCACCACCGTGCCACACAGTGGTCGCTGAGGGATGCCCAGGACTGCAGTGACAGAGGACTGGCAGCACTTACCAGTCCTAGCTCAGGAAAACTGGGGCCGCCAAGCCTGTAACCAGTAAACGATTCTGGTCCCCTTAGAGTCATGTGGAACCAAATTCGTGAAAACGTGCTGTAGTACTTCTTGCACTATGGCTGGACAGCCATCATGTTGGTACAATAGGTTCCTCTTAGTCTGCATAGGAACTTCTAGCATCTGTGGAAGATAATCTGTTACGAGGCTGTGACACTTGTGCACGTTCAGAGTTCCGTCTATGGAAAACGGACCTATGAGGCGGTGGTTCATTTCGCGTATGGTCGTAAATTGTAAATTTCTCTATTCTGTTTATTTTGGTTTTATTTTTGTTATTTTGCTCGCGTAATAACGCATATACGAAAAGAGCCGCGAAATACCTTTCAGTAGTGCTGTGCCAAGAATTTCTTTATAATCATTAATTTTCAACAAATCAGAATATATTGGGTTCTTATTGTTCTGTATCTGGCTTTCTATTAAAGGAACATTTTTGGTTACTGTAACTCACTATGAAAATCAACATATCTTCCCTACTTTATAGTTATGGAAAATGAAAATTGCTTTGTTATGAAATACTGATGTTACAGTTCGCAAAGATTGTTCAACATTTTGCAGTGGATTTTTGTTAAGCGTAAAACACCAATAATTACCACGACTAGCACAAGAACATGAGACTATTGTTGGAGAAAAATACGTTTTCACTATAAGGTTTGCCAGACCAGAACTAAGCACAACAAAATTCCTATTATGTTACGAAGATAAATTATCTCTTTTGTACTGTTAGCAATATATTATCAGCAGCCCGCGTCAACCTGCAAAACACATCATAAAATCTGCTTCTCTGCTCTGCAAGTCCGGAAGCTGAAAGAGATAATTTTTATTTCACTGTTACCTTCCCGCTTCTTTGCGGTATGATCAATTTCTTTTAATGCAGTTTGAATGCGCCGCGGCAGCGGCTTGTTCGTTCGTAGCGCAGCTCTGCACCACGGATAATATTTAACTAACTGAAAAATGTCTCATCAGGATGGGATAATAGGCAAGCAAGCTATAACAATTAATAATGCAAGTTTTCATCTAAATAACTCTATTTAAACATTCAAATATGTTAACTTATCTACAATACACACCTTTTTTAAAACATGAGTACGTAATGGCGTACATCGATTAACCATGACAAAAGAAGACTACGTTAACATGTACAACTGCGACACAAGCTATCTTACTCCCGTAACACCAAGAAGCAGACAGAGAAATTACTGCTCATTCTGTATTATTTATACTATTGACATTTTTCATCTTTGTATGATATTTATCGTCTGTGCGGTTTCAGTACTCGCCGACACAGATATTATCTAAAATAAATAATTAAAAAAAATACATAATTCCATACAATAACAGAATACGATTCACAATATTTTCTCTTTACTGCAAAATATGTCTTTTGCTAAGGGACGTTACAATGCCCCCTGGCAGCAATTGACTAACGTTAAGAATGTTCGGCAATATGCTGCCACTAACGTCCGTTTTGTCATTGTCTATCACCTTGTTTGGAATATTCACTGTTCACTTCTTTCCTCTTTTATATTATAGTTTTAATTACACTTTTTATAGTTTTTCACACTTTGCGAGGTGACCGTAAATCTAGTCCCAGGGTCATTACAGTTTTCTGGCTCCCCCATTTGGGCTACGTGCGATCAGAAAACCTGGGAAAACTGCGCCGGAGCCATGGTCATCTCGCCTGGTTTGTCTTAACACACGGTTTTGTTCATTAAACAAGGGTGTACTTTATCCAATGTTCACAGATAACAATAATTATTTATGTCAAAATGTTAAACCTTTTAGTCTCTCTATTAAAAATGTACCTTTTATACCTTTTCACATTTGTGTTCTGTGTCACAATTAAGGTCAATCATTAAACAGTTCGATAGCAATGTAATGGATTGTCTCTACACTTACTCACGACAAATGTTCCACCATTGTATGGCGTTCGTGTCAGTTTGTTTCACTAATATGACAAAAACATATGACATATATCATCGAACAGGTAAATGTCTTGAGTTTATATACAGGAAACTAAAGAAAAAAAAATGTTTGTCACATAATTTCGTGTCCAATAAATCATTTTCATATTAGTACATGAACAACGTAGTTGGTAATGTTCGGTTGAACGTCAACAATGTCGTACGGAGCGGGCGGCGCGAAGCAATTGTTGCGTAGCGTCGTCTGGAGCGCGGCGTGCCAGCGACCGCTGAGGTCGACGACCTGCTAGCAGCAACAGCGACGGCGTGCTGCGGTGGCGCCCGAGCAGTCGCGATCCGCGCCGAACCATTCACCAATGTCGGCGTGTTGCGGTGGTTTCCTGCGACCGGCTGGCTGGCGGCACGGCACCCGTCTCTGCTTCTCTGCATGGCTCCCCGTCGTAACGCATGAAACAAATATTCCACAACGGTGTACTGTCTTTAAGGATACAACTTATTAGCTGTGGAAGAAAATGCACTTTGGTTAAAAGCGTTTATTGTTCATTACGCCGTCGCTTCGCTGGTATGCACAGGATGTTTTGGCGTGATAACAGGTTTCTTGTGGCATTGTGACACTGGTGTTCAGGGTTCGTCACACGCACATTATACTACACACTTTCACTTGTTCTCACGGTTGATACACTGCCAGAGCGTCTTTCAACACGCGAAAATGTTTCGGTACACACATACTAAATGTCTCCGTCGAGCGATGTTTGTTTGAATCGACTCCGAACGGATCACTAACTACCGTTTTTACTCACAGTGTACTGTTCGTTGAGCACTGCACTATGACAGTTAGTCACTCAACACTTAACTTATACCGACGTATATATTGGTGCAGATACAACAGTCATTTTCTGTCCCTACTACACACAATATTCCGTCCTTTCCTACATTGTTTATGCACACAGTTTATTTTTTAATGCATAACAACTGTTCTTAGCATAATCACTCTCATCTACATTGAGTCCATTGTGTTACCATCTCATTACACACTTTTAATACTATTACTAGGCATATATTGCTTTCTTGTAATTATTTAAAGGTGTGTAATTTTTTTTTGTACATAGCTTTCTTTTCCTCTTTTAGTGTAGCTTGCCAGGTTATCACCCATCTAGCAAACAGATTTTACCATGTGCATGACAGCTTGACTTGGGCATATTGTTCAATAAATACTTCATTTAGTACTAGTATTATTTTCAACGGTCTGTCCTACAGGACTACAGTGTAGTTTCCGCGTAACTTGATTCGCGTACCGCGTAATTAATATTCAAGAACGTGTACCAAGTACACAGGCTTCAATTGAAGCATTAATACATACAAAGCATAGGTTACACGGAACGGTTTTGTTTTTTATTGGATTCTACTCCAGTGTCGTTCTCAGATCACTATTGGCAGTAAACATTACATCACATCATTATTTCGTACTACAAAGTCAATTTTTGGCTAGTATAGACTCTCTCTCAGGGTTCCTTAATTCTAACACAATTACATCTGCTACATATTTATATGAGATTTCATCATTAATTGTACTTACTTACTACAACTGAAAAATGATTCAAGAAATTCATCATTATTTTATCAACAAAAGATTATTCACTGCTTGAAGAGCATATAGTACTTTAATGACACTAACTGTCTGTAAACAAAGCTTCCATTTGCATATTATTGCTCAGTTTACTGATTCTACTTCCTCAAAACTGTAACTATACATAAATTCTTTCTTAAAACTAACATACTTATACTCTAAAACACAATTGAAATCTTCTTACCACTACTATTTACAACTGACATGTCACTGAATAAATGACTCTACTATTCCATTCCAACATCCTTCAAATCTCTTTAGCCACTACCTCCCTCTTTGACCAAGGGATGGAGTAAGATGCGCGACAGTATGTTTTGTGAGGCATCACTTCTATGTGATAGTGGTACCCTTTGACTATTCCTGGTCGGTCGGTAAATACCATGGTATATTCCGATAGCAGCTGCGTCAACTGTTGCTTTTGTATGTTGCTTAAACTTTCAGATTCCTGTACTTTAGTTTGAAATTCATCAACATTTGGTTCAAAATTTCTATCTCCTATATTCGGATAATAGAGATCCGTCACAAGTGAATACTCATTAAGGTGTAGTACCCAGGGGTTCCTACCTTTGATATTAATTCGATTGCAACATGGCACAAGTACCTCCTTCGATTTCATCATAGATAACTCAATCCTCCTACCTTTATTCACTATACTTAGTTTTCCCGAGGAGAGGTCGATCACTGCGTCCCTCTCACGGAGAAAATCTACTCCCAGAATGCAGGCCACCTTTAACCCTTTAACAATGACGAACGAGCTCACTATGGCTTCGCCCTCCTTACAAATCTCCACCTGCACCTGGTACTTAACTAACTGGCTCTGTGCACTTATAGCTCCAGACACCTTGCAATTATTAACCGGGAAAGTCGGTATACTACGTCCCTTCCCTAGCGCTTTAAACAACTCTGTACTCATTACACTCACTGAGGCACTGTGTCAATGATTATAATCACTGCAACATCATTGATTTTCGCTTCTATTATGGCTTGCACATTTTCGTTGCTATCTTTCTTACATTCATGCGGTTCGGTCAGTAGATCTTTATTCATACTGATACCGTCGTTGTATCGCAGCATATGTATTCCAGGGATATTATTGTTATTCGTGTTGCTCTCACTCCACCCCTCGGCCAGCGATGGAGAGCATATCGAGGCCGATTCTAGTTTGTTGGATGGCTTGCTTGCGAGGTACTTGGACGGCTATTGTCCGCGACCTCTACTATGTTTACGCTTTGGTTTGTGGGCCGCCACGACTGCGCAATAGGCGCGTTCTGCAGTGGTGGTCTGTTGTTATCGTACCGGTCATTACCCTGCCGCTCTGGGCTTGGTCGCTGATTCTGATTCCAATTACGATTACCGTCATTGTAATTGCTATGCCACCGACCTCGCGCATTTTTCCAGCGGTTGGTCCCTGGCAATCCGGAATCGTACCGGTCGTCAAATCGACGCTTCTTATTATGGGACGGCTGCCCATACCCGTTCTGACTTCTACCATTATTACAGTTTTGCGAATGCTCTTGCCGCTTGTTACCACCCCCACCATTTCCATGGTTGTGGTTTTGTGCACTATTATTTCTGTCATGTTTACATCCTGATCCATTATTCCGCGAGTGATCACACGCTGCTTTTGCGTCTTCCTGTATTAAGTCTATTGAATCTAGAACAGACAGGAAATGTTCCATGTCGCTTTCTGGTACGTGTATTAATTTCTCTTTGATACGAATGGGTAAATGTGATTTTAGGAGTCTTATTATGTCTCTTGGTGAGATCGGCTCGTCCCAGTAACGCGTTTTGTTTATGTACTTCTCGAAATACCGTCTCAGATTCCCAAGACGGGGTGAGTACGGTTCGGGATTGTATACTTCTTTTCTTAGCCGCTCTTGTATACAAGGCGACCAGTATTTCGACAAAAACGCCCTCTCGAACTGTTCGTATGTCATGCAGCTGTCTGCTACTTCTGTAGTCCACAACGCTGCATCACCCTGAATGTATGACATTACGTATTGAATTTTCTGTGCTTCGTTCCACACACTAGGCAAGATATTTTTGAAGCTTTTTATGAATACTACTGGGTGTACTGACTTCCGTTCAGTAGTAAACGTTTGAAATTGCCTATTTTTTATCAAACTTTCTTCAACTAATATTTTTGGGCTATACTGGTTTGCTCCTGGGACATAGGCTGTGTGCTCCGAACCGAAGCTACAGCTCTTCGCATTATCGCCTAAAGATTCACCATTGTTGCGTCGCATGTAACTTTGTGCGTTGCCAAAAACATTGGCTGTTGGCGACATAGTTTCATGTTCAAGATGTTTGCTACTTTGAGCTAAACCCTTTTCCAAGTCGGATATCCGTTTGTTAATATTCACTTGCCACTGCGGAATATCCTCACTGAGTATTTGTTTGATAGTTTGCACATCGTTCTGTACCTGACTATTTACTGCGGTACTGAACGATTCGGAATCTCTATCTGCTATGGCTGCTTGTACCTTAGTATTAATATTTTTGTCAATCTCACTCTCCTTCGCTTCTAGCCATGTGTTGAATTCGGTTTCAATTTTAGTTGCTTGTTCATTCCACTTCTGCTCTACAAGCTGTGTGGAATCTATTTCTAGCTTTTCTACTCGGTTGGCTAAGACACCTATTTCGTCTACCCTGTTAGTGTTTGCTACTTGCAGGTTGCTGACCTGTACAGTCAACTCCTGCACGGCCTTAGGTATCGACTCATAATTCTGTTTCATACAGGCAATCTCTTTCTTCATATTTTCTAACGATTGCACGAGTTGCTGGTCCCGCTCAGCTTGCTGGCGATCTCGCTCAGCTTGCTGGCGATCCCTCTCAGCTTGCTGGGCAAGTAAATTTTCCTCTAGCCTGCGATCTCGCTCAGCCTGCTGGCGATCTCTCTCAGCTTGCTGGCGATCTCGCTCGGCTTGCTGTTGCGCAAATTTTGCCTGGTAATCCAGCACGCGCTCTAATATTGCCTGAAGTGAATATCCACCAGGCAGATTACCACTCTCTGGTTCCTGCTTTTCTGGAGGTGGTGCTATTTCTTTATCTACTTCTCCTTGAGCACTGGTGGGCGGTGGCACCACTTCCTGTGCCCCTGCCCCCACATTTTCGCATGGTATATCCTCAAAGAGAGTACTTGTACTGCTTAATGCACCCGTTTCTACATTTCCTGCACTAACTAATGTCTGTTCCTCAGTATCCATATTGCTCGGACGTTGACTACGCAATTTAACCATATTCATAAATTACCTACTCGAACACAAGACCTAACAGTTTTTTCACTTGCACACAAAATATGTTAGTTTATCTACAATGCACTGCACACTAAAAATTGCTATCTACAATCAACTTTGTCCTGTCCTAAACACTAACATCAAACTACACACCACTAGCGATATGAGATCACTTCACTGGAGTTAAGCTTCTACAAACAGGACAACTACACTGTAGTCTTACCTTTTATTTATCTGATCTCGGGGATCGGCTGCCCCCGGATTATGTAGTCGTTACAGTTTCTCAGTACTATCAGGATCGTTTCCTCTAACTTGCTTGCAGTGGTGCGGTTTTTCATGAAAAATTTTTGTACATTCATTAATACATAGCATTAATCATGATACACATACATACATTTATCACTAAATACATACATATATATAACAATAAACACTGAAAGAAATTACACAAAATGTTCTTATTTTCGTGGCCACTGCAAATTCGGGCCCCACGTTGGGCGCCAATTTCGCGTATGGTCGTAAATGGTAAATTATTCCTTTTTCTATTTATTTTGGTTTTTATTTTTGCTTTTGTTCGCGTAATAACGCATATACGAAAAGAGCCGCGAAATACCTTTCAGTAGTGCTGTGCCAAGAATTTCTTTATAATCATTAATTTTCAACAAATCAGAATATATTGGGTTCTTATTGTTCTGTATCTAGCTTTCTATTAAAGGAACATTTTTGGTTACTGTAGCTCACTATGAAAATCAACATATCTTCCCTACTTTATAGTTATGGAAAATGAAAATTGCTTTGTTATGAAATACTGATGTTACAGTTCGCAAAGATTGTTCAACATTTTGCAGTGGATTTTTGTTAAGCGTAAAACACCAATAATTACCACGACTAGCACAAGAACATGAGACTATTGTTGGAGAAAAATACGTTTTCACTATAAGGTTTGCCAGACCAGAACTAAGCACAACAAAATTCCTATTATGTTACGAAGATAAATTATCTCTTTTGTACTGTTAGCAATATATTATCAGCAGCCCGCGTCAACCTGCAAAACACATCATAAAATCTGCTTCTCTGCTCTGCAAGTCCGGAAGCTGAAAGAGATAATTTTTATTTCACTGTTACCTTCCCGCTTCTTTGCGGTATGATCAATTTCTTTTAATGCAGTTTGAATGCGCCGCGGCAGCGGCTTGTTCGTTCGTAGCGCAGCTCTGCACCACGGATAATATTTAACTAACTGAAAAATGTCTCAACAGGATGGGATAATAGGCAAGCAAGCTATAACAACTAATAATGCAAGTTTTCATCTAAATAACTCTATTTAAACATTCAAATATGTTAACTTATCTACAATACACACCTTTTTTAAAACATGAGTACGTAATGGCGTACATCGATTAACCATGACAAAAGAAGACTACGTTAGCATGTACAACTGCGACACAAGCTATCTTACTCCCGTAACACCAAGAAGCAGACAGAGAAATTACTGCTCATTCTGTATTATTTATACTATTGACATTTTTCATCTTTGTATGATATTTATCGTCTGTGCGGTTTCAGTACTCGCCGACACAGATATTATCTAAAATAAATAATTAAAAAAAAGTACATAATTCCATACAATAACAGAATACGATTCACAATATTTTCTCTTTACTGCAAAATATGTCTTTTGCTAAGGGACGTTACATTCACTACATCACAGCATACGTTTACACTCCATGGACGCTCACATTCGAACTGACGAATCCAACGGAGACTGTCAACAGACCGATAGTACATGTCTCACCGGTTCATCTGATAGTGGCAGGTGAATGTAGCTTCATCACTAAACAAGATCCATGATAGATCTGGACTATTCTGTCTTAATGCCAATGTACAGAAGTTAACAAAATTCTCATAATCGTTTCCATGCAGCTCTAGATGGAGAGAGATATGGTAGTGTTGGAACCTATGACGGTGGAGAATGTGTAGGACTTGCCTGAATCCTGCCATTTCGCGAGAACTGAGGGGTGTACCAACTGCAACAGCAGTAAGAACATTTCATCGTGACTTGTTTGCTCCAGTTGCTTTGTCTAGGTGCTACACTATCACTTTCACGTATCTAGTTGACGAGCTTAATAAATAATTGCCTAGATGGTTGACGTCTATTGGAATATCTTGCCGTATGTATCATACAAGAACGAAGTGTGTTCTTTCTACACTATCCATACACCACGAGCATGTCAGCTTTTTCTACATTAGTAAATCCCATCGTCCACTCACGACCTATTGCTTAGATTGTGACACTAACTGACTAGCAAGCCGCAGTGCACTCAAGGAACACACAAGCATACTTTAAGCAGTTATAACAACATCATGCCTTGCAACTAAGCAAGTTGAATGGCTCTAACAAGTGTTGGTGTGGAAACTTTTCAAAATACGATATCTCGTAAACGGCTCGCAATAGAATCCTGTAACAAACACCACTGATATTCTGATTTTGCGAGGTGCCGGGGCTAGCAGTGTATTTAACACTAAATTCTAGAAGCTACATATGTAAATGATGCTCTAAGCCCCCCCTATTCTAACTCCGACCTTTGCTGTTGCACAAGGATTAAAAAAATATACGCGAACTGACTGTAATCAACCCTGCAAGTGGAGTAGAAAAGAGTTTGGCACCTGCAATAATTTAATTTGATAAATAAGTTAAATAAAGGAAGGTTTCATAAACGTAGTGAGAAATGATGGGTTGCTCTACCGATTAACAGAATGAAAGTTCTGTCCAAAATAACAATATGATTTATTAAGACTAAACACAAAATTATAAACAAAAACACATGAATTCTAATTTATAATACATCAAATTGGCTCAAATTGGAGACTCATACAAACACTGTAAAGGTGAAGTTGTCCCTAAACTAGATCGTGAGGTTTAAGACGAAGTGGTATGTGGAGCCAATTCCTTGCCACTCAAATCTCAAGAGAGACACACAGCTAACCCAACAGTAATTGCTGCTACTCAAGACAGAACAAAGTTAGAAAAAGACGAACAGGTGCGCTCTGCTGAGCTCTGATTATCACCTAGGAAAATCCCTATCTGCCGGTGCTGCGGACATACATTACCAAACTGTCTTCTTAACTGCCAGAACACGATCTGGCGTACAGGAAGCGATGGCTGGTTGCTTCGACGTCCTCGACCGAAAGGCGAGAACCGACTACTTAGCGCACCTGTACAGGCCGAACACACAACATTCCCGCCCCCACGACAGTGACCGTGGTTAAACGTTCCAATCAGCAACTCGAAAACCGGCGGAAATTCCACTCCATTGCCGGAGCACTACCATTCCACCAATGGAGATTCTTGGCGCCAATTTCTGTGCTGATTTTGCTACGTCACGGAGCTATGCCCTGAGCAAGCCAATCACAGTTACTATTTTGCAGAAAGCGCGGGAATTTTCCCGCCACAACTGCCTGGGTACACAAGTCATTCCCACGCCTCGCTGGTAGCCTGCCAGAAAGTGTTTTCGCTAAGATTCTGCGAAGTAACGGAACCTCTAGCCCAGCCGCTACTTCAAACCCCTCCGGGCGTGTCTTTTGACAATGTCGGCGTCTGCAAAGCCTTCACTCGACATCCTCACACCCGTCGGCTTAACCCTCTCCAGTTCAACAGAGCCCGCCTGTCACCGGACCACCTAGGTGACGAGAGACGCTGCGTGGGAAGTCCGCGTGTGGAGGAATAGCAACTTTCCACCGCATGTAATTAGAGAGGAGAATCGTAAGATAGAAAATATGAGAGGGGGCTCATGCCACCTCTCAATTTATCGTACTCTTAGTCTGTTAATGTCAACTGTCGTTGTTCCATTTAAAAAGTGTATGTTTGCAAAAAAATATTCTTTCTAATTATTACGAGTATTATGATCTGTGTACTGACTAACAATACGAGTCTATTCTGTGAAAACCACACATCAATAGCACTATCGTTTCGCCCTATAAGGAGCAAGCGAAACCCACACTTAGCATTGGGTATTTGTTTTTATCTTCCAATCCTTTCACTACAGAACTGTCTTCCTTCTTCCGTGCGCTTCATGGTTATTTTCCGGAATGATGAGAGAACTGATTAATACTAAATAGGGATTATTATGTATGTTTGTTTTATTTGTAGCGAATTTGTATTCGAGATTTAACCTGATAAGAAGGAGCTAATGCTTTACGTATAATAATAATACTACCAATTGTTTGTGAGAGCCCGCATCTCGTGGTCGTGCGGTAGCGTTCTCGCTTCCCACGCCTGGGTTCCCGGGTTCGATTCCCGGCGGGGTCAGGTATTTTCTCTGCCTCGTGATGGCTGGGTGTTGTGTGCTGTCCTTAGGTTAGTTAGGTTTAAGTAGTTCTAAGTTCTAGGGGACTGATGACCATAGATGTTAAGTCCCATAGTGCTCAGAGCCATTTTTTTTCTTTGTGAGATAGTTATTAGGGTCGTTAGCATTTCATGTCTTCTTAATTGGGAACGAGAAAAAGATTTTGTTGAGATTTAAATTGTCTTACATATGAGAATCGGGTCAAGTTTAATTTATTAAAATGGGAAGACAACTTTTTTATTTTGCTATTAGGTCTCTGGCTGGATGCGAGAAAGTATCTACATATGTTTTGTTAGTCGTAGGAGAACCATAGAGTGTTAGAAACAGAGCAATAATATATTCTACTTGAGTAACTGCCAGGTGGTTAAATAAGTTACGGGACTGTAGCCATGTGACGTCATCGTCAACCGTTGATATTTCGGCAGGAGCACATCACGCCATATTCAAGCCAAAATTACAGCAAGTAAGCGCTGTGCAAAGCGATTTTAAAACCTTGGTTTCCACAGAAACTCCTCAAGGATAACACACACACACACACACACACACACACACTCCAACACTCAAACACTCTGTGAATTACAGCGCCAATACAAACAAAAGATGACCGAAGTCAGAAATTATCGATACTGAAATTAATAATCAGTGGTTGATGTAGCATAAACTCTGTCCCTCTAGTTCCTGATAAGTGAGAAAGCAGACTGTCATGCAGAATTCAAACAGAGACCACCATCTCGATTTATAAGGCTACTTGCTAATTTAATTTCAACAATATCCTTAGTAACACTATCCCAATATCTGGAAGTGCATGCCAGAATAAATGTGTTGTTATATTCCGTAGGATGACCGGTGTAAAGGCAATGTCCTGCAATTGTAGATACGCTCGGCTGGCGAAAGTGTGTGTGCCGCTTATTCTCAATACTTTAGTCATCACAGTCCTGATAATCTGACCAATGTATGACATGCCACAACTTCAAGGTGTACGGTAAACACCCACCTTACGCAAACCAAGACCATCCTTTGCGGAACCTAAAAGGACCCTGATATTAGATGGTGGCCGAAAAACACACTTCACATCATATTTCCGCAAAATAGGATCAACCCTGTTCAAAATTCTCAGTGCCTAAGGCAAAAACTCCATATACTTTAGTGCCCCCTCGGTATTATCATCATTCACCCGGTGCACAGTCGGTCGATAGCGCAACGCACGTCTAAACTGTCTTTCACTAGAACCATTCTGACGAAACGTGACTTCGAGATGCGCTAATTCAGGTGACAAACACTCAGGACTGTGAACCAAGGTACGAAATACCCCTTCACGTTGAGCCGGATGGTGGCAACTGTCAGCATGCGTATTCATATCAGCGTGAATACGGTTCCTATAAACAGCATGCCCCAACATACCATCCAGCTTGGTCCTGACCAAAACAACAAGTAAGGGAAGACGGCCATGCATTTCCAGCTCGATCGTGAAACGAATTCTCGGGTGGACTGAATTCAGGTGTTCTTTCAAATTCTTAGTGGCATGAGGCCAAACAACGAAAGTATCGTCTACATACCTGAAAAAAGCACTCAGGTTTCAAAGACGCCAAGGCACGTTCCTCGAAATCTTTCATAAACAAATTTGGATGTAATAGGTGACAACGGGCTTCCCATCGCAACTCCATATGTCTGCTAGTAGTACCTGTCGTTGAAAGAAAAATAAGTGGAAATCCACATATGTCGTAATATTTGTTTCACAATGGAGGCAGAAAAGGGCGGTGTCTTCCCTTCCCTGAAGAGTTGGTCAGACATGTTCAACATACATTGAGACATGCTGCCTATCGTAAGCCTACTCACACTGATTTGTATATACATGCTGACAGTTGTCACCATCCGGCTCAACGTGAAAGATTGCTCCGTACCTTGGTTCACAGGGCCCATGCCATCTCGGACCCTGGGTGTTTGTCACTTGAGTTGACCCATCTTAAGTCACGTTTCGTCAGAATGGTTATACTCGTAGTGCGTTCCACTTTCGATCAACTGTGCACCGGGTGAGTGATGATAATACCGAAGGGCCTCTAAAGTCTATGGCCTTTTTGCCTTACGCAAGGAGAATTTTGAACAGGATTGGTCGTATTTTGTGGAAATATAATGTGAAGTGTGTTCTTTGACCACCATCTAAGATCAGGGTCCTTTTAAGTTCCGTAAATAATGTTCTTGGTAGGCGTAAGGTGGGTGTCTACCTTAAAACTTGAAGTTGTGGCATGTCAAACATTGATCAGAGTACCACGACTGTGGAGGACCAGTGTAATGAGCATAAGCGGCAAACCCATTTTCACCAGTTGAGCATATCTACCATTGCAGAACATTGCATGGACACCGCTCATCCTATGGAATATAGTAACACAGTAATGCTGGTATGCACTTCCAGCTATTGGGATAGTGTTATTAAGGACATTGTTGAAATTAAATTAGCAACTAACCTTACAAATCGAGATAGTGGTTTTTGTTAGAATTCTGCATGGAAGCCTGCTTTCTCGCTTGTCAAAAACTAGAGGGACAGAGTTTCTGCTACCTCAACCGTTGAATATTAGTTTCAGTACTGATACTTTCTGACGCCTGCGATCTTTGATCTGTGATGCCTCTGGTGTTCACAGAGTGTGTCACTGTGTCAACGTGCGAGTGAGTGTTAGGAGATGCAGTCGACCCTCAGTATCCAGGAGCGAGAGAAATGAGCAAGTGGTTCAGGAAATGTTCACTCGGAGTCCTCAGAAATCACAAAAACCGGCATCTCACGAAACCCTAAACACAATCAGAATTCGTCCATGGAAATCAAATTACTGCCAGGAACCACCGCCGAAGCACTGTGGTCATAGGCTGCAGTATGGCAAGATGATGCTTGCTTGGTATGAAGACTCGTCCGATACTTTCAGTAATATTGTGTGGTCAGATGGAGCCGTTTTTTCGTTTTGGGAGGTTTGTTAACCGGTAAAAATGCTATTTCTGCGCAACAGAGGATCTAAGAATCATTGCTGAATAAAGTCAACTTCGTCTAAAGATCACAGTGTGGTTCGGCATGACATCCATGAAAGCTGTGGGCCTGTGTCTCATTCTGCACACACGGTTTGTATCCACATCGGACAACTAAAATGGCCTAATTTCCATGCAAGATGGGGGACCAGCTCACTTCGCCTATTCTGTCTGCGTGTGGCTCGACACCCATTTTCCAGGACGCTGGTTGGGATATCGTGGCCCCGTTGGATGATCAGCACGGGAATCCCGACCTAACGCCTTGCGACGTGACCGAAACAGGAAATTTATAGCACAAAACCAAAAACACTTAATGAATTGGAGGCACGAATTCACAAAGTTCTTGGAAGCATACTGCTGTATTACTTGTAGAAGTCTATCGCAAACATACTCATCAGTTTACGGAAACTGTTAGTGAATGTTGAATCTTGGCAATGCAAAAGAATTCCATCGCTGTAAGGAACAAAATGAATTCTGTTTCATGAAAATTGGTTAGGCGTTAAAAAATTTGTATGCCATTTTTAATGGTGAGTTAATTCTCGTTCTCACTGTATATTTGTAAACTACTGGCCATTACAATCGCTACACACGAAGATGACGTGCTACAGACGCGAAATTTAACCGACAGGAAGAAGGTCCTGTGATATGCGAATGATTAGCTTTTCAGAGCATTGACACAAGGTTAGCGCCGGTGGCGACACCTACAACGTGCTGACATGAGGAAAGTCTCCAACCGAATTCTCATACACAAACAGCAGTTGACCGACGTTGCCTGGTGAAACGTTGTTGTGATGCCTCGTGTAAGGAGGATAAATGAGTACCATCAAGTTTCCGACTTTGATAAAGGTCGGATTGTAGCCTAGCGCAATTGCGGTTTATCGTATCGCGATATTGCTGCTCGCGTTGGTCGAGATCCAATGACTGTTAGCAGAATATGGAATCGATGGTTTCAGGAGGGTAATACGGAACGCTGTGCTGGATCCCAACGACCTCGTATCATTAGCAGTCGAGATGACAGGCATCTTATCCGCATGGCTATAACGGATCGTGCAGCCACGTCTCGGTCCCTGAGTCAACAGGTGGGAACATTTGCAAGACGACAACCATCTGCACGAACAGTTCGAAGACATTTGCAGCAGCAGGGACTATCAGTTCGGAGACCATGGCTGCGGTTACCCTTGACGCTGCATCACAGACAAGAGCGCCTGCCATGGTGTACTCAACGACGAACCTGGGTGCACGAATGGCAAAACGTCATTTTTTTCGGATAAATCCAGGTTCTGTTTACAGCATCATGATGGTCGCATCCGTGTTTGACGACATCGCGGCGAACGCACACTGGAAGCGTGTATTGGTCATCGCCATACTGGCGTATCACCCGGCGTGATGGTATGGGGTGCCATTGGTTACACGTCTCCGTCACCTCTTGTTCGCATTGATGGGACTTTGAACAGTGGACATAACATTTCAGATGTGTTACGACCCGTGACTCAACCCTTCATTCGATGCCTGCGAAACCCTACATGCACGACCGCATGTTGCAGGTCCAGTACTTGTCTTCCTGGATACAGAAAATGTTCGACTGCTGCCCTGGCCAGCAGATTCTCCAGATCTCTCACCAATTGAAAACGTCTGGTCAATGGTGGCCGAGAAACTGGCTCGTCACAATACGCCAGTCACTACTCTCGATGAACTGTGGCATCGTGTTGAAGCTGCATGGGCAGCTGTAGAGGTTGGTTGTTCTGAATACAGATTTCTCAGGATCTATGCATCCAAATTGCGTGAAAACGTAATCACATATCAGTTCTAGTATAATATATTTGTCCAATGAATGCCCGTTTATCATCTGCATTTCTTATTGTTGTAGCAATTTTGATGGCCTGTAGTGTATATTATATGTATTAAAAATATATATTCTATGTCAGTCCGAATCTTCATTGGATTACAGTGTAAAAATTTGAAGCATATTGCTCAAGAACCTTTCGAGATTTTTGGTAATAACTTTATATAGTAGCACAGATTATATCCACAGACACAAATACTTCAAATACTTCAATACAAATGTTTATTTGTAGGAAGGAAGAACGACAGTACCTCAGTATGAGATTTTTCAAGCATATAAGTCACAACGTCGTGCTGTAACAAATGGACACACGTCATATCATCTGAACTGAACACTGAAATTCTGTACTGCGAGATGCCTCCCCCCTGCCTGTTCGCTGTAAACTGTGCGACACCGTTCTTCCCCTCGCTGTTCCTCGCTCCGGCAGTAAAAATGTCTGGGTATACACAGCGCCCGAAGGCGCGTCGCTGCCAACAAATTGAATAGACGCTCCTATTCTGAAAGCGACACCGTAAAAGTTTCCTGTTACGCCCGGACACAATTTCATCGGCGAACGCTTCGCGAGATCTGTGAAAGCTTTTCCATGAAACAAAATACTATATGCTACAGCTTTGACGATATGCACCCACTGCTGTAAAAGTCTACGCAGCAGAGTAATAATTTGAAAAATATTTTAATGTTTTAATTGTAGATGGAGTAGCCAGGGTAAAATAATTATTCTATTTTAATGTCACCGGGACGGTATTTTGCTGGCGTGCTCAAAGAAAAGTCTTTTTACTGTGTTCCCGTCGGGATACGTTAACGTGAAGGTAGACTCGGAGTGTAACGAAATCTGTGACGTCACAGCGCACAATAATATATTCTGGGGCACTTCCGAACGAAATGCAGAAAACTCTTGTCGGATAAGAAACGTGTGAATCATTGCGATACAAATCACTTTTCAGTATGATGGTTCAAATGGCTCTGAGCACTATGGGACTCAACTGCTGTGGTCATAAGTCCCCTAGAACTTAGAACTACTTAAACCTAACTAACCTAAGGACATCACACACATCCATGCCCGAGGCAGGATTCGAACCTGCGACCGTAGCGGTCGTGCGGTTCCAGACTGTAGCGCCTTTAACCGCTCGGCCACTCCGGCCGGCTTTTCAGTATGATATTTTCACTCTGCAGCGGGCAAGTGCTCTACCATCTAAGCTACCCAAGCACGACTCACGCCCCGTCCTCACAGCTTTACACAGGTACTGGCGGAAGTAAAGCTGCGAGGAGGGGACGTGAGGTGCTTGGGTAGGTCAGATGGTAGAGCACTTGCCCGCGAAAGGCAAAAGCCCTGAGTTCGAGTCTCGGCCCGGCACACAGTTTTAATCTGCCAGGACGTTTCACAGATCACTTTATACGTCATAAGTTGAACCGATCTTCTAATATTTTGGATTCCAAATTCCAAAAGCTAAAGAGCCACATTTGCTGTTTTGGGTGTTTGACGTTTCCTGATATGAAACCTGTTCTGAGTGGATATGCGTTTTATACGGGTTACGATCGTAAGAAACCGTCTGCAGGTGGTACGTCGGTGTTTAAAAGTGCTGTCACACTTCTCAGCGAAAAAAATGTTTGAGTGGGAATATAAACGTTTCCATTTGATACCGCTCTTGGCGAGTATACAGTGGGAACCCTAACTCCATCTTCAAAAGTCTGTCGGTGGTTAAGGGATACTTTATGGCTAATGTAGTATACCGAACCCGTTATCTTCTATGGCTCGTTTCATTTATTATCCCATTTATATCTGTGTACATATTGTACTGATAATGTCTGTACAACAGTGTAAATGTCAACGGTATGTGCGGTGTGTATTGTTTGGTAACAAAACTGTTACATTCACTAATACAACAGTTCCCACTGTACTCACAGTGCTCATTTTTGAATTCAGCTCCACTTGATTCTGTCTCGTGTTTGTTTTCCTGACAATGATAGCTGCATGTGAATAGTGATACATTGTCATACTGTAACGCCGGAAATGCATATGCTCCTATTTCCATCTATTGTATGATAATTTTTTTTCCTTATTTGTTACCTGAAGATATGACATTTCTGTGTCTTTATATATTGTAATTATTTTACTCTCTCTCTCTCTCTCTCTCTCTCTCTAGATATATATATATATATATATATATATATATATATATATATATATATATATATATATATATATGTGTGTGTGTGTGTGTGTGTCGATGTATAATTGGTTTGTTTTGTAAATATTATTTGTGTTTTTACGCTGGGTCTGGCCTAGGGAAAATATGCTATCGAACGATTACATCGATAGGTCGTGTGGAGAACCAAGGTGTTGAGGATCTTTGGTAGTGTTAACTCTGCCGCATAGAGCGCGGGCAGAGGGAGTCTGGCTGGAGTAGGGTGGTGGAGCAGGTGTGTTGTGTGACGCTCCCGCGAGTTGCCGCGCTTTCGGGGTTTGGCAGCATGTAATTGCGCTCGACTTGCTATGATAGTTTCTGACACGGTGTCGCGGACTGGAAGCATTAGCTGGCGCACATCAAGAGTCCGTTTCGCCTGGTGACCGTGTCGAGAAGAAGGCGCGCCAACATCCAGCTTCTGCAACAGCGACGGCCGACAATGAGTGACTGTCGCCACCTCCTCGATCGACGACTTCAAACCTTCACTCAACCAACAAGCAAGACTGGAAGCACGTAAAGTTTTAGAACTGTATGGCAGACCTCAGCTTTTCAAACTGTTTCAAAATTACAACAACGTAACACGAACCTTTGTTGCTCATTGTCCCAATTGCATTAGCACGCAGGGTCCCTTCCTTTTCCGGAATGAACCCGAGTGTCGTTGAAATTCATACGCCAGCATTAAAGTAATATCATTCCATTTCACTGTTTTTATTCCCGAGTTCAGTTAAAGTATTCATAGCTGGCTACAATATTTAGATTACACAAGCACAAATTAAGAGTGCGAGTTTTGTTACCGTATTTTAGCTTACCTGTGACTGCAGCTCAGCTTGGTACGTACTAAATTTTACTATTGTTAATGGTTCAGAATCATTTAATTCAAGTCCAAAGTTAAATCTCTTATTTCTAAATTGCGTAGATTCAAGAAGCTTTTGAAATGATTGTTGAGGTAGCCCAAGACTAACTTTATTTTATTGAATTTCGTAGTGATTCAGAAACAAAGTTCACTACTAATTTCAGTCACTATATTAACTTTCAGTTTTCCGGTTTTATTAATTCTTTTGCTAAATTAAGTCAGAGTGTAGCGAAATTTATTACTTCTGACAAACATTCAGTTTTCACACAACACGTGTCAACCTTCAGTTGCCACGCGTTTAGTGCTCATTATATGTGCATTAATCTTTCATTTTCAGCTATTATAGTAGTTGTCCATAGGACTGGCGACCGTAATTTCCCCCAAATCTCAAATATCTAATTAACGCCAATTAATTGTTAACGTAACGACCGCACATTTACTTTCTTTATTAATTTTACCCTTTTCTCAAAATTTATTTTCACCAATTTCATTTGCATTTTTCCTTTCATAGATGTAACCCTTTCCTCCCTCTTTACCGACAAATTAACTTCGGTGACGATTGTTTTTCCCAAATTTCCATTAGGTCCACGCGGTTTAATTCTTCACTGTCATTAAGGTCGATAAGTGAGGGGGAGGTTACAATACAACAGTTGAGCATTTAGCATAACAGTGTGATACTAAGAAGATATGACCTACACAGCGAACAGACCGCTCCCCGTAAATTCATATGGAACTTCAAGCAAAAGTGTCACAACGGAAACAACAAACAACTGAATGTAAAAAGGGGTGACCTCGTTAATCGTGATATATGGGTAGCATAGCTCGTATATATATCATGAGAATGGTTTCATCAAAATATGGAATGAAACTAAAGGTCTCAATAAAACCTTGTTTGTTACTAAGATTCATTAATGTGATTCCAATCATTGGCTAAGTAATACGAATAATCATAAAGATCACAAAGGTTCAAATTGGTCTTTAAACATGTACGACTATCCCTTGACATAGATGGATGGAATTGGAAATGAAATGATACACTTAGATATGACCACAGAAATGATTGCTGAATTAGTCAACGGATCAAAGAAAACGTCCAGATAAGTATAAATGAGCATCAGTTCCGTTGTATAAGCTCATGTTGAGTTATACTACCTGACTGTGTGAATTAACTGAAAAAATCAAAACTGTAACACGAAACAAACGGCTATGCCGCCACCTCCTCACGACGTACATAACTGGGCTCAGCTTACCATCATTCTAAGATTCAGATGCAGAGGATGGCTGCAGTGGTACCTGTGAGCTATAACTTCAGCCCCAGCATCTTAGATCAGCTCTAGGATGAAGCTCTAAGGCAGTTTTAAGGCCAAGACGTCTCCCTCTCGAACGAACCAAGATAGTGCCTGTATGCTCTCCTCCTGAAAATCTGGCTGGTTTTGTCAGTTAGCCAATCACTGCAGACCTTCCAAGTTCCAGCCAATAAAACACTTATAAAAATAGCAACAATATCCTGTCCCCTAAAGCTTCTGCTGTGATTAAGCAGTAATATATATTTTCCTCTTAGAGTGGGGTAGAAAGCAGAAATTCTCTCCCACTTTCAGAATGGTTCCTCGTTTCGGTCAATGATTGATACCTGCACGTATGTCCTCTAGAGTCTTCATCCCGGCTATAACCATAATTTTCTTTCACCAATCTGGATCTCCCTTGCAAAATGTAAACATCAGTTACTGCTCACCTCCATTGGGTCCAACAAATTCTTCTTGCTCTGAGTGCCTCATGTATTCCCATCCCCTTGCACATCTCTATCATTAGATAGCATCCATTACCTGCTTCTCACAATGATAGCTTGTCAAACGTCGCCTGTTCCACCCTGTGAAGCTCTGACTGGAACATAGGCAGTGCCCATCTGTTCAGTGTGTATCTGGCCGGAACTTTGCGTTTCCCCTGAGATCCTTCAACTCTCACAATCAGCCGCTGGACTGACTTACACAAAATCATTACTCATATCCTCCGCTGTGGAGAAATTAAATGAAGATGTACTTATTAGTTTCGCAAGCATTGTTATTTGTTTCACTTACATCCATGCTTTCACGTGTTATTAGTACTTTGAATTGATTTGAATGGCTAATGTGAATAGAAGGTTATTAATTAGTTTACGGAGCAGTTTTGGGAAAACCTGTCCCTTAACAACAACAGTACTGGTACGATTACTGAGGATCAGTTGGGTGAAATGCGCCTCGGTTCACGTTTACTGACTGCAGTAGAAGAAAGGCGCATCGATGCTACGCTAAACAGTTCCTGCAGTGAGTGAAAACCACGTCACAGTAGTTTTACATCTGTCCGAGAGATAATTCATTACCCTGTCACGTGTGTTTGGAGGTTATGTATATATTACTGGTTTTGTTGTCGGGTCTGGGTGTCTGTTCGTGGAAACCGAAATGTCGCTGGTTTTAATTCCAGCAAGAGCACAGAATATTTCATCATGTCTTTAACCTAGCCTTCACCTCACAGCGATGTGAAAATTCACCAGGAAGGACACGTGCTTCAAGATTCCACGCTAAGCCGTAGGACCACGCGGATAGGTTACGGAAACGCAAGTTCCTGGAGTGGGGTCCGACTGAAAGACTTACACCAGGTCATTGAGCCACACGGAATTATTATTATTATTATTAGACAGGTTTTCTTTGTTGTGGGTGTATTTTCACAGAAACGAGCGTAACTGAAAAAAAAATGGTTCAAATGGCTCTGAGCACTATGGGACTTAACATCTGAAGTCATAAGTCCCGTGGAACTTAGAACTACTTAAACCTAACTAACCTAAGGACATCACACACATCCATGCCCGACGCAGGATTCGAACCTGCGACCGTAGCGAAGCGTAACTGAAGTAACAAACCAAATAAATCCAATTACACTCACGTTCAGAAAGAACAGAACACTTTGAACGACTAGAGATGGGACATCCATATTCACAGGACATTTATATTAGTATGTTCCGCAGAAATGATTCACATTTGAACCATGTCGGCCTGCGGGTTCAAGGTCAACACCACCTACTGGTAAAACGGGCCTACGGGTCTGGTTGGCGTCATAAACAGAAGATAATGGATCAGTGTGACTTGAGCACATGTGCAGGGCGCGTCGCAGACGTATGCGGGAACCGTACGGTCAAATCAGTGAGTTTGAAAAACGGCGCATTATTGGCGTGAGAGAATGTGATGTATCAATTCGGGAAATTGCTGCTCGTGTAGGACTAAGTGCTTCGGAAGTCTAACCGCAGTGTGCAGAATGATTCACGGAAGGCCGTAGAACACGACGAGATGAGTCAGGTCACAGGAACAAAAAAAAAAAAAAAAAGTTTCAAATGGCTCTGAGCACTATGGGACTTAACTTCTGAGGTCATAAGCCGCCTAGAACTTAGAACTACTTAAACCTAACTAACCTAAGGACATCACACACATCCATGCCCGTGGCAGGATTCGAACCTGCGACCGTAGCGGTCGCTCGGTTCCAGACTATAGCGCCTAGAACCGCACGGCCACTCCGGCCGGCACAGCACACAGGCCGACCACCTCCCCCCCCCCCCTTTTTCCCGAGAAGATTGACACCTCATCCAAATGGTATTGCAAGACAGATGTGCGTCCTCCTCGGCTCTGGCGCAACAGTGGAACAGTGTAACACAACATACGTTGTCAGGGGTGACAGTCTGTCGCCATTTATTACGGCATTGCCTACGTGCTCGTCTTCCACTTCTCCGCCTACCTTTTGTGAATGTATTTGAAACATGCTAGACGGCAATGGTGTATGGAACGATGTCACTGGGTACAGGAATGGCATCAATAGTGTTTTCTGATGAATCCCAGTTCTGTTTGTTTCAAAATGATGGCTGCATTTTGGTTCGCCACAGAAAGGGGGAGCGGCATCACAGTGATTGCATTTGCCCAACACATACGGCGCCACCTCGACGCCTTATGCCGTGGGGTGCTATTGCGTACAACCAAAAGTCACAGTTGGTGCGTGTCCAGGGCAGTGTG
The DNA here is from genome assembly GCF_023898315.1 of Schistocerca nitens. Lineage (NCBI taxonomy): Eukaryota > Metazoa > Arthropoda > Insecta > Orthoptera > Acrididae > Schistocerca > Schistocerca nitens. The sequence continues at coordinate 166,708,942 of NC_064620.1, read as the reverse complement.
ACCAGTGAGCCTAAGTGAATGTCACCCTGCAACCCGTTGCCACACCCTTTCTGCACAAGACCCCAGACGCCATTTTTCAGCAAGACTATGCGCGACCACATGTTTTGCACGAACACGTGCGTCCTTGGTGTCACAGGATGCCAGCCTTTTTTCCTGGCCTACTAGACCATCAGACTTGTCGACAATCGGTTGTGTGTGGGATAATGTGAAAGGACGGGTGCAGTGCTGTGTCGCAATGCCAACCACCACAGATGAACTTTGGAAGTAGCTGAACGCAGCGTGGACGGCTGTACCAGAGGACGCCATTCGAGCCGATGCCATAACGCGTGGACCAAGTTGTCAGGACCCATGGCGGACCCTGTGCCTACTAGGCAACAGGACATGATGAACTGTGAGGACTGAAATGCTAATCACTTCTGCAGAACACACTAATGTACATGTCCTGTGAATATAAAATTCCTATCTCTAGTTGTTCTAGGTGTTCTGTTTTTTACTGAACATGAGTATACATCCCCCGCGAGTCACCGCAAATCACGGTTCGCTTATACCAAAATACGATATATCTAGGAAGATCCTCCATAATTTTATTGGAGTTGGGACTGACCCTTTCGCAGTTTGGGGATCTGGGTTCGAAACTTAGTCTGCTTTGTGAGATGTGGTACGGTATCAACCATATTTTGTAAGAGGAAACTGAATACTTTTTACCCCTTCTTCGAGATGTTTAGCGGCTAAGACACTGTGGCACTACCAGTTAGTATCCTTGATGCTAAAAAATGTAAAACTAATAGAAACTTTCTGAACATTTATAAGTATGTCCCTTGTATTGTGGTTGTTGGTCGAGACCGTATTTGTTTCCGAGTCTCGTTTCAAATTTCACGCTCAGAGTTGCCTTAACTCCTGTTCCTGCGAATGCTACACGTTGTTCTACTCACATAGTGTAGTTAAGAATGCGGTCTCGTCGATAGCTGAGGGCTCGGAAACTCAGTGACCAACAATGTCTGCCAAAACACGCACAACGTATTTCCCGTCCTCCAACTAGCAGTACAGTCCACCCACGAGGTGCCATGTCCTGACATTCATCTGAAACTGGTGTTTAAACTGGCAAGTCGTGCCCCTCCTGTGGTTCCTTAAGCCCTTTCACAGACGCGGCGGTCAGCAAGTGTCGATGGCAGTTTTTTGCGATACCTGGAAACGTCGATCGGGTAGAGGCGACTTGCAGGATTGAGGACTGACAAAGGCATGTGCGAATTTTAGGTATATCGAGATCTTCGCAGTCAGTGTCATTCAGAAATAAAGTGCTCATAGGGGAAATGAATACAGTAGATAACGAGTGGGTAGCTGTGAGAGATGAAATAGTGGAGGCAGCAGAAGATCTAATTGGTAAAAGGTAAGGCCTTGTAGAATTGCTTGGATAGTAAGGACGATATTGAATTCAATTAATGAAGAGAGAAAACTTAAAAACGAAGCAAATGAATCAGCGAAAATGAATACAGACGTCTAAAAATGAGATTGACTGGAAGTGCCAATTGGCTAACCAGGAATGGCTAGACGATAAATGTAGGGATATAGAAGCATATATAACTAGGAAAAAGATAGTTAACGCTATAACAAAATCAAACAGACGCATGGAGGAAAGAAAAGCAGCTGTACCAATATCAAAAGTTCATATGAAATCAGTGCTAAACAAATAAAGGAAAGCTCAGAGATGGAAGGAGTAAATAGAGGGGCTATAAGAGGGAAATGAACTTGACCATAATATTATTGAAAGGTAAGAGGACGTAGATGAAGATGAGATAGGAAATATTATACTGTGAGAGGAATTTGATAGAGCACTGAAAGACCCAAGTCGAAACAAGTCTCCTGGAATAGACGATATTCCCTGAGACCTGCCATTTCCCGCCAGTGAGCCAGCCAAGAAATTAATTCCATCTGTTGTGCAAGATGTATGACAGAGGCAAAATGCCCTCAGACTTCAAGAAGAATATACTAATTCTAACTGCAAAGAAAGCAGCTGTTGATAGTGTGAATATTACCGAGATGTCAATTGCAAAATACTAACACGAATTATTTACAGAAGAATGAAGAAACTGGTAGGAGTCGACCTCGAGGGGGGATCTGTTTTGATTCAGGAGTATCTCCTCTGTAGGAACCAACCTGAGTTCTGAATCCAACTACCGTATGAAACTCAGTTTCCGTCGAAGAGGCACAGAAAGCATTAGATGCAGGCGCCTAGGTGGATACCATGTTCCTTCACTACCGAAAGGCATTCGGTACAGTTCCACACTGACGCCTTATGAACAAAATACGAACGTGTCGAATATCACAATAACTGTGCGACCAGATTTGAGAGTTTCCATAAAACAGAACATAGCATGTCATTCTGAATTGAGAGACGTCTTCAGAAGTAAAAGTAACTTCGGGCATGACCCGGGGAAGTGTTATAGGACCATTACTTTTGAAAATATTTATACGTGGCCTGATAGGTAACGTCGAAAGTTTCATGAGGATTTTCGCAGATGATGCTGTTGTACACTGAAAAGTTGTAACGCTAGAAAACTGTAGCGAAAAGAAGGAAAACCTGTCGATGATCGACGCTTGGTGGAAGGAGCCGCAATTGACGCTCAACGTAAACGAACGTAACGTACTTGCTACTACTTAGATAGAAAGATCCTTTATTGAACGATTACAAAGTTGCCAAATAATCACTGGAAACAGTTACTTCCATAAGATACGAGGGGGTACCTAAAAAAACTGGAAATATTTTTTTTTAAAGCTATATATTTTCAAATTGTTAACAAACAATCTTATCCCCTTCAAAATACTCTCCATTACAACTAATACATTTGTCCCACCGGTGCTTCCCCTGTTCGAAGCATTTTTTTGCAGTCATCTTTAAAAATGGCTGATAGCTCCTCCCTCGTTGTTTTTTTCTTGACTTCTCCAATGTTTTCAAATCCTTGTCCTTTCATGCCCCTTTTTATGCGGGGTAATAAGAAAAACTCGGATTGAGTCAGGCCAGGCGAGTAAGGAACGCGGGGCAAGGAACCATGCCATTTTGAGCCAAAAACTGTCCAACAGAGATCGCTGTGTATGCAGGTGCGTTGTCGTGATGGAAGAACCACCTTCCTGTGTGCCACAAAGCGGGTATTTTTTTGACGAACCGAGCTCCAAGATAAACCACTAATCTCTGACTGTTGGTCAATTGTCTGTCGATGGTCGGGGAGCACAAGCTCTCAATTATTGCAATATTTTCGTCGATCCGGGCAGTTGATAGACGTCTAGAACGAGATTTATCATCTGCTGATACGGCCCCATTTTTAAATCGAGCAAACCACTCGTTTTTTCCCATAGTGTCATCTTGGAAAGCTCTTTTCAACATTAAAACAGTTTCAGCAGCATTTTTACCGTCTAGAAAACAAAATTTCACAGCCGCAAGTTTTTCACTGCCAATATAAAAAATAAAAGAAGAACAAAACAGCGCTAAAAATAAACAACCACTGCAGATGAACAGAACAAGCCAGGTCGACAACACAGGCGGCACTGAACTGGCAATGATTTGCTCTCTATACACGCATAGCGGGTGCAATGGGTACTACACAAGCTCCGACCATGACAATTCTATTTTTTGTACCCCCTCGTATGTAGAATTACAAATGCAGAGAGATATGAAGCGGAAGGACCCCGTAACATTAATCGCACGTAAAGCAGATGTCAGACCGATTCATTGAAAGAATACTCAGAAAATTTAGTCCTTCAACAAAGGAAGTAGCTCACTAAACAATCGTTCGACGAGTACTTTAATATTCCTGGTAAGTGTGGCAATCGTAGCAGATAGGATTGATAAAAGAAATGGAGAAGATCCCAAGAACAGCAGCACGTTTCGCTACAAATTCGTTTAGTAACCGTGACAGCGTTACAGAAATGCTCACTCCACTGGCAAACATTGCAAGAGAAGCATTCTGCATCTTGTTATGGTCTATTGCTAAAAGTTCCGAGAGCGTACATTCCTAGAATATCCAATATATTGCGTCTTCCTGCGCACATCTTTAGAAAAACCTATGAAAATAAAATTAGACAGATTCGAATCCACACGGAGTCTTACCAGCAATCATTCTTCCCGCGAAGCAAACGCAACTGTAACAGCAAAAGGGAGAAGTGATACTGGTACAGAAGTACCCTCTGCCACACACCGTAGGATGGCATGTGGAGTATGGACGTAGAAGTGAAATGTAGGAATACGCGTGGCACTACTGACCCTACGATTTGTCTTAGGAGATGGAGTAAGAAAAGCAAACCTACGTCTACAGCTTATGTAGATATGAAAAAACCTATTGACAGTGTCGACTACAATACATTCTTTGGAATTCAAAATATATCAGGGGTTACCACGCTTAAAATATACAATGGGAAAGGTTGTACATAAATTGTAAAGAAAATGGACGGCGTGAAAGGGGAGCAATGGTTGAGAAGGGAGTGAGACAGCGTTGCAGTCTGCCCTCGATGTCATTGAATCTGTACCTTAAACAAGCAGTAAATGAAACAAAATAAAAATCTGGAGTAGGAATTAAAGTCCTAGGAGAAGAAATAAAAACTCTGAGGTTTGCTGACGGCATTGTACTTCTGCCGAAGACAACAAAGGACTTGGAAGAGTTGTTGAAAGGAAGATACAAGATGAACATCAACAAAAGTAAAACAAGGGTAATGGAATGTAATCATATTAAATCAGGCGGATGCTCAGAGAATTAGGTTAGTAAGTGAGACACTAAAAACAATAGATAAGTTTTGCTATTTAGGCAAAAAATATAACTGATGATAGCTGAAGTGGAGAGGAGCGTTTCTGGCCAAGAGAAATCTCTTAACACTGAGTACAGGTTTAAGTGTTAGGAAATCTTTTCCGAAGGTATTTTCCTACAGTGTAGGCTTGTATGGAATTGAAATATGGACGACAAACCGTTCAGACAAGTAAAGAACAGTTCTTGAAATGAGGTTTTAGAGAAGAATGCTGAAGGTAAGACGAGTAGATCAAATAACCAATGAGGAGGTACTGAACAGAATTATGGAGAAAAGAAATTTATGTCATAACTTGACTAAACGAAGAGACCAGTTGATACGACGCACTCTCAGACACCAAGGGATTATCAATTTATTACTGAAGGAAAGTGCGGGTGCTAAAAAAATGTAGAGGGAAACTAAGAGATGAATATATTAAACAACTTCAAAAGGATGTAGGTTGCAGTAGCTATTCGGAGATGACGAGCCTTGCACAGGATAGAGTAGCTTGAAGGACTGCATCAAACAAGTCTTTTGAATAAGGACCATAAAAACAACAACAAGAACAGGTATAGTACTGTATCCTACTACAACATAAATAAAACACGAGCCGACGTTTCTGTGGTTTTGCAACGGTCTTCTTCCTGATGTTTAACTCGAGGAGGCTAGCTCGTGGAAGTAATAGAGGAACGACAGAACGGTAAAGGACAGCAAATTTTCGCAATGACAAATTACAGTTCTGCAATTGGTCCGTACCTATATACATATCGCGAAACTCATTGTACTGTGCATAGTATTTCGAATTAGTGAGTTTGTAAATTATTTCATTTGTATGTGGAACAAGGGAAAGTAGTCGCTTTAAATTCGTAAATCAGTCACTTACCTTAAGCCTAAATGTTCCACTTTTAGTTGCATGTTGGGGGCAGCAAAATTATTTCATATACTTCTTCGAATAGGAGATCTCTAAATTTTCCTTGTAGCGTTACGCGAGAAGACATGCATTTAGCTAAGCGTTTCCACTGCAGTTCAATAAGGGCTAATCACACATGTCTGATTTTCGTCCCATGTCTGCTGTTCAGCCTACTAGATAAGGAATCCTGACACCGGAGCGTTCTGTAAGTGATTTGGTTTACAGATTCACCACACTTCTCCAGGTCTTTCGACAGACCTTATTCTGACATTTGCTATCCGCAACGCTGGTTTCAGCTTTTAATCCTATTCCACAAAACTTGGTAGTGCTAACCCTGGTCATTTAAGCCATTTGAAAGGCACCGAACGTCTATTACTCTACTCCTTATTTTTATTAAGTCAACAGGCTTTCCTGGAAGTTGTTATTGAAGGTAAAATTTTCTAGTTTGTTTGGGCACTACATGTTGCTCTTCTAACTCAGTCTTCAAAATCGACGCTCCAACCTCTGTGCTTCCCCTCAGTATTTTCCGGAGTCTCCGGTTAGACGAACGAAATGTCGATTGTAAGATGTATTTTGAAGAGGAACATAACGCAGCCTAACGATCTATAAGATTTTACCTCCAGTCTTTATCAGTTTTATTTAAGAACCAGGAAGCGAGTAAACCTACAGGAAGTGATGAGTTTCTACTGGGTCGTATAACCTCCAGGCACTCGTTGGACTATTATCTCCCTTTCGGTAGTTGTTTAAAACATTCCTTCGGAAAGAAATAGATGAAAAATACAGCAGATATAATGACAGCTCATCGTTAAACTCCATCATGGCTCCTCGTCTTTCGCCTGTGAAGTACAATCAGCTGAGCTATCCAAGGACACTTCAGCCCATGGTGAAAGCTATAAATCAAGATAGGGAAAGAACCAAATTACATATAACACATGTAAATGGCAAATGTGGTTATCACCTTTTATTTCAACCATCCTAATTTATTAAGAGTTCCTCCATGAACAACCATACCAAAAGACTGGAAATTTGCACAGATGACACCAGTAATATACCGGATTATCAAAAAGTCAGTATAAATTTGAAAACCTAATAAACCACGGAATAATATAGATAGAGAGGTAAAAATTGACACACCTGCTTGGAATGACATTGGGTTTTATTAGAACCAACTCATATTGCTAGACGAGTGAAAGATCTCTTGCGCTCGTCGTTTGGTGATGATCGTATGCTCAGCCGCCACTTTCGTCATGCTTGGCCTCCCAGGTCCCCAGACCTCAGTCCGTGCGATTATTGGCTTTGGTGTTACCTGAAGTTGCAAGTGTATCGTGATCGACCGACAACTCTAGGAATGCTGAAAGACAACATCCGACGCCAATGCCTCACCATAATCCCGGACATGCTTTACAGCGCTGTTCACAACATTATTCCTCTACTACAGCTATTGTTGAGGGATGATGGTGGACATATGGAGCATTTCCTGTAAAGAACATCATCTTTGCTTTGTCTTACTTTGTTATGCTAATTATTGTTATTCTGATCAGATGAAGCGCCATCTGTCGGACATCTTTTGAACTTTTTTTGGTTCTAATAAAACCCTATGTCATTCCAAGCATGTGTGTCAATTTGTACCTCTCTATCTACACTATTCCGTGATTTATTCAGTTTTCAAATTTATACTGACTTTTTGATCACCTGGTATACTATGTTCGAACATTATGAAATAACTCGAAGGTAACTGTCTATTGACACATAGGCAGCAAGGACTCAGAAAATATCGTTCTTGTGAAACGCCACTAGCTGTTTATTCATACAATGTAATGACTGCTATCGGCAGGGGTTCTCTAATTCCATATTTCCAGACTTCCAGAAGGCTTTTCACACCGTTTCTCACAAGAGACTTCTAATAAGACTGCGTGACTATGGAGTAGCAATAGAGTTGTGCAACTGAATCCGTGATTTCCTCTCGGGAAGGTCACAGTATGTATCAATCGATGGAAAAATCTTCGAATAGAACGGAAGTGATATCCGGAGTTCCCCAAGTAAGCGTGTTCCTAATCTAACGGTTTGGGAGATGATCTGAATACCCCTTTTATGTCGTTTGTAGATGATGCTGTCATCTAGCGTACAGTAAAGTCACCAGAATATCAAAACGAACTGCAAAATGGACTAGGAACGATATCTAAATGGTGTGAAAAGTAGCACTGTCTGTCAATAATTAAAAGTGTGAGGTCATCCATATGAGTACAAAAAGAAACCCGAAATTTAAAGGCTGAGTGAAACACCCTGCTAATCCCGCAGGACAGGACAGGTAGTTTAATTTGTGGAAAGGGGCCAAAATAAGGGGCTGTCGCCGGCAGGAGTGGCCGAGCGGTTCTAGGCGCTACAGTCTGGAACAGCGGGACCGTTACGGTCGCAGGTTCGAATCCTGCCTCGGGCATGGATGTGTGTGATGTCCTTATGTTAGCTAGGTTTAAGTAGTTCTAAGTTCTAGGGGACTTATGACCTCAGAAGTTTAGTCCCATAGTGCTCAGAGCCATTTTAAGGGGCTGTCAGTTACACTCGAACATACAACTTTATTATTCGATCAGACATTACAATAGCCCCCCCTTCCCCCCCCCCCCCAAAAAAAAAATTAAACAAACAGCTTTAATCTTTAGGGCTTAATTCCCGGCTGAGGGCCACTTTAATTTAAAAACGACTGAAGGCCAATAACTTAAAACGCAAGCACAATCAGAAATTTTAAAGGCAAAGCCTTATCTTAAAACAGTTCTTTCGTTGGGCTGAAGGCCCAAAGTATCAGACCATTCTAGAGCAAACAAGTTAAATTCAAATCGGCTGAAGGCCTAAAACTTAAAACTCAATAACAATTTTTTAAATACCAAAGGCCTTACTTGAAACATATCTTTAATTTAGAGCAAAACAACTCAAACTCAAAATCGGCTGAAGGTCGAACACTTAAAATTCAACGACATTAAAACCTTTAAAATGCCAAAGGTCTTACATGAAACAGTTCTTTAAACTAGGCTGAGGACTTAGGAGCAAAACAAATTAACTTTAAAAAAATCGGCTAGAAGCCATACAAGTACAGACAAAAAGAACAAATTAAAAAGAAGGATGCAGTACAACCAAGAGCGCTCAGATGTTCGAGGATCGGCATGGAATTCAAACACTACCGCTCGCTTAGGTAGATAGATAGGCAGTCGGGCCAACCATTCACGATCCAACGACAACCCAACTGACCGACAGTCAACGGACCCCCTGACAAGATAACTTCCACTTCACCCGACCAGGGTACAACAGAAAGATCCATGGAACAACGTATAAGATATTGGCACTCACAACCAATCATACATGCAGCTGTCAAACTACACACCATGCTGAACAGCAACAACACGATGAGGAAACTACACTGCCCGAAATTTATGTCAACAGTCATGGCAGGTAACCGGAACGTTAACGGCCACAAGGCAGAACATTCCACTGGTGCACTTCAATTCAAATTACCAAATACAGTGAAACTCCACCGGAGGGTGGCTAGAATTTTCCAACTTGAAAACCACGTTGTTGCTCACGGGACTATCCCAACAGCCGACAACGAACTCCAAACGACACAATGTGAACGGTCTTGACTTGCTAGTAGGTTAAATCAAAACTAAAATTTCGCGTCCAGGGTCGGTGAGCCACGGACCTAGTAGCAATGGAAACAGCGCCACACACTCCGACACCGCTTAGAGACTGCCAGCGGGCCCGGGCAAACTACGTCCCGCCGAGAATTCCTCGCTGCTCCACGCCGACCGACCGACTGACTGCACACCACCCAGCTGGAAACTACAAGCGCCAGGTCAAAGATAGTCCAAGGTGCAAATATCTACAGGGTGTTACAAAAAGGTACGGCCAAACTTTCAGGAAACATTCCTTACACACAAAGAAAGAAAATATGTTATGTGGACATGTGTCCGGAAACGCTTACTTTCCATGTTAGAGCTCATTTTATTACTTCTCTTCAAATCACATTAATCATGGAATAGAAACACACAGCAACACAACGTACCAGCGTGACTTCAAACAACTTGTTACAGGAAATGTTCAAAATGTCCTCCGTTAGCGAGGATACATGCATCCACCCTCCGTCGCATGGAATCCCTGATGCGCTGATGCAGCCATGGAGAATGGCGTATTGTATCACAGCCGTCCACAATACGAGCACGAAGAGTCTCTACATTTGGTACCGGGGTTGCGTAGACAAGAGCTTTCAAATGCCCCCAGAAATGAAAGTCAAGAGGGTTGATGTCAGGAGAGCGTGGAGGCCATGGAATTGGTCCGCCTCTACCAATCCATCGGTCGCCGAATCTGTTGTTTAGAAGCGTACGAACACTTCGATTGAAATGTGCAGGAGCTCCATTGTGCATGAACCAGATGTTGTGTCGTACTTGTAAAGGCACATGTTCTAGCAGCACAGGTAGAGTTTCCCGTATGAAATCATAACGTGCTGCATTGAGCGTAGGTGGGAGAAACTAAAATGAGCTCTAACAAGGAAATTAAGCGTTTCCGGACACATGTCCACATAACATCTTTTCTTTATTTGTGTGTGAGTAATGTTTTCTGGAAGTTTGGCCGTACCTTTTTGTAACACCCTGTATACACACCGCTGCTGCCACCCGCGGAAGGAGAGGATAACAGCATAATCGCGATAACCGCCTGAGACTAAACACAGAATCGCAATGAAGGTTTAATCCAGCGCATAGCATGAGCCAGCCACGGCTCACTGTGAATTCGAGTAATTACTTATGAATTACAATTCCGAACAACTTAAAACTGGAACTATCACATAGGTAATGTTGTGCGCAAGGCAAAACCAAAGACTGTGGTTTATTGGCAGGACACTTAGAAAGTGCAACATGTCTTCAAAAGAGACTGTGTTCTCTATGCTTGTTCGTCTTCTGCTAGAATATTACTGTACTCTCTGGGCTTCCTACCAGACAGAATTGACGGAGGACATTAAAAAGCTCAAGGAAGGGCAGCTCGTTGTGTTATCGCGAAATAGGGGGGAGGGTGTCACGCATATGATAATCGAGTTGGGATGACATGATCTCGCCTCCGTTGGGGCGAGATCATTTCACGAAATCGAGTCACCAACTTTCTCCTCTGAATATTAAAATATTTTATTGTCACAATCCATATACGGAGAAATTATCATCATAATGAAATAAGAGAAATCAGAGCTCGTACAAATAGATTAAGCGTTCCTTTTTCCCAAGCACTGTTAGAGAGTGGGTAGAGAAATAGTTTGAAGGTGGTTCTAAGAACCCTCTGCCAGGCACTTAAGTGTGAATGGCAGAATAGTCATGTAGATGTAGACTTTGGTGTAGATGGTTTTGTCATGTCGCCAACGGCTACAAGTAAAATCACTCTCAGTTAGTCGGCACAATTCACTCGTTTTTCTATATTACAGAAATCTTATATTTCGTTTACTATAAACTATACCATTTCATGATATAAATATTTAGTGAGGGTAACAAAGTGTGAAGCAGGAGGGTGTGAAATCAACACTCAGGACCAAAGAGCGTAGATATAGAAATGTCTCGATTTTTATCTCGCAAGGCAAGTGACTTTTGTATCAAATTATTGACCAGCCAGTGTCTACAGAATGCCCTTGATTATGAGATGCCCGATATTCAGTAAAAATTCACTGGGAAACGCAATCGAAAAGTCGTTGTGAATTTATATAACCTGTTATATGCTGCAGGGATTCCTAGCCTACTCAAAGACTAATAAAAAAAACCGCATTACGTCCTCACAGATGAATCTTACGTAATGTTCATGAGGGTAAAGTTAGAGAAATTTGATAGAGGAATGCCGGCAACAGCCTTTCTTCCACGTACAGGGAGTGGCTAAATTGACACTGGGGTGCTGTACTCCTCCACCTCTCGACTGTGTGTTGGTTTGGAGACGACAGATGTAGGTGCACATGTAGACGTAAAGCTCACTGAAAAGTCTTTGCGGATAGTAATCATAGCCGTAGTTGACAGCTTTTTATGGGTCTATAGCCCGATGGCGAAACAATCGAAGCACGTGTTGAAAACAACACAGTTATCTCAGCTGCGCCCAGACTGCGAACGCGTCAAGTGAGATTTATTGGGAGCGGGACCGCCCATCGCGGAGGCCTATCTGCCCTCCTCTGGTATCGACGTTACGCAGAGGTCGAGTTTTTACACGGCTACAATGACACGGGTCGTTGTACGAACTGGCTCCCGCATACCAGCCGCAACAGGCTCCGAGCACGACACCGTTTATTTCGCGGATAGCAGAACACATGGTATTAGTATACATTTATAAAAAATAGTTATAATTAAAAATAGATAAAACACAGAGTTTAAATAATAGTGCAAATATTTTACATATATTTATGGTAAATATGTTGTTGTTGTTGTGGTCTTCAGTCCTGAGACTGGTTTGATGCAGCTCTCCATGCTACTCTATCCTGTGCAAGCTTCTTCATCTCCCAGTACCTACTGCAACCTACATCCTTCTGAATCTGCTTAGTGTATGCATTTCTTGGTCTCCCCCTACGATTTTTACCCTCCACGCTGCCCTCCAATACTAAATTTGTGATCCCTTGATGCCTCAAAATATGTCCTACCAACCGATCCCTTCTTCTGGTCAAGTTGTGCCACAAACTCCTCTTCTCCCCAATCCGATTCAGTACCTCCTCATTAGTTATGTGATCTACCCATCTAATCTTCAGCATTCTTCTGTAGCACCACATTTCGAAAGCTTCTATTCTCTTCTTGTCCAAACTATTTATCGTCCATGTTTCACTTCCATACATGGCTACACTCCATACAAATACTTTCAGAAAAGACTTCCTGACACTTAAATCTATACTCGATGTTAACAAATTTCTCTTCTTCAGAAACGCTTTCCTTGCCATTGCCAGTCTACATTTTATATCCTCTCTACTTCGACCATCATCGGTTATTTTGCTCCCCAAATAGCAAAACTCCTTTACTACTTTAAGTGTCTCATTTCCTAATCTAATACCCTCAACATCACCCGACTTACTTCGACTACATTCCATTATCCTCGTTTTGCTTTTGTTGATGTTCATCTTATATCCTCCCTTCAAGACACCATCCATTCCGTTCAACTGCTCTTCCAAGTCCTTTGCTGTCTCTGACAGAATTACAATGTCATCGGCGAACCTCAAAGTTTTTATTTCTTCTCCATGGATTTTAATACCTACTCCGAATTTTTCTTTTGTTTCCTTCACTGCTTGCTCAATATACAGATTGAATAACATCGGGGAGAGGCTACAACCCTGTCTTACTCCCTTCCCAACCACTGCTTCCCTTTCGTGTCCCTCGACTCTTATAACTGCCATCTGGTTTCTGTACAAATTGTAAATAGCCTTTCGCTCCCTGTATTTTACCCCTGCCACCTTTAGAATTTGAAAGAGAGTATTCCAGTCAACATTGTCAAAAGCTTTCTCTAAGTCTACAAATGCTAGAAACGTAGGTTTGCCTTTCCTTAATCTTTCTTCTAAGATAAGTCGTAAGGTCAGTATTGCCTCACGTGTTCCAGTATTTCTACGGAATCCAAACTGATCTTCCCCGAGGTCAGCTTCTACCAGTTTTTCCATTCGTCTGTAAAGAATTCGTGTTAGTATTTTGCAGCTGTGACTTATTAAACTGATTGTTCGGTAATTCTCACATCTGTCAACACCTGCTTTCTTTGGGATTGGAATTATTATATTCTTCTTGAAGTCTGAGGGTATTTCGCCTGTTTCATACATCTTGCTCACCAGATGGTAGAGTTTTGTCAGGACTGGCTCTCCCAAGGCCGTCAGTAGTTCCAATGGAATGTTGTCTACTCCGGGGGCCTTGTTTCGACTCAGGTCTTTCAGTGCTCTGTCAAACTCTTCACGCAGTATAGTATCTCCCATTTGATCTTCATCTACATCCTCTTCTATTTCCATAATATTGTCCTCAAGTACATCGCCCTTGTATAGACCCTCTATATACTCCTTCCACCTTTCTGCTTTCCCTTCTTTGCTTAGAACTGGGTTTCCATCTGAGCTCTTGATGTTCATAGAAGTGGTTCTCTTATCTCCAAAGGTCTCTTTAATTTTCCTGTAGGCAGTATCTATCTTACCCCTAGTGAGATAAGCCTCTACATCCTTACATTTGTCCTCTAGCCATCCCTGCTTAGCCATTTTGCACTTCCTGTCAATCTCATTTTTGAGACGTTTGTATTCCTTTTTGCCTGCTTCATTTACTGCATTTTTATATTTTCTCCTTTCATCAATTAAACTCAATATTTCTTCTGTTACCCAAGGATTTCTACTAGCCCTCGACTTTTTACCTACTTTATCCTCTGCTGCCTTCACTACTTCATCCCTCAAAGCTACCCATTCTTCTTCCACTGTATTTCTTTCCCCCATTCCTGTCAATTGTTCCCTTATGCTCTCCCTGAAACTCTGTACAACCTCTGGTTCTTTCAGTTTATCCAGGTCCCATCTCCTTAAATTCCCACCTTTTTGCAGTTTCTTCAGTTTTAATCTACAGGTCATAACCAATAGATTGTGGTCAGAGTCCACATCTGCCCCTGGAAATGTCTTACAATTTAAAACCTGGTTCCTAAATCTCTGTCTTACCATTATATAATCTATCTGATACCTTTTAGTATCTCCAGGGTTCTTCCATGTATACAACCTTCTATCATGATTCTTAAACCAAGTGTTAGCTATGATTAAATTGTGCTCTGTGCAAAATTCTACCAGGCGGCTTCCTCTTTCATTTCTTAGCCCCAATCCATATTCACCTACTACGTTTCCTTCTCTCCCTTTTCCTACACTCGAATTCCAGTCACCCATGACTATTAAATTTTCGTCTCCCTTCACTATCTGAATAATTTCTTTTAATTCATCATACATTTCTTCAATTTCTTCGTCATCTGCAGAGCTAGTTGGCATATAAACTTGTACTACTGTAGTAGGTGTGGGCTTCGTATCTATCTTGGCCACAATAATGCGTTCACTAAGCTGTTTGTAGTAGCTTACCCGCGTTGCTATTTTCCTATTCATTATTAAACCTACTCCTGCATTACCCCTATTTGACTTTGTGTTTATAACCCTGTAGTCACCTGACCAGAAGTCTTGTTCCTCCCGCCACCGAACTTCACTAATTCCCACTATATCTAACTTTAACCTATCCATTTCCCTTTTCAAATTTTCTAACCTACCTGCCCGATTAAGGGACCTGACATTCCACGCTCCGATCCGTAGAACGCCAGTTTTCTTTCTCCTGATAACGACATCCTCTTGAGTAGTCCCCGCCCGGAGATCCGAATGGGGGACTATTTTACCTCCGGAATATTTTACCCAAGAGGACGCCATCATCATTTAATCATACAGTAAAGCTGCATGCCCTCGGGAAAAATTACGGCCGTAGTTTCCCCTTGCTTTCAGCCGTTCGCAGTACCAGCACAGCAAGGCCGTTTTGGTTATTGTTACAAGGCCAGATCAGTCAATCATCCAGACTGTTGCCCTTGCAACTACTGAAAAGGCTGCTGCCCCTCTTCAGGAACCACACGTTTGTCTGGCCTCTCAACAGATACCCCTCCGTTGTGGTTGTACCTACGGTACGGCTATCTGTATCGCTGAGGCACGCAAGCCTCCCCACCAACGGCAAGGTCCATGGTTCATGGGGGGGATGGTAAATATAGTTCATCTTATTAAAACGCTTCTCAGATGTGTGCTTATCATCTATGAAAGAGGCAGACAGAAAATTGAAAATGATTTAGAAAGGCATCAAGCTCGAGCACTGTTTTTTTATTTATTTATTTAATCTGACCTATTTTTGGCCATCAGGTATTCTCTTACATCAAACCAGGATTTCAAACCTACACTACTGGCCATTAAAATTGCTACACCAAGAAGAAATGTAGATGATAAACGGCTATTCATTGGACAAATATATTATACTAGAACTGACATGTGATTACATTTTCACGCAATTTGGGTGCATAGATCCTGAGAAATCAGTACCCAGAACAACCACCTCTGGCCGTAATAACGGTCTTGATACGCCTGAGCATTGTCAAACAGAGCTTGGATTGCGTGTACAGGTACAGCTACCCATGCAGCTTCAACACGATACCACAGTTCATCAAGAGTAGTGACTGGCATATTGTGACGAGCCAGTTGCCCGGCCACCATGCCACCATTCACCAGACGTTTTCAATTGGTGAGAGATCTGGAGAATGTGCTGGCCAGAGCAGCAATCGAACATTTTCTGTATCCAGAAAAGCCAGTACAGGACCTGCAACATGTGGTCGTTCATTATCCTGCTGAAATGTAGGGTTTCGCAAGGATCGAAGTAAGGGTAGAGCCACTGGTAGTAACACATCTGAAATGTAACGTCCACTGTTCAAAGTGCCGTCAATGCGAACAGGAGGTGACCGAGACGTGTAACCAATGATACCCCATACCATCACGCCGGGTTATACGCCAGTATGGCGATGACGAATACACGCTTCCAATGTGTGTTCACCGGATGCGACCATCGTGATGCTGTAAAGGGAACCTGGATTCATCCGAAAAAAAGACGTTTTGCCATTCGCGCACCCAGGTTCGTCGTTCAGTACACCATCGCAGGCGCTCCTGTCTGTGATGCAGCGTCAAGGGTAAGCGCAGCCATGGTCCCCCAGCTGATAGTGCATGCTGCTGCAAACGTCGTCGAACTGTTCGTGCAGATGGTTGTTGTCTTGCAAACGTCCCCATCTGTTGACTCAGGGATCGAGACGTGGCTGCACGATCCGTTACAGCCATGTGATTAAGATGCCTGTCCCGGCGGGGTCAGGGATTTTCTCTGCCTCGTTATGGCTGGGTGTTGTGTGATGTCCTTAGGTTAGTTAGGTTTAAGTAGTTCTAAGTTCTAGGGGACTGATGACCATAGCTGTTAAGTCCCATAGTGCTCAGAGCCATTTGAATTTTTGATTAAGATGCCTGTCATCTCGACTGATAGTGATACGAGGCCGTTGGGTTGCAGCACGGCGTTCCGTATTACCCTCCTGAACCCACCGATTCCATATTCTGCTAACAGTCATTGGATCTCGATCAACGCGAGCAGCAATGTGGCGATACGATAAACCACAATCATGATAGGCTATAATCCGACCTTTATCAAAGTCGGAAAGGGTGATGGTACGCATTTCTCCTCCTTACACGAGGCATCACAACAACGTTTCACCAGGCAACGCCGGTCAACTGCTGTTTGTGTATGAGAAATTGGATGGAAACTTTCCTCATGTCAGCACGTTGTAGGTGTCGCCACCGGCGCCAACCTTGTGTCAATGCTCTGAAGAGCTACTCATTTGCATATCACAGCATCTTTTTCCTGTCGGTTAAATTTTCCGTAGTGTAGCAATTTTAATGGTCAGGAATGTATAATACCTGTTTTCCTTCTTAGTTTCCTAGGAAATAACGCTTTTAATATAAAATGTCGTGTGACGAGGGCCTCCCGTCGGGAAGACCGTTCGCCGGGTGCAAGTCTTCCGATTTGACGCCACTTCGGCGGCTTGCGCGTCGATGGGGATGAAATGATGAGTAGGACAACACAACACCCAGTCCCACAGCGGAGAAAATCTCAGACCCAGCCGGGAATTGAGCCCGGGCCCTTACGATTTACATTCTGTCGCGCTGACCACCCAGCTACAGAGGCGGACACTTTTAACATGACAAATAGTATTAAAAAGATTTGTGTGTCAGAAATGGAAATGTGATTAAATAAGACTATGAGTTAATAAGGTTAAAATTGCAGTATTTGTGCAATTGCAGCTGCTGCCACCAATAGCGATAGTAATAATAATAATAATAATAATAATAGTAATATAATGATGTCAATTATAATACGGTAGTAACAATAATGATAGCAGCATATATAAAAAGAATTTATAGGTATGCAAGGTTTATGTTGTGTGATATAGTGAGTTCTGGGGGAAAGCAGACTGCACCAGCTAAGAGTATTGGGAAAAGAAGATCTGGTTGGAAAGAATGATGTTGAATGGTAATATGTGCGTACAAGGAAATTGAAATAAGAACACCGTGAATTCATTGTCCCAGGAAGGGGAAACTTTATTGACACATTCCTGGGGTCAGATACATCACATGAACACACTGACAGAACCACAGGCACATAGACACAGGCAACAGAGCATGCACAATGTCGGCACTAGTACAGTGTATATCCACCTTTCGCAGCAATGCAGGCTGCTATTCTCCCATGGAGACGATCGTAGAGATGCTGGATGTAGTCCTGTGGAACGGCTTGCCATGCCATTTCCACCTGGCGCCTCAGTTGGACCAGCGTTCGTGCTGGACGTGCAGACCGCGTGAGACGACGCTTCATCCAGTCCCACACATGCTCAATGGGGGACAGATCCGGAGATCTTGCTGGCCAGGGTAGTTGACTTACACCTTCTAGAGCACGTTGGGTGGCACGGGATACATGCGGACGTGCATTGTGCTGTTGGAACAGCAAGTTCCCTTGCCGGTCTAGGAATGGTAGAACGATGGGTTCGATGACGGTTTGGATGTACCGTGCACTATTCAGTGTCCCCTCGACGATCACCAGTGGTGTACGGCCAGTGTAGGAGATCGCTCCCCACACCATGATGCCGGGTGTTGGCCCTGTGTGCCTCGGTCGTATGCAGTCCTGATTGTGGCGCTCACCTGCACGGCGCCAAACACGCATACGACCATCATTGGCACCAAGGCAGAAGCGACTCTCATCGCTGAAGACGACACGTCTCCATTCGTCCCTCCATTCACGCCTGTCGCGACACCACTGGAGGCGGGCTGCACGATGTTGGGGCGTGAGCGGAAGACCGCCTAACGGTGTGCGGGACCGTAGCCCAGCTTCATGGAGACGGTTGCGAATGGTCCTCGCCGATACCCCAGGAGCAACAGTGTTCCTAATTTGCTGGGAAGTGGCGGTGCGGTCCCCTACGGCACTGCGTAGGATCCTACGGTGTTGGCGTGCATCCGTGCGTCGCTGCGGTCCGGTCCCAGGTCGACGGGCACGTGCACCTTCCGCCGACCACTGGCGACAACATCGATGTACTGTGGAGACCTCACGCCCCACGTGTTGAGCAATTCGGCGGTACGTCCACCCGGCCTCCCGCATGCCCACTATACGCCCTCGCTCAAAGTCCGTCAACTGCACATACGGTTCACGTCCACGCTGTCGCGGCATGCTACCAGTGTTAAAGACTGCGATGGAGCTCCGTATGCCACGGCAAACTGGCTGACACTGACGGCGGCGGTGCACAAATGCTGCGCAGCTAGCGCCATTCGACGGCCAACACCGCGGTTCCTGGTGTGTCCGCTGTGCCGTGCGTGTGATCATTGCTTGTACAGCCCTCTCGCAGTGTCCGGAGCAAGTATGGTGGGTCTGACACACCGGTGTCAATGTGTTCTGTTTTCCATTTCCAGGAGTGTATGTTGTTAATTGTCTTCTGAAGCTCTCTCTAGTTCTCCAAAATCACGCGGGAGGCTATTCCATAGTCGGGTTCCTCCTACTGAGAAAGACTTCAAGAAAGTGGCTGTTCGATGAAGTGGAACAGAAACGATTTTGTTCCGATAGTAACGGGTATTTCTGCCATGCTGTGCACAAAAGAGCGACAAGGTCGAGGAGTGATATGAGAGATAATGCTCGTTAATAAATCTGTAGAGAAGACAGTGGGTACGGAAATCTTTGTATCTGTCTGCATTCAGCCTGGCTATCTGTGCCCTTCTTATTTTTTTTTATATTTTTTGGTTGGGGGGTTTGGGAGGTGGGGGTATCACCAGTCTTCTGACTGGTTTGATGTGGCCTACCATGAATTCTTCTCCTGCGCCAATCTCTTCATCTCAGAGTAGCACTTGCAACCTACATTCTCAATTATTTGCTGGATATATTCCAATCTCTGTCTTCCTCTACAACTTTTACCCTCTACCGCTCCCTCTAGTGCCATAGAAGTTAATCGTAGATATCTTAACAGATGTCCTACCACCTGTAACTTCTTCTTGTCAGTGTTTTACAGATATTCCTCTCATCGCTGATTAGGCGTAGAACCTCCGCGTTTCTTACCCTGTCAGTAAACCTGATTTTCAGAATTCTTCTGTAGCACCACATCGCAAATGCTCTGATTCTCTTCTGTTCCAGTTTTCCCACAGTCTATGTTTCGCTACCATTGAATGCCTTGCTCCAAAGGTACATGCTCAGAAATTTCTTCCTCAAATTAAAGTCTATGTTTGATACTAGCAGACATCTCTTGGGCAGGAATGCCCTTTTGTCAATACTAGTCTCTTTTTTATGTCCTTGCTCTCTCCGTGAAGGGTTATTTTGCTTCCTACGTAGTCGAAAAACGTGACTCTCAATTTTTATGTCAAGGTTCTCAGGGTTCTCATTTCTGCTACTTCCTGTTACTTTCGACTTTCTTCGATTTACACTCAATCCATATTCTGTACTCTTTAGACTGTTCATTACATTCAACACATCCTGTAACTCTTCCTTACTTTACTCCGGATAGCACATTTATCAGCGAATCTTATCATTCATATCCTTTTACACTGAATTTTAATTCCACTCTTGAATCTTTAATTTATCGAAGAATTTATTCCAAGCCATAGCGGTATGGTGCAGCAGCCAGTGGTAACAAAATGAAAGGACAAACAGACTTGGTAGTATAACTGCTTTTTTTCAAATTTATTTATCCTCCAATGACGCGTTTCACCTTATAGAAGGCATCTTCAGATTGGGTGGCAAAGTATGGTGTTAGGTACACAAGGTACCGCGCATACAAATGTCCCAACGAGAAACTGCCGAGGTCACAGTTCTAAACAACATTGTGCGGTGTCTGATTACCACTTGCTCTTGCCACTTGCTCTTGTCAGTTTATATATATAGTTGTTATGTGGTGTATCTCCACAACACGATAAATATGCATTTCCAACCATTGATTCCCTGTCTCAATATAAACGGTTGTGGATCCTTTGTCATCTGTTTCAATCTGACCCAAAAGGTTTGAGACATCCTGAAGATGTAGATGTATGTGTGAACATGTATAGATTCGTTCTAATTCTTTACATGAAATTACGAATTTATAGAATCCTAGATATATGCATGTGACTTGAGTAAATAAATGAATATGAGTATCAGATTTAATTTCTAAATCTAGTCAATCCTGGGCCAGTGTCGGTAAGTCCTTTTCACTGCGTGTATATGGTACTACTCTTGTTCGATGTGTTGGATGATCTGGGTTATGTCGCCGCAGCTGCAAGACAAGTCGGCCACTCTTTTCCGCTATATATTTTGATATTTTGTAATGTCTATAAATTTGTTACTCGACAGTTTTGTTACTATCTTGGTTGGCCTGGGGACTGTAGTGGATCCATTCAGATTATGTAAACAATAGAATACGTAGTTGGAGTAGTGGTTACGCTGGCACGAAAGCAAACGTTAACAGCCGGGAGATTCGTGTGCTGACCACGTGCCTCGCCAATTGTACCTCAGGCAGAGATCGAACCAGCTGCCGGTTAGTAGAAGAATGTTGTTGTATGCACATACTTCTATATTCCACGAATCACTGCACAGAGTACGGCAGAGGGAACTATTTTTATGAAACAATATGTTAAGGATTCTGCCAATTTCATCAAGGAGCAAGTGCGGTAAGAATAATTGTTTGTTCACATCTATGCGTTCCGATTAAATTTGGCTCTTCTGACGAATATTGGTTGTTTTCATCTGAAAACCGGCTTGTTTGAATTTTCTAATCAGGTTTTTGTGAGATATACAGCCTAGTGCCTGCCAGTTAATATTTTGGTTCCTCTGTCTCGTCAGTCGAACACGCCGTGAGTATTCACGCCACCCTTTAGTATACACTCGGTATATCCAAGTGGTGCGACCTGATGCGAATGTAACATACCTTCGACAGCGCAAGCACTTTTTAAGCGACCCTTTTAATGGGAAAAGTGGAGCTTACCAATAGCGAATGTATAGTAGCCTGTTATTACGCACACCCGATTTTATGTGATCGTTCCATTACTTGTCCTAAGTATTTGTATGGTATGACTTATAACACTACCGTCCGCTACTGTTATACCATAACCTCAAAGCAGGAGGCAGTTCGTATGAATGAAATTATTTTTTTATTAAAGTAATTGCAGTATAAAGAAGCAGAGCAGTGTTACCCTCTGAAAGGAATTTAGTTGTGATTACCGTGATATGCCTAACGGAGGTGGCTTATCGGAAGTGAAAGTTAGGATTACGTAAATATTTAACAGTAATAAACAATAATTTAACTATCCACAGTGTCCAAATGATAATAACAACGGTCGTGAGCCTAATTAGACATAAGAATGAGTAACCTTCTTGTTCAAGAAACTGAAAATAAGTAACTTCAATGGGCAAACACAACCTATACTTTGGCACACGAGAGTGCAATGAACTCTGGCACCAGCATATGTTCACGATAAGATTGGAGCTGACAGAGCAGAACAAACTATTTGCATAAATATAACAGATAACGAAACACACTATTACCTTGAGGACTTAGTCAAACTGAATGGTCTCAATAACATTGCTATTAATATTCACTGTAGAATCGTAAATTGGACATAGGTTCAATATTACTTTTCAAACATATTCCTATCTGACATGAAATATGGATATGGTTCACAGCAAAATTAATTATTGTGGATAGATTAAGTCTCTCACTACTAAACACCTTTCTGCTTAGAATAAAAATTAAATGGGGTTCAATAACAAATTACTTATCACTGTCCTTTGAATAAAGAAGTTACTGGTTTCATAGATAGTTGTCTTTCTATTAATCGTTATCTAGCATGAGCACATTAGACAAGATGTGGATCCAATACACGCCGGCCGCGGTGGTCTCGCGGTTCTAGGCGCGCAGTCCGGAACCGTGCGACTGCTACGGTCGCAGGTTCGAATCCTGCCTCGGGCATGGATGTGTGTGCTGTCCTTAGGTTAGTTAGGTTTAAGTAGTTCTAAGTTCTAGGGGACTGATGACCACAGCAGTTGAGTCCCATAGTGCTCAGAGCCATTTGAACCATTTTTTTTGATCCAATACACCATTAATATGCACTTTTAATACACAAGAAGAACCCAGTATTGTACAGAATTAGACTTGAATAGCAGAGTAATTGAAAATTCCTATAATTAAGTAACTTTGTGCATTTGAACTACTTTCGATGGAGGGGAGCCCTTATCTTGACCACTGTAGTAGAGCAAACTAAACATACTTTCATTACATTAGTGAAACGAACACTTAGCAAGCATGAACATGTAACTCTCAACAGTTGCATTTCTGAACTTTTACTGCAGTAAAACACAAAATTCAGATATTTGTAAGATCCTTTCAACAACCAATAATAAATTTAGCACACTCTATTGCCATATTAATTTTAATATGCTTTCAATAAAGGACACTCGGTAAGCAGTGTAGCGTGGGAGGGACCCTAAGTGGATACGTGACTGATGATAAATCACGGTAGGTACAAGAGTTCAGTTAAAATCTACCCTATATTTGAGTACACTATAACATCCAATGAGTTGATCCTTCACT
The DNA here is from genome assembly GCF_023898315.1 of Schistocerca nitens. NCBI lineage: Eukaryota > Metazoa > Arthropoda > Insecta > Orthoptera > Acrididae > Schistocerca > Schistocerca nitens. The sequence goes on along the minus strand of NC_064620.1, from coordinate 166,685,634 downwards.
GTACATTATTTTAATTCTTCTGTTCCATTACAGTGATTGCGCAGTGCGGTGGCGAGTGCATGTAGGTAGGTGGATTTGCAAGTGGAATTGCTGGACTCTGTCATTTCTTGGTGGCGATGATAGATATCAGTTCCAACATAATTCCAGCTAGCTTACAAATCCATCCATCCGAGGCTTCGGCACATTGGAAAACGACACGAAGAGCCTCTCTCGGCACCAGCACAATACATGACTTTTACATAAGCTGTTGGCAGTTTGGTAGCTCGTCCCCGACTGACTCTTGGTTCCACCTTTCTATCCATACCTACCACATTTTCCGCGCGCTACACAGTTCCGTTCTCGAGGGGAACCACACCACCTTTTACTTACAAAATAACTAAGAACCCTAAGTGAAGGTCAGCAGTTTACAAAACACCAACCAAACATATTAAATAAAACAGAACATTTCCACATATTGACATTATTTAAACAAAATTATTCAATCTCAAAGATAATCAAAGAGATTGTGTGAGAAAGATATAACATATCATTTGCTCATATTGTACATATTACAGATATTACACTTCGTACACTCTAAAAGACATCAAAGTTTTCAACAGAGAAAAGAATAAACACTCTCATGGTATCGATTCAATCCAACACAAACTCAACGTTATAACATTAAACAAAACAAAAGGCAAAATAAACCAGTACAGCATTAGAGCTATAGTGTCAGAGACTGAGTGTAGTAATGACTCATTCTTCCTGTTATGAAAATGTACCAGACATTCACATTACGAAAATTTGGAGGGGGGCTGATATTTTGTCGAGAACTCATTGCATGTTATTGAAACTTAACCAGAATAATCTGCAGAAAGTCTCAGTTGCACTAATATTATCCGTTAAGTCGTTAATATATATATGACACTCCACTGTGGCATATCAGATATTACTTTATTGCCGGTAAGTGACTCAGTATCCAAGATCACAGGCTGAGTCTGTCTGTCAAAAAATTTTTAGTTCGTTCACAAACCCTGTTTGGTGACTCACCCTTTTTTATTTTTCATAAGTCATTTTATGATTGAACTAAAAGCATTTCTATGACGTGGAATACTGACTCCGCCTGATTACCTCTGACAATAGCACTTACGTTATCGGTTTGTAAGGAAAACGAAATATATGTCGTTTATGTAGATGAGTATCAATATAGGTTCACGTAACTCTAAGTTTGATTCAGTACGACAGGCAAAACAAAACCGAAACCTCTCTCGATTCTACTTGCACTATACAGCAACAGCTTTTACAATCCCACGTAGCCTTGGCATTACCGGAAGTGCAACGCACTAGTACGCAAATATAACTGTGGTAAAGAGTCAGGAACAGACATCACCAGGTTTGTGTCTGAATTAACTTGGATTATTATTTTGTAGTATGGCTACTCAACAAAACGCCAGTGCTCGTTAACACCGTTACAAGATGTGTGACGTCACGGGGAATGAGACTTAGTAGATTTTCTGTGATCAGTACTTCAGATGGGAAAACCGGTATCACGTGAATTTTGGCCCGCTAACAAATTCTTCAAATTTATTACTCGATCACACAGTCGAATGTGTAAGTGTTTCTAGAGATGAGGGAAACATCGTGCCGTGTCGTAATTCGGAGTGCAGCATGTAGAAATAGTAATTTATTCAAGGCAAATAGAAAGTAGTAGACCGATAAAAGGCTTTTACGGTTATAATATTCCCTTACTCTATGAAGGAGGACAAACAGAACAATGCTTCTCACTGAGTTGCAGCTCTTCAGTTAGCAACGCTTTTCTTCCTTCCTCTCCGTAAACTCCGCGTAGGAATTACAGTGGGCGTTGTATGCATGACGCATTCATTACACACGCAAAAAGTGAGAGCTACGCAGGCGAACTGAAAACCGGACAGCAACTCCGGCATGTGACGCTGACACGTGACACCACGATATTGTTCCCTCCTGTTTTGCTCGCTTCCAGTCCGACCGGCATAGGCCGCCATGCTCTCATTCTTGGCGGGCCAAATCCAATAAAAGCTGTCGAAACTGCGACCGCTACACAGATTTATTGGTGGCACCAGTGACAAGTGGCACCCACGGACAGCTACACCGCGCTAAAGGCCTCCCAGCACGTGTCGCGGGTTTTGTTTCTCGTTTACGTAAGCGGGGAAACAATAGAAGTATTGTTAACTGCTGCGGTTCTGTATTTCTCTTTGCTCGAGGCAACTGTCGGATGGCTCCTGTCTCAGCGTCAGACTGCAATTGAAAGAGAATGATATGTGACGGCGGGAAGGAATATATTGGTCAGTTCGCTGCCCACAAGGGGAAGGGCTACCCGTCACTCTCCGGGACCGTGCGTCGAGAGACCTGCCTCACGGAGGACAGCGTACAGGCGGAATTCATTCAGACTGTTCCCTCTCAGACAACGAAGCTGTTTACTAGGTGAACCTATACGTCTATCCACGAATCGAGTTTGGACATGTGTCAACAGCTAAGCGCGACGACACGCAGAACAGTCCCCGGAAGTTCCTGCGCCCCTGGAAGACCACCTAAATCTCTGTCGTCCTCGTCCCCTCCGTAAAACTACCTTCTACATCTACAGCCATACTCCGCAAGCCACGTGACGGTGTGTCGCGGAGGGTACCTTGAGTACCTCTATCGGTTCTCCCTTCTATTTCAGTCTCGTATTGTTCGTTGAAAGAAGGATTGTCGGTATGCCTCTGTGTGGGCTCTAATCTCTCTGATTTTATCCTCATGGTCTCTTCGGGAGATATACCTAGGAGGGAGCGATATACTGCTTGACTCCTCGGTGAAAGTATGTTCTCGAAACTTCAACAAAAGCCCGTACCGAGCTACTGAGCGTCTCTCCTGCAGAGTCTTCCACTTGAGTTTACCTATCATCTCCGTAACGCTTTCGCGATTACTAAATGATCCTGTAACGAAGCGCGCTGCTCTCAGTTGGATCTTCTCTATCTCTTCTATCAACTCTATCTGGTACGGATCCCACCCTGCTGAGCAGTATTCAAGCAGTGGGCGAACAAGCGTACTGTAACCTACTTCCTTTGTTTTCGGATTGCATTTCCTTAGGATTCTTCCAATGAATCTCAGTCTGGTATCTGCTTTACCGACGATCAACTTGATATGATCATTCCATTTTAAATCACTCCTAATGCGTACTCCCAGATAATTTATGGAATTAACTGCTTCCAGTTGCTGACCTGTTGTTGTAGCTAAATGATATGGGATCTTTCTTTCTATGTATTCACAGCACATTACCCTTGTCTACATTGAGATTCAATTGCCATTCCCTGCACCATGCGTCAATTCGCTGCAGATCCTCCTGCATTTCAGTACTATTTTCCATTGTTACAACCTCTCGATATACCACAGCAACATCCGTAAAAAGCCTCAGTGAACTTCCGATGTCATCCACAAGGTCACTTATGTATATTGTGAATAGCAACGGTCCGACGACACTCCCCTGCGGCACACCTGGAATCACTCTTACTTCGGAAGACTTCTCTCCATTGAGAATGACATGCTGCGTTCTGTTATCTAGAAACTCGTCAATGCAATCACACAATTGGTCTGATAGTCCATATGCTCTTAGTTTGTTCATTAAACGACTGTGGGGAACTGCATCGAACGCCTTGCGGAAGTCAAGAAACACGGCAACTACCTGTGAACCCGTGTCTATGGCCCTCTGAGTCTCGTGGACGAATAGCGCGAGCTGGGTTTCACACGATCGTCTTTTTCGAAACCCATGCTGATTCCTACAGAGTAGATTTCTAGTTTCCATAAAAGTCATTATACTCGAACATAATACGTGTTCCAAACTACAACTGATCGACGTTAGAGATATAGGTCTATAGTTGTGCACATCTGTTCGACGTCCCTTCTTGGAAACGGGGATGACCTGTGCCCTTTTCCAATCCTTTCAAACGCTACGCTCTTCTAGAGCATTTTTTTCTACACATACTCAACAAATCTTAATTTTGTAATCAGGGTTAATAAAAATGAAACACTGCAAATCCGACTGTCCAGTAAGATTTGACACAAGGTTACAGTTTTAGCAGAGACCATTGAGATTTTCTATGTTTAGCTCATGTAAAAGATTAATTCGCATTATAATAACAAAAAATTACCTAATACGTACCACTGAGTATGACCTACGTGGTATTACGACGCCAGACGCTAGAGCAATACAGCTGATGACCAATGGCAGAACACACGTTTGTTTATACCAAGGTTCAGTATAGATGAACTGAGTAAGCGTAACGACTATCGACCCCTGCACGTGTTAGAATCGATTTCTGCCAGTCATGATAACTTCTCTGCTCGTCGTTTCCAGGTGACGAGTTAATGGCGCTCTGGAGAGAGCACGGAGTCGCTCGCAGAGTTCATTTACATGGATGTTTGGTGTCTGTTCTTTGTAACATGTACGAGAGATCAGACACCACACATTCATAGAATTGATTCATCTCGAAGGGCAATGAACTCACCACCTTACTTTCGACCTCCTGTGGGAATCTCAAAGTAGCCAGCATGGAGGACATGAACAGGGAATGCGTATATGTGGGGCTGGTTGGGAATGTGGGTAAGCCGAGAGGCGTGCCGAGATATTCCACATAACTGCGACAACACTCTGTCCGGTTGGCGCAGTGGTTAAAGCAACTGCCTCCTAAGCAGGAGATCTTGGGTTTGAATCCCTGTCCGATACAAATTTTCACTCGTCGCCTCTGATTCCGTATAGTCTCGATGCAGTTGACATCAACAGTTCATTCTCTTTCCTTTTCTTTCTCCCCCCTCCATCGTCACTTTACATAATCGTGGAGTTCAATGCTGTAGAAACAGTGTGTGTACGATAGTTGAAGCTGCCTCTGTTTTCATGGTCGCAGGTTTGCGTCTTTGCGATTGGCACGTTTCTCATTTTAGCTGTCCTGGTTCTGGATGCTATGATGGCAGTTTTTATGTGCAGCCAAGGACTGGCGTATAAACGTAATTGTTGCTTCCCTCTGCCCTCATCATCGTGGGTACGCCTCTTCCGGGTCGGTATATTTCTTTATTCTGCTGCCTTGACTGTGGATGCTGTGCTGCTGGTATTTACTTACAACCAAACACACATGTAACAAGAAAATGGTGAGCACCTTTGTTACGTGTAACGCAAGTAACTCAATGTCATTGGCTTTCGAGAAATACCTTGCTCGTTGAGTGAGATTCACTTTGTGTGGCTCTTGCATACTGTGCTGTTTAGCCTCAGACAGTGACAGTTATTCCTGTCTTAAACCTCTATGTCGATCAACATTCCTTTTTAATAGAACAATCCCGAGTTATTTTAAGGCTACGTATGAAAAGTAAACAGAAATTGTATTTTAATGTTGACTGTTTTGTGCAAGTCTCATATCGGTAACTATGCATTTAAAAGAAATTATGTGCTTTTGTTTAACGGAGCATGTGTTATAGTCGATAATTATGTTCCACTGTTTCGTTCCTTTTAAATTTCAGTGGTATTTTTTTTTTAATTTAAGATAACTGTGCTGAGTTACGCAAACATACGTGCCATTCAGAGGCCAAACCGACAAACTCAAGTGGAACCGACAGAGAGGAAACTGACATTAAAGTTAAATGCCTATTGAAGATTCAGCTTTAATTATAACTAACATTTCTATTCATCATAGTATTACTATGGTAATTACAGTTTTGTGTCATGTACAGATCTGATGAAAGAACAACCCATTTAATCACTGAAACACAGAATACTATAACATTTGCATTTTTAAGGAGTTTATCACATTGTCAACTGAAAAAGTTCACTACATATTTCACTTTAACTTCCAACGTCAAATGAAAAAGTTCACTGTTTATTTTAACTTCCAATGTGGCCAATCACCACAATTAAAGCTATAGGAGTTCCCTGACACTTTACCGTTGTGTAACTCTCGAACGCCTACCAGTTTTGTAACACCAATGTCGATTAGAAATAGATTTATTCTATGTAACCATGTATCAGTGATTATGAAGCATTTGTTCTTTGTTAGTTAAGGTCAATGATTTGTGACAGTAAAGTTAAAGGTTGTAATATATTTATTGTAAAAGTTAAATGATGTTCAAAAATAGTAAAATTTTATAATATATGTATGTTCATAAAGAAAAATTTGTATGTTGGAAGCTGGTTCATGCTTAGGGAACTTGTATTGCGAAAGGGAAAAGCTGTGTGGCCGGCCGCGGTCGCCGAACGGTTCTAGGCGCTTCAGTCCGGAACCGCACGACTGCTGTGGTCGCAAGTTCGAATCCTGAGTCGGGCATGGATGTGTGTGATGTCCTTAGGTTAGTTAGGTTTAAGTAGTTCTAAGTTCTAGGGGACTGATGATCTCAGATGTTCCATAGAGCTCAGAGCCATTTGAACCATTTGAAAAGCTGTAGGGAAGTCCCTCCGCAACGGAAGTGGCTTGGCGCGAAGTAAAAGGTGGTTTTGGCGCTCTAACTGGGCGGCTACTTGGTGGGAACGGGACGCAGTCAGTGGCAAGACATTGTAAAGTATACAGCGAGGGTGTCAAGGGAGGAATTTGGAAGCCGTTTTGTACGGAATTTTGCCTCGAATGTGGATTTGGCTATTGCATGGTGCTCTTGGCAAGAAGGAATGGTTCTAATACGATACAAATCCGTCGCCAAGACGAAATTATAAGAAGCATTCAACATCAAGAGTAGTGAGTACAGTTAACTGCCACGTCGCTTGCCACCACTACTTCGCCACTGCTCCACCAACTTTAGATACACAGATATGTACACTCAGCTGGCGGCTACACGGGTATCGGAGGCTGTGTGGCGTGGAGGGAAAGTACGGGATGGGCTGCAACCTCAAAGGGTGCATGGCAAATACAGGACGTGCTTGGATCAAGGAACAGTCGGAATTGTAGTTGTAAATTGTTGTAGTTGTGCTGGTAAAGTCCCTGAGCTTCAAGCGCTAATAGAAAGCAAAGAAGCTGAAGCTGAAATCGTTATAGCCGGCCGCTGGTGGCCGAGCGGTTCTGGCGCTACAGTCTGGAACCGCGCGACCGCTACGGTCGCAGGTTCGAATCCTGCCCCGGGCATGGATGTGTGTGTTGTCCTTAGGTTAGTTAGGTTTAAGTAGTTCCAAGTTCTAGGGTACTTATGACCTCAGCAGTTGAGTCCCATAGTGCTCAGAGCCATTTGAACCATTTTGAAATCGTTATAGGTACAGAAAGCTGGCTAAAACCTGAAATAAGTTCTGCGGAAATTTTTACAAAGTCTCAGACGGTGATCAGGAAAGATAGATTAGGCAGAATTGGTGGTGGAGTGTTTGTGTCTGTCAGTAGTGGTTTATCTTGTAGTGAAGTCGAAGTAGATACTCCGTGCGAATTGGTATGGGTGGAGGTTATACTTAACAGCCGAACTAAGTTAATAATTGGCTCCTTCTACCGACCCCCAGACTCCGATGATATAGTTGCTGAACAGTTCAGAGAAAATTTGAGTCTGGTAACAAATAAATACCCCACTCATACGGTTATAGTTGGTGGGGACTTCAAACTTCCCTCGATATGTTGGCAAAAATACTTGTTCAAAACCGGTGGTAGGCAGAAAACATCTTCCGAGATTGTCCTAAATGCTTTCTCCGAAAATTATTTCGAGCAGTTAGTCCACGAACCCACGCGAATTGTAAATGGTTGCGAAAACACGCTTGACCTCTTAGCCACAAACAATCCCGAGCTAATAGACAGCATCATGACTGATACAGGGATTAGTGATCACAAGGTCGTTGTAGCTAGGCTCAATACCGTTTCTTCGAAATCCACCAGAAACAAACGCAAAATAATTTTATTTAAAAAAGCGGATAAAGTGTCACTAGAAGCCTTCCTAAGAGACAATCTCCATTCCTTCCGAACTAAGTATGCAAATGTAGACGAGATGTAGCTCAAATTCAAAGATATAGTAGCAACAGTAATTGAGAGATTCATACCTCATAAATTGGTAAGAGATGGAACTGATCCCCCATGGTACATAAAACAGGTCCGAACGCTGCTGCAGAGGCAGCGGAAAAAGCATGCAAAGTTCAGAAGAACGCGAAATCCCGAAGATTGGCTAACATTTACAGTCGTGCGAAATTTGGCACGGACTTCAATGAGAGATGCCTTTAATAGGTTCCACAACGAAACATTGTCTCGAAATTTGGTAGCAAATCTGAAGAAATTCTGGTCGTATGTAAAGTACACAAGCGGCAAGACGCAGTCAATACCTTCGCTGCGCAGTGCCGATGGTACTGTTGCCGACGACTGTGCCGCTAAAGCGGAGTTATTGAACGCAGTTTTCCGAAATTCCTTCACCAGGGAAGACGAATGGAATATTCCAGAATTTGAAACACGAACAGCTGCTAGCATGAGTTTCTTAGAAGTAGATACCTTAGGGGTTGCGAAGCAACTCAAATCGCTCGATACCGGCAAGTCTTCAGGTCCAGATTGCATACCGATTAGGTTCCTTTCAAATTACGCTGATACAATAGCTCCCTATTTAGCAATCATATTCAACCGCTCGCTCACCGATAGATCTGTACCTGCAGATTGGAAAATTGCACAGGTCGCACCAGTGTTTAAGAAGGGTAGTAGGAGTAATCCATCGAACTCCAGACCTATATCATTGACGTCGGTTTTTAGTAGGGTTTTGGAGCATATACTGTATTCAAACATTATGAATCACCTCGAAGGGAACGATCTATTGATACGTAATCAGCATGGTTTCAGAAAACATCGTTCTTGTGCAACACAGCTAGCTCTTTATTCACACGAAGTAATGGCCGCTATCGACAGGGGATCTCAAGTTGATTCCGTATTTCTAGATTTCCGGAAAGCTTTTGACACCGTTCCTCACAAGCGACTTCTAATCAAGCTGCGGACCTATGGGTATCGTCTCAGTTGTGCGACTGGATTCGTGATTTCCTGTCAGGAAGGTCGCAGTTCATAGTAATAGACGGCAAATCATCGAGTAAAACTGATGTCAGGTCTTCCCCAGGGAAGCGTCCTGGGACCACTGCTGTTCCTGATCTATATAAATGACCTGGGTGACAATCTGAGCAGTTCTCTTAGGTTGTTCGCAGATGATGCTGTAATTTACCGTCTAGTAAGGTCATCCGAAGACCAGTATCAGTTGCAAAGCGACTTAGAAAAGATTGCTGTATGGTGTGGCAGGTGGCAGTTGACGCTAAATAACGAAAAGTGTGAGGTGATCCACATGAGTTACAAAAGAAGTCCGTTGGAATTCGATTACTCGATAAATAGTACAATTCTCAAGGCTGTCAATTCAACTAAGTACCTGGGTGTAAAAATTACGAACAACTTCAGTTGGAAAGACCACATAGATAATATTGTGGGGAAGGCGAGCCAAAGGTTGCGTTTCAATGGCAGGACACTTAGAAGATGCAACAAGTCCACTAAAGAGACCGCTTACACTACACTCGTTCGTCCTCTGTTAGAATATTGCTGCGCGGTGTGGGATCCTTACCAGGTGGTATTGACGGAGGACATCGAAAGGATGCAAAAAATGGCAGCTCGTTTTGTATTATCACGTAATAGGGGAGAGTGTGTGGTAGATATGATACGCGAGTTTGGATGGAAGTCATTAAAGCAAAGACGCTTTTCGTCACGGCGAGATCTATTTACGAAATTTCAGTCACCAACTTTCTCTTCCGAATGCGAAAATATTGTGTTGAGCCCAATCTAGATAGGTAGGAATGATCATCAAAATAAAATAAGAGAAATCAGAGCTCGAACAGAAAGGTTTAGGTGTTCGTTTTTCCCGCGCGCTGTTCGGGAGTGGAATGGTAGGGAGATAGTATAATTGTGGTTCGATCAACCCTCTGCCAAGCACTTAATTGTGAATTGCAGAGTAATCATGTAGATGTAGATGTAGATGTAGATGTAGATGTATGTATTGTAACATGGACCTGATAATTTGTGTGAGTGTTTTTCAATAATAATCCAAGCGCTATAAACCTGTGTTTGAACCCTAACGTTATCCTAATCATGAACCGATGCAGGATACCATCCTAAGTGCACTGAAAACCGAGTATCCTGTTTCTAACAAGCTAGTGATTTGTTTCTGTTTATTAAATATGCAAATGTTCAGTGTCAGGGTGTGTAAATGTCACTGTTAAAATACCTGCTTCTCAGGTGACGACAAAGGCACATAAACTAAATTTATTTGAAACGTAATTTAGTCTTGATTTTTAACATGAACGATTTTTTTTCTTTTTTGTTAACCGAGCTCAGTGTTGAGTACATTGCTTTAAAGGATGAAAACATAAATTATTCCAAGTGGGATTAAACATTAATTTTGGTTTGAATTGAACTTTGCTTCTGAAATAATAATAGAGTTGCCTATTGAGACAGTGCCAGTTTATGGGTTCCCACTATATTTTCTTCATATTAGAAAGATATATGGAATATTGTCGCTACTAAAGAAATCTGATACATTTATATAAATGGGAGTATAGAAAGTGTATGTGTAGTGTTATTTAATTTCATTTGTGGTATTTATAAGTTAGTTAAGTCAGAAATCTTTTCATGCCCAACTTTAGCTCTGTGTTTCCTGCAGTAACACCTCAATACTGAGTTGCTTAATGACTGCGATAGTAACTGTTATTATTATGAGTGAAGTACTATTTGGCTTTCTATGATTACTGATTTGTGCATTAATTATAACTACTACTACCCACAACTTAGCTCGACCTGTATCGTATGTACCCCCTGCGCTATTCAAAGGGAGTATTAATGAAAGTCACTTCAACAACTAGTATTCAATTTTCTTAAACATATTTCAAATTAATATTCCTAATTAGGCTGGAGACCGTTTGTTGTTTCATTCGTGTGAACTTCTCTACTTTCATTATCCCCAGAGTAAAGCCTGTTTGGTTTTTTCTATTAATTACAATATATTCAAAGTTACTGTTCGATATCTTCATCCATCAGACGCAGGGTCAAAACTCAAAATCCTTCCAGAGCGTAATACTAGTTTGTGTCACAACAAACAAGAGCTAGTGTTATAGCTTCTTGTAGTACTCATGGCTCACAGGAGGGATACACTTCAGGAGCGTCACGAGGTCTGCGCTGCTTTCTTTGCGGATGGGAGGAATACTTGAGTATAAGACATCCATGTTTATATTCCCAAGTACAGGATGGCGACTGCTGTGCATTTCTTCAATTTCAGCATAAGGAATGGAAAATGTTCACAAAAAGTATTATTGTATTATACAGTCTAAGGCCGTAAACTCTCCAGTCCATGTGAAGCTAATTTGCTGGTACATCATTAACTGTCTTCTTGTGGTTTGTTGCGAGAGTTTCAAGAGTTTTTGTCGACAAAAATCGTTACGATTCGATTCAGCTACGAAGAAGCAAACGCTGTGAAAATACAAATAAGAAAACTAGAGTCAGTCACTTTGGCCTCCAAAAGCTACAACGAGACGTTCAGTTGCCATGGAAAGTGTTGTCATCTACTCAGGCGAGGATGAATGAATGGTGTTAAGCAATTTGACCACTGAAAATCTTCATTTTAATGAGGTGTTCGTAATTAAAAGCTAAAAAATTATAAAAAATGGAGTTTGCGGTTTGTCTGCTGAGTGGCACATTCCATTACATAGTTTAGAAAAACCTGCAAAGAAAAGGGCCTTGTAAGATATTCTGACGTGTTATTTGCGGTTATGTCGTTTTGACGTTTACTCTGTGGTGAGTTTTAGGTTTAAATGGAACGAACAATGTCTGAACTAACTCAAGTCGGTAACCTGATGTTCACACTCCATTTGTAATCAAATGCATTTGTTTTCAATTATTTTGTGATTTATGGTTTGAAACTAATGACCTTGTTAACACTGATTCTTTTATTGTTTATCAGGTCTGAAAATTATGTGCACAAATTTTATAAAATGGTTCAATTGGCTCAGAGCACTATGGGACTTAACTTCTGAGGTCATCAGTCCCCTAGAACTTAGAACAACTTAAACCTAACTAACCTAAGGACATGACACACACCCATGCCCGGGGCAGGATTCGAACCTGCGACCGGAGCGGTCACGCGGTTCCAGACTGTAGCGCCTAGAACCGCTCGGCCACTCCGGCCGGCGCACAAATTTTATAGTTTCTGCTAATAGTGTACCATTTTCTCTGTTGGTATTGGTAACGATTTTATTGTGGCTACTATAACGCCAGGCTTTGATATGTTTTTTGTTGATGATAAAATACCAAAAACTGTAAATATTCTTTGGCTCAGCAGCTTACCACTCCAAGATCCAAGCTCCCCATCATTTCAGTTCTCATTCAGCAACAATTGGCTTGTTCGTAAATTTGTTATCACTTACACGGCAGATCGTATCAATCTAAACTTGACACTAGCAAAAGACAAGCAAATCCCTCGTCCCCTCCACCTTTTTCGCTTGCTTCCTCCACCATCGCGTCACACTCGAGTCCTCAAACGGCAGAAATCGCAAAAATCGTATGTCTTCGGTTAAGTAGCATATTTGTTCTTGCACTCGCTCGCCATAGCTCGAAATCCTTCAAAACCGTAGAAAAGTAGCAATAAGACCTCCGTTTTGAGAATGAGCGAGCCGTGTAGGCGGCATCTGTGTGTATCAAGTGCACTGTTGTCACGTAAACGATGTCATCGATAGCCATCTGTTCGCCAGCAACTATTTTTGTATGATACTGCTTGGACGAAATCACTCTGTAGTAATTACATTGTGACAACAGCCTGCGTTTACAGTCGCGGGCAAGGGAAAATCTTCCTTTCATGGGCTGAAGATAGGAACACGAGTGGTAGAACAACTCTTTTGCGCCCCCGTTGAGTCTGCGCCGTCGCAATTAAGTTCTAAACATTTACGGTAACTGAATCAACAGAGAAGAATTTCATCAGGAATTCTTTGAAATATTGAAATACTTTAATAATGAAAATATTGCACAGTTTTTACAATTTTTTTCAGATCTGTATTTTCAAATCTTAAAAAATTAAAAAAAGCACAATAAAATATCAGTCTCAAACAAGAAATATAAAAAAGAACAGAGTAAGATTGTAATAAATGCATTAGTCAACATCACGTGTGTTACCAGCACTAAATTATTGGAGAGGATGACTCTGTTGTGGCCTGCTGGACGCAGATAGTTCCTCCCTCGCCATAGAGCAATAAGACTACGTCCTGCTGCGCAGCTTCAACAGACGAAGACCACTGAATTTTTATATACTGTATAAGTTTGATTACGAAAAACAGTTTAGGAAAGCGAAAATACTCTGCCACAAAACACAATGTCGTTCGTAGCAGTGACGGATACAGAAAAACCTCAAGAAGGCGGCGCTAAAGATGTCCTGCGCCAAGTCACATGCAAAGTTTAAGAAAGTTTTATTTGAACTTGTTATACACTTATACAAGAAAAAGCCATCTTACTATATAAAAAAGTCATAAATTGTGGTTCTCTTCCTTAAACGATTAATTCTAAACGCCTATTCTTCCTGGAAAATTGGTTAATTACATCGTCATATCGTCAATAGGGCAATCAATGTCAGGGCGAGTGTTCAACAGAGCTAAGCCTTTGAGTCGATCCTCCTTCATTGCCGACCTCAGCCATGTCTCTGTACGCCGCAATGTTGAGAAACTTCTTTCTACTGTAGCAATAGATGCAGGTAGACAAGTAAATATTTTAAACAGCGTGTGCAGAGTAGGATAGTCAGAGCTAGGACAAATAGACAACGCTTGCGTAACAGAGTGTTTGTTTGCCTGTATTGAAGAATCTCTCCCATTAGTCTCTTTTTTATCACCAAGTGTGAGTCTTCTTCAAAGAACGGTAGTTCAGTTAAGCACTGACTCAATTTATGTGCCAGATCATTACAGCCATGTCTCAGTGGTTGTGAGGGCAAAAGTATGTTGAATTTTAAATAATAAATATTTTCTTCAGCAAAACGTGTTCTCATGTCAGTCGTAACATGGACCAATGTTTGAATAAAACAGTTCTTTTCCAATACGTCATAGCATCATCATCATGATCGCAGTTTTTCCTGTGTCTTTTCTGCCTGTAAGACGTGGAACACTCATCCCCACGTCTAACTCTTCATAATTGCCTTCATCTCTTCAATATTACGAGCAAAGTGGCTATCAGCATTAGCTCTCATGCCGTCGCACACCTTGAGCGTCGAATCTAATTTTGCTTTTGCCATCGCGACGCCCAAGCTAGGGCCTTTTAAGATTTTTCTGACTAGATATGTCATGCTCATAATGTCACTCAGTGTAAACAGAGTGATAATAAACTCGCAATTAGAGAGAGCTTTAAGCAGGATATTCGCTTTGGCAGCCATTGTTCTATCCCTCCAACATTGTACACTCCTGGAAATGGAAAAAAGAACACATTGACACCGGTGTGTCAGACCCACCATACTTGCTCCGGACACTGCGAGAGGGCTGTACAAGCAATGATCACACGCACGGCACAGCGGACACACCAGGAACCGCGGTGTTGGCCGTCGAATGGCGCTAGCTGCGCAGCATTTGTGCACCGCCGCCGTCAGTGTCAGCCAGTTTGCCGTGGCATACGGAGCTCCATCGCAGTCTTTAACACTGGTAGCATGCCGCGACAGCGTGGACGTGAACCGTATGTGCAGTTGACGGACTTTGAGCGAGGGCGTATAGTGGGCATGCGGGAGGCCGGGTGGACGTACCGCCGAATTGCTCAACACGTGGGGCGTGAGGTCTCCACAGTACATCGATGTTGTCGCCAGTGGTGGGCGGAAGGTGCACGTGCCCGTCGACAAGGGACCGGACCGCAGCGACGCACGGATGCACGCCAAGACCGTAGGATCCTACGCAGTGCCGTAGGGGACCGCACCGCCACTTCCCAGCAAATTAGGGACACTGTTGCTCCTGGGGTATCGGCGAGGACCATTCGCAACCGTCTCCATGAAGCTGGGCTACGGTCCCGCACACCGTTAGGCCGTCTTCCGCTCACGACCCAACATCGTGCAGCCCGCCTCCAGTGGTGACGCGACAGGCGTGAATGGAGGGACGAATGGAGACGTGTCGTCTTCAGCGATGAGAGTCGCTTCTGCCTTGGTGCCAATGATGGTCGTATGCGTGTTTGGCGCCGTGCAGGTGAGCGCCACAATCAGGACTGCATACGACCGAGGCACACAGGGCCAACACCCGGCATCATGGTGTGGGGAGCGATCTCCTACACTGGCCGTACACCACTGGCGATCGTCGAGGGGACACTGAATAGTGCACGGTACATCCAAACCGTCATCGAACCCAACGTTCTACCATTCCTAGACCGGCAAAGGAACTTGCTGTTCCAACAGGACAATGCACGTCCGCATGTATCCCGTGCCACCCAACGTGCTCTAGAAGGTGTAAGTCAACTACCCTGGCCAGCAAGATCTCCGGATCTGTCCCCCATTGAGCATGTTTGGGACTGGATGAAGCGTCGTCTCACGCGGTCTGCACGTCCAGCACGAACGCTGGTCCAACTGAGGCGCCAGGTGGAAATGGCATGGCAAGCCGTTCCACAGGACTACATCCAGCATGTCTACGATCGTCTCCATGGGAGAATAGCAGCCTGCATTGCTGCGAAAGGTGGATATACACTGTACTAGTGCCGACATTGTGCATGCTCTGTTGCCTGTGTCTATGTGCCTGTGGTTCTGTCAGTGTGATCATGTGATGTATCTGACCCCAGGAATGTGTCAATAAAGTTTCCCCTTCCTGGGACAATGAATTCACGGTGTTCTTATTTCAATTTCCAGGAGTGTATTTCTCTAAGAACCTTGCAAACTGTTCCGAGATCAGCTGCGAATTGAATAACAGCATCATGTCGCACAACCTGTCTCGTTTGACAATGTGACTGCAGCGAGTGTTTTAGGTGACTTTTCAATTTTGCGAAACACTTGCTAGAAGCCGTAAAGAACGATAATACTTCTTCGATAGTACCAAGTGAGTATCTCACACTCGTAACTTTGCAACTGCGAGAGACAGCAAGATTGAGCTGATGACTTCGACACGGTGCTGCTTGAGCGTTGATAGCTTTCTTTTTTATTGTAGCCTCAGCTCCTTTCAATTCTGATATATTAAATGAGCAACCACCACAGCCTAAACCGACACAGTTCTCCAGTGACAGAGAAAGGCTTTCCATTCTCCTTAGAATCGTAGTACCTAATACTTCATCAGAAACGCTACGCTCTTAATCTTGACTCTCTTGAGGTTCGTCGTCGATATTTCCACTATTAAACCCGCAAACATAGTTCACACTCGGCGCGGTAGCTGATGGGAGCGACTGCAAAGGCATTTCCCATTTACAGCCCCTCCCATCAGCCAGCGCACCGAGTGTCAACTTTGAGCGTTTAATACAATCATTGCCTTTATGGATGTCAACGAAACTCAGAAATATTATCGTAATTTGCCATCACCATCAACATATCTTGCAGCTAAACTCAGTTGGACGATGTGCGCTATGTCCGTAGTCTCACAGAAAACTATGCTGTAATAACCAGAATCTTTGATTTCCTCCAATATTCTCGATGTTGTTGTCTTCAGTCCTGAGACTGGTTTGATGCAGCTCTCCATGCTACTCTATCCTGTGCAAGCTTCTTCATCTCCCAACACTTACCGCAACCTACATCCTTCTGAATCTGCTTAGTGTATTCATCTCTTGGTCTCCCTCTACAATTTTTACCCTCCACGCTGCCCTCCAATGCTAAATTTGTGATCCCTTGATGCCTCAGCACATGTACTACCAACCGGTCCCTTCTTCTTATCAAGTTGTGCCACAAACTCCTCTTCCCCCCAATTCTATTCAATACCTCTTCATTAGTTATGTGATCTACCCATCTAATCTTCAGCATTCTTCTGTAGCACCACATTTCGAAAGCTTCTATTCTCTTCTTGTCCAAACTATTTATCGTCCATAACATCACTGTTTCACAGCATGAAATAAGTTCATTATACGTTGTTTTACTTATGTAAGTGGCGTTTGCTTTAGTGGTCTCGTGGGTATGTGTTAGCTGTCTACGTGTCAGACTGAAACAAATAAAACACGATAACGCGGACGCGCGTGCTGCATAGGAAAGTTCCATTACTCGATAACTCGATTCACTCGAGTCGATTGATGAAAGATATGAATGAATAGCGTGCGGGCTGACTGGCGGCGGCGGCGGTGTGGGTGGCAATGCGGGCGGTTCAAGTGGTTCAAATGGCTCTGAGCACTATGGGACTTAACTTCTGAGATCATCAGTCCCCTAGAACTAAGAACTACTTAAACCTAACTAACCTAAGGACATCACACACATCCATGCCCGAGGCAGGATTCGAACCTGCGACCGTAGCGGTCGCGCAGTTCCAGACTGTAGCGCCTAGAACCGCTCGGCCACCTCGGCCGGCAATGCAGGCGGCCCGCAAGGGGAGGTGGGGGGGGGGGGTGGGGGGGTTAAAGTACACAGCTGTGCTTTCAAAACATGGAGAACACTGGAAACCTATTACTTTACGATAACACCTTACAAAAATTCGCACTGCCTAGTTTTGTGTTTCTGAATAACGCGGGGGAAGCTGCGATGTGTAAATTGCTTGCTTATTATGAACTTATCTTGTAATTAAGACTGAAGGAAGAGTAATATGTACTGAACATAACACACTTCGTACTATATTTAAATCAGTTCAAAAAACAGTAGATAAATTCCTATGAACTAGGTGTTGCTCCACATCTTAGTGGTAAAATGAGGAAATTGGTAACAATTTGCAATAAATATTTACTTACTGTCATTCCTTTCCCTTTCAAGAAAAGACAATATGGATGAAGTGTCTTGAACTCTATTCACAGCAATTCCTCTTGACACGTGTACTGACTGTACCAATACCGGACTGTAAGTGATGGTTAGCCGTCTGCATCCTGGACGCCCATACCACAGACTTACAAGAAAACCGATTCGTGCTTATCTACCCGCTCCTTCATCACTCGTCGTCGTACCAACACAGTTCATTAAAACTTGGAATATTGACTTTTCAGTGAGTAATGTTAGTGGATTTTATTTACAGACACATCAGTAATTCATGGAGACCATTAATTTTTACTACAGAAGAGCTTTTAGTATTTGTAATTAGTTAAGCTTGGATATATTCGTTAAAAGTTGTAATTTTTGTCAAGTAAGACTCAAAAATTGAAATTTCTTTTCAAAACATTTTTGGGAGAGGTATGCTCCCCACGCTGCCCCCCCCCCCCCCTCCCCCCTCTCTCTCTCTGCCCTTCCGCCATAAATAACTGGCGGCCCCCACATCTTGTTGTTGGTTGGTTCAGCTCATACTCTAAAACACACACAAGATACGCATTAAAATTTGTACTAAACTCCATCCGAAAAGGCCTTGAAGGCCCAACGATACCGACCAACCACCGTGTAATCCTCGGCCCACAGGTGTCACTGAATACGAATACGGAGTGGCACGAGGACAGTACACCACTCTCCCGGCCGTTGTCAGTTTTCATGACAAGAGCCGCTATTTCCCCATCAAGTAGCCCTCAATTGATCTCACAAGGGCTGAGTGCATCCCGCTCTCCAACAGCGCTCGGCAGACTGCACGGTCACCCATCCAAGCGCTAGCCAAGCCTGACAGGGCTTAACTTCGGTGATCGGACGGGAAGCGGTGTTACCCTGTGGCAGGGCCGTTGGCATTAAGATTATATAACAGAAATAAATTAGAGATCGAAATGGTTCTTTGGCCTTGGCATAAGAAAGCAAGAGAAACTGTGTCCGTTTAACCCATCAGTGCCTTAAAGTAAACAGGAGTTGGAGATACAATTGTGCCGGCCGCGGTGGCCGAGCGGTTCTAGGCGCTTCAGTCCGGAACCGCGGAACTGCTACGGTCGCAGGTTCGAATCCTGCCTCGGGCATGGATGTGTGGGATGTGTGTGATGTCCTTAGGTTAGTTAGGTTTAAGTAGTTCTAAGTTCTAGGGAACTGATGACCTCAGATGTTAAGTCCCATAGTGCTCAAAGCCATTTGAACCATTGATACAATTGTTTTATAAAGGTTTGATCACCTGAGCATTCAAAATGAGATATATAGTGTTGATGAATCAATCTCTATCCTTAGTAATGTAATGACATAACTAGAACTGGGCAAAATATTGGCCCTTTTGTACCTTTCTTGTAAGTTCTACGGGAGTGATGACCTCAGAAGTTAAGTCCCATAGTGCTCAGAGCCATCCTGGCTTCCGGAGATGGATAACTGTATTAATAACTATTATTAAATATATCCTAAGACAAAAGAAAAAGTCGCACCAAGCAGAAATATTATCCTAGTGGGATAAAAGCAAGTAGATGTGATGCACATGTACAGTTTTGCCAGCATGAAGTAGTAGAAAGTCTGTCCATGTGCGGGAAATGAAGTGTAAGCCCAGGATGGCATCGCAGTACAAAAAGTACGTTGTCGTTATGACGTGACGGAACAACTTAATGATTCGACATGGAAAATGTTGGGCCAAACATACTTTTTGTACTGCTATGAGTATTATGAGATGATGGACGGCACAGCCATGGGATCACCACTGTCTCCAGCAGTCGCAAATTTCTTCATGGAGCACTTTGAGGAGCAGGCTCTGCAAACTGCGACATTACGGCCATCTTGCTTTCTACGATACGTTGATGACATCTTCCTGATATGGCCTCATGATGAAGATACACTACAGGAGTTCGTCGATCACATGAATGGTGTCCATCCCAACATTAAATTTACTGTCGACGTGGAGAAGCACGGCAAGCTACCATTCTTGGATGTTTTGGTTGAGCGGAAGGCAGGAGGCCAGCTTGGTCATTCAGTGTACCGGAAACCAACACACACTGATCGTACTTGAACGCCAATAGTTTCTACCACCCTGTACACAAGGAAGTGGTCCTGAACACGTTGGTTCATAGAGCCAAGATTATTTCTGACGATGACCACCTACAGTCTGAATTGCAGAACTTAAAACTTGTTTTCGGGGAAAATGGAAACAGTAAAAGAGACATGGCAAACGCTTTTAAGGGCCGCCGGCGAAAGACACCTGGTGAATCAGTAGAAGAGGCCAAACGGACTACATTCCTGCCATACTGTGGAGCAACTAGCAGCAGGTTAGGACGTCTGTTGCATAAACATGGGCCAAGACCAGTGTTCCGGCCCGCCCCCAAGATACGAGAAATGTTGCGCCCTGTTAAAGACGACATTGATCTTCGAGTGTCAGGCATGTATGGTGACCGTGTGAACGTGGCAGCATGTATATCGGACAAACAATTCGCACGGTTGCGGAGCGTTGTACTGACCACAAGCGCCATATAAACCAAAAGGAGCTTGACAAGTCAGCCATAGCGGAGGATTGCCTAGAAAACGGACATGAAATGCAGTTCGAAAATACAAAGTGTTGGCTCATGCATCTACGTATTGGGACTCCGTTATAAAGGAAGCGGCCGAGATTCGTTTAAACTACAACAGTTTCAACAGAGACCAGGGGTACACACTGAGCAGGGCATGGGGGCGGGCGTTGGACATCGAAAGAAAGCAAAGACAGATGCTCGATGCGGGATGGGCAGTTTCAAACGTGGCACCTGCCCCTGGCGCCACCTGACGTCACCGGTGCTGCCACGGGCAATAGCTCCGCTAGCTGCCCTGGTCGACTTACGTGCGCGTGCTACATTGGGTCTATCTGATTGGCTGCTGATGATGTCATCATACCTATATAAGCGAGAAACCGTAGCAGTCCTGCAGTCAGTGAACTCCTGACGACGGTGACTGAGATGGTCATCGAAAGTTGGAGGATTTTATTGGAATTGACGTGGCTTGAAAACCGAGAACTTTTTATTCTTGGTCTATGGTGCTATTGTTTATTAGATGCTCCACAAATGTTGTGTGATCTGTACCGTATTTAAATCCTCTGATGTGTTCTCTGTATCTTCTGTCGAATGTCCTGCCAGTCATTCCAATGTATATTTTCTCACAATCTCTGCAACTGAGCTGATAGATACCACAACAAATTCACACTTAAAATAGGCAACGTATTCAAAAAGGAAGGCATAAACATTATTTGCAAAACAAACAACTCCATACCAAAGCACGTCCAAAAACTGAAATCAAAACCAGACAGATACCAACAATGCGGTGTCTATGATATACGATGGGGGCGCTAATGAGCGATAGTAAGACCGCGATGTAAAGTAGACGCTGTGCGATTTTTGAATAGGGGAGGCTGGGGACCGACCTAACAGTGAAGGAATGTATCCAAAGATAGAATAATAAGAAAAGTAAATATAGTGACGAAAAAGTAATACACGTAAAAATAAGTAGAATCATAAAGTATATGAAATTAAAATCCATCTTTTAGACAATCAAAGTTATTCAAAATACCACAGTGCTTTAATTCTATCTCGTTATTCAGAGTGTGTAATAGGACAGCTGACAATTCCGGCATTACACGAGTATTTATTTTGCCAGTTTTCTATTAGAAACGAGAACAAAAAATTAACTGTCCTTGTAGTGAAGTATCTTAAATATTTCATTTCCATGATTTGTTGAAAACACCTTTGAAATTACAAAACAGTCGTGCAAAGATATATGCATAATGTATAAATGTGTAAGTACAGTATACAAATTCAGAAACATGATCCCTAATATGTAAGTCCTCAGGCTTTTGTGGCTGTTGTCACTGAAGTAAAAATCTTGTGGGTTATTAGGCTGCGTCATATTTCTTCTAAAACGATCGACGTTTCGACCCCTCTGCCGGGATCTTCCAGTATCTTCTGGTGTCCACTACTGCTAGAACACTGCAGTAGTGAACACCATAAGATCTTGAGGAAGATCCCAGCAGAGCGGTCGAAACGTCGATCATTTTAGAAGAAATGTTAGGCGGCCTAATAACCCACAAGATTTTAACCTCTAATGATCTCTAATAGTTGACTTGAGTGCAGGAGTGTCACTCCCCATCGCACCCTCTTCAGATTTAATAGTAAGACAGCCCAGTGGAGAGCCCGTCTAAAACTGAACACAAATCAAGCCTGAAAAAGGGAAGGAGGTGTGCTCAACCGTAGAAAAAGAAGCAAAATAGAAACAGTAAACAATACAGCTCAAGGTGTGCAACATCGAGCAAATTTAAATATCCACACCGTGTTGGTTTTATGGACGACGAAGGGGGACATCAGTTTTCAAACCTACCTTGTTTCCTAGTCGTATATATTCTTTTTTCACAAATTCTACATCCGAACACTGACGTGTCTGTTCGCTGTACACAGATTTGTGTCTGTGTCGTGGTGTAACGTCGTTTGTAACAACGATGTGTAAGGAAGAGACCACCGGACATACGCACCTCCTATTTCTTCTACACAAGTACCAAATCTTATGAATCTCTTGAGTTTCGTTATGGAAACATTCTTGAATTGATTTGCTGTAACATAATTCACACCCGATTATTTATTGTTTCTATTTTTGTGAGATGCTTCCACTATTCATCACATTTAAGTGCGATGATCATACAGGGTGTTACAAAAAGGTACGGCCAAACGTTCAGGAAACATTCCTCACACACAAAGAAAGAAAATATGTTATGTGGACATGTGTCCGGAAGCGCTTACTTTCCATGTTAGAACTCATTTTATTACATTTTCTTCAAATTACATTAATCATGGAATGGAAACACATAGCAACATAACGTACCAGCGTGACTTCAAACACTTTGTTACAGGAAATGTTCAAAATGTCCTCCGGTAGCGAGCATACATGCATCCACCCTCCGTTGCATGGAATCCCTGATGCGCTGATGCAGCCCTGGAGAATGGCGTATTGTATCACAGCCGTCCACAATACGAGCACGAAGAGTCTCTACATTTGGTACCGGGGTTGCGTAGACAAGAACTTTCAAATGACCCCATAAATGAAAGTCAAGAGGGTTGAGGTCAGGAGAGCGTGGAGGCCATGGAATTGGTCCGCCTCTACCAATCCATCGGTCACCGAATCTGTTGTTGAGAAGCGTACGAACACTTCGACTGAAATGTGCACGAGCTCCATCGTGCATGAACCACATGTTGTGTCGTACTTGTAAAGGCACATGTTCTAGCAGCACAGGTAGAGTATCCCGTTTGAAATCATGGCGGTGAATCGAGGAAGTACAGTACATACTGACGAAACTGAAATCAACTCTAACATGGAAATTAAGCGTTTCCGGACACATGTCCACATAACATCTTATCTTTATTTGTGTGTGAGGAATGTTTCCTGAAAGTTTGGCCGTACCATTTTGTAACACCCTGTATATTCTTACCATATGAATCATATTCTTTAATCACCGTATAGTATGACAATTGCCAAAACTAGAGAAGAAGAAGTCAATAACCGGACGGGATGTACATAATTTTGTGGAAAAAAATGAGGCAGTGGGAGATCTGAACACGCATCTGCCGCTTTTTAGTCCAACACAGCAACCACACAACGACAGCGCCGTGGTTCTAGCAAATCGGTCGATGTTGCACATCTTCAGCTTCTACCATCCATTGTTTCCATTTTGCTGCTTTTTTGATAGTTCAGTACACCTTCTTCCTGTTTACATGCTTGGATGGGCTATCCACTGCGCCATTTCGCCACTAAATCTAAGGGTTGTGCGTTAGGGAGTTTCCCTTGTCAGCTGTGAAGAATAGATGTATTAAAATATGCAAAATGCAGCATATTTTCAGCATTCCAGTTCTCCTGACGTCATGTCTCTTGACCTATGTGTCGTACAATGATATATTTGTGTAGATAAATATAGCGGAATACTGTTAGGGAAATATGTTGCAGATAGAGTTACCAGCAAACAACTAATAAATTTAAACGTCATACACAATGCTGCAGTTTTTTCACACACCTCATCGTTTCTGACGACATACGTCCTACACTATGATAGGAAGGTCGTTCTTACCCCCACAGCGATGGAGGCCTGACAGATAGGGATATGTGTACCAGGTTTGGTTCAAATCGGTCCAGTTGTTTAGGAGAAGACGTGGATGTGGACTCCACACATACACACAAACATACATACATACATACATTTTTATAATATGCATGGATTGTTTTCAAACACATTATTTTCCCTTTCTAAATACACAAAGAATTACTGCAAATTTTCGTTTCAAATTTTAAACACAAACTTAATGTAGACAAGCATTTCAAAAAATGGTTCAAATGGCTCTGAGCACAATGGGGCTTAACTTCTAAGGTCATCAGTCTCCTAGAACTTAGAAGTAATTAAACCTAAGCAACCTAAGGACATCACACACATCCATGCCCGAGGCAGGATTCGAACCTGCGACCGTAGCGGTCGCGCGGTTCCAGACTGTAGCGCCTAGAACCGCTCGGACACCACGGCCGGCACGAGCATCTCACCTTCACGGATCTGTTAAATTGTAAACGCAGGCTAAAGCAACAGCAGTGCACAGAAAAAAATTTGCGTCAGTTTAATATTGAATTAATTGAAAATGGTTTCATTCGTAAAATGGATACATCCGTGTTTGACTTCTGTAAAAGTAACGAGCTTCTTCCCCTTTCCAGGCCGAGAGCTTCCGCCCTGTTCTTATGGTGGGATACTAAGATTTCACAAAGACTTCACGTAGAGTCGTCTGAGCAGGCTTCTTAAAAATGTTAACACGTTTGAGATCTCTCTCTCTGTCTCTCTCTCTCTCTCTCTGACTTGCAGCAATCTTCTCGTGGGAACCAACGTAGGTTGTTACAGAAGACTCACACTCTCTCTCGTTGTTGCGAATGGATAGGGGCTGTAAACAGCAACAGGCTTGTTTTCGTGTTCGTCTGCGGCAGTCGGCGGATGTTTGGCACCTCGCGCTTGCTGGATGAGTGCGGCCAAATAACAGAGTAGTTTCCCGCGCAGTGCAGTCGTAAACTTCAGCCATAACAGTAAAGTCGGATTCGCTTCGCTCACGTCGACGAGATGTAGTGTTCAGCTGAATTATTCATAATCGCGACAGTGAAATTGATAATATGACGTGAGCGCCTATAAAAATAAGCGTGACGTCTGGCGTACATTCGGTGAACGTAAACGTTTGATCACGCTTCAGATATCAATTTTTGCCCACCTACAAAGCTCTCGCAACGTACGAGTATGGAGCTTATGCGTGTCACATAGGAACTGGGTTTGGTGCGGTTCTTCCAGCACAATCGTTTAATTGGCGCTGCTCAATACGGGTGCGGGTTCCAGGCAGTTTACCTTGCCCTCTCGCCCCCCCCCCCCACCCTACCCGTCACTCAACAGTATTTTTATACACTACTGGCCATTAAAATTGCTACACCACGAAGATGACATGCCACAGACGCGAAATTTAACCGACAGGAAGAAGATGCTGTGATTTGCAAATGATTAGCTGTTCAGAGCATTCACACAAGGTTGGCGCCGGTGGCGACACCAACAACGTGCTGACATGAGGAACGTTTCCAACCGATTTCTCATACACAAACATCAGTTGACCGGCGTTGCCTGGTTAAACGTTGTTGTGGTGCCTCGTGTAAGAAGGAGAAATGCGTACCGTCATTCCGACCTTGATAAAGGTCGGATTGTAACCTGTCGCGATTGCGATTTATCGTATCGCGACATTTCTGCTGGCGTTGGTCGAGATCCAATGACTTTTAGCAGGATATGGAATCGGTGGGTTCAGGAGGGTAATACGGAACGCCGTGATGGATCCCAACGGCCTCGTATCACTATCAGTCGAGATGACAGGCATCTTATCCGCATGGCTGTAACAGATCGTGCAGCCACGTCTCGATTCCTGAGTCAACAGATGGAGACAACAACCATCTGCACGAACAGTTCGACGACGTATGCAGCAGCATGGACTATCAGCTCGGAGACCATGGCTGCGGTTACCCTTGACGCTGCATCACAGACAGGAGCGCCTGCGATGGTGTACTCAACGACGAACCTGGGTGCGGGAATGTCAAAACGTTATTTTTTCGGATGAATCCAGGTTCTGTTTACAGCATCATGATGGTCGCATCCGTATTTGGCGATATCGCAGTGAACGCACATTGGAAACGTGTATTCGTCGTAGACAAACTGGCGTATCACCCGGCGTGATGGTATGGGATGCCATTGGTTACACGTCTCGGTCACCTCTTGTTCGCATTGACGGCACTTTGAACAGTGGACGTTACATTTCAGATGTGTTACGACCCGTGGCTCTACCCTTCATTCGATCCCTGCGAAACCCTACATTTCAGCAGGATAATTCACGACCGCATGTTGCAGGTCCTGTACGGACCTTTCTGGATACAGAAAATGTTCGACTGCTGCCCTGGCCATCACATTCTCCAGATCTCACCAATTGAAAACGTCTGGTCAATGATGGGCGAGGAACTGGCTCGTCACAATACGCCAGTCACTACTCTTGATGAACTGTGGTATCGTGTTGAAGCTGCATGGGCAGCTGTACCTGTACGCGCCATCGAAGCTCTGTTTGACTCAATGCTCAGGCGTATCAAAGCCGTTATTACGGCCAGAGGTGGTGGTTGTGGGTACTGATTTCTCAGCATATATATGCACCCAAATTGCGTGAAAATGTTCTAGTATAATATATTTGTCCAATGAATAGCCGTTTATCATCTGCATTTCTTCTTGGTGTAGCAATTTTAATGACCAATAGTGTATGAATACTGGGCTGGTACCGCATTGAGCCGTGTCCGATCCCGTTCCTTTCACAAATTGCTCGCTTCGTCCACATGAGTTCGCAGCCGCGATTTAGTGTGTGCTGTTTATCTAGGGAGCGTGGTGGCGGTGCCACGATCGGGAAAGAAAGGCGTTGCCCCGGGGAGTAGCTGCTGGGACAGTTGGTGATTGGGTGGGGAGGGGGGGTGGGGGGGGGGGGGGTGAGAGGCGACTTCCTCCTCTCCCTCAGTGTCAAGGGGGTCACGTAGCTCGAATTTGTGGCTAGGGATACTGACTTTGGACATTGGGAAATTTGTGTGTGTACAACGGTTTTCTTAGTGTAGAGCTCACTCATGTCTTCCGGAATTGATTAGTTTGCCGTCTGGTAATCTAGTAGCGCATGGTAGCTGATTCGTGGCCATGGAATTAAGCCCCTTTGTTGCTTGTCGTAGCTCCAACTTTTACAAGTGAGTGTTATTGTTATGGCCGTGTAAGAGTCTCACTGCCTTGCCTGTCTCGTTCCGGAAACCTTTGCAAATCTGAGAGGGGACGAGTTGAGTTGCAAATTTCTGGCTGTTTAGGTATCTTAGTCCTTGCTCGGCAGAATTTCTGGAATTATTTTCCTATCCTGCCACCTTGTTTTGTGATAACCATAGTGTGTGTGTGTTTGTGTGTGTGTGTGTGTGTGTGTGTGTGTGTGTGTGTGTGTGTGTGAGTACTACAACGCCTTTTCTCAGCTTTAGCCATCTCGCTGAGCCACGGAACTGTGGCAGTGTTGAGCCTGCAGTGGCGGCCCGGTCTTGGACGCGCCTTTAGTCTACTCCAGCGTCACGGACTGTGTGGTATGCCGTCTTATTGGACTCTTGGATCATAGTGTTTTCTTAGCTGTGCTTCTATGTGCCACGCCGGCCTGCAGCATCTTCGCCGAGGAGATCGCGGGTTGCCAGTTTATGTATTTGTAATTTATTAACTATTTCATTTAGTTCGATGTTTTCATCATTCTAAAAGCCTAGGCGGTCAATGGAGGTCGCCACTAACTAACTTACATAATTTTAATCTAGTAACTTTTATGTAACTTTCTTTTAATCTCGGGGGCTGTGATGGCACTGACTTTGGCGACGTCGCGCTTGGTTTGGCCACAGTTGACTGATATTGTAATCGCGGTGCCTAAATGCAAAATAGATTGTACTTAGTTATTCCTTGGTCAATCAGGACATCGACTGTTGGGTTATATTTATTGATTTATTGTGTCTGGCTTTACCAACCAAATGTTATAGGGGAACAGCGTATAATCTGCGTTGCATAGCTTTGAAAAGCAAATAAATAAATAAATAAATAAAAAACAAAAAGTAAAAGGAAAAAGAAAAGCTCACAGCGCCAAAAATAAAATTTGTTTCTTCACTTAGTGAATTCTAAGGTTAGCTATGTCCTCGTAATTTTTTCTCATTTGAGATATAGGGCAACCCCTAGTCCTTATATTTCATGCTTTTTTTTGTTTTATACCAACATTCAGGCCGTTGTGCTTTAGTTTCATGGTTGTTTAAATGTTTTGTCAGCCCAGTGTGGAAAGTTTGTTACGTTCTTGTCAAAGGTAATAGAAAATTATATGGAATTTATTTGTGCCCGTTACTGTCCCCCAAACTGTGCCCTTTGTTAAAATATATACATTCTGTGGTTTCAATGACAATAACGTTTGGTAGTGATTTGACATTAAAGATTTCCAGTTTATGGACTTGTCTACAAAGACTTATAATTTTACAAATGGTTCAAATGGTTCTAAGCACTATGGGACTTAACATCTGAGGTCATCAGTCCCCTACACTTAGAACTACTTAAACCTAACTGACCTAAGAACATCACACGCATCCATGCCCGAGGCAGGATTCGAACCTGCGGACTGAAGAGCCTAGAACCGCTCGGGCACAGCGGCCGGCTATAATTTTACAAAAGACAATGCTTCATTTCATAATTGTTATTGGTATCTTAACTGTTGTTCTCTTTTTGTGGGGACTCACGGACGTCAATACCATACCATCATTTCATTTCATTCTGACAAGTAGAAAGAGCAGAGCGCAGAAACAAGTGATCCAGGCACACAGGTAAAAGATAGGGGCCCTAACCGAGTTATGTGTTTGCTTATAATTGGGAGAATAAGCCGGACTTATGTAGGACCTGACCTCCTGGCGGCGGAACAATGTTTTGTGACACTGTTACACCTGATCTGTTCAAAAAATTCCGCGACTTTGTCCACAATTTTTTTCTATGTTTACTTTTTACTTGTTTTGCGTGGTCTCCGAAATACTTCCTGAAACAGTCTTGGTACGCCTCTTGCTTGATCGCCTGAAGCGCCTTCTGCGAATATTCTTATATCTCGTTTATCGTTGCAAATCTTCGTCCTTTCAACAGGGTTTTCAACTTCGGAAATAAAAAAAGTCCGCAGGGGCAAGATCTGGAGACCATGGAGGATGAGGCAACACAGTAATTTCGGTTTTTGTGCAACAGTCACGCAGCGACAGGGATGAATGTGCGGGTGCGTTATCGTGATTCAAAAGCCGTGAATTGTCTCGGCACATTTCAGACCGTTTCGTTCTCACATTTCCTCGCAGGCGTCGCAACACGACCCGATGGTACCATCGATTAATAGTTTGTCCTTGTGGAACGAATTGATGAAATAATCCTTCAAAGTCACAGAAAACTATCAGCAAGGCTTTGACATTTGATTTGACGTGACGAGTTTTTTACTGTCTTGAAGAACCGTTCCCGCCCCATTGTGAAGATTGAACCTTGGTCTCAACATCATAACCGCAGACATCAGTTACGATTCTCTTAAGGAACACATCGTTCACATATGCGCAATCCGAAAGCTCTTCACAGATTGCGAGGCGAAAGTCTTTCTCGTCTTGAGTCATAAGCCGTGGGACGAGCTTGGTGGCAACACGATGCATTCCAAGATGCTGTGTCAAAATTTCATGATATATACTAAGATTGTATGTGTTCTTCCGGACATGTCCGAAAGAATAGATACCATCGGTGACCAGGCAGCTCTTTAGAATGAAATTACAATGAAATGAACACCCTTAGCTGCTTACAGGCGTTGACATACGTCAACGGGGACGGATGACAATGTGTGCCCCGACCGGGACTCGAACCCGGGATCTCCTGCTCACATGGCAGACGCTCTGTCCATCTGAGCCAACGAGGACACAGAGGATAGCGCGACTGCAGGGATTTATCTCGGGCACTGTTTGTGCATTCGCACAGAAGAAGAAGATGGTCAAGTGGCCGGTGAGCCTTAACTATATACATACACACACACACACACACAGATTATATATATATATATATATATATATATATATATATATATATATATATATATATATTATATCTGTTCTTTCGGACATGTCAGAAAGCCGGCACGGTAGCTCAGCGTGTTCGGTCAGAGGGTTAGCAGCCGTCTGTAATAAAATAACTGAGTTAATCGATCAACAAGGAACTTAAACGGATGTCTTACGAAGCAGATGCAACGAACTAAAGCGAACAAAATGAGTTTTTAAAAAAAAAAAAAAAAAAAAAGATGGATGGAGCGTCTGCCATGTAAGCAGGAGATCCCGGGTTCCAGTCCCGGTCTGGGCACACATTTTTATCTGTCCCCGTTGACGTATGTCAACTCATATAAGCAGCTAAGGGTGTTCATTTCATTGTAATTTCATTTCATGATATGATCCAACTGAAATGTTACATTCTTCTGCAATCTCGCGGACAGTCAGTCTTCTATTGGCACGCACAATTACGTTGACGTTCCTGATATGAGCGTCGTCGGTAGACGACGAAGGGCCTCCAGAAAGAGGGTTGTGTTTAACTTCCATCCGGACATTTTTAAACCTTGGGAATGTTTCGTAACACCGAGTACTGATTAAGCACTCATCACCATAGGCTTCCTGCGACTTTTAGTGGTTTTCTTGAGTTATACACAAAATTTAATGCAGACGCATTGCTCCTCTAACTCTCTCGAAATTCTCAAACTGTGCGACCCAAGGTTCTATTCAATACAGCACTGAACAACAACTAAAACGCATACAACAATGAAACCTCCGACAGTTACACATTGAACACAGGCCTATGCAGGGACGCGAACCGCATTTCGTTCCAACACATCATTATCGCGAAATTTCTGATGTACCGGAATTTTTTGAGCAAACCTCTTATTGTTCCTATTTGATCAAGTTCCACATATGTCATAACATTTCGAAGCCTCTTGCCAACAGCACAGAAACAAGT
Source organism: Schistocerca nitens (assembly GCF_023898315.1). Classification (NCBI taxonomy): domain Eukaryota; kingdom Metazoa; phylum Arthropoda; class Insecta; order Orthoptera; family Acrididae; genus Schistocerca; species Schistocerca nitens. The sequence goes on along the minus strand of NC_064620.1, from coordinate 166,654,685 downwards.
ACACTCGCACGTGTAAGCTTAAGCTTTCGCTACCGTTCTCACAGCCAATAACACTATTCTGAACATGTGACCGTATTGCCAACTAGTAAAATTCTCCAGCGTTTCGGCCACTATTTCAAATGCCCTGAAGATGGCCATTTACAACAGTGAAAAGAACGTCGGATAATTTTACTCATTGAAAATGTGGTCACATACCCAGAAGAGGGGGTTGGGGTTGATTTGGGTAAAGAGACCAAACAGCGGGGTTATCGGTCTCATCGGATTAGGGAAGGATGGAGTAGGAAATCGGCCGTACCCTGACAGAGGAATAATCCCAGCATTTGCCTGAAGCGATTTAGGGAAATCACGGAAAACCTAAATCAGGATGGCCGTACGCGGGATTGAACCGTCGTCCTCCCGAATGCGAGTCCAGTGTGCTAACCACTGCGCCAACTTGCTCGGTCCCAGAGGAATTTTATTGACTACACTCGTTCAGTTTCATAATAAAACAAAGTCGGTGAAGTCGGCGTGACAATTCGGCAACTACAAACATTAAAAACTATATGCGGTAAGTCAGAATATTTGCGACGGTAGGCCCGCTACAACCTCACCACCTACATTAACTCGTTATAGATGTATTTGGGGGTGGCCTGCCACAAATGTCTCTCATTCTGTTTAAGGGGCTCCGGAACGCCCTATATTTGGAATGTTAAAATAACGCTTATAAATTACATTTTTCCTCACAAAGTATTTGAGGTAGGAAGTTCAACTTTTTACAGATTATTTATTGGAATATGGGCTACAACTTAACACAGAGATTTTACAAAATTTTACTTCAGTTATTAAAGATAATTTTTTTCAATTGTAATGAAAATTCACAACATTTTTTTGCAATTTTTTATTTATATATTCAAAAATATACAGCTTTTTGGAAAAAGACTGTGTTAAATTATGCAGAAGGTACTGTGTAACATTTACTGAAAGTTTGAAACAAATATGTTTGGAAGATCCTTAGAAAACATGTAATTAGTATGAGAAAATAAAAGTTTTGGGAATCGAGCGACGAAGATTGGATTAACTTTTTAGTGCATTCCAGGTCCATAGGATGGATTATCTTCATCCTCTGCAAACTCCTCCTCCAGATTCCTCTTGTTCCTCCTCCTGTTTACTCTTGCTTGTATTTCTAGACTCTTTACAGCCCTGTCTGCGGCCCGAAGGCGTTCCTTGTCTAAAGCAAGCATCGCTCGTTGTTGTGTTCGTAGATTTTGCTACCATTTTCTTCAGTTGCAGTTACTGCAACACTGTTCCAAAAGGTGGTCATGTATGAACACTTATCACATTTCAGTTGTATTTCACTAGCAAGTCCTACGTGCTTTATTATGGAGAGTTCCAGACCAACTTCACTACAATGAATACATCTTACACAGTTTGAAAAAATTCCTTTGAGAACCGACATATCAAATATTTCATTCAGATCCGATTCGCCCATAAAACATTCATAGTTTTCACTCATTGAACCAAGCTTCTTCTGTGAAGTATTTTCTTTCCACCTTTGACTGCTATGGGCAGGTGTACTTGAGAGGTTAGGTTCACTCACTTGGTTATCGTCTTTATTGTTTACAGTAATAACACATACCTTTGGCTTTCCAACATTTCTCCTTTTCTTAAAAGCCTTCAGAGGATTTCTAATAACTTTACTTTTACTCATTATTATACTTCAACAAAACAGAGACTCAAGAAACAGAATTAATTACGAATATTTTCGAGATAACGACAGAGTAAATAAACATGAAACAATCGACAATCACACCAGCGATATATATTGAACCATCACAGGTTAGCCACAACACATACTTTATCTCACATCACTAAAATGTACCTGATGAACACGGACGTTAATAATAACACCATTTGACAGCAGTTTAACAGCGCCACAGTGGGTCACGCCCATGTAGAACACATTTCAAAAAAAATTTAAAAATGGTTGTAGTCTTCGGAATTGAATAAATTATATATTTATTAAAAGGTCTGCAGATTCAGAAAAAGCAAAAAAGTAAAAACTGAACTTTTCATGATTTTGAGCCTTCCTGGAGCCCCTTAAGATTTCTTGTAGATCTGATAGAACCAGAAGAGGTGGCCGGTCTAAAACGAGATGGAATGATTATGTCCACCAGTAGTTCCATGATGCAGGTAATACACTCCTGGAAATTGAAATAAGAACACCGTGAATTCATTGTCCCAGGAAGGGGAAACTTTATTGACACATTCCTGGGGTCAGATACATCACATGATCACACTGACAGAACTACAGGCACATAGAAACAGGCAACAGAGCATGCACAATGTCGGCACTAGTACAGTGTATATCCACCTTTCGCAGCAATGCAAGCTGCTATTCTCCCATGGAGACGATCGTAGAGATGCTGGATGTAGTCCTGTGGAACGGCTTGCCATGCCATTTCCACCTGGCGCCTCAGTTGGACCAGCGTTCGTGCTGGACGTGCAGACCGCGTGAGACGACGCTTCATCCAGTCCCAAACATGCTCAATGGGGGACAGATCCGGAGATCTTGCTGGCCAGGGTAGTTGACTTACACCTTCTAGAGCACGTTGGGTGGCACGGGATACATGCGGACGTGCATTGTCCTGTTGGAACAGCAAGTTCCCTTGCCGGTCTAGGAATGGTAGAACGATGGGTTCGATGACGGTTTGGATGTACCGTGCACTATTCAGTGTCCCCTCGACGATCACCAGTGGTGTACGGCCAGTGTAGGAGATCGCTCCCCACACCATGATGCCGGGTGTTGGCCCTGTGTGCCTCGGTCGTATGCAGTCCTGATTGTGGCGCTCACCTGCACGGCGCCAAACACACATACGACCATCATTGGCACCAAGGCAGAAGCGACTCTCATCGCTGAAGACGACACGTCTCCATTCGTCCCTCCATTCACGCCTGTCGCGACACCACTTTAGGCGGGCTGCACGATGTTGGGGCGTGAGCGGAAGACGGCCTAACGGTGTGCGGGACCGTAGCCCAGCTTCATGGAGACGGTTGCGAATGGTCATCGCCGATACCCCAGGAGCAACAGTGTCCCGAATTTGCTGGGAAGTGGCGGTGCGGTCCCCTACGGCACTGCGTAGGATCCTACGGTCTTGGCGTGCATCCGTGCGTCGCTGCGGTCCGGTCCCGGGTCGACGGGCACGTGCACCTTCCGCCGACCACTGGCGACAACATCGATGTACTGTGGAGACCTCACGCCCCACGTGTTGAGCAATTCGGCGGTACGTCCACCCGGCCTCCCGCATGCCCACTATACGCCCTCGCTCAAAGTCCGTCAACTGCACATACGGTTCACGTCCACGCTGTCGCGGCATGCTACCAGTGTTAAAGACTGCGATGGAGCTCCGTATGCCACGACAAACTGGCTGACACTGACGGCGGCGGTGCACAAATGCTGCGCAGCTAGCGCCATTCGACGGCCAACACCGCGGTTCCTGGTGTGTCCGCTGTGCCGTGCGTGTGATCATTGCTTGTACAGCCCTCTCGCAGTGTCCGGAGCAAGTATGGTGGGTCTGACACACCGGCGTCAATGTGTTCTTTTTTCCATTTCCAGGAGTGTAGAACTTGATGGATGGGCATTATTGAGCCAGTATATGAGTGGTTAGGCGGAATCTACTTCTAAGGTGAAAATTAAGTATCTCGGGAAGGTCATTAGTTTAATATTGTTCAATTGTACATACATCTGTGCTATAATTTGAATGGGAAAAGGACCGCTGAAACAATGCTCATGGGTAAATGTTTGTGTCGTTTCCATTAACAAGAATTCTAACATTGGCAGACTGAGTGAAGATGTCAGTCAGTAACAATTTATGAATTTGAAGTAAACTGTCATTTAGTAGGGCTGCCTTTCGACCTTTCATATCTTTCTCTGCGAGGTGTTTTACAAACTTTTCAAACACTACCCTTCGAACGCAGATTGATCAGATTATTATTTCAATAAGTCCTTCAATAAGTTCTACACTCCTGGAAATGGAAAAATGAACACATTGACACCGGTGTGTCAGACCCACCATACTTGCTCCGGACACTGCGAGAGGGCTGTACAAGCAATGATCACACGCACGGCACAGCGGACACACCAGGAACCGCGGTGTTGGCCGTCGAATGGCGCTAGCTGCGCAGCATTTGTGCACCGCCGCCGTCAGTGTCAGCCAGTTTGTCGTGGCATACGGAGCTCCATCGCAGTCTTTAACACTGGTAGCATGCCGCGACAGCGTGGACGTGAACCGTATGTGCAGTTGACGGACTTTGAGCGAGGGCGTATAGTGGGCATGCGGGAGGCCGGGTGGACGTACCGCCGAATTGCTCAACACGTGGGGCGTGAGGTCTCCACAGTACATCGATGTTGTCGCCAGTGGTCGGCGGAAGGTGCACGTGCCCGTCGACCTGGGACCGGACCGCAGCGACGCACGGATGCACGCCAAGACCGTAGGATCCTACGCAGTGCCGTAGGGGACCGCACCGCCACTTCCCAGCAAATTAGGGACACTGTTGCTCCTGGGGTTTCGGCGAGGACCATTCGCAACCGTCTCCATGAAGCTGGGCTACGGTCCCGCACACCGTTAGGCCGTCTTCCGCTCACGCCCCAACATCGTGCAGCCCGCCTCCAGTGGTGTCGCGACAGGCGTGAATGGAGGGACGAATGGAGACGTGTCGTCTTCAGCGATGAGAGTCGCTTCTGCCTTGGTGCCAATGATGGTCGTATGTGTGTTTGGCGCCGTGCAGGTGAGCGCCACAATCAGGACTGCATACGACCGAGGCACACAGGGCCAACACCCGGCATCATGGTGTGGGGAGCGATCTCCTACACTGGCCGTACACCACTGGTGATCGTCGAGGGGACACTGAATAGTGCACGGTACATCCAAACCGTCATCGAACCCATCGTTCTACCATTCCTAGACCGGCAAGGGAACTTGCTGTTCCAACAGGACAATGCACGTCCGCATGTATCCCGTGCCACCCAACGTGCTCTAGAAGGTGTAAGTCAACTACCCTGGCCAGCAAGATCTCCGGATCTGTCCCCCATTGAGCATGTTTGGGACTGGATGAAGCGTCGTCTCACGCGGTCTGCACGTCCAGCACGAACGCTGGTCCAACTGAGGCGCCAGGTGGAAATGGCATGGCAAGCCGTTCCACAGGACTACATCCAGCATCTCTACGATCGTCTCCATGTGAGAATAGCAGCCTGCATTGCTGCGAAAGGTGCATATACACTGTACTGGTGCCGACATTGTGCATGCTCTGTTGCCTGTGTCTATGTGCCTGTGGTTCTGTCAGTGTGATCATGTGATGTATCTGACCCCAGGAATGTGTCAATAAAGTTTCCCCTTCCTGGGACAATGAATTCACGGTGTTCTTATTTCAATTTCCAGGAGTGTACATGAAAACCTCCACAATTAAGATGAAACTTCCTTGCACACCAAAACTGTCCGCCGCACCGGACATTTTCCTTTCTCAGGCAAGGAAGCTACTGGCTGAGTTATCAAAACGTAATCACCACCCACTCCCACAGCTTCACTTCTGCCATTACCGCTCTGCTGCGGAAGAGCACTTGTCAGCGAAAGGCAAAGGTTCCGTGTTCGAGTCCCAGTCTAGGCGACAGTTTTGATCCACTGGGAAGTTTCAAGTCAGTGCGCATTCCGCTGAACTAGTTTCTATATCTACATCTGTATCCACATAGATACTCCGCAATCAACCGTAACGTGCGAGGCGGACGGTACCCTACACCACTACTTGTCATTTCCTTTCCTGTTCCATTCGCAAACAGAGCGAGGGAGAAACGGCTGTTTGTATGCCTCCATATGAGTGCTTTTTTCTCTATCTTATCTTCGTGGTCCATACGTGAAATAATGTTGGCGGCGGTAGAACCATTCGGTAATCAGCTTCAAAAGCCGGTTCTCTAAATTTTCGCAATAGTGTTTCTCGAAAAGACAGTCGCCTTCCCTCCAGGGATTACCATTTGAGTTTCCGAAGAATCTCCGTAACACTTATATGTTGCACGATCCTACCGGTAACAAATCTAGCAGCCCACCTCTGAATTACTTTGAAGTCTTTCTTCAGTTCTACCTGGTATGGATAACAACAAACACTTGGGCAGTGCACCAGTGTCCTGTATGCTGTCTCCTTTACAGGTGAATCACTCTTTCCTAAAATTCCCCCAGTAAACCGAAGTCGACCATTCTCTTTCCCTACCACACCCCGCACATGCTTGTTCCACCTCATATCGCTTTGCAGTGTTATACCCAGATATTTAAACGACCTAACTGTGTGAAGCAGGACACTAGTAATACTCTGTCCCAAACTTACAGATTTGATCTTCCTACTCATGCGCATTAACTCACATTTTGCCACATTTAGGGTTAACTGCCATTCATCACACCAATTGGAAACTTTTTCTAAGTCGTCTTGTATTTACCTACAGTCAATCATATATATATATATATATATATATATATATATATATATATGTATATATATATATATGTGTGTGTGTGTGTGTGTGTGTCTGTGGGCACGTGAGTGTCATATCGTATCAAGATTCACTGAGTTCAACGTTCAAATTCCCGAAGCAGTATTTTTGAGACGCAGGAGGTTTTTTCGCTGCGACTGCGATACAGCCCCGCCTCTGGCACCTGGGCTGGGCGTCCAGTTGCGAATTCTGCGGCTGCACGAGTGTCGGTCTGCTATCTGCGGCCAACATCGCGGGACTCCATTGTGTGCGCAACACCTGCGTGGCGGCGCGGCAGGCGGCCAGCGGATCCACAGCTATTCGGGCGTCCGAATAAATCGTCTCCCACCTCACCTCAGCGAACCTGGCACAGTGCGCGGATGCCTCAACCAAAATCGTATTTGTCTGTACTCTGGACGCCTGCACAATTCTCGAACGCGTGCGCTACCACCTCCTTCAACTGCAGCGTGGAAAGAATTTTGTATTTTACAAATATTGCCCTGGTGCTTCCGGAATGGGTGACTTATTTAGCGTTTAGAGTTTCGCTCTTTATGGTACCCATCTCTTCCTCGGCCATCGCAGACCTCTTCGGCCTTTCAGATTATAATTTCTGTATTTGTAATGTAGTCTGCCACTCTTCATTTTGTCGAGATGTGCACTGTTTTCTACCGTTATCTTCATTTTAATGCCTTAAGTTAAATATATTCATCTGTTTTCTAATACCACTGTTTCTTAATCTGTCTACCCGGTACAGACTTTTACAGTCCAAAGAATTATGACTTCAGCTGCCCGGATCTTCCTTACTTGCCTTCGTAAATGACCCACAACTTACGTCTGTAGAATAGTGCGGGGAACGCCATTACTTTATATAACTTAATTCGTATTATCTTTTTCTCTTGTTTTGAAGTACCTACTTGTTATTACAATTTTGTTTCTAAATTTTGCTATCTGCTTCTCTATATTTTTGTCATACTCCTATGAGGTACCACATCACATATAATTAAAATGGATAATTTGTTCTATTACTGTTTCTTTCACCACAATTTTTGCGGGGTCTCGTCCTATAAAATACCTCATCCTATCGTTGTGGATGTAATCATATTGTAGTCTTTGGATGTATTGATTAGAGGCTAAATTCTGTTTCTCAGGTTAAAATTCTCTGTTGAAATTGTGGCATCGTCTGCACATAAAACACAATTCAGAGCGGTCTCTGTCAGAATTACTATATTGATTAGAAGCTAAATTCTATTTCTCACGTCATTCTCTGTTAAAACTGTGGCATCATCTGCACAGAAAACACTATTCAGAGCCGCCTCTGTCAGAATGTCTATATTTATTAACAGCTGAATCCCTTAAGGCCGAAACTCTATTGGGATTTCTTTTGTAAGGCGTATGAAAACGTGTGTGACGTTCCGTCTCCGACAGTAACGAATTTCTGATTGAACGCAACAAGAAAATTACTCCTCCTACGAAGTATAAAGAAATAAATTATCAACTATCTGACTGCGAATTTTTTAAAAAAATCTCTAAAGTCTCCTAACAATTGTTCTGCAATGCTCCTGTATGTAACAGACACATTACTTAGTCTTGCCGCTGCAACTGTGTGATCAGCAACATGCTAAAATATTACAAAAGCAATACTACAATCCATGCAGAGCGCAATGCATGGACTAATTGCAAACACTACTGCATATTTTTATATGTAGAAATTGAATAATCCGGAGGGGTTTCGTCAACTAGCCTTAAAAGGTGCAAAAAAATTGAATAAAACCAATAAAGTCTAGAGAGTACTATATTTGTAATATATTGTTTAAACACTGACAAACTTCACACTGATTTTTAATTATTCCACAATGTCTATACTCAATAAAGACGTTTCTGGCCACAGCAAAGATATGAATATTACTCTCAGTGTATGTATGCATACACAAATCTGACTAAATGCTTTCAGTGCGCAAGCCACCAACAACTACGCGCAGCAAAAAGGCAAGTTACCAAAAATTCTCAGTTAATACCGAAGTCTCCTCCGGCGATACTAGCACGATCACAGCAGGCTGCGACCTCTCACGACGCGTGGCTTCTTTCAACCGTACGCTGCAATACGAGTACAATTAAGAGCAGTCTCTGTCAGATTGGTTGGTATGTTCTGAATGTATATAGAACTTGACTCATTTCAGTTAGTTACTAGAAAGAACTCATTGCCGTGTGCACAGCAGAATACTGAAAAATGTTTCGGAACTTCCGTGGTGTCGCGCGACCGGACTTCAGTATGTGCATCCTTCACAGTTCATACAACACTTACAACTGATTCCTAGCAGCTCCCGCCGATAGTTTCCAATCGAATAGTAATACAGTTCGAAGTCAGTAGAACAAATGTCACACGAAAACGCCACACTCAAGTTTCTAGGGAAACAATTTTTTAGGATAGAGGAGAGTGGATAGGTGGACTGTCATGAGTTTTCAGCCCAGCACGAATTATTCTCTTGTTCTCTCATCACAGGGTGGCACTTGCACCCAACATCCCCATTATTTGTTGGATGTATTACAGTCTTTGTGTCTTCTACAATTTTTACCACATACAGCTGCCTCGTTTACCATAGAAGTTATTTCATGAAGTCTTAACACATGAGCCGGCCGGAGTGGCCGAGCGGTTAAAGGCGCTACAGTCTGGAACCGCACGACCGCTTCGGTCGCAGGTTCGAATCCTGCCTCGGGCATGGATGTGTGTGATGTCCTTAGGTTAGTTAGGTTTAAGTAGTTCTAAGTTCTAGGGGACTTATGACCACAGCAGTTGAGTCCCATAGTGCTCAGAGCCACTTGAACCATTTGAATCTTAACACATGTTTTATCACCGTGTCCCTTCTTCTTGTCAATATTTTCCACATATTACTATCGTTGCCTAGTCTATGGACAACTTCCTCGTTTCTTCTCTCATTAGCCCACCTAATATTCAGCACATTTCTGTAGTACCACATCTCAAAAGCTTCGATTCTCTTCTTCACAGAGTCCGATTTATTTCCGTATAATGGCGTCCTTTAGACGTACATTCTCAGAAATCTCTTCTTCAAATTAAGATCAATGTAGTGGACCTCTTTCGGACAGAAATGTTGTCATTGCGTATGCTAGACTGGCAAAAAAGCGCGATAAAAATTGTGGTAAACGATTGTGCCCCATAATGTAGGGCCGTCGTAAGCACACTGTACACAATGTGCTGAAAACGGCTCTACGTCACGGGCCATGAGTGTTCACTATAATTTTACTTCCCTCTTTTGTTAACTTCAGGGACAATGTGAAAATAATCATTACAATTGAAACCCGTCCTTGAAAGAAACAAACACCTTCTACCCTTGCTATCCTAAAATGTTTTGGGTTTTACATATTGCCAAACTTTGGATCGGTGCTATCTTCGTCGTGATCATGTCATTCCTCGTACTTCAGGTTTGTTTAATATAATTTTGTTGGTTAGTCAGTAGATAGATGCAGTGCTTCTTTACTTCATAAAAGCATTTCTTTCAATAGCACGGCGAAGTTTATTAATGAAAGTATTTCACATACGATATGAAACGTGATTAAACTGAGGACTGCGTGGTTGGTATAATGCAGTAAGTTATCTTGAATGAAGAATCATCGACAGACGTAGAAGAAGCTTCAGGCGTGCTCCAGGGAAATGTGCTCTGACATTTCCTGTTCCTCTTGATTATTAGTGACCTAGCAGACTTTTGCGAACTATAGAATTATCTATGATGAGGTTCTGTCTAAAAATAGCTGTACATATATTTTTTCTGATCTTGTTAAGATGTCAAAGTATTGTAATTATCGACAACTTTCTTTAAGAGTTGAGAATTGGTTTATTGTTTAGTTTACGTAGTACCGTATGACTAAAATATCAACGAATCTCAACAGGAATCAAGAAAACTAAATGAAATTGGAGAGAAGAGAAATGCCAACCGATTGGCAACGCCATCACTGACCAAAATAACAAAAATGCAACAGTATCGCCAGACCAGAAGCTGCTATCACAAAAGTCCATATGTGTGTGTGTGTGTGTGTGTGTGTGTGTGTGTGGAGAGATAGGAGAGGGCCATCGAGTTCAGAAACTTCCATTCCTAACAGTAGACGGAATCCGAGGGTGAAGGAACTTAAGTAGGTTAATTCGTCTTCTTATTTATTACGTCTTCTCGCTTCTTCTCTTATGGTTTGTTTCAACATTGCTTTCCTGCATAAATAAAAGTATCAGACCGATCAGGCATACAATTAACTCTTTCCACAGCTAAATTCAACGAGGAACATTATTTTAAGATCAACAGAAATCTGATTTTTTAATGTCTATTATTCGATAGACAGAAAATTTCTGAAATGTGTTTATTCTCTACGTTGCAACATAGTTTTTCTTCATTCCATTGACAGCTTAGGTACGAATGTTTCAGTTATGGTCGTTATAGGTCCAGATACAAGTGAGTAGGAATTGCAATTTACCTTTCAACGTGTGCTGAAGCTTAAATAATGTCTCCCCATTTCAACGGTCATTTTCACCGAGTTCCTGATTTTTTTACTATATGTAACAATACCAATGCGTTGTCGGAACGTAATGATTTGAGGTTCTTTGTAACTTAACTCCTGTTAATTTGGCATCTGACGTGTAACTGCGCACGCATCTCGTGGTCGTGCGGTAGCGTTCTCGCTTCCCACGCCCGGGTTCCCGGGTTCGATTCCCGGCGGGGTCAGGGATTTTCTCTGCCTCGTGATGGCTGGGTGTTGTGTGCTGTCCTTAGGTTAGTTAGGTTTAAGTAGTTCTAAGTTCTAGGGGACTTATGAACACAGCAGTTGAGTCCCATAGTGCTCAGAGCCATTTGAACCTTTTTTGAACTTGTAACTGCATTGTTAGCACAATGCGCCAGTAAGGATTGTTTAAATAGCTGGTTTTCGGTGGGCGCTAGATAACAATATTTCAGGCGTCATGTCTCGAACCAAATGAAGCGTTCCACCACTCTGGCGAGACATCGAAGTCCATTAGAACCACTGCAATACTACTGCAATTTATTGGACTCCATATTGAATTAAGACAAAACTACTTTCGTCCGGCCAAAGCTGTAGGTTCTTTAACTACTCAGGAGAAGGCTCATCAAACTAGAACACGTGATATACTTATTACATAAACGAATAAAAGACTTACTTAACATATGAGAGTTGGAATTTTAATTGTGGTAACTATTTATTCACAACCGATACAAAAGGGTTACATGTTTGCACCTGTTACTGTCCTTCAAAGTAGTCACCAGCGTTGTGTAGAACACGTTGCCAGCGATGTGGAAGGCGTAGTAGACCGTTAGCAGAGTCTGTTCTGTTGATGGTGAAAATGGAGTGGTCTACTACCTGTCGAATCTCTGGAACAGTTCTGAAGCGAATGCCACGAAGTGGTTCCTTCATCTTCGGAATCAAATCAGAGTCACCAAGACTTAACCCCACGGACTTTGGTGGATGGTACAGTGCTTCCCAGTCCCATCGACCGAACAGAGCATCCACAGCTCGCGCTGTATGCGCCCGGGCATTGTCGTGCAAAATGATGGGTGGGGTGCGCAGAAAGTGTCGCCGCTTCTTTCGCAAAGCTGGGCGCAGGTGATGATCCAGAAACGAACAGTAATACGACTGAAGTCCTTGTGACTTTGATTTGATTCAGAAGATGAAAAAACCACTTCGAGGCATTCGCTTGAGAACTGTTCCAGAGATTCGACAGGCAGTAGACCGTTCAATTCGCACCATCAACAGAACAGGCTCTGCTTACGGTATACTACGCCTTCCACATCGCCGGCAACGGGTTCTACACAACGCTGGTGGCTACTCTGAAGGTCAGTAACAGGTGCAAACACGTAACTCTTTTGTATCGGTTGTGAGTAAATTGTTACCACTATTTAAGTTCCAACCCATTGGATACAGGTTCCATCTTTTAAGCGAAACACTGCTTTTTCTTGTTATCCAAATATGTTTCGGTACCTCTAGGGCATCATAAGTGGGTTTCGTTCGTTGAAAAACTGTAAAAAGTGAACGTATTTTAGGTACTAGTCTACCTAACAAAATGAGACTTAAAGACACCTTTTGTTCGTTTTTGTTCTACCTGGATTTTAGATTATATGGTTTTGCAGGACGATCAGTATGGCGTCCTGCACTGATAGATTGTCATCTACAAACAAAACGATGTAAATGTGAATTTCATCAACGAGTTACACATCCCTTGATTTTTAAAAACAACCTAAAACATTTTCAATTTTTATAGATTTTCACTAAACAAAACCCATTGACGATGGCACAGAAGGGACGAAACATGTTAGGGTAAGAAGAAAAAACAATTTTCTGGAAATTCAAAAGATGAACATCACTTAACTTTGCCACAGCTCTTTGCCACGGTGCAAAGGTCTACTGGAAGTTTGTTATTTGTATTTCTGGAATTTATAGATACTTCAGATATCTCAAACGCCAAGCGACAATTTTGTATTGCTTATTATTCACGCCCAGTCTTTGGTCAGAGTAGCTGCATCGCTGGAAGATGTGCTTGTTCTGTCATCACAGCTTGTCAGGAGGAACAATGACGCCGGGCATGACTTGTGGCAATGTAGACGCAAAGTTACATGCATCTGTGTTTAAGTAAAATAATTTGTGTTTGAATATTTTGAAACACAGGAGAAAGATTCTGTTAGTGATTTAGAATGGAGTGAGATGTAATGAGACTAGAAAAACATATGAAGAGGAATGAAGGTAAAAATTTTTAATTACTTACATTGCAATCGGGCATCATTTGGAACCATTGTTGTATGAAACATACATATCAAGGAACTTTAGATTTTTCATTGAAGACTGTAAGGTATTTTTCATGTTTATTAATTTTTTTTTAACATTTGTGAGCATAAGAGTTACATATCAATGTTTCCCTTTGTCAATGTTAATGAGTGTTTGATATGAATTACATATAATAATAATCAGATAATTTAAAAACAGTTTGTCAAAGAAATAGTCTGGTGTCCAAAATTAAAGCAATAAATCACTTTTTCCCCATTCTGTGTCTAATTCACGATATGATCATGCAAACTTGTAAGGTGGCAGAATAAATGAAGGTCAGATTCACATTTTACATGAGAGCTTTATACATGGCAATGGGAAGGTGAGTGTAGCACCTAACTTAATTTGGCAGTAATGAGCAAATTTGCTTAGCAGTATGTAATACAAAAAGGAATGACATTCAATCGACAGTAATTAATACACCGTTCCTATAATGCATGTTTGAGTGGAGGGTGAAACAAGCAGTCAGAGGTGTTTTAGTTTGGAATTCAGAGGAGCGAGAGCAGATGCAAGGCTGCACTACAGGGGGTAAACACGGAAACCACTTAAAGGGGTGTCCCAGGTGGAAAATCAATGACCAATTAGGCGACTCAGATGGGGAGAGCGAGTATAATGGCCCATCAGAGTGAGGACAGGAAAGAAAGCTTTTATAAAACTGCGTTTCGGAATTCCAAATAGATACGAAACAAGACCAGTGACGCATTTTCGATCATGTGTACAACGAGTGGTACACGCATGAGAGAGTCAATGTACGCATTTAGGCATCTGGAACGGGCACAAAACGTCCGATTGGCGGAAACGCGCTAGGAAGGAGAAAAGAGCCAAAGTTTCGACGCAGTTTAATGGTAAGGACCTTGCGATTGGTAGAGAGAGTTTCCACAAAATAACAGAAATGGTCCTATTGGTCGATAAAAGCCATGATGTGAAGAATGAAAAAACCCAGGTGGGAAGACAGTTTGGCTATGACTAAGACAAGATAGAAATTTTCGGGGACTCGTCTCTGAACTGGCGTCAAGGGCAGAATGTAGCGCATAACGCTCTGTACGACGTAGAGGAGTAATTTGTGTGAACACTGCTAGAAATTAGCTGTAGCATCGTTTAGCTCCAGCTGTGGAGAAACGAGAACTAGAGGGCATTATAATATGCACGCTGCTCCAACCATGCACGTGTATACCGCCACATTTTAAGATGAGGGATGAGTACATGTCCTATTGCCTAACAAGAAACATAGGGAAAGTTTCTGCTAGAAAATTCAGTGAAGGTGTAATTAGTTTTATAGGAATTTAAGCGGAAGAGAGCAGATGACACACTCATTGCAGCTTAAGGTAAATACCACGTGCAGAGGCATAAACTTGGTGGTTCACCAGCTTGCGTCCACTGTAAACTCGAGCGACCTTAGGTAATCTTTTGCTCAATTTGTCACATAACTAACCATCCACCATAGACTTGATTGTCATCCTAAAAATAGTACCGAACTTTGAACCAGTATCGGACGATTTACGTAGTACTGACCAACATCATAACGTAAGTGTAGGAACAATTTTATAAATTCTCGTGTTTAGGATAATTTAACCTTCTGAGAGTTAATATTTAATATTGTTGTGTTTAGGATTATTTCACGTTTTGATGTTGACGAGATGTGATATCATGACAAATGTTTTTTGTTGTCACATTGAAAACTGTGTAAAATCGTATATTTTTGTGCTAATATTGCGACATTAAACATGTCATTTCAACTAGCACATTTGTCTTCAATCATAGAATAAGTAAACAACAAAAATATTGCACCTTACAAATTGTCAATATACGTCAGTAGGAGCATGTTCTGCATGGAAGATGGCATTCCAGTCAATGGACTACCATGCCAATGATGACGTCAGGGCACCTACCAAACAGAGTAGTTTTTGCCGGGTAGTCCACATCCATGATCGCTGTGCACGCAGTCACAGAAGATGCAGTACGGCACAGAGAA
This sequence comes from Schistocerca nitens, assembly GCF_023898315.1. Lineage (NCBI taxonomy): Eukaryota > Metazoa > Arthropoda > Insecta > Orthoptera > Acrididae > Schistocerca > Schistocerca nitens. The sequence continues at coordinate 166,639,392 of NC_064620.1, read as the reverse complement.
GAGGCCTACCAGACTCTGTGGTGGAGGCCCATAGGAAGAATGGAAGCAGGACAGTCGCAAACTGATATGGCCCAATGGCTTAATGTGAATCGTTCTGTTGTTTCTCATATGTGGCGACATTTTCAGAGACAGAAACTGTATCCTGAAGACCAGGGCAGGACCGACTGCGTGTGGCATCAGCAAGAGAAGACCTTTCTTTGGCTGTAAGGGCACGACTGTACCGCCTTAGAACTGCGAGGAAGCTGGCATCTGATCTCGCAGCATCCAATGAACGTGTTGTATCAAGGCAAACGGTATACAGAAGGCTTCGGTAGAGTGGCCTTTCTTGTTGGAGACCTGCTTATTTGTACTCCGACGCGTCTTCACAGAATGGAGTCAACTTGCCATCTAGACAGTCGAACAGTGGACCAATGTTCTTTTCACAGATGAGTCCCGATTTAGTTTGGAGACGGATTCACATCTGGAAGGATCTGGAACTCGATTTTGGCACCCAGACATTGTGGAAATAGACCGATATCGAGGAGGATCCCTAATGGTGTGGGCAGGGGTTATGTTGACCACTCGAATACTCCTTCATAAAATTTTATTGGTGAATCGGCAAGGTTTAACTGCTGTCAGGTATAGTCGTGGAACCTCATTTGCTGTTGTTGCGAGGTGCTGGGGGCCCAGATTTCGTATTGCTGAACGATAATGCTCGACCTCATAAAGCACGGGTGGTTTTTTTGTTTTCTTGAAAACGGTAAATTTTGCACGCAAGTCGTGGCCTGCTCGTTCTTCCAATTTAAATACCATAGAGCTCCCTGGGACGCACTAGAGGGTCGCGTTGCATCACGTCATCACCTAGTAACCATTCCCCAAGACTTGCGAACAGTTCTGCAGGAAGAGTGGGAGTTTTTGCCTCAACATGAGATTGATAATTTAATTCGCAGGATGCCCGATTGTTGTAAAGCCTGTATTGCTGCCAGAGGTGGTAAAACCCCATAATGAGCACATTTATTGGTTGTCGGAATGTGTGTGCAAATCCATTAAGATGGAAAAACGAAGTACATTTTGTCTACCGTTACGCACGTTGTAGTTATTTACACTCTGTATTCTTTAAATTCTTTGTACTTTACTATCTCCTGTTTGCACTCTTTCGCAATCTTGCAAAATTTCTGTTTGTTCCTACAGTTTTGGACACCAGTGTATTTCACCTAAGAGCATTGTCCACATGCTCGACCCAAGTCATTTATATTTAAAGAGTGTCTCACTCAATCAAGTGTATAAAATAGTTTATTTGTTGTATGGATCATTGCACTAAGCTCTCAGTAAGAGCAGTTAGAAGTTTGCTGGTGGCTCACAGATAACAGCAAGCACTGGGTTTCCAATGAGTTACGTTACGAGGTAACATATTTTGCTTTCAGGATCAGTTTCCTATGAAAATTATCAACGTACAGGGACCATTTCACGAACAGCTTTGTTAGGCAGATCATTAACGCACAGGGACCACTCTGTTTAATTAAAGAGATGAATAGTTAAGTTCAGGATTTAATCAGTCTGCATATTTTTAGAAAGATTATAAAACAGGGCCAAATTCATGTTGTATTCTTGCAGGCAGATATATTTGGTGCCTGTCGCAGTTGGAAATGCGCGAAGTCACGCAAAGCTAAACGACAGCTAAATTACAACCAACCAACCAAGCCAGTACACAAGCCCATCAGAAACTTTAACTATCACAGTCCTACTCGATGCTGTTGAGTGCTTTAGCGGTGGTCCTGAACTGGGGCTGAGCCTTTGGATACTTAACTGTATATTGACCTCAGTGCAAGGGCGCTGCTGTTGCTGAGAGGAAGGCGTTGTTATCCGGAGTGCCCCCACACGTCACTGCACATTGCAGCGAGCATAAGCTAACGTATGTGGTACTGATTCGTTGGAAACACTGGTATGCCCGCTCAATCTCTGGACGGTACCACATGGTCCATGGCTGGTCCATTTTATTTTGAGTCAAGCTTCATTGGAAAAATCCACACTTAAAGCATTTACTTATGTTGAGACGAAAACATAATTAGAAAAGAACTGAGTTAAAAGCACTGAAATGAAATGACAGGACCGACGGGGATGAAATCAATAAAGCACAATGTCGTGAAGTGAAATCAGTGCAAAATGCTCAAAAATGATGAATCTTCAATATAAAGAATATGTTCCTCACAACTGATAATTTGTGTCGGATGGTGGCTCGGACCAGTATTTCATGCTTCCAACGAGCTGACAATTTACCTCTTAGGGTACCTAGCCACAACCCCAAGTCTGGCTTAAACTTCACAGGAACCGGATTTTCTCCTACTTCTTCCGAGTAGAAACAAACGCTTCTCCACGTCGGAATAGGATCACCAGTCGAACAGATATGATGGAGGAAAGTGCCCTACACTCCAACATGAAATTTATGTCAATTTAATTAAATTAATGATGTGAAATAAATTGATTAATGAAAACGAAATTAATGGGTTGATGAGGATAAAGTCAATGAAGATGCCGAGACAAATCACGTCAGTGAAGATACGCCCATAAATGCTGAACTCCATGGCCCGGTGGTGCGTTCGCTGGGTAAGCGACTACTTGCAAACAGCTGGAAATCCAGAATCTAGTCACTGTCTAGTAAAAATTTCGAGTATTGGCCACATACAGACAGTTTTATGTGGGATTTAAACCATTGTCTTGCAAGACACGTGAATAAGATATTATGATATCAGTGGTTCAATATATCTATTTAAACAGTGTCAGAAGTGAGTGTGTTAATGTACAGCCAGTTATCATAAAAAGTCTCGTGTTGTTTTTCGAGTGCGTTGTGAACAGAGACAGTAACCAGGATGATTAGTTAACATGCCAAATGGATACACACTTTAGCGATTATTCACACATGACTGCTCAGCAGGCTGATAAATACCTGGGTAGCAAGAGCTTCGATAACCGCGAATGTGCTGACCATGCCGCAAGGACGCCCACGCGCTCAGACCACGCCAGACTGCCGCGATCGCCAGTGGACGTGTTACGGTTCCTGTCCAGAACAATCTGATAGTCGCCTTAGCAGCAGTGCCCCAACGCTTCTGACGCCTGAACCGGTCGTGAAACAATACTAGCTCTCGGCCGTGGAGTGAATGTAAGAAGCGAACTTGAGACTCAGATTACATCAGCGCTGTTCGCGAATACCGGACCGTATTAAATGGCTTAGTGGTGAAGGGTCTAGATTCTATTTGGGAGGAGCAGAGTTCAGCATCCTATCCAGTCAATATGATGTAGATTTTACGTAGTTTGTCGAAATCACAGAAAAGAATGCCTTGATTCTGCTTTCTACTTCTTTGTTCAAACCGATCTTTTCCTTCCTCGCTAATGATTTTGTCGTTGACGGATCCTTAAACTCATGTCTGAGGCGGTTCGCGCGGCTCCCCCTGTCGGAGGTTCGAGTCCTCCCTCGGGCATGGGTGTGTGTGTTGTCCTTAGCGAAGGCAGTTTAAGTTAGATTAAGTAGTGTCTAAGTCCAGGGACCGGTGACCTCAGCAGCTTGGTCCCATAGAAGCTTACCCCAGATTTCCAAATATATACATGACAATGAGCAGATTGTTGTAATTAGCTGGTAGTGATGAATAAAGTATTTGATTAAGGTAATGGCCCGGTAAAAGCAACGACTTTTTTCAATTTAAAGAGGCTGAAGAAGTAAAAAAAAAAGACTAGCTGATGTGTCACCCGAGCGAACAGTACATTCCCTCTCTTAAAACAGAAATTTTAACTCGGGAACACTATCGTTCTATCGTACAGTGTCCGAGAAACAGATCGCTGTTTCCTCCTCAGTCTAATGCATCCTAAGTCACCAATTGATTCGGCGTAGAAGTGAAGACAATGCATTTGCATTAAGGATGAATGGGGCTGTAAACCCCGTCAGGCAGTTCACATCCTGATTTTCTCCTAAATCCCATAAGTAGAAACTCTATCAAAAGGACGAGTTATTACGCGACTTGGGCTTGAGTTTCGTCTCTAATGGCTTCGACCGAGCTTGGTGCCACAGAGGTAAGACCCGTACTCAACATGATGGAGGCGCGTCTTCCGGTCTGGCCATCCCTTCCGTGATTTCCACCGATTGTTTAAGGCAAATGTCAGGACAGTCCCTGGCCGGTTTCTATCTCCATCCTGTACCAGCCCATCTAGTGCTCCATCTCTAATGACATCTTTCGTCGAAGGAACGTTAAACCTCAATCTTCTTACCTTTTTCTTCCTTTTGAAATGACTTCGTTGTCGACGGGATTTTACTTAAGGTAGCTACTAGTTCAGAAAGACGCGAAGGAGGTATTCTACGAAGTTAAGAGAGTAAGAGAGTGGCAGTGGAAAAACTGAAGCTGTTAACTGGTGTTTGTGGAGCTCCGTGAATGAGAGTATTGCTGAAAGGCAAGGCTCCTGGATAGTCCCAGTCCCGCACAAAAAAAAATGGTTCAAATGGCTCTGAGCACTATGGGACTCAACTGCTGTGGTTATCAGTCCCCTAGAACTTAGAACTACTTAAACCTAACTAACCTAAGGACATCACACACATCCATGCCCGAGGCAGGATTCGAACCTGCGACCGTAGCGGTCGCACGGTTCCGGACTGCGCGCCTAGAACCGCGAGACCACCGCTGCCGGCAGTCCCGCACATTGACACGTGAATTTCACAATACGTTACTTTGCGTAATGTTAGAGTTTGCGCCAGTCCTTAATTGATAACTCGTCTTACATTTCGCTGTAATTTTCTCGGTAGTGTTATGTAATTACAATTTCCACTGAATATATTTTTCAATTCGTTAAATGCATTGCAAGCTGGGGAGTGCCACATACTGAGATTTCGTCATGAGAGAAGCAACAAAACACCTATGGCTGTTTCTCCCTCTCCATGAGAAATGGTTTTGCCATTCTATGAGGTTTCGGGGTTGCAGCCCGATCATGTAGACTTCTTCGCGCAACCGTTTAGCCATTTTGAGGATGAGTGAATGGTTGTCAGCCGAAATATTGTGGTAAAAAGTCAACATGATCCGGTTATCACTGTTAGCATTCAACCGCGATTCGTATACATATATTTTAACAACGCGTTTCAAGAGACAATGCTCTCATCATCAGGTTGTAAAGTCTATGTCATGAAATTAAACGGACTAAAAAGACAAAATACCATCACAAATAGTTGGGAATACCATAGAGTAAAACAGAATTAAAAGTATATTGGACTGTTGGTCCTCGTCTTACATTGAAGTTGTTGACACAAGTCGATGGCCGTCCCATAGCTACCAAGTATGCTGTCGCACTGTGCCGGCTCGGGAGCTGTTGTGGACTGACGTGCCTAGGTGTTGTGGCGTGGTTACAGCCGTGTGCTTGACGGTAACGCTATGCTATTGGGCGCCTTATTTCCTTATTGCATTGGCCTATCATCGTTAGCCTCTCGCAACTCCGTCAGTGACATGCTACAAGTTTAAAGTCGCATACCTACCCTAAAATAATTCTAAAAACCCGCTAAAATATCTCATTTCTTTAACATTATCTTGTGCATTTAGAATATTGCTTTGTTTCTTTTCATGGATAGCTACCTCGAATTCCTCTAGTAAATCATGTTTCCTCCCTTTCTTTTCTACATGAAATATTTCTACGTTATCTTCTATGCTATTAAGGGGTTGGCCTGTTTCATATATATGGTTCGCAACAGCTGATTTGTCATAATTTCCTAACCTGAACGCATCTTTATGTTCTTTATACCGGATCGCGAATGATCTTCCTGTCTGCCCTATATATTTTGCATCACAAGTTCTGCACTGAATCTTATAAACTCCCGATCTTTCAAACTTATTTCTCTTCTCGCCAATATCGTGCTTAAGGCTATACCTCACTAGATTATTAGTCTGAAAAGCTATTTTAATATCGTATGGCTTAAAAATATTTGCTATCTTTTGTGAGACTGTTCCGTAGTATGGCATCGTGATAATTTTCACTTTCTCTCCATCAGGTTTTTTTTTCTTTTTGCGCTTATTACTTTTCCGTAACAGTTTTTTAACCATATCTATTTTGTAACCGTTATTCATCGCATAGGGCAGTCAATATACCTATGAGCGAAACAGATAGGGAGACTGAAATTAATACCGTTAAGAGAATAGCTACGGGACATTGAACTTGAGTTGACCTCTTTTGCGTAGTTTTTGAATTTGCCTCGCCTGTACTCAGACAGTCATAAATTCTGTTCACAGATGAATTGTATTATACAACGAAAATCTGAATGAGATTAACACACACACACACACACACACACACACACATACATACATACACACTGGGAACGGGAGAGAGGGGGAGGGGCCACTGCAGTAGACGTGTTAGGAACTCGTAAATTATTCTCGCTGTAACAGTGTTTGCACCGAATAGCTTCTGGGCATTATTAGGCGATACTCCTCTGCAGAGGACTGGTTCTCCCTCTAGTCTGTGCAGTTAGGCGGAGCGTTCCATGTAAACTAATTACACTAGCAAAATAAGCAGTGGGAACAGATTTTGCGTCAGTGTTACGTGATGCAGTGCTCCAGGGTAATATTCGGTATATGCATAGCGTATCTGCTTTGAATAACAAAACAACCAATACTTGCCATTCCTATAGCAGGCCTTAATAGTCGGAAGCAGGATCTGTACGGAAACCAGAATCACATTTTGGTGGCCATAAGTTAGTAGTATGCAGTGTAAGCGACGATTGCAGCACACACGACATACATGCAAACTGGATGCAATTCAGTCAGCAGTTACTGGACTTTCAACATTGGGTAAAGACACCTCCGGCCGGCCCGAGTGGCCGAGCGGTTCTAGGCGCTACAGTCTGGAGCCGCGCGACCACTGCGGTCGCAGGTTCGAATCCTGCCTCGGGTATGGATGTGAGTGATGTCCTTTGGTTAGTTAGGTTCAAGTAGTTCTAAGTACTAGGGGACTGATGACCTCAGAAGTTAAGTCCCATAGTGCTCAGAGCCAAAGACACCTCCATTGCTCTCCAAAACTGATCTAAGGACGTTATATCGACGATTCGTGAGTGCAATATGACAATGAAAATACACTTATCAGCCAGAACATTATGACCGCCGACCTACTATCGGTATAAACCCGATCGATATAAACCCGTCAGGCAATAGTAGCTTCACCTGGCGAGGAATGACTGCTAGTCACACACACGCAAGGTGCATGTAGAATCAGCGAGCGTGCTGTCCGTGTGTAGAATGGGGAAGGCGCTGCGATCTATGTGAGGTTGACCGAGGGCAGGCAGTGAAGGCAGGGAGGCTCGGCACTTCGGAAACTGCTAGACTTGTCGGGTGTTCGAGGAGTGCTGTGGTGGGTGTCTTCAACACGTGGCGAAACCGAGGTGAAACCACGTCCAGACGTCGTGGGGTTGGGCGGCCATTCCTCGTTACAGATGTCGGCCGTCGTAGGCTGGACAGACTGGTAAAACAAGACAGGCGGCAAACTGTGGCGGAACTAACATTAGACTTTAATGCTGGACAGAGTACACTCCTAACGAAAGGTCTCTGCAGCCGACGACGCAGACAAATGCCAATGTCAACACCACGACATCGGCAACTACGACTGAAATAGGCACGTGCCCATCGGCACTGGACGTTGGCGCAGTGGTAGAGCGTTGCATGGACTGATGAATCCCGACAGCTTCTTCGCAATGCCGATGGGAGGGCGCGAAACCATCATCTTCCAGGGGAACAGCTCCTTGACATCTGTACTGCGGGACGGAGGCAAGCTGGCGGTGGCTCCATTATGCTCTGGGGAACATTCGCATGGGCATCTATGGATCTAGTGGAGCTCGTGCAAGGCGCCACGACGACTAAGGAGTATCGTAGACTGGTTGCACACCTCTTACACCCCTTCATGACGATCATATTTCCCGATGGCACTGGCATTTTTGAACAAGATAATGCGCACGTCACAAGGCCAGGAATGTGATGGAATGGTTCAAGGAACACAGTGGCGAGTTCCAATTGATTTGCTGCCCCCCCCCCCCCTCCTCCATCTCGCCTGATCTGAAACCGATCGAAAACAAATGGGATGTGACTGAACGTGGTGTGAGAGCTCATCGCCCCCTCCCCAAAATTTACGGTAATTAGGTGACGGTGTGTGCAGATGTGCTACCAACTCCCTTGCCAAGGGCTCAGTGCCTCCATGCCACGAGCGTCACCGCTGTTATCCGTGTCAAAGGTGGACATACCGGCTATTAGGTTCTGACTGATCAGTGAAGTAACAAGAAATTTAGCTGGACTAAGATCCGAAGAGTTTGAGAGTAAGAGAAAAATACTGTTCAGCCTTGATCGTGTCATTATAGCAATTCAAAAAAATGTTTCAAATGACTCTGAGCACTATGGGACTTAGAACCTAACTAACCTAAGGACGTCACACACATCCATGCACGAGACAGGATTCGAACCTGCGACAGTAGCGGTGCCGCGGTTCCAGACCGTAGCGCCTAGAACCGCTCGGTTACTCCGGCCGGCTTTAGCAATTCGCGGAACTTCGTAACAATCAGCTACTTGACATTCACCGTCACATAAAACCTTCCTCTAGCCTTACTATGAATCCCAGTCTTCACAGTCCGCAGCTCGTGGTCGTGCGGTAGCGTTCTCGCTTCCCACGCCCGGGTTCCCGGGTTCGATTCCCGGCGGGGTCAGGGATTTTCTGTGCCTCGTGATGACTGGGTGTTGTGTGACGTCCTTAGGTTAGTTAGTTTTAAGTAGTTCTAGGGGACTGATGACCATAGATGTTAAGTCCCATAGTGCTCAGAGCCATTTGAACCATTTTTGAACCAGTCTTCACAATACAAACCCTATTGTTTCTGCATGTTTCCTATCATCTACTCATCTTCCCTTAGGTCGTCAACTTGGTGTTTTTGTATTGCAGCACTGAACTTGCTTTGTCTAGCAGCAAAGTGTATGTCTGAATACATGGACTACCCACCAAAACGAAAAAAAAAAAAAAAAAAGTTCATCGTCGGATTTCAGGTTTTCAGTACTGCCTAGTACTGGAGATAACGTGTGAACAGTGCTAGACCTAGGCACAATGATTCAGCTGTTTCATCCACACTATTGTTGAGCCAAAACATTATTAGTACTGCCCTTCGCGACACTGAATGGCGCCTGGTCGTGACGTGCAGACGAGACCGCGATAGGAAAAGCACGTAAGCGGAGCAGAGGAGAATGGGGAAGCATTCTAGTAACGATACGGGCTGTAAATGATGAAATCCGCAAACATAATTGCCTCTGACAAGAGCATATTGTGCGGTCCGGTGTCTGGAAACGAAGATCTCCATCACAGCGAAGCTGCTTGTCTGTTCGCGCGCTGCCTTTATTAAGCGCCTGTGGAGATGGTTGGATGGTGAAACAATGAGTAGGCGAGGTGATGTTGCATGTCGGCGCCTCATCACAGACTGTTAAGATCATAGGCTTGCCCGCTCTGTAGAACAGGAGCTGTGGCAGATTCCAAAGCTACTGAGGGCACAAGTGTTTTGGAGCAAACTGGTCAGTGTAAAACTGTTGCACAATGGCCTCCACAACAGTCGACCCCTACGTTTTCCCATGTTGACCCAATGACATCGTCAGTTACTTTTACCGTAGGCTGGCAACCATCTATACTGGACTGCGGATCAATGGACACGTGTATTCCGATCGGGTAAAGCAAGAATCTTGTTTCAGTAAGTCGATGCTCGTGAGTGGATACAACGTCATCAAGGAGAGCGGCTGCTCGAAACATGCCGCACGTCAGCGATGAACGCAGGTGATGCCATTATTTTGCTATGGGGGACACTCACCTCTGCTTCTATAGGACCTGCGATAGTAATTAAAGGTGCAATGACATTATTGTGGACCACCTGTACTCCTTCATGTTTGATTTCTTCCCCGGCAGCGATGTCGTCTTCCAGGAAAACAACTGTCTCTTTTACACTGCCAGACCCGTGCCACAGAAGTGTGAGGAGAGTGATGGTGAACTCACGTTGATGCCTTGACCATCAAATTTGAATGATGTTGTAATGGTTCTTTATTTACGTGACCATTACGGCACTCCAACCCCAGTTCTCGATACCACTACTATCGTACTTCAAATGGCTCTGAGCACTATGGGACTTAACAGCAATGGTCATCAGTCCCCTAGAACTTAGAACTACTTAAACCTAACTAACCTAAGGACATCACAAAACACCCAGTCATCACGAGGCAGAGAAAATCCCTGACCCCGCCGGGAATCGAACCCGGGACCCCGTGCTCGGGAAGCGAGAACGCTACCGCGAGACCACGAGCTGCGGACAATATCGTACTCCTTTTCTGCGAAGTAACAGACATATTTTTGTGACAATATTCACATTTGGTTTTATTAATGTATAGGTACACCGATGTATCGATATATTACAGTGATATGGTTCTTGTGTGTATTCATTTCTGTGAGACTGACATAATCTTTGACTTACTTGTAACCGCTATAGCGCGAATGCGCACAGAGCAGTCTTTGTTTCATTTTGCAGAAGTTGTTATTTCGCTTTGTAAGAGAACAGTCAAGTCTTATGTTTGGTTGAAGTGGAAATTAAATATATGAAGAGTGATACAAAACTGTTTTCCTCATGATGTGACAATTAAGAAGAAGTATGTGTGAATTTACAAGAAGTTTAATAAAAATGTGGATCGTGAACACCAAGTCAAAAATTATTTCTACCATACCATTGTTCTGATCTGGGATTGTTTCATCATTAAGAATTTCCTGAAAAACGCATTTGTTAGGTCTTCAAATATTGCTAAAATACAGATCTGGACCTTCTAGCAGTCAAAGTGGAATACCCTAGAATCAACAAGATGAGCCATAACAACGTCGACAAAATCTACGTGGGAATCCATTCAAGATAAGTACCAAAATTAATTACTTTTTTACAGTGACTTCATTACTTCCATTCTGACTATATCATCCACAGTCAATAACTTTGTTGTTTCCCGATAAAGCGAACATATGCTGCGTGAGAAACATTATTAATCTGATTTCTAACCTACTTTGCAAGTGGTGCTATTGTTAGAATGTGAAGCAGATGGGAAACACAGGGAACGATATCAAGCGTCAAGCCCACACCCACAAACGAGCAGCCCATAATGTATGGAAACTGTCAAGGTGCTCCACATTACTACTAAAGGCACGGTGCACGACCACGTAATTGTCCCAAATACGATAATACTGCCCACCCCCGCCCCATCTTCCTGCATCTGTTGTGCTACCACTCTGTCAGCTAGTAACGCTAGTATCATGTACACTCTGTGCACTTGGATCTCTAATGATGGAACTATCCTAAACGCGAAAGTGGGCAATTTGAATAACAGTCATTGTCTACCGGCTGCATAACTATTTTAAAGCGACCTGCTCAGCTTCAACGCAGTACAACAATATAATATGGCCAAGGTCACCTGCCTCCTACGAGATTTCGTGTCTGCATTGTAATGGAAAAGGTATGTATTTCATCATAATGGAGTGTCTTAACGATATATATTTCTTTTCCATGCTCCTGCTGTGGTTACTGTGGTGTATCCCGACTCAGAACTATTTCTTTTCGGAGGAATTAAATACATTTACAGCTATATTCCTTCCTTTGTTTTGAATGGGATACATGTTAAAACAACAGCTGATTCCTCAAACTGGGGGGCTATCAAGTACGGAGTCCCACAGGGTTCGGTCTTAGGTCCTTTACTGTTCTTGATATACACTCCTGGAAATGGAAAAAAGAACACATTGACACCGGTGTGTCAGACCCACCATACTTGCTCCGGACACTGCGAGAGGGCTGTACAAGCAATGATCACACGCACGGCACAGCGGACACACCAGGAACCGCGGTGTTGGCCGTCGAATGGCGCTAGCTGCGCAGCATTTGTGCACCGCCGCCGTCAGTGTCAGCCAGTTTGCCGTGGCATACGGAGCTCCATCGCAGTCTTTAACACTGGTAGCATGCCGCGACAGCGTGGACGTGAACCGTATGTGCAGTTGACGGACTTTGAGCGAGGGCGTATAGTGGGCACGCGGGAGGCCGGGTGGACGTACCGCCGAATTGCTCAACACGTGGGGCGTGAGGTCTCCACAGTACATCGATGTTGTCGCCAGTGGTCGGCGGAAGGTGCACGTGCCCGTCGACCTGGGACCGGACCGCAGCGACGCACGGATGCACGCCAAGACCGTAGGATCCTACGCAGTGCCGTAGGGGACCGCACCGCCACTTCCCAGCAAATTAGGGACACTGTTGCTCCTGGGGTATCGGCGAGGACCATTCGCAACCGTCTCCATGAAGCTGGGCTACGGTCCCGCACACCGTTAGGCCGTCTTCCGCTCACGCCCCAACATCGTGCAGCCCGCCTCCAGTGGTGTCGCGACAGGCGTGAATGGAGGGACGAATGGAGACGTGTCGTCTTCAGCGATGAGAGTCGCTTCTGCCTTGGTGCCAATGATGGTCGTATGCGTGTTTGGCGCCGTGCAGGTGAGCGCCACAATCAGGACTGCATACGACCGAGGCACACAGGGCCAACACCCGGCATCATGGTGTGGGGAGCGATCTCCTACACTGGCCGTACACCACTGGTGATCGTCGAGGGGACACTGAATAGTGCACGGTACATCCAAATCGTCATCGAACCCATCGTTCTACCATTCCTAGACCGGCAAGGGAACTTGCTGTTCCAACAGGACAATGCACGTCCGCATGTATCCCGTGCCACCCAACGTGCTCTAGAAGGTGTAAGTCAACTACCCTGGCCAGCAAGATCTCCGGATCTGTCCCATGTTTGGGACTGGATGAAGCGTCGTCTCACGCGGTCTGCACGTCCAGCACGAACGCTGGTCCAACTGAGGCGCCAGGTGGAAATGGCATGGCAAGCCGTTCCACAGGACTACATCCAGCATCTCTACGATCGTCTCCATGGGAGAATAGCAGCCTGCATTGCTGCGAAAGGTGGATATACACTGTACTAGTGCCGACATTGTGCATGCTCTGTTGCCTGTGTCTATGTGCCTGTGGTTCTGTCAGTGTGATCATGTGATGTATCTGACCCCAGGAATGTGTCAATAAAGTTTCCCCTTCCTGGGACAATGAATTCACGGTGTTCTTATTTCAATTTCCAGGAGTGTACATTAATGACTTACCATTCCACATGGATGAAGATGTAAAGTTAGTTCTTTTTGCTGATGATACAAGTATAGTAATAACATCCAAAAACCAAGAACTAAGTGATATAATTGTAAATGATGTTTTTCACAAAATTATTAAGTGGTTCTCAGCAAACGGACTCTCTTTAAATTTTGACAAAACACAGTATATACATTTCCGTACAGTAAATGGCACACCTCCAGTAATAAATATAGACTTTGAACAGAAGTCTGTCGCTAAGGTAGAATTATCAAAATTTTTAGGTGTGTCCATTGTTGAGAGGTTAAACTGGAAGCAACACATTGATGGTCTGCTGAAACGTCTGAATTCAGCTACGTATGCTATTAGGGTTATTGCAAATTTTGGTGATAAGAATCTCAATAAGTTAGCTTACTATGCCTACTTTCATTCACTGCTTTCGTATGGCATCATATTCTGGGGTAATTCATCGTTGAGTAGAAAAGTATTCGTTGCTCAAAAACGTGTAATCAGAATAATTGCTGGAGCCAACCCACAGTCATCCTGCAGACATCTATTTAAGGATCTAGGGATCCTCACAGTAACCTCACAGTATATATATATATATATTCACTTATGAAATTTGTTGTTAATAATCCAACCCAGTTCAAAAGTTATAGCAGTGCGCATAGCTATAACACCAGGAGAAAGGATGATCTTCACTATGCAGGGTTAAATCTGACTTTGGCACAGAAAGAGGTAAATTATGCTGCCACAAAAGTCTTTGGTCACCTACCAAACAGCATCAAAAGCCTGACAGATAGCAAACTAACATTTAAAAATAAATTAAAAGAATTTATAGATGACAACTACCCGTGGTCTAGGGGTAGCGTCTTTGATTCGTAATCAAAACGTCTTCGGTCCCGGGTTCGATCCCCGCCACTGCCTAAATTTTGATAAATAATCAGCATTGGCGGCCGAAGACTTCCGGCATAAGAATTCAGCCTCATTCTGCCAACGGCCTTGTCAAAGAGGGCGGAGGAGCGGATAGAGGTTCAGGGCACTCTCTTGTCCTAGGGGTGGGAAATTGCCCCTAAAGGCGGAAGAATCAGCAATGATCAACGTCATGAGGATTCAGAAGGCAATGGAAACCACTGCATTAAAGACACGTAACGTGTATCCACAGGACATGTGGCCTGTAATTGAAGAAGTGTCATGATGATCTCTCCATTGGCAAAAGATTCCGGAATAGTCCCCCATTCGGATCTCCGGGAGGGGACTGCCAAGGGGGAGGTTACCATGAGAAAAAGATTGAGTAATCAACGAAAGGATAACGTTCTACGAGTCGGGGCGTGGAATGCCAAAAGCTTGAACGTGGTAGGGAAACTAGAATATCTGAAAAGGGAAATGCAAAGGCTCAATCTAGATATAGTACGGGTCAGTGAAGCGAGGTGGAAGGAAAACAAGGATTTCTGGTCAGATGAGTATCGGGTAATATCAACAGCAGCAGAAAATGGTATAACATGTGTAGGATTCGTTATGAATAGGAAGGTAGGGCAGAGGGTGTGTTACTGTGAACAGTTCAGTGACCGGGTTGTTCTAATCAGAATCGACAGCAGACCAACACCGACAACGATAGTTCAGGTATACATGCCGACGTCGCAAGCTGAAGATGAACAGATAGAGAAAGTGTATGAGGATATTGAAAGGGTAATGCAGTATGTAAAGGGGGACGAAAATCTAATAGTCATGGGCGACTGGAATGCAGTTGTAGGGGAAGGAGTAGAAGAAAAGGTTACAGGAGAATATGGGCTTGGGACAAGGAATGAAAGAGGAGAAAGACTAATTGAGTTCTGTAACAAGTTTCAGCTAGTAATAGCAAATACCCTGTTCAAGAATCACAAGAGGAGGAGGTATACTTGGCCGGGAGATACGGGAAGATTTCAGTTAGATTACATCATGGTCAGACAGAGATTCCGAAATCAGATACTGGACTGTAAGGCGTACCCAGGAGCAGATATAGACTCAGATCACAATATAGTCGTGATGAAGAGTAGGCTGAAGTTCAAGACATTAGTCAGGAAGAATCAATACGCAAAGAAGTGGGATACGGAAGTACTAAGGAATGACGAGATACGTTTGAGTTCTCTAACGCTATAGATACAGCAATAAGGAATAGCGCAGTAGGAAGTACAGTTGAAGAGGAATGGACATCTCTAAAAAGGGCCATCACAGAAGATGGGAAGGAAAACATAGGTACAAAGAAGGTAGCTGCGAAGAAACCATGGGTAACAGAAGAAATACTTCAGTTGATTGATGAAAGGAGGAAGTACAAACATGTTCCGGGAAAATCAGGAATACAGAAATACAAGTCGCTGAGGAATGAAATAAATAGGAAGTGCAGGGAAGCTAAGACGAAATGGCTGCAGGAAAAATGTGAAGACATCGAAAAAGATATGATTGTCGGAAGGACAGACTCAGCATACAGGAAAGTCAGCAATAAGGAATAGCGCAGTAGGAAGTACAGTTGAAGAGGAATGGACATCTCTAAAAAGGGCCATCACAGAAGATGGGAAGGAAAACATAGGCACAAAGAAGGTAGCTGCGAAGAAACCATGGGTAACAGAAGAAATACTTCAGTTGATTGATGAAAGGAGGAAGTACAAACATGTTCCGGGAAAATCAGGAATACAGAAATACAAGTCGCTGAGGAATGAAATAAATAGGAAGTGCAGGGAAGCTAAGACGAAATGGCTGCAGGAAAAATGTGAAGACATCGAAAAAGATAGGATTGTCGGAAGGACAGACTCAGCATACAGGAAAGTCAAAACAACCTTTGGTGACATTAAAAGCAACGGTGGTAACATTAAGAGTGCAACGGGAATTCCAGTGTTAAATGCAGAGGAGAGAGCAGATAGATGGAAAGAATACATTGAAAGCCTCTATGAGGGTGAAGATTTGTCTGATGTGATAGAAGAAGAAACAGGAGTCGATTTAGAAGAGATAGGGGGTCCAGTATTAGAATCGGAATTTAAAAGAGCTTTGGAGGACTTACGGTCAAATAAGGCAGAAGGGATGGATAACATTCCATCAGAATTTCTAAAATCATTGGGGGAAGTGGCAACAAAACGACTATTCACGTTGGTGTGTAGAATATATGAGTCTGGCGACATACCATCTGACTTTCGGAAAAGCATCATCCACACAATTCCGAAGACGGCAAGAGCTGACAACTGCGAGAATTATCGCACAATCAGCTTAACAGCACATGCATCGAAGTTGCTTACAAGAATAATATACAGAAGAATGGAAAAGAAAATTGAGAATGCGCTAGGTGACGATCAGTTTGGCTTTAGGAAAAGTAAAGGGACGAGAGAGGCAATTCTGACTTTGCGGCTAATAATGGAAGCAAGACTAAAGAAAAATCAGGACACTTTCATAGGATCTGTTGACCTGGAAAAAGCGTTCGACAATATAAAATGGTGCAAGCTGTTCGAGATTCTGAAAAAAGTAGGGGTAAGCTATAAGGAGAGACGGGTCATATACAATATGTACAACAACCAATAGGGAATAATAAGAGTGGACGATCAAGAACGAAGTGCTCGTATTAAGAAGGGTGTAAGACAAGGCTGTAGCCTTTCGCCCCTACTCTTCAATCTGTACATCGAGGAATCAATGATGGAAATAAAAGAAAGGTGCAGGAGTAGAATTAAAATACAAGGTGAAAGAATATCAATGATATGATTCGCTGATGACATTGCTATCCTGAGTGAAAGTGAAGAAGAATTAAATGACCTGCTGAACGGAATGAACAGTCTAATGAGTACACAGTATGGTTTGAGAATTAATCGGAGAAAGACGAAGGTAATGAGAAGTAGTAGAAATGAGAACAGCGAGAAACTTAACATCAGGATTGATGGTCACAAAGTCAATGAAGTTAAGGAATTCTGCTACCTAGGCAGTAAAATAACCAATGACGGACGGAGCAAGGAGGACATCAAAAGCAGACTCGCTATGGCAAAAAAGGCATTTCTGGCCAAGAGAAGTCTACTAATATCAAATACCGGCCTTAATTTGAGGAAGAAATTTCTGAGGATGTAAGTCTGGAGTACAGCATTGTATGGTAGTGAAACATGGACTGTGGGAAAACCGGAACAGAAGAGAATCGAAGCATTTGAGATGTGGTGCTATAGACGAATGTTGAAAATTAGGTGGACTGATAAGGTAAGGAATGAGGAGGTTCTACGCAGAATCGGAGTGGAAAGAAATATGTGGAAAACACTGATAAGGAGAAGGGACAGGATGATAGGACATCTGCTAAGACATGAGGGAATGACTTCCATGGTACTAGAGGGAGCTGTAGAGGGAAAAAACTGTGGAGGAAGACAGAGATTGGAATACGTCAAGCAAATAATTGAGGACGTAGGTTGCAAGTGCTACTCTGCGATGAGGTTAGCACAGGAAAGGAATTCGTGGCGGGCCGCATCAAACCAGGAGACAACTCCTTCTACTCATTGGCTGAATTTTTAGATATAAATTAAGGGAAAAAAACAACTTAAACATAAGTGTCATGCAATATTTTGTGTAATGTAATATCTTGTACAGACATCTTTTATTAACCTGACACTTTCCACATCATTACGAAATGTCGTATTCATTATCTATGGAACAAATATTAATCTAATCTAATCTCTAATCTACAAACCTTAGGTTTTCCTTTCTTCAACCTATCTTTTAAGATAAATCGTAAGGTCAGAATTAGCAATCAATAGCCAGCGTTTTGCTACATTGCTGCGGAATCAAGATAGATCCTCCGTGAATTCTTGTTCCACTCATCTTTATGTTCTTCCGTATATAATTCATGTCAGTATTTTGGATGACCATACATCGTGTAAACCGTGCATTTTATGTAAGTACTCGCAAAACTTCATTCGAGTGAGTTTATTAGTTCAAGGTGGTCTTTTTTTAATTTTCCATTGGAGTGTGTACTGATTGCAGTCTCCGCTGATAGACGACTCCACCGCTGCGACTCTGCGCCCTGCGCTGTGGCTAGGCACCTGTAGACCGTACGCGTATACGCCGGAGGCAGCAGCCGGCGTCACGTCACGACCGGAACGCGGAGCAGGGCAGCGCCTCGTTACCTGCTAGCCAGCCACAGTCCTAGCCTGGGACCGCATAATGAGACCGCCTCACCGCACCTCCAGCCCTACCCTCCAAGTCTTGTACACGGCAGCTCAGCTGCATAACGATGCTACTCCAGGCAGAACTTCATCGCCTTTTAAACCCACACACGTCCATCGAATCGAAAAGTCACGGATATAAGGCATTATAAGTATAAGCTCCACCAGAAGTCACTTTCATCGAGTCGAATAAACACCGGCATAAAGCTTTATAAGAAGAAGCCCCGCTGGATCTCATATGAAAACCAACAGAACAGAGTAACGTATACAATGGATCGATTCCTATAAACTCTCCAGTAAACAAAATTATTTCTCATCAACTAGCTCAAACGTAGAAATCTCCACGAACCTGCTCCTTCTCGTCTGGAAGTGCGCTGGAGATCAAATTACACTCTGTTGGACAAGTTTGGATTCCGTAGGAATGTTGGAACAAGTGAGGCAATACTGACCCTACGACTTATCTAGGAAGAAAGATTAAGGAAAGGCAAACCTACGTTTCTAGCATTTGTAGACTTAGAGAAAGCTTTTGACAATGTTGACTGGAATACTCTCTTTCAAATTCTGAAGGTGGCAGGGGTAAAATACAGGGACTGAAAGGCTATTTACAATTTGTACAGAAACCAGATGGCAGTTATAAGAGTCCAGGGACATGAAAGGGAAGCTGTGGTTGGGAAGGGAGTGAGACAGGATTGTAGCCTCTCCCCGATGTTATTCAATCTGTATATTGAGCAAGCAGTAAAGGAAACAAAAGAAAAGTTCGGAGTAGGTATTAAAATCCATGGAGAAGAAATAAAAACTTTGAGGTTCGCCGATGACATTGTAATTCTGTCAGAGACAGCAAAGGACTTGGAAGAGCAGTTGAATGGAATGGACAGTGTCTTGAAAGGAGGAGATGAACATCAACAAAAGCAAAACATGGATAACGGAATGTAGTCAAATTAAATCGGATGATGCTGAGGGAATTAGATTAGGAAATGAGACACTTAGAGTAGTAAAGAGGTTTTGCTATTTGGGGACCAAAATAACTGATGATGGTCGACGTAGAGAGGATATAAAATGTATACTGGCAATGGCAACTGAAGAAGAGAAATTTGTTAACATCGAGTATAGATTTAAGTGTCAGGAAGTCGTTTCTGAAAGAATTTGTATGGAGTGTAGCCATGTACGGAATTGAAACATGGACGATAAATAGTTTAGACAAGAAGAAAATAGAAGTTTTCGAAATGTGGTGCTACAGAAGAATTCTGAAGATTAGATGTGTAGATCACATAACTAATGAGGTGGTATTGAATAGAATTGGGGAGAAGAGGACTTTGTGGCACAACTTGACCAGAAGAAGGAATCGGTTGGTAGGACATGTTCTGAGGCATCAAGGAATCACCAATTTAGTATTGGAGGGCAGCGTGGAGAGTAAAAATCGTAGAGGGAGACCAAGAGATGAATACATTAAGCAGATTCAGAAGGATGTAGGCTGCAGTAGGTACTGGGAGATGAAGAAGCTTGCACAGGATGGAGTGTCATGGAGAGCTGCATCAAACCAGTCTCAGGACTGTAGCCCACAACAAGAACAGGTATGTAGGAGAGAGTAAGGTGTGCATGTATCTTAGGAGGCAGACGGAGGGGGATATACAGTGACAGCAGAAAGGAGGAAGAAGAAGGTAGACAAGCAACAACAACAACTGGACAAGGTGTCGTGACTGAGGCCAACCATTTCGCAGATGCAGCTTCACTGAGGCTTTTTGCGGATGATGCTGTAGTATATCGAGAGGCTGTAACAATGGAAAATTGTACTGCAATGCAGGAGGATCTGCAACGAATTGACGCATGGCGCAGGGAATGGCAATTGAATCTCAATGTGGACAAGTGTAATTTGCTGCGAATACATAGAAAGAAAGATCCTTTATCATTTAGCTACAATATAGCAGGTCAGCAACTGGAAGCAGTTAATTGCATAAATTATCTGGGAGTAGGCATTAGAAGTGATTTAAAATGTAATGACCATATAAAATTAATCGTCGGTAAAGCAGATGCCAGACAGATTCATTGGAAGAATCTTAAGGAAATGCAGTCCGAAAACAAAAGAAGTAGGTTACAGTACACTTGTTCGCCCACTGCTTGAATACTGCTCACCGGTGTGGGATCCGTACCAGATATGGTTGATAGAAGAAATAGAGAAGATCCAACGGAGAGCAGCGCGCTTCGTTACAGGGCCATTTAGTAATCGCGGATGCGTTACGGAGATGATAGACAAACTCCAGTGGAAGACTCTGCAAGAGAGACACTCAGTAGTTCGGTATGGGCTTTTGCTGAAGTTTCGAGAACATACCTTCACCATGGAGTCATGCAGTATATTGCTCCCTCATACGTAGGAAGAGACCACGAGGATAAAATCAGAGAGATTAGAGCCCACACAGAGGCATACCGACAATATTTCTTTCCACGAACAATACGAGACTGGAATAGAAGGGAGAACCGCTAGAGACACTCAAGGTGGCTTGCGGAGTATGGATGTAGATGTAGGTGCCAAGAAAAATCTGGAACCACCTCAAAAGCCCCAACAGCAAAGCATTCCTTTATAAATGAAACATCTCAGATACCCTACAATGAGACTATGGTGCAATAGAGCAATCGGTAGACAATTTCGTCAATGCTCCATAAAAAAAAAAAATTAAAAGTGTCTGGAACGACTTCGTGAAGGTCTCTCCAAAGGATATTCCGTGATATGTTCTATGGACACAGAGCTACGATGGAACTGTGTTGCCGGCCGCTGTGGCCGAGTGGTTCTAGGCACTTCAGTTCGGAACCGCGCTGCTGCTTCGGTCGTAGGCTCGAATTCTGCGTCGGGCATGGATGTGTGTGATGTCCTTAGGTTGGTTAAGTTTAAGTAGTTCTAAATCTAGGGGACTGATGACCTCAGATTTTAAGTCCCATAGTGTTTAGAGCCATTTTTTGGAACTGTGTTGTAAATAACGACTCTAAATATTCAGTTACTATAGGTTCATAAAAGTTTGTTCAGATTCTCATATGTTTGTTTTGCAGGGGATGGACGAAAATATGGAAGAACATCACCACGTCTATTACGTTGTAGGAAAACAGTTGGCATTCAAAACAGCTTCCAGTCGTCTCGGAGTGGGTAAATACAAGTTCTGCGTGGATTTCAAGGAAACCGTATACCACTCTTCCTGCAAAATAGCAAATTCAGGTAAAGATGATAAAGGTGGTTGGCGCTCATGCACACTTTTCTCCAAGTTAGACACAAAGCTTCATTAACATTGAGATCTGGTAACTGTTGCGGACAAGGGCGGTTCAGACAGTTCATCCTCGTGCTCACAAAACCAGTCCTGGGCGATACGAGCTGTGTGAACAGACGCCTGAAACACAGTACCATCTTTGGCGAACAAGCAGAGTACCAAGAGAGGGACCTGATCAGCGATAACGGCCACATAATACTTGTCAAATTATCCTTGGGAGTAGCGCGAGGACTTGTAGGGATCATGGAATACCATGATGTGGCTGCCTATATTATCACCGAACGTCCTCCATATTACACTCTTGAAACGCGTACTCAACCAGAAGTTAGAAACAAGACTCACCTGACCAAATAAAATTCTTCCATTGCTCCATAGTCTGTGTGTTATGGGTTGCCAAAGGCCTTACCGCAGTGGTAACACCGGTTCCTGACAGATCACTGAAGTTAAGCGCTGTCAGGCTATGCTAGCTTTTGGATGGGTGACGATCAGGGTCTCCCGAGCGCTGTTGGCAATCGGGGTACACTCAATTGAGGAGTGGTTTGACTGGGAAGTAGCGGTTCTGGTTATGAAAACTGACAACAGCCGGGAGAGCCGTGTGTTGACTGCAAGGCCCTCCATATCCCCATACAGTGACGCCTGCCTGTCGAGGATGACACGGCGGTCTGTCGGCAACGTTGGATCTTCCGAGGTCTGTTTGTACGGAGTTTCCGCGTCATTTCTTCTGTTACGGGCCTTTACGTCACTGGAGAGTGGTTTTTAAATTCGAGCGCCCCTTATGGTTGTCTACTTCTGCAGCTCCCTTCGTGCTGATTTGGTGTGACGTTCAGTTCTGCAATGACTTTTACAGTTATCGTCCTCTTATTTTTCGTTGATGGCCGATAAATGTATGCACACTTTCGTCCGCTTTCTGACTAACGGACGATTTTTTTCAGCTTTTTTCTGCAAGCGGCATAAGTGTTCGATGGGTGTCTCTTGAAACACGAAACACTTGCGGTACATTGCATACTGAGGCATCCACCATACAAGCACCAACAATTTTCCAACATTTGAATTGACTTAGTTCCAATACAATGAACTCACAACTATACAGAATACTGTCCTAACCACGACTGACACTCGCAACGTATTGAAGACATAACACGTGTGCTTTTCTTGGTCAAATACAACAGCGTAACTTGCAGGCTTGGCTAGATCTGCGTTTATGTTCAATCATGCATTTCTCGTGGTATTTCAATGTTTTCGTGCCTCCCCAGTATATCTTATTTTTCTCTTTTACATGTTACATTTTTATCTTAGTGACCCGCTAGGTTAGCCGAGAGCGCTAAAACGCTGCTTCCTGAACTCGGGTAGGCGCGCTGGCCCCGGATCGAATCCGCCTGGTGGATTACCGACATCGGCCGGTGTGCTGGCCAGCCTGGATGTGGTTTTTAGGCCCTTTTCCACTAAGTGATTACCAGGCTGGTCCCCACCTTGCGCCTCAGTTACACGACTCGCAGACATCTGAACACGTCCGCACTCTTCAATGGATTACACTAGACGCAGACAGCTACGGTACACTCATTCGGTCCTGGGGAGTATAGGGTGGCGACAGGAAGGTCATCCGGCCACCCCTTAAAACTAACCTTGCCAAATCCGTTCCTAACCATGCTGACCCAGTGAAACCGCGAGATAAGGCACCAGCAAAAGCACATTTTTATCTTTGTTACCGTACATTAATAAATAAATAAAATAAGTTTGAGTCAAAAGACGAGAGATTTTAAATCCAGTTTAATTCTATGATTAATGTGTCTCATGAAAGAATTAATCGATCTTGCAGCTATTTCAGCTACCAAAAAGACTGTTGTAGTCTTCGTTCATATTAGGCGGAATTTTGTAATATATTGAATGGTTCAAATGGCTGAGCACTATGGGACTCAACATCTTAGGTCATAAGTCCCCTAGAACTTAGAACTACTTAAACCTAACTAACCTAAGGACATCACACACATCCATGCCCGAGGCAGGATTCGAACCTGCGACCGTAGCAGTCCCGCGGTCCCGGACTGCAGCGCCAGAACCGCTAGACCACCGCGGCCGGCTGTAATATATTGATTATTTCTTGCTACTGTAGTGTTATCTTGAAGTTGTGAGAAAGGAGGACAGGCGCCCCTAGGCGCGGAAGCAGAGACGATGCTGAGACAGGCGAAATTAGGAGAGATGTTGTTACATCAAGTAAACCGTAAGGGGAGAGCCTTGCGAAAATGCAGACGCCCCCAGACGCGGTCCCAGGGCGCTAGTTACTCTTCAAGGAAGTAACTTCATATGTCGTCTAGACGCTGTGGTAGTTTGCCACCGTAGAGCTTTGTAACCCACAGGCACGTATTAGCGATAAAGCCAGCTTCATACAAGCCCTGAGAACAGCAACGTCAGTAGGCTCACAAGGCTTACAAAGAGAGCGGAAACGCTAAAAAACTTTTGATCTAGCCGTCCCTACTCCGGGGAGTTCGAGGGCGGGGCTAAATGACGTAAAAAATAATGTTGCAAGCCTTATTTGGCAGCGCAGCTACGTTTAGCTCTCAGCTGAATAGTGTAGATACCAAATACGGACTTATTTAGTGCAACTGCATTAACATCCCCGTCTTAGGAGCAGAAGAGGGGACCTAACTAAACCGTGATCGGCAGGCGCCTGCGAGAGACCTGCGGGATTGGCTGGGTGGCTTTAAGTGGGAAAAACAGTGCCCCCACGAGACTCTTTAAAACCCCTAGTGTAATGTTGTTGCATTAATTTGTTCTGAAAGCGGTGCTGATATTCAAGACCATAAAAGTGGGTAAAAGCTGTGAGCTATCTGAGGAAGTTAACCTTGCATTACTGCGCAACTGTTTCACCAGGTATCCAGTCTAGCTTACCAAATTCCCAACCAGACTGACATTAATTATAATCTTTTAGTACTCATCTTACGATAACCGGTGATATATATATAAAAAGACAATTTAAATAAAAAGAAATAAATCAGTTTATATTTGGACATTTATTTTAACATTGATCATTGTTCCGTTAAAATTTCAGCATATCAGACTTGATTCATAACTAAACTGGTGCCTTATTTAGGATCGTGAAAATGTGAGTTTGTAATCTTACGGAACCCATCAAATAGGGAACCAAGATTGGGAGACTACATACAACACTGCATTCATAAAAATAACACACGAAGAACGTTGAAACATATGCAAGAGGAAATTAACCACAACCAACCGATTCAATTTTCACCCAAAGAAGTTACGTTCGTAGCGCAATCCTGTCCGTCATGAAATTACCACACACTGTTATACTAAATTCATACTAACTCTCTGTGAAATCTTCCCGAAAAGAATAGGTGAGGGCTACTTTGATGCTTACACCACAAGCTTCACGTGGTCAACTTGGTTTACAAAAAGAGTGTAACTCCACAATAATTTTGATAATTAAAATAAATTACATCGAAACGCGATTTACAAAAAAAAAAAAAACGCAAACTGGTTACTATCGTCTTACTATTAACCTGATGGGTCAAACAATTGTATAAGCACATGGTGCTGGTCTCACAAAATACACCGCACGTGGGCTGAACATAAAGAAAAGTTGCTATATTGAAAAATATTGCCAAGACGAGACGTTATAATCTCATGCACATTCGCATTTAAGATTGATGATCTTAGTTAGAGTTACTGATCAACACGTGGTTCCACTTTACTCACAAAGTAGTGACAAAGCAACTACCGGAAGATATTCTGAACTTCACACTCGAATTACATTGCGTTGCAATTTAAGATAACATTAGATATTTTAGAGCTAAACCTGAAATAAAGGTGGTTAAATTTTCAGTTAGGCTGAACTTAAGACATCCATTGTCCTACGCACTTAGCAGACACACGCTTAGCCGGAGATCTTACCACTTCAGACGCTCGCCGTGGACAGACTGACCTGGGCCGCTACCGAGCGTGCTTAACAGATACAAGCGGAAGTATCCAGAGAGGCAGTTTCCTATACCAACATGACAAGGGACAGACAGGACCATACTAAGAATAGAAACCTCTCTGCTTTTAGAAAGCGTAGCTACCTGTTCCGACGTTGGTCATATTGTTCTCTAGCAGACAGGCTTGTCTGCTACCATCAAGCATGCAACTAGAAATACATTTGCTCAGTCATCCTCTCACACAGAAGGGAAGGGGGATGACAGTATCTTATCATATACAGTATATAAAAGAAAGCGGATGTAGGTTCCGTATGAGACTGTGTGACATGAATTACAAATAAAATGTATTTTAAAGTGTAGTAGTGTGACAGATCGTTCTTGTTTATTTGTAAAAGTAACACGTTTCACTGCTCAGTCTCCTCCCAGACAGTCAGAAACACCACAGTAAATTTAGAAGAGGAATTTATGCCTTAAATGACAACAGATTTAAGAAATTAACATGAAAGGAATCCAACAGAGACCTTTCACTAGATTCCACATTTTGGTGGAGTTCTCAGTCAGACGATCTGGGCGCCGAATCCGCGTCCGTCGACTCCAGCCTTGGTCCAGCTCCGCGTTAAGTCTGCTCTCTCACTTGGAGTGCCTCAGTGAACAGTGTCACATTCAGTATGTTTTGTTTTGCAGCTAAGTTGTTGCCTTAAGATGCTGCTAGTGTTTGCTACTGTCGTTAGCATCCACTCCTGGGACTTCTGAACTGGCTTCTGTTGTAACAGTGTTATTCATGCTTTTTCTAACCCTAGAACTAGCCTCCAGTGTATTAGTTAGTCCTGTCTGGAATAAACAACTATTTCAAAACCATGTTTGTCCAAGAGTGTCTCCAACGAGTTCCCTACCAAGTCTCACCACCTGCATTTCTAGTAAATGCCTGTACCAGTGTTGGCTCAGATAGAAGAAAACAATCAAATGCCTTCACTGTGAATTGTCCTGCCTTTTGCTATGTACCCCTCAGGAGCGCAGACTGACCAGTAACCCCTTTTCTCCCTCTCCCACGTATATGAGGACACGACAAGTTCCGTCGTTGAAATCGCATATTCATCCATTGTTGGGCGCATCATGGTAGTTTTCATGAAAAACTTTTGATGGGAGTTGCACTTTGTAGCATCGACTTGAGCAGCCATTCCAGTTAACCGCATCCCTGATGTTGAGATCGCTGATATTTCGATAACGTTACCTAATACACATGAAGAAAAGAAAGGGTCAAGACTGGAATTAAAATTTGGGATGAAAGAATATCGACTATAAGATGACTTCAGTATCATAAACAGAAATGAGGAAGAATTACACAGCCTATTGAGTGGAATGAACAGTTCAGTGGTCTGAGAGTAAACAAAGAAAGATGAAAGTCAGGATGAGGAAATTAGCTATAAACATAACATAAGTAGACGAAGTGAGGGAATTCTCGTAGCTTGCAAATACAAGAATCCATGAGAGACGCAGGAGAATATAAGGAGCAGAAAACAAGTCTACTAGAATCAAACATACTCCTGGATTTGAGGAATACACTTTTTCAAATAAACGTATGGAGCACAGGGTTGTGTGAAAGTAAATAATGGACTGTGGGAAAACCGGAAATGAAAATGGTTCAAATGGCTCTGAGCACTATGGGACTCAACTTCTGACGTCATTAGTCCGCTAGAACTTAGAACTAGTTAAACCTACCTAACCTAAGGTCATCACACACATCCATGCCCGAGGCAGGATTCGAACCTGCGACCTTAGCGGTCTCGCCGGCCGGAGTGGCCGAGCGGTTCTATGCGCTTCAGTCTGGAAGTATTTCTAAGTTCTAGGGGACTGATGACCTCAGAAGTTAAGTCCCATAGTGCTCAGAGCCATTTTTCGTAGCGGTCTCGCGGTTCCAGACTGCAGCGCCTAGAACCGCAATGCCACTTCGGTCGGCCGGAAAAGAAAGGAATCGAAGCATTTGAATTGTCGTGTTACTTAAGGATACTCTACATTAAAGGGGCTGATAAAATAAATACCTCTCCGAAAAACCGGAGATAAAAGGCGTATGTGTAAGACACTGCCTATAAGAAGAGACAGGATGATAGGATATCTAATAAGATATCATTGAAGAACTTCCATAGAACGAGATGCTGTCGTAAAGGGCAAAACCTTAGGGGCTAATAGAGGTTGGAAAAACTTTCTGTGTAACTGAGAAAGGCAAGGGCTTACATTACTTACAAACGGAAAGGTCTAATGAAGCTTTTAACCAGCCTTTGTTTTGCGATGACGATTACCTGCTTTAAATAATGAAAAAAAATTTCTCATCAATTGAGAATTTTCCATATGAACTTCACACGTAAATAAGAGGCAGAAAAAGGAACATTATAATAGTATTGAAAAGAAAGTAAGAGCGATTGAGATAGAGTACTTGAGGCGTTGGTTTGGAGTAACTAGAAGGGATCGGATAAGAAATGGCGGAAAAAATAGATGTAATCAGAATTGAAATAGAAATTATATGGATAAATTGAACAAAAGAGCTCAAGTGACGTTAGCACATTAAAAAAAACTTTGGACAATGGCCTCAGTGCTTATTAGAGTAGATACTTCCAGCTAGAAAAAAAGTATGGTCTAGAAAAATATGGATATGGAAGTTCAAGCAGCCAAGAAAGTTCAGTAACTAGATGTGAGGGATTATTAAGCCCGATTAGACAGGCTACTGAGGAGCTCGAAGGAAGCCAGAACATGTAATGAATGTTCACTAGTAGCCTCAGCCCTTCTCTTTGGAATTTCAAAACTGTTTTGCTCTCCGCCGCTGTTCTGGCTCTGGATTTTAAAAGTTTCTAGTGGCATTGTAACTTAATTTTGAGATGTGGAACTTGTATCATAAAAATAGATAAGATTCTCCAGTAGGGCGTAGTTTTACTGTAGCAAACGGAAATACTAGATGTGACGAGATCCAAAATAAATCCTACTGTAAACTAACGTTTTATAGTAATAAACGGAAACACTAGATCTAGCTATATCCAAAATAGATCCTGCTGTAATCTAACAAACACGTCAGTAATCTGGGTCTGTGGACTTACATTAATAATCGACTGTTACTACTGAATAAAAGATTCATACTCGCCAGTTACAGAGTCATTCAAAGACTGCCTACGTTTGATAGCACAGAAATATCTCTAGTTATGTAGCGACGGATAAGGTGCGCATATGAAACTGGCAGCAAGGATAAACAGTCTCGAAAATAAATACTGACGACTGTCCCGAACAACTAGTCTAGAGAACCTCATATGAAAGAAATATTTTAGACTTCCGGTCCGAGATTCAAATTCAAACTTCGGCCATCGTTTTTTGCGGCAACATCGCTATTATGACAGATAGACAGACATCTGAATTCACTGTTTTATTGGTCATATTACTGGACTGAAAATGCCTGTCTCTAAACACAAACTCAAGATTTATGAGATTACGATCGTCATGATTGAACTAAATTGAGATCTGGAATACAACATGCTACATGTTATGATCTCTTACCTACAGTACTTTCCTATCGAATGATGATTGCGAAAGATTCCATTACGGCGTGTCCACTCTAAAACATGGTAACAAGGACGTTGATACCTTCTATGTTAGTTGATTATTGTTTGAGTGTGATTAGAGGTAAGAAATATATTAAATGCAAGAAAAATCTGGCTAATTTTTTTGTCAGTTTTCTGTAAATTTTCATTGATAATAAATGTTACAGAGCAAATACTATGAGAAAGCTGTGTCATACGTTACCCTTCGACCCTCCTTGACGTGAAAGACTCATGGATATCTAGTCTGTTCCTTGAATAGAAGTCAATATGTTTTGAAATATCAAAAATATGAAGAGCACACGCAATTAAGTTTACTCGTAAATCCACACTAACAGAAAAATCAACTTGAAACAAATATGGATGCAGCGCTTTATTCGCGTGTACACTTTCAATTACTACTGCTTTCCCAGGTCTCTCACCACGAAGATTGATCACTACTAGCGACCCAATTTCTTCTAAGTTTGATCCAGTGTATATCTAAGAGGGAATGCTATTTTCTTTTACTGAGATTCTACTCATACTTGTACCATAACGGTAAAACTTACTTTTTCTTATAGTAATGGTATTTACAGGTCATCCGGTAAAAGCATATATAAGAAAAATGATAGGCATATTTTAAACGAAACGATTTCAGGCGGATTTGATTTATCGGTCCACAATAGATATAAAACTACTCGGTCTGCACTAGGTTTTGTATACAAAATATCTGTATTATAACATTTGCATTTCAGAAAAATGTAAATGCCATAAACCTTCGTCATAGCACAAGAAATACACACTAGCTGGCACCAGATTGGCAGAAGCATATTTCAGGAAACAATTCTCCTGCTGGTCAGCTTTTATGACGTTGATCCGAGCTCGGAAATTTGCGCCGAGACGCTGTGGAGGACACATTGTTTCCACCGGAAATGACGCC
This sequence comes from Schistocerca nitens, assembly GCF_023898315.1. Lineage (NCBI taxonomy): Eukaryota > Metazoa > Arthropoda > Insecta > Orthoptera > Acrididae > Schistocerca > Schistocerca nitens. The sequence goes on along the minus strand of NC_064620.1, from coordinate 166,609,391 downwards.
AGAGTTTCCATTTTGCCATTCTCCGAGATTCAGTGACACAGTAGCCATGGCTCTCCTGTATGGTAATTTTCGGTAGCAACAACCTTAGCTGGCTTGGTGTTACCGGTGGAACCTGTCTTATTCAGAAAGCAAGACTACCAAATCAGTATCAGCTGGTAACCAAGTTCAATGCATTCTCTTCGCAGTCGTTACCGTGCAATACCCACTGATGTTTAGAAATCTACGTATGATGATGATGATGATGATGATGATGATGATGAGGTTCCATACTCCGAGGAACGTAGGGGATGATGAGGGAGACCCGCACCGCCGTACTAGGCAAGGTCCTAGGTGGTTTGTCATTGCCTTCCTCTGACCGTAATGGGGATGAAGATGATGATAAAGACGACACAACAACACCCAATCATCTCGAGGCAGGAAAAATACCTGATCCCGCGCGTGGGAAGCGAGAACTCTACCGCAAGACCATGACCTACGAATTCATGCATGTATCTACACATATCTGTAGTGGCTGATGGAGAACCAATATTAGCGACTTCCTGTCCTTTTGATTAACGTGTTGAGCGAGTGAAAAATCATTGCCTGTATGCCTCGGTAGGCACCATAATCTCCCTTTTGAAATTTCACTGTCTCCGTGCGTGATCTACGTTGGTGGCCGCAAAGTAGATGCGCAATCTATTTACAATACCGGTTTTCTAAATTCACCCAGTAGTGTTTTGTGAGAACAACGTCTTCCTCTAAAGATTCCCACTTAAGTTCTATAATCATCTACGTTAATCTTCCTACTAACTGGAGATGTGAAATTAGAACAGGGAATCACTGAATTCGTCCGAAGATTGTTGCCCAGCGTACTCAGTAAGAACCCAACTGGTGGAGCTGTACTCTCCAGCATTCCTTACAATTTTTTTTTTTTTTGGTCATCAATCTACTGACTGGTTTGATGCGGCCCGCCACGAATTCCTTTCCTGTGCTAACCTCTTCATCTCAGAGTAGCACTTGCAACCTACGTCCTCAATTATTTGCTTGACGTATTCCAATCTCTGTCTTACTCTACAGTTTTTGCCCTCTACAGCTCCCTCTAGTACCATGGAAGTCATTCCCTCATGTCTTAGCAGATGTCCTATCATCCTGTCCCTTCTCCTTATCAGTGTTTTCCACATATTCCTTTCCTCTCCGATTCTGCGTAGAACCTCCTCATTCCCTACCTTATCAGTCCACCTAATTTTCAACATTCGTCTATAGCACCACATATCAAATGTTTCGATTCTCTTCTGTTCCGGTTACTGAAATATTTCTTTTTTAGATCTTCCACAGTTTCCCAGCACTCGCAACAAATTTAAAACATTCAACCTACCCGCGTCCAATTGCACATGTTCTACCTATTTCAATTTCTTAGTGTTCTTCCTAGATATTGAAACTCTATGCTGCGTTCCAGAGGCTCATCATTAATCTTGTAAATATGTTGCACTCTTTCTCTCTTTTGTGGGCGTAATCTTGCATTTATTGTAATGTCATGTCAGCTGTCACTCACTACACCAATTGGAGATATTGTCCAAGTCGCTCTTCAATTATAGTTAGGAATGAATGAAATCAAGATCTCTGGTACTGAAAATGAATTACGTCCACCCAAATTCAGTAAGGTAAAAGGCCATGACGACATTCATGAGACCTTCTGTATTGAGTAAGCTGCTGTAGTAGCTTTATTTTGAAGAGAGAAAAAAATCACAACATCAAAAATTAATTAATGTAGAATAATGAAATTTTGGGAATACATTTGTCTAGGTAACATATTTTTAAAAAAGCACTCCGTCTTCAAGCCACGAGTGACCTACCGGGACCATCCGACCGCCGTGTCATCTTCGGTGGAGGATGTGGATAAGAGGGGTGTGGGGTCAGCACACCGCTCTCCCTGTCGTAAGATGGTATTCTTGACCGAAGCCGCTACTATTCGGTCGAGTAGCTCCTCAATTGGCATCACGAGGCCTAGTGCACCCCGAAAAATGCCAACAGCGCATGGCGGCCCGGATGGTTACCCATCCAAGTGCCGACCACGCCCGACAGCGCTTACCTTCGGTGGTCTCACGGGAACCGCTGTCTTCACTGCGGCAAGGCCGTTGCCCAGGTTAAAATATTTAAGTGATTAATATTCCAAAATTACAAGTTAATGTAAGAGAGAGATAAGCCATTGCAAATGTGAAACTGTGGTACATTAATAACCGATGTGATCGCAAGAATGTTGAATCCTAGCAGACAAACGGGTATGCATTGTTTTGTACAGGTGTTGAATGTCAGTTTGTAGGATACTTGTGGCCCATGGTCGGTCAATACAAGGAATATTAATGCTGATAGTGGATGACGCTGGAGTTGCCGTCCAAAGCTGTCTCATTTGTGCTCGATTGATGACAGATCTGGTGACGGAGCAGGCCAAGGCAACATGTAGACGCTCTGTACAGCATGTTCGGTTACAACACAGGTTTGTGGCGAGCGTTGTCCTGTTGCAAAGCACCACATGGAATGTTGTTAATGAATGGTAATACAGTAGGACGAATCGTCGAACTGAAGTACAGGTTTCTAGTCAGGGTGCGCGGGATAAAGAAGACAGTGCACCTGCTGTGATGTGAAATCGCACCTCTGACCGTAACGGCACGTGTAGGTCCAGCGTATATAGCACGCAGGCAGGTTGGTTACGTGCCACCAAATGGTCTTTTTCTAACCAACACACGGCTATCACTGGCAAAGAGGAAGAAATAGCTTTCATCAGAAAACACTACAGACCTCTATTCTGCCCTCCAATGATATCTCGCATGACACCACTGACGGTGGTTTGGGGTCAGCGGAATTCACACTACAGGGCGTCTGGCTCGGAGCTGTCGTCGAAGTAATCGATTTGTAGCAGTTCGTTGTGTCACTGTGGTGCCGACTGCTGCTGAGATTGCTGCTGCAGCTTAAGAACGATGCAGCAGAACCATGCGCCAAACAAAGTGGTCGTTTGGAGCATGGTATTTTTGCGACCGTACATTCTCGTGATCACTGCTGCCAGTCGCCATGTACAGTGTGTACATTCCTGCCAAATCTTTCTGCAGTATCGCAGAAGCGACCTCCAGCTTCAAACACAGTGAGTTATTGATAATGGGGTCTTCGTCGCCTTTAAGGCATTCTTGTCAAACATCAACTCACCACGTCCAATCTCAAAGGGAACTAAAGGTCATTTGAATAGTCTTCTTTCAGGTGTAGAACCATGCCTACCAGCTTCCGTTCATGTCGGCCAACTCCTTCTTTCTGTTGTAATCTTTGTCCGTCAGTGTAGTTACCGAGAATGACTTTCGAACTTAATATCCCTGCACGAGTGGAAAAGAGAGCTGATTATGGCTCTTAGAACGGATGAGAGATAGACCTAAATTGGATACACAGAATGGCAGACCAACATCCATAACGTGAGTCTGCAGCAAGCTCGTGTAGTCTACGTTAACCTCAACTATTATGATGTTCCTGGAAGAAAAAGAGCTTCTCTCAAAAAAACAATACTGGCTTAGGAAGACTCAACGGGTTAAAGACAGCTCTCTTTTCTCCACACGCTATGTTACAAATATTAGGTAGAGGTGAACAGGAAGACACGATATTTCAAGATATCCAAAAGGCATTCAAACTGTAGCATTGAAACCTGGTGGTCAAGGAAGGCAGAATTCAGTTACGATTGCAGATGGGGCCGCAATCAGACACTATTGGTTTCCTTTTGCAATTACACACAGTTATTTTAAAACCATTTAAACCTGCTGTAACTCCAAGAATGACAATTATATAAAACAATTTAAAAAAGAATACAGTAAAACAGCAAATACAAGAGCCAAGGTTAATTTAAAAAGACAAGCAACAGATCGCCAAACAGGTGAGACAAAATGATGGTAAGCCGGCCGCAGTGGCCGTGCGGTTCTAGGCGCTACAGTCTGGAACCGCGCGACCGCTACGGTCGCAGGTTCGAATCCTGCCTCGGGCGTGGATGTGTGTGATGTCCTTAGGTTAGTTAGGTTTAAGTAGTTCTAAGTTCTAGGGGACTGATGACCAAAGAAGTTAAGTCCCATAGTGCTCAGAGCCATTTGAACCATTTTGAACCAAAATGATGGTAAACTTTGTAGCACAACGATTTAAACCTGCTGTAACGCCAAGAATGGCAATCATATAAAGAGTTTTAGAAACATACAGTAAAACAGCAAATACAATAATAAAACACAAGGGCCTGTCACAGACAGTGCGCCAGGAATCAACCTCTGAGTAGGTCCGGACAAAAACACTTTCGCGACCAATGAGATAGGCAACCAAGAGTTGCATTCACTTCACAAGATGGTCACTCAGACTAGTGGTAGTGTAACGAATGACTAATGGTAATCTCGCTGAGGCTACCTGAAGTGCAATAAACCAAATGCAAAGATGTAAAAATACGCCAGAGCTGGACTGGACCCGGCAGTCTGGACTCTGCCCGCAGAGTACTGTGCTTAGAGCGCCTGGAACGAGAAAGAAATCACTACCACCAGAGTAGAAGAATAGCCAACCAACCTACAACCAAGAAAGCAGTCAAAACAATACGGTTCACCAGACAGCAGCAGCAAGGCGAGGAAACGTACACTGCCGTTATATACACTAAACCCCAGGGCAGATAACTGGGGCGTTGGTGGCCGCGAGGCAGGAAAAATATCGCTGGTTGAATTTAACAAATAGTAACAAATTGAACGCAATAAATAGTAATTAAAAGTCCAGGAAAGCTGCCTTCCCCACGCACTCCACTCGCTGCTCTTCGCCTCGCCAACACTATGAGCAGCAACACCAACCCAAGTCACTGGAGAATCACAATCTCTCACAATGATGGAGGTTTCTCTACTTGAATCCAAATGCACTCAACTTAAAGCTTGCAAGATGCAGTTTACGATGAGACCGCACACCCTCGTGACCACAGGCCTTTCGATATGGCAGTTCATGGGTGCCGCCAGTGAGCCCAGCATGTTCCCGCACTGCATCGATCTAGTTCCTCCTGAGTCCCCAAACAAGCTGCACACTGACTCGACCTGGAAGAACCACGACGTTGCCCCACAGACAGGGCCACAGTTACAACATATCGATAACCGCTACTGCTGCCACTAGCGGACAGGCAACACTTGCGAAACCAAGTGGCGCCAGTCAACACGAGACGAAGACAAACAGCCGCAATCATGTCAACTAAACGATACAGTCTGTCCTTCAACAGAGGACAGAGAACTACAAACATCACCAACGCGAGCCTCGGCACGGCTCAAGCATACTGTAGGTTTATGGTCAAGATGCGATCACAACGAGGATCTTCACATACGAGAGGTTGGCCTGAGTCGTTTTTGACTATTAGAATCCAGTATGCTTTAGTTATCGGTAGCAGTACAACAGAAACGAAAATAGGATTGAGTGGTTTCTCTCTCTCTGAAAAGTTAAGAGCACAAGTAATATTCTCGACATATATAAACTATTTAAGAGGAAAGGTTAGGTCACTATTAGATTGATCACTGATGCTGTTGTTGTCTGAAGAGCATAGCTGGGTGAGACATAGATGAGAATCTTAACAGTTTTGAATTTCCAAGTAAAAAAGTGACATTACAGAAGTAAAGAGAACACTAATAATTTCCATATATGTATGCTCTTCTGATGAAAAGTCTGGAGTGTTTTCGTAACAAATCACAAATAATATAAATGCTAAACAGGTTAATCTACAACATGACATATAAAGGAACGTGCTCACTCCTGTTAGTTAACAGGTATACCTGAATTCTTATTACACCAGTTATTTTACAAAAATTCATTGCAAGCCACTCCTGATTCCCTATTCCCTGTTTGAACTAAGCTGTTAAACTCCATAAGGGTAAAGTTGAAGTAATGAATTGAAATTTGTGCTTCGGCTGGGACTTGAACACAGCGTACCTGTTTGGTAGGCAGATGTGTTATTCGATACGCCACCTTGGTATTGTGGCTAACACATCTCCATGAAATATCTGGGTCCAGTGCTCTCCGTAACACCAACGTCACATCTCATCACATACAAAGCTAGTGTGCTATTCCAATATCGGAGAGCCTCAGCAATACTGACGATTTAAAATGGGGAAAGTAAAGATGGGCCGAGATATGAATTGTGAATTTTAATTTGTGTTACGGAGAGCATTGGACTAGAGTAGTCTGTGCAGTTCTGTTAGCCAAAATGCAAAGGTTGTGTAGTGGCTAGCACATCTGCCTTGTAAGTTGGAGACATGGATTCAAATCCTGACCTTGTCACGAATCTTAATTCGTATCTTTACCTTCAGTCCTTATCGAAGACACAGTTGAGACCTCCTGGCAGATCAAAATTGTGTGCCGGACTGAGACTCGAACGAGGGACCTTTGTCTTTCGCGGGCAAGTGTTCCACCGACTGAACTACCCAAGCAGGACTCACGACGCGTCCTCAAAGCTTCCGTTCTGCCAGTACCTCGTCTCCTACCTTCCAAGCTTCACAGAAGCTCTTCTGCGAACCTTACAGAACCAGCACTCCAGCAAGTGAAGTTTAGAAGGTAGGAGACGAGGTACTGGAGAACTGAAGCTGTGACGGCGGGTCGTGAGTCTTGTTGGGGTAGCTCAATCGAAAAGCACTTGCCTGCTAACGGCAAAGGTCTCGAGTTCGAGTCTCTGTCTAGCATACAGTTTTCATTTGCCAGGAAGTTTCATGTCAGTGCACGCTCGGCTGCAGGGTGAAAATCTCATTGTAGACACAGTTGAGACTCACTGTCTACCCAGAAAAATGGAATTATATCGTTCCACCACCTTCCCAACGGCCTTGACTGCATACCTCCCTCGCTACATTATCCATTCACCATTCCCATCCCTGCAGCCCTGTTTATATACATGCCTAATTTCTCCTTCTTACCTTAAATGTCCATCATCAGCCATATAACCCCCCACCCCCTCCCCCGGCCGACCTTCACTGCATAAATTGCCTATTACCATTATATCGGGACTTTCTCCGTAAACAATGGCAGCGACCAAATGGATGCTTTGAGAAATTGCACTGTGAACATTCAATAAAAGCTCATTAATGAGATATTTAAAGTACATAAAGTTTGTTTTCGTTTATTCAGATAGTCCACAATTTTCAAGTACCCTACTGGCCACTAAAATTGTTGCACCACGAAGATGACGTGCTACAGATGCGAAATTTAACCGACAGGAAGAAGATGCTGTGATATGCAAATGATTAGCTTTTCAGAGCATTCACACAAGGTTGGCACCGGTGGCGACACGTACAACGTGCTGACATCAGGAAAGTTTCCAACCGATTTCTCATCCACAAACAGCAGTTGACCGGCGTTGCCTGGTGAAACGTTGTTGTGATGCCTCGTGTAAGGAGGAGAAATGCGTACCATCGCGTTTCAGACTTTGATAAAGGTCGGATTGTAGCATGTCGCGATTGTGGTTTATCGTATCGCGATATTGCTGCTCGCGTTGGTCGAGATGCAATGACTGTTAGCAGAATATGGAAACGGTGGGTTCAGGAGGGTAATACGGAACGCAGTGCTGGATCCCAGCGGCCTCGTATCACTAGCAGACGAGATGACAGGCATCTTATCCGCATGGCTGTAACGGATCGTGCAGCCACGTCTCGATCCCTGAGTCAACAGATGGTGACATTTGCAAGACAACAACCATCTGCACGAACAGTTCGATGACGTCTGCAGCAGCATGGACAATCAGCTCGGAGACCATGGCTGCGGTTACCCTTGAAGCTGCATCACAGAAAGGAGCGCCTGCGATGTTGTACTCAACGACGAACCTGGGTGCACGAATGGCAAAACGTCATTTTTTCGGATGAATCCAGTGTCTGTTTACAGCATCATGATGGTCGCATCCGTGTTTGACGATATCGCGTGAACGCACATTGGATGGTATGGGGTGCTATTCGTTACACGTCTCGGTCACCTCTTGTTCGCATTGACGGCACTTTGTACAGTGGACGTTACATTTCAGATGTGTTACGACTCGTGGCTCTACCCTTCATTCGATCCCTGCGTAACCCTACATTTCAGCAGGATAATGCACGACCGCATGTTGCAGGTCCTGTAAGGGGCCTTTCTGGATTCAGAAAATGTTCGACTACTGCCCTGGCCAGTACATTCTCCAGATCTCTCACCAATTGAAAACGTCTAGTCAATGGTGGCCGAGCAACTGGGTCGTCACAATACTCCAGTACTACTCTTGATGAACTGTGGTATCGTGTCGAAGCTGTACACCTGTACCTGTACACGCCATCCAAGCTCTGTTTGACTCAATGCCCAGGCGTATCAAGGCCGTTATTACGGCCAGAGGTGGTTGTTCTGAGTACTGATTTCTCAGGATCTATGCACCCAGATTTGGAGAAAATGTAATCACATGTCAGTTCTAGTATACTATATTTGTCCAATGAATCCCAGTATATCATCTGCATTATTTCTTAGTGTAGCAATTTTAATGTCCAGTAGTGTATTTCCAGATAGCGATATATTTTTAAAATTAAAAATTCTATTCAAAATTTTTATTTTTAAAAATACATCAATGGGTGCTTAACATTGTTTAATTGCAAACTGAACGTATCTAACATGAGTTACCATTGACTTAGGACTCTTTATTCGCTGGACGAGTTAACAAACGTTAACTGTGAAACCTCTCAAAAACACAAATTTAAAATCTCCGAATTGTTTCAGTTTATGATACTCACATTCACGTTTTTCACTTTTTAAAATACTGAAGTGTAACAACCTCTAAAAGATATTAAAAATGGCCCTTAACATTTGTGCCATCACATTGTCTCGTAAATTTCTTAAACAATGGCAATTAACACAACGTTGTTCACTTCATATTTGCCTCGTTAACAACAACTTTTAAAGCACCTTTGGGATCAGGAGCATGTTCAGGGTCTTTATCCGAGTTGTAGATATTGTCATCATCACCTGTTTGTCCAAATTGTCCCAGAAAAGCATTTTCTGTCACAAAAACCGCACGCGCTACTACTACTAGCAGCTATTGCACTTAACACTGTTTGCACGCATATATCTTGACAAAGCTGCCATTAGTTAGAATCAGAAATTAGAAATAGAGCTGCCGCTTCTCCGTGTATAGCGGAACTATCAACTAATATGAATAAAGGACGTCACGTACACTATTGTACAGGGGGTTTCTCTGTTACTCACCGTTTGTCCCTTACCATTTTTACACCCGAGGCCTTCATATGTTTCTGTGATTTATTAAAGGCGCCCAGGTTAAAGCACTGTCTAACCATTCGTGGTAGATGGTGCTATAATCGTAGACTTACAAATTTGTCTGTTTTTTGGCAATCAAGAAGTGACGCATTTCATTCTACATTTCATTTACGATGTAAAAGTAAAACTTTTGGTCTAAAGGTTGATACTGATGTCCAAACGCTACTTAAGTGCTGCAAATGTGATTGTACAGTACAAATAATGTGGCTAGACATTGTTGATTCTGCAAATAAGCTACTTGTATGGTAGGCGGTTTTCTGTTCACTATGGGACTGATTGTGGTGATTCCCCAAACGATCTGAATACTTGATTCAGGCGGCCGCTCGCGAACTGCAGGTGGCAGATTAAGATGTGTGTTTCCACTGAATCGACGTAACTCTCTCGCTGGCCGCTACGCAGCTATGGGCAGAATGCGAACAACAACGACTGCAATCAGGTAAAATGTCCGTGAAGTGATAGTGACAGGTACACCTGCCATGGACATCCAACAAAATCAAGCACCCATCGAAATCAAGCATCCCGATGGGAACGTAAAACTATCACATCCAAGTCGTTGTTCCTGGATCACGCTAAACGTAGTTTCTAATCAGACACTGAAACGGCTAACTGTATCCTACTGTACAATCAAATTTGCAATACTAAAGTAAATTTCGAACATAAATACCAACCTTTCGAATGCAAAGGTTTACATTTACATCGTAATTGAAATGTAGACTCAAATGCGTCCGTTTTTAATTGCAAAAAAAAGGCAAACTTGGTATTTCTCGATTACAGTGCCATCTACCACGAATGGAAAACAATTGTTTGCCTAAACGTACGTATGTTTTGGCGTAGGACCCGAATATGCAGTAAACATGTGGACCACCCATTTCAAAATAGAAAACAGACTCTGCCCAAGAAGCGGGGGTGGGGGTGGTTAAGAGGTGAACAATAGTAGCACAGACAGATGTCCCCTTCACGAATATTAACTCTTCACCTAGCATAGCGGGGTGATTTTTACTAACATTTAAAAACCCTCGTAGTGGAGTAGATGATGCTGAAACAAGTAATTTTAATATAAGACACTTTGGGTCACAATTGTCAGGAAATACCCCAAAACTGGATGATAAATGTTGAACATGTGACATCACCAGGTGACGTACCTCCCCGCATGCGCAGCAGTTGGATCTATCGAGCTGTCGCACCTAATCATCCACACCCAAACCAACTTTTCATGTTGGTGTGGCTCCGACCTCGTGTACATGGCCTTAGAGCATGGGGATGAGGATTCGAGTTTTGCATCACATGAGCAATATTTTTTTCACTGCTTACACAATTATGTGTTTACATTGAGGTAATATCTATTATTTTATGTACTGGTCTCATGGTCTCTGCTGGACTGTTGCAAATGCAGTGGATCAGAAACCTATCATATTGCATCAAAAGTGAGTGAGTATATGCTTCCGTATTGCGTCGTTAATAGTAAATGTTTTCTTTAGTACAGAAAGTATATAAAAAATAAAAGAATGGAGAGAAGGAAATAAAGTCAAAGTAAGAACAGCATTTGCTTGGTTACATCTACTGATCCCACATGTTCAGCATTTGTCATCCACTTTTGGGGCATTTCGCGACATTTGCGACCCCATGTGTCTTCTTTAAATTAGCTTAGTGCCCACTGCTTCACTCGTGTAGACTGTATGGCCTGTGTAGAGTTTTTTGTTTTTATTTAATCTAATTTTTATGTTAGCAAATTGTAACACTTTATTAAGGCCATATAAGCATGATCCAAATGTACGTCTGACCAAAAAGCGGTTCTGGTAACTGGAGTCCAAAGTTATGGTTAATTATGCCTTTTGTGTTCTTGTGGAGACATTTCCATAGCATCTTCCATCCCCTAACAAACATTTCTCTATATTTTACAGAAGCGGAATACCAATTGACATGCAATTAGCTCAAATTTTTTAAAATATTTTCTTAAATATTTTCTTTCCCTATTGCATTACCCTAGAGGTTCAATTTCAGCAAACACTTTTTCTTTTTTTTTTTTTTTAATTCCTGAGAAGTCAAATACCAAAGGTCACAGACATAGCCTTAAAAATCATTTAGTAATTATTTATTTTAAAATGACCTTCACCCTCTCCTTTATTCTCTTAGTGGTTTGTAGGGTGTCAAACAAATAAATCACTTTACACTGAATTCCTGAAACAATTCCAGTTAACTCGATATGTCACACGGCGTAGTTACATGAAATGTACGAATTTTATTGATAGGCAAAGCGAATAAATGGTCCAAATGGCTCTGAGCAAAAAAAAAAAAAAAAAAGGTTCAAATGGCTCTGAGCGCTATGGGACTTAACAGCTATGGTCATCAGTCCCCTAGAACTTAGAACTACTTAAACCTAACTAACCTAAAGACATCACACAACACCCAGCCATCACGAGGCAGAGAAAAGGCTCTGAGCACTATGGGACTTAACATCTGAGGTCATCAGTCCCCTAGAACTTAGAACTACTTAAACCTAACTAAACTAAGGACATCACACACATCCATGCTCGAGGCAGGATTCGAACCTGCGACCCTAGTGGTCGCGTGGTTCCAGACTGAAGCGCCTAGAACCGCTCGGCCACTCCGGCCGGCGCAAAGCGAATAAACAAACAGACATTTGGTGAATACAAGCCACCAACACTCACACTAGTAACTGCACGCAAGTAATTTCCGAGACCGAGCTACAAAATGCATTTCCGAGAGAAGAAGAATTTTTATGACGGAATGCTCGTCCCATGTTCAGCTGAAACTTTCACAGAGGGACACCTAGCAGATACAATGAGACACTGGAGCCAACCCGTAGGCCTCTGGCAAAGGCAGCCTTTCTACAGAAACATAGTGGGAGATGCCAGATAAATGTCCAGAGAAACCCAACTCAAAACATCGGTGACTCACTGTAGCCTCCTGTGTTAAAACGCGCATGAAAGAAAAGCTGTTTATCTCAGTATTATATAGCAAAAGTTAAACTCAGCCCTATGAAAGAAACGACAACTGTGATACGCAACAAAAACTCTAGTGGGTGAAGTTATAACAAGAACGTTCTGATTGGCCAGAAAGAAAATGCCTGACCACCAGCTCTGATATAGGCAAATTGCAGGCAGAGTAATTCGGTTCTTCTCTTGCAACAAATCGTCCAGTATTTGAGCAAGGCGACTCGTGTCACACTGAGACGACTGCGAAAGTCATTATGTGAACACTTTTTCACAGGCGTGTCTTAATACATAAGGAGTTAAACTGCTAAGCCTCCTAGAATGGAGAATCGCCCCGAGCACTAACAGTTAATGCTTGTAACAGATTTGAGGGCAATGACATATGTGCTATTCCAGCCAAAGAGCGTGTACCATGCCAATATACATAGCTAGGGAACAACTTGGAGTCTCGGCTTCACCGAAGTCATAGGAAATGTATCAAACCGGGGTTCAACAGTCGAGATTTAGAATAGATTCTCAGTTTCACAGCTCGTGCCATATAATGAACTGCTACATTGTAAAGGAAAAAAAATTACTTGACCTTCGTTGACACAGATAAGAAAGGTTTAAATTCTCTTGATTTTTTTCCTAGATGCAAAGATTTTAAAATTTTGAACTGTCTAATATAAAGTCTGCGAAAAAAAAATTGCCTATGGATGAATATGTTTTTTTCGTGGCTGCTGTAATGAGAGAACAGGTTAGGTACAGGATGAATTGCCGGTCGAAGGTTTCCATTTCTCTGGTTCTCAGAGAACGCCAGGTGAAGTGGGAGAAAATTGCTACGCCTCGTGATGAAAACTCCGACTCTCATGGCAGCTAAAGTATTCCCAGTATCCATAAGATATGCTGGAAACACTTTCAGAATGAGAAGGTTGAACAACAGTGGCAGTGTGATATCTTCTTACCAACAAACTGGTGGCTTAGGGGACGTCTTTAAAACACAAGCTGACTGCGAAATATTTTGCGTCGTTCGGATTGTGATAGTGGCAGATTCGCCCAGTCTTGTTAATTTGTGAAGAAATCACTATGTACTGGATTGCTAAACGCACTAATAGTTTTATGAACCATGCGGTTCTAGGCACTTCAGTCCGGAACCGCGCGACTGCTACGGTCGCAGGTTGGAATCCTGCCTCGGGGATGGATGTGTGTGATGTCCTTAGGTTAGTTAGGTTTAAGTAGTTCTAAGTTCTAGGGGACTGATGACCTCAGATGTTGGGTCCCATAGCGCTCAGAGAGCCGTTTTATGAAGGTCGGGGGATCCGACACCGAACAAAAGTTCGTAGATATTATTTGCCTTCTTTTTCATAGAATAATTTTTTTATTCTTCGCAATTGCGATTACAAGTTGTATCTTACCTGCTCTTCAAATTATGTCTATATGCAAACTACGCATCTGACCCCTCAAAAAAACAATGTCCAAAAGGAATTTCTTATCTCCCAAATTACAAAAGGCACACAGCAAAGAGCGTTGTCGTCTCAATTACGGTACAGCATCATCCCTCGTACTCGCAGCCAGAATATTACAATAACATTAGTTAAGCACCCGACCGCATTATAAGGATTATGTTTTTATTTGGTTCATGTTAATAAATAAAGTATGTTTGTGTCGTATAAACATATTCAATTATTTAAGCATGTATTTCATTTCATCTAGTAAATACGACACAAGTAATATAAGCAAGTTATCATAAACCATGTAACCATCAGCCCACAGTGGGTAGGCATATTACACCCGATAGCCGCCACTGCTGCCGTTGAGGAAAGGTAGTCACGCACACGCCAGGAAGTGATATTCAATTGACACTCAGAACTGCGGTCGTTTCCGTCTCTCCTAATTTTTGGACATTCAAGAATGACCTGTAGTTAAACATATTCACAACTGTTGCGCTTAACTGAAGCAGAAACGCGAGATATACGATTTAACGCAAAGAAATGATCAGCCACTGTACACTGCTTTATACTCTTTTTCAGGTTATAGAATTTTTTTAATTGTGTACTTCTTTTTGATTGCTCTTTACCGACCCCATTCAATTTTGGTTATTTTCATTGTGCATTTTAGCTTAATTGATATCTCTGGCCCCTATTGTATTTAATTTGTTTGTATTTTTGTAGACCCCCAGACATGGTCAACAACCATCATACCATTAAAGAATCTTATAATAGGAATTTCGCTTCACAGTTGTGAACACCTAATATCCAACATTGCTATGTCATGAAGTCATACTTAAGAGTACAACATGTAGTTACTTACGCCTGAACCCGTACACTGATTTCTGTTAGCGATAACGTTTCTTTTCTTGGGAGTGTAGTGGGACCAACATTCAGATCATTGTCTGATTACATCACTGTCCGTACAGCTGCTCTCTTTTGAACTCTGCATGGGTGAGATGGCATCTTCCTACTTTGCAGGCCGTAGGTTCAACATCAAATTCCCAAAACACTCACAGAGCGTCCTTGTGCAACTGTGGTTGGAAGACAGATCAGAACCAGTCTCACACATGTTAGAGGTTGAATTTTCAAAAATGCGGAAACACGTATTTTTTATTTTTCACCCAAGAAACCAAATAGCAGTTTTCATAGTTCTAGTTTCAAAATTGCCTTAATAGTGACATACTTTCAAAAAAGCCTTACCTGCCCTATAATCAGCCCCTTAGGAGTGAAATACCAGACAATCCCTTCTCACCAGACGCCTACAGCATAAGATCCACCCACTCCAAACTTCTAGTTTCTATCCTTAGCGATTTGGGCTGGGCGATAATGCGTCAGTTAGTTAGTCAGGACTTTTATATACAGAGATTACTTGTCCCAGCTTCGTCTAAGACTCTAAGATGGTTTACGAAGGACCTACTGAATAATGTCGGAAATTCCCTGAAGCTTCTCGTGGATCTGCTGAGAATCGACGCTTGCTGAGGAAATGGCAGCTGACACTCAACCGAAACAAACTTAAGTATAGCGCATAGACAGACAGAAAGATTCGTAACTGTGTGATTATGCGATTACAGAATAGTCACTGGTTCCAGCCACGTCCGCAAATTATCTCAGTGTCTGTGCAATGTGCGATCTGAAGTGGAACAACCACATAAAAATTATCACAGGTAACGCAGAAGCTAGAATGATGTTCATTGCAAGAATCTTCGGATATTGTCGTCCCCCAGCGAAGGACGTAGCTCAAAAAGTCCTCGTTCGACCACCACTTTAATATTGCTCTTCAGTTGCATAGGGGCTTAATTAAATGTAATGAAAATAATTTTATTTTTTTGCTTCAGTAGCTGTCTGTTCGATTACGAAGTCTCGTAACGGTTGGCCCTGACTAGTATTATTACGCTATCTGACTGCATAGAACAATAACAAAGAATGAAATGGAAATTTTCATTAACACAATTAATTAATTAAGTCCCCAGCAACTATAAAACCTACGAAACCAAAGCACAAGTGTAACTGTTCTGTGTGTGGAAGTATGACTCAACGTACGCATCTGGCACGGTTCTTCTTCAACAACACAAGAAATTTTAAATATCATTTATACTGAATTAATTAAAGAAAATAGAAATACCATAATTACTCAAGAAAACCAGAATTACACTCTAATACAAGAACACAAGCCAGATGCTTTGTTGACTGAACCTGTAATGACGCATTATTCAGGACATTGAAATAATGAGAAAGAAAAGAAAAGTAGTTTGTTACCTTAATTTATATTGATGAAAAGCACTCTAGACATTACAATCTCTCCACACCGACTCGCTACTATCACATCTCAACAAGAACTTTTCAGTATCACATCTCAGCAAGCACTGCCTACTAGCTCATCTCAACAAACACTCCTCACTACGACATCTCAGCACTGACTACCACGAGCTCTCCCCAAGCACTGACTACTACGAGATCTCAATAATCACTGCCAGTGGAGGCGGCGGAACAATACTCTCTAGCGCGATCTCTGGCGCTGTGGCTCAGTGTAGCCACCTTTCATATGCCCTTCCTCCACGGGCTAGAATTTGATGGCATTTTTGCCAGCATTGGTGGTGAAAATACCACCAAATTCGTCAAAAAAATATAGACAAAAATAAAAGATAATATTAATGCGTAAATATCATATAACTAGATAAAATTTTGGCTTTGCACTGACCTTTCAATAAGCTAATATATAGAATACAGTAAGCAATACTAATTCTTTCATACATGTGACTTTACATAACAGTTTACACAAGTATTATGTGGTTAAACAGTTGAATCAATAGCGTCAGCAATGACGAATATGTGCAGGTAAGAGTCTCATAACTTTTCACAAACAGTAATACACAAAAAATCAGTTTATACAAATATTCACATAAACGCTTTCCATAGCTCAAGAATAAGCAGTTGACAGTTCCAGCAGTAGCACCCAGCAATGGTCAACAGGTGCAAATACCAACAAGTGACATTTTTTTAGTAGAAACAGTCCATCAGTGGCACCAGCAATGTTGAACAGGTGCAGATATCAACAAGTAACACCATTTCAGTATAAGCAGTTCCATTAGTGGCACCAGCAATGTTGAGCAGGTGCCGACACCAACAAGTAACACCATTTCAGTATAAGCAGTTCCATCAGTGGCACCAGCAATGTTGAACAGGTGCAGATATCAACAAGTAACACCATTTCAGTATAAGCAGTCCATCAGTGGCACCCAGCAATGTTGAGCAGGTGCAGACATCAACAGGTGACATCTTTTCAGTAGAAGCAGTCCATCAGTGGCACCCAGCAATGTTAAATAGGTGCAGACACCAACAAGTAACACCATTTCAGTATAAGCAGTTCCATTAGTGGCACCAGCAATGTTGAGCAGATGCAGACACCAACAAGTGACATCATTTCAGTAGAAGCAGTCCATCAGTGGCACCCAGCAATGTTGAGCAGGTGCAGACAGCAGTCCATAATATTCACTTTCACTAATCACACTGTTCATCAGCAGAAATTAAACATGACTAAATGTCACACATCATGTTGAAAAGTGCAGCACCATCACTAATCAGACAGTTCAGGCATGAACAGTAGTTTGAATACACATACAATGCTTTTACACTAAACATACAAATCATAACAAACACACAAATGATATCAGATAATTGTCCTATTAACTATTACAATACACAAATACCAGTAAACCTATAATATTTATGGGTGTCAGTGCAAGCCACAACAAACAATAAAATAATATTTAGGAGATAGGTTGGGATCACTTCTCTGGGATTATAAAAGGAAAACACACAAAACACACTCACTCATCTTTCATCCACATTAGTGCTACTGTGTAATTGAATAGTGTTAACTGTGTAAATGCAATTCTGTCAAAATTTTATGTTCATCATGTGTATCAAGTAGTAGTGGCAGCAATGTATAACAGTCAATAATACTTAGTCAACGTCATAGTCATCATGTCAAGACCAATGTTTGCCAAGCCAGATCAAATTGTACGGTTGCTGAACACCTGTCAGTGAGCCAAGATATGCAAATGCTTCCTCTCTCCAAAAAAAAAAAAAAAAAGTATATACTGCTTAGTGATTTAACAAAGTGTGTGTGTAGACAATCTTCTTTCTACTTGAGTGTTCTAGTCTGCCATCTTCATCCTCCTTGTTCCATATAGACCAACAAAAAAAATATGCTCCTCACTTACTTCACCTCTTATCCACCAAAACTCCAATAATCATCAGCCTCACATAATCTCAATACTTCAATAATACCTCTTCAATACGTCGATCATCAATATCATTTACCTTACCTCTTGTCCACGAAAACTCCAATAATCATCAACTTCACATAATCTCAATACCTCTATAATACCTCTTCAATACGTTGATACATATAACCTCATTGCCAATATCATTTCACTTCCATAACAACTCTTTCCTCTAGTCAGTCTCCTCGAACAAGTGCAGACAAAATCCTAATGCAAACCTCAATTCATCATCTCATACAATCCGAAGACACAATGTCAACACACAACCTCTCGTGTAATCCATCTGATCCAAATCTGCTACTCATTATAAATTATAAGATACATTTTGTTTACCTTGTCCATCATTAAATAAAAGAAATGCGTACATGACCTCTAACAGACTTAGTTCGAATAACTCTCAGTAATTAATTACGATTACGGAGTGTGAATGATCATAATATTTCACAGTGTGTACACCACTTCAAGAATCATGGCAGAAGCAAACATGTGGAGTATTTCTTGTGTTAAGTGTCACTTCCTATTTCAATTACTCACGAAAAATGAAGTGTAATAACTGTCGATGGTCTAAACCTAGTGTTGGTATGTCATGTCGTTATCTTCCTTCCTATTAGCATAAATTTATACAGCTTCCATAAAACCTCCAGCTCATGTGACTTCTATGAAGTTTCTCGTACTAATGTCGTTCGTCGAATTATAGCAGTTCATTTTCTTATCTTAAAAATATCAGGAACTGAGCGTAAGCAAAACATGCAATAGCGAGTAAATATACCAGTAGAGAACAGAATGTCAACAAATGGATACAGCACAATTCCTACAACGAGGCTCTGCCAAGCGAACAATCTATAATTAATACCACAGTGTAACCTAAACTCTATGTACGTACACAGTATATCAGCATTGCTATATTCTAAATTGAAGAGTAGTTGTGACAACAAACAGAAATGTGTAAATATGCAATCCATACGCACAGCAGCAAACATATATCTTACGTAATAAACAAGTCTTTAGCATCGTTCAGCATAAGCAAATAAATGTTCATATGTAATAATAAGTAAACATGAAGGCGCAAGCAGATAAATCACAAAGTGTAACCTACATACCTAACTACAGTCAGCACAATTAATCAGGTGACAATTATAATTTAAATAAATAAGCACAGCAGGCACATAATAGAAAAATATGACATCAGTGAAAAAGCAGTGCAGCCAAGCGATGCATAATATATACAAATAACAAGCCTGTTCATTAATCAATCATCGTCAAAATCAGTTAATGTGCGTAAGCACGTCGCTTCACAAGTAAATTCATAGAACATGAAATTTAGCACAAAGTATGAATCACGTAATCGCAAGCAGCAAATTACGTCTAAAGTACGTACCTAAGTGGAAATATGTTACCTGAAAAATAAACTCAATTAATAGTTACCCTTTTTAGTTTATTACTTTTTTCTTCGAAATTACATTCTTCCTGAAATTTTCTCCATAGCAAGTCGTCTTAACGTCGGACACGCACAGAATTTACCTGAAGGTCTTAAATATTTTACACAACCGTATCCTGAAAAATACTGAACGTTAATAACATAATTTATAAAGTCACCATAGCTTTATACAGAATTTAGTCGGAGAAATTAGACTGTGTATTTGTTTACGTCTGTCAGTGCATTCGCACTGAGCGCTCGATCAGCTGCAGGCGCGTGACGTAGGAAGTGATTGTTTGCGGTCAACGACAGCCTTGTGCGGCGCGCAGGCTTCACTGTTGCTTTGAGTACGCGCCGCCGCCGGAACACGGCGCGGTATCCTTGCATTCTCCGCATGTTTACGTATAACTGTTGGTTTCTCAAAAGTATGTCATTCCACAAAAATTTTAACGTTAGATATGTGATGTATTCCCTTAGAGCGTCGAGATTTAAGAGTTTCTACTTCAACAGTGTTATCATGAATAATTTTGCGAATTCTATATGGACCGTTATAAAGCAGAAAAAATTTGCGACATAAGCCTTTTCCTTTATGAGACAAATGATGAGACTTAATTAACACCTTCTGACCAACTGACAAAATTTTTTAAACGACCAGGACGTTTCGCTGTTTTCTCTCTTCTAGCAGCCGCAGATGCAATATTTCGTAGAGCCAGGTTGATAACTTCAGAATGCCGCAGTTTCCGTGAAGGCGGAAAAGGAACGATTTCAGAAATGCGATTTGTCGGTGCTTTATTTTTTAATATCAATAGAGGCGGTAAAGAAGTTGAGTCATTAGGAAGTTCATTCAGAATGTTTTGAAAAATATGAAGATATTGATCCCAAGTTCTGTGATTCTGATGACAATAAAGACGGCACAATTTATTGATTTCCTTCATCCATCTCTCTGAAGCATTAGATTGAGGGTGGAAAAGTGAAATAAAAATTGGTTTAATCTTACGACGCCGTAGAGTACGAAGCCAAATTTTAGAGCGAAACTGTGATCCATTATCTGATATAACCTTATCAACATGACCAACTTCTTTAAGAAAATGTTTGATGAAAGCATTAGATACTGAACGAGCTGTTGCTTTGCGTAAAGGTGTAAAACACACATATTTTGATGTTAACTCCACTGCTACGAAAATGTACGCAAAACCATTAGTAGAACGAACCACTGGACCGAACAAATCGACTGCAGCCATGTCCTTTAATTTCGCTGGAATGATAGGAAACAACGGTGCTCTGTGAGAAACAGTTGGCGGCTTAGCCTTTTGACATAATTTGCATTTGGCAAGAACAGATCGAATACGTTTTTCCATATTACTGAAGTAGCAATTTTCTCGTAATTTATGAAAGCATTTTCTGGGACCAAAGTGCGCATAACTGAAATGTGTAAACGAGGTGTGGCCAAATCATCCAATCTAACAAAGCGTCTAAGAAAATTACAGACGCCAAGGAAACTACAAACATCACGTTTTGTGGTAGGAACAGCATAATTACGAATAGCGTCTAGTTTCTCTGGATCAGGAAGAATACCTTCTGTAGAAATAATGTGACTGAGAAATTTCACCTGAGAACGACCAAATTCAGATTTTTCCGAGTTCACTGTAATGCCAACTCTTGCAAAAGTACGTAATAATGAATCCAAAATTTTGTTATGCTCACTCCAAGATCGTTTAGCAATAAGAATATCGTCAACATATGAAGTAATATTATCACAAAGATAAACAGGTAAAATTTCGTTTAAATTACGAATGAATGCTGCAGAAGATACAGTAAGTCCAAACGGTAATTTCCAAAGTCACTTTTGGGTAAAACAGTCAAATCCGGTTATTGTTTACTTACTGTCTAGATAGATGGATAGCAGAAGAATCGTTTTTTATAGATGCAAAGAATAGTGAAAGAGTAGGTAGCGGTGCAGAAAACTAAAAGGGAAATAGCACCACTACAGCTCGGGGCCCTGTGAACACTACGGCACATATTCACTTAGTGTAGTGAATCCCCTGAGGACTTTAATAGCTGCACATAAATTTCAGTTTGTGACTTAGTGGCAAATTTAGCGGAAGTGCGTACATAAATTGATCTAACCATACATATGGATGTATGTCATTCTTAGCATTGCGGAAGATCTTAAAAAAATGGTTCAAATGGCTCTGAGCACTATGGGACTCAACTGCTGAGGTCATTATTCCCCTAGAACTTAGAACTAGTTAAACCTAACTAACCTAAGGACATCACAAACATCCATGCCCGAGGCAGGAGTCGAACCTGCGACCGTAGCGCTCTCGCGGTTCCAGACTGCAGCGCCTTTAACCGCACGGCCACTTCGGCCAGCCCGCGGAAGATCTTAAATTTCCGAACAGTCAAAAAGTGTTTATTGTCAAAGTTTTCGTCTCGTGGCGACAAAGACCTACCGCGTCTGTCCCAGTCCGAATGTCCATTATTGTCAAGATCACGCGCCTGCCGCTCTCTTGTTGCTTCTCGTAAATGAAATAAATTACTTTCTTCAAACCCCTCTGCTATCTGTGATTCTAAATTTCTTCTACCGTCTTTTCCTATGATATCGCCCTCAATTTGTTTGACTTGCTTTTGTAATGCCTCAACTTCCCTTTTAACGCGTTCATTAAATTTTCCCTGATTTTCAACATGTTTATTTATGTTCTGGTACTCTTCGGTTTCTGCAAATGGTAATGGAGCTGTATCATCCGAATCTCTGTCCCCATGTAAACTAAGATTTGTCAATTTATCTGAAATTTCCTCAACTCTTCCCGATAAGTCACCTATTTTTTCTTTCTGTTTATTTACGTCTTCCGTAAGTGTCGCGACTCGGGTTTCAGTGTTGACACATTTGGTAGTTAACTGTTCGTATTGCTGTGTTAGATTATTCATTCTGTCATTTGGTACGGATTCCTCGATTCTCTCAAATATTTCTTCCTTATCGTGTGCACGTTGTATATTTAACTCTGAAAATTTTTGTACTATCACGCGATCTCTTTCTTCCCGTTCTCTGTCCTGTTCCTCTTGTCTGATTTCTGTTGAAATTAAACTATTATTGTGAGCATTCAAAATCGGTTGTACTTCTTCTCTAATTTCTTTCTTTGATTCATCTTTCATGATTTTGAAACATGTCCCTGTTCGTGAGCCTAACTGTGTTTCCATTGTCTCCATCTCGGTTTTACTTGTTCCTATTTGTGAGCCTAACCGTATTGTCAAAGTTTCCATCTTCTTGTTAATTCTTCCTATTTGTGATCCCAAATTTAATATTGCACTCATCAACTGCTGCATCTCTTCTGTCGTTAATCTCGTATTCTGAAAATTTTTCGATTGTGAAAAATTTTGAACTGTTTCCGGCCTATTTTCCCGACTTATTAAATTGTTTTCAACTCCATTATTCATCATCCCTTTCTCCTGTGTTGGCGAGTTCGCCATGTTAACAATTTCGTTATTCTCACTATTCATCATTTTTTCCTTTTTCATCGATCGCGTAATCATTTACAAAACATACAAAACTCGTCACAATACGAAAGTTACACAGAATAACACTATATCTCCAACAATATCATTCACACGAAATGCTTCCCTCAAACACGATTAACGAACAATTGAAATCTTCCTAACTGCACAAAATTGTCAAACCCATAGACAAGACAACAGAAATAAAATTTTGAAAAATACCATTAGAAGAATGCCAATTACCAAATCTACACATGCAAAATAGACTACAATTACTAAACTACAATTTACTACAACAATACTACTGTCTACACAATCAGAAGAATTCCAAGGGACGATCCGAAGCAGCGGTCGCCACGTGCATAGGGGCTTAATTAAATGTAATGAAAATAATTTTATTTTTTTGCTTCAGTAGCTGTCTGTTCGATTACGAAGTCTCGTAACGGTTGGCCCTGACTAGTATTATTACGCTATCTGACTGCATAGAACAATAACAAAGAATGAAATGGAAATTTTCATTAACACAATTAATTAATTAAGTCCCCAGCAACTATAAAACCTACGAAACCAAAGCACAAGTGTAACTGTTCTGTGTGTGGAAGTATGACTCAACGTACGCATCTGGCACGGTTCTTCTTCAACAACACAAGAAATTTTAAATATCATTTATACTGAATTAATTAAAGAAAATAGAAATACCATAATTACTCAAGAAAACCAGAATTACACTCTAATACAAGAACACAAGCCAGATGCTTTGTTGACTGAACCTGTAGTGACGCATTATTCAGGACATTGAAATAATGAGAAAGAAAAGAAAAGTAGTTTGTTACCTTAATTTATATTGATGAAAAGCACTCTAGACATTACAATTTCTCCACACCGACTCGCTACTATCACATCTCAACAAGAACTTTTCAGTATCACATCTCAGCAAGCACTGCCTACTAGCTCATCTCAACAAACACTCCTCACTACGACATCTCAGCACTGACTACCACGAGCTCTCCCCAAGCACTGACTACTACGAGATCTCAATAATCACTGCCAGTGGAGGCGGCGAAACAATACTCTCTAGCGCGATCTCTGGCGCTGTGGCTCAGTGTAGCCACCTTTCACAGTCTGGGATCTGCAACAGATAGGATTGACTGAGGAAGTAGAGAATATCCACAGAATGGCAGGGCGTTTCACTACAGATTCATTTAGTAAGCTCGAAAGCGTCACGGAGATTCTCGTCCTACTTCTACAAGAGAGGTGTATCGCAATGACATTTACTGATGAAATCCGAGAGTGTGCGTTCCTAGAAGAGTCCAGAAATTTACCGCTTCCACCTAAGGACCATGAAGGTAAAATTAGACGTGCGAGCCCACACGAATGCTTATCAACAGTCCTTGATCGTGCGGGACATTCACTACCAACAGGAAACGGAGGGAGAGACGTCATGCACGAAGTACTCATACCACGTAAAGTGGCTTGCGGAGTTTAAATGTAGACGTATTTTTGGCTGTATTTGGTTCTACACATACTTGTTTAATAGACCGAATGAGGTGGCACAGTTGTAAGACAATGGATTCGCTATCAAGATGACTATAAGGAGATAGCCCATTGAAAAGGCGCGAGATTCTGATTTCAGACGTAAACAAGCGACCGCGAGCGCCTCGACAGTGGTTACGATCGAGGCGCGCGTGTTTTGACAGCTATGATCGGTTTGACAGTAGCACGTGGGGGCTCGGTTCACGTTTCTCTCGATATATGGCTGCGTCTTTGAGACATGAAAAGTGCAAGAAAAGAGACGTGTTACTGATAGACGAGAAAAACCCGGGGAGACCTTCTCATGGCCGCATTCGTGCGACGACATAAAAAATACACTTATTCAGAAATTAATAAATTAATAACTGACGAGCTAGTAGGCTCACCTTAAGCAGAAAAAGAATAGATTACGCAGGTGAAGACGCGCTCTCGATATCAGCAGTGTTTTGCAACTTACTGTAAATCAAATATGGTTCATATTTTCTGAACAATAAAAGCAAATATCTCGGCAACGCATTGTGCAGTTGCAATCAAAAAAGGTTTTTACGGTTACATCTTGTAGAGCTGTATTGGACAATCATAGTAGACTCACTGATATTGTACACATTTTTAAATGACAGGCTAAAACGTGCATTTCGCGCAGTAAAAAGAGTTTTTCTTGCTAAATAACTGTAAAAATCCTGAAAGTGGCGGAATTACTATAAACTAGAAATAAATAGGATATTATTGAAGTGCATAGTTTACAGTATTTTTTAGTACGCACAACTATAAAGTAGGAATAAGTAGGAAATTATTAGAATGTATAGTTTACATTATTATTAATACTTATTCGTAAAAACCTGAAATACTAAGAACAGCCACAGAAGAATGCTTTTTACAAAGAAACTATGCCAAATAGGAGAAAACCAACGGCGGCATGACATTTCTGTGCTGCCGTAAGCACAGCACGCACCATCAAAGCAGTACTACAGGCGTCGATAGGTCGACGACCCACTCCAGAGATTGCCGCACTAAGAAGTCGCAACGGATGCGGCGCCAGAGAAGTGATATGCCCCGGCGCCACAAAAGAGTGGAGAGCTCCAAGTCAGCTTGACTGCCGAGAAGATGGCATTTTACTTGTGTACTTCGTCTTCTTCTAGCGAGTCCGTGCTAGCACGTCTTCAGTCAACATTCTACTGGGACAAGAACTGTTTACTCCCCACCCATAGCTCCTTTAACAGTACTTGTAACTCAGGAGCTGCTGCCTGAGCCCATATGTAAAAAGTTGAGCATTCGTCAATAAATATGTGTGTTCTTTCACTAATCATTATTGGTGTTTCAGTCGTCTCCTCCTCTTATAATGTTTCCCTAAGCGCACTATAAATAGTTCAGGGTGACGACGAGTGAAATCTCCTTGTGTGGTTGTATCAAAAGTACAGTACAACCAATTCTCGTAAATTTTCTTTATAAAAATTTAATTTATAGACATCAGCAATTGTCTTCCTAAGTTGTTCATTTGA
Source organism: Schistocerca nitens (assembly GCF_023898315.1). Taxonomy (NCBI): domain Eukaryota; kingdom Metazoa; phylum Arthropoda; class Insecta; order Orthoptera; family Acrididae; genus Schistocerca; species Schistocerca nitens. The sequence continues at coordinate 166,583,468 of NC_064620.1, read as the reverse complement.
TTTGAGCAGTAGTAGACCGAAGGTTAACAAGGCCGCCGGCCATATTTAAATGGGGAAATCGGTATAAGTCTTGGGGGCAGGTGCTGTGAGTCGTTGTGTTTGATGAGCGACAACATAGCCACGGTTTTTGAGAGCTGAATTATTGTTAAGTCCCCCTCTCTGGACTCAGAAAATTTCGTGGTATGTCGACTGCTAGTAGGACAAGCTCTTCGAGTTTTTATCAACTTTCAGCTGCTGCGCACACCTGCAAGTTTGCTTCGTGAAGTTTTAATGGGAGACCATTGTGGAACTTGTAGTTTGAACTGGTGCTGTGGAACTTCATCGATTTTCTTGAGGTAAGCCTACGGGGTTTATTGTGAATTCGGTGATAGCCTCCACATATACATACCTTCGATCGTACTGTGGGCGTTCAAGGACAAATTGTGAATTAGATCTCTTTTTTATTTATCGTGTTTATGGGAGAAGCGATAAACTTCAGTTACAAGAAAAAACTTTAACCAACTGTGAGTGCGTGTCTAATTTGTAGTGTAGCAGTTCTCGCCAGCATTTATTTAAAAAATATTTCGGATACATCGCAAGAGGTGTGAGTTGGCGCCCTCAGACAAAAAACGGAGCTACATTATTAAGTCCAACCCAGGGCCGGCTCCAGGGATTTTGCCACCCCGTGCCGAAAACTTCAGATTTCAAGAGCCGCCCTCCCTAACCCCCCTCACCCCACACCCATAGTTGAATAAAGTCAACTATTCTCACAACATTATACATGACGCCTTATTTTCACATACCACAGTCAGTCATCTCTTTGTTGTGAATACGCCTTTAAGATCAAAGCTGCAGTAAGTGATACGTTTGCAATGCATTACATTTTAAGCCATAACTCCAAAATTAATGTGTCAACCAAGATTAATTTATGTCACGGAACAGCATAAAACTAAAATATGTTAACTTTTTGTAGTTCCTTGAGCAGAGGATGATGCACATATTCGTCTTAGCACATAATTGAGACAAAGAAACAAAAGCACGTCTATTCATTGTGCACTGATCTAAGGTCGGCACATCCAAAGATACACATTTATATTAGATATAATCTACAGTTGTTATTGTCAATATCGATACCAACGATTAACCTATTTAAAAATATATCAGGGACCAACAGAAATAAGGGGACTGCAGTATGTGAAACGTCCAACAATCAGTCTGCACAGAAAGATGACATTAGTCAACTTATTTCGCCATTAAACAAAAAAATGTAGGCATACCTTACAACAAATCTACACTATGCAAATGACTGAAAACGTATGTCATACATAAATCAATCAAATCTAAAATTAATAAAAAAACATCTGTGAAACACTTAACTTACATGACAGATATTTTTCTTGCTTTGGCACAAGAGAACTGCTGTGTGACTTCGTTCAAATCCAAAGCTTCAGCTAGCCCATATTCAATCGACACCGTTGCCAGCCGACTCTGTCGTATCTGGCCCATTATTGATCTCAGGTAAATTTTTATCAGTTTAAGCTTCGAAAAGCTTCGTTCTCCACTTGCCACTGCTACACTTACTTTGGACGCAAAGCCATGCTGTAGTATGAGTTTCAGCGTTTCAGTAGGCGTTCTACCAGGCTTCAGCAACGTTGACACTACTTTAAGTTCATCTTTAAAATCGACAAGAATGATGTCCTTAGCCTGCCTGTAGCTAAAACTATCGCATGGCTTGGAACACTTTTACTTAGAACGTCAGGTGACATGTCATTAATTTTATCAATGTCATACAAAAAAGTCAGATAGCTCACTTTGACCTTTGAGTCGTTGAAATCTCTCATGAAAGAACGTGTTATGACGTCTAGTACTTAAAAATAAAAATCTACTTTGATCTGCAATTCTGGATGTTCAATTTTCTCGTCTTGTGCCTCGTATTGGAACTGTTTCTTCTTCCTCGCTTTCGTATCTGCGTTGTACCACCAAAGACTAAGTTTTCTATATCGAGTTGTATTGCCAGTTCCTTAGCGTGAAGCAGATAATCTTGCAATTTGGAGTACTCCCTGCAGTTGGTGAAACGCTCTGTTATCTTTCCGATACATCTGTGGAAATATTTTGTACGTGTTTGCTGACAGTAATATAGAGTGATACATCATACCATATTACCACTGAACAAAGGAACATAAAATCATGAATAAGGTTTGGCAAACTACAGTCCTCATGTGCAACCATTCTGTCTGTATTTTCCTCTTCACTTATTTCAACTAGGCCATCATAGACCTCCTCTATGCTGTGGTTGAGAGGAGCGATTACATCGATCCTACTTTCCCATCTTGTCGTACTTAGTGGCTTCAGCGTTAGGGTAGATATACCAGGTGATCAAAAAGTCAGTATAAATTTGAAAACTGAATAAAACACGGAATAATGTAGATAGAGAGGTACAAATTGACACACATGCTTGGAATTACATGGGGTTTTATTAGAACCAAAAAAATACAAAAGTGCAGAAAATGTCCGACAGATGGCGCTTCATCTGATCAGAAAAGCAATAATTTGCATAACAAAGTAAGACAAAGCAAAGATGATGTTCTTTACAGGAAATGCTCAATATGTCCACCATCATTCCTCAACAATAGCTGTAGTCGTGGATTAATGTCGTGAACAGCACTGTAAAGCATGTCCGGAGTTATGGTGAGGCATTGGCGTCGGATGTTGTCTTTCAGCATCTGTAGAGATGTCGGTCGTTCACGATATACTTTCGACTTCAGGTAACCCCAAAGCCAATAATCGCGCGGACTGAGGTCTGGGGACCTAGGAGGCCAAGCATGACGAAAGTGGCGGCTGAGCACACGATCATCACCAAACGACGCGCGCAAGAGATCTTTCACGCGTCTAGCAATACTTTTTTTTTGTTCTAATAAAACCCCATGTCATTCCAAGCATGTGTGTCAATTTTTACCTCTCTATCTACATTATTCCGTGGTTTATTAAGTTTTCAAATTTATACTGACTTTTTGATCACCCGGTATGATCATTCAGGATGCCCAGTGTCGCGTAGCGCAGCAATTACAAATTTTTCTCACCAAACAAAAGAATGAAACTGCATATTCTGATTTCTTTGTAGCATTATCCACAACTAGATTTAAGGAATGACTACTGCAGGGAACATAATATGCTTTAGGATATATCTAAAATCTCTTTTGCATTCATATGTTCTTGTCTTTTATGTTAGCCATGACCCTTTATGATCTGCAAAGGTATTTTCATGTCTTCTGATTGTTTTAAGACTACCTGTGTAAGCCCAGAACCCGACGTATCTCTTACAGGTACAAATCCAAGAAAATGTTCACTAATATTTCCGTTGCGCGTTTCAAGATCACTAGAAGTCACATTCAGAAATCGCGCTATCATTTTAATTTGCTCAACGCCAGAAATATCTGGTGTACAATCCATAATTAAACTATAATATTTTGCAGATCTCAATAAAGACAATATTTCAATTTTAATTTTTTGATGGAGAATGTGATTATTTCATTCTGTGTGTTTTTAACCAGATGATGACGAGACTTATTTTCACCACGAGTTGTTCTCCTTATTATTCTCCCAAAACTGAATCAAACTGTCACAGAATTTGACCAATTTTAAGAAATTGCCATTGTTGTGAGTGAAGAGTTTGTCCGAAGTTCCTCTTAAGGGAAGACACTGTTAAGCTAAAAACTGGATAATTGGTATAAGGCTTTCGATTACACTTTTCCAGAGTCAGGTTTCCGCATTTAATAGCCGCAGGGTTCCTGCATCGCCCACATCTAAATCTTATGACGAGCTCCACCCACTTTTGATGCGATTCTAAGTGCACTTGGAACATACAGTGGCTAGCAAATGTCTCAGAAATGTGCCGCCAGTTATTATAACCACCTGACATCAATAATATTTTAATGTTGGAAAAGAGTCTGCAGCTGAAACAAAAATCAGCATTTGCACTTTTGAATAAACTAACCATTTCCTCTGAACAATTTCACAATTGCGTAAACTGTAACTGTAATTTTTAGAGGTAAAGCGACGATTGGACTCCTCCTTAGGACAGGTTTCAAATTCCGCCATCTGTTCTGGAGGCCCTCTTTTACCTAACTTTGTCCTAACAAAATCATCTAGTTTGTCCGGCAGTTTTTCGAGATCTGAATCAACTACATCGCTGAGAGTTTGAGTATCAGATGAGTACTTGTTAGAACAGTTTCATAATCATCAGAGAGCATGCATACAATGGCATGTTTACTCTGCGAAGTTGAAGGTACATCTTCATCTACCGAAGGCTTACACTGACTTACGTCCACATCTGTACTTGTGCTTGGATCATTGTGATCAAAATCTTCTTCAGCGCCCGCATCTCGTGGTCGTGCGGTAGCGTTCTCGCTTCCCACGCCCGGGTTCCCGGGTTCGATTCCCGGCGGGGTCAGGGATTTTCTCTGCCTCGTGATGGCTGGGTGTTGTGTGCTGTCCTTAGGTTAGTTAGGTTTAAGTAGTTCTAAGTTCTAGGGGACTTATGACCACAGCAGTTGAGTCTCATAGTGCTCAGAGCCATTTGAACCATCTTCTTCAGGTTGGAAAAATTTATCGAAAGAAAACTTCAATTGTTGTCTACATTTTCTATTTCCCCTCGTCTTTTCTTACACTGTCTGGCTGAAAGGCACTCCTTGTCGCCATACATTAACAGTTTACAGCATTCGCAATAACTTATAGCCTAATGAAAACACGTCGCATCACAGTGAGAAAACGTTTTCACACAAAACTAATAATACGTTAGCACTGCCAGCTGAAAGAACAATAATCAACTTTTAAAACAATCGTTATTGTCTTTACTGAACGGCCTCCAAAAAGAACGATACGACCGGTGACAGAACTGTCTTTACTTACTTCCTTATTGCCCGAAGTTAATAGACGAAAGTAAACTGTGTCTGGCAAATAAAATACGTTTCTAATAAGTGCTCCACATACAGACCTATATTAGCGCTACAATCCACAGTTCGACCACTATATCAACCGCTGAACTCTCTACTTAGCTATTGACAAACAAGGCTAGCGTACATTGCTGCTATTTAATGAAACTGCCAGCTGAGAGCGGCGTATCCGCCGTGCACGGCTGCCAACTCCCAAAAATATTTGCCCCATAACTCAAGTCGAAACACTCGAAAACTCAGTATCCATTATCTACAACCTCTGAAAGAAAAATCCATGTTTTGCTTTTGATTTTACTTATTTACTTGCAAATTATTCAACATTTCAAATATTATTTAATTTTTCATGAAGCATTCGAAGTTTTAATGCTAATGTCAAACAAATTTCATTTTGAATTGATTATGTGTAATACAAGATCTGAATTTTGTTGCAGAGAAATATGAACCATCAAACCCCCCCCGCTAGAGCTGGTCCATGTCCAACCACATCCTACGGAAGCCCATTGAATTGTATTATTCTGGATTGTGTTTCGCTGATAATTTCTTTCATTAGCACGTGCTGGCTCAGAGCAGATTTATAAAGGAAAGTTGAACTGGCTGACTCTAATTTTAGCAAGATTTACAAATCATTTATTCGCCACCCACCACAGTTTTAGCAAAAGTCCTCGATACGGTCGCACGGCATTTTAAATTCCCTGATTGCCATTTACATTTAGACGGCCGGTGTGGCCGAGCGGATCTAGGCGCTTCAGTCTGGAACCGCGCGACCGCTACGGTCGCAGGTTCGAATACTGCCTCGGGCATGGATGTGTGTGATGTCCTTAGGTTAGTTAGGTTTAAGTATTTCTAAGTTCTAGAGGACTGATGACCTCAGATGTTAAGTCCCATAGTTTTCTCTACCCAGCTTCAGCAAATGCTGGGATAGTTCCTTTAAGAATAACAACCTATTTCCTTCTTCATCTTTCCTCAGTCCAAGCTTGTGCTCCGTCTCTAATGACAAATGACACCGTTATCGATGGATCGCTAATTGCTAATCTTCTTTTCTCACTTAATCAGCAGAATCACCCTTAAAGTAATATGGCGCTGTGTGAGTAGTGCCTACACTAAACTCCTGTAAACAAAATAGAAAAGTTAATTCTCTTTCTCTAAATGCTTTAGTGGTCACACCCCTCGCTTTTCCTACCGACGTTATTATACACCACAGCTGCTTACCTTCTTCTTCCTCCTTTTTTTCTGTCACTGTATATCCCCCTCGCTGTGCCTCCTAACGTACATGCACACCCTACTTTCGACTAAATACCTAATGTCTGCTATGTCGCGGCCAACTTTTCTCGTCCTGTCCTAGCAGTTGTAGCGGGACTTCTTAAATTTCGCCGCGCTACACTCGTTCCCTCAGACAAAAATTATACCGGTGCAGCGGTATGAGCGCTCGACGGCAGAGAGTAACTCTTTTTTGTTTTCTATCCGTTTCATTATTGTCTCTTGATAGCCGAAGCTTAAGGCAGACGTGATCTGATGAAGACGTAAAAAAAACTTATTAGCTAGTCTTGATCTGATTTTAATGTGTAGACATATTGTGGAAGTTGTTAAGAAATTCGGAGGATGGAAGTAGCAAAGTAAATTAAATTGCATACAGTATCAAGATTATTTTAATTGGTATAAATTAGTGATTCCTGGACGATTGCAAGATTTCGGAGCAGACTTTTCACACAGAAATGAAGTAGATTTTTGAAGACCTGGACGCCGCACGAAAGAAGACAAGTTAACCTGGTAAAGGATGAACTCTTATCTACGCCACTTCCCCCTGTCAGTTACATTTTGTTATTCTCTGTTTCTTTTCAATATTTTTTGTAGTGAAAACTGGTTTAACTTTTGCTCAAAAACGCCACAAGCACCACCCCAACAATAGCTTTTCGAATCACGAAGTCCGATATCTTTTCTGTAATACGAAGTCCGATTTGCATTTCATTCTTTCCCTTTTTCACGGTCATTAACGATTTTAAAAAACACATTTTCACTTACGATTTCTTCCCACATTTTCAACCTTTTTCTTTTCTTCTCTTCTATTTTTCTTTTTTATTAAACACTACAACTGGCGACCATGACAGGACATTGTTTTCGGATGTGTCGTGTTTGAGCAAATTTGAAACATTAATTTGTATTTTTTCCCAACAGATAATAACCAAAAATCCTGAAGTTTAAAGGGTAACTAAAACACCAACTTTATTGTACCTAAGCAAATGATTATACAACAATATTGTAAAGAATTTTTGTAACTAATTCAATCCGTTTTTCTTTTCATGGCATATATTGATGCAAAACTGTTATTTTGAGACCTTTTGGTGATTATCCGATGGAGATGTATTAACAAAATCCATATTTTGACGAATACGATTTACGCAGAAGTGTTTGACCAGCCGCTGCAGGACAGAAAATTTAATGGTGAGTCACACAATTATGTTTCATTCAAACAATCAATAGCCAACTACATCCAACTGAAACCATTTTTCCCTTTCCACGCATCCTGTAGTTTTCTTCTAGATTTTTCCAAAATTATCTATCTCTATTGTAGTTTTTGGTAATTATAGTATTGTTGTAGCATATGAAGATCGTGAATTTTACCGCCAAACAGTCATTTGTTACGAAAAATCTTGTCCGCCCTGCTGCATCTCTCTCAACCATTGTTTGCAATAGAGCAATCATTTACATTGACGAGAAAATATTTCATCTTAAATTTGAATCAAATCTTTATTAATCAGACTTATATTATACCCTTTTTGACTTACGATTATACATCCTACTACAATGGAACGCGGTAAGGTAGAGATACACTCCTGGAAATTGAAATAAGAACACCGTGAATTCATTGTCCCAGGAAGGGGAAACTTTATTGACACATTCCTGGGGTCAGATACATCACATGATCACACTGACAGAACCACAGGCACATAGACACAGGCAACAGAGCATGCACAATGTCGGCACTAGTACAGTGTATATCCACCTTTCGCAGCAATGCAGGCTGCTATTCTCCCATGGAGACGATCGTAGAGATGCTGGATGTAGTCCTGTGGAACGGCTTGCCATGCCATTTCCACCTGGCGCCTCAGTTGGACCAGCGTTCGTGCTGGACGTGCAGACCGCGTGAGACGACGCTTCATCCAGTCCCAAACATGCTCAATGGGGGACAGATCCGGAGATCTTGCTGGCCAGGGTAGTTGACTTACACCTTCTAGAGCACGTTGGGTGGCACGGGATACATGCGGACGTGCATTGTCCTGTTGGAACAGCAAGTTCCCTTGCCGGTCTAGAAATGGTAGAACGATGGGTTCGATGACGGTTTGGATGTACCGTGCACTATTCAGTGTCCCCTCGACGATCACCAGTGGTGTACGGCCAGTGTAGGAGATCGCTCCCCACACCATGATGCCGGGTGTTGGCCCTGTGTGCCTCGGTCGTATGCAGTCCTGATTGTGGCGCTCACCTGCACGGCGCCAAACACGCATACGACCATCATTGGCACCAAGGCAGAAGCGACTCTCATCGCTGAAGACGACACGTCTCCATTCGTCCCTCCATTCACGCCTGTCGCGACACCACTGGAGGCGGGCTGCACGATGTTGGGGCGTGAGCGGAAGACGGCCTAACGGTGTGCGGGACCGTAGCCCAGCTTCATGGAGACGGTTGCGAATGGTCCTCGCCGATACCCCAGGAGCAACAGTGTCCCTAATTTGCTGGGAAGTGGCGGTGCGGTCCCCTACGGCACTGCGTAGGATCCTACGGTCTTGGCGTGCATCCGTGCGTCGCTGCGGTCCGGTCCCAGGTCGACGGGCACGTGCACCTTCCGCCGACCACTGGCGACAACATCGATGTACTGTGGAGACCTCACGCCCCACGTGTTGAGCAATTCGGCGGTACGTCCACCCGGACTCCCGCATGCCCACTATACGCCCTCGCTCAAAGTCCGTCAACTGCACATACGGTTCACGTCCACGCTGTCGCGGCATGCTACCAGTGTTAAAGACTGCGATGGAGCTCCGTATGCCACGGCAAACTGGCTGACACTGACGGCGGCGGTGCACAAATGCTGCGCAGCTAGCGCCATTCGACGGCCAACACCGCGGTTCCTGGTGTGTCCGCTGTGCCATGCGTGTGATCATTGCTTGTACAGCCCTCTCGCAGTGTCCGGAGCAAGTATGGTGGGTCTGACACACCGGTGTCAATGTGTTCTTTTTTCCATTTCCAGGAGTGTAGTTTCAGCAGATGAGTTAAGTGAACTAGATTCATCGTTCAACCAACAAGAAAGTCCGCGTTTCCCTCCATGGACGAGTTCACAGATCAATGCAATGATTTTGCCTCAAACTCGCAACATTTGTGATAATACACAGATGGCGACCTTAAATGACGAAATGTGGAATGGACGCGAGACTAGACCGTCAGCGCCATTGTTAACATCAATGTCAGAACCGAATATGAGACAAATTCAGCAATGTGACACAAATCGGACACAGGAAACTGACAAACTGGACCGACTATTAGAGTTATTTGCAGACATGAAACGAGACGTTAGTCAGAAAATTGACATATTAAACCATACTATGACTGAAAATTTTGAACGAACGACCAAACAGATGACAGAATTAAATAACACCACTCAACAGCTCAGCCAGCGATTTGAGACATTGTCCGACCGAGTCACTAAACAGGAAGAACTTTCACACATGAAACAAAAAAAAATTCACCCGATGTGAGAATCAGTTAACTCAAACAGTTAATGTGCAGCAGGAAGTGAACGCCCGTGTGGAAGAGTTAGCTCAGGCCCACATTTCAGCTAGCTCCGCCCAAGAAAAGCTGACTGAAGAAGTGGGAAATATTACCCAACAACTCACAATGGTAGTTCTTGAGCAAACCCACCTCAAAGAAAAGATAGAAAAATTAGAAGACCGAGCGGACCTCGCGTCACTAAACAACGACACCAATATGACCGAAAGAATCGTACATGAATGTAAATTGTGTGACGACTATCTGGACAAAAAACTTGAAACAATTACAGAGGACATACTTTCAAAAACAAAGATACATGTTAAAGACGAGACAAAACACATAGAAGACGAAGTGACAAAATTGCGAGACAATGTTGTGCCGTGTTTGGCGATTGGTGCAAACGCATCGTCAGGGAACGACAGAACAGCTAAAACCATGGCTAATGACACAGACAGAACACCTATTGTGGAATCACGTATTTCCAATCAAAATTACAATGTGCCGCTTTCTTTTCCACCAAACGAACAATATTACGGTACGACACCTACAGTAGCAAGTGACACAAATCACGTCAATAGTCCTATACCAACCGGCATGGCCGATGACACGTTTGTAAGGCATGGGTATTTCCAGACATTTTCCAGTGAGGACAAGCACAAAGTCCACCCTATTGCGTTTATTAGATCATTTGACGGTGTTTTTCCACGTAGTTGGTCAGAAGTCGATAAAATCAGATACGTCACCAATCTCATGAGAGGACGAGCAACTAAGTGGGGTGCCTTACGTTTGAAAGGTTCGAACAAGCCTTCTTGGACGAATTCTGGTCCGAGAATGAGCAACAGAGTCTAAGGAGAGAAGTGTGCAATCCCGAGGCCTATGACCCTAAAAAAGAGACATTAAGACAATACTTTGAGAGGTACCTAGACAAGACACTGTACTGGTCCAAACCAGCCGACTCGCCAGCGATAATTGACACTTTAAAGAGCCACTTACCCTTTCCATACCGAGACAGATTAATAGGAGTACCGGAGAATGACGTTAAGACTTTTTTAAACTTCTTAGATCAAATGGACGTAGTTTACAGAGGCGATTCACGCCATTCAAATTTCACTGATATTAGTAACCAAAATCAGCACCCACCCCAAACGAAACGTAGTGACGGTGGTTGGTGGAACCATCCGTCCGTGCCGCGACACAGTACGATGCCTGCGCGCGAAACATATTCAAATGGAAACGTGTATGACGGTAGGAACAACCGCAGAAATTCGTGGAATAATAATAACAACAATAATTATCACCCATATCAAAATGGTAACTACATGCAAAATGAAGTTGAGTTTCCTCCTCCCTGCCTGCATGTAAGTGCGGGTTATCCAATATATCCTTGTTCCTTCACCCTCCTTATCTACGCCATTTCCCCCTGTCAGTTACATTTTGTTATTCTCTGTTTCTTTTCAATAATTTTTGTAGTGGAAATTGGTTTAACTTTTGCTCAAAAACGCCACAAGGACCACCCCAACAATAGCGTTTCCGAATCTCGAAATCCGATAGCTTTTCTGTAATACGAAGTCCGATTTGCATTTCTTTCCTTCTTTCCCTTTTTTCACGGTCATTAACGATTTAAAAAAAAAACATTTTCACTTACGATTTCTTCCCACATTTTCAACATTTTTCTTTTCATTTTCTTCTCTTCTATTTTTCTTTTTTTATTAACCACTACACAGTTTACCTTTACACACCATTCCCGGCCCCCCCCCCTCCATTTGGACGACCCCCCTCCCTGCTTCCACCCCTTTTTGTCAGTCTTCGTTGAATATTGACGGTTTAATGCTTGCTCAGATTATACACCACCTCACTAAAAATATAGAGAAATTATACAGGCTGAATCACCTACAACTTTCGCTCCAAGTAGTGCTGAAATGGAAAGTGCTTTTGATTTGCGGTTTTGACAGCATGGTCTGCTAGTCAGGGGCTCGTACTGTTAGCCAATAACAGATTGCAGTAATTCTTAAAAATAATATTTTTCTGCAAACACGCACTTTTTTTAGATGAAGCAATACGTATTGACGTTAACAACCTAACCGTAGGGTGAATTTGAATTTCAGTGTTGCTTGTTGCAGGACTGTAGTGCTACTCGTTTACGGGATATCTATCGTGTTTTGAACTGTTTCCGCACCGACACTTACTTCTGCCTTTCAGCTTGCTTACTTAGTATGCATTATGTTGTTTTGTTTGCTTACAGCGTGCTTGTGTATTCTTCGAGTGCGCTGCGACTTGCTAGCCAGTTAGTGTGTGAAATTCCAAGCACTAAAACATGAGTGGACGAAGGAATTTACCAAAGCAGAAAAGGCCGACATGCTCATGGTGTCACGAATGATAGCGTTAAAAATCAAGTAAGATGTTGGCTTGGAAATTCTTGCTCCAGCGAGGTGGACTTGACCGGACGTAGCTTATGTGTAATGTTAACAAGAGCGGACTATGCCGCATCATGAGGCTCGAGAGCCGTTACAAGCCACAGCCCTTGGACACAGCGAACATAGCGGAGTACGGTCTGCTCGTCACGTAGGCATCAATTGCTGCCGCATAACACACACGCAATGCTCGACAGTCCTGGAAACTTCTAGAACAAGTGGTGCCGGTTGCAGTACCATCTATAAAAAGGCTAGCCACCATAGTGTCGGAGAGTGATGGCAGTGATGGAGTAGATAGTCAGCCGGTCAGATATGGTTTAGCTGGAGTTATAATGCTGGGGGATTGTAGTGCAGTGCTGCGTAACCATGAGGGGACTTAGAGTCATTTCCAGTAGTCAACACTTAGTCTGGTGTGCCCGCCTCTGCTATATTGGGACTTAGGGAGCTATGAAGAATTACACTACTAAGAAGGCAGTTAGTAGACTTTGTATATAGAACTGTTTATGAAACGGATGTGCCAGGGGTGCTTCCAGTGTACATATCCTCGTGCAATGATTTATGATTGCATACAATGTACCCTGAGATCCCAACCGAATTCCGTATTGTAACTCACCCTACAGCCCTCTTTTCAGTGGAGCAAGTGCACAGAAGGCAGCCCACGACCACGAGACCTCCTGCCAAGTAAGTTCTTTGACGTGTATTCCTGCAGCCCTTCCACTCCCTCTCAGGACTCGTCAGTGGGACACGACAATGGTGTATGTAGACAGTAGGAAGAACGCAGTTCTTTCTTGAACCGTACATGCGGCAACTTATCCTAACAGACGTTAACCATCTCGGCAGTTATTTATCAGTCTCTACAGCTAGTAACGCGAAAGTGGTAGTGTAACACCTAGACAACGTAACAGAAGGAAACAAGTGCCGACAGAAGGGGGGCAATTAATGTTCTTGCTGCTGTTGCATTTGATCCGCATGTTAGCTTCTGCACAATCGCACGAGGAAGTGGCATGAGTCAGGCAAGTGTCCTATGCATTCCGAATCGACATGGGTTTCATCCCTGTCAAACCTGTCTCCATCTAGAGCTACGTGGAAACGCTTATGACGTTCGTTAACTTCCGAATATGGGCATTAAGACAAAATACTCAAGATGTATCAAGTATCTTGTTTAGTGATGAAGGCGCATTTCCCAATCATGGCCAAGTAAACCGTCGAAATATGCAAAAATGGTCTGTTGACAGTCCCTACTGGCTTTGTCAGGTGGAACGTCAGCAGCCACTGAGTGTAAACGTGTGGTGTAGGATAGTGAACCATCAGCTTTTAGGCCCGTGTTTAATAGACGGAACACAGAACGCGCACAAGTATCGCAGATAGCAGCCTCCTAACAGACGATCATGGATGCTACAAGATGTTCCTCCACAGACTAGGAGAAACCTTTGGTACCAACATGATGGCTATCTAGCTAGTAGTCTACGAAGTACTACAGTATGTCTTCACGAATTGTTTCCGAATCGATTTTTGGACGGAGAGGAGCTGTACCTTGGCCGTCCCGTTCCCCCGATTCGACGCCTGTAGACCTTTCTATGTGAGGAGAGCTAAATGACGCTGTCTACAAGATGTACCAACTACACTCGATGATGCCAGCTCGGACATCTCCGATGAAATGCTAGCACGTGTGCCTCAGTCGTTCCATACTAGATTGGAAGCGTGTATTACCGCTGCTCATTTTGAGGACAATGTGTGATGATAGACGTTTCGTTACTGGTCATAATCGTTATAGCTAGTGTATGCACTTACGCTGTTCTTTATCGTGCGCTACGACAGGTATTGTGCAAGTGTCGGTGTGGAAACTTTTCGAAATACGATGCCTCGTAAACAACGCTCACTAGAATCCTGCAACAAACGTCACTAACATTCCAATTTACCCTACTTCAGTTTGTTAATGTCAATAGGCATTTTTTCATGCAAACAAACAGTTTCAGAATATTATTACAATCTGTTATTGGCTAACAGTATGAGTCCCTGACTATCAATCCGTTCTGTGAAAACGGCATGTAAATTACACTTCCCATATCCGTAATATTTGAGGTATACGTTTCAGGTGATTCATCCAGTATGATATGTATTACTTATTGCTTTTTCTGTGGTTCGAGGTTTTCTGGATGTTCGGCATGATTCTGGTAACACTAACTGCGGCTCGGCTTGACGAGAATTAGAAATAAATCGAATTAGAACTTCTGTCCCACACGAAATGGGTTTTTACCTTGGGATAGAGGAGGCGAAAGCCACGTTAACGTTAAGAATGTTCTTCCACTTGTAATTCAAGTGGTTTCCCCTGGAGACCCAAATTCAGCGAATACATTTACATAGCGGAGCAGTGTTTGAGAAGGAAAACGCGACGGAGTAAGAGGAAACTATCTCATACACGTGAAGTTCGCTGAACTGAATTAGCCTTCCGCAGAGATGTTAACACGGACGGAGAGGACATCCGGCGGAAAGAAGTATCTTAAAATATTCAGAACATCTGCGTAGCGTGACTGGCTGAGCGGGGTGGGGGTGCAGGGAAGCGAGGACACAGACACGAAGGTGGCGAGATAGAGGCGAAGGAACGCACAAGGGGAGGGCTAAAAGCCCCGTGACTTGTGACTTCTAATGCATTAACATCTCATATCACAAGCTACTGATACTGTTTTCTTCCTCTCATAAAACTAACCGCCTAATTGTTATTAATCGAAACAGCATTTATCACCATTAATTCTTTTCTGCATTTCAGGGCTGTCGACAGTATTTGGGGGAACAAATATCAATATGTAATACTGAATTACTTTATCCATTTTCTTGGTTGTTGAGTTCCTTGGCTGTGAACTAAATTACTTTCGCGGGAGGCGTGCCAGAGATAAAATCCCTGCAGTGGCGCTATCCTCTGTGTCCTCGGTGGCTCAGATGGAGCCGGCACGGTAGCTCAGCGTGTTCGGTCAGAGGGTTTAGTAATAAAAAACTGAGTAAACGGATCGACGAACAACCTGAACGAGTGGTGTCATCGGACGTCCGCCACGAACAAATTCAACGAACAATACAGAACAAAATGAGATTTACAAAAAAAAAAAAAAAAAATGGATAGAGCGTCGGCCATGTAAGCAGGAGATCCCGGGTTCGAGTCCCGATCGGGGCACACATTTTCATCTGTCCCCGTTGACGTATGTCAACGCCTGTAAGCAGCTAAGGGTGTTCATTTCACTGTAATTTCATTCTAACGGGCTGCATGATCACCTATGGTATCTGTTCTTTCGGACATGTCTGCAAGGACAGATACCATATTAGTATAAAAAAATACTTTCAGTAATACGAGAAGCAGTAAATCAAATTGTGTATTTTTATTTGTACCAATACAAGTTTCGGGCTCCAATTAGCACACTGTTAAAATACAAAGTGCAATTTAGATACAACTGCCCTGTACAGAATGACAATTTTGTTTGATTACAGACTTCGCGAGTTGTATATTTACAACGTAGTGCTCGTTAGACACATTTAATTTTTTTATTGTTGTTTCTCCAATTCTCCGCATTTATAGGCGTGGCACAGATAGATTTTCTTTGTATGATGCACAAAAACAGGATAGATTCCGCCATTTTGCCGACTGTGGTGTTTGTCAACATCGATAACTTTTGTCATCGATTGTCGAATGACAAGTTTATTTGCATCGGGAAATTTGAAACGTCCCCTTGGAAAAATTAATGAATTACTGTGCTGATAAACCCCTTCCATTATTTGATTTTCAAACAGCTGAGCAAAACTGAACGTATTCAGACATTTCTCTCTTTACTTATTCTGATAAACACTAAACTGACACACAATATTTTTAGCGCAACGCAATCTGACTTTCAATAATCACTACAAAAGAATGGCCCTGACTAACAATAACCTATACCTTTCATGAATCATTTACCTCACAGAAATCTTCGTTACTCGACTTCTGCAATACAGCGAGCGCCAATACTGCCGGCTAAATAAAAGATTCTAACTACTGAAGGCACTAACTACTGATAGGCATAGTTAGCAAATGAAAGATTTTGATAGAGAACAAACAATGTATTTACCTTAATAGTGTTCAAAAGTCATAATATATATAGCAGTTCATGACATACAGTCTTACAAATTTACTGTCTCTGATGGACACACGTCCAGATCATCAGCTCTCAAAATTCCGCCATTTCTCTCCCCACATCCACCACTGCTGGCGGCTCACCTCCAACTGCGCAACGCTACGCGCTGTTAACATCCAGCTGCCCAACACTACAATAGCAAACAACAATGCAAACCAGCCACAGACTGCAGACACCGCAGTCAGTGATTTTCATATAGAGCGCTACATGGCGTTACCAACATAAAAACCTAAACACAGCCTACTTACAAATTATGTTTATGGTTGCCTAGTGATCAAATCGTTAACACAATTTTCAGATGTAAACAAACGTGTCAATTGCAACACGGAGCGTATTGCGCTATTTTCGTGCTTCATACAAAGAAAAAGTGTGTGGATCATGCTTATAAAGACGGAAAATTGGAGCAACAACAAGCAGAGTACAAAGCAAAAATATCTAAAGAGTAATATATTAAAAATACACAACTTGAGACTTGTAGTAGTTAAACAAATTTACGTTGCACAGAGCAGCTGCAGCCATGAAATTGCAGTCGATGTTTTAACGACGTGCTTTTGAAGATTTAAATAATATTGCGTCAACTGAAGATGGGCGAAACCCCGAAACGCTTATTGGTTTAAATAAAAACGCGTAAGAAAGTGATTGGTTGCTTTATTTCTTAAATTAATGAATGGAACTGTTCTGGAAAATGATCTGGTACGCAAAAGTTTCTTTTCTGTTCCTCTATTGTGGATGAGAAGTGTAATATGAGACTTTACTCCAGTCCCTGTAAGTACAAGATTTTATAAATCCGTCGCCAGTTTTGTAAAGGCCTCGTCGCTACTGCTGTGAAGGCCAAGTTGCCACTGTTGTTATGGTAGGGCGAGTCTGTGAGTTCGTGAAACGGCTTCTGGTGCAGTACGCCGCTAAGACAATTTCTCGCTGCCACTATTACACAGCTATGCCCCAAGGTCAGCTAACAGGATGGGAGAACGAAGGTTCTAGAGCACTCCAACAAATTAGTAACAAAGTTACACCAATGAGTTAAAATGGTTTACTTATCTTTGTGACTTGTAGAATAATGAAGTCTGCAACACCGCTTGTAATATAACACAAAAAATGCCAACAATGGATAAGTGTAAATAATAGAAGGTAAACTTCATAGTACACAGGAAATGCAATTTTTCAACAACTGTCTGTGCACTTCTAGGAGTTCACCAAACGACATTCCCTATCTAAGCCAGCCGTGACGATGATCCATAACCAAGTGGGCGAAGGCTGCTCTTCTGCCCCCCGAGTGGGTTTCTGTCCGTTGTCGTTCGCTCACTGGCGAATTGTACTCGGCCGTCAATTGGCCGAGGCAAAGTCTATACCTTCATCCTCAGCGCTACCTGTGGCACTGGTGCAACTCGCGCAAATGACGTCTCTATGGCACTGGCACCAGCTGGGATCTTTGCCCCTGTGGTGCTTTTGCCCTCGCTGTGTCTTGTTACGACGACACAGCACGAGAGACAAAAAATAAGTTACTCCCAAGACATATCAGGGCAACACCATCAGTCACCACCCCTACCGCTAATAACGGTCTCAGTTTGACGATAAATAGTGCACAAGGTTTTAGGGTTTGTCATGTACAGCTCAAGCCAGTTACTCATGATTGAATACCGTGCCCACTGCAATCGCAATTGACAGTGTTATTGGATCGAAATGGAAACATGTGGGGGTAGTCGGCAGCAGAGACCTACGTTGAACACTATGTGCTGAATGGAGTGCCCCGAAACACTAACCTCCGGCAGCACTACACTCTGCCGTCAGATATGCGACAGATCGCCGACTATAGCGATTTACGAGCGGACAAGCTTGCGAGGCATGGACGCCCATCGCCTTGTCGCCTACTCACGCTTTCACAGCCCTTCATCCACTTTCTGTTGATGTTCGCGATGACAGCATTGGAAAAGTTGACCAGCTTCATCGTTTTCGAGGTGTTCGTTCCCAGATGTTGTCGTCATAACGATGAGCACTTGGTTAAAATCGCCTGCGACAGTGGATTTCACCATTTGTAGCTCTTATCGTCCCTAGAATTCTCCATTTGTCTCTGCTTCGAGATATCATTGTCGCTTCCTCATTTTCTTGTACGTCGTGTATGGTGTGCAGGTTGAATGATCGTTGATAAGGATATATGTGAGCTCCAATCGATCTAATTTTACCTTCATGGGCTCTTGACGAAATACAGGGTGTCCGAAAAGACTTTCCCTGATTGCATAAATTGATAACTCGGGCTAGAAGTAAGATACAAATAGGAAACTTGTGTCGAATTGTTTACAGCTATCGAAGTTTTTTTCTGTTTTAGGTTCGCAGTACGTAAGTAGCGGATGGGGTGCAGTGCTCAAGAAGTCATGTTAACCAATCAGGAGAAGGCACAGTGTGTCCTGTGATACCATGAGACACGATCACCAACCACAGTGCAGAGACACTTCCAGACAACATTTGGAAGGAATCCACCTGATGTCAAGAGCATTAAAGCCTGATATGAGAAGTTCAAGAACACAGGATCGGTTGCTGACCTTCCGAGGTCTGGTCGACCAAGAACCTCAGCAGACAGGGTGGAAGCTGTAAGGCAGTCTTTTCTGCGAAGTCCGAAGAAATCGGTGGGCAGGGCCTCACGTGAATTACAGATGTCAAAAATCTCTCTCCATGGCATTTTACACAAACATTTATTGTTTCGTGCATACAAGGTGCAAATCATTCAGTACGTGTCGATATGACTTTGAGGTCGAAATGCTATCATGTGCCGGCCGTGGTGGCCGAGCGGTTCTAGGCGCTGCAGTCTGGAGCCGCGCGACCGCTACGGTCGCAGGTACGAATCCTGCCTCGGGCATGAATGTGTGTGATGTCCTTAGGTTAGGTTTAAGTAGTTATAAGTTCTAGGGGACTGATGACCTCAGATGTTAAGTCCCATAGTGCTCAGAGCCATTTTTTTGCTATCACGTATTGAGGACGATGATGGTTATCTCAGACGAATTGCCTTTTCCGACGAAGCGACCTTTTTTGTCAGTGGAGTAGTGAATCGCCATAATGTGCGCATTTGGGGTTCACAACCCCCTGACGAGGTCATGGAGTGTACCAAAGGCAGTCCAAAGGTGAATGTTTGGTGCGCGCTATTGCACGATCGAATTAACGGGCCATTCTTCTTCGCTGAGGCTACCATCACATCTGCAGTGTATCTGGACATGTTGCAACTGTGTGCTGTTCCTCAGCTGCTTCAGTATCACCCCGATGTTTTGTTTCAGCAAGACGGTGCACCGCCCCATTGGGGTTTGAACGTCCGTGCGTATCTCGATATGACTTTTCCTGGGCTATGGATTGGTCGTGATGGGCCAACGGTTTGGCCTCCACGCTCTCCTGTAATGACCCCATTAGACTTCTTTTTAAGGGGTTATGTCAAGGACGAGGTCTACCGAACACGTGTACCAGATCTTGAAACCCTTCGGCAACGGATAACCACAGTCGTTGAAACGATCCCTCCAGTGATGTTGGCTAATGTGTGGACGGAAATTGAATATCACCTAGATGTGATACGTGCTACCAAGGGTGCTCATGTGGAAGTTTCCTGATGTGTGAAAAACACTTTGATAGTTTGTAAACAATTAGACACCAATTACATATTTGTATCTTACTTTTAGCCTTAGTTATCAATTTATGTATTCAGGGAAAGACTTTTCGGACACCCTGTACATTAGAGGGAGGAATATTTTAGTAGACTCTTCTAGGAACGTACACTTCCGAAATTTTAACAATAAATTACATCGTAATGCACTAGACATCTCTTGTCGTGTCTGCCATTGGAGCACTGTTCTACAGTATATTAAAAAAAAATATCTCTTGTTCCTACAGGAAGTAGTATTGCTGAAAACTAGGAAGAATAGTCCTGTCATTACGACGAACATTCAATAATTACGTAGACAGACTGATATAGAATAATGCTGTATTTTTACAAAATGCGGCTTTCTACGGTGTCTTAACATGATCGAGCCACTTTCCCACAAATTCTTTGACGTTCTCGTTGTTGCTGCTGAACATTTTTCCGAGCAACGCACCCTTGAGCGTACAGAACAGATGAAAATCAAAGGCACCCAAATCTGGAGTGTAGGGAGGGTGAGGCGGTATATCCCATCCCATTTTCTCAATGGTTTCTAGTAGAGCCGAGCGGTGTGAGAGCGAATATTGTCGTGTAGCAATATCACGCCTTTTCTTTGAGATCCACGACGTTTTCCTCTCATTGCCTGCTTCACTTTATACCTCAGCATGTCTTGTAGTGGGCACTGTTAAATGCACGCTGAAGTTACAGATAATCACAAAAGACGAGACCTTGGGCAGCCCAAAAGATGGACAACATAACTTATCGCTCTGTTGCTTGCGTTCTGAATTTATTTCTGACAGTTAAGCTGCTGTACTTTGTCTTGTGGACTCTAAATCAAAATACACTGAACCCAAGTTTCATCACACTATAGAACCTTGTTTAGAAAACGATTACCCTCCCATTAACATCGTCTTCTAATTCCGCACACATTTTGAGTCTTGTTTCCTTGTGTTGTTGCCTTAGTACTTCAGGCTGTTACTGATAGCCTCACAAACTGTGCCAGCTCTTACTGCTACTGCTTTTGCTATTTGTTCAACGATAACACGTCGGTCTTCGCGAGTAATGTTGTCAGTGCGGGTTTCAAGGGAAAGCAACTGTCCGACCAGGAAACTGTTCTAACCAATTACAAAAATTTCAGCATTTCATGGAACTTTCACCATATTGTAAAATTGCTAGAATAGCATACTTTTCTTCAGAAAGCAAAACATGGATCACTTGTAAGTAGGCTGTTTAGGTTTTTATGTTGGTAACGCCACGTAGCGCTCTGTATGAAAATCACTTACTGTGCCGTGTGCAGTCTGTGGCTGGTTGGCATTGTTGGAATTTCACTATTGTAGTGTTGGGTAGTTGGATGTGAACAGCGAGTAGCGTTGCGCAGTTGGAGGTGACGCCAGCAGTGGTGGATGTGGGGACAGAGATACCAGAGTTTTGAGAGCGGACGATATGGACGTGTGTCCGTCAGAAAGAGGAAATTTGTAACACTGGATGGCTTTTGAACACTATTAAGGTAAATACATTGTTTGTTCTCCATCCAAATCTTTCATCTGCTAACTGTGCCGATCAGTAGTTGGTGCCTTCAGTAGTCAGAATCTTTTATTTAGCTGGCAGTAGCCGGCCGAAGTGGCCGCGCGGTTCTGGCGCTGCAGTCTGGAACCGCGAGACCGCTACGGTCGCAGGTTCGAATCCTGCCTCGGGCATGGATGTGTGTGATGTCCTTAGGTTAGTTAGGTTTAACTAGTTCTAAGTTCTAGGGGACTAATGACCTCAGCAGTTGAGTCCCATAGTGCTCAGAGCCATTTGAACCATTTGAGCTGGCAGTATTGCCGCTCGCTGTATTGCAGTAGTTTGAGTACCGAAGATTTTTGTGAGGTAAGTTATTCATGAAAGGTATAGGTTATTGTTAGTCAGGGCCATTCTTTTGTAGGGATTACTGAAAGTCAGATTGCGTTGCGCTAAAAAAAAAAAAGTATTGTGTGTCAATTTAGTGTTGATCAGAATAAGTAAAGAGAGAAATGTCTGAGTACGTTCAGTTTTGCTCAGCTGTTTGAAAATCAAATAACGTAGAGGTTTTCTAGCCGGCCGGGATGGCCGAGCGTTTCTAGGCGCTACAAACGCGCGACCGTTACGGTCGCGGTTCGAATCCTGCCTCGGGCATGGACGTGTGTGATGTCCTTAGGTTAATTAGGTTTAAGTAGTTCTAAGTTCTAGGGGACTGATGACTCCGGAGTTAAGTCCCATAGTGCTCAGAGCCATTTGAACCATTTTTTTTGCGGTTTTCCAGTACTGTCATTCATAAATTTTTCTAAGGGGATGTTTCACACTGAACGTTGTTCAACTAACGTGGAAACTTCAAGCAGACACGACATGGTTAAAAGCGGTATAGACGTTATTAACAAAGCAGTTTTCATCCGTCAGCTTTTCTCAGCTCATCCCAGTGACGCCAACCTAAAGCCATGAAAGTATAAAACTCCTTGCATGAGTTTGTCCGTCTAATTATTGAATGTCCCTCACCAATGTGAGAATATCATTACCTGTTGAGGTATGAGCCACTTTATTTATTACGAGTAATGTGCAGTATTTACAGATGAAGAATTCATAAGAGATGCAAAGTAAATTGCCACAATATGCTCGTCTGGGCAGACGCGAATTTTGAAGCGCATTTTCTATGTGCAGTGCAATTTTTTCGTGATATGTACAATATGTGAGATACTGATCTGTTCTGTTTCTTTACTGCAACCCACAAAAACGAGCACAGTTTGTAATAAATGGTTTATCTTTATATATAGTTACTTACGAAATCTGATAAGAACTTCTAGCTACCATACATAGTGCTTTTCAAATTTCTCCACTAACTCTGTATGAAGATCGACAATTTATTAAAAATTGCGCGAACCCTCCACTATCCACCATTCACCCTCGAGTGAAGACGGTCCAGTCAGATGTTGGTCAACAGAAGAAGCAGTAATAACAGGGTTTCCATGGGCAACCAATGGCTATAAAAGAGTCGCAGGTTTGCTACTGGTGCCCCAATGTCGCTGCAGCTTTGAGCAGCAGCCATTTCTCCTTATGTACAGGCACAGCAAGCACGATCCTATTCATTTTACTGTGAAAACACTCCATAAAATATTTTTAAAAAATGTAAAACCGATGAGGAGTTCAAAAATGGTTCAAATGGTTCTAAGCACTATGGAACTTAACGTCTGAGGTCCCCTAAGACTTAGAACTACTTAAACCTAATTAACCAAAGGACATGACACACATCCATGCCCGACGCAGGATTCTACCCTGTGACTGAAGCGCCTAGAACGCTCGTCCACAGCGACCAGCTCGCTGAGGAGTAATAAAGAATAACAGTCCTCAGTAACAGATAAAGTTTGCCTGTCTGAGGCCCTACTAAGGCTGAGATTTAAAAAAAAAGTTGAGCTCGGTCCTGACACGCCTCAGAATGCCCAACGGTACCGACTGACCGCCGTGGCACCCTCAGCCGATAGACATCACTGGATGCGAACGTGGAGGGTCTTGTAGTCAGCACACGGATCGCCTGGTCGTTGTCAGCTTTCGTGACCGGAGGTGATAATTCTTACTCAGATAGCTCCTCACTTGGCGTCGCAAAGGCCCAGTACACATTTCTTGCAAACAACGCTCGGCATATCTGGATGTCCACCCTTCTAAGTGCTAGCCAAGACCGATAGCACTTAACTTACGTGATCCGACGGGAACCGGTGTTAATACTGCGGCGAGACCATTAACACACACGAAATACACATGAGAAAAGTAAGAAACTAATACTAAAAATCAGGTCTACAAAGCTCTGACAGGGGATCAATAACCACTCTAAGCAAAATATGAATCAAACAACTTAAAAGGTTATCGAACTACACACCATGCTGGATGGCATCAACACGACAAGGAAAGGCACACTGCCTGAAAACTACGCTAACGACCAGGGCAGGTAACTGGGGCGTTAAGGGCCACAGGGTATAAAACACCGCTGGTGCATTTCACTGGCAGGTAACCGTCAATTTCATAATTAATCACAATATAGGAAGATGGCTGCAAGATTTCGCCGTCTCATATGTTGCAGCTAGCCCGAACCCCCAGGGAGCAACAACCTGCAAATGAATGGAGAGATGTCACAATAGTAGAGATTTCATAACAGGTTAACTGATCACTCAACTTCAGCGGTCAGGTTCGGTAGGCAACGAACTTTGTCGCTCTCACAGCTAGCGCCTCATGGTCCGACAGCGCGTGCACGCCGCCAGCGGTCCTGGCCTGGCCTCGCACCACGGAGACTTCCTCGTTGCTCCGTTCCAACTGACTGACCACCACACACACCACCACTGCCATCCGGAAATATTACCGGTCACACCAAAGATAGTACGACAGTACTAGTATCGATAAGCGCTGCTGCCTTCACTCAAGAGGGCAACCCAGCAACTTCGTTACACCCGTAAGTGAGGAAGAAACAAGACGCCACTCGATGTGACAAAATGCCAAAGAACAAATGGTATGAACGTGAGTCGCACACTGCTCAGTGACATAAAGGCATGCAGAGGACACGGGGCCATTATTATGATAGTAGTTCTCCATTGAGTCTGGATGTGGCGCAGTGGTAAAGTTAAAGATCAGGCACAGAATGACTTACTTCCTCATATGACATGTATCGGAATTTGTCCATCATTATATATCCAAGAGCAATTATTAGATGCAGACACGGCGTTTCAAGTTGCATTGGAAAGAAAAATTAGCATACTAGTCTGAAAATGTTTGTTTCACCTACAGCTTGAAACTCTGTATCTACTTGTAGTAATCGCTCTTCGATATCTGATGATGGGCAAGTTCAAAAATGCGTCGCGTGTGTAATTAATCATTCATTGCCTGATGTTTGACTTTACCGTTGCAACCCAGTCAGACTGAATGCCGAAATACTACTGTCTTATTTTCAAGTTTGACGTGGATAGTAAATGACAAAGAATTTTTTTCTTGTGATGTAATTACAAATTAATATTTTTGGAGTTTTTACTTCTCTTATACTGTGAAACCTTACTTCCTGTCAAATTTCATAATTGTAGATCAACGGGAAGTACCTTGTAGGTGAATGAGTTTGCGAGTATCAAAATATGTGACATAAAAGGCCGTGTCTTTTTATTGCACTGACTTAGAAGTGTCATTGCGAAAGGGCTGTAGGCCTTAGTACGTGACATGTGTTTCAACTTAATATGGCTGCCTGTTCCTGAGAAAAAAAAGGTTTTTAACACTTAGCCAGACAGACAGACGGACGTACACCAAAGCGATTATGATATAAAGGTTCCGTTTTTACCGATTGATCCGTGGCGGGACTGGCGCCAGTAGTATCTCTGACACGAGTAAGATCAATTTCCTAGTGCAGAGGTTTGTCTTTGGCTTGGGCCGGCTCGAGATGTAAGGGTGTGCCGACCGCGAGTAGGGCAGAGGACACAACGCTTTGAGAACGGATGGCGGCGGTGCGCATGTTGGCGATAGATCGTAAGTTAATAAATCATTAGCCGGACAGAAGCGAAGACGTCATGCCTGAGGCCGGGCGGCGGGAGTTGGCCGGCGCTGTACATTCTCCGGTAACCTCGTGAGCTGTGGATGTGCCCGCTTCCTCCCGGAGGGACACGCAGTTATGGACTTGCGAAGCGATGATCTTACATCTTTGCAAAATCACCTCAGCATCAAGACACCCAGTTAAGTACGCTATTTACTAACAGCGCTTAGTTAACTGTCATCGTGGTCGCTCTTGGAACAGTAACACGTCGCAAGACGTGTGATGTTATGTTGGTTTGATTTCATTTGAGGCCTCCTACTAAGCGTGTGCTCTGCTTCCGCATAATATCTATGTATTTGCAGATATGTGTCTTTAAGTTCTGGTCAGTGTCGGTTCTCGTGAGCCAGTTCATTTCCCACTTTTAGTGTTTATCAAGTACTGTTTCACTTCAAGGACTTGCGAGTGAAATTAGTTGTTGTTGAGCCTTGATGTTATAGAGTTAATTTACTGATCTGTCTTAGATATTAAAGTTAAGAAAAGTGTCCTGCCTCCTGTTGTCGGGTGTGGTCTGTGTTTCAGTGGGCTGAGGCAGCGGGCAATGCTTGTTTCACATTTTGGTGGCCTACTCGACGTGGGGTTCCAAACGGAGCCACGTCTTGGTTAGAAGAATTACTTCTCTCAGTCGGTTGCACTGTTCGTGGTTAAACTTCGCCCTTACAAGCTTGGGCCTTGCTTCGGTTGGTACACATTTTCTGTCGTGTCTTTAACTAGAGTTGCTTTAACAAGTTATGGTCATATTTTGCCTGAGTGGCGGTTCTTAATGTTTGGCTAATGATTTTTTAACTTGTGATTTTTTGTAATGAAAATTTCACACATATTTTGCCTGAGTGGTGGTTCTCAGTGTTTGGCTAACGACTTATTAACTTGCTTATGATTTTATGTAATGTAAGTCTCTTAAATAATCTTGCCCGATTGGGGGGGGGGGGGGGCGCCTGTCAAATTTTTGTGTAATTGTTTTGGGTAGCTAATAAACCCACTGGAACTGAAATGTTCACTTTATTGAGTCAGTCAGCCCTTCCACCCCCTTTAGATTTAAAGGTTAAAGAAACAGGTGTTAAGTAACATCCGTACCACCGATTGAGGCGCGGAACCTTAAAAATAAACTCGACTGCTGAAAACAGATGTATAAAAATTTATTCTTCAGTGGAACGTCAGTTCACAGAAGAGCTAATCAACGGAAAAGAATCGCAAGCGCTTAGAAAGTGTAAACACTAGTCAACCCAGATAAACATACAGATAATATTCACTTGTTGACAGAAGCTCATGAGAAAATATTGAACTCAACTCTGTGTACAAACACAAAGAAGTGCAGCTGCTCTTGTTTAGGTACTCATGATATCTGTCCTGCCTCAGCTCTTAAGGTGACCGCAGTCAGGTGTTTTGCGCACAGCCTGCTGCAGAAACGCGTAAACCACAAAAACGACTGACAGTAACGACGTCAATGCCGTTTCTAGTGACATAAAACGTGTTATTGACACACGAGGAACCATAATTAACACAGGACAGTGGTAAAACATTAAAAGCAACAGACGACAGAATGCTGGTTTGCAGTACTCATCAGGACGTCAGTGGAATGTCACTGTATGCAATTTTTGTAATGTTGCTGTTTGTGTGTACAATATGCGTGATGCCGCGTACACTGTTGCTGTGTGCCTTGTGTAGAACAAAATGTACCTCTAAAGATAAGCATGTAGACCACCAACTTCAGCATAGTAGTGGTAGAAAACTGTAATGAAACAGGCGTCAAGGAAGCGAACGGTTTGTGTTAGACCGTGACACTTCATTTAAGATGGCATGAACGTCTCTGTGTGCATGAAAACCAGCGAAATAACACATCCATTTGAAACGTAGGTGGTGATCTTTCGCTTATGTTTCAAGGTAGAGTCTGTAATCCTGCTAACAGATTTAAAAGTGAATATGAAGGCATTAATCATGTTAAAATTGTACTGGGACTATCGTGGTTTGACTTACCTTACGATGGACAATCTTCGTACATAATGAAATCAATGAAAGTAAATGAGCCAGATAAACGAAAAGAGAGATAACTGATTCAGCTTCTCGGAGCCAGGCAACTTTCAGAGACAGAAATGCAAAAGATGTTTCTGAAGCAACATTACATCTCTCCACTGTAACTGGGAACAACATGATTAGTTTCTAGCAGCTTTCCGCTTTTTATCTGCTGCGCACTGAGCAACTCAGAAACATGAAAGCGAAGAACCGATATCTGTTTGATATGTTCACGTCCTTACACTTAAAATTTAATACGTGTCCAGTGTCTCCAAACATTCAAAACCATTTGACTTTTTTTTAAACCCAAGTAGATATGATTTTACTATCGTCTTCCTTTGACTGCAATACTCTCTTTCAAATTCTGAAGGTGGCAGTGGTAAAATATAGGGAGCGAAAGGCTATTTACAATTTGTACAGAAACCAGATGGCAGTTATAAGAGTCGAGAGACATGAAAGGGAAGCAGTGGTTGGGGAGAGAGTGAGGCAGGGTTGTAGCCTATCCCTGACGTTATTCAATCTGTATATTGAGCAAGCAGTAAAGGAAACAAAAGAAAATTTCGGAGTAGGAAGTAAAATCCATGGAGAATAAATAAAAACTTTGAGTTTCGCCGATGACATTGTAGTTCTGTCAGAAACAGCAAAGGACCTGGAAGAGCAGTTGAACGAAATGGACAGTGTCTTGAAATGAGGATATAAGATGAACATCAACAAAAGTAAAACGAGGATAATGGAATGTAGTCGAATTAAAGAGGGTGATTCTGAGGGAATTAGATTAGGAAATGAGACACTTAAAGTAGTAAAGGAGTTTTGCTATTTGGGGAGCAAAATAAGTGATGATGGTCGAAGCAGAGAGGATATAAAATGTAGACTGGCAATGGCAAGGAAATCGTTTCTGAAGAAGAGAAATTTGTTAACATCGAGTATAGATTTAAGTGTCAGGAAGTCGTTTCTGAAAGTATTTGTATGGAGTGTAGCCATGTATGGAAGTGAAACGTAGACAATAAATAGTTTAGACAAGAAGAGAATAGAAGCTTTCGAAATGTGGTGCTACAGAATTATGCTGAAGATTAGATGGGCAGATCACATAACTAATGAGGAGGTATTGAACAGAATTGGGGAGAAGAGGAGTTTGTGGCACAAGTTGGCTATAAGAAGGGATCGGTTTGTAGGACATGTTCTGAGACATCAAGGGATCACCAATTTAGTATTGGAGGGCAGCGTGGAGGGCAAAAATCATAGATGGAGACCAAGAGATGAATACCTAAGCAGAGTCAGAAGGATGTAGGTTGCAGTAGGTACTGGGAGACGAAGAAGCTTGCACAGGATAGAGTAGCATGGAGAGCTGCATCAAACCAGTCTCTGGACTGAAGACCACAACAGCAACAACATTGTCTTCCTACTGTATCACTATTATCGTTATGCTAAATATAGCGTCGAACGTGTTCCATGTTATTTTAATAAAGCTGAAGAGCGTACCGGCAAAGGGAAGTACTATGTTCAGTAAAAGTAAACTTGTGTGTACTAAGGCTGTACAGCGATATTGCACCACAATAAACAAAACTGTAGGAAAAAGCATCGTTAGAACCCACTGCTAATTACAGGTCTGCCATCTTACATTAACATTGTATACAACAGTTAAAATCTGATCAGGCGCGAGTAAGACTCGCACACAGGGAGATCCGCACACATTTAATTATCTTTAAAGACCATCCATTCCGAAAATCGGAAATCTCGACCATTTTTGCCTGTTATCGACATTGATACTGACAAGATATCGGTCCCAGGAATAGTAAGTCATGGAAGAGGGAGGCGAGCGTTATTACAACAATCAGTAGTTCTCCATTCAGGCTAACTGGACCGCAGTGGTAAAAATCAAACATCAGGCAAGGAATGACTTTATTGCTGATATGACGCGTTTCGGAATTTTCCCATCATCAGATATCCAAGTGTGATTACTGGACACAGATATGGCATTTCCAGAATGAGACTTTCACTCTGCAGCGGAGTGGGTGCTGATATGAAACTTCCTGGCAGACCGAGACTCGAACTCGGGACGGGACCTTTGTCTTTCGCGGGCCAGTGCTCTACCATCTGAGCTACCCAGGGACCTTTGTCTTTCGCGGGCAAGTGCTCTACCATCTGAGCTACCCAAGCACGACTCACGCCCCCTCCTCACAGCTTCACTTCTGCCAGTACCTCATCTCCTACCTTCCAAACTTTACAAAATCTCTCCTACGAACCTTGCAGAACTAGCACTCCTGAAATAAAGGATGTTGCAAAGACATGGCTTAACCACAGCCTGGGGGATGTTCCCAGAATGAGATTTTCACTCTGCAGCAGAGTGTGCGCTGATATGAAACTTCCTGGCAGATTAAAACTTTGTGATGGACCCGCCCGCGAAAGGCAAAGGTCCCGAGTTCGAGTCTCTGTCCGGCACACAATTTTAATCTGCCAGGAAATTTCAGATATGACATTCACAGACTAATCATTCATTTCCTGATGTTTGACTTTTGCCATTGCGACCCAGTCAGCTTGGATGCAGATACACAAATTGATTCAATTTCAAGTCTGACGTCGGATAACTGATGACAAAAGTAATACATTTTTCGTGTGATATAGTTACAAATTAGTATTATGAAACCTTGCTGCTTGCCAGATTTCATCATTCTAGGCCAACGGGAAGTACCCTTTAGGTTTTAATGAGTGACTTTGCGAGTGTAAAAATATGTGACCTAAATGGCCGTAAGTTTTGATTGTATTGTCTTAAAACCTTCAATGTTTTACGGCGCCAAGGGATCATAGGCATTAACAAGTGACATAAATTTCAATGTAGTACGTGCGCCCGTTCCTATAAAAAGGGGTCCTCACAGACGGCCGAAAACACAGAGATAAGAAATGACAAAAATTTCTTTTCGTGTGAAATAATTACAGATTTGCAGTTTTCTGATTTTTTTTCCTTTTGTTGAGCTGTGAAATCTCCCTTTTTGCTAAATTCCATGATTCTAGGTCAGCGGGAAGCACCCTGTAGGTTTTGGAGAGTGAATTTGCGAGTAAGAAAGTACGTGACTGAATGGCCGTTTCTTTTGATTGCACAGACTTAAAACCTCCTACGTTTTACACCGCCAAATTACTATAGTTTTCAGTATGTGACATAATTTTCAGTTTCATATGTTAATCCGTTCCTGAGAAAAAGGACTTTTAAAGTCGGACAGAAAGACGGACGACAAATTTCACCTATTGAGGTACAAAACCTTAAAAGCATTTCCTAAGCGTTTTTGGGTGATGGCTGCATTTTTCGAATTCCTGTAATTTTGGTAAAATTATCTTCACAGAGTTATTCATGTACACTTTGCTTACTTCTGCATACTGAAGGTACCTGATGGGACCTGAATCAGTATATGTTTGCCAAACTGTTGGGTATTAATAAGCCAGTCCGAAGCATGCGACACCATACTGCCCTGTCAGCCTCTAGCAGTTTCCTATCCCTAGTTGGTGTATTTCTCGGCAGAGGGTAATGGAGTGTCCAACTGGAGGGAGCAGCGTCCTCCACGGACGCCGCAGGAGTGTCAACCGTCCAACATCAAGCGGTTCATCTTAGGGCAACTTCGAGATCACTAGACGACACGCGTTTTGGATGTTCGTTACGAAGCCCAAAGTTATCGCCGCCAGAACTGGACACTGTTCCTCTGTCGTCCGCTACAGTTGCGCCCTTCCCGAGGCAAGTCGCACCAGAGAGCCGGTTCCCTACCACTCTTCTTGCTATCTGCCAGCAGCCATCGCTGTGGCTGTGTGTCTGGCTTCTTTCCATTCCTGTATCGTGCGGGATACGAACCCAGTCCGCTTGCACAACTGATGGCACCGCACCGGCCGCCGCCATACGACACCGCTATCGTGTCAACTGCGAAGCAGCGGCGTTCCTCTCTTGGTTTATTTGACTAGCAATTCTTCGGCTAAAAAATGAAGTGAAAAGAAATTTGTGTCGTTTTAGGTATCACCAGTAACGATGCACGAGCCTTATTCGGTGTACACACATCGTATCGGTAAGAGACCACGCACCGAATGCGGCTGTTGTAAAAGAAGGTTTGGGACGGGACGGGGCGGGGGGGGGGGGGGGGGGGGGAACACCTGAGTGCTGAACCGTGAATTTACTTTCAAAGCCCTTTTTTTAAGAATTTGCTTTATTTACTAGCGATTCATCAAAAACATTAACATATTTAACCACACTATGTGAGCGTGGAAGTTGTTGCCAGTGGGTAACTGATAAAAACAAATCAAATTTCTTTCAAGAAATGGAAGTTTTATTCCTAAAAGCCTGTTTTTTAGAAACAGATTTAAAACTATAATCAGAAATCACCCTCTAAATATCAACTTACAATTTATTCAGAGACAAAAGAACAAATTTTTGACTGTTTGAGCTTTCCAGCTGAGAACCTTGCCGCTCCCTTTTGACACAGCCGTAGTCACGACCGCTCACAACAACCTCTGCAACACACCAGATTACTTTAAACCAAAAATTTTAACAACTCACACAAGCTTATAAACTATGCACCCCGTAGAAGGGCTGGAAATGGTACAAAACACTAACATTAAGAGATTAACTTGCCACTGAAGGTGCAACTTGATTTAAAAAAAAAAAAAAACTCTTACGGTGGAAGGGTGGCATTTTATGCAGTAAAATGGCCATTTAAATAAGAACCCATGAAATGCAGTCTTACATAAAATACACAAGGTTGGCCAAACATGCTCTACGTTACACATATACCGTCTCTCAAGATGATAGGCAAGATAAAAACATATTTCAGCAATTCTGCCGTTACACATCAAGCAATAAATTCGTTAACACCGAATCCGACAAACATGACAGAGGCAGCTATTAACGTACGGCAGACCGACAGACAGACAAGCAGACAGACACCAACTGCCTAACAAATGTGGACGAGAGACTGACCAAGAAAACAATTAGAATTTAACAAGTAAATCAAACAACATATCACGAATCACTTAACTTCTAATAAACTGAGATGACTGGCGAAGACCTGGCGCAGCACCCCCGAAACGCTCTCCCGAACCGTCCGCTGCCAGCCGCTTCAACGGAGGCAGGAAGGCGTGCCGATCTCCCGTCTCACGGCGTCGCAGCTCGCACCGGCCAGACCGATGTCGTGGGTTGACTCCTGTTGCTCCCGTGTCTGCCGCGAAGCCACTACCTCTCACTATACAGCGCGGCCCACTGGACTCACGTGGCGACCTCACATGCGCCGACGCTCAAGGCGGACTAGTCATCTTGTATCTCAGTGCGCGACCGACCAACCGATCGATCCAACCGCCAATGACCATTGCCTGAACAAACTCGAGCAGACTGGCGGCCTAACACATACTAGCACTCCGGACGACAGACAGACACTGACTGCCCCACACTGACTCGGATGACCAACTGACCGACTGGCGAGCTTATAGCGCCCCTTAAATGCACGTGAACAGGCAACCTTTCCCCTTTTCCACCAGAGGGAGACACCAAAGCTGCGACTACCACAGCGGCGCCACCGCCAGAAACGGAGGGCGACTGCTTAGCACAACGCGCTGCGGTGCGCTCTACAAAATAGCAATTTTTACCACGGCTCAAGCACCCCGTGTTGGAGTATACCGACTACATACGCGCTGGCGTCGTAGGGAGGTAGCTTCAACAAACGAGGAAAGTAGAATAACATTTCCGAGATTGCAGTCAGTCATAAATATTTACTAAACTGATTGACAAAACCTCTGAACTCGCTCAGCCGGAATGTGAACGTAATGAATATTGAAATTAGCTGGAGAGACGCCCCGCCTCCTCCATATAGAGTCAATAAACGAGGAGGCAACAATATAATGACAAACACTGATCGTGACTGGAACATGCGGACAGCCACCCAATTAGAAGGCCGACCAGAAGTGGATTGAATTGGTTCGATGGAGTGGCGTAGATACAATGACGGATAGGAAGATGACGGAATAATAGTGGGTGAGACACATATATATCGCAAGATATATTAGGAGTACTATAAAAGTGTAAAAAGTAGAAGGCTGCGCAACACCCCAAACCCATTCGACCGCCTCTTTGCAGTAGCAGTACTAAGAGATTAGTGGTTAACATCCAGTCGACAACGAGTCATTAGAGACGGAGCACCAGCTCGGATTAGGGAAGGATAGAGAAGGAAAGCGGCTGAATCCTTTCGATGGAACCATCCCTGCAATTGTATTAAGCGATGCAGGGAAACTTTAGCAGTAGGACGAGAAGCGGTCGAATGAAAATGGAATACATCTAAACGTTATGTAAATTAGAACAGAAAATGTAATGTAACAGAAGCTGTTGTGTCGGCAGCTCGGGGTCTACTGGCTATCGTAGCTACCTCTGGATGACGGGACCATGGGTTCGATTCCCGGTGGGGTCGGGGATTTTATCTGCCCGGGGATTGGGTGTTCATGTTGTTCTCATCATCTCATCATCATTCCGGAAGTGGCGAGATTGAAACTGAAAAGATTTGGAAGTTGTACGGGCGCCGTTGAGCGCGATGTTGAGCGGCCCACAAACCAACACCAACATCACCATCATGATCATCATCTTCTTTATATGAAGAAGAGGTACTTGATGTAACAAGTAAATTGAAAAGGACCGATACAATAAGATGTAGGCAAAGACGCAGTGGCCCAGGGTCCATACTGATCAACATATTTGCACGCGCCGGCCGGCGTGACCAAGCGGTTCTAGGCACTTCTGTCTGCAACCCACGCGACCGCTACGGTCGCAGGTTCGAATCCTGCCTCGGGCGTGGATGTGTGTGATGTCCATAGGTTACTTGAGTATAAGTAGTTCTAAGTTCTAGGGGACTGATGACTTCAGCTGTTAAGTTCCATACGGCTCAGAGCCATTTGAACCATATCTACACGCGATGATAAATAAAAATGGATTTATTACACTGTACACTGGTTCCTGCTGGAAAGACACAAAATCAAATCTATATCCAGACTTCCGCCAAAAATCTGGCAATTACTGATATATGATAAAGATGTGGCAGGCCCCGGAACGCCTGTTTCCTATAAGATACCTTGCGAGTGTGGCCATCTTGCGTCGGACAATACTGGACAGGAAGGAGGATGAGAGGTTTCATCGCCTACGATACCCCGAAAAATCCGCTTCAGGTGAGCATGTTTTAGAAAGCGGTCACCGGACTAAATTACGCGTACCTTCTGTCTTGGCGTCTTGGCAAGAGCCAACCGCTCCTGTGGCTAAGTTAAGAGGCCATTGAAATAAAAACGACTGGCAACATTTTAAACGAAAAAGGCCGGTCTGCAGCTTAGCGCTCTATAGGATCAACCGATCGCGTGGCTGAAGCGCGAGCAGCGAAAGCCGAGGCAAAGATCACTGAGGTGATAAAATCTTATGGTAGCGATACGCACATATACAGATGGCGATAGTATCGCTCACACAAGGTATAAAGGGCTAGTGCATTGGTGGAGCTGTGAATTGTATTCAGCTGACTCCCGTGAAATGGTTTCCGACGTGATTATGGGCGCACGACGGGAATTAAAAAACTCGCGAAGCGATAGTTGGAGCTAGACGCACGGAACATTCCGTTTCGAAAGTCGTTAGGGAATTCAACATTCCACGATCCACACTGTGAAGAACATGCCCAGAATATCAAATTTCAGTCATTACCTCACACCACTGACAACGCAATGGCCGACGGCCTTCACTTAAAGACCGAGAGCAACGGCGTTCGCGTTTGCGTAGAGTTGTCAGTGCTAACAGACAAGCAACACTGCGTGAAATACACGCAGAAAATCAATAAGGGACTTAACGACGAGTGTGTTCGTTAGGATGATGCAGCGAAATTTGGCGTTAATGGGCTATGGCAGCAGGCGACCGACAGGAATGCCTTTGCTAACGGCACGACGTCGCCTACAGCGCCTCTCCTTCGGTCGGTTGGACCCTGGACGATTGGAAAACTGTGTTCTGATCAGATGAATCTACATCTACATCTACATGG
Organism: Schistocerca nitens; assembly: GCF_023898315.1. NCBI lineage: Eukaryota > Metazoa > Arthropoda > Insecta > Orthoptera > Acrididae > Schistocerca > Schistocerca nitens. Next base: position 166,547,995 of record NC_064620.1, on the reverse strand, counting down.
ATACTCTGCAAATCACATTTAAGTACCTGGCAGAGGGTTCATCGTACCACCTTCACAATTCTCTATTATTCCAATCTCGTATAGCGCGCGGATAGGACGAACACCTATATCTTTCCGTACGAGCTCTGATTCCCTTGTTTTATCGTTGTGATCGTTTCTCCCTATGTAGGTCGCTATCAACAAAATATTTTCGCATTCGGAGGAGAAAATTGGTGACTGGAATTTCTTGAGAAGATTCCGTCGCCACGAAAGACGCATTTCTTTTAATGTTTTCCAGCCCAAATCCTGTATAATTTCTGTGACACTCTCTCCCATATTTCGCTATAATACAAAACGTGCTACCTATCTTTGAATTTTTTCGATGAACTCCGTCAATCGTATCTGGCAAGGGTCCTACACCGCGCAGCAGTATTCTAAAAGAGGACGGACAAGCGTAGTAGAGGCAGTCTCCTTAGTAGGTCTGTTACATTTTCTAAATGTCCTGCCAATAAAATACAGTCTTTGGTTAGCCTTCCCCACATCATTTTCTATGTGTTCCTTCCGATTTAAGTTGTTCGTAATTGTAATACCTAGATATTTAGTTGAATTTACGGCTTTTAGATTAGACTGATATATCGTGTAACCGAAGTTTAATGAATTCCTTTTAGCACTCATGTGGATGACCTCACCCTTTTCGTTATTTAAGATCAACTTCCAATTTTTGCATCATTCAGATATCTTTTCTAAATCGTTTTGCAATTTTTTGATATTCTGATGACTTTATTAGTCGATAAACGACAGCATCATCTGCAAACAACCTAAGACGGCTGCTCACATTCTCTCCCAAATCGTTTATATAGACAAGGAACAGCAAAGGGCCTATAACACCACCATGGGGAATGCCAGAAATTACTTCTGTTTTATTCGATGACTTTCTGTCAATTACTACGGACTGGGACCTCTCTGACAGGAAAGCACAAATCCAGTCACGTAACTAAGACGATATTCATAAGCATGCAGTTTCACTAAAGGCCGCTTGTGTGGTACAGTGTCAAAAGCCTTCCGGAAATTCGCAAGTACGGAATGGATCTGAAATCCCTTGTCAATAGAACTCAACACTTCATGTAAGTAAAGAGCTAGTTGTGTTTCACAGGAACGATGTTTTCTAAACCCATGTTGACTGTGTGTCAATAGACACTTTTCTTTGAGGTAATTCATAATGTTTGAACACAAAGTATGTTCCAAAATCATGCTGCATATTGAGGTTAACGATATGGGCCTGCAATTTAGTGGATTACTCCTACTACCTACCTTTCTTGAATATTGGTCTGACATGTGCAACTTTCCAGTGTTAGCGTACGGATCTTTCGTCGAGCGAACAGTTGTATATGACAATTATGGAGGTAATGCATCAGCATAGGAAAGGAACCTAATTGGTATACAGTCTGGACCAGAAGGCTTGCTTTTATTAAGTGAAGCAATACTCCGAGGATATTTACTTCTACGTTAGTCATGTTGGCAGCTGTTCTCGATTCGAATTCTGGAATATTTTCTTCGTATTCTTTTTTGAAGGCATTTCGGAAGGCTGCGTTTAGTAACTCTGCTTTGGCAGCACTGTCTTCTATAGAATCTCCATTGCTATCGAGCTTCGATAGTATCTCCATTGCTATCCTAGTATCAGTTGTTAAGATCTGATGTTAGGGTTCGAGTATGGTGCATACCCCACGAAGCCATGGACCCAGGTTATCAACAAGGCATTGTGAAAGCTGGAGGGCCCTCCATGATGATGGGGGTCTGTGTTTACATCAAAATGAAGCTACTTGGAGACCATTTGCCGTCATTCATGGATTTCATGTTCCAAAACAACGATGGAATTTTTATGGATGACATTAACCATGTCACCGAGACACAGTTGTTTGTGACTGGTTTGAAAAAGATTCTGGACAGTTCGTGCGGTTCATTTGACCACCCATATCGCCCTACATGAATTCCTTCGAACATTTATGAGACATAGTCGAGAGGTCAGTGCGTGCACAAAATCATGCATCGGTAAGACTTTCCGATTTATGGACGCCTATAGAGGTAACATGGCTCAATATTTTTGCAGGAAATTTCCAAGTATTTCTTGACTCCATGCCACGTCGAGTTCCTGCACTACTCTGGACAAAAGGGGGTCCGACATGATGTTAGAAGATATCTCATGACTTTCGTCACCTCATTGTACGTCTGCAAGTCGCCATGCAGTGAGCACCAGTGATGTCATAGCAGGCAACTAGAATATCTCAGAACGTGGCAGCAACCCATCAGCAGCCATTCCATCTCACAGTGGGCAAGGAGTGCTCGATCAAAATCTTGTGGCACTTCAGTCACTTGACGCAGCTGGAAGTTCGTGGATATTTTGTTGGAGCAAACACCTGCCCGCATTCAGATCAGTTTTCGTGACCAGGCGCGGGCGGCGGCAGTAAATATAATCGGGTGGTGGTGAATTGGAAGTTGTAGAGCCCCGGTGTTCCGATGTTCTGGAGAGACGTGCGGTACTGCAGACTGTTGCGCTGCCCTGCAGTCGCTGCACCAGTAACCGCAGCATTGGCAGACGGAATTAGCGTGCGGTCGCTACCGCGGCAAGTTCCCAGCGCAGCGGAGTCTCCGTGCAAATGTCTCAGGTCCGGGGATAGTCGGCGGCCGCTGCGGCTGCGGGGGCGACCGGCCAGAAGCGGCTCCCTTAAATATTCACCGTATTTGCGCGGCTGGTCTACACGGCCCGGCTCTTCCAACTTAATGTTTGCGTTCCGGTGAAAGCTAGCTGCGCAGCGCACACAGTCCGCTCGTTAAGAAGAGCACCTCGCGCTGTCGCTCGTCGCTCTTGGTCTGTTGGGGACGGAGAGAGTGAGGGGCGAAAACGTAGCTATCTCCGGTAGGTCACTATTACGGGATATAACACTCTAAAATTATCATCACTGTTAAAAGCAGCGTAGGTAACTGCGCACAAACATAATCCCAAGAAACTGTGCTGACTTTCAGCCCGATAAACGGTTTTAAACAGTTCCTTACTTCCCAGCGCCATTCCTAGGTACTGATGTAATTTCCCCCCGCCCGAGCACGCAGAAGTGCCGCAGCACGACGTGGCATGGATTCGACTAATGTCTGAAGTAGAGCTGCAGGGAATTGACACCATGAATCCTGCAGGGCTGTCTATAAATCCGTAAGAGTACGAGGGGGTGGAGGTCACTTCTGAACAGCACCTTGCAAGGTACCCCAATATCATGTCTGGGGAGTTTGGTGGCCAACGGAAGTGTATGAACTCTGAAGAGTGTTCCTGGAGCCACTCTGTAGGAATTCTGGATGTGTGTGGTGTCGCACTGTCTTGCTGGAATTATGCAAGGCAATCAGAACGCACAATGAACATGAATGTCTGCAGGTGATCAGGCAGTGCTTACGTACCTGCCACCTGTCAGAGTCGTATCTGGACGTGCCAGGAATCCCGTATCATTCCAACTGCACACGCCCATTACAGAGCCTCCACCAGCTTCAACAGTCCTCTTCTGACATGCAGGGCCCATGGATTCATGAGGTTGTCTCCATATCCGTACAAGTCCATCCGATCGATACAATTTGAAACGAGACTCGTCCGACCAGGCAACATGTTTCCAGTCAGCAGTCCAATGTCGGTGTTGACAGGACCAGGCGAGGCGTAAAGCTTTGTGTCGTGCAGTCATCAAAGGTACACTAGTGGGCCTTCGGCTCCGAAAGCCTACATCGATCATGTTTCGTTGAATGGTCGCACGCTGGCATTTTTTGATGGGCCAACATTGAAATCTGCAGCAATTTGTGGAAGGGTTGCACTTCTGTCACGTTGAATGATTCTCTTCAGTCGTCGTTGGTCCCGTTCTTGCAGGATCTTTCTCTGATCGCAGCGATGGCGGAGATTTGATATTTAAAAGGATTCCTGATATTCACGGTGTAAGTAGACTGTTTAGGTTTTTTATGTTGGTAACGCCATGTAGCGCTCTATATGAAAATCGCTGACTGTGCTGTGTGCAGTCTGTGGCTGGTTTGCATTGTTGGAATTTGCTATTGTAGTGAAGGGGCAGTTGGCTGTTAACAGCGCGGAGCGTTGCGCAGTTGGAGGTGAGCCGCCAGCAGTGGTGGATGTGGGGAGAGGGATGGCGGAGTTTTGAGAGCGCATGATCTGGACGTGTGTCCATCAGAGACAGTAAATTTGTAAGACTGGATGTCATGAACTGATATATATATTATGACTTTTGAACACTATTAAGGTAAATACATTGTTTGTTCTTTATCAAAATCTTTCATTTGCTAACTGTGCCTATCAGTAGTTAGTCCCTTCAGTAGTTAGAATCTTTTATTTAGCTGGCATTAGTGGCGCTCGCTGTATTGCAGTAGTTCGAGTAACGAAGATTTCTGTGAGGTAAGTGATTCATGAAAGGTATAGGTTATTGTTAGTCAGGGCCATTCTTTTGTAGGGATTTTTGAAAGTCAGATTGCGTTGCGCTAAAAATATTGTGTGTCAATTTACTGTTCATCAGAATAAGTAAAGAGCGAAATGTTTGAGTACGTTCAGTTCTGCTCAGCTGTTTGAAAATCAAATAACGTAAGGGGTTTACCAGCACAGTAATTCAATAATTTTTCTACGGGGACGTTTCAATGGTACACTCGTAAAATGGTCGTTTGGGGAAATCACCACTTCATCGCTACCTCTGAGATGCTGTGTCCCTTAGCTCATGCGCCGGCTATAACACCACGTTCAAGCTCACTTAAATCTTGATAACCTGTCATTGTAGCGGCAGTAACCAATGTAACAACTGCGCCAGACACTTGTCTTATATAGGCGTTGCCGACCGCAGCACCGTATACTGTCTGTTTAAATGTTTCTGTATTGGAATACCCATTCCTATACAAGTTTCTTTGGCACTTCAGTGTATAAAACATGGTGATAGAACAAAGGCGACACCTGCGGTTTGTAATTTGAAAATGTACAGATTTAACAATTTCATTTTTTATATGTGAAGAAAACTTCACAAGCCAAGATCGCTACAAAATCATTTTATTTGATGACTTGTTTCGGCAAAGCCATGCTGTCTTATCGGATCTTATACTTTAAAATTTTTTACAACATGTTGCCCATCAGTATTGTAAGCTCCTTCACATCGCATACACACTTCCCACTACCACTGCAACAAAGATAGTCAACATATTGTAAAAAATTTTAAAGTATAAGATCCGACGATGAAAGCATTGCTCTGTCGAAACTGGTCATTCAATAAGACGTTTTCTTATCAATCCTGGCTCTCAGAGTGACCGTGTCATGAATATATGAATAATTTCACTTTTGGACTGTTCCATTTCACCTCACACGGCAGAAAACCTTGCATTTTATGTGGGGGTTCAATTTTTCTGTCATCTAAAATAGAAGTTAAATTAATATTTTCTGCAAAATCGCAGCTGTAATGAACCATCACTTGCGTGTCTCTTTATGGGACACAATTACCGCAATACAATAAAGTCACGCGATTGTCAGACCCACAGCTCAGAAATTATTCAAAATAATATTCTGAAATAAAATTCAAAACGAAGGTAATTTTGTATAATTTGAAGCTGTATCCAGGCGGTGTTTTTAGAAGTTAAATTTACTGCTATTTTCATCATATTCCATATTTTTCGTATGCTAAACGTAATTTTAAATGGGATAAAAATTATTTCACATTGTTCACCATTTTTCAAAAACAATATTAATAAAGCTTTTATAGTATTTTCAGTGCAGAACTAAAGAGGAATGCGAAGTAAGTAGAAACAGCGGCAACACCCAGGAACTACTGTATAACGAAGCCGTTGTCGATCGCCTGCTGTTTAGGTTTCACTGCAGCCCATCGTAACCTAAATACAGCGAGAGCTTAAATATTTATTATTTAATTATTTTTTTTCTAAGTCTCAGACAAGAGTCTTCCTAAAACTGATTCAATGTGTAGTAACAGGTGAGGAAAAAAGAAACAGCATCTTTAAAACAATGAAGAACAAGTAATTTATTCCCAGATTTATTGCAGAAATACACACGGCTAGTACTAAATGATACAACAGAATGAAAGTGAGTTGCAAAAAGCGTAGAAGTGACATGCAGTGAATTACATACATGGACATGTTAATGATAAGAATTTCAGAGCAACAGCACTAATCAAGAGTAGCGCCACCTACATTCTGTATGTAACGAAACATTCGCAATGGATTTCTCATTAATCGATCTTCCACTGGGGTGACAAAAGGCATGGGCTATCTCCTAATATCGTCTCTGACATCCTTTTCCCGGCGTTGCGCAGCGTCTCGATGTACACTACTGGCTATTAAAATTGCTACAGACGTGCTACAGAAGCGAAATTTAACCGACAGGAAGAAGATGCTGTGATATGCAAATGATTAGCTTTTCAAAGCATTCACACAAGGTTGGCGCCGGTGGTGACACCTACAACGTGATGACATGAGGAAAGTCTCCAACCGATTTCTCATACACAAACAGCAGTTGACCGGCGTTGCCTGGTGAAACGTTGTTGTGATGCGTCGTGTGAGGAGGAGAAATGCGTACCATCACGTTTCCGACTTTGATAAATGTCGGACTGTAGGCTCTCGCGATTGCGGTTTATCGTATCGCGACATTGCTGCTCGCGTTGGTCGAGATCCAATGACTGTTAGCAGAATATGGAATCGGTGGGTTCAGGGGGGTAATACGGAACGCCGTGCTGGAGCCAAACGGCCTCGTATCACTAGCAGTCGAGATGACAGGCATCTTATCCGCATGGCTGTAACGGATCGTGAAACCACGTCTCGATCCCTGAGTCAACAGATGGGGACGTTTGCAAGACAACAACCATCTGCACGAACAGTTCGACGACGTTTGCAGCGGCGTGGAATATCAGCTCGGAGATCATGGCTGCGGTTAGCCTTGACGCTGCATCACAGACAGGAGCGCCTGTGATGGTGTACTCAACGACGAACCTGGGTGCACGAATGGCAAAACGTCATTTTTTCGGATGAATCCAGGTTCTGTTTACAGCATCATGATGGTCGCATCCGTGTTTGGCGACATCGCGGTGAACGCACATTGGAAGCGTGTATTCGTCATCGCCATATTGGCGTATCACCCGGCGTGATGGTATGGGGTGCCATTGGTTACACATGTCGGTCACCTCTTGTTCGCACTGATGGGACTTTGAACAGTGGACGTTACATTCCAGATGTGTTACGATCCGTGGCTCTAGCCTTCATTCGATCCCTGCGAAAACCTACATTTCAGCAGGATAATGCACGACCGCAAGTTGCAGGTCTTGTACGGGCCTTTCTGGACACAGAAAATGTTCGACTGCTGTCCTGGCCAGCACATTCTCCAGATCTCTCACCAACTGAAAACGTCTGGTCAATGGTGGCCGAACAATTGTCTCGTCAGAATAAGCCAGTCACTACTCTTGATGATCAGTGGTATCGTGTTGAAGCTGCATGGGCAGCTGTATCTATACATGCCATCCAAGCTCTGTTTGCATCAATGCCCAGGCGTATCAAGGCCGTTATTGCAGCCAGAGGTGGTTGTTCTGGGTACTGATTTCTCAGGATCTATGCACCCAAATTTGGTGAAAATGTAATCACATGTCAGGTCTAGTATAATGTATTTGTCCAATGAATACCCTTTTATCATCTGCATTTCTTATTGGTGTAGCAATTTTAATGGCCACTAATGTAGAATGTACTCAACGAGTTGCTGAGAGTCCGCTGCAGAGATAATGAGCCATGTGCCTCTACAGTCGTCCATAACTGCGAAAGTGTTGCCGGTGCAGTATTTTGTCCACGAACTGACCTCTCGATTGTGTAACATAAATGTTCGATGTCGGGCGGTCTGGGTAGCCAAATCGTTCGCTCGAATTGTCGAGAATGTTCTACAAACCATTTGCGAACAATTGTGGCCTGGTGACATGGCGCATTGTTATTCATGAAAATTCCATCATTGTTTGGGAACTTGATGTCCATGAATGGCTGAAAATGGTCTCCAAGGAGCCGAAGGAACAGAGAACCCTTTCCATTCCAAGGAAGCACTGTCCACACCATTATGGAATCATCAGCAGCTTGCATAGTACCTTACCGACAACGTGGGTCCATGCTTCGGGCGGCCCGAACTCTACCATTAGTTCTTAACAACTGAAATCGGTATTCATCTGCCCAGAACATGGTTTTCCAGTTGTCTAGGGCCTAACCGATATGATCACGAGCCCCAGAAACACAGTGCAAAGCGATGTCTGCATCCACAGCCCTTTCAGTATACTACCATATTCCAACAATTAAAAGGTTGTCAGTAATGGTGACAGTGTCTGCAGCTTTCAAAACGCTCTTTTATCATTATTGTTTCTGTGAGATCCTGTTCAAAGACCGTACAAATATGAGGTATGAAAAAATTTAATTTATTCGTCTGCATCAACGTTACCTCTTCAAAACGATCCCCATTACATATCATACACTTAATGCCAGAGTTTTTTCCACTCTCCGAAACACTTTTAGAACTCACTCTTTGAGGTAGCCTTTACTCAACGATGCGTTTTTAGTCTCAGCTATGGTTCAGATTCGACGGTCGTTTAAGGTTTTCTCTACTTAGGAGAACATAAAAAGTCACACGGAGCAATGTCAGGGAATTACAGAGGCTGGGGCATCTTTCAGTTTTGTTTTTGGCCAAAAAGTTACCAAGAAGCGACAAAGGCGAGCAGGTGCATTATCGTGGTGCAAAAGTCACTAATAATTTCTCCACAAACCCGGCATTTCTTCGGATTACTTCACGCAAGGGGCGTTGAACTTATAAGTGGTACTCCTTATTAATCGTTCCAGCTTGTGGTAAGATATCAAAGTGCAATACCCGCTAAAGTTGAGGAACACAATGTACAAAACCTTCACAATTATTTGATCGCACTTAGATTTCTTTCGGTTTTGGCGATCAAGAATGCTTCCACCGGAACGATGGAGGCTTCTTTTCGACGTGATATCCTTAAAATTATGTTTCATCCGCTGGAACTATGGAGCCTTAGTTTCCACGTCACATCCGTAACCTATGTTTCATCCGCTACTATGACACATTTCTGTAGTTCTATTTATTACTGAATTCATCTAATGAATCTTCATCAATTTGCATTCGCCACTGCTTTTGTTCGAATGCAACAGTTTTGAAAGAAATTTTGATATAGCCCATTTTATGTTCAAAAGAACCGAAGAAAAATCATGGAAAGAGCGAATTGATTTGTCAGCATCATCAGTGACTTCTTTGTGATTTGGCGATCGTCCATAATAATTTAAATTTTTCCACGATTTCATCTAGGGCGCTCGTCATCTTCAGCGTCTTCACGGCCTACTTCTAAATGCTTGTAACACTAGCAAACCCCTGTTCTACTCATAGTAGACTCACAAAAAAGCAATATTTACCACTTCTCATATGATGCTGCACTTTATTCCGCTCTTATAGCAAACTTCAATGAAAATTCTCTGGTCCACTGTTCTACAAAACAAAAATTCGCGATACTACGAAAACACACAGCTGGCAACAGACTAAATATATGTTATGGCTACTAGTGTATAAATACGTTTCAGACCTGTTTGCCAACACAACAAGAAAAAATTACGGGAATCTGACTAATACAACACGCAAAATTACAAAATTCCCGTTACTTTTAGAACATACATGGCACATTTTTATAGTGCTGGTGTTGAAAATGAATTCTCCTAGAAGACTACATTTCTCTACCAACCAATGTCCAAAATGTATTTAATCAAGAACGCACTTTCATTGTTCAGTTCTCCAACATGTCCGCTTGAAACGTATCATAGTTACTGCGTCAACAATGGCACACATGTGAAACGCGTCATTCAGAGCTCCATTTGTAACAAGGAATGAAGAAAGGTATGCTCCGTGAGACCTGTCCCTTTTCCAGCACTGTGCTTTGTGGTCAAATTGGCCGCAAATGGTAATTGCCCTGCTTCTCAAATTGGATAATACGCCGAAGTTTGGGAAAAGAAGAGATGCAGTGGTACAGTGAAAATGGAAAGATTGGGTCTCTAGCCAGAAGCTCGAATAAAATAACTTATGAGTGACAGATTTCAGCGGACGGTGTAGTGTTGGCTGTCTGCAGCCAGTCGCGTTTGACACGACTATGCAGGATCCAATGAAACAGGCAGTACACGTGGCGCTCGAAGAAAAATTATAATTTTCGGCTTGCTGAAATGTGAGTCATGGTGTAATTTTAATTTATCAAGTGAGAGCGTTAACCTCATAAGCCAAGCGACAGCTAGTCTTGGTCCAGCACACATAATGTCAGAAAGTTTCCCAACGCTACACGCTCCGCAACAGAAAATCCACAAGCATTTGCGTAATCTTCTGCAATTTCAAGAGATTCCTTATTAATTTACCTATACCGTCAGAAAGTGGGAAGGAGGAACACGGTCGATCTCCAATGTCGACCTTTTATTAATTACTTTTTTAATTTGTCTGTCCAGTAAATCAAAATTTAATGTTAACTTTCGAACCAAAGTACTTTATTGCATGTAGCAACACATGAAACTTCCTATATTTTCTTTCTTGCGATAAAGATCAGTTCGTATATAATGGGCACCAGAGACGAAACAGATTGTTTTGCATCACTTGAAAAGAAAAATTTCCAACGATCTCGGTTGTCTACATGTAGAAGCAGGGCTATTAACCATATCCACGACGTCATCGAGATGGCGGGAAATTAAAAAATCCAAGATGACAGGTGGCGAGAAATTTAAAATTGGAGGGAAATTTAAAAATCCAAGATGATAGAACTAACAACGATTGCGCTAGTAAAAAATCAAGATGTCGGAACTAGCTCAGGTGTGTTTTATACCCCACCTCCCACCCCTCACCAGCCAGTCACATTGAAGTATTAAAATGTAACAGTCAGTCAAAATCTAAGATGGTAGACCTAATCCAGTTGTGATAGTGGTAAATTTAAAAGCCGTCATTTCAGCCAGTCACAGCCTAATATTTTAGCCGCTATTTCAATGAAACAATCAACCACGATGTAGTCCCATCTTTGCTGTGCTCAAAAATATCTAAATTATTTTAAAAAATTATGATTGCAGTCTTTCCACATCAGAAACACGTCATCAAAACAAATATTTATTAATAGTTAACCTCAATCTCAATAGTGTAAAATGAGTTTAAAAAAATATTGCCAACTATGTTTTTATTTATTTGTTTACAGACTCCCCCGCCAGTCACATCTGTAAATTTCATTGTAAACTATACATCATCTGCTACGGAGCAGAAGAACACGCATGAAACACACTCTTCATGTTGGTCCTGTAATTAGTGGGGAAGTTTCAGCTGTGTCGAAGAGAGCCTGCAATCACTGAGTCTGTGTTAAAACCTCCAAAAAGGCTTCGTACACACCTGGAATTCACAATCTTTCGTAAAAGGAACAAATCTATATTTTTATTATTAAAGGTTGTTACTACAGTTGAAGTACACGCTTTTCTGTTTAGTGTTATATGATAGTTGAATAGCTTGTTACTACAGTTGAAGTACACGAGTTTCTGTTTAGTGTTATATGATAGTTGAATATGAACCATGGACCTTGCCGTTGGTGGGGAGGCTTGCATGCCTCAGCGATACAGATGGCCGTACCGTAGGTGCAACCACAACGGAGGGGTATCTGTTGAGAGGCCAGACAAACATGTGGTTCCTGAAGAGGGGCAGCAGCCTTTTCAATAGTTGCAGGGGCAACAGTCTGGATGATTGACTGATCTGGCCTTGTAACATTAACCAAAACGGCCTTGCTGTGCTGGTACTGCGAACGGCTGAAAGCAAGGGGAAACTACAGCCGTAATTTTTCCCGAGGGCATGCAGCTTTACTGTATGATTAAATGATGATGGCGTCCTCTTGGGTAAAATATTCCGGAGGTAAAATAGTCCCCCATTCGGATCTCCGGGCGGGGACTACTCAAGAGGACGTCGTTATCAGGAGAAAGAAAACTGGCATTCTACGGATCGGAGCGTGGAATGTCAGATCCCTTAATCGGGCAGGTAGGTTAGAAAATTTAAAAAGGGAAATGGATAGGTTAAAGTTAGATATAGTGGGAATTAGTGAAGTTCGGTGGCAGGAGGAAGAAGACTTTTGGTCAGGTGATTACAGGGTTATAAATACAAAATCAAATAGGGGTAATGCAGGAGTAGGTTTAATACTGAATAAAAAAATAGGAGTGCGGGTTAGCTACTACAAACAGCATAGTGAACGCATTATTGTGGCCAAGATAGACACAAAGCCCATGCCTACTACAGTAGTACAAGTTTATATGCCAACTAGCTCTGCAGATGATGAAGAAATTGATGAAATGTATGACGAGATAAAAGAAATTATTCAGGTAGTGAAGCGAGAAGAAAATTTAATAGTCATGGGTGACTGGAATTCGTCAGTAAGAAAAGGGAGAGAAGGAAACATAGTAGGTGAATATGGATTGGGGGGAAGAAATGAAAGAGGAAGCCGCCTTGTAGAATTTTGCACAGAGCATAACTTAATCATAGCTAACACTTGGTTCAAGAATCATAAAAGAAGGTTGTATACCTGGAAGAATCCTGGAGATACTAAAAGGTATCAGATACATTATATAATGGTAAGACAGAGATTTAGGAACCAGGTTTTAAATTGTAAGACATTTCCAGGGGCAGATGTGGATTCTGACCACAATCTATTGGTTATGAACTGCAGATTGAAACTGAAGAAACTGCAAAAAGGTGGGAATTTAAGGAGATGGGACCTGGATAAACTGAAAGAACCAGATGTTGTAGAGAGTTTCAGGGAGAGCATAAGGGAACAATTGACAGGAATGGGGGAAAGAAATACAGTAGAAGAAGAATGGGTAGCTCTGAGGGATGAAGTAGTGAAGGCAGCAGAGGATCAAGTAGGTAAAAAGACGAGGGCTAATAGAAATCCTTGGGTAACAGAAGAAATATTGAATTTAATTGATGAAAGGAGAAAATATAAAAATGCAGTAAATGAAGCAAGCAAATAGGAATACAAACGTCTCAAAAATGAGATCGACACGAAGTGCAAAATGGCTAAGCAGGGATGGCTAGGGGACAAATGTAAGGATGTAGAGGCTTGTCTCACTAGGGGTGAGATAGAAACTGCCTACAGGAAAATTAAAGAGACCTTTGGAGAGAAGAGAACCACTTGTATGAATATCAAGAGCTCAGATGGCAACCCAGTTCTAAGCAAAGAAGGGAAGGCAGAAAGGTGGAAGGAGTATATAGAGGGTTTATACAAGGGCGATGTACTTGAGGACAATATTATGGAAATGGAAGAGGATGTAGATGAAGATGAAATGGGAAATAAGATACTGCGTGAAGAGTTTGACAGAGGACTGAAAGACCTGAGTCGAAACAAGGCCCCGGGAGTAGACAACATTCCATTAGAACTACTGATGGCCTTGGGAGAGCCAGTCATGACAAAACTCTACCATCTGGTGTGCAAGATGTATGAGACAGGCGAAATACCCACAGACTTCAAGAAGAATATAATAATTCCAATCCCAAAGAAAGCAGGTGTTGACAGATGTGAAAATTACCGATCTATCAGTTTAATAAGTCACGGCTGCAAAATACTAACGCGAATTCTTTACAGACGAATGGAAAAACTGGTAGAAGCGGACCTCGGGGAAGATCAGTTTGGATTCCGTAGAAATGTTGGAACACGTGAGGCAATACTAATCTTACGACTTATCTTAGAAGAAAGATTAAGAAAAGGCAAACCTATGTTTCTAGCATTTGTAGACTTAGAGAAAACTTTTGACAATGTTAACTGGAATACTCTCTTTCAAATTCTGAAGGTGGCAGGGGTAAAATACAGGGAGCGAAAGGCTATTTACAATTTGTACAGAAACCAGATGGCAGTTATAAGAGTCGAGGGGCATGAAAGGGAAGCAGTGGTTGGGAAAGGAGTGAGACAGGGTTGTAGCCTCTCCCCGATGTTATTCAATCTGTATATTGAGCAAGCAGTAAAGGAAACAAAAGAAAAATTCGGAGTAGGTATTAAAATTCATGGAGAAGAAGTAAAAACTTTGAGGTTCGCCGATGACATTGTAATTCTGTCAGAGACAGCAAAGGACTTGGAAGAGCAGTTGAACGGAATGGACAGTGTCTTGAAAGGAGGATACAAGATGAACATCAACAAAAGCAAAACGAGGATAATGGAATGTAGTCAAATTAAATCGGGTGATGCTGAGGGTATTAGGTTAGGAAATGAGACACTTAAAGTAGTAAAGGAGTTTTGCTATTTAGGGAGCAAAATAACTGATGATGGTCGAAGTAGAGAGGATATAAAATGTAGACTGGCAATGGCAAGGAAATCGTTTCTAAAGAAGAGAAATTTGTTAACATCGAGTATAGATTTAAGTGTCAGGAAGTCGTTTCTGAAAGTATTTGTATGGAGTGTAGCCATGTATGGAAGTGAAACATGGACGATAACCAGTTTGGACAAGAAGAGAATAGAAGCTTTTGAAATGTGGTGCTACAGAAGAATGCTGAAGATAAGGTGGGTAGATCACGTAACTAATGAGGAGGTATTGAATAGGATTGGGGAGAAGAGAAGTTTGTGGCACAACTTGACTAGAAGAAGGGATCGGTTGGCAGGACATGTTTTAAGGCATCAAGGGATCACAAATTTAGCATTGGAGGGCAGCGTGGAGAGTAAAAATCGTAGAGGGAGACCAAGAGATCAACATACTAAGCAGATTCAGAAGGATGTAGGTTGCAGTAGGTACTGGGAGATGAAGAAGCTTGCACAGGATAGAGTACCATGGAGAGCTGCATCAAACCAGTCTCAGGACTGAAGACCACAACAACAACAACAGTGTTCATGTTAGATATAGGAAGTGTTTTGATTGACCTGTCCCAGTTGCATTTATCTGTATGTGTGCATTAAGAAATTAGTCACAGAAGTACTCTTGTGTGAAAGGAGTTACATATAATGACAGTATAACATTTATATGGTTTTAACTATGGCAATGTTTAGGATGAGTCAAGCAGAGCAAAGCAGCACGCATCAGCCTTCAGCTGTTAGCACTGATAATAATGAAGCAGTAAGAAGTGTTGTAGGACCGATGGCTACAGATAGCGCAACAGAACGCCCTGTAGACAGGGCTGCGGGTGTAACAGCAAGTACGCAGCAGGGATTAGATCCAATGGTAATTATCATGAGACAGATGCAGATGATAACCGAGAGCATGAATACTTTGAAAACCGACATTAATGCGAAATTTGCCTCAGTTACTGAAGGGCAAATTGATCTGAATACGAAATTAGCCTCAGTTACTGAAGGGCAGGAAAATCTGAAAACCGATATTAAAGCACAATTAGTGACAGTCACTCAAACTCAAGAAGAGATGAAATTAGTCCAGACTGAGATTAAGCAGAAGTTACAAGACAGTTTTTTCCGAATTAGAGCACCGGATAGAGGCGAAGACCAAGGAACTCATAGATCAGGCCGAAGAGACGGAACGAAAATTAACTGCACAAACAGAATTGGTGAAAGCATAGTGTGAGGAATCTACTCAGCGCGTACGTGTCGAAATGAAGGAGTATGTGGCTATTAAGATAGATACCGTACGGGAACAAGTGGAAATGGTTCCGCAATTAGTACAAAAGCAAGACGCCATGGCATGTGCAATTGCGCAACTTGCTGAATTGGCACGTACACAGACTAACCTAAAGGAAAGCGTTGAACATTTGACAGAGCGTCGAGACGTTATAGACCACCAAATTAACGGGTAAATTATCCGAAATCACATTAGAAAATAAAAGGCTAATGTGTGAAAACGGTGAGCAAAATGTTAAGGCAGCATTCCAGAGTTTATCTGGCAAGCACGAAGAGAATTTGTTTACGAAAGGACTTGAGGAGGTGCGACAGCAGTTAGGTGCTGATTTTGAGCATTGGAAACAAACGATAGAAGAGTCGATGCGCGCTTCACAACAAAGTTCAGAAGAAATCAATACAGGGCAGCAGCAGAAGTTGGCAACGACTATAGAGCCAATTACTGCCCATTCGCACACAATACCGACTTGTGCAAGTAATTCAAACATTAAATTGCCACAAGCTGGTTGTTCGCGTGAATTCTTATCTACCGGAGATGACGAAAGCCTTTGGCATGACGAAGAAAAAATGATAAAGCATCGGCAATTCCAGATTTTCAACCCTGACAAAAGGGGGGTCCATCCAATTGTTTTTATTCGAAGTTTCAGAGGAGTGCTACCCAGAAATTGGTCGGAATGGCAGAAGATCAGTTTCGTTACAGGATATATACAAGGTTCGGGGGCGATCTGGACCTCTGACATGACTTCTGTTTGCTCGACATATGACGATTTTGAGAAGGCGTTTTTAGCAAAGTTCTGGTCAGGAGGTGTACAGGAACGCCTAAGGCAGGAGGTGCTCTATCCAGAGCCTTTCTCCTTTTCGAAAGGAAGCCTTAGAAGGTATTTCGAAAAATATATAAATAAAACGAGATACTGGGACAGACCTATGCCCTTGCCAGACATAATAAACATACTTAAGGCAAGACTACCAACTAGCATCCGGAATCAGTTGATTTACGGCAACGACAAAGACTTGGAGTCGTTCCTCACGACGTTATACCATATAGATATTATCGAAGAGAACAACCAGAAAGCCCGTAATAACAGATTCAAATATATGGCGATAGAACCTCCGCCAAACGGTAGGCAAGGTGGAAGTATGGGTTATACCAATGGCGATCAATCGACACTTAGAAGGAATGAACAGATATCGGTAAATAATGGAGGAACCCCTCAAAATCTCAATAGTAATCCCGGCAATGGTCTTGCGAGGGGCTATTCAAGGAACAACAGGAACGGGAAAAGATACAACCCCGTGTGGAATCAACCGCGAGTAATGAATTCAAATAGCCAACATCAGTAGGGACGGACATCTCCGAATCAACCGGTAATTACCGAAGTGACGGATGATGTCAACCGGCAGACAAATCGAAATCCAACAAACTCATAAGGATCCACTCGTGCACCGGAGGAGCGGTCAACGATTGAGGGGCAACAGGATATGTGTACCCATGGACGATTACTGGTAGATGAACTGACCGAGGACCTAGAACCACAAGAGGAGGATAAGGAACAGGTGGCAGTAGTCGAAGTGCAAGTCATTATGGAGACCGTACCTATAGTGGCGGTTTTAGACACAGCTGCAACCACAAATGTTATTTCGGAGGCACTATTCAACAGGATCAGAAATATAAGACGAGTACCAGTCTTTCCAGTTCAAAATTGCAGAATAATAGGCGCCGTTGGGGCTCGATCGGCTAATGTAAAGGTGCAGTCACTACTTGCTGTGGAATTCGGAAATGTAGCAATATTAAGCACATTCCTTGTTGTGAAAAATTTAGTGGTAGATTGCATTATCAGAGTCGACAGCCTACGTCAATACGGATGCAGAATAGATTTCAAAACGGGAAAAATTTGGTTGCATGTGAAGAAACAAGAAACTGAGTTGGAGTTGTTGAAAAAAAGCCTTACGAGAAAATATAATTGTGGGATCAGTATGCAAGTAATCAGGACGGCCCAAAATTCTAAACAGCACGTAATTAATGAGTTCCAAGTCAAAGAAGATTTCGGTCAAGTAGTGTTTGAAAAGTTAAATGAATCCGACTGCATTATCGAAGATCAGAAGAAGCAGCTCAATGAATTATTATTAACGTATGAAAACGTTTTTGATGAAAGGCCAGGAGTTATTAAGGGATACATATGCCATCTCTAAGTTAAGCCGTACGAAACTTATTTTAGAACTTTCTATCCTGTTCCCTGGAGGTTAAAAGCTCAAGTTCAAAAGGAAATCGATCGCATGTTGAAATGGGGTTTGATCGAACCCTCTACAAGCCCATACTGCTCCCCATTGTTAGTCGTGCCAAAAGCAAATGGGACTGTTAGACTGGTACTCGACGCCAGAGAAATAAATAAAATCATAATTCCAGTGAGAACACATCCGGAAAACATAGACGAACTTATACAACGGTTCCAGGATGTCAAATATTTGATGAGCATGATTTGCAGAGCTCTTATTGGCAAGTCAAGCTGGATGAGTCATCAAGGAAGTATACGGCTTTCATTTATTCCGGAAGAAGTTACCAATTTACTGTAGTTCCTTTCGGACTCAACATTAGTGCTGGAATCTTTATAGAAGCTCTAGATTATGCACTAGGCCCAGAACTCAGAAGCAGGATAACAGTGTTTGTTGATGATTTGCTTATTGCATCGAAAACTTGGGAGGAGCATATTACCTTACTGAACCGAGTGTTGGACGTGTTCAAAACCACGGGAATAACTGCTAACCTACAGAAATCCCATTTTGCAGTAAACAGAATCAAGTTCCTGGGGCATATAATTGACGCAAAGGGAATTTTACCAACCAAGGAGAAGCTAATTGCAATTAGTAAGTTTCCAACACCCAGGAATAGGAGGCAATTAAAAGGGTTTATGGGCCTTGCCTCATTTTTTAGAAGATTCATAACAATTCAGGCGATGAACGCAGCAGCTCTAAATAGTCTGTTGAAGATGGATGTGCCCTGGCTCTGGGCATTAGAGTGTCAAGAAGCATTCGAAGAGATAAAGAAGCAATTAGTAAATGCACCGCTTTTTTACCATCCGGACATGCAAGAAGAATTTTACTTGTCAACAGATTCTTCGAATGTGGGTATTGGAGCGTGCCTTTTCCAAGTACGCAAGATAAATGGACAACTAACCTTCTGTCCTATTGCGTTTGCTAGTCGTGTTTTGTCCAACTGTGGACGATCTTACACGACGACTGAATTAGAGGCTCTTGCGGTCATCTGGGGATTTAAAAAATTTCATTATTATCTATATGGGTCAAATACTGTCGTATATTGCGACCATCAATCATTAACGTTTTTACAAATGTGTAAACTGTTACACCCCAGACTGGCTAGATGGACTCTCGCTCTGCAACAATACCAATTTAAGATCGTGCATGTCTCAGGACAGCAAAACATTATTGCTGACACTATCATGGTCACCACAGGGTTTGACTAAAGAGATTGAAGTAAATAATAACTCAGAACTCACTGTATTGCTGCTGCAGGAAAATCCATATAAGACGTACTACGTCAATTTGTGTGCGCATATGACACAATTACAGAAAAGAGATGCTCAATGGGGAAGTGTCATTCAAAGGTTACAACAGCAACCTTCGGATCAGATGGCAAATTATTACAAGCTGGTAAATGGCGAATTATTTCTCCGCTGTGGAAGGCCAAAGTACGTTGGTGTGTTTGTGTACCTGAGACGCAGATAGAGAAACTCGTATGGTTCACCAATTTAACCTGGGGACATTTCGGTGCGACAAAATGTGCAGACAAGATAAGTGTGTACTGTTATTTTCCCAACATAAAGCGCAGAGTGCATGAGGTCTTGAAGAAATGCATAATCTGTCAAAAAGCAAAGCCGGATTCCAAAGGGAGTAAGCACCCATTATGCACTATATTAGTCCGAGAACCAAAAGAATTAATTTCGTGCGATCTGTGTCGACCGTTACCTACTTCAAGAGGAGGTGTTAGATATGTGTTGGCATTTCTTGATGTGTGTACGAAATACGTAAAGCTATACCCGATAAAGGCGGCTACAGCCAAAGTAATTGTAATATGACTGACAAGGGATTATCTTCCACATGTTGGTATACCTAAGGCGATAATAATAGACAATGCTAAGATATTCACGGGACTCCGATGGAAACAGGCTTTGTCTCAAGCCGGTGTGAAACACATACTAACATCAGTTTACCACCCACAAGGCAATTTGGTTGAGAGAATTTTTAGAGAGTTCAATCGCTTTGTGAGGACCTATTGACATAATAAGCAGACTGCGTGAGCAAATTATGTGGAAGAATTTGAGCAGATATACAACAACATGCCCCACTCCTCCACTGGTTATACACCTCATGATTGATGTTCGAGGCAAAAGAAGAAAACTTCTGGACTGAACATATGCCCAAAACTCAGGAAACAGATGCCTTGGGAAGAAAAAATAAGACAAGCCATCATAAATATGACGCAAAAGGCTGATCAGAGAAAACAACAATTGTAAGTAGGCTGTTTAGGTTTTTTTATTGGTAACGCCACCTCTGTATGAAAATCACTGGCTGTGCTGTGTGCAGCCTGTGGCTGCTTTGCATTGTTGTAATACTCGCCATTGTAGTGTTAGGCAGCTGGCTGTGAACAGCGCGTAGCGTTGGGCAGTTGGAGGTGAGCCGCCAGCAGTGGTGGATGTGGGGAGAGAGATGGCGGAGTTTTGTAATTTGTCATGAACTGCTATATATATGATGATATCAAGGTAAATACATTGTTTGTTCTCTATTAATATCTTTCATTTGCTAACTATCCCTATCAGTAGTTAGTGCCTTCCATAGTTTGAATCTTTTATTTAGCTGGCAGTAGTGGCGCTCGCTGTATTGCAGTAGCTTGAGCAGCGAAGATTTTTGTGAGGTAAGTGATTCGTGAAAGGTATAGTTTAATGTTAGTCAGGGCCATTCTTTTGTAGGGATTTTTTTGAAAGTCAGATTGCGTTGCGCTAACAAAAATATTGTGCGTCAGGTTAAGCACAGTCGTGTAAAATTGTTCAAAAGGGGACGTTTCATATGTCGACCCTTAGCCTAGGATACCTCACTGGAATCTTCTGATTTTTTCTGGTAGTTTGTGTAATTAGTGTAGATTTTGTTTATTGCTAGCGCGTAATTGTAGAGAAAATCTCCTTGGTAGTTGCAGTCTTTCATTGTTGTACAGTAAAACAGTTGTGGCACGCATATAGATTTGCACCAAGTATTTCGCAGCTGCAATTAACTAGATATTATTTTCAGTGTTATGTTAATGTGTTCTCTTATTTTTGCTCTTCAAATTGTGTTTTTCTGTGTTGTCGTGTGAAATAGTGTGACAATAATGGCGTGTGAAAAACGTAACACTAGGCTCCAAAGTAAATTGAGAAATGACAGCGAAGACGAAAGCAGTGTGTTAGCGCCACCGAGTAATGAATTAACTGATATTCAAAGTACTAATTTGGTAACTGTGCACAGGGAAATGGAGCGGGCGGCAAACAATGGTGTAGACAGCGAAACAATTAGAGAACAGGGAAGCATTATCGATCGATCGGTCGGCAATAGCTCGGCTCAGGAATCCGAAATGACACGAGACGATCTCACAAATACTGTAGATTCAGGTTTTGGATCCTCACCGTTTTCTCAAATAAGTCAAGACACATTTTCTGCTTGTCAAAATGTGAATGTTGCCTGTGCAAATGCACTGCCGAAAAGCGTAGAGGAACAGATTCCAGACACTAATGCATTGTTATTACAGCGAATGCAACAAATGGAACAACACCAGAGACAAACACAGCAAAAGCTTCAAAAGTTAGACACAGTGGAACAAAGTCTCAAAAAGTTAGACACAATGGAACAAAATCAGAGAGAAACACAGCAAAAGCTTCAAAAGTTAGACACAATGGAACAACACCAGAGACAAACGCAGCAACAGTTAGATGCAATGGAACAAAAGCTTCAAAAGTTAGACTCAGTGGAAAATAAGCTTGAACAAACACGTGAGGATTTAACTAATGAGTTACATCACATTGAATCGAAATGTCAAAAAGTCTGCAATGACGTAAAAACACAAATTTGTGAGCATTTTCAACCTATTTTTTCGCGGCATGAAAATGTATTACAGAATCACGAAGCAGCCATAAAAGAACTGCAAACCATTGTTCATGAAAATCATGAGACCTTGTCGGCTAAAATTGACTCAGTTGCATCTATCGATTCGGTTACGCAACTTGCAAAACTCAAGAAAACTTAAAGGACACAGTAGATACTCTGAAACTTGGTTCAGAAAAATACACTGAGGAAATAAGTACACTATCGGAGAAAGTAGCCGAACTTTCGGATCAGTTCACTAATTTATCTACGAAGGTAGATGATAATCTGAACGACACAAAACCGGTAGTCTTTAATGACACAGAAGAGTGCGAACAAATTAGGAATCTGAAACAAAATCTGAATCAACACCAAAGAGAAATCCGCGAAGTACAAGATCAGCTGACACAGGTAATACAAGAATTACGTATTTCAGAGGACACTCGCGCCCCAACACGGGAAGAGGGACATAGAAATACGGAAAAGCCGCAACATAATAACACAGGGCACTTCGGAAATTATGAAAGAAATTGGCAATGTGCACCGAATTTTGAGATGGAACCGCCGACACGACGTAACAATGACCGATATGCTACTCGCCGGCACGATGATTTTGACTATAAGCTGTTCATTACTACACGTAAATTCAAAACGTTTAAGAATTCTGCCAACGACATTCATCCACAAGCGTGGCTTCATCAATTCTCTCATTGTTTTCCTCCCAACTGGTCGTTAGAACACAGATTAGAATTTATGTGTGGCTATTTAGAGAATGAACCAGCTGTAAGAATGCGTTCGGTCATTCACGATTGTCATAGTGAAGGAGAATTTTACCATGCCTTCCTCTCAGCATATTGGTCTCAAGCTACACAAGACCGAGTAAAACATAGCATCATAATGATGAAACATTTCGAACAATCTGAATTTTCCAGTCTTGTGAAATATTTTGAAGACATGTTGCACAAGAATCAGTACCTGTCAAACCCATACAGCCCCTCAGAACTCATCCGCATTTGCTTAATCAAACTGCCTGAACATTTACGACATATTATTGTGGCAGGACGTTGCAAAGACGACATTGAAGCATTTCAGGGACTCTTACAAGAACTGGAAATTGACACTGACAATCGCGGAACGCGAAACCAGGAACACAACGATTACAGGTCACATCCGTCGCAATTCCGCGATGAAAGAAGTAATAACTGGACACGACAAGGCTATTCTCACAACACAAATCGTGACCAAAACAGACACCACCCGTATGACAACCGTTGGCAGAGTAGTAATAACTACAGGGAAAGATCACCTCTCCGTGGCAATGACTATCACAGAGACAATCAGAGAAACAGACAATATGGGAACCAAAATAATTATTATTACGGGAGACAGAATAACTTTAGACGCAACGGTCCAGCGCGCAGTTACGATTCAGGGAGAAATTCTCCACCACTTAACCGACAAGAAAGAAACTACAGGAACTACCAACATGACGACAGACGATGTGATCGTAACGACAGACCTGAATTGCATCAGAACTGGCGGGATTTAAACAGGGCAGGGCCTTCTCGTCAGAGTGAATTTGTAGAAGTTAGGTCTCCAAACCCCAATAACGGCGCGCGCCAACAAAGAGACAGACAATGACTCGCACCGCAGGAAGACACGTGCGCCGGCTGGCTCCGAGAAAAATAACGTAGACGCTAACCTTGAGAAAAATTTGAGCATCCTTTCCGATGTACCATATACCACATGATAATTCCGTTGAAGCTGGAGCTCTGCATTGTAGGAAGAGTAAAGGCTTGCACCACATTTCGCATGTAAAACCATTTATTGAGAGATAATCTGCTTTTTAACTTAGTCTTTGCTATAAAATTTTTCACTTCACGTTACTAGTACTCTTCGTCACACTTACAAACTGTTAACATGCAACTATGTTTTAAAGCTAACTAACTATCCAGTCAAGAACATAGGTAACTTAGAAAAGTAATTGCGAATGCATTGTTATAGTGAACAGACGACACAGTGTTATTGTGTGTGTACATTCTTGCTTGTTAGTTGCACGATTACGTAACGACTATAAGGCTCACATACTTAGAACATTTACCAGTACTGCTAATGAGATTTAAATGCAACATTTTGGTTTACTTGAAAATACATTCTGGGTTTAAAGTACTTTCTGTGAGATACCAGATGACACAGAGGTTAGTTTATGTGACAGCTACACGATTTTATCACGACGCTACTAATGAGTGACAATTTACAATGTTGCTTTTGCGGTGTATCTGTTTTATATATGCACAGTTTTTCTGAATTCTTCTGGAAAGTAAAACATGTTTTAGTAGTAACTTTTGTGGTACAGCAACAATGAGACAGCCTTTTTCGTGGCACAACAATACGTTACTGTACAGTACTTTCTTCATCACAACAATAAGCGTAATAACTACGATATCTATACACAAAGCATTTCACTTTTGTTTATCATGAGGTAAGTACATTGACTTCTGCAGAACTTAGCTTTCGGAGGACGATAACTACGAGACTTCCACAGAGATTATGTTGCGACATGACACGCAGTTTAGCGCTACAGGACACGTATTTGAGTGATTAATTTCGCACTTAAAACATTTTTTTTAAGATATTTGAAGTGCAATGATACAAGGGTTTTCCGTGATACATTTCATTCCATTGCTGTAATTTGTAACACCTGAGGGTATAATTACATTAATCCTCAGGGGGGTACACGCTTACTTTGTGTACCATGGCCGGCCGCGGTGGTCTAGCGGTTCTGGCGCTGCAGTCCGGAACCGCGGGACTGCTACGGTCGCAGGTTCGAATCCTGCCTCGGGCATGGGTGTGTGTGACGTCCTTAGGTTAGTTAGGTTTAAGTAGTTCTAAGTTCTAGGGGACTTATGACCTAAGATGTTGAGTCCCATAGTGCTCAGAGCCATTTGAACCATTTTGTGTACCATGTGTTTGGCATGCACAAGGAGCCCTAGCTAAGATGGTATTTGCTTATACAACTTAACACATCGGTACCATATTTCTCTAACACAGAATTACACAGCTATCTGATCATTTAACTGAGAGATAAACTTTTTTTTACTACATCAGTGACATATGTTTACGCAATTTCACAGTTGGGTAATTTCACACTTATGAAATTGTATTTTGTCTGTACTTTGTGAACTGTTCATATTTTTTCGGAACCATTGTGATACTATGAGAGCTTTGAATGATGTATTTGGTATGAGATCATGATTTTTTAGGTACGTTTGAGGTAGATGACACTATTGAAATGAGCAGAGAATATTTTTTAGGGTTTTGAAATTATTCCAGGAAACTACGACGATTTTGAGATTTGGCTGAGGTTTTATGATGTTATGATGACGATGTGTATTACGCTGTTGCGGTATGTTTATGATAAAGAAGCTGATGCTATATGAGGAATTTGATTATGCTATGTATCTTATGATGAAGTATTGAAGAAGCGTCGACGAATTTGTATATGTGTAATAAGGTAAGGAGTAATGAATAGTGATTTAGGGCCTCTGACTTGTGAAGAAGTATGTTGGAAACCAAGAATCGTACTTTAAGAGTTATGAAATTTGTGTAAATGCGTGACTGTATCACAATGCTGACGAATATTTTTTTTGGACACTTATATTTATAGGATTTTGTTTCTACAGATTTGTAACCCAAATTCTTGACCTGTGAAATATTTTTATATGAGACTGTCACTGTAGCGGAAACTGGTGTCGTAAATATTTCGGTAAGAAAGTTCAGTGACCACCTGCACGTAATGTGTCGTGGGCACCCAGGTGAGCGGCCAGGTGTGTCAGACGCCTGGAGAAAAAGCCATTATTGTGAGCAGCGGCACAGGTAGAAAAAAAAAGGGAGGCCATTATTCTTGCTATTGACGTTCCTTTGTAGAAAGCATCGCAAATGCGACACGCTCATTACTTGGAAACATATCGTACTTTCTGATATTTACTGAAATGCCTAATGAAATGACAAGAAATAGTTTGTCTACACACCTGATTATGACTACTGTCTTTCTAGATGAGATATTTTTTTTTACTACTTATGAAATGCCACATGACTATTGAACGATGTTCTTATGCTTTGCTTTGTACATAGTTGCTTATTTCATTTGATATCTAGTTTCTAGCTGCACTGCAGCATTGGTTAAAATAAAATTTTATAGATGTACTAATACAAATATTTTATGCCTACAGATCCAGTAAATAATTTTATGATCTATTCAAATAAACGAAGGAGTATAAAAAGATATTTCCCTTCACAGGAATTGCATACGGAATTTTCTTTTCAACTAATGAGTAATTTTTTGTAGAATTAGTTTTTGTGGTGCACCACTTTAATTACTTAGACATTAAGATGTGATTATACATTTTCCTTACCTGCATTGTTATCTTTAGTGTAATATTTTTTCTGCTTGAGCTATGTCATGTTTAGATATAAGTTGCTGCTGTGTGCCAGGCATAGTGTTATTGAATTTGACTTTGTATTATTCTGTTAAGCCAGTTTTACTAATGATTTATTTTTATTGTTTGCTGCACATTGCCTTAGATTAGTTGTAATATTACAATTGCTTTGCTAATTTCTTAATGCTGCTTGCTTCGCAAATCTGCGTTTTTTTTCATTGCTGTTTATATTAATTGTTTTATGTGATGCTGTATTGCCTCGGCCCTTGGTATATATATCTGAGCTCAGTAGATTTAAGTTATATTAAGGGGGGTAGACTATATAAGAGAACAAGTTGTGATGAATTGGAAGAAATACATTGAAAATCTATAAGAAAATGGTTTGGCCAAAACAGTATTTTGAAAGAGGATATGAACCAAAAAAAGTAGGGTTTAGGGACAACAGGTTTAGGTAGGATTTTCTTGGAAATAAATGATGAAGTAAGATAATGGAAAATAAATAATGAGGTAAGAAATATGTGAACATATATATACAGAAAGCATGCTTGAATAGGATTTTTTTGGTGGAAACAAATGTGGAAATAAGACGAAAGATCTATGGAATGAAGTTTTGGGTTGGACTGCAGTACCAAAAGTTACACTGAAAACGAACCCTGTCCTTTCCATTGTGTTATCCCCCTATGTGTTTGTGTACCCTTGTGTATTTGTTTTCTTCCTGTCTCTGAGTAGTTTCATAGAATTTTTTCTTTTCTAATACTATTCACTATGATGAGGAATACTGTTATCCTCAAATATAATTGGTATTAATAATATGTTATTTAACTTGTAAATATGCTTAGATATTATTTATTCTGTTTTGTTTTAATGCTCATGTGTAAAGTTGATGTTTCAAAAGTTATTCTGATCTTTTATGTATTTACTTATGTCATAATTCCTGTAACACTGTTGTATATGTTGTTCCGATTCTTTTATAAAGCCTGTATTATTACAAATGTTCTCTGTATTGTTATGTTCTTTAATGATGTATTTTGTACCTTTGTAATTGTATTCTTATGTTATAAAATTGTAATTGACAGCAGTTCATCAAATTAAGTAACTTGTAAGTTACATTTCACTGCACACGTTTCTGTTGGTCATAGTATATGGTCAATATGTGAGAAGTAGGGACTGTTAGTGTTTGCACGTGTGTTAATAATTCAGCAAGGGACTGGATAACAGCATTGCTGGTTCTAAGGACAATTCCAAAAACTTTGTGAGTGCACAAGTGGTAGTTATGGACTTGCTAAATTATCCACAAGACTCTTCAATGGTGATTGTGCACCTGCACAGTCACAACAGATGGCTGCTGGCCGTCTCTACAAGGACTACAGTGGGTCTGCATCTTTGATGGCCCACCAGTACCATTATTTCTACAAGGACTGCAGTGCGTCTGCGCCTCTGGTGGCCCACCAATACCGTAATCTCTACCAGGACTACAGTGGGTCTGCTCTGTGGTGACCTACCAAACGATATTCTTCAAAACTTCGATTGACTCCGCTGTGGGTTTGCTCTGTTGTGGCCCATTACCTGTCAGCATGTCAAGAGTCAGCACTGTCTTTCCGTTCGAAGGGCAACACTACTTCTTCAAGACTGCATGGAAATCCACTACGTCTATGTGCATTGTCTTTTACTGCTCAGATTTTGTGAAAAACACGGCAATTTTACTGTGATCAACGATCAGGACTGTCTTTATGGACTGTGAGAAAATTTTTGCTTTTGACCAACATTGTATCAATAAGTGTGTGCATTTGATTTCTTTGTTATTGTAATTGTGAAAAAAAATTTTAACAAACATGTATTGGCCAGTGCCCAGCAAAATTTGTAAAATTTTTTGTGGGGAGCATGTGGGCTATGTAAGTAGGCTGTTTAGGTTTTTTTATTGGTAACGCCACCTCTGTATGAAAATCACTGGCTGTGCTGTGTGCAGCCTGTGGCTGCTTTGCATTGTTGTAATACTCGCCATTGTAGTGTTAGGCAGCTGGCTGTGAACAGCGCGTAGCGTTGGGCAGTTGGAGGTGAGCCGCCAGCAGTGGTGGATGTGGGGAGAGAGATGGCGGAGTTTTGTAATTTGTCATGAACTGCTATATATATGATGATATCAAGGTAAATACATTGTTTGTTCTCTATTAATATCTTTCATTTGCTAACTATCCCTATCAGTAGTTAGTGCCTTCCATAGTTTGAATCTTTTATTTAGCTGGCAGTAGTGGCGCTCGCTGTATTGCAGTAGCTTGAGCAGCGAAGATTTTTGTGAGGTAAGTGATTCGTGAAAGGTATCGTTTAATGTTAGTCAGGGCCATTCTTTTGTAGGGATTTTTTTGAAAGTCAGATTGCGTTGCGCTAACAAAAATATTGTGCGTCAGGTTAAGCACAGTCGCGTAAAATTGTTCAAAAGGGGTCGTTTCACAATATGACAAATTAATCAAGAGGGTACAGGCGTACCACGTCGGAGAGAAGGTACTAGTCAAAAGACATACCAAATCATCCTTAATAAAGAAGAGTATAAAGAAATGGGAGTTATTATATACTGGCCCATACATCATTCTAAAAATTCCGGACCCTGGGGCTTATCTTAGCATACCCGGGATCTAACAAAATTAAAGGGTTATTTTCCCATAACGACTTGAAAAAATTTAATGAAGATTAGAAGATAGGGATGAATGGTGTTGCGAGTGACAGAGATGAACGCTCGTAAAAACGTAACAATAAACTGTGTGTGTTTAGTGTTAGAAAACTTTATACTGAAATAATTAATCAGTGACACAGATTGTAGAAATAGTGACTAACTATAACTATCAAGTGCTGCAAAGAAGATAATGGAGATAGGTTTCACCTGTGTTTGGGTAAACATAGAACTTTAGCATTGCTAATGTCATCAAGAAGTATAAAGGATCTGAATGACCTTCAAGAAGAAAGAGATATTTCCCGAAAATGACGCTGCATAATCAAAAGAGGTTCCCAGTGAAGGTTCATACATAATTTCAAGTGCACGCTTAGATGTGTAAACGTGTGAAGTGAAGTTTTGCGGTTAAGTAGCGAATCATGAGTGACGGTTAACGCCGCAAAGATAATTTCCCGCGAAAAACAATTGACGTCAGGCGCGAGAGTTAGAAACGATATAGACGACACAGATATACTTTGTAAGAGACTCGCATCAAACGCGAGGGGAAACTGATTGATGTTGAACTTCAAAAAAGTGTCATAATTAGACGTTAAGAGTTCTTGATTTATTGTTGAATGTAAAAAGAAATTAATATTCATAGAATTAGTAGTTACTTAATGGGTCTCGCTCACTTTGGAATTTTGTTTGGAAATCCATTTCCATATATGTGCATGTATGAATGCCGGATGAATCAGAGAATAAATGAAAGAAGTGAATCCACATTCCGCACTACTAATAACTTTTACATTACAGCAATCAAGCGGAGAAATATATGTATTTAGGATAAAATTTTTATGAGTATAGATAAATGATATAACTTTTCAAGGAAATGATGGATTATGTCTTTGTATAAAATGAACCACACTTTCCATTATTCGATTATTTGAATCCAAAATCTATTGCAAGTTGCATGAATCCTTTAAATTTCGAAGAATAAATCATTGACAGAAAATGTGTCAGAATTTTTGGACTTATAAGCATACTATAGTAAATATTATGATGTTTTCGGCAACAGCATTAGTCAATGGATAAATGGAAACCTTAAGTCAATGGCTAAATTCCTTGCGGTACATCGCAAGAAAAAGGATGCATGAAGCCATAGGGATTTTGTTTTCGAAAAGGAGAATCTTGGACGGTGCAACCTAACCAGTTCTTTTCCAGAAAGTTTCCCTTTCGGTCATTGCTAAATCTTTTGGAATGAGTGTTGCATCTAAAATCTGGTATCCCTGTCCCTTCTACTCTTCCCATTGTGGGCCGTGTAGAAGACCGACGTACAAATGAGGACGTCGGGGACATGCAAGATCCGGGGGAGTTTCAGCACCACAAGATTTTGTCCTGGGAACAAGACTGTAAAAAAAAACTCGAGTTATTGATTGTAGATTTTTTTTAGCTAGAGGCAGAAATCACTCTTCTCCAAATCGTTATATAAATCTATCCCTATCTTTCCTTTAGAGAGCAATTTCAAAATTATTTTTTCTTCTATAGGCTTTCCTATCTTCTATGTACCGTAGGCTGGGGGTCTAGGCTTAAGAGGTTTTCCAAGGTTTCCCCGCTTAAGAAACTTCCCGAATGGGTAGACCCTGATAATAGTTTCATGAAAGATCATCTTCCTTGGTTGTGCACAGCAGACATAACACCTTGATGCACGTAAAAGCAATACAGCCGCGGTACCTGTCTCTTCATTTCTTCTGTTTTCAATGTTTCTTTTCTTCGTCTGTCTTAAAAATAATTTTTTTTTTCAGTCGGACGACTGACACTCATCACTTCCGGGTTACCCACACTAATAGATAGCTCGCGAAGTGTGTTCGGTAAATCAAAATTAGGCTCACAAACTTCGCTCGCCGCGAGGGGCATTGTAATGTCCTCACAGAAACTACCCTCTACCACGCACCAATTAATCATTTTCAATCAAACCATCTACATTCATTCACTTGGGAAAAGTTATCTGATCTGATTTTCTCGTAATACACTCCTGGAAATTGAAATAAGAACACCGTGAATTCATTGTCCCAGGAAGGGGAAACTTTATTGACACATTCCTGGGGTCAGATACGTCACATGATCACACTGACAGAACCACAGGCACATAGACACAGGCAACAGAGCATGCACAATGTCGGCACTAGTACAGTGTATATCCACCTTTCGCAGCAATGCAGGCTGCTATTCTCCCATGGAGACGATCGTAGAGATGCTGGATGTAGTCCTGTGGAACGGCTTGCCATGCCATTTCCACCTGGCGCCTCAGTTGGACCAGCGTTCGTGCTGGACGTGCAGACCGCGTGAGACGACGCTTCATCCAGTCCCAAACATGCTCAATGGGGGACAGATCCGGAGATCTTGCTGGCCAGGGTAGTTGACTTACACCTTCTAGAGCACGTTGGGTGGCACGGGATACATGCGGACGTGCATTGTCCTGTTGGAACAGCAAGTTCCCTTGCCGGTCTAGGAATGGTAGAACGATGGGTTCGATGACGGTTTGGATGTGCCGTGCACTATTCAGTGTCCCCTCGACGATCACCAGTGGTGTACGGCCAGTGTAGGAGATCGCTCCCCACACCATGATGCCAGGTGTTGGCCCTGTGTGCCTCGGTCGTATGCAGTCCTGATTGTGGCGCTCACCTGCACGGCGCCAAACACGCATACGACCATCATTGGCACCAAGGCAGAAGCGACTCTCATCGCTGAAGACGACACGTCTCCATTCGTCCCTCCATTCACGCCTGTCGCGACACCACTGGAGGCGGGCTGCACGATGTTGGGGCGTGAGCGGAAGACGGCCTAACGGTGTGCGGGACCGTAGCCCAGCTTCATGGAGACGGTTGCGAATGGTCCTCGCCGATACCCCAGGAGCAACAGTGTCCCTAATTTGCTGGGAAGTGGCGGTGCGGTCCCCTACGGCACTGCGTAGGATCCTACGGTCTTGGCGTGCATCCGTGCGTCGCTGCGGTCCGGTCCTAGGTCGACGGGCACGTGCACCTTCCGCCGACCACTGGCGACAACATCGATGTACTGTGGAGACCTCACGTCCCACGTGTTGAGCAATTCGGCGGTACGTCCACCCGGCCTCCCGCATGCCCACTATACGCCCTCGCTCAAAGTCCGTCAACTGCACATACGGTTCACGTCCACGCTGTCGCGGCATGCTACCAGTGTTAAAGACTGCGATGGAGCTCCGTATGCCACGGCAAACTGGCTGACACTGACGGCGGCGGTGCACAAATGCTGCGCAGCTAGCGCCATTCGACGGCCAACACCGCGGTTCCTGGTGTGTCCGCTGTGCCGTGCGTGTGATCATTGCTTGTACAGCCCTCTCGCAGTGTCCGGAGCAAGTATGGTGGGTCTGACACACCGGTGTCAATGTGTTCTTTTTTCCATTTCCAGGAGTGTATATGTGGCGACAGCTTGTCGACGCCAAAGTATTTTCTAATGCATTTATTCTTTTAAATAACAGAGATGCATATATGCATTCTCCATGGTTGTTAGAGTGGTAACTGGGACAGCCTCTGGAGTATCTGTGGAGGGATTGACGTGTTTCTGATAGATACATATTCTGCTTTTCTTCTCGCTAAAGCGAGCCAATTAACATTTGTGCCGCTAGCCGTTCGTTTTGAAGAGAAAGAGATTGTAAAAGGAAAATAATTAAGGCGTGGAATCACCGGAGATCGGGACATGTAATGTAGATCGATTTAATACATGATTTCCTCCATAAATAAGGTTTGTGACTGGAGTGAATGAACGAATGAGTTTTTTCTGAATCATTTGTTGATCATGTTTGCCCTGTAATTAGTAGGGAAGTTTCAACTGTGTCGAAGAGAGCCTGCAATCACTGAGTCTGTGTTAAATCGTCCAAAAAGGCTTCGTACTCATCTGGAATTCGCAATCTTTCGTAAAGGAACAAATTGTCCAAACGATTGATTCTCCCGACTTACTGCAGTGTTTAACAGTAACAATAAATGTAAAGATCTCTTACAGCAAGAGACGGCAACTTATTATCCGAACATTTTAAAATGTTAAACTGTTAACACATACTTATTCCCTGCTGCACACCTATTACGTGGGCCTAATACATCAATTGCGATTTGTTGGAGAGGTCTGTCTGCCCCTGGTAACCTTTGAAGCTGAATCTTTTGATGGCTCACGCTGTGCGCATGACACCCCATATCACATAAGAAACAGATTGCCCATTCGCTTGGTCTAGCAGGCAACCCTTGTCAGGGAACGGCCACCAGACAGCGACAGCGTCACACCCTTACTTGTGGCACCAACCACTAGATGGCACTCCGTTCTGTGAAATATGTGGCAACATCGTCCGAACGCATGCAGATTTCCACCAATTGGCGTCTTGGAAGTACAGCTGTTTGTGTGATATACTGGTGGTAGTGGATCGAGTCATCATGCCGAGTGCCTGCGATTATATCAACTGTTGTGGCATAACAAGACAGCCACGCCACTCGGAAGTAGCCGAAAGGCACGCATTAACTCACGCAGGCTAGTAGATAGGTCTGAAACAGGATACGTAATGAATGCTATAAAGAAAAGTATGTAGCTCCTGGAATACTAACTTTAATCCATGCTTGTGGTACATCGCTCTTGACGATACAAGTGAGACTCTTTAGATACAAGCTATGTAATGCTAATGGCGCCTTGCTAGGTCGTAGCCATTGACTTAGCTGAAGGCTATTCTAACTATCGGCTCTGCAAATGAGCGAGGCTTCGTCAGTGTGCATCGCTAGCTACGTCGTCCGTACAACTGGGGCGAGTGCTAGTAAGTCTCTCGAGACCTGCCGTGTGGTGGCGCTCGGTCTGCGATCACTGTCAGTGGCGACACGCGGGTCCGACATGTACTAATGGACCGCGGCCGATTTAAAGCTACCACCTAGCAAGTGTGGTGTCTGGCGGTGACACCACATTCCTCCCCCGCAAATCGGCGAACGGTCGTGTTATAAGTCTTCCGCCCGCCGTGGGGAGGACCCCATGTTGACGTATGCAACGAGGTGGGGAGCCTAACAACAGGCTAGGCTGTGCCACCCGCACCCTGCCATTCGGTCCGAGGGGAGCAAGGAAACGCCTGAAAACCTAGTCCAGGGTGCACGTCAACATGCGGCGTTAGCGCCCTTAGAGATACAGGAGGGGCCGAAGGGTCAACTTCCATGTGGTCGGAGCACCCGACGGCGAAGACGACATCTGGTCCGGAACGGGCAAGAGTTCCATGGCGGAGGACATCTGGTCACGGGAAGCGATCGGCGGCGCATGACCCAGGGAGGCGCTAGGCGGTTGCAGCGACGCGTCCACTGTGGGCGGCGCCGGCGGGAGAACCAGCGGCGGCGGCGGCGCGTCGCCATGGGGCAAAATGGAAGGCAGCGTCGGTAACACCTGGGGATGAGGCGAGCCAGTAGATGGGTCCCCAGGGCGCTGACCGGACGGCACCGTCGCTGAAAGCAGTCGGGGAGCGGCAGAACCCGAGCGACGACAGAGGCGCAGCTGATTGAGATGCTGACGCACGTCACCAGAGGCCCCCAAAACCAAATACATAGCGCGGCCGAGGCAGCGAAGAATGCGCCCTGCGAGCCAACGCTGTGAACCGCGATAGTTGCGATAATAGACAACGTCGCCTGGAGCAAAAGCAGGTGTCTGCCGCTGCACAAGAACCTGATGCGGCGGATGCAGCAAACACATCAAGGTTCGATGAGGACGACCGTGCAACAACTCAGCTGGCGAGCGACCATCTCGGGGCTGAGAGCGATACGAAGACAAAAAGAGCAACAACGCGTCCTCCTGAGAATGCGACTCTTTCAACTTCAGCATCTGTGACTTGAAAGTCCGGACCAATCGTTCAGCGGCACCGTTCGACGGAGGCGAAAACGGCGCGGATGTCAGATGTTGAATACCACTGGCCGTGCAGAATGACTGAAATTCTGCGGACATGAATTGAGGGCCATTGTCGGAAACAATAGTCTGTGGAAGACCTTCAATGCAAAATATAGCGGATAACGCTTGGATGGTGGCAGATGACGTCGTGGAAGACATCCGGACAACAAAAGGAAAATTACTGAAAGAATCGACCACAACCAACCATCGAGCATTCCAGAACGGACCAGCAAAATCGATGTGCAAGCTTTGCCAAGGGGAAGTGGCTTTCGGCCATGCAAAGAATTTTCGCGGCGGTGCGGATTGTTGTACGGCACACGCCATGCAAGAAGAGCACATATTCGTAATCGCAGCATCGATTCCGAACCAAGTACAGTGCTGACGAGCAAATTGTTTCGTTCGCACTATACCCCAATGTCCTTGGTGAAGAAGCCGTAAGACAGAGGACTGTAACGAACGTGGGACCACGACTCTGGACTGATCATTATCAGAACGCAACAACAAAACACCACGTCGTACAAAAAGTCTCTCCTTGTGAGCAAAAAATCGGCGAACCAACGGATCCTCGATCCGTGACTGGGACAAGGGCCATTGCATAGCAACAAAACGCAAAACAGGAGCAAGGCCAGGGTCAGCAGCTATGGCTGTAGCGACACGACGAAAATCAATCGGAAACGATTCGACCACGTCATCGGTTTCCGAATCAATGAACATGCAAGCAAGTTCGGAAGAATCGAATGCTCTATCCTCAGCAACAGGCAAACGGGACAACGCATCAGCGTTGCCGTGCTTAGCAGTGGACCGATACAAGATATCGTAGTGGTACTGCGAGAGGAAAATTGACCAGCGAATGAATTTCTGCGCTGTACGTGGAGGTACAGGCTTGTTCGGATGAAAAAGCGATGTCAAAGGTTTGTGGTCTGTGATGATGGTAAAGTGACGACCATACAAGAAATCGTGAAACTTTGTAACACCAAACACGAGAGCCAAAGCTTCTTTCTCAATCTGTGAATAATTTCTTTGCGCAGACGAGAGCAATTTCGACGCAAAGGCAATAGGGCGATCAAGCGAGCCATCTTTGTGCGCAAGCACAGCACCGATCCCGAAATCCGATGCATCTACCATCAACAAAAGGGGTATCTGGGGATCGAATGGCGTAAGTCAAGTATTAGAAAGCAACGCCGATTTCAACTGGCGAAAGGCGCGTTCGCATTCCGGCGTCCAGACGAACGGAACACCTTTACGGCGTAAGCGATGAAGCGGAGCTGAAATGGAAGAGGCATTGCGCAGAAAGCGATGATAGTTGATTTTTCCCAGCACACTCTGTAGCTGCTTCAAATTCTGCGGCGAAGGCAAGTCTTGTATGGCACGGAGGGGCTCGGGACTCGGATGTATGCCTTGGGCATTGATTACATGTCCCAAATATGGTAAGTCCCGAGCAAAAACCACACATTTGTCCTTCCGCAAGCGAAGACCATTTTGTCGCAATACCTGAAATAATGTTCGTAGATTTGCTAAATGTTCGTCTGCCGTCTTTCCGGAGATCACAATATCGTGCAGATAGTTTGCAGCAGTAGGGACCGACGCACAAACAGTTTGCAGGTATTGCTGAAACAATGCAGGGGCAGACGCACACCCGAATGGCAGTCTTTTGTAGCGATACAAACCCAGATGCGTGTTAACCACCAATACGCGCTGGGATTCGTCGTCCACCGGTATTTGCAAGTACGCATCTGCTAGATCCAACTTAGAAAAATATGTACCCGGGCACAGTTTGTCAAAAAGATCTTCCGGGCGGGGTAAAGGAAAAGTTGCAATCACTAGTTGTGGATTCACTGTAGCTTTGAAGTCCACACAAAGTCTCAATTTTCCGGAAGGTTTTGGCAAAATTACTAAGGGTGATGCCCAGAGAGAAGCCTGCACACGTTCAATTACACCTTGTGATTCTATATCGTGTAATGTTCTTGTGACCTCAGCACGCAATGCGTGGGGAACATTGCGCGCTCTGAAAAATTTCGGTTGCGCGTTTACTTTCAGTTCCAAATGTGCTGTATAGTTCTTAGCGCAACCAAGGCCCAGTGCAAAAATGTCTGCAAATTCGTCACATAGACTAGAAACACTGGCTGAAGGCACAGTCTGGTTCACTGATAGGACCTGATGGACTATTGACAAGTTAAACAACTGGAATAAATCTAAACCAAACAAGTTCACTGCAGTAGAAGAACGAAGAACGTAAAATGACACAAGTTTTGTTTGTCCCTTGTATGTTGCAAGATGAGTGCACTGTCCTAACACAGGGATATGCTGTCCTGAATAACTAGTGAGCTGAACATTTACGGCACGCAACAGAGGTTTGCCCAGTTGTTTGTACGTGTCGTGATTGATCAACGAAACTGCAGCTCCGGTATCGAGCTGGAATGGTATCACTTTGCCTTCAAGGTCCAAGTCTACAAAAAGTTTATTGTCCTGCTGACGACAAGAGCGACTTTCTCGTGCAATGGGAACTGATACTGGTACAGAAGCACTTGCGAGCTGACGGGATTTCCGGTGACGTCGACGCACACGTTTTGTGGGACGAACACAGTCACTGGTAGAGAAAGTGGCACTGGACGGAGTGGAATTGACTACATGAATGTCCATGGGCGAAGGTTCACGAGCCTGAGTATTCTTGGTTCGATTCCGGCGCGAAGCAAAGGGCCTGGAATGGTCGTGATTGTCTGATCGGAGCTTTTTCTGGCAAACACTTTGAACATGTCCTTTCTTATGACAGTAAAAGCAAATAGCATGGCGTGACGGGCAATTGTCACGCGAATGTCTAGTTGCACACCGCGGGCATGATTTCACTGCATTTGCTCGCTTACATGGCACACGTGGAGAGCTAGGCGGCAGCTGCGCGGACGAGCGCGAGGGCTGTTTATCGTTCCGTGCAGCGCGCCCGGCGGGCCGGTTAATGTGACACACGGCTGGCGAAGTTGCAAAAGATTCCTGAGCAAAGTCAAGTGTGTCCTGCCTATCCAATATGTCCATCACTTGTTGAAGGGAGGGAGTAACCAGTTTCAAAATCTGTTCCCGTATACGAACATCAGAAACGTTCTGTGCAATTGCATCACGTACCATTGTATCTGAATAAGGGAGTCCACATTCACACTCAAAAGCACAATCCCTAGTAAGGCCTTGCAATGTTGCAACCCACTCCCTATTAGTCTGACCGGCCGTACGTTTTGTACGAAAGAACGTATACCATTTTGCAACGACATTGAATGTTCCTATGAAATAGGCATCTAATGCAGACAAAATTTCATCGTAGGACAGAGTTGCGACATCGCGTCGAGGAAACAATTTCACTATCACACGGTACGTCTGCACCCCGACACACAACAAGAAGTGAGGCTGCCGCTCATTACCTTGAATTCTGTAGGCGGCGAGATGAAATCCAAATTGGCGTGACCACTCTGTCCAGGATTCCATAGCCGGGTCAAATGGCCGGAACGGGGGTGCAACAGCATGTTGTGGCTGCGGTAGCGGTGAAGCGGCGGCTGCCGCATCGTTTTGCATTGCACGTTGACCCTGGACGAGCTGTCCAAGGGCATCCAATAACGCCTGCGTCTGCTGATTCTGCAAGCGATAAAATTCGGACTGTACATCTGGAGATTGTGGCGAAGCCATGACACAAGCAAATTAATACAAACTCTATTGGCTCGTCGCCAACTGTTGTGGCGTAACAAGACAGCCACGCCACTCGGAAGTAGCCGAAAGGCACGCGTTAACTCACGCAGGCTAGTAGATAGGTCTGAAACAGGATACATAATGAATGCTATAAAGAAAAGTGTGTAGCTCCTGGAATACTTAACTTTAATCCATCCTTGTGGTACATCGCTCTTGACGATACAAGTGAGACTCTTTAGATACAAGCTATGTAATGCTAATGGCGCCTTGCTAGGTCGTAGCCATTGACTTAGCTGAAGGCTATTCTAACTATCGGCTCTGCAAATGAGCGAGGCTTCGTCAGTGTGCATCGCTAGCTACGTCGTCCGTACAACTGGGGCGAGTGCTAGTAAGTCTCTCGAGACCTGCCGTGTGGTGGCGCTCGGTCTGCGATCACTGTCAGTGGCGACACGCGGGTCCGACATGTACTAATGGACCGCGGCCGATTTAAAGCTACCACCTAGCAAGTGTGGTGTCTGGCGGTGACACCACATCAACTGTGTAAGGGGTAGACGGACAAATCCTGAACCAAAAATGTTCAGATTTCCCGTCGAAGATAAAGAAAGGTTACGGAAGTGGATTTTAAATCCAGGTAAATCAATGAATTAGTTAGAGTAAGAATTAATAAAGAGCCCTAATCATTCGATCCTATCTAAATTTTGTCGATCTTATATTCTGATATAATGTGGCAGCCCTTCCTTTATTTTTTTTCAAAGATATCGTTGTTAAGGGCGTACATGAAATTATATTCGTTTACAACTCACAGTAATGAAATGCAAAATGTGGCTATACTTAAGAACGCTTTCAGAAATACTTAGAAAGGAAGCAAAATCTGTTACAGTCTCAATGTGAAAAATATATTGTCGTTATAACTCACCTAATCCCTACACATACTCTATGCAAAATAAATAACTCTGTCGGTAATGTCAGGACGCGAAATCCACTGCTCGGTGCAATATTTGTCAGTAAATTAACTGACTTTATTTCAAAGACGTTGACAAGATTTTGAAAGCTTTATAGTGTTGAAGTGCACGTGGAGATCTTTTTTACCACTATAATCCGCATCAGAAGAGCTGTATAACAAAGAGGCAATAGACGGTATGGAAGGAGAGTGTAAAACCTATGCGACTGCAATACAGTCTGCATTTAAACAGTAACTAGCGAGAAATGTTTGTGTGTTACTTTTCATTTATTTCATTTCGCATATGATTGTGAGGAGTATCCCTACAGTAGAAATAAACTTGGTTTTTAGAATTACAGGAGCTAATCTACATTCTTCGATTGAAAACAGCCGATCATGAGCTACAGTCAGCTGTGTTACGAATGAATTACGCGCGCAGTGCTCTAGCCGAACACAAATCAGCCTGACATCTTGGGTTGTCGGGTGTTCTGCCGGATATCAGCGTCGTACTTGCACGATAGAGAGGTACAAATCAGCCTAATTCACGTCACCGAAGATACAGCGTTGCCAATTCCGCGACATGGACAGGTCAGTTAGCATTGTAGCGTCGCCTGCGACATCTGTTGACCGACGATAAAACTATTTTTACGGTTGCCTGTTCCGCCATAAGGACGTTCAATCTGTTTCTTACGTGATCTGGGATGGCACGCAATTCCTGACATACTCGTCCAC
The DNA here is from genome assembly GCF_023898315.1 of Schistocerca nitens. Taxonomy (NCBI): domain Eukaryota; kingdom Metazoa; phylum Arthropoda; class Insecta; order Orthoptera; family Acrididae; genus Schistocerca; species Schistocerca nitens. The sequence continues at coordinate 166,507,897 of NC_064620.1, read as the reverse complement.
GTCTTGACGTCGTGTCCTCCACCAAAACTTCTCCGCTATCCGCGTATCCGTAACTCTTCTCCCGCCATGTCCTGAAAGAAAATGGTCATGCGCCCGTTGAAAAACTTCAGATCTTAAAGCTGCTGGTACGACGACGTGCGGGCCGCATTTCGTCGACCTGCAAAGTAACCCGTCCTGTACTAGGAACTGCAGTTGCTTTCTGAACAATTGGCAATCACTATCCACGGCTTGTGCCCTTTTCCACTCATCTTCAGTCACCCGTGTTACTTGTAATACTGCCACTTTCCTGCTCAATGCATCAGCCTTGGCATGTTTCACACCTGGCTTGTGTATTACCTCATAATCTAACTCACTGAGTTTCAGCGCCCATCTCACTAGCCTACTCGGTGGATCTTTCAGACCTAATAACCATTTCAGAGCTGAATGATCCGTCACAACCTTAAACCTTCTACCGTACAGACAACTTCGAAAGTACGAAATCCCGTATATTACCGCTCCGTCGTGGAGGAATTTTTTTCCGCCTTGTTAAGTTGACGAGACGCGAACGCAATCGGATGTTCTTTGCCATCAATTTCTTGCCCAAGTACAACCCCAAGAGCGTGATTAGACGCGTCACATTATAGTATAAACTCCTTCGAAAAGTCGGGAAACTTCAAAACTGGATGTGATGTCAGTATCCTTTTCAACTCTTGAAATGCTTTCTCGCACTCTGACGTCCACTGGAAGGGAACACCTTTTCTTGGCAACTTAGTAAGTGGCCTCGCTATTTCTGCGAACCCCTGTACGAAGTTTCGATAATAACTCCCAAGACCAATATACGATTGCAGTTGTTTAACCGTTTGCGGAACCGGAAAATCTCGTACTGCAGAAGTGAGACGAGGATTTGTCCGTACCCCGTCCTGACTGATAACATGCTCGACGTAATTTACTTGTGCTTGTGCAAAATGGCATTTGTCCAAACTTAATGTTAGCCGTGCTGCCTCTTATCTTTTAAGCACCTCCTCTAACTGTTCCACATGCTGCTCTATATCTCTTGAAAAAACTATAATGTCATCCAGATACACCATGCATTTTTTCGGTTTCAACCCGCGAACGACTCCATCCAACAACCTCTGAAATGTTGCTGGAGCGTTTTTTAGTCCAAACGGCATTCTTTTATACTCGAAGTGACCACAGTGCGCCGTAAATTCTGTTTTTGGCCTGTCCTCCGGACGTACTTCAGTCTGGTAATAACCGCTTCGCAGATTCATAGTGGAGAAAAATTTACACTGTCCTAGGTTGTCTAACGTTTCTGTGATATTCGGAATCGGATATACGTCCGCCACTGTCCGTTCATTCAGATGTCAGTACTCCCAACAAAAGCGAATTTTTTTCGACCCGTCCGGTGTCTTCTTCGGAACTAGGACCATGCTACTAGACCAAGGACTATTACTGTGCTGGATTATCCCATCTTCCAGTTGTTGCTCTATTAATTGCTCTACTACTGGTTGTAATTGTTTCGGTAGTCTGTATGGTTTACGATACACCGGAGCGTGATTCCCCGTCGGAATACGATACTGTGTTATCGGTGTAGCAGGTAACGTACCCTATGCTTCAAACAATGCTTTATACTTCAGTAATAATGCTTCCGAACCCGAACGATCATTTCCTCTCAAATGATTTACCTTGTCACGAAGTGCAGACGTGCTGACGGTTTGCTTTACATCATATTCTAGCCCCGAACTATCGATGTCCTCTGCATCCATTTACTGTGGCTATTACTAACCCCTTCGGCAGATCGACATCATCCCGCCCGAAGTTATCTAAACTCACCGGAACCATAAACTGCCCGTTTATGTCCGTTACCCGTGATACACTCCTACGAATAAAGCAATGTTTTTCGTCTAAAACCTCATTACTCGGTAGTGGCTCTACCAAGAATAACCCCTGCTGTGGCACATCGACATCCACCGGTACCCAGATCAACTTCCCTGTACCTGTTCGTACTTTGTCACATGAAATCACCTTTAATGCACTTCTACGCGGTTTAGTAGGTATCACCTTAGCTATCGGTGCACCTTGCGACTCTGAAAAATTTGCAATGGCTGTACCCATTGAGAACAAGTTCCCATCGAGTTCCAGCGTATGTTGCGAAAGGTCAATTTTGGCGTGATGTTTAATCAGAAAGTCCAACCCAAGTATCGCTGAAAATCCCTGTCCCACAGTTGACAACGCCTCCATTTGCTCCCGGAATCACACGTTCCCTATCTTAAACTTGAGCTGTGCTGTCCCTAGTGCATCTAATTTTTTATCACCTACTGCGCGCAATCTGTATCTCGGAGCTTCCAATCCTTTCTTGTCCACGAGGTCCACACTGACAACTGATACATGTGCTCCAGTATCCACTAAAACTCTTCGCCACTTATCTTTTAACCAAACCATCAAACTACAATCCGCCTCTTCGTGCTCCCTCTGAGTACCTCTTTTTACTGGGAATGCCTAACGATGGCGGGAACACTCCCTCTTTCTTTTAACAGTTTTTTACCTGCTGTATCATTAACCCGTTTCTTGGCTTTACACTACCATGCCGTATGTCCTATTTTCTGACAATTGAAATACTAAGGTTCCCGACATTGTCCCTTAAAACGACCTTGCTTCCCACAACGGTAACACTCTTTGGAAGACGAAAAAATTTTCTTGTCATTGCGACTTCTAGTGGCGCTATCCACTTCCTGCAAATGCGTAGCTACGCGCAATGCTGCTGCTAAGTCACTTGGATTTTTCATCCGTATCCAGCGTGAAAAATCCAGCGAGACCCCTCGCAAAAATGCGTCTAAAGCTCTATTCTCTGCTTCTTTCAATAGAACTTCATTTGCACTCGCATCTTGCGTTAGCTCATACGTGTGCACATTCGTTCTCCTAATTCTGTCTGAAAATTCTTCTACCGTTTCATCCGTTTTTTGCGTCATCCTCCCCAATTTTCTCTAAAAAATCTGGCGCTGTTTTGTTTCCTAAACCTTTGCAATAATCCCTCAGCCAACTCTGTGAACGAAGCAGCATCCTTTAACCCTTCGTGGTATGCCACATAAGTCTTTGCAAACACATTTCATCCGACCAGCCACACAGCCTAGCCATACTACGTACGTCACCAATGTAAATATTCACATCCTCTGATGTTTTACCCAAGAAGGAAGGTATCAAATAAGCCGCTGAACAATCTGCCACACCGGAAAAGACAGTACCCTTGCATTCTACACTACCGCTTCCTGAGCCTGATTGAGTATTTTGCAACAATTGTTGCTCCATCCTCTGCATGTGCTGCTTTTGCAACTTATTTTCTTCAATCAGTTCAAATGGTTCAAATGGCTCTGAGCACTGTGGGACTTAACATCTTAGGTCATCAGTCCCCTAGAACTTAGAACTACTTAAACCTAACACATCCACGCCCGAGGCAGGATTCGAACCTGCGACCGTAGCAGTCACGCGGTTCCGGACTGAAGCGCCTAGAACCGCACGGCCACCGCAGCCGGCTCTTCAATCAGTTTCTTAACTTGCTCTGTCAATGCGACTGCGGCGTCACTTGTCCCGGTTGCACGTGTCTCTGGAATTTACCGTGTGGTATACCTCACACCACAAAAATAAAATTGTATTCCCCAGAAGCAAGTTAATTCCTAGCACGTCTAATGGCAAGCCATCTAGACTTACCACATTGCCCCGTTACATGACCATAGAAGCCACACACATCACAAGTGCTTGGTACAAATTTATCACAAGGAGCGACGTGACCTGTTAATCCACACACTACACATTTAGATGGTACTAAGTTAACGTGACTAACATTCCCACGAAACTGCGATAAGTCTACAGGGCTGCTAGGCCTTTCAAATGATACTCTCACATCCCTTAACGTTACCCTCGACATGTCCAGCCACACAGAAAACATAGAGAGAAGGCAGTTGCTGGACTCACCCTATTCGGTGTTTCTCGGTTGCTCCGCACGGTGCTAGTCAAAGTCGTGGCGTGGGTGCTCCTGACACGACTTGTTACAGCTTTTGCACCACTTGTTAGCAGCAGACACAGTGGCTGCGCCAAAGCCTGAGACGGCGTGGAGTTTTACAATTATTTATTGAACTTTCTTTACAATTTCTCCCTCGTCGTCGCTGCCCAGCCCTGCAGATCCCTCCGCCTGACTGCTGCTGTGTAGATTCTCCTACAATGCTCGCAACGCGCGCTGCTGATCGCACACGGGAGCCTCAGGCCACCAGTGCTCCGCTGAAGCCAGGATGCCCTGTGATTGAGATGAACTCGTCGCCACTCGGCGCCCCAGTACGGGAGCGCCCACGGAGCTGCGTCGCTGTGAGGTCAGCTGCCAACGCCTGCTGCACCAGCAGCTGGGAAGCCGTCAGTCGCGATGTCCCGTCATGGACGGACCACGCGCCATGGGCAAGGTTGCCGTGAATTCCGGGCATCAGTCCCGGGCGGCGCCTGTGACCAAGACCGCGCTGCGGCTGGTCCTGCTGGAAGTTCTCACTGTAGTTAGTCAGCCATGGTGCCGACCGAACTCGGGCCGACCTCCAGAGCTGAAGTTGACATCAGGCGGCGAACGGATTACTCCTGCGAGCTGTAACAGACTTCCGGAATCGTCACCTACGAAGACTGAACATTCGGACACGGACCAAGTCCGTCCTCAGATCCGAACTGCTTCCTAATGGCTTCTGTCTATTGCTGCCTGCGCTCTGCTATTTATATCCGGCGGAGGACGTTTTTTACCCTCGGTGGTAGCTTTTGTTATTACTCCCACAGTATATTGCAGCATAACTTAGCGTGCTGGCCTCTCTTCGCCTTACTCAGCACTCTCCATGCTTCGCTCAGCACTCGGTATATGTGCGTCCTTGCGCCAGCCTGCTGGTAGACTTCTGCTGTCAGCTAGGCTATCTGTGCCTGCTTACTTCGCAGCACCTCGGTCGCTGGCGTGCCTCTGTTTTGCCATTCTCCATTGCGTGAAGCAACGCTTACTACATGTGGCCGCAACTGTAGCTATTGCTCACCTAGCTCAAATTTATCACTTCCGATGAAGGCTCCTTTGAACTGGTAATGAGCGTCTTGCACCACTTGACACTGTCGAACGCTTTTTGCAGATCGACAAATCCTGTGAATATGTCCTGATTTTTCTTTAGTCTTGCTTCCATTAACAACCACAATGTCAAAAGTGCCTCTCTGACACTTTTACCTTCCATAATGCCAAAGAAATAATCTTAATCGACCTTACTGTAGGACATTAAGGACGCTCTGAAAACATCAAAATCGATTCTCTCGAAAATTTTTGAGAGTTGTATTAAATGGTGTTAGCAAACTGATATTTAAGTATTGAATTTCGCGTAACATAAGTATTAAAAATTATAAAAATCTAATTGCCGTGTGGTCTACTTTCACGAACTGGAAACGTATGTGTGTTGAGAATCGCCCGCCTCTGTGGCCGAGCGGTTGTAGGCGCTTCAGTCCGGAATCGCGCTGCTGCTACGGTCTCACGTTCGAATCCTGCCTCGGACATAAATGTGTGTGATGCCCTTATGTTAGTTAGGTTTAAGTAGTTCTAAGTCTGGGGGACTGATGATCTCAGATGTTAAGTCCCATAGTGCTTAGAGCCATTTGAACCATTTCATTGAGAATCGCTGATCACTATTCACTGGGTCGCCCACAGTGACTTCGATGTCGATCTCACTGCCTGAAACAGAAGCGAAGCCCCTCACTCAACATGTCAAAAGTCACTCAGTCTCCAAGTTTAGCTTGACACAAAGGAAGTTTCTACTGTCTGTGGTATTGGATCACCGGTAAGCGATGCATGGCAGCTTGAGACCTTAATTTAGCTTCCAGTAATGTGTTGTCCAGTGTTCATGGTGACACTCTGCCGGTAACCTCAGCACGGATTTCAGTTGTTCCCATCATCAGAGTCAGTTAAACATCCCTACCATCTTCTCGTGGTGTGTACTTTCTAGAAGGACACATGAATATTCTTGCCATGCTGTTGCCCCGAGGTCGCCATCACCACTGATTGTGCAGTTACTGCACCACAGCCAACTGCCTATGCGATCTGTCAGTATGACGCTCTCATGTCTTTCATACCAGTTATTCGAGATTCCTCGAAGTCCTAAAGATGGTAATAAGCTGTAAGTACACGTTCGCTGACTATGCTGTAACGCGATCTCCAATAGAAAATTTGCAGTAAGGTTACAAACACCGAACCTGTGATCGCACCTTCGAAATTTGTGTGTGTGTGTGTGTGTGTCTTTTTGCACAGTAAGTACTGGAAACAATCTCGCATGTGGATGCGTATAGTCATAGTGTTCATGGTGTAACACAATTTCCATCAGTGTACTGGCACTTTAGAAGCAACAATTCCACATACGAACAACATATCTTACGTAGATAACAAGAAACCTACGTAGGTAACATGAAGTGAAGTAGCTTCCTCCACAAAAAAAAAGAAAAAAGAAAAAGAAAAACGGAAGTTACTCAACACTTTAAACGATAAAAAAGATAAAAGTAAGAGAACTTTTAAATTGTGGCCGAGCGGTTCTGGCGCTACAGTCTGGAACCGCGCGACCGCTACGGTCGCAGGTTCGAATCCTGCCTCGGGCATGGATGTGTGTGTTGTCCTTAGGTTAGTTAGGTTTAAGTAGTTATAAGTTCTAGGGGACTTATGACCTCAGCAGTTGGGTCCCATAGTGCTTAGAGCCATTTTTGAACTTTTAAATTAGATTCCACCAACTGTTACATACATAACCGATTTACAAAACCAACGACAGCATCACACAAAAACCACGCTGGGCACCCATTCAAAAACCTAGAAGAAGACCTTAGGAAATTTTTGTGTATCACAAAAAAGCAAAGGGAAAAATTCTCAGTGACAAACTCGATAGCCAATCATTGAATTTTTTCATTCTCCTGCATGCACTAAGGTAATAAAAATCATGAGATAGCTATACGCTCATACACTGATGACGATAGTATCGCATACACAAGGTGTACAAGGGCAGTGTACTGGCGAAGATGTCATTTCTACTCAGGCGATTCATGTAAATAGGTTTCCGAAGTGAATACGGGCCCACGACGGATATTAACGCAGAATGGTAGTTCAGGCTAGACGCATGGGACAATCTATTTCGCAAATCGTTAGGGAATTCAAAAGACCGAGATCGAAAGTGTCATGAGTGTGCCCCTCTCACCACGAACAACCCAGTGGCCGACGGCCTACACTTAATAACAGTGAGCAACGGCGTTTGCGTAGAGTTGTCAGTGCTAGAAGACAAGCAACACTGCGTGAAATAACCACAGAAATCAATGTGGGACGTGCGACGAACGTATCCGTCAGGACAGTGCAGAGAAATATGTCGTTAATGGACTATGTTAACAGACGATCAACACGTGTGCGTTTGCTAGCAGCAGCACATAGCCTGCAGCACCTCTCTAGAGGTCGTGACCGTATCGGTTGGGCCGTAGACATCTCGAAAACCGTGGCCAGGTCAGAATCGTCCCAGTTTCAGTTGGGAATAGCTGATGCCAGGGCTCTAGTGTGCTGCAGACCCAGAAAAGTCATGGACCCAGGTTGTAACAACGTTCACGATTGGTTTGGAGAGCATTCTGGAAGATTAGAGCTAATGATTTGGCCACCCGGATCCCCCCACGTGAAACCCGTTGAACATTTACGGGACATAATTGAGAAGTTAGTCCGTGCACAATATCCTGTGCCCCCAACACTTTCGCCATTTTGGACAGCTATAGAGGTCACTTGGCTCAATATTCCTGTAGGGGACTTTCAACGATTTGTTGAGTTCACGCCACGTCGAGTTGCAGCGCTACATCGGACAAACGGAGATCTGACACGATATTACGAGATATTCTGTGACTACTGTCAGCTCAGTGTATCTACATCTACATCTGCTATATCTACATGGATATTCTAAAAATCACATTTGAGTGTCTGGCAGAGTGTTCATCGAACGACCTTCACAATTCTCTATTATTCCAATCTCGTATAGCGCGCGGAAAGTTCGAACCTATATCTTTCCGTACGAGCTCTGATTTCCCTTATTTTAATATGGTGATCGTTTCTCCCTATGTAGATAGGCGTCAACGAAATATTTTCCCATTCGGAGGAGAAAGTTGGTGATTGGAATTTCGTGAGAAGATTGCTCCGCAACGAAAAACGCCCTTTATTTTAATGATGCCCATCCCAAATCTTGTACCATTTCTGTGACACTCTCTCCCATATTTCGCGATAATACAAAACGTGAAACCCATCATTGAATTTTTTTCGATGAACTGTGTCAATCCTATCTAGTAAGGATACTACACCGCGCAGCAGTATTCTAAAAGAGGACGGACAAGCGTAGTGTAGGCAGTCTCCTTAGTAGATCTGTTACATTTTCTGTCCTGCCAATAAAACGCAGTCTTTGGTTAGCCTTCCCCGACAACATTTTCTAAGCGTTCCTTCCAATTTAAGTTGTTCGTAATTGTAATTCCCAGATATTTAGTTGAATTTACGGCCTTTAGATTTGACTGATCTATCGTGTAACCGAAGTTCAACGGATTCATTTCAGCACTCATTTGGATGACCTCACAGTTTTCGTTATTTAGGGTCAATTGGCAATTTTCGCGCCATACATATTTCTTTTCTAAATAGTTTTTCAGTTTATTTTGGTCTTCTGATGAATTAACTAGTCGGTAGATGACAGCGTCATCTGCAAACAACCTAAGACGGTTGCTCTCTAGGCGCGCAGTCCGGAACCGTGGGACTGCTGCGGTCGCAGGTTCGAATCCTGCCTCGGGCATGGATGTGTGTGATGTCCTTAGGTTAGTTAGGTTTAAGTAGTTCTAAGTTCTAGGGGACTGATAACCACAGCAGTTGAGTCCCATAGTGCTCAGAGCCAGCCACGGTTGCTCATATTGTCTCCCAAATTGTTTACATTGGTAAGGAACAGCAGAAGGCCTATAACACTACGTTAGGGAACGCCAGAAATCTCTTCTGTTTTACTCGATGGCTTTCCGTCAATTACTACGAACTGTGACCTCTCTGACAGGAAATCACGAATCCAGTCACATATCTGAGATGATACTCCATAAGCACGCAATTTCACTAAAAGCCGCTTGTGTGGTACAGTGTCAAAAGCCTTCCGGAAACTCAGATACACGGAATCAATTTGAAATCCCTTGTCGATAGCACTCAACACTCCATGTGAGTAAAGAGCTAGTTGTGTTTCACAAGAACGATGTTTTCTAAATCTGTGTTGATTGTGTGCCAACAGACCGTTTTCTTCGATGTAATTCATAACGTTCGAACACAATATGTGTTCCAAAATCCTGCTGCATCTCGAAGTTAATGAAATGGGTCTTTAATTTAGTGGATTACTCCTACTACCATTCTTGAATATTGGTGGGACCTGTGCAGCTTTCCAGTCTTTGGGTACAGATCTTTCGTCAAGCGAATGGTTGTATATGATTGTTAAGTGTTGGGCTATTATTTCACCACCACACTCTGAAAGGATTCTAATTGGTACACAGTCTGGACCGGAAGACTTGTTTGTATTAAGTGATTTAAGTTGCTTCACTACACCGAGGATATCTACTTCTACGTTACTCATGTTGGCAGCTGTTCCTGATTCGAATTCTGGAATATTTACTTCGTCTGCTCTTGTGAAGTCACTTCGGAAGGCTGTGTTTAGTAATTCTGCTTACTGATTGTGTCTTGCCGCTGGCATACTTCACATACGAGCAGAATCTCTTTGGATTTTCTGCCAGGTGCGAGACAAAGGTTCGTTGTGGAAACTGTTATAAGCATCTCGCATTGAAGTCAGCGCTAAATTTCGAGCTTCTGTAAAGGTTCACCAATCTTGGAGATTTTGCGCCTGTTTAAATTTGCTTTGTTTCTGTAGCAGTGTTCCGACCGGTTTTGTGTACCAAGGAGGATCGGCTCCGTCGTTTGTTAATTTATTTGGTATTAATCTCTCAATTGCTGCCGATACTATTTCTTTGAATTCAAGCCACATCTTGTCTACACTTATACTATCAATTTAGAAGGAGTGGAAATCGTTTCTCAGGAAGGCGTCTAATGAATTTTTATCTGCTTTTTGAATAGGTATATTATTCGTCTATTTTTGGAGGATTTGGCTCTTACAATAGTCTCGCTACGCCAATCCTGTGTTGGCTAATCCCTGTATCTGTTTAGACGCACGTTACTAACTCAAGATTATTAGTTGCTAAGAGGTTCAGTGTGTTTTCACGACCGTTTACTATTCGCGTGAGCTCATGAACTAACTGCTCGAAATAATTTTCAGGGAATGCTTTTAGCACAATTTCGGATGATTTTTTATGCATACCTCCGGAATTAAAAATGTATTTTCGCCAACATATCGAGGGCAAATTAAAGTCACCACCAACTACAACCGTATGAGTCTGGTAATTGTTTGAAATCAAACTCAAGTTTCCTTAGAACCTTTCAGCAATTGCATCATCTGAAATGGGAGGTCGGTAAAAGAGCTCAATTATTATTTTATTCCGGTTGCCAACTATGACCTTTGCCCATACTAACTCGCAGGAACTATCTACTTCAATTTCGCGACAAGATAAACCACTTCTAACAGCAACAAACACGCCAGCTCCAACCGTGCTTAGCCTGTACTTTCGGAACACCGTTAGGTTATTCGCAAAAATTTCGGCTGAGCTTGTCTCTGGCTTTACCCAGATTTCAGTGCCTATAACGATTTCAGCATCAGTGCTTTCTATTAGCTCTTGGAGCTGTGGTACTTTCCCAACACAGCTATGACAATTTGCAACTGTTATACCGAGGATTCCCGTCTCTACATTCTTCCTGTGTTCAGCCTGCACCCTTTGTGACTGAAGCCTTTTTGCGTTTTTCCTAAATCCTCTAACCTAAAAAACCGCCCACTCCACGCTCACAGCCCCTGCTACCCGTGTAGCCGCCTCCTGCGCGTAGTGGACTCCTCACCCACTCATCGGAACCCAAAACCCAAACACCACGTGGCGCAAGTCGAGGAATCTGCAGCCTTCACGATAGCAGACTCGTCTGAGCCTCCACTCGGCTCTGTACCAGAGGTCCGCAATCGGTCCTGTCTACTATGCTGGAAATGGTCAGCTCTGCTTTCATCTCGCAGGCAAGACAGGCAGCCTTCATAAATACAGCGATTTCCATAAATACGTTCATTTCCTTACAGACCCTACTCAACATCCACAATAAAATAGAAATATAATCGATAATTCAGTAATCAATACTGGTAAAATAAGTTGTATAATTGACAACTTTACACAAATAATGTAGTTCACAGGAAATATAAGACTTGTTTGTAAAACCATACTGTCGTAATATCTCTGTAACATGTTTTGTACAAAAAGAAATAGTGTAACTGATTATTTGCTTGCACGTGGTACTCTGTGTAACGGAGGAGGTGCATTATATTTACGTAGACGGACAAAAATGGTACATTTAACATTTGCACAAAAAAGCTCTTCAAGGTTTATTTTGTACTATTTTCCGACTACAGTGTAACCTCAAAAAGACAACTACAGTGCAAAAGAGAAAGAAAATCACTCAAGCAAGCACCGCAAAGATATCCGCGTCAACAAATGCACTTGAAAAATAAGAATAAATTCTCGAAACATGTTGAAGGCAAGCGTGAAAAAATAAGATGCTGATAGAGTTTTTCGTTATTTAAATCATGAATAACACATTTGTAGGCTTTCCAACAACATCGATTATGATGAACGAAATTAAGTACTTGGATTTGTTTTTCACGTGGCTGTAAGTGCAGCTTTTTCTATGTGCCTGCTACATTTCACCAATTTCTTTAAACCTGGGACTACAATAATTGTTCCACGCTGTGTGCTTTCATTACATTGTTTAAGTATTGCAGCACTCTTTTAGAAAGGAAGGGAAAGCGCCTCCAATGTCTGTTTTTATAAAGAAACCATTTATTCGTGATTCCCTGTCAACGAAACGAAAAACGCTTACTTCAGCAATGATTGAAACTGTGTAATCGTTCCACTTCCTGTCTCCATAAATCCTAACTCCCAGTACCTTGCACAGTGTTTACTGGCTCAGAAGCTATTACGGTTACTTTTAATAAACGTAAACATGGTCCGTAGTAGACTCAACGTGATTTTTATTTAATGGTGCTATTAGCTAATTTCGACTGCCTAATCGCACGATTAAATAAAATAAATTTTCATTCACTTCACGTCTATGGTCACAAATTTCAGGTCGTCAGACTACCGGTTTCGTTCTATAATGACTATCTTCAGATCTGTTTTATATAATCGTGTCCAAATTCACTGGAGCCATAGTGGCATCGTCAAATGCTAAACACAAAATCAGCTGAAGTAAAGGAAATTTAAACTATATTCTGGTCATTGCTCAATTCGCGACCATGTCGCAGCTTGTGAGATTAAATAAAAATCACGTTAGAACCTACAATGGACCATCTCTACGTTTATTAAGCATCTGGAGCCTGTGGATCCCCACAAATAAAAAATTTTACGGTTGCTTTTGTTTGGTGAATATTCATGATGATGTCTGCAGTATCACCGTCATTTATAAGCTCATTTTCTTGTCTATTTATAAGGGATTGTTTGTCTCACATGAAATTTGTGCTCTGTATTGCTAATAAAGCGTTCCGCTGCATGCGTTTTCAGAGCTATATGTTTTGTATTATTTTCATTCTATTCATATTCATTATAGTATCCATTTGTCAGGTTACTTACGTAGGTCTTGATAGCTTTTTGTTTTTCTGTAACTGATGTTTCTATCTATTGTGCTCAAACCCTTGCCCCTTCACGTTTCCTGCGTTTCCTTTTCTACCCCAGTACTTCATTAACTATGTTTAAGATGGCTGTTTTTAAGTTTTTCCATTCTCCTTTCAAATCTTCTATCGTTTCCTAATTTGCTGTTGTGTTTGTAATCCTAGTTCGATAGAGATCCCGCGTGCTGCTGTCTACTACAACGCACATCTCCTTTGCTTTTTTTCGAGTCATCAGTCTTCTGTCTGGTTTGATGCTGTCCGCCACGAATTCCTCTCCTCTGCCAACCTCTTCATCTCAGGGTAGCATTTGTAGCCTACGTCTCAATTATTTGCTGGATGTTTTCCAAGCTCTGTCTTCCTCTACAGTTCTTGCCCTTGCAGCTCATTTCCTGATGACTTAACAGATGTCCTATCATCCTGTCCCTTCTCCTTGTTGGTTTTTTCCACATATTCCTTTCCTCAACAATTCTGTGCAGAAACTCTTCATTTCTTACCTTATCAGTCAAACTAATTTTCGAAATTCGTCTGTACCCACACATCTCAAATTCTTCTCTTCTCTTCTGTTCCGGTTTTCCCACAGTCCATGTTTCACTACCATACAATGCTGTGCTCCAAATGTGCATTCTCAGAAATTTCTTTCTCAAATTAAGGCCTATGTTTTTATACTAGTAGACTTCTCTTGGCCAGGAATGTCCTTTTTGGCAGTGCTAGTCTGCTTTTTATGTCCTCCTTACCCGGTCAATCATTGGTTATTTTGCTGCCTAGGTAGTAGAATTCAATCCTGATGTTAAATTTCTCGCTGTTGTCATTTCTGCTACTTCTCGTTACTATTGTCTTTCTTCGATTTACTCTCAATCCATATTCTGTACCCATAAGACTGCTCATTCCGTTAATTATATTCCGCAAGTCTTCTTTACTTTCACTCAGGATAGCTGTGTCATCAGTGAATCGCATCATTCATACCTTGAATTTTTTTTCCACTTCTGAATCTTTCTTTTTCTTCCATCATTGCATCTTCTAAGTACAAATTGAACATTAGGTAAGAAAGACCACGTACCAGTCTTACACCCTTTTTAATCCTAGCACTTGGTTCTTAGTCGTCCACTCTTATTATTCCCTCTTGGCTCTTGTACGTATTGTATATTACCTCTCTCTCCCTGTGCCTTACCCCTATTTGTCTCAGAATTTCGAACATCTTGCACCCTTTTACATTGACGAATGCTTTTTCCACATCGAAAAATGCTATGAACGTGTCTTGATTTTCCTTTAGTGTCGTTCCCATTATCAACAGCGACGTCAGAATTGCCTCTCTTATATCTTTGCCTTTCCTGAAGCCAAACTGATCGTCAGCTAACACCAACTTTCTTTTCCGTTCTTCTGTATATTATTCTTGTATGCATGAGCTGTTAACCTGATTCTGCAATGATTCTAGCACTTTTCAGCTCTTGCAGTCTTCGTAATAGTGTGGGTGATATTTTTCCGAAACTAAGATAGTACGACGCCAGACTAATACATTATATCCGTCAGAGTGAATGGTCGTTTTGTTGCCACTTCCCCCCAATTATTTTAGAACTTCTGGTAGAATGTTATAAATCCCTTCTGCCTTATTCGATCTTAAGTCCTCCAAAGTTCTCTCAAATTCTGATTCAAATACTGGATCTCCTATCTCTTCTAAACCACTCCTGTTTCTTCTTCTATCACATCAGACAAATCTTTCCCCTAATAGAGGCTTTCAGTGTACTCTTTCCACGCGTCTGCTCTCTCATCTGCATTTAGCAGAGGAATTGCTGCTGCACTCTTGTAAGTAGGCTGTTTAGGTTTTTTATTGGTAACGCCCCCTCTGTATGAAAATCACTGGCTGTGCTGTGTGCAGTCTGTGGCTGCTTTGCATTGTTGTAATACTCGCCATTGTAGTGTTAGGCAGCTGGCTGTGAACAGCGCGTAACGTTGCGCAGTTGGAGGTGAGCCGCCAGCAGTGGTGGATGTGAGGAGAGAGATGGCGGAGTTTTGAAATTTGTCATGAAATGCTCTATATATATATATGATGATATTAAGGTAAATACATTGTTTGTTCTCTATTAATATCTTTCATTTGCTAACTATCCCCATCAGTAGTTAGTGCCTTCCATAGTTTGAATCTTTTATTTAGCTGGCAGTAGTGGCACTTGCTGTATTGCAGTAGTTCGAGTAACCAAGATTTTTGTGAGGTAAGCGATTTGTGAAACGCATAGGTTAATGTTAGTCAGGGCCATTTTTTGTAGGGATTTTTGAAAGTCAGATTGCGTTGCCCTAAAAAAATATTGTGTATCAGTTTAAGCACAGTCATGTATAAATTTTTCTAAGGGGAAGTTTCATATGTCGACCCTTAGCCTAGGATACCTCACTGGAATCTTCTGATTTTTTCTTGTAGTTTGTGTAATTAGTGTAGATTTTGTTTATTGCTAGCGTGTAATTGTAGAGAGAATTTCCTTTGTAGTTGCAGTCTTTCATTGTTGTACAGTAAAACAGGTGTGGCGCGCATGTAGATTTGCACCAAGTATTTCGCTGCTGCAATTAACTAGATATTATTTTCAGTACTATGTTAATGTGTTCTCTTATTTTTGCTCTTCAAATTGTGTTTTTCTGTGTTGTCGTGTGAAATATTGTGACAATAATGGCATGTGAAAAACGTAACACTAGGCTCCAAAGTAAACTGAGAAATGACAGCGAAGAGGAAAGCAGTGTGTTAGCGCCACCGTGTAATGAATTAACTAATATTCAAAGTAGTAATTTGGTAATTGTGCATAGGGAAATGGAGCGGGTGGCAAACAATGGTGTAGACAGTGAAACAATTAGTGAACAGGGAAGCATTATCGATCGATCGGTCGGCAACAGCCAGCCTCAGGAATCGGGAATGACAGGACACAATTTTGCAAATATTGTAGACTCAGGTTTTGGGTTCTCACCGTTTTCTCAAATGAGTAAAGACACATTTTCCGCTTGTCAAAATGTGAATGTTGCCGGTGCAAATTCACTGCCGAAAAGCACTGAGGAACATGTTTCAGACACCAGTGCATTGTTATTACAATTAATGCAACAAATGGGACAAAAGCTTGAAAAGTTAGACACAATGGAACAAAATCAGAGACAAACACAGCAAAAGCTTCAAAAGTTAGACACAATGGAACAAAATCAGAGACAAACACAGCAACAGCTTCAAAAGTTAGACTCATTGGAACAAACTCTTGAACAAACACGTGAAGATTTAACTACTGAGTTACATAACATTGAATCGAAATGTCAAAAAGCCTGTAATGACGTAAAAACACAAATTTGTGAGCATTTTCAACCTATTTTTTCGCGGCATGAAAATGCATTACAGAATCACGAAGCAGCCATAAAAGAACTGCAAACTATTGTTCATGAAAATCATGAGACCTTGCAAGCTAAATTTGACTCAGTTGCATCTACCGATTCGGTTACGCAACTTGCAAAAAGTCAGGAAAACTTAAAGGACACAGTAGATACTCTGAAACTTGGTTCAGAAAAACACACTGAGGAAATAAGTACACTATCGGATAAAGTAGCCGAACTTTCAGATCAGTTCACTAACTTATCTACAAAGGTAGATGATGATCTGAATGACACAACACCTGTAGCCTTCACTGACACTGAAGAGTATGAAGAAATTAGAAAATTCAAACAAAATCAAAATCAAATCAATGCACAGTACAAAAGAGAAATCCGCGAAGTACAAGATCAGCTGACACAGGTAATACAAGAATTACGTATTTCAGAGGACACTCGCGCCCCAATACTGGAAGAGGGACATAGAAATACGGAACAACAACAAAATAATAACACAGGACACTTCGGAAATTATGAAAGAAATTGGCAAGGCACACCGAATTTTGAGATGGAACCGTCGACACGACGTAACAATGACCGATATGCTACTCGCCGACACGATGATTTTGACTATAAGCTGTTCATTACTACACGTAAATTCAAAACGTTTAAGAACTCTGGCAACGACATTCTTCCACAAGCGTGGCTCCATCAATTCTCTCATTGTTTTCCTCCCAACTGGTCGTTAGAACACAGATTAGAATTTATGTGTGGCTATTTAGAGAATGAACTAGCTGTAAGAATGCGATCGGTCATTCACGATTGTCACAGTGAAGGAGAATTTTACCATGCCTTCCTCTCAGCATATTGGTCTCAAGCTACACAAGACCGAGTAAAACATAGCATCATAATGATGAAACATTTCGAACAATCTGAATTCTCCAGTCTTGTGAAATATTTTGAAGACATGTTGCACAAGAATCAGTACCTGTCAAACCCATACAGCCCCTCAGAACTCATCCGCATTTGCTTAATCAAATTACCTGAACATTTACGACATATTATTTTAGCAGGACGTTGCAAAGACGACATCGAAGCTTTTCAGGGACTGTTACAAGAACTAGAAATTGACACTGACAATCGCGGAACGCGAAAACAGGAGCACAACAATTACAGATCACATCCGTCACAATTCCGCGATGACAGAAATAATATACGACAAGGCTATTCTTTCAATGTAAATCGTGACCGAAACAGACACCACCCGTATGAAAACTGTTGGCAGAGTAGTAATAATTACAGGGAAAGATCACCTCTCCGCGGTAATGACTATCACAGAGACAATCAGAGAAACAGGCAATATGGGAACCAAAATAATTATTATCAAGGGAGACAGAATAATTTCAGATGCAACGGTCCAGCGCGCAGTTACGATTCAGGGAGAAATTCTGCACCACGCGACCGACAAGAAAGAAACTATGGAATCTACCGACATGACGACAGACGATATGATCGTAACGACAGACCTGAATTGCATCAGAACTGGCGGGATTCAAACAGAGCAGAGCCCTCTCGACAAGGTGAATTTGTAGAAGTTAGGTCTCCAAATCCCAATAACGACGCGCGCCAACAAAGACACAATAGGCAATGACTCATACCGTTGGCAGCCACAAAACGTACTTATGAAACTGACGAAGCAGCTGCCGTAGCTAGTAATTACGTAAAAATGGAAGACATTAGGGACATATTACTCCAGGAACACGACGTAAAACATAACAACATTGCATATCCTGTGATTCACATTACTGTAAATGACGTAAAATTTACGGCAGTACTTGACTCTGGCAGTCCCATTTCAGTAATTAGTGAAACAGCTTTTAGCAAATGCAACAAATCGAACGATTGCCCCACACTTCCGTTACGTAAGATTAAATTACAAGGTGCAATCTTTGGAAAAAGTGTAGATGTACGCCAACAAACCAATTTAGAATTCTTTTGCCAAAGCCACAGCTTATCTATGAACTTTCTTATTGTTCCATTATTGTCGACGGAAATTATATTGGGAGTAGACTTTTTGAATGAATACAAAGCAATCTTAAACTTTCACGATGCTGAAATAAGTTTAGAGAAAGAAGGTAAGTCAATAGCTTTGAAATTTGAAGATTGGCTCTCAAACCATGACGAAGAAATTAATCGGCTTTACCTTCTGTTGGACAACAGTTCGGAATTTTCTACGGAACTAAATACTAACAATCACTCTGCAAGTACTGACAGGGATGATATCGACGGCATATTTGAAATTAATGAGTTAATTCAGAATAAAATTCAAACAATTGAGAATTGTAATGACACTGATAGGCAGGACCTTTTTGAGATTTTACAAGAACATTCCACAGTTTTTACTCACAAAACAGGAACAATCAAGGGATTTCAATACCAATTTCGTGTTCGTGAGCATACTAAATTTTGTGTTAGACCATACGTAATTCCTGCGCATTATAGTGACCGTGTTAGAACAGAAGTACAATCTTTGCTTGACGAGGGCATTATTGAGCCTGCAGTAAGCTCATACAACAATCCATTACATGTTGTTGAGAAGAAAAATGGATCGATCAGGCTTGTCTTAGATTCGAGACAAATCAATACTATGATCATTCCTGAAACAGACAGGCCGCAAACGTTGGAAGAACTTCTTCAAAATTTTAATGGTGTAAAAGTGTTGTCTTCCGTTGATCTCAGATCCAGCTTTTATCAGATCGAACTTCATCCAGAATGTAGAAAATACACAGCTTTCCTTTGTTTCGGCGTTTGTTATCAGTTTCGGAAACTTCCTTTTGGTTTGAACATTTCTTCGGCAGCATTCATTCGCGGGCTAAATTCCATATTACCTGAGTTCTTAAAACGTCACATCACCTTATATGTGGACGATATTCTAATAGCAGAAGCTTCATGGGAACAACATAATCGCATCCTCAACAGTTTGTTACGTATTTTTGCAGAATCTGGAATTACAGTTAACTTGGAAAAGTCTGAATTCGGTAGGTCAAAGGTGAGGTTTTTGGGACATATTATTTCTTCTGAAGGTATTCAGCCGGATCCTGAAAAGTTAGAAGCAATCAGAGCCATTCCAGTTCCATCCACAAAAAGACAAGTCCGCAGTTTTCTAGGTCTCGTAAATTTTTACCGTCGTTTTCTGAACATGCAAATTCTTGTTACACCAAAACTTTGTTCTCTCACTGGAAAAAATACTATTTGGAACTGGGACGAACAACCACAGTTGGAATTCAATTCTTTGAAAGAATCGCTACTTAACGCGCCAATACTAGCTCATCCAGATCTGTCACAAGATTTCTGCCTTAGAACGGATTCTTCTAAAGTTGGTCTTGGTGCCCATTTATTTCAAGAAGCCATAGAAAATGACACTACCATTCAGAAAACCATTGCTTTTGCTAGCCGAGTGCTAACACAATCTGAAAAAAATTATTCCGTTACTGAATTAGAAGCTTTAGCTATCGTTTGGGCATTTAACAAATTCCGTTTCTTTCTTTCCGGTAAGCACGTAAAAGTATACAGTGATCATCGTGCATTACAATTTCTTATGTCTTCAAAATTAAATCATGACAGGTTAAAACGTTGGGCATTGTTTCTGCAAGAATTCCACTTCACAATAGTCTACATTCCCGGCAAGGAGAACATTGTTGCGGACGCACTGTCACGCGCACCGGCTGGGCTGGAGAAAAGTAACACAGAAGGCAACCTCGAAAAAAATTTCAGTATTCTTTACATTCAGAAAGTCGCCTTTGAAAACTTCATCACCACATCTTTAAAGGACATTGCTGATGAACAAGATAAAGATCCGATTTGGAAAGACATCAAGAGCAAATGGCATGAAAAGACACACACACAGATTCGGCATTATTATCTGGTTAGAAACAACATACTGTTCAAACGCTGCACTGTTGATGACAAGCTATGGGTACTTTGCATTCCTGACGATTTTGTTAATAAGCTCATTTGGTACATTCATTTCAGCTACGCACATTTTGGCCCACGAAAATGTTATCATATTCTTCGAACGACTTGTTATTTTAACAATATGGAATAGAGAATTCGAAGAGTCTTGTCTATTTGTAAACTTTGTCAAAAGGCGAAACCATCTACTATCTCCCATCGTGCTCCGCTGTTTCCTATCATTCCTTCTAAATTAAAAGAATTTGCTGCTGTTGATCTCTTGGGACCGCTTGTCAGAACATCTAATGGATTTTCGTACGTTCTAGTCGCTTTTGAACTTACTTCAAAATTTGTTTCTTTCACACCGTTACGCAAAGCCACTGGACGGTCTGTATCCAACGCCTTTGTTAAAAATTTCTTGCGTGAAATTGGACACGTTAGCAAAGTCATTTCAGATAACGGACCTCAATTGAGATCTGCTGTTTGGTCACGCATGCTTCGCAACTATAAAATCAAACCTGTTTTTATTTCATTGTACTCACCACATTGTAACCCCTCCGAACGGATTATGAAAGAAATCAATAAGCTTTGCAGACTTTATTGTCACAGAAAGCATCAGCATTGGGACAGATATTTACACTTATTTCAAAACGTGCTGAATGAAATGCCTCATGACTCCACTGCTTTACCACCTACTCTTGTACTGAAGATTGAAAAACCACCGAACAGAATCAGAGAGCTTGTACCTTTCCCGAATACACGTAAACTTCGACACAAAGACATAATTGATTTGGCTATTAAAAATATAAAATCTGCAGCAGACAAAAGGAGAAAAATACACGCTAAAGCAAATGCAAAGAAATTATATATTGGTCAGAAAGTTCTCATTAAAGCTCATTCATTGTCATATAAGAAGAAACACTTGAGTCACAAATTCTTTCTAGTTTACAATGGACCTTACAGAATCCGACGTATCCCACATGATAATTGCGTTGAAGTTGAAACTCTGCGTACTAGGAAGAGTAAAGGTTTACATCACATTTCACATGTAAAACCGTTTATTGAAAGATAATCTGCTTTTTAACTTTGTCATTGCCATAAAACTTTTCACTTTTCAGTACTAGTATGCTTGTCAGACTTAGAATCTGTTAACATGCAACAATGTTTGAAGTTAAATATTCAGTCAAGAACCAAGAGAACTTATTGAAACAGAAATTACGAATGCATTGTTATTGTGAACAGACGACACAGTGTTATTGTGTGTGTACATTCTTGCTTGTTAGTTGCACGATTACGTAACGACTATAAGGCTCACATACTTAGAACATTTACCAGTACTACTAATGAGATTTTAATGCAACATTTTGGTTTACTTGAAAATACATTCTGGATTTAAAGTACTTTCTGTGAGATACCAGATGACACAGTGGTTAGTTTATGTGACAGCTACACGATTTTATCACGACGCTACTAATGAGTGACAATTTACAATGTTGCTTTTGCAGTGTTTCTGTTTTATATCTGCACAGTTTTTCTGCATTATTCTGGAAAGTAAAACATGATTTAGTAGCAGCTTTTGTGGTATAGCTACAATGAGACATCCTTTTCCGTAGCACAACAATATGTTACAGTACAGTACTTTCTTCATCACAACAATAAGCGTAATAAATAGGATATCTATACGCAAAGCATTTCACTTTCGTTTATGATGAGGTAAGTACATTGACTTCAGCAGAACTTTGCTTACAGAGGACGATAACTACGACACTTCCACAGAATTATCTTACAGCAAGACGCACATTTAGCGCTACAGGACATGCATTTGAGAGATTAATTTTGTACTTAAGCCATTTATTTTTCAAGATTTTTGAATTGCAAAGAAGGTTTTCCGTGATACATTTCATTCCATTGCTGTAATCTGTAACACCTGAGGGTATAATTACATTAATCCTCAGGGGGGTACACGCCTACTTTGTGTATCATGTGTTTGGCAAGCACAAGGAGCCCTAGCTAATATGGTATTTGCTTATACAACTTTACACATCAGTACCATATTTCTGTAACACACAAATTACACAGCTATCTGATCATTTAACAGAGAAACAAACATTTCTTTACTACATCAGTGACAGATGTTTACGTAATTACACAGTTGGATAACTTCACACTTATGAAATTGTATTTTGTCAGTACTTTGTGAACTCTTCATATTTTTCGGAACCATTGTGATACTATGAGAGCTTTGAATGTCGTATTTCTTATGGGATCGTGATTTTTAAAGTACGTTTGAGGTAGATGACACTATTGAAATGAGCAGAGAATATTTTTTTTAGGATTTGAAATTATTGCAGAAAGCTACGACGATTTTGAGAGTTGACTGAGGTGTTATGATGTTATTATTACGACGACGATGTGTATTATGCTATTGAGGTATGTTTATGATCAATAAGATGATGCTACCGTATATGAGGAATTTGATTATGCTACGTATTTCATATGATGAAATATTGAAGAAGTGTTGACGAATATGTATATGTATAATAAGGTAAGGAATAATGAGTAGTGGTTAGGGACTCTGACTTGTGAAAAAGGATGTTGGAAACCAAGAATCGTACTTTAAGAGTTATGAAATGTGTGTATATGCGTGAATGTATTACAATGTCGGCGAAAATTTTTTGGACACTGTTATATTTACAGGATTTTGTCTCTACAGATTTGTAACGCAAATTCTTGACCTGTGAAATTTTTTATATGAGACTTCCACTGTAGCAGAAACTGCTGTCATAAATATTTCAGTAAGAAAGGTAAGTGACCTTGTTGTAATGCGTTGTGGCGCCCAGCTGGGCCAGCCGCCTGCAGAAAAAGCCATTAGATAAAAAAAAGGGAGGCCATTAACCTCGCATCTGACATTCCTTTGTAGAAAGCATCGCAAATACGACACGCTACTTACTTGGAAACATATCGTACTTTCTGATATTTACTGAAATGCCTAATGAAATGACAAGAAATAGTTTGTCTACACACCTGATTATGACTACTGTCTTTCTAGATGAGATATTGTTTTTACTACTTATGAAATGCCACATGGCTATTGAATGATGTTCTTATGCTTTGCTTTGTACATAGTTGCTTATTTCATTTGATATCTAGTTTCTAGCTGCACTGCAGCATTGGTTAAAATAAAATTTTATAGATGTACTAATATAAATATTTTCTGTCTACAGATCGAGTAAATAATAATTTTTTTCAAAAAAAATGAGGGAGCACAAAAAGACATTTACCTTCACAGGAACTGCATTCATAATTTTCTTTTCAAGTACTTGGTAATTTCTTTTGTAGAATAAATTGTTATGCATCACTCTAGTGTTAAGATGTGACATAGGTATTAGGCATGGTCATTTTTAGTGTAATATTTTTTTCTGCTTGAGCTTTGTCATGTTTAGGTATAAGTCATTTCATTTTCTGGTGCTGTTTGCCAGGCATAGTGCTACTGAATTTTAATTTGTGTTACTCTTCTAAGCCAGTTTACTACTGATTTCTTTTTCTTGTTTGCTGCACAGTGCCTTATATTAGTTGTAATATTGCAATTGCTTTGCCTAGTTAAATTTTTGTCATTGCTGTTTGTGTTAATTGTTTTGTGCTGCTGCATTGCCTCGTCCCTTAGTTTAGCATCTCAGCTCAGTAGATTTAAGTTAGCTTAAGAGGGGGTAGCCTATAAGAGAATGAGTTGCGATGAATTTGAAGAAATGCACTGAGAGGCTATACGAGAAAACTACAGAAAGCAGGTATAGATAGGACTTTTGGAAATAATGAAGAACGAAGGGAGATCTCCGAGAAGTAAAAGAAAGTTTTGTTTGCAAAATACTGCAGTACAACAAACCCTGTCCTTTCCTTGTATTATTCCTCTATATGTTTGTGTACCCTTGGGTATTTATGTTTTTCCTGTATTTATATGTTTATCTGATAATACTTATGTTGTAGAATTTTTCTAATACTAAGCTACATTCACTATGATGAGGAATACTGTTATCCTCAAATATAATTGGCATTAATAATATGTTATTTACCTTGTAAATATGCTTAGACATTATTTATTCTGTTTTGTTTTAATGCTCATGTGTGAAGTTGATGTTTCAAAATTTATTCTGATCTTTTATGTATCTACTTATCTCATAATTCCTGTAACATTGATGTATATGTTTATTTCTATTCTGTTGTAAAGCCCCTATTACTACAAATTTTATCTGTATTGTTATGTTCTTTAATAATGTATTTTGTACCTTTGTAATTGTATTCTTATGTTGTAAATTTATAATTGTATAGACACCAGTTCATCAAATTAAGTAACTTGTACGTTACATTTCACTGCACACGTTTCTGTTGGTCATAGTATATGGACAATATGTGAGAAGTAGGGACTGATAGCATTTGCACGTGTGTTGATAATTCAGCAAGGGACTGGATAACAGCATTGCTGGTTCTAAGGACATTCCAAAAAGTTTTGTGAGTACACAAGTGGTGGTTTATGGACTTGCTATATTGTCCACAAGACTCTTCGATGGTGATTGTGCACCTGCACAGTCGCAACAGATGGTTGCTGGCCGTCTCTACAAGGACTACAGTGGGTCTGCATCTTTGATGGCCCACCAATACCATTATCTCTACAAGGACTACATTGGGGCTGCATCTTTGATGGCCCACCAATACCATTATCTCTACAAGGACTACATTGGGGCTGCATCTTTGATGGCCCACCAATACCATTATCTCTACAAGGACTACAGTGGGTCTGCACCTCTGGTGGCCCACCAATACCACAATCTCTACCAGGAATACAGTGGGTCTGCACCTCTGGTGGCACACCAATACCATACTCTCTACCAGGACTACAGTGGGTCTGCTCTGTGATGACCTACCCACCAATACTCTTCAAAACTTCGACTGACTCCGCTGTGGGTTTGCTCTGTTATGGCCCATGACCTGTCTGCATGTCGAGAGTCAGCACTGTCTTTCCGTTGGAAGGACAACGCTACTTCTTCAAGACTGCATGGAAATCCACTACTTCCATGTGCATTTTCTTTTACTGCTCAGACTTTGCGAAAAACACGGCTATTTTACTGTGATGAACGATTAGGACTGTCTTTATGGACTGTGAGAAAGTTTAGCTTTTGACCAACATTGTATCAATGAGTGTGTGCAATTGATAGCTTTGTTACTGTAATTATAAAAAAATTTTATCAAATCATTATTGGCCACTGTCCAAAACAATTTGTAAAATTTTTTTGTGGGGAGCATGGGGGCTATGTAAGTAGGCTGTTTAGGTTTTTTATTGGTAACGCCACCTCTGTATGAAAATCACTGGCTGTGCTGTGTGCAGTCTGTGGCTGCTTTGCATTGTTGTAATACTCGCCATTGTAGTGTTAGGCAGCTGGCTGTGAACAGCGCGTAACGTTGCGCAGTTGGAGGTGAGCCGCCAGCAGTGGTGGATGTGGGGAGAGAGATGGCGGAGTTTTGAAATTTGTCATGAAATACTCTATATATATATGATGATATAAAGGTAAATACATTGTTTGTTCTCTATTAGTATCTTTCATTTGCTAACTATCCCTATCAGTAGTTAGTGTCTTCCATAGTTTGAATCTTTTATTTAGCCGGCAGTAGTGGCACTTGCTGTATTGCAGTAGTTCGAGTAACCAAGATTTTTGTGAGGTAAGCGATTTGTGAAACGCATAGGTTAATGTTAGTCAGGGCCATTTGTTTTGTAGGGATTTTTGAAAGTCAGATTGCGTTGCGCTAAAAAAATATTGTGTATCAGTTTAAGGACAGTCATGTATAATTCTTCAAAGGGGACGTTTCACTCTTAATGTTATCAGCGTTGCTTTTAATTTCACCGAAGGTTGCTTTGACTTTCCTATATGCTGAGTCAGTCGTTTCTAGCCGGCCGGGGTGGCCGAGCGGCTCTAGGCGCTACAGTCTGGAACCGCGCGACCGCTACGATCACAGGTTCGAATCCTGCCTCGGGCATGGATGTGTGTGCTGTCCTTAGGTTAGTTCTAAGTTCTAGGGGATTGATGACCTTAGAAGGTATGTCCCATAGTGCTCAGAGCCATTTAAACCATTTTAAAGTCCTTCCGATAATCATTTCTTTTTTGCTTTCTTCACATTTTCCGTCAGGCCATTTCGTCTTAGTTTCCCAGCATTTCCTGTTTATTTCATTTCTCAGCGTCTTGTATTTCTGTATTCCCGAATTTCCCACAGAATTTTTTTACTTGCTTCTTTCATCGCTCAAATGAAGTATTTCTTCTGTTACCCATGTTTTCTTCGCAGTTACTTTCTTTGTACCTGTGTTTTTCTTTCCAACTACAGTGATTTCCGTTTTTATTTTTGTCCAGTCCTCTTCAATTGTACTGCCTACCGAACTACTCCTTATTGCTGTATCTATAGTCTTAGAGAACTTGTAACCTCCCCACAAAAAATTTTAAAAGTGACAATTTATTAGAAATGGAGCCAAGTGTAACCTTCCTGCAAAAATATTAATGACAAAGACAATTAAACAAAAATTAGCAATCTGACCCAAGTATAAGCTCCCATAAAATAATGAAACATGATCCTATGACAATGAAAGTACAGTGTTAATCAAAACTCAATTAAACCGAAATGTCAGTCTTTGGCCCTGTGTAAAAATCAGAATTATTTTCTTACCTCAGTATAACTGCATGTCAAAGTTCTGCTCTTATTGTTGGCCGCGGCTTGGAGGAAATGCATTGCAAGTATTTTTTTGAAATCTAACTGAAATTTTTGTTTGAAGGAAATGGAAGGAAATCGAATGATTCTTTTGTTAAAAATTGCTTTGAAATCAAAATTATTATTGGGGGCGATTCTTACACAAATTAGTTACAGTTAATTTACATCATTAGCTGAGCGCAATGCTGCTTAATAATATACCTTGTCCTGAATCTCGACCATTGCGGTCCCGACGCCCGCCGACTGCTCTGGGCTACCACTACTGACAGACTGATGCTCGCAACTGCGCCTCGAGCGCAACTGCTCTGGTCAAAGATTCTACAATGCCTCGTCATCGCTGCCAACGAGTACATACGCCTTTCATAACCCTCCACTGGGGGGGCAAAAATTTGGCAGCGATGGTGAGTCATTTGGACATGCCAATCGCGGCAAAATTTTTCTTTAATTAATTAACATTTACAATTTACAAAATATTTAGATGTAGCACATGAATTAAATGTTGTGCGCATGCACCGATTACAAAACATTACAGACAAGACAAAATATAAGTACAATGAGTACAGAGCGTATCAGCAAATCAGAAAAATGTATATACAAATTATTTGATAAATAACAAAGTGCACACGCACTGTAAGATTCTGTAGCATTTTCAGACCAAATAAATAGAACAAGTGACATGATTGCACATGCACTGCAGTTCAGAACATATCAGCATATGGCGAAATGTATATATGAGTAACAAATGACATAAACCATATCACGAAATCATAAAAGGTATACAGAACAAGCACAAATCATATTGAAAAATGAGAAAAGTGCACAGGCACTGAAGTTCAGTAGAAAACACATAAGTGCACATGCACTGAAAACTTTTGAACATTTTCATAACAAATAAACGCAAGAGTAAAATCATCAAATCACAAAAAGTATATACACTATAGATGACAAGAGTGCACATATATTGCACTTCAGAACAAATCGAAAATGTCTTAGTATTTTCACAACAAATAAACATAATGGCAAAAAATCATGTCGACAAGTGACATAAGTGTACTCGCACTGGAGTTCAACAAATCGAAAAGAAATGTATAGGCCATGAACATAAATGATGTTAGCTAAAATGATTTTCACTATTAGGATAGGAAAGGAAAGGATTGCATCATGGTTGTAGCACTTTAGTTTGCACACAGCTGCACTGAAAGTCCATATCTTTCCACAGAATCACAACACTAAGTGATACAATCTGCAGTTCCGTTCCCAGAAGTATTTATCAGCGTATCAAGACACTGAAACGTCGTAGTAATATTCCATGCTATCATTTGGCAGTACACCAGGTACACCAAACAGTGGGACCATAATAACGTCTTCATCGCTTACGGTGGTGGACAGCATGCCGTGTCAACACCACGCTCTTAAGAGGCACACCAACGTAGAATTAGTGCAAAAACCAAATATAATGTTCATAAAATTAAATTATTGCCATCATGGGTAGTCGTATTACAATAAACAGCGGCAGTCTTGGGCCAGTTACAAACCATGTTTAGTATGACAGAATAATGTTCATCAGAAGTCTTAATTACATTAATTATTGGCACTCAGTAGCCATTTACTAAAATCATTATTGGAAACAAGAGCTAATTAATCGCATAATTAATAACATAATTTATATAGTTACATTAATTATGGGCACTCAGTGGCCAGCAAGTATTGAATAGTATAAAACATTATTCATCATTCAGTATTATTCAGATCATTAAGAAGTCATTATTAAAAAATCAGTTAATTACAATCATAGCATTAATAATCATGGGCATTATAAGTAGTCTCATTACAATAAACAGTGGCAGTTATTAGCCAGTTACTAAATTACAATCATAGCATTAATAATCATGGGTATAATAAGTAGTCTCATTACAATAAACAGTGGCAATTATTAGCCAGTTACAAAATTACAATCATAGCATTAATAATCATGGGCATTATAAGTAGTCTCATTACAATAAACAGTGGCAGTTATTAGCTAGTTACAAAATTACAATCATAGCATTAATAATCATGGGCATAATAAGTAGTCTCATTACAATAAACAGTGGCAATTATTAGCCAGTTACAAAGAATTATATAATTTTTTTTTGTTTTTTTTATATATTTTTTTTGTGTCATTAAGAAGTCATTATTCAAGTGACATACTATTCAGAGTTGATCAGTATTATTCAGAATTATCATAAACTAGTGACATTATATGGGACTGGTAATACATTTTGTTTTTTATGCTAGCAATGCATTGCTTTAGGTAATTATAAGGGAAAGCAAGAAGAAATAAGAGAAAAAATTGCTTCTAGGTTGTTCCTATAAATGAAAAAATGTGTAACGTCATTCGTCATGAGTCAGCTGTAGCAAGGTTATCACATTTATAAATGATAGACACAAATGGGTAAAAAAAATAAAATGCAAGTACTAGAACAGGTATAATAAGTAACAAGTTTAGTAAGTATCATGAAAAGCTTCTCCTGGAAAAAATACAAAATGGATTATTGAGCTGAAAGAAGAAACGCAGACTATGCTGAAAAGTAGTGAACTTCGAATTAACAGGTAGTGAAATGTGTATAAAAAATGTGTTCCATAGCTGTCCTTTGCAAAACCTTCAGTCATCCTACTATGCAATATAACACCTGCTGTCAAAGCAAACTGCAACAAATACTTAAATAACTACATAGCATAAATACATAAACTTCAACATCATTCTCATCTGTAAAGAAAAAACTTCATTATCCATATTATCATAACTTCATTATCGTCATCACCTGTAAAGAAAAACTTCATTATCCATATTAGTATATTCTTCATCATTATTCTTCATCAGCATTAATTACCATCTGCAAAAATCACTTCATTATTCATCACACAACTATTCCTTATCTCTAGCATATTACATCACTTAAAACTAAGATGTGTAGTTCTGTCTGACAGCTTGCATCAATCGCCTTGTATTCTGAAAGAAAAATTTAGTTAAGACTGCTATTCTACGATGTGTATAGTATATTCTTGTTAATGCTTGTTAATCCTAATCCATTTACTCTTCCTCATAAAGTTATTGCATTTTCTTTCGTTTATTCTGTAGGTGAAATTCTCATTTCTGTTTAATTTATTTCCTTTACGCATCATTTCTTTCTGAAATTGATGAACAAAGACTAATGTCTTGCATTTAAATCATATACCCATTAAATAATGACTGGTTAATGGTGACACAATTAAGCATACAGCATAACATGACAGAAAACGTAATATGTCAAAAGCATAGACAGTGTTTAAAGGCAAAAAGTGTACAGAGAATATCATAATGCAGCAGCAAAAAAAAAAGGAAAATGTAAAACAGTCACGATGTTGAGATATCATAGGGCAAAAATGTCAAAGTCAACTGGTGTGTGTTATACCTTAACTAGTTCACAGTGCATACAAACAAAACATGAAAACAATCGTACATACATAAGAAAGACAAAATGTAACATTCGTTGTGTTCAGCTTGTATGTAGTGTAGTTAATAGAGGCGATAATTAAAGACTTTAATGGAGAGAGAATTTGATAAAATTAATGCGTCATTACAGAGAATTGCATAATTATTCATAAAATGCGTAAGTTCATCTGGAAAAATATGCACGGTCTGGTGTGTAACGACAAGAAGAGCGACCTGCTAACCTTACCTTGCCGGGCACTTGCCAAGAAAAAATACGATAATCATCAATAAGTAGTCATGTGAATATAATTGCAGAAATGTTCATAAAAATTAGCAAATAGCATTACAGCATGATAAATCGTAAAGTATGTTCACTCAATAAAGGGTTTTATATTGGATAAGTGGTGGTTTCCTTTCGATTTTCTGGTTCTCAGAGTTTCGACGTGTACAACATTGGGGTGAGGAATACTGCGAATCCGATATGGACCTGCGTATAGAAGTTCAAATTTACTGCACTTACCTTTTAATTTGCTGGATAAATAGTGTGTACGTACTAATATCTTCTGTCCAACGTGCAAGTCTCGGCGTCTACAAACCTGTTTTTGCTGTCTTCTCCGGCGGTCTGCGGCACGTTTGATGTTGTTCAGCGCAATGTCAATTATTTCGCGGTGTCGTAATCGACGAGATGTAGGAGAGTGTACTAATTCTTTAATTTTGTTTGGTGGTTCAACGTTTTTCAGTATAACAGACGGAGATAGCATAGTGGATTCATTTGGTATGGAATTAATTACATCTTGGAATGAGTGTATGTATGTGTCCCAATCAATATGTCTTTTGTGGCAGTATATTCTACACAGTTTACCAATTTCTTTCATTATTCGTTCACAAGGGTTCGAAGAAGCGTGGTACTTGGATATATAAATCGGAGAAATGTTTCTAGCTCGTAACATGCGTGTCCATATAGCAGAACGAAATTGTGATCCATTATCTGAAATTACTTTCATCACATGCCCTACATGAAATAGAAAATGTTTTACAAATGCTTTCGAAACGGTTTTAGCAGTAGCTTTGCGTAACGGAGTGAAGGTAACAAATTTTGAAGTGAGTTCAACAGCGACAAAGATGTAGCAAAAACCTCTATTAGTTCTCGGAATTGGAACAAAAATGTCTACTGCGGCCATATGTCTTAATTTAACAGGTATAATGGGATATAATGGAGGAATGTGTGAAGTGGTGTCAGACTTAGCTTTCTGGCAAATTTTGCATGACGCTAAAACTCGTCGTATACGTTTTTCCATATTTGTAAAATAACAGTTCTGTCTCAGTATAAGAAAACATTTTCTTGCTCCGTAATGTGCGTAGCTTAAATGAGTATACCAGATTAATTTGTTAACAAGCTCGTCAGGAATGCATAATAACCAATTGTTGCTGTCTGGATGAGAGCGGCGAAACAAAATGTCATTGTGTACAGTGTAGTGGTTTCTGATGGTAACATTATTCCTATCTTGCCAAAGGTGTTTAATTTCTTTCCACACGTTGTCTTTATTTTGCTCTTTTGCTATGTCTTGTAATGACGATGAAATAAAATTTTCAAATGCAACTTGCTGAATGTACATGACACTGAAATTTGCTTTGCAGAAGTTGGTTGCTACGTCTTGCTGATTGTTGCTGAGAGAACGCGATAGTGCGTCTGCTATAACATTTTGTGTGCCGGGAATGTGAACTATTGTAAAATCAAATTCCTGCAAATAAAGTTTCCATCTACTTAATCTATCGTGAGTAAATTTAGGCGAAAGTGAGAATTGTATAGCTCTGTGGTCTGTGTAAACGGTGGTGTGTCTGCCATAAAGAAAGTGCCTAAATCTCGTAAAAGCCCATACAACACATAACGTTTCCAATTCTGTGACGGAATAATTTCGTTCAGCAGGTGACAAAATGCGGCTTGCAAATGCGATGTTTTTAATTAATGTAGAGCCATCTTCTTCAATTTCCTGAAAAATATGTACGCCTAAAGCTGTGTTGGAACTGTCAGTGGCAATAGAAAAATTTCGAGTAAGATCTGGGTGCGATAAAAGTGGAGCATTCAACAAAGCATGTTTCAGGTTCACAAATTCAGAGTGTGCTTGCTTATCCCATGACCAAATACTGTTTTTACCTGATAATTGGCATAATCTAGGTGTGTCTAATGCAGAGTGATGAATAAATTTACGAAAAAAGTTAATTAAACCCAAAAAGCTGCGTAATTGTTTCTTCGTCGTAGGAACAGTAATGTCACGTAGAGCTTGAAGTTTTTCCGGATCAGGCGCAATACCTTTTGCTGAAATTACGTGTCCAAGAAATTTTATAGAAGTTTTGCCAAAATGCGATTTACTGAGGTTAACTGTAAGTCCTTGTGCATGAAAAGTTTGCAATAGTCGTTCTAAAATCATATTGTGTTCAGACCAGTTACCTTCTGCGATAAGAATGTCATCTACGTACGTCGTAATTCTGTCTTTAAGTTCTGTCGGAAGTATTGTGTTCAAACCGCGAATAAAAGCTGCAGAAGAAATAGTTAAGCCGAATGGTAATTTGCGAAATTGATAACAGTCGCCAAAACAGAGAAAAGCTGTATATTTTCTGCAATTCGGATGAAGTTGAATTTGCCAAAATCCCGATTTCAAATCTAGTGTAGAATAAATAGCTGTACCGTGAAATTTCTGTAGTAATTCTTCTAATGTCTGTGGTCGATCTGTTTCATTAATAATAATGTCATTAATGTGACGTGAATCAAGTACAAGGCGAAGTGAGCCATCTTTTTTCTTAACAATATGTAGCGGGTTTATGTACGGACTACCTGCTGGTTCTATAATTCCTTGATCAAGCATATCCTGCAACTCTTTTTTAACTTGTTCTCTATGAATATACGGAATAGGATAATGCTTTGCTTTAAATGTGTCGTGCTGTTTGACTTGAAATTCATACATAAAACCGGACATAGTACCAGGAATGTTGTCGAAAACTGGAGCTTGCTGTAAAAGAATTTTGTGTAATTGCGTTCGTTCGTCGTCTGTATTTGCACTGCTTTGTTTAACTTTATCTGAAATCATCTGCATAACGTCGTAGTCAGCTTCGTCTGGAGTGTTATAGTTATGTACGTACGTATCCGAGAACAATGTGGGATTACAGTCTATGTTACGTGTTGCGGAAATGACCTCTGTGCGATTAATTGTTTGTTCTTCCGCAGATAAGGAATGCTGAAATTCTAAAGCCAATTGTACATTTTCGTCCTTCAACATTAAATAAGAATTTTGAAAATCAACCACTGCGTCGCGTTGTACGAGAAAATTAGTACCTAAAATTACGTCTGTTGTCAATAAGGGAACAATCCAAAAATTTGAGTGAAAAGTATGACCTCCAATACAAAATGATAAATGCGTCTGTAATTTTACATCCACTCCTTTACTCGATACTGCTCCTTTCACTTTCGTTTTGCCTAAAGGTAATGTAGGATACGTATTCTCTTTGTTACACTCGTTAAAAGTTTCCTCATTAATGACTGACATAGGTGAACCAGAATCGATTACTGCTGAAAATTTCGATGAACCAATTTTAATTTCGATGACAGGATGTGAAATAGTTTTCTGAACAACTGGTCTTTCCTGTAAAAGAGTGTCTCGGATGTCGTCGAAAGTAATAACATTTTCGTGAACAACATTTTGCTTGTCTAAAGAAGTGCTTGTGTTATTGGAAGATGCGTCCTGTACAGTATCTAGTCAAATTCTATCTGACGTGTTATTATTATCAGGGGGATGTCGTGGCATTTCTACAATTTGAACAGTTCTATTACTTCTTCCAGACGTATTACGCTCTGGATGATATCTACTGTCGGGTTCATTCATGAGAATAGGTTCTTGTGGATAATTTTGCTGTTGGTATGATCGACTGTTGTTAGATGTACGCTGAAAATTGTCCTCATTATTTTTACGTCTGTCGTAATAGTCATTCCTATACGGTGCATTGCGATAGGAATTGAAATACTGTGTTTTCTGTACGTAGTTGTTTCTCTGCTGCCGTGCGTTACTGTTTGTTGTACCAGGGACTATACGTTCACGCGGCGAAACATTAAAGTTGGGTTGACCTTGTGTATTATATTGTTGGTTAGGTATGCTAACCGGCTGGTTTTGTTGCTGTTGTTGTGAAAAACTTCTATTATTACTAAAATATGGTTCCTGTCGCTCACAATTTTGACGATACCGATAATTAGAATTTGGTCTGTTACCAAAGTTCTGGTAGTTGTCGTTTCTAAAGCGACTGTTACCTTTCCTATTGAAATTACGTGACTGATCGTAATTACTGTAAGTTTGCTGACCTTGGTTGTTGTATGAAAAATTTTTGTTTACAAAAGAATAATCGGATTGTTGTACTTCCAAGAGCTGTAACAGATCTCTGAATGCCGAAATGTTTTCCTTTTGCTGACCCGTTAGGAGTGACACTCTTAATGACCGTGGTAATTTAGAGATACATAATTGAATAAGTGCGGATTCACTATAGGGTTCACTTAAATACTGATTTTGCTGGACCATGTGCTCAAAAAATTGCGTGACACTGGGAAAATTTGTGTTCTCATAATTTGGCAAACTAATTAGCTGATCTTTAATTCCGCGCTGTGTCGTCTTCGACCAGTACGCTGACAGAAAAGCATTCTGAAACTCTTCTACCGAGTAACATTGTCTCGCGATCGGTCTCATTCGATTTGCCGGTTCGCCTTCCAAAAAGCTGCAAATAAATTCAAGTTTATGCGTAACAGGCCAAGTCGGTGGAACAGCAAAGCTAAACTGTTGTATCCAATCTAGCGGATGAATCTGTGTTCTGTCATTCTTAAACACTTTAAATTTTCTTACTGACAGAAAATGTTTGTAATCGAAATTATCGTCTCTGTGTGATGGAACAGGTTCATGATTGTATGAGAATCTATTGAACTGTGGTTGTTCGGAATCAAAGTCGTGTACTCTCTGCTGATTTCCTAAATTATACGCGTTGCGCGAGTCTGACAAATGTTCGCAAAGTGGCGTCTGCTGTGATGTGTTATTAACTGAAATACTTTTCATCTCTGTTACTTCTTGCTGTAAACTTGACAGTTTTCGACGCAATGTGTTATTAGATGAATCTATCTCATTAATAGTCTGCTGTAGATTTTGAAATTCCGGTGTTTGATTAAATAAAACCGGTGAAGTATCGTCTGATTTATTGTCATTAGTACTTTCGATGACATCAATACGACTGGCCAATTCATCACATTTTTCAGTCAGTATTTTTACCTGATCATCGGTTTTAGTGTCAGTGGCATTAATCTGGTTTTGCAATTTACGTGTAGTTTCGTTCAGTTTTCTAACGTCAGCTTTGACGACATCGGAATCCTGTGTTAGTTCTAATTGTTCGAGTCTGTCGGTCATTGTTTGAATATCTATTGTGTGTGTATCTGTTTTTGATTTAAGATCCGAAATTTCGTCACGTAATTCTGTGTTCGACTGTTTGAATGTATTAATTTCGTCGGACACTGTGGCAATATTATTGTCTACATATGTTTTTGCCTTCGCAAACATTTTACGTTTGTCTTCCTGTCTCTGAGCAGTGATTGTTTCCATTACTTGACGTTTTACTTTATTTTGATCATCAATAAATTTGCGGAAACGCGTATCACTGTTTTGTATGTGAAGACTAAGACGTTCGTTAATTTGTGTATTCTGTTGGTCGAATTTCGCGTCAATCTTTTCATCCATTGTGCGCGAAAGTTCTGCTGTCATTGCTTTAAACTCGTCCCGTAATTGTGTAGCTTTTTCAGAGCATTGTTTAGCGATTCCGCTAATTTCGTCTCTGAGTGTTTCTGTTGCAGCTGTTTGCAATTCCCTTAATTCCTGAGCAACAGACTTAATTTCTTCGCTACTTTTTTTTGAACACGCCTCAATTTCTTCGCGCAACTGTTCCTTAGTATCATGACATTGTGCGGCAACGGCTCTAATCTGTTCACTAAGCTGTCTGGAATTGTTGTCTAATTTTTCATTAAGCTTGTCTTGTTTTTCGTTCTGTTGTTTGACCTGTTCACTAAGTTGTTTGAGATCTTCTTTAAGACTGTCTTGTTTTTCATTCTGTTGTCTGTTCTGATCACTAAGTTGTTGTTTGAAATCTTCTTTAAGGTCGTCTTGGTTTTCAATAATTTGGTTAACTCGTTGCAGCAATAGTGCCATAATTTGATCCGAGCCAAAATTAACATTTCTATTCTCTGTGCTGTTTAATGGTCGATCTGGAATTGTCTCGCTTTCTGTAACCAATTGGTTATTCTGAGATTTACAAAAAGGTTTATCAGTCGGATGTACACTGTCAGACACTATTTCGGAATTAAATAGATCCGTCGTACTTTCAGTACACTGTCCATTTTCATTAGACAAATTTGTCTGTTCGTTACTTGAATTTTCCAAACCGGGTGTGTTATGCTGGGCAGCGCTCATTACAATAGTGCGCCCCGCGTCATCAATTGTCGTCAAATCAACAGAAGACACAATCGAGTTCGTTTGTTCATCATTAAGGTCTACATCATTATTGGTGACTGGAACGCACTGATTGTCAGTGAACGCAGGACTGTCATCATTACACTGTGTGTCACAATTACTATCGGTCACGTTGTTTAAGTCGGTAATTTCATTCATAATACCTCGCGATACACTATTCATAGTCTTTCGCGGCATTTTTACAATAGTCACAATTATTCACAAAACAAATAAACACAATGCAAAAAGCAACACTCAAATACAACAGAGCAACGAATTGCCGATGATCTGAGGAAAGAAAGTCACAAATTAGTAAAAGCGTTGCGCCAAGTCCTAATTATATTTAAGCAAATAAGAGCAGATATCTGGCTGTTTTTCAAAAGATTCTCAACGAAATACGATCCTGGACCGGGTGTCGCCAAGTGTAACCTCCCCACAAAAAATTTTAAAAGTGACAATTTATTAGAAATGGAGCCAAGTGTAACCTTCCCGCAAAAATATTAATGACAAAGACAATTAAACAAAAATTAGCAATCTGACCCAAGTATAAGCTCCCATAAAATAATGAAACATGATCCTATGACAATGAAAGTACAGTGTTAATCAAAACTCAATTAAACCGAAATGTCGGTCTTTGGCCCTGTGCAAAAATCAGAATTATTTTCTTACCTCAGTATAACTGCATGTCAAAGTTCTGCTCTTATTGTTGGCCGCGGCTTGGAGGAAATGCATTGCAAGTATTTTTTTGAAATCTAACTGAAATTTTTGTTTGAAGGAAATGGAAGGAAATCGAATGATTCTTTTGTTAAAAATTGCTTTGAAATCAAAATTATTATTGGGGGCGATTCTTACACAAATTAGTTACAGTTAATTTACATCATTAGCTGAGCGCAATGCTGCTTAATAATATACCTTGTCCTGAATCTCGACCATTGCGGTCCCGACGCCCGCCGACTGCTCTGGGCTACCACTACTGACAGACTGCTGCTCGCAACTGCGCCTCGAGCGCAACTGCTCTGGTCAAAGATTCTACAATGCCTCGTCATCGCTGCCAACGAGTACATAAGCCTTTCAAACTTCAAGGGGACCTCGTCATTCTTCAGTACTTCCGTACCGCACTTCTTTGCGTAGTGATTCTGCATTGCTAATCTCTTAAACTTCAGCCTATTCTTCATCACTACTACATTGTAATCTGGGTGTATATCTGCTCCTGGGTACTTCTTATAATCCAGTATCTGATTTCGGAATCTCTGTCTCACCATGATGTGATCTAACTGAAATCTTCCTGTATCACTCGGTCTATTCCAAGTATGCCTCCTCCTCTTGTGATTCTCGAACAGAATATTCTTTATTACTAGCTGAAATTTATTACAGACCTCAATTAAACTTTCTCCTCTCTCATTCCTTGTCCCAAGCCTATATTCGCCTACAACTGCGTTCCCCTCCCCAACGACTATTAGATTTTCATCTCTTTTACGTACTGAATTACTTTTTCCGACCTTGCGACGTCGGCTTGTATACCTGAACAATCGTTGTCAGTGTTGGTTTGCTGTTGATTTTGATGAGAAAAATCCTATCACTGATCTGTTCACAGTAACCTGTTCTCTGTCCTACCTTCCTATTCATAACGAATTATACTCCAATTATACCATTTATTGCTGTTGTTGATATTACCCTATACTGATCCCAGAACTCCTCGTCTTCTTCCTATTTCACTTCACCGTCCCCTACTATATCTACGAGTACTTTGCATCTCCCTTTTCAGATTGTTTAGCTGCCCTACCATGTTCAAGCTTCTGACATTCCATGCCCCGACTTGTAAAACGTTAGTATTTCATTGGTTATTCAATCTTTTTCTCATGATCACCTCCCCCTTGGCAGTCCCCTTCCGGAGATCCGAATGGGGACTATTCCGGAATCTTTTGCCAATGAAGAGATTATCATGACACTTTTCAGTTACATGTTAATGTCCTGTGGATATACGTTACGCGTCTTTAGTGCATTGGTTTCTATTGTCTTCTGCATCCTCATGCCGTTGATCATTACTGATTCTTCCGCCTTTATGGGCAGTTTCGCACCCTAGGGAAAAGAGGGTGCCCTGAACCTCTGTCCGCTTCTCCGCCCTCTGTCACAAGGATGTTGGCAGAATGAGGGTGACTTCATATGCCGGAAGTCTTCGGCCGCCAATGCTGATAACTAATCAAAGTCTAAGCTGTGGCGAGTTTCGAACCCGGGAGGGATATTTTGATTACTAGTGAAAGACACGATCCCTAGGCCACGGGTATACCGTACAAACACAAAAGGCCTAGACGATAGTGATGTGAGGGAACTGACAGAAGCTCTACAAGCTACAAAGAATAGGAAAGCCACTTGGTTAGATGGTATCACTATGGGCGTGTGGAAATACGAAGAATTATTCGTACCTGTAAGCCTTGTTCACATCCTTATTCACCATTAGAAAAGTTAGACGGTACCAAACGACTGCCTAAAAGGCAAGTATCTATCTTTGTAAAGGGCAATAAAAAGTACATGTAGTAACTATCGAGG
This sequence comes from Schistocerca nitens, assembly GCF_023898315.1. NCBI lineage: Eukaryota > Metazoa > Arthropoda > Insecta > Orthoptera > Acrididae > Schistocerca > Schistocerca nitens. The sequence goes on along the minus strand of NC_064620.1, from coordinate 166,468,559 downwards.
TATAGGACTCCTTGATGCATCCTATAAATTATATGCCAAAATCCGAAATTCAAGAACAAAAAATATCGTTGGAAATTAATATTTGAAAAACAACCAGGTTTCCCAAAGGAACGATCAACTACCGACTATATTTTTACACTACAAGTTATGGGAAAGAGACGAGAATTCAATAGTGAAATCCAGCTTGCCTTTATAGATTTTGCAAAAGCAAAAGCATGTGATAACGTGAACAGAGAAATACTATGGAATATAAAGACTTATCGAGGTCTCTCTCGAAAATGCTATTAAGCGTTTACACCGAAATTGTAATAGATATGGGAAATGTAGCCACAAAGTCAAAGAAGACAAACATAGGGCTGCGACAAGGATGCTGTATTTCCCCGACTCATAAATGCAGAAGGAGTATTTTTAGATGGTGACACTAGTATACATGTAATTTTCGATGCATATGACCTAATTCTGATTACAGAGAATGAAGACGAACTTCGGATGGGAGTCTACAAGTTGTATCACATAGCCTCACATTACAATCTAAGATGAAACTGATGTCATTTCTCTGTTGACAAGCACTAATATCTAAAACAGTGTTGAATAATAAAACCTTGGAGAAAGTTAAACACAATAAATACTTGGTATGCGACAGCAATTACAAATATAACCATGACGTGGACTAAAAAGTAAGAACGATCGTAAGAGGTTTGCAGAATAAAGAGAGAAAGAAGCCGAGCTGTAGTTTTATGAAACAATGGTAGTACCAGCCCTTACTTATGGAAGTGAAGCATCGGCTACATAAAAAAACCAAGGAAGTAGAATACAGGCTCAACAAAAGAGATTTCTAAGAAGAGTAAAAGGCTGTGCGAGGAAATATTGTAAAATAAATGAGAATATGAGGAAGGATTTAGGAAAATATAACCTAAACGAAAAAATTAAGGAAAATATGGGAAAATGAGTGGAGAAAGATTCCTGGTAAAGGCCCTCAATTATACGAGGCCTGTTCAGAAAGTAAGCTCCGATTGATTGCCAAATTGAAACCACAGTGAACATCAGAAATGTTTTACTTGTAACAATTAGCTACACCTTTCAGCTACTTCTCTACGTAGTCGCCGTTCTGACTTAGACTTTTATCATAGCGTTGTACCAACGTTTCAATAGCCTCATCATAGAAGGCAGCCGCCAGTGCTTTCCGCCAATTCTCCACGCTGGCCTACACCTCGTTGTCTGTGTCAAGATGTTGTCTTCAAAGACAGCGGTTCATGTGACCAGAGATGAAACTCAGGGGGAGACAATTGCGGACTGTATTGTGGGTAATCTCACATTTCCATTTGAAAACGATGCAGGAACATCTTCATTGCCCCTGCAGAATGCGGCTGAGAATTGTCTTGAAGAAGAAACAGCACGACAGTTATGTAATGTTAGCTGCATAGCTTCAGGAGAAATTTCTCACCAGGCCCTCGTACTTGGCGGCAGACACTATTTTCTAGACATCGTTACGCACTCACTGCGAGCTCAGAAATGAGAAGAGCGACGTGATGCTAACTGGGGTTATACTAGAGACACTACCCAACACATCTGTGCAAAGCTTTATCGGATTTTCATAGTCGTTTCCATTTCGCGACCGATCGGAGCTTACTTTCTGAACGCCCCTCGTAAATCCACTGGGAGCAGACATTACGGAAGACCACACGGGAGATGGACTGCTGTAAAAGATGAAGTGAAGAAGAAGAAGAACATTTATGTTAATTCCGGGTAACACTTTGTCTCATAAAACTGCACGCCCGCGAATAGTTAAAGATTATATTATATTATCTGACATGTCCTGACCACAGCACCGTTCGTAAGGTGTACCTAAAGTCAGACAGGGATTTTTAAGTCTCTCCCGTCACGATAATGTGCTACAGAACCATCAACAAATCCCAAAGCAATGAAAAGTCAAGTTAGGTATCCCTTAGTACTACATTTCCTATAGATGATTACACACATGTTTGAAAAACCGAGATGGATTTTTCGTGATCGATGGGTTTCAAACGATTCTGATTAACACATTCGTCGGTGACGTCAATGTTCAAATCACTCAACAGCGGGTTTACGTCATCGTTATAACGCCTCTGTTGACACGAACATCGTCCCCAAAGAATCGTGAAGCAATGTTGTATATCAGTCGTAGATAAAATTTCGCATCATCCGTTGTCAAGGGAAAGTGAAAATTCTGTACAAATATTTTTCTGTTTGCTTCCCCAAGCAGAAAGAACTATATCTTATATTCCGACGCAGTCGCTCTGCGCACCTTACACTTAATTTCGGAGAAAAAAATCAGAGCTCATCTGCAGTTACCATACGATTGTTCAACGACACAGGTTAAACAATAGTCTGAATAATGTTCCGGCGCCTGGGTGTCTTAATAACCGGAATAAATTTTGTATCGGTGCTGCACGAATTTTATGCCTCTGCGTCAGCGGCCGAAGGGGATTTTATTGTGTACGGAGAGGCGATCGTGCGGTATAAAGTTCGTGAGAGACTGTTTGGCTGTCATGTTTCGAGGAAAAAGAAAACAGAAAAATAAGTTGCTGCTGGAATGCCAGGAACAGGTTCCGTGACATTTGTTAAGAGCTGTAACTAAGGTCTGGCATTTCCAACGAGACTTATTTTTTTCCTTAACCCCGAAGCGGTCTAGTGTTTAAATCTCGTTCATAAGCCGAACGTATTCATTGACGTGTTTAGAATAAGAGCTTCGGTAGAGGAAGCTCTCCATCTTTGCATTCCGGTTTGCATGCGATGCCCCTGTGAGGACCACTTGGTTCTTGTCCGAGAGTGAAGACAGGAAACTTTTTTATAACGAAACGAGACAGCAGATTATTGGAGGATGCAGTAATACGTTTTTCGATTTTTCGGTAAATTCTTTTTTTCTCTCAATCACAATGTAGCTGTACAAAAAATCATCTGAAGAACTTTTAACGAATGAAATATTTCACGGAACATTTTGTGAAACACGTTATGATGCAATGAGCTTGTCACAAATGACGGATGTTTGCAATGTAGAAGAAGGAAAATCTTTATGTTTGGTATTTCGTGTGTATGTGTGTGTGTGTGTGTGTGTGTGTGTGTGTGTGTGTGTGTGTGTTCGTGTGCGTGCGTGAATGCGTGTGTTCCACGTTCCTACGTCACATATGCCTTTGTAGCGTGTAACCCACGAACAAAATTAAAAGAGAAAGAGGTGTAGATACTTTTTTAAAAATTCTTTACTGCCATATAATACACTCCTGGAAATTGAAATAAGAACACCGTGAATTCATTGTCCCAGGAAGGGGAAACTTTATTGACACATTCCTGGGGTCAGACACATCACATGATCACACTGACAGAACCACAGGCACATAGACACAGGCAACAGAGCATGCACAATGTCGGCACTAGTACAGTGTATATCCACCTTTCGCAGCAATGCAGGCTGCTATTCTCCCATGGAGACGATCGTAGAGATGCTGGATGTAGTCCTGTGGAACGGCTTGCCATGCCATTTCCACCTGGCGCCTCAGTTGGACCAGCGTTCGTGCTGGACGTGCAGACCGCGTGAGACGACGCTTCATCCAGTCCCAAACATGCTCAATGGGGGACAGATCCGGAGATCTTGCTGGCCAGGGTAGTTGACTTACACCTTCTAGAGCGCGTTGGGTGGCACGGGATACATGCGGACGTGCATTGTCCTGTTGGAACAGCAAGTTCCCTTGCCGGTCTAGGAATGGTAGAACGATGGGTTCGATGACGGTTTGGATGTGCCGTGCACTATTCAGTGTCCCCTCGACGATCACCAGTGGTGTACGGCCAGTGTAGAACATCGCTCCCCACACCATGATGCCGGGTGTTGGCCCTGTGTGCCTCGGTCGTATGCAGTCCTGATTGTGGCGCTCACCTGCACGGCGCCAAACACGTATACGACCATCATTGGCACCAAGGCAGAAGCGACTCTCATCGCTGATGACGACACGTCTCCATTCGTCCCTCCATTCACGCCTGTCGCGACACCACTGGAGGCGGGCTGCACAATGTTGGGGCGTGAGCGGAAGACGGCCTAACGGTGTGCGGAACCGTAGCCCAGCTTCATGGAGACGGTTGCGAATGGTCCTCGCCGATACCCCAGGAGCAACAGTGTCCCTAATTTGCTGGGAAGTGGCGGTGCGGTCCCCTACGGCACTGCGTAGGATCCTACGGTCTTGGCGTGCATCCGTGCGTCGCTGCGGTCCGGTCCCAGGTCGACGGGCACGTGCACCTTCCGCCGACCACTGGCGACAACATCGATGTACTGTGGAGACCTCACGCCCCACGTGTTGAGCAATTCGGCGGTACGTCCACCCGGCCTCCCGCATGCCCACTATACGCCCTCGCTCAAAGTCCGTCAACTGCACATACGGTTCACGTCCACGCTGTCGCGGCATGCTACCAGTGTTAAAGACTGCGATGGAGCTCCGTATGCCACGGCAAACTGGCTGACACTGACGGCGGCGGTGCACAAATGCTGCGCAGCTAGCGCCATTCGACGGCCAACACCGCGGTTCCTGGTGTGTCCGCTGTGCCGTGCGTGTGATCATTGCTTGTACAGCCCTCTCGCAGTGTCCGGAGCAAGTATGGTGGGTCTGACACACCGGTGTCAATGTGTTCTTTTTGCCATTTCCAGGAGTGTAGATACACGTCCAAGGTCACGACCGACATCCAGATAGTGTTTTTTTCTTCATATTGTTATTTAGAAAGGCAAATGGGTGGCAGGTGGACGCGCAGGGTGGATATAATTAAATTTTGGCTACTTGAGAGTGTCCACAAGATAAACGAGTAATCCTAGGACAATGAAACTTTGTGGAAACATTTGGAATGACATGAGGAAGAGAAATAACGAATAAAACATTGAATGAAACACGTCTTAATTTCCACATGGGAGGGTAACATTTGTTAACTGCGTACCATGTTTACGTTCCAGGTGACAATCTGCATCCACGACATCCCGGAGCCGCACTACAGATTGTTCTGCTGCTGCCCGGAACAACGGTGGATCCCAGGAATGTTCATCTGTCGTGTCATGGCTTCTGCGCTGCTTGAGTCGTGGCAAAATGGTAACTTCTTCAACAATTTGTTGCGCAATTGACCTTGGGCAACTCGCAAGAGCAAACGGAACTTTCTTATAATTTTCTTCAAACCTAGTGTGGGAAGATGACTCTCCCCTAGGACACTCAAGGGGTCAAAATGTTACATTTTTACTAAACCTTTATAAATATTGATACTCCATGTTTTATTCAAAGGGCTTCATAATTTATTGGTTCAAATGGCTCTGAGCACTATTCGACTTAACTTCTGAGGTCGTCAGTCGCCTAGAACTTAGAACTAATTAAACCTAACTAACCTAAGGACATCACACATATCCATACCCGAGGCAGGATTCGAACCTGCGACCGTAGCGGTCATTCGGTTCCAGACTGTAGCGCCTAGAACCGCACGGCCACTCCGGCTGGCCATAATTTATTGTTTATGCACTAGTTAATTACTATTTTAATGTCTCTAATGATATATCACATACGAAACAAGTACAGAATGTCCTATTTTACACTCTATACTGACGAATCAGATAGGCGGGAACCGAGAATTGGCATTAACTGCAATTGGTAATTCTATGATGGTGTGTGGGTATTGTGTATTGAAACGGGGACCTAGAAACGACGGAGAGGCTTCGTCCCGCCGTAGCCACAGTGGTTCACAACCTCACAACAGACCACCCACTCCGCCGCCGCCCCACGCCAATGATGATGATGACGATGACGATGATGATGATGATGTTTGGTTTGTGGGGCTCTCAACTGTGCGGTTATCAGCGCCCTTACAAATTCGCGACCTTTGCTCAGTCCAGTCTCGCCACTTTCATGAATGATGACGAAATGATGACGACAACACTATCACCTAGTCATCTCGAGGCCCCACACCGAACCCAGGGTTATTGTGCGGTTCGGCCCCCAGTGGACCCCCCAGTACGTCTTATACCCGACGAGTGTAACCCCAAATGTTTGCTTGGTAATTATGGTGTACGTGCAGCAATCGACGACATAGTGTAACCGAGGCGCAATAAGGGGAACCGGCCCGCATTCGCCGAGGCAGATAGAAAACCGCCTTAGAAACCATCCACACGCTGGCCGGCGCACCGGATCTCGACACAAATCCGCCGGGCGGTTTCATGCCGGGGACCGGTACGCCTTCCCGCTCGGGAAGCAGCGCGTTAGACCGCGCGGCTAGCCGGGTGGGTTACGAGGGTGTAGTAATCCAAGTTTAATACGTGGATATTCTCGAAGAGCAACACCACTACTGCTGGCTTTTTTTATTTTTATTTTTATTTTTATTTATTTATTTATTTGGGAATGCAGGATGACGGCGAAGATTATCTTCAATCAGAAAGATTTCCAACAATTAGTAATAAAATGATATTTGTTAAATATGAAGAAATACTCAAATGGTACTTCTTCTTGCCCGCATCTCGTGGTCGTGCGGTAGCGTTCTCGCTTCCCACGCCCGGGTTCCCGGGTTCGATTCCCGGCGGGGTCAGGGATTTTCTCTGCCTCGTGATGGCTGGGTGTTGTGTGCTGTCCTTAGGTTAGTTAGGTTTAAGTAGTTCTAAGTTCTAGGGGACTCATGACCATAGATGTTAAGTCCCATAGTGCTCAGAGCCATTTGAACCATTTTTTTTTATACTTCTTCTTGTGAAATATCTTGCAGAATTAGACGTTTGAAATTATTAAAAGTCCTCTAAAATATTAAGGTTCTGTCAATGTGCCTCTGAGTAATGCCTATGCAGAGTCCAGAGCTGACTTACGATGCATACGGAGCCCGAGTCTCGGAGACGACGGACGAACACTGCAGCTAGTAGGCTCGGCGGTAGCTGGAGACTGTACACGACTCGGCGCACTGAACAGAACTGTCTTCCATAGCTCAGTGCTTCGATATTTAACGAGGCATCGACCAATCGCTATTCACACACGTGATGCCCATGGTTTGGCAGCTGCGGCCCGTGGTGAACCTTCGCATACTTTTTTTTCCTGTATTGCAATTCGATTGGTCGGGCTGACAACAGCTTAATACGCTGCTCTACAGCCGAGAGAAGAGTTAAACAAACAATGGTAAGATAACAAACAATATAAAAAGGCGATAAAACGGTGACTTTGTTAATAACAGCAAAATGGCGGAAAGTTGCGAAATTTAAAATACGAAAACACGGCGTTGACGATGAGGATGAAGACACACAGTAAGTAGACAGGCACAATTAAAATACACGGCGACGGTCTGGTGTCTGTTCGCTCGAGATAAAAAACACAACTAGCGACAGTATGGTGGCTGTTTGCAACACTGACAGAGGACGCACAACACTGAACATTCACTGAAAACAGGGACCGATGAGGAGGAAAAAAAGGGGGGAGGAGTGGAAAAGAAAAAAAGGGGGAGCTGATAGAGGAAGAGGGCATAGAAAACGGGGGTCAGAGCGGATACGAGAAGGAATGGGGATGACAGTGGAGGGGACAGCAAAAGGACTCGGGAGGGAGAAGGGTGTCAAAATGGTTCAAATGGCTCTGAGCACTATGGGACTCAACTGCTGTGGTCATCAGTCCCCTAGAACTTAGAACTACTTAAACCTAACTAACCTAAGGACATCATACACATCCATGCCCGAGGCAGGATTCGAACCTGCGACCGTAGCAGTCGCACGGCTCCGGACTGCGCGCCTAGAACCGCGAGACCACCGCGGCCGGCTGAAGGGTATCAAAGAGAGGATAGGCGGGGAAGAACAGGGTGGAAGGGGGGAGAGGGAGCCCAGGAAAAGGACATAGGGAAGGAGGGGGAGGTGAGGATCAGAGTTGGTATAGTTGTACTGTGAACCCACATGGCTGCTGCCATACGAGTGTTTCGAGTGCGGCTTAAGGATTGTGGTGAGGTACTCTCTGGAGTCGTAACTATTGTCACCACAGTTGTGATACAGTAAAGTCATACTCACCTTGTCTAGACCCACGTTGACTGTAACTGTAATGCTCACTAATGCTTGTGTTTCAATCCTACGTTGCCGTCCCAGTACCGGAGCTAAAAGCAAACTATGACACACTACCAACAACGCAAATCCCGCACCACACAGTCTGAACATCATTCGTAAAGAGTTGGGCACCGACAGTTTTCCCTCGACACTGGCTCAAGTAGAGAAAGTTTAATTATAACCATCCTCTACATCTACATCTATATCAAGAGCTACACTCTACAAGCTACTTTATGTTGCATGTACGACTATCACTTCTTTTTCCTGTTCCAAACGCGAATGGTCCGCTAGAGCAACTATTGTCTGTGGCCCTCAGTGTGAGACCGAATATGTACAATTTTAGCTCGTGGACGTTTTGCTAGATATACGTGGTAGGAAGGAATACATGCTTAGAATCGTCTAGGAAAGTACGCTCTCGGAATTGTAATAGTAAACCACACCGCGATGCAGGACGCCTCTCTTGCGACCTCTGCCACTGGAGTCGACTGAGCATCCCCATAACGCTTCCGCACTTAATAAATAAACATATAGCAAGCCACATTACTCTTCTTTGGATTTTCTCTACTTACTCTATCACTCTTATCTGGTACGGATCCTAGACTGACGAGCAATACTCTTGTACTGATTGAACTACTGGTTTGTAGAGTAACTCCAATGTCGGTCGACTGCGTTTTCTGGGGATTCTTCAGTTAATCTGAGTTTGGCATCTGGCTTACCTGCGATTAGTTTTACGTGGTCATTGTACTTTAAATCGCTCTGTACGCATACTCCTGGATATGTAATGCATATGACTGCTTCCGGTCAGCGTTCTGCAATCGTCGAATCATAATTGGTCTTTCCGCTTATTTGTTCGTAATACATTTGTTTATGGTCAAGGTCAACAATGAACCTCGTCCTGTCTTTCACTACAATATTTTAGCGTTGCGATTTCGCTGTATACAACGTTAAGCGCGAAAAGCCTAGGGGAACATCCGGCGTTATCAACAAGATGCAGTGCAGAAAGTAGAGATCCTTGAACAATCCTCCCCGTTAATAATAACACGCTGTGTTTGCTAGGACCTCTCCAGTCCAGTCACAAATCTGGTCAGAAATTCCATATTCCCGTATTTTCTTCATTAGGCGACATTGTGAAACTGAACGGCTGCTGAACGTGAAGAACTTTCTTTTTTGGATTCCTAGATATAAAAAAGATGGCATTAAAAACCATGAAAGAACAACACGTATGATTACAGCTGAAGAACGCAAGCCATAGAAAACCTCTAAAGAAGTCCTTTATTCAGCAGTGTACGTCGAATCGCTCCTGTTGGTGATGACAATGGTTGAGATTTGCTTCTGTGGAGCTTCTTTTATCAATTGAGAATGACTACCAGTAACTACAGGGATCGTTCTTCTGCATTCACTTCCTTTGTGGAGGCCATTTAAAACGGTTAAAATGTTGTCTGAATAAATAGGTATAATTACTTGTAATTATATATCTGTATTGTCTGCCTAAACAATTCTGGGACCAAATGATATGGAGAAAGCCTGACCAAGTGACAGTGAAATACCACTGAATCTCTTTTAAATGTGATTTGTTGTCTCTGACACTGTCGATATCAAATAAAACTGTTAAAATATCGTATCAGTGTAACAATACGATGTACTCATACTGACTGGTTGCATAAGCATCCTTCAATTTGAATAATCATTCTGCAATACTGCTTTCGTCTGCTCCATTACCTCCAATTTATGCTACACTGACTGACTGATGCCACTTCCAGTAACAGTCACTTGCAATCAGTGCAAAATTTTACCAGTGTGCTACAGTAATACAAAGATAAAGTCTATGTCGCTATGAAGGTCGCGATTTAATATTGTTCCGATATTAGCTTCACCTAACGCACTAAGATCAAGTATGTCGTTCATATGTTCATGATTTCTACACTATTTTTGTTGGTGCAATAATATGTCGAAGATCTTTCACTCCCCCTGCAACCCACGCATATCTGTTCCCGAATAACAAACATGGAAAGCAATAAAATGTATTGCGAACATCACACTCACAAACCGATTTCCTTCCATATGATTTCATACTAAATTTCCTCGTACACTCTTTTTTGTAATTAATAGTCTAACGTTATGGTAAATAAAATAAAATGGAAAAGTGTAGCGGGGAGAATTCACCCAAGCAAACAAGCTGCCAGTCACCGCACTTGACACTTGCGCAAAGGCATCGATATGTGCCATGGTTTTCAAAAATCCCTCATGATCTCTTCATAAATTGTTATAAAGCGTTTTTTCCTGCGGCCCACTCAGACGAAATATTGTAAGAACTTGAAAGATGCATCTACCTACTTCGACTGACATAAATTGAGCCAAATCGCTGAGGCACGTCCCGTGCCATCCCCTTGCTAGGTATAAATTTGTAGTTCTACCTAATTTTTAACCTAATTTCTTCTCCTAAGATCTACTGGAAAAGAACATCTTCAGCGGATCATGTGCAGTATTCTCCATGTTGTTTGCTAGCACGGATCACGTCACATCTGAGCATGCGCTTCCCGCGCCCGGGTTCGATTCCCGGCGGGGTCAGGGATTTTCTCTGCCTCGTGATGACTGGGTGTTGTGTGATGTCCTTAGGTTAGTTAGGTTTAAGTAGTTCTAAGTTCTAGGGGACTGATGACCTCAGATGTTAAGTCCCATAGCGCTCAGAGCCATTTGAACCATCTTTTTGAGCATGCGCAGTCTGAGTTGACCGTTTCAGCACTCGACACTGGTATTTAGTTATGAGAAAGCACTACAAAACACGTTTCCGTCCTTTTTATTTGCAGACCAGCACACATTCGAAGAGAACTGTTGTAATTTTAGTATGATTTCCAGCTCGCATTCGAAGAGAAATGGTATAATTTTATTGCGATATTAACAGTGTGCTTAGTTCATTAGTAAGAGATCACTATTTGTCAGGACATTCAGAGCGTCTCTTACGACATGGAACTAATTAAGTATAAATCAAAGTGAATTATTGACATTTATTGACCTGTCAGTTCCGTGTAAGAGAATTTAAATGAAGTTCGCAACAAGGACTATCTAAGGAAGTATTGGTATTATTGAGTGCGGCCGCGCGGGATAGCCGCGTGGTTCGAGGCGCCTTGTCACGGCTCGTTCGTCTCCCCCCCGCCGAAGGTTCGAGTCCTCCCTCTGTCCTCGGTGTGTGTGTTGTACTTAGCGTAAGTACCTCAAGTTAGATTCAGTACTGTGTAAGCCTAGGAAGTGATGACCTCAGCAGTTTGGTCCCGTAGAACTTACCACAAATTTCCAAATTGAGTGCGATTGTGTACATATCAGTCAAGTTTCGTATATGTTAAGTATATGTTGGAGCCTGAACAACTTCAAATCGATATATTTACGAAGTACTTCAAATAATAAAAGTTTTCACTACTGCAAATGCATTAATTATTGTTACATTACGTATTCCAGGCATATGGTGCGCCATCGCAGTCAAATTAAGAAGTGTAATGACTTTTTAACTGCGAGTTAAGTTTGAGAGAAAAATAAGATGTATTTAGTCTAATTATTATTATCTAGATGACTGCCTTTCATCTTCACTGTCCTTTCATTTATGTTAGGCCCTACACTGAGGTGACGAAAGTCATAGGATACATCCTAATATCGTGTCGGACTTTCTTTTGTCCAGCTTAGTGCAACAACTCGACGTGGCATGGACTCAAGTCGTTGGAAGTCTCCTGCAGAAATACTGAGCCATAATTGCGAAACTGTTGCCAGTGCAGGATTTCGACTTCTCAATTATTTCCCATAAATGTTCAACGGGATTCAAGTCGGGTGACGTGAGTGGCGAAACCATTCATTCGAACTGTCCTGAAAGTTCTTCAAAGCATTCGCGAACGATTGTAGCCCGGTGACATGACGCATTGTCATCCATAAAAATTCCCTCGTCGTTTGGGAAAATGAAGTCCATGAATGGATGCAAATGGTTTCCAGGTAGCCGAATGTGAACATTTGCAGTTCATCAATGGTTCAGGTGGAGCAGAGGAACCATTCCATTCCATGTAAACACAACCCACAGCATTATGGAGCCATCACTAGCTTGCACAGTGCCTTGCTGATAAGTTTGATCCATGGTTTCGTGGCGTCTACGCCACACACGAACCCTTCCGTCACTTCTTACCAACTGAAATCGAGACTTACCAGACCAGGCCACCGGTTTCCAGTCGTCCAATGTCCAACCGACATGGTCACGAGCCCAGGAGAGGCGCTGCCGGCGACTTCGTGCTGTTAGCAGAGGCATTCGGGTCGTCTGTCTGCTGCCATAGCCCTCTAACGCCAGGTTTCGCCGCACTGTCTTAACGGATACGTGATCATTTTACGCAGTGTCTGTTGCCTGTTCTCACTGACAACTCTAAGGAAACGTCACTGCTGTTGGTCGTTAACTGAAGGTCGTCGGCCACTGGCTTGTCCGTGGTGAGAGGTAATGCCTGAAATTCGATATTCTCGGCCCATTCTTGACACTGTGGACCTTGGAATTACGAATTCTCTAACGATTTCCGAAATGGAATGCCCCGTGCGTCTAGCTCCAGCTACAAATCCGCTTACAATGTCAGTTAGTACGCCTCGTGCGGCTGTTTTCATGTCGGAAACCTTACCGCATGAATCACTGAGTACAAATGCATTGCCCTTTTATACCATGTGTATTGTGGTATAACTAGTTTTGTATATGTGCATTTCGTAATCCCGTGACTTGTCACCTACTTAATGTTCATTAGCAAGTCTGCTGTGAGATAATCGTTTACGGAGATGTACAAAAATGGTTCAAATGGTTCTAAGAACTATGGGACTTAACATCTGAGGTTATCTGTCTCCTAGACTCAGAACTACTTACACCTAACTAACCTAAGGACATCACACACATCCATACGCGAGGTAGGATTCGAACCTGCGACAGTAGCATCAGCGAGGTTCCGAACAGAAGCGCCTAGAACCGCTCGGCCACAACGGCCGGCAGGAGATGTACACTTATGAGTCAAAGCATTATGACTACTGCCCATCGAACGTTGAATGCCGCCTGCTGGCTTTGCGGTCACATGGCCCAGTAGCAAAAGTATGTAAGCGGAGCAGACACGGACTGGGTATCACCCTGAAAATTGGGAAATCCATTGAGATAAGCGACTTTGACAAACGGCAAATTATTATTACGAAGAGCCTGTGTACGAGTATTTCGAAAACGGCGAAAATGGTCGAATTTTCACGTGCTACTGTCTACGGAAAGAGGTGGAAGGACAGTGAAACTAACACTATGCGCTATGGTTGGACGACGAAGACTCTTCAGAGAAATTTTGATTCGGAGGCTTGTCTGCTCTGTAAATTAGGATAGATTGTCATCTGAGGCTTCTCTGCCCAAAGAGGACACTCTGGTGCATACACAAGTGTTTCGGAGCACACCGTTCATCATACAGTGTTTAACATGGAGCTCCGCAGCAAACCACCCCTACGTGTTCACATGTCGAACTAACGACATTTTCAATTACGATTTCAGTGGGCACAGTACTTTCGGGATTCGTCCGTCGATCAATGGAAACGTGTCGGCTCTCCGGGTGAATCACAGTCTTTCTACACTAAGTGGACGATCGTCTCCACAAACGCCGTCATCGAGGTCAACGGCGGCTCGAAACGCACAGCGCGCCACTGACGCAGGCTGCTGGGTGCAGTATTATGCTATACGGTCTCCTGCGCTTGCGTGTGACCAGTGGTAGTAGCTGAAGCCACGCTGACAACTGCGAACCACTTGCATTCCTCATGCTTGATGTCTTTCCTGATGGCGAAGTCATCTTTCAGCAGTCTAACTGTCCGTGTCTCGGAGCTAGTACAGTGATGCAGTGGTCTGAGACGCATTACAGTGAACTCAAATTAACGTCTCAGCGACCAAATTCGCGTGATATAAATCCTATGGAACCCATTTGGATCGATATCTGACGCCCTCAGCGCGTATGAAAATTAGCAGACTGATATTTACGCGAATTATGCGACCTGTGCATGAAAATCTAATGCTGCATATCTCCACAAATATACCAACAAACTGTTGGCCCCTGATTCGCAGAATCGTTCCAAAGACGGACAAACAACCTATTAAGCAGGCACTCATAATATTTTGGCTCATCAGTGTAAATGAATCACCGCCAATTTTGCCTTGGTTCACCTGGGATGCTGTCGCTGTAGCTAACAATCGCTGGATGTTCAGCGGTTCTCGGAAAAAAATAAGGGATTGTGGGATGCTATCTTGTCAGTGTATGAATTATTTTAGCAAATATACATAAATTATCTCGCCTGGCACTCCGATACAACGTGGTGTTGTAGAACGTACTGGGTTTGAAATATGCAGGCTGAAAAGTATTTAAACCGACAAACTCTCAGAGGTTGTAGGGGACATCAAAACAAATATTTTTCCCTAATGTCATTTTTTCCTATGAGGAGTATTTAAACCGGTAGAGGAAGATTTCTCTGGCGGAAAATTAGTTAAACCAACAAACACTTTTCCATTTTTTTATGACCAAGAGACAACTCATTAACACAACCCGATTTCAGTTACAGTAGATTTTCAAAAATGCCTCCATTGACACGTAAACAAAGATTACACCGTCGGATCATATTCTGTCTGACACGGGCAAAAACCTGAATTGTTCCTGTTGCTGCCACTATCCGGGCAACCAGAATCCTCTTTCTTCTGATGCAACAGGAGTTGAGTAACCAAGGTTGCGCATCTCTCCGCACACAAAAAAGTCCAGAAGGGACGTATCTGGGGATCGAGCAGGCCATGGTACAGGACCACCTCTGCCAATCGACGTTTCTGGGAACCGTCGGTCCAAGAATCGACTCACACGACGACTGAAATGTCACGGCGCCTCGTCATGTTGGAAACACATGCGTTGTCTTGTAGGGAGCGGGACGTCTTCCAGCAATTCTGGCAATGCTCTGTCGAGAAAATTGTAACAGTGTCTGCCATTTAATGGCCTAGGTAGCAGATACGACTCAATTAAACAGTCCCCAACCACACCGACCCACACATTAACGAAGAACCGCACTTTATGAGCGCTACTAACTGTAGCATGTGTGTTATCCTCACTCCAAACATGCGAATTATGCATGTTGAAGACTCCATCACACCCGAACGTTGCTTCATCGGTAAACAACACAGAGGATGGAAATGTTGGATGCATTTCACGCTGTTCCAGGTACAACTGCGAAAACTGTGCTCTGGTTGGATAATCAACTGGTTCCAGGTTGTGGACACGCTGTAAGTGAAATGGACGTAACAACTGCTCTCGAAGGACTGTTCTTACATTCGTCTGATTCGTTCCCATGTTACGTGCAATTGCACGAGCGCTGATTGAAGGATCCCGCTCCACATGCTGCAAGACAGCTTCCTCAAATTGCAGCATTCTTACCGTGCGACGGCGTCCCTGTCCAGGTAATCTGCTAAATGACCCGGTCTCACGCAGACGTTGGTACACAGCAGCAAAGGTCGTATGATGCGGGAAACGGCGATTAGGATACTCTTGTTGATAAACCCGCTGTGCAGCTCGTCCGTTGTGGTGCGCTACGTAGTACGCACCAACCATATCAGTACTCACTCCAGATGTATCGCTCCATTAGTAAACAGAGACAATGCACTACTACACTGGTGGGCAGCAGTTGCCTACAACCGAAAAGCGTAATACGGTCTCTAACAACTGAAGAGCGTAATACGGCGTCCACCGTTTTAAATAATCCTCATAGGAAAAAATGACATTAGGGAAAAATATTTGTTTTTATGTCCCCTACAACTTACCAGAGTTTGTCGGTTTAAATACTTTTCACCCTTTAGACACTATTTAATACAGCACACAACAATGGGCACACGCGTAGCGATGGGTTTAAATAGTGTAGCGTCAGTTTTATTTCCAGCTATCACGCCGCAGATAACATTCACTTTAGTCCTCACATCAATTAACTATAGTAAATCTTTTCACAGGTCACTCTTTCAAATAGCAGATAAACAATAATATTCTCTTTTCGCAACACTGTGTTGCCACTGAAGTTCTCTGTCTCTCCTGAACCAAGATGATAACTGTTCTGCACACGCAAGCGTTTTGTGACAACAACTGGTTCTTCTCGTACATTCAGCGTCATGATGACATTTTGAAATTCTGCGTCGTTCCTCGGTGAAATTTCGCGATCTTGAAATCTTGGTTCCTGCGTTTTCTTTTCTTGAGTTTTCCCCTCTTCTTCGTCGATAGTTTTATTTCTTCTTTGTCGGGCGGGATTAGCCGAGCGATCTGGGGCTCTGCAGCCATTGACTGTCCGGCTGGTCCCGGCAGAGGTTCGAGTCCTCCCTCGGGCATGGGTGTGTGTGCTTGTCCTTAGGATGATTTAGGTTAAGAAGTGTGTAAGCTTAGGGACTGATGACCTCAGCAGTTATGTCCCATAAGATTTCACACACATTTGAACATTATTTCTTCTTCAGACTGTAAGAATGCTACTATGATAGTTTTCTGGGAAGTTCTGCATACTGCTCGTGTCTGTATATTCAGACTCCTTACTCTGTTTCACTACTGTAATCCTCTCCTCCACATACAGTCTTCTGACTTCCATCAGAAAGAAAGCTGCCCCTCACTGGAAATTGCCACTTTTTTCACCGATTAAACGACGCGTCTTCGTCTGTCCGTCATTACGTTACAGTGTCCCCACATTAATTAACTCCTTTCATTTGCCACTTTATGGTTAACGAAATTTTACGCAAATAAACTTTTTTCTGCTGGACCTATGTGTATTCCTTACATTTGAAATGCTTAGAATTTTACTTGAGAAATTACAACTGTGGGGATATCGACAGAAACATACATAACTGAAGAGTGACAAGAGATTTATCTTTGAACGGTGCAAAGACTGCAGTGCATTCTGTGTCATGACTGAGCGACAACGTGTCATTGTATTGCGCTTTATAGGCTAAATAAATCTTCTGCACAATCTCCGATCCGACTACGTTATTAGGACGTTGCCCATCATCTGATAGGGAACGTTCCTTCAATGTTGACCCCACGTCAAAACCACCTACCATGTCGCACGAGCTTTCGAAAGAAACGTTTTACTGCGCAGTAACAATGCAGCCATTTTTACCCGCCTACATAGTTGTACCGATTACAGGGAATAATGTATCTGTAATTAAAGCATGTGAAGTGCAGCGGCAGTGCAATCATTGTATTGACACAGCCTATGATAAAACAAGAGTGCACCTCAGCTATGTATGAACTGCTGCCAGTTAACGCAACGCATATTACGCCACGACAATGGCAGCAAACTGACAACTGATTATTGAAACCTAAATTCGATTGAGTGTCGAGAACGATACTACATTCGTCACCCTCATCTGTCATTCAGCAGAACATGCAGCTTTATTCAGTGACGTCATCTTGGCACACCTTCCTACAACAAATACGACGGTGTCAAAATCTACATAATAACCTTATTAGTGGACGTCGAACGAGATTCTAAACCGAGTTCACAACAAATAAACAAGTAAAACATCGTTCACTCAATGAAATGCCTCACGAGACTTCCGCGACAACCGCGCCGCCTTTCGGGATGGGGCATTCGCTCCGCTCCGCACTTTCCTGTTCAAACACTCCTACATTTCGACTTACTAAGTGTTTCATTTTCTTCCTCGCCGTGACCACCTGTCACAGCCTCTTTTTACCTCGTAAACTCAGCTCACAACCGAAATGACCTCCGTTCAGACTCGAACAGCCTGCCCTATGCTTCTCCACCGCAAAGTGCATATTCACCTCACTGAACATCCTCGACGACGACACTTGATTTGTTACCCTCATCTGCCATCTAAAAGAACGTGCAGCTTTAATCAGGGACGGCCTCTTGGCACCATCTTCGCGCGACAAATACACGGGGCTAAACGGCACTGCTACGACACCCGAGCATCAGAAGTACCATGCTATTTAAGACGAACAGTGGAATTATAAAATGCCATCACAGCTTTAGCGACGACTCCGCTCAACGCTGGATGCCACCCTAACTCCTCATGTCGCCTTATGGACGCACTGGTTCGTTATACAACCTTTGCAGCTAAAATCGATAATGATATCACATGAAACTGAACCCTTAGACCAACTTGGGCTCAAGCAGACAGGTTGTTTATTTTACTTCAGCATAGGCGCCATATAAATCTTAAAGGCACAGCATCGTCACCTCATGCAGCCACCAGACTATATACTTCCCACCCTGGACAACCCCGAGTGGAGAAGAGAACAGCCGACATTCATGTCAGCACATTGAACCCATCCACCAACCAGGAGGCTACACAAGGCGCCACTCCTGCAGTGGCTAGCATAAAATTGAATGTTACAGGCACCTCAATATCACGATGCAGTTGGTATCGCACACATCGTGGCGACGTTGCATTCAACTGTCAGCACCCCTGCAGGGTTCCCAAGCTTGGAAAGCTGCCTGCCGTAGGCGCACTGGCCCACACAAACGCGCTAAGCCGCCAAAAGCCACTACGGGTGACTCAAACACAGTCTTCCTCGTCTACACATGCGGTAGGCCGACTCTCTATCCTCGATCTCAATTTATGAAAGTACTTTTTATTGGACATGGGATCTGATATTAGCTCAATACATCTGGAGGGTATATCAGCACTTAACAAAACATCAGTATTACAACTTTGTGCAGCTAGTAATACAAGGAGCACGGCTCATGGTTACACCACATGCACACAACAACTATCGCCTCAAAATTAACTCACATAGACCTTTCAAGTTACTGACGTCATGGAGCCAGTAATTATAATCACATTCCACCATGCTATGGGACATTGCGTCTAAGAGCTGTTTGCCCTCCTCCAGCGACACGTACAGTTAAACAATGACTCTGCTTATGTCAACACATTGAAGGAGTGTGTCACATACACAGAAACAATGTGTGACACATCAGCTCTACGACGATTATCGCGTAGTTGTCGATGCACTATTGACTGAGAATACTTCTCCTCTACATCGCATCGAGCAAACATGAACAATATGCACGCTAACCCGCAAGCACTTGAAGGCCATCTCGTGTATCCACCACCCCAACAAACACGGGGAACCCCAAAGACCTCACTGTTTTCGACCAGCCACACCCCACTGTCTGCGCCCACTGCAGCAATACCATCAATGACGGTGAACACACAGAGGAACATTAAGGTTAGTACCAAATACTCTGCCTCACTGCAGAGCGCCTCAGACACGCCCCCCCTCTACGTTACCCACCACGGAGCTGCAAGCACTACAGGAATCATGCATCGCATCATAACAACTACCACGATTCCATGCATCAAGAAGTGCACCACATGACCCTAGCTAACTTATATGCCACTAAGACTGACCAAATGTTACAAACAAGCATTGTTCAACCATCAAACAGCCCAGGGGCAACTCAAATTACTAACATAAAACGATTGGGCATAATACCTCTGTGGCGGCTAATGAGTCTTCAACACCTGTACAGTAACCAGCATACAAGACATTAAACACTCAATAGCAGGTGCAATCATTTTACATCACCTAGAAATCTCCATCTACATCTACATCTACATTTATACTCCGCAAGCCACCCAACGGTGTGTGGCGGAGGGCACTTTACGTGCCACTGTCATTACCTCCCTCTTCTGTTCCAGTCGCGTATGGTTCGCGGGAAGAACGACTGCCGGAAAGCTTCCGTGCGCGCTCGAATCTCTCCTCGGGAGGTATAAGTAGGGGGAAGCAATATATTCGATACCTCATCCAGAAACGCACCCTCTCGAAATCTGGCGAGCAAGCTACACCGCGATGCAGTGCGCCTCTCTTGCAGAGTCTGCCACTTGAGTTTGTTAAACATCTCCGTAACGCTATCACTCTTACCAAATAACCCTGTGACGAAACGCGCCGCTCTTCTTTGGATCTTCTCTATCTCCTCCGTCAATCCGATCTGGTACGGGTCCCACACTGATTATCACGCTCTTCAATCTCTTCGAAAACCTTTTCGTGCTTTATGTGTTAAAAAGTGTGCCGAGACTCTGCAGTGCATCATCGGCGGGATTCTTTTATGTTTCGATTATTGCTGTGCCTATCTAGACAATATTCCCATCTTTTTGACTACACTCAAAGACCATGACCAACACCTCTAACATGTTCTCACTCCTCTTAACAATGGTGATCAACGATTCAAAATCCGAAATACAGAAATCAGCCATATAGTTACTATGGCTGGCATCATACACCAGACAGGGCCGATATTGTAAAACAGCCTCCACTCCCTCAAGATTACCACTAACTCCATTGCTTTCTCGGAATTCTGATCTTTCACCTTCACCCCTGCCACATGCACCAGCGTTACAGACACCTCTAACTACCACATAGCAGGCTCTAATAACCATGGGTGAAGAAAGACTGACTGGACTACTGAAATGAAGGATGCTTTGGAACTCACAGAAGATTGTCTTGTTCATAGTATCACACTAACCCACCCCATCCCAGACCCTCAACTAATTGACACTACAGGTTCCAGCTACTCTGTCATTGGCGCCGTACTCACACACCCCTCCAATTCTTCTCATGAAAACTTACACCCTCTCAATTAAAATTCAAAATCGTCATGTTTTGAATGAGAACTCCTCATAGATTATGAAACCGTGAAATACAGGGCTATTACAAATGATTGAAGCGATTTCATAAATTCACTGTAGCTCCATTCATTGACATATGGTCACGACACACTACAGATATGTAGAAAAACTCATAAAGTTTTGTTCGGCTGAAGCCGCACCTCAGGTTTCTGCCGACAGAGCGCTCGAGAGCGCAGTGAGACAAAATGGCGACAGGAGCCGAGAAAGCGTATGTCGTGCTTGAAATGCACTCACATCAGCCAGTCATAACAGTACAACGACACTTCAGGACGAAGTTCAACAAAGATCCACCAACTGCTAACTCCATTTGGCGATGGTATGCGCAGTTTAAAGCTTCTGGATGCCTCTGTAAGGGGAAATCAACTGGTCGGCCTGCAGTGAGCGAAGAAACGGTTGAACGCGTGCGGGCAAGTTTCACGCGTAGCCCGCGGAAGTCGACGAATAAAGCAAGCAGGGAGCTAAACGTACCACAGCCGACGGTTTGGAAAATCTTACGGAAAAGGCTAAAGCAGAAGCCTTACCATTTACAATTGCTACAAGCCCTGACACCCGATGACAAAGTCAAACGCTTTGAATTTTCGGCGCGGTTGCAACAGCTCATGGAAGAGGATGCGTTCAGTGCGAAACTTGTTTTCAGTGATGAAGCAACATTTTTTCTTAATGGTGAAGTGAACAGACACAATGTGCGAATCTGGGCGGTAGAGAATCCTCACGCATTCGTGCAGCAAATTCGCAATTCACCAAAAGTTAACGTGTTTTGTGCAATCTCACGGTTTAAAGTTTACGGCCCCTTTTTCTTCTGCGAAAAAAACGTTACAGGACACGTGTATCTGGACATGCTGGAAAATTGGCTCATGCCACAACTGGAGACCGACAGCGCCGACTTCATCTTTCAACAGGATGGTGCTCCACCGTACTTCCATCATGATGTTCGGCATTTCTTAAACAGGAGATTGGAAAACCGATGGATCGGTCGTGATGGAGATCATGATCAGCAATTCATGTCATGGCCTCCACGCTCTCCCGACTTAACCCCATGCGATTTCTTTCTGTGGGGTTATGTGAAAGATTCAGTGTTTAAACCTCCTCTACCAAGAAACGTGCCAGAACTGCGAGCTCGCATCAACGATGCTTTCGAACTCATTGATGGGGACATGCTGCGCCGAGTGTGGGAGGAACTTGATTATCGGTTTGATGTCTGCCGAATCACTAAAGGGGCACATATCGAACATTTGTGAATGCCTAAAAAAACTTTTTTGAGTTTTTGTATGTGTGTGCAAAGCATTGTGAAAATACCTCAAATAATAAAGTTAATGTAGAGCTGTGAAATCGCTTCAATCATTTGTAATAACCCTGTATGTATGTGAAGATATCGAAGGCCATCATATTATAGATATTATAGCATTTACAGAACACAAACTGCTCATTGATGCCTTGTAATACCCATCAAAAGTTTCAAGCTCTGTCACTACTAACACTTGCACCTTATCACCCAATACACAACAGACATTCGTCATCTATGAGGAGCAGACAACGTCATTGCAGACTGCTTATCAATGGTCAATAACATCACCCTTCACTTCATTTAAACTTAAGCACAAAATAAAGAAAAGATATTAAGGATGTACAAAATATACAGTCATTATACACATGTATTTAATCACTGAGAATGCACTGTGTTGTTTTATGCCTGAGAAAATATCCAGTATGTATAGTTCAAATAATACTTTGGTATTCATATAGCTGCCATCATCCGTTTTTCTTAAGTACAAATCATCTCTGCATTTCATAGGTTCACTTTTCTTTTTACACGATGAAAACGATTGTTGGTTCATAGCCGACAAGTATTTGAAGAACACCAGGTAAAATCTTCGACAAGCAAAGACGTCCATACGTTCTCTTCACCACTCGCAGTGCCCAGTTGACAGAATTCAACGCATTTGCAGCCATTTTTGAAAATAAGAACGTGACGTAATCAAGACAGACTGTCTGCAATCACATACACAATTGTGCACTGTCAGCTTATACCTGTGGTGCACCAGCCACTAACAAAGCAATATCATCGTTCGCAAAATCGGTGGCATGAAATGAAACATTAGTGGGGTTCGAGTGACAGGGAATTTTCCCAAGTTCTGCATATACATCTGCGATCCATAAGCAGTCTTACAGTGTCATCCGGTTTCATTCTTCTGAATTACATATCCCACTTTTTAAAAACTGATTGACAATGAGGTATTAGTTATTTACAAAGATGGGACCGTCAGACAAATACGAGTATGTTTTACGATCCTTGACATGTTTTTCGAATGCCTTGCTGTTTCTGACTCATGCAATGCTTCGATTCCAAATCGAAAGGATGAAGTAATTTCTTTGTCGGTGTAGCTAAGCAAACACCTCCTTCACGCACTGCCAGGGAGCATGGCAAGACGCTCGAATTTGGTGGCAGACAGGATTAGAACTTTGCCCCCAACTTACATGCACGGAAATCACAGGGAAAGTGCGATTGCTGGTCCATAGTCGTCACTGCTTGTTGGTCTTATTTGGTGAGAGCCTTAGTGTATATGCCAGACGAACAGTTCTTTGGGGGCTACCCACTGGGCTACAACGTTCTTTATACTATGTGTGTTATAATGTTTCAGATCCGAATTAACTCTGCTTTTATTTCAGTCCCAAATTGGTTAACTTACATTGCTAAAAAAAAATTATGACACAGTTTATCCTGTCCACCGAGTCTGAACCCTGTTGGTAATTTATGAATATTACTAAATGTTAGTATAATTAGAGCCAATAATTATTCTCGTGGAGCAATTGTTTCACTGTTGACATTGTTTGATCTGCTTGTTTAAATATTATTTATCCACTCTTTTATAGAACTGTTCTGAGTTGTCACAACTTAAAATCAAGCTATGTACCGTACATTGCATTGTCTCTTGGTTGTGATTTGCATTTTGTTAATTTGATGTTTGGCTATTCTAATGAGACATCCACTACCACCAAACGAGATGGCGCAGGGGTTAACACACTGGACTCACATTCCAGTGGACGATGGTTCAAAACCAGATCCAGCCATCTGTGATTTCCCTGAATTGCGCAAATGCCGGGATGGTTCCTTTGAAAGGGCATGGCTGACTTCCATCCCCATGCTTTCCTAATCCAGTGGAACCAATGATCTCGCTGTTACGTCCCCTCGCCCAATTCAGCCAACCACCCAACACCCACCGTCTACGAGAGTTCACATAATATTTCTCTGATTTACGGAGAGATTATTTTTCGTGTTACATGAAGTTGACAATTGCTTGTTCTGATCTGCTGTGCTTAAAGCTTTCACTAAATTTTTTTGATGCTCGTTGTATTTGGGGGGGGGCGGGGGTGAGACTTGAATTCACCGAAATTTTTAGTCAGTTATAGTAATACCTCAAGTCATACAGTGATTTATGGAATTTATTTTGTGACAGACGCTCTACGTAATGCTACAATTATAAACCTCAATTAAAAATTGCTCGGATTTCAAACATTAAATCTTTTTTTCTGGTTTTCTCGAATTAATTTATGTTTGTCAAATTTGATGTGTTAAAATAGATTGATGATAATAGATCACTTATGTTTCAGTGGGTCGAAAATAATAGCCAACCAGTTGCAAAATACAAGTTCATTAAACCTTGATCATAGTTTCGACAGTTTTAAAACTGGGCGAAGTGTTATGTTTTTTGTGATCTTACCACTGCCTCTCTTGATACCATATTTCAGTTTGAAATATTTTGTGTAGGCAGTGATGGACATCTTTTAGGAAGGTTAAAAAACTGCACCGCAAACACACAGCTGCAACGCTATTTTTTAATGAAGACAATCGATGTCAGTCCAACAACAGAGTATTTTCAGGTCCCAAGCACCAAAATCAGAAAACCAGGTAGCAGCTGTGTACTGTTGTAATACATAACCTTCATGTGCATAGACATTAAATGTAGATCATCACATATTAATTCCAGGGGAAAATCCTCTAGCACAATTGGGCAGTTTTGTATTTCCCACCAATTTTTGAATTTCCTCGCATTTCATACATAGGGCAATTGGCCTGTGCTATCAGAGGGATGGGAGGAAGGGATAATCTGTTACCACTGTGTGATATTTTATGGAGAGGTGGGAGGAAGGGATAGTGGATGGAGACCTGGCGACAATACAGGTTGTCCAGAAATACATCCAGCCTCACTACTGGTGAGCCAAAACATGTCACCACTGACCACCATGACATTATAGGCTGCCTGGTGGTGCCGTGGGCACTTGATAAGTAGTACGTAAGTGGAATAGAGACGGATGAGGAATCATTTTATCAATGCACAGCAAATCCACTGATGTAAGCGACTTTAACAAAGGACAGACTGTTATGTCTCTAGCCTAGGAAAGAGCATCTCCAAAATACTTGCTACTGTCGAGAGTGTATATACCAACTTGCTCAAGGACAGCGAAATCATGAGTGGGAGATAAGGAATTGGACGTCCAAATTTCAGCACGGAACGTAGAGGTCGGATACTTTCCCTCTCTGTAAAGAATGATAGACGGTGATCTGTGAGAGATGTTGGTAGAACCACAAGTTTTCCAGAGCAAGAAGTTCAGTAAGCAATTCTGCAACACACGATCTCTTCATCTTCCCATGTTCTTCCAACGATATCGTGAACTATGATCGCAATGCAAATGCGATCGTCGAGAGTAGGCCATGAATCAGTGGAAACGTGTCACCTGCTACGATGGATCACACTTCTTGCTACACCAGGTCGATTTGTTATGTCCCACTAAGCCATCATCTAAGTGAATGGCTTCTAGAAACATGCACCACAACGTAGATGAAAGCAAGTGGGAGCAGTATTATGTTGGGGAGGGTTCATTCATCTGAGCTTCCTTGGGATCTGTGGTAGTGATCTACAGTACCATAGCGCCTGTGAAGTAACTGAACATTATCACAGTCCCTATGCATGCCTTCTGTCTTGTCCTCATCCCCAACGTATCCCCAACGGCAATGGCATCTTGCAATAAGATAAAAATCCCTGTCACAAGGCCAGAAACGTACTACAGTAGTTTGAAGTGCTTGATAGTGAACTCGCATTGATGTCTTGGCTAACAAATTTGCCTGCTCTGAGCCCAATGGCTCACATCTGGACACTATCGGGCATCAGACGTTCGCTCACAAACCACAGGCCTATAATGTCCAGGAATTGCCTGACTGGTGCGTAAATATGTGGTTCCACATATCTCCAAGACTGTTGCTGAAATAAATTACATTTAACATATTCTATAGCTGTTATTCCTTCTATGTTAATTCTGTTCATTTTAAGCATTTTAATGCTATCTGCAATGGACAGATGGCGCGTGTAATTGCTGTTTCCCTTTATAGCATTTTCCTGTACATTTCATTTATTACCTATTTTTATACTTCTGTTACTGCTTAGTCTCTTGTTACAGCAATTTAGGCCTTCCCAGATATTTTTTACTTAAGTATAATTGGTTCCATACCACGCTGGGCGCCTGTTACAGCAACCAGTTATCAATTATTTGGAATAAGACAGACTTGTCGCAAATTGTTTTATGTTTTTATTATCAATGTCACGCTTCACCATTGTGGGGCACTTCAGGTTAATGTAAGAAGTAATGTGGTGAGCCAACATCCGTCCTTCAATGGCATTACGAGAAAACTTCGTCCTATCGTCATTAGGCAAATGATAGGACAATGGTTCCTTATATTTTTTTATCAGTGCCTTATTCTGGCATTAAAGTACGGATGTTGGTTCACCGCATTACTTCTTAAGTTAATCTGGAGACCCTCATAAGGGCGAAACACGACATTGTCAGTAAACAGGTAAAACAATTTGCAACGAAGACTGTCTTACTTCAAGCTATCTTTTACTTATCTGTCCTGAGTGCTTTATCTTATAGGCTTTAATGCTTTTTTTTAATAGCTCTAAATGTAAAGTGAATGTGTGTCAGTAACATTTCCTCCTGTTTTAACACTTCTAGTGCTGATTAATGCTTCTGATATGATTTTATTTTTGTGTGGAGCCACAGTCATATTAAACATTTTGCAAGATATAACCGCCATTTGGCTGTACAATAAGTTTTATTCCACAAGCTAAACTTATCAAGAGTTACAGGTAATAAAAATCATTAAACTTAAATATAATACTAATCATTGCCAAATAAAGTCTCTCCGATCATATAAACCAATTTTATCGTAAGTAAAAGCGAGAACATTTGTGTAATAGGAAAATTGGCTGGCAGTTAGAATGAAATCTTCATGTGGTTTTGGAACAAAACAGGTAACCAAACCACAGATTTTAAACATTTTTGCGCTGCGTGTAAGCAGCTACATACTTTCGGAAATTAGGTGCCGTCACATGAAAAGTCACTAGCCAGGTACTCTGGGCAGGTCCCTCTATAACATACCGAAGACTCATCAAAATCTATTATTAACAGGTTTATGGTCCTCTTGTCATTCTGTGGGGCACTTTCCCACGAAAGGCAAAGGTCTCGAGTTCGAGCCTCGGTCCCATACATAGTCTGTGGAGCACTTGCCCACGAAAGGCAAAGGTCTCGAGTTCGAGACTCGGTCCGATATACAGTTTTAATCTGCCAGGAAGTTTCATATCAATGCACACTCAACTGAAGAGTGAAAATTTCGTTCTGGGAACATCCCCCAGGATGTGTCTCATCGTATCCTTTGTTCTATGAGTTCTGTTATTACAAATTTTGCAGGAGAGTTTCTGCGAAGTATGAAAAGCAGGAGACGAGGTACTGGCGGAAGTAAAGCTACGAGGACGAGTCGTGAGTCGTGCTTGGGTAGTTCGGTCGGTGATCACTTGCCACCGAAAAGCAAAGATCCCAACTCCGGTCCAGCACACAGTTTTAATCTGCCAGGAAGTTTCAAACAAACATATGTTTACTGCATGCTCTAACTATACAGAATAACAGAGGACTGTGTACGCACTTGTTTACTGTTTTCTGCAAGTCGTCCGAACCAGCAAAACGGCGATGGCATCTTGCAGTAAGATAACAATCCCTGTCACAAGGCCAGAAACGTACTACAGTAGTTTGAAGTGCTTGATAGTGAACTCGCATTGATGTCTTGGCTAACAAATTTGCCTGCTCTGAGCCCAATGGTTCACATCTGGACACTATCGGGCATCAGCCGTTCGCTCACAAACCACAGGCCTATAATGTCCAGGAATTGCCTGAATGGTTCAAATGGCTCTGAGCACTATGGTACTTAACTTCTGAGGTCATCAGTCCCCTAGAACTTAGAACAACTTAAACCTAACTAACCTAAGGACATCACACACACCCATGCCCGAGGCAGGATTCGAACCTGCGACCATAGCGGTCGCGCGGTTCCAGAGTGCAGCGCCTAGAATCGCACGGCCACGCCGGCCGGCCTATTTGGTACAGATGTTCGTCGTAGTGTTATTGACCTTGTTCTCTTATAGCTCGCATAACTTCTGTATTTCATTAATGATATGGTGCTTGCAATATATATAATATCTAGTATTAAATATAGATATGTTGAATATCGTCACATAGCACTTCTAACAATGCCCTGCTTCACACTCGTACAACTGTACGTAATATATTCGAGTTCGAAATTTCTTATGCTTTCAGTGGTAGTACTACGTCATTTTGTGTCGCTTCTACATAGTAACCATATGAAGTGATTATTGCCACGCGGGTTAGCCGCGCGGTCTGGGGCGCCTTGTCACGGTCCGTGCAGCTCCTCCCCCCCCCCCCTCCCCCGTCGGAGGTTCGAGTCCTCCCTCGTGTGTGTTGTTCATACTGTAAGTTGGTTTAAGTTAGATTAAGAAGTGTGTAGGCTCAGGGACCGATGGCCTCTGCTGTTTGGTCCCATAAGACCTTACCACAAATTTCGAAAAAATTTCCAAGTGGTTATTCTCTCTACTCCTTGAACCTGGAATCAGCCAAGACACCATACTTATCGTTGTGTCTGGATCAATTCGTAGTACAATCATCCAGTATTATTACAGGATGAAGGAGGGAGCCATTCCGTTGATTCAGACACGCGAGTGATAAGAATTACTGCGTCGCGAGAAGCGATCTGTACTAGGCATTTACGTTCATTATGATACCGCCATGGGCAGCGCATTGTCTCATTATCGCGATATAAAACATTATGTGAAACTGTGTTACAGGATTTTGAGAAACAGGAAGCCATAGTGCCTGAAGACAATGGGCGGAAGAACGTAGAGGAAGGGGCACACGCTTCGACGTGTTTTGTCCTCTGGCGTCGTGGCTGATAAGCGATACGCTTCAATTACGCAGAGTGTAGGCTGCGAAACGAGTGTATATTTATAGCTGTCGTGGTGGCCCACTGATATTCAAGGCAACCTTTATTCGGTTGTTTTGCACCTATCACACAGTGGCGCCACTGACAGTGTTTTCCTTAAGTCTGGAATACGTTCTCCTTTCACAGTGGTCGGTATGCTGTAAAGCGAGATACTCTTTCAATCGTTGAGCCCTGCAAACTGTCTAAACTTGAACCCTATTGGACTTGCCTGCAACCCATTGGGAAGCAAAGTCAGCACTCCCCTCTAATAAAGTTAAAAAAGCAACACTAATTAAAACACAAATAACTAATAAAAGAAAATTCAAAATAAACATAAATAAATCATAAAGTATCAATACTATTTGTAGAAAAAATCTACATAAATGAATTCTAATGATCAAAGAACTGTCTTACACAGGGATCCCCGTCCGATTTGTCATGAGGGGGCTGTTGATGTGGTTACAGAGCACCAAGCATGGCAGAATTTCGTCAGATCTCCGCCCCCAGAGGGTGATAAAAATTTCTAGCAGAGTCCACGAAGTACTCAGAAACACTTTGCGCTAGTCACCTATGGCGTTATCATGGGACTGTTACTGTTTGACATGGACTTCAGTCCTTCTAAACGAGTACAAAGTATTAGTCCACACTTTAAAAATGCTACACCTGATGCTCCTCCAGTAGGTTCCACGCAAACCTGCAAACGTAGAGGTAATATTTCCATTTAGTTGAGTTACCTAAATACATCTGCATCTAAATCTACATAGATACTCCGCAAGCCACCGTACGGTGCGTGGTGGAGGGTGCCCTCAACTAGAGCGAGGGAAATGTAACTGTCTGTATGCCTCCGTATGGGCCCTAATTTCTCTGATCTTATTTTCGTGGTTCTTATGCGCAATGTATGTTGGCGGCAGTCAGTTTCAAATGCCGCTTTAAATGTTTTCACCTTCCCTCCAGGTATTCCCATTTGAGATCCTGAAGCATCTCTTTAACACGTGTTGTTCAAATGTACCGGTAACAAATCTAGCAGCCCGCCTCTTAACTACTTCGATGTCTTCCTTCAATCCTACCTGGTGTGGATCCGAAACACTCAAGCAGTACTCAAGAATTGGTCGCAGCAGTGTGTCCTGCATGCGGTATTTAATTGTGAACCTCTCTTTCCTAAAATTATCCTAATAAACCGAAGTCGAACATACGTCTTCCCTTTCGTTGTTGAAATTAATTATTTGTAAAATCCGTTACTACATATTCTGGCCAGCCTAGGTAGCCGTGCGGTTCTAGGCGCTTCAGTCTGGAACCGCGAGACTGCTACGGTCGCAGGTTCGAATCCTGCCTCGGGCTTGGATGTGTGTGATGTCCTTAAGTTAGTTACGTTTAAGTTGTTCTAAGTTCTATGGGACTGATGACCTCAGATGTTAAGTCCCACAGTGCTCAGAGCCATTTAAACCATTTTTGAATAGATTCTGTCCTATTGCCACATTCAAGTGGAACACTACGAAAAGTTCGTGCTGCAGCTTATATCAGAATTTTAAAAGTATGAAACATACCTCACTGAGTTTGAACGAGGTCGTGTAACAGGGATAGGAGAAGCTGGATGTTCCTTCTGCCACATTGCAGAACAATTTGTCAGGAATGCAGCCACTGTACAGGACCGCTGACAGTGGTCGTCACGACAGTGTACGGTCGCAGGAAGACCAGACCTCGGCCAGCCACGTGCACTACGGTCTATGGCTCTGGCTGCACCAATTCGAGCAGCAAGTGGCGCCGCAGTGACACAACAAACATTTACAGATCGGTTATTTCAAGGACAGACGCCCTGCAGCGTGCATTCCACTGACCTCAAAGCACCGCCATTTCCGACTTCAGTGGTGCCACTTTCTTATGGAAGCCGGTTCTACCACGGCGTTACTGATGGCCGTGTATTGGCTAGAAGGAGCCCGGTTAAGAACCTGCAACCAACGTGTCTGCATGTTGAACGCATCTGCAACTAAGGTCTGGGTCGCGATTTCGTACATCAGGAGCACTCCCGTGGTTATCCCACGTACCCTGATTGCAAATTTATACATCAGACTGGTGGCTCGACCTGCTTAGCTACCACTCACGAACACCACTCCAGAATGTGTTTTCCAACAGGATACCAACGTTGTAACCCAGCATGTCGCCTTCGCCTGCTCGTACCCCAGATCTGTCTCCAATGGGATATCAAAGGACGAAAACTCCAGCGTCATCCACAAACAGGATTATCAGCCCCTGTATTGCCCTACCAAATGCAACATGCATGGAACTCCATTCCACAAATTGACATCCAGCACCTGTAAAACACAATGCTTGCACGTTTACGTGCTTGCATTCAAGATTCAGGTGGTTACGCCGGTTATTAATGTACCAGCATTTCTCATTTGAAATGGTGTTTCTCGCGCTTACATGAACATGGGGCGTTGCAATGTTAATTAATCACTTAAATATATTACCTCGACAAATAAATTCCCGAAATTTCATTACTTTACATTATTTTTTGGTGTTGCGATTTTTTTTCCGTCTGTGTATCTAAGTCTTTCCCTCCGAGTTGAATTCTGCTGGTTCAAATAAAATATCCAATACCTGGGAAAGAGAATTTATCCCAACAATAGAGCTAGACTACTACTAAAAACTGGAGCTGCACCATTGCACTTTTGATTCCCAGAAGTGATAGACGCATCGTGTTGAAGTAATTGTTTAACACTAATAATGTGACATAAAAATCTCTCCAATAATAGCTTGCTAGTGAACCAAGCAGTGCGTGAACAGAGAGCACGAAAACTCAGATCTCTCAACTTAGCCCTGATCACTGAACTTAGTAAAGTTAAGACACATAGCAGCCAGGTGTCTATAGACGTGCGAACATCTGCTAGCATTCGAAGCATAATATTTCAATTGAAACTCTATCGCGATTTCGCTTGTTCCATATGTTTTGTCAAGCAAATTCAAGTACATTCGTTTACTCATACTGAGTGTGTAGGAGTGACCTGTATTTACTTTCTTAGGAGAAGACAAACGTCTTAGCCAAGATCGCAACAAAACACTGTATGTGGGTGACCGGTTTCGGTAAAACTGTGTTCCCATCATCAGACATGTAATAACATTACAAAAGCTGCTTGAGCCATGCGCTGCTCGTGTTCATGCTGTTTATTGCTTGACATCTTGTCTTTGTGGTACTGCCGTCTCGTTTCTTATTCGATTTACTGTCGTCACTAAGTTGCCGTCTTGCCTGCCTGTGAGTGGCAGCAGCAGCGCTTATCGATAAGACCATGGTTGTACTATCTTTGGAGCGACCGCTAGTATTACCGGGTCGTCGTGTGCCGGGAGTTCAGTCGGGACAGATCAGCAGTGAGGTCCGGACAGCCATGAATCGCTCGACGGTTGCCGAAATGCATCACTTGAGTGGGGACGACCTTGGTTGGTCGTTTGGTCGGTCTTCTCATCGGATAACATGTATTTGGTCGCCGATCTCGTCTGGGTTCTCTGTGTGTGATTCGTCCTTGTTGTTACACAGTAACTGGTATTAGTATTGGCTCAAATGGTTCAAATGGCTCTGAGTATTATGGGACTCAACTGCTGTGGTCATCAGTCCCCTAGAACGTAGAACTACTTAAACCTAACTAACCTAAGGACATCACACACATCCATGCCCGAGGCAGGATGCGAACCTGCGACCGTAGCGGTCGCACGGTTCCGGACTGCGCGCCTAGAACCGCGAGACCACCGCGGCCGGCTTAGTATTGTTCGAGTTGTTTGTGGAAGTGTTTTCGCAGAACCGTGTGTAGTTTGTGTGGTTTGGACTGATCAGTTATTTTTAATGCTGTCTGTGTGTGCGGTGGTCAGTCGGTTGGGACGGAGCAGCGAGGTAGTCTCCACGGCGCAAGGCCAGGCGGGACCGCTGGCAGCGTGCACATGCTGCTGAATCGTGAGGCCTAGCTGCGAGAGCGACAAAGTTCGTTGCCCACCGAACCTGGACTCTGGAGTTGAGTGCTCAGTTAACCTGTTATGAAACCTCAACTACTGTGTCATCTCTTCGTCCATTTGCGGGTTGTTGGTGTCTGGGGCGTTCGGGTTAGCAGCAACGTATGTTGTCTTGCAGTCAGCGAAATCTTGCAGCCGTCTTCCTGTATTGTGATTAATTATTAAATTGACTTTCACTTACCAGTGAAGTGCACCAGCGGTATTTTCTGCCCTTTGGCCACAAACGCCTCAGTTACCTGCCCTGGTCGTTAGCGTACTTTTCCGGCAGCGTGCCTTTCCTCGTCGTATTGATGCTGTCCGGTATGGCGTGTAGTTCGACAGCCTTTTAAGTTGTTTGGTTCATATTTGTTTAGAGTGGTTATTGTTCTCTTGGCTGTTTTTAAACGCCAATTTCTGAAGACGTAGTGCTGTTCGTGTCCTCGTCCTCAGCCGATATTTTCCAACGTTGTGCCGTTGGTCGGTCAGAAGGGAATTGGTTAAATTGTTGGTCGGTCCTTGGGCTGTCCCTAGTATGGGTTGCCATCCGATTATTTAACTTCAGCTCTTGACTGCCTGTCTCACTTTACCTTACCTTTGAGCTACCTTCTCAGGCCGACCTTTGGAACACTTCTGAGCACCACTTGTTCTGTTTGTCTTAGATTGTGATTTTAATTTTAGTTTGAAGTATTGTGTGAGGCCTTCAGCTGTGTATTAATTCGGTTCTTTTTAAATGTTACATAAAGACCTTCAGCCGTGTCAAATTAAAATTTTGAAGATTGATTTTATTTTTAAAAAAAGTTCCCTAAAATTGGTTCTATCTGAAATTGTTTGTAATCCAGGCGCTAAGCCGTTGTTGTTTGATGTGTTATGTGTGGCCTTCAGCCGACGATTTACGTGAACCCCTTTTGATAAGGTATTCAGCTGTGTGTATTCTTTACAGGAAAATTTTTTATAAGGAGGAAGGGGTTTATTTTAAATTGTTTGTCTTACTTGTTGTTCAGGATTTCAGCTGTTGTTTCAGATTTGTTTGTGGCCTTCAGCCGTGCAATAAGTTAATATTTCTTTAATTAGGTTTTTTTAAAAAAAGGAAAAAAATACCTTCTATTTTCAATTGCTTTTGATTTCTAAGCCAGGCCTTCAGCCATTCATGTTTTGGTGTGGTTTTGGGCCTTCAGCCCAGAAAGCATCTCAAGTTCTTTAATTAGGCCTTCAGCCATATTGTTTAATTGTGATCTTTTAAAGCAATCTGTAAACGAGTGTTTCTTAGAAAAATAAAGTTGTGTGATTGTGCAACTCACAATAACTGTTTACGGCCCCATCCACAATCATAATCTTATCCTGTGCGCTCTCTGAGTACCTACCAACCTGGTTTCACTGCTACAACCGATAGAAGAATCAATGACAACATACCATCGTGCAGGTTATTATAAACTTCTTGTGCCAGATGCACACAAAATCTTTCTATTAAATCTCCAGATGCACAATATGTGTCACGAATGATACGTTGGCACGTCAAAAGTAAAAGTTGAAATTACTATGTACGCAAATCGCCACAACATTGCATCCAAATGGTAACACGTCATGAATACTAGGGTGCCATAGGACTGACTGTCAACAGCCAATGCTTGAGATGAACTGAGAACAAGTGCGACAGGTGTCGCTGCAGTGCATAGTTTCTACCATGTTCTCATTAAGGTAATTGCAGTTTTGTGATGACATCATGCATTCATTGTAAATACTATATATAGGATGTCATAACCGATCGTGGTCTTGCGGCAGCGTTCTCGCTTCTCGCGCACGGCGTCAGGGATTTTCCCTGCCTCGAGATGACTGGGTGTTGTTGAGTCGTCTTCATCATCATCATTCATCCCCATTACGGTCGGAAGAAGGCAATGGCAAACCAACTCCGCTGGGACCTTGCGTAGCATGGCGGCGCGGGTTTCCCGCATCGTCCCCTACGCTCCTCGGAGTATGGGACCTCATCATCATCATCATCATCATCAGCCATGTTTTGTCAGGAAGTAATAGTCAAGAAGTTTTTAAGCATTTCAGAACTTTTTTCTATTTGAAATCATGCCTGGTTTTAAATTAACTAATGGTAGAAACTATGCACTGCAGCGACACTGTCGTACTTGTTGTCTACATCTACATTTACACTCCGCAAGCCACCCAACGGTGTGTGGCAGAGGGCACTTTACGTGCCACTGTCATTACCTCCAGCGGCCGAAGTGGCCGAGCGGTTCTCGGCGCTGCAGTCTGGAGCCGCGAGACCGCTACGGTCGCAGGTTCGAATCCTGCCTCGGGCATGGATGTGTGTGATGCCCTTAGGTTAGTTAGGTTTAACTTGTTCTAAGTTCTAGGGGACTAATGACCTCAGAAGTTGTGTCCCATAGTGCTCAGAGCCATATGAACCTTTTTTTTTTTTCATTACCTCCCTTTCCTGCTCCAGTCGCGTATGGCTCGCGGGAAGAACGACTGCCGGAAAGCCTCCGTGCGCGCTCGAATCTCTCTAATTTTACATTCGTGATCTCCTCGGGAGGTATAAGTAGGGGGAAGCAATATATTCGATACCTCATCCAGAAACGCAACCTCTCGAAACCTGGACAGCAAGCTACACCGCGATGCAGTGCGCCTCTCTTGCAGAGTCTGCCACTTGACATTGCTAAACATCTCCGTAACGCTATCACTCTTACCAAATAACCCTGTGACGGAACGCGCCGCTCTTCCTTGGAACTTCTCTATCTCCTCTGTCAACCCGACCTGGTACGGATCCCACACTGATGAGCAATACTCAAGTACTATAGGTCGAACGAGTGTTTTGTGAGCCACCTACTTTGTTGATGGACTACATTTTCTAAGGACTCTCCCAATGAATCTCAACTGGCACCCGCCTTACCAACAATTAATTTTATATGATCATTCCACTTCAAATCGCTCCGTACGCATACTCGCAGTTATTTTACAGAAGTAACTGCTACCAGTGTTTGTTCCACTATCATATAATCATACATCTCATGCATTGGCTGTTGACGGTCAGTCCTGTGGCGCCCAAGCAAGCACGACGTGTGATCATATGGATGCAATGTTGCTGCGATTTGCGTACACAGTAATTTTTACTTTTGACGTGCCAACACTTAAGTCATGTCATACGTTGCGCATCTGAAAATTTAATGGAAAGTTTTTGTGTGCATCTGGCACAAGATGTTTATAATAACCTGGACGATGGTATGTTGTCATTGATTCCTCTATGGGTTCATTTGGCATTATTTGTATAACAGGTTGTAGCACCTTTTGTAATGTTGTTACAGATCTGCTGATGGGTTCATAGTTTTACCGAAACCAGTCATCTACCAAACAGTGTTTTATTGCGATCTTGTTTTTCTTCTCCTAAGGAAAAAAAATTCAAGTACTGTCGGCAGGAGAAACGAACTGGCGTCGCCGAATCCAGCACACAAGCTGTTGTCTAGTGACCCCTCACCTAGACAATTTTTTTTGGAAATCCTGGGTCTTACCTGCTCCGTTCACACTATTGGCCCATCTATCAAAGGCTTTTGATTGTGTAAATCATGGAATACTTCTTGATAAACTCAAGTACTGTGGTATGAATGGGACAGTGCTCAAACGGTTTAAATTGTGCCTAACTGGAAGAGTGCAGAAAGTTGAAATAAACAGTTCACATAATATACAAAAAACTGGTGATTTCTCAAACTGGGGAACAATCAAGAATGGGGTGCCGCAGGGTTCGGTCTTGGGTCCTCTGCTGTTCTTAATATATATTAATGACTTGCCATTCTATATTCACGAAGATTCAAAGCTGGTACTTTTTGCCGATGATACAAGTATAGCTATCACACCCAACAGTCAAGAATTAAGTGGTGAAATTGTAAACGATATTTTTCAGAAAATCATTAAGTGGATCTCTGCAAATGCGCTCTCATTAAACTTTGACAAAACACAGTATATACAGTTCCACACAGTAAATGGAATGACACCATTAATAAATATATCCTTCAATCAGAAATCGGTAGCTAAGGTAGAATATTCAAAATTTCTAGGTGTGTGCATTGATGAGGGGTTGAACTGGAAAAAACACACTGACGACATGCTGAAACATTTGAGTTCAGCCTCTTATGCTATTAGGGTCATTGCAAATTTTGGCGATATACATCTGAGTAAATTAGCTTACCACGCCTATTTTTATTCTCTGCTTTCGTATGGCATCATATTCTGAGGTAACTCATCATTGAGTAAAAGATTGTTCATTGCACAAAAGCGTGGAATGAGAATAATTGCTGGAGCTCATCCAAGTTCATCCTGCGGACACTTATTTAAAGAGCTAGAAATCTTCACTGTAGCCTCACAATATATATATTCACTTATGAAATTTGTTGTTAACAATCTGAACGAATTCAAAAGTAATAGCAGTGTACATGGCTATAACACTAGGAGAAAGGATGATCTTCACTACTCAAGGTTAAATCTAACTTTGGCTCAGAAGGGGGTAAATTATGCTGCCACAAAAGTCTTTGATCACTTACCTAATAGCATCAAAAGTCTGACAGATAGCCATATAGCATGTAAAAGGAAATTAAAAGAATTTCTTATTGGCAACTCCTTCTACTGATTAGATGAATTTTTGGATATAGTAAGTGGGTAACTTCCCATCAGGTGGCCAAAAAAAAAAAAATTAAAATATTGAGTGTTATGTAATATTTTGTGTAATGTACATCGTAATTCTGTCAGAGACAGCAAAGGACTAAGGACTTGGAAGAGCTGTTGAATGGAATTGACAGTGTCTTGAAAGGAGGATATAAGATGAACATCAACAAAAGCAAAACGAGGATAATGGAATGTAGTCGATTTAAGTCGGGTGATGCTGACGGAATTAGATTAGGAAATGAGACACTTAAAGTAGTAAAGGAGGTTTGCTATTTGGGGAGCAAAATAACTGATGATGGTCGAAGTAGTGAGAATATAAAATGTAGACTGGCAATGGCTAGGAAAGCGTTTCTGAAGAAGAGAAATTTGTTAACATCGAGTATAGATTTAAGTGTCAGGAAGTCGTTTCTGAAGGTATTTGTATGGAGTATAGCCATGTATGGAAGTGAAACATGGACGACAAATAGTTTGCACAAGAAGAGAATAGAAGCTTTCGAAATGTGGTGCTACAGTAGAATGCTGAAGATTAGATGGGTAGATCACATAACTAATGAGGAGGTATTGAATAGAATTGGGGAGAAGAGGAGTTTGTGGCACAACTTGACAAGAAGAAGGGACAGGTTGGTAGGACATGTTCTGAGGCATCAAGGGATCACAAATTTAGCATTGGAGGGCAGTGTGGAGGGTAAAAATCATAGAGGGAGACCAAGAGATGAATACACTAAGCAGATTCAGAAGGACGTAGGTTGCAGTAAGTACTGGGAGATGAAGAAGCTTGCACAGGCTAGAGTAGCATGGAGAGCTGCATCAAACCAATCTCAGGACTGAAGACCACAACAACAACAACAACAATGTAATATCTCGTATAGACACCTTTTATTAACCTGACACGTTCCACATCATTACGAAGTGTCGCATTCATGATCTATGGAACAAGTACCGATCTAATCTAATCTAAAACAAAAGATCGCTTTTTATTTCCTTTCTGACAAGGATACTGAAGGTTCGTCGCTTGGTGGTGTCCACGTCTTTGCTCCCTGAGGCGTCAAATCGCGCTCTACAATCCGCCGCACAATTTTGAAACGCCACTGGCGCCAGTCGCCAGCTAGAAGCACGGAAAGGTCACCGGCGGAGTGCTCCAGCGTCCAGAAGCGGGCGGCGCCGAGCGCCCGCCAGTGGATGTAGTGGACGGCTGCCGCCACCAGAGGCGCTGCTGCGGCCGCGGCCGGCGCGACGCTGCGGCGTCGGCGGGTCCGCCTCGGCGCCTCAGTCTGGCGGCGGGCGCGAGACGTGCGTGGTAGCCGCTGTGCTCTGGCGAGGAGACGTTCCGCGAGTGGACGCGGAGGGCAGCGCCGAGCCACGGAGAGGACGCCGACATGAGTGTCCGGCGAGCGGCCGCAGCGCCGCGCAGCCCCACAAGGTACTGTGCGTCGCTCGCGTGTGCTCCTCCCTGTCTGTACGCTCTCCACGGTGACCGAATGCAGACACGCAAAACTATTTTACCGCAGAGCGATAAGGAAAAACTGCGCTGAAATCTATCTCGTCGTCACTCTCCAGACTTCCATAAAGTTTCCTTTTGGTCTTCTCCACCTCCGAAATTCACGATCATCGTGCAGGCAGCCAGTAATAGAAGTCCTGGATTCGATCCCCGGTGCTATAGTTAGGCATTTTCACTTCCTGAGAGGAATCCTCTTAGCCTCTTGAGGACAAATGGTTCAAATGGCTCTGAGCACTATGGGACTCAACTGCTGAGGTCATAAGTCCCCTAGAACTTAGAACTACTTACACCTAACTAGCCTAAGGACAACACACACACACATGCCCGAGGCAGGATTCG
This sequence comes from Schistocerca nitens, assembly GCF_023898315.1. NCBI lineage: Eukaryota > Metazoa > Arthropoda > Insecta > Orthoptera > Acrididae > Schistocerca > Schistocerca nitens. The sequence goes on along the minus strand of NC_064620.1, from coordinate 166,429,039 downwards.
AACCTGCGACCGTAGCGGTCGCGCGGTTCCAGACTGTAGTGCCAGAACCGCTCGGCCACCAGCGGCCGGCTCTTGAGGACAGCAGAGAAGACACCTGGAGCAGAAGCAGCTGTTACTATTTGGAAAACTGATATTAACAAGTAAGAGAACCTTTTGCTAAGCACACTCCAATATTGCCGTCCAGGATTAAACACAGATCGACTATCGACTGTGGGTCCCTTAGATCTTACCGGGAAGAATTTTCTTACTAGTTTTATTTTTTAACATTTTCATTTTTTCGTCATATCAAGTTTCATGCTCAGTTGTTAACCAGCGCCTGAATAGCAGGTGAACAGTCCAACATACGTAATATAGTAACACCGAGTGTTAGACAAGCACTCGAATACAGCCGGAACAGCATTGTTCACGGAAGGCAAGGATCGGTGTCGGATTACCACACAGCATTTAGTATTTAGCCAGTCATAACAACTGAATGGTGACTCTTTAGGGCGCTACGGTCTGGAACCGCGCGTCTGCGACGGCCACAGGTTCGAATCCTGCCTCGGGCGTGGATGTGTGTGATGTCATTAGGTTAGTTAGGCTCAAGTAGTTCTGAGTTCTAGGGTACTGATGACCTCAGAAGTTAAGTCCCATAGTGCTCAGAGCCATTTTTTGACTCTTTAACTACGAGCAACCCACTTCGTTGCAGCTAAACAGTTCCTTCGGTAAAGAAAGAAACTTTCACTCAGCAGGAGTGCGAACTGTTTTAAAACTTACTAGTAGATTAAATGTGCCGGACTAGTACTCGAACTTGTAACCTTGCCTAGTTGTAATAGTAGTTGTAGCTGCAGTAGGACAGAGGTAGTGGCCTAACTGAAGTTGTGACGGCCTGGATACACCAATCGGCAAGGTTTCTGGTTCAAACCCCGTTCCGGTTCACTTTCTTAATCTGACAGGAAGTTTTAAAGATTTGATTCTGACGGAGGGGTACAGTAGTCAAGGCAAGTGACTTGAATTTGGAAGGATCGGTATTGGAATCTATGTTCGGCTATCTAGGCTCAAGTTTTTCAGTTTTTTTTTTTTTTTTTTTTTTTTTTTTCAAATCAGCTGAAGCATACGCTAAGGTGGGTCCTTGTATTGTCCGAGTTTGTATTGGTTTTAACGGCTCATCGGTGACTGTATGTTAAATTTTAATCTTCCTTCCTCTAATAATAGCTTCTTTAGCCGAGGAACCCACATTTCCTTCTGAAGCTTTTTCGTCACGGTTACGGGAGGGAGTTGACATAGCAGTTGCGAAGCTCAGAGTGAAACGCTCAACTATTGAAAAAGAACCTTTAAGTCAGATGAACTGTTTAATTTTACGACTCTCTGATGCAGAACCACACTGCTGAAAAATGTTTCACAGGTAAATACACCTTGTCCGATTTAATGGGGCGTTACAAAATTGCTGAAGGAACACTAGCTGAAATGAAATCCGTTATTCAACGCTGAAGTCTTGATGTAGCGACCATTTGTTGCAAAGATAAAAAGGGGTGCCGGAATGGTAATCGGTCACTACACAGGTTGATACATGGGCGTATAGCGCCAGTTGAAGCGCAAAAAGTGATCCGAGAGTTTCCAACGCTGTGAGTGATGGATCAAATTGCCATATGAAATCTGATCCTCTACTGAGAAGGAATCAAGGCCGACCTAAGAATTAAATGATAACTTAGTCGGATATTGACAGGGCAATTAGTTGACTATAGCTTTACCGTAAGGATTATTCCATGATTCGGCTGAAGCGACGCAAGGAAATGACGGAAAACTTAAATCCGGATGGCCGGATGGAGAATCGAACCCCGTCCCTTGCAATAACAACTCAATGTCGTAACCACTTCCGTTTTGCACCTATCATTGTTTTATCATTCCTTTTCAAGAGAACAGTTTTCATATGATTTTCATCCCCTTTATATTCAGACTACATCCAACTATCTCTAAGTGATTATGTAATATGCTACGGCAGTCGAGTGTAATGATTTGGTTAGCACTGAGCAGCTGTGAACTAGGACATACATAAAATTGGACAAGCTCTTGGACGTATATAGCTATCACGCCTATCACTTCTGTACTTCAACAGTTACTGTACGAATGCTCAGGTGTAGTCTCCACGCAATGTTTTTGTAGTGTAGCACTTTATTTTAGGAGAAGGAAAACGTGTACAGCACAAAAGGCAAAGAAAATTGTGATGCGTCCTAATTCAGCTGTTTTCCCTCTGCAAGGTTCACATCGTAAGTAGGAGCTGCTTCACACAAGGCCAGTGACTTAGTCCACTGCCGAATGATGTAATAACGAACGGTGTGTATACAAAGTTGTTAAAATGATTTGGTGCACCCCAATCAGTGTGATCGAGTAGCACTCCCCACTGCAATGCAATTGTGGTTCCCGATTGGACCCATCTGAATACCGCCTGTTTATTAGACTTCATTAGTGGTACATCCTTACTGCGCTCTCTCTTATCACCCATACCTGTTACATGTGAATCAGTACCACGAATCTTTGCAGTGGTGGAACGATAATGCAATCCGTTACTGTACATATGCGACAGAAGTGCTTCCGTGGCCGAAGAGGTTTGGTGGTGTCTTAATTGCATCCACTATCAAGAAGTCTCCATTTTTATTTTGCAAGAATGGCTTGCCTGACATTAATATTGGTGTGCTAGAATCTAGCTCGTAGTTTTTCCGATAGAAAACTGAAGTTTCAGTCCTACATTCTCAGTTTCGGAGAACCTTCAGACACGCGTTCTCCGAAAATCAGATTAGAACATCCACCAACATCTCTTCTGTTATTCTGGTTTCTCCTCTTTTCATCTGTAATACGTGCACCACTTCCAGGACGAGAAATGGGGCAAGATTTATTGCTGTACACGGTTTCGCTTTGCGAATCATCTAGCGGCGTGCCCATCACAGTGACTGTTAACGCACCGCGACTAAACAGACATTCGCCCACCTGCTGTTTCCTCGTTTAGAAGATACGCCAATTCACTCGCTACTACACTTCCTACCTACTGTGAACAAGTTTAAACTGGCATAACGAAGAGTTGAGCGTAATGGTTCCGTTCTGGTGAGATTTTTCATCGCTGCTTTTTAAAAGTTAGTTAACAACAAACACGGTAATTTGGAGAATTTCTCAGACTACACCGTGCGGTTTTGTAATTCTGTTGAATTAGTTATCCGGATGCCTTATTGTAGAAATAACCACATCCAGAGCTCTCTCATAGGACAGTGCTAAACTCCAGCCCCTGCTCTGCTTGTTACAGGAATAGACGCTATGTGCTTTTTGTGCGACGTTCGGTGTGCCTGTGACTTAGTCATTGGTGTACGTTTGCTTAAACTAGTCACAACTGCGTATTTCGAGCATAGCGTGTATTTCCGTCTGTAGTACTCCTGAAAAACAACTTTTTTTTTTAATTGCTGCACTCCGTGGTTTCCCGCGGCGTCGCCTGTTCGCAAAACTCTGATGGCGGTTGGCGTTGCACTTCGGGCACATACGTGCCCTGTTGTGGATAAGACAGACAGAGGAATTGATAAAACAGGATAACATACTCCCGAAACATGTAAAAATATCACTCGTTTGACATCTGGCGCGAAACATTCGCAGTACCGAAAGAATATCGGCGACCCTTCAAGGCCTTTGTTAGACGACCGAGGGCGTGATAATAGCATGGCTAGAGATCAGAACTATAGGGCGGGTGCTCTAGTGTCTCCCATGCATTTTAGTTGACCATTTGCGATAAGGGGATGTGTGTTGTCATCAAGCAGCACCCCTCGACGTGGTGGTTTTGGACACACATGCTTCCCCATGCATATTCTTCGTTCTCCGATGGATGTCTACCGGTGTTTGTCCTTCGGCAGCCAAGAATAGAAAAACAGCTCGCTTGTCTTGTTTGAATGCACTGGGCAATAACGTCGCTATAGTTCACTTATCCGCATTTACCGCACGCACGTCGGAAAGACACGAATGCCGCACTAATCCCTTGATTACATGTCGATACCTATACACCAGCATTAGAGTTGCGCTACGTTGCTTATAGGCTGCAGCAACGCCCTGAACCAGAAAATTTTTGATCGCCCTATATCTATACATGTGATATGCATACCAATGACGGATGATAAAAATTATTGTCAGAGGGAATACAGTATTGCCACGTACCACGACTTTCTTAAAAGACACTGAAACGTCAAAAAATAGATTATGTGTTGGCTGTATAACCTGTTTGCAAAATCACAATTGTTTTTAAAAACTGTTTTCAATGTGTATGTCTAGAGTTTACTGATGTGAATGGGGTGCATTTACTCACCTATCCTCAATAATAACTGAAGAACTGTTTTCATGACTGACATAAGAGAGAAAGCTTGATTTGATTAATATTATATCTGTAGGTTATCGTTACTACGTCTACAAAAGTAACAGACGCGTAAGGATGTTGCCAACGCTACGATTATTGTGAATGTACGGGTTATTCAGGTTGGGACTCGTTTCCTGCTTGGGGGGACGCACGGCGCGAAACCAGCACTCTGTTTGCCGAAAGCTCATGCTGTCCACTTTGCGGCACCCGTGACGTCGGTTTATTTGGAGCGGTGCTCTGCTTTCAACAGTAACAACAAAAACAGCAACGAGAGGACTGCACTTAACTTTTCCTTCTCTCTCTGTTCGCTCTTTATATCTGAGATACGCAAAGATGACAAGAGACGAGATAACTATCGTTACGTCATCACCAGTGAATACGTCCTGAGCGTGGCACGAGGCATATTGCGTCAGCGGATGTCATTTTCTAGAATTTTGCTCCATAGGCTTCGTAACTACAGCCCCTGGGCTAGTCTCTGGCTGATATGGTAAGTGGTGAGTGAACTAAAGAAGGCTTCTTTTCCATGTCTAAATTTCAGCAGACGACAAGAGATGAGAGTAACTTCCGTAAATTCTGAAAATGTTACGGTAAAATTCTTTCACAAAGTAATGTCTCAAAGCCTGCATCAGAAAGTTCGTTATAAGAACTAAAATGGAAATTAGCATTCCTCCCTACAAAAATTTGTATTTGCATCCTAAATTACCTATATAATCGCACAGTAAGTCACCATGTTGAAGTGCCTGCGATAGTAGTCGCAGCGTCGGTAATTTTATCACACATGACGTGGTAATGCACACACAGGAATTTATTGATATAGCTGTCGGCGGTAAAACTCTACGATCTCCTATTAAATTCGCAAGCTACTTGCTTGACGATAATGCCAATCACACAGAGATTCTTTCCCTAAGCTCTTCATCGTTGGTAGCTTTTATGTGAAGATGGGAAAAGAGTTGGTTGTTTGTCAAAGACTAGCAGAAGTATTACATAAGTGTTTTGAGATAAGCTTAAGCTGTAAATTTTAAGATTCGCTACAGTGCGTACTAATGAGTGTAGAAGACGTGGAAGAGGGGGAGGCGGGGGAGGGGGGGGACGGGGGAGGGGGAACTGATATTCCTTTTGCGTGATTCCCAGGAACACTGCTGCGGCGTCGCTTCCAGTCTGCAAGTATAAATGATTCCTAAACTTCGATACAATTACTGCATCAGTACTGCCGTTTTAAAATTAAATTGTAGAATTTGTACTGTCTTGGGTGGAGGAGTACGTACAAACTTGTAACTACACTTGATATCGTCGGTACCCGCTGCGAACATAGTACTCCAGAGAGGTGCATCTCGAATATGGTGGCTGGATTACTAATGTTAATGCCTCACCGAGAGGTGAAAGGGTAGTCACAGTGCGTAGTTGCGGGAATGTCGATCTGTCTGGCGTATAAAGAGTGTCGAAATACACATCATCAGTTCTGAAATTTTTTAATGTAGAGAAGAAGGCACATTAATTAATTCACGATTCCGTCAATTTCATTTCGTGAAGATGTAACTCATGATGGCTCCATGGGGTTTCTAGGTGTCATGCAAACTCTGAAATGTCTTCCACGCCAAATTACGAATAATACTGATGTTCAGCAGTTTGTGGACTGTATTCTGATTAATTTCAGTTATATTAACTTCAACAGGAATCAGAGTGGTTTAACATTATTTATTCTCAGTCGTAAGAAGAACACTTCTGCCAGCTCATGTGATGTGTTTCATCCTGCTATTCTATATTTATCCCCATTTTAACATCTGACAGTTTCCAAAGAGGTGACATAACGTCTCATCTGCCAGGAAATATAATGACGATTATGATGATGACGACCACGCCTGGTGGAGCAGTGAATAAGTACCAAATTAGAAAGCCATGTTTCTGCGATTCGATTCCAGAGAGCTAAGGATTTTTTCTGACTCTGATAGGGTCTTCCCACATGAACCATGGACCTTGCCGTTGGCGAGGAGGCTTGCGTGCCTCAGCGATACAGATAGCCGTACCGTAGGTGCAACCACAACGGAGGGGTATCTGTTGAGAGGCCAGACAAACCTGTGGTTCCTGAAGAGGGGCAGCAGCCTTTTCAATAGTTGCAGGGGCTACAGTCTGGATGATTGACTGATCTGGCCTTGTAACACTAACCAAAACGGCCTTGCTGTGCTGGTACTGCGAACGGCTGAAAGCAAGGGGAAACTACAGCCGTAATTTTTCCCCTAGGACATGCAGCTTTACTGTATGATTATGACCAAGCAGAAAAGGAAACAAAAGAAAAATTGGGAGTAGGTATTAAAATCCATGGAGAAGAAATAAAAACTTTGAGAGACAGCAAAGGACTTGGAAGAGCAGTGTCTTGAAAGGAGGATAGAAGATGAGCATCAACAAAAGCAAAACGAGGATAATGGAATATAGTCGAATTATGTCGGCTGATGCCGAGGGAATTAGATTAGGAAATGAAAAACTTAGTACAGGCGTTTTGCTATTTGGGGAGCAAATTAACTGATGATGGTCGAAGTAGGGAGGATATAAAATGTAGACTGGCAATGGCAAGGAAAGCGTTTCTGAAGAAGAGAAGTTTGTTAACATCGAGTATAGATTTAAGTGTCAGGAAGTCGTTTCTGGAAGTATTTGTATGGAGTGTATCCATGTATAAAAGTGTAACATGGAAGATGAATAGTTTGGACAAGAAGAGAATAGAAGTTTTTGAAATGCGGTGCTACAGAAGAATACTGAAGATTAGATGGGTAGATCACATGACTAATGAGGAGGTACTGAATAGGATTGGGGAGAAGAGGACTTTGTGGCACAACTTGACTAGATGAGGGGATTGGTTGGTAGGACATGTTCTGAGACATCAAGGGATCACCAATTTCGTATTGGAGGGCAGCGTGGAGGGTAAAAATCGTAGAGGGAGACCAAGAGATGAATACACTAAGCAGATTCAGAAGGATGTAGGCTGCATTAAGTACTGGGAGATGAAGAAGCTTGCAGAGGATAGAGTAGCGTGGAGAGCTGCATCAAACCAGTCTCAGGACTGAAGACCGCAACAACAACAACTAATAGGGTCTTTCAAATCTGTCAGTGGACTATGTGTGAAAACTGGCAGGCTGCTCTGTGGTTCGTAGACCTCGTTAAACGTTAGATCCTGTTACAACTTGTGGGGTAAGTCAGTTCTCAGAACGGATAAGACAGGGGCTTACCAACGGGACCATACGTAGTAAAACACTGTGTTGTTTAATCCAACCTTCCGATTGAAGACAGCTTTCCTTTTATTACATTAAATACGAGCACTACGCTCTCTGAATCGCCGTGGTAATACATCAGGTCTAATAACAGGCCCTCGACGTTGTCTTCGTACAATTATGCGACACTGGCTAAGCTTTTCACACACATTAGTGCGGCCCTTCGCATAAAGGAGCAGTTCCTGGTTCGCTGGTTCTCCGAACCCAGTGCGTTGACCGACACGGCTTTGGCGCTCACGTATGAAATTCTGCTCCAATTAGGGCATTTAGTCAAATTTATTGCATCACTGTTTGGGAAAGTACTGCTTAGATTTTAGCAACCGTCATAATGTTCGCCTCTTTAGAAAAATACTCATAAAAACAGAAAGTTGGTGTACGCAAGTTCCGAAAGGAAATTCTTCCAGCAGGAAAGCTATCAGTTGTTGGATGCCAATAGTTCGAAGATAATGTTAAAATTATGTTTGTTACTCAACGTCCTATTTGTCTCTTGCTCTCTCTCTCTCTGTCTTTATCGCTCTGTGTCCCATCTTTCTCTCCCCCGCCCTCCATCCTCCCCTCTCTCTCTCTCTCTTCCTCCCCTCGCCCCCCCCCCTCTCTCTCTCTCTGTTTTTCTCGTAAGCGTGCGCGCGTGTGTGTTTGTGAGTGTGTGTGTGTGTGTGTGTGTGTGTGTATGTGTGTGTGTGTGTGTGTTGGCAGTTTTGACACATCTACTTCGGAATAAGGGTGACGAGGTGACGGCTGCGTACTAGAGGAAGGCCACGAAATGGTACTGTTTAACGAAACGGGCAGTCAGTAGGCAAAAATAAAGAAACAGTGCGGCTATAGACTAAAACAAACACTTTAGTTTGAGTTTCAGAAAACTATGGCACCGCAGTTTTCGATCTAGAGAGGCAGCGCGTTGGTAGAGGAGCTGAATTCATTAAAAATCACTCACAGACATCATGTAGCGCAACTTACTGAACGATTTAACGAGCCTGTTTACGGATTTAATCATCCGTAACATTATTTATTAAGTTTAAGATTAATTATGTAGACTTTTTCGGCGTGTACTGCCAATGGAAAGCTCTCGTATTTCATGTCGGATGACAGTGTTGAGATATCTCTGTCTCGACGAATGTTATGCTCATCACCTTCTGGCGAAGTTTCGCCAGAGTGTGAGGAGTACGACACTCGTCTAAGAGTCGCGGTATTTCAACCCTGTCACCCATCTGGAAACGCGAGAGCTTGCCATCAAGATTAATAGCGTTATGCGGAACACGTTCGAGGGTGACAGGGAGGAAGACCCGAGTTTGACATTCCGTGAAATCGAAAGCGTGGAAACGGAGAACGAAAGAGAAATGGAATCGGCTCTCGCTTGTTTGAGAGTACCATCACTACTTTCTCCTTAAATTATGTTGCGGAATCTCAATAAACGCAAATCCTTCCAGACAGACGGAAAGCCGACAACAGATGCGAATGGAGTAACGCTGTTGTCCGGAAGTAAAGGTACTGGCCTGCTGACAAAGTAACGGAATACATCTTGGAGAAGTTGAGACATGCTCACTATAATTACCTTACCTATGATGCTTGCATCAACATCCTCAGTTATTTGTTGGATGTATTCAGATCTTTGTTCACAGTTTTGACCTTCTACAGCTCCCTCTGCTACTAGTGATATTGACACATGTCCCATCATGTCCTTTCTTCTTGTCAGTGTTTTCCATATGTCTCTTTCTCCGCCGATCCTGCGGGGAACCTCATTCCTTACCTCATCAGTCCATCTAATTTTCAGCATTCTTCTGTAGCATCACATCTCAGACGCTTCGAATCACCTCCGTTCTGGTTTTCCTATAGCCCATGATTCAGTACCATGCAATGATCTGCTTCAAACATACCTTCTCATAAATTTCTTCCTCAAATTTAGGCCTGTGTTTGACACTCGTAGACATCTCTTCGCCAGGAATGCCCTTTTTGCCTGTGCTAGTTCTGCTTTTATCTCTTTCTTGATCGTTTGGCCATGGGTTATTTTGCTTGCAATTGTTTCTAATGTAGCAGAATTCCTCAATTCCTCAACTTCACTCACTTTGTAGTAACCAATTTTGACGTTAAGCTTCTCACTGCTTCTCATTAAATCTTTAATTTTTAGTCATTCTCAATCCATACTCTGCACTCATCAGGCTGTTCATGCCATTAAACAGATCCTGTAATTCTTCTTCACTTTTAACTGAGGATATCTGCGTCATCAACGAATATCGTCATTAATATCCCTTCACCTTGATGTTTAATTCCCACTCTTGAACTTCAGCCATTTCTTCGACGTATGGATGGAATAGTATGGATGAAAGACTGTACCCCTATCTTACACTCTTTTTAACCCGGGCACCTCGTTCTTCGTATTCTAGTCTTATTGTTTTCTCTTCGTTCTTGTACATATCGTACTTTACCCGTCTTTTCCATAGCTTACTCCCATTATTCTCATAATTTATGCTTAATGTGTGGCATATCATGGATGCGGGAATTTCGCACCCATCAGTACGTACAGTATAAGGCAGAAGTTAAGGGAAGTAAGAGTGTGGGAATTCGTCGAGAGAGGAACGAACAGATGGACATGCGATTTTAGGCATTTTTGCTCTAGGCACAATTACTTACCAAGTCGTGGAAAAAAAATTGGAAATTTGTGGTAAGGTGCTGAGGTCATCGGTACCTAAGCTTACGCTCTGCTTCATCTAACTTTCAACTAACTTACACTAAGGACAACACACACACACCCATGCCTGAGGAAGGATTCGAACCTCCGATGGGGGGAGCCGCCCACCAAGTCGTCAATACACCTGTCTGTCTATGAGAGTGTGCGCATGTGTGCGTGTATGTGTGTGTGTGTATGTGTGTGTGTGTGTGTGTGTTGCGTGCATTTATCCCCCACTCTCTTCTTTCCAAAGGTTTATAAGAATGTGGATTTGGAGAAACTAATTACAGGAGAATGTTGGCTGCGTGTGGCCGCTTAGATTAACGGAGCAGGCCTCTTCGGTTGCAAGGTTAATACACTTCCTTGCCCCCGTGAAATCCGCCGACCACGGTAGGTGCACCGTGTTAATCGGAGCTCCAGTGCTTGGCTCTTAAACGACCCGGCTGCTGATGATGCGTTGCGCCTGCAGGGGCGGCCAAACGCACGGCATCCTCTCCGCGGCTCGTACAGTATTTCTGGCAGCAACGGTACCCAGCAGCCGGGTGCGCGCACCTGCTGCAGGGCGCATGCGCTGCTCTGATGAAGGTCGCATGCGAGCAAAAAGAAGCTCGCGTGCACGTACGACTGACACCTGACGTCCGCTATTCGCCACTATTAATGAACGCTGTTAACTGTGACTTGGCTGTCTTGTCACGCAGAATGGCTTGTGTAACAGCTCCGTCATTATTTACACTCAAGAACTTATGTGCACATTCTTTCTCCAAGCGATAAAAATTTACAGAATGTGGGACCCCTATGTAGTGTCACTGACAAGACCACTTTCACCCCATTTCATATAACACAGCATACAATTTACTGATTAGACAACCGGCCTGAGTGGCCGTCCGGTTCTAGGCGCTACAGTCTGGAACCGAGCGACCGGTACAGTCGCAGGTTCGAATCCTGCCTTGGGCATGGATGTGTGTGATGTCCTTAGGTTAGTTAGGTTTAATTACTTCTAAGTTCTAGGCGACTAATGGCCTCAGAAGTTAAGTCGCATAGTGCTCAGAGCCATTTAAACCATTTGAACTGATTAGACAACTTGTGACTACATATATAATTTTTTGTGGCAATGAACTGCAGAATTTTACCAGGATTTCCCTAGTCTAAAGCCTGGTAAGGTACACTGAAGTTTCCGAATTTATGTCTCTCCATACGTAATGTTATAAAGATGTTTCATTCAGTGGTTGGACAAAGAGGGAGGTACCGAGAGAAATGCATGCTTGATCATAAATTGAGATGCTAGCCAAGTCTAGCAGGCTACGCTTTTGTATTTGACCATTAACAGCACCTGTGCAATGTCCTCAGTACGTTGCAAATGTCAGTCGTGGTCAAACCACTATGTCAGAGCTTAATGAAGTCGAATGTGGGCAAATTGTTGATGCTTTGTGTGAAATCTTATGGGACTTAACTGCTAAGGTCCCTAAGCTTACACACCACTTAACCTAAATTATCCTAGAGACAGACACACCCACGCCCGATGGAGGACTCGAACCTCCGCCGGGACCAGCCGCACAGTCCATAACTGCAGCGCCCGAGACCGCTCGGCTAATCCGCGCGGCTTGTTGATGCTCATATGGCGGGTGCTTCCATAACCAAGGCAACCAAATTGTTTAGTGTTTCAAGAGGCACCATATCGAAGACTTATACTGCATACAGGGAAAGCAGAATAACGTCGTCTGCTAAGTAACGACGCGGAAAAAAATGTGGATGAGTGATCGTGACTGATGGTCATTGAAAAGGATGGTCACGAAAAATAAGAGAACTACAGATGCAAAAATCACTGCAAACGGAAAGTAGTACTTGCAAACCCTGTCAACGCCAAAACAACAACCACGGAGCTGCTTAAGCAAGCAGTTGAAAGTCGAGCTGGAATTCCAAAATGCCCTTAGCAGGTAAACGTGACCACGTGGCCATAAAACCTGGACTGTGGAGAAATGGAAGAAACTCATTTTGTCGAATCAGTATTGTTTTCCACTATTTTCAACTTCTGGCCATATTTACTTCCTAACAGTGAAACATGATGCAGGTCCATTGATGATTTGGGTGGTCATTTTATGGTATTCCGTGGGCCCCATGGTTACTTTCCGATGTCGTATTACAGCAAAGTTTTGTATGACCATGGTCTGTTTTGGTGGGAAGGCTGCTCCATCATCATTACCTGGACTTTAAATAATTTGCAGGAATAACGATGTAGGATTCCCTTTAAAACCTTACAGCCGGGCAGTGTGGCCGAGCGGTTCTAGGCGCTTCAGTCTGGAACCGCGCGACCGCTACGGTCGCAAGTTCGAATCCTGCCTCGGGCATGGTTGTGTGTGATGTCCTTGGGTTAGTTAGGTTTAAGTAGTTCTAAGTTCTAGGTGACTGATGACCTCAGATGTTAAGTCCCATAGTGCTCAGAGCCATTTGAACCATTTTGAAAACCTTGCAGTACCTGTATGTATTCATTCTGATACGACTGGAAGCTGTTTTGAATGCCAACGGTTCTCCCACGCCATGCTAAACATGGTAATTTATCATGTTTTTTGTGTATACATGTTTTTGTCTACCCCCTGTAGTTGTGAGTTTGAAGTAGATTTAGGACTGCTCCTCAGTTTTTACACTTGCAACACATTCGAATTTCTCCGCGTGTTACAATGATTATTAAAAAAACGAAGTATTAAGTGCGAAGAATGTCAAGTTCTCGAAACAAATTTTAGCTCTATAGTGGAGTGAGCGCTGCTTTTAAGCTTCATGGAAGATTAAAACTGTGTGCTGGGCCGGGACTCGCACGTGGGACCTTTGCTTTTTGCGGGCAACTACTTTCGACGTTTTTTTGTCCCATTGCTGAATGGTTTAAACAACTTCAGAAAATATAAATCGGCGACATGGGCAGCGATGGGATCACATGTGTCTATTTACAGCTTCTATTCATGCAATTATTGCAGGTGCGGATAGCATGTGCAGGATTCGGGCAGCAGACGTTGCATAAACACTGTTTGCATTAGGTGCCTGATAGGTACACATATTCTCGAAAAGACACATATTTTACTCCATTTTATGAGGATGTCATACACAAAATGAATCATAATTGACAGCGAGAAATGAAACAGGTCTTCCTCGCATTTGGGTACAACACTTCACTCATCTCCGCTACGAGTTACGAATTCTTTCAAACAATCCCCGATCCTTTCGTGATCTCGATAAGCCTGTACATTTCGCTGCTCTAGAGTGTTGTAGGCTTTAATCTTGAGATGACCCCAGACAGTAAAATCCAAAGTGAACCTAGAGGTCAAATCAAAGGCCTCAATCGACATCATCTTGGACCATATTGTTGCGTTAGTTGTCACCTTACAACGGCACCAAAATGTGTCGGTCCCCATTATCGAACTTTAAGCAAGGAGAACACTCTCAAGCAATTGTGGTAGATACTGGCGTACAAACTAAGGGTACCCTCGCCCATCACATTTTGTCGTTTTGCCCAGATGAGACAAGTTGCTAATGTGATTCGTGAACAGCGCGTTGGTTTATGTCAAATTTGAGTCCAATTAGATACGGAACTCATCGAAACGTTTACATTTCAAAGACATTTGTATTAACTAGGTCAATATTCCATTCTGAAGTCACCGGCTGTAAACACACAGTGGCAGTTACTAGCAAACGACTCTTTTGCAAACCCGTGTTGACTAGAATCATTTTGCTTCTCTTTTCGAGCACTATCACATGTGTCAGTTCCCGCTATTAATTTCGTCACACCCTGTGTACCCCAAAAGTTTGTTTACGATAGTTTGACTATACCCTCGTAATGGTATATAGGGATCCAAACTACTTATTCCTCGCAGATCAAAACTGTGTGCCGGACCAAGACTCGAACTCGGGACCTTTGCCTTTCGCGAGCAAGTGCTCTACCATCTGAGCTACCCAAGCACCCCTCACGACCCGTCCTCACAGCTTTAATTCCATCAGTACCTCGTCTCCTACCTTCCAAACTTCACAGAAGCTCTCCTGCAGACCTAGTAGTCGATTTTCCTTCATCCTATCCATAATTTTCCTGTAGTCTTTCAGCGAAAAGATGTTTGGCTCCTGACCAATATACTCATTCCTTATTCTGTCCTCTATTGTACATCTCTTTACTGATCTTAAACATCTCATTTCTGCTGATCGAATCTGTTGTTTTTCCCCGTTATACATGCTTCGTTACCATTTACTAAACTAAGGACTGCCATTGTTCTATAAAACTTCATCGAAATCTCTGTAGATCTCTATTCTTTAATTTCCATCTTGTTGCTCAACACATTAGTACTACTTACTCAACTCTGTAACTCCAACGTTTCTGTTGTATGATTTATGAATTCTAGATAAAATTACTTATTCCAAACGACTTACTTGTTTTCTTATTTTCCCATCAATGACGATTAGTTCTTACGGGTTGTTTTCCCATGAATGCCATTACTTTGATCTTACTTGTGGGGAGGGGGCCTTCAAATAATATTTATTAGCAATTTGGGCAAGTCTGTGTTCCAGCATCTGCAGTTAAATTTCTGTTTTCCGCAAGATTATTTGGTTCTCAGCAAAGAAAACAGTGCTTGATGTTTTCTCACGACCTACACTCCTGGAAATGGAAAAAAGAACACATTGACACCGGTGTGTCAGACCCACCATACTTGCTCCGGACACTGCGAGAGGGCTGTACAAGCAATGATCACACGCACGGCACAGCGGACACACCAGCAACCGCGGTGTTGGCCGTCGAATGGCGCTAGCTGCGCAGCATTTGTGCACCGCCGCCGTCAGTGTCAGCCAGTTTGCCGTGGCATACGGAGCTCCATCGCAGTCTTTAACACTGGTAGCATGCCGCGACAGCGTGGACGTGAACCGCATGTGCAGTTGACGGACTTTGAGCGAGGGCGTATAGTGGGCATGCGGGAGGCCGGGTGGAAGTACCGCCGAATTGCTCAACACGTGGGGCGTGAGGTCTCCACAGTACATCGATGTTGTCGCCAGTGGTAGGCGGAAGGTGCACGTGCCCGTCGACCTGGGACCGGACCGCAGCGACGCACGGATGCACGCCAAGACCGTAGGATCCTACGCAGTGCCGTAGGGGACCGCACCGCCACTTCACAGCAAATTAGGGACACTGTTGCTCCTGGGGTATCGGCGAGGACCATTCGCAACCGTCTCCATGAAGCTGGGCTACGGTCCCGCACACCGTTAGGCCGTCTTCCACTCACGCCCCAACATCGTGCAGCCCGCCTCCAGTGGTGTCGCGACAGGCGTGAATGGAGGGACGAATGGAGACGTGTCGTCTTCAGCGATGAGAGTCGCTTCTGCCTTGGTGCCAATGATGGTCGTATGCGTGTTTGGCGCCGTGCAGGTGAGCGCCACAATCAGGACTGCATACGACCGAGGCACACAGGGCCAACACCCGGCATCATGGTGTGGGGAGCGATCTCCTACACTGGCCGTACACCACTGGTGATCGTCGAGGGGACACTGAATAGTGCACGGTACATCCAAACCGTCATCGAACCCATCGTTCTACCATTCCTAGACCGGCAAGGGAACTTGCTGTTCCAACAGGACAATGCACGTCCGCATGTATCCCGTGCCACCCAACGTGCTCTAGAAGGTGTAAGTCAACTACCCTGGCCAGCAAGATCTCCGGATCTGTCCGCCATTGAGCATGTTTGGGACTGGATGAAGCGTCGTCTCACGCGGTCTGCACGTCCAGCACGAACGCTGGTCCAACTGAGGCGCCAGGTGGAAATGGCATGGCAAGCCGTTCCACAGGACTACATCCAGCATCTCTACGATCGTCTCCATGGGAGAATAGCAGCCTGCATTGCTGCGAAAGGTGGATATACACTGTACTAGTGCCGACATTGTGCATGCTCTGTTGCCTGTGTCTATGTGCCTGTGGTTCTGTCAGTGTGATCCTGTGATGTATCTGACCCCAGGAATGTGTCAATAAAGTTTCCCCTTCCTGGGACAATGAATTCACGGTGTTCTTATTTCAATTTCCAGGAGTGTATTTTAAAACCATAGTGTTCATCCATCCTTTCTCGTAGGATATTGTCAATCAGTATAAATATTAAAATGTAAAGGTGAGAGGCTGCAATCCTGAGGTAGCTCTTGTTCACATTTATTGGTTTAATCAGTCCTTCATTGGCGTCTATGTCTTTGTACTACTAAACAACTTCCTGAGGTAACCGCTCTTATCCAAAACCCGCTGCACACCCCTCCTTCTCACATAGGTCTTTTCAGTCTTTTGTCGCGGAAAGCGTTTCCATGTTGAATTCTCTCACTTTCTTAATCATTTGATTCATTACGTGTACAAGATTAATGCATTAGCGGCCTGGCATTGTTCCTCAAGCAGTAAGGTCTTTGTAACTGCTTTCTCTATTAAAAATTTACTTATTTTGTAAATACTTTAAATACTGTCATAACAGTGATTCCCGTACCATTACTACAAACATTTCTGTCTCCCTTCATAGAAATTTATAGCACTTTCGTTATTTTCCAGTCTTGTTATATTTGTTGTTGTATGCAACGTAAACTGCATAGGTGAAGCAGTCTTAATTCAAGGAGTGTTCCATAACACTTCAGACCTTCTACGTTAATTTTATTTGTGTCTGTAGCTTTCCAATTTCTATTGGTTTTCAGAGCTTTTTTTAATTTTTCCTCTCGATTTCAAGTCAACAGTTAAATTTTCGTGAAAAAATCTCCCTTTGTTCTGATCCGTCATGTCCTAATTTTATAGTATGTAATCCAGCATTCTTCTTTTATAAGTTTCAGTCTTGCAATATCACTTTCCGTTTTGTTTAGATGTTTAATCAACTTATAAGAACTCCAAATGTTAGTGTAAATCGCCTCCGACATTATCCGCCCCTG
Organism: Schistocerca nitens; assembly: GCF_023898315.1. NCBI lineage: Eukaryota > Metazoa > Arthropoda > Insecta > Orthoptera > Acrididae > Schistocerca > Schistocerca nitens. The sequence continues at coordinate 166,411,842 of NC_064620.1, read as the reverse complement.
TAGCTGACTGGTCAGCGTGACGAATTGCCCTCCTACGGACCCGGGTTCGAATCCTGGCTGGGTCGGGGATTTTCTCCGCTCAGGGACTGGGTGTTGTGTTGTCCTCATCATCATTTCATCTCCATCCGGCGCGCAGGTTTCCCAATGTGGCGTCGAATGTAATAAGACCTGCACCAAGGCGGCCGCACCTGCCCTGTAAGGGGAATCCCCGACAATGACGCCAAATGCTCATTTCCATTTAGCTCCGACAATGCTGGCAAACATATCACACATATTTCTGTGTGTTTCTCTAGTTATTTCCTTTACTATTATTCGTTTATGTCTCCATCACTGGGATTCTCTAGACTGGAATGGGGACTTCATCAGGAGTTGCGTGCAGAGCGACCAACACACAAGTATCAATAAAAAAAAGGAGGGTCAGCGTTGGTCGTTGGAGATGAAATCTTTATTTCTGTTGTAAATCGATTTCAATCACTGCGTGACCATCCTCAGTGCTAGCACTGAGGTCTCATAAATACAAGCAGTAAAATTACAATATCTGCACATATCACTGAAGAGTATGTAAGACTGCTGTTGCAAACGCATTTGTACTTTCGAAACCTCCCCTTGGAAAAATTTATGAATGATTGTGCTGATAAACCCCTTACGTTATTTGTTTTTCAAACAGCTGAGCAAAACTGAACGTACTTAGACACTTCTCTCTTTACTTATTCTGATCATCATTAAAGTGACACACAATATTTTTAGCGCAACGCAATGTGAATTTCAATAATCGCTACAAAACAATGACCCTGACTAACAATAACCTATACCTTTCATGAATCACTTACCTCACAAAAATCTTCGTTACTCGAACTACTGCAATACAGCGAGCGCCAATACTGCCAGCTAAATAAAAGATTCTAACTACAGAAGTCACTACTGATAGGCATAGTTAGCAAATGAAAGATTTTGATAGAGAACAAACAATGTATTTACCTTGATAGTGTTCAAAAGTCATAATATATATATCAGTTCATGACATCCCGTCTTACAAATTTACTGTGTCTGATGGACACACGTCCAGATCATCCGCTCTCATAACTCCGCCATCTCTCTCCCCACTGCTACCACTGCTGGCGGCTCACCTCCAACTGCGCAATGTTACGGGCTGTTCACATCCAACCGCCCAACACTACAATAGCGAATATTACAACAATTCCAACCAACCATAGACCGCACACACCACAGCCAGTGATTTTGATTCAGAGCGCTACGTGGCGTTACCAATATAAAAACCTAAACAGCCTACTTACACCTCCAGTGTGACTAGTACTCTTCATTGATATGTGCAGATCTTACAGTTTCCCTGCTTCTATTTAAGAAGTTTAGCTTTTGTTGCCTCTCTCTTTTTTGTCTTGACAATTTGGGTTATAATCAAAGATAAGGAAAATAACTGGGGCAGACAAGTACTTCTCACGATTGAGTGGTGCACGCGTGGCATACATTGAATGCTAAGCACTGTCCTCAAGAAACCTGCAGTTGCTTACATGACAACAGTTCGGCGATTAACACGAAATGCTAAACAGACTTCAAGGATTTCATCATACTTGGCATAACGAGATTTGGCAATGACGTGGAACGAGTGCGTGAACAAATGAGGTGTCAGTAATAGCGGCCAGGAGCGCGCGGCTCCAGTTTTGCGGCTTTTCATCTCGGCTGACGGCAGGGCGCGGCTGATACGTGTCTGCCACATTACGGACGGCTTGGCGCCAGTAATATGACAGCGGGGCGCCGGGAGTGCACCAGCAGAAACGGGTTCTCTGCCACCACCTGCTGCTCTGCTGGACATGGGAGGTGCAAAATAAGCGAAAGTTCATTTCATTGCAGTGTGTATGATGTCGGTGGTCTCGCTTCCCACGCCCGGGTTCGATTCCCGGCGGGGTCAAGGATTTTCTCTGCCTCGTGATAACTGGGTGTTATGTGATGTCCTTAGGTTAGTTAGGTTTAAGTAGTTCTAAGTTCTAGGGGACTGATGACGACAGACGTTAAGTCCCATAGTGCTCAGAGCCATGATGTCGGTGGTGTGCTCTTAAGCTTCTCTTATAATGATTTTAATAACTAAGAAATACCAAGTTGTACCGCGATTTGGAGTCTACGTTAAACTGCAGGCCCCAAAATGTTATTTCAAGAGCGCAAGAGAATACCATATCTAAGAGGACCACTAACGTGCTGTGAAGTTGAAAACCAACTATTGGGCTGCTGGGGAATACATCTCTCTCTCTCTCTCCCCCCCCCCTCTCTCTCTCTCTCCTCCCTCTCCCCCTCTCTCTCTCCCTCCCTCTCGCTCCTCTCTCTCCCCCTCTCTCTCTCTCTCCCTCCCTCTCGCTCCTCTCTCTCCCCCTCTCTCTCTCCCTCCCTCCCTCTCGCTCCTCTCTCTCCGCCTCTCTCTCTCTCTCTCTCTCTTCCCTCCCCCCCTCTCCTCCTCCCCCCTCTCTCTCTCCCTCACAATTTCTACCAGGGCGTGGTGAAAATAATAACTCCAATTTTTTTTATGTAAAATACCTTAAAACTTTTTCAGTAAAACAAATAATTTTAATATTGCACATCTTTATTCTTCAAGTTTACCTATTTGTTTCTCAGAACAGTTATCCTGGCGGTGAACATTTTTCTCCCAATGGGAGACCAATTTGTCGATACTGACACTGTAAAATGTTTGACTTTGTTGACGGAGCCACACCCTCACCTCTGTTTTCATCGCTTCATCATCATCAAAGTGAAGTATTCAAAGGCGTTCATTAACATTTGGAAAAAGGTGAAAATTGGATGGAGACATTAAGGGACTTGTACGGAGGACGATCGATGACAGTGGACCCAAGACACCGGATCGTTGCCGATGTCACTGCCACTGTGTCATCCTGAAGGAGAGGGTGCTTCATTTCTGGACGAATTCTTCAAATTTTGAACTCGATTACAAATCGCTGTTTCTCACGTTACACGTCTCCAAGTTACACGTTATAATTCGGAGCCCTCTGGCGGTTGAGGACTGCAAAATGTAGACATGAATAATAAAGTTGTAAAATTTTAATAACGTTTGTTTGACTTAAAAAGGTTTGAGTTTTCACATAAAAAATTCGGAGGTATTACCTTTCAGCATGCCCTTGTATAAACATAGTGATAGATTGCTTCCAACAACTGACCAGTGTGTCCGCAGCTCGTTGTCTAGTGGCGACCGTCGCTGTCTGTGGATCACGGGATCCAGGGTTCGATTACCTGACCTGAGACTGGGTGTTTGTGTTGTCCTCATCATTTCACAATCAACATCATCGTCATTCGTGACAGTGGCTAGGTTGGACTGGGTAAAAAAATTGGACTGTGTAAAAATTAAGACTTTTTGCGGGCGTTGGTTACCGCGCAGTTGAGTGCTCCACAACCCAACCATTATCATCCACTTACCAGTGTTACTTTATCTTTCGATACTGCTTTCGTCGGCGTGCACGCTAGCGTATTATTTTAACGTGTCAGATCACAAGCGTTGGATTCGCTAGTATCTTCCGCTACGACAGAGCTATGAGTGGACGGCACAAAAATCTCACATTATCTAATTTGTTGACTATCCAATTCCATGCCCTGTGGGTAATGGATGTAGGTCGACGGAAGTACAGGAAAACCGACGCGTAAGCGTCTTTGTTACAGGCTCGTCAAACGCTATGTTTAAAGTAAGGCTTCAGCTAAATGTTGCTGCAGATGTTTGAGCTATTTGAAACCACTGGCATCCGATGTCGTGAGGACTGCCTGGACAGGCCATTTCCAATAGGACCACGTCTAGTAAGTCACTGCAGTATTCAAACTAATCTTCAGGTCGACGACAGCCTTATGTAACTTCCAAGAACAATGAAGAGAACAGAACACGTTTCCTTATTGGGAACTAGGAATCGCTTCTAAGCTATGAATTACGAGATATTTGAGAAAAAAACAGTCTCCAAAATATAGAATTGTAAAAATTTTGAACCCCAACACACATATTGCAAAATACAAAGTAACAAAACCAGAAAGTGTTTTATACAATAATCACACGCGATGTGCTCACCGTAGCCTCGATCCAGCCTTGAGACAAACTTTTCTCGCTATGAGATGGCTCGAAATCACTCGTGAGGTGAAACCATTCCTGAGAAAGGAGTGTGCGGATAACTGGACGGGTTCTTAGTGAGTCCTGAAAGTCTGCAGTTCGTCTCTACAACGCATCCGAGATATGCCCTTTATTATTCAGAATCGGAGGCCTCGCTGGCAAGTCCTTGCGATGGATATCTTCAGTTGCGGGAAATTTACCCGCTAGAGAACCGTCCAGAGCAGACATTATTGTCCAAGTAGAGGAAGTGTGCACCAACAGTGCATCTAAACGGTCGACTTGTAGCTTCAGCGCCGCGCCTATGGGCACTAACTGTATTCCTCCAACTACCGTCGTGAAGCTCCACAGTCCGACAGCTACAATGGTCCTCTGCAACATCACCATCACCAACACCATCATGATCAACAACACGATCCTTACTCTGTTTCTGTTATATTACGGGCGAACCCATTCCCTCTTGACCAGTTTAGCGTAAGTCATTCGGGAAACTGTACCAGATTCGCCTTTGAAGGGCACATAGTCCACGCATGGTCCATCCTCGATGATGTTCACTCCAGATGCTGTCTCTGCACTGCAGTTCACAAATTGCGAGATGTCAGCCGTACTTACCAACTGCTCTCAGCTTCCTACACACAGTTAGTGTACCTTGGGGCAGATATAAGCTCTGCATACATCAGTGGTTTACAGTTAAGGCCACATTTGGGCCACTGTGAAATGCTTACTCACAGTCCAATTAGTATTTACGACGAAAGTTGCTGGTGCTCTGTAACAATCGCCAAAGGCTTTAAATGAAACGTTGAGGCTCAGCTGACGTTGCTTAGTCTACGATACGTTCAAATGGCTCTGAGCACTATGGGACTTAACATCTGCGGTCATCAGTCCCCTAGAACTTAGAACTACTTAAACCTAACTAACCTAAGGACGTCACACACATCCATGCCCGAGGCAGGATTCGAACCTGCGACCGTAGCGGCCGCGGTTCCAGACTGAAGCGCCTAGAACCGCTCGGCCACCGTGGCCGGCAGTCTATGATACGTTCCAATACGTCATAATATTTTTCGCCACTGATATTGGGATCCATGCATATGACTTTCTGAAGTCGTCATTAAAGTACACTGGGCTGGACAGAATTTTTGGTCACAGATGTCTTAAATAGCGGAAGCAGCTACTTAGGTTTGTTGTGGCAGATGTACTCCAAGAGAGCATAATTCGCCCGTTACTGTTTTCAGTACATACAAACGATCTAATGTACAGTGTCTGAGACCATGAGGGATTCCGCTGAAGGAATGTAGTTCATCCACGAAATAACTGAATTAGTATGAGACTGTCACCGGATTGGATTAATAAAAGAGAACATACAACGAGGAGTGATGCGTTTCGTCACAAAATCTTTTAGTAAGCACGAGAACGTTGTGGGGATGTTCAATAGGGGAGTTGGTTGAAGCTGCATTGGGATTGGATAATGAGCGTGTGTTGGTGTATGGAACTGTTACAGGCACAGCAGCATACATGAGTTGGTGGTCAGAGGGGAGACAATGCGGTTATTGAAATCTAGTCAGGGCTGGCACTTTTTTATTTCATCCCCCTTGTTCAATAGGGACCTGGGCCGCCAGCAGTGGTATTCTTCGTTTAAAGTTTAAAAAGGAAGTAAGTCTGACAGGCAAAGATAAAAAGACGAGATATACATTTAAAAACTTTAAAACGAAACACATGACGTCCGTTAAGGAAGTTTTCCACTTTCAATAAAAAGCTGAAGAACCTGCATTGGGTGAAGAAGTTAACTTACGCTTAACGGTGGTTGCAGATAGAAATTTGTAGGCCGTTGGGTGGTATTTGCAGAAGGAGTATAGGTGATAAGGTGGGTATTGGAAAAGACGGAAAGGAAGGATGAACTTGGTGGGTGGGCAGCGTCATTGTATCAGGAGAGAAAGGGGGGGGGGGCGTAAAATGGAGAGGAAGGAGAGAAGATAGAGCACTGGTGTGGACTGGGAATAGTGGGATAAACTATACCTGGTAGGATGAATAAATATCGGAGCGGATTTCATTGTTTTTGAGGAGGAGTCGGTCCAATTTACGTTGGGATAAGATATGGAGTATGTGAAGGTGTATGGGAGATGGGATGTGTTTTCAAAGGCGCGATAGCACCCAGTATTGGTGATCAGAGAAGAAGCAATGGATTTATTACAATCTAGTTTGCGGATAGTATAGATGATGCGAAGGTGTTCGATGTAATCTGAGGGGAACCTGTGTTACCATTGCGGCGAGGCCGTTGGAAATAGTGACAAAGGATGGGCGATAAGGTAGGTAGGATACAATAAGGCGGACAGAGTAATCTGGACAGGCGTATGTATGGAGTTTGAAAAGGAGACCAGAATGCCACACTCAGACGTAGGATTTCTCTACGTAGAGGGAGGCGGGAGTTGAGTTGGTGTGATAGGAGATAGGTGAGGTTCAGGAGCTAGACATTAGTCTGCAGTGGCCGAGCACCGCTTGTCAAACACATGATTTTGTTACAGCCAACGAGAATACCTTAGTCAAGCATCGAACTATTTCGACTCTGTGATCTGGGAAGCAGTTGAAATTAGACAATGTAAAAACAGCTTCAATAAAGACACCGACTAACTACTTAGCAATGCATACAAGGTCAACTTGAAAAAAGAAAGAGCGCTTTTCACAGTTTACCGCTTGAGGTGGGGGTTCAAATGGTTCAAATGGCTCTGAGCACTATGGGACTTAACATCTGAGGTCATCAGTCCCCTAGACTTAGAACTACTTAAACCTACCTAACCTAAGGAGATTACACACATCCATGCCCGAGGCAGAATTCGAACCTGTGACCGTAGCAGCAGCGCGGTTCCGGACTGAAGCGCCTAGAACCGCTCGGCCACAGCGGCCAGCTGAGGCGGGAGGATGGCGCTGCAAGCAACTAGATACATTACACACACAGAGTGTAAGAACGTAGAAGAGGTCATCTTATGAGTTAATCCAGTTATCAGAATATAAAAGTGGGAGCCTCACAACAATCAGACTTATCCTCTGACGACGATGATGGAGGTTATCATGGAAAACTTGTGATTTGTCCGACTTTGACGTGTTCCTGCCCCGTGTATCTCACGGAGTGACAACAACGAGAAAAATACAGAAATTATACCTCATACAGAGACTACACTAAACAGATTCAGAAGGACGTAGATGAAGAGGCTTTCACAGGATAGAGTAGCAGATTCATGAGGATGTAGGTTTCAGTAGTTACTCGCAGATAAAGAGGCATGCACAGGACAGAGTAGTATGTAGAGCTGCATCAAACCAGTCTTTGGACTGAAAACCTCAACAACAACAGAGATTTATCGACAGTCCTTTTTTCCATGTACCATTTGCGAATGGAACTGAGGAGTTGGACATGTCTGTGGTACCATAAGCACCCTTCGCCACACACCGTAAGGTTTCTTGTGGAATATAGGTGTAATAGGTTACAGGATTAGGTTAGGAACGTAAATGTTCAAGGACTATATGGTGGAGGCAAGATGTCGTGATGATGCTTCTTTCTGGTCTTGATTCATACTAAGGCGCGATGGAAAAAGCAAAAGACATTCTTTGCTTCACTGCTCTGCCTTTCTAGATCTAGTCACTTCTCAGTGTTATTTGTGACTGAGTGTTCCTTCATTGTGGCACGTATTCGTAGTCCGCTAGTACTGTAGATACTTATGCGCCGGATCATTAAAGGTAACTAGAAGAACTGCTCTATGGTGTGCTAATCTTCACTGTGTATCAGAAGAACTGGAGTAGCACAAGTCTGGTACTGAAGACGAACGGCGCGAATGCGCTCCGCAGAGCCGCCGCGTAACCTTGGCAGAGTTTGACCTGGACGCCACGGCTGCAGGGGGAACCTACTCGCCGTGAGCAACTAAGTGTAAATTCATCAGGACGGGGCGACAAACCGGTGCCGGATTTAGCACCGGCTGCATTCTTTAGGCATGCATCGAAGCGCAGCTGCCAACGAAGCGGAGTGACCCTCAGTAGGCCTGTTCGACATGCAAGGCGCATAGCTCCGTGTACTTCCACAAGGCACTTCAGCAGCTTGTATTCAAAGATATAGTAGCAACAGCAATTGAGAGATTCATACCTCGTAAATTGGTAAGAGATGGAACTGATCCCCCATGGTACACAAAACAGGTCCGAACGCTGTTGCAGAGGCAACGGAAAAAGCATGCGAATTTCAGAAGAACGCGAAATCCCGAAGATTGGCTAAAATTTACAGACGCGCGAAATTTGGCACGGACTTAATTGCGAGATGCCTTTAATAGGTTCCACAACGAAACATTGTCTCGAAATTTGGTTGAAAATCCGAAGAAATTCTGGTCATATGTAAAGTACACAAGCGGCAAGGCGCAGCCAATACCTTCGCTGCGCAGTGCCGATGGTACTGTTACCGACGACTGTGCCGCTAAAGCGGAGTTACTGAACGCAGTTTTCCGAAATTCCTTCACCAGGGAAGACGAATGGAATAGTCCAGAATTTGAAACACGAACAGCTGCTAGCATGAGTTTCTTAGAAGTAGATACCTTACGGGTTGCGAAGCAACTCAGGTCGCTTGATACGGGCAAGTCTTCAGGTCCAGATTGTATACCGATTACGTTCCTTTCAGATTACGCCGATACAGTAGCTCCCTGCTTAGCAATCACATACAACCGCTCGCTCACCGATAGATCTGTACCTACAGATTGGAAAATTGCGCAGGTCGCACCAGTGTTTAAGAAGGGTAGTAGGAGTAATCCATCGAACTACAGACCGATATCATAGACGTCGGTTTGCAGTAGGGTTTTGGAGCATGTACTGTATTCAAACATTATGAATCACCTCGAAGGGAACGATCTATTGACACGTAATCAGCATGGTTTCAGAAAACATTGTTCTTGTGCAACGCTATCGACAGGGGATCTCAAGTTGATTCCGTATTTCTAGATTTCCGAAAAGCTTTTGACACCGTTCCTCACAAGCGATTTCTAATCAAGCTGCGGGTCTATGGGGTATCGTCTCAATTGTGCGACTGGATTCGTGATTTCCTGTCAGGAAGGTCGCAGTTCGTAGTAATAGACGGCAAATCATCGAGTAAAACTGAAGTGATATCAGGTGTTCCCCAGGGAAGCGTCCTGGGACCTCTGCTGTTCCTGATCTATATAAATGACCTGGGTGACAATCTGAGCAGTTCTCTTAGGTTGTTCGCAGATGATGCTGTAATTTACCGTCTAGCAAGGTCATCCGAAGACCAGTATCAGTTGCAAAGCGATTTATAAAAGATTGCTGTATGGTGTGGCAGGTGGCAGTTGACGCTAAATAACGAAAAGTGTGAGGTGATCCATATGAGTTCCAAAAGAAATCCGTTGGAATTCGATTACTCGATAAATAGTACAATTCTCAAGGCTGTCAATTCAACTAAGTACGTGGGTGTTAAAATTACGATCAACTTCAGTTGGAAAGACCACATTGTGGGGAAGGCGAGCCAAAGGTTGCGTTTCATTGGCAGGACATTTAGAAGATGCAACAAGTCCACTAAAGAGACAGCTTACACTACACTCGTTCGTCCTCTGTTAGAATATTGCTGCGCGGTGTGCGATCCTTACCAGGTCGGATTGACGGAGGACATCGAAAGGGTGCAAAAAAGGGCAGCTCGTTTTTTATTATCACGTAATAGGCGAGAGAGTGTGGCAGATATGATACGCGAGTTGGGATGGAAGTCATTAAAGCAAAGACTGTTTTCGTCGCGGCGAGATCTATTTACGAAATTTCAGTCACCAACTTTCTCTTCCGAATGCGAAAATATTTTGTTGAGCCCAACCTACATAGGTAGGAATGATCATCAAAATAAAATAAGAGAAATCAGAGCTCGAACGGAAAGGTTTAGGTGGTCGTTTTTCCCGCGCGCTGTTCGGGAGTGGAATGGTAGAGAGATAGTATGATTGTGGTTCGATGAACCCTCTGACAAGCACTTAAATGTGAATTGCAGAGTAGTCATGTAGAAGTAGATGTAGATGTAGATGTTGTATAGCGTACTGCGGAATTTATTGCTGCTGATGATGACATAAACGACGAAATGCTGTTGGGAAAAATTCTTTCCCATTCTTCACGAGGAATCCCACCTAGACAATTCTGGAATGAGATTTTCACTCTGCAGCGGAGTGTGCGCTGAGATGAAACTTACTGGCAGATTAAAACTGTGTGCCGGACCGAGACTCGAGTCCCGAGTTCGAGTCTCTGTCCGGCACACAGTTTGAATCTGCCAGGAAGTTTTAGACAGTTCTGAATACGTGTTTGTGCATAGGAACCTGACGAGCGGCTGCATATCGATGTCCATTTAAATCGTTTTATGACAACGACTGAGGTCAAAACGTGCTAAATTCTATAGTCCATGAAAATAAAAAGCGATAAAAAATTGAAATAATACATTCATTAAGACTGCAGCACCACGTAGGTGGCATATAACAAATGTCAGACTACATCGCTGTTCAAAATTTAAACACGAAAGTAAGATTCGCGTGATGTACCACTTCCAAGTAACATAGCTCGACAGAACTTAGTCTATGCATAGGAAGAACTTGTACAGAAGGTAACTGAAAGAAATACGCAATGGAATGAATAGAAATGAGCCTTTATTCAAAAATAGTAGTTACACTGAAGTCATCACCATTATAGAAGGCGGGACGCGGTTCTTGAGAGGGCATGCGATCACCACGGACGGCACTGCAGAATGATTCAAATGGCTCTGAGCACTATGGGACTTATATCTATGGTCATCAGTCCCCTAGAACTTAGAACTACTTAAACCTAACTAACCTAAGGACATCACACAACACCCAGTCATCACGAGGCAGAGAAAATCCCTGACCCCGCCGGGAGACGGCACTGCACATTCAGCAACTTGGTCCCATGGACGTGCTACATTACGTCTCCCTAACCAATGATATATATGCTCAGGAGGGTTTAAGTTCGTAAAAATGGGCAGGCCAGTCCATTCGCCGTATATCCTCCCCTTGAAAAAGCTCCCACATGCCGTTCGATAGGGTCGCACATTGTCATCCATAAAACTGATGTCAGGGTGAAATGCAGCCCTGAAAAGCACACACGAAGAACAACTATAGTATCACACCTACGTTGCCCGGTCAATGTATTTGCGATGGTGCTCTTCTCGGATGAGAGCAGATTCAGTCTAAGCAGCAATTCTTGATGTTTCTTGGTATGTCGAGATGTGGGAACACGCAATGCACCCACTAACGTTGTCGATAATGATTATTTTTGTGTTCCAGATGTTATAATGTGAGGAGGCATATGTTGCGTGGACATACTGATCTCCACATCGTTGAACACGGTATAGTCACCCCTCATTGTTATTGTGACGTTCCTAGATTTCCAGAAGGCTTTTGATACCGTTCCTCACAAGCGACTATTAATCAAATTGCGTGCATATGGAATATCGTCTCAGTTGTGTGACTGGATTCGTGATTTCCTCTCAGAGAGGTCACAGTTCGTAGTGATAGACGGTAAATCATTGAGTTGAACGGAAGTGATATCTGGCGTTCCGCAGGGTAGTGTCACAGGCCATCTGCTGTTCCTGATTTACATTAATGATCTAGGTGATAATCTGAGCAGCTTCCTTAGATTGTTTGCAGATGACGCTGTAATATACCGTCTAGTAAAATCATCATACGATCAATTACAATTACAAAATGATCTAGAGATAATTTCTATATGGTGCGAAAAGTGTCAACTGGGAATAAGCAAAGAAAAGTGCGAGGTCATCCACAAAGGTACTAAAAAAAATCCGATAAATTTTGGGTATACGACAAATCGCACAAATCTAAGGGCTATCCATTCGACTAAATACCTAGGGATTACAATTACGAGCAACTTAAATTGGAAAGAAATTACCTTCTACACTACACTGCATCACATAAAATGTATTCACAGTTGCGAATGTGGATAATCGTTAGCTGTATAATGGGATGACGACAATGAAAATTTGAGCCGGACAAGGGCTCAACCCAGATTTCCCTGTTATCGCTTGGGGTCGTTTTATCATTACGCGATCCAAGTAAAGCTGTCAGGACGGGGCGTGAGTCGTGCTTGGGTAGCTCAGTTGGCAGAGCGCTTCCCCGCGGAAGGCAAAGGTCCCGAGATCATGTCTCGGACCGGCACACAGTTTTAATCTGCCAGGAAGTTTCAATGCTGCAGGTTTCTGAACGGTACATTACTGCTGTGTTACATATTCTCATCTTAGTATTCGCTGATATTGATTTTGAGCAGAGCGTTTTCCTGAGACAATACGCGCATTTCATTCCTACTGCTATTAATTCCTTGATCTTCAACTATTTGAAGTGGTGAATTATCTTGAAGTATATGCCATCTATATGAAGAACTTCTTTCTGCTTGTTTTTTTCTAACTGCATGAAATCTGTATTGTCTAGATTTATCTTTAGCCCAATCTTCTGTGTGGAGCTGTCCACTTTCTGGTAAATTACTTTTAGCTCATGGTTTGACAGCAGGTGTTAAATTTATGTGGCGTTAAATCTGGAGGCAAGTCCCTTCAAAGTTTCCATGACATTATCAACAAGATAACGCACCAGAACATCTGTTACGCTTGCTTCCCCGACCTAACTGGATAGAGAGGGTGTTCGGTTGTCGACCTGATTTGAAGTTACTTAAGAATGATTTTAGCTCCGCAATGTGGTCTTCAATTAGGCCTTGCAAAGTCTGTCTCTTCCACTAAATATCACGTCCATTATCAAATCAGACGGGCCACTTCTTACCAACTACGACTGCACTTTCTCAACTGGTGCACTTACCTACAACAACCAGAAAAACTACCATCCCTTTTTTCATTTTCGGTATTTATAGAAGTAATTTTTCGAGCATTTTGAATCACGGACCTCGGCACTCAGAAATCCATACGTCTGTCGAAAAAGCATCTCCGCTTCAGAGTATCATCTGCATCCTGGAGGGATCCCACCCTCCACGACGACTTTCCGGGCTCCACTTACCGCTGAAATTTTTTACGCGTCCCAGTCTTTCAGCCAGTTAGCTTCAGGAGCAGTATTAAGGCCTTCCTCTTCTTTCCCAAATCACGGTGATAGTATTTCTTGAAAGTTCAAATGTTCAAATGTGTGTGAAATCTTATGGGACTTAACTGCTAAGGTCAGCAGTCCCTAAGCTTACACACTACTTAACCTAAATCATCCTAAGGACAAACACACACACCCATGCCCGAGGGAGGACTCGAACCTCCACCGGGACCAGCCGCACAGTCCATGACTGCAGCGCCTCAGACCGCTCTGCTAATCCCGCGCGGCTTCTTGAAAGTCCTCTTACGTGGTATCATTTTCCAGAAGTTTGTTTCCGGCTTAGAAGGATGCTGGGAAACATCTGATGCCTGGATAAGTGTAAAATTGACAGACATTAACTGCTGCACAGTAAAACTACATTTTCACAAGAACTGTTCTTATTGAGTCCTAAAGGAAACCATGTATCGATCTGTTATCCACTTGGCCATTGCCTTTATGCTTCACATCGACGCGAAGAAATAAAAATTTAAAAAAAAGTGAATACTGCATTAATCGATGTATGAAACAAAAAAATATGCTCCAAGGTTGAAAACGAAGCTTCTTTACAAAATTATCTGTCTTAACGCTAAGGACAGCTCGTGATGGGACAGACATTTTACGTACCGTCACCAATTGCACTTCACTTCGCTAAAATCTGTCGCACGTACGATGAGCAATATTCTGGAACAAAAACGAAGCATTAATTAGCTAACTGAAAATCTTACATGAAGAAGAGACACTTACCCACCGACCCAGGCTCCGCCAGTGCGAGTAGTTTGGATACGAATTAGGTATATTTTGCCTTCTGTAACTCGCTAGCAAACCAGGCATGGACGTAGACATCATATGCTTTCTATCTGTAAACTTGTTCCAAAATAATAGGTTAGAAATAGCATCACGAGCTTGTAGCTTTAGTTTTTAAGTGGCCGTATAATTAGTTCTCAGTATAAATAACGTAGTCAGTTGGGCACTGGCAGGTACTTTGCCTCTCGTGTTAGAAGCGCTGTTCAGCCCCTCCCACCCAGTGGCTCCACACACGGAGTCGTGGCGCCGGCCGCGCTAACGCCGCGGACCTGACGGCTCCCTTTTTGGTGCGAGCCGCTCGCCATCCATTACTTGTACTGCTCGGAATTCAATTAGCGCTAACAAGCGCGACCGAGCCGTTAATTGAGGCCCACGCCGCGGGGGGCGCTAGGAATGTCGTCCGTTTGGCGCCGGCGCCCGCGATCCGCGGCTCGCACCGGACCATTACTCTGTCGGACACGGCGACCGCACCTACGCGCTGCCAGCTCATCATTCAATTAGCCCCGGTCAAACTTCCTTTACATTCGTTTTCTGCGTGGAAGGAGGCCAACGGGCACGTAACCCGATTGGCCCCGCAATGGACGCTGTCAAAATGGAACTATGACCGCATCGGGCGAATAAGCAACTTGGAGGTGATGCAGAACAACGCCCTCTTGATGTGGGAGGCGCATAGCAGTTAGCACGGTGCGTGGGGGCCATTCTACCGAAGTACCGCGCAGGTGTAATGAATTATGGAGGAAGGCAAGCGAAATGGGGTCCAGTGGTGCTCTTTAAGTACGTCATTGTTACAATGCGTGTGTGTGAAAGAGAGAGAGAGAGAGAGAGACGGGGATAGAGAGAGAGAGAGAGAGAGAGAGAGACGGGGATACAGAGAAAGAGACGGGGAAAGAGAGAGAGAGACGGGGAGAGAGAGAGAGAGAGAGAGAGAGAGAGAGAGAGAGAGAGAGAGAGAGAGAGACGGGGAGAGAGAGAGGGGGGGGAGAGAGAGAGAGACGGGGTGAGAGAGAGAGAGAGGGAGAGAGAGCGAGAGAGAGAGAGAGAGACAGGAAGAAAGAGACGGGGATAGGGAGAGAGAAAGAGAGAGAGAGAGACGGGGATAGAGAGAGATGGGGGGGGGGAAGAGAGAGAGAAAGAGAGAGAAAGAGAGACAGAGAGAGACGGGGGGAGAGAGAGAGAGAGAGAGAGAGAGACGCGGATAGAGAGAGAGAGGGAGAGACGGGGAGAGAGAGACGGGGAGACAGAGAATACACCGAGGCTCGGTTGTAAGAGCAGCAAATGGCTATCTTACGAGGGCTATTCCGAAAGTAAGGTCCGATAGGTCGCGAAATGGAAACCACGGTAAAAATCAAAAATGTTTTATTTGCAACAGTTAGATACACCTTGCAGCTACTTATCTCCATAGTCGCCGACCCGACTTAGACGTGTATCGTAGCGTTGTACCAACTTTCCCATACCCTCGCTATAGAAGGCAGCCGCCAGTGCTCTCCGCCAATTCTCTACGCTGGCCTACGGCTCGTTGTCTTGTGCCGAAATGTTGTCTTCATAACCAGCGGTTCATGTGACCTGAGCTGAAACTCAGAGGGAGACAATTACGGGCTGTATTGTGGGTAATCTCACATTTCCATTTGAAAACGATGCAGGAGCATCTTCATTGCCCCTGCAGAATGCGGCTGAGAATTGTCTTGAAGACGAAACAGCACGACAGTTATGTAATGTTAGCTGCATAGCTTCAGGGGAAATTTCTCACCAGGCCCCCGTACTTGGCGGCAGACACTATTTTCTAGACATCTTTACGCACTCACTGCGAGCTCAGAAATGAGACGAGCGACGTGATGCTAACTGGGGTTATACTAGAGACACTACCCAACACATCTGTGCAAAGCTTTATCGGATTTTCATAGTCGTTTCCATTTCGTGACCGATCGGACCTTACTTTCGGAATAGCCCTCGTATATTGGCCGTAGAATACTGATTGCAATCAGTCGACAAAAGAAAATTCCTATATGAGGGTAATCTCAAAACTGAGGCCTCCTATGTTTTTATAAGTACGTAGACCTGTTTATTTCTACAATGGTTTACATCACTTTACAGCTTGAACATTTAGCTATTTTTCGACATAATCACCATTTCTGTCGATGCATTTTTGTAGACGCTGTGGCAGTTTTTGTATGCCCATGTCATACCAGCTCGCCGCCATGCTGTTCAGAAAGTTATGAACCTCTTCTTTCACCTCGTCGTCGGAGCTGAATCGCTTCCCGGGCAAATGTTCTTTTAACGTAGGGAACAGGCTGATTTGACCTTCTTGACAGAATACGACTGTTTGCTAGACCGAGAATCGAACACAGAAACTTTGTCTTAAGCAGATACATTCCCTTACTGACAGATGTCCAGGCAGGATTCGCCCTCACTGTGTATTTCGTACGGCTTTTGACCTCATTTACGTCACATGCTCTGGTGACGATGGAAATAATGTCGGAATAGTAGTTCTGCCGCCCGCATCTCGTGGTCGTGCGGTAGCGTTCTCGCTTCCCACGCCCGGGTTCCCGGGTTCGATTCCCGGCGGGGTCAGGGATTTTCTCTGCCTCGTGATGGCTGGGTGTTGTGTGCTGTCCTTAGGTTAGTTAGGTTTAAGTAGTTCTAAGTTCTAGGGGACTTATGACCACAGCAGTTGAGTCCCATAGTGCTCAGAGCCATTTGAACCATTTTGAGTAGTTCTGCCCGCGAATTTGATGCGTGTCGCCTGTGCGTGACGCTCCCCACTCACCGCGTCCCGCAAGAACCGAGTAACAGGCCGCCGCCAAGCCGCTGAATGACGCGCCTCAGACCGCCGCCCACGGATGACGCCGGCAGCAGCGGCGAGGGCAGCAGCGGTCGTGTTTTGCGGGCGTTGCTGACGTGACTGTGGGACCCCGGTGACCCCGAATGCAGTCAGCTTTCGTGGCAGCCGCGATCAGCGGATGTGACCCCCATTTGAAAATGCGGATCGTGCACGCGACTCTTCGGCCAGCTGGCCTGGTTATTCCTGTACACGCTGGTGGCCATTAAAATTACAGCACCACGAAAGTGCAATGCAACAGATGTCACATTGTCATGATGTGTACTACCTGATAGTTATCGGTAAGCATGAGACAGAATACGCTAGCTAATATGTTCCAAAACACCGAGCATAAAACGGGATTCTCTCGGGGTTCATGTCTCGTGTTCTATTGTAGACACAAAGGTACGGTCAAGCGTTTTGGACAGGCACCCAACAGAAGGATTGTCTTAATGTCATTATCCTACACTATAGGGTCAAATAATGAATATTATACATTTCTTCCTGCTTAAGCAAACGGAGCAAATCGGGTGCTTCCTTTTGAATTAAATGTGGTCTACAGTGTCCCTTAATGGGCTTGTAGAGACGCCATTTATTTCGCGGGCAATTCTTGAGAAAACCCCGAAAATGCGTTTTTCACCATTTTTTCGCCGTCAGCTGCCGGTATATAAATAAATAATCGCAGGAAATTGCTCCTATTTTAATGGTTTATTCTCGAGGCATTTATATAGAAGTGCCAACTTCCCGTTTTCAAAAATATTTATCAGTTTTCGTGAAAACCCCAAAAACGTTATTCTTGGTACCAAAACCACGTTGCATATTCCTAGACGTCTATGCACAGCAAATCGATGAAATTTTTACGATATGTTCCCAAGATACCGATCCCGAAAAACCTTGAAAATTTTCTGGAAATGTTTATACGTTTACGAGATACAGAGATTGAAATTTACCCTACTTCTGTATGTAAAATACACACGTCAACTCCTATGTGAGAAGAAAACGTAGTTTATAAGGTGACGTAACATGGAGAAATACGCTGTACACTGTTTCCGTTATCCTCTGGAAACACCATGTTCTAGTACCGAAGTACATGCAATTATTTATTTATTTATTTATTTATTTTTTTTTTTTTAAATTCTCCTCGGCCCTGAGTTTACATATTGTGAATTAAAACTTTATGTAAGTGGTCAGTGCATCTTTCGGGCACAAAATTAGCCTAAAATACTGAATTTAAAAAATTGTTGCGACTCACCAAACTGTCAGGGCATGTAGCGCATAAGCTATACCAGAACTCAAATATGTTTCTGTCCTAGCAATGATATGTTTCCACAGATTCATTTGATCGATTTTTATTTATAAACTGACAACTTAAATGCATGGCTATATTTATGTAAGGACCGCAAAATGTTATTTTATTATTACATCTGAAAATACAGTTTCAAAATATTTCATATGAGGGTACTTCGTGAAATAAGTTACACATAATTATTGCAGGCTAAGTTCCTTTATTGAATGCAGCACTACACTTCACACTGGCACAGATGTATGAGACTATTTTTCATCATAGTGACGAAGACTCCGAAAAAACGGTCGTGACGTTCTACCATTCGTTCAATCATCGACGGTAGAAATCCGTTCCTTGATGGTGCCATTCAAGGACATGTGTGAACGTCTTCAGCGTCAGAAAATCTGTGATTGCTTGCGAATGAGTACCTGGATTGCCTGGACATTGTCGTGTTTGCTAGTTGTCCATGTCTGTGGCATTACTTCCCGTTCAGAATCACCCACGTCTCTGCGATCTTGGGCAAGTTGTTGGCACCTTTTCAGTATGACAGAACGCGACAATGAATTTGTTGCGTAAACAGCCACAATTTCACGATGAATCTGTGAGTAATATAGACCTTTTTCCTACAATAACCGCACTGATTCGCATAGTTCTATACTGTAGTGCGTTTGCCAGTTTCTGCCCCACTTCACTCCCACACTGTGATGTACATGTTATCCATACTGGAGCAGAACTGTGTCTTCAGGACATCCAGAACATGTTCTGTTTCCTGACAATGTGCCACTCGCGTTGCGTAATGATCTTAGCGTGGGACGAAACGAATAACATATTTCTTGATGTCCCTCCATATTTGGTACATTCTGCTATTTTTCATGGAAGTACAAAAAACAGTTCCTTTTTTGTATGAAGCACGGTATATTTTGCGTCTAGTGCAATGTGCAAATACGAAATTCTTACATACAGATCAACCACATCCGATTTTTCTTCATTTTATTCATGATCTCAGGTAGATGAATGGCGTGGAACAGCCCCGCTATTGTTGGCGGCACAGCCTTTAGTGTTCTGGGCCGTTTCCTTATTGGAAATGAGTCATCTTTGTCATCACACTCCTCCTCTTCTTCTTCTTCTAGCTCTTCTTCCTCTTGTGTTCTCTTTAGTGACTGCAAAAGCCTAGATCGTTACCGAATGCAGACTCAGTACTACATCGCAAAAATGTATCACCGTATTGCTACGAGGAAATAAACAATGACTTATTAGAAGCATAAGATATATTAGCATATTACGGCAGAAAGTAAATACATAGTTCAAAATTACTAAACACAAGAAGAAATTACTTTTGTTTCTCAAAGACATGATGATACTGCGACAAACTTCGTCTACCAGATGCTGAAACCTACTGCCGACTTGCAGAAATGGAAACAAATGATGCCAAAAAGCACATGGTGTAAACTACACGCCACAACCAAGCACAGCAAGTTAATTATCTGAGCAAGAAAAAATATAAGTTGCAGATAGTATACATCCGACATGTTGATTGAGGAGGTTATAGCACCAAGCTATTTTTTCCTTCTAATATGTCGCTTTCTAGTAATGGCCATACACAGTCTTCCTACCTTGCCTCTTCGTCTTTCATTTTGTACTTTATCCGTCCACTTAACGTTTAATATTTTCGTCTCAAAAGCTTAAAGTATCTTCGCCAGATTTCACGTGGTCCACATTTCAACTTCTAATGCTATACTGTGGACGAACACTTTCAGGAATTTCTTCATTTTGATATAGGTGCTAACAGACATCCTTTATTGAAGAAAGACTTCTGACATCTTCCTTACTTTTGCCATCCTGTCTAATGTTGCCGCCACATATGAGAATCCTGTGTAATTCCCAGTTTTCATGCTAGTATTCTGCTACTATTCTTTATCTTTGTCTTACTTTTGTTCGTCGCTAAGAAGTATTCAGTGCAGAGTATTTTGTATATTCCTTTCAACAATTCTATCTTCCCTACATCCGGCCAGAAGAGCTATGTTGTTAGTTCTGCAACTCAAACAGTCTTCTTACGGCACCATAATTTTCATGATCAGTACATGATTTCCAAGTCTGGCCATAACACGACGCTTTAAATTATGTCTTTTAATCCATTCAGTCATTGTCCTGATGTAATTAAAGTGTATCTGCGCCACAAATGTAATGGTTTTCGTTTTCATTTCCACTACTGTGCATCATAATTTGGCCGGAGTCTTTGCTCATTATCGTCCTATTGACAAGACCTCCAAAGACCACGCTGCTGAAGTAAGATATTTTTTATTTCCTTCGTACAGTGAGCGGCATGATAAACATGTTGACAAACGAATGACTCGTTTGAGAACAGGTTCTCAAGAGGCAGATCAAACTCAGACAAAAAAAACAACTGAATTTGTGTCAGACTCGCGAAAACCTCCTCACAGCCCATCTAAAATTTATGACCTATCAGCACCCAATTATTTTGCGGACTGGTACTGAAAAACAATACGAAAACAAAACTGCTGTAGAAAATTAATCAAATGTGAATGTAAAAAAATTCCAAATGTTCCACAAACTAAGTGCAATAAAATATTGTTTAACGTATCAAGTGAAACTATTCTTCCTCTGTCTCTCCCTACCCCTCCCCTCTCCTTCTCTCTTCCTCTCTATTTTAGCCCCTTCCTTCGCCATCGCCCTTTCTTTCTCTTTTCACGTCTTCCGCCCAAAAACACACATTAGCGCTGTTTCCACTCTCTATTAATTGCTATCTTTCAGGAAGATCTCGAAAGATCTGCTTTCCAAAAAAGGAAATCGGTTCTTGTGGAACTCAGATCTTTCTAAATATGTCTAACAATTGTTAAACAAATTCTTTAAATCTGTAAGAAACAAAACACACTTGCTGAAAGCAAAACATCAAGAGCGACCAATGGTAAACAAGAAACAAGAATTTTCACATAAAAAGTGATAACGGGAGACAATTTCCAATCCTCAGCACGAATTTTTTTCTTTACAACGGCGCGACAGAACACATTTTATCTGTAAAAATAGTCAATGTAAATCAAAGCAACAAATAACGTAACGTGATGTAAACAACGTAAAATTATTTGTATTCGAAAATGATTCACGCCATCATTTTTGCAATAATAAATTGTTACTTGCACTTATTCGTTAGTTCGCCCAAACCCCTGTATCCACTCAAATGGCATAAGTTAGAGGTCGCACTGTTACTTTCATTTATAAAACATCGACACATTTTCACATCACGATATTTTTGTTTTGTAGTTTTCATATTTCGTATGCCAACTGCTGTGAAACATCAGTACTGATCTGGCAAGGACAACAGATTTTTCGTACAAGAACTGTGAGCAATTTCTGTCGTAAATCATCTGTTCACTTGGTGTGACTGTTATTTATTTGTTTTGACAGACTTCGCTTCTCTCTCTCTCTCTCTCTCTCTATCTATCGATCTATCGATATATATATATCCATTTCTCTCCCCCATATTCTGCGTGTGTGCGCGCATATGTGTGAATAACTGTATTAATTTATTGACGTAAAAAAAAGTGGCGTGAAATTTTTGAGTATCGTCTAAGAAGCAAAAATGTATTATTCCAAATTAAATCCATTCAATATGCATTAATTTAAAAGGAGAAAAGCATCTGGAACAAAAAGCCGTTTCAATTTATTATACGAAGATCCAAAAAAACATTTGTTACGTTAAATGGGCATATCAACAAACTTATTAAATAAAAACCGATAATAAAATTTTCATGCTAATCATCGATGAATGAGGCTATACATTCCTTACAGCTCTTGTTGTCTCACGTAGCGTGTAGCTATCCACTGTACGAGTACAGAGATCAAAAGCGGACGCCAAAGCTTCGCTGGACTGCCGACATGCTGCATGTAAACAACGCGCAGCAAGCAGGCGCGTCAGTTCATTGCACGACAAGACGAGGTATCACTTTCACAGCTTGCACTCTGCACTTTAAACGCTCATAGCCACTGGCACTCTGATCTCACATCCTCGACAAAAACGTCGTGGTGTCTCGTTCTTTAAATGCCATCAATCTAAATGTTGCCATTCAGGAATTCATAGTAACGATAATATGTTTAGCGTCTTAAGCCCGTCGCCATAAACTGATTTCATTCTCTGATGAATTTCCTTTGGGGTGACATTTTCTGCTGTCAAGAATTCGATGACTGCCCGTTACTTAGATCGCATTGAATGACCGTCTTCGAAGGCTTCGATACTTTACACTCTAACAACACAACCATTCAATGCTAAGGCTTCCCGCCACCTGGAGCTGTAGAGAAGAGGCTACGGAATAAGCCACTACCTGTCGCATACCAATGCTGCCAATGTTGGAGAGTTACGAAGGCGAAGGCATTATTTTTCAGTCAACCCTCGTACATCTACGTGATTACTCTGCTATTCACAATAAAGTGCCTGGCAGAGGGTTCAATGAACCACCTTCAAGTTGTCTCTCTACCGTTCCACTCTCGAACGGCTCATGGGAAAAACGAGCACTTAAATGTTTCTGTGCGAGCACCGATTTCTCTTATTTTATTGTAATGATCATTTCTCCCTATGTAGGTGGGTGCCAACAGAATTTTTTCGCAATCGGAGGAGAAATGTGGTGATTGAAATTTCATGAGAAGATGCCGACGCAACGAAAAACGCCTTTGTTTTAATGATTGCCACTCCAATTCACGTATAATGTCTGTGACACTATTTCCCCTATTTCGAGATAATGCAAAATGAGCTGCCCTTATTTGTGCTTTTACGAAGTCATCCGTCAGTTCCACCTGATGAGATCCCACACTGCACAGCAATACTCCGGAATAGGTCGGACAAGCATGGTTAAGCAGTCTCTTTAGTAGACCTGTTGCATCTTCTAAGTGTTCTGCCAATTAATCGCAGTCTTTGGTTTGCTCTACCCACAACGTTATCTACATGGTCGTTCCAATTGAGGTTATTTATAATTGTGATCCTTAAGTATTTAATTGAATTAACAGCCTTCAGATTTGTGTGAATTATCGCGTAATCGAAATTTAGGGGATTTCTTTTAGTACTCATGTGGATAACTTCACACTTTTCCTTATTCAGAGTCAACTGCCAGTTTTCACACCATACAGATATTTTATCTAAATCATTTTGCAATTTTTTGGTTAACTGATGACTTTACAAAATGGTAAATGACAACATCATCTGCAAACAATCAAAGAGGGCTTCTCATATTGTCTCCTTGTAGTTAATATATATCAGAAACAATAGAGTGCCTAGAACACTTCCTTGGGGAACGCAGGATATTACTTCTGTTTTAATCGACGACTTTCCGTCTATTACTACGAACTGTGACCTTTCTGATAGGAAATCACTAATCCAGTCACACAACTGAGGCGATATTCCATAGGCATGCAGTTTGATTAGAAGACGCTTCCGAGGAACGGTTCTAAAGCCTTCTGCAAATCTAAAAATATGGAATCAATTTGACGTCCCCCGTCGATAGCACTCATTGCTTCATGAGTATGAACAGCTAGTTTTGTTTCGCAAGAACGATATTTTCTGAACAAGAACGATATTTTCTGAATCAGTGCTGACCATGTGTCCATAAATTGTTTTCTTCGAGATTCTTCATAACGTTCGAATACAGTATATGTTCCAAAACCCTACTGTAAATCGACCTTAGTGATATGGGCCTGTAATTCACCGGATTACTCCTACTTCTCTTTTTGGGTATTGGTGTGACTTGAGCAGTTTTCCAGTCTTTCAGCACGGATTTTTCTGTGAGCTAGCGGTTGTATATAATTGCTAAATCTGGAGCTATTGTATCAGCATACTCTGAGAGGAACCTGACTGGTAAAACATCTGGACCTGAGGCCTTGGCTCTATTAAGTGATTTAAGCTGCTTTGCTACACCGAGGGTATCTACTTCTATGTTTCTCATCTTGGCAGTTATTCTTGATTGGAATTCAGGAATATTTACTTCGTCTTCTTTGGTGAAGGAGTTTCAGAAAACCCTGTTTAATAACTCTGCTTTAGTAGCACTGTCATCAGTGACTGCACGTTGTTATCGCGCAGTGAAGGGATTGATTGCGTCTTGCCACTGGTGTGCTTTATGTATGACCAAAATCTCTTTGAGTTTCCTGCCAGATTTCGAGACAGAATTAAATAATTAAAAGCATCTCCCATTAAATACGCGCCATATTTCGAACTTCTGTAAGACTTTGTCGGTCTTGGGGATTTTGCGTTCTTTTAAATTTGGCATGCTTTTTTCGCTACTTCTGCAACAGCTATCTGACCCGTTTCGTATACCATGGGGGATCAGTACAATCACTTATCACTTTATGTGGTATATCTCTCTATTGTTGTCGATAGTATCTCTTTGAAATCATTCCACAACTTTTCTACGCTTACATGATCAGATCGGAAGGAGTGAAGACTGTCTCTTAAAAAGGCGTTAAGAGCATTTTTATCAGCGTTTTTAAACAGATATACTTTGCGTTTCTTTTTGATGGTTGTGGGTGTTACGGTATTCAGCCTAGTAGCAACTGCCTTGTGGTCGCTAATCTCTGTATTCGTCATGATACTCTCTATTTGTTAAGGGTTATTTGTTGCTAAGAGGTCAAGTCTACTTTCCCAACCATTTACGCTTCGAGTGGGCTCATGAACTAATTGTTCAAAATAATTTTCTGAGAAAGCATCAGTACAATTTCGGATGACATTTTATGCCTGCCGCCAGCTTTAAAGGTATAATTTTTCTAGCAGATCGAGAGTAGATTGAAGTCACTACGGACTATAACTGAATGAGTGGTGTACCTATTTGAAATGAGACTCAAGTTTTCTTTGAACTGTTCGTCACCGATATTTCCTGAATCGGGAGGTTGGTAAAACAATCCTATTAATAGTTTCGTCCAAGTGTGAGGTATAACCTGTACCCATACTATTTCCCAGGAACTATCTACTTCAATTTCGCTACAAAGTCAACTAATTCTGACAGCAATAAATACTCCACCACCAACTGTATTTAATCTATCATTTCTGAACACTGTTAGATCGTTTGAAAAAAATTCCGCTGAACTTATTTCCGGTTTAAGCAGATTTCTGTACCTGTAACTACTTCAGCTTCAGTGCTTTCTATTAGGATGAGAGCATATTCAGCATAAGTAGTGATTCTTGAAGTACCTTGGTATGGCGACATGTGGGAACGTATAATGCACCCAGGAACATTGTTGTTTTGGTGGTCCATATATTGTGGAAGGGGTGAGACAGGGTTGTAGCCTCTCCCCGATGCTATTCAATCTGTATATTGAACAAGCACTAAAGGAAACAAAAGAAAAGTTCGGAGTAGATATTAAAATCCATGGAGTAGAAATAAAAACTTTGAAGTTCGCCGATGACATTGTAATTCTGTCAGAAACAGCAAAGGACTTGGAAGAGCAGTTGAACGGAATGGACAGTGTCTTGAAAGGAGGCTATAAGATGAACATCAACAAAAGCAAAACAAGGATAATGGAATGTAGTAGAGTTAAGTCGGGTGATGCTGAGGGAATTAGATTAGGAAATGAGACACTTAAAGTAGTAAAGGAGTTTTGCTATTTGGGGAGCAAAATAACTGATGATGGTCGAAGTAGAGAGGGTATAAAATGTAGACTGGCAATGGCAAGGAAAGAGTTTCTCAAGAAGAGAAATTTGTTAACATCGAGTATTGATTTAAGCGTTAGGAAGTCGTTTCTGAAAGTATTTGTATGGAATGTAGCCATGTATGGAAGTGAAACGTGGACGATAAATAGTTCGGACAAAAAGAGAATAGAAGCTTTCGAAATGTGGTGCTACAGAAGAATGCTTAAGATTAGATGGGTAGCTCACATAACTAATGAGGAGGTATTGAATAGAATTGGGGAGAAGAGGAGTTAGTGGCACAACTTGACAATAAGAAGGGATCGGTTGGTAGGACATGTTCTGAGGCATCAAGGGATCACCAATTTAGTATTTGAGGGCAGCGTGGAGGGTAAAAATCGTAGAGGGAGACCAAGAGATGAATACACTAAGCAGATTCAGAAGGATGTAGGCTGCAGTAGGTACTGGGAGATGAAGAAGCTTGCACAGGCTAGAGCAGCATGGAGAGCTGCATCAAACCAGTCTCAGGACTGAAGACCACCACAACAACAACAACAACAACAACAACATATGCTGTGGCGAGGGAAGTCATAGTGTTGTGTGGGCATACCGACCTCCATAGCTTTGAACGTACACCGGTCAACATTATTGTGACTGTTGTGACACTGTACTCTTTTTAAGTGTGCATTTTTTCAGTAGTGTATTCAGCCCTGATTTCACATTTGTGGGTGACACTGTGCGACCGCATCGAACAGCGCAGGTGAAGGAGGTCTTGGAACGAAAGGATATTCGGCGAATGGGCTGGTCCGCCCTTTCCCTCGACATAAATTCCATCGACTGCCAGGTTCCTGTCAATAGTCACGGAAAATGGGCGGAGTTCAGAATTTCTTTCAATACAATGAATATTTTTATTATGAAGACGGTGATTTTGCCACTTTATTGTACAAACATTCGCACTTTTTTTTTTTTTTACCTTGTGACAGATTAAAACTGAAAGTTGCAGCCCTTGTCAAATTGTGCCCTTCGTGACACGTCCTGGTTTGACCGAAATGTGGTAGAGACTCGTGGCAATTTTTAAATCCCATAAAAACACAAAATTCTTAAATTAGAATGATTTTGGTGGGTCATCACTATGGGGTTTTGAAAAATGCTTCAAAAACAATTCCCGCTATTTGAAAAAGATGTCAGTTTCTTGACATGTTTTTGTAAGTTCAAATGTTCATCATTTCCTTGGGCCTTTGTCCCACTTCACCTCAGGGTCGGCCCTGTTATTATGGATTTGGCAAAGTTGGTGTTAGAGGGTGGCCGGAAGCCCTTCCTGTCGCCATGCCGTACCCCCTGGGACGGAAGTAGTGTACCAATGAAACAGTGCGAACGTTTTCAAATGTCTGCGAATAGTGTAACTGAGGTGGGACATGGGGACCAGCCCAATATTCACCAAGTGGGATGTGGAAGACAGCCTATAAAACACATCCAGGCTGGCAGGCACTCCGGCCCTCGTCGGTAATCCGCCGGGCGAATTCCATCTGGGGCCCGCGTGCCTACCAGAGTCCAGGAAGCAGCGCATTAGCACTTTTGGCTAACCTGGCGGGTCGTAAGTTCAAATTTTAAATAAATATTTAAATTTCTAATACGAAGAAGCTCTCTCTGATGCCCCTTAAATTTAATTACGTCTCATTTTTAAAAAAATCGTTTAAATTGGTTAATCTGTCGTGGCTCTGGAGTGCTTCGCGAGCTGAAATATTTTGTTTCGAGAAAAACGCGTTTAAAGTCTGGAGGAACAAAGTAAACGTTGTTTCAAAGCTTACGGACAATCTCTGTTCCCAGAATAATAGTGGCATACTTCATCTTTCTCAGACATGCTCATTTAGCAAACTGAGTCATTCCGTGCTCCGTGACTGTCACGCGTTTCCTATCACATTACTCGGCGAAGTTTTTGTTGTTCCTCCTTATGACGATTCCTAAAACGCTCATGGCCTTCAGAGTAGATGAATAACCTTCGTTGAATATACCTGCAGCTACATGTTGTGCTATTTCTCAGCGTTTGCCCCAAAATGAAAATGTTCCGGACCAATCGCCAAAAGAACGAATTGAAGCTCTCGTTGACATATTGCGTACCGGTGCACCTTTAAGCAAATCTTCATTGAACGGTAAATCTTATACTAGCGAAATCTTTTTTTAATTGATTCATCGAGCACCACTACTGCCTACTTGTCTATTCCGGATGGCGCATTGTTACATTCAATACGCTGTAACTTATAAAATACTTTCACAATCAAAAACTACTTTTTCAGGCATACAGGGATGCAAATTATGAAAAAATTACCCATTTTTTCATCCACTAGGATCTCTCCTCATTTCTAATATCCAGGGGACTATTACGAATCGCGATGACTTTAATTATTGTCTTTGAATAAAAGTGCTAGTTCTGTTTGTCTCGTTTCGTATTTCTTTCACTTACAGGGAAACAATTATTGAACTATATGAAAAAAACGTAAATTAGTTACAAACTACGTAGTACACATACATTATTCAACATGTAAATGTCACTACAGATATTCCGATTTAGGTTATGACGTGGTCGTTATGCATGCCATCATTGGCGATGATGAGGCACAGACGAATAGAAAAATTCTGCATGACCCGCTGAAGTGTCGGAACATCGATGCTGTCGATGACCTCAGGAAAGACTGTTTTCAGTTCATCAATGGTTTTAGGGTTATTGCTGTACACCTTTTCTTTAATACAGCTCCTCAAGAAGGAGTCGCATGTGTTCAGATCCGGAAAACACGGCGGCAAATCGAGGCCCTTGCCAGTGGCGAGAGCCAGAATGCGGACGCAAAGTGCTCCTCCAGGGCGTTACTCTCCTGCTTCGATGGGGTCGAGCTCCGTCTTGCATGAACCACATATTGTCGAAATCAGGGTCACTTTGGGTAATGGGCATGAAATCATCTTCCGTTCGATAGTCATCGTGCCATCGAGGAATATCGCACCGATTATTCCGTGACTGGACATTGCACACCACACCACACAGTCACCCGTTGAGGGTGAAGAGGCTTATCGATCGCGAAATGCGGATTCTCAGACCTCCAAATGTTCCAATTTTGTTTATTGACGAACCCATGCAAATAAAAGTGGGCTTCGTCGTTAAACCAAACCATACTGCGTTTATTTACGCCCATCATGCCCCGCGTCAAGAGTGCAGTTTTAAGGTCCTAACGCTAACCGTTCGGAAGCTATAACGATTTTATTGCATACAGCTCAATAATTGTGTATCGTCTGCAGTATATTGCAGCAGTTCTTTCCAAGTATCGTCCGAGCTTCATAGAGCTATGTTACTTGGTAGTAACACATCGTCAGAAAGTAACTTTCGCCCTTAAGTGTCTATTTTACGTTGCCCTTTGTGAGAAAACCTGCCTGCCACGTCAGCGTTGCCTAGGTATAGGCCCAGTACCAACAGAGGAATGGGGCCCGGACACGAGAAGTGACAGCAATACGCCCGATCTCTCTATTGCTCGTGACCCACGACTGCAGATACAATACGAGCGCCTAGACGTCTGTATCGTGGGAACCATCTGCGCGACTGCTCTGCGCTGGTCACTTGTTTACAGCTCACTCTCACAAGCCTAGCTCGCTGCTGGCCCCACATTTGTAAACCAAGTGAATGGGTCGTTTCACTTACTGTCCAGTGAGAATAATGGCCGTCAGTCCACTACACTACTTGGGCTTCATCCCGTAAAAAATATGCATAAATTTAATCGCAAACGAGGCAAACCGCTGTATGTTTGGCCTGATGACCACAAAGCGTCAAGACTTGAAATTCATAGCTTTCTGTAGCCTTCTCAGGAGATTAGCATCCATTTCAGGCTTAACTTTCGCCATGCATACAAACCGCATATGCAAATCATTCTGGAGCGAGGCGCCAGGTCCAGTTACCCACAGTAATATTTGCTACGAGACGGTATCTGAGTGGCGAGGTATTAACCGGCAAGCTAAAAGTGCAATATTTTCGAGTAACTGCGCAGTAAAAGTTACGTTGTGATATGTGAATCCCGTAACTTGTGTACATCTCAGCCTCCTATAGTTAGTCGTTCACAAATACGGCATTACTCTACAGTCTCTTCCTCCACACATTCACCGATGACCTCATAACACATTATGTAGGTGCTGCCCCTCCAGTTTTCGCGGACGAATATGTACACAATTTTGTAAAAGAAGGGGAGGAACATTTCAGTACTGAAGAACATCAGGAAATGCCGTGTCATCTCAAATTCAACAGTTCGAACTCCAAAGAAATCCTTATTTTGATAGCTAATACCGAACTGCAGATTACTTTTAATAGATTGCAGCGATCAGGCATTATTTTATAACTCTATGCAAAACCACCGTTACAGGCTACATATTTGAAGAAATTTATCTTCAGAACGCTTACAAGCTCGTTATCTTTAAAACCTCATGGTTCGTCGTTTTACATATACGAGCGTTGGAACTTTAATAGCGCAACTATTTATTTACAGGTCGCACAAAATAGATACGTGTTTCAAAGTCTTAGTGACCTTCAGAGTAGTCACCAGTATTGTGCATAACCCGTTGCCATCGATGTGTAAGTCACAGGATACTCTTAGCAGTGCCAATTGTGTTGACAGTTCGAGCGGCGCGGTCTATTGCTCGACGAATTTGTAGCAGTTCTGAAGCGAATGCCGTGAAGTGTTTAGAAACAATTCTCACGGGGAGTGCAGTAGGTAGTATAGCACTTAGCAGCCCCATCAGTCAAACAAATCGGTAACAACTTGCACTGTATGTGCTTGAGCATTGTCCTGCAATATGATGATCAGGTCCTGCAGAAAGTGTCATCACTTCTGTCTCTATGCTGTTCACTTTTGGAACACAGCCTACGACCAGCTTTCTGCAGTACCTGACCATCATTTTGCAGGACAATGCTCAAGCACATACAGTGCAAGCTTGTACTCCACTCCCCTGACTAAAACCCTCGTGAGTTCAACTGGATTTGTAAACTGAAGGAAACACTTCACGGCATTCGCTTCAGAACTGACACAAATTCGTTGGGCAATTGACCGGGCCGCTCGGACTGTCAACACAACTAGCACTGCTAAGAGTATCCTACGACTTCCACATCGCTGGCGACAGGTTATACACAATGCTGGTGACTACTTTGAAGGTCAGTAAAACTTTGAAACACGTATCTGTTTTGTACGAGCTGTAAATAAATAGTTGCCACTATTAAAGTTCCAACCCTCGTATTATACCCTAAGAAAGCTTAAAATAATTATAAACAGTCGAATTTGCATTCAAAAACTCGTATTATAGTGTAAATTTCGTCAGATGATCACCCAGGACATTTCTTATTTTTATATCGTACCATTCATAGCTACTTTCAAGTACAAGCAATAAGTCATAGTAGATTTCATTTTATCGCTTTCTTGTTAGGCCGCTTTTTTCTCTGTCTGTCTGTTCGTTACAAATTTTGCAGTTGATTTTAAATCAACTACCCTATGAGCTAGAGGCTTGAGATTTTGAAAATAGCTCGGAATTGGATGACAGTGCAGTATTAACTGACTTTTTTCCAACTAGTTTTCATACGGGTGACAGGGTGGTGAAGGTGTAACGGGCTGGTCACTCCTGACATCTTGGCTTCTATGCAGGACCAGCGTGTTTTGGGGGTAGTACTGGAATGCGTGCAGGGTGGTATGCGAGTGGACCGGTAAGGCTGAGGGGAGATATGGAGCAAGAGAAGCTAGATATCACTTACTTGTGTGTCTGCCTGCTCGGTACAAATTTTGCCAATTCATTGTAAACTTCTCGATGAGCTAGAAACTTGAAATTTTAAGCGTATTTCAGAATTGGATGACAATGTAATGTTAACTCGCTTTATTGTCTGGTGTGATGTGAAGGGTACTTCGTTTACCATTGCCATTTCCCAATGAACTAGAGACTTGAAACATTCAACACCTCAGAACTGGATGACAATGCAACATTAACTCGCTATCTTGTCTGGTGTGTGGCAGAGGATACCACTGGCATATCTCCCTTTTCCTGTCCCAGTCAAGAATGATTCACAGGAAGAACGATTACTGGTAAGCATCAGTGAGACCTCGAATCACTCTGATTTTTACTTTCATGCTGTTTTCAAGACTTACACTTAGCAGGAGGCAATATAATGGGTGAGTCACGTGAAGAGAAACTGGAATAAAACTGAAAGTAACATTTTTCTGTTATAATTTCATCAAAATGTTTGAAATCGACTGAAAAATCTCACGCACACTGGAGTAAGAAGCAGAAAATAATTATTTAAATAAATAGGAGTTTTTAATATACCACCTTTTTAAATCGTACTTAATAAGTCTAAAATAATTTCTCCTAACCCCGTACAGATAACTCCGAAAATCTGTGTTTGTTAAGTTTTAATATACATGAAAATACTTGGAAGATTTAAGACGGTAAATTGGGCGCATGCAATAGATAACAGTAAGGAAGAGAACTACCCATTCATCAGTTTGTGAGTACTGTAACAGTAAAGAGGTGAACTATTCATGCATCAATTATGTATTGCATGACCCCCACGTTTTCATTTTAAACCTTGCAAATATTTTCACAGCTATTAAAAATTCAACAGCTTATCGTGAATGAAAACACTTGCTGGTTCAAAGTTTCACTTCCGTACAAGGCTGTACTCTAGACAATGCCTTCTGAAAACACGTCCTAACACAAAAATTTACGGGCCGGCCGAAGTGGTCGTGCGGTTAACGGCGCTGCAGTCTGGAACCGCAAGACCGCTACGGTCGCAGGTTCGAATCCTGCCTCGGGCATGGATGTTTGTGATGTCCTTAGGTTAGTTAGGTTTAACTAGTTCTAAGTTCTAGGGGACTAATGACCTCAGCAGTTGAGTCCCATAGTGCTCAGAGCCATTTGAACCATTTGAACCACAAAAATTTACATTCGATATTAACAAATTCCTCGTTTTCCGAAATGCTTTCCTTGTTATATCCACTCTGCATTTTATATCCTCTCTGCTTCGTCCATCGTGAGTAATTTTGCTGCCCAAATAGCAGAATTAATCTGGTACTTGTGGTGTCTCATTTCCTAAAAAAGCACCGCAGCATCACTTGATACAGTTCGACTACATTCCATTACCCTTGTTTTACCTTTGTTTGATGTTCATACTGTAACCTCTTTTCAAGACTCTGCCCCTTCCTTTCGACTGCTTTTGTAAGTCCTTTGCTGCCTCAGACAGAATTACAATGCCATCGGCAATCCTCAAAATTTTCATTTCTTCTTCCGCAACATTAACTCCTCCAAATATTTCCTCCGTTTCCTTTACTGCTTTCTCTATGGACTGTTCGAAATACGTACGTCAAACAACAATGGCAATTGCCGCATCAGCTATACACAAAATACCATCCAATCAGATAATCTGTGGATACGTTTGTAAGCAAATATGAACTTTCATTTGTATTCAAAGCTCGTCACCATGTACTGGCATACTGGAGTGAACACAGACATTTCCTTCCACGCTGTTTTGTAAAATTAAGCTTCTGATTGTATTTTAGTAACAGTGATACTGGAACTTTGTTCTATAAACAGGTATACACTGTACGAGCTTCAAACAATTTGGCGTCTTAATAGATATCTTTGGCAGTAGAGTGGTGTTTAAAGGACGGCGCACAAATTTTACTTCCGTTTCCCGTGCATTACTTGGTCTTATTTTATCAAGAGAAAACACTATAAAGTATAAGCCACTGCAGAATGAAAAATTTCGTTCGTGAATGATCCTCCTACGCTGTCGACCGTACCCACAACGAGCTATAGCGATCCTCCTAGCAGAGGTGTACAGTGGGTTGCATACATCGCAGGCAACTCCCCTGAATGTGTGAAACATCTACACGTATTGTCTTGCTCTGTATACTGTTTCTTGTATTATACTCAGCTGACTCCTTCAGAGATTCTGATCCGGTTGAGCTAGAGTCTAATGACTTCGCAACCAACAGGATATCAAAACGCAGCAGAAAAATGTTTTTCGATTAGAGTGTCAATAATTTACTTCCTGTATAATGTCTCACATAGATGCTAACTTATTCTGGGAGCTTATCAACTGAAGACAATACATCGTAGGGTTCCTGTTTATCCAGTTTGGTGATCGCTTTCGTAGTCGGGGTTACAAACTCTCCCTAGTGTCACTAACAATCCCTAGAGTTGCCCTTTCGGATTCCGTTCGCAGAAGTCCCTGGGATGTGTTCGAAAAAAGGGTAGTTTACAGAATTAATCTTTCACTCCTGAAGCCTTACGTTCTAAGGTAATGCTTACGATTATTCTGGCATTCTTGCTTGCTACTACTGCATACAATAACTACGACTCCAAGAGCAGCGAGAAAAAACATGCACGGGAAATATGTGATATTCTATGGAAATACGAGGGCTGTTCAAAAGGTATACGACTTTACTTTTTATTGTTGAAATCAACAATGGTATCGGGCGCATGTGCTCTCTTTACTTCTACACATACCACTAGTGCGCATGCCTGATATTTTTCGCGACTGTGGGAACAATAAGTGACTCGCTAGCCGTTGGCAAGTAAACACGTATAACTGGTAGTCATCGGACTTAATGTTGCGGGTAAAATGACAGAAAAAGAGGAACATCGTTGTAGCATTAAATTTTAAGCTTCACGATTCTCAAGTTACAACAGCCCGCAATATTCGATACGTTTTTAGAGACGAAGCAATAGGTACCACACAGATAAAGGAGTGGTACAAACGCTTCAAAGATGGCAGCGCATTACTGAAGAGTGAAATACGTTGAGGTAGGCCCACAACACTTACATATTGTGTGTTGCTGAGTACGTAAGGATCCTAGTGATGTAGGAAAAACAAATCACGATCAGAGAACTTGCATTCGATGTTAAAATTAATACTTGATCCATTCATTCCATTTTAACGGAACATTTGGACCTCGGGAGTGTCTCAGCAAAATTTGTGACAAATTTTGTGACAACTGAGCAGAAGCACCTGTGTTTGGAAACTGCACCAAATATGCGGGGTACTCTGAACAGTAATTCCATCTTTCTTAATACAGAAATCAATGGTGATTAGTCCTGCGTTTATGAGTACGACGCCGAAACAAAGTTCCAGTCAGTGCAATGGAAGCATCCATCGTCACCGAGACGCAAAAAAGCTAGGCAAGTCCGCAGCAATGTGAAAGTCATGGTGACCAACATTTTCGACTCTAGTGACATGAACCATCTCGAGTACGCCCCAGAAGGTACTAATATCAATAAGGAGTACTAACAAGAGGATCTGCTTCGTCTTCGTCAAGCAGTGAGACGCAAACGGCCCAATTTACGGGCAGCGGGCTATTGGTACCTTCACCACGATAATGATGGTTCAGCTGCACAACATAACAAAAGAGACCGTCCAGCGGTATTTCCCGCGGTGGCAGCAACGTTGGGAGAGGTGAGAAGAAGCTGAAGAGGACTACTTTAAAGGTCACTAGTATCAGACAACTGTATCTGAACAAATACTAATTTTATGAATAAAAGTCGGATATTTTTTGAACAGCCCTCGTAATACACAACTGGATCTTATTCGCATTAAGTAATGAAACATATGGACATGAGATCTCAAAATGATTTTATATTTATAGACTCGCAATAGGATTTTGACAACATTTTCACAGACGGCTTCTAATGAGCTTGAGTATCTGTGGAGTAATGTCACAATTGTGCGAATGAACTGGCGGCTTCCTGTCAGAAAGGTTCATGGTAATTGACAAGTCAGACAGTAAAACATAAGTGTTATCTGGGGTTTCCCAATGAAGTATTACAGACTCTTTGCTGTTCCTAACCCACACAAACGTTTTGAATAGATAATCTGAGCAACGTTCTTAAATCTGTCTAAGTAAATCCTCACAAGACCAAAATCCAGCTACGAAATGATTTAGACAAGATATCTATTGGGTTCGAAAAGTGGTAATTGACATTAAAAAATAAAATGTCTGAAGTCCTCCACATGACCCTTAAAAATATCCTGTTATATTTTTCTTTCACGATACATTACACAAATTTCATTTGTTTCGGTTCAGCTAAATACCTAGGGATTGCAACAGCTAACAACTTAAACTGAAACTACCACATATAAAATATCGTGGGGAAGGCGAACCATAGACTACATTTTGTCGGCAGGACACTTAGAAGATGCAACAGACCTACTAAAGAGACTGCCTACAATTCGCTTGTCCGTCATCAAAGTTCAAAGAAGGGCAGTTCGTTGTGTATTATCGCAGAGCAGGGGAGAGAGTGTCACAGATATTATGGTACACGAGTTGGGATGACAGTCATTAAAACTAGGGCGTTTGTCGTTGCGGCAAGAACTTTTCTTTAAATTTCGATCGCCAACTTTCTCCTCCGAATCCGAAAATATTTTGTTGATTCTCACCTGCACAGGAAGAAATGACCATCGTAATGAAATAAGAGAAATCAGAGCTCGCACGGTAAGATTTGTGTTCGCTTTTCTCACGTCCTTTTCGACAGTGGAACGGTAGAGAAATAGTCTGAAAAAGGTTCGATGAACCCTCTGCCAGGTAATTTAGTGAGAATTGCAAAATAGTAATGTACATGTAGATGTACTCGTAGATATGGCCTTGAAGATGTGTTGAATTACCAGCTGGCCGTTATACAAGTTACGATTCAGTACAGGAATCGCGAACGCCAGTTAGTAGTAACCCCACAACCATAATTCGGCCAAACTGCTATCTCAGATTCTCTCAGTAATTAAACAAGAGGGATAGGAACACCTACAGAAGGTACTTGGGTTCAAGTAATATACATTAATTCAGCATAGCCCCAGCTATAGCCCCACGTGCAGGTTGTGAAGTAGCTGGAATAAGAATTCGCTGGTTACTAGATCGTATCGCAAGGAAATACGACTTTTGCACTCTACCATTAAACGAGAGGAAGGGCGGTGGCCTTTCGCGGTGTGAGTAATAACGAAAAAGATTTTCGTTACCAGCTCCATTCTGCAGAGTATCGTCTATCTAACACACTCCGAGACAGATTTGCACCTTGCATTGTCGATCAGAAGAATGCGTGTTCCTACTAAGAGTTTACATGCGGAATGGTCAGCGAGATCTGGTTATCGACTTACAAACAAAATGAAGCAGACCGGCTGTCTCATCTCTCCCGAGATCGTAAGCAAAGATGTGTTTCTTCTATACACATCGATAAGTTAAGGTAACTTTTAGAGAGTAGTCGCATACTGGAAAAAGCATTGCCACCTTTCATGCTTGAGCCTTGTTCTCATAGCTCCCGAAGAGACATTGAAGACAATGTGAGATTAATTACAGCGCACACAGAGGTATTTCAGCAGTCATTCTTCCTGCGATCCATGCCCGATTGAAACAGGAAGAAACCAAACATTTCGTGGAGTGCTATTTGGTCAAAAGCTGATATACACTGAGGTGTGAAATGTCATGGGATAGCGATACATACGGCGGTAGCATCGCGTACACAAAGTATAAAAGGACAGTGTATAGTCAGTTGTACTGACAATTCCTTAAGTTGACTTGACTGTAGGAGTGTCTTAATAGTGAAGAATAAATATATTAAAACTTTATGCTCGATGCGGTATTTTTTCGTGAGTCGCCATGTTATGACGTCATATATATTGAACCATGTGTCGTACAATGATATATTTGTGTACGTACACTCAGCGGCGTATGTAGATACTGTCTGCAAAATATGATGCGAATAGAGTTTCTACCAAAGAAGTAATAAATTTAAACGTCATGCATGATGCGGCAGTTTTTCACGGATCTGAACGTTTATGACATCATATCTACTGAACCAAGATAGGTAGGTCGCTCTTACCTCTACAGCGATTGTTGCCTGACAGTAAGGGATATGTGTATCAAGTGTGGGTGAAATCGGTCGAGTGATTTAGGAGAAGATTGGAACAATCACACGTACATATATCCATTTATATAATACAGTGTGTTTCACAATTCATGTTACACACTTTTAAAGGCTGCAGAGGGACTTAGTAGATCAAGTTTTACGTAGGATCCCATGTCCGGAAACGTTATCCAACGACACTACCGAGCGTCAAAGTTATAGGTGCCGGCGCCCGTAAATGTATCTACAGGGTGACTCCGTGATAATGTTACAAACTTTCAAAGATGATGGACACGGATAAATTTATCAGTTTGAGGTAAGCGGACCTGTACCGGGCCGGCCGGTGTAGCCGAGCGGTTCTAGGCGCTTCAGTCTGGAACCGCGCGACCACTATGGTCGCAGGTTCGAATCCTGCGTCGGGCATGGATGTGTGTGATGTCCTTAGGTTGGTTAGGTTTAAGTAGTTCTAAGTTCTAGGGGAATGATGACCTCAGCAATTAAGTCCCATAGTGCTCAGAGCCATTTTGACCTGTACCGGGAACGAACGAGTCGAAAGCTACAAGCAAAAGTCGTTCTGATACCTCTGGCAGTGGAATACGTGTACCAGTACGGCTGTTGCTAAGATTATAGGGTAGGCAACTGTCAAAGGTGGTAGATGGACCAAAACAAGGAAAAATGTTTAGTAAACATGGTCTCTAAAATGCACACCTTAAGAGCTATGAGATCGTGATCAATGGAGGAGATACAGTTTAGACTAGTGAAGATGAACAAGAACTCGTAGCTCCTCAGCTAACTTAAGCATTTTAGAGACCATGTTTCTAGACGTTTTTTCTTGTCTTCATCCATACTTCGACCTCAGAAAGTTACATACCGTACATTCTTAGCAACAACAGTACTGGGAACATGTATTCCACTGACAGAGGTATCAGAATGATTTTCGCTTGTAACTTTCGACTTGTTGGTTTTCGAACCAGGGACCATTACCTCAAATTGATACATTTATCCATCATCCTTGAAAGTTTACGGCATCATTGCGAAGTCACCCTGTATACACACAGATTTATAGGTGCCGGCGCCTGTAACTTTGACACACCGTAGCAGCGTTGGATGACGTTTCCGTACGTGTGTTTCTACAACAACAACAACGACGACGACGACGACGACAAATGAAACTGAAATTTGTGATAAGATCCTAAGTGACCAAACTGTTGAGGTCATCGGTCCCTAAGCTTACACACTACTTAATCTAACTTAAACTGACTTAGGCTAAGGACAAAACACACACATACACACACACCCACGCCCGAGTGAGGACTCGAACCTCCGACGGAGGGGGCCGCGCGAACCGTGGCAAGGCGCCCCAGACCGCGCGGCTACCCCATGTGGCACAACGACAACAAGTACTACTACTACTACTACTACTACTGCTACTACAACGACGCTCCTTCTACAAGCTGTAGAAGTGTGCAGATGAACTTTGAAACACTTTGTATGTATGCATTCATACAAAATAGGTAAAAAAAATTAAATGAAACAACAATGAAAGTGTACTGTGGCTGTCTTGGACTATGGCAATACCATGTTACCTAATTACATCGGTTTCTGGTTTAAATTATAAACCTTATAAATGTGCTACGGTGGTAAGAGGCACTGCCGTTGGCAGAGTATATATGTAGAGGATTCTCTTATCGTTAGGTCTCGGTGCAGTACGGGTTCCCCAGCGTGTGTGTCCGGCATACAGACGGAGCTTCGGCCGTCCCCCCAGCCCAGCCGCTCAGCGCCTAGCGCTGCAGATAGCAGCGCTAACTGGCGGCCGATCTGCAGCCAGCCGCACCGTGGCTTATCTTATCTGAGCGTCCGCTCGTAAACCCGTCGGCACAACCGCCGCCTTGTGCAGCCGCGCTGCGCTGAGGTACTCAGGGTCAACAGCCCCCCACTGGGCCACGCATTCCACGCACGCCGCTATTTTTATTCGCACATCTCATTTTTCCTCTCGCAGACACACTATTTGTGCCGTTTTTCTTACTCGTCGTCAAATACTCACACGATAAAAGCAGTTTGCATTTGAAGGCTCCTGATAATGTCTGTGCGCGGTCGACTATTACCTTTTTAACAGATAGACTAAGACTTCCACGCTGCAGCAAGATGCACACGACACTTTTTGTTTCTGCTTCAGCAGCAAAGACACAACACATAACGTCACCAGTGTACTTGGACGGTTGTGTATGACGCACGTACTAACGAAAAACTCTTATCACAGGATGTTTGAGAGACCATCTAATTTAAAAGTAGGCGCATTTCAAAGTCATTGAAGGAACCCAACGGCCGGCCAGTGTGGCCGAGCGGTTCTAGGCGCTTCAGTCTGGAACCACGCTACCGCTACGGTCGCAGGATCGAATCCTGCCTTTGGCATGGATGTCTGTGATGTCCTTAGGTTAGTCAGGTTTAAATAGTTCTAAGTTCTAGGGGACTGATGACCTCAGATGTTACGTCCCATAGTGCTCAGAGCCATTTGAACCTTTTTTTTTTAACCCAACGTTTCGTCCCTATCTGCAGTGCACATCAAATGTGTTTGCAGTTTCTATGAACAATTCACACTCTGAGTGATGGTCGGGTGCAAATCGTACGTTAAATTTAGCCACTCACACAAGCAATGTGGCCAGCTTACACACATTATGGTAGATCGGTTGGCCTGATAATGGTCTAAGACTCGAAATCGGCCGTCATTTAAATAAAAACAATCTTCTACCCATCTTTAACTGCTTCGTAATGTCATTCAAATCATAAGTTGGCGCCTATTGGCATCCAGCATGCTGAAAGTGAGGAAATTCACACACTGCCTGGCTACAGTAAAATTAAATTAATCCATGAAGGAGGAGATCTGTGTCTGATTATATTTCCTGACCGTGCAAGTTTTCAGGAAGGAAGATGATAGCTTCAGCACACAATACATCGAAGACCCACACACACTGACCGTAACCTAACAAGGATTTAAGTTACCATCCCCGGCAAAACAGCGATGTTAAGAAAACCTTGGCTAATAATGTGTGAACAGGCTATCCGTGAACCGGATTTTCTCCAGACAAAATTGGAATATTTGTGTTCCGGCGTAACTACAAGCACCGGAACGAAGATGAAGAACGCAAGGGAAGAGAAGACGTTGAAACGACGTCGGCCAATGGTGCGCTGATTAGGACCGAACCACAACATTAGCGGCCTCTACAAGAGGAGAATATACAGTATGTGGTCAAAAGTATTCGGACACCTGGCTGAAAATGACTTACAACCTCGTGGCGCCCTCCATCGGTAATGCTGGAATTCAAAATGGTGTTGGCCCACCATTAGCTTTGATGACAGCTTCCTCTATCAGGGCATACGTTCAATCAGGTGCTGAAAGGTTTCTTGGGGAATGGCAACCCATTCTTCTCGGAGTGCTGCACTGAGGAAAGGTATCGATGTCGGTCGGTGAGGCCTGGCACGAAGTCGGTGTTCCAAAACATCCCAAAACTGTTCTATAGGATTCAGGTCAGGACACAGTGCAGGCCAGTCCATTATAGGAATGTTATTGTCGTGTAACCACTCCATCACAGGCCGTGCATTATGAACAAGTGCTCGAGCGTGTTGAAAGATTCAATCGCCATCCTCGAATTGCTGTTCAACAGAGGGAAGCAAGAAGGTGCTTAAAACATCAATGTAGGCCTGTGCTGTGATAGTGTCAAGCAAAACAACAAGGGGTGCAAGCCCCCTCCACGAAAAACACGACCACACCATGACACCAACCCCTCCGAATTTTACTGTTGGCACTACACACGCTGACAGATGACGATCACGGGCATTCGCCATACCCACACCCTGACATCGGATCACCACATTGTGTACAGTGATTCGTCACTTCACACAACGTTCTTCCACTGTTCAATCGTGCAATGTTCATCCTTCTTACACTAAGGGAGGGGTCATTTGGCATTTACCGACGTGATGTTTAGCTTATGAGCAGCCGCTCGACCATGAAATTCAAGTTTTCTCATCTCCAGCCTAACTTTCATACTGCTTGCAGTGGATCCTGATGCAGTTTGGAATTCCCGTGTGATGGTGTGGATAGATATCGGCCTATTACACATTACGACTCTCTTCAACTTTCGGCGGTCTCTTGTCAGTCAACAAACGAGGTCGGCGTGTACGCTTTTGTGCTGTACGTGTCCCTTCATGTTTGCACTTCACTATCACATCGGAAACAGTGGATCTAGGGATGTTTCGGAATGTGGAAATCTCGCGTACAGAAGTGTGACAAAAGTGATGCCCAATCACCTGACCACGAAGTCCGTGAGTTCCGCGGAGCGCCCCATTCTCCTCTCTCGCCATGTCTAATAACTACTGAGGTCGCTGATATATAGTACCTGGCAATAGGTGGCAGTACAATGCACCTAATATCAAAAACGTACGTTTTTGGGTGTGTCCGGATACTTTTGATCACACAGTGTAAGCGCCGCTCCTCTCTGCCTCGACTCTCTGACTCAGTATCGGGACAGTATGCGGACAGGCCTAGCAGAGAATGATGTGACAGCAGTTATTAGTTTTCTACAAACTGTCCAAATTGGATGAACGTTGATGAGATTTTTCACTCTGCAGCGGAGTGTGCGCTGATATGAAACTTCCTGGCAGATTAAAACTGTGTGCCGGACAGAGACTCGAAATCGGGACCTTTGCCTTTCGCGGGCAAGTGCTCTACTATCTGGGCTACCCAAGCATGACTCACGACCCGTTCTCGCAGCTTCAGTTCCGCCAGTTCCTCGTCTCCTACCTTCCAAACTTCACAGAAGCTCTTCTTGGAAGACCCGGAACGTGAGTCGTGCTTGGGTAGCTCAGATGGTAGAGCACTTGTCCGCGAAAGGTATACTCCCGAATTCGAGTCTCGGTCCGGCACACAATTTTAATCGGCCAGGAAGTTTCATATCATTGCACACTCTGCTGCAGAGTGAAATCTCACTCTGGAAACATCCCCAGGCTGTGGCTAAGCCATGTCTCCGCAATATCCTTTCTTTCAGGAGTGCTGGTTGTGCAAGGTTCGCAGAAGAGCTTCTGTTGGTTGGAAGGTAGGAGACGAGGAAATGGAGGAATTGAAGCTGCGAGGACGGGTCGTGAGTCGTGCTTGGGTAGCTCAGTTGGATAAACACTGTATATAGCAAAGGACTCGGATTTATGTTGCATGTCGCCCATCTCTTGCGACACCATTGTAAAGTCCAAGTTACGTATTGTCAATGTTGGTATTTGTAATAATAACTATTAATGTTATTTGCTTCAATTGTTGTATAGCATTCCGGGAACGTAGCATCCTTGAGGCGCCCTATACGAGACGAGTGGGTAAGACCCCACAATTTCCTCAATGCGTCGCTGAAGAAGGTGTTTTTATCCACTGACATAAAAAGAGCAATTCAGCCTTGTACGAAATGCAGAATTCTGCTATAGTTCATTAAACGTGTTAAGGACTGCATGCGGAAGATCTTGCAGAAACGGAACATTGCAAAAACCCATGTGAAAGATGCAACAACATCTAAGCCGGACCAAGGATGTTCGCTAGCCGGTGAAAAGGCAGGAATTTACAGGATGCCATGAAATTGAGTGGAGGTATGTACGGGTACTACACAACTAACGATGTAAAAACTACTGGAATAACATACGGGCGTCTGTACAAGGGGAGAAAGAGGTCAACCGTTGTTAAAAACGTATCCATATATCTGGTACTCTTCCTTGGAACAAACACGCGTTATAGATTTGGCTCAAAAATAAACTGATGTGCGTATGAGGGTCACGTAAAACTTCAGCAGAGATGCCTCAGGACCACGTGATTCCTTTTCAGTTTTAGGATTTCTTTCCTCGCCTTCTCTTCCGCAAATGGAAAATCTATCCCATCACTGCCGTATGCTTTTCTACTTTCGTTCACCAAGTTTGTCTTCTGTCGTCTGGAAAAAGAGTGTCCACCAACAATTGTGCAGACTCCCACCAGTTTTCTGTCATGCTGACTTTATCTTTTGACAGACTTCAAGTTCGAAGTCACTGAGTTCTGCTGTTACTGATTCTCTACTTACCACACAACACTCGGCTGCTCCTTTTATACTAGAGGGTCCGCCTCTCGTGGCGCCTAATGTCAATCCCACATTACATCGTGGTGTCTGGATACCTTAGATTAATACTGCCGTCACATGAAACGATTAATAACTAATCCCACTGAGCCGGCCGGTGTGGCCGAGCGCTTCTAAGCGCTACAGTCTGGAACCGCGCGACCGCTACGGTCGCAGGTTCGAACGCTGCCTCGGGCATGGATGTGTGTGATGTCCTTATGTTAGTTAGGTTTAAGTAGTTCTAAGTTCTAGGGGTCTGATGACCTCGGAAGTTAAGTCCCATAGGGCTCAGAGCCATTTGAACCATTTAATCCCAGTGATGCCCACAAGGCTACCGAGTACGTACAAATTAGGATTTTGTATGAGAGGGTGAATTTGACTCTTGTGTAGTGCAAATTAGACGCAGACATTTCAACCAGTTTAGAAGTGGCATCCAGGCAGTCGGAGCGTCAGAACAATGCGTAAGGGCCAGCGACATATTCAGATGTGTTTTCATACCGCCGCTTTAAGTGGTCTGTTGACTGACGGCGGCGCTGAGCTGGTTTTACGAGCGGTCGTCGCTCCGCCGTCTAATTCGCGCGAATAGAGTGGGTGAACCAGAGTTCTTAAAGGGCTCTCCCAGGCCAGCACGTGCACTGGAAACGCGGTGATGTTATTTCAGCATTAGTAGCAACCACACATCCGTGTCTACTTTTAAAAATTGGCCTCAGCTCAGAATAACATTGAAAAAGTTTCCTACATCAAAGCAGATTTGAGGAGTAAGTTCTCG
This sequence comes from Schistocerca nitens, assembly GCF_023898315.1. NCBI lineage: Eukaryota > Metazoa > Arthropoda > Insecta > Orthoptera > Acrididae > Schistocerca > Schistocerca nitens. Next base: position 166,367,328 of record NC_064620.1, on the reverse strand, counting down.
TAAAAGCAAGCACCACTAAAAAATCAGTTTTATACGGAATGAGGCGGTAAAGCTGTTTGATACTTTGTTTTCCTGCTGAAAATAACGTAATCAATCACTTTGCAGCGCTGACTGCATTTCTGCACTAACGATCGTAGAAATGAAGAACTCTGAGAAATTTAATCGTATTCAGAGTTATTCCCGCGTCATACTGAAATCTACCAACTCAAAACAGCGCACTCCATCGCAACAACATCAAAATTCAAAATGATTTAAAGAAGTCGATTATTTGCAGCTTTTAAATATTTTCGAAAAATCTTTATTTCCAGCGACAGTTGTTTGTCACTGTTATCAAAAGTTCATAGTTTGAATAAACAACAGACCCTGCTTCCTGCCTTAGACTGATTTGTTGTTTGACAGAAATCTTTAGGTTAAATAAAGAAATAACTTACAACTATTGTGTTAAATTATGATTTCCGAAAAACATCGAAAGTCTAAATAAAATATAAAAATACTTCGTAGTACTTAAATAACGATAACAAAACCAGCGGGTGTGTTTGATTCAACAGTCGTTTATTGCTTTTCATACGTGCCACTAGCTTGTACATCACATTGTGTCGTTTTCAGGCCCCGGACGTAACCTGCTATCCACAACCGTTTTCATGTGCAATGAACATAATCGTATGCAGCGGGCCCATCTTGGCTTGTTGCTGCCAGGAAAGCTATGGAATCCACTTAATTTTGGCTCGCTTCATGCGATTCTATTCATTGCACATGAAAACGGTTGTGGATGGCACGTTACGTTCGGGGCCTGAAGGTGACACAGTGTGTTCTCGAAACTGGTAGCATGTATTAAGATGAATAAACGACGGTAAATTCAAATACAGCAGCTGGTTTTGTTATCATTATTCAAATACTATGTGTCTAGCGATAGTCCCAGTATCTTCCATGGATTAACAGAGACTAAAAATACATCCGTGATGTCTATGACAAGATACTGAGAAGAACTACTAAGCAAGGATAATTTATATTTTTCACAGTAGCATACTTGTAAGATTGCGTGAAAATTACTTTGTGTTGTTACAGATGTGTGCCCACGTAACATTATCTTATCTAATACTGCAATCACTTATTTCATTTGAAGCTTGTTATTGCACCGTTACATTACATATTAGTATTTCTGATTCTTTTAGGTGCAAGTAACGTATATCTCTAATCTACTGATGCCTCCTCGCAACGTTTCTTCCAAAATAAATTTCCGGAAGAGGCATTCAAATTTCTTGGAGAGTTTAAAACTCTTCTGCCATCAGCATAACTGTTATTTTGCATAAAATATTCGAGACACAACAGGCAGCATGCCTGGAACATGTGGAAGATACCTCTATTAAAACCGGACAGGGACTCCATAAAAAGTTTTATCCACTATATAGCGAAAATTTTGCATTTTGGTATTATGCTTAAGCTTCTGAACTCACGAGCTGGTGGAGCTGAGTTCAAACCACTGATGGTTACTGGAACAGTAAGGCGTGAATCACTCACTCAGACCTTCTTCGAAGCAAACGAGCACTGCGTCCCTAGTGATACCGACGTCTACAGGAAATTCAGTTCAAAGAAGACGTTACGTCACTTGGCGGAACCTCAAATCAAAACATTCCACAAGGCATGCCAGTTAGCGACACCTACACCAACCGCCGACAGGAGGAAACGTAACACACAATGATTCTCTGAAAGCAGCTTTTGACGATAAGGAACTTCTGTCCTAGAAAGCTAACATCTAAAAATGAACCGATTCTCACCGCTCTTAGCCTGTTGTAATCCAAGATCTTGTACTTTTTGTGTTCTCTTTTTATTCTTCGTTTTGTTTCCTGACAAAACGGGAAGTTTGTTCGAGAGATTTGTTTTTTTTTTTTTTCTAAGAGTTTTCTCCGGCGAAAGAGAGTTAGTACTCCACTGTAAGCCATTAAAATTGCTACACCAACAAGAAATGCAGATGATAAACGGTTATTCATTGAACATATATATTACACTAGAACTGACATGTGATTACATTTTCACACAATTTGGTCCATAGATCCTGAGAAATCAGTACCCAGAACCACCACCTCTGGCCGTAATAACGGCCTTGATACGCCTCGGCATGCAGCTTCAACACGATACCACAGTTCATCAAGAGTTGTGACGGGCGTTTTGTGACGAGCCAGTTGCTCGGTCACCATTGACCAGACGTTTTCAATTGGTGAGAGATCTGGAGAATGTGCTGGTCAGGGCAGCAGTCAAACATTTTCTGTATCCAGGAAGGCCCGTAAAGGACCTGCAACATGCGGTCGTGCATTATCCTGCTGAACTGTAGGGTTTCGCAGGGATCGAATGAAGGGTAGAGCCAGGGGTCGTAACACATCTGAAATGTAATGTCTACTGTTCAAAGTGCCGACAGTGCGAACAAGAGGTGACCGAGACGTGTAACCAATGGCACCCCATACCATCACGCTGGGTGATAGGCCAGTATGGCGTTGACGAATACACGCTTCCAATGTGCGTTCACAGCGATGTCGCCAAACACGGATGCCACCATCATGATGCTGTAAACAGAACCTGGATTCATCCGAAAAAATGACGTTTTGCCATTCGTGCACCCAGGTTCGTCGTTGAGTACACCATCGCAGGCCCTCCTGTCTGTGATGCAGCGTCAAGGGTAGCTGCAGCCATGGTCTCCGTTCAAATGTGTGTGTGTGGGACTTAACTGATAAGGTCATCAGTCCCTAAGCTTAAACACTTCTTAACCTAAATTACCCTAAGGACAAACACACACACACACCCATGCCCTAGGGAGGACTCGAACCTCCGCCGGGACGAGCCGCGCAATCCATGACTGCAGCGCCTTAGAGCGCTCGGCTAATCCTGCGCGGCGTGGTGTCCGAAGTGATAGTCCATGCTGCTGCAAACGTCGTGGAACTGATGGTGCAGATATTTGTTTTCTTGAAAACGTCCCCATCTGTTGACTCAGGGATCGAGATGTGGCTGCACGATCCTTTGCAGCCACGCGGTTAAGATGCCTGTCATCTCGACTGCTAGTGATACGAGGCCGTTGGGATCCACCACGGCGTTTCGTATTACCCTCCTGAACCCACCGATTCCACATTCTGCTAATAGTCATTGGATCTCGACCAACGCGAGCAGCAATGTCGCGATACGATAAACGTCAATCGCGATAGTCTACAATCCGACCTTTATCAAAGTCCTTACACGAGGGGTCACAACAACGTTTCACCAGGCAACGCCGGTCAACTGCTGTTTGTGTATAAGAAATCGGTTGGAAACTTTCCTCATGTCAGCACGTTGTAGGTGCCCCCACCGGCGCCAACCATGTGTGAATGCTCTGAAAAGCTAATCATTTGCATATCATAGCAACTTCTTCCTGTCGGTTAAATTTTGCGTCTGTAGCACGTCACCTTCGTGGTGTAGTAATTTTAATGGCCAGTAGTGTATATTTTACAACTCATACACTGCGCAAAAATAAGTATGTAAAGTTCTAAAAAGATTTCCTCAGAAAAATTATTTCAACAGTGAAGCAATGAAATCTGTTATTAGAAAAAAATACACTGGTGTGCACGTTCTGTCACTGTCAAGTTATATAATTCGATGAAACTTGGACCATACACAAAAAGAACTGCCGCAGTATAGTATGGGAAGTAACTGAAAGAAACACGCAAATGGCATCTTCATTCAGAGACAATAACTACACTGACGTCACCGCGATTCATGCTGGTTCCCGCATTACAAATACTACGACACTGGCCACCAAGGAATATTGTGGAAGATGGTTTTGGTGATCCAGTTATGGTGCGGAGAGGCATAATATTTCAGGGGCGCACTAATCCACACGTCATTGAACACGGTACCAGTCACCACAGTAACAGTGTTCTTTTTCCCCGGGTGCGTCTTTTCAGCGGTGCACTCGCCTTTGACTTCATTTTTATGTATGACACAGTTTGACCCCATCGAAGAGCGCAGGTGGAGAAGCTCTTAGAACGAGAGGATTTTTGGCGAAATCGAGAGAAGTTCTGAAGGATGTCCAAATGCAGCAACAACTATTCATAAGTTGTCAGTCGCGCTGGTGGAGGAATGAAACGCCCTGTCGTCATAACTCCTTACCATTCTTGTGGCCAGAATCGAGCACGTTGCAGAGCATGCATTTCTGTCCGGAATATAACAACCACTGTCAAGAACCATGCTCACCCATTTGTAATGCCCAGGGACCATCATGAATAGCGGTTACCTATAGGTATTGTCTTCCAATAGAAGTGTCATTTCCATTCGTCTGATTGCGCATTTCTTTCAGTTTTATCTGTGCTATGCTTTGGATGGTCCAGTTTCCATCGAGCTATGATATTTGGCAGTGAAGCATCAGGCGAAAGTAAATTTTGGCCTCAAGTGTAGTTATCTGACATTATCAGCAACTAGAAAGTAGGGTGTAAGGTATAAAGTAAAAGGGCGAATGTGTAGTGACTGCTAATTATCAGTATGTTCCAAAACGCCGCGCATGAAAACGGGATTTTCCTCAGGCTCATACCTCGGAGTCTATAGGTGATCGAAAAGTATTGTCAGCTGCCTTGGATAGCCCTTGGACTGGAAACGATTTGTAAAGACAACGGAAGTATTGTCTTACTATAACTTTCTAACAGTACAACTTGAATCTTTCACATTTCCTCTAGCATAGCCAAATCGAGCAAATTCGTTGGTTCCCTTTGCATCAGATGTGGTGTACGGTGGGCCTGAAGGGGCTTAAGGAGGCACCAATTAATTCATGAGCCGTTACTGAGAAAACCCCATGAAGAGCCAATACTGAGAAAGCATTTTTCACTATTTTTCCGCTGTCAGCAGCAGATACCTAAATAACTAACCGCATAAAACTGCACAAATTTTAACGATATTTTCTGTAGGTTTTACCTAGAAGCGCTATCTTCCGTTATCGAGAATACCCCATAAACGCAGTTTTTGGGTACCAAAACCGAGCCAAGAATGCCAAGACGGCTATGCACAGCAAATGTCTGAAATTTTTACGAGATGGTGCTGCGAACCTAATCTCGAACAAGGCTGAAAATTTTCTTGATGCCCTTATCCGTGCCCAAGAGATGAAGGTCCAAAGTTACCCTGCTTATATATGTAAAATACGCACGTAAAATCTGGTCTGAGCCGCAAACGTAGTTTATAAACTGACTAGCAGGTACATTACGTATGTAGATTGCGGACAGGTTGGAATGTGGGTCTTACGGGAAGCGTGCAAGGGATAAGTCCCTGCAGTCGCACTATTCCTCTGTGTCCTCGATGACTCAGATGGGTTGCCGGCACGGTAGCTCAGCGTGTTCAGTCAGAGGGTTAGCTGCCTTCTGTAATAAAAAGCCTGAATTAATCGATCAACAACGAACTTAAAGGGATGTCTTACAACGTCCACCCCGAGCATATGCAACGAACAAAAGCCAACAAAATGAGATTTAAAACAAAAAAAGGGGGACAGAGCGTCTGCCATGTAAGCAGGAGATCCCGGGTTCGAGTCCCGGTCGAGGCACACATCAGCTACCGCCATCGAGGTATATCAACAACACCTGTCGGCAGCTGAGGGTTTCAATTAATTATCATTTATTGCAGCAGGGAGCATTATGCTGTAAAATGTCTCTTATCATTATAAGGGTTCTGGGAACCCCATCTTGTAGTATTGAAGCAAAATTTTTGTGCACGTAAAATACGGTCTGAGATGTATAATCAGCTTTGCGCTATTTCAGTTTCACATAAATAAACTATCAGAATGTTTTCATGTGAATAACATGCCCTGCTGTGGCAGGGAAAGGAAGGGAACCAGCGGAGAAATGCTCCTATCGGAGAACAAAAAAGGTGCATATGCTTATGTTTAAAAGACTAAGAAGTGGGATACCAACTGCCTCATTCTACCTTCCCAAGCACCTTTAAAAATTTTGGTATGCAAACGAATTCGCACTTCCTTAGGCTGAGACAAAAATGGTTCAAATGGCTCTGAGCACTATGGGACTTAACATCTGAAGTCATCAGTCCCCTAGAACTTAGAACTACTTAAACCTAACTAACCTAAGGACATCACACACATCCATGCCCGAGGCAAGATTCGAACCTGCGACCGCAGCGGTCGCGCGGTTTCAGACTGAAGCGCCTTGAACCGCCTGGCCATAACGGCCGGCTTTTGCTGAGACAGAAGGACACAGCGGTAGTTGGAAACTGAAAGAAAAGTAGTGAATACTGGAAGACGGTGAAAGTTGTTGTGGTACAGGAAGTGCGAAGGAGAAAATGGTAGTGTGAGGAAAACAGAGGAGCACAGTGGCAGTGGAACATAGTTGGCAGTGACAGAATAATCCTAGGAAAAGAGTGGAGGAGACTGTGCCAGTGCGAAAGGAATCAAGAGGACAAGAAAATGGAAGCGGATGGAGCCAGTGACAAGAAAATGGAAGAGGGTGAATTTTTTTTGGAAATTTATGGTATGTCTTTATGGGACCAAACTGCTGAGTTCATCGGTCCCTAAGCTACACACACACACACACACACATCCCCGAGGGAAGACTCAAACCGCGCGGCTACCCCTCGCGGCGATAAAGAGAGACAGTCTGACAATGACAACGTGGGAGAAACATAGTGACAGTGAGAAGAGATAGCAGCAGTGGGAAGGGATGAGTGAAGTAACAACAGTAAGAGAGAGCAAGAGGGAGACAGTGACAGAGAGAGGATATAGTACTAGTAGGACAGAACGAAGGGGACTGTGGCTGTGCAATGTGAGACTATAACAGAGAGACACGAAGAGATTCTGACAATGAGTTGGACTGAATGACTGAGTGAGAATGGGCAAGTGGGAGTGAATGTGTGAGAGCGATTTACAGGAACAGACTAGTAGGTGTGAGTGAGTCACAGTTATCGGAACTTGTGGGACTGAGAGATGAGTTGCATGTTAAAAAGAGTGTGAATATGTTCGCATTCCTAAAGTGTTGGCAAAAATTTTGAATTTCCTGAGGAAGGTATAATGAGGCTGCTGGTATCCCACTTTCCAGTCAGAGTCTTTTACAAGAGTATATTGGAGCTTTTTGTGTTCCCATAGGAACATTTTTCCTCTGGTTGGTGTCCTGTTTGTGTGTATATGTTCCCACGAACGAATAAGTTCTGTGTTTTAAAATTATTGTACAAGATTTTGTTTCGATTTCATCATCCAGCAGCAACTACGATTTACTATAGGACATTTATCAAGAACATCGATTGTTAATTGTAATCGCCATCAATTAGTGGCACTGCTTCCGTGCTAGTTTCTTAGTGATAATACATTCCGACTTTTTGTAAGAGAGACGGTCCTCCATGACGTCACCTCAGAGCTGAGATGTGTACCGACGTTTCGTCTAATGTGAACACTCCAGCATTCGACGGGACGGGACGCAACATTCCATTAATGTATTTTTCCAGCGTGATCGTCACAGTGTGTTCGCCCGCTCCAGGAAGGCACGGGACGACACGTACTGGGCGCAATGCTAGAGGTGAGGTTATGTGTAGGAGCCGGGGCATTGCCCCAGTATCTTTCCACGGCCTTGACTGCTGCAGTTTGCCGCTGGTAACCTCGAACGACGCTCTGCGCGGACGAGGAAACAAGCCTGCAGTCAGGGATATCTCCGGTCCTGTTACAGCTGTTATGCTTATGTTGAATCATCATCGCTTTTCTGAATGAATGAGCATAAGTAATCTGCACAAGAAACGTCAACAATTTTACGCATCCAATCGCTTTGCACGATTCTGTCTGAATCAGTTTACTAAAATGATTACTGGAGCTCGGCTTAATTTGGCTGTGGTGAAAGACTGATCTGTAGCGTAAAAAGAGACCTGGGTTAAATTAGGTTGAAATGTTGTTTGTTGGCAAAGGCAATGAATGTGAATGGCAAAAAGTTGTGTTAACCGATTGTCCGGTATCGTAGCCTAATGTTTAAGTTCGCACCAAATTTTCGACCAATTTCAGCCGAACACCAGTTGTGTCATACCGTTGTTAGTAGCTAGGTAAACACGTTCTGGACTGCGAGTTGGTGTAAAAATTATTCGCCACGCGGGATTAGCCGAGCGGTCTTGGCCGCTGCAGTCGTGGACTGTGCGGCTGGTCCCGGCGGAGGTTCGAATCCTCCCTCGGGCATGGGTGTGTGTGTCTGTATATAGGATAGTTTAGGTTAAGTAGTGTAAGCTGAGGGGCTGATGACCTTAGCAGTTAAGTCCCATAAGATTTCAAACACATTTGAACATTTTTTTCAAAATTTATTCGTCGCATTTCGTTACTTGTTTCACCATGAACTCTACAGGCTACTCCACAATTTCTATTACACAAGTCTAGAAATTGTAGATGGGCCGAAGTAGTACGCCGCTTGTATTCCTTATGCTATAGAGTGTTTTTTGATTAATTATGCTAACTATTAATTCAGGACCGGATTACGAAAGTGATTAGTTAAAAGACGACGAATAGAGTTCGTTATCAACCAACAGCAGATTATTCTAGTCATCTCCTTCATATTAACATATAAACACGAAGCATCGTGGAGATCTTTAGGCAAGATTCGCGTATGCGAGGAAGGAGCAACGCACTTAATACATGACCAACAGCCACTACCTAGTAATCATGTTCGTTCAGCTCTTTAGTGATCTTTGACGTAGTCTGTGCTTCATTAACAGGCATCACAAAAAATATAAAAATACAAAATACTATAAAATCTTCTCGAGCCTCTTGGTGCGTCAGTTCGGAATGAACTCACCAAATACGGTGCCATTTCTACAAATAAGTAGACGACACGTTTGTGGCATAGCAGCATTTGACTCTGTCGACGAATTTCCCGTTTGTCTAATTAACATTCACAGTAACTTCAGATTTACCATAGTGACTGACAAGGAGAACTGGCTTCCCTTTCTGGACGTCCAAGTGCCCTTCGTCACGCACTGTACGACGACATATTTATTTATTTATCCCGCGAAAACGAAGGCCATCAGACATTTCTTACACCTATCCTGGCATTCTATATATTTTACACTGCACATATTGCAATATCCCGCATCCGCAGCAGTCGCTAACGTGCGCCTGTCCGGTAGCGCTCGATTCGAAGTTCAGCCCGTTCGATTCCTGGTGGTGGAAAATTTTCACTGCCATTATTTGTGGAAGGGGAGGAGGAGTGGGGACGTAAAGTCGGTGATCACCAGACTTTGCACCAACTTCATGGATTAAATTCCAAACCTCTCCGTACTGTCTCATGGAATGAGAGCACGTAACACTGTTGATGGTAATAAGTCTGCCGGATGGAGACAAGCTGGGAGGGCCTGTTGTTGCTATTCCAGAAGAGTAGGCTACATGTCGGCATCGTTTCTCGCCCTCTCTCTTCCCTTCATCCAGAACAATACAAATTCAACACTGCACTATACAAGCAGTCACCCATACGAAGCGTATACACATTTGACACTTCATAGTAGGTCCAGTAGGTGCAAGGTTCCTGGTGAGTTTTTAAGATGGGTTGCATTAAGAAAGATGCCCGATTAAATCCCATGTTTAAACTAATGAATCCAATAAGCAACGCGGACTGATTGCAAAGAGTATTTAGAAAATTACCTAGCCAGTGAACGATTTACAGTGGGCGTAGCAAAAGTAAAATGAATTTGAGTGAACATGAGCAGTCGCAGGAAATATGTCACCAAGTATAAAGACGTGTAAAGCAATGTTGCTTGTATCAAGGTACAGTGACGCCGTCATGTGGCTCCAATCTGTAATACTCGTAGAATACTTCCCGAGTACGTCGCAGATCCAAAGATAATTAAGATATTCTGAATCGATTCTATGTACAATATTGCACCTTTGCAGTAAGCCAGCGGTAATTAGTACACGAAATAATTGAGTTTAAGAACAGCAAATTAAGAATCGAAAAGTTGCAAAGCAACAACCAACTTTCAAAGAGAACGGCAAACCACCTCCGCTAGGACCAAGCCCTGAACGGCGAAGAAGGATTCGTGCATCTGCTCCCCTGCGCTCATTCGCAGAGTACGGGTCTACTTTCAATTTGATATTGCGACATCATGTTATAATTGCATGTAGATACTGTAGAATTCATTGTTCTGAAACTAATATAGTACAGAAAAAACGAGCAGTTTATAATCGCTAAAGAGAAGTACATGAATAAAAATAAATTTCAGGAAGGTAGCTGTAAACTAAGATAGTTAGCAGCAATCAACATCAGACAAGAGGTGAATGAGAGAGAAAGGGGAATGTGATAAAACATAATTAAAGGAGGTAGGGGAAAAGAAAGTGACGCGACGAAAAGAGCAAGAGACATAACTCGGAAAAGATGGAAATGTTTGGTTTAGGGGTTGACAGAGAGGAAAAGTGCCCGCATACGCTATTTTTGTGGAAACATGATGAGGGTGACAAAATGAAGTGCTGCAGTTTCTTCTTAAAATCAATAAGTCCGTAAACTGTACGTAGAGCTGTAAAACTACCGTAGGCTACCATACGCCGCCACACGTAAGTGTTGACTACGGGAATTTTCCTTGTAAATCTTCAAAAGTGTGTGAAATTTTATATGCCCGCATCTCGTGGTCGTGCGGTAGCGTTCTCGCTTCCCACGCCCGGGTTCCCGGGTTCGATTCCCGGCGGGGTCAGGGATTTTCTCTGCCTCGTGATGGCTGGGTGTTGTGTGCTGTCCTTAGGTTAGTTAGGTTTAAGTAGTTCTAAGTTCTAGGGGACTTATGACCACAGCAGTTGAGTCCCATAGTGCTCAGAGCCATTTTTTTGAAATTTTATGGGACTTAACTACTAAGGTCATCAGTCCCTAAGCTTACCCATTACTTAACCTAAATTATCCTAAGGACAAAGACACACATCCATGCCCGAGGGAGGACTCGAACCTCTGCCGGGATCAGCCGCACAGTCCATGACTGCATCGCCTCCTGAGACCGCTCGGCTAATCCCGCGCGGCAATTTTCTTTGTAGCTTCGGTCAGTGATGATAGTACCCGCATTGCCTGTATGTTGCGTGTGTTGCATACCTATCGGGTGTCACTTCACTTAGATCGCTTTGTTTGCGTATATGGTCAGTGTTTTACTAGATTTCTATAGAAACTGGAAGTGGTGAACTGTCTAGAAATCGAGTGAGTATATACCCCACAAAGGGCCATGTAACCCGCAGACCATGATTCCTCTACATAGTTATCCTCCTGAAAGTTACTTAAAAATAAACACTATTTACAGTAAAACTGAAATTGTCAAGATTTAATTCAGGTTTTTTCGAAAATTGTTGATTTGTAACGAGAAGCAAAGAGATGATGTAGTAAAAATAAAAAACTACACGTATCTATCAGAAACCCTAGAAAAACCATTTTCTAGGAACAGGTAAAATTAAGGATAACCGCAGAATAGGAACACGTGGAACATCGCTCCGATACCTCGTCGAGCTTATACAAAACATGTTTCTGCTATTCATAAACAACTTCTTCATTTATGAGTAATAATAGACAACTCTTGCCTTTTATCATGACGAAGAACCTATATATATATATACAGGGTGAGTCACCTAACATTACCGCTGGATATATTTCGTAAACCACATCAAATACTGACGAATCGATTCCACAGACCGAACGTGAGGAGAGGGGCTAGTGTAATTGGTTAATACAAACCATAAAAAAATGCACGTAAGTATGTTTTTTTAACACAAACCTACGTTTTTTAAATGGAATCCCGTTAGTTTTGTTAGCACATCTGAGCATATAAACAAATACGTAATCAGTGCCGTTTGTTGCATTGTAAAATGTTAATTACATCCGGAGATATTGTAACCTAAATTTGACGCTTTAGTACCACTCCTCCGCTGTTCGATCGTGTGTATCAGAGACACCGAATTACGTAGGGATCCAAAGGTAACGGTGACGGACCTTAGGTACAGAAGAGACTGCAACAGCACATTACGTCCACATGAAAACACCTTTTTATTGGTCTTTTTCACTGACGCACATGTACATTACCATGAGGGATGAGGTACACGTACACACGTGGTTTCCGTTTTCAATTACGGAGTGGAATAGAGTGTCTCCTGAGATGTCAGGCCAATAGATGTTCAATGTGGTGGCCATCATTTGCTGCACACAATTGCAATCTCTGACGTAATGAATGTCGTACACGCCGCAGTACATCTGGTTAATGTCGGCGCAGGCTGCCACAATACGTTGTTTCATATCCTCTGTGTTTGTAGGCACATCACGGTACACATTCTCCTTTAACGTACCCCACAGAAAGAAGTCCAGAGGTGTAAGATCAGGAGAACGGGCTGGCCAATTTATGCGTCCTCCACGTCCTATGAAACGCCCGTCGAACATCCTGTCAAGGGTCAGCCTAGTGTTAATTGCGGAATGTGCAGGTGCACCATCATACTGATACCACATACGTCGACGCGTTTCCAGTGGGACACACTCTATTCCACTTCGTAATTGAAAACGGAAACCATGTGTGTACGTTTACCTCACCCTTCATGGTAATGTACATGTGCGTCAGTGAAAAAGACCAATAAAAATGTGTTAGCGTGTGGACGTAATGTGCTGTTCCAGTCTCTTCTGTACCTAAGGTCCATCACCGTTCCCTTTGGATCCCTACGTAATTCGGTGCTCTCCGATACACACGATCGAACAGCGGAGGAGTGGTACTCAAGTGTCAACTTTAGGTTACAATATCTCCGGATGTAATTAACATTTTACAATGCAACAAACGGCACTGATTACGTACTTGGTTACATGTTCAGATGTGCTAACGTGGTTTCATTTAAAAAAACGTAGGTTTGTGTTAAAAATAATTTCGTGCATTTTTTTATGGTTTGTATTAACCAATTACACTAGCCCCTCTCCTCACGTTCGGTCTGTGGAATCGATTCGTCAGTATTTGATGTGGTTTACGAAATATATTCATCGGTAACGTTAGGTGACTCACCCTGTATAATCAGCTGAACTCGGATCAGTCATGGTTGGTTGGTTGGTTGGTTGGTTGTTTGGGGGGAAGAGACCAAACAGCGATGTTATCGGTCTCTTAGGATTAGGGAAGAATGGGGAAGCAAGTCGGCCGTGTCCTTTCTAAGGAACCATCCCGGCATTTGCCTGGAGCGATTTAGGGAAATCACGGAAAATCTAAATCAGGATGGCCGGACACGGGATTGAACCGTCGTCCTTCCGAACGCGAGTCCAGTGTGCTAACCACTGCGCCACCTCGCTCGGTCGGATCAGTCATGCAATCAACTAATTTTTATTACTTATTAAGTGCAATTTATGTTTTGTAAGGATACAGAATACAAGATAGACAAACACGGAAAAATGTACGGCTCTAATTATGTGGAAAACAAACAAGGAAAAAAAGAGAAGTGGTCGGTTCCCAGTCTCTCTCACAGACACATACATTTATGTTTCTCTCCCTACCAATGCTACCGGTATTCCTACTGTAAGTGTACGCAAGATGCAAGGTAGCTTTTCTGGAGGCCGTCGGTAGCACGAGAGACGGAGTCTGCGAATGTATTTGTCTGGTGACGTGTAAAGTCTGTGGCACAAGCCTGTACCTGGGCTACTGTCCTGGCTGTAGGTAGAATGCAGCCCCTTTACGCTGCGGCACTAGGACGTGGTGGATGGCGGACCCACCGCCTCGGCAGCCTTTTACCACCAGTAAATATATCCGGTACTCGTTTGGTAGCAGGCTGAGAGGCCGTTCTGGAGAGACCGGACCGACGAAAAATCGCCGCTCATACCCAGAATTGAAACTGTGACGTCCTTGGCCGGAGTCTAGCGCTCTAAGCGCTTGACCACCATCCCTCCCTTCCTTCCCTCTTCCTCCTTCTTCTTCTCCTCCTCCCTCTTCTTCTTCTTCCTCGAGCCCTCTCCTTCAGTGCTGCTTCTGTCTCTGCAGTTCTTTTCACCGGGCCCACACGGGCGCCGGCGCGGTGAGCGCGCGACTTGACTGGATCGACCGCGAGCGCTCCGGTCCGGTGCGGTGGTGACCTCGCGTGCCGGCCGTCGCGTGCCCCGGCGCAGTTGGCCGCCGCCTCCACGCCGGCTCACCAGCAGCGACCTCCGCCAGGGGCGGCCGCCGGTTCTCGGCCGGCTCCCGGCGTGTTCGATCGCTATTGCGGAGCGGGCCCTTTGCCGTGCGGACGGCAATACCACGGATGCCAGTCGCGCTGAATATGCATTCCCTTGAAATGGGTCGAACCACATTTTCTGGGCAATGTGCTGTCGTTTCTCCGAGGTTCGAGGTCCATTTCCCACGGAATCCTACTAATGTTTTCTTATATTCATTACGTACTGGGTGATCAAAAAGTCAGTATAAATTTGAAAACTTAGTAAACCACGGAATAATGTAGATAGAGAGGTAAAAATTGACGTGCTTGCTTGGAATGACATGGGGTTTTATTACAGTCCCCAAAAAAAACAAAAAAAAACCTTCATATTGCTAGACGCGTGAAAGATCTCTTGCGCGCGTCGTTTGGTGATGATCAGTGCTCAGCCGCCACTTTCGTCATGCTTCGCCTCCCAGGTCCCCAGACCTCAGTCCGTGTCATTATTGGCTTTAGGGTTACCTGAAGTCGCAAGTGTATGTTGATTGACCGACTTCTCTAGGGATGCTGAAAGACAACATCCGACGCCAATGCCTCACCATAACTCCGGACATGCTTTACAGTGCTGTTCACAACATTATAACATTATTCCTCGGCTACAGCTATTTTTGGGGAATGATGGTGGACATATTGAGCATTTCCTGTAAAGAACATCATCTTCGCTTTGTCTTACTTTGTTATACTAATTATTGCTATTCTGTTCAGATGAAGCGCCATCTGTCGGACAATTATTGAACGTTTGTATTTTTTTGGTTCTAATAAAACCCCATGTCATTCCAAGCATGTGTTTCAATTTGTACCTCTCTATCTACATTATTCCGTGATTTATTCAGTTTTCAAATTTATACTGACTTTTTGATCACCCGGTATATTATAGATTGGCCTACGTCTGGGGTCCCGTGAACCAGTTGCTAAACACACAAATTTAAACACGGCCAACAGCAGCAATAGTAAATAAATTTTCAGTATAAAATGTGTACATGTAGCCAACCGGTTGCATAACTAAAGTAAAAACCTTCACCAAGAGCCGATACCACTATGGGTACCTTCTTCAGAAGGAAGTAACCTATAATGTTTAAACACATTATAAAATAAACGTCTAAAATACTGAAATGATAATTAAATGGACACCCTAGCTGCAAAGAGGCGTTAATATACTTCATTGGGGACATGTTGAAAATGTGTGCCCCGACCGGGGCACACATTTTCAACTTGACCAGTTCACCACTTGGTACAACCAGTGATTCCTTCATATCAACCCCTTCAAGACCCAGGCAATCATCATAGTCCACACCACCCGCTCCTTTCATGTCCATGAGTTCTACATCACCATTTATGGTCGTCCCATCCAGCTCACCCCTACCCTGCGATACTTTTGGCCTCACCCTCGACCGTCACCTCAGCTGGACCCCTGTTCTCCTGATCATCCAGCAGAAATCCCATACCCACCACCGCCTCCTGAAACTCCTGTCTGGCCGTCCTTCCCACATTCTCCACTCCCACAAATCACTAATCCATCCTATCCTCTGTTATGTCAGTGTTGCCTGGATCTGTGCCCCTCCCCCCACTTTTATCTGCCTTCTGTCCCTCACATGGATCCTGTATGAACTCATCCCCTTCTCCCACCTCCTCCTTTTGCTCCAACATATCTGCATCCTTTACACTGTCCACAGGCTTGATCCTCCACCCCTTGGTGTCCTCCATCCTTTCCATCCCCACCCATTGCCATGCCTCTATCACTGTATCCCACCCTATCTCCACCTCCACACACTCCACATCCTTCATCAGGGCAATTTCCAGCACCTCCCCCTCCTGGATGATTAACTTCACCATGACTACCCTTCGCACCAACTGTAACCCAGCCTTGTCCCCCCCCCCCCCCACTTCCTAGGCCCTCTCTTTCCCATCCCATCCTCCCCCCAAGTGGTTTTTCCCCCTCCCCATAAGTCTCAGCACTCCCTCCTTGGCTGTTATCCGCTTCCGTCCTTCCCTCCCTGGCCCCCTTCGGTGCACCCCCCCATGCCATCCCCCATCCCCTTCCCTACCCCCTTTCTGGCACCACCCCTTCCCCCCTATTCCCGTATTTCTCGTTTCACAACCCCTGGCAGATCCTTATAATTTTTTATTCATCATTGAGTGTGCCACGTCAGTGTTCGTTTCTGTGCAGTTGTACTGTGTCGTCAGGTGGTGTGGTTTTTAGTCATGTGCTCGACTTGTATACAGTTTTGTTGTCCATGCTGCGCCGCCCATTGCGTGGCTGTTTTAATCGTTCTGTGACTTGTTGTGCTCCTGCCATATTTGGACTTTTTTTTTAATACAGTGTGTGTTTTGGTGTAAAATATTATTGTTTTTAATCACCATTTTACAGTCACCCCTTTCTTGTATACTTTCTCCCTTTATGTTCCCCCCTGTTTATGTCTACGTTCACCCATGTTTCTCCTTTTTATTGTTTTAAATGGGGAACTGAAATCACAATAAAGGAAAAATCAAAACAAAAAACATTCTATGTGGCTTCCTTCTGAAGAAGGCTTACTGATTTTAACACCTAGACAAGGTTTTCACATTGAAATTGTGCAGTCGTTTGGCTGTATACTTTATACACTCCTGGAAATTGAAATAAGAACACCGTGAATTCATTGTCCCAGGAAGGGGAAACTTTATTGACACATTCCTGGGGTCAGATACATCACATGATCACACTGACAGAACCACAGGCACATAGACACAGGCAACAGAGCATGCACAATGTCGGCACTAGTACAGTGTATATCCACCTTTCGCAGCAATGCAGGCTGCTATTCTCCCATGGAGACGATCGTAGAGATGCTGGATGTAGTCCTGTGGAACGGCTTGCCATGCCATTTCCACCTGGCGCCTCAGTTGGACCAGCGTTCGTGCTGGACGTGCAGACCGCGTGAGACGACGCTTCATCCAGTCCCAAACATGCTCAATGGGGGACAGATCCGGAGATCTTGCTGGCCAGGGTAGTTGACTTACACCTTCTAGAGCACGTTGGGTGGCACGGGATACATGCGGACGTGCATTGTCCTGTTGGAACAGCAAGTTCCCTTGCCGGTCTAGGAATGGTAGAACGATGGGTTCGATGACGGTTTGGATGCACCGTGCACTATTCAGTGTCCCCTCGACGATCACCAGTGGTGTACGGCCAGTGTAGGAGATCGCTCCCCACACCATGATGCCGGGTGTTGGCCCTGTGTGCCTCGGTCGTATGCAGTCCTGATTGTGGCGCTCACCTGCACGGCGCCAAACAAGCATACGACCATCATTGGCACCAACGCAGAAGCGACTCTCATCGCTGAAGATGACACGTCTCCATTCGTCCCTCCATTCACGCCTGTCGCGACACCACTGGAGGCGGGCTGCACGATGTTGGGGCGTGAGCGGAAGACGGCCTATCGTGTGCGGGACCGTAGCCCAGCTTCATGGAGACGGTTGCGAATGGTCCTCGCCGATACCCCAGGAGCAACAGTGTCCCTAATTTGCTGGGAAGTGGCGGTACGGTCCCCTACGGCACTGCGTAGGATCCTACGGTCTTGGCGTGCATCCGTGCGTCGCTGCGGTCCGGTCCCAGGTCGACGGGCACGTGCACCTTCCGCCGACCACTGGCGACAACATCGATGTACTGTGGAGACCTCACGCCCCACGTGTTGAGCAATTCGGCGGTACGTCCATCCGGCCTCCCGCATGCCCACTATACGCCCTCGCTCAAAGTCCGTCAGCTGCACATACGGTTCACGTCCACGCTGTCGCGGCATGCTACCAGTGTTAAAAGACTGCGATGGAGCTCCGTATGCCACGGCAAACTGGCTGACACTGACGGCGGCGGTGCACAAATGCTGCACAGCTAGCGCCATTCGACGGCCAACACCGCGGTTCCTGGTGTGTCCGCTGTGCCGTGCGTGTGATCATTGCTTGTACAGCCCTCTCGCAGTGTCCGGAGCAAGTATGGTGGGTCTGACACACCGGTGTCAATGTGTTCTTTTTTCCATTTCCAGGAGTGTATGTTATCAACTGGCAAAAACAGAATCACTTTGCTGCACACGTGCAACTGACCTCTCTTAAGGGAACATGCATTAATTATGTAAGGGAATTTCTTTAACATCTGGACCCCCTTCCCCCTTGGTGAGATGTGTCCGGTTCCGCAGACTGCGAGTCCTACTTGCACGTCTCCAGTTTCTTTTTACTCGGTCCTCACATTCGGAAATGTTGACTGGAATGTACTCAAATTCCAAAGGTAGCAGTGATAATACACAGGAATCAAGTTATACACAACTTGTATAGAAACCAGGCTGCAGTTGTAAGAGCCGCTGGACATGAAAGGGAAGCAGTAGCCGAGAAGGGAATGAAACAGGGTTGAGCCCCTCTCCGATGATCTGTCCTCCGAGTAAGTGGTAATTGAAACCAAGGAAATTTAGATGGAATTATCACTCTGCAGTGGAATGTGCTCTGATTTGAAGCTGCCTGGCAGATGAAAACACTCCCGGACGTGGACGCGAACTTGGTACCTTTGCCTTTCGCAGGCATGTGCTTTACCGACTGAGATACAATCTCACATCTGCCAGTACTGATGAGCTACATTCTTTACGATAGTTCAAAATGGAGTGTCATGTAAGAACTCGCAACTGAACCTGTTCTTTTCATTTAACTCTCGACAAAATGTTCTTCACGAATCAATTCTACAGCTGTCCTGGAGTCACGTCGTCTGCCTTTTGTTCACATCTACTTTTAGGATCACTCGTAATGGAATTTCATCCAACGTTTGTGAAGAACTGTAAGGAGTCCCATTTCTGGTCCGGATCTGGAGATCGTCTGAAGACACTGCCTGTAGACAGTGTGCAAAAACTGTCTATCATCTAGGTCTAAGTCGAGCATCCTAAACAGTTCTCGTTTTCTCATCATAGGTTGCAGTCTTGAGTTCGGAATGACTGCACCTTTGGTACTAATTTTGAATGAAAGAACGAGGAAACGATGACACGTGATATTTTCACAAAGGGATCCAGGTCGGTGGTTAGCTTGATAACGACGCGAAGACTGGAAGACCCCATGGGTTTTCAGAATATCACTCGATGTCTACTGATTCTAAAGCTTTACGTTTGATGTCGAGAGGTCTTATTATGCAGCAAGATAATAATATTGTGGGGTAATATTCGCCGTTCCCTTCTACAGATATTCACTTTGTGTTTCCTATCAAATAAGGGCCATTTCTTACATTCGCTTCATCACATTCTGTGTTCCGGCTGTCCTCTTATTCGCTGCTTGGTAACAGGTACATGAAATGATCATAAACAAACGAACTATACTTTTAGGAGAGTTGCTAGTCACCAACCGCCTTTTTATTCTTTTTTTCCAAATTCAGCTTAAGTTATGCTTTTCTTTGTCGTCTTTATCACTGTCACATCGTGCTTTGCAACGGGGATGCAAGGCACTCCTCGAAGTCGCCCTTTCGTCACTGTCTGGTGTATCCCACAATAGTGTAAGCTCAGAGAGTTGATATCGTCAATTGAAAATGATTGGAAAAAGCAATGAATACGAATGTCTCTTTATCTGCTGGCTTTTTCGTATATTTTTTTCTTGTAGAACAACCCCTCCGTTGCGTGATTGTGAATAAAATGCTTTTAGTGGGGTAGCAACAGACTACTTATTGGTGAACACTAGATATATTCTGAAGAAATATGCTTCAGTTACATCGAAAGCAAGCAAATGGTGCACGGAAACTGTTAATTCTAAGTACGTAGTAACGTATCGAAGTATTTCCTCCACTGTTCTCCTTCATAGATCGCAATCGACTCAGTTGGTGTTCTGACGGGAAAGATCCACTATACGCTATTGGCAAAATTCATTTTGAAGTAGATACAGAAAAATCCATTCGCCACACGGTGATCTACGCCGATATACGAGGGCTGTCCAGAAAGTAAGTTACGATTGATCTCGAAATGAAAATCACAGTGAAAATCAGAAATGTTTCATTTGTAACAGTTAGCTACACCTTTCAGCTACTTCTCTACGTAGTCGCCGTTCTGACTCAGACATTCGTCGTAGTGTTGTACCAACTTTCCAATACCCTCATCATAGAAGGCAGCCGCCAGTGCTTTCCGCCAATTCTCTACGCTGGCCTAAAGCTCGTCGTCTTTGAAAAAAATGTTGTCTTCATAGCCAGCGGTTCGTTTGAGGAGAGATGAAACTCAGTGGGAGACAATTACGGGCTGTATTGTGGGTAAACAAACATTTCCAATTGAATCGATGCAGGAACATCTTCATTGCCCCTGCAGAATGAGGCTGAGAACTGTCTTGAAGAAGAAACCGCACGACAGTTATGTAATGTTGGTTGCATAGCTTCAGGGGAAAATTCTCACCAGGCCCTCCTACTTGGCGGTAGACAATATTTTCTATAACATCTTTACGCGCTCACTAAGAGCTCAGGAATGAAAAGAGCGACATAATTCTACCTAGAGTCATACTAGAGACACTGCCCAACACATATTTGCAAAGCTTTATCGCATTTTCATAGTAGTTTCCATTTCGCGATCAATCGTAACTTACTTTCTGGACAGTCCTCGTGAAATGAGAAAATAAGAGAAACTAAAATTTTTGACGTACTACGCAAACAATAGGTCCGATGTCGAGACGATTCTTCCAGAATCTAAATTCATTAACCATTGTAATGAAGAATTTTCAAAGTACATACTGAAGACTTAATTTCCGAGGAAATAAGCAGAATAACGTAGTGATAACACCTTGTACCACGACGACTCCTCGCTTCCGGCGAAGGATGGAATTTTCATTTGGTAAGACGGACGGCAGAAGAAGCACCCGTCCTTATCTCGCCTGTAGCTGTTTCCAAGGCGAGAAACTGTCGTCAGTCTGACTACATCACTCAAATCGTTCTGTTTGTGTCTCTGCTACTACGACCCGATAATTTTTTATCATTCGACGATTTTTGCGTGAGTGAAACACAGCGAAAAGTATTAACCCAGCAAACAAAAGCTCAGGATTTTTTTTAAGACGCGGAAAGGTCACGTAAGTGTACTGAAAGAACTCACAAAAGACCTCATTGCAAAAGATTATTTACATAGCTCCAAAACCATACATGTTTATGAATTTGTGCACTGTACAACGTGTGGAAAGTTGTACTCTGGACAGGTTTTACAAAATTTGTTGAAAATTAATTCCAGATAATTACATCGAAATGATATATTTTTGTGACTGCGCACGACGAAAGCATACTGTGTGTCGGATATCGCTGAATTACAACTCTTTACCCTCATTCTCCACCGGACATAAGGTACATGGAAAAATATCAATATCTCCAAATGTATGAAAAAAAAAGAAACAAAAACAACATCTTTGCATATGTTCAAATCCTCTATGCGATAGCAATATTAAATTTACTGCTCAACCTTTCTTCAGTGCCTCTAAAATGATTACACAATTGCTAGTGACTTCACTACTTATCCTTGGGCGCAGACGGCATAGGGAGCAGTTGCGTATGCCATAGAGAAAAAGCAGCAACAACCTCCCCACACAGTAATTAGATTGTGACCCCCTTTTTAAAGGAGCTTTCATAGTCGCAACTCGATGTATCCCAGAAACAAACTGCCGCTAATAACCTTACATAAAGTATAACTCTTTTTCGTTTGTTGTTGTTGCGGTCTTCAGTCCTAAGACTGGTTTGATGCAGCTCTCCATGCTACTCTATCCTGTGCAAGCTTCTTCATCTCCCAGTACCTACTGCAACCTACATCCTTCTGAATCTGTTTAGTGTATTCATCTCTTGGTCTCCCTCTACGATTTTTACCCTCCACTCTGCCCTCCAATACTAAATTGGTGATTCCCTGATGCCTCAGAACATGTCCTACCAACCGATCCCTTCTTCTAGTTAAGTTGTGCCACAAACTTCTCTTCTCCCCAATCCTATTCAATACCTCCTCATTAGTTATATGATCTACCCATCTAATCTTCAGCATTCTTCTGTAGCATCACATTTCGAAAGCTTCTATTCTCGTCTTGTCCAAACTAGTTATCGTCCATGTTTCACTTCCATACATGGCTACGCTCCATACAAATACTTTTAGAAACGACTTCCTGACACTTAAATCAATACTCGATGTTAACAAATTTCTCTTCTTCAGAAACGCTTTCCTTGCCATTTCCAGTCTACATTTTATATCCTCTCTACTTCGACCATCATCAGTTATTTTGCTCCCCAAATAGCAAAACTCCTTTACTACTTTAAGTGTCTCATTTCCTAATCTAATACCCTCAACATCATCCGACTTAATTCGACTACATTCCCTTATCCTCGTTTTGCTTTTGTTGATGTTCATCTTATATCCTCCCTTCAAGACACCATCCATTCCGTTCAACTGCTCTTCCAAGTCCTTTGCTGTCTCTGACAGAATTACAATGTCATCGGCGAACCTCAAAGTTTTTATTTCTTCTCCATGGATTTTAATACCTACACCGAACTTTTCTTTTGTTTCCTTCACT
The DNA here is from genome assembly GCF_023898315.1 of Schistocerca nitens. NCBI lineage: Eukaryota > Metazoa > Arthropoda > Insecta > Orthoptera > Acrididae > Schistocerca > Schistocerca nitens. The sequence continues at coordinate 166,344,680 of NC_064620.1, read as the reverse complement.
GCTTGCTCAATATACAGATTGAATAACATTGGGGAGAGGCTGCAACCCTGTCTCACTCCCTTCCCAACCACTGCTTCCCTTTGATGCCCCTCAACTCTTATAACTGTCATTTGGTTTCTATACAAATTGTAAATAGCCTTTCGCTCCCTATATTTTACCCCTGCCACCTTCAGAATTTGAAAGAGAGTATTCCAGTCAAAATTGTCAAAAGCTTTCTCTAAGTCTACAAATGCTAGAAACGTAGGTTTGCCTTTCCTTAATCTAGCTTCTAAGATAAGCCGTGGGGTCAGTATTGCCTCACGTGTTCCAATATTTCTACGGAATCCAAACTGATCTTCCCCAAGGTCGGCTTCTACTAATTTTTCCATTCGTCTGTAAAGAATTCGCGTTAGTATTTTGCAGTTGTGACTTATTAAACTGATAGTTCGGTAATTTTCACATCTGTCAACACTTGCTTTCTTTAGGATTGGAATTATTATATTCTTCTTGAAGTCTGAGGGTATTTCGCCTGTCTCATACATCTTGCTCACTAGATGGTAGAGTTTTGTCAGGACTGGCTCTCCCAAGGCCGTCAGTAGTTCTAATGGAATGTTGTCTACTCCCGGGGCCTTGTTTCGACTCAGGTCTTTCAGTGCTCTTTTTCGTTTGAACGCGTTAAAATGTGAGATGGGGAGAATGTCAGAGAGAGATAAAAATCGATAAAATCCAAAAACATGGTGGAAGTTCTTGGGCCAGAGACTGGAAAGTTGTCACAGAAAAGGTTCCTACTTTTGAAATGTCCGCAGCTCGTGGTCTTGTGGTTAGCGTAGCTGCCTCTGGATCACGAGGTCCCGGGTTCGATTTCCGGCCGGATTGGGGATTTTCTCTGCCCAGGGACTGGGTGTTTGTGTTGTCATCATTTCATCATCATCATCATCATTCATGACAGTGAATGTGTAAAAAAAATTGGACTGTGTAAAAATTGGGACTTTTTAGGGCGCTGAAGACCGCGCAGTTAAGCGCCCTACAAACCAAACATGATCAAGAAATCACTTTCGAAATGTTATGCCACATTTCTAGGTTTGCTTCATATGTTCCTTTCCGAATGGGTAAACATAGACCTAAAATATTTGGTCTAACAGCGAATATAAAACCTCGATTCGTCTATAGACAAAACTCTAGACACGTCTCAGAGATTAAAATTGTGTACGAGGGTGTACTAGGCTTCAGCTCCGTATAAGTACACAGGGATTGAAGCATTGACATTTCTTTAGAATTTTAGGCTCCTAACTCAATAGCAAGTTATCTCGACGTCGAAACCTGAAGGAGGATTAGAGTTTAACGACCCGCTGACGTCATACACAAGGAGCTTCTACAAGATGGCAACGGAGGGAATGAAAAAGTTCGAATCCTTTTGGATCCCTGTATTCGGCTTGATAAATTTATAGATACCACATAAAATCGAAATCAGGATGGCTGGAGAAAGATTTGAACCCTATTTCTGCAAATACTTACCCGGTATCCAAATCTCAACAAATTCCGCCATACATGATTATTTATACAATCATATTTAGCTTTTCGTTGCTCATATATACATTATCATTAAAGGTACAGGGTGTTGTCGAAAGCAGCATCGGATTTCAAAGACTATATATTTTCTACACGAATGAAAATAAAAACTTGAGGTGAATTTTAACTTACGCATCGTAACTAAAGTTCACCTCGGCGCGACTTATAGGTTACCTAATCAATTGGTTAATGGAGGAGATGTTCCTAGTGCAAATTAGATACTCGAGATGGCTGTCGCCCAACAACAAAAGCCGTTTTGCATTCTTCGTTTCAACAGGTGCAATTCAGTTATAGTTTCTCGTCGTGATTTTCGCCTCAACGAGGGATCGACAGCAAATAGCTTACGGATCTCGCAAATCACCTTTGTTCTCCGAGGACGCCACGACTCAAGGTATATGATATTTCTTTTCCAGCAGGGAACGCAGTGAAACTAGGCATTCTCGCAAAAGCGTGGGACGATTTCGAATGTTCGTCACTTGTTTGGTGCAGTACATGTTGAAAATTTGTCACAGGTAAATGAAAAGTTTGATCCTAGTCGGAATTGCGGAAGGGACCTAAACTGTATGTGTGCGCATATAAAAGATATACCCTAGTAAAATTGGATGGGGTTTTGAAAACAAAAAATTCTGTTGCCTTACACGCAAGTTAAAACTCACTCCAAGTTACTATATTCATTCATTTCTGTAATATTATTTCACTTACATCAACTATATAGGACCGTGAAGAAAAACAACTTTAGAAAACTATTCCCATCCAAAGTACAGGTTATGCTCGAACCATTCACTTTGTTTTATGAGATTTCTATACCATGGAGACAGAAGCCATGGCCCTATAAGAAAATAAACACAAATTGGTTATCAGTTTGGGCAGTACCAAATACAAGCTTGAAAGCGAAGAGTATACTGGGCATTACTGTTTCCAATGGCAATTACCGAGAGTCAATAGAACAAGTTAGCTTCTAAATAAGACACATAGTCCATACCTTCGATGTGCGCGCTGTTGTGCAGATATTTTCAGTGCAATACGGGTACGAAATCAAATGCTGGCAAGAAATGTATCGTAATGCAGAAATGTATTTACTTTGCATCGAGCAAACGGAGACCATGTTTCCTCTGTCTACTCAGGAAATACTTCTGAAAACAAAATTATATATATATATATATATATATATATATATATATATATATATATATATGCTTGACATCACTCGAGGGGATCTAGATCAAAATTAAATACAGAAGTAAAAACTTCAACAGACAAGTATGCTAATTATAATTTTATTCATGATGACCAATTATGGCAAATCTAAGTTTCCATCATTACATCTTATTCACTACATATTGCGTATTCTAAGGAATAAGCTGGATAGTTCTCAAAGTCCATGACAAGACCATGATAAAGGATAACGATTTGGTGTTAAACATATATTATGTGTATATACCTAGAATATAAGAGGAAGTTTTAACACAAAGGAACTGGAGCTTATAGAACACTTGAAACAAAGATGTATATACTTTACTGTAATAATACAAACAAAGAAACTGATAGGAACAAAAGTTTTAAATAATTGCAGTGGAGTCAAACAAAGAAAATGAGGAGCGAATGGAGTAGGCATTCTTATAGATGAAAAGTGGAAGATACATTTTTATGACTACATAAATGAAAAGATAGTAATTACTAGGTGTAGAATTGATAGAGGACATTTATGAGTCATAGGAGTATATGCACTAGTAGAAGGAAAACGTGATGATTCTAAAATACAGCTGCAGAACGAGAAAATAAATCTAATAAAACTGATCATTTGTTAATATTAGGAGACAAATACAAGAACTGGAAAGGTGCCAATAGTAGGTACAGTACGCACATTTGCTGAAATAACTTTAAATAAAATGGCAAGGCATTAAGAGATGTTACTACATTTAATGAGTTAAAAATTACAAATACTTTTTTCAGAAAGAAAGACATAATTAAATATAGCTGGAATGTAAAAGATAATAGCTAATAAAAAAATAAGTTCTCAGATTACAGGTACTCATTTGTTTAGAGGTAATGATACAGATTCTGATCACTTCCTAGTTACTTCAAAGATTGAAATATGGGCGGGATGCAGGAAACAAACAAATGTAAAGAAAACCGAAGGCCAAAACTTGAAATATTAAAGTTCATATTCTACAGGAAGAAAGCATAAGGAACTTACATCAACAAAGACCCACACAGGAATTACAAGTGGTTGAAACTAAAACAGCAATGTTGAAAACAGCTAATGGGGTACTAGGAAAAAGTGAAGTACCACACTGGAAAAGCGATCTGAAAATATGGGATACAGAAATAGCTAATAATATTAAATAAAAACCAAATTCTTATAACTCCTGTTTACAAACATGTACAAATTAAACCTGGTAAAACATATAAACACAAAAGAAGTAAAACAAAGTATCTAATAAAAATACACCACAGTGAATTATTGCTAATGCTGAACATGACATTCACAGAAGACAGAATATAGTGTTTAAACTTATGAAGCATATGAATAAAATGGAGAAAGATACTGCAAACTTTGATATAATAACAGAAAATCAATGGATACACCATCACCGAAATTTATGGTATAATGAAGACAGTGAAGAAAGTTATTCTGTAATAACTGTTAATGACGCTGTAGGTGAAACAGACGTAAAAGAATTAAAAACAGTCTTAAATGTATCAAGAAATGAAATAGATACTGTTCTAGATGGCAATAAGGCTGTTTTAATCAAGTATGGAGGAACCATTTTAGAATTTTGCTTCCCCCATTTTTTAAAAAATGTGTTTGAAGAACTGTTCTGTACCTACCTAATGGATCACAGCTAAAGTAATTTCTGTATTTAAAAAAGACATTAGGAAAGACACAGGAAATTATAAGATAACTTAGTTTACTAAATGCAAGGTATAAAATGTATAATTCTTAACTAAAGTCTACAAACTATCGCTGGTGCAATAATCTCAGCAAAATAATCAGGCTTTACAAAGGGACATTCGTGTAATAACAACATATTTTCAATAAGGCAAATCACTGAAAACCGTCGGGATTTTGGTTTGAAACGCATTTAGCATTTATTGATATCGAGAAAGCCTTTGATAAGGTAAAAAGACCCCCTTCGTTGAAAATATTGGAAATAAAAGATTTTTCCAAATACCTTATTAATACCGAGAAGAGTCTGTATGTAAATACAAAAATAGTTATAAGTTCGGGTTCGAAAACGTCAGATGAAACTTCAATAAATCAAGGTGTTTGACAAGTGTGCACTTATCACCCACTTTATTTAATTCATATATGGACGACCCACTTATGAAGTGGAAACATGAAATACATTTAGGAATTAAAATAGGATCTAGCATACCATTAAATATTGTTATATGCTGGTGACCAGATAATTATACAGAAATCAGAAGATAATTTACAAAGAACAGTATAAAGACGGAGCCAAAATGCAATTTATTACAATTTAACGATATCTTCAAATAAGACAAAGATAATGACTTTCAAAGGAAAGAATCCAGTGTCATCGAAAATAATAATAAATTAGTTTTAGAACAGGTATGCCACCTTAGCTATCAAGGATGTGATATTAGTTTTAACTGACGTTGAAAGAAGGTTAATAAATATCAAGATATCTGCGAAACAATTGGAAGAACTTCAGGAAGAAAAACAAGAAAAGGAACACAAATGAAATTCTACGAATATAAAGTTATGGTTGTGGCTATTCTTGTGTATGTTTCCGAATAATGGATTGTAACATAAAAGAAATATCACGTGTACAAGTAGCAGAGATGAAGGTCATGAGAAACGTAAGAGGCTGTAATAAAATGCATGAAAAAAGGAATGAAAAAGTAAGATCGAATTTAAAAATGAAATGGAAGGATTATGTTAACTGAATGCAAGAAAACAGTTGCCCGAAAAGATAATAAATTTTCGGCCGACTGGAAAGAGGGACCTAGATGGACCTCTTAAGAGATGTATGTGTGGATGGATGGATGACAGAGACCGCAACAGGTGATTACAACACTTAATCCTTGGAAGGAGGTGAAGACGATGCCGATCATGAAGGATATTTATTTATGTGTATTTGCAAACAATCCGATAATGACAACTTAGATTTGCCGGAACCGGCCATCACAAATAAAAATATAACTGGCGATCGTGGCTGTAGAAGTCATTACTTCCGTGTTTCAAATTAAAATTTTGTCGATGGAATTTAGTTCCAGTCTAAAGATGGGCAGGAGCGTCGATATAGGCAGTAATACCTGCAAAGATATCACAGTAAAAACTACCATGCACTGCTGCCCGTTTCATTGTGTATTTATGCTTCATAAGAAATGAACAGTTGTAAAGACGTCTTAGGACATTCACGTAGGCAGTAAGTAGAGAATACCGAGACACGAAGCCACTGAATGTTTATAATGTGGCCAGTCTGTAGGTAGGAAATTCAGTACGCCTCATTTTCGTGTGTTAGGCTTTCAGACATTTGTCAACTCCAAAAGACGCACTATGTTGTCCTAAACTGGCATTTAGCCACAACGATTGGTTTAAGAGTTTGTTATGCACAGCTAATCTCTCCATTTCGATAACTATCAACAGTTGTGTACTCTGGAACGTATGTGCCCGAATGTGACTGAAGGCTGATGAAAAATATAGCCATATTTTCATCGAAATTATTAGTGCTCAAAAAGGAGTGATGTCAGGACGATGGAGTAAACGGATGAGTGAGGTATATGGTATGTACGAGGGCAGTTCAATAAGTAATGCAACACATTTTTTTTCTCGGCCAATTTTGGTTGAAAAAACCGAAAATTTCTTGTGGAATGTTTTCAAACATTCCTGCTTCGTCTCGTATAGTTTCATTGACTTCCGACAGGTGGCAGCGCTGTACGGAGCTGTTAAAATGGCGTCTGTAACGGATGTGTGTTGCAAACAACGGGCAGTGATCGAGTTTCTTTTGGCGGAAAACCAGGGCATCTCAGATATTCATAGGCGCTTGCAGAATGTCTACGGTGATCTGGCAGTGGACAAAAGCACGGTGAGTTGTTGGACAAAGCGTGTGTCATCATCGCCGCAAGGTCAAACAAGACTGTCTGATCTCCCGCGTGCGGGCCGGCCGTGCACAGCTGTGACTCCTGCAATGGCGGAGCGTGCGAACATACTCGTTCGAGATGATCGACGGATCACCATCAAACAACTAAGTGCTCAACTTGACATCTCTGTTGGTAGTGCTGTCACAATTGTTCACCAGTTGGGATATTCAAAGGTTTGTTCCCGCTGGGTCCCTCGTTGTCTAACCGAACACCATAAAGAGCAAAGGAGAACCATCTGTGCGGAATTGCTTGCTCGTCATGTGGCTGAGGGTGACAATTTCTTGTCAAAGATTGTTACAGGCGATGAAACATGGGTTCATCACTTCGAACCTGAAACAAAACGGCAATCAATGGAGTGGCGCCACACCCACTCCCCTACCAAGAAAAAGTTTAAAGCCATACCCTCAGCCGGTAAAGTCACGGTTACAGTCTTCTGGGACGCTGAAGGGGTTATTCTGTTCGATGTTCTTCCCCATGGTCAAACGATCAACTCTGAAGTGTATTGTGCTACTCTTCAGAAATTGAAGAAACGACTTCAGCGTGTTCGTAGGCACAAAAATCAGAACGAACTTCTCCTTCGTCATGACAACGCAAGACCTCACACAAGTCTTCGCACCCGAGAGGAGCTCACAAAACTTCAGTGGACTGTTCTTCCTCATGCACCCTACAGCCCCGATCTCGCACCGTCTGATTTCCATATGTTTGGCCCAATGAAGGACGCAATCCGTGGGACGCACTACGCGGATGATGAAGAAGTTATTGATGCAGTGCGACGTTGGCTCCGACATCGACCAGTGGAATGGTACCGTGCGGGCATACAGGCCCTCATTTCAAGGTGGCGTAAGGCCGTAGCATTGAATGGAGATTACGTTGAAAAATAGTGTTGTGTAGCTAAAAGATTGGGGAATAACCTGGTGTATTTCAATGCTGAATAAAACAACCCCTGTTTCAGAAAAAAAATGTGTTGCATTACTTATTGAACTGCCCTCGTATTTGTAGCTGAAATCACGATGGAAATAGAAGTTAGTGATTTATTGATCCACAATACCTATGTTAAGTTCTAGAATCGATACTAGCATGTAAGTGGCCAGTTCAGATCGCCGGCGGGCTTCAGTAAGTGCGGGCTCAGTAATCAAGCCGAGGACACCTCGCCGAATTACTTCCCACTCCGTGAGTCTAACCGGTTCCCTGGCCTTGCTTTCGCCGACCCGCGAATTCCAACATGCAACGCGCTTCTGCATACGATCTCACCGAGCCGAAATGCGTTCCGCTCGGCCTCCCTCAGTCCGTACTAAACTCGAATACAGTGCTGACTGTTCTGTTAACGGTTTTACAAAATTACATTGATTCGCTCAGCAGTTGGTTGTTGTTGTTGTGGTCTTCAGTCCTGAGACTGGTTTGATGCAGCTCTCCATGCTACTCTATCCTGTGAAAGGTTCTACATCTCCCAGTACCTACTGCAACCTACATCCTTCTGAATCTGTTTAGTGTATTCATCTCTTGGTCGCCCTCTACGATTTTTACCCTCCACGCTGCCCTCCAATACTAAATTGGTGATCCCTTGATGCCTCAGAACATGTCCTACCAACCGATCCCTTCTTCTAGTTAAGTTGTGCCACAAATTTCTCTTCTCCCCAATCCTATTCAATACCTCCTCATTAGTTATATGATCTACCCATCTAATCTTCAGCATTCTTCTGTAGCACCACATTTCGAAAGCTTCTATTCTCGTCTTGTCCAAATTAGTTATCGTCCATGTTTCACTTCCATACATGGCTGCGCTCCATACAAATACTTTTAGAAACGCCTTCCTGACACTTAAATCAATACTCGATGTTAACAAATTTCTCTTCTTCAGAAACGCTTTCCTTGCCATTGCCAGTCTACATTTTATATCCTCTCTACTTCGACCATCATCAGTTATTTTGCTCCCCAAATAGCAAAACTCCTTTTCTACTTTAAGTGTCTCATTTCGTAATCTAATTGGTTATCCACTTATTAATGTGGGTCTCCAGATCTTCATAAAAGCTAGAATCCTCTTTTAACATTTCCTCCGCAGTTTTGGACGAAGCCGACCGTTGTGGCCGAGCGGTTCTAGGCGCTTTAGTCCGGAACCGCGCTGCTGCTACGGTTGCAGGTTCGAATCCTGCCACGGGTATGGACGTGTGTGACGTCCTTAGGTTATTTAGGTTTAAGTAGTTCTATGTCTAGGGGACCCATAGTGCTCAGAGCCATTTGAACCATTTTTTTGGACAAAACGTTGAGTTACCCTAAGCAATTCATCTGAATACGTAATGCACTCGAATCATCCGATGATGACCTGCTAAGAAATGGAAACCATTAATGATTTCACTTTTGCGACGCGTGGCTGAAAGATATGACAAAAAAGGCAGTTTACACCTTAGTATTACGCTAAGACAGCAATAATAGTTCATAAAAATGCCATTAATACTCGTTAAAGACCGAGGACTCATAATCAGTGCCGAAAACTTTTCGATTCGACATAATAAACCGTATCCGTGAAGTATGTTTATCAGTCTGTGTCATTTCGGCTGGTGTTGAGCATGGTACGATGGTATTGACGACTGTATTGAGCCTGTGGGTAGAAGAGGATATGCACCATGGAACGGTTGCTGAACCATGCAGTGTGAATAACGAGAAATAGGCCTATTCATCATCATGCCTGTACAGTTAAAATCGGTAGCATGTATTCGCTTACTCCAACCAGAAACCACATACTACGTAGGATGCAGCACTTTGACATCAGTCAATGAAGAATAAACGTGTTGCCGACCGAATACATTCAGTCATATAACTGATGCACAGATAATTAAAAGGCTCAAATTTTTTCGTTGAACAGCTCTTAACCTCTTTATTTCTATTCCCCAGTGAACTGCAGTATTCAAAAATTTGAATGTGATATAACTAAGTCGTAATGATCATCTACTTTTATACTTCGCAAGTAACCTTATGCTGCTGGTGTGTAGCAGAGTTACTTCCCCCGTTTTCTGTTCCAGATGCGAATGGTGACGGAAATTTTACCTTCACGGTCTTTTCGTGAGATTTATGTAGCAGGAAGCAATACGTTGGCTGATTCTTCTAGAAACGTACGCTTTCAGAATTTTGATAGTCAGTCACACCGTGATTCACATCATTTCTCTTGCAGCGTCTGCCTCTGCTGTTGGAATGAGCACCTCTGCGACGCTTTGTGAAATGAACCAGAGACGAACAGCGCTGTTCTTCCTTGGATGTTGCTTCCTCTATCAATCCCGTCTATTTAAGGATCCCAGACTGACACGCAATGCTCAGGTAATGGTCACATGAGAGTTTTGTGAGCAACCTTCATGGACGGACTAGAGTTTTCGATGATACTTCCAATGCATCTCGATCTGGCATCTGCCTTTCTTATGATTAATTTGTATGTGGTTCTTCCACTTAGAACCACAGAGGATTTGAAATGCCACAAAACCTAAAAAAATTGACATATTATACCTATAAAATAGCTTGGAATTTTTCGCTTAAAATGGTGTTAAATTTGTTAAGAAATTCTAATTAGAAATATTTTGCATTCTTCAAAACTGTATATGCGCTCAGTAAAGGTACCTAACTTATGATGTGTTCTTATTCAAATTTTCACAGTTCTGAAAACGTTAAATGTAGGAGGTTGCGGATTTCGCTCTTCTGTTGTATAAACTTTGATCATTCGGCTGGTAACATTGTCACAGCAACCAGCAGTGTTTACATTTCAGTTTTTAATCTGTGAGCTAGTGTCGTGAGACTAGAGATGTGTTTGCACGTCATTCAGAGTTTATCTGTCTTTTTGTTATTTTTAGTGCTGTGTTACGCAGTTTCTACGACGTCTAGGAGAACATAATTATTTAAAAATCACAAGTTCCGTGGCAAACGATTTACAAACAACTTTCGTGATCCTGAAGGACTTTTTATAGGACTCGCATTGTAGACATTTGCTTTATATTTACGGCTGTATTTCTCTATAATAACAGCCCACTGGATTTCCAAATCACCATAAAAAAATTTTATACGAAACCATTTATTCCAATTATATAGATTTGCGGCATCCTGACCACCACAGAATGTGTCTTACAGGTTGTATACAGAATCAAAACGACTCGTTCAACAACGACAAATGGACTAGTGTACCTAAGAATGTCTTTGTTGGGATAAAAGCTGAAGTGGGGTGTCATTGTTACTATTATTACAATCAATGATAATCATCTGGATAGATTACAGGTCATGGAAACGCTTGAAATTGTTTCTTATGTTAACACCATCGAAGGTCATCAGCATCGGGGCGACGTGTGTGTAAGCAAGACTCAGTATGCAGTTGATTTTAACACAAAGCAGCAAGGCCAACAAGAAGAAGAAAGAGTCTAGTTGAAGAAGAACAACGGAAGATGACCCTGAATTCTCTTCTGGACAATTTCGAGAGTAAAATAAGAGATATTTGTGAATTTTCATAATAAATTATGAATTTTCATAATAAATTACTTCAATTGCATTTTGAAGCATTTAACATTTCCAGTGTTTGAACTAGAATCATGGAAAGATTTGGCTTATTCTCCGGCTCCGTGAGATTTATACGAAATTTTCCCCATTTAAAAATGACGTAAGGTCAAAAAATTCATAAATATTATGCCAACCAAAAAAAACATTGATTTAGTTCAGTAAGCTAACATTACGTTCTGAAAAAGAAGTAAAAATTTCAGTGTTCTAGGTGTAACTATTATAGAGGAAAAGGTACATAAATTTCACAAATTTAATACTGACCTGATAGTACGTTCCGACTCCCCTTAAAATAAGCTCTTACCTCCCTAATAAGCAGCAGACCCCGGTTCAAGTCCCGGCCTTGGCATAAATTTTAATTCAGTACTTAAACTTCTCTCATTATCGAAAATTAAGTTTTATTCAAACTCGGGAGTGCATAGGAACAGAGCCCAAAGGCTACAATTTTTAAATTCACAACACTTTATTACATAATTTCACATAAAATAAACAGACAAAATCAAAAATGTTGTTAGTTACAAAGGCTGTTACAAACGCCCCCCGCCCCACGTTATGCCAACAGGAAGAGGACGAGGTGCCTTAGTCTTTTAACGTCCCATCGACAAGGAAGTCATTAGAGACAGGGTACAAGCTCTATTAGGGAAGAATGGGGAAGTAAAGCGTCTGTGTCCTTACAAAGGAACCATCCCGGCATTTGCCTTACGCGCTTTAGGGAAGTCACGGAAAACTAAATCAGGATGGCCGGTCGCCGGTTTGAACCGTCGTTCTCCCGAATGAAAGTCCAGTGTGCTAACCACTCCCCCACCTCGTTCGATATTATCCCAACAGCGGCCGCCTGCCGTATCATGTACACTCTTATTACAGGCTGCTACAGGAAACTTCACAAAAAAAGAACAAGCATACGTCTAAGGACAAACATAATGGTTTCACAAGCCCACAAACCCTCAGGATTGTAGCACAATAGCACTAACTGTAATTAATAACATACTTTCATAAATAAGAAAACGTTTAAAAGCCAACTTTAAATGAAACATACACGGTACCGGTTATTGGCGCCGCAGAATTACACGGCAGTTACTTTTCTTGAAAGGGCCAGTACACTCCATTAACAGTCGTCCAGTAACAATCAGTGAACGGTTGTTATGAAATGCAATGGGCCAATGATTGCAAATTTAAGGTTATTAAACAAGAGTGTATTTCAATAAACTCGGCTCGTTTAAGGTAATTCAATAAAATGGAAATCACACTAAAGCTTTTAAGGGAACTTAAACACACAAATTAAAATAAAACAAGTATTGTTTTGGAAAGGATCCAGCAGATTGGCATGCCAAATTCGTATGAGGCAAATAAAGTTCTAGCCCGCATCTCGTGGTCGTGCGGTAGCGTTCTCGCTTCCCACGCCCGGGTTCCCGGGTTCGATTCCCGGCGGGGTCAGGGATTTTCTCTGCCTCGTGATGGCTGGGTGTTGTGTGCTGTCCTTAGGTTAGTTAGGTTTAAGTGGTTCTAAGTTCTAGGGGACTTATGACCACAGCAGTTGAGTCCCATAGTGCTCAGAGCCAATAAAGTTCGATGCTGTTAGGAGAAGGAAAAAACACTAAACAATTAAAGGACAGGCATTGAATAAAGTTTTACAGACTTCCAGATCCTCACTCAGACCATAGCGAACCAAAGCTCGCCTCTGTTCAGCCACATGGAATAACTTTCATCACCAAGCAACGCCTTGCCAGTGTGACAGCAACTAAAGGCGCTTGCCATTGATCGTGTTTCACGTTAGCGAGTCACCAAAATGCCACCGCCCAGTACGATTACAACGGCCAACTCAACCCACTTGCAACGAGGAACTTACTTCACACCGAATGTCGTGTCTCCACGTAAGTCCGTCCACGACGGGCTAATAAAACGTCCCAACATTGCTCGCCTTCCACTGCTGTGTACTGCAAGTTTTAAAGTCTACTTCGGCACCACACTACCTCGCGTGTGCGATAAACTCAGCTTCTACGAAGCACTGCATTCTGCTCGGTGATCACATTCATTTGTCCGTCAACAACTGTCTCCGTCTGTCCGTGCTTTCCTCTTCGCGTTGAGCGGTACATCGCGGGCCAGTAGCAAGACTCTCTACAGTCGACTACGGTCATTAGAAATAGACGTTTGACAATAACGTACAAGGGAGAATATCCCATGCATCTTGTTTAGGTAATCTAAACCATATACAAAGACGCCAAAGTAATCTAAAAATACAGACACTTCAGAAACAGCCGGCCAGTGTGGCCGAGCGTTTCTAGGCGCTACAGTCTGGAGCAACGCGACGGCTACGGTCGCAGGTTCGAATCCTGCCTCGGGCATGGATGTGTGTGATACGCTTAGGTAAGTTAGGTTTAAGTAGTTCTAAGTTCTAGGGGACTGATGACCTCAAAAGTTAAGTCCCATAGTGCTCAGAGCCATTTGAACCATTTGAGCCACTTCAGAAACAAATAGAATGATAACAAATTAAGTTGTCAGGGATGTAGCATGTCACCGAGTCGTATTGAAGACCTCATAAGAAACTGAAAGGAGGAAGCTGAAATGGAACTACAATATAAATCGTATACTGTGTGCAGATGTAACTGTATTACAAAATACAGAGATAGACTTACAACACTCTGTGTATAAGTTGGGAAGAAAGCATTACAAACTAAAAACATCTGCTACTAAACTAAAAAGTATGGCCCACTATTGTAAATTTCCAGTTGGAGCTAGGATTGTTATCGGAAACAAGGTAACTAAGCAAGTCTCCAATTTTAGTTATTTTGGCAGTGACGAAACAGAAAACTTACAAATTTCAGCATACATATAGAACTATAAACAAAACTTTCAACTGTAAAATTAGAATAGCGAGAAAATTTGAACTATGTAAAACAATGGCATTGCTTGTGCTACTTTGTGGCAGCGAATCCTGGATTAAGAGAAAGGGAGATAAAAATAACATAAAGTCAGCACAAATGAGATTTCCAAGAAATGTCAAAAGCTACTCAAGCAGGGATCACATAAAATGATTACATCCGGTTAGCACTAGGAATTTATAATTTAAACGATACTTAATTTTGAAAACATTTCTGGAGACATCTATCAAACTATAATACCTCAATTTAATTATGAAACAGTCTAGATCGCAAAGCCACGTTTATTACAAGGTGGCCGGTTTCGGAAACCACATTGTCATCTTCAGAGCTTAAAAACTGTAACATGATACAGGATATGAATCACAGGGATACACAAAAAGAACTTCATATTAGCTGTAAAATTATAAAACATAGATACACCCATATTAATAGACAATGGCTGTACATGCAGTAGGAATCGCTGAATGACGATAATCAACTGCTGGAGAGAGCAGGACCGCCATTTTTTAAATAATGCAGGCTCCGATTACACCTGGCAGCAAGATGTCAGCGTTAGCCAATCACGTATAAGTCAAAAGAATTATATACAGAAAGATGAACTTATTAGTAAATAGAACTTCGAAATTACGTAGAATAATTTTATAATAAAGAATAAACAGACTAAGAACTTTAAAAAATTGAATAAACGTCACATTCGTGTCAGGTCAGTTTTAGCTCTACATTATACTTGTTCATCAATTAACTGTCTTGATTAGCTAACTTTTGAAATTACTCACTTTTTTATTAGCTACGACATCATATATTTTAGAAAAATGGGCACATCTTCTTTTCATATTTCTATCCTTTCATACCACTTTTATTATTATTTGCTAGCACATAGCTCTTTACTATAGATCGAAATGTCCATTAATGGATACTGCTTATTTATATTCTGGGACTGAATCTATGGAGTGTCCTACACTAAGCTTCAGTCATCGATGTTTGTGACCGCTGCAATGGAAGGCGCCCAAAATCAACGTCTACTATCTTCATAGTAACTACTTCGTAAATCTAAGGAATATGGTCTTGTGGACACCATCTGTCGATATTCATAGCCATCTCTTTGTAAATCATGCTGCTTGCTACATCTTTGGAACGGTGTCCACAATCTCCATAGAAACCAACGACATCTTAATTATTTTCCCAGCATGCCCATAGGGGGCAACCTATATACAACGAATGGGACGTTTATTTGTGTCTTTCTTCAAATTTTTAGATCATTTATTTGACAATAGGTGGATTAACAAACTGTTTCTTCTTTTTATAAAATTATTCTACGTAATTTTGACGTTCTATTCACTAATAAGCACATCTTCTGATTGGCTTAAGCTGTCATCACGCTGCCAACCGTAGACGGAGCCTCCAGTATTTAAGAAACAGTTGCACTGCTCTGCCCAGAAGCTGAGTATCGTCATTCAGCGGTTCCTGCTCCGTGTAGAGCCATTGTCCGTCAATATAGGTCTACCTATGTTTTGTAATTTTATAACTAATATTACGCTCCTTTTATGTGTCTCTCTAATTTATATCACGTATTTTTACAGTTTTGAAGGTCTGAAGATGATCATGTGGTGATCGAAACCAGTCACCTTCTAAACGTACCTCATTTTAAACGAGGTAGCCTGAAGAACACAAAGAAGCTCACAGGATTGATGAAGTTAGAATTCCGGCGACTGTAAGCAAGTGACGCCTTCAGGAAGAAGAGAGGAAGGATCGCCGAGAGAGAGATGGAGTTAATTATGTAAAGGAGGAACAGGGATATTATATATAGTGCAGAAGAAGAAAGGGGAAAAGAAGCCTTGATAATAGTCTCAATTCGGCGGCGAAGAGTCCACTAGTTTCTTCAAAAAATATTGTTCAAATGTCTCTGAGCACTATGGGAGTTAACATCTGAGGTCATCAGTCCGGTAGACTTAGAACTACTTAAACCTAACTAACCTAAGCACATCACACACATCCATGCCCGAGGCAGGATTCGAACCTGCGACCGTAGCAGGAGTGCGGTTCTGGACTGAAGCGCCTAGAACCGCTCGTCCACAGCGGCGGCATTGTTTCTTCACATAGGGCATATCTAGCTGAAAGTACTCCTTGATCATTAAATCCTTGGAGTTACGAAATTTCGAGCGTGTTGACTGCTACGTTTCATCCTTTGTTCCAAATCGTAGCCTATCAGACATTTTTATGAGATTAGGATCGAGGAGTTTCGCGAGTCTATTGAGGGTACGATCTTTTTAAAAACACAGCTGTTACCTCATGTCACGTAGATGCTAATGGTACATTTTGCCATACAGAAACGTTAGCCTGTCCATGTTGATACACCAACCAGTCGGATAACTCCATGCACGGTGCGGTTATGGACACCTCATAAGATAATATCTCCTTTCTGTTGTTCTCTCGCGTCTCAACTGCACTGGTTTCATATAACCAACTGTAACATACACACCACTTCAGTCCATGACACCTTTAGTGGCACAGGATCACAAGCATACGCGTTGGAAAAGTGGGTGGGGTGGCAAGAGGAGACACTTGACCCCTCCTGGAAATTGTGTTGGACTTGTTATTTTGCGTCCAATTTAGCCGAATTCCTGAATTGCGTCTACTTAGTTGTGCAAAATTACCTCTAATTCCGTTTTTGCTACTTTTCATTATCTGCGTTTTTCTTCAGCCATCTCTCAGTGCTCATTAGACCATTCAACATTTCCCGTCGCCGCGCGGGATTAGCCGAGCGGTCTCAGGCGCTGCAGTCGTGGACTGTGCGGCTCGTCCCGGCAGAGGTTTGAGTCCTCTCTCGGGCATGGGTGTGTGTGTTTGTCCATAGGATAATTTAGGTTACATAGTATGTAAACTTTGGGACTGATAACCATAGCAGTTAAGTCCCATAAGATTTCACACACATTTGAACATTTTGTACAGGGTTAAGAAGATTGAAGCAACTGGAAGCAGTTAATTCCATAAATTTTCTGGGAGTAGGCATTAGGAGTGATTTATAATAGATTGATCATATGCCGCGCGGGATTAGCCGAGCGGCCTGGGGCGCTGCAGTGATGGACTGTGCGGCTGGTCCCGGCGGAGGTTCGAGTCCTCCCTCGGGCTTGGGTGTGTGTGTGTTTGTCGTTAGAATAATTTAGGTTAAGTAGTGTGTAAGCTTAGGGACTGATGACCTTAGCAGTTAAGTCCCATAAGATTTCACACACATTTGAACAGTTTTGAACATTTCCCGTAATGCTTCCTCACTTTCACTGAATTTTAATCCCACGTCGAACATTTCTTTTACTTCCACCATTGCTTCTTCGCTGCATGGACTGAACAGCAGCGGGAAAAAATCGTATCCTTGTGGTAAACCCTCTTTAATCCGAGCACTTCGTTCTTGGTCTTCCACTTACCTGAGCTTTCAATTCAACAGACGTATCGGCACACCACGATCTACCTGGCCTCGCGCTTCTTTGCGGTCTGCCTGTCGAGCTCGACAAAGAAAGCCGGTACACGGCGCTCTTGCGTTCAGTACGACTGCCAAATAAAGTGGTAATTCGTGGCGGTCGTGTCGTAATGCCGAAAAAGCAATTTCGGGTTAATGTAGCATCGGCCCGGCGATCGATTCCGGTGCAGTTGAAGGAACGTCCTTGTTGTAACGGTACGTCGGGAGGGGCAAGTACAGGGGTAGCCGGCGGCCGGCAAGCACGTCCACACGCGCCGCCGCCGCTGTGGAGCCATCAGCGCCGCTAATCGAAGGCGGCTCCCGCCTCCCTCCTCGCTGCTGCGTGTTTCGTAAGCGGCCGCCCCTGTAATTACGCTACCGGCAGCGCGCCGGCCTTCACCCAGTGGCGCCGCGCTGACACGGATCCGGACGGCGCGCAGACGTGGCTCCGCGTTCGTGCGTCTGCCAGCCTGATGGAAACCTCTACTTTTCGAAGCACTGCCTCACTTTTTGTAGTCGTAACACTGGCCGTTCGTGTGTTGCAATAGGCGTGGGGGCAAACGCACTGCGTAACACAGGCTCACGGGCAAAACAGTCACCCCCTCAAAAGTGCACTCTCATCGCTTTGTATAGATGTATGTGTGTAGAACTGGTACCGAATGATCTTGTTACTATGAGTATCCGCAGGAATTTAGATAAGGCGTTACGTAAGCTCACAGACACAATACTAACCCCATCAAAAGTGCACTCTCAACGGATTTTAGAGGACCGAGTGGTCTTTTTACCACGGGCCATCTGCAGAAATTTAGCCAAGAGGGAGCAAGATTCCAAATGAGCCATTTTGGTGCTACTGATTAGTCGAAAGGAAGGAAGGAAGTTATGGTACAACGTCCCGTCGACATCGATGTCATTAGAGACGATTGAGAAAGTGTCATGTCTCAAGAAATAAATTCGACAGGAAGTCCAAAAAGCGTTTTGATGGTCGTCCAGTAAACTTTTTTGAAGGTAGATTAGTGGGCGTAACATTGCAGAGCGATATTAAATGGGACAAGCATGTATTGGCAGTTGTGGGGAAGGCGGATAGTCATCTTCGGTTCATTGGTAGAATTTTGGGAAGATGTGGTTCATCTGTAAAGGAGACCGCTTATAAAACACTAATACGACCTATTCTTGAGTACTGCTCGAGCGTTTGGGATCCCTATCAGGTCGGATTGAGGGAGGATATAGAAGCAATTGAGGCGGGCTGCTAGATTTGTTACTGGTAGGTTTGATCATCACGCGACTGTTACGGAAATGCTTCAGGAACTCGGGTGGGAGTCTCTGGAGGAAAGGAGGCGTTCTTTTCGTGAATCGCTACTGAGGAAATTTAGAGAACCAGCATTTGAGGCTGACTGCAGTAAAATTTTACTGCCGCCAACTTACATTTCGCGGAAAGACCACAAAGATAACATAAGAGAGATTAGGGCTCGTGCAGAGGCATAAAGGCAGTCATTTTTCCCTCGTTCTGTTTGGGAGTGGAACAGGGAGAGAAGATGCTAGTTGTGGTACGAGGTACCCTCCGCCACGCACCGTATGGTGGATTGCGGAGTATGTATGTAGATGTAGATCTAGATGAAGTAATCACATTTCGTTAGTATTACCAATGAACATTTTTTTACATTATTAACATGAATATTGATCTAGCAACAAACAAGCACTAAAGTTTTTGAACACGAAATATGGAAAAATGAAAAGCGATTCTCAGATTAAATACTTGGGGGAAATCTACAAGAAAATGGTCTGAGGAAAGTAGCAATCGCATTCAGATTAGCACAAAATATTTATAATAAAAAATCACTTTCTAAATTCAGTAAACTTAGGCATTACAGCGCTGTAATCAAACCCGAATCTCTTTCTGGAGCAGAAACTTTAATTTTAAATGCTAAGAGAGATATTGAAGAAATTCAAAAGAAAGAAAGTAAAATTATTAGGAAAATATTAGAACCCCAAAATTACTGATAGGGGAAACGTATAGGCTGAGAAGTAATAACGAAATAGAAGAATACACAAACATACATGGTGACATGAGAAAATGGAGACTTAAATTTTATTGGCACATTAAAGGTTGGCACCCACTTGGTTGACTAAACAAATAGCAGAATTCTACCAAAACAAAAGTAAGGCCAAAACTGAGCCAATTAAATGGATAGCTGCTGTTAAGGAGCATCTTAAAGTAGCCGGTATAACTCAGGCGGAAGTTAGAGATAGAAAACATTCAGACAAAAGATATTTGATTGGAAAGTAGGTCAGGGGGAAATTAGAAAACGGACTGGAATACCGCGGTCTGATGAATGAAAGTGAGCTCATTCTGAAAGAATGAAACAACTTTGGACACAAAGGAAGGCCAACGTTCAAAAGCGACATTGATGGATTGTACCTCGCGTGGTCCTATTGGGTCCATACGTGAATAATAATAATTGATGTAGCAAAGTTTACAAAATAACCATTAAACTGGCCGGTAGAACGAACTCTTTTCTGGGTCAGAAACAACAAAGATCACCTTCATCTCCTTAGTTTGGCACGTCATTGTGTAGACATGGCAACTATACTTCAGAACACACAACGGTATGGCTGTAAATCGCGCAGGGTTGCACCCCATACAGTTCAAGAATCGCATTGTTTAAGAAGGTTAAATACCTTTTTGACTTCGATACATCACCATTTTTTCATCTCGTCGAGTGCAGAAATTTCTATTTTATTTCTGTATTTGGACTCGCAGGTGCAGTAGAGCGGAATACACCTACTGTTTAGCATTGCTATTTTATTCATAAGAATCACTTAATCGTGTAAAACTGAAGAAGTCTCACTAGGCCCCGACTTGTCAGATACAAACGTATTATTGAGATTTAGATGTGCGCAAGTGAAGGGGGCCGTTCTTGTGTGGGAATCTGGGACCGATATCGGCTAGGTACAATACAGCATGTTTATTCTGTGATACGCATTTAAACTGTCCTGTTCTGTAGCTCATTAACGATTGTACAAGGAAGCGACAAACAAAAGATCGGGTACTCTGTTTCGGCAATGTTCCGTATAGATTCACAAGATAGCAAAACAATAACGAAATCGTCGCCCCGACAAGAAAACGGTATCATTTTCCGTGAACAACCAGAAAACCGAACAATGTAGTATTTACTAAGGCCCCTTGCATGCTGCTGGCTACAGTCAGAAACAATCATTTCTAGAAATACTTACTCTCAGGGACACTGTTGAACATGATCGCTTTGGTGGACCAGGTGTGGTAGGGAAGCATAATATTGCATGGGCGTAATGACCTCACAGGTCGATGTTAGACGCTGTACTCCATCTCCACGTGCGTCTTTTCTGAGCTGCATGCGACGGACTTCCTTTTTGTGGATGTAAGTGCGCAACCACAACTCTTGGAGCGAGAAGATATTCGGCGAATGGACTGGCCTTCCCGCTCCCCCGACTTAAATCCCATCGAACATGTGTGGGATACGTATTGCAGTGCGTCCACATTCACCAATGGCCACCCAACAATTGTAAACTGCACTGCTGGAGGAATGGAAAGCACTATCACAAGAACCCCTTACCAAACATGTCGCCATCACGGGAGCACGTTGCAGAGCATGCGTTCCTGTCCATGGTGATCAAGCACCTGCTTAAGAACCATGTCCGACGTTTTCACGTTTTATAATGTCCAGGAGACCTTCATAAATTCAGTGTAATTTCTGTTCATTTCATTGCCTATTTCTTTCAGTTAACTTTTGTACTATATTGTAGCAATTCTTTCTATGTAGTCCGACATTCATCGATGTTACTTGGCAGTGACACATCACGTTTAGCACACCAGTGTATATTGGGTGGATCTCTATCCTCTATGCCGGCCGCGGTGGTCTAGCGGTTCTGGCGCTGCAGTCCGGAACCGCGGGACTGCTACGGTCGCAGGTTCGAATCCTGCCTCGGGCATGGGTGTGTGTGATGTCCTTAGGTTAGTTAGGTTTAAGTAGTTCTAAGTTCTAGGGGACTTATGACCTGAGATGTTGAGTCCCATAGTGCTCAGAGCCATTCTATCCTCTATGTCGATGGTGTCCTTATATTTTTCATCTTTTAACCGGTATTCAGTCTTCTTTACATTTACATTAGTCCGAACTGTTCAAGGTTGTTCCATGTGTGGACTTAATCGTTGAAGGTTGTACTTGTTTGTAACAGCCACAAGAATGTGAGCATGTAGAAGCGTCCAAGTTGCTAATTTCTGAAGACCTCTGCTGACCACTTATATTATTATGACGAAGAGAGGGAAAAGAGCAGATTCTTGATGGATAAGCACAAAATCAGGAAATTTACATGATACCTCATCAGCAGCTGCTACTCGACGCTTAGGATGGAATATCTTTGTGGTTGGCACGATAAATGTAACTGACAACTGCCATCAAAAACCTTAGCGCTTCCAGCGTGGTTGGTTCTGTGTTCTCACCAACAATGCTGGGAAACCACGTCCTCATACATGAGCTCACCCATGCACGCTTTCACGTCTCGCGTGAAGATAACTTTAGCCGTGTATACAATCACTTTAGCGGTGTAGTGTCAACTGTTGCCAGAATATTAACAAGTAAGTGAATAACTCCATACAACTACTAAAGTCCCCCGCCGGTTTTTTTCTGTACGTGAAGGGTAATCTCAAGAATTACTGCAGGTATTTTTATAAGGTTTTCACTAATAGTCACATTATTTCTGATGACTGTGTTATATATGTATTCTGTTCCATACGTAACTGGTGTTTGGAACGACATCACGTGTCAAATATGGAAGCTACGTCCTGGTCGGGTAAAGACGTGGCAGCATTCTGGCAGGGAAAGAAGCGAAGTAAACAGTCGCCGCTACGGCAGAGAACAGCGGAGTTTGACCAGAACCTATACGTATCTATACATATTACAAGATGAAAGTCCCTCGCTGTGTTTTTTATATGTACTTGAAGGCTAATCTCAGGAACTAACGTATGGATTTTCATACGCCTTTCATAAACAGATAGACTGAGTGAGGAGGAAGCTTTGTGAATACGATATCTTAACGCCTCGCCAGACAAGTCGTCCGACGGTTCGTACTTAGTACTATCGTGAGAAACCGCGGCGATTCGCTAATAATTTATAATATTTCGTGCAAAAATTTTATATACAATTTGTTAACGCTGCTCTGGAAAAGGCGTCGGGTTGTAGATATTTCGTGCCACCCATACGAAACTGAGGCGAGTCGCTAGTAAATACACCACAAGCCAAAGGAAATCGACGCACCATGAACGAGTTAAGCAAATTGGTTACAAATTGATATTCGTGCCGATACGGAAAACACAAAATTGTAAACTTGGGCGCCCGATAACATTAATGTGTGATGCTGCAGCGCTGTTTCACCGTGCAGCTGGCAAGGACAGAAAACAGGGGACATGTTGGTACCAGAACACAGTCTTTGCGAATTTCATTCCGTGTACTCATTATGATGCCTCGCAGACAGGAGCGAGAACAACATATGCAGATTGTAACATCTGAGAAAGTAAGCGTTGTTGGGCTTAAGGGAGACGGTTGGAGTAATCAGCGAATCACTCGACATTTGAATGGAAGCAATACCAGTACTCGACGATGTTGTCATGAATGTGTGTACCATGACCGAATATAGCGTCAAGAAAGAAGCGGTCGATCTGGACAGTGACACGACAGAACGAGTGCACCGAACAGTCGTCAGAGAGACAATCAGAATCCAGGATCCCTCATTCTTATCGATTCAGCGTGCAGGAACACTACAGGCGACTCGTAGAAAGGGTTCAAAAATGGTTCAAATGGCTCTGAGCACTATGGGACTCAACTGCTGAGGTCATTAGTCCCCTAGAACTTAGAACTAGTTAAACCTAACTAACATAAGGACATCACAAACATCCATGCCCGAGGCAGGATTCGAACCTGCGACCGTAGCGGTCTCGCGGTTCCAGACTGCAGCGCCTTTAACCGCACGGCCACTTCGGCCGGCTCGTCGTAGAAAGGGGGCTGACCTCAAGGCGCCCCTTGCACCGACTACCATTGACCTCTGTACACCAACAAATAGCTGGCCGCTGTGGCCGAGCAGTTCTAGGCCCTTTAGTCTGGAGCCGCGCGACGGCTACGGTCGCAGGTTCGAGTCCTGCCTCGGGCATGGATGTGTGTGATCTCCTTAGGTTAGTTAGGTTTAAGTAGTTCTAAGTTCTAGGGAACTGATGACCTCAGATTGTAAGTCCCATAGTGCTCAGGGCCATTTGAACCATTTGAACATCAACAAATTCTTTGCAGTGGTTTCGGGGACGTTAGGCCAGGAATCCCATTGATTGAAGTACAATTATATTCATCGATGACGCTTCGAAGTGAGCCCCGATGAACAGTTAAGACGTGTCTGGATATTCCTCGGCCCTGTAGCCCGCCATACGGCCGATAACCATGAGTGATGGTCTGGGATGCCATTTCTTTTCATAGCAGGATCCTTTTTGTTGCCATTCGCGGCGCCCTTATAGCATAGCGGTGACTTGACTTACAGACTTATTTCCTGTTGTTCCTGTTTGATCATAGTGCTGCCGTAAAGACCTTCCATCTGGTTCTGTTGGCAGCCAAACATTTCACTTCACTCCACGTTTTACCAGCTTTCAGAGCTTCTTCCACCGTTCTTTTCCATGTTTTTTTTCTGGAGGCCATGTCTACGTGTTCCTTGTGGGTTCCAATCCAGTGCTGCCTTTTCCACAGCTCCTTACTGTTTGCGTATTGTGTGACCAGTCCACCTCCATTTTCTTTCCTTTATTTGTTCACGGATTGGTCGTTGGTTTGTCATCTCCCACAAATCGTCATTTGATATAACAACTGGCCACCTCACATTTATAATTTGCCGAAGACATCAATTTATGAAGACTTGCAGCTGGTTTACAATCATGTTTGTTACCTTCCATGTTCCGCAACTATACAGGGGACGTTAGGCCAGGAATCCCATTGATTGAAGTACAATTACATTCATCGATGACGCTTCGAAGTGAGCCCCGATGAACAGTTAAGACGTGTCTGGATATTCCTCGGCCCTGTAGCCCGCCATACGTTGCTATTGAACAAGCGCAGCTTGGTTGGTCTCGAGATGTTCTTATTGCGCCAGACAGGGTACAGTTGTACAAAGGCTCCATTAACCTTCCGTATCCGACTCTTTACATCCTCCTCGGCCCCTCCATCTTTACAGACGGTACTTCCTAAGTATACAAAGGTGTCTACTTGTTCCGATTCCTTTCCATACACTGTTAGCTTCGCTTGTTTTTCAGATCACATTCTCATTTCCTTAGTTTCCTGAACATTTATTTTAAGTCCTGCAAGTTCTGCTTCCTCTTTCATTCTTTCCAACTTTTCTTCCATGTCACGCAATCTCTGCGAGATCAGACAGCCTGTATTGCATTCCCCACTGAACACTTCTTCTCCTACCATCGAAAACGTTATTCATTAAGCTGTCCAGTACCAACAAGAACAAGGTAGGTGACAGAATACATCCCTGGCTCACCCCAGCATTTGTTTGGATGGATTCAGTACGTTTCCCATTGTGTAGCACCCTACATTCATAGCCATCATACATGGCTTTAATAATATTTATTATCTTTGATGGTATTCCATATTATTCCAAGGTAAGCCACATAACTCTGCTGTTAAGAGAGTCAAATGCCTTTCCAAATTCAATAAATGTAAGGTAGAGTGTGTTCTGCCATTCTGCACTCTGCTCAAGTATTATACGCAGTGTGTTGATGAGATCGACAAAACTTCTGTGCTCTCCACAACCAGCTTTCTTTTTTCTCAGTGGTGCCTCGACTGAGTCCTTGATACGATTTAGTATCAATCTACAGAGTACTTTACTTGGTACAGATAGGAAGGTGATGCCTAGCTAGTTATTGCAGTTGGTAGTACTCTGTCTTTGGCAACATATTAATCAGCCCTTCTTTCCAATCCTTTGGTATTTTCTCTTCTGACCATATCTTCTCAAACAATGGATGCAGTAGATTTACGGTGGTGTCAGTGTCTGCTTTTAGCACCTCAGGTGCAATTGTTATCCTTCCTGGAGCCTTCCCGTTCTTTATCTGTTTGAGAGCTATTTTAATTTCAGTCTTAGTTGGTGTGTCACTGGCATCTGGAAAATTCCATTGCCTCTCCCTCTCTTCAGGTTGCTCTCTGTTTAAGACTTCAGAAAAATGCTCTCTCCATCTTCTAAGTTGGTCTTGTTCTGTCGCCAACAGCCGGCCCTCCTTGCTTTTCACAGGTCTGGTCTTGTTTAAACCTTTTTAGGACAACATTCTAGTGATGCGGTACAGTTCTTTTGCATAACCTCTTGTTGCGGCTGTCTCTGCTCTCAGAGCTCGCTCATCCATCCACTTTATCATTCCTCCCTCACACTCCTCTTTATTTGAGAGTCAGTAGCTGCATACTCAGCTTGCATTCGAGCTTCCTTCTGTCTTGTTTTACTCATGTTTCATTTTGCCTTAATCTCCTTCCTATGGGTCATCGAATTCCATGTACACTCCGACATCCAATCTTTCTTCAAATGGTATTTAAAGCCAAGGACCTGTTTGCTCACATTGAAATAGACGTCCTTAATCTGAGTCCATGTATCATCAACACTATTTTCATCATTTTCCTGTGCTCCTTGGAGTGCCTCGTAGCGGTTCTTTAGCTCAATACTGAAAGCTTCTTGTTTTGCTGTTGTACTAAGATTTCCCACATCATATCTTTTTTTTCCGTTGTTCGAACTTTCTATTTGTAGCCATGAGTTTTAGTCTAAAATTTGCTTCAATAAGGTGTTGATTACTGCCTGCTTCAGCCCCACGTTTATTTCTCACGTTCATCAGCGACCTTCTAAATTTTTTGCTTAGCGCTATATGATCAATTTGGTTTTCCGTTCAGTGATCTGGTGATACCCATGTAACCTTGTGGCAATTCTTGTGTGTTGGAATAATGTACCTCCAATCACAAAATCGTGACTGGCGCAGAAATTTGTAAACATATCCCCATTTTCATTCATTTCTCCGATACCATGGACTCCCTTTACATGCTCTAGGCCTTCACTGTTCTTTCCGACTTTTGCATTTAGGTCTCCCATAATAATCAAGATGTCTCTCTTACTGGTACTTTTAATGATGTCACTTAAGGAGAGGTAAAACTCTTTTTTCTGTTCAGTATCTGAGGTTTCTGTAGGAGCATAGAATTGGATGACTGTGACATTTCGAATGCTTGTCCAAAAACGTGCTGTCAGTAGTCTTTTTGAAACCGGTTTCCATTCCATAAGGCTCATTTTCGCTCCTTTAGTTAACAAAAGTCCAACTCCATTTCTGTGCTCTGCATCTTCTCCATAGGATCCAGAGTATAAAAAGGTGTATCCATCTTGTGTTTGGGATTCTCCAAAATCTAGCCATCTCACCTCACTAAGTCCGATAATGTCCAACCTGTAACTCGTCATCTCGTTTATAACCTGTTTCAGTCTGCTGGCTTCTCTCGATGTTCTAATATTCCAGAAACCTATGTTCGTTGTGCTTTTCATGCCAAAGGTCGTCATATTTGAGTCCGTCCGGCTGTTTTTTTCTGCTGTTTCTTTAATCATCTGTTTTAGGGAGCGCCGGTGATTGGCCCACAGCTCCCTAGTGTGGTGGTGGGGCTGCCATCTAAGAGGACTTGCCCAATTTTCTTTTAAGGATTTACTCCCCAAGGGCGGCTGACTTTCCTACGCCTAAGAGTCCCCCCTAACCTTTATGATGATTTGAGATGGCAGGAAACGGACAGGGTAAGGACAGGTGAAAAGGACCAGTGGGCCGTTGTGGGACGCAATTCGTCTGGCTCCTCCCCCTCGGCCAATCCGGCATGGGTGACCCAGCTGGTAGCTGAGCTACCGCCGACACAGCCCTCAGGATGCAGAGCACTCAAACCTCCTCGCCTGCACGGACAGTGCTACTGTAAGGCGGTGTCCCCTGAGGAGGGTAGCGGTACGTTGACGATATTCTTCGCCTCGTTTTGTTGCCCTCCAGGGTAATCCATCCTTGGCTTACATTTCAGCAAGATAACGCCCACCCTCACACGGCGAGAGTTTCTACTACTTTTACAAGCCCTACTTTGGCCAGCAAGGTCACCGGATCCCTCCCCAAATCAGTACGTTTGGAGCATTAAGGACAGGTCCCTCCAACCAGCTCGGGATTTTGACTATTTAAAACGTCAGTTGGACAGAATTTATCACGATACCACTCTATCAATCAATGCCAAACAGAATAACTGCTTGCGTAAGGGACAGAGGTGGACCAACGAGTTACTGGCTTGCGCAATTTGTGGAGCTTTTTGTCTTGAATAAACCATCGAGTTTTTGTGAAACTGCAATTATTTGTTTGCCCGTACATATACATCACATCTAGCGACTTCCGTCCCATTCGGGTAATTCCTTCGTGGTGCATCTTTCTCTGTCTCTCTCTATCTCTCTCTCTCTTTTTTTTTTTTTTTTTCTAAATGCTACTCGGTAGGGTCTTGTTTGACAGCCGCTGGTATATACTGCACACTGCAACTGTGGAGCAATTCCGCGACTTTGACCTGTTATAAACAGATATTCAAATAAGTAGCAGAAATAAACCAAAAATAATCCTATTCTCTAGGAATAGGTTTCCGGTAGATTTACCATGATCCTGAAGCAAATACCGAAATTGCAAATCCACCCTCAAATATCTTAATTCGGTGCATTATACCGCAAAACCCATTCAGCCCTTGGGGTAAGGGATGAGGCACGTTAGTAAAAATGCTACGCAGTAATACACTACTGGCCATTACAATTGCTACACCAAGAAGACATGCAGATGATAAACGGGTATTCATTGGACAAATATATTATACTAGAACTGACATGTGATTACATTATCACGCAATTTGGGTGCATAGATCCTGAGAAATCAGTACCCAGAACAACCACACCTGCCCTGATACGCCTGGGCATTGAGTCAAACAGAGCTTGGATGGCGTCTACAGGTACAGCTGCCCATGCAGCTTCAACACGATACCACAATTCATCAAGAGTACTGACTGGCGTATTGTGACGAGCCAGTTGCTCGGCCACCATTGACCAGACGTTTTCAATTGGTGAGAGATCTGGAGTATGTGCTGGCCAGGGCAGCAGTCGAACATTTTCTGTATCCAGACAGACAAGTACAGGACCTGCAACATGCGGTCGTGCATTATCCTACTGAAATGTAGGGTTTCGCAGGGATCGAATGAAGGGTAGAGCCACGGGTCGTTAACACATCTGAAATGTAACGTCCACTGTTCAAAGTGCCGTCAATGCGAACAAGAGGTGACCGAGACGTGTAACCAGTGGCACCCCATACCATCACGCCGGCTGATACGCCAGTATGGCGATGACGAATACACGCTTCCAATGTGCGTTCACCGCGATGTCGCCAAACACGGATGCGACCATCATGATGCCGTAAACAGAACCTGGATTCATCCGAAAAAATGACGTTTTGCCATTCGTGCACCCAGGTTCGTCGTTGAGTACACCATCGCAGGCGCTCCTGTCTGTGATGCAGCGTCAAGGGTAACCGCAGCCATCGTCTCCGAGCTGATAGTCCATACTGCTGCAAACATCGTCGAACTGTTCCTGCAGATGGTTGTTGTCTTGCAAACTTCTCCATCTGTTGACTCAGGGATCGAGACGTGGCTGCCGGATCCGTTACAGCCATACGGATAAGATGCCTGTCAACTCGACTGCTACCGATACGAGGCCGTTGGGATCCAGCACGGCGTTCCGTATTACCCTCCTAAACCCACCGATTCCATATGCGAGCAGATATGTCGCGATACGATAAACCGCAATCGCGATAGGCTACAATCCGACCTTTATCAAAGTCGGAAACGTGATGGTACGCATTTCTCCTCCTTAAACGAGGCAGCACAACAACGTTTCACCAGGCAACGCCGGTCAACTGCTGTTTCTGTATGAGAAATCGGTTGGAAAATTTGTTCATGTCAGTACGTTGTAGGTGTCGCCACCGGCGCCAACCTTGTGTGAATACTCTGAAAAGCTAATCATTTGCATATCACAGCATCTTCTTCCTGTCTGTAGCACGTCATCTTCGTGGTGTAGCAATTTTAATGGCCAGTAGTGTAGAATCTGGCATTAAGCTGCTTACACTCCCCGCCCATCGAGACTCCCCGAAGCACACTCGGCACATAGAGAGACGTACACTGGTACGAATTGAATCCCTGTCCCTTCTGGCAGGGCCTGAAGCCGATGTCGGTTGGTGACCCCTATACACACGCACACACACACGCCCACTCCCCATTGGCCCGCCCTGCACGGTGTCGCTTCGGGTCTCGCCTGCTCGCCGCGTTGCCTTCGTCATCGACGCGCCTTATCGATTGGCCGCGCCGTCCCTACCCGAAAATTGCGGCCCCTTTTGGTGAGCCGCTCGTTGCGAAAGACGCCGCTGGGTCGTCGTCGCCGACGGAACGAGTTCGCGCCGCCACCAGAACAGGAAGGCCGCCCCATTGTGTCTTCTAGCGGCGTCACGCCGATAGTGCACGGTCAGTGGGCGCGCAGGGCGCGAGCACGCACGACAACACAGAGGCTGCAGCGGCCAGCTCGCTAAGAGTTTCTGCACAGGCAGGGCAGTGAAAACATTTGTAATTGGTAAAAAATTCTTCATTTCAAGTTAGTTCGGTGCACAGAAATAAAATATATGTGTCGATGGGAATGACATCATTGAATATGCGATAGCATGATTGGTATCAGTGCAAATTCATCAGGTTACCTTCCATTCAGAAAGCTGTTGCACTCAGCGACTGTTATACTGACTTGTAAATTATAGATTGCAAGAGATCAGTCGTCCTCTTTTTAAGTTTTATTGTGCAGATCTAGATTTCGGCTAGAATTCTCAATGCACTATTATTTTCGCTCAGTGCATGTGATTCCCTGTTGGTCGGGCTTCATTGAATGAACTGTGGATGAAGCCCGACCAACAGGCAATTACTTGCATTGAGCGAAAATAACAGTGCGTTGAGAATGGCTAGCCTCTAGCCGAAATCTAGATCTGCACAAAAAAATTTAAAAAGGACGCCTGATCTCTGCAATCTATAATTTACAAGTCAGTGAAAACTGTTCAGATAGGAAACTGCACATACTGTAAAAAGTATATATATATATATATATATATATATATATATATATATATATACAAGGAGCATGTCTGTGAATTCCGAAAACGTGTACTGCACCATGTTTCCTCTATCGGTTATGCACAGGTATTGACTCAGTCTCACAGAAAAACGGACAGTAAGTGACATCTGTGGATCGTTTGACGTAGTACACGTCATCGGGTCTACACTGTTATAAACTCTGAGACGTTTCTCTTGCCCTAATCAGACGTTGACGAGGTACATATCTGAATTGAAACTGTCGTACAACGGGAACGATACGATTCCGGACATGGGTTCCCATTCATTAACTTCTGAGGTCATCAGTCCCCTAGAACTACTTGAACCTAACTAACCTGAGGACATCACATACATCCATGCCCGAGGCAGGATTCGAACCTGCGACCGTTTCTGGCCGCGCGTTTCCAGACTGTAGCGCCTAGAACCGCTTGGCCACCCCGGCCGGATATATATATATATATATATATATATATATATATATATATATATGTGTGTGTGTGTGTGTGTGTGTGTGTGTGTGTGTGTGTGTGTGTGTGTGTGTGTTCATGTTCCACACCTCGTCCTAAACCAATGGACCGACTTCAACCAAATTTGGTACATCCCTTACTGTCAGGCAAAAAATGCTGTGGGGGTAAGAACCACATGCACACCACATTTAAAGACATATGTTGCCATAACCATTGACAAGGAAGCCCTTGAGGGCGAGGTCGCAAAAAACCAGTGATGTTTACGGCATTCGAGGTTCCACATATTGTGTACCATGTGTAAGTAGGCTATTTAGGTTTTTATGTTGGTAACGCCACGTAGTGCTCTGTATGAAAATCACTGACTGTACTGTGTGCAGTCTGTGGCTGATTTGGATTGTTGGAATATTTGCTATTGTAGTGTTGGGCAGTTGGATGTGAACAGCGCGTAGCGTTGCGCAGTTGGAGGTGAGCTGCCAGCAGTGGTGGATGTGGGGAGAGAGTTAGAATCTTTTACTTAGCTGGCAGTATTGGCGCTCGCTGTATTGCCGTAGTTAGAGCAACGAAGGTTTTTGTGGGGTAAGTGATTCATGAAAGGTATAGGTTATTGTTAGTCACGGACATTCTTTTGTAGGGATTATTGAAAGTCAGACTGCGTTGCGCTAAAAATATTGTGTGTCAGTTTAGTGATGATCAGAATCTATAAAGAGAGAAATGTCTGAGAACGTTCAGTTTTGCTCAGCTGTTTGAAAATCAAATAACGTACGAAGTTTACCAGCATAGTAAATCATAAATTTTTCTAAGGGGATGTTTCATATGGAAAGATTTTGATAGAGAACAAACAATGCATTTACCTTAATAGTGTTCAAAAGTCATTATATATATCAGTTCTTGACATCCAGTCTTACAAATTTCGTTTTTCTGACGGACGCACGTCCAGATCGTCCGCTCTCAAAACTCTGCCATCTCTCTCCCCACATCCACCACTGCTGGCGCCTCACCTCCAACTGCGCAACGCTACGCGCTGTTCACATCCAACTGCCCAACACTACAGTAGCAAATATTCCAACAGTTCAAATCAGCCACAGACTGCACACAGCACAGTCAGTGATTTTCATACAGAGCACTACGTGGCGTTACCAACATAAAAACCTAAATAGCCTACTGACACATGCAACAACAGTATTGGCTACTGTGGAGGCGGACGTTATTCAGTATGCAGGACCCATTTTCTACCTTCTTATTTCATTCACGCAGCGATCTGCGAAGTGATGCTTTTATTGTTTCTGTCTTCCGCAATTGTGTCATGCTTCCGGTATTCTGAGAGTAAGGTACTCCGGGTTCCAATATGGTTTTTCTTACAGTGTCTTCTGTCGGAGGTCGCTGATAATTTTAGTGGAATCTCGCGATGTTGAAGCAAATTTAGCTAAACGTAGCTATGGCTAAAGCGCTGGATTCTTTTTGGTACGAGTGAGGATTCGTTCTTCGCATTTAAATTTTACACGATTCACATACATTACTAAAAATGGGATGTGGATTATTATTATTATTTGCGAAATCTTCCCGATGGTACCAGTCATGATATGTCGCACAGACGTACAACGGTATTACGTGAGAAGCAACAGAAAGGAACTGAAATTCCACTCGAGAAAAGCTAACTTTCTTTAACCGCTGTCCTAAAATAAACTAACATGATTCTCTTGATTACGACAGAAGTAAAGTGCGTGCAATGATTAAAGGAATATTTCGACTCAGTCTTTTCGGAAACAGCAAAATAAAGAGCGTTATAACGTAGAACGAAACATCGTCGACTGTAGGCCCTTGTGGAACATCAGTGTGTACGTAGACGCAGAATCACTCACCACGGCCACTGGGATTTAGAGCGAAGCATCCTGGCTACGCAAGATTCTCCGAAACAGCCACCTCATCCAGTAACTCGTCGCTGCATGACGTTCAAAGGCTATTTATGCTAAAGATTGCCCATATCATAAGTTACGTTTCGCCTCCCCCCTCCCCCCCCCCCTCTCGCTCCTTCTCCTCTCTTCTGGAGAACTCGCTATTAGCCTACAGCACGTGTTCAAGGATGGTAATCGTTTGGAAAGCCGGCGAAGGCGCGGGTGTCGTCGAAAGAAAGATGTACTGACCACATGCGTCTTGCGTAATCCCTTGATGTCTACCTCGGACATACTTCATTTGTTAATAACGGAAAACTACGTAGTCATGATCGACAGAAAATAAGCCAACTTCTGTCTCATTCTTTTGTGATGTGAAAGTCGTTTGTTTGCGAAACTACTTGGTTGCGGCTAAATTGATTCATTCCAGACGCTACTTGGTGAGGACACTGCCTGAAATCAGGTATATTGCTGCTATCTTACGGAAAATTTGTGTAAGAAATACACGTTAGATTCTTACAGAAACTGTTCTCCTTTTACAAGAAAAAGTATCTGTTCATATCCTCGAATCACAGCGGAAGTTAATGTATCATGAGCGTTAACATCACGTGCATATTTTCTCATCATTACCACGTAAAATTTTTTACAACTTTGCATGGAAACGTCTGCTGCTGAATGTCCATTTTCTGATGGGGGAGAGTAACCGCAGTGATTTTTACATTAAATTTCACTCTTTGCTCTAGAGAATCCTTATAAGGTAAACTTCTTGTGTGTAACCTTATGCTCATGAGTCAAATAGGTTGAGGTCTTCGAAGAAAGTACTTTTAAACAGGAAATCTGAACGTCTATATCTGTAATTCTACAGTTACCGTACCGTCTGTGGCGGACGGTTCAGTATATCAATATCATCCACGCCCCTTTTCCCATTTTATTCATGGGGAGCAAAGGCTTTCTGTACCACTCTATTCCAGCATAAGTTCTCTAATATCAGTAACTTCCCACCCCCGATTATGTAGGGAATCGAACTCCGGTGTACAAAACAGCAAGTCATCTGAATACTTTACAAATGAGTTAATGTTAGCGTGATAACCCTTATGGTTGAATATATTGTACTTTTTCAGGCATTCATTGTTTATGACACCGTATCTCTGAACGAAGTGTCACCTCCGTTAAATGCAAACGTTTATCGGCGGACCTGGATCACTTCTCAGCAATGCTACACTTCTGTAACAATCTTAACAAGGGGTTATCAGCAGTGGTGAACTAAGGTTACTGGCGCCCAGGGCCAGTTTGGACGTTGCGCCCCTAACCAAAGATCCTTCGTGGTTGTGATCCTCTCTTTTCTGTTGCCACAGATGGTACGTAACTTTCTCCATCTCTAATGGTCTAACAGGACACGTAAGGGGCCTAGTTTTGCCTTACCATGTCAAAGCAAAACACAGAATCGCTATCTTAGACGTATGCCGCAATCATTCAGACCTAACGATTTGGCCACTCCACTAACAGTTGAATTGTCTGGTCTGAATCACTTCTCTGTTCGGTAATTTGGCACCAAGCCGATGGTACACGAAGTGATTCGGTTCTTTCTGGTAACTCAAATGTATTGACAACTGATGTGTCGGCAGCTGGGCCAACACCTTGTAGATAGAGGTGGCTTTAAAAAGGCACGCGAGACTAACGCAGACGGGCGTGAAGTACTGGAACAGGATACGTAATTAATGCTATGAAGAAAAGAACGGAGCTTCTCATATACTTATCTTTAATTTCTTCTGGTACATCTCTATGGTGAACACAAGTGAGACTCTAATTACAATCACTGTAAGGCTAATGGCGCCTTGCTAGTTCGTAGCCATTAACTTAGCTGAAGGCTATTCTGTCTCTCGGCTAATGAGAGAGAAAGGCTTCGTACGTCTAGTCGCTAGCTCTGTCGTTCGTACAACTGGGCTGAGTTCGAGTCAGTCTCTCGAGACCTGCCTTGTGGTGGCGCTAGGTTTGCGATCACACAGTGGCGACACGCGGGTCCGACATGTACTACAGGACCGCGGCCGATTTAAGCTACCACCTAGGACGTGTGGTGTCTGGCTGTGACACCACAACAACAAAAGTAAGTTTTCATTATGGAGTGGTAGCGGAGTATTAAGAGGTTCTCCCACATTATTATGAAAGATACCTGAATATCATTTTTTTTTTATTACAGCCCCATACTGCGATAAATATAACTACATCTATAGCCACATGATTATTCTTCAGTTCAAACTTACGTGCTTGGCAGAGGGTTCATCGACCCACGTTGAGACTATTTCTGTACCGTTCTACTCTCGAACAACTCGCGGCGAACACTGACGGTAAATCTTTCCGCACGACCCCTGATTTCTCTTATTTCATTTCGATGGTAATTTCTCCATAGGTAGGTGGAAGTCAACAAAACATTTCTCATTCGGAGGAAAATGTTGGTGTATGTAATTTCGTGAAAAGATTTCGGCGCAACGAGAAACGTCTATGATTTAATGATTACCAACCCAACTCGCGAATAATGTCTGCCACTCTCCCCCTTTTAGCAATAACACAAAACGAGCTTTTTCTGTGTCCGTCTTGTAAGGATACATAGCCGCGCAGCAGTACTCCGTAAAAAGATCACAAGTGTGTTTCTTTAGTAGATTCGTAGCAACCTGTAAGTGTTCTGCCAATAAAACCGTCTATCTTTCTAACTTCACTGAAAAAGATACAAGGATCAGGCAACTGCTAGGTGGCAGTACACCGACTGCTTCACTGAAGGTTACGCAGAAATCTTCGCATAGAGGACACAGAGAAGCGGTTCAGTCTTGCGTTGAGCGTCACACCAAAATTAAATCAATTCATATTTCCAGAGAAAAAAACTCAGTTTATTAGCTTTAATTAACTCTCGCCAGTTCTGCTCCTTTCATCAAACATCACCTCCACATACTACAGTGGTATACAACCTGGTCCCAAACGTCCACTAGAGGGCGTTCCAGCTTTCAAGGCATATGGTAGGACGTAAAAGGTTTAAAAACATTTTCATTTGGTTTTCACGTATTTGTGAGATGAAGCGTTTGGTAAGTAACTGTTACTAAATGCTTTAACTCTGCTTTAAAAATTTTGTAGAATAAAGTTACTTCCCTACGTTATAAATCACCATTGCTATAAAACAGATGGCCGGTTAGAAGAACAGAGACACCAAAGTGGTTAGCAGATAAAAGAGGTTGATTACCATTGATCTTAGTGATAACTGGAATTATTGAAGTATTGGTGTTTCTGTGCAAAAAACATTTTCTTGGTGCATCGTAAGCTGTATTAATAATTATATTTTATTTAACAAACCCGGTACAGCAGAAAGTCCATGGTCAGTGGTATGCATGGATATCTGCATTAATTACATTGTCAGATTTAAAACTCCGGGACAACTTTCATTGGCATATAGACCTCTTGCGAGAAATGTCTCGAAGCACACACCCATGGTAATACGCAGAAGAATTGCATGTGATATTTACCAAAAATACAATATTAGAAGAATTCTTAACTCCAAACAACATCATAGGCTGTATTGTGGCCGAGGTATGGATCGATAAGACATTCGAAATGAAATTTCGAAAAATATTGACGTGGGGATTGGAATTAGCAGATGTCCGACAAGACATGATTGGCGTCTCGCATGCCGTTATACGTCTTATGTGTATTACCGGTATCTTTCCAGAGATCCACTAGACAGTGAAAATTGTCCAAAATTTTGACGACTGATAAATGGACGTCACGGACGCATTCTTGAATGCCGCACAGGATGGTCCATACCCCTGACTATTCAGGCAAATAAAGGCAGGAGGCAAGACAGATTCGTATGGCATTGTCGGCTATGAGAACGCGAGACGCACGCTCATGGTTCAAATCAAATGGCTCTGAGCACTATGGGACTTAACATCTGTGGTCATCAGTCAAATGGCTCTGAGCACTATGGGACTCAACATCTTAGGTCATAAGTCCCCTAGAACTCAGAACTACTTAAACCTAACTAACCTAAGTACATCACACACACCCATGCCCGAGGCAGGATTCGAACCTGCGACCGTAGCGGTCACGCGGTTCCAGACTGAAGCGCCTAGAACCGCACGGCCACACCGGCCGGCGCGCACGCTCATCCTCATGTTCAAAAGGAGTTTCATTGCTCTGCACACAATGGCCCTTTCTTAGTGCTGTGTTAAAGTTGTGTCTTAAGTTTATCTGTTGAGTGTAGACGACCGTAATTGATGCGTGTTCTGTTTGTCTTTTATGATGACAGTCGGGAGAGGACTAATTACGGTGTCGGCTTAAGGCCTATGCTCCTTGAACGACAGGTATGTAAGTGCCAAACATTGTACACCTACGGAATGTGCCCAACATTGAGGTAGCAGGAAGCGAACCCTCCCCAACCTCACCTGCGTAGCTCCCGACCTTAGATACCTGAGCGTAAATGGAAGTGTCCTTCTGGCACGTTACGTCGCACTGTTCAAATGGCAATATCACTAAAATAAAGAATAACTAATGGTGACACATGGGTGCAATAACAATCATTTATTAAAATAATATTCTCCACAAACTCACTGATGGAAAAGAAATAGCAACACCAAGAAGGAGTTCTGCAGCATAAATGAAAGCTTGTAGGCGTGTTTGTATATCTGAAAACTGACGTCTACTCCAATTTCGTGTCAGTCGCACAAGAGTGACATAAGTAGCGCCACTATGAGGATGAAAATCAGCTTTACTTTAAATGCACACTATAAAGGTCGTGACCGTAAGTTACCTCTGAGGACGGACGTAGTAAGTTCATATTATCCAAGAATGCTTTTAAGACGACTAAGACGCCATTATCAACACCTCACTGAGTTTGAACCAGCTCGTGTAAAAACCAAAGCTACGATAAATGTGTGTGTCGAAACGTGTGGTAAGTTCCTATGGGACCAAACTGATGAGGTCATCGGTCCCTAGGTTTACACGCAACTTAATCTAACTTAAACTAACTTACGCTAAGGACAACACACACACCCATGCCCGAGGGAGGGCTCGAGCCGGCCGCTGTGGCCGAGCGGTTCTAGGCGCTTCAGTCCGGAACCGCGCTGCTGCTACTGTCGCAGGTTAGAATCCTGCCTCTGGCATGGATGTGTGTGATGTCCTTAGATTAGTTACGTTTAAGTAGTCCTAACTCTAGGGGACTGATGACCTCAGATGCTAAGTCCCATAGTGCTTACAAGGGAACCTCCCCATCGCACCCCCCTCAGATTTAGTTATAAGTTGGCACAGTGGATAGGCCTTGAAAAACTGAACACAGATCAATCGAGAAAACAGAAAGAAGTTGTGTGGAACTATGAAAGAAATAAGCAAAATATACAAACTGAGTAGTCCATGCGGAAGATAGGCAACATCAAGGCTAATGTGAGCTTAGGAGCGCCGTGGTCCCGTGGTTAGCGTGAGGAACTGCGGAAAAGAGGTCATTGGTTCAAGTCTTCCCTCGAGTGAAAAGTTTAACTTTATTTTCAGACAATTATTATCTGTCCGTCAGTCCGTCCGATGCGAGGTAACTGCGCCGCAGTATGAGAACGCTACACCTAAACAAACATCGAAAAACACGACGTCAGTCGACTACAGCGCACGGAAGAGAGAGTATTCCTGCTAACTAGGCTCCCTGGCTGGTAGTTGACTGTTCGCTACTTTGGACGAGAGTGCATTAAATACGTGAGATGTATTCCGTGGGCAATATGAATCCGGCAAATACAGCTCGCGACTTCAATAACAAGGTCAATGAATATTTTCCGAACTGTAAGGAATCGGAAAATTCCTTAAGGGATCAAACGATTGTCGAACAGACAGATCATAACTTTGCGAAAATAAAGAAAGTAAACTTTTCACTCGAGGGATGACTTGAACCAAGGACCGGTTGTTCCGTAGCTGCTCACGCTAACCACGGGACCACGGCACTCCTGAACTCACATTAGCCTTGATGTTGCCTATCTTGCACATGGACTACTCAGTTTGCATATTCTGCTTATTTTTTTCATAGTTCCACACAACTTCTTCCTGTTTTCTCGATTGATCTGTGTTCAGTTTTTCATGGCCTATCCACTGTGTCAACTTAAAACTAAATGTGAGGGGGGTGCGATGGTGAGGTTCCCTTGTTAGAGCCATTTGAACCATTTGGAGAGCTCGAATCTCCGACGGGAGGAGCCGCGCGAACCGTGGCAAGACGCCTACGACCACGCGGCTACCTCG
This sequence comes from Schistocerca nitens, assembly GCF_023898315.1. Classification (NCBI taxonomy): domain Eukaryota; kingdom Metazoa; phylum Arthropoda; class Insecta; order Orthoptera; family Acrididae; genus Schistocerca; species Schistocerca nitens. The sequence goes on along the minus strand of NC_064620.1, from coordinate 166,305,341 downwards.
TGCGGCAAGGCAACGAGAAGCCGGAGGTTCCTTCTGCGATACTGCAGAAACACTTGACAGGAATGTGGCCACTATACACAATTGCTGGCAGCGGCTGTCTCGAGGATGTACGGTCGCATCATGACCTGGCCCCTGACGCGCAAGTGCCACTACCGAGAGGGAAGACCGTTGTGTTCGCCGTATGGCTCTGGAGCATCGTACTGCATCGTACTGTATCGTACTGCATCTACAGCAGAAATGTGAGCAGCACTTGGCCCCACAGTGACACAGTGAACTCTTACAAATCGATTACTTCAAGGACAGCTCCGATCGAGACGCCCTGTTGCGTGAATTCCACTGACACCAAAATATCGCCAACTCCAGTGGAGACAAGCGCGAGCTCATTGGAGGGCAGGGTGGAAGTCTTTTGTGTTTTCCAATGGAGGTCGGTTCTGCCTCTACATCTACATCTATATCCACACTCCTCAAGACACCTGACGGTATGTGGCGTAGGGCACTTTGAGTACCTCTATCGGTTCTCCCTTCTATTCCAGTCTCGTATTGTTCGTGGAAAGAAAGATTGTCGGTATGCCTCTGTGTGGGCTCTAATCTCTCTGATTTTATCCTCATGGTCTCTTCGCGAGATATACTTAGGAGGGAGCAATATACTGCTTGACTCCTCGGTGAAGGTATGTTCTCGAAACTTCAACCAAAGCCCGTAACGAGCTACTGAGCGTCTCTCCTGCAGAGTCTTTCACTGTAGTCTCTCTACCATCTCCGTAACGCTTTCGCGATTACTAAATGATGCTGTTACGAAGCGCGCTGCTCTCCGTTGGATCTTCTCTATCTCTTCTATCAACCCTATCTGGTATGGAGCCCACACTGGTGAGCAATATTCAATCAGTGGGCGAACAAGTTAACCTAATTCCTTTGTTTTCGGATTGCATTTCCTTAGGATTCTTCCAATGAATCTCAGTCTGGCATCTGCTTTACCGACGATCAACTTTATATGATCAATCAAAAAATGTTCAAATGTTTGTGAAATCTTATGGGACTTAACTGCAAAGGTCATCAGTTCCTAAGCTTACACACTACTTAACCTAAATTATGCTAAGGACACACACACCCATGCCCGAGGGGGGACTCGAACCTCCGCCGGGACCAGCCGCACTGTCCATGACTGCAGCGCCCCAGACCTCTCGGCTAATCCCGCGCGGCATATGACCAATCCATTTTAAATCACTCCTAATACCTACTCCCAGAAAATTTATGGAATTAACTGTTTCCAATTACTGACCTGCTATATTGTAGCTAAATGAGAAAGGATCTTTCTTTCTATGTATTCGCAGCACATTACACTTGTCTACATTGAGATTCAATGCCATTCCCTGCACCAAGCGTCAATTCGATGCAGATCCTCCTGCATTTCAGTAAAATTTTTCATTGATACAACCTCTCGATATACCACAGCATCATCTGCAAAAAGCCTCAGTGAACTTCCGATGTTATCCACAAGGTCATTTATGTATATTTTGAATAACAACGGTCCTACGACAGTCCCCTGCTACACACCTGAAATCACTCTTCGGAAGACTTCTCTCCATTGAGAATGACATGCTGCGTTCTGTTATCTAGGAACTCTTCAATCCAATCACACAGTTGGTCTGATAGTCCATATGCTCTAACTTTGTTCATTAAACAACTGTGGGGAACTGTATCGAACGCCTTGCGGAAGTCAAGAAACACGGATCTACCTGGAAACCCGTGTCTATGGCCCTCTGAACCGGCCGGAGTGGACGAGCGGTTCTAGGCGCTACAGTCCGGAACCGCGCGACCCCTACGGTCGCAGGTTCGAATCCTGCCTCGGGCATGGATGTGTGTGATGTCCTTAGGTTAGTTAGGTTTAAGTAGTTCTAAGTTCTAGGGGACTGATGACCTGAGAAGTTAAGTCCCATAGTGCTCAGAGCCATTTGAACCATTTTTTTGGCCCTCTGAGTCTCGTGGACGAAGCAGCAGTTGGCCCCACAGTGACACAGCGAATTCTTAGAAATCGATTACTTCAAGTACAGATCCGAGCGACACGCCCTGTAGCGTGAATTCCACTGACAGCAAACCATCGCCATCTTCAGTGGAGTCAAGCGCGAGCTCATTGGAGGGCAGGGTGGAAGTCTGCTGTGTTCTCCGATGAAGGTCGGTTCTGCCTCGGTGCCAGTGACGGCATTATGTTGGTTAGGAGACCAGTTGAAGGTCTGCAACCAACATTTCTGCGTAGTAGACGCACTGGACCTACACTTGGAGTTATGGTCTGGGGTGTGGCTTCGTATGACAGCAGGAGCACTCTCGTTGTTATCTCACACACAATGACTGCAAAATTTGTAAGTCAGTTTGGTGATTCGACTTGTTGTGCTGCCATTCCTGACGCTGGTGAACACAATCTAACGCAGCTCAGTCGACGATTTCTAACTAATCTAACTGAAGTTCAGTCTCGCAATAGAAAACACTTGTACTATCACTTGGAATATTGTTAAGACATCGTAAACTGCCCGACGACTACACCGATCGTCACTGCAAATAACTTGAAGGCAACTGTAGAGAACTGTGGTGTTCACTGTAGGGTGATAGTCGTAGGAAATGGCCGAGTGTCGGCGTGCAATCACTTAAGGGGGGTAGGACGTCAAACGGGCCGACTTGGAGCAGAGAGGCATCACAGGACATTTTAATTTCCACTGTCTATACTTTTACAAGTAAATTCATAAAACTTTGTCAGCATGACAAGTAAGGATTCAGGATTCGCACTCGTAGCAGCGAAAGTTCAAAAACATAACAAAATAATTTTTTTTACATGTGAAATTTCATCATTTTTTCACTTACTACTAGCTGCATTTGTTGCTATAGGTACACTTTTCTTCATAAGTAAAAGAGACTGTTCGATGAATTTTGCACAGCATACAAACCATACATGCAGGTGTCTGGAACTCTAGAATCTATTTAATCTATGAAAAAATGAATGAGCTGTTACGTTTTAAACTTTATGTTTAGAAAAAAATAAAATTTTGTAGTTAATTATCTCAATTTTTACTACAGTTTTTAATAGATTTGGTAAATTGTAGAGTTTCATACACTTGTAAGTATCGTTTGTATGCTGTGCAAAATTCACCAAAGAATCTCTCTTACTTGTGAAGAAAAAAGTACCTATAGCAACAAATGGAGCCAACAGTAAGTGAAAAAATGACGAAATTTAATATCTAAAAAAATTATTTTGTTATGTTTTTGCACTTTCACTGCTATGAGTGTGAATCCTGAATCCTTCCTGGTCATGCTGACAAATTTTTATGAATTTATTTGTAAAAGTATAGACAGTAGAGAATAAAATATCCTGTGGTGCCTCTCCTGCTCCAAGTCGGCCCGTTTGACGTCCTACCCCCCTTAAATCGAGTATGAACTTCATGTGTACTAGGTGGGAATGTTTCAGTTAGTTCCAAGTTCAAGCGCTCTCTGTGGTGTCAGACGTAACCATTGACGGATGAATGACCTATTTGAGAGTGTTACGGTGCTAGCACAAAGTAGATCCTCGTACGTGCTCAGGATACAGACCGTACTACACTGAAGAACCAAACAAACTGGTACACCTGCATGATATCGCGTAGGGCCCCCGTGTGCACGCAGAAGAGCCGCAACACGACGTGGCATGGACTCGATTAACGTCTGAAGTAGTGCTGGAGGAAACTGACCATGAATCTTGCAGGGCTGTCCATAAATCCGTAAGAGGGGATAGAGATCTCTTCTGAACAGCACCTTGCAAGACATCCCAGATATGCTCAATAATGGTCATGTCTGGGGAGTTCGGTGGCCAGCGGAAGAGTTTCAACTCAGAAGAGTGTTTCTGGAGCCATTCTGTAGCAATTCTGGATGTGTGGGGTGTCGCATTGTCCTGCTGGAATTGGCCAAGTCCGTCGGAATGCACAATGGACATGAATGGATGCAGGTTCAAAATGCTTCAAATGGCTCTGAGCACTATGCGACTTAACTTCGGAGGTCAACAGTCGCCTAGAACTTAGAACTAATTAAACCTAACTAACCTAAGGACATCACACACATCCATGCCCAAGGCAGGATTCGAACCTACAACCGTAGCGGTCGCTCGGCTCCAGACTGTAGCGCCTAGAACCGCACGGCCACTCGGGTCGGCATGGCTGCAGGTGATCAGACTTACACGTCACCTGTCAGAGTCATATCTAGACGTTTCAGAGGTCCTATATCACTCCAACTGCATACACCCCACCAGCTTGAACAGTACCCTGCTGACTTGCAAGGTCCATGGATTCATGAGGTTGTCTCCACACCCGTACACGTCTATTTGAAACGAGACTCAGCCAACCAGGCGATATGTTTGCAGTCATCAACAGTCCAATGTCAGTGCTGACAGTCCCAAGCGAGGCGTACAGCTTTGTGTCGTGCAGTCATCAAGGGTACACGTGTGGGCCTTCGGCTCCGAAAGCTCATATCGATGATGTTTCGTTGAATGGTTCGCACTGTGACACATGTCGACGACACAACAACTTGTGGGAGGGTTGCACTTCTGTCACGCTGACCGATTCCCTTCAGTCGTCGTTGGTCCCGTTGTTGTAAGATAATTTTTCGGCCGCAGCGATGTCGGAGTTTTTATGTTCTGACGGATTCCTGACATTCACGGTACACTTGTGAGATGGTCGTACGGGAAAAACCCCCTCTTCGTCGTTACCTCGGAGATGCTGCGTCCCATTGCTCGTTCGCGCTTGTAACACCACGTTCAAATTCACTTAAATCTTGATAATCTGCCATTGTAGCAGCAGTAACCGATCTAACAACTGCGCCAGACACTTGCTGTCTTATATAGGCGTTGCCGACAGCAGCGACATATTCTCCCTGTTTACAGATATCTGTATTACAATACGCATGGCTATACCAGTTTCTTTGGCGCTTCAGTGCATTTGTCTGGCGCCTTCTGATTACTGCCTTTGACGGAGACACAGTAGGGAGGAACGGAGACGGAGCACAAGCTCCGATTACGAAAGGTTGGGGATGGAAGTCAGCCATGCTCTTTCAAAGGAACCTATCCGGCATTTCCATTGACCGATTTAAGGACATCGCGGACGTCTGGACGACCGGACGGAGACCTGAACCGTCGTCCAAACGAGTGCAAGACCATATCTTGTAGGGTTTCGTGACTTAAACAGCTGCTCGCGAAATAATATTCCCTCCTACCGAGGGGAGTGATTCTGCTCAGAGTGTGCTAATAAGATATCAACATTTTCGTTACACAATCATAGGCCTAAATGTGCTGAGAATTGCAACGTAAAGTAACAATAAATAACTGAACATTTTCAATTATTCAAGAAGTGGGGTGAAAACAGAGAGCGGGCCAGCTGTTCGCCTTTTGCGAGGAAAGCGCAGCCTGCCCTCGAGGCTGCTTAGCATCCCGGCAGCGTAGTTAAGCATCCTGTCAGCGGTGGGTGGCGCCAGCGCGTGCGAGGATTGTAAACAGCGTTAATGATGACGCGAGAGACTGGCCGCCGACAGGGCCCGGTTTAGCGGGTGGGCACGCCAGACGTAAGCATCACCGACGGTGACACCTCAGAAAGGGCGCTCCTTCAGACTTGACACGTTACACACACACACACACACACACATCCCACCTCGCTCCTGCAGTCTGAAAGCGGTGATACAAATGGCCTTTGGCGTTAGCGATTTAGGCAGGAAAGAAAGTGAGTAGTTGCAAATTATTATTCAAGATAATATATGCAACCCGAAGTTCCTAGTCTGTTGGTTAAATTGTGAACTATGAGAAGCCCACGAGCAACTTGCATTTCTGGGAGAACTGTACACAACTATGCCTAGTTAATAAAACCAAGTCATGGTAATACGAGACGAACGAATGCAATGGTCGTTGCTTTCATAAAATGGTGAAATAGTACTTAGCCACGGTGTGCAAGAACAACGCCAACACAATGAATTTAACGAAATGGGTATACAGCAGGTTAAAGGGGAAATCAGTCTATAACACATACCTGGTTAAAATGACACGGCAAGACTATGGACCTGCACAGAGCTTCGATAGGCCACCTTTTTCGTATGTCCACTATTGACCATTAAAATTGCTACACCAAGAGGAAATGCAGATGATAAACGGGTATTCATTTGACAAATATATTATACTAGAACTGACATGTGATTACATTTTCACGCAGTTTGGGTGCATAGATCTTGAGAAATGAGTACCCAGAACAACCACCCTCGCCGTAATAACGGCCTTGATACGCCTGGGCATTGAGTCAGCTTGGATGGCATGTACAGGTACAACTGCCCATGCAGCTTCAACACGATACCACAGTTCATCAAGAGTAGTGATTGGCGTATTTTGACGAGCCAGCTGCTCGGCCACCATTGACCAGACGTTTTCAATTGGTGAGAGATCTGGAGAATGTGCTGGCCAGGGCAGCAGTCGAACATTTTCTGTATCCAGAAAGGGCCGTACAGGACCTGCAACATGCGGTCATGCATTATCCTACTGAAATGTAGGGTTTCGCAGGGATCTTAAAATGGCTCTGAGCACTATGGGACTCAACATCTTAGGTCATAAGTCCCCTAGAACTTAGAACTACTTAAACCTAACTAACCTAAGGACATCACACACACCCATGCCCGAGGCAGGATTCGAACCTGCGACCGTAGCAGTCCCGCGGTTCCGGACTGCAGCGCCAGAACCACTAGACCACCGCGGCCGGCTCGCAGGGATCGAATGAAGGGTAGAGCCACGGGTCGTAACACTTCTGAAATGTAACGTCCACTGTTCAAAGTGCCGTCAATGCGAACAAGAGGTGACCGAGACGTGTAACCAATGGCACCCCATACCATCACGCCGGGTGATACGCCAGTATGACGATGACGAATACACGCTTCCAATGTGCGTTCACCGCGATGTCGCCAAACACGGATGCGACCACCATGATGCTGTAAACACAACCTGGATTCAACCGAAAAAATGACGTTTTGCCATTCGTGCACCCACGTTCGTCGTTGAGTACACCATCGTAAGCGCTCCTGTCTGTGATTCAGCGTCAAGGGTAACCGCAGCCACGGTCTCCGAGCTGATAATATATGCTGCTGCAAACGTCGTCGAACTGTTCGTGCAGATGGTTGTTGTCTTGCAAACGTCCACATCTGTTGACTCATGGATCAAGACGTGGCTGCAGGATCCGTTACAGCCATGCGGATAAGATGCCTGTCATCTCGACTGCTAGTGATACGAGGATCCAGCACGGCGTTCCGTATTACCCTCCTGAACCCACTCATTCCATATTCTGCTAACAGTCATTGGATGTCGACCAACGCGAGCAGCAATGTCGCGATACGATAAATCGCAATCGCGATAGCCTACAATCCGACCTTTATCAAAGTCGGAAACGTGATGGTACGCATTTCTACTCCTTACACGAGGCATCACAACAACGTTTCACCAGGCAACGCCGATCAACTGTTTTTTGTTTATGAGAAATCGGTTGGAAGATATCCCCATGTCAGCACGCTGTTGGTGTCGCCAGCCTTGTGTGAGTGCTCTGAAAAGCTAATCATTTGCATATCACAGCATCTCCTTCCTGTCGATTAAATTTCGCGTCTGTAGCACGTCATCTTCGTGGTGTAGCAATTTTAATGGGCAGTAGTGTATTTGGCGACGAACTGCCAGCTTTCGTCTCGGTACTGTGAACGAAAATATAATAGCTAAGCTTCTAACTATTTACTTTCATTCACCTATATTCATTAATTGGTATTGTAGGTAATACGCGTTTGACAAACGTATAAGTTATCTTCTGAAGCATACTTTTACCTATGTTTTGAGAGGTAGAAGATTCTGCTAGAGAACGCAGTAGTTGAACGTTTCTCGAATGAATCAAAGAAGGCATTTCAGGCTACAATGACATGCCATATGCCGGGGTAAAATGACACAGTACGTCGTTTTACTCCGATATGGACTCTGTTTCTATTCTCTGTGATCTTTGATATTAATTAAGTCATTTATTTTACGTATCTGTTTGAATTTAACAACTATAGCAGTAGCTTATTCTATAATAAAATAAATTAAACGAAACATTAAACATGAATTGATAAATGCACAATGATACACAAATACACTCCTGGAAATTGAAATAAGAACACCGTGAATTCATTGTCCCAGGAAGGGGAAACTTTATTGACACATTCCTGGGGTCAGATACATCACATGATCACACTGACAGAACCACAGGCACATAGACACAGGCAACAGAGCATGCACAATGTCGGCACTAGTACAGTGTATATCCACCTTTCGCAGCAATGCAGGCTGCTATTCTCTCATGGAGACGATCGTAGAGATGCTGGATGTAGTCCTGTGGAACGGCTTGCCATGCCATTTCCACCTGGCGCCTCAGTTGGACCAGCGTTCGTGCTGGACGTGCAGACCGCGTGAGACGACGCTTCATCCAGTCCCAAACATGCTCAATGGGGGACAGATCCGGAGATCTTGCTGGCCAGGGTAGTTGACTTACACCTTCTAGAGCACGTTGGGTGGCACGGGATACATGCGGACGTGCATTGTCCTGTTGGAACAGCAAGTTCCCTTGCCGGTCTAGGAATGGTAGAACGATGGGTTCGATGACGGTTTGGATGTACCGTGCACTATTCAGTGTCCCCTCGACGATCACCAGTGGTGTACGGCCAGTGTAGGAGATCGCTCCCCACACCATGATGCCGGGTGTTGGCCCTGTGTGCCTCGGTCGTATGCAGTCCTGATTGTGGCGCTCACTTGCACGGCGCCAAACACGCATACGACCATCATTGGCACCAAGGCAGAAGCGACTCTCATCGCTGAAGACGACACATCTCCATTCGTCCCTCCATTCACGCCTGTCGCGACACCACTGGAGGCGGGCTGCACGATGTTGGGGCGTGAGCGGAAGACGGCCTAACGGTGTGCGGGACCGTAGCCCAGCTTCATGGAGACGGTTGCGAATGGTCCTCGCCGATACCCCAGGAGCAACAGTGTCCCTAATTTGCTGGGAAGTGGCGGTGCGGTCCCCTACGGCACTGCGTAGGATCCTACGGTCTTGGCGTGCATCCGTGCGTCGCTGCGGTCCGGTCCCAGGTCGACGGGCACGTGCACCTTCCGCCGACCACTGGCGACAACATCGATGTACTGTGGAGACCTCACGCCCCACGTGTTGAGCAATTCGGCGGTACGTCCACCCGGCCTCCCGCATGCCCACTATACGCCCTCGCTCAAAGTCCGTCAACTGCACATACGGTTCACGTCCACGCTGTCGCGGCATGCTACCAGTGTTAAAGACTGCGATGGAGCTCCGTATGCCACGGCAAACTGGCTGACACTGACGGCGGCGGTGCACAAATGCCGCGCAGCTAGCGCCATTCGACGGCCAACACCGCGGTTCCTGGTGTGTCCGCTGTGCCGTGCGTGTGATCATTGCTTGTACAGCCCTCTCGCAGTGTCCGGAGCAAGTATGGTGGGTCTGACACACCGGTGTCAATGTGTTCTTTTTTCCATTTCCAGGAGTGTACAATGAGTTTATGTAGGCACAATGTAAGAACATGAATTTCCTCCTTCCCTTGGCAGACATAAAGTAAGGAAATCGCCTAGACAGACTTTACAGATGCAGCGGGCTATAGATGCTGCTAGCAGCGGCGAGATGGGTAGCTGCGGGTGACGAGAGCCTTCGGAGTTACCCAGTCTACGCTTAGAAGACGAACTGGGAATCCAAACCAGCCAACTTTCGACACTTTATTATAGCATGAACTCGTACAATTTCCGAAACTACTGGAGTCGCGCTTGTTTGGTTTGACTATGAAGGAGGTGAGACAACTTGCATTCCAAATAGCCGAGAAAAGCAAAGAGGTAACTTAGTTTTGGGAAAGAAATGTCGAGCGAAAAAGACCTTTTTGGCGACAATAGTGATGCTTGGAACTACACTCACTTTCAAAACCCGGAGACCACCCAGGTGTCAGTAGAATAATTTGTGAGCACACACTGAATGTGCTGGAGTAAATCACAGAACAATAAACTTTATTTGTGATGTCTTCAGATAGATAAGACTGGTCAGAACTACTGTTTTTCAAAAGGGAACTAGTTTCGTTGCTTCGTGGATTCACATTCGTAATTCTACTTTCAGTCTTCACTTTTTGTACGATGTAACTGAGAAACGGTAACTGATACTGTTGAAGAATTGTTTCAGGAGTTGCCTTTTTTGGTTAAATACAAATCTATTACATATATCAAGTATCTAATATTTATCTGAATTTCTAACTTTTTCTTACTCATCCGTCCGAAATGACACATTATGCACTTTTTACAAGAATTTCAAAAACGCATGGTTTATATTAATTTAAAAACATGGCTCCAAGATGATAAAACGCATAAGTGAATGAGGCACGGCTCTGATTTATGGTTATGAAGCAATATCACCTAAAAACAAAATGGTATGTAATTTTAGTCGGACTTCCCCTATTTACTTTTAATGGACAGCTATCCACGAGAAGTTGTACTCCAAGTTACAAGTTCTTGAAATTTAAGTCAAGATTGCATATCACAGGAGTTTATTTGCTCGGTACACTTCAAGAAATTTACGACAATTGGCAGAGAGCAAAGTTATCTGAAAATTGATTAAGAATGACCGTTACACTGTGGGACAGCAAAATGAACCTGGAGGACTGCATGGAGAATAAAGCACCAAGATCGTTATCTTACAGTTTACAATAAATGAAATCGGCAACACAAGTATACGTATTACAGACACACCAGTAAGCGGGCTGCTCAAACTATGGGTTGCGCTAGCACAGGCTACAAACTTTACATTTCCTCAAGACAGTAGTATGTGCCCAACAGCACCAAACGGCCGCTACGATGCGATCCCTCGATTTACCTCTCAAGACGATAGCCGGCCAGTGATTCCCCAATTTACTTGTTTCTTCTCAACTTCCCATTTCTTTAAAAAAAAAGTAAAAAAGAATAAGTCTACATGGAGGGGACAGCTCTATGCTAGCGCCAATGTGGCAAGTATTAATTATTGATAGATTCATGAAATTCATGAAAAAGCAGGGGAAAGTACACGTAACTTACCTCCTTTTGCATAGAAGACGTACACTATTAAACATGAAGGCTGTACTGCCACGATGCAGTGTCTTCATGTTAGGCCAGCCTTACACACCAAGAACGCTGTCTAAGCGTTTCAGCTTTTACGGTGGGCAGCAGGCAGTAGGAATTTCAAAAAAGAATCATTAGGTTTTCATAAAATTTTGAGATAAAATATTTGGCAAGCAATTATTATCATATGTTTTAAATTGCTATAACTCTGCTTTATAACTTTTATAAAGCAACGTTACTTCCCTAGTTTATAAATACTAGTTACTGTGGACTGATAGGCAGTTAGAAAATTTTACTACAAACGGACATACAAAATTGGACGGCAAGTAAAAACGGTTGACTACTCCTAGTCTAGAGCAACGCAATTCTATTGACTTGACCAAATTTTAGAATGGACGCAACTGACTCTCCCAAACTGGTCGGATGGTGCTGCAGTGTCTTAAACGTTGTGCTCAATTATACTCTGGGCAATGTAATGAAGCCACGGCGTTGATTGACCATAGAGGGTGCAGCTGCCAGCCCGGCTTTTAAAAGCCCCAAAGTGAGTCGCTACCCGACTTCCATGAAATCTGCCCATATTATCAAAGGAGGTGTGCTCTTCCCCTAATAAGATTCTGCCGACTAATGTGGGCATACACACATTTCCGGCGTTACACCAGCCCCGGGGCTGAGTGCACAAGTCTACTTTACATGCACACTGCTCCGGCACTCCCACTAAAATAATCATGAAATAGCAGCAGAAAATGAACTAATATCGCGTAGTGATAAGTGACAGTAGTGTCACAAATAACAGGCATCTTAAATTACACTAAGACAGTTTAAACGTCAGGCCACAGTACAACTGAAATCTATTATTTTATTTCACTACATGGATACCTTAAAAACAATGTGCAATAAACATTAACAGGCACCGTAGACAGTACTCTATACACATCATGACTAGATATCTTGAACATACCAAGTCCCATTGACACTGGTGTTAAAGGGGAACGAGAGGGTGACGGACGAAAACATTCCACAAATTCAGAATTTTTTTTTCTCCGTACTGAAAGGTAACAGACAAAACTGACGTTTTTATTGGCATTATTTATTGAAAAATATTAATATCTTCTCTGTGTGATTGGATTTTCCCGAGGCAGCTCTGAAAGGAGATTGATAAACGGCTGTCGCTGCAACTCCGCTTGTGGTTATCTGAAACATGAAACTATGTTATCACCCTGAACCTTGAATATGTAACTTTAGTTCAATAGTAAAGATTGCAAAAGAATTACAGATATTTGTTAAAATGACCATTTCTGAATTCCTCTTTTTTGGCAGAAAAAAATATTAATATCAACATACACTACTGGCCATTAAAATTGCTACACCACGAAGATGACGTGCTACAGATGCGAAATTTAACCGACAGGAAGAAGATGCTATGATATGCAAATGATTAGCTTTTCAGAGCATTCACACAAGGTTGGCGCCGGTGGCGACACCTACAACGTGCTGACATGCGGAAAGTTTCCAACCGATTTCTCATACACAAACAGCAGTTGACCGGCGTTGCCTCGTGAAACGTTGTTGTGATGCCTCCTGTAAGAAGGAGAAATGCCTACCATCACGTTTCCGACTTTGATAAAGGTCGGATTGTAGGCTATCGCGATTGCGGTTTATCGTATCGTGACATTGCTGCTCGCATTGGTCGAGATCCAATGACTGTTAGCAGAATATGGAATCGGTGGGTTAAGGAGTGTAATACGGAACGCCGTGCTGGATCCCAACGGCCTCGTGTCACTAGCAGTCGAGATGACAGGCATCTTTTCCGCATGGCTGTAACGTCTCGATCACTGAGTCAACAAATGGGGACGTTTGCAAGACAACAACCATCTGCACGAACACTTCGACGACGTTTGCAGCAGCATAGACTATCAGTTCGGAGACCATGGCTGCGGTTACCCTTGACGCTGCATCACAGACAGGAGCGCTTGCGATGGTGTACTCAACGACGAACCTGGGTGCACGAATGGCAAAACGTCATTTTTTCGGATGAATCCAGGTTCTGTTTACAGCATCATGATGGGCGTATCACCCGGCGCGGTGGTATGTGGTGCCATTGGTTACACGTCTCGGTCACCTCTTTTTCGCATTGACGGCACTTTAAACAGTGGACGTTACATTTCAGATGTGTTACGACCCGTGGCTCTACCCTTCATTCGATCCCTGGGAAACCCTACATTTCAGCAGGATAATGCACGACCGCATGTTGCAGGTCCTGTACGGGCCTTTCTGGATATAGAAAATGTTCGACTGCTGCCCTGGCCAGCACATTCTCCGGATCTCTCACCAACTGAAAGCGTCTGGTCAATGTTGGCCGAGCAACTGGCTCGTCACAATAAGCCAGTCACTACTGGTTCAAATGGCTCTGAGCACTATGCGACTTAACTTCTGAGGTCATCAGTCGCCTAGAACTTAGAACTAATTAAACCTAACTAACCTAAGGACATCACACACATCCATGCCCGAGGCAGGATTCGAACCTGCGACCGTAGCACCAGTCACTACTCTTGATGAACTGTGGTATCGTCTTGAAGCTGCATGGGCAGCTGTACCTGTACACGCCACCCAAGCTCTGTTTGACTCAATGCCCATGCGTATCAAGGTCGTTATTACGGCCAGAGGTGGTTGTTCTGGGTACTGATTTCTCAGGATCTGTGCAACCAAACTGCGTGAAAATGTATTCACATGTCAGTTCTAGTATAATATATTTGTCCAATGAATACCCGTTTATCATCTGCATTTCTTCTTGGTGTAGAAATTTTAATGGCCAGCAGAGTAAATAAATCGGCTGGGATGAACTAAAGAGAATTCAGTTTGCTTCAAGAGAGACCAAAAATCATTAAAATCGGATGAAAATTGTAGCGTGGGTGACGAAAACATGCCGAAAACTTAGTTTTGAGAAAATCTAAGGTTTGATAAGTATTTATCATACAAAAAAAGGACAAAGCTTGAAACTTACGGGATATCATCGATGCCCGGTCCGTAATAGCTGCCGCCCCGGCTAGTGGATGGCCGCTTTCTTCTACTTTGACCTGATAAATCTTCATTTTCGTTCTCAAAGCCCTTTCCGTCGATGAGCGCATAGCCTCTCGCGCATCTGTCTTCACAGAATCGGCGCATTTCATATCAGAGTTTGATTTGAAGGGCAGTATGCAGTATGCATATATTAATATTAACATTAATAATAATATTAATGCCGTATGGCCTACATTTAACAGAGCCGGCCGTGGTGGCCAAGCGATTCTAGGCGCTTCAGTCCGGAACCGCGTGACCACTACGGTCGCAGGTTCGAATCCTGCCTCGGGCATGGATGTATGTGATGTCCTTAGGTTAGTTAGGTTTAAGTAGTTCTAAGTTCTAGGGGACTGATGACCTCAGATACTAAGTCCCATAGTGCTCAGAGCCATTTGAACTTTTTTTTTTAACCTACGTTGAACAGACAAACTGCCAAATTTGAAGCAATGTTGCGATTTCGCTTCGGCTGGACGTCATTTCTGGAGCGTATCACCAAATGAGACTATTGACACTTTCTTTCACATTTTGAGTAAAACCGTCGAAACTACGCTCCAGCAAACCAAATTACTCAGATCGGTATACGTAGGGTCGATGACATCTATGACGACTTGTGACAACCGGTTGTCTAACGCCGAGACGTGCCGCGCCGCGCACGGTCGGCCTTAAACACTCACAGAATCGTTACTTTCTGGAGTTCGCGCATTTTTCAGTGTACATACATTCAAATTCCGTAATAAAAAAAATTTTGAGCTTTCTCGACCGTCGTTCTGTCGTTCTCCCTTAATGCTCTTTTACTTTTCGGAGAGAGGTACGTTATGTAGACACATACAAGATTTCCACAATCTCTCTCTAAACGTTCATGACCGTAGCTTGTATTGTGTGAACAGAAAGATGATGAAGTAATACCGTCCACGTGTCATAAAAATACACCCTGCATTCGAAGGCTGCATATCGTAAGACTGCTCTGAGATACGCTGCACACCCGCGTGCAGTCCACAACTGCAGACACTTAGTGGATGCACTACGTCATAGCAGTGCGAAACTAAATCGTGCCCTCGCCGGGACGCGCGTTATGAATAAAATATCAGCCGTGCGCCGAGTACTGCCATAACGGGGTAAGCGAGGCGCTCCATTAGGCAAATTGCTGCGCGACCCTGTTTCCGGGGAGACTGCAGACTGCAGCCGCTTATGAAGCCGTCATTGGCTGCCCGGTACTTCCGTTAAACAGCCTCTTTGCAGAAGCCACACGTCCGGCGACAAGCTCTTTCGGGATATTTATCGCCCATAAAGGGCTGGCGTATCGACTCATGCCGTCACCCGGTGCACCTACTCCACGTACAGTGCAAAAAAAGAAAAAGGTCGTATACGGCAAAGTGTCATAATTTAACCTTGAAAATAATAACTTAATTTCTAAACCTAACATTGGAATATCGTAAATTTCAGCGGTAAACTACACTGAAGAGACAAAGAAACTGGTACACCTGCCTAATATCGCGTAGAGGAGGAGGAGGAGATTAGTGTTTAACGTCCCGTCGACAACGAGGTCATTAGAGACGGAGCGCAAGCTCGGGTGAGGGAAGGATGGGGAAGGAAATCGGCCGTGCCCTTTCAAAGGAACCATCCCGGCATTTGCCTGAAGCGATTTTAGGGAAATCACGGAAAACCTAAATCAGGATGGCCGGAGACGGGATTGAACCGTCGTCCTCCCGAATGCGAGTCCAGTGTGCTAACCACTGCGCCACCTCGCTCGGTAAATATCGCGTAGAGCCCCTGCGAGCACAGAGAAGTACTGCAACACGACGTGGCATGACTCGACTAATGTCTGAAGTAGTGCTGGAGGGATTTTTGATTTTATCCATACTGACTGAGCTGAACATCGTGAAACAACTAGCCAGAGCTAACGGATATCACCAAAACGTTGTCATTAAATTAATACGACAGAAACAGCGCGCGAATGCAAGAAAGAATACCGCAAATAATATTACGAGAGTCACAATACCATACTTCTGTGATATTTCGCAAAAAGTGGCTAACATTTTCAAACCTTTTAAAGTTGATACCGCTTTTCAGACCAATAATACGCTGCGGTTTAAACTAAGAAATAATTTACAGCAGTAAAGCGATAAATATGAGCGAGCTGGGGTCTGTAAAATTCAGTGTAACACGTGCAAGGTAAGCTATGTAGGCCAAACTGGTAGGTCCTTTAAAGTACGTTACAAAGAAAGACAATCTCATGAATCCATGGACCCTGTATGTCAGCAGGGGACTATTCAAGCTGGTGGAGGCTCTGTAACGATGTGGGGCCTGTGCAATTGGAGTGATATGGGAACGCAGATACGTCTAGATACGTCTGATCACCTGCATCAATTCATGTCCATTGTGCATTCCAACGGACTTAGGCAATTCACTTGGCAATTCACATGTGGTTAGACGTTGAACGCCATAGGCGGCACCATTTTACAGTTTTTTATATATTGACGACTATGTGGAGATGCTTTCCGGCTTAATAATTTCGAAAAATCAGCTGTAGCTACGCATATTTGGGAAACGGGACACCCCATGTTGGGAATAGATCAGGATCTCGTTATTTTACATAGACAGGACAAAGGCAAAAAGCTGGATCTACTAGATCAGCTGTAAATTACGATACATAGCGTGGATAATCAGAACACACTGAATTAACTGCTAATTGGTGATACAAATAACTTTTTCAAACATTTCACTGGTTTCTTATTGTAACTATATTTTTAGCAATTGGCAGGATACCATCATTTCATGAGGTTCTTGGAACATGTATACGTTATCTGTTAGTATAGACATCTCTGTGACTTCCCTGTTTACTTGCACGTGAGCTCACTCGCGTTTCAGTGACGTGGTGTGTTGTATCAACGAAGACGCATGGGCGGTTTACGACGATAGAGGAGAGAGACATGTGGTTAGATGTTGAACGCCATAGGCGGCACCATTTTAGAGTTTTTTATATTTTGACGACTATGTGGAGATGCATCTTGGAACAAACGGCTGCAACAAGGGAAGTAGCCACGATGTTTTAATTTTATTATCAATTTTATTGTGCCTGGTGCATGTTCCATTTTAGCGAGTTTTAACAGGTTCTTTTACTTTTTATTATTCTGATGATGGAAGCTTGACTTCCGAAACGCGTCAATTTGAGTGTTTTACACTATAAACAAGTGGTTGAGCCGATGTATTTTTTAACATTAACATTTAACAGTGCTGGAGGGAATTGTCAGCATGAAACCTGCAAGGCTGTCCATAAATCCACAAGAGTACTAGGGGGTGGAAATCTCTTCTGAACAGCACGTTGCTAGGCATCCCCGAGATATGCTCAATAATGTTAATGTCTGGAGATTTTCCCGAAGCAATTCACGACGTGTGGGATATCCCATTGTCCTGCTGGAATTGCCCAAGTGAATTGCCTAAGTCCGTTGGAATGCACAATGGACATGAATTGATGCAGGTGATCAGACGTATCTAGACGTATCTGCGTTCCCATATCACTCCAATTGTACAGGCCCCACATCGTTACAGAGCCTCCACCAGCTTGAATAGTCCCCTGCTGACATACAGGGTCCATGGATTCATGAGATTGTCTCCATACCCGTACACGTCCATCCACTCGATACAATTTGAAACGAGACTCGTCCGACCAGGCAACATGTTTCCAGTCATCAACAGCCCAACATCTGTGTTGACGGGCCCAGGAGAGGCGTAAAGATTTGCGTTGTGCAGTCATCTAGGGCACACGAGTGGGCATTCGGCTGCGAAAGCCCATATCGATGATTCTTCATTGAATGGTTCGCACGCAGATAATTTTTGATGGCCCAGCATTGAAATCTGCAGCAATTTGCTGAAGGGTTGCAGTACTGTCACGTTGAGCGATTCTCTTCAGTCGTCGTTGGTCCCGTTCTTGCAGGATCTTTTTCCGGCCGCAGCGATGTTGCAGATTTGATGTAGACGTTGTGTCCCATCGCTCGTGCGCCGACTATAACATCACGTTCAAACTCACTTATATCTTGATAACCTGCATTTGTTGCAGCAGTTACCGACCTAACAACTGCGGCAGACACTTCTTTCTTGTATAGCCATTACTGTCCTCAGCGCGGTATTCTACCTGTTTACATATCTCTGTTTTTGAATACGCATGCCTTTATTAGTTTCTTTGGCGCTTCAGCGTATTTTCCATCAATTTGTCGTACTATAACGTTCTTGAGTTGTAATCTAACCATTACTAGTTTCGACCATAAGCAAACATCATCTTCAGATCTGAGAATAAAATGAAAAGAAACATTAAAGAATATCTCTTTAGATAATGTAGATAGAAAAACATATTGAATTAAAGACATTAAAACTCTACCTACATAATGAAAGGACAGATTGAGATTGATTGAAATTTAAAAAAGTATGACTGTTCCTGATTAATCTCCTGCAGTGAATAGTCACCGTTCTTCCAAAATAAGAACATAGAGTTGTACAGCAAAGGTAACAGCATAAAAGTGCGGCTGTCTGCACATTACATGGCTTCAAGCATTATACGGAAACCACTATGCAGCATGTAAACAATACATGAATGATGGGTAGCGATGGGAGGGGAGATAAAATACAACACATGCATTTTTTTAAATAACACAGAACCTCTGTCTTCTACTGTCTAAGGCAGGTAAAATGACTGCAGCCAGGCCAGAAGAACTCTCTTGCTTTCACACATATATTCTTGACGTTCCGTCGTAATGGCTGCAAGTGTCCAACAGTTCTCGGCACGCCTCTCATTGTAAGCCAAGCCCTTCGGAAAGTGTCCCATCTTGAGCGAGGCGAGGGCGTCAGCCTGGCTTCTCGCAGTGTGCTTGCAGAATAACTGCAGAGTCCTTTCCTCGGGCGCTCGCCGTAGGCTGTCTGGCTCACTCCTCCTCAGCTGCCAGTGCTACGAGTTGCCGAAAGTGGCTGTTGACTCAGGTATCACGAAGCATAAACTGCAGTGCGGTGTATCGATTAGAAAACGAAATTTTCACTTAATTGTATACTCGGTTTCGTTGATGACTAGGCATTTTCACTATGGCACTAAATTTGCATGCATCACCCTTCAGTAATGTCGTATACTCACTGATAAATACTGTGAAAAAAAACTCAGGATCTGAACTATTGTTGGGGGTGTGGGGGGCTACCAATATTAGTTTTGTGGAGAGTAGCGAAATAGTTTACAGATTTCACTACTAGTAATTCTGGGCAGCCGGACGGAGTGGCCGAGCGGTTCCGGGCCCTTCAGTCTGGAACCGCGCGACCGCTATGGTAGCAGGTTCGAAACCTGCCTTGGGCATGGGTGTGTATCATGTCCTTAGATTAGTTAGGTTTAAGTAGTTCTAAGTTCTAGGGGACTGATGACCTCAGATGTTAAGTCCCATAGTGCTCAGAGCCACTTGAACCATTTTTTGAATTCTGGGCGCCCTTGCCAGTAGTTATTACCCATTTCAGGTTCAGATTAAACTGAAACTGATACTTCTGTCTGTGTGGCGGCGCTGGACTGCAGTCCAGTTTGTGATCATGCTTTTCAGTGGGGGGGGGGGGGGGGGGGGGCAGGGCAGTAGTTGTTTTTCGCAGGGTACGACCATGCTCTGAACAGTGATGATATAATGAAGCAATAGTTGTTAAGTGTATTATCACTGGTTCTTGCAACAATGATTTGCTATTACAGTACCGTTATGAAAATTGGTCATGAAATCAACAAGTGTGATAGCAGTACCACTCAGAAGTGTTTACACTACAGCAGCTAACGCCAGCCTCTATACATTTCAACTTATTAAATCTGTACCTCCAGACGAGAACTTGTATACCACTCCTCCTAAACAGTGTTCTCGCTGTAGTATCTACGCTATCTGGGGCGCTATAGTGGACAGACACAGAGCTTGCCAAAAAGATTGCGGAAAACCGGTTAGAATCAACGCTACGGTATCTTGTGTAGTTGGAATGAGGGTGGTGGGCAGGGATAACAAAGGCATGGACCTTGAAGCGGCAAGGGCTGCTTACCTAGATCATTTTCTTTCCATTTACAAAACGTCTATTTCCCAGAGCCGTTTTTCTGTGGTCAGGAAATTTGACGCTATATTTAACCTTACATTAAAGGAAACATTCATTAACAATAATTACATAACCAAACAAATGTACTGATTGCAGTTATTAATTCATTTATCGTATATTTCATATCAAATTTTTTGCTTAAAAGTGACCGAATTAAGAAAAATCTAGCTCTCTTAATGCGGACTCTACTGAAATTTATAAATTCAAAATGTAATCTTACATAAAACATATCTGACCAGATAAAACCCAAAAACTTTGAAGAAATTTTATTTCAAATGAATTACGCAACAGACTTCTCATACATTTAAAAAGAAAATACGTCTGTTACATATAGTAAAAATTTAATAACTAAGAATACATCAAACAAGATGAATGAAATCACTTCTGTCCGAGGGACCGGAATGGCCTCCTGCTGCTTCCACTTTAAACGTTTGTCCAGGCGTTAAGCGGATGCAACTAGCCATGCAAACTGCTTACATACAGAAATCAAAGTTACCAGAATGCTAATCATAGTTCACTACAGAGGCTGCGCGATTGCGTAAGCACAACAATTATGATTTTACCAGTGTTCTCTACAAACTGACATCAGAAAGGATTATCTGAAGCAGAAAGCAAGTCCGAAAATTGACTCGCAGTGTACAGCCACATAACACTCATAATAGAGGGAACAAATAGTTCCTTGGCTACCTCTCAAATATATACAATAACTCAATGCGATAGAAGGCTTGCATCAGAAAATGTATAATTAGAACACAGCCAAGGGTAGTAGAAGAACGCGTGGGCCCGAACATAGCAAAAAAATTTTCTCTGCAATGGATGCTCATCACATTCAGTTAACGTTTAATAGTCCGAACCTCTCTGTTGGCAGAGGTCTTGTGTGAACATCAGCGTAGAGTTCACCACACTCAGGACAGACTTGGGGCGGAAACTTACACCTAGTCCCACAGCCAATGGGTCGCCCCACATGGAGGAGTGACTCTGCGAGCCATCCTCTGCCGTCCAGCCGTGTATCCAGCCGTGTATCGATGTACCAATAACAGCCCTGCTGCGCTAACGTGAAGGTGGAAGTTTCTCGGTTCGCAGGTGCAGCCGGGGAAAACATAGTACCTTTTATCGCCGCCGCAATCGAATCTTTCCGCTCCACGGCTCAGTAGTAAAACACTCATTCATTGCGATCCGCATTGCTTCAGATATGATCTGTAATCATCATCATTATTTCATCCAGCGTTGTCGTCATCACCTTCATCATCATCATCATCATCATCATCATAGTCGTCGTCGTCATCGTCGTCATGTCGTCACCATGGTGAATTCGCCTACAACAATAACAGCAAACACGGCGATTCGCTAGATGCACGACGGACACGAGAAAGATACGATAAAAAAAAAAATCCTCGCCGTCTGGGGTGGCCGAGCGGTTCTAGACGCTACAGTCTGGAACCGCGCGACCGCTACGGCCGCAGGTTCGAATCCTGCCTCGGGCATGGATGTGTGTGATGTTCTTAGGTTAGTTAGGTTTAAGTAGTTCTAAGTTCTAGGGGACTGATGACCTCAGACGTTAAGTCCCACAGTGCTCAGAGCCATTTGAGCCATTTTTGAAAAACATCCTCTTTATGGTTATGATCAAACAACGTAGTTGCAACGGAAACTTCATGCAGCTTTTCAATTATATACAGAAGTTTCTGACTTTCAGTTAAACAAATATAAAAAATAAGCAATTGGAAAAATAAAATAGTAGCAACTCAAGGTGATGTCAGAATCGAAGTTTTAAGTTTTGAATGTTAGACCATGCGTACTCTCATTTTTTCTACGGCTTAGCTGTTGCCAATACTGATGTGGAAGAAATTTCCGCCATCATATTTGGTGAGCAAGAGGATGAGAAGTGATGGGGTACTCTTTCTTATCAAACTACAAAGCTGTAATGTCCTGACTAGGACACAAAATCTCCCTGACGCTTCTCGTGTATACGGGGCATTAGACACTGTTAATACTAATGAAACGTTATTGGAACAGCAGTCGGTTGAGCTCTTCGACAAGGCCCTTGAATCCCGAGACTTCAAATCAATTCCACTCACCGGGAAAAATAACGAGATCAGAAGATATTGCTGACATTCTGTTTATTGGATGGCGAAGTTAAGCCCAGCTACCCGCCATTATAACATTCGAGAAGCGCAGGCTTTGCGTCAGAAACGAGTTTCACTCATCCCTTTTTTTTTCCATCAAAAACAACATAGCGATGCAATCTCTTATCGTCCATAGTCCGCCCCGGTAGCTGAGTGGTCAGCGTGACAGACTGCCAATCCTAAGGGCCCGGGTTCGATTCCCGGCTGGGTCGGAAATTTTCTCAGCTCAGGGACTGGGTGTTGTGTGTCCTAATCATCATCATTTCATCCCCATCGACACGCAGGTCGCCGAAGTGGCGTCAAATCGAAAGACCTGCACCAGGCGAACGGTCTACCCGACGGGAGGCCCTAGCCACACGACATTTCCATTTTATCGTCCATAAGATTCATTTATGTATCTGATCCACCTTGTAGAAGTTACAATAAGATAATTGGAAACAACCTCTACTACTATCATTGAATGAGAATGCGGGAGGACTATTCACATGGATGTGTGTAATGTCGTTAGGTTAGTTAGGTTTAAGTAGTTCTAAGTTCTAGCGGACTGATGACCTTAGAGGTTAAGTCTCATAGTGCTCAGAGCCATTTGAACCATTTTTGAGGACTATTCTTATTCTCACTCACTGTTCTCAATAATAAACTTATTGGATAAGTCAGTCTGTCAACCATAAGATAGTTACACCAGAAACGATAGTGCAATGATTTTTTCAAATGAAATGTTACATTATCTCAAAGCTTATTGCTCTGCTTTGGCTAGCCTCACAGACTGACGATTCTCCCTTCGAGCATTTGAAACAGTATTTCAAAAAATTCCTGCAAAATGTTTTTCTCACACTATATTTCCTCTTGAAATTTTAATACTTCGGTGAAAACGTCATTATCTAAGTCTGTCACTGAATAGAGACACAAAGGAATTACAGACATTGGCTGCCAGAGGGCACTGATTTAAACCAGTGAGAAAAGTTGAGAATTTGTTCCGGACTGGGATTCGATCTCGGGCCTCCTTATTCCTTTGTGCTTAATTCATAGTGGCTATGGATGAAAATGGTGTTCTTCGCACATGTTCGAAAGAACAGGCACATATACACTGTTACTGAATATGTTCGTGCAAGTGTGTTTTTGCAGACTATTGGAGCTCCTGGTACAAGTGACAGGTATCATAAAACTTAGAGATCGTCGCAGCTACACTGAGGATAGTTTGATAACTCTGGGAAATTTTGATGTAAGAATGCAACATTTGTGTTGCGTCTTCAAGGTTGGTAAAACACATTATTTCAAGTATCATATAAAGATTTTCAAAAGTGTACAGCGTTGACTGTGACTGAAAATGGAGAAAACAGAGTTTCGTGCTGTTGCTGAACATTTCCATTTGAAGGGTGGGACTACCGTACAAATCAAAACTGGATGAAGGTCACGCGGACTTTGCACCATCAAGACTTAAGACCGTTTGCTTTTCGATTAATGAATTTAAACGTGGTCGTACAAGCACCGAAGACGAAGCGCCCTTTGGCAGTCCAATTAAGGTCACCACACCAAAAACAGAAAAAACAACATTGACAACATCCACGATAGGTAACGCAAGATCGCCGAAAGTTCTTGAGACTGCTGATACTTTAGGCGTCTCAACTGAGCGAGTGGATAAATCCTGCACGGAGAATTCGCTATGAAGAACCTGTGTCCCAGGTGGGTGCCGAGACTGCTTACAGATGACAAAAGCGCATCCGGCACATTTCAACACAACGTCTGGCGATGTTTAATCGCAATCCACAAGAGTTTTGCAGCGGTTTGTAGCTGTTAATGAGACCTGGATGCATTATTACACACCAGAGTCAAAACGCCAGTGAAACAATGGACAAAGGCTGGTGAAAGACACCATAGAAGCAAAGGTAAGGTCATGTCCACCGTTTTGTGGGCTTACCAGGGAATAATTCTCGCAGATAACTTGTAAAAAGGCAAAACGCCAGTGAAACAATGGACAAAGGCTGGTGAAAGACACCATAGAAGCAAAGGTAAGGTCATGTCCACCGTTTTGTGCAGTCTGCCGCCGGCAGTGCTGCGAGGCGGTCGCGCGCCAGAGCGCTGCGGGCGAGGAGCGCACGGTGTGTTTGTGTTTACTTCGGCCGCTGTAAGTGCCGTTTTCCCTTCTAGACCACCATGGCGCACAACTATCGGAAGAAGACATTACGTTTCAACTTTTGTTCCGACTTCGCCCGACCCAAGGCCCTGGAGGTAGAACGATTTATACGCGATGAAGTTAAGATACCACCAACGGATCTAATTGGTATCCACTTGTCCATAGTTAGCAGTACCGTCTACATCAAAATGATCAACGATGCGGCGTGCGACAAGGTGCTTCAAGAGGCAAAACGTGGACTGCGCTTCTGTCATTCCGACGGCAACGTCGGACCCGTTACCGTCGATCACGCAGGTCTCGGCACACGGACGATACGGATCTTCGAACTGCCGTTCGAACTACCTGCAGACGTCGTCATCGAGGCGCTCCGTCCCTATGGCAACGTTCTGGAACATGTTGCCGAACGATGGGTACAATTTCAAACCTATCCCGTTTTAAACGGTGTTAGACAGGTCCGCATCGAGTTGCAGAAACACGTGCCTTCCTATCTACGTATCGGAGGCTGCCGTGCCATTATAATGTACGACGGCCAACCTCGGACCTGTTCCGGTTGCGGGAAAGAAGGTCACCTACGGTCTGAATGCATTCAACGACGTGTCGCGCAGCTCCCGTTGTCGGAAGCGTCCGTCACACCCACGATGACCGCCCTACCGGTCACTTACGCAGCGGCTCTTGCCACGTCTACAGTTTCGTCCAGTCCGTCGCCCGGTCCTTCCGATCGGCACGTCCCACCGTCCCAGTCACCTTTGGACGGTGCGGACGTCCCACCTGACAACCTTGCCGCCGAACAGGCTCCCGCACCGGAAGCTGAGGAGAACAGTACTTCTTCACAACACCTGTTTGACAATTTCATTGTCCCCACCGACGCCTTCGAACCAGGTCGACGCTCCTCCTTGCCGTCGTCCGACACTGAGGAACACGTGCGCAAACAACGCTCGCCACGTAGGCGCAAACGCCGTCGCCGTTCACCCACGGGCTCTCAAAGCGTCGCCACCCGCGACGACGACGACGACGACACCCAGCCAGCCGACATTTCCACACAGAGGTCGGCGGACAACTTTCAAGATGAACAAGACGTTTCGCAGGACTGGACCACCATGGAGGTTGCCACGCACAATGTAACGATCGGTGCGCAGGTTGAGACGCCTGTCTCCCCGCCGACAACTACAGATCTCTCTCACCACGACGCCATTCCCATGGACATTGGACAGACCCACGGCACAGGAACATGGGCCGACGACGTTGAGGAAGATACGCCCCCTCCTCCGGATGAGTTGCCTCCGCCGGACAAGGCTGCCTGTTAACATCAAAAGCGAGGCATTGCAGCCGATGGGACGGGACTTCCTGTCGGTGCCCTCCCCTTGGTGATGGTAGATGCGCGTCCACCACCACTGAAACAAACGTACCGGTTTGCCACACTGAACATCAACATGATCGGCACTGCACCCAAGCTGCAACTCCTATGTGACATGCTTCGGGCCTCTGACGTCGACGTCGCCCTTCTTCAGGAAGTACGCGTTGCCACCCTACCACCAGTCTACGGCTACGACTCATACACTTCCACATGTGATCAATCAGGGCGTGGAGTGGCTTTCTACATACGCGAAGGAATCCCACTCAAGGACACGACAATCCTTCCCTGTGGAAGAGGCATGGCTGTTACCATCTTCGACACGCGCGTCATCAATATCTACGCTCCGTCTGGCTCCACGAACCGTCGGCAGCGGTCCACCTTCTTCGGACATGACGTGGCGCCCCTGTTTTCTGGACGATATGATCGCCTTATCATGGGAGGCGATTTTAACTGTGTCCTCCATCCGCAGGACCAAGTGCCTGGTTATTCGCCATGCCCGGCGCTGCTCACCTTAATCGAAGATTTTCATCTAGTGGACGTTTGGGAGAAAATTCATGGCAATACCCCCGGTTTTACGCATTATACAGCACATTCTGCGAGCAGACTGGACCGGTTTTATGTCTCTGCCCACCTTGGCAATGAAGTCGCCCAAGCTGAACGTTGGCCCCTTGCATTTTCGGACCACTGCGCCGTCATTTGCTCCCTGGCTCTGCCACCTCAGTCAGTGTGGCGCGGCAGAGGTTACTGGAAGCTTAATACCTCCCTCCTTAATGACCCACACTGCCGACAATGTATTGCCACTACATGGGCGTCTTGCGAAAGACGCCTTCCGCAGTACACATCCACGTTCCATTGGTGGCTCAAATGTGCCAAACCTGCGATCAGAAAGGCCTTCATACAATGTGGCAAGGAAGCAGCAGCATGGCATCGAGACACCACAAATTTTCACTACGCCGTCCTCCGTGAGCTCGATGCGCTCCCTCCATCACCAGACACCCATAGGGAACGACAGCGTACTAAAGCTCGTCTCCTCTCTCTTCAACGTGCACGACTGCATGGTGTCGTGGTGCGTTCCCGACGACAAGACCTCCTCCACGACGAAACCCCATCCACAATCCATGCCGCATCCGACCATAATCGTCGACGTCGACTTTTTGTCCCCAATATCACGACCTCCGATGGTGTTCACCACACAACACAGGCGGCAGTGGTGTCTGCCTTTGCTGATCATTATCGCCAATTTTATGATGATGAACCGATGGCGACGCCCATTCCTGATGATCTCCGTCCTTCCCCTGATCGGACCCTCACCGCAGCGGAGTCAACGTCCATGATGTCTGCAATCACCGCAGAAGAGGTGGTAGATGCGATCAACAAAGGGGCCAAGAACAAATCACCCGGACCCGATGGTCTCCCAGTGGAGTTTTACCGGGCGTTCACCACGTTAATGCTTCCTCGCTGGACGGAAATGATTCAGGAACTCTTTACTCCGTCCTTCCCAATTCCACCTGAATTCGTCACTGGCATTCTTCTACCTGTGCCTAAACCGAAGGGAGGGTCTCATGTCTCTGCATATCGCCCCCTTACACTACTGAATGCAGACTATAAAATCTATGCACGGCTCTTAGCAGCGCGCTTACGTACCGTCTTACCTACGGTCCTTTCACCTGAGCAGACTGCACGTGGTTGTGGGGCCACCTTACAAACAGCCCTAGGAGAATGCCGTGACCTCATTGCACTGGCGTCGGTTTGTCGCCTTCGTGCAGCACTGGTATCCGTCGATTTCACGAGTGCCTTTGATCGCGTTCGACACCCATTCCTCCTCATGGTGGCGACACGTATGGGGTTCCCATTGCCTTTTGTCGATGCCATTCGCCGGTTACTGCTTCCCGCGGTCTCGATGGTACAAGTCAATGGGAGGCTTGTAGGACCGATCCCTATACGCCGCTCTGTGCGTCAAGGATGCCCTATGTCTACTTTATTATATGCCATTGCACTTGAGCCCCTCATCACTGGACTTACCTCTAGACTGCAGGGCCTCACTTTGCGTGACTACACCTTTCGCTGTAGGGCTTATGCGGACGATCTCCTCTTTCTCACCCGCTCCTCCACGGAACTCAATGACGCCATCCATTGGATCCACCAGTATGGACGTCTTTCTGGTAGCATTCTTAACGTCCGTAAATCGACTATGATGCACATTGGGCGCGGCCTCCCGGCTATGGTGCCGACCCCACTCCCAGTCGGTGCCACCCTTCGTTACTTGGGTATCGAATTTACGAGCTCCACACACCGCACAGTGGCCCTGGCTTACCGGCGGCTTTTGCAGTCGATTCGGCACCATGTCCGCGTTCAAGTGCACCGTAACTTAAACCAACTCCAACGTGTGTCCTATGTCAACATGTATGTCGCCCCTAAACTGGTACACGTCGCCCAGATCCTCCCAATGCCGTTACTCCTTGGCCGCCGCATCCAATCAGCCTTTGGATATTTCGTGTCAGCAGGGGCACTTTTCAAAGTCCGCTACAACACTCTAACACTGCCTCCTGCAAAAGGTGGCCTCGGACTCGTCAACGTGCGGGCACGATCTTCTGCACTCTTTGTTCACACTCTGTTGCGGCACTGGCAGGGGCCGGTCCCGTCCTTAACACGCAGTCTCTTAGATATCCTCCGACCAGCTTCTCTCGATCCACCGATCAATGTGGCACCTATTTCTCCATTATTGTACCACGTCGCCAATTGTTTCATAGAACTCAGCTACGTTCGGGCCGATCTTCCAGTCACCCGTCCTCACCGTACCAAAGATTATTATCGTTTGTTTCTGCTGTCCAATCCTTGCGACCCCATGGTGCTACAGCATCCTGACATTAACTGGCGCACGGTTTGGGGGTGTGTGCATGCACCCTTTTTACCGTCGTCTGTGTCTGCACTCTGGTATGTTTTAGTCTATCGAAAATTCCCGACTAATAGCCGACTTTATCGCATAGGACTGGCCACCTCCCCACTCTGCCCTGACTGTCAGCTCGAAGACACTGACGAGCACCGTCTTACGTGCCCCCTGAAACAAAACGTATGGCTCCTCATCCAACGAATCGTGGGCTTTTACCTCCGTGCCCCGCCAACGACGGTAACCCCGGATTTCCTGTTGTTGCCCCAGACATTTCACTACCCTCTTGCTAAGCACCATACCCTAATCTGGTTTCGAGGACAGGCTTTAGAATACCTATTTCAGAGTGGTCCGCATACAGTCCTTGACTTCTGGTACAAAGTTGTGACCGCGCATAGCACCCTCACCCGAAAACCATCTTACCGACAAACTTTTGCCGGTTTTCTCCGCAGCGTCTTCCTTGACCCCCCTCAAAGTTGGGGTGTACCATGCCTACCTGTCACATGATGCAACACCCTTATCCACGTTCTCATGCATCGACCAAAATCAAAAACAAACTTACAAAAAAATGGAAGAAGACGGAATATGTTATATTTTGTTGTATTTAATGGTTTTCATTTTAATATTTTTTTGTTTAACTAACAGTCATTTGTATATGTTTCAATGGTACCTTGAAGAACTCTTGCATAGTAAAAATATATGTACTTTTAGTTTGTTCACTAAAAATTATTTAAAAACAAAAAAAAAAAAAAAAGGAAAACAAGATATGTTATATTTTGTTGTGTTTACTGTTATTCCAATAATTTGTTTACCTAACACTCATTTGTATATGTTTCACTGGTACCTTGAAGAACTTTTGCTTTGTGTGTATATATATATGTACTCTACGTTTATTCAATTAAAAAAAAAAAAAAAAGTGGTCAGCGTGACAGACTGCCAATCCTAAGGGCCCGGGTTCGATTCCCGGCTGGGTCGGAAATTTTCTCAGCTCAGGGACTGGGTGTTGTGTGTCCTAATCATCATCATTTCATCCCCATCGACACGCAGGTCGCCGAAGTGGCGTCAAATCGAAAGACCTGCACCAGGCGAACGGTCTACCCGACGGGAGGCCCTAGCCACACGACATTTCCATTTTATCGTCCATAAGATTCATTTATGTATCTGATCCACCTTGTAGAAGTTACAATAAGATAATTGGAAACAACCTCTACTACTATCATTGAATGAGAATGCGGGAGGACTATTCACATGGATGTGTGTAATGTCGTTAGGTTAGTTAGGTTTAAGTAGTTCTAAGTTCTAGCGGACTGATGACCTTAGAGGTTAAGTCTCATAGTGCTCAGAGCCATTTGAACCATTTTTGAGGACTATTCTTATTCTCACTCACTGTTCTCAATAATAAACTTATTGGATAAGTCAGTCTGTCAACCATAAGATAGTTACACCAGAAACGATAGTGCAATGATTTTTTCAAATGAAATGTTACATTATCTCAAAGCTTATTGCTCTGCTTTGGCTAGCCTCACAGACTGACGATTCTCCCTTCGAGCATTTGAAACAGTATTTCAAAAAATTCCTGCAAAATGTTTTTCTCACACTATATTTCCTCTTGAAATTTTAATACTTCGGTGAAAACGTCATTATCTAAGTCTGTCACTGAATAGAGACACAAAGGAATTACAGACATTGGCTGCCAGAGGGCACTGATTTAAACCAGTGAGAAAAGCTGAGAATTTGTTCCGGACTGGGATTCGATCTCGGGCCTCCTTATTCCTTTGTGCTTAATTCATAGTGGCTATGGATGAAAATGGTGTTCTTCGCACATGTTCGAAAGAACAGGCACATATACACTGTTACTGAATATGTTCGTGCAAGTGTGTTTTTGCAGACTATTGGAGCTCCTGGTACAAGTGACAGGTATCATAAAACTTAGAGATCGTCGCAGCTACACTGAGGATAGTTTGATAACTCTGGGAAATTTTGATGTAAGAATGCAACATTTGTGTTGCGTCTTCAAGGTTGGTAAAACACATTATTTCAAGTATCATATAAAGATTTTCAAAAGTGTACAGCGTTGACTGTGACTGAAAATGGAGAAAACAGAGTTTCGTGCTGTTGCTGAACATTTCCATTTGAAGGGTGGGACTACCGTACAAATCAAAACTGGATGAAGGTCACGCGGACTTTGCACCATCAAGACTTAAGACCGTTTGCTTTTCGATTAATGAATTTAAACGTGGTCGTACAAGCACCGAAGACGAAGCGCCCTTTGGCAGTCCAATTAAGGTCACCACACCAAAAACAGAAAAAACAACATTGACAACATCCACGATAGGTAACGCAAGATCGCCGAAAGTTCTTGAGACTGCTGATACTTTAGGCGTCTCAACTGAGCGAGTGGATAAATCCTGCACGGAGAATTCGCTATGAAGAACCTGTGTCCCAGGTGGGTGCCGAGACTGCTTACAGATGACAAAAGCGCATCCGGCACATTTCAACACAACGTCTGGCGATGTTTAATCGCAATCCACAAGAGTTTTGCAGCGGTTTGTAGCTGTTAATGAGACCTGGATGCATTATTACACACCAGAGTCAAAACGCCAGTGAAACAATGGACAAAGGCTGGTGAAAGACACCATAGAAGCAAAGGTAAGGTCATGTCCACCGTTTTGTGGGCTTACCAGGGAATAATTCTCGCAGATAACTTGTAAAAAGGCAAAACGCCAGTGAAACAATGGACAAAGGCTGGTGAAAGACACCATAGAAGCAAAGGTAAGGTCATGTCCACCGTTTTGTGGGCTTACCAAGGAATAATCCTCGCAGATAACTTGGAAAAAGGCAGAACCATAGTTGGATCCTATTATGCTTCATTGCTGGATCGTTTGAAACTTCCTTTGGCTGAAAAAGGACCAAGGTTGGCACAAAAATGTGCTTTTTCACGAGGTTAATGCACCAACCCACACAGTGCATGAATTGGGCTTTGAATTGGTTCCTCATCTACCCTCCTTCACGAGACGTATCCGCAGCTGACTCCCTAATGTTCCCTAACATGAAACTGTAGCTTTCCGGCAAGAAATTTTCATCAAATGAAGAATCGGTAGTTGCTGTCGAGTACTGAAAGAACCTATTTTTCCGGTGGGATTAAAAAATGTATATCCTCAAAGCAAACTATTTCGAGATGTAAAGTGAGTTATTTACGAAACAAACATTATTCCTGCTTTTTTACCAGACTTATCAAACCACCGACATAGATGTCAATAGAGTTCTGGAAATATTATCTGTTCTATGAAAAGGACAGCATAATACAGGGTGTTTCAAAAATGACCGGTATATTTGAAACGGCAATAAAAACTAAACGAGTAGCGATAGAAATACACCGTTTGTTGCAATATGCTTGGGACAACAGTACATTTTCAGGTGGACAAACTTTCGAAATTACAGTAGTTACAATTTTCAACAACAGATGGCGCTGCAAGTGATGTGAAAGATATAGAAGACAACGCTGTCTGTGGGTGCGCCATTCTGTACGTCGTCTTTCTGCTGTAAGCGTGTGCTGTTCACAACGTGCAAGTGTGCTGTGGACAACATGGTTTATTCCTTAGAACAGAGGATTTTTCTGGTGTTGGAATTCCACCGCCTAGAACACAGTGTTGTTGCAACAAGACGAAGTTTTCAACGGAGGTTTAATGTAACCAAACGACCGAAAAGCGATACAATAAAGGATCTGTTTGAAAAATTTCAACGGATTGGGAACATGACGGATGAACGTGCTGGAAAGGTAGGGCGACCGCGTACGGCAACCACAGAGGGCAACGCGCAGCTAGTGCAGCAGGTGATCCAACAGCGGCCTCGGGTTTCCGTTCGCCGTGTTGCAGCTGCGGTCCAAATGACGCCAACGTCCACGTATCGTCTCATGCGCCAGAGTTTACACCTCTATCCATACAAAATTCAAACGCGGCAACCCCTCAGCGCCGCTACCATTGCTGCATGAGAGACATTCGCTAACGATATAGTGCCGTGCGGTTAAAGGCGCTGCAGTCTGGAACCGCAAGACCGCTACGGTCGCAGGTTCGAATCCTGCCTCGGGCATGGAAGTTTGTGATGTCCTTAGGTTAGTTAGGTTTAACTAGTTCTAAGTTCTAGGGGACTAATGACCTCAGCAGTTGAGTCCCGTAGTGCTCAGAGCCATTATTTAACGATATAGTGCACAGGATTGATGACGGCGATATGCATGTGGGCAGCATTTGGTTTACTGACGAAGCTTATTTTTACCTGGACGGCTTCGTCAATAAACAGAACTGGCGCGGATGGGGAACCGAAAAGTCCCATGTTGCAGTCCCATCGTCCCTGCATCCTCAAAAAGTACTGGTCTGGGCCGCCATTTCTTCCAAAGGAATCATTGGCCCATTTTTCAGATCCGAAACGATTACTGCATCACGCTATCTGGACATTCTTCGTGAATTTGTGGCGGTACAAAGTGCCTTAGACGACCCTGCGAACACCTCGTGGTTTATGCAAGATGGTGCCCGGCCACATCGCACGGCCGACGTCTTTAATTTCCTGAATGAATATTTCGATGATCGTGTGATTGCTTTCGGCTATCCGAAACATACAGGAGGCGGCGTGGATTGGCCTCCCTATTCGCCAGACATGAACCCCTGTG
Organism: Schistocerca nitens; assembly: GCF_023898315.1. Taxonomy (NCBI): domain Eukaryota; kingdom Metazoa; phylum Arthropoda; class Insecta; order Orthoptera; family Acrididae; genus Schistocerca; species Schistocerca nitens. The sequence continues at coordinate 166,271,884 of NC_064620.1, read as the reverse complement.
ACTTCTTTCTGTGGGGACACTTGAAAGACCAGGTGTACCGCCAGAATCCAGAAACAATTGAACAGCTGAAGCAGTACATCTCATCTGCATGTGAAGCCATTCCGCCAGACACGTTGTCAAAGGTTTGGGGTAATTTCATTCAGAGACCACGCCATATTATTGCTACGCATGGTGGATATGTGGAAAATATCGTACTATAGAGTTTCCCAGACCGCAGCGCCATCTGTTGTTGACAGTTGTAACTACTGTAATTTCGAAAGTTTGTCTGCCTGAAAATGTACTGTTGTCCCAAGCATATTGCAACAAACGGTGTATTTCTATCGCTGCTCGTTTAGTTTGTATTGCCGTTTCAAATATACCCGTCATTTTTGAAACACCCTGTATGAAAGAGCAGTGTCGTGTGCAGTTTGTACAACGCGAATTATTGGACCAATCATTTTCCTTCAAACCATAACTTATAATACACACATCAAAAAACGTTTTGCATCACCCCGGTTCCCAGAACTCCTGAAGATAGATGTTGACTGTGGATATTGTATCACACACACACACTCCCTTTGGCTGTTCAGAGATGTCACTAAACCCGCCCAAAGATGTAAACAACCATGCATGAGCAGCGCCTGTTAGACGGAGGGGGGTCCGACAGACGACCAGTTCCAGTCATTCCACCAGGAAGGGGGTACATGGCTTGTGTTGCCTGTAGTTCAACCATGCATAGACGGTTCGATCGCGTCCGCATTGTTACTTTGTGCCAGGAAGGGTTCTCAACAAGGGAAGTGTCCAGGTGTCTCGGAGTGAACCAAACCGATGTTATTCGGACATGGAGGAGGTACAGAGAGACAGGAACTGTCGGTGACTTGCCTCGTTCAGGACGCCCACGGGCTACTACTGCAGCCGATGACCGTTACCTATGGATTATGGCTCGTAGGAACCCTGACAGCAACGCCACCACGTTGAATAATGCTTTTCGTGCAGCCACAGAACGTCGTGTTGCGACTCAAATTGTGTGCAATAGGCTGCAGGATGCGCAAATTTACTCCCTACGTCCATGGACCATCTGTGTAACCACGACAAGATGCAGCGCGGTACAGATGGACCCAACAACATGCCGAATGGACGCTCAGGATTGGCATCACGTTCTCTTCACCGATGAGTGTCGCATATGCCTTCGACCAGACAATCCTCGGAGACGTGTTTGGAGGCAACTCGGTTAAGCTGAACGCCTCAGACACACTATCCAGCGAGTGCATCAAGGTGGAGGTTCCCTGCTGTTTTCGGGTGGCACTATGTGGGGCCGACGTACGCCGCTGGTGGTCATGGAAGACGCCGTAACGGCTGTACGATACGTGAATGCCATCCTCCGACCCATAGTGCAACCATATAAGCAGCATATTGGCGAGGCATTAGTCTTCATGAACGACAAATCGCGCCCCCATCGTGCACACCTAGTCAATGACTTCCTTCAGGGTCCGCAGCTCGTGGTCGTGCGGTAGCGTTCTCGCTTCCCGCGCCCGGGTTCCCGTGTTCGATTCCCGGCGGGGTCAGGGATTTACTCTGCCTCGTGATGACTGGGTGTTGTGTGATGTCCTTAGGTTAGTTAGGTTTAAGCAGTTCGAAGTTCTAGGGGACTGATGACCATAGATGTTAAGTCCCATAGTGCTCAGAGCCATTTGAACCATTTGAACTACCTTCAGGTCACCTTCTGGTGACAAACAGACCCGAACTATTTGAAACAGTTAACGCAGAACAGGGAATCAGCGATCATAAAGCGGTTACTGCATCGATGATTTCAGCCGTAAATAGAAATATTAAAAAAGTTAGGAAGAATTTTCTGTTTAGCAAAAGTGACAAAAGGTAGATTACAGAGTACCTGACGGCTCAACACAAAAGTTTTGTCTCAAGTACAGATATTGTTGAGGATCAGTGGACAAAGTTCAAAACCATCTTAGAGAGATGAGTATGTGCCAAGCAAGATCGTAAGAGATGGAAAAGAGCCATCGTGGTACAGCAAGCGAGTTAGGAAACTGCTGCGAAAGCAAAGGGAACTTCACAGCAAACATACACACAGCCAAAGCCTTGCAGACAAACAAAAATTACGCGAAGCGAAATGTAGTGTGAGGAGGGCCATCCGAGAGGCGTTCAATGAATTCGAAAGTAAAGTTCTATGTACTGACTTGGCAGAAAATCCTAAGAAATTTTGGTCTTATGTGAAAGCGGTAGGTGGCTCAAAACAAAATGTCCAGACACTCTGTGACCAAAATGGTACTGAAACATAGGATGCCAGACTAAAGGCCGAAATACTAAATGTCTTTTTCCAAAGCTGTTTCACAGAGGAAGACTGCACTGTAGTTCCTTCTCTAGATTGTCGCACAGATGACAAAATGGTAGATATCGAAATAGACGACAGAGGGATAGAGAAACAATTAAAATCGCTCAAAAGAGGAAAGGCCGCTGGACCTGATGGGATACCAGTTCCATTTTACACAGAGTACGGGAAGGAACTTGCCCCTCTTCTTGCAGCGGTGTACCGTAGATCTCTGGAAGAGCGTAGCGTTCCAAAGGATTGGAAGAGGGCACAGGTCATCCCCGTTTTCAAGAAGGGACGTCGAACAGATGTGCAGAACTATAGACCTATGTCTCTAACGTCGATCAGTTATAGAATTTTGGAACACGTATTATGTTCGAGTATAATGACTTTTCTGGAGACTAGAAATCTACTCTGTAGGAATCAGCATGGGTTTCGAAAAAGACGGTCGTGTGAAACCCAGCTCGCGCTATTCGTCCACGAGACTCAGAGGGCCATAAACACGGGTTCCCAGGTAGATGCAGTGTTTCTTGACTTCCGCAAGGCGTTCGATACAGTTCCCCACAGTCGTTTAATGAACAAAGTAAGAGCATATGGACTATCAGACCAATTGTGTGATTGGATTGAGGAGTTCCTAGATAACAGAACGCAGCATGTCATTCTCAATGGAGAGAAGTCTTCCGAAGCAAGAGTGATTTCAGGTGTGCCACAGGGGAGTGTCATGGGACCGTTGCTGTTCACAATATACATAAATGACCTGGTGGATGACATCGGAAGTTCACTGAGGCTGTTTGCAGATGATGCTGTGGTGTATCTAGAGTTTGTAACAATGGAAAATTGTACTGAAATACAGGAGGATCTGCAGCGAATTGACGCATGGTGCAGCGAATGGCAATTGAATCTCAATGTAAACAAGTGTAATGTGCTGCGAATACATAGAAAGATAGATCCCTTATCATTTAGCTGCAAAATAGCAGGTCAGAAACTGGAAGCAGTTAATTCCATAAATTATCTGGGAGTACGCATTAGGAGTGATTTAAAATGGAATGATCATATTAAGTTGATCGTCGGTAAAGCAGATGCCAGACTGAGATTCATTGGAAGAATCCTAAGGAAATACAATCCGAAAACAAAGGAAGTACGTTCCAGTACGCTTGTTGGCCCAATGCTTGAATAATGGTCAGTGGTGTGGGATCCATACCACATAGGGTTGATAGAAGAGATAGAGAAGATCCAACGGAGAGCAGCGCGCTTCGTTACAGGATCATTTAGTAATCGCGAAAGCGTTATGGAGATGATAGATAAACTCCAGTGGAAGACTCTGCAGGAGAGACGCTCAGTAGCTCGGTACGGGCTTTTGTTAAAGTTTAGAGAACATACCTTCACCGAAGAGCCAAGCAGTATATTGCTCCCTCCTACGTATATCTCGCGTAGAGACCATGGGGATAAAATCAGAGAGATTAGAGCCCACACAGAAGCATACCGACAATCCTTCTCTCCACGAACAATACGAGACTGGAATAGAAGGGAGAACCGATAGAGGTACTCAGGGTACCCTCCGCCACACACCGTCAGGTGGCTTGCGGAGTATGGATGTGGATGTAGATGTAGATGTAGATGTAGACATCGCTCGACTAGAGTGGCCAGCATTTTCTCCAGACATGAACCTATCGAACATGCCTGGGATGGATTGAAAAGGGCTGTTTATGGACTCCGCCACACACCGTCACGTGGCTTGCGGAGTATGGATGTGGATGTAGATGTAGATGTAGATGTAGACATCGCTCGACTAGAGTGGCCAGCATTTTCTGCAGACATGAACCTATCTAACATGCCTGGGACGGATTGAAAAGGGGTGTTTATGGACGACGTGGCCCACCAACCACTCCGAGGAATCTACGCCGAATCGCCCTTGAAGAGTGGGACCATCTGAACCAACAGTGCCTTGATGTACTTGTGGATAGTATGCCACGACGAATACAGACGAGCATTAATGCAAGAGGGCATGCTACGCGGTGTGCAGCAATCTGGGCCACCACTTCTGAAGGTCTCGCAGTATTGTGGTACAACATGCAGTATGTGATTTTCATGAGCAATAAAAAGGGCGGAAGTGATGTTTGTGTTGATCTCTATTCCAATTTTCTGCACAGGTTCCGGAACTCTCGAAACCGAGATGATGCAAAACTTTATTTGATGTATGTACTTATGTGAACAGTATACTGCTGCCGTTTTTCAGAGAACTACCATTCAATGAAAAGATTTACCCTTACATCACGCATAACACTGTAAAAATGTACACTGTGAATGCACCTTATTTTTATATTATTTCCCATCTTTAAATGGCCTGTTGCAGTTCTAAAGTCAAGCAACAGTATCTGAAATCGTCAGAGTGTGCAGCTACTTTCTGAGGTTTCAGTTTACAACAGACGCTACTGACACACCAGAATAAATCTCTAAATGGCACTGCAGTTTTTTGTACGATCCCAAGACTGTTCCTAACTCGTCTTCTTAGTTTTTTGCACTGTTTTTGAGTCATCAGTCAGTTGACTTGTACCAAACTGCTCGCTGTGAATTACGCTGTTTTGCCAGTCCATTCATGTACACGTCCTCAGTTGTTTGTCAGATGTATTCCAAGCTCTTTATTCGTCTACAATTTTACCCCCTACAGTCACACCTGGTACCTTGGAAGTTATTCACTGATGTGTTTACACAAATGCTATTGTCTTCTCCTCCTTTTTGCCATTATTTTGCCGTTCTTGCAGGATCCTTTTCCGGCAGCAGCGATGTCGTAGAGCTGACGTGCTGACGTTTTACCGGATTCCTGATATTCGCATTACACTCGTGAAATGGTCGTACGGGAAAATCACCACTTCATCGCTACCTCGGAGATGCTGTGGCCCATCGGTCATGCGCCGACTGTAACAACACATTCAAACTTACTTAAATATTGATAACCTGCCATTTTAACAGCAGTAACCGATCTAACAACTGCGTCACTCACTTGTTGTCTTATATAGGCGTCGCCAACCGCAGCGCTGTATTCTGCTTGTTTACATATCTCTGTGGTTGAATGTGCATGCCTATACCAGTTTCTTTGACGCTTCAGTGTACGTGATTGCTTCGTCCATCATGTATTATTTTGTTTTCAAGATAACAGAATTCCTCAACTTCGTCTACTTCGTAGTCCCCTGTTTTGAAGGTAAGTTTCTCGCTACCTTATACCTGCTGTTCCTCAATACTCTCGTCTTTCTTCGGTTTACTGTCTAACAACCGATACACACCGCGCAGAGTACGAGGTATGAGCGGTAGTGTTTCCAGTGATCGGAGTCTCTAGTCTCCTTGTATTACTTTCGCACAGTGCCGAACAGAGAACTTGCGTACTACTCATACGTTAACCACTTTGCCGGCCGGTGTGGCCGTGCGGTTCTAGGCGCTTCAGTTTGTAACCGCGTGACCGCTACGGTCGCAGGTTCGAATCCTGCATCGGGCATGGATGTGTGTGATGTCCTTAGGTTAGTTAGGTTTAAGTAGTTCTAAGTTCTAGGGGGCTGATGACCACAGATGTTAAGTCTCATAGTGCTCAGAGCCATTTGAACCATTTAAGGGGCTCCGGAAAGGCTCAAAATCGTGAAAAGTTCAATTTTTACTTTTTTGCGTTTTCTGAATCTGCAGACTATTACCTTTTAATAGATATATAATTTATTCAATTCCGAAGACTACAACTATTTTTAATTTTTTTTTGAAATGTGTTCTACATGGGCGTGACCCACTGTGGCGCTGTTAAAGTGCTGTCAAATGGTGTTATTATTAACGTCCGTGTTCATCAGGTACATTTTAGTGATGTGAGATAAAGTATGTGTTGTGGCTAGCCTGTGATGGTTCAATATATATCGCTGGTGTGATTGTCGATTGTTTCATGTTTATTTACTCTGTCGTTATCTCGAAAATATTCGTAATTAATTCTGTTTCTTGAGTCTCTGTTTTGTTGAAGTATAATAATGAGTAAAAGTAAAGTTATTAGAAATCCTCTAAAGGCTTTTAAGAAAAGGAGAAATGTTGGAAAGCCAAAGGTATGTGTTATTACTGTAAACAATAAAGACGATAACCAAGTGAGTGAACCTAACCTCTCAAGTACACCTGCCCATAGCAGTCAAAGTGGGAAAGAAAATACTTGCTAACTGGTGAAGTGTACACTCATAAGCATAGTCTGCCTCATGCAATAATGGAGGTGATAAAACCTATTTTCAGAGACTTAGCAGCACCTGAACTGTTGAAATAGTGTATTCACGGAAAAACGCAAAACCCCAATGAAAGTGTAAATAGTGTTATATGGTCGAGAATCCCCAAGACTGTATTTGTTGGAATAGAAACACTTCACTTTGGTGTGTATGATGCTGTTGCGACTTTCAATGATGGCAACATTGTAAGGTGCAAGGTATTTAGAAATATGGGAATAAAGATAGGTTCTAAAATGGTACGAGCGATGTTTGCTTTAGACAAGGAACGCCTTCGGGCTGCAGACAGGGCTGTAAAGGGTCTAGAAATACAAGCAAGAGTAAACAGGAGGAGGAACAAGAGGAAGCTGGAGGAGGAGTTTGCAGAGGATGAAGATAATCCATCCTATGGACCTGGAATGCACTAAAAAGTTAATCCAATCTTTGTCGCTCGATTCCCAAAACTTTTATTTTCTCATACTAATTACATGTTTTCTAAGGATCTTCCAAACATATTTGTTTCAAGCTTTCAGTAAATGTTACACAGTACCTTCTGCATAATTTAACACAGCCTTTTTCCAAAAAACTGTATATTTTTGAATATATAAATAAAAAATTGCAAAAAAATGTTGTGAATTTTCATTACAATTGAAAAAAAATCATCTTTAATAACTGAACTAAAATTTTGTACAATCCCTGTGTTAAGTTGTAGCCCATATTTCAATAAATAATCTGTAAAAAGTTCAACTTCCTACCTCAAATACTTTGTGAGGAAAGATGTAATTTATAAGCGTTATTTTAACATTGCAAGTATAGGGCGTTCCGGAGCCCCTTAACCACTTCGGATTTTCCACAGCTGGAATGGGCATCAGTACAGATTTTCGCAGTCATTTTATCCCCTAGTTGTTTTTATGCTGTTTGCGCTGGAATGCGAGATGAAGTGTATGTCGGCCGACTCGTTGTTCGCTGAGGACGCACTGCCTCCGCCAGGAAGTTGCATGATCGTCCAGTCTGGCGGTAGGTGATTCATCTGCGCGGGCCAGCACCGGTCCGAATAGAGACATGAGTCGGACAGGCGCCTGGCCAGAGACAAAAAACCCGCTGCGCCCGGCCTGCCAGTGACAGGAATTTATGGACCTGGTTTCGGAGGCGGCCGGCACGACGAGGGCACATTGCTAACCTACAGACCTGCTGAGGTGGCCGGAGGGCTCTGCGACCACCGCGCTGCATGCTCGTTGATGCGATCCGGCTGGAGCAGCTGATCATCCGCCTCTTGGAGCCCGTATGCAATGGAGAATGGTCTGCTTCAGTTTGCCGCCAATGCTCAGACGTCACATCTTGCTTTACAACATTTCAGGGTAGCCTCAACAGACATACGTGAAAAATGAAACTATAGGGTTCCAGAGACCTTTAAAAGTCTCAGACACGCATGATGTATATATCCGAACTGAAGCGACAAATGAAAATTTGTACCAACGTCAGAGTTCGAACCAATGTCCCCTGCTCACTAGCCACATGCGCTAACCACTATGCAGCCCTGGAACAATGTCTTTGCACAACTGTATGGACTGCTCTAGCACAGCTCCATCCTCAATCCAGTTTCCATTTACGCCTCAGCCCACTTGGTATTTCCATCAGACTCCAGCACTTTATTTGATTCAAGGAAGGATCCCCATGTCGTTCGATGCTGAGGGGCTATTCCAATACAGTTACAGAGCCTCTGCTCACTGTTCGAGTTTAGCGAGAGTACCAAATGGGCCGAGGCGTGAATGGGAATTTTTGATTGAGGACGGAACCGTGCTAGAGTAGCCCGTGCAGTTGTGCAAAGCTACTGTGCCAGGGAGGCTAGTGGTCAGCACATCTGCGGAGTGAGCACGAAACCTGTGTTCGATTCCCAACCTTGGTAGAAATTTTCATTCGTCGCTTCAGTCTGCATACATACATCACAGATTTGTGTCAACGACTGTAACAGTTAGAGGTACCATCAAAATTCAATAGACGTGAACTGTGTAATAGATATGAATGTCGACCGCATACGTCAGGAGGCAATAGAGAATGTTAAAGAGGTGTATCGTTCTTTAGCACCAATCTCTGCCATCAGGCGTACGTGCCAGGGAGAATAGACTCGGTGAGCTAGGAGTTACGCTGCAGCTGTCAAACGACAACGCGGCAATCGACAATACAAGTAGAACCAACACCTTGGCCTCGCAGAAGAACGGACGTTTGGAAGACAGAGAACAACACGCCAGTGTATTTCCACTACACATGTACGCTAAATGCTACTTGACATTGCATGCAGCACGGCTCCTGCTGTCAGGCTATTTTCATGTTCGTCACGATGAAGAGGATGTGACAGCACGACCAGAACTCGAAGATCTTCCAGTTCTGCCATACAGAGGATCGTTAACAAGCTCTAGTTGCAGAGTGCTGCAGTCGGCTCCAATAAGAACTTCTGAGACATTAGGTTGCTGTCTCTCCAGGAGAGCGAGCGGTACCTTGAACTGTGCTGCATGTTGCATGGCGTAACGGTTAGTGTTGCTGGACGATGTGCTGCCAGTTCCCGGTTCATGCCCGATCACCACCCATCATTTGTAATTTTGTATTCAACATTTATGGAAAGCAATTTGATATCTGATGTCTGTATAAACTTTCCACTCTCTGTAAAGTAGTTCAGCTCTGTTCTCGCTGTACGTTGCTTTTCGTAATACATGTTACTTTCTGTGCTAATTTTTGTACTTCATTGACGACCCTACTTTCGGATTTGGATTTGGTTCTTGGTACAACGTGAGAGTGTTATGTCGTCGGTAGATGACGCAGGAACGTCGTATGCCATCCTTCTTCACGAGGGTCACAGGAGAAGACCAAGGATTCTTTGATGGTTCAGTGGTCTTACAGCATTTAGGATGAAGCTTCATTTTGTGTGCAACTGTTAGATGATCTTTAATCATAGCTTTCAGGTCCTTTCACATTTGGCAGTAACCTGTAAACGTAAAAAACTAAAAGACACAGCATAGTTTGGAATCCACATTAAGCTCCTTCCAAGAGGCTAACAACGTTTTTGCGAGTACACCTATGGTGTGAATAGGGTTCCAAGTACTTAGCCCTTTCCTGCGCTGCAATTTTACTCCCTCACTATACTTTTCCACGACTTTTTCTCTAGGACAGATTCCCTGCCGACAACTTAGTTCGTTTCTAGGACGTCGATTTTGGCTTCCCGTCCCCCCATTTTTCCCCACCGATGTCGGTTAATTTATGTTCCATCTTCACATCTGCGTTCGACGACCAGCTTTTCAAAACTTTTTGCAGATTTTGTGGGCTTTATGGGGAGCGCCGCTCAGTACTCAGCATGGTAGCCAGCCTATGAGAGGAGTCGTCAGGGATCGTGCAGTGGTAGCCCCCTTAATACACAATGATGCAGTATTGATACCCAAGTTGTTATCTCCTCTTGCATGCTAATGTGTGGGTGCCTGTCCATTTGGGAGCGCTGGAAATTCACTCAATTGCCATTAGACCAAGTATATATTGCTCTGGGTGGGTGACGCTGATGGGGAAAGCCCTCCTTCAGACTAGCCAGCATCATGATGGATATTTGGCACCATCAAAAGACCTAAGCTTTAAACCGGTGACTGTAAGGCCCTAACAGTCCCTTCAAGCCGATCGGAATTCATGTCATGTTTCACCATGACTTAATGCTGCAGGTGGTTGGAGAACTACGTGGACAGTTGGAGAAGTTTGCTATCCATTCATACATTTAAGTCAAGATGACAGAGAAGAGGACTGACATTGGAGCAGTCATCCTCACTCTAGAGAGGTATTCCCTTCAACAGAAGGACGAAATCATGCTTTACCGCTGTGATGAGTAGCAGCATTTCCCACACCTGATGCGATTCTTTAAATGCCAGAGCTTCAGGCATATGCCTTCCGAATTTTCAGAACCTCTGATTGCCATTTCATGAAAACTGACCATATGCGCTACCACCTGTCTGGTTAGTTGCGGAAATGATCATCCACGTCAGTTACAGAAATGTGTTACACCAGTTAAAGAACCTAAATCCAGAAACTGAAGACCTACGACTGTCTCTCATATTTCTAAATCCGGAAAAATAGCATATTTTATATCCTGTCTCAAAGATCTCGTCATTTGCCACTAGTGTGACCAAATCGTTGGTAGCACCTGGCGTAATTATTCAACCTTCTGTAGGTGCCAAGAAAAGAATGAGACGATAAGAGCTCCACTCTTGTGGTTCCTGCAGAACCATCTGTGGGCATCTCGACTCCCCACACTGGCCAGAGCAGCAGCATCTTCCTCTGGCGTCTATCGGTATCAGGGCCCACATCCGAGGAACCTCACCGAAAGTTTCCAGACAGCAACGAGACACCGCCAGAAGTTGAAGGAGTCACAGACTGTGGGTCCCAGGGACGTCAACTCTCCTACTTCCGCATCACAGGATTTTCAAAAATGTTCAAATGTGTGTGAAATTTTATGGGACTTAAGTGCTAAGGTCACACTGCTTAACCTAAATTACCATAAGGACAAACACACACAGCCATGTCCGAGGGAGGACTCGAACCTCCGCCGGGACCAGCCACACAGTCCCTGACTGCAGCGCCTAGACCGCTCGGCTAATCCCGCGACAGGATTTTCGACCATCAAAAGCAGTGAAGGTGTAAAGGAAGAAAATCTCACTCCGGTAACTCGGAAGTGACCAGAATCTCCCTCTCCAACGGAATCTGAACCGATGTTTGTTGGTGCTTTCCCACTATGACTGCTCCTGAACTCTTCAGGACTAGCCAGAACACTCTTAACGTTGTAATTCAGTGAAACTACAATGGATATTACTGTCACCTGCCAAGCAGAATAACTAATTCTCTCCTCTCCTGTATTCTGCATTGCTCTGCAAGAAACACGTTTCACTGACGACCATTCTTCAACTCTTGCAGGTTACCGTGTGTCTGTCAGGATAGTAATGGTCCAAAGCGAACATCTGGATGGATCGTTTCAGTGATCCACAGTTTGCACAGATGTCCTCTGTGAGTGCATTCCCCTCCACACAACATTAGAAGCAGTAGAATTATGAGTGCGAACGACCGCAGTGTTCACCACTCATACTGTTTAATTACCCTTAGGCAGGGAATTCACATTCTAGATGACCCCCTAACAGCAACAGCTCTCTTTCCCAAACTTTTCTCCTGCTTGGGAACTACAATGTGCACCACTCTCTGCTGTGAAGTGGGAAAGTGCTTTGTCCTGTGGTAAGCACCTTTCGATTGAACAGCTTTTTGCCGGTCTTCATCTGCATCTTCTCGCTGACGGTACTTCAGCACTGCCAATTGCATCATTTCGGCTATCGACCTCGCAATGTGTTCCCCCAGACCGGTGAATTCGCTACAATGGTTGCTACACGATGATTTTTGTGACTGTAACCAGTGTCTGGTGATCCTTTCATTTTTTTGTCACCGCCCAACGTATCAGTTAGCAGTTTTGTTTCTTTGAAGAGCCAACTGTCAGTCTATACCTCTGCTATCACCTTCGCTGGAACTACTATTCACCTTTCTACGACTCTAAAATCACGGATACTACGAAATACGCTATTACATATCCCACGAGCCACGAACATTACTTGCGGCCCGAACATGCATTGTTTTTACATTGGAGCTAATAGCCATTGGCAGAGCGCTACGTTATTTTAAACAGACCTGCCTCGACCACTTTTCAATTTTTAGTGGTTCTATTAGCAGTATCTGGGCTACTGATTGATGTTACTCTCATCACCCTGTGATACATGCTATTCATGATTTTCTCTCTGAGCTTAGTCATAAGGCCTGCTCAGTTGTCTTTCCCTAGTCATATGGGTATCCCAGGGAATGAACTCGCCAATTGTTACTCGCCCAACATTCACTTTGACATATCTACGTGCAGAGTTGCCAGTGCAAGCAAGAGCTCTCCTCACTCAGTGATTGAGCAACATCTGTTAAGCTACACCAGCCCCGTCCACCACTCCCCCCCCCCCCCCCCCAAAGGACTCAACACCATCAAGGAGACTACTGCTGCATGGCGCTCCTCTTTCGGTTCCTACCAGAAGAAATTCATAGTCCAATGTCCCTCGATTTACCCAGTTCTTTTCTTATGTAACGAGCCATCACCATGTTGTGATTGTGGAGCATTTGATACAGCAGCTCATACCCTGGTGGAATGCCCCCTCCTTCTTCCTCCCCATGTTAGGCATGTTCTTCTGGACTCTTTGCCTCTAATATTGGCCGATAACTGCGTTTTCACCGTGAATGTGGTTAATATTCTCAGACATAACGTTTTAAACTACTTTCGCTCAGGGGCGGTGTGTTTGGAGTTGGGATGTCATCCGCCGCCTGTTGCATCTATGGGAACCTCGACTGTACCTCACTATCTCACTTGCCAGCTGCCTTTATCATCCCTCTTTTTTTTAAATTGCTATTAGATGCAGCTAGCCCCTTTTTTCTGCAGAACCCTTGTTACCGCTTTACGGATAGCACTTCGATGAACAGCGGGTGTTGTTTCCCACTTCAGCACTTGGACTATAACAGGTAATGATGTGATTGTTGTGGGTAGGACGAACGCCATTGCATGCAGAGTTCCCAGGGGACACTCGCCTACACCCCACTCTGCCCCGCCTCCCCCTAAATGATTACTTATCTCATCTTCTTTTATTGTTGTCAGCCCAACAGTTGACCATTTTATTTTTAGCCTTATCATGTTTACTACTACGAATTTCCCAGACAGAAGGCATTCTCCACTGTATAACCATCTCAGTGTAAACGTACTGGTGGAGCGTGAGATGTGGGTGGGGTTTCTCCTGTCACCGATGAATCCTTGGAGACACTTTGCGAGGTGCCAGGGTGGAGAAGAGTTTGTACCTCTTTAATTCTGACGAATTTTGCTTGAGAACGAGACATGCTCACGACCCCCTCCTTACCTACCACTTAATTAATAATGCGCACAACGGTAACGAAGGGAATTAATGGTGGACCCTGCTAGTTGGTAAAATAAGGAGTGCACACTCACAATAATTTAGTAAAAATCGTAATCTACTCAGAGAAAAGAAGAAGAACTTTATAATAATAAACAACAAAAAATGGAATACTGCATATATCTACGAAATGATACGCGGCTTTAATATTACAATGAGATTTACTATACATCAGAACATAGAGGCACACGATTATCGACACAAACAATAGGTTAAATGGTAGGGTATTCTGAACTATTATGCAAATAAGAGTTGGCTCGAGAACAAGGGCTGCTACTCTCCGTGATGTAATAGCTTGACGATAATGACAGGAGGTCCTGATCAATTAAATATTACTCTCTCGACTATATTGCAGTATCGTGATTAGTAGTGGGAGCTCACATGGGATCACATGGAGAAACAAGCAGGGTGGACTTGTGGCAAAGCGAGCGCGCGTGCTGCTGAGGACTTCAGTATAAAATTGATAGGTCCTACAACGCCGGAGCCGCAAAATACTTTACCAATCCTGAAATTTTTTGCAGGTCGTCGGTAGGCAGCTTTCTGATGATATAGGCGCCGCCTTCTGGTGTGCGGCAACTCTTTTCCAACCCCTGGCCTCGAAGGCTGTCCGAGAATTCTGTTCTGAAGAAAAAAGTGCGACAAAGTCGCAAGAGCGTCCGACTCCGACGAAGATCAGATCCCGAATCCACTGCGCCTGCACCACGCAAGACCGAAGCCAACATTGCTCCACTCCCTACCATCCTCTAAAAACCGCGAATCAGCATTCAGTTCTGATTCCAAAATTCCCCCACACTGTCTCAGAACATCCATCGCGCCAATAGCGACCGTTCCCTCCAATTTCGAGCAGGGCTTTATGACGTCAACTAGACTCAGTTTAAGTTCACCAATAATGCCTCTGCTATTCAACTGAGAGCACTGAACTTGCCGTTTGACCGGCTACGAAAACAACATGCCTAGACCACCGGCCATCTGGCGCCAGACAGTCGCACCCAGCAGGGAACAGTCCAGAAGTGTTCTCAGAATCAAGAGGACAATGCAGTCGGTTGGTGCCAGGAGTCTTCGTTCCGGACGCGCCGGAATGGTAAACACATAAACTGTGGCGACACTCAGACGTCTCGCAGGTCGTTTCACCTTGCACAAAAGAGGCGAAGCTCGACGCTTAAGCCCATTGTACGAACCCCTCAGAATTTGGGGACGTGCAGCTCCCAACTGGAAATGCAGTGTGCCGCATCCTCCGATGCTCGCCTCACACAGGCCACCCAAGGAAGTAACCCAGCATGCACAGGGATCAAGTGAAAAGTATTTTTGAGCTCTCAGAACAAATACTCCCATTACAATAACCTTATTCGGTCCGTTACTACCGTGCATTGACATAGAACATTAATAAAATTGATGAAAATGAGAGGCGACATGCAAAAGAATGCATGGAGCCTCTCAACTTCACCTGTACTGACTCAGCACGTATACTCCTCTTTATATTATTTATCTGCTCGTGCGATAATGGTGCCTTCAATGCCTCGATTTTACCACACATACTTACTTCCATAATTCGATCAAATATCTGGCGGACGTCACTAACTCCAGATGAACTACCTCTTGACTCAAGGATTGATGACTCGCTGCTTAGTCCCTTAAATCCCCGCCAACCAACCAACGGTTATTGATGTGTGGTATATCACCTTCGGAGTCAGTGTTCCCTAATACTTACCACAATTTGTTAGGGTAGTACAGTATTCGCTGACGACCTGTGGTGCAATCGTACCCCTGCAAAACATCTGAATTTACATAAGGAACGGCGAAGCTCTCCCAAATGCTCATCTGAAGATAAGACTGGTCGCCCACAACAATTCTTGTTATGTGAAAGAAAGTGATGCGTGATAGAGCATGAAAAATGTCAGCCGTAAACTATTTAGGGACCGTTCCTACACTTTCTGAGAACAAGAACTTGCATTACCTTGATAACGGCGCAGTGCCACACTAACACCCAGATAGAAACGACGATCTCCCACGATTCCGTCCAAGAGGAACAACGTCTGATCGTAGAGAATAATTGAAACGAATTGTGCAGAAATTCCAAATGGTTCAAATGGCTCTCAGCACTATGGGACTTAACATATGAGGTCATCAGTCACCTAGAACTTAGAACTACTTTAACTTAACTAACCTAACTAACGGAGGATATCGAAAGGGTGCAAAAAAGGGCAGCTCGTTTTGTATTATCACGTAATAGGGGAGAGAGTGTGGCAGATATGATACGGGAGTTGGGATGGAAGTCATTAAAGCAAAGTCGGTTTTCGTCGCGGCGAGATCTATTTACGAAATTTCGGTCACCAACTTTCTCTTCCGAATGCGAAAATATTTTGTTGAGCCCAACCTACTTAGGTAGAATGATCATCAAAATAAAATAGAAATCAGAGCTCGATCAGAAAGGTTTAGGTGTTCGTTTTTCCCGCGCGATGTTCGGGAGTGGAATGGTACAGAGATAGTATGATTGTGGTTCGATGAACCCTCTGCCAAGCACTTAAATGTGAATTGCAGAGTAGTCATGTAGATGTAGATGTAGAACCTAAGGACATCGCACACATCCATGCTCGAAGCAGGATTCGAACCTGCGGCCGTAGCAGTCGCGCGGTTCCGGACTGAAGCGCAGAAATTCCAGTGGAGGTTTTGGCAAACATTGTTGAAGTAACTATCCTGCATAATCCGATGTCATTCGAGTAATTTATGTAAGTGTGAAAATCGGAGGCGATCAGCATTTATCATCGGATGTTTGTATCAATTTAGCACTTCCATGTTCCCACCGTGTACTTACCGAACACATTCGACCGACGCTCGAGTTATCGCAGGAATTACAATATCAGATTTCCCTCTCGAATTATTTCACAAACCTATAATTACGCAATGCACCCTTTAGTGGCCGTAAGTACTTCCTTCCGCATTCTGGCTGGAACTTTCCGACAAGTATCACAGCGAGAACCGGCGATTGAAGGAAATTTTCCCGTCCACCAGAGGTTTGTTTGCGAGTGAAGCCGCCAACCCGCCAGCTGCAGAGGGACAGGATAATGGCCAGCCCGGCAGGCAAACGTGCACAGAGCGGTACGTGCCTCGCGAACCGCTGACCCGGTCAGCGCCACATCTTCATACAGCCGTGATGGAGTTCCTTTCCGGGAAGCCGTCTGAAATATGGCGGCAGTAATTGCTCACGTGGAGCTGGGGCGGACCAGCATTGTTAGGGGCTGCATCGCAACGGATAGCTGGGCCATTAATCTCGGTTACGCGAGATCGGACACCGACCAGAAATTTATGTTCTCCGAGCAGAGCTCGCCCTGAGATGGAGATGTTCGCCAGACGCGCTATTCTGCACCTCCCACGCCATCCGTCTCAATAAACTAGCACTCAAAGCTCGAATTACATAGCTGATATACCTGCGCTCGACTGAATCGCTCGTCTATTCTTTTTTCCACATTTCAGAACAGTGTAAGGGCCGCATTGAGAGCCAGTGAATCAATTGACATAAAGTGTGAAATAATCAGAGCAAATGCAAACAGTCGAATATCTGTATGTCGAGACTTCTGTTCCCATGTTAGGATCAGGGTCGCCTGCAAACACCAATAAGCGAGGCAGTAAAATGAGGAATTAAATCTCAAAAAAAGTCAGGTTACCTTCCATTCGCAAAATGGATGCACTCAGCGACTGTATGTTACTTATAAATTATAGAGTGCAGCCAACAGATTTTATTATGCAAATCCAGATTTCAGCTAGCAGCTAGCCATTCTCAATGCGCTACTTTTATTCTCAATGCATGTAAGTCCCTCTTGTTCGGGAGTCACAGTTGTTTGAATACTAATTCAAAGAACTGTGACGCCCTAACAACAGGGACTTACATGCATTGAGAATAAAAATAGTGCATTGAGAATGGTACTGTTGTTCGGGTGTCACAGTTCTTTGAATACTCATTCAAAGAACTGTGACGCCCGAACAACAGGGACTTGCATGCATTGAGAATAAAAATAGCGCATTGAGAATGGCTAGCTATTTGCCGAAATCTGGATTTGCATAATAAATTCTAAGAAGGACGACTGATTGCTGCACTCTATAATTTATAAATATACTTAAAAAAAGTAGTAACAGAGTTTATCTCTGCTTTATTTTGCTTGGTCATTTTTCTTCTTTGTGCTATGAATGAATTACGTTGCTCTTGCGAGTGACATTTCGTATCATAGCGCACATTTTAAGACTACACTGCCATTTTTTGAGTCATTTATGTACGGTTATTTTAATTAATGTCGTAGTGAGAAGTAAAAATGTGAAACGAATATTTTTCGCCGTTTCGTTTTCCAACGCGAGGAGAGTTGGGACACACGTGTTTATTCATAAGTACTTCTAGTGTTTCAGAAGGTTACTGCGCAAAAGCTTCAAGACACGAAGGAAACACACACATAACATGGTATACAGCATCGCTCCAAGGTTGTTACTCATATTATAGATGTGCAATATGGAATTCGTTTGTAATACATGTCTGCAGTTCGTCGACACTTACAAATTTGGTAATTGGTTTACGAACTACTGCGATACGGCAGTACTGACACAAGGGTTAACAATGAAATTCGAGGACAGCACAACGTGCAAGTGCAGTGTGTATTTGTAAGAATTCTGCAAACCATTTGCAGGCTTCCCTTAAGCAGTGAGACATCGATACATAGAAATAAAAAGCGCCAAATTCACTCTCGTTCTCTGACAACCTTCCGTGGGACACAAAGGTTTAAAATATTAATGAGTTACTGAAGGATAATGAGCCAAGAAACGTGTACTTTTCACTGAAAACTCTTACTGCCATCCTTTGGCATTCACTATCGCAGGTTACTTGTAAACATTTCGTGTAAAAGTCGTTGTGGACACTGTGTAATTCATGTCATTAGCACAAAGAAACACTTTAAACGAACCTGTCTCCGAACTAGAGCGCAATAAATAAAAAACAAAAACCCCACACCACTAGCATACGAAGTGATGGCTACGAAAACTGTTATTATTCCAGCTTACAACTGATCATTTCTTCATTCTACCTACCGCATTGCTTAAATCGATTCACTTGTTGCATTAATCCAAAGGTAACCCTTGTTTTCCACCTTTTTTTTCACTCTTTGTTTTGTTCGGAATTTCTCTCTCTCTCTCTCTCTCATACACACACGCACACACACTTACGAGAGAGAAAGGTTCTCCTTTTTGAGTTCGCCGGTCACGTTCCACTAACAAACGTCGCCCTCAGCCACGAATGCACGAAATCTTTATCGGCTGATTGCTCCATAAATCATGTTCAGCCCTCGGTTGACAT
Organism: Schistocerca nitens; assembly: GCF_023898315.1. Lineage (NCBI taxonomy): Eukaryota > Metazoa > Arthropoda > Insecta > Orthoptera > Acrididae > Schistocerca > Schistocerca nitens. The sequence continues at coordinate 166,253,029 of NC_064620.1, read as the reverse complement.
CGGTAATAGAAAGTCGCCAGCCACTTACCGCGTCGGGACCCCGTCCCAATCTGTCCACGTAATCGGCCGTCGTTCTACAAAGATGCAGCAAAGACACTCCGGGTGTGAGCGCGCATCATTACAAGGGCGCTCGCATCTCCGTTACTGGGCCAACAAATTAGATTACTCGCTGTCACTGTTTTCCCAGCTATTAATCCCTTTCCGCCGTGCGTCGTCGTGCGTCCCACGGGCCCCCGCCGTCAAACAAGAACAAAAGCGCGACCGACCGCGCTATTAACGTAACACGCTTATCTCGAGCACGTTATTATAAAAATTACACAACGCGGTTCGTACTGAATACATTACGCAGTAATTGCCGGAGCCCGGTATAATGGGAGCCCCGGAGCATGGGACGGCAGCCAGCTCCCGGCAGAAGCGAACACACACAGAGGCGCGTGTGGGCGATGCGACGCGACGCGACGCGACCCTCACACTAGTCGAGCATTCTTGCCGGCTCGCCAACAGCGCGCAAATGGACCGCTGTGAGCCTCAGATCTCGCCGCTGTCACCCGCCACAAAACGAGGCAGAACTGATTTCTTTCGCATTCCCACATTCCTCGTCTCGACACGTGGTATAAACAGAACACAAATATAACACGAATGAAAGAGTGTGTCCAATGTATTTTCTGCTCTTTGTGTTGTAAGACGTCGTGGTCTCCTGACCTTCATTGCTTACATATTCAGCCCTCACAGTCATATTCTGCACATCAAGACGCTCCATTCGAACCCAAACTCGATATGATAAAGTCAATGTTGTATGAATTCGTGTAAGCGATATGCAAATAACAAGTAAATCGCAATTGCGCACCGAGATTGAAATACTCGAGGCTGGCGTACACACACACACATTCAAGACACGACGGCCACAAAAGCTTTTAGTTCGGGAGAGGCAAACCGCACGCCAGGAGGCCAGTCCCTTCAGAGGACAAGTCAACCTATCTACATTGGCTGGCGACCGCCCGTAGAGCAGACACCGTTTGCCCGAGTGAAAGGGTGCACGACCCCGTGTTCAGCTTAAAAGCAAATTCCACTACATTGTGTGGGAGTTCCCAGCCTACGCATTCTTTACTAACATAGCACGCAGTTTCAGAGGTTTTCACAGGGAGACAGCAAACGCCAAACGCCGATGCTACAGATTCCCGGATTGGTCGCCTTAAACGAAACGTCATTCTCCCGGTTTAGAAGAGCAATGCTGATTGGCAGACGATATTTCTGACGCCTTGAGCTGAAGGAGTAAAGAAAGAGACCGAAAGATATCACCCCTTCACGTCTGGCGTGAAGAGGGGCCGTTCCGTTGTCGCTCTAGGAGCGAGAACAAGTAACGAGAGCGCTTGCGTACTCAAAGAGCGAGGAACAAGACTCTCTTCAGTACTTCACTGGGAGAGTACCTCTGTCGAGAGCGAATCGGAGTGCGAGTTTGTATTGAGTCCTTGCGATTAAGCGTTGTTCACTGTGTTGGCCGCCACACTTATTGTGTGGTGTAAACGGACAGAGTTATAGTTAAAACGCCTGCGAGCGAATTTTTGAGTGGCATCGCAGTGGACTTGTTATCTGACCACGCCAATAGTTAGACTAGGGGCAAATAGGAATCCTTGACTTCATCAAGGCGTAGGGAGAGTTTGATTGGCGAAGGTCAATCCAGATAGAAAGAGAGTTATCTTATTTGTCAGCAGCGAGCAACGAAGACAGCAGTCATCGCAGCTTACGGTATAGTGCGCTACATCTCTTGTGAGCCCCATATTTCCTCCACAACAGTACACTTCACTGCAGCCGGCCGAAAGTGGCCGTGCAGTTAAAGGCGCTGCAGTCTGGAACCGCAAGACCGCTACGGTCGCAGGTTCGAATCCTGCCTCGGGCATGGATGTTTGTGATGTCCTTAGGTTAGTTAGGTTTAACTAGTTCTAAGTTCTAGGGGACTAATGACCTCAGCAGTTGAGTCCCATAGTGCTCAGAGCCATTTGAACCATTTGTTATTGTTTACTAATCCACGATTTCATTGGCCTCCTAAAGGAAATCAACTGTTCATGGTTTCAACAAGATGGTACGACTGCGTCTTCTGGAAGAGTTTTTGCGAAACGTGTCCCGTGTCATCAAAAAAAAAAAAAAAAAAAAAAAAAGGGGAAAAAAGCTGTGGCGTCCTCGCTCGCTGAACATTCCTCCACTAGGACTTTTTTCTTTGGGGAGCACAAATGTTTTGTATGGCAATCGCCCAGCATGCTTTGTGACTTAAGAGACATAATTGGGTATGTGAGAAGCATATCCACAATGAGATCAGTAGGTAGTGTTTTCTAATAAAATTAAGCGGGTCCAGATTCGCGTATCAGACCGTGGACGTCATTCCAAACATTATGCTGCAATAGCACAGCAGCTTTCCAAACACCCTGTAGAAGTTGCTGTGCAGTGGACTACAGCTGTAGTTTCAGAGGTGGCGGAACACAAGCCTGCAAACCTGTTTCTCGCAGTTTTTTAATTAGTGCCTAAAATTATGATAGAAGTAGCTACGAGCTCCCTTCACGCTGGAGAAGCATGCCATCTCATCAAGCGAAGCAAAAGCGCCTCCGTCTACATCTGCGTCGCAATAGTATAAAAATTGCACCACGAGTACCTAAACCATTAGCCGGCCCTTTCAAACTATCGCCGGCCAAAGCCGCCTCTCCAAAAAAGACAGTAGCGCAAGACTGACTCATGCAAAGTAATCTCCCCCGCCCCCCGCCCCTCCCCGGCCCCCACCCCCCGCCCGCCACAAAAAAAAATTCCTGAAATATTAAGTGATCTGACGGTGATCTTGACGGTTGGCTTTTAGACTTTAGGGAGAGATACTTACTGTAGAAAACATCGCATAAAAACTAAACTGTACCGTAAGTGTATTTGTCTACATCTACATCTACATTTATACTCCGCAAGCCACCCAACGGTGTGTGGCGGAGGGCACTTTACATGCCACTGTCATTACCTCCCTTTTCTGTTCCAGTCGCGTACAGTTCGCGGGAAGAACGACTGTCTGAAAGCCTCCGTGCGCGCTCGAATCTCTCTAATTTTACATTCGTGATCTCCACGGGAGGTATAAGTAGGGGGAAGCAATATATTCGATACCTCATCCAGAAACGCACCCTCTCGAAACCTGGACAGCAAGCTACACCGCGATGCAGAGCGCCTCTCTTGCAGAGTCTGCCACTTGAGTTTGCTAAACATCTCCGTAACGCTATCACGGTTACCAAATAACCCTGTGACGAAACGCGCCGCTCTTCTTTGGATCTTCTCTATCTCCTCCGTCAACCCGATCTGGTACGGATCCCACACTGATGAGCAATACTCTAGTATAGGTCGAACGAGTGTTTTGTTAGCCACCTCCTTTGTTGACGGACTACATTTTCTAAGGACTCTCCCAATGAATCTCAACCTGGTACCCACCTTACCAACAATTAATTTTATATGATCATTCCACTTCAAATCGTTCCGTACGCATACTCCCAGATTTTTTACAGGAGTAACTGCTACCAGTGTTTGTTCCGCTATCATATAATCATACAATAAAGGATCCTTCTTTCTATGTATTCGCAATACATCACATTTGTCTATGTTAAGGGTCAGTTGCCACTCCCTGCACCAAGTGCCTATCTGCTGCAGATCTTCCTGCATTTCGCTACAATTTTCTAATGCTGCAACTTCTCTGTATACTACAGCATCATCCACGAAAAGCCGCATGGAACTTCCGACACTATCTACTAGGTCATTTATATATATTGTGAAAAGCAATGGTCCCATAACACTCCCCTGTGGGACACCAGAGGTTACTTTAACGTCTGTAGACGTCCTCTCCATTGATAACAAAATGCTGTGTTCTGTTTGCTAAAAACTCTTCAATCCAGCCACACAGCTGGTTTGATATTCCGTAGGCTCTTACTTTGGTTATCAGGCGACAGTGCGGAACTGTATCGAACGCCTTCCGAAAGTCAAGGAAAACAGCATCTACCTGGGAGCCTGTATCTAATATTTTCTGGGTCTCATGAACATATAAAGCGAGTTGGGTCTCACACGATCGCTGTTTCCGGAATCCATGTTGATTCCTACAGAGTAGATTCTGGGTTTCCAAAAACGACATGATACTCGAGCAAAAAACATGTTCTAAAATTCTACAACAGACCGACGTCAGAAGTATTTGATGTGACTTATCATTCCTTGGGATTATAAAAGTTGTCAAAGTTCTTCTGAAATACAACTTCCAAATGCAAGGTCTTCAGGTGTTTGCTGCCATAGTAAATTATACACCTTTACTGTACTGGGTCAAAGATTAGTGGAGCACCCTGCATGAATCACAAACAACAACCTTGACCTTGTTTATCTGTGGTTCGTTTGTTCGCCTGTCAGCTGTGCCGCGCAGGAACATTCTTATTTGAGTAAAGCAACGAGCACTTGAGTTTTCGGAGAAGGGGATTTGATATTTGTGAATCTGAGAGAAATTATCTGGAATACTTTATTGAGCAGATAAAAACTTGTTTGTAAGCATATGTTATTGATTCTATTGATGGATAAGACTTTTTTTGACGGTGTTTTCCGAGCTAACAATACACACATAGGAATGAAACGTTGAAATGTTTGTTTGTTAGAACTGCTAATAGAAGGAAATCTTTGCCCTCAGGTAACTAGTAACATTCATGATTAGGTTTATAATTTATATAAAAAACAGCTACCAGCCACATGTATGGTTTAAAAAGGTTTATTATCTTTAAACCATACATGTGGCTGGTAGCTGTGTTTTTTATATAAATTATAAACCTTAAGTACAACAGCCACGTTTCTCAACATGTCGTCTTTCGACAAAATAGCGGATTCATGATTAGTCTTAATTTGATCTCTGTTTTCATTAGGTCACAAATATGGCAATTGGCTGAAATGCCTGTAATTTTTGTATTAAGAGAATTTCGTAATTTTTAGGATCTTCTTATGCTTTAAAGTCTTTTTTTTTACAAAAAAGTAAAACCCTCCTCCATCATTCTTAGCATAGTCTCGAATAATTTGTCGTGTGTATGGGCGTTGCACCTTACGCAATGGGAAGCCACATAATGTTTCTGAAAAAAAAAGAAAAAAAATTTGTAGTGAGTAGTTTATTTATTACTTAGGTGTTACGTCTGCTGATCTCTGCTTGCTTTCGAACAAACAGTTCGTAATCAGAATTATCAAGTGTTATGCTAAGCAAGCAGATTGATTTACATTGAACAGTACAGGTAATCTCAAACAGTTATTTTTTCTTCTGAGTAGAGCAGTGTTTTATTTTTGTGGTCATTTCAAGTCAGAAACTTTCATAATGTACTTCCATACTGAGTTTCAGTTAAACAGTTTTCACTGAGAACTCAGTTAAGTTACTTTCGGAATTTTATTAGATTAGTTTCCATTACGACAAATTCAGTATTTCATTAAGTTTAAAGTTTTGTTTCACTACACTGTTTACATGCGGGACACGGGACCAGCCAAGAGTCAGTATCGTTCAGCAGTTGAATACGATATCTACAGCTCACGTTTCACGAGCAGAAAGGTTCTGAAAAACGAACATTCAGTAATTTCATTTATAGATAAATTGTTATAGTGAAAGACATACGCCTAAGTGTATTGCACTTCGATGAAACTGATAAATTCCTAAATTCATTCACTCCAAAAATGCATGGACGATTCAGCACTCCTATTCCAATGTAATATTTCTCTCAGTGCGCTACGGAACACTTTATAATCCAATTCCGCGTGTTTCTAAGTGACGGATTGCTATTGACTCGCATTGTTGGAACTACACGACAATTCTCTGTCCGCCAGAGAAAGACGGAGACTACGTAAAGTTCTAGGGGCTAAGGTTTGCCAGCTAGACTTTTAGCTAGGCCGCTCGCAGGCAAGGATATCGACCACGGTAACCTTAGAGCACGCATCTTTGAAAATTTCGTAGCGCGTAACAACTTACACTCACGAGGAAAACGCGGGAAGCCCCATAACACCATTTTTCAGAAATTTGCCTAAGTGGAAAAGGAGTCAAAATAAGCGAAGTAATGTTTCTGCTTATCCATAGAAGAATACGGACAAAGCTTTCGACGTAACATAGATGCCTTTTACCACTTAAAATCTGAGGTCATCAGTCCCCTAGAACTTAGAACTACTTGAACCTAACTAACTTAAGGACATCACACACATCCATGCCCGAGGCAGGATTCGAACCTGCGACCGTAGCAGTCGCGCGGTTCCCGACTGAAGCGTCTAGAACCGCTCGGCCACAGTGGCCGGCGCCCCATCTTCGAAACCCGATATTTTATTCTTTTTTCTATATGCGTCCGTAAAAGGTTACTACACGAAAATTGCTTCTCAAGTTAAAAAAATTATAACTAAATTTGACAATAAGTGTCATACCTTTATTATCTTCTTCTTCTTCGCGGATGGATCACTTAGGACCACGCGTAATCAACATTTGTTGGCCTTCCTTTTCGCCCAGTATTCCTTCATAAACAACGAATGAGCTAGCTTTCGTTGCGTAGACCATGTATGTCGGTTAGTTTTTCTCTCTTCTTCCTCAAAACCCCGTGTGCTTGTGATTTTTCTGATTTCATTTCTATCATATAGATTTGGAGACCCTAATTCTCTCAGGTCTTTTTCCGTCTGTTTGTACCACTTCGGTCTTGTAGTTTTGTTCTTTAAAAATGTATGGATTTTGTGCGTTAACCTGTTTGAGTCCATTCTTTCTAAGTGCCCCATGAATTGGATTCTTCTCATGCGCATTGTGTCTGTTATTTTGGAGATATTTTTATATATTTCTGCATTGGGTTTTGGATAATGTACCCCATCTTTAGTTCTTGGTCCTAGCATTTTCCTCATTATCTTACGTTCTTTCACTTCTAATTCCCCTTTTAGCGTTCTGTGTTGAAGGTTTAGTGTCTCAGATGCGTAGAGAGCTTCGGGTCTAATTACTGTTGTATAGTGTCGGATTTTGCAGTTCCATGAGAGACCCTGTTTGTTGTAAATGTTTTTTGTTAACTGAAACGCCGTCTCCATTTTCTGGACTCTTGATCTGACAGATTTCTTTTCATTACAATTTTCTGCAATCCATTCACCTAAATATTTAAATTCTTTTACTCGAGAGATGTAGTTATTACCAATTTTGAGATCAGAAGGTCCATCTTTGATGTCAGTCATAAATTTTGTTTTTTCAAATGAAATTTGTAATCCTATTTTAGCTGCCTGTCTTGTAATAATTCTAGCTGTTTCTGTGCATCGGTAATGTCTTGTGCGATCAGTGTCATGTCATCAGCAAATGCTAAACAGTCTAATTCTATGACCTTATGTCTTGTTCCCAGTCTGTGTGCTGGTGCACCTGCTTTTTTCCATTCTCTAACAACTTTTTCAAGAGCACAATTGAAGAGCACTGGGGACAGTACATCCCCTTGTCGTACTCCTGCGTCTATTTCAAATTCTGTGCTGAATTCTCCCATAAATTTTACTTTGGATTTGGTCTCCGTGAGTGTTTCTTTTATGATGTTTGTTGTCTTTTGATCTAGTCCAAAATCTGCTAATACTTCAAAAAGGGATTCTCGGTCTATACTGTCATATGCTTTTTTAAAGTCGACAAACGTGATGACATAACTTTTGTTTGAAGTACTATGTAAATATTTCATTGAGTTTTTTCAAGTTGACGATTTGTTCTACACATGATCGACCTTTTCTGAACCCACCTTGGTATTCGCCTAGTTTTGAATCCAGCTGAGGTTCTGCGCGGTTTAGTAGGGCTTTAGACAAAATTTTGTATGTTATTGACAATAAAGAGATTCCACGATAGTTGTTGGGGTCTGTTTTACTTCCTTTTTTGTACAGAGGATGTATGATTGCAGTCTTCCAATCTGTGGGGATTTTTTCAGTTTTCCAGATTTCATGTATAATTTCTTTGAGTTTTGCAATAAGATTTTCTCCTGCGTTTTTCCATAATTCTGCGATGATTTGGTCTTCTCCTGATGCTTTGTTATTTTTCAGTGACTGAATTATCTCTTTAATCTCTTGTAAACTTGGTGGTTTTGAGTCTGGGTTTTGTTGTGTACGATGGAACTCAAATTTTTCTGCAGGCTTTTCACAATTCAGCAATTTAGAAAAGTATTTTGCAAGAATTTCATTTTTTACGGTGTTGGTATGAGCAATTTCCCCATGGTCATTTTTGAACTGAAGTGATGGAGGAGAGTACTTTGTTAATTTTTGTTTGAATACTCTGTAGAAATTTCGGGAATTGTTTTTCTTGAAATCATTTTCTATGTCTTGCAGTTTTTTGTCTTCGTGTTGTTTACGGACTGTTCGTATTGCTTTTGTGACTGTTTTCCTGGTATCTTTGAGATCTTCCAGGGTCTATTGATTTTTGTTGCACAACCAATTTTGCCACGCCTGTTGTCTGAGATTTATCAGTTCGTCACACTCATCTGTCCACCATGGGTGTTTACGTGTTCTTGTTTGCGGTGCTACAGTTTCAGCTGCATTTAAAAGTCCTGCTTGCAGTTGTTGCCAATTTTGTGGTTTTAAATTTTGCGTTTCTTTTGTAAATTGTTCATTGCCATTTATCTTTTGTACATCATATTTACGGTGTGGAGATTTCTTAGTGAATTTTCTTTTTTCTGGAATGACATCTAGGGAGAATTTTGCTGGGTAATGGTCGGAATCTAGGTCTAGTCCATTAAGGACTTTAAGTTTCATGATTTCTACTGTATTTATGCGGGAGATCATTACATGATCCAACTGATATTCACCTAGTAATGGATTAGGTGAGATCCAAGTTTTCGTTTTCGAGGCTCTTTTCTTGAAAAATGTTGATTTGAAAAATAGGTCATGGTTTTTGCAGATTTCAATGAGTCGCATGCCATTCCGGTTGGTCTGTGTATACCCTGACCATTTACCTACCCAATATCGATATTTCTTTTCTTTACCGATTTGTGCATTGAAATCGCCCATAAGGATTTTGACATGGTTATTTTTTGGAGAATATTATCTAATTCGTTCCAGAATTCTTCTACTTCTTCTATTTTGTTTTTGTTTGTGATGTTAGTTGGTGCATGTCCGTTGATTAGGGTGTATATCTTATTAGCTGATTTTATTGTCATCGTGGAGAGCCGACCCGAGTAAGATTTGAAAGTTGCGACTGAATCAAGTATTGATGTATCTACTATAAATCCAGTTCCAAATTGTGGACAATTTGCCATGGCTCGTTTTCCAGGTTTTCCTCTGTATATCCTGTATCCTTTCGAATCAAAAGGATTTTCTTCTGTATATCGTGATTCCTGAAATGCAACAATTTTGATTTTACGTTCTCTGGATTTGTCCAGGATGTTTTTTAGTTTTCCGATTTTTAAGAGAGAATTTACATTAAATGTCATTAGCCAAATTCTAGATTTTGGTTTGATTTTGTTATTACGGGGTTTTGAGGTACTCCGATTTACCTCCATGCACACTTCTGTGGTCTCCCCAGAATCCGAATAGACCAGTTGCGGTTTTTCAACCGTGGGATTTGACCCACTGGGGTAATTTGTCTTTGAAGGTGCTGTATCCATGTTGATTTAATTGGACTGGGTTTATGACTGAAATTGAGATTTCAGTCTGGTTAAGCTCAGAGTTCCACTTCTGAGTTTTATAGGTCAGCCGCCACTAACATGTGGAACAGACGCTGTAGGGTTACCGCCACTAACCTGTGGAACCGTCGTGCCCTTTGTCCAAATAACCTTGGACGATAGCTTTTATAGTATCCCAAAAAGCAAGGCTGCCTCTTCCGCCATTTCCGCCGTACCGATGATCTTCATCTCCGCCTTCACTGCCGTTGAGGTCTTCACCGTGTCCCTGGCAAGGGGCCCTCACGAGGTGCTATCACCCGGGCCAGGTGAACCAAGGTTTTTTTATGACCAAGGTTTTTTTATGGGGTGTTACTCCTCCCCCTCCTCCTTTTTCAACCGGGTTTGGGACCGGCTATGGCGGAGTTACCTTTATTATATAATACATTAACATGCGGTATTTCCAGGGGTTACAATCTTTTGAAATTCTTGTACCAGTTCTTATATTATTAATTTTTGTACTGTATTCTTATTTTTAGCCATCAAAAAGATTTAAACAATTGAAAATCCAGGGTGGAATAATGCCAATATTATGAAAAGAAAAGTTGCTGCTCGTCATATAACGGAGACAAGCACAACAAAAACACTATCAAATAAAGCTTTCGGCCAAACCGGACTTCATCAGAATAGACAACATAAACATACACAAACTAACGCAAACGCAGCTCACACACACATGACCGCAGTCTCTGGCTGTCGAAGGTTTGGCGCGTTCCCTTGGATGATACCGATCGCAGAAACATTCGAAACATAAAAATTCCGAACATCACGAGAATAGTGCGAGGGTAGATTCGTCACAGACATATTTATTCGTATGAATATTACTCGGGAAAGAACGGTCGTTGACGTTACTGAAGGTTTCAAGTGTTGGCAGTAATTTCGCTGCAATTCACGCATAACGGATCACTTTATCGGAAGCTGGAGGTTGCAATTGATTATGAATCAAGATACACTACTGGAATTTTGCAGTGAACTATTTCAAATAAATATTGGAAAACAAAAATGAAACTGGTAATCGAGTTTCGAACATGGAGCGCAAAACTGTTAAGCTGCGACGCTAGAGACTGTGCTATCGCATCGGATGAATTGTGCACTCGCTAAAAGGCATATAAAGCGCCTCAAAAACTTTGACTCGTTTTCTCAGATAAGTGTGTGTGTGTGTGTGTGTGTGTGTGAGTGTGTGTGTGGAGCTTACGGGTGCTCAACGCCGAGGTTATCAGCAACCTTACACATATTAAAATATTAAATAAACCATAGAAATACTTCAATTGTTTAACACACTGAGGAGGAAACCTGTAACATGACATTCACTCACTTCCACCTCACTCGTGTTGACCCACACAATCACTCTATGTCACAGGTCTTAATACAACGGAGAAGGGTGAAAGGTGCTATACCCGGGATTAAGGCAGAAGTAAAACCACGGAAGAGCTAAAACAAAGACGCAGGAAAATGTAACCGGCTGACCACTTACAAAAAACGTGGATTAACCAGCCACCTTGTTAACACATTAAGAACATCTCGATAAAATTTTAGAAAATAAGTTGGACACATCAGAGAACCTTAAAACTCTAACTACAGATCAGCCGGCACGTCTCCCGTTATCCTTTGGTCCAAAAATACAACACAGTCTACTAATATGTAGCGCACAGTGACCTGTACACGGCAAGTAACACACATTGGAGGGTCTTCTCGCCGGAGCAAGAAGCCATGCGTCAGAGAACTGTCGGCCATGCGAAGACGAGTGAGGAGGACCTGAAAGGAGGGTACGCCACTGTTGCGTAGTGGTTTTTACTATTCGCAGCTTATTCAGTCGCTTCCGGCCACTCGTCTCCCTATCGACGCATGACTCTGTACATCAGCAGTTAGGTGACAGTACGCAGGGAGATGGCACACTGAAATAACTGAGCATCACGACGCGCACCCTTTGCTGCTACACCCGCCCTTTCGATTTCCCGCAATACTCATGTAACCTGGTACCCAACAGAAAGACTCCTCCTTCCCCAGCCGTTCTACACTACTGCCCATTAAAATTGCTACACCATGAAGATGAAGTGTTACAGACGCGAAATTTAACCGACAGGAAGAAGATGCTGTGATATGCAAATGATTAGCTTTTCAGAGCACTCACACAAGGTTGGCGCTGGTGGCGACACCTACAACGTGCTGACATGAGGAAAGTTTCCAACCGATTTCTCATACACAAACAGCAGTCGACATGACAGGCATCTTATCTGCAAGGCTGTAACGGATCGTGCAGCCACGTCTCGATCTCTGAGTCAACAGATGGGGACGTTTGCAAGACAACAACCATCTGCACGAACAGTTCGACGACGTTTGCAGCAGCATGGGCTATCAGCTCGGAGACCCTGGCTGCGGTTACCCTTGACGCTGCATCACAGACAGGAGCGCCTGCGATGGTGTACTCAACGACGAACCTGGGTGCACGAATGGCGAAACGTAGTTTTTTCGGATGAACCCAGGTTCTGTTTACAGCATCATGATGGTCGCATACGTGTTTGGCGACATCGCGGTGAACGCACATTGGAAGCGTGTATTCGTCATCGCCATACCGGCGTATCACCCGGCGTGATGGTATGGGGTGCCATTGGTTACGCGTCTCGGTCACCTCTTGTTCGCATTGACGGCACTTTGAACAGTGGACGTTACATTTCAATTGTGTTACAACCCGTGTCCCTATCCTTCATTCGATCCCTGCGAAACCCTACATTTCAGCAGGATAATTCACGACCGTATGTTGCAGGTCCTGTACGGGCCTTTCTGGATACAGAAAATGTTCGACTGCTGCCCTGGCCAGCACATTCTCCATATCTCTCACCAATTGAAAACGCCTGGTGGCGAAGCAACTGGCTCGTCACAATACGCCAATCACTAATCTTGATGAACTGTGGTATCGTGTTGGAGCTGCATGGACAGCTGTACCTATACACATCACCCAAGCTCTGTTTGACTCAATGCCCAGAAGTATCAAGGCCGTTATTACGGCCAGAGATGGCTGTTCTGGGTACTGATTTCTCAGGATCTATGCACCCAAATTGCGTGAAAATGAAATCACACGTAATTTCTAGTATAATATATTTGTCCAATGAATACCCGTTTATCAGCTGCATTTCTTCTTGGTGTAGCAATTTTAATGGCCAGTAGTATAGTTGGAGGAGGGCGTCCTGGATATTCAGCACTACTACTCAGAAACGGTTGAGTATCTAGGGCTGGGGCGAAAGACGTGTTTGCTTATTTTGACTCCTTTTCCACTGAGCGAAATTTCTGGTCAAATCGTGTTATGGCACTTGCTGTGTTCTCCTCGTACGAGGCGAAATAGCAGCCACGTTTCGATATGTGTGAGAATTCTGCAAAGAATAATAATTCTTTAGATTCCAAGGGGCTGGGGAATCTGTCCTCTCTTCAGGTTGCCCCCACCCCACTCCTTCAACTGCGGGAGCAGACGGCCATAGTTGTCGGGAAGACATTTCTGGCCATCGAGGACGACGCCCCACAGTCGGGTCGCCTACGCCCGCCTGCACGTCCCGTACGCGTAAGTGTATGAGATACAGCGAGTTGGCGGACCGCCGCGCCGTGGCGCGTTTATTTATCTGCGCAGAGGAGGCGCGTGACTCACGGAGGCTGCACTGGCCGGCGTTCCTCGCTGGCCGCTCAGCCACCTGCAGCGCCGGATGCCAGCCTCACGCCGCGCCGCGCCGTGCTAACTTTGTCCCGCTGCAGCCGCCGTGACACGCCCGTCATCCCTGCTACACAGCTGGCTCACCGCTCCAGTTGGCAGTGTTTGCCGACGACACGGATTTTCACACTGCCAAATCTGCTGATTAATGGCGCCACGAAGCGCTGAAAGGACTGAACTGTTTTTGTTTTACTGTTTCGTTTATCCTGGCAAGATTGGTGCCATCAGGCTTTTTCATACCAGGTGGTTATGAGGGAGCAGACGATGTTCTGAGTGCTACAGTGCGGCCTTTATACTTCGTACGACGCTCAAACTTCATTGCCATGTTCATTAATAGGTGCACTCGAGGAGTACGCTGGAGAAAAATAATAGTCCCACCTTTTGCCGCAAGGGGAAAATATGGCGCTGAAGCATACAGAATGTGAACTGTTTCCTGTTTTGACGTCACTACGCTGTTTGTCGCACGGCGACGCGTGTTAATTTCTTTTTCGAAGCGATTGGCCGGCCGGTGTGGCCGAGCGGTTCTAGGCGCTACAGTCTGGAACAGCGCGACCGCTACGGTAGCAGGTTCGAATCCTGCCTGGGGCATGGGCGTGTGAGGTCCTTAGGTTAGTAAGGTTTAAGTAGTTCTAAGTTCTAGGGGACTGATGACCTCAGATGTTAAGTCCCATAGTGCTCAGAGCCATTTTCGAAGCGATTGTTGGTGTAAAGCAGGGATCCCCAAACTATTTTGGACAAGTGACCCCTTTTCCAAAATGAACTGTTACCACAAACCCCCATGGCCAAATTACCTACTTTTAAGATAAACCCCCTTATTCATAATGGTCCGCTAACTTAAAACAGCTGCTACAGAGTGTTATTTTTCATTCTGACTTAGGTCAATAGAAGAAGACATGTTTAGACTTGATCATGAATTCGTTCGTGTTAAATCGCGTAAGCGTCAAATAGAGAGCAAGTCAAAACGCGCCTGAAAGACGTACGCTCGAACTCATTATCTTGCACAAACTTGTCCACACAGACTTGCCGAGTTTTTTATCTTGTACGAACTTGAGACTTTACATTACTACAACAATGCTATTTCCTACAAAAATATTAATTATTCTTAGTACACGTAACACAACATAAACAATACAGTACCTGCCTATCTTGAAAGTTTTAAATAAGAACTTGTGTTAATTTAATAGGGGTCGATTGTTAGACCTCGTCGACCCCCTAAATCAGTTTTCGTTTATGTCGACCCCTAGGAAACCGATATCGACCCCAAGGGGTCGATATCGACCACTTTTGGAATCCCTGGTGTAAAGGGTCAAGAAGATTGAAATTTTCCGTACGAAACGCATTGGCAAATGAGAAGAAAGACTGCTGGTAAAGTTTGAAACGTCCCCTTTGAACAATTATACGTGACTGTGCTTAAACTGATACACAATATTTTTAGCGCAACGCAATCTGACTTTCAAAAATCCCAACAAAAGAATGGCCCTGACTAACATTAACCTATACCTTTCACAAATCACTTACCTCACAAAAATCTTCATTACGCAAGCTACTGCAATACAGCGAGCGCCACTACTGCCAGTTAAATAAAAGATTCAAACTACTGAAAGCACTAACTACTCGTAGGTATAGTTAGCAAATGAAAGATTTTAATAGAGAACAGACAATGTATTTACCTTAATAGTCATAATATATATAGCAGTTCATGACATCCAGTCTTACAAATTTCAAAACTCCGCCATTTCTCTCCCCACATCCACCACTGCTGGCGACTCACCTCCAACTGCGCAACGCTACGCGCTGTTAACAGCCAACTGCCCAACACTACAATAGCCAACAACAATGCAAACCAGGCACAGACTGCACACGGCACAGCCAGTGATTTTATTTTCATACAGAACGCTCGTGGCGGTGGCGTTACCAATATAAAAACCTAAACAGCCCACTTACAAGTTGTTTTAGCAGAACGACAGCAATAGTAGCGCTGTGTTGCGGGAATATCGCCGACAGAAACAGATAAAAACAGGCCCCATGTCAATAAATGGACTAAAGAAGGAAACACGTGTATTGGGTGGTACAGTAGGAAGAGGGAGGCAGGTCATTCCAGTGGCAACTGTTGATGAAATCGCTGTAGTTATAGCCGACCGTGCAGCAAGTACCTCAAGTTCTGCCACCAGTGCTCGAGCTGTGTCATGGGAATTGTCTCTCCCCTGGTCAACAGCCACGCGGGGTAGCGACGCAGTCTAGGCGGCTTGTCACGGTTCGCGCGGCTTCCCCCGTCGGAGGTTCGAGTCCTCCCTCGGGCGTAGGTGTGTGTGTTGTCCTTAGTGTAAGTTACTTTAAGCTAGATTAACTAGTATGTAAGCTTAGGGACCGATGACCTCAGCAGTTTGGTCCCATAGGATCTTACCAGAAGTTTCCAAATTTCCTGGTAACAGTTCAAAGTTTTTGCGGCAAGATACAGAACGAGCGCCGAATGAAACCCCAAGATACGCTACAATGGCGTGATTTTGTCCTCCGTTCCTCGAACGGAAATGGACGGCATGTGGCCACGGAGTATTCTTTGCACGGACGAGGCACATTTTACTCTGCATGTGAGGACGACGGTTCAATCCAGCGTCCGGACATCCTGATTTATGTTTTCCGTGATTTCCCTAAATCGCTCCAGGCAAATGCCGGGATGGTTCCTTTGAAAGGGCACGGCCGACTTCCTTCCCCATCCTTCCCTGATCCAATTACACCGATGACCTCGCAGTTTGGTCTCTTCCCCCAAACAACCCAACCCAACTCTGCATGGCGCCGTCAATACTCAGAGCTGCCGCATGCTGTTTATAAACATTCATTTTACTCAACTTATGTGACCGTATGGTATGGTTTCACAAGGTGCTCCGTTCTCCGTCCGTTTTTCTTCGAGGAGAAATAAAACTAGATGGCCTGTTAGGAGTACAATGACTTCTGCTCGTTACGAGGACCTCTTTCTGATTCCAGTTTTGCATGAAAGCAACTGTGTCCACACCACTATTTAATGCAGGATGGGGCAATACTACATGTAGTTTACCAGGTGAAAGATTTCATCAGAGAAATGTTCGGTAACAGCCGCATCGTCTTTAGACAGTTTCAAGATGTTTGGCCTTCAAGATCACCCCAACCTAAACCCATATGACTCCTGGTTGTGTGTGTGGGGATATATGAAAGACAGTGTTTATCGATGATGTATCCAGACGACATATCTTTCTAATTACATTGGATATGCTGTGAGCAACTGTCGACCATCCCACACTATGGATGTTGCAGGCAGCTGAGTCGGGAGACCATACCGAATACATCTTGCAACTTTTGACCAAATCCTAACGAACGTGGGTAACCGACGTGCCTGATCGTTCCTACGCTTTTCCTGCCGTCACACCATATTCTGAGTGCTTACTGCGCCATATTTTCACTTGTTGGCAGAAAGTGGAACTAAACTATTTTTTTCAGCACACTCCGCGAGCACATAGCATACTGAAAGTATCTACAATGTTTGAGCGTCCTGTAATGTGTACAGCCAGCACTGGAGCACTCGGAACACCGCGAATTTAATTATAACCAGCTGGTACGTCTAATCGGGTGTGCTACATATTCCTTTAAACTGAAAGATGGCAATTTAAAATGAGGTCGCAGTGCAATCAGACCGAATGGAGAATTAATAATTCGTAACGATCGAGCTCTGTGGTGCCGTGATTAGCACACTGGACTCGCATTTGGGAGGACGACAGTTCAAAAGTATGTTTGGAGCACGACATTGTATAGTAGTGAAACATGGACTGTGGAAAACCAGAACAGAAAAGGATCGAAGCAATTGAGATTTGGTGCTGCAGAAGAATGTTGAAAATTAGATGGACTGATTGGGTAAGAAACGAGGACGTTCTCTGCAGAATCGGCGAGGAAAGGAATATATGGAAAACACTGGCAAGAAGAAGGGACAAGGCGATAGGACATTTGTTAAGGCAGGGGTGGGCGATAGTTCTGGCTCGGGGGCTACTTTGTGTAAGCAGAGGTTAGCGGAAAGAGGCACCTTTTAAACTTAATGCATGTATGAGTTAACTTTGCATTTCAGAAAAGGTGTAAAGTGTTACATAAAAACTCTGAGTGGTTTGGCGGGGGCGCATAAGAACCATTAGCGAACCGCATGCGACCCACGGACCGCTATTTTCCCACACCTGGAGTTAAGGCGTCGGAGACTATCTTTCATGGCACTAGATCTGTAGACAGTAAAAGCTGTAGAGGAAGACATAGACTGGGATACATCCAGCAAATAATTAGGGGACGTAGGTTGCAAGTGCTCCTCTGATGAAGAGGTTGGCACAGAGAGAGATTTGTGGTGGTCTGCATCAAACCAAGCAGAAGACTAATGAGTCAAAAGAAAAGGAAAGAAAAGGTTTTTCCATAGAAAAAGCTATGGCCAGTATCATTGCTCGTCCTTGTCCAACTGAGCTAATGTTCCTCTTGCTGTAATGGCCTCGACGTCGACAGGACGTTGAATTTCAGCTGATTTTTCTTGCTTGTAACTGATGATTATGTTAACTCCACATAGGGTCTCAGTAGTGATTAAACAAGGCGGGCAGCGCAACATCTGCTGTGCGACAGCGAACAAGCCAAACGCGCAGCTGCAGCTCTTAAGCAGACAGCAAGCTGCAAGTGAACGTACAAATGAAACTCGTTTGCATCGGACACCGGAAACATTACTTATTCTACTTACAGTTTCACGTTGGAAGGAATAAAATACCTGAACCCGTTTGAGGCAGCGGTAATAGAACTAGTAATGGGTGTTGTTGCGGAAAATGTGTAAAGCCTCGGAACATTCGTGCAAATGTTGATAATTATAACTACAGAAAGAAACTTTTATGTTGTATTGCAACAGTTGCTCAAGTCTACATAAATACGAAGAGCTCGCCCATAGTTTAGTGTCGGTGTTCGACGAGCCTTTTGGCAAACGTGCACGGCTTTTTCCAGTCACTAGGAACGCTTCGCTCCACCGGAGTTCTAAGTTGCACCCAGCTAGAACAGAGGCAAGTTCTTCCGCATAATACGTAGAATCAAATTGATATCCCGTCTGGTCAAGTGGCCTTTTCTCTGTTGAGCGATTTCATTTGCGTTTCTGTTCCTTGCACACATATTCCGATATCTGTCATCTTGAAGTTCGTGCGAAAATACTGACTAGGAATTACAATGCTATCTTCCTCTGTGGAACGGATTCCGAAACAATTGTGTAGTGTTTCGGCCTTTTCTGTTCCATCTTGTGATTCTGCGTGATTATGGTTGCTGGGTGGCTGGACAGATAGTTTCAATTGTTTTACATATTTATTTATTTTATGTATACGAATGACCTTTTTGGAGGATACGTTAAATCAACTTTGGTTTTGCTTCTTTGCGTTTAATTTTCGTTGCTCCCAGACTTGTTTCGTCCGTTGAGACTGTCGCTCCTTTACTGAGCGCACTTTCTTCCTTTTGCAAATCTCTTTCTTTCCTGAAATCCTGCCTTTAGTATTACTTCTTTGAAAAGTATTCTGTTATGTATTATGCCAGTTTTAATTCCTGTGTTTCTCATATCTTTGTCAACTTCGTTGAACAACGCGGATTTTGATATATGGCTGCATCGTTAATTGAAGATCTGCGTGGTTAGTGTGTTACTATCCATTCCGTACAGCCTGCCCGTGTGGCCGAGTGGTTCTAGGCGCTACAGTCTGGAACCGCGCGACCGCTACGGTCGCAGGTTCGAATCCTGCCTCGGGCATGGGTGTGTGTGATGTCCTTAGGTTAGTTACGTTTAAGTAATTCTAAGTTCTAGGGGACTGATGACCTCAGAAGTTAAGTCCCATAGTGCTCAAATGGTTCAAATGGCTCTGAGCACTATGGGACTCAACATCTTAGGTCATAAGTCCCCTAGAACTTAGAACTACTTAAACCTAACTAACCTAAGGACATCACACACACCCATGCCCGAGGCAGGATTCGAACCTGCGACCGTAGCAGTCCCGCGGTTCCGGACTGCAGCGCCAGAACCGCTAGACCACCGCGGCCGGCCCCATAGTGCTCAGAGCCATTTGAACCATTTTGAACCATTCCGTACACATCTCCATAAAGCTGTAGTCTCCTTTTCCTCACTCCATCGTTTAACATTTCCATTTTCAAATAGATTTTGTATTCAACATTTACTTTCTTTTTCCAGGTTTTCAAGATCCCCAAATCTTGATAGTTTAAGTGTTTCTGCCGCATGCAGTGCTTGAAGTCTTACCACTGAGAGTGTCTTGGTTTCGTCTTACAGGAATTTTTTTTTTGTTTTATGTGTTTTTGTCATTTGGATTCCCTTTCCATTTTATGTACACTATTTTCTACACCTGCCTTTTCTTTTGTGTTGCTTTTTATCAATTCTTCTGGATATCTGAAAAAGTTTGTTTTCGATAATAGCTCATTGATCATTGATATTTGTCATGAAATGTGATTTTCAAATGATATTTGTAGTCCTGTTTTATTTTCTTGTCTGTGTAGTACTGTGATTTGTTCAGTGAGTCGCCGGCCGGAGTGGCCGAGCGGTTCTAGGCGCTTCAGTCTGGAACCGCGTGACCGCTACGGTCGCAGGTTCGAATCCTGCCTCGGGCATGGATGTGTGTGATGTCCTTAGGTTAGTTAGGTTTAAGTAGTTCTAAGTTCTAGGGAACTGATGACCACAGATGTTAAGTCCCATAGTGCTCAGAGCCAATTGAACCATTCTGTCCAGTGAGTCATTAAGTAATGTCGTGTCATCAGCAAAAGCTAGACAGTCTGTGGTGATTTTATTTCGGTTTGTTCCTAGTTGAACATACTTAGTGTTGATAGATTTTGTCAATTCACTCACCACCTTCTTTAACGCGCAGTTAAAAAGTACATGTGGTAAACTATTTCCCTGTCTTACTCTTCACTTTATTTCAAAAGGTTTTGATACTTCCCTCATAAATTTTACTTTTGATGTTGTATATGTTAAAGTTCCTATAATTATTTCTGTTGTTTTAGTGTCGAGTCTTAATTCCTTTTTAAATTTGATTTGTGCATTTGTGTCAATTGAGTCATAGCCTTTTCAAAATCTATAAAAATTACGCCACATTTCAAGTTTCTGATTTCCCTCATGTCTCTTACATTCTTTAGATTTAGTAATCGCTCTGCACAAAACCTTCCCTTCCTAAATCCTCCTTAATACTCTCCTAGTTGTGGGTCGAGTATTTCTTCAGCTCTCTTTAAAAGCGCCGTGGACAAGATCCTCTATAATTGTTAGAACCAGTTTTCTTTTCTTTTTTATGCATTAATGCCGATGCCTATTCTGATTGTAATCCGTTTGCTGTCCACATTTCACTAGATATACATTTTTCCTAGCTGCGGGAATTTGTCGCGGCGTGCTGCGGAATACGCTTTTTTTTAGAATTTGGCAGCTGCACGTGATAGTGTGATATGTTCAAATGGCTCTGAGCACTATGCGACTTAACTTCTGAGGTCATCAGTCACCTAGAACTTAGAACTAATTAAACCTAACTAACCTAAGGACATCACACACATCCATGCCCGAGGCAGGATTCGAACCTACGACCGTAGCGGTCGCGCAGCTCCAGACTGTAGCGCCTAGAACCGCATGGCCACTCCGGCCGGCAGAGTGATACGAAAACTAACTCCTGATACCTTTCTTTTAATTCAATGAAAATTTTGTGCTACTGAAATAGATTTTAAGAAAAGTTGATTTTTCGCGCTAATCGATATTTATCACGCCATATCTCCTAAACTAAGTGTCGTACCCCAACATAATTTTTCAGTTGCCTTTAGTAGTATATGTCGATAACGTCTGCAAAAGTTATCGCCAATAGAATCGGTAATAGTGAAGTAATAAATTAAAATGTACGTCTGACGCGGATATTTTACCAAACCAACGTCCAAAATGTAGTAAGCGACAGAACTTTTCCCGTTACATTTTGTGTGTGTGTGTGTGTGTGTGTGTGTGTGAGGAACGGGGGGTGAAAGCGGGAAAAAGCTTCGTGCAAGTACGACGCTGATATCCGGCAGAACACCCGACAACCCAAGATGTCAGCTTCGGAAAGGTTTGAAATAATTTTTGTAGTTTGTTGGAAGTCATTGGGTGCTACAGTTTCTCCTAGATGAGAGCAGATTTGTGCGCTTCGTTGGCGCGACGCTATTTCCTGCGTACTCTGAGGAGCTTTCTGCTAGGTTCGGGGCGGTGCAGCGCGACAGTAGCAGCGGAGACAGTGGAGGCAGCGCAGTGCTCGAGCTAAAAACTGTTCATTTTGGCACTCCGAAAGCACATGGAAGTTAGGGAAGACCAGGAGGATATGTTGTTGGAAAGAGTACTCCGGAATCGAGATGCAGTGAGACAAATATTGTTGCATCGTGAAGAAGAAGGAGCACATAAAATTTTAGTTAGAAAACATTTGCTCGACGATGCGGAGAAGTTTATGGCACTTTTCAGATTCACACTCATTATTTTCTTTCGTTAGTTAAAGACAAACTGAGAAGTAATTCCTATAACCGAGTGGCGAAATGTATTACATTGGACATAATAAAAGACATTTAAATCTACATCATACTCCACAAGCCACCGAATGATGTGTGGCGGAGGGTACTTTCGGTACCACTATCTGATCCCTCCAACACTGTTCCACTCGCGAAGAGTTTTATACAATTTTCTTCCGATTGCTGACCAAATTAAGCGTTCTTTTTTTTTAATTTGATTTCTCCACTCCGCGTCTGCCATATTCCACAAAATCTGCTTTTCGGAAACCAGTTCGATAAGTTTCTCATCCTCTGAGGCACAGAAGCCGTCAGCCTACATTTCTGGTCATTGTTTCTATGACAACTCTGTTAAAAATTGTCGGTTGTTGCCTGTGCGCGCGAAAAAACAATGGAGCTGTCGTTTCGCTGCTGCCCAGTTCGGCTACCCCAGCTCCTCCGGCCAAGTACATTACTGGCCTTTAAAATTGCTACACCAAGAAGAAATGCAGATGATAAATGGGTATTCATTGGACAAGTATATTACATTAGAACTGACGTATGATTACATTTTCACGCAATTTGGGTGCATACATCAAATGGTTCAAATGGCTCTGAGCACTATGGGACTTAACAGCTATGGTCATCAGTCCCCTAGAACTTAGAACTACTTAAACCTAACTAACCTAAGGACATCACACAACACCCAGTCATCACGAGGCAGAGAAAATCCCTGACCCTGCCGGGAATCGAATCCGAGAATCCGGGCGCGGGAAGCGAGAACGCTACTGCACGACCACGAGCTGCGGAGGTGCATACATCCTCAGAAATCAGTACCGACAACAACAACCTCTGGCCGTAATAACGGCCTTGATACGCCTGGGCATTGAGTCAAACAAGGCTTGGATGGCGTGTACAGCTACAGCTGCCCATGCTGCTTCAACACGATACCATAGTTCATCAAGAGTAGTGACTGGCGTATTGTGACGAGTCAGTTAGTTGCTCGGCCAGACGTTTTCAGTTGGTGAGAGATCTGGAGAATGTGCTCGTCAGGGCAGCAGTCGAACATTTTCTGTATCCAAAAAGGCCCGTACAGGACCTGCAACATGCGGTCGTGTATTATCCTCCTGAAATGTAGGGTTTCACAGGGATCGAATGAAGGGTAGAGCCACGGGTCGTAACACATCTGAAATGTAACGTCCACTGTTCAAAGTGCCGTCAATGCGAACAAGAGGTGACCGAGACGTGTAACCAATGGCACCCCATACCATCACGCCGGGTGATACGCAAGTATGGCGATGACGAATACACGCTTCCAATGTGCGTTTACCGCGATATCGCCAAACACGGATGCGACCTTCATGATGCTGTAAACAGAACCTGCATTCCATGGTCTCCGAGCTGATAGTACATGCTGCTGCAAACGTCGTCGAACTGTTCGTGCAGATGGTTGTTGTCTTGCAAACGTCCCCATCTGTTGAATGGTTCAAATGGCTCTGAGCACTATGGGACTCAACTTATGAGGTCATTAGTCCCTAGAACTTAGAACTAGTTAAGCCTAACGAACCTAAGGACATCACACACATCCATGCCCGAGGCAGGATTCGAACCTGCGACCGTAGCGGTCACGCGGTTCCAGACTGCAGCGCCAAGAACCGCACGGCCACTTCGGCCGGCCCCATCTGTTGACTCAGGGATCGAGACGTCGCTGCACGATCCGTTACAGCCATGCGGATAAGATGCCTGTCATCTCGACTGCTAGTGATACGAGGCCATTGGGATCCAGCACGGCGTTCCGTATTACCCTCCTGAACCCACCGATTCTGCTAACAGTCATTGGATCTCTACCAACGCGAGCAGCAATGTCGCGATACGATAAACAGCAGTCGCGATAGGCTACAATCCGACCTTTATCAAAGCCGGAAACGTGATGGTACGCATTTCTCCTCCTTACACGAGGCGTCACAACGACATTTCACCAGGCAACGCCAGTCAACTGCTGTTTGTCTACGAGAAGTCGGTTGGCAACTTTCTTCATGTCAGCACGTTGTAGGTGTCGCCACCGGCGCCAACCTTGTGTGAATGCTCTTCAAAGCTAATCATCTGCATATCATAGCATCTTCTTCCTGTCGGTTAAATTTCGCGTCTGTAGCAAGTCATCTTCGTGGTGTAGCAATTTTAATGGCCAGTAGTGTAAATCGCTGCGACGTTAGGGACAGACTCCTCCCGAAGCACGTCAGTGTTTTTCGCAAGCGGAGCACGCTGCGGCACTGCGTAGTCCGCACACTAGGAAAACGGTCTCGTATTTTTGCATTGTGCGAGATGGCAGTGGGGTGTCGCACGCGTTTTACGCAGCACGCTGCGGGAAATTCCCGCAGCTAGGAAAACGCAGCTTCATGGTTTCTGCTAGACTGGTTTAACATAAGAAAAAAACTTCTTAGGATTTTCTGTCAAGTTGATATGTGGCGTTTATGCCATATCGCTGCCCACATTTATTACATTCTTGTTGCTATGTTATAATGCACAGTATAGAAAGATTTTGTTACGGGAGGCTAGTAAACAGGCGGGATCACAGGCCAGACTCATCGAAAGACACGCCAGATGGTCACATAGGGTGAGAACGGCCGGGCTAGCAAGAGCCGGATCTTTCTTGAACGGAGAGAAAGAGAGAGAGTGGGGATTCACCAGTAACGTTGGGCGCCAAATAGCAAATCTCTCGTTATTTATGTTTGCCGATTAAATGTTAATACAAGTTACAGCTGTGACGGTGCTGATGGCGTTACTGAGAACTTCTTAATAACAGTTTCGACATCACTAAATCCATCAAGGGATGATAATTACAATTAAGTTACTGTCCGTGCTTATTGATGGAAAGGATGGACCAATCACATGTTCGCCCTGAGAGGACGGACGCTAAAGTGCTAAGATACTGTAGCTCATTACTAGTTTACTTTCGGTTTTACAAACTGATTCAATTCCGTGTATACAATCGGATCTTATGTATAGGCGGAACAGTTAGTTGATAAATTGCCACGGATGACGTACTTGTGCGATGTTGTGTTAATTCATGTCGGTCTGCGATTGGTTTGCGAGATAGTACCTGGTATACTAGTGTATGAAGTGCAACTCCGCGAAAAGACGGAATTAATTGTTAAATTTCCCTTGTAAAACATATTTTTGCGATCTCGTGTTGATTCTAAGATCGTGGGAAGTATTATGGCGACTTTTACGTGCTCCAGAAACTATGGTAAACATTCAGGTATTTTCTTATGAATATAACTATAGCCAGGCTCTAGAAATCGGTTTACTAAGTTTGCTATTACTGAAACAAGACAAAATAGTTGAAATTCTAACATTTTACTAGTCATATTATGCTTAACATTTAAACCTAGCCATTTTTGACGTTATTATGCGCTCTTTATTGTACAAGCGTTAGAACTCGCAAACGACAGAGAAGAAACCAATTGGGGCAAAATGAATGTAGTATCTGTTCTTTCGAGTTAAGGCTAACCGGCCACTGAACTCCTTCTGTACTGGATGCACACGCATTGCCCGAACTCTTACGGGACTCGGTAAGATTGTCGGCCGCGAGTAATGAGTGTAGTGGGCAGGGGCACTACGAATGTAGTGTGTGGAGCGCGCAAGGGATAAATCCCAGCAGTCACACTTTCCTGTGTGCCCTCGGTGGCTCAGATGGGTAGAGCGCTGCCATGTAAGCAGGAGATCCGGGGTTCGAGTCCCGGTCGGGGCACACATTTTCAAACTCTCCCCGTTGATTTATATCAACGCCTCTCGACAGCGTAGGGTCTTGATTTAATTATCATTTTCATTGGGGCAAAGTCTATTAGATGCGAGGTGAGAAAGTTGACTAAAAATGGTTCAAACGGCTCTGAGCACTATGGGACTTAACATCTGAGGTCATCAGTCCCCTAGAACTTAGAACTATTTAAACCTAACTAACCTAAGGACATCACACGCATCCATTCCCGAGGCAGGATTCGAACCTGCGACCGTAGGAGCAGCGCGGTTCCAGACTGAAGCGCCTTGAATCACTCGGCCACAACGGCTGGCAAATTTGACTCAGTTACAATAAGTAGACTCATCTGTATTTCACACGTAGCATCACTGTGCGTCCCCGTGTACATATTGTGGCAGACGTAGTTAGAAAATCATTCCCCTCTCTGCTTTAACAGCGTTACAGGTAGACAGCATTTTACTTTCGAATTCGTTGAACGCTTCAGGCGTGGCCCTAGTTCGCTAATTTTGGCTTCGTTTAGTTGTTTACTGTGTAAATTTGTAGGGTAGGAGCCTCAGCCTCTCCTTCCTGGCTTCCACCAGCTGCTCCAGAGTCCCACGCGGCCCCCGGCGCCCACGCCGGCGGCGGCGGCGGCATCGCCTTCTGACCTGGGACACTGCAGTGCACGTTGCGTGACGCGCTCCCCCTATCGACCGCATACCCAACGGCGGCCGCTTCAAGTAACTACGCCGTTACCACTTCGAGCCCTGGGCGATGCTTAACTGTAATCACTCTAGCCGTGAAATTCTCTCGCGTGTCAACAGCACGCTACTGTCAGTGACTACATTCGCATAGCTTGGTTTCTAAGCTTTCTTCTTGATTGACTATTCGGAAATACACTGTGATACAAGTCATAGGATAGCGATATGCACACACACAAATGGCGACAGTATTGCTTACACAAGGTATAAAAGGGCAGTACTTTGGCGGAGCTGTTATTTGAACGCAGGTGATCCGTGTGAGAAAGTTTCCGACGTGATTACAGCCACACGAGGAGAATTAACAGACTTTGAACACGGAATGATACACTAATGGCCATTAAAACTGCTACACCAAGAGGAAATTCAGATGATAAACGGGTATTCATTGGACAAACATATTATACTGACATGTCATTGCATTTTCACGCAGTTTGGTTGCACAGATCCTGAGAAATCAGTACCCAGAACAACCACCTCTGGCAGTAATAACGGCCTTGATACGCCTGGGCATTGAGTCAAACAGAGCTTGGCTGGCGTGTACAGGTACAGCTGCCCATGCAGCTTCAACACGATACCACAGTTCATCAAGAGTAGTGACTGGCGTATTGTGACGAGCCAGTTGCTCGGCCACCATTGACCAGACGTTTTCAGTTGGTGAGAGATCTGAAGAATGTGCTGGCCAGGGCAGCAGTCGAACATTTTCTATATCCAGAAAGGCCCGTACAGGACCTGCAACATGAGCTCGTGCATTATCCTGCTGAAATGTAGGGTTTCGCAGGGATCGAATGAAGGGTAGAGCCACGGGTCAAACCACATCTGAAATGTAACGTCCACTGTTCATAGTGTCGTCAATGCGAACAAGAGGTGACCGAGACGTGTAACCAATGACACCCATACCATCACGCCAGATGATACGCTAGCGTGGCGATGACGAATACACGCTTGCTGCAAACGTTGTCGAAGTGTTCGTACAGATGTTTGTTGTCTTGCAAACGTCCTCATTTGTTGACTCAGGGATCGAGACGTAGCTGCACGATCCGTTACAGCCATGCGGATAAGATGCCTGTCATCGCGACTGCTAGTGATACGAGGCCGTTGGGATCCAGCACGGCGTTCCTTATTATCCTCCTGAACCCACCGTTTCCATATTATGCTAACAGTCGTTGTATCTCGACCAACGCGAGCAGCAATGTCGCGAATAATAAATCACGATAGGCTACAATCCGACCTTTATCAAACTCGTAAACGTGACGGTACGCATTTCGCCTCGTTACACCAAGCATGGCAACAACGTTTCACCAGGCAACGCCGGTCGACTGCTGTTTGTGTATGAGAAATCGGTTGGAAACTTTCCTCATGTCAGCACGTTGTAGGTGTCGCCACCGGCACCAACCTTGTGTGAATGCTCTGAAAAGCTATCACAGCATCTTCTTCCTGTCGGTTAAATTTCGCGTCTGTTGCACGTCATCTTCGTGGTGTAGCAATTTTAATGGCCAGTACTGTAGTTGGAGCTAGACACATGGGACATTCCATTTCGGAAATCTTTAGGGAATTCAATTTTCCGAGATCCAAAGTCTCAAGAGTGTACCGCGAATATTAAATTTTAAGCATTAGCTATGACCACGGACAACGCAGTCGCCGACGGCCTTCGTTTCATGACCGAGAGCAAAGGTGTTTGCGTAGAGTTGTTAGAGGCAAAGACAAGCAACACTGCATGAAATAACCTTAGAAATCAATGTGGGACGTACGACGAACGTATCCTTTACGACAGTGCGGCGAAATTTGGCGTTAATGGACTATGGCTGTAGAGGGCCGACACGAGTGCCTTTATTAACAGCACGACATCGCCTGCAGCACCTCTCTTGGACTTGTGACTATATCGGTTGGACCCGAGACTTCTGTAAAACCGTGGGCTGGTCAAATGAGTAGCGATTTCAGTTGGTAAGAGCTGTTGGTAGGGTTTGAGTATGGCGCTGACCCAATGAAGCCATGGACCCAAGTTGTCAACAAGGCACTGTGAAACACAATGGTGTCGGCTGTGCTTACGTCGAACTGACTGGGACCTCTGGTCCAACTGCAACGATCTTTGACTGGAAATGATTATGTTCGGTTACACTGAGATGGTACCCGTGGTATAGGGGTAGCGTCTTTGATTCATAATCAAAAAACGTCTTCGGTCCCGGGTTCGATCCCCGCCACTGCCTAAATTTTGATAAATAATCAGCATTGGCGGCCGAAGACTTCCGGCATAAGAAGTCAGCCTCATTCTGCCAACGGCCTTATCAAAGAGGGCGGAGGAGCGGATAGAGGTTCAGGGCACTCTCTTGTCCTAGGGGTGGGAAATTGGCCCTAAAGGCGGAAGAATCAGCAATGATCAACGACATGAGGATGCATAAGGCAATGGAAACCACTGCACTGAAGACACGTAACGTGTATCCACAGGACATGTGGCCTGTAATTGAAGAAGTGCCATGATGATCTCTTCATTGGCAAAAGATTCCGAAATAGTCCCCCATTCGGATCTCCGGGAGGGGACTGCCAAGGGGGAGGTTACCATGAGAAAAAGATTGAATAATCAACAAAAGGATAACGTTCTACGAGTCGGGGCGTGGAATGTCAGAAACTTGAAGATGGTAGGGAAACTAGGAAATCTGAAAAGGGAAATGCAAAGGCTCAATCTAGATATAGTAGGGGTCAGTGAAGTGAAGTGGAAGGAAGACGATTTCTGGACAGATGAGTATCGGGTAATATCAACAGCAGCCGAAAATGGTATAACAGGTGTAGGATTCGTTATGAATAGGAAGGTAGGGCAGAGGGTGTGTTTCTGTGAACAGTTCAGTGACCGGGTTGTTCTAATCAGAATCGACAGCAGACCAACACCGACAACGATAGTTCAGGTATACATGTCGACGTCGCAAGCTGAAGATGAACAGATAGAGAAAGTGTACGAGGATATTGAAAGGGTAATGCAGTATGTAAAGGGGGACGAAAATCTAATAGTCATGGGAGACTGGAATGCAGTTGTAGGGGAAGGAGTAGAAGAAAAGGTTACAGGAGAATATGGGCTTGGGACAAGGAATGAAAGAGGAGAAAGACTAATTGAGTTCTGTAAAAAGTTTCAGCTGGTAATAGCGAATACCCTGTTCAAGAATCAGAGGAGGAGGAGGTATACTTGGAAAAGGCCCGGAGATACGGGAAGATTTCAATTAGATTACATCATGGTCAGACAGAGATTCCGAAATCAGATACTGGATTGTAAGGCGTACCCAGGAGCAGATATAGACTCAGATCACAATATAGTAGTGATGAAGAGTAGGCTGAAGTTCAAGACATTAGTCAAGAAGAATCAATACGCAAAGAACTGGGATACGGAAGTACTAAGGAATGACGAGATACGTTTCAAGTTCTCTAACGCTATAGATACAGCAATAAGGAATAGCGCAGTAGGCAGTACAGTTGAAGAGGAATGGACATCTCTAAAAAGGGCCATCACAGAAGTTGGGAAGGTTCAAAAATGGTTCAAATGGCTCTGAGCACTATGGGACCTAGCTTCTGTGGTCATCAGTCCCCTAGAACTTAGACCTACTTAAACCTAACTAACCTATGGACATCACACATATCCATGCCCGAGGCAGGATTCGAACCTGCGACCGTAGCAGTCGCGCGGTTCCGGACTGAGCGCCTTAACCGCGAGACCACCGCGGCCGGCAGTTGGGAAGGAAAACATAGGTACAAAGAAGGTAGCTGCGAAGAAACCTTGAGTAACAGAAGAAATACTTCAGTTGATTGATGAAAGGAGGAAGTACAAACATGTTCCGGGAAAATCAGGAATACAGAAATACAAGTCGCTGAGGAATGAAATAAATAGGAAGTGCAGGGAAGCTAAGACGAAATGGCTGCAGGAAAAATGTGAAGACATCGAAAAAGATATGATTGTCGGAAGGACAGGCTCAGCATACAGGAAAGTCAAAACAACCTTTGGTGACATTAAAAGCAACGGTCGTAACATTAAGAGTGCAACGGGAATTCCACTGTTAAATGCAGAGGTGAGAGCAGATAGGTGGAAAGAATACATTGAAAGCCTCTATGAGGGTGAAGATTTGTCTGATGTGATAGAAGAAGAAACAGGAGTCGATTTAGAAGAGATAGGGGATCCAGTATTAGAATCGGAATTTAAAAGAGCTTTGGAGGACTTACGGTCAAATAAGGCAAAAGGGATAGATAATATTCCATCAGAATTTCTAAAATCATTGGGGGAAGTGGCAACAAAACGACTATTCACGTTGGTGTGTAGAATATATGAGTCTGGCGACATAC
This sequence comes from Schistocerca nitens, assembly GCF_023898315.1. Lineage (NCBI taxonomy): Eukaryota > Metazoa > Arthropoda > Insecta > Orthoptera > Acrididae > Schistocerca > Schistocerca nitens. The sequence continues at coordinate 166,222,372 of NC_064620.1, read as the reverse complement.
CATCTGACTTTCAGAATGGCTTTAGGAAAAGTAAAGGGACGAGAGAGGCAATTCTGACGTTACGGCTAATAATGGAAGCAAGGCTAAAGAAAAATCAAGACACGTTCATAGGATTTGTCGACCTGGAAAAAGCGTTCGACAATATAAAATGGTGCAAGCTGTTCGAGATTCTGAAAAAAGTAGGGGTAAGCTATAGGGAGAGACGGGTCATATACTGTATGTACAACAACCAAGATTGAATAATAAGAGTGGACGATCAAGAACGAAGTGCTCGTATTAAGAAGGGTGTAAGACAAGGCTGTAGCCTTTCGCCCCTACTCTTCAATCTATACATCGAGGTAGCAATGATGGATATAAAAGAAAGTTTCAGGAGTTGAATTAAAATACAAGGTGAAAGGATATCAATGATACGATTCGCTGATGACATTGCTATCCTGAGTGAAAGTGAAGAAGAATTAAATGATCTGCTGAATGGAATGAACAGTTTAATGAGTACACAGTCCGGTTGGAGAGTAAATCGGAGAGAGACGAAGGTAATGAGAAGTAGTAGAAATGAGAACAGCGAGAAACTTAACATCAGGATTGATGGTCACGAAGTGAATCAAGTTAAGGAATTCTGCTACCTAGGAAGTAAAATAACCAATGACGGACGGAGCAAGGAGGACATCAAAAGCAGACTTGCTATGGCTGCTCTCCGCATTAAATACTGCGTCATTGTGTATGAGTATATACGCTTGTGTCTATGGATACGGTGAAAGTAACTCACGGTCATTCCTCTGAAGACAGCGTAATGTTTCTTCGTCCGCTGCACTACACAATGAATTCTGACCGTCCGTTTTACCGCTAGCGTACAGTGCCCGTGCACTAATATCAAATACCGGCCTTAATTTGAGGAAGAAATTTCTGAGGATGTACGTCTGGAGTACAGCATTGTATAGTAGTGAAACATGGACTGTGGGAAAACCGGAACAGAAGAGAATCGAAGCATTTGAGATGTGGTGCTATAGACGAATGTTGAAAATTGGGTGGACTGATAAGGTAAGGAATCAGGAGGTTCTTCGCAGAATCGGAGAGGAAAGGAATATGTGGAAAACACTGATAAGGAGAAGGGACAGGATGATAGGACATCTGCTAAGACATGAGGGAATGACTTCCATGGTACTAGAGGGAGCTGTAGAGGGCAAAAACTGTAGAGGAAGACAGAGATTGGAATACGTCAAGCAAATAATTGAAGACTTAGGTTGCAAGTGCTAGCATAGGAAAGGAATTCGTGGCGGGCCGCATCAAACCAGTCAGTAGACTGATAAAAAAAAAAACAGTGAGACAATTTATTTGTAGCCATTCATGGATTTCATGTTTCCAAACAAGGATGGACTTTGTATGGATGACAATGCTCCATGTCACCGAGCCACTATTGTTCACGAGGCCGGAGTGGCCGTGCGGTTCTGGGCGCTACAGTCTGGAGCCGAGCGACCGCTACGGTCGCAGGTTCGAATCCTGCCTCGGGCATGGATGTGTGTGATGTCCTTAGGTTAATTAGGTTTAATTAGTTCTGAGATGACCTCAAAAGTTAAGTCGCATAGTGCTCAGAGCCAGCCAGCCATTGTTCACGACTGGTTTGATGAACATTCCGGACAGTTCGAGGGAATGATTTTGCCACCCAGATCGCCCGTCATGGAACCACCGAACCTTTGTGGGACACAATTGAGAGATCAGTTTGTGGGCAGAATCCTGCACCGGCAATACTTTCGCAGCTATGGACGGCAGCATGACTCGGTATTTCTGCATGCGACTTCCATCGCCTCTTGAGTCCATGTCACGTCGAGCTGCTGCCCAGTGCTGGGCAATAGGAGATCCGACACGATATTAGGAGGTGTGTCGTGACTTTTGTCACCTCAGTGTATCACGGCTGATACAACACCTGCTCAACGGTTAGCATAAATCTCATCCAGGAAACGGATGTATTAAAAGTTAAAACCATAATCCTATCAGGAAACGTCTTGACAAAACTAGATATTTACATCTGATGTAAGTTCCATGCGACTTTTCGCGGATGATGCTGTAGTATACAGAGAAGTTGCAGCATTAGAAAATTGCAGCGAAATGCAGGAAGATCTGCAGCGGATAGGCACTTGGTGCAGGGAGTGGCAACTTATCCTTAACATAGACAAATGTAACGTATTGCGAATACATAGAAAGAAGGATCATTTATTGTATGATTATATGATAGTGGAACAAACACTGGTAGCAGTTACTTCTGTAAAATATCTGGGAGTATGCGTACGGAACGATTTGAAGTGGAATGATCATATAAAATTATTTGTTGGTAAGGCGGGTGCCAGGTTGAGATTCATTGGGAGAGTCCTTAGAAAATGTAGTGCATCAACAAAAGAGGTGGCTTACAAATCACTCGTTCGACCTATACTTGAGTATTGCTCATTAGTGTGGGACCCGTACCAGGTCGGGTTGACGGAGGAGATAGAGAAGATCCAAAGAAGAGCGGCGCGTTTCGTCACAGGGTTATTTGGTAAGAGTGATAGCGTTACGGAGATGTTTAGCAAACTCAAGTGGCAGACTCTGCAAGAGAGGGGCTCTGCATCGCGGTGTAGCTTGCTCGCCAGGTTTCGAGAGGGTGCGTTTCTGGATGAGGTATCGAATATATTGCTTCCCCCTACTTATACCTCCAAAGGAGATGACGATTGTAAAATTAGAGAGGTTGGAGCGGGCCCGGAGGTTTTCCGGCAGTCGTTCCTCCCGCGAACCATACGCGACTGGAACAGGAAAGGGAGGTAATGACAGTGGCACGTAAAGTGCCCTCCGCCACGCACCGTTTGGTGGCTTGCGGAGTATAAATGTAGATGTAGATGCAGAAATATTTAACATTCACTGTCGATGTGTTTCGGCCTGTAAGCCATTTAATGCGCTGAAACCTACCACAGGTTGCGTATTTTTTGGTGTGAACAGTTGCGCTGTCCACCCTCAGATATTCACTGGCATAGTGGCAAACACGTTGTATTAACGATGGTGTCGACAAATACTTTACCCTTCTTAATAGCTGCCACAAGGCCAATGAATATTTGGGGATGCTCGTATCATCAGATAATACGTAACCTGTGCGAGCTTATCGGCACATTAATTATAATGTCATTACGTCTCCTGCAGTCGATCCCTACGTTTCCTAAGTTTTAAGTCAATGTGAAGTGCTACATGCTTATCCGAAAACCTCTAGGTGAAACCAGTATGTTGTATACCGTCCGGTTAAAAGCATCGGGTCACCCTTATGTAATGCTGTAATGAGGAATTGACCACAAAGACACAGAGCGTACAGAAGCACTAAGATCAGAATGGGTCGGCTGGGAGAGCTCAATGACTTCGAACACAGGCTAGCCATTCATTGTCACATGAGTAACTGATCCGTCAGGGACATTTCAACTCTTGCATAGCCGTCCAGGTTTTATTTGAATAGTTATTTTCTTCAGGTTACCTTCCACTCAGAAAGCTGTTGCACGCAGTGACTGTTATTGACTTGTAAATTATAGATTTCAGCGATCAGTTGTTCTTTTTAAATTTCATTGTGCAGAACTAGATTTCAGCTAGAAGCTAGCCATTCTCAATGCACTATTATTTTCACTAAATGCAAGTAATGCCTGTTGGCAGGGCTTCATGCACAGGTCATGAAAAGTATTTTTTGTAAAGGATACAGCTCTATACCAAGTGATCAATGTATGTTCCATACTTTATTACATACTATTATATGCAGCCATATCGCCAACAATTTTACATTACATATCAATAACGATTTGCAAGTCTATTTTGGATGAGGAGACTGAATATAATATGAACGTTAGTTCGTCTGTTTTAATTGATGTTCTTAAAGCTCAAACTATGTTTCGAGGAGGTCGTTTTGATTGTACTTTTTCTGTTACTGACAATCCTCTGGGTCAATGTTGATTAACTGTGGCTCTAATACGTATTGATACTACTATGAAGAGTCTTGCTACGTGATACCTCCTCGTCATGTTCTTGGTTATCGGATTTTTATGATCACTTTGTCTCAAGTTCGTGGTGTTGGAGAAACTTCAACAAATTTTTTTATTGATAAAGCATTGTATGTTAGAATTCGTCGGTCCTGTAAACTTGATCACGATGATAATATTTGTATCTTTGTGCGTGTAAGGGTGTTGATATGAAATGTAAAATTGTTGGCGATATGACTCTATATAATAGTATGAACTGTGGATGAAGCCCGACCAACAGGCATTACATGCATTGAGCGAAAATAATAGTGCATTGACAATGGCTAGTTTCTAGCCGAAATCTAGATCTGCACAATAAAATTTAAAAAATTCAAAAATGGTTCAAATGGCTCTGAGCACTATGGGACTTTACATCTGAGGTCATCAGTCCCCTAGAACTCAGAACTACTTAAACCTAAGTAACCTAAAGACATCACCCACATCCATGCCCGAGGCCGGATTCGAACCTGCCACCATAGCAGTCGCACGGCTCCGGACTGAGCGCCTAGAACCGCTCGGCCACCACGGCCGGCATAAAATTTAAAAAGGACGACTGATCGCTGCAATCATTAATTTACAAGTAATCATTTTCTGCTTTTTTCGGTGTAGTAAACTGACATACGGCCGGGGGAGCGGTGTGCTGACCACATGTCTCTCCATATGAGCATCCAGTGACGCCTGTGGGCTGAGGATGACACGGCGGCCGGTCGGCACCGTTGGGTCTTCCAAGGTCTGTTCTGAATCGATTTCAAACATTTTGATGTGATTACAACAGAGACATGTGATGAATTTCTGATTTATTTCATTTTCTCCTCACCTTAGTCAACCATCATATTGCTTCCTCCTACGTAGATCTCCCGAAAAGGCCGTGAATGTAAAAATCAGAGAGGATCGAGCACACATGGTGGGTTACCAGCAGTCGTTCTTACTGCTAAATATTCGCTAGTGAAACGGGAAAATGGGGAAATAGAAGTGGTACGCAAAGTACCCTCCGCCACACACCAGACACGAAAGCGAGTTAATACTGCATCGTCAACCAGTTCTGAGCTATGTTGAATGTTTCAAGTCTCTAGCAGTCTCTAGCTCATCGACAAGTTAGTTTGGAACCAATTGCAAAATTTCTACCGAACAGACAAACTATACCTAATAAAACCGTATTACTAAAGGAAAGCTACGAAGTGTAAGAGTTAACAATGCCTACCGCAAAGGCGCTCAAAGCCATCCGTCGATGATCGAGACCCAACAGTCCGTCACTTTGTGATATAATGTTGCAGCATACCAATCCAAAATTTTTACTGGCAAGCCGAAGGTTCTGGTCCATTCCCTCTTCCCCCATCCAAATGGTTCAAATGCCTCTAAGCACTATGGGATTTAACATCTGAGGTCATCAGTCCCCTAGACATAGAACTACTTAAACCTAACTAACCTAAGAACATCACATACATCATGCCCGAGGCAGGATTCGAACCTGCGACCTTAGCAGTCACACGGTTCCGGACTGAAGCACCTAGGATCGCTCGGCCACAGCGGCCGGCCTCCATCCAAAGCACAATAACTTTTGCCACCCCTCACGTTACGTTTACCTTTTTTTCGCAACCGTTAACACGCCCGCATGGAAAGAATGCGTGTTGTAAGTGAAAATCTGCAGCCGATGACAAAAAATGTATCCACCTGCCAGACAACTCTTTGTTTGACAAGAGGTTTTTAATAATGAAAACATCGATTGAATGAATGAGAATCGTTTCCAAAAGTGATATAAATGAGGTTGTTCTCACAAAACTTCCATAATACAGATTGAATCTGCAAAGGTAGTGGTTCTCTTCTTCGATAAGGAAACAATTCAACTATTGCTTGCAGTGGTTTATGAATGCCGGAGAAGCAAACTTGGCAGGAGTATTTTTAAATGAAGTTTTCTGCACGAATCTTTCCACCTTATAACACAAAAAATAAACAATGTCGACACTAAAAAGAGAGAATAACTTCCAGTTCAAGCCACGTCTTTGAGCCCAAAGAAAGCAGATTCCTGTTCGTGGCGTGACGTCCGATCCGCACGGACGGAGTCGGACGTTCCCATAATTCTCCGCAGGAACCGTGGCCTGCGGGACTGTGTTCGAAGCCGGTCGGCGGCCGTCACGAGCGGAACGTGAAGCCGCCCATTAGCGGTCGTTCGGTAGATCGATCTTCGGCATCGATACTGGCAGTCACTAGAATAGCAGACGGGGCCGACGAGCTCACACACCTAGCAAGACAAGCTGTTCCTCGCACTAGTACCAAACAGTTTACAACAAATTGTTTGATATTCTGGGTAATGTGCATCTAAGATTTTTTCCAGTTGCGAACAAATCACTGTAGATTCAGTTACCACTTATATACACTACCGGCTATTAAAATTGCTACACCACGAAAATGGCGTGCTACAGACGCGAAATTTAACCGACAGGAAGAAGATGCTGTGATATGCAAATTATTAGCTTTTCAGAGCATTCACACAAAGTTGGCGCCGGTGGCGACACCTAAAACGTGCTGACAAGAGGAAAGTTCCAACCGATTTCTCATGCACAAACAGCAGTTGACCGGCGTTGTCTGGTGAAACGTTGTAGTGATGCCTCGTGTAAGGAGGAGAAATGCGTACCATCACGTTTCCGACTTTTATAAAGGTCGTTAACCTATCGCGATTGCGGTTTATCGTATCGCGACATTGCTGTTCGCGTTGGTCGTGATCCAATGACTGTTAGCAGAATATAGAATCGGTGGGTTCAGGGGGGTAATACGGAACGCCGGGCTGGATCCCAACGGCCTCGTATCACTAGCAGTCGAGATGACAGGCATCTTATCTGCATGGCTGTAACGGATCGTGCAGCCACGTCTCGATCCCTGAGTCAACAGATGGGGACGTTTGCAAGACAACAACCATCAGCACGAACAGTTCGACGACGTTTGCAGCGGTATGGACTATCAGCTCGGAGACCATGGCTGCGGTTACCCTTGACGCTGCATCACAGACAGGAGCGCCTGCGATGGTGTACTCAACGACGAACGTGGGTGCACGAATGGCAAAACGTCATTTTTTGGTTGAATCCAGGTTGTGTTTACAGCATCATGGTGGTCGCATCCGTGTTTGGCGACATCGCGGTGAACGCACATTGGAAGCGTGTATTCGTCATCGTCATACTGGCGTATCACCCGGCGTGATGGTATGGGGTGCCATTGGTTACACGTCTCGGTCACCTCTTGTTCGCTCTGACGGCACTTTGAACAGTGGACGTTACATTTCAGATGTGTTACGACATGTGGCTCTACTCTTCATTCGATTCCTGCGAAACCCTACATTTCAGCAGGATAATGCACGACCGCATGTTGCAGGTCCTGTACGGGCTTTTCTGGACACAGAAAATGTTCGACTGCTGCCCTGGGCAGCACATTCTGCAGATCTCTCACCAATCGAAAACGTCTGGTCAATGGTGGCCGAGCAACTGGCTCGACACAATACGTCAGTCACTACTCTTGATGAACTGTGGTATCGTGTTGAAGCTGCATGGGCAGCTGTACCTGTACACGCCGTCCAAGCTCTGTTTGACTCAATGCCCAGGCGTATCAAGGCCGTTATTACGGACAGAGGTGGTTGTCCTGGGTACAGATTTCTCAGGATCTATGCACCCAAATTGCGTGAAAAAGTAATGACATGTGAGTTCTAGTATAATATATCTGTCCAATGAATACCCGCTTATCATCTGCATTTCTTCTTGGTGTAGCAATTTTAATGGCCAGTAGTGTATAATAAAGCATTTAGGGTCAGGTAAATGTCGTAGCCAGACACTAAACTAGACTGGTCATTGCCGTGAACCACGTAGTTTGACAAAACCAAGATCGATGCTAAGCTATCGGCCGAAAACGCGGTATAGAGCTAACGTTAAGACTACAAGAAACTCGAATCCCAATAATTTCCAACGGGCAAAAGTCAAAACTGTTTCACTCAGTAGCACACAACTCAACAGAACTCCCAACTTATTCACTGAGTAAAATGCATCGAAGACCACATTCAGATACTGCACCGTGCTGAAAAAGGCAGCCTGATGAATTTACCTGAAGAGGTATAAATATAGATACATAAAAGTAAATGACATTGTTTCCTCAATGAACAGACTTAGTTAGCCATTGCAGCCTTTCTACTATTTCATTCAGCTACCTTCCAGTTTGAAACAAAGAATAACAATATGCAGACATTATTTCAACATGAAATACTACACAAAAATAAAACAGACTGCACAGTCATAAATTAATACAATACCTAAATTAATTTCAAGTTCAACTAGCTATTACATGTTACTATAATAGTTCATAGAATGTCCACTGTTGTAATACTTATTTATCTATAGTTCGTTCTTATTACTTAATTTTGGTGTACCACAATATTCATATGTTGTAGTGTCAATCTTTCGTTGAAGTAATATGTGCAAATACAATTTTTTGTTATCCTGGATTTCCAGATCACAGGTCTAATTATGTTTGTGCAGCAACCTTGTATTTACGTTTACCTACATCACCGGAAATCACTTATTAATTTTCCTGATTTTTCCGTGTATTGAAAGTCCAAGAATATTGTGGAATAACGTGTATCTGACCTCAGGGCTGCTTCCCTTACAACTTGGCAATAATTCAGTTCAGATACCGGTTGGGCCTTCGGTACTGGAGGCCACTGGTGCGCATCCAGGCGACTCGCTTGCATTGGAAATGCCGCGCCGTTTCCATTGTTTGTAAACAAGGAGGTGAAGGACGTAAAAACCTCTGTCTGCATAGTCTATGAAGTGCAACAGTTTTTGTAAGCCTAGGTTTCCGCCGCCTTTGTCGCTGTCAATAAAATTCTACAGGATATTTGACCGTATTGTCAGTATATAAATACCAAGACGTTTCGGCCACTGCTGCAAATGGCCTTACTCAAGCAAAACACCCCGAGGAAGACTATTTACAATCGTGGCCGAAACGTCGAAGAATATTACGTATTGACAGTGCGGTCACATACCATGAAGAATTTGATTGACATTTCAATAATTGTTATCTGCAAAATGAACACACTCTACGAGAATGTTTCCGAGGTGGCGAATTGCGCCACGGTATCAACATGGAAGCATTGCTTATGCCCCTTTTTAAAAAAAAAATTGTTCAGATGGCTCTGAGCACTATGGGACTTAACAGCTATGGTCATCAGTCCCCTAGAACTTAGAACTACTTAAACCTAACTAACCTAAGGACAGCACACAACACCCAGTCATCACGAGGCAGAGAAAACGCTTTTAAAAGCTCGTGCCAAAATTTACCGCCATTTATCTATCCAAGAAACTTTCCTCCTTGCCTGGAGTGTTGGCTGACGGTGTTTATGAACGAGTACTTAATTTCTGCGTGACGTTTATTTCAGTTAGTAGCCGTACTTTTGTGTGATGATGACTTTTCTAAGACTTCGTTGGAAAGTTGCTTTGAATGTAATCGATACTCACTTGTAGGTATGAAGTAGTGATTGAGAGAGTGATCCGTTGCATTGTATCATCCCGTATTCGCTATTCCAATCTGACTTAACCTCCGTCGTGAATATCTGGCGGAGCGACAGTTTTAAAATATGCGAGGCAACCGCGGTTCGTCCTTCACACGGTAGTTCACGAAAAACCCATTGTTTGCACAACTAAGAATGTCTCGTGTCTCATGAACAGTAACTCCGTGATGAAACGCGTGGAACCGTCACGTCTTACCCATACAGTTTTTCAGCTAGACAATACAGGCCTTATGACGTCAAGCATACGAGTAATCCGAAGCGGTTTTCGTACCCAAAGCGGTAGGAGGTGCGTAAGAGGTAGACTTTACCGAGCTACATTGCATCTCTGTATGAGCTGTGTATCTTTAAGACTCTCTCACAAATACATTCCTTAAGAAAAAGTGGTGGTCGCCGTAGTTTCCTTGTACACTTTACTCTGCTATGCTTCTGGTTCCCAGAACTAGCGAGCTTCTTACAAGGGAACCTCCCCACCGCACCCCCCTCAGATTTAGTTATAAGTTGGCACAGTGGATAGGCCTTGAAAACCTGAACACAGATCAATCGAGAAAACAGGAAGAAGTTGTGTGGAACTATGAAAAAAATTATTAATATATACAAACTGAGTAGTCCATTCGAAGATAGGCAACATCAAGGTGAATGGGAGTCTAGGAGCGCCGTGGTCCCGTGGTTAGCGAGAGCAGCTACAGAATGAGAGGTCCTAGGTACAAGTCTTCCCTCGAATGAAAAGTTTAATTTTTTATTTTCAGTTTATGTGACAAACTCTTATGTTTTCATCACTTTTTTTGGAGTGATTATTACAACCACAAGAAAACCTAAATCGGGCAAGGTAGAAGAATCTTTTTACCCATCCGCTAAGTGTACAAGTTAGGTGGGCCGACAACATATTCCTGTCATGTGACGCACATGCCGTCACCAGTGTCGTATAGAATATATCAGATGTGTTTTCCTGTGGAGTAATCGGTTGACCTATGACCTTGCGATCAAATTTTTCGGTTCCCATTGGAAAGGCACGTCCTTTCGTCTACTAATCGCACGGTTTTGCGGTGCGGTCGCAAAACACAGACACTTAACTTATTACAGTTAACAGAGACGTCAATGAACGAACGGACAGATCATAACTTTGCGAAAATAAAGCAAGTAAAATTTTCGGTCGAGGGAGGACTTGAACCAAGGACCTCACGTTCGGCAGCTACTCACGCTAACCACGGGACCACGACGCTTCTGGACTTACGTTCACCTTGATGTTGCCTATGTTCGCATGGACTACTCAGTTTGTATATTTTATTAATTTTTTTCATAGTTCCACACAACTTCTTCCTGTTTTCTCGATTGATCTGTGTTCAGTTTTTCAAGGCCTATCCACTGTGCCAACTTATAACTAAATCTGAGGGGGGTGCGATGGGGAGGTTCCCTTGTTAGTAAGAGAGATGGCAAACGCATAAGTATCGGCGGTTGCTGTCGGAGACACGTCAGTGAGTGAATTATCAGCTCATACACAAACCACTCAAAAAAAGTAAAAACGATTTTCTCTTCTTTTATTTTGCAGGTAAACATCACGCAGAGATACACCGCCTCTTTCTTATCCTGAACATGTAGCCGCAGTCATGTCGTACACTAAGCAAAGAAGACATAGAAGGTAAGAGTGGAACTGATTAATTCAGCACTTTTCTTTTTATCTTCTCCGTACTGCAGGCCAAGAGGGAAAGCAAAAACACAGTGAGGTGCTTTCACATATCAGATGGTTTTCATTGTGAAAACGCCTGCGTACTTGAGAAACGCAAAAGTCGAACACAATATTCTTCCTCAGATTACTTGCATTGCAATTGAAAAATCACAACAGTTTTCAAAGCATTTATTTGGAACTCAGTGGCCTCTTTTTCAGTATTTTTAGAAATTCTGAACAAGATAGTCTCTAGTGTATCTATCATCATATATACTAGCTCTTACGAAGTGTTGCAGCTCGGTATTGAATAGATTTTATAGATTTTACAAACTTACCTCTTACAGAGCGGCTAGCGTGTCAAGTTATCTGGCTCGTGATCAACCAGACAAGTGATTATTTTTTTGACTTTGTTCTGTTAATGTTTTTAAGGAAGTACCAAAATGGCCTTGCTGTTCTGGTACTGCGAACGGCTGAAAGCAAGGGGAAACTACAGCCGTAATTTTTCCCGAGGGCATGCAGCTTTACTGTATGATTAAATGATGATGGCGTCCTCTTGGGTAAAATATTCCGGAGGTAAAATAGTCCCCCATTCGGATCTCCGGGCGGGACTACTCAAGAGGACGTCATTATCAGGAGAAAGAAAACTGGCATTCTACGGACCGGAGCGTGGAATGTCAGATCCCTTAATCGGGCAGGTAGGTTAGAAAATTTAAAAAGGGAAATGGATAGGTTAAAGTTAGATATAGTGGGAATTAGTGAAGTTCGGTGGTAGGAGGAACAAGACTTTTGGTCAGGTGAATACAGGGTTATAAATACAAAACCAAATAGGGGTAATGCAGGAGTAGGTTTAATAATGAACAAAAAAAAAATAGGAGTACGGGTAAGCTACTACAAACAGCATAGTGAACGCATTATTGTGGCCAAGATAGACACGAAACCCATGCCTACTACAGTAGTACAAGTTTATATGCCAACTAGCTCTGCAGATGATGAAGAAGTTGATGAAATGTATGATGAGATAAAAGAAATTATACAGGTAGTGAAGGGAGACGAAAATTTAATAGTCATTGGTGACTGGAATTCGTCAGTAGGAAAAGGGAGAGAAGGAAACATAGTAGGTGAATATGGATTGGGGGACAGAAATGAAAGAGGAAGCCGCCTGGTAGAATTTTGTGTAGAGCATAACTTAATCATAGCTAACACTTGGATCAAGAATCATGAAAGAAAGTTGTATACATGGAAGAACCCTGGAGATACTAAAAGGTATCAGATTGATTATATAATGGTAAGACAGAGATTTAGGAACCAGGTTTTAAATTGTAAGACATTTCCAGGGGCAGATGTGGACTCTGACCACAATCTATTGGTTATGAACTGTAGATTAAAACTGAAGAAACTGCAAAAAGGTGGGAATTTAAGGAGATGGGACCTGGATAAACTGAAAGAACCAGAGGTTGTACAGAGTTTCAGGGAGAGCATAAGGGAACATTTGACAGGAATGGGGGAAAGAAAAACAGTAGAAGAGGAATGGGTAGCATTGAGGGAAGATAGCGGAGGATCAAATAGGTAAAAAGACGAGGGCTGGTAGAAACCCTTGGGTAACAGAAGAAATATTGAATTTAATTGATGAAAGGAGAAAATATAAAAGTGCAGTAAATGAAGTCGACTAAAAGGAATACAAACGTCTCAAAAATGAGATCGACAGGAAGTGCAAAATGGCTAAGCAGTGATGGCTAGACGACAAATGTAAGGATGTAGAGGCTTATCTCAGTAGGGGTCAGATAGATACTGCCTACAGATAAGAGAACCACTTCTATGAACATCAAGAGCTCAGATTGAAACCCAGTTCTAAGCAAAGAAGGGAAAGCAGAAAGGTGGAAGGAGTACATAGAGGGTCTATACAAGGGCGATGTACTTCAGGGCAATATTATGGAAATGGAAGAGGATGCAGATGAAGATGAAATGGGAGATACGATACTGCGTGAAGAGTTTGACAGAGCGCTGAAAGACCTGAGTCGAAACAAGGCCCCCGGACTAGACAACATTCCATTAGAACTACTGACGGCCTAGGATAGCCAGTCCTGACAAAACCATCTGGTGAGCAAGATGTATGAGACAGGCGAAATACCCTCAGACTTCAAGAAGAATATAATAATTCCAATCCCAAAGAAAGCAGGTGTTGACAGATGTGAAAATTACCGAACTATCGGTTTAATAAGTCACAGCTGCAAAATACTAACGCGAATTCTTTACTGACGAATGGAAAAACTGATAGAAGCCAACCTCGGGGAAGATCAATCTGGATTCCGTAGAAATATGGGAACACGTGAGGGAATATTGACCTTACGACTTATCTTAGAAGAAAGTTTAAGGAAAGACAAACCCACGTTTCTAGCATTTGTAGACTTAGAGAAAGCTTTTGACAACGTTGATTTGAATACTCTCTTTGAAATTCTGAAGGTGGCAGGGGTAAAATACAGGGAGCGAAAGGCTATTTACAATTTGTACAGAAACCAGGTGGCAGTTATAAGAGTCGAGGGGTATGAAAGGCAAGCAGTCGTTGGGAAGAGAGTGAGACAGGGTTGTAGCTTATCCCCGATGTTATTCAATCTGTATATTGAGCAAGCAGTAAAGGAAACAAAAGAAAAGTTCGGAGTAGGTATTAAAATCCATGGAGAAGAAATAAAAACTTTGAGGTTCGCCGATGACATTGTAATTCTGTCAGAGACAGCAAAGGACTTGGAAGAGCAGTTGAACGGAATGGACAGTGTCTTGAAAAGAGGGTATAAGATGAATATCAACAAAAACAAAAGGAGGATAATGGAATGTAATCGAATTAAGTCGGGTGATGCTGAGGAAATTAGATTAGGAAATGAGACACTTAAAGTAGTAAAGGAGTTTTGCTATTTTGGGAGCAAAATAACTGATGATGGTCGAAGTAGAGAGGATATAAAATGTAGACCGGCAATGGGAAGGAAAGCGTTTCTGAAGAAGAAAAATTTGTTAACATCGAGTATAGATTTAAATGTCAGGAAGTCGTTTCTGAAAGTATTTGTATGGAGTGTAGCCATGTATGGAAGTGAGACGTGTACGATAAGTAGTTTAGACAAGAAGAGAATAGACGCTTTCGAAATGTGGTGCTACAGAAGAATGCTGAAGATTAGATGGGTAGATCACATAACTAATGAGGAGGTATTGAATAGAATTGGGGAGAAGAGGAGCTTGTGGCACAACTTGACTAGAAGAAGGGACCGGTTAGTAGGACATGTTCTGAGACATCGAGGGATCACCAGTTTAGTATTGGAGGGCAGCGTGGAGGGTAAAAATCGTAGAGGGAGACCAAGAGATGAATACACTAAGCAGATTCAGAAGGATGTAGGCTGCAGTAGGTACTGGGAGATGAAGAAGCTTGCACAGGATAGAGTAGCATGGAGAGCTGCATCAAACCAGTCTCAGGACTGAAGACCACAACAACAACAACCGTTCTGAAATAAAAATAAAAGAAGTAGGCTCCTCTTAGCAATTTTCTTTTTACGTGAAAGCCTCTACTTTCATTTACACCAATATTAAGCTGCTTGTATCATAGAAACTGTTTTGAATACCATCATCATAGACATCTGCCGCCTGAACATAACTTTCCATAATTTAAAGTAATAGTTGCATAAAACACACGTCTTGGCACTTAAGGGCGATGGAATAATACCGAAATGGTTAAGAGCTTTTAGAGATGGCCATACGAATGTACGCGAAAAGGAACCTTCTATGATTACTGACGATTTGGCGCAGAAAGTTGATGAAAACCAGAGAGAACAGATGCTTTAAGATTTCTAAGTTTTGTGATGGGTTTCCTCAAGTGCCAAGAAATCTGCTTTATGCAGTTGTTACAGAAGTTCAAATTATCAAAAGTTAGGCTCAGGCGACAGATTTCTACGAGAATATTCTCCAACGCTGGTTGTACGATACCTTAATATTGGTGAGAATTATGGAGAAACGTGAAGTGTAGGCTTTCATGTAAAAGTAAAATTGCTAAGAAAAGTCTACTTGTTATACTTTTATTTCAAAAGGATACTTAATTGAAACACACGTCTCGTGATTCAGTGATTTAACGAAGGATTTGTTAACACACATATTTTGCATCTGATTTTGAATATGTGAATGGGATAACACAAATTAAATTAAAACTAGATATCTTTTCAGAAGGTTAACCTTAGATATTTCACTAAATTTTTCTCTATTCTTTGGTAATTGTGCGTATAAATGAGAGATGATGGAAATAACTTGCACTGTCGAAACGTATGATCTACGCGACACGTGAACTACATGAAGAAGAGGAAACGATCTCATAAGAACACCATCGGAAACAACCTAAAATGCTAGAAAGAGCATTGTGCACGTCTTTGATTTGAGTTTTCCCAGGCCGGCACGGAATTCGACAGTAATTGAGTTTTTTATAGGTAATTCGAGAATCTATGAAGGCTTGTATGAAATGTAATTCTAAAATTTGTGTTATATCTTTAGCTCATTTCCTACTTTGAATTATAAGAAGAAGTATAATTAAAATATTTCTGGGGTATTACATTGTACAATATTTGAAATATTAGAATACTAAAACCGACATTTCGGCTGTGTTGCAGCGGCGTAAACTAATTTAACTTTGGCGAGCAGAAGTTCTCCTGTTTATTACGTGTCTCGTGTCGCGCAATCACCGACAGCTGTTTCATGACATCTTACTGGCACCGAAAAAAAACACTGATCCGTGGTAGAAGAGGGGCTGGAGATAAATGGGAGACTATTCGTGGGTTAAATGGCGTGCTGGTAACTGGTAGACCACTGTGCGTCGGCGGCAAGCTTGAGTGATTAACATGGGACACACTGTAGTCGCTTCCTTACAGTCTGGTTACTTTTTAATGGTGGTAGTGGCAGTGTTGGGTAAACCACCACTTACATCAACAGGGTGAGCAGTTCTCTATCTTTAAAAAAAACAATTATTCGATTGTCTCCAACACAGAGTGCTGAAGATCAGCAAAAAACGTTAGTTCTTATAATATGACTCGGTTGAACCATACCACAATGGACCCAATTAAAAATCGTGAGAGAAATATACTTTTACCTGTACGAAATCACAACAGGACCTAAATTACCTTCCGATTCAAATAAAAATTAAATCACAAAAAGGCAAGTCCAGTAATTAAATTATTTTCATTGCTTCACACAGCGATTTAAGATCTGCACACATCGCAAATTTGCTTAAAGAAGATGGAAGTACCTTTGGTACCCGTTCGCTCTGTAAAATAAACCACTGATCACCAATATAAAGATGGT
Source organism: Schistocerca nitens (assembly GCF_023898315.1). Lineage (NCBI taxonomy): Eukaryota > Metazoa > Arthropoda > Insecta > Orthoptera > Acrididae > Schistocerca > Schistocerca nitens. The sequence continues at coordinate 166,205,826 of NC_064620.1, read as the reverse complement.
ATCTGTTCTTTCGGACATTTTATTTTTTCCTGAGCCACTGAGGGCACAGAGGATAGTGCGACTGCAGGGATTTATCCCTTGCACGCTCCACGTGAGACCCACTTTCCCAACTTAATGTCCACACACTACATTTCGGACATGTCTGAAAGAACAGATACCATCTTCATATTTTAAGGCTAACCGGCCATTGACTTTCTTTGATGCACACGCATTGCCCGAACTCTTACGGGACTCGGAAAGATTGTCTGCCGCGCGTAATGAGTGTATGGGCAGGGGCACTACGAATGTAGTGTGTGGACGTTAAGTTGGGAATGTGGGACTCAAGGGGAGCGTGCAAGGGAAAAATCTTTGCAGTCCCAATCCCCTGTGCCCTCGGCGTGCCCTCGGTGGCTCAGATGGATAGAGCGTCTGCCATGTAAGCAGGAGATCCCGGGTTCGAGTACCGGTCGGGGCACACATTTCCAACTGTCCCCGTTGGTGTATATCAACGCCTGTCAACAACTTATGGTCTTGATTCAATTATCATTTCACTGATCACCAAAGTGAAAACATACAACATTCTTCCAATAACTGTGGCTCATAGTACTGACTTTTATAACAGCGTGAGTAATAACATCTGGTAATCCATGAAGGAAAGTGGGACAGCAGCCGGACACGAAGTTCTTGAACAGTGATAACAAAACTAGCGTCTGCATTTGAATCCAAGTCGTACTTAAGCGTAACCTTCCATCCACCTTGGTTTTCATGTGCAATAAACAGAATCGTGTGCAGCGGGCCAACATTAACTTGATTCCATACCTTCCGTGGCAATAACAATCCCAGCATGGTCAGACGTCAACTCATTTGGCGTCGAAACTGGTAACATGTGTTAAAAAGAATAAACAACGCGGATTCAAATACAGCCGCTGGTTTTGTTATCATTATTCAGGTATAAACAGGCCACTCCGAAATGGATAGTGTACAAAGACTGACTACATTTGAATTTCATATTTGTCTTGATTCTTGAAAAATCAACAGCTGGCTGTGTTGGTAGTTCCTCCTGTTCTCACGTCATTATTCACGCCTCCACGCATTCACGAATGATCTTCCAAGTGCTACTTTCACTGGAATGTGAAGCTGGGTTGCAGTTCGGTTATTCTTTGCAACGTACATTGTGATGTAATCAGACCTAATACATACCATGAAATCTACGATACCTGCGGGTGTCGATCTTTTCACATTAATCCAAACAGAAATTTCTTTAGTCGATCTTCACAGTTTTTCAACTACCGTTTCAGTGAATACGTATTTAACATGTGTGTGATTAAAATTAACTACTACATAAATATACTAATTTTATAAAAACATATCTATAAGTATTCACGAAAACTTTTATATTTAAATATCAGTTCATGTAAAAACAGTTTTAAATAATTCTATGGGGTATTTGTGACAATCACAAAAATTCTTAGAGTTAGGGTCTACATGTATAATACAGAATCTCTGTCCTTGCTTACTGGGAGCTGGCGGGAAAAGTTGTGTAAGGAAGTCAAGCCAAGTTTGGTATGTGGCAGCAGCCAGATAATTTCCGTCGTAATTTGTAGCTCAGTCGAGCAAATTGATGTTTAATTTTGCTAACCTGATATCTGAAGAGTTTAGACTTTTATTTCATTTCGTAATTAGTGATTCATCGGACATTCACAAACTTGGAAACAGTTCCCTTTTTTCGTACAACTAAGACTTGTGTACATTGTCATACACTTGAATAGAAGACGTAGAAACAATTTCAAGACAATCAGCGAAGTAAAAATTTATATTTTTTAAAGTGCCCAACGTACCACTCAATTACACATCTTTCAGCAAAATGTTGAAAGTCCGTTTGGCGGACACGTATCGTACAGAGTTGGTTAAAGAGGCGTGTTACAACATGTGATCGCATTTTTTCAATACAATCAATAAAAGGATTTATTCTCATTTGTCGACCTCCTGCAACTGTTTTCGCTCTCTTCTTCGATGGTATCTTTGCATAAACTTGGCTTTCACAGCAACCACAATTCTTGAAGGAAGCTGAAAATATCTGTTAAGAAACTTGTTATTCCACTTCCTGTTTTATGTCGCAGGAGCAGAATAAGTTATTAGTTGATGTATAATGCCTTTTGGACTGCAGCAGTGAACCCTTCACGCGTATTCAGGCACGTTCCCGGTGCTATCACTTAGTAACATCACTCTCCAACTCCTATCCCCATTAATTATACGTCAGGCAAATTTCATGGCCGATTCTTCGAACCCACAATAAGTTCATACATTTATGATCAGTGCCGCTGTAAATATAGCCTTTTGAAATCGCTGAATAATTGTTAATCACCGTGTGTGTATGATTGGACGGGAGATGAAAATTTGTTAAATACGTAAAAATAAACGGCTGAAAAGCAAAGATCACGCACGAGCACAATGTAATACAGCGTTTCATTTCGCATTAGCCACAGTGCAGCAACGTTCCTCGATGCAAAGCAGGCCTCAATGTGATAAGAGCTTATGAAATATACACGGAGCAAATTAAATGTGGATGTGAAATTTGTCACGCGTACACTGAATGCCGCTGTGAGCTTTGTCTGTGCGTCGTTGCAGCATCAATGCCTGTCGTATTATCTCGAAACAGTTCGTCAGTCACAAGAGATAAGTTATACGCCGGGCTGTTAACGCCGTGCGCGTCATATTATTGTTAATGGCCGCCTCGACTGGAGCGTGTGATGGAGAATCATTTGTTGGCTGACCCCATTCATGTCCGGCCCGCCTGTTTTGCTCGCGCGCCGGCGCCTTCACCTTCTTTTTTATGAGCCGATCACTCTTGCGCCTCGGAGTCTGCCTTCACCGGGCTCCACACCACCCAACCCCACCCCTCTGTTCTCCTCCTACAGTGATGTACGAGACGCTGGCACAGACATTACGAGTCCGGCGTTCTGCTGACCTTTCTGCCCGCCTCAGCACTCACATCTCGTAACTTCCCTAAGTCGGCTTATGAGAACAGCGCTGTCTCACGCATGCAATGTAGGGCATGGTGCTGCTGTAGTATTCACCGATTCCACATTTTAAGAAATTGTATTGTTCAATTTGTAAACTACACACATCAACTTAAATGTTGCACGGCCTCGATAAGATGTGCAGGTGCGAAACGATTGTGCTTGTTCTTATACCTATTGGAAGTCACCCCTGACGTTTTTTTATGTACACACCGTTACTTGAGGACAATATTATAGTAACGACAGAGGATGTAGATAAAGATGAAATAGGAGATACTATACTGCGTGAAGAGTTTGACAGAGCACTGAAAGACCTGAGTCGAAATAAGGCCCCGGGAGTACACAACATTCCATTAGAACTACTGACGGCCTTGGGAGAGCCAGTCCTGACAAAACCATCTGGTGAGCAAGATGTATGAGACAGGCGAAATACCCTCAGACTTCAAGAACAATATAATAATCCCAATCCCAAAGAAAGCAGGTATTGACAGATGTGAAAATTACCGAACTATCAGTTTAATAAGTCACAGCTGCAAAATACTAACGCGAATTCTTTACAGACGAATGGAAAAACTGGTAGAAGCCGACCTCGGGGAAGATCAGTTAGGATTCCGTAGAAATGTTGGAACACGTGAGGCAATTCTGACCTTACGACTTATCTTAGAAACTAGCTTAAGGAAAGGTAAACCTACGTTTCTAGCATTTGTAGACTTAGAGAAAGCTTTTGACAATGTTGACTGGAATACTCTCTTTCAAATTCTATAGGTGGCAGGGGTAAAATACAGGGAGCGAAAGGCTATTTACAATTTGTACAGAAACTAGATGGCATTTATAAGAGTCGAGGGGCATGAAAGGGAAGCAGTGGTTGCGAAGGCAGTTAGACAGGGTTATAGTCTCTCCCCGATGTTATTCAATCTGTATATTGAGCAAGCAGTAAAGGAAACAAAAGAAAAATTCGGTGTATGTATTAAAATCGATGGAGAAGAAATAAAAACTTTGAGGTTCGTCGATGACATTGTAATTCTGTCAGAGACAGCAAAGGACTTGGAAGAGCAGTTGAACGGAATGTACAGTGTCTTGAAAGGAGGATATAAGATGAACATCAACAAAAATGGTTCAAATGGCTCTGAGCACTATGCGAATTAACTTCTGAGGTCATCAGTCGCCTAGAACTTAGAACTAATTAAACCTAACTAACCTTAGGACATCACACACATCCATGCATCAGGCAGGATTGGAACCTGCGACTGTAGCGGTCGCTCGGTTCCAGACTGTAGCGCCTAGAACATCAACAAAAGCAAAACGAGGATAACGGAATGCAGTCGAATTAAGTCGGGTGATGCTGAGGGAATTAGATTAGGAAATGAGACACTTAAAGTAGTAAAGGAGTTTTGCTATTTTGGGAGCAAAATAACTGATGATGGTCGAAGTAGGGAGGATATAAAATGTAGACTGGCAATGGCAAGGAAAGCGTTTCTGAAGAAAAAAATTTGTTATCATCGAGTATTGATTTAAGTGTCAGGAAGTCGTTTGTGAAAGTATTTGTATGGAGTGTAGCCATGTATGGAAGTGAAACATGGACGATAAATAGTTTAGACAAGAAGAGAATAGAAGCTTTCGAAATGTGGTGCTACAGAAGAATGCTAAAGAGTAGATGGATAGATCACATAATTAATGAGAAGGTATTAGAATTGGGGAGAAGAGGAGTTTGTGGCACAACTTGACTAGAAGAAGGGATCGGTTGGTAGGACATGTTCCGAGGCATCAGGGGATCACAAATTTAGCATTGGAGGGAAGCGTGGAGGGTAAAAATCGTAGAGGGAGACCAAGAGATGAATACACAAAGCAGATTCAGAGGGATGTAGGTTGCAGTAGGTACTGGGAGATGAAGAAGCTTGCACAGGATAGAGTAGCATGCAGAGCTGAATCAAACCAGTCTCAGGACTGAAGACCACAACAACAACAATAACAATACCACAAGCGGCAGCTACCAGTAGAATGCCGCACTCGTAAGGACTGCAGCATTCAGTTGAAAGTAAAGCGCCAGCAGGGACACGTTAGTGGAACAGTGGAGTGAACGAAGGACTATCCCGACCAGTGATCTGGTCCGCATCATCATGTTACACGCAGAAGGCTTGCCAACCACGGAAGGTACTCAACACATGTAGCGGTGTCAAAGTGATGTGGTGCGAGCATGGAATCGATTCCAGTCGCCAGGTTTTGTTGAGGACTTACGCAATACAGGTCTTCCAAGTTTGACAAGTGCATAGAACGATCGATATTTACAACTTTTGACTCAAACAAACCGTAGGCTGAGTGAGGCCACAGGACGTCATGTATCGCTTGAAACTGTTAGTAGACAATTACGTTACGCGAATCTCCATTTCCGACGAACATGGCGGGCACCAACTCGTACACCACAACACGTTACAGATGGGCAATTAATCGTGCAGAATGGACTCCCCACGATTGTCGTCGAGTTTTGCTTACGGACGAAAATCTTATCTGTTTGTACCCTGATAATCGCAGACAGCTGTATGGAGACAATCGGGTAATATCAAATGCCTCCAACATTGTGGTCCACATGCGTAACAAGAGGGTGATGGAGTGATGTTCTATGGTAGTATCACATAGGGCCACTGTACACATCTCGTAGTTGGGGAGGGCAATGTTACTGCTCTAGGGTACAGCGGAGAGATTCTGCATCCAATAGCGCTGGACTCCCATTTGGGAGGACGACGGTTCCAACCCGCATCCGGCCACCTGAATTAGGTTTCCCGTGATTTCTCCAAAATCGCTTCAGGCAAATGCTGGGACGGTTCCTTTGAAAGGTCACGTCCGACTTCCTTCCCCATCCTTCTCTAGACCGACGGAACCGATGCCCTCGCTGTTTCGTCCCTCCCAATCAACGAACCAACAAACTAGTACTAGGACAGTATCGCCATCTTCGTCAATGATAATTCACGAGCTCCTCGTTCTGTTCTCGTGAACGCTTTCCTTCGGCATGATAGGATTACCAGAACAGAGTAGCCTGCCTGTTCCCTGAACATGAACCCAATCGAAGATGTGTGGTATCGGTTCAAACTAACTGTTTTCGGCCGTTCACTAAACACCACATTCGCTGCGCGACCTAGAGAGAATTCATTGAAGAGTGGGACAAGTCGACCCAGGACTGGCTTGATGATGTCATCGATGGTATGCCACGAAGCGTTCAACCTGGATGCGAGTAACGGGACGCTGCGTCACTTATTGGCGTTGATCAGGACTGCTACGATGCCCTCCTCCCCCGCCCCCACCCGTCCTCAGCAAAACTGCAATTCTAGAGGTCAGGCTTGTTTGGTAATTTTTTGATGCGGACACATTTCAAATGAATATATACGCATGCCTCAGAGCAAATTTTTATTTTCTGTGCCATGAATTTCGAAGTAAAGGGGTGAAGCAAAACTTTTGCTGAAGTGTGCATATTAATTTCGTTACACTTGTTTGCGAAATAAGTGTATGCCGTATAGCTTTGACGTATGTGTTGAAGTTCATTTATGACGTGTAAGTGTTGGCAAATTTTACTTGTGTTTTCTTTTACGTGTTCGTTCCGTTTTTTTCTTTTGTACAGGACTACTTTCAGGTATTACCGTCCATAATCTGCGGCTAGAGCACATATAGTCCATAGGTATTGAAATGCATCATCTATGTAGCCTCTTATTATAACCGCTTAAATACGGTGACCACCGCTTCGTGTAACTCAGCTCAAGAAACCCTGCACCACCATATAATAAGTACTGATGTAGATGCCCAGTATACCTGTATATTGCTGCATGTATTTAATACCTATTAACTACACATCTTTTGATGATCGGTGGCCCGCCAAAGAAAAGTATGAATAAATAATAAAGGAATCAATAAAAGAAACTTTCGCCAACACTCAGGTGTAAAAAAAAAATGGTTCAAATGGCTCTGAGCACTATGGGACTTAACATCTGAGGTCATCAGTCCCCTATAACTTAGAACTGCTTAAACCTAACGAACCTAAGGACATCACACACATCCATGCCCGAGGCAGGACTCGAACCTGCGACCGTAGCGGTCGCGCGGTTCCAGACTGAAGCGCCTAGAACCGCTCGGCCACACAGGCCGTCGGTGTCAAAAAGTACCATTACAAATTTGTACCAGGTTAAAGAAATAAATAATGTCCTGTAAGAGTGACTTCTGGATTACAGTGAGGAAGAAAAATATTCGTGCTTCTCATATAGCAACGATTATCTCAATTTTGTAATAGGTATATTCTGACCAAACATCTAAAATTAGCGCCACACTGCACAAAAGCAACACGACAAATAATTAAGCAGTAGAAATAACATAACATTTTTCTGTGAGTGAGTCATTTCTTTAAGTTCTTGCAAAATTGTAAAAATTCCAGCGATGTGGTTAGTGCCTAAGGATACATCAAACAGCATAACAAGTAATCACAGTATGTCACAAAATGTAGGTGCTGTTGCAATTGGCTATTATATCTGCAGAAATAATTTACTGTCACGTTATTATCAGGATATAAAACATACAACACGTATGACCCTCCAAAAAATAATGACGATGTAACCTTTTTGCAAGTTCCACTGCGCCTAGGTGTCATTAGAATAATGTAGGCCTAAGCGAGATTAGGGAGCGTAAAAAAGGCCTTACCGCCGCTCCATGTAGAACTGAAATCAAAAGAAGGTGGCTGAAAATTGCTATGAAGTACCGTCCAGCAGCATGACGGCCTTATACGTAGACATCCACTATTAGATACATTGTATCAGCACACCCGTACATAGACACCGCTACGTAATGCAGAATTGACCACTTAATGTCAAGAGAGATGGACCCCCAGTGTAAGAGAAGGCGAGGAGTATTGTGTAGTCATTAGAAGTGAAACAGCAAAGGAACAACCACGGCTAACCCAGGGGTAGGTAGTTGTCATGTACTGACGCACAGGAATCGCCAACCTTTACTGGACGTGGTTGTAATAAATCGCACGAAATTAACGGAAAGAACAACTCGTGAATTCCAGAGTGCTACCAGCAGTACAGGTATAACAATGACTGTGCGTAGGGAGTTAAAAAGAATGGGGTCCAACGGTCGAGCAGCCCTCACAAGTAGTCAATGCTAAGCGACCCTTGAGTTGGTGTGAAGAGCGGCAACATTGGACATTGGATGCCTCGAAACGATTCATTTGGAATGTCTACATTTACAGTGTGATCAAAAGTACCCGGACACCTGGCTGAAAATGACTTACAAGTTCGTGGCGCCCTCCATCGGTAATGCTGGAATTCAATAGGGTGTTGGCCCACCCTTAACCTTGATGACAGCTCCCATTCTCGCAGGCATTCGTTAAAACCGTTACTGGAAGGTTTCTTGGGGAATGGCAGCCAATTCTTCATGGAATGCTGCACTGAGGAGAGGTATCGATGTCGGCCGGTGAAGCCTGGCACGAAGTCGGCGTTCCAAAACACCCCAAAGGTGTGAATCCTATAGGATTCAGGTCAGGACACTGTGCAGGCCAGTCCATTACAGGGATGTTATTGTCGTTAATCAGTCCGCCACAGGCTGTGCATTATGAACAGGTGCTCGATCTTCACTTAAAACTTCCGGGCTGATAGGCCGTGGTCGAAGTATAAAACTGTCTCCTGACGTTTCGTCTCCGACTGCGGGAGTATGAAAGTGTAACAGAAATTCTCGGAGAACACAGTTCTCGCGAAATCCTGTCAGGTAAATTTACAGAGCCCGCAATGCGCGCCCATTCTGGGGCCGCAGTCGTATGTTTCGTGTAGTCATAACGAGAAAAAAGGTAAGAGAGATTAGGCTGCGTACAGAGGCTCAGCGTGCAAGTGAAATACGGCCGATACTCACTAACATTGTTACGATGTCCTTGCATCACTTACTGCACAAGTTCTTGCCGAGTATGTGTACACTATGTGATCAAAAGTATCCGGACAGCCCCAAAAACATACGTTTTTCATATTAGGTGAATTATGCTGTCACTTATTGCCAGGTACTCCACATCAGTGAAATCAGTAGTCATTAGACATCGTGATAGAGCAGAATGGGGCGCTCCGCGGAACTCACGGACTTCGAACGTGGTCAGGTGGTTATGAGTCACTTCTGTCATACGTCTGTACGCGACATTTCCACACTCCTGAACATCCCTGTTTCCTATGCGATAGTGAAGTGGAAACGTAAAGGGACACGTAGAGCACGAAAGCGTACAGGCCGACATTGTATGTAGACTGACAGAGACCGCCGACAGTTGAAGAGGCTCGTAATGTGTAATAGGCAGACATCTTCCCAGGCCATCACACAGGAATTGTAATCTGCATCAGGATCCACTGCAAGTACTATGACAGTTAGGCGGGAGGGGAGAAAACTTGGATTTTATAGTCGAGCGGCTATTCATAAGCCACACATCACGCCGATAAATGACAAACGATGCCTCGCATGATGTAAGGAGCGTAAACATTGGACGATTGAACAGTGGAAAAACGTTTTGGGGAATGACGAATCACAGTAAACAATGTGGCGATCCGATGGCAGCGTGTGGGTATGGCGAATGCCTGGTGAACGTCATCTGCCAGCGTGTGTAGTGCCAAAAATAAAATTCGAAGGTAGTGGTGTTATGGTGTGGTCGTGTTTTTCATGGAGGGGGCTTGCATCCCTTGTTGTTTTGCGTCGCACTATCACAGCACAGGCCTAATTGATGTTTTAAAAACCTTCTTGCTTCCCACTGTTGAATAGCAATTCGGGGATGGCGATTGCATCTTTCAACACGATCGAGCACCTGATCATACAATGTAAACTTTCACGGCCGGTATTGTCTTCACTTAAAACTTCCTGGCTGATAGGCCGTGGTCGAAGTATAAAACTGTGCTAGGATCTTAGCTAAACTGGTTAGATGTTTAGGGTGTTATGCCTGCTTTGTAAAAGCTACAAACGCTGAGAACCAACGCTGGAAGCAACGACACTAGCGTTCTGTATATGATATCCATTCCATGTTGAGTGATTCTGATCCTACCAAAGCATTTAAGTCTTTCATTCGCATTCCCTGCAACTGATTTTGTGTTCGTCCCGGCCCGAATCGCTGCTTAGTATAACCCCTAAGTATGTGAACAATGTGACTTGTTTCAGAGGTTCGCTAGTAATCTTGCAAACTGTTACTGTCGATTTCTTTCCTAATGAATTAAAGAGGGTGTGATTTTCTGAAAGTACACAATTATTGTTTCGCTTTGATACCCAAACAGCTTTGACCACGATTGTGGTATTCTCAGTGGCTTTTTGCTTTTATTGTTCGTGACGTATATAAATGCAGATTTTATGTAGGTCAGGAATATGTTACGTCAGGTTTTGTTATTGTTTAAACTACATATGTAATTTAAACTAAAATTTCTGTATGTAATTACATATGAATATACTTTATTGTTGTTTAAATTACATATACAATTACATGCAGTAACAGTGGTTTCAGTTGCAAATGTAATTACATTACGTATGTAATTTAAACAAAAAATCTAATGTAACATATTTGTAATCTAAAGGAACTGGTGATGTCACAAGTGTGGTGAAACATGATTGGTTGCTGAAGCAAAACATAATTGTGTACATGCAAAAAAAATGCAGGCCGTCCTTTCTTCATTATTATTTTTCTGCAAGTGCGGCATCACAGCTTCAAATTCCTATATGTACGTCCTTTTCTGTATGAATTATGTTGCATTAATCCATATTCAGTTGAAAATTTTATATATTTCTACATTTCTTTACAATTATCCAACACTGTGAACAGTATGTAGCCCTCGCACGTCAAACGACGTATTGCGATGCAAAGCTGAAGCGCTAGACAGTTACGTTCGTCATGAGTCAGTACCACGGTTTTTAACTGGTAACAGTACTTAGAGCAACACTGTTTGCTTTCGACGACCTCCTCAATGCCGTACGCCGACATGAGCCGTAATCCTGCGACGCGTAGCATCGCCACAGTCTGATAAGATGTGGCACAGCTGTCGGCTGTCGCTACAGTCTGGTCTCAAAGCCGGGAAGATGTACTTTTATGGCGCCCAGAAGGTCAGGGCGCCAGCGTGTGATGTTCGCTGCCGGAATCACGTGCGGAGCAGCTGCCTGCCGGCGAAGGAGTCCGCCGTGCTCGCACCAGAGCATCAAATGTCTATTAGCTGCCGACGCCCATTCAGGCTGGACTTTGGTGCACTTCAAAAGAATTCTAACAGCCCATGCCTCTGCTACTTGCTGTTGTCCGAAAAGCGGTCCTAACAATCTGAATTAGAACAGTGTTATGGCATATACAGCTCTGATTGGCTATTAACGTTTGTGCGATGTTACCCAAAGGCATCGTTATTCAGTTCGTGATTAAAACCAGATATGTTACTTCGTCTGCATCTATCCGGTAGATACGAGGCGCGTCACAAAAGTAAAAGACGATAAAATATCACAAATAAGTCGGGTCCTAAATTTACAATAAGATTGAAATAGACACGTGTCGCCTGCATATCCACTCTAGGACATAACAAGCAACGTACCACAAAGGAATTATCCGAATGGGCACTAAATCTGTAGATGTGATGTACATGTACAAATGAACAAACGATTACAGTTTCACAAAAATTGAATTATTTATTCAAGAGAAAGAGCGTCATATATTGAGAAAGTAAGACACTGGTCCAGCTCTAGCCCTTATGCAAGACGACATTCTTCTTGGCATTGATTGATGGAGTTGCTGAAAGTCCTCCTGAGGGATTTCGTGCCAAAGTATTTCCAATTGGTGCGTTATATGGTCAAAATCCCGAGCTGGTTGGAGGGCTCTGCCTATAATGCTCCAAACGTCATCAATCGGGGAGATCCCCGGTCTGGCCAAGGGGCTTCGGTAAGCACGAACACGAGAAGTAGAAACTTGCTGAAATGTAAGTCCAGGATGGCTTTCCATGAAGGGGAACAGAACGGGCCATAGAATATCGTCGACGTATGGCTGCGCTGTAAGAGTGCAGACGGATGAAAACCAAAGGGGTCCTCAATCGGTAAAAGCAATCGCAGGATATATCTATTAAAATGACCAGTTTCGGCACGTTTTATCGGCCATCTTCAGACAATGAGCATCATGCTCACAACGCACAACAGCTTCATATTTGGTTCTCGCCCTAGATCTTAATTTTGAGCAAATGTTTTTTACTCTATGTAGGCAAAGGAGCCAACGTCTCCCCTGTTTGTCGAATTGTGATGTCAACTATCTCGTTGTGAAGGACTATCCTTAAGAGTGAGTGCTTATTGCTAAGCACTTTAAATGACTGCATAAGACGTCACTTACACTCGCAATAGTGGTTCGTGTAACAATCAAGCCACAATAAATACCTGTCACATACGTATGCGTGTCTCTCAGGAGCAAACTGTGTACAGAGGCTGGCAGGAAGCAGTAACTACGTGATCACTTCCCGCAACAAATGCCACAATGCGCATGCGCAGTAACTGCTGCAAATCATCTGACCACGCTGTGGACGGCCTAATACGCACCTTGCAAAATCATTCACTGAAACGAGACGCTACTCATCGTGACGGAGGCCCAGAGAGGCATCGCAATGGACCAGACGCCAGAATCTATCAGAGAGGATCGAGACTGAGATCTCCATCAAGCTAGTGAATACCTGTGGGTTTTCTGTATCACCTAAGGAGAATATCAGTACGATTTCCTACAACGAGCACAATCGATTTCCGTCGCGTTTCTTGTCAGTTTTGAACCTATACTTAATCTTTAACACCTTGTCGAGGACGTATAATATAGCACTCCCTATCTATCGCGTTTCGTCAGCCCAATTGGGACAGCAATCACTAAACGTGCACTCAGGGTGTTGTGTGTCCGTCTCCGTACATCATAGACTCTACACAAGTTCAAATGGGTCAAATGGCTCTGAGCACTATGCGACTTAACTTCTGAGGTCATCAGTCGCCTAGAACTTAGAACTAATTAAACCTAACTAACATAAGGACATCACACACATCCATGCCCGAGGCAGGATTCGAACCTGCGACCGTAGCGGTCACGCGGTTCCAGACTGAAGCGCCTTTAACCGCACGGCCACACCGGCCGGCTCTCTACACAAGTCTCCAGCCTTATTTATCATCTGTAACGTCGTAAGATGAGAGATATAACTGTTCATATTTCGTTAGGACCTCGGACTGCTTCCATGTACAAGACCTGCAGCTTTTTTCGTTGCATCGACTGAATACAGGGAGACTGACAGTTGGACTAGACAGACATCAACAAAACCCTTAAAGCAACTAACTACTGGGTACAAAACACACGAATAGAAACAGAAGTATAAAACAGCATTTCTTCAGTTTGAGTTTGGATTCGATGTTGTGTTACCAAAACACAGTGAATCAAGTTCTTTCAACGTTTACGAAACTTACCCCGGCTCTGGAAAGGTATCTGAGCAATAGTAACCCCACTTCAGCGTGCTGTCGAAAACTCACTAAGCTATTTCCACTGAAGTCTGCTATGTGTTTTCTTATTGCAAAGTTTACAACTTGATCATGTTCTTACCCATCCCGCATGCTAATTCTGCCAACTGGTTGCCTGAGAATTATTTATAGCGATCACTTAGCATTGCTGTACACGTTATAATTATCATTACGCTTTTGAAGTGCTGTTCCTTTTGACCGAGGCTTTTGCGCAATGCTGGGAAAATTCAGCTGTACCGTATTTGAGCTCCTCAGTTACGTTACGCTGCTCCACAATGGAACATCAACAAGGCCTCTACCCGAACTTCCTGGGAATGCTTTCTCAATAGGAGCCACTTGCAGGAAATATCCATCGTAAGAGCGCACGCCTCAGTTGCAGCTAACAAATATACTGTATAAATTAGATACATAAGGTCCTAGAATTCTGTACGCGGGTTCTCTAGGCCCTGTGCAGTGTGGCAGACGTACCGCCTTGGTTATAGATCTAAGCTCTCTAACACATTCCCGTAACTCACCATAATTCGGCCCAGAAGACCAAAATACAAGGTTATTCAAAAATGAATATGTTTAAGAATTTTATCTCTCACAAACCACAAAAGACAGAAACACAACTGCAAAACTCCTAGACAGGGAGGTGCTGAAAGCTATAAACAGTCAGCGAAGAAGTTCAGTTTAAAGCCGCTGTGACACTATTGGTTGTTTTCAGGGAAGTGGCAACAGCACAGGAACGATCGTTTCTTATGCTGCAGTGTGCAGCAATGGAGTACGTTGGTAATATGGAAAGTGCATTTCGCCGACAGCTCCTCAAAGAGCCGCCTCATCATAAGAAAGTTTATGAGTGGCATCGAAAATTCGTAGAAGATGGTTGCGTCTGCAAATGGAAAATCAGGGGTCGTTCACTCACATAGGATGGTATGGCGAAAGTATCCGTTTAACTTACGAAACGAGCTCTAGGAAATTCAGAGCTCTATGAAATTCACAACAACACCAAGCAACGAAGTCAAAAATTCCTCAACTAAGGGTTTTCCGATTCAGAAACACCGTCATTCTCAGAAGTTCATACACCCGTCATTGCAAGCATTGTATCCTAACGACCACACCAAAAGGTAAGAACTTTGCACTTCAGTTCTAGTGGACATTGAAGAGGACAATTTTTCAGAATGATTAATTCCTATGGATGAATCCACTTTTCGTATTTCGAACAGTTTAATCACCAAAATGTCAGATTCTGGACGAGTGAATAGCCTATGGTTATTATTCAACACGAGAGACTCATGCAGAAGGTTAGTTCCTTCTACGCCATTTCTCAAGGCTCTGTGGAAATCGATGAAAGTATGGGACCATGTTACCAGAAGTTTACCAGTAGTGCACAGAAAGTTCAACGTCACCTGACGTGAGGTCAGCTTGTTTATAGCACCAAATAAGACTGGCCGCGCAACACGAGGCAGCTGAAGACAAAAAAGAGGCGTGATTGGAAAGTTTTAAGAATGGTCTTGTAATTGTACAACGGTGGTACTTACATGCTACTGTGATGTATCACCTTCAAAATAGTCCCCTTCTGACTGAACACATCGACTCCAATGGTGTTACCACTTTTGGAAACATTCCTGGAAATTATTTTCCTGATGTGTTAAGGACGATCCCTGTATTTGCCTGGATGTCTTCAATCTGGGCAAATCGCTTCCCTTTCAGTGAAAATTTCAGTTTAGGAAACAGGTAGAAGTCTGCAGGGGCCAAATCAGGGGAATGTGGCGATTGTGGAAGCACAGGAATTTTGAATTTGGTCAAAAATTCAACGATAGAGAAGGCATGATGAGCCAGAGCATTGTCATGGTGTAGAACCCAACTCCTGTCGCTCCACAATGCAGAACTTTTCTTCCGCACTTTTCGCGCAAACGCTCAAGGACACATTTGTAGTATTCCTGGTTAATTGTCTTTCCTCCAGGGGTAAATTTATGATGCAAAATACCTGTAGAATCGAAAAATATCAGCAACATTGTCTTCACGTTCGATCAACTTTGTCGTGCTTTTTTCGGCCGTTGTGAACCTGGGAGTCTTCCACTGCGAAGACTGCACTTTGGTTTCAGGATCATATCCACATACCCAAGACTCGTCAACTGTAATTACTCTATTTAACAAATCTGGGTTATTTTTAGTCCGATTAATCAGTTCTTGGCACACTTCAAATCGGTATTGTCTCTGCTCGCCGGCCGGTGTGGCCGTGCGGTTCTAGGCGCTTCAGTCTGGGACCGCGTGACCGCTACGGTCGCAGGTTCGAATCCTGCCTCGGGCATGGATGTGTGTGATGTCCTTAGGTTAGTTAGGTTTAACTAGTTCTAAATTCTAGGGGACTAATGACCTCAGCAGTTGAGTCCCATAGTGCTCAGAGCCATTTGAACCATTTTGAACCCGCTGCTCAAGTGGCATCTCTTTTAGTGGTGCTGACACTCGTATCCACTAACTGGTGTACCCACAGGTGTGTGCCCACTGCGTTACTCGTCGCCTAACAGAAGACCATAAAGAGCAAGATTGACCATCTGTGAGAAACTGTTTGCGTATTAGGAGGCTGACGTGACAATTTTTTGTCGAAAATCGTCACAGGCGATGAAACGTGGGCTCACGACTTGAACCGAAAAGAAAGCGCCAGTTCATGGAGTGGCGCTAAACCACCGCACCTCTGAAGCAAAAGTTCATAGTCGCCATCTCAGCGGGTAAAGTCATGGCGACGGACTTCTGGAACTCTTATAATGTGGCAGAATAAATTGTCAGATTCGCACCTTTCATGAAAGATTTACACATCGTAATGAATAGGTGAATATCACACCTAACGTAATTCGGTGGTTATGAGAACATTTGCCTATCAGTATGTAACGCAAAAAGTGATGGCTGTCAATCGACCGTAATTAACACACTGTTCCTATACAATGCATGTCTTTGAGCGGAAGGTGGAACAGGCAACACGAGTCGTTTTTAGTTTGAGAAGCCAGGTGGACAACAGCGTAGCGAAGGTGCACTGCAGGTGTTATGATGGAAACCACTTAAAGGGGTGGCAGGAGGAAGGTCAGCGACCCCGACCAGGTGATCAGAAGGGAGGACCGCGTGTAGTGGCACATCTGCACAAGGGACAGAGAAGAAGCTTTAGAAAGCTGCGTTTCGGAATTCCATCTGGATATGAACAAAATCTAGTAATGCAGTACAATCACATGTCCAGCGAGTGCGACACACAGAAAGGTCAATGTACTTTAGACGGGTCTAGAACGGTAACAAAACGTCCCATTGGCGGAAACGCAATAGGAAGGAGAAAAATAATGAAGTTTCGATGCAGTTTTATAGAAGGGGCAATGGGATTGGTAGAGAGAGTTTCCACAAAATAAGAGGAACGTTCCTATTGGTGAAAAAGGCCATGATGTGAGGAATGAATGAACCCAAGTGGGGGAGGAACTTCTGCCATGAGTAGGACAAGAGAGAAATTTTCGGGGACTCTTCTCTGAACTGGCGTCAAATGCAGAACGGAGCGGTTAATGCTCTGTATGATGCAGAGAAGAAATTTGTGTGGACACCGCGTTCACAGCGGCTGCAATCCAGCTAGAGATTAGCTGTAGCACCGTATAGCTCCAACTGTGGAGAAATGAACCAGAGGACTGAGAGGGCACTATAATACGCATGCTGCTCCAACCATGCGCGTGTACATCACCACATAGTAAGACTAGGGCTTAGTACATGTTTTCTCACATAAAGATAAACATAAGGAAAGTTTCTGCTGGAAAGTTCAGCAAAGGCCTGATTAGTTTTGTAGGAATTTCAGTAGGAGAGAGCGGCCTTGCAGTCAGCATCTCGTCGCAGCTTAAGGTAAATACCGTCTGCAGACGCATAAACTTTGTTGGTTCACCAGCTTGCGCCCACTGTAAACTCAAGTGGCCTTGGGTAATCTTGTGCTGAAATTTTTCACATAACTAACCATCCACCGTAGACTTGATTGTCATTCTAAATAGTACTGAAAACCATCCACCATAGACTTGATTGTCATCCTAAATAGTACTGAACTTTGAACAGAATCGGACGATTTTCGTAGTACTGACCAACATCATAACGTATGTGTAGAGCAATTTTGTAAAGAAACTTCCAATTGAACTCTGATATTATTGTTCTTAGGATAAATGTTCTTTCAGAGAGTTAATATTTAATAGTGTTGCGTATAGGATTATTTCACTTTTTGATGTTGGCCAGATGCGTTATCCATTGCTCTGCTTTTATGTCGTCAAGTTGAAAACTATAAAAGCTGTAATTTTGTGATAAAATTTGCGACATTAAACTTGTCATTTCAACTTACACAATTGTTCTCAATTCTAGAATAAGCACCCACTTTACACTCTGAAGGGGTTATTTTGTTTGATGTCCTCACGCATGGTGTAACAATCAACTCTGAAGTATATTATCCCGCCCTCAAGAAATTGAACAATCTTCAGTGTTCGTCGCCACAAAAATTCAAACGAGATTCTCCTTCTTCACGACAAAGCAAAGCCTCACACAAGGCTATGTACCCGAAAGGCGCTCACAAAACTTCACTGGGCAGTTCTTGCTCATCCACCCTGCAGCCTGGATCTCGCACGACTTCCATCTGTTTGGCCCAGTGAAGGATACATTCCGCAGTGAGTAGTACGTGGGGAGGTTACTGATGCAGCAGGACGTTAGCTCCGACGTCGACCAGTAGAGTGGTACTGGGTGGGCAAACAGGCCGTCCTAGTAAGGTGGCGTGAGGCCATCGCATGGAACGGAGATAAAAGCAGAGTTTTTTTATTCAATACAGTGGGGAGGCTTGCGTGCCTCAACGATTCAGATAGCCGTACCATAGGTGCAACCACAACAGAGGGGTATCTGTTGCGAGGCCAGGCAAACGTGTCGTTCCTGAAGAGGGGCAGCAGCCTTTTCAGTAGTTGCAGGAGCAACAGTCTGAATGATTGACTGATATGGCCTTGTAACACTAACCAAAACGGCCTTGCTGTTCTGGTACTGCGAATGGCTGAAAGCAAGGGGAAACTACAGCCGTAATTTTTCCCGAGGGCATGCAGCTTTACTGTATGATTAAATGATGATGGCGTCCTCTTGGGTAAAATATTCCGGAGGTAAAATAGTCCCCCATTCGGATCTCCGGGCAGGAACTACTCAAGAGGACGTCGTTTTCAGGAGAAAGAAAACTGGCGTTCTACGAATCGGAGCGTGGAATGACAGATCCCTTAATCGGGCAGGTAGGTTAGAAAATTTAAGAATTGGGGAGGAGTTTGTGGTACAACTTGACTAGAAGAAGGGATCGGTTGGTAGGACATGTTCTGAGGCATCAAGGGATCATGAATTTAGTATTGGAGGGCAGCGTGGAGGGTAAAAATCGTAGAGGGAGACCAAGAGATTCAGAAGGATGCAGGCTGCAGTAGGTACTGGGAGATGAAGACGCTTGCACGGGATAGAGTAGCATGGAGAGCTGCGTCAGACCAGTCTCAGGACTGAAGACCACAACAACAACAACAACATTGGAATCCTGAATGAAACCAACATGCTTTCAGAAAAATAAAGTGTTGCATTACTTGTTGAACGCCCGTCGTACATGCCATAAGGGACGTTAATGCTCATTTTCTGTTCCTTCTCCGTTATATAATAGAGATTGTAAACAAATAATACGAAAAAGATGGCCAAGTTTCTTCGGCTAAGCAGGCCTTCCTCGCGCACTCCACCGGCCTTCTGGAGCGCTGCGACGGCTGCAGGGCGTGATGTGTGTCAGCAGCGCCTCTGGAGCAGTTTAGGCGGCGACCTTGAAGGCTGCCGTATGCGCCGGCGAGCACCAGGTATGTTAATTAATCGGGAGGCGAGCCTAGCCGGGCCGAGGTGCGGAACAGGGGGAGGGAGGGCGGCTGTATGAGATGGGCCCCTCGATTGCCGGGACCCCGCCTGCACGCCGGAGAAATCATCTGCCCAGGGTCTCGACTCGAAATGCCAACAGCTTTGGCGATATACGACAGCGGCACTCAGAGTGGCGGCTGAGCAAACAAGCTTTCCGGGAACCCTAGTGCCCCGTTTCCATTACCCTCGGTTTCTGTGTAAAGTCTTTCGCGTAGGATATTCGGTAATAAGTTACTTGATTGGTTCCCATTAGGGACACGCGTGTCACTGTTAGCTCTTTCTTAGGCCCGTATTACACTGTCCAAGTTCTTTGACAA
This sequence comes from Schistocerca nitens, assembly GCF_023898315.1. Lineage (NCBI taxonomy): Eukaryota > Metazoa > Arthropoda > Insecta > Orthoptera > Acrididae > Schistocerca > Schistocerca nitens. The sequence goes on along the minus strand of NC_064620.1, from coordinate 166,186,130 downwards.
AACTTTTATAGAAGCTAGGGCCACGCTCTTTTTACAAAAGATATGAAAGACCTGAGGCAAGGCCCCGGGAGTAGACAACATTCCATTAGAAAAACTGACTGCCTTTAGAGAGCCAGTCCTGACAAAACTCTACCATATGGTGAGCAAGATGTATGAGACAGGAGAAATACCCTCAGACTTCAAGAAGAATATAATAATTCCAATCCCAAGGAAAGCTGGTGTAGACAGATGTGAAAATTACCGAACTGTCAGTTTAATAAATTGCAGTTACAAAATACTAACGCACATTCTTTACAAATGAATGTAAAAACTGATAGAAGCCGACCTCGGGGAAGATCAGTTTGGATTCCGTAGAAATATTGGAACACGTGATGCAATACTGACCCTACGACTTATCTTAGAAGAAAGATTAAGGAAAGGCAAACCTACGTTTCTAGCATTTTTAGACTTACAGAAAGCTTTTGACAATGTTGACTGGGATACTCTCTTTCTTTTCAATAAAGTTAAGGAATTCTGCTACCTAGGCAGTAAAATAACCAATGACGGACGGAGGAAGGAGGACATCAAAAGCAGACGCGCTATGGCAAAAAAGGCATTTCTGGCCAAGAGAAGTCTACTAATATCAAATACCGGCCTTAATTTGAGGAAGAAATTTCTGAGGATGTACGTCTGGAGTACAGCATTGTATGGTAGTGAAACATGGACTGTGGGAAAACCGGAACAGAAGAGAATCGAAGCATTTGAGATGTGGTGCTACAGACGAATGTTGAAAATTAGGTGGACTGAAAAGGTAAGGAATGAGGAGGTTCTACGCAGAATCGGAGAGGAAAGGAATATGTGGAAAACACTGATAAGGAGAAGGGACAGGATGATAGGACATCTGCTAAGACATGAGGGAATGACTTCCATGGTACTAGAGGGATCTGTAGAGGGCAAAAACTGTAGAGGAAGACAGAGATTGGAATACGTCAAGCAAATAATTGAGGACGTAGGTTGGCTCAAATGGCTCTGAGCACTGTGGGACTCAACTGCTGTGGTCATCAGTCCCCTAGAACTTAGAACTACTTAAACCTAACTAACCTAGGGACATCACACACATCCATGCCCGAGGCAGGATTCGAACCTGCGACCGTAGCGGTCGCACGGTTCCGGACTGCGCGCCTAGAACCGCGAGACCACCGCGGCCGGCGACGTAGGTTGCAAGTGCTACTCTGAGATGAAGTGGTTAGCACAGGAAAGGAACTCGTGGCGGGCCGCATCAAACCAGTCAGTATACTGATGACAAAAAAAAAGAAAAAAAATTGTCAAATAATCCTTTCGCAGTGGTTAGCACACTCGACTCGCATTCGGGAGGACGACGGTTCAATCCCGCGTCCGGCCATCCTGATTTAGGTTTTCCGTGATTTCTCTAATCACTCCAGGCAAATTCCGGGATGGTTCCTTTGAAAGGGCACGGCCGACTTCCTTCCCCGTCCTTCCCTAATCCGATGAGACCGATGACCTCGCTGTTTGGTCTCTTCCCGCAAACAATCCAAAATCCAAATCCAAATGATCCTTTACAGAATAACACGTCCCTTAGATAGTATCAGATGTGAGGAAATTTGACTGACAATTGTGTTTTGTTCTTGTTCTAGGCGAATAACAGTCCGTTGTCATCGAAGATTGTCGCGACGGCATCCTCATATAAAATTTTTCGGTCTTCAGACTACATCCGATTGGAGCAAAAGGTCGTGATTTCGAAGATTAACACTATCTTATTCGTCAGAGGATGACAGTCCGCCCGACACAAAGTCGCTTCCTTCATAGAGGAATTCAATCTGATGATTGGTCGGGTAAATGTACTCCTCCAGCCAACGGAACAAGACAGTGCGAAACAGTATTTCTTCCATCCTGCCGAACGATCTCAAGCCAAATTGGGCGCATATTACGTAAATATAGTGTTACAGCCAGTATGCCGACCTTCGCGTAAAAATAAGAATTTGTTGCGTCCAGTGAAAACCAGCATGCGATGTGAATGTGACGACAATTACGTAGGCCAGAAAGCCAGCACAGTAGCCGAGAAATGCACTAAACGGCACACCAAGTACAGAGGTCTTGTGAAATCAGCGATGGAGGAACACAGCTTTACAAAAGGTACAAGACCACCTTGAGAGAATGGAGGTCCTCCGCCACACATCGACCTACTGGGGTTCCGTAATAAAAATGCGGTATAAATTCGCATGTATAGTAGTAATTTTAACAGAGACGGAGGTTATAATCTGAGTGGTGCATGGAGAGGTGCACTTCAGACGAAGCACCTTAAGGTGACAGGTGATGCTGGGGTCAACACTGTTCCCCTTCTGCCCCTCCATCGCAGCCCAGTGAGGGCAGGTCATACCACATTACGATTCCTGCATTTGCGGATGTGAATCACGCCCCCCCCCCCCTCAGATGACGTCACCGCCAATAGAAAGAGTTCGAAGCAATGACACCCAACCAATCACAAGCTTGAACGCCGCCATAAAAGAAGCAGACTTCACTCCCAGCAGACAGTCACTTCCTGATGAAGAATATAGTGTTAATCTTTCAAAGCTCGAATTTTTACTTCGATCTGACGTGGTCTGATCTCCTGGAAGAATTTATACAATAGTCAATTGTGTATACTGTGTGAACCAAAATTAACAGAAAAGTGAGTAGTAAGTAACTAAAAAAGAACCAGATGTAACAAAATGATACCGATAAACTTCAAGGGTCTGTAAAGAGGCCTTGAACATTTTGAATATAAGAAGGCATATGCAGAAACTTCGGCCGATAGCGTTACCGGAATTGAAAGGCCAAAACCTTGGAAGACGTTCCGGCAGAAGACGTGAGTCTACGCTCTCTCTAGTGTTGTTGTGGCTGGTGTGGTCGCGTTAGGCGCTAGCTGACGCCGTGAATAGTGTCAAATACATTGCGAGGAGATACCCATACGGTCTGTTAGCATACACACACTTGCCGCCGAACGCGGCTTCGACGCTCTATAGCGTCAATGGTTTACTTTTCCGGTTATAGGCCCCTATCCTCAATTTGGAAAAGAGACTCTTTGCAACTCCTCAAAGTTTGTTGGTAACGTATTGTCTCATCTTGTATATGCAGGAAGTCTTGCAGCGATATTCCTTCTAAAATGTTGGTGTGTTTTGCGAAAGGTTGCAGACGGAGAGCTCCGTTGAACAAACCGCGACAGAGAGTTCTGGCAGTTTTCACCTGATACTTCTCTACATCGTTAGGCTGAGGATTACTCTCCGCATTTTTCTGTAAATGTCTTGATGTCACCGTTGGACTTATTTTCCGTCGGACGCGGTTTCTAACATGCTATTAAATAGTCTGTGAACTTCTGAGTGGCTTTTGGAAATACGACTATGATGCTGCAGTAAAGCATCAAAATATCTGATGTCATTAAATTTAATAACTCAGATGAAAGTGAGGAAAATGTGTTTTCATAATCGATCATATCTGAGAACCAGTCCGAAAGAATGACTTGCAGTAGCAATCGCGGAGTCTAATTATAGCTTATCTAGTACCGGGGTGTTCGCAATCCAGCACATAGTATCTCTTTCCACACGATCCTGATGGCAGAGCGAGACTGTATATAAACGTTTCCCGAGTCAAAGTTAAACATAAATTCATTTTTAATAAAACGATTTAAACACTCGTAGTACAAACATGTTGCTGGTATGGAGTCTAGTTATACACTGGGTGCTGGGCTATTCCAACTCTTTCCCATGTTACCGCTCAGGCTGTTTTTGTGATTGCTTCGTAAATTCCCTCCGTCACTTGTAACAAACCGATTCTTTAGTTAATATTTGCAAGAAAATTTTGAATAACTGAAACTGAAATTAGACGTGCGTCAGTGTGCATAAGACATTCACTGTTGTTGTAATTGTGTATAAGCATTAAAACTTTACTTATTAATGTCGAAAGTTATTGCTCTAGGCGCCAAACCTAGTTGTAGATTCACCACTCTCTGCCGACGCTTCATCAGAAGCTCCCCGGTCACCTGTTACCTGTGGAGTGGATACTTTCACTTTCCTGCTTGCTCGCAAAGTTGCAGCAGAATAAACATACAGGCACGATATAATGTAACGTGGCCCGAAACGTGACACCAACATCGCTGACGTCATGCACAATTTTCTTGCTTTTTCGATAGATGTTTAATTTTGTTTCTTGCAATCCGTAGATCGTGTCACCGCAAACATATCAGTCATCAGATGCCTCATACGTCGCCCCGTGTGAAGCATCGGTTTGTGCTTTTCTTTTAGCTAGAATTTTATGTGTGCAATCGAAACAATGGTCTCAAATTAGCGTTGTATTCAGTTTAAAGGCGTATCCTCCAGTACGTATTTTACCTAAGTACATTTCTTCGCGGAGTTTTTTCGCTTGATTTGCAGCCACTCGTACGCCACACCGCGCCACGCTGTCTGCTACATGCTGGAGCTTTGGTCACTGCTGGAGGAATGGTTTTTCTTTTTCTTTTTTTTTCTTGTTTCCTTATATATTTTAACGAAATATCGTACTAGACTACTTTGGAACCTCTTTTCTCGGATATCAAGGAGGTACGCCTTGGCTTCGCTGTGAACTTTACCAGGCTCAGCAATATCCTGTATCACCACCTCCGAACTCGATGAGGGCACCAGTTCAGAAAGAAAAAGAGTCTACATGTTTCTTCAGGTATGCCATGTCCAGAAGAAGCCACTCACTGACGATTATATACAGCAGAGCTAACTGCGCATTACTAGACTGCATGCGACAGCATCATCAACAGAAAGTCTGAGAGGGCTGTTTCGATGATCTAAATAATTTACGTGGATTAAGAACAGCAAACGACCTGTAGCGTTTTCTTGGAGAGCGCTGGATACCACTTCAGTTTCACTAGATGACTTCCCTCAAGTGACAACGTGTGTGACCTTCCTGAGAGGAAATCACTAATCCAGTTGCGCAACTGACTCCTATACTCCCTAGGCACGCTATTTGAATAGAAGCCACTTGCAAGGAACGATGTCTGAAACCTTCTGAAAGTCGAAAAATATGGAATCAACTTATGATTCTCTGTCGATAGAACTCATTAATTCGCGTGAATAAAGAGCATTTAATGAAACTTCCTGGCAGATAAAAACTGTGAACCGGACCGGATGCCGAATTTGGGTACTTTGCCTTTCGCAAGCAAGTTGTTTACCAACAGAGCTATCAAGCACAAGTAACGTCCAGTCCTGACCGTTTTACTTCCGACAGTAGCTTCTCTCCAGTCTCCGGTGGAAGTAACACTGTCAAGATCGCCGTTAGTCACGCTTGGTTAGCTCAGTGTTTTCGGTCAGAGGGGTAGCTGCCCTCTGTAACAAAAATCTGAGCTAATGGATCAACAATGAACTTGAACGAGCGCCACGGGACGTCCGCCCCGAACAAATAGAACGAACAATAACGAACAAAATGAGATCAACAAAGAAAAGGCGGTAAAGCTCTTTCCTACGAAAGAAAAACATCCTGGGTTCGAATCCCGGCTCGGTACACAGTTTTAATCTACCAGAAAGTTTCAGATCTGCGCAAACTCCGCTGCAGAGTGAAATACGACGTTTGTCTGGAAAATACGTATAAAAGTTGAATAATAACTTTATTTTACAATTATTCAGGTATTACAAAATGGTCTCCTTCAAAGTACTCGCCCTGAGACGCGATACACTTCTGCCAACGCCGTTTCCACTGTTGATAACATTGCTGAAAGTCTTCAGTTGTGATGTTGTTCAGTTGCCGTGTCGTTCCCGACTTGATGGCTTCAACATCTCCCAAGTGCCGCCCCCGAAGCACCATTTTGCATTTCGGGAACATGAAGAAGTCACACGGGGCTAAATCGGGTGAATAAGGCTGGTGGTCTGTCACGGTGATTGAGCTTCGGGCCAAAACCTCGCGCACAACGAGCGACGTGTGAGCGGGCGCATTGTCGTGTTGAAGGATCCACCTGCCCCCGTTTGCCAACTCCGGTCGAAATCGGGCCACACGAGCTCTGAGACGTGTCAGAACTTCAACGTAAAAATTTCCGTTCACTCTCTGGCCGGGAGGGACAAATTCCTTGTGAAAAATGCCCCTAGAATCAAAGAAAACAACCAACATTGTCTTCACATTGGACCTTGATTTTCGCGACATTTTTGTTCTCGGTTCTCCTGCTAGTTTCCATTCCTTGCTTTGAGATTTGAGCTCCACATCGAATTCGTAAAACCAGGACTCGTCTCCAGTGATGACTCGGTTGAGAAAGTCCCCTCGTTCCTCTGCTTCCAACCAATCCTCACAGCACTCAACCCTCTTTGTTTTCTGTTCTGGCGTCAAGAGCTTCGGTACGATTTTCGCACACAATTTCTTCATTTCAAGTTTTTGTGTCAGGATTGCGTGAACGATTGTTTTGGGGATTGACAGCTCGTCAGCAATCATTCTGACTGTCAATCTACGGTCTTTAAGAACACAAGCCCGAATTCGTTCAACATTTGCATCGGAACTCTATGTCAACGGGCGTCCTGGGCGAGGGTCATCGTTCACTTCTTCTCGGCCATCCCGGAACCTTTTTAACCACTTGTTCACGGTTGGTTCCTTCAGAGAATTGTCTCCCTAAACCTGTTTCAAACACTCAAAGATGTCACGGCCATTCTTGCCTAGCTTTGCAAGAAACTTGATGTTGACGCGCTGTTCCTCAATCAGAGAGAGTTCCATGCCGACGGCAGGTGAAAAAGGGTAACTGTCAACAAGCTGCCGCACACTCCCACCTTCACGCAGAGTGCTCTGACTCGGACTGCGCGTTGACGGGATTGATTACAGCAGTAGTCCCACCTGGCAGTGACTGTAACTTGTAACATAAAGACATTATACAACTTTTATACGTATTTTTCGGACAAACCTCGTATTCATCCTAGAAAAGACGTAGACTTCTTTCTTTTATTCTACTTTCCTAAAAATAAACATTTTCTATTTATACAGTTCTTATTTCTGCAGCTAAATTTAATTTTATGGTTAATCTTAAAAGGTCAATGACCTGGGAAGCACTGTCATCGGGTACGATAAAGTTACTGTTATATATGTCAACCACGGACGAGCGACCGAAACTTCTTCGAATCCACGAGGTGCACTTAACTTTTTTTGTGGCATCTCCGAAACAAGAAATACGTGCACGGCGAATATCGGGCCGTGGCTCGCCGCGGAGCCAGAAAAACCGGTTCCCGTTGATCGAAACGGACGCGCACCGCGTCCTCACATGCGCTCCTCTCACACGCGGCCCGCCCGCGGATCAGTCGCCGTCACTCCACGCTCATGGAGTGCCGCCCTCCCGCCCCCCCCCCCCCCAAAAAAAAAAAAACAACGTTGCGCCACCTGCGCTTCTGCTCTCCTGCTCTTCTTCCTCCCCAAGAAACCTTCCCACCACTCTCATTCTCTCTCTCTCTCTCTCTCTCACACACACACACATGCGCGCGCGCGCACATACACACACTTCGATCCGACGTCTGCTTACAATGATGAGGATCGACAAATTCCCCCCTCATTCACGTTTAAACTGTACGAGTGCCGTGGAACAAATGTTATGACGCTTTCCTCAATCGAATCCCGACCTACTCTTTCCACGGTCACGCCTGGTTGGTACAATTCTAGCGACCTCGCACCCGCCATGATTTTATATATTCCTTGTCCTCATTCTTGTGGCAGAAGAACAGTTTGCTGCAGCTCTCCACGTTAGTCTATTCTGTGCAAGCTAACATGTCTACATAGCTACTGTACTCTATATGCATTTTTTATCCCTCTTATCGCCGTCGGTCTTTCTCTAGAATCTCAATATCAATATCGAACTCATGCAAATACGTAGCTATAGCAACTCGTACGAAATGGAAGACCACATCTGCATCTACATCTACAACTACATGGACACGCTGCAAATCACATTTAAGTGCCTGACAGATGGTTCAATCAAACACCTTCACAATTCTCTACTATTCCAATCTCGAATAGCGCGCGGAAACAACGAACACCTATGTCTCACCGCAAGAGCTCTGATTCCCTTTATTTTATCATGATTATCGTTTCTCCCTATATAGGCGTGATCCGTGATCCAGCGTGCTGTAACGAACATAAGCGTTGCTGAGGGAAAAGAACAAGACAGTAAGCTGATATTCACTCACAGACATTCGCCGGTCTGATAAACTTACAATTTGGTTAACGGCGTGCACGGGACAACAGTAGAGCGAGAAAAAAATGGATCTGAGTTACAGTTATTGAAGCAAGAGAAACGAACATACTGGTCTACCCGAAACAGGGCGGCGTAAGGAATTTAACTTACGACACATGTGACAAAGATTTCAGCAATTCTGAAAGATTTTGGTTCGAAGAACGGTGACCACAAACAAGATCTGATCACGACCTAACTAACAGTATGACAGAAAGCTTCTGCGCTCCGTGTCACCGTTATTGCCTTTCTGTACAGCATCACAGCGTGTCCCTACTACCTCAGCACACCCGTAGTGGACACATTTTTTGAGGCACATTCCGGCCAATCACAGCCCTAGTTACCGGGCGCAACGCACCATCCCAAAAGGCTCACGTCATAAAGCGTACCCTGCGGACGCCTTGTTCGTCCGTATTAACTGGCAGACTCTCTCGAAAGAACTCGAAACTTCTACCACAAACCTCCAGCAACCAAAGGAAACAACGTCCACGAATTCAGTGGGAAAGATCGTTCCACCTACGCGCCCCAAATCACGTACGCCAAGACAGAGACGGCTTGGATCGTCAGCCGCCATTTCTGGCCTTGTCCTTCGATCCCCCACCCCCCACCACCGCTATTGTCCTGTGTATTGCAACGGTTCAGCCCGCCGTTCCTAAGCTCAGAGATAGCAGAAAATTTGCCTTAGTCCACAGCCGAACTATAAGAATGGATTTCATCCAAGACAAGGAGTGTTCATGTATTGGTGGTGCCGAGCATAACTGGAAAGTTAGAATTAAATAAAACACATACCCTTCGGACCGCTTCCTATATGCATTGATCCGAGTAGATATGAATAAGATGGCATACAAAAGTGATTAATGGCCGTATCTAGTCTGCAACACGACCGGGAGTACAATTGGGTGGGGTCCCTAGAACTGGCTTTTTCACTTCTAGACCGTGCGCCCTGTCCCCACCACGTACCTGGTAATACCGCGGCGGTCGTACTGTTCTGCTCCACAGCTGGCTTGCCTGAAATTATCTATCGAAATGCGCAAGCGAGTTAGGGGAGCCACTCAACGTCAAAACACAACACTGTTCTACGTCTAGTATGAACAACTACACTCCTGGAAATGGAAAAAAGAACACATTGACACCGGTGTGTCAGACCCACCATACTTGCTCCGGACACTGCGAGAGGGCTGTACAAGCAATGATCACACGCACGGCACAGCGGACACACCAGGAACCGCGGTGTTGGCCGTCGAATGGCGCTAGCTGCGCAGCATTTGTGCACCGCCGCCGTCAGTGTCAGCCAGTTTGCCGTGGCATACGGAGCTCCATCGCAGTCTTTAACACTGGTAGCATGCCGCGACAGCGTGGACGTGAACCGTATGTGCAGTTGACGGACTTTGAGCGAGGGCGTATAGTGGGCATGCGGGAGGCCGGGTGGACGTACCGCCGAATTGCTCAACACGTGGGGCGTGAGGTCTCCACAGTACATCGATGTTGTCGCCAGTGGTCGGCGGAAGGTGCACGTGCCCGTCGACCTGTGACCGGACCGCAGCGACGCACGGATGCACGCCAAGACCGTAGGATCCTACGCAGTGCCGTAGGGGACCGCACCGCCACTTCCCAGCAAATTAGGGACACTGTTGCTCCTGGGGTATCGGCGAGGACCATTCGCAACCGTCTCCATGAAGCTGGGCTACGGTCCCGCACACCGTTAGGCCGTCTTCCGCTCACGCCCCAACATCGTGCAGCCCGCCTCCAGTGGTGTCGCGACAGGCGTGAATGGAGGGACGAATGGAGACGTGTCGTCTTCAGCGATGAGAGTCGCTTCTGCCTTGGTGCCAATGATGGTCGTATGCGTGTTTGGCGCCGTGCAGGTGAGCGCCACAATCAGGACTGCATACGACCGAGGCACACAGGGCCAACACCCGGCATCATGGTGTGGGGAGCGATCTCCTACACTGGCCGTACACCACTGGTGATCGTCGCGGGGACACTGAATAGTGCACGGTACATCCAAACCGTCATCGAACCCATCGTTCTACCATTCCTAGACCGGCAAGGGAACTTGCTGTTCCAACAGGACAATGCACGTCCGCATGTATCCCGTGCCACCCAACGTGCTCTAGAAGGTGTAAGTCAACTACCCTGGCCAGCAAGATCTCCGGATCTGTCCCCCATTGAGCATGTTTGGGACTGGATGAAGCGTCGTCTCACGCGGTCTGCACGTCCAGCACGAACGCTGGTCCAACTGAGGCGCCAGGTGGAAATGGCATGGCAAGCCGTTCCACAGGACTACATCCAGCATCTCTACGATCGTCTCCATGGGAGAATAGCAGCCTGCATTGCTGCGAAAGGTGGATATACACTGTACTAGTGCCGACATTGTGCATGCTCTGTTGCCTGTGTCTATGTGCCTGTGGTTCTGTCAGTGTGATCATGTGATGTATCTGACCCCAGGAATGTGTCAATAAAGTTTCCCCTTCCTGGGACAATGAATTCACGGTGTTCTTATTTCAATTTCCAGGAGTGTATATTCTGAGACGAAAGTCACAGGTTGCACTGTTTACATTCTAATTCAAAAGTGTTATCCCAATTTATGGATGAATACCAGTCCACAATATCATTCGGACGAGCGTACGCGTAACCGACACGACGCGGGTGATTGTTGATGATGCGTAAGCCGAATGATCGCACGAGAGTTCTTACGCTCGTCACGCATACACAGATTTCTTTTGGTACCAGTCCTCCTTGACACTAGTAATGATATAACACTGTTTATAGAGTTATGATATAACACTGTTCGTAAAGTTAATTTTTCAGTTCTCAGTCCTCACTTGTACGAGCGTGCGCGTAACCGTCGCGGCGCGGCTGATTGTTGATAATGCGGAACGCGATGACCGAATGCGTGTTCTCACGCTCGCGACAAGACACTGGCACTTGACTGCAACGAGAGGATACACAAATACATTATCAGCAGCACTTCTTGACGCACTTTCCTCCCTCTGAATCATTTACTTATTTAATCACTTTATTGTAATAGCAATTGCAGCAACAATTCAACTTCCATACTAACAATGCCTCTCACATGCAGAGCTACACACTACACAACATAACAGTTCCGTGTCCCGCGCTCGACTCTACAGACGCGGCTGCCCGCAAAGATATTCCACAACTAAGCCAGCGATATGAAAATACGCTTAAAAGTTGACGAGATAAACTCCAATGAACTGCACTGCAGCCCCAAATATACTGAAGCGCCAAGGAAACTAGTATAGGCACAGGTATTTAAGTACATATAGACATACGTAAACAGACGGAATACGGCGCTGCGGTCGGCAACGCCTATATAAGACAACAATTGTATGGCGCTGTTGTTAAATCAGTTAATGTTACTACAGTGTCAGGTTATCGAGATTTAGGTGAATTTGAACGCAGTATATAGCCGGCGCACGATCGATGGGACGCAGCATCTTCGAAATAGCGCTTAAGGGGGAATTTTCCCTTACGACTATTTCACCAGTGTTCCGTGAATATCAGGAATCCGCTAAAACATAAATTCTCCGACATCGCCGCGGCTGGAAAAAGATCCTGCAAGAACGGGAACAACGTCGACTGAAGAGAATCGTCTAACGTGACAGAAGTCCAACCCTTCCACAAATTGTTGCAGATTTCAATACTCGGCCATCAACTAGTGTCAGCGTGGGACCCATTCAAAGAAACATCATCGATATGGGTTTTCTAAGCCGAAGGCCTACTCGTGTACCCTTGATGATTGCACGACACCAAGCTTCACGCCTCGTCTCGGCCCGTCAACACCGACATTGGCCTGTTGATGACTCTAGACACGTTGCTTGGTCGGACGAGTCTCGTCTCAAATTGCACGTACACGTCGTACTGCCATGGAAACAATCTCATGAATCCATGGATCCTTCATGTCAGCAGGGGACTGTTCAAGCCGGCGGAGGCTCTGCAATGGTGTCTGATGTGTGCAGTTGCTGTGATATGGGACTCCTGGTAGCTCTACACACGACTCTGACAGGTGACACGTACGTAGGCAACCTGTCTGGTCACCTGCATCCATTCATGTCCAATGTGCATTCTGACTGACTTGGGCAATTCCAGCAGGAAATGCGACATCCCACGCGTCCGTAACTGCTACAAAGTGGGTCCAAGAACACTCTTCTGAGTTCTAACACTTCAGCTCGCCACCAAACTCCCCTGACGTGAACGTTATTGAGCATATCTGGGATGCCTTGCAACGTGCTGTTCAGAAGAGTTCTTCACCCCTCTTACTCTTACGGATTTATGGACGGCCCTGCAGGATTCATGGAGTCAGTTCAGTTCCCACCAGCACTACGTCAGACATTAGTCGAGTCCATGCCACTTCTGCGCGCTCGCGGGGGGTCCTACACGATAGTAGTCAGATGTACCAGTTTCTTTGGCTCTTCAGTGTATATCGCTCTCTAAGACAGGATTGGAATAAGTAAAGCACGCGCAGAATCATTTGGTTCAAATGGCTCTGAGCACTATGGGACTCACCTGCTGTGGTCATTAGTCCCCTAGAACTTAGAACTACTTAAACCTAACTAATCTAAGGACATCACACACATCCATGCCCGAGGCAGAATTCGAACCTGCGACCGTAGCAGTCGCACGGTTCCGGACTGCGCGCCTAGAACCGCGAGACCACCGCGGCCGGCGCAGAAGCATTTAATCAGTCGTTTTTCGGCGCTCCATACAAGAACAGAGCATTAATTAACACGTGCTACAAATACTCGTGGATTTTATACTGGTTTGCAAACAAATTATGTAGATGTAAACGTTATATCCTAGGAGTGTAACGCTCCACTCATCCTCGTGTAAATAGTTCTGAGATTAGCTCACCTTACTAGAAGTTTATTATCTTCAAAATAATATACACAATCATTAATGCACAACACGGAATAAACCAGTATCCTAAACAATTTCGGTGTGGATGGGGGGAAGAGGGAATTTACATGATGGTCCTGTTGCGTGACTCGACTACCTTATTCAGCACGTGTCAATTAATTTCGCAGCTCCAGTCTGGCCATCCCTTGCCCAAGCAACCGTTTAAGAGACGGCTTTCCCTCATTTGCTGCAGAGATTAATTTCGCTGAGGTCGCATCTGCATGATTCCTTTCCTGCAGCTGTTCTAAGGGCACCAGTTGCCAGCAGAAAAATTTAAGAATTCTCTGCAGCGTTCTATTCATTCCATTCATTTCGCTAACTTACCCGTTTCTACTGCAGTGGTGCCTTAACGTTACAACACAGCTTTCGTAGTCTCCGCCAGTCTGCTTATTAAAAATAGGTAGACGTAACAAGAGAAAACACTCTAACAGAGGCCACTATTTAAGAAATAATCGAATAACGCAATAATGGTTACTTTTAAGTAAACTAGTAAACATACTGTAGTGGACTGACAAGGCAGCCAGTCCACAGTGACGGGTAGCCGAAAGGGCACTCGTACACACACGCCGACTGGCGTGAAGTCTGGAACAGGATTCGTAATGAATGTGATAAAGAAAAGAACGTAGCTACTAGAACACTTAACTTTTATATCGTCCTTTGGTATACAGCATTCATGATGATACAAGTGAGACTATCTTGAGATACATGCAATGGCACCAATGGCGCCTTGCTAGGTCGTAGCCATTAACTTAGCTGAAGGCTATTCTAACTGTCTCTCGGCAAATGAGAGAAAGGCTTCGTACGTGTAGTCGCTAGCAATGTCGTCCGTACAACTGGTTGGTTGGTTGTTTGGGGAAGGAGACCAGACAGCGTGGTCATCGGTCTCATCGGATTAGGGAAGGATGGGGAAGGAAGTCGGCCGTGCCCTTTCAGAGGAACCATCCCGGCATTTGCCTGGAGTGATTTTTAGGGAAATCACGGAAAACCTAAATCAGGATGGCCGGACGCGGGATTGAACCGTCGTCCTCCCGAATGCGAGTCCAGTGTCTAACCACTGCGCCACCTCGCTCGGTCGTACAACTGGGGCGAGTGCTCGTACGTCTCTCCAGACCTGCCGTGTGGTGGCGCTCGGTCTGCGATCACTCAGTGGCGACACGCGGGTCCGACATGTACTAATGGACCGCGGCCGATTTAAGCTACCACCTAGCAAGTGTGGTGTCTGGCGGTGACACCACACATACTACAAGTTTCTTTGAACTGTTTTACATATTGAGATTGGAAATACTTAGGTGGTAAGATTAATCTCGTATTGCTGACGTTTCGCTTTCACATCTCGTAGTGAGTTTGCAACTACTAACGACGTTGGCTCTGAGCACTATGGGACTCAACTTCTGACGTCATCAGTCCTCTAGAACTTAGAACTACTTAAGCCTAACTAACCTAAGAACATCACACACATCCATGCCCGAGGCAGGATTCGAACCTGCGACCGTAGCGGTCGGGCGGTTCCAGACTGAGGCGCCTAGAACCGATCGGCTACCCCGGCCGGCCTACTAACGACGACATCCCGTTAACCTACTCCCGTCATTGTAATGAAAATTTTTGGCTGATTAACATTTCCCTTGTATCAAAAGCGCCTCCGATTCCTGTAGATAGTGGCCTTAACAGAGCTCACAGTGATAATCAGATACAACAGCCTAGATTTCAATGCAATAAACAGCAAATCAAGTGTAGTCTTAGAAATATTTGTGGACATCAATCACTGGTTCAAATGGTTCAAATGGCTCTGAGCACTATGGGACTCAACTGCTGTGGTCATAAGTCCCCTAGAACTTAGAACTACTTAAACCTAACTAACCTAAGGACATCACACACATCCATGCCCGAGGCAGGATTCGAACCTGCGACCGTAGCAGTCGCACGGTTCCGGACTGCGCGCCTAGAACCGCGAGACCGCCGCGGCCCGCTAATCACTGGTTCCTAGCCAATTCTTTGTCACTAAACACGCAGTTCAGTGTCCCAAGAGTATATGCCCAACATATGATGACAAGCAGATAGAAGAAGTGGACAGTTAAATTCTTGGGATTACAGCTTGATAAAAAATTCAAGTGGGAGGAGCACACCACAGAATTGCTGAAGCGACTAAACAAATCTCTATTTGTAATGCCATTTCTGTCAGACACAGGGAATATAAAAATGAAAA
Source organism: Schistocerca nitens (assembly GCF_023898315.1). NCBI lineage: Eukaryota > Metazoa > Arthropoda > Insecta > Orthoptera > Acrididae > Schistocerca > Schistocerca nitens. Next base: position 166,170,798 of record NC_064620.1, on the reverse strand, counting down.
AGCTGGCATACTATGCTTACCTTCACTACATAATGTCATATGGGATTATTTACTGAGGTAATTTATCAAGCAAGCTGAAGTTTTCCGGGCACAAAAACGTGCAATAAGAGTTACATATGGCGTGAACTCAAGAACATTATGCAGAGGCCTGTTTAGGAATCTAGGGATACTAACTACTGCTTTCCTATATATCTATTCCTTAATGAAATTTGTCATTAAAAATATATAACTTTTCAAACCAACAGCTCAGTTCATGGAATCAATATTAGAAATAAAAATACAAAAAGGTGTGCATTATTCAGGAACACACATTTTCAATAACTTGCCAGCAGCCACAAAAAGCTTAACAACCAATGAAATTCAATTTAAGAGAAGCCTAAAGGATTTATTGGTGATCAACTCCTTCTACTCCATTGATGAACTTCCCAGTAGAACCAAATGATTGGTACGTGTGTGTGTGTGTGTGTGTGTGTTCGTAAGGTACAACCTAACTTCTGACCAGTTCAGTGCGGTAATGTGTTCATTGTAAATAAGTTTTGTAGTAGTTCTACTATATGTTTATTACCTTATAAATAAATAAACATTTTTTTATTTTCAATTCAGTGCATTAACGTAAAATGATCCTTTCATATAGCTTTCATAAAAAAAGGAAGGTACATTAGCTTATTTGTTTTAGCTGCAAATATTTGTCATGTATTATTGTTTTTCTGACATGTTCTGTATCCTGGAGGACCCTTCACTATGGATCAAGTGGAATGAAACTAAATCTAATCTAATGTAATCCCCTTCTTTTCGTACTGTCCATTTTCTAATTATGCTGTTCCAACCTTTTCTTGATCTGCTCATTCCTCGCTTCAATTCTGTTTACGTATGGTTATCTTTATGTGTATCCTCCAACCGCTTCTTGGAAATTTTTCTCTAACACTCTCAACCATGCCCCACTGACTTTCTTGTTGAGAAAGAGAAGTTCCCACTGCTCAACTTCTTAATACTCATGGGGGCACTGTGGTGGTATCAAATAGTTTTCCTCCTACTAATGGTGTCTGTGACCTATTTATTTGTGTAAAGAGTTCATAGTTGTATCATTTCCTGAATTCATTTTCTTTGATCGTGCCTACGATTTTCATCAAGGTCTGTCTTTCTCTTATTTCTCATTTCTCGATCAGACCTTTTCTACTCATAGCAAGGCATTCGGCAGCATGCAAGGCCATCCGTCGTATTACTGTGCAGTAACGTCCTATCTTGGCACTAAGTGACACTAACTTCTTCTTGTAGACACTTTTGGCTAACTGATATGTAGACACTTCTGGTTAATTTATATGCTGTTTCCATTTTTCTGATCCGTGATGCAAATCTCGGACGAATTGGCTCTAGATATATAAACTTCTCCGTTTGTCTGATTAAATTGTAGCATAAATAATTACAGAACAGAACAGTTGTTCCCTAACTTAGGCAGCTTTCCAGAAAATGAAATGGAAGAACATCGGCTGAGGTCATCTGACCGCGGCAGTTTGTCATTTTTAACCTGTTAGTAAGGCTGTTGATAAAACATCGATACATCGATATTTAATCCAAAAAGTCGATATATTCCGGCGAAATTATTTCGTCCGATATATCGACATTGAAATGGCAAGTCGAGTGCCTATTTTTACATTAGATTGCATTTTTTTCTCAGTTTTCGATAAATTATAGTAGAACATAATTTTAATTTCACTGTGTGAAGGAGTCTTACTACTCTTTAAGCTTTCATGACGTCCAGTGAAGCAAGTATAGGAGGCACAAAGAAGAAGTCCGATTGCACTGTGGTGTCGCGGTGTGAATGGAATAACAATGTGCCCGATGTAAAGAAAAAGCACACCAGTTGCGTTAAAAGTATCACACCGGCATTCTCCAAAAATAGTTGCTGCAAACGATGAACAAAAATCTAAATGACAAGATTCGTCTTTGCTGTGGGTGAAGAAATGCGGACGTTATCGGCGATCGGCGCTACGAACAGGGAACTTCAACGTTTAACTTCACCACGCAGTTTTGACACTACAACTGCTAGGTCACTGACGTTGGCAGAAAGGAAAAAAAATAATAATAACTTGGAAGTTGACATGAAGGGTTCCAGACAAATCCGACATGTGACGAAACTGAACGACGGGCCAATCGGACACTTTTTATTGTGCCACTGACATGCAGTTACCATTGTTTGGTTACTACCAAGCGTGAACGAGCATCCATCTCCTTTAAATTCTTGCTCTAAGGGGGATAGGCAGGTTGCTAGCATGGTGATGAACAGAATATCTATCAATAAAACAATTCTTAGACATATAGCTCTAAAACTGGGTGTATATTTTCAATGTTCAGCCGATATTGTTATAGATTAGTGTGTCAATATTTCTTCCATCGATATAAAATGCCAATCTCGATATATCGATGTCTGACGATGATACTTTTTTAAATATTGATATATTGGATTCCCAATATTATTAAAAAAACCAACACCCCCACCTGTTAGTGCATTTTAACAGCAACAAGATCATGCACTCAGCTACCGTACTAACATATCTTACGTCAAAGCACGCTTCGTTAAGAGAGAAAGACCAGATGACTAGGAAGCAACCGCAGCACCACCGCTCTCAGACGAAGTCATATTCAGTTGTAGTGGGGAGGAAGCCAGAACAACGATGACGTAAGAGCGGCTCCTTGATTTGTAACGTGTGCAATCCTCATCATTGTACTCTCTCCGTTTCTGATCTACAGGGTGGTAAGGAACAGTCTGAAAATCTCTTATGAGTGCTGCAGTGTAAGAAACAATCGTTAAGAAAAAAATTAGATATGTTGCGCCGCTTCCGAGATAATTAGCATTGAAGTTATCCAATCAGGCCGATGGGCATGCGAATTCAAGTGGCCCACCGGAGACGATGTTCTTCGTTTTGTTTCCTAAAACCGAACAAGAGAATGACAAAATTCGGCATGGTATGGTAGCAAGGACCAAACGAAAGTCAAATGCTGAGCAGTCTCATGCCTACGCTATCAAAACAACTGACTATAATTGTATATGGCGGGCCACTTGAATTTAAGCACGCAGCGGTCTGACAGCCTAACTTCAATGTTAATTAACTCAAAAATGATGCAAAGTATGGATTTTTTTTCTTAACAATTTTTCCTCAGCACAGTCTACTCCACAGCACCCTTACAAGATTTTTCAGACTGTTTCTGACCACACTGCATAATGTATAGGTTCATTAAATGTAATGGAGGATCTACACAATGACTCTATGCTAGACTGTTCCCGCAGACCACACCACATTACTTTTGCATCTGAGGCTATGCTGAATAGATCATTTGTGTCCACACGTTACCGTTATTATAATGCAGGGTGTTTATAAATGAATATCGAGGTTTTAACGCTTTATGATATTTATTACATTAAAATTACTGTTATAAATGATATGCCAAATGAAAGAGCAACTCAAACCGTTTTACCAAGAACCTTATAAATATTCACTGGCTTAGCGAAGTACACGAGTGGTTGTACTTCACTGTACCCAAGCGCTCGATAGCCCGCAAGGGGCCCAATGACAGGACTTGCTTTGCATGGCCTCCACGTTCACCCGACCTAACGCCATGCGATTTTTTTCCTTTTGGGCTTCATCAAGGATGGTGTGTACGTGTCTCCGCTACCAGAAGACCTCCCTGAATTAAGAAACCGGATTGATGCAGCTGTTGCTACAATCACTGAAGACACACTTATCAACCTTTAGGAAGAACTCGGCTATAGACTTGATGTGTGCCGTGTGACAAATGGTGCTCATACTGAACACTTATAAGGTTCTTAGTAAAACTGAGTTGCTCTTTCATTTAATATAATACATATTATAAAGCGTTAAAACCCCGATATTCATTTATAAACACCCTGTATAAGTAATAAAGGGACACAACGTAAATGATGCGAGAGAAAGTTTGTCGCTATAATTGTGATTAAAACTGCGCTGCACTGTGATGTGATCGTCGACTTAATTGTTGGCAAGGAACACGCTAGCCACGTTGGAACAATAGGCTCCTGTTTCTAACTGGTTGTTTTGAAACGCATTTTCTTGCATGAAAAAACACACAAAGTCTCTGATTTTTTTTTCCGTGTACCATTGTAAGCATATTGTCATATCGCTGGCTTAGTTGTGAAGTATATTTGCGGGCAGCCGCGTCATTAGTGAGTCGAGCGCGGGACACGGTACTGTTATATTGTGTAGTGTGTAGCTCTGCATGTGAGAGGCTTTTTTTTTGTATTCGGCTTGAAGTGCTGCGACAAGTTCTGTTACAGTAAAGTGATGAAACATGGAAGTGATTCAGAGGACAGTGCGTCAAGAAGTAATGAAAAAATGAGCACCGCCGTCGATAAAGTTTTGTGTATCCTCTCGTTGCGTGTCGCACAGCATCGATCATCCGCGCCGTGTTCGGTCTCCCAGAACGAACCAATGTGAATCAGTAAAAATTAGTAACCATAAAAGAGTGCAGTCAAGTGCCAGTGTCTTGTAGCGAGCGTGAGAACACGCGTTGGACCATCAGAATGTGCGTTCGATCATCGCGTTTCCGCATTATCAACAACCAGCCGCGCCGCGACGTTTACGCGCACACTCGTACAAGTGAGAACTGAGAACTGAAAAATTAGCTTTACGAACAGTGTTATATCATTACTAGTGACAAGGAGGACTATTACCAGATATCTGTATGTGTGATGAGCGTAAGAACTTTCGATCGATCATTCGGCTTCCGCATCATCAACAATCACCCGCGTCGTGTCGGTTACGCGTACGCTTGTCTGAATTATATTTTGGACTGTTAATCATCAAAATTGTTAATTGGCAAACATTTACGATTTAGAGTGTAAACAGTGCAACCTGTGGTTTCCATATCGTCTCAGAATATAGATGTTCATACCAGACATAGGACAGTGTTGTGTTTTAACGTTGAGTGACTCCCCTAAACCCGATAGATAATTTCAGGCAAGCCGGCAGCAGTGTGGAACAGAACAGTACGACCGCCGCGGGGTTACCAGGTACGTGGTGTGGACAGGGCGCACGGTCACGGAAAGCAGAAGTGGAGAGAGTCAGTTTAAGGTACCCCCCCACCCATTAGAATTCCCGGGCGTGTTACACCATGTCCAGAACATGATGGCTCTGCGACCACAGGAATTGGTTTCTTGGGCCATATGCAGGTTGCCGACTTCCGGTTTAGAGTATAACGTGCCTAACAATTACGCCATGAGATCGCAGTTTGCCGGCCGTTGTGGCCGAGCGGTTCTAGGCGCTTCAGTCTGGAACCGCGCGACCGCTACGGTCGCACGTTCGAATCCTGCCTCGGGCATGGATGTATGTGATGTCCTTAGGTTAGTTGGGTTAAATAGATCTAAGTTCTAGGGCAGGGCTTCACAACATACGTGCTCGCAGAGCAAGCTGTGAGCAGCTAGGCGCGAGCACGGAGCAGCGCGAGCACGCTACCCCCACTACTGGACCAGAGCGGAGAGTGGGGAAAGTCACGTGGGGCACACAACAGCTGCCGCCAGTCAATGTAAATCCGCGGCCACCTGCAGGGATATCACTCACGAATTATTACTGCGACAAATGAAACAAATAAAGGAGAATGCACACATGCCACATAATTTTATTAGCTTAGTGTATGCCTCTACATTCGCATTAATTTGTGAACTGTTACACAATAAAAGGTGTCACTGAAGTGTGGGATTCTCGGTTAGCTTGTACTTTTTGCCCTTTACAATTGCGTCTATGTTCGGAGTAATTGTTCTTGTACATTTTAGGCGCAGCGTGCAGTTTAAATTTCGATCAGACAATGCGTTTCTCAGGCACGTCTTGTTACATTTCATTGCAGAGAACAGTTGTTCACAAACATACGTGGAACCGAACATTGATGTTATTGTAGCCGCCAGTTTGTGCAAACGAGGAAATCTATCCTGAGGGAAGTGTCTGTAGAATTCCAAAATGTTTTTCTCGTTCTGAAATTTGTCTCTGTATTCTCTGTCACACTGCAGGTCAATAATTTCTTGCTGCAGCTCAGGACGAATCTCTTAAATATTCGCTGAATATGGAGAGAACAGATCAAAATCACTGTCTAGTGCTGTCAGATCTTGAAAGCGCTGATCAACTAAACTATGTGAATAACGTTCACAGTCTTTGTGAACATCTTGCATGGATGATGATTTAAGAAAATGAGCTAGGTTTCCTGTTTCCAGCTGACTCACCCGAAGTGTCAATTTCATTTTAAAAGCTCGTATTCGATCTATGAAATGAGTAATTAGCAGATCTTTGCCTTGTAGTAAAATGTTCAAAGCATTCAGATGGCTAGTTAAATCTGCTAAGAACGCGAGATCACATTCAAACATGCGCGCGCATTTCCCCTCCCTCCCCTCCCTCCCTACTCCGCGACCGTGCACCTGCTCGCGAGCAAGTGCCTGAGCAGACGCGAGTACTCGCGCTCAAAACCGGCCAGTTGTTAAGCCCTGTTCTAGGGGACTGATGACCTCAGATGTTTAGTTCCATTGAGCTCAAAGCCATTTGAACCATTTTGAAGATCGCAGTTCTATAGGAGCCAGATTGTGGGTGTCATTTCTAAGGGCGAAACCAATGGGGGTCGTTACTTCTCCCCTTTCGCTCCCTCATGAAACCTACAGGCATACAGTTTCCCCTCCACTTGCTCTCCCTCACTAACCTCTACAGACAGTCAGGGAGATGATGTACGAAATCAGTATGTTTAAGAAAGATCACATCATTTAATGGACATTGACAAGCATTTAGCCACAGCAATTTGTCATGAAATCTCAAAAATATCTCGTCTTTCACCGGAAAGTTGACGTGTGTTCCGACCAGCCTCCGTCCCAGGCTCGCCTCTCTCCCACCATCCCCGATAACTCCAATCCGGATACGCTCTTAGGTGAAACAGGCTACCGTGCAATTCACAGGGCCCCGCCGACACCAGAGTCAACTACCGCAGGCGGAGCCCGCTCGGTTGGCCGTGCGGTCTAACGCACGGCTTTCCGGGGGGGGGGGGGGGGGGGGGGGAAGGAGCGCCTGGTCCCCGGCACGAATCCGCCCGGCGGATTCGTGTCGAGGTCCGGTGAGCCGGCCAGTCTGTGGATGGTTTTTAGGCGGTTTTCCATCTGCATCGGCGAATGCGGGCTGGTTCCCCTTATTCCGCCTCAGCTACACTATGTCGACGACTGCTGCGCAAACAAGTTCTCCACGTACGCGTACACCACCATTACTCTACCACGCAAACATAGGGGTTACACTCGTCTGGTGTGAGACGTCCCCTGCGGGGTCCACCGGGGGCCGAACCGCACAATAACCCTGGGTTCGGTGTGGGGTGGCGGAGGGGTGAAGTGGACTGCGGTAGTCGTCGTGGGGTTGTGGACCACTGCGGCTGCGGCGGGGGCGGAGGATCTCAGTCGTTTCTAGGTCCCCGGTTAACATAACATAACCGTAGGCGGAAACAGGCCGTCGGCAAACTGACGACTATCGCTGATTGTGACAACCGATAGGCACACCACAGTGCAGCATTCCATTCGGCAATTCATTACTGGAATTGACCGACCACACCATCCAGAAATACTTCCTCGCTGTGGCCACATGTGAATCACTGCCCACAAGCGCGCGAGCCCTGGCACTCGATCTCTCGACATGAAAAAAGGTTGCCTAAACTGCAGAGCATCAGCAATATTCGTTACATGTCGATGGTAGACTACGGAACGTTGTAAACCGTATGACTTAATGAATGGCGTTCAGGCATTTGACAGTTCTCGTGTGGGAGACGTTTAGATATGATGAACTGGGGCTCCTGACATGTCTACCGTTGCCTCTGGTCGGTGAACGAAACGAAAACCTTCTTCTTCTTCTTGGTTGGGTCTACAGTCCTTGAAGAACCTTGACCTCCTGCATCACCTGCCTCCATTCTTCTCTGTCCATCGTCTTCCTTCTCCAATTTCTTATTCCCATGGCCTTTAGATCTTATTCCCTATCGTCCAGTCACCTTTTCCTGGGTCTACCCCTTCTCCTTCTCCCGTCAGGTTTCCCCATGAAAACTTTCTTGACACTCCGAGTTTCTGGCAGTCTCTGTGCATGTCCTGCCCATCTTATTCTTCCCTGCTTAATTTTAACAACAATATTCATCTGTCCAAAAAGTGTTTGCAGTTCTACATTTGTTCTTACTCTCCAGCCATCTTCCTCTCTCACTGCTCCAAAAATCCTTCTCAGTTTCTTTCTTTCCCATCACAATAACCAGTTCTCCTCCTTCAATGTCAGTACCCAGCCTTCTGATCCATATATTACTATAGGTCTTAATATGGTCACGTATATTTTGATTTTTTTATTCCTACTAACGTTCCTGGAATTAAATACGTTCTGCAAGGCAAAATAGCAACGATTTCCACTCGCTGTCCTTTCTTGAATTTCTACTGCTACTTTACTGCCCTCCAATATTACAGGACCCAAATATTTAAATGTTTTCACTCTTTCATATTCTTTCCCATTCATTACTATTGAATTCTTTACTATTGAATTCTTTTTCCAAGTACCGAGGGGGCTGCGACAGGGAGATGTGAACTCTACAATGTAATATAAGTTAGTTTTAGAAAAGGTGATGCGGCAAATGGCGATAAACCCAGAGGAACAATACTTAATCGGCAAGTTCAAGTGGTAGCATATGCGGATGACGTAGCGTTGATGGCAAGGAATGTAAGGGCACTAAAGGGGAAGTACGATACGTTAGAGGAAGCAGGAAGAGAAGTAGGTTTAGAAGTAAACATAAATAAAACAAAGTACATGGTGATGGGGGAGCCCAATATAAACGAAAACCTTCGATTCTGTCCATTCGTTAGTTCATCTCCTGCAATCCGCAGCGCCCACATGATTTACACTCATCTGGCTTTATTGTTGGTTCATGATAACCATTATACCCTCAAAAGAAACGGTAGGTTATTCGTACTTTTCTTCTTCCGCCGCTTTCATTCTGAAAGTACCCTGTCGAATGAACTTAAAACAGCACCGAAAAAATGGTATTGTGGAATCTAGTACCTCTTTTTCATTTTCGCGTGATTCGTTAAGTGTGGGAAAAAAACTTGCAGTATATTTCGTCTAGGCGTTCGTGTTTGCACAAAAAAAAGTGTTACTTCAGTGGTGACACAAACATTTCGAGTTTGGAAAGCTCTTAAATCAGAGATTTCCTGGGATGTGGAAGGCGCCAAACTTGTTACACAGAACCGGTGTGCAACCAAACCTGTTTTCCTCCGGAAATTAATCTTGGCATTAAACGTGTTTTCGGCGCCAGTAAGATTGTGGCGACGGCAGAACCTCATCCTCCGACGACTTCACCCCGTGACGAACAGCCGCTCTCATTCCGAACGTAAGGCAACACTGGAGACACCGAGTGTGCTTTTCTCTAGGACCATGCAGTTATTTCCCCCAGCGCTCTCGATTGAAATCTACCATTACCATTCGGCAGTATCCTCTCGTGCTCAGTTGATGATGCAGAACGAATTGTCAATCGCTCTTCGTGTTCGGCTGAGTGTCGAAACGTGCCAGGGCGTCGTACGATACGGGAGTGGAAGGACTTTGCTACAGAAGGCACTGCAAACGAAAGAAAATTAAATTTCGTGACTAATTTTCGATGAAGTTTCCTTGCTATTCGCTTTTATTTCGTGGTGCTATTTATACCAGAAATTATTTGCTGGCTGTTAAATTTCAAACAACAGTACATCTGACTAAATAAACGCACGAAACTAAAATTACGGATCATTTAAAGAACAGCAAACAGCATCGTAGAAATTTTGAAAAGCGGTTTAATCGTGTCGATTTTTGCAGCTGGTGACAACTGGAAAATGTATTAAGCTAATAAACAACATATAATGTGTTCAAAAAATAACGGGAATTTTTATTCTTCGGAAAGAATTTTATTTATTCTTCTATATCGACAGTATCCCCTTCAAAACAGTCCGCATAAAATATTATACACTAATGCCAGCGTTTGTCCAATGACCAGAATAATTCCGGATCTCGATCTTTGAGATTGCTTTAGCTCTTTTAGGGGTATGTTTTTAATCTCATTTATGCTTGTGAAAAGACGGCCCTTTCAGGTTTTTTTTATATTTTCGGAAGCAGAACACAAAAACAGACTTCCGGCAATGTCTTGCGAATATACCGACTGGCCATCATTACATTATTATTTATGGCAAAAAATTCAGCAACAATCAACGAGTTGTGAACAGATGCAATATTGTGGTGCGAAAGACATTAATTATTTTTCCACATATCCGGGCTCTTTTTTCCAGATTGTTTCGTGCAAAAAATGAAGAGCTTGCGTTCTTTATTGACAGTTCGATCTCGTGGTAAGAAGTCATGATATTATATGTCGTTAATATCAAAGAAAACAGTAAGCATAATCTCCACATTAGACATCACTTGTCGAGCTTCTCCGGTCTTGGAAATACAGACACCTTCTACTGGCACGATTGAGCGTTAGTTTCGTAAACGTATATTTCATCACTTCTTATGACACGTTACAGCAGTTCTGCTCCGTTGTCGACTACTTCCAGCTGTTCCTGAGAAACGTACATTCACTGCAATTTTGAAAAAAGTTTGCTAACACAAGTTTCATATGCAAAAAATTAGAAAACAATTAATGCAATCACCATCAGCGATTCTGGCCATCGTTCTTAACCTTTTTTTCACTTTTCACTCGGTTTAATCTTGTTATGATTTGCTGGGGCGTCCAGGGAGCTAGTCATGTTGAACGTCATCATGGCCTTTCCAAACGCTTACACCACTCGTAAACTCCTGTTTCACTCGTAGAAGAATCATGAAAAACAATATTTAACATTTCTAAAACTTTACTGCACTTTGTTCCGTTCTTGAAACAAAATCTAATACAAATTCTGATCTATTTTTGTACAAGATAATTAACCACCCTCTTCTATTAAACCACATATAACCTTGTTGACAAATGGCAAAAGAATAAACATTCGATGTGACTAACGCTATACAAATACTTAAAGATGACGTCTACCAATACAACAACAAAAAATCACGCGAATCGAGCTAATAAAAAAGACAAAATTAGGAAATTACAGTTCCTTTTAGAACACTACTTTTACACTGCAAGAGAAGCATAATTATGTGTTTGACGCCAAGCAACTTTCCTTAAAGTTAATGAAGTGTTCACTCGTGACTTGAAGGTTATCGCTTGAGTGGAACTAGCTGTGTGGAATGGAGAATGTTAATTACAACAGCTTTTTGGGGGTTACTAGATGTCGTTTCTTTAATACACCGAAACTATGCAACACTTTTAACAGAGATTATTTTATACACCATCTGATATCGTACACTAGCACCAATAAAGCACTACGCGGGTTTAACATTCTTTTTCCGGCGGAACTCTTTTTCTTTGAATTGTATTTATTTGGGCTTGCTGCCAAGTTACTTAGTCAGTTACACTGCTGTTTAATGTATCACAATTAAATAAAATTTGTTATGTTAATAGACAATTTTAGATACATCTAATTATTTCTTAATTACAAAAAATTAAACATATAAACTCATTTATTGTTACGCTTAGGGTGTTAATAATTGGCAATCAATTTTTACTGGAACAAATTTTATACGGTTCATTATTGGAATCAAATGACTGATCGGACAAGAGATTAACATTGTACACAAATAACCAATTACAAAATGACTAATCGAGTGCATACGGTTTCTTCCTCTGATAGCAGTGGCTGATGTGCATCAATCAAGTATTTCGATTCTTGTCGATTTCGAAATGAATGTCCATTTCTTGAAAGTAACCGGCGTAGACAAAGATATGGGAACATCGCAAGTAATGAATATAAAAACACCTGTGCAAAGTTCTCAATACGTTTCAAGGGCAAGTCATGGTCAGAACGGTGTTCTGTATAGTTCTGACTGCATTATGTCGGAGCTCAGTGATTTCATATGTGGGGAAAATTGTTGGTGCTCATATGGTCGATGCTTCCGTAACCAAGACAGCCGAAGTGTTTTGTATTTCAAGTGGGACAGTATCGAAGATTTAAATCACATATAGAGTAAACTGTACAATATATTCCGCTAAGTCACAAAGGGGACGAAAGCGGGTATTGAGCGATCGTGTCGGACGGTCACTGAAGAGGACTGTCACCCAAAAAAAAAAAAAAAAAAAAAAAAGAGGACGACAGCTCGACAGCTACAGAAATCACTGTAGAACTGAATGTCGCAAACTCTGTCACCATCAAAATAAAACGAAGGGAGCTCCATAAGCAGTGAACTGCCGGGCGAGCAGGAAATCGAAAACGACTCGTGATTGACGCAAATGCCGTTAACGGGAAAACGTTCTGCTGAAGGCGCAGAACCAGGACTATGGGGTAATGGCAGAATGTCGTTTTGCCGGGTGAGTCTTTTTGCTCACCGTTCCGAAGTTCTGGCCGGGTTTTCGTCCCGAGAGTGAAACATAACAGCGGCAGCCATATCGTGGTATTCCGTGGTCCCCACTGTTTTTTCTGTGCAAGGGTACATTGCTGCCAAAATATTATGTGACCGTTTTAGCCGATGAGGTCCATCCCACGGTAAAATTTTTCTTCCCGAATGATGATGCTCTGTTCCAGGACGACAGCACACGTGTTCACACACCTCACATCGTCCAAGACTGGTTTTGTGAGCACGATCATGAATTGTCGCATCTTCTTGAAGACCACAGTGAGACCTCTGAATATTATTGAACCTCTGTGGTCTATTTTGGAGAGAAGGGTGACTAATCGCTATCCACCTCACCATCGTTACCTAAACTTGCCCCTATTTTGCAGGAAAAATGGTATAAGATTACCTTGAAAACCACGCAAGGCCTGCCTTTATCTATTCCTAGACGATTGGTAGTTTTATACGTCAACAATTTTTCTACACCGTATTACGCATGGTAATGTGTTACGGTTTTAGGGTTCCCATATTCTTGTCCACCTCCTGTATATTACGGTGTGAACACAGATTTTCGGCTGTCGGGCAAGGTTCGTGACGCTTGTGGGTAAGGACCGTCCCAGTTTGACCATTGCCTTGTATAGTTTGACCAGCTGACCGGCGTAACGGTAATAGCCAACGAGAAGGAGATTTAGATCTGCTTCTTTTCAGGGGGTGGGGGGGGGGGGTGATCTTCGCAATGTAGAGAGGTTGAAACTACGGTTCTTTAGAGGTGTGTACTATAATACCCGTGTTCATTTCGCATTCTTATGATTCGTGTTGTATGCCTCCATGTCAGTATTAATTTTAAGTACAATGTTCTTTTGGGAATGCATTGTTGAAGCCGTGCAAAGTTTTGCCCTATCGTCAACTGAGAAGTTTCCCAGGAGAGGTACCGATCATCAAATTTCTAGTTAGTTGTGGTGTTTAGAAAGTACTTATAACGTAGATGTACAAAGAAAGGATTCCTTCCTTGATGGAGACCGCTACGGTCGCAGGTTCGAATCCTGCCTCGGGCATGGATGTGTGTGATGTCCTTAGGTTAGTTAGGTTTAACTAGTTCTAAGTTCTAGGGGACTAATGACCTCAGCAGTTGAGTCCCATAGTGCTCAGAGCCTTCCTTGATGCTATCCTTTGCTAATCAGTAAACAACTTCGTTTTCTCTCATTACTGAATGCCCTATGAGCCAGAGAAGTTGTACTCGTTTGTATTGTTTTATACACCGATAAATTACTCCATGTATATCAAAGAGGCAATAGTTCAATTTCCAGGATTAACATTCTAGTTTTTCGAGGGCGTTCCGTGAATCTGTTCTATAAGAATATCATTGATACTATGCAATGATGTCTGAGTGCCTTCCTTATTCCTAGAAACTCACCCGTAAAGATCCTTGTTTCAGGGGGGGGGGGGTAACTTGTAATTAGTTATGGTTTCAACAGTAGGACAGTGGCATGCTAATCCTGGTCCTTCTTCACTGGACCTAGATTCGTCTTTGTATTTTGGAATAGTTGTCGGACACTCCATCAATACGTGCTGAATTATGTTTAGTTCATCGGAGGCAGAAGTGCATAAGTATCTCAGTTGACACAGTATAGATGGTTAATTGCAGAGGTTTCATACTCAGCTCTGGACATCGGAGGCGCTACATCATTCAGTATGAGCGGAATACTTATGCTTCGAATACTCTCTTTGCCAAAAAAATAAGCAAAATATGTACCGAAGTAATCAGCAACCAGTTGCATAAAAGAAATTTTATTTCCTTAACTTGTTTCAGGCACTTAGTGGCCTTCTTCAGAAAGTTAGAACTAGCGCACTATTTGTGAGCGTCAACAATAAGGCGCATGCAGCTTACTGCCGTGGTCATATGGTTCATAGTACCTATACAAAAATAATATAAAGAAGTTAAACAACAAGTGGAGAGATCATAGCAGACCTGGTGTGGTGTCGAAACATGCCTGGTTAAATAAAAAATAAATACATTGTAAGTCTGCAGGATTTCGTGGCCGTTGTCACTGAAGTTAAAATCTTCTGGGTTGTTAGGCCGCGTCATGTTTCTTCTAAAATGTTCGAAGTTTCGACCCCTCTGCTGGGATCTTCCTCAGGATCTTTTGGTGTCCACTACTGTTCTAGCAGTAACAACCCAGAAGATTTTAACTTCAAATACATTGTGCTTCGCAAGAGACTGAATATAAAAGATCCTAATCTTATCTGTTAGGCATATGTTGTAACTATGCCTTGTCTGATTATTCATAAAGGAAACGGCCTGCTTCCTATTCAGTCACAAATGAATTTGAGCAAGTTCCAAGTGGCCCGACCTCGAAGAAACGTTAACTTGTAACCTTCTTTCCTTGACACGTGCAGTTGCGTTGGTGACGCAAGGAGTTTGGAGAGTGGGTGTTATTGTGTAGTTGTTTCGTGCAGCGCTATTCTGGTAACTTTCTTGTGTGAATCGCTTTTTTTCACCCGAGTTATTGCTTTTTTGTTAGTTTCCGAAATTTATGGAAAGCAGTGTATGTGAACGGCTGAGAAAACGTTACAAAGTAACTGTAAGGGGTAAGAAAAAGTGTCGCCGAGCACACAAACACAGTGGGAGAGGTCGGTCGTGTAAACAGCGGCGGCTATTCGCGAGCGCGCGCGGAATTTTTGCGACACCTCCTCCGCCGCCCCGTGCCGAGCGGTCGGCCCTCCACTCGAGCGCGCGCCGTCTTTCTTTTTTTCTGGTGCCCGTGCAGTGACCCTGGGTGCGAGTGCGCGGTCGCCAACCTGTTCCAGGTCTGTAAGTGCCCCGCCGCGGCGTCCAGACGCTGTCACTCTGGGGAACTACCTTCTCTAGGTAGCTCCCCGTGGCTGCATCTGTCCAGACCTCTAACTGCGGAAACGCAGAATCAGTTTCGTCCAAGAGACGCGGAAGGCAGTACATACTGTTGCCCAGTTTGATATCAACACAAGGCGTTCGGTAGACACGATGTTCAGAAGATTCCCGCTGACAGCTGATAAAATTATTGTTTTATTGATGCACAACCAGCTCTAAGAAATAAATGGGGCTAAACGGTCTCACATTTTGAAAAAAGCTTTCAGAAACACATTAACTTAAATTATCCCGATCTGCACTAACAACAGACTTACGCGAAGCGAGGCACAGCATCACAAGCCTTCTGCACCGTTTGAAAATACTTCATAAAAAAGAAAAACGCCATATTTAGAATATATTGTAGGAAGTAGAATTTTTTATACATAAAAAAGGAAATACACAGTTCAGTCCGGAACCGCGGTGCTCCTACGCTCGCAGGTTCGAATCCTGCCTCGGGCATGGATGTGTGTGATGTCCTTAGGTTAGTTAGGTTTAAGTAGTTCTAAGTCTAGGAGACTGATGACCTCAGACGTTCAAATGGTTCAAATGGCTCTGAGCACTATGGGACTGAACTTGTGAGGTCATCAGTCCTCTAGAACTTAGAACTACTTAAACCTAACTAACCTAAGGACATCACACACATCCATGCCCGAGGCAGGATTCGAACCTGCGACCGTAGCGGTCGCGCGGTTCCAGACTGTAGCGCGTAGAACCGCTCGGCCACTCCGGCCGGCAAAACGACTATTCACGTTAGCGCGTAGAATGTATAAAACTGGTGGCATACCATCTGACATTCGGAAAAATATCATCCACACATTTCCCAAGACTGAAAGAGCTGACAAGTGGGAGAATTATAGTACAATCAGTTAACAGCTCATGCATCCAAGTTGCTGACAAGAATAACATATAGCAGAATGGAAAAGAAAATCGAGGATGTTTGGCTTCAGGAAAGGTAAAGGCACCAGAGAGGCAACTCTGACTTGCAGTTGACAATGGAAGCAAGACTGAAGAAAAATCAAAGACACGTTCATAGGATTTGTCAAGCTGGAAAATGCGTTCGACAGTGTCAAATGGTACAAGATGTTGGAAATTCTGAGAGAAGTAGGGAGTAAGCTGTGGGAGAGATGGGTACAATGTGTACAAGAGCCAAGAGGGAACACTAAGAGGGGACGACCAAAAATGAAGTGCTCGGATTAAAAAGGGTGTAAGACAGGGATGTAGTCTTTCGCCCCACTGTTCAAGGTATAAGACAGGGCTGTAGTCTTTCGCCCTACTGTTCAATCTGTACATCGAAGAAGCAATGATGGAAGTAAAAGAAAGGTTCAGGAGATGAATTAAAATTCAAGGTGAATGGATATCAATGATACGATTCGCTTAAGACGTTGCTATCCTGAGGAAAAGTGAAGAAAAATTACATGATCTGCTGAGTGGAATGAACGGTCTAATGAGAGCAGAATTTGGATTGAGAGTAAATCGAAAGTAAATGAAAGTAATGAGAAGTAACAGAAATGAGATCCGCGAGAAATTTAACATCACGACTTATGGTCTTGAAGTAGATGACTTCTACTACCCAGGCAGCAAAATAACCAATGAAGGACAGAGCTAGGAGGACATCAAAAGCAGACTAGCACTGGAAAAAAGGCATTCCTGCACAAGAGAAGTCTACTAGTACCAAATATAGGCCTTACTTTGAGGATGAAACTTCTGAGAATGTATGTTTGCAGCAGAGGACTGTACGCTAGAGGAACATGGACTGTTGGAAAAACGGAACAGAAGAGAATCGTATCATTTGAGATGTAGTGCTATAGACGAATGTTGGAAAGTAGGTCGACTGATAAGGTGCGGAATGACGAGGTTCTTTGCAGAAACGGAGTGGAAAGAAATGTGTGGAAAACACTGAGAAGGAGAAGGGACAGGATGATAGGAAATCTGTTAAGTCATAAAGGAATGACTTCCATGGTACTAGAGTGCGCTTTGGAAGGCGAAAGCTGTGGAGGAAGACAGAGATTGGAATACAGCCAGCAAATGATTCAGGACGTACTGTAAGTTACAAGTGCTTAGTCTAAGATGAGAGGTTGGTACAGGAAAACAGTTCGTGGCGGGTCGCATCAAACCATCCAGAAGACTGATGACACAAAAAATAAATAAATAAATATGGTTCTTACTGAAACTGGTAATCAATAGAAAGGTTGTGTACAAGCGATCTTGGCTAAGAAGTTCGCCGTCTCTCAGGCACGTTGGTGGTGACTATTTTTACTGAAAATCAGGCTTTTTTAAAAAAATTAGTTTCCTTCCACTAAAAAAAATTTCCTTTCTGTAGATGCATTTTTACGAAATTAATGGATCACTTCTTTGACACCCATCGTTCGCCAATGTAATGTAGACAGTATTCATTGAATAATACATCTTGACTAGCGGCGATGAGTACACCTTTTAACATTGTATTTTAGATGTTACCTTTATTAATTTTAATATCTAGAAAGTTGAAATACTGTATATTACTTTTTCCAAGTAGACTGCACAAAAAGTGAGGATTTATGCTGCGAAACCGGTCGTGTGTCAATAAAACAACAATGTTAACAGCTGTCAACGTAATTTCTCTTAACCCATTGCATGATACGGGAAGATGAAGGGGTATGTTAACTCTGGAGGTCGTGAGAGCCCGGAGCACCGATGTAAATACGTTTCAGTTTGTTGTTGAGTGGCTGGTATAGGTTGTGCCCGCATCTCGTGGTCGTGCGGTAGCGTTCTCGCTTCCCACGCCTGGGTTCCCGGGTTCGATTACCGGCGGGGTCAGGGATTTTCTCTGCCTCGTGATGGCTGGGTGTTGTGTGCTGTCCTTAGGTTAGTTAGGTTTAAGTAGTTCTAGGGGACTGATGACCATAGATGTTAAGTCCCATAGTGCTCAGAGCCATTTGAACCATAGGTGGTTGTGGCCTCAATTTCAAGTTGACGTAAGACTTTGCTTTCGCTATAATACTACTGGCCAATTTGTCCCACGTGCCTTTCAAAGGGTTAAGATCATGCCTTTCAACAGCTTCGGATGTCCAGAGTATAAAATACTTCGTAGCGTTCGATAGAGTTCCGAATATCAGACCAGCCGCATTATTGGATTGTAGAGTTCCTAGCAAACACACCACAGTAGGTCATTTTTCACCGAGAGAAATGTTAAAAGCAACTACGGACGTTCAAAAAAATGGTTCAAATGGCTCTGAGCACTATGGGACTTAACTACTGTGGTCATCAGTCCCCTATAACTTAGAACTACTTAAATCTAACTAACCTAAGGACAGCACACACATCCATGCCCGAGGCAGGATTCGAACCTGCGACCGTAGCAGTCGCGCTACGGACGTTCCCCAAGGGTTTGTTATAGGATCATAGTTTTACACAATATGTATAAATGACTGAGTGGATAGCGTCGAAAGCTCTATTAGGATTCCCGGGGATGATGATTTCGAATACAGGGAAGTCGCAATGCTAAAAAAACTGCAGGAAGACCTGCAGAGGATCGACTCACATAAATAGGCAGAAGACCCATTATCGCATGACTACACAATTGTGGAACAATCAGTAGAGGCAACCACACCCATCAAATAGCACCACGCGTACGGATCGATTTAAAGCGGAACGGCTTCGTAAAATTAGTTGCAGGAAAGGAGATTCTTAACTAAGATTTATTGCCCGTCCCTCTGGTATCAGTACCAGACCGAAATGATATAAGAAATAGAGAAGATCCAAAAAAACAGCAGTGCCTTTCATTAAAGAATCATTTATTGACCACGGAGGTATCATGAAGATGCTCAACCCCAGCGTGTTCTCGTATCCTGCCATATGAGGATATGTGATGTACTCAGGACATTATCTGACATGGTCGATTTAGTGGTCCATGTGTTACGGTGTGGGAAGCCATAATGTTGCGTGAGCGTACAGGCCTTTAATTATTTAAACACGGTGTACACATCGGACAGTGCTATTGTGACACTGTATCCTTCTGTGCGTCTTGTCAGAGGTGAATGGGTCCTGACCCCTGTGTCACGCTCTTCTTCTCAGAGTAGAACTTGCAACCTACGTCTTCAGTTATTTGCTGAACGTATCACAATCTCTGTCCTTCTCTACAGGTTTTACCCTCTACAGCTCCCTCTACTGCCATCAAAGTTATTCCGTGTTGTCTTAACAGATGTCCTACCATACTGCCCCTTCTTCTTGACAGTCTTTTCCATTACTTCCCCTACCGACTCTGCGGAGAACCTCCTCCTTCCTTACCTTATCGCTCCACCAAATTTTCTATATTCGCCTGTAACACCACATCTTAAATTCTTCAATTGTCTTCTGATTTTCCCACAGTCCATGTTATACAATGCTCTGCTCCAAACGTACATTATCAAAAATTTCTTCCCCAAATTAAGACCTACGTTTGATACTAACAAACTTCTTTCGCCGAGGACTGCCCTTTTTGCTGATGCTAGTCCGCTTTTTAAATCCTCACTGTTACGTTCATTCCGATAATTGCTTCTTCGATGTATAGATCGAAAAGTAGGGATGGAACACCGCAGTCCTGTCTTATACCCTTTTTAATCCGAGCACTTCATTCGTGGTGTTCCACTCTTATTGTTTCCTCTTGGTTCTTGAACGTATTGACTATTACCCAGCTTTTCCTACAACTTATCCCTCATTTTCTCAAAATCATCTTGCACCATTTGACATTGAGGAACGATTTTCCCAGGTCAACACATTCTATGAAGGTGTTTTGATTTTTCTTTAGTCTTGCTTCCATTATCAACAGCAACGTCAGAATTACCTCTCTAATGGCTTTACCTTTCCTAAAGCCAAACTGATCGTCATCTAAAACAGCCTCACCTTTCTTTTCCATTCTTCTGTATATTATTCTTGCCAGCAACTTGGATGCATGAGCTGTTAAGCTGATTGTGCGATAATTCTCGCACTTTTCAGCTCTTGCAGTCTTGGGAATTTTATGGATGATGTTTTCCGAAAGACAGGTGGTATGTCGCCAGACTCATACATTCTACACATCAAACTGAATAGTCACTTTGTTGCCACTTACCTCGATGATTTTAGAAATTCTGAAGGAATGTTATCTATCCCTTCTGTCTTATTTGATCTTCGAAAGCCCTTTTAAACTCTGATTCTAATACTGGATCCGCTCACTCTTCTACATCCACTTCTGTTTCTTCTCCTGTCACACCACCAGACAAGTCTAACCCCTCACAGAGGCCTTCAATGTACTCTTGTCACCTGTCTTTCCTCTCCTCTGCATTTAACAGTCTAATTCCCATTCCATTTACCCTATTAAGAACCAAGATCCGCCTTCCAGAGGACCATCACAAATATCCGGAGGACCATCATAAATCGTGGTGAATTCACTACAATTTTGGTCTTTGAATAAAAGTGTCGTATGTGTTTGCCTCATAGATTATTTCTGCGATTTGCCTTACGTACTATATGTAGCACTTATTTCTATTCATGGTCCAAGCTATGTTACTCGGTACTGACACGTCATGCGAAATCTGATTTGGTTTGCACACCAGTGTATTTGGTCATAAACAGTGTGACCGTTGATGGCAACCAGCAGCCCAAGAATGTCCAGAGGCCATGGCAATCAAAACAAAATTTGATTTAAACTATGTACTCTCCAGTCATTGTATCGTATTCGTACGAGGGTGACGTAAGGCTTTTCACTACCTCATTTCAGAAGGATTACTGGAATTTGTTATTAACATTGAATGAATTATTCAAAAGTTATCCACTTACCTCGATGATTTTAGAAATTCTGAAGGAATGTTATCTATCCCTTCTGTCTTATTTGATCTTCGAAAGCCCTTTTAAACTCTGATTCTAATACTGGATCCGCTCACTCTTCTACATCCACTTCTGTTTCTTCTCCTGTCACACCACCAGACAAGTGTAACCCCTCACAGAGGCCTTCAATGTACTCTTGTGTGTGTTTGTAACTTTGAATTTCATAATATATGTTCAAGTTTTGTTCCAAGACAGGACTCTTATTTCATGAGATTATTTGAGTTATAATGATGGTGTGTTATCATTAGTGTGATAACTTACAGTACTGTGGAACGTTTCATTAATGTGAAGATTATGCGAGATTACAGTACTATAGATGCCCCTTGGAGAAGATATACGTTCTTTGACTTTAATCTTTTACTAATGCAAAAGTTTCGTGTTATAGACATTTAGGGCAACAATTGCTCATATTGGGGATTGGCGGACGTTCCACACGAGCCAGAACTACGTATATTATCAATCAAACTTTCAGAAACGGGAGTTAGGACAGACATTAGTTAACACCAATGTTTCCAGTAGAGACTGTTTATTCTTTTATTGAGGTCAACAAAACACAAGAGTGAAGTTAAATGTACACGTTTCAGTAATTGTAGTTTGTATGATATAACACAGAACACGGATAACACACAGTCCAAAGTAATGTTCCTTGTAACAGTAATGGGATTCCTTTTTCAGCGTTTCACTTCCGATCAATGCAAAGTCGTAAAAGAACAAAACAACAGACACTATTACTTTTTCGTTGTATTGGTTGATTTGGCTCTCCATCAAGTGAGCGAAAACAAGACTGAAGCGTTTCCGTAAAAAGGAGAGGTAAGTTGCACGAAACTACTGCTCAGCACAGCCCAATCATAAATCTCCTGATCATTTCCTTTCATAAATCTCCGCCCTCTTCCCATGTTAGTCACTCCAGTCCTTTCCCGTATATTTTCCTTTTACAAAGTTTTCGATGGCGCTGAGCCACTGTTCAAAAATGGTTCAAATGGCTCTGAGCACTATGGGACTTAACATCTGTGGTCATCAGTCCCCTAGAACTTAGAACTACTTAAACCTAACTAACCTAAGGACATCACACACATCCATGTCCGAGGCAGGATTCGAACCTGCGACCGTAGCGGTTGAGCCACTATTATACAGTATTTTTTGAAAGAATACACCAACACCTGACTTTATTATACTGTATTTTTCTTCCGAATAATCTAAATTTCTGCTTTTAGGTCATTATCGAGTACAATGTTCTTAAATCATTAACCTGATTTTGCTACGTAATGTGCAGAACGACAAATACACAATTCGACAAATTTGCTTAGTAATGATATAAATGGTGCAAAATTTTTCTTCTTCTTCTTCTTCTTCCCCATTTTACTTCGCTCACTTTCTTCCCCTTTTAATTTGTCCTTGCTAATTCTTTTCGCTTGTCAGAAAAATGCGGACACAGCGAATTGACGCCCAATGGCACGTGCCCCGGTTGCTTTATCATACTTATGCTACTGGTACTGGTTCTGTAGCAGGTCTGTGTAACTTCCTGCAGAGAAGGACTGCCCTGAAAGTTCTTGCTACGTGACTTTTTTAAATTAATCTGATGCCTATCCCAAACCGTTGCTGTAAATTTGACACTAATCCGTTAATCCTTTCACCGACTTCCTCGCTATAGCGGTTTCAGCAGCACGTGTCAGTCACCTATTCCTTCGCTGGCTCTACACAGATACTAAGTTCATAAGAAGTCAACGACTTCCTGGAACGAGTTAAACGAGATTTAAGCAGATTCCTCGTACGACAGCCTCGGATTACCAGCCAGCTAATTCCGCCCATCGATCAGCTATGCAGTAAATAAAAGTCTCGTTAATTTTCAGTGGCGGCTGACGCCGTCGATAGCCGGCGACAGGAATTTGCGCGGACAAACAAGCGACGTGGCGGGGTGCGAAGAGTCCGAGCGCATGCAAAGTCCCGTGTCAAGTGGCGCGCGACCCCACCAGGCCCCGCTCCGCTCATTGATTTATGAATGGCCGTTTTCGGGCGTTACGTCACACGGCGCCGCTCTGCGAATGCTACGCGTACAACAACAGGCCGGCGAGTGAACCCGCTTCGCCGCGCCACGTCGCACCCAACTTTCTCGCGCCGGCGTGGGCCCGTAGGGCTATGTGTGTAAATCTTGATCTACATACACTATATGATCAAAAGTATCCGGACACTCCCCAAAAACATACGTTTCTCATATTAGGTGCATTGTGCTGTCACCTACTGCCAGGTACTCCATATCAGCGACCTCAGTAATCATTAGATATAGTGCGAGAGCAGAATGGGGCGCTATCCACGAGACTCACGGACTTCGAACGAGGCCAGGTGATTGGGTGTCACTTGTATCATACGTCTGTACGCGCGATTCCACACTCCTGAACATCCCTGCGTCCACTGTTTCCCATCTGGTATTGAAGTGGAAACGTGAAGGGACACGTGCAGCAGAAAAGCGTACAGCCGCGCGGGATTAGCCGAGCGGTCTGGTAGTGAAGTGGAAAGGTGAAGGGACACGTGCAGCAGAAAAACGTACAGCCGCGCGGGATTAGCCGAGCGGCCTTAGGCGCTGCAGTCATGGACTGTGCGGCTAGTCCCGGCGGAGGTTCGAGTCCACCCTCGGGCATGGGTGTGTGTGTTTGTCCTTAGGATAATTTAGGTTAAGTAGTGTGTAAGCTTAGGGACTGGTGAGCTCAGCAGTTAAGTCCCATAAGATTTCACACTCATTAAACAAAAAAAGCGTACAAGCCGACCTCGTCTGTTGACTGACAGACACCGCCTACAGTTGAAGAATCTCGTAATGAGTAATAGGCAGGCATCTACCAAGACCATCACACAGGAATTCCAAACTGCATCAGGATCCACTGCAAGTACTATGACAGGCGGGAGGTGAGAAGACCTGGATTTCATGGTCGAGCGGCTGTTCATAAGCCACACATCACGCTGGTAAATGCCAAACGACGACTCTCTTGCTGTAAGCAGCGTAAACATTGGACGAATGAACAGTGGAAAAACGTTGTCTGGAGTGACGAATTACGGTACACAATGTTGCGATCCGATTGCCGGGTGTGGGTATGGCGAATACCCGGTGAATGTCATCTGACAGCGAGTGTAGTGATGTTATGGTGTGGTCGTGTTTTTCATGAAGGGGCCTTGCAGCCCTTGTCGTTTTTCGTGGCACTATCACAGCACAGGCCTACATTGTTTTAAGCTCTTTCTTCCTTCCCACTGTTGAAGAGCAATTCAGGGATGGCGATTGCGTCTATCAACACGATCGAGCACCTACACATAATGCAAGGCCTGAAAACGAGACGAAAATTCAATTGAGTTAAGGAATAAGTTCTACTAGTTTGTATCTCAGATCTGTGTACAGCATTATTTAGTGTTCCTCAACCAGCAGTTCGCTTTTCTAGCCTTCGATGAATCCAGGTCTTCGCTATTTTGCTAACCAGCTCGTTCCTTATACCAACGGCGCTTCCTCTCATGAAGTCGGATGTCCCGTCCGTGTCCAGATCAACGTTAGCTGCCTCGCCCCGCATAAGCACGGCTTCAGCGTGTGTCAACGCGCGTTACATCTAAACTTAGGCTTAGGATCCGGCTAGCCTTTCCTGGTACTGAGCTACGGCGAAAATGCAAGCTTGTTCATGTCCTCCTCGAAGTATACGATTTGCAAAATATGACTTGACGCTGAGCTCCTTGGTGAATGGACATTCTGTACATTCCTCCAGATCCTTGAACGCCATACGCTCCGCCTCGCTTTCCGTTTCCGTCTTCCGTTCCCCCCGAGGATCCTCCTTGACCCAAACACCTTCCCACATCCCCCTACTTACCTCGAACCCATCCGCATCCTCTACCCCATCCGCAAATTCGATCCTCCTGACCCCTGGATGACTCCTCTCCAATCCACCTTCGTCACCGGGCCTTTACCGCTGCGTCTCACCCCCTGTACCTCCACACCCTCCATTTCCCATCCCAAAGAAACCTTCACCGTCTCCCCATCCCGGATAAGGAGCTTCGTGCCGACATCTACCCTTCCTTCCAAATCTGACCCCGCACTTGGGTTCCGTTTCCTTTCCTACATCCTACACCCGTCTATCCTTCTCTTCCTCCTCCCCCTCTTTTCTTTTCTTTCCAATCCTTACAGGATTGCTCCTCTCCCATCCCACCTATCTCCTCTCCCTTGTCATGCTCCCAGATCCTCCTCCCCTACCTCCCCATCCTGTCCCCCCTCCTCCAACAACCCCCCTTTCTCATCTCCCACCCTCCAGTCTCCCTGCCTTGGCAGGTCCTTCCCGTTTTAACTTGCGAAGTGCTTCGTGCTTTCCGTTTAACTTCTGATACAAGTACAGTATTGTAAAATATTTCCTTGCCATGTGGGTTTTAATTCTGTGACCTACGATTCCATAGTATTATGTCTCCAGTGTTTCTTCGACATCTTCGACCGTTGTGGGTTTTATTTGTGCCCTCTGTGGTTGACTTGCGACGTCGTCTCTTATTTACATTCTCCTTGCTTTGTGTATTTCATTCATATTATATCCCCTAGTCATTTTTGAAATATCTCTGTTATATATTTGTTTGTTTCGCGAGGCTGAAGAGTGACGTCAATGTGCCGCTGACACCCCGCCCCTGCCCACATGGGGCAGGGGGATGAAATTACAATAATGGAAAAAACTGAATGGATGAGATAAGTAGTCGCTGTGCATGTGGTGTCAGGGCGCGCCCTCACCTGACGATCCACCCGGGCCCACACATGAGTGCGTACGGCTGCTGCGGTGCCCGCTCGGCTGCCGGCTAGTGCAGCCAGTGTGCGGCGGCCGATGGGGACGCTCCGATAGCGGCGGACCCGCCGTTAATTGCGCTCCTGCGTTCTGCCTCGTTACCGGCTCTGGTTTCGCGCACGTACCGGAGATATCATAAATAACCGCAGGTCCGTAGGGCCACCATTACTCACCGCTAGTTTATTTTCCCCGACGATCGTGGCACCACTTTGCATGCGACCAGCTACCGGCCCACGACTAGGCTATGCGCTCCAGGCCATAGGCCGGGCATATGTTACTTCGTCCTCTTGATAAAGCCTCGGATGTAATGTGCTGTCAAAATTGTGCGAAGTATACTGGGTGGTGAACTGTGCACTGTGCTGAAAACACGCCTATTTTTTAAAAAAATTCTAGGTACAGTCGAAGTTCAAAGGACATCAGAAAAAGTAAGATTAATTGACAATTCGACTCGTCTGATTAAGTTGCACTCAGAAAAAAGTCGAAGTAAACGTATGTTGTGCAAACGAATAGTTAAAACGTAGTAATAAATATCGTGTGACTAGGGCCTCCCGCCGGTTAGACCATTCGCCGGGTGCAAGGCTCGATTTGACGCCACTTCCGCGACTTGCGCGTTGGTGGGGATGAAATGATAATGATTAGGACAACACAACACCCAGTCCCTGAGCAGAGAAAAATCTCCGACCCAGCCGGGAATCCAACCCGGGCCCTTAGGACTGACGTTCTGTCGCGCTGCTTCCTCAGCCACCGGGGCGAACAGTAATATAGTGTTATAGCTTCTTTCGTATTTGTTTAGGAAGGGAAGCACAAACTAAAAACTATAAATCAAAATATTAAAGGAAAATAAGATATTACAAATTTTATTAAAAACTAGCCTTTTGCCGGTGGCTTCATCCGCGTTTGACACATACATTGCACACGCCTCCTCTACACCTTTTCTGTGTCCCTCTCCTCCCCCTACCCTCAATCTCTCTCTCTCTCCATCGCCTCCTC
The DNA here is from genome assembly GCF_023898315.1 of Schistocerca nitens. Classification (NCBI taxonomy): domain Eukaryota; kingdom Metazoa; phylum Arthropoda; class Insecta; order Orthoptera; family Acrididae; genus Schistocerca; species Schistocerca nitens. Next base: position 166,143,856 of record NC_064620.1, on the reverse strand, counting down.
CCCGGTCCCTATCCATCTTCTCTGCCTACGGCTATTCACTATTTGGAGTCGCCAATCACCCATGTCTCTTTGTTCTGCAGTTGTTACCATTTCACTACTGTTATTTCATCTCAGAAGGGGACTTACGAACTAAAGATCTTTGACTTTCTCACTATCATATATACAGAATTTGAATTAAAAAAACAAAACAAAACAAAAAATCATCTAAGAGAAGTCCTCTGACGATTTCCGAGAGCTGTGAAGTATAATACATTTTTAAGCTTATTTATGCCTTTTTTTCCTTCGATTTAAAAGCTTCCGGCCGCGCCCATTCAGCTATCTCAACAGTAACGTCGACTATAACGGTACGAATGTAAGGACAACATAACATCCAGCCCCCGTTCGCAGAAAATCTCCTCCCTGGCCGGGAGCTTAGCAATCCGTCATGCTGACCGCGTAGATGTCGAGGCTGACTATTTACGCGTTCGCCGCTACGTAGATGCTTAGCGTAATAAGATTGTAACTGTAATGTCGCTGACTCGAATCTCAATAATAGCATACTTTATATCCTTTATTTAAATTTCATATTTATTAACACACTGAAGCGCCAAAGAAACTGGTATACGCATGTGTATTCAACTACACAGATATGTCAACAGACAGAATACGACGAGTCGCTCGGCAACAGCTATATAAGACAACAAGTGTCAGGCGCATTTGTTAGATCGGTTACTGCTGCTACAATGGCAGGTTATCAAGATGTAAGTGAGTTTGAACGTGATGTTATAGTCGGCGTACGAGCGATGGGACACAGCATCTTCGAGGTAGCGATGAAGTGGGGATTTTCCCGTACGACCATTTCACGTTCATACGGTGAATATCAGGTATCCGGTAAAACGTCACATCCCCGACATCGCTGCGGCCGGAAAAAGATCCTGCAAGAACAGGACAAATTACGACTGAAAAGAATCGTTCAACGTGACAGATGTCAACCCTTCCGCAGATTCCTGCAGATTGGTCCCGTTCTTGCAGGATCTACTTCCGGCCGCAGCGATGTCGGAAATTTGATGTTTTACCGAATTCCTGATATTCACGGTACACTCGTGAAATGGTAGTACGGGAAAATCCCCACTTCATTGCTACCTCGGAGATGCTGTGACCCAACGCTCGTGCGCCGACTGTAACACCGCGTTCAAACTCACATCTTGATAACCTGCCATTGTAGCAGCAGTAACCGATCTAACAACTGCGCCAGACACTTGTCTTACCGCAGCGCCGTATTCTGCCTGTTTACAAATTTCTGTATTTGAATACGCATGCCTATACCAGTATATTTGGCGCCTCGGTGTTTTCGTTACTGGTGTTTCATAAGATAAATGAATATGAAAGGGAGCGATGAAGTACTGCACGCGAACACTTACTGTTCAACGCCAAAAGCACATTTCCGACATGGCTGCGTCCGCACGGGTGGGTCATTTGCCGCGAGTATAGCTGGCCACGCGGAATAAAAGTGGGCCGCCAGGCGTCGTGTTGTCATCAAAATCCGGACTTCCGCGTCGTGTTAGTTGGTCGACAGCAGGGCCGTTGACAGCTGGAGTGTTTGTATACATCGTGGTGTGAACAAAGCTCCGTAAAGGAACTGGATTGTGTTCGAATACTGGTGCCTGCTCGCCCTAAGAACCTCACACCCCAGGCCCACTCATGCCGGACCAGAAACCTTCACGAATACTTTCCAGCTTACAACTGCGCCGTGGATGTACAGTACGTATAAATTAGTCACACATCTTACACGATTACGGATGTACGTACAGGTCATGCACATATTCATACAAAACTAACGTTTCAATTACATTTCTGCACTGTCCATATGTATCTAGTAATAGAAAACTAAATGAACTTCAAATTTTTTGGAAAAAAAGTCTGTTAAGTCCGATAGTGTTTAGAGCCATTTGAACCATTTTTTTTAAAAAAAAGAAAAGTTAAAATGGTCACAATAAAAAATGCTACTCTTCCGTCAATTTTAAACATTTTTGGCTCCAACTTTTTTTGATACATTCCATGATAGATACCATCTCCACGTATGAGTTTGCAAAACGAATGATTTTTTTTTTTCGAACTTAAAAAAATCCTAAAATATGAAAATATTTTGTTTAACAAATTGAATGCATGCACTTAATTGAGCACACAAAAATACGAAACACATTTTCAACCCCCTGTGAATTTTTACGATCGCGTTGAAATTTCACCGGTGTAATCTGATAGTCAGGGAGAGGCAGGATAAGACAACGATTGTGGATGGGGCTGTAATCAGCTATTGGCTACAATAAACACATACAATTTATTAAAAAAAAGAACTCTCGACAGTCATTTTAAAAGATTTTACTACACTGACAGCTGGAGGCCTTACTAACAAAGACCTCAAAATTTTTTTGTCAGCTGATGGCCACACGCAACTTCAGACTACTCAACATCTGACGGCCTGAATTATAAGTGAGGAGGGCAGTTACACATTAACAAATACTAAGATATTTTCTTCTTAAACAATCAAAACTGTACAAGCTACAGTAACGGCTGAAAGCCTTATTAAAAAAGAATTGCGAATTATTGGTCGGCTGAAGGCCACAAGCAATTTCAGAACACACAACGGCTGAAGGCCTGAATTACAAGTGAGGAAATCAGTTATACATTAAAACCTTAGGGTATATTTTAAACAATTATGACAACTTGACCAAATAAGACGGAGTGATCCACAGACTGTGCTCCCTCAATCGACTAGACGAAGCTGACTACAGCTGTGTAAGCGGTGAAAGTAATGTTCACACAAGGAGGGCAACTCAAACTAGAGACAGTTTGAATGCCGATCAACCTTCTTAGCAAATCCACCTAACGCCAAATTCAAATTGCTCTGAGCACTATGGGACTTAACAGCTATGGTCATCAGTCCCCTAGAACTTAGAACTACTTAAACCTAACTAACCTAAGGACAGCGCACAACACCCAGCCATCACGAGGCAGAGAAAATCCCTGACCCCGCCGGAATCGAACCCGGGAACCCGGGCGTGGGAAACGAGAACGCTGCCGCACGACCACGAGATGCGGGCAACCACCTAACGCCAGATAACCATTCCAACAATGCAACAATTCAGGCGAAAGCGAAGTGACAGACAGCAATGCGTCTCCAGAATGCGGCGTTTGAAACACCAAAAGGTAGGAGGAACCACTATAACCCAGGTAGACAAGAAAAACAATTATCCATACCCTCAATCAAGGAAACTGTCAAATTACAGGCGATGTCGGATATCATCGGCAAGACGAGGAAAGTACGCTGCCACAAAATACGCTAACCACCAGGGCAGGTAACTGGGGCGTTAGCAGTCACTAGGCAGTAAGATACCGCTGGTTGCACTTCAGCAATAATAACACTAAATCCAAACTAACATCCAGCAGTAGAAGGTGGCTAATAGCTTCCGCCAACTGACAGACTCCACTTGTTGCGGCTAGTCTCACCGACCCTGGGAGCAACAGCAGTGAGATCTCAGACACTGGAGGTTTCACTCGTGGGTAAGGTTCACTCAACTTCAAACGTCCTGGGTTCGGTCGTCGGCTACAGCCCCTCTATCCGACAGTGCCTGCACGCCACCAGCGATCCTGGCCTGCCCTCGCGTTGCGGATCTCCTCGCTGCTCCGTCCGAAGCCGAACTGCCTAACACACACACGACGACCCAGAAATACTAGCCATGGCACCAGAGATAGTACCACAGTACTGGCTATCGATAACCGCTGTTGCTGCCACTCACAGACAAACACCACTAGCAAACTCAGTGGCGCCATTAACACAAGAAGGAAACTAGACGCCACTACCACTATTACAAGACGCCAAGTTATGAACGGCAAGAACGCGAGCCACACACGGCTCAACCGGTACCTCCTCTTAGTATAGTTTATCTTTAGAGTGTGTTTAAAGTTTCAAGAAAGAGGTACAAAATATTAAACATGGTAACATACCCGATTCCTCTATAGCGCCGTCAACTCAACCGAGGAGTACATATTGATGCATGGTACTGCACTGTACGCTCCACTCCACAGAGTGGAGCGTGTGGTCGGCAGGAGGTGCACCGTGTCAGTCGTGGACATCTGCTGTGTCCGCCGGCGGTCTCGTAGCAGTCAACGTGTTAATTACTCTCAACATGAAAACGCGAGTATTCACAGTAAATTATGATTTGGCACAAAAATGCATGACATCAAATACAAAGTGACATCCTTTTTTTATTGATTTACATCATTTTTTCATTTAACAAACAGGCATTCCGAACGACTGTATTAAATTTTAATTTATTTTCGTATGACTTGTACTCTGTAATAAAACAATGCTATTTTTACTAAAAATTGTGATTGAATATTTGTTAGTAAAAGAACTGGGTATGTGTTAGATAACGATCATTTTGGCTTTGGAAAGACAAAGGCATCAGAGAGGTACTTCTGACGTTGCACTTGATAATGGAAGCAAGACTGATGGGAGATCAAGTAACGTTCATAACATTTGTCAACCTACATAAACCGTTCGACATTGTTAGAGTGGTGCAAGATGTTCGACATTCTGAGAAATATAGCTGAAAGCTTTAGAGACAGATATTGAAAGCCGAGTAGTATACAAATATATACAAGAACCAAGAGTTAAAAATAGGAATGGAAGACTAAGAACGAAATGTACGAAGTAGCAATTGTGTGAGATCGGGATGCAGTCTTTTCTCCTATTGTTCGTTATAGACATGGAAGAAGCCAACCGGATAGAAAAGAAAGATTCAAGAGTAATTCAACGTGAAAGAACATCAAAGATAAGAGTCGGCGATGACATTTCTATCCTCACTGAAAGCAGGAAGAATTGTAGGATGTGAAACTTTCCTCGAAGATTAAAACTGTGTGCCAGACCGAGACTCGAACACCGGACTTTTGCCTTTCGCGGGAAGTGCTCAACCATCTGAGCCACCCACACACGACTCGCGACTCGTTCTTACAGTTTCAAATCCGACAGTACCTCGTCTATTCAGTTCCGATAGTACCTCGTCTCCTACCTTCCAAACTTCACACAAGCTCTTCTGCAGAACTAGCACTCCTGGAAGAAAGGATATTGCGGAGATATGGTTTAGCCACAGCCGAGGGGGGGGGGGGGGGGGGGGCGGGGGGGTCTGTTTTCAGTGTGCGCTGATATGAAACTTTTCTACCAGATTAAAACTGTTTCTTCCACGAATGCTAGTTCTGCAGGAGAGCTTCTGTGAACTGTGGAAGGTAGGAGACTAGTACTGGGGGAATCGAAGCTGTGAGGACGAGTCGTGAGCCGTGTTTGAGTAGCTCGGATGGTAGAGCACTTGCGCGCAAAAAGCAGAGGTCCCGAGCTCTACTCTCGGTCCGGCAGACAGTTTTAATCTGCCAGGAATGTTTCATATCAGCGCACACTCCACTGCAGAGTGAAAACTTCATTCTCTTTTATACATTTGAATGGAATGAACAGTCTAATGAGTACAGAATCTGAAGTGAGCAAATCGAAGAAAACGAAAGTAATGACGTGTAGCAGAAGGCAGATTGGCGATAAACTTGGCATCGAAATTGGAGACCAAAAAGTAGACGAAGTGAAGTCATTCTTTCAACTTGGAAGCAAAGTAACAAGTGACGGACGAAGCAAGGAGCTCATAAAAAGCAGTCTAGCAAAGATAGTAGTCCTTGTAAAAGGAAGCCTACTAGTATCAAACAATGACGTTTTTTAAGGAAATAATTTCTGAAAATGCTCCTTTGGAACAAAGCATTATACAGAAGACTGGAAAAACGTTTACGATGTCTTGCTATAGTAGGTTCTCGAAAATTAGATGGACAGATAACGGACTATCGGCCAAGAGAGGAACACGAGGAAAACATTTACAGTTTGAAGGGACAAGGTGACGACATGTATTAAGTACCAAGGAAGTTATACCTTGATCAGATGAAACTGTATGGTTGTAAAGACCTTTTCAAGTCTCAAAAGTCCATGATGTAAACATGCAGACTGAAGTGACGAATGAAAATTTGTAACAAGACCGGGAGACGAATCCATGTCTCCTGCTCATTAGGCGGATGCGCTAACTACCACACCGCCCTGGCACAGTGGCCTTCCACAACTGCACGGATTACCCTAGCGCACCTCCGTCTCCCACGTAAATACCCATTGGCACCTCAGCATACTTGGTTTAGGGGGAATGTCAAGTGGGCTGAGGATGAATGGGAAATTGGATTTAGGACCGAGGCCGTGCAGTTGGGCGAAGCCACTGTGCCAGGGTGGCGTAGTGGTTTGCGCATCTGCCTAGAGAACAAGGGACCCGGTTTCGAATCCTGGCCTTGGTAAGCTTTACCCTTGGCGCTGCACTCTGCATATGCATTATACATTGACGACTTAAGGGTAAGATAACGGAATACATCGAACAAATAATTGATGATGATGGGTGCATCTGCTAATCTGAGATGAAGAGGATGGCATTGGAGAGGAATTCGTAGCGCTAGTATGCTGTCAAGCCCTTTCAGCTGATTTTGTACGTCTTCTTCAAATCAGAACTGGAAGGCTACGCCCTCTGAAAACCTTAGCCCAGTCACCTGCACTCCTTGCACCCTTAGCAGTTTAGCCTATTTTTCTGTCCTTCGTTTCTTCTTCTACGTATAGCTTGAACAACAATTTTGGCAAGATGTAACCTTGCCTTACACCTTTCTTAAAACGAAAAGTGTCGTTCTAGATCTTCCACTTCTACTGCTCCCATTTGGGGCCTATGGATTAAATTATTTCAGCTAGAATCTTCTATAGAGCCTTTTATTCCATATTAAACTCTCGAAGGCATTCGGTGCGTACACAAGTGCTTGGAAAGTACTCTGCGTTTCTTCATTATGCCCTTCCATTACCAAGTGCTTGCTTCGCTGGAATCTTTTCCTTTACTGGATCCAAACTGAGCTTCACATAGCTCATCCACAATTTTTCCTTTCAATCTTCTTAATATTATCCTAATCATTTGTTTATAAGATGACTTGTCGACTAATCCATACAAATTGTATATGTATATGTTTGTTCCACATCTCCTCCTAAACCATCAGACAAATTGCAATAAAACGCGGTAAACGTATCACTTACTATCTGTAAATGATCGCTGTCGGGGTAAAAACCACCTACCTATGAGAGGAGTTTGGGTAGGGGTGAAAAAACAGTGTAGCCCATGACGCGCGAGTGCCCTTATTTTCGTCATCCAGTAATTGAGAATGACAGCACGTTGAGGCTTGCAGCAAATTTTTCTCATAATTTCAAACCGAAAGGGTTACACCTTCTCCTTAACGATCCCTGAAAATGATGAAAGAAAAGAATTTTACCGCTTACTACCTTTTTGTTGTTCGTGCAGTAGAGCTGCCGCATGAAGCATGACGTTTTAATTCATTACTTCTTTACTTCTAACTGTATTCATGATACGTTTTGCAGGGAACATTCAAAATATCACTGAGTGTACCAGAAAAATTATACCGTAGCTGAGGATGTGTTAAAAACTGTCACATATAAATCCAAGATTTTTAAATATTACTTCATTACTTCTTACTGTATTCGCAACACTTCTCGGAGACAGTATACGCATATGCCACAGAATGTACCTAGGAAAATTTATCACTGTACGAGATATAGTTCAAGAGATGAGACATCATAACACTGAGACCGTGAAAAGCTGTGTCATCATGACGGATGTTTTAACTTATTATTTCTTTACTACTAACTCTGTTTTAACCACTCTGTTTTAACTTATTATTTCTTTACTACTAACTCTGTTCGTAACATTTTCGCTTGCAGGTGCAACATATACCACTGAATGCACTTGCAAAACTATGTTATTGTACATCACATAGTTAAGGAGGCTTGACCTTATAAACGTTAAAGTGCATGAAACTGAAACTGCAAAGCGAAATTCGCCAGAGATGTGTACTAATAAGTGTAAAATATGTTAAATACATATACATTTGACATGTGCGTAAGTGGGAAACATCACGGGTATAAATCTCAACTAAACGTCTACACTACGCTTGTCCGTCCTCTTTTAGAATACTGCTGCGTGGTGTGGGGTCCTTAAAAGATCGGACTGACGGAGTACACCGAAAAAGTTCAAAGAAGGGCAGCACGTTTTGTATTATCGCGAAATATGGAAGAGAGTGTTACAGAAATGATACAGGATTTGGGCTGGACATGATTAAAAGAAAGGCGTTTTTCGTTGCGACGGAATCTTCTCACGAAATTCCAACCAGCAACTTTCTCATCCGAATGCGAAAACATTTTGTTGACACTGGCCTACATAGAGAGAAACGATCACCACGATAAAATAAGGGAAATCAGAGCTCGTACGGAAAGATATAGGTGTTCGTTCTTTCGGCGCGCTAAACGAGATTGGAATAATAGAGAATTGTGAAGGTGGTTCGATGAACCCTCTGCCAGGTAATTAAATGTGATTTGCAGAGTGTCCATGTAGATGTAGAACCAAGTTTGGTACATATATCAGCTACGATCTGGAAAGAAATACTGTGGGGGTAAGAACTACCAGCCTCCTGCTAGGTTGAGGGTAATAATGTGGAGACTGAAGAGGAGGAGGATAGGGCACAGATAGAGGGAGGAGGAGGTGGGATTAAAGGGAGGGAGGAGGTGATAGAGGAGGAGGGGGAGCAGATTGACAGAGAGAGGAAGGAGGAAGAGACAGAGTGAGGTTGGAGGAGACAGACAAAGAGAGGGGCTGAGGGAAATGAGCAGAGAGGGGGTGAAGGACGAGATGGACTGAGAGAGAGGGAAGAAGGAGATGGATTAATAAAAGATTGGAATAAATACATACCCAGGAAACACTGGTTACTCAGCTAGTTGTCTGATAATTTTCGCATTTACTTGTTCATGCCTTCTAGGTAATGCGATAATAATGTTTTCTGGAAATCTGTTTCTAATTTCATTCATTGTACCAAACAATCAAACACTTCCACCGTAAGCCCTATTGTACAGGGTTATGTCGCTGCTGCTATGACGCACGGCTTTGGTTAGTATATGGTACATATAGTTAACGTCGTCTTCTCTTTTCACTAATTGATCGGCAAACCCAGAAAACGGACACAGTCAGAGGGCGATAATGATATGTATAGACACCACTAACTTGATAAAATGTTAGAGCTGTTGTCAGAGCTGTGAATTATCCGTGTTCGTCGAGAAGTTTTACAAGTCTATAGAAACAGGCTGGTTATAGTGGCCTCCTACAACACAAACGACTAGATGACTTAGCTATTTTCGTGTATAGGGACCTGAAGACGGTGCCAATGAGGCACCGAAACTGGTAGCTAAACAAAATTATTAAATAAAATTACGGCTATTGGTATACATTTTCTTCAAGTGATCAAAAAGTGTCAGGCTAGTACAATGAGAAAACCGCGTACTGTTAACACTAGCAGTAGCTCCTTGAGTAGATGAATAGGAGCCGCGTTTCATTATTCCTCTAACCCCAAGATGATGAGCTCTTACAACTTTATAATTTTTTCTCGTTACTGCAGACAAGTTGTGTGCATTGACTGGCGTCTACTCTAACTGAAACTATTTTTCATTTACAGGGGACCGCTTCAAATCCTCATCAGTTTATTAATTCTATCCCTGATTATGTTAGCTAAGCTAGTAACTGGTAATCTCCACTCTAGTTATGCTCTTTGCCTTTTGATAAATCTTTCGACGATTCCTCAAGTTTGTAAGTTAACCCCTTTTTCTTTGCGTTCATCTGTTTAACTGCTCATTGCACATAAACGTGCCGGTATGTATTCTTATATGGTGCGGCCTTGTGATTTTGCGTTCTCGACGGTTGTTAAAAAAGAGACAGACTGTGAAAACGATAATCTTATCAGAAAAGCTGAAAATGGATTGATGATGTTATAAAATCCATACCCTGTACGCCCATGAAGAAGGTGTGAATACGTCAGTAACAAAATGCTGGATGTTAACTTCGAATAGATTGTCGTATCTTTTAAGAGTCTCACGTAAACACTGACTATTTAAAAAAAGTTTTGAAACAAGTAATAAATATTTTGAATTCATAGACAGATCTATAGGCGTTACTGTGACAGCTGCAAATAGAGCCTGTAATTGATACATGCTGGAAAGGCGTCGATAAACAATAATATCCACGTTTACATTAGCCGTAATACGTTGATTAATTTGCGGTTCGAAAACAGAGTGAACTGAATACGACCTTCTATACGTATAGTGCTGTCTTTACCACGATGCAGTTCGTGTACATTTCACGATCGGTGGTCAGTTAAGACAGAAAGCGCCTGCCCGTTGTGCGAGATGCAACCCGGATAACACAACGGTGTAATGTGTGATCTACCTATCAGCCGCTTGGACGACGACATCTGTGTGATAAATTAGTTCACTTCGATATATTGCAATTAACATTGGCCCGCAACACATTCAACTCAGCCGCTTTCCAGGCGTCCTTTCTTCTTGTGATACACTGAATGAAAACTGATGAATTTTTCCATATCCTAAATAGATCCACAAAAATTTCATAGTCGTAAATATGGTTCTAGTAAGGATATGTGAACATGGTACTTCTAATCATCTGTTATCAATGTTTTTGAAGAAGTCAAGATCTTCTTACATTTGAAACTTATTATTGTTTCAGAAGATCTTAAGAAAATTGTGGTGAAGCATCCACGTCTGTGATGCACTTTTGGTGGACAGTCGCAGCATATTATCGTCACATGTTTCATTTTGCACAGCTACAAAAATTCATTAACTTTGTGTTCAAGAATATTTCACTGCCGGTGAACTGTTACTTTTTTATTATGCATTGTTTATATTATTAATAATTTCTTCTTTTCAACTGATTTTATGTTATTTCCAAACTTTCTAATAAGCTGCTAGTTTCAAATACCCAGGATACCACAAAGCTCATGTGCGTGGCCCCTGATCTGAAACTAAGTAGACCAGTAGCACTGATTACAGGATAGGCATTAAATCTTCTTCTTATTCGGTGATATTCCCCATCATAGCACTAGCCTTCCTCTCATTCTTCTTCCGGGTGGCTACCAGTTTAAAATCTTCCTTGGTTGGGAATTCTCTGTACGTTCCCATATCACTGAAACGTTTTACTCTCCAACGTTTTTACTAAGGAGCACGTTGTGACCATTCGCCTTCGTATCCCTCGTTTAGTATCCTATCTTGCATCGTTAACTGCAGAAATCTTCTCACATAACCATTTCCACTTTTCGAATTTTATCCTTAATTTTCCTCGTTTGGTCCCACATTTCAGATGCATATTGAACTATGTCCTCCACCATACAGTGAAATGTTCTTTTCTTAGTAGCCTACCTAATACTGTGGGACAGAATTTGGTGAAAAATGACGTAAAGGAATGATCATTCAAAACAAAAAAGTCAAGTAAACATGGCGCTAAAACGCATACCTTAAGAGCTATGAGCAATTTTTGGTCTTCGATACTGTCAAACAAATCTCTTCTACTGCAAGCTCTTTGCTTTCGATATTTTGGAAAGTGGTAGTATGGACCAAAAAAAGAAAAAAATGTCCAGTAAACATGTGCTCCAAAATGCATACCTTAAAAGTTATGGGCACTTGCTCATTGTAAGAGGTGTGTTTCAAAATGATGAAGATGAACAAGTGCTCACAGCTCTTAAGTTATGTGTTTTAGGGCACATGTTTACTGGACTTTTTTTCTTGTTTTAGCCCATACCACCACTTCCCAAAATATGGGAATCAAAGAGCTTCCAGTAGAAGAGATTTGTTTCACAGCATCGAAGATCAAGGATTGCTCATTGAATATTGACCATCACGTCTGAAACACCCTAGAATATATATTTATTTATTCCTAAGGCCACTGTGCGGAGGTACCTGTACCACAGCTAGTCATTGCCTTTTCTGTTCCGCTCGCAAATGGAGCAAGGAAAAACGGCTGCCTGTACGCCTCCATATGAGTCCTAATTTCTCGTATCTTATCTTCGCGGTTCTTAAGCGAATTATATGTTGGCGGCAGTAGAATTAATTTGCAGTCAGCTTCAAATGCTAATTCTCTAGATTTTCTCAATATTATTCCTCGAAAATAACGTCGCCTTCCTTCCAGAGATTCCCATTTGAGTTCCCGAAGCACATCCATAAACCTTGCGCCTTTATCGAAGCTACCGGTAACAAAACTAGGAGAACGCCTCTGAATTGCTTCGATCACTTCCTTTAAACTAACCTGGTACAGATCGCAAACATTCGAGCAGTACTCGAGTGTAGGCCGCACTAGCGTCCTATATGCGGTCTTCTTTATAGATGAAACAAACTTCCCCAAAATTCTCGCAATAAATCGACGTCTACCATTAACCTTCCATACCTAAATCCTCACTAGGTAGTTCCATTTCACATCACTTTTCAGCGTTACGCCCACATATTTAAATGGCGTGATTGTGGCAAGCAGGACACTATCAGTGCTGCATCCGGACATTACACTTTGTTTTTCCCACTCTTCCACTGTAATTTGCATTTTTCTGCATTTAGAGCCAGCTGCCATTCATCACACCAACTAGAGTGTGTAAGTCAACTTGTATCCTCCTACAGTCACTTAACTTCGACATCTTTCCGTGCATCACAATATCATTAGCAAACAATCGCAGATTGATTTTCATGCTGTCCGCCAGATCATTTATGTCTATAGAAAATAAAAGCGATCCTACCACACTTGTCTGGGGCACACCTGACGATACCATTACCTCTGATGAAGGCTCGCCGTCGAGGACGACATACTCGGCTGTACTACTTAAGAAGTCTTCGAGCCACTCATATACCTGGGATCGTATTCCATATCCTTGTACCTTCCTCAAAAGTTAATATGTTGTTGTTGTTGTGGTCTTCAGTCCTCAGACTGGTTTCATGTAGCTCTCCATGCTACTCAATCCTGTGCAAGCTTCTTCATCTCCCAGTACCTACTGCAGCCTACATCCTTCTGAATCTGCTTAGTGTATTCATCTCTTGGTCTCCCTCTACGATTTTTACCCTCCATGCTGCCCTCCAGTACTAAATTGGTGATCCCTTGATGCCTCAGAACATGTCCTACCAACCGATACCTTCTTCTAGTCTAGTTGTGCCACAAACTCCTCTTCTCCCCAATTCTATTCAGTACCTCCTCATTAGTTATGTGATCTACCCATATCATCTTCAGCATTCTTCTGTAGCACCACATTTCGAAAGCTTCTATTCTCTTCTTGACTAAACTATTTATCGTCCATGTTTCACTTCCATACATGGCCACACTCCATACAAATACTTTCAGAAACGACTTCCTGACACTTAAATCTATACTCGATGTTAACAAATTTCTCTTCTTTAGAAAGGCTTTCCTAGCCATTGCCAGTCTACATTTTATATCCTCTCTACTTCGACCATCATCAATTATTTTGCTCACCAAATAGCAAAACTCCTTTACTACTTTAAGTGTGTCATTTCCTAGTCTAATTCCCTCAGCATCACCAGACTTAATTCGACTACATTCCATTATCCTCGTTTTGCTTTTGTTGATATTCATCTTATACCCTCCTTTCAAGACACTGTCCATTCCGTTCAACAGCTCTTCCAAGTCCTTTGCTGTCTCTGACAGAATTACAATGTCATCGGCGAACCTCAAAGTTTTCATTACTTCTCCATGGATTTTAATACCTACTCCGAACTTTTCTTTTGTTTCCTTTACTTCTTGCTCAATATACAGATTGAATAGCATCGGGGAGAGGCTACAACCTTCTCTCACTCCCTTCCTAAGCACTGCTTCCCTTTCAAGTCCCTCGACTCTTATAACTGCCATCTGCTTTCTGTACAAATTGTGAATAGCCTTTCGCTCCCTGTATTTTACCCCTGCCACCTTCAAAAGTTAATATGGAATAATAATATTTGGCAGGAATTAAATAATTGAATTATAGAAGAAATCTATCAATTAACCGTCCGAAGCATTTGTCCTGCGCGCATGAATCGCTTATGGCAAATTCCAGGATGGCTTCTTTCGAAAGGACACAACCTACATGAGTCCCCCTTGCTCTGACTCCAATGACTCCTTTCCTTCCGTGAGTGAAGTCCAAAAATTGGTAAAGTGTGTGTGTGACGAGAGCGGTAATTCGGGAGCGGACCGCCGAGGAGCGATGAACAGGACGCATCGTGTCTCACGCGGATATTGGCGGATATTCCTGCCAGGCGGGCGTGACGCGGCCCCTAATTCTGCGGCTGCAGAGACACTGAGCAGGCGCGCGCCAGACCCGCTTCCGGGAGCGCAGCAGCACAGGCAACGACCCGCAGCGCACGCGTGCCGGCCGCCCACGACCATCCGCCTATCTGCCTATCCGCCTTTTCTGCCTGGCCGATCTGCCAGCTACGAGTCTGAGAACAGCAGCCTAAGTGCTGGCACCGACCTTCGCCTCTCACTTCTCTCATCACACACACACACACATAGTACAATTATCTACACTCAACGGAAACACCTAACTCACAACGCTCTTACAGCGCATGGAAAGGGACCATCGTGCGCGAGTGGAACAGAAGTGATATCTGGCGTTCCCAAAGGAAGTATTACTCGCCCTCGCTGTTCAGATCTATACAGGGTGTTTCAGCAGTTCCTCACATATAGAGGAACAGAATATGAGCCGTGGTAAATGTTGTGGATTGGCATGAGAGCCAAACCGGACTTAATTGAGGAAGCCGAAAGGCCCGCGTTTAAGTTCAAATGGTTCAAATGGCTCTGAGCACTATGGGACTCAACTGCTGAGGTCATTAGTCCCCTAGAACTTAGAACTAGTTAAACCTAACTAACCTAAGGACATCACAAACATCCATGCCCGAGGCAGGATTCGAACCTGCGACCGTAGCGGTCTTGCGGTTCCAGACTGCAGCGCCTTTAACCGCACGGCCACTTCGGCCGGCCCGCGTTTAAGCTCACGCATGCTGGCGTGAGGTCTGGAACAGGACAAGGAATTTAGACTTCAGAAAAAAAGGACGTAACTGGTGGAATACTTAACTTTAATCCATTAATGTTGAACGTAGCTCTTGTCTGTACATTCTTTACAATATCAATAGCAACTGATAATGGCGCCTTGCTAGGTCGTAGCAAATGACGTAGCTGAAGGATATGCTAACTATCGTCTCGGCAAATGAGAACGTATTTTGTCAGTGAACCATCGCTAGCAAAGTCGGCTGTACAACTGGGGCGAGTGCTAGGAAGTCTCTCTAGACCTGCCGTGTGGCGGCGCTCGGTCTGCAATCACTGATAGTGGCGACACGCTGGTCCGACGTATACTAACGGACCGCGGCCGATTTAAAGGCTACCACCTAGCAAGTGTGGTGTCTGGCGGTGACACCACAGTAAAAATTGCTGTTTTGAAGAGCGCGCCGCAGCGCGAAGTGTGAAGCAGTCGCCCTCCGTTTCTGGCGGTGGCACCGCTGTGGCAGTCGCAGCTTTGGTGTCTCCCTCTGGTGGGAAAGGGGAAAGGTTGCCTGTTCACGTGCATTTAAGGGGCGCTATGAGCTCGCCAGTCAGTCAGTCTAGGTCAGTCTCTCGTCCGCATTTGTTAGGCATTTAGTGTCTGTCTGTCGTTCGGAGTGCTAGTAAGGCTGTCCTTCGGATCAACCTTTAAAGCCGGCAAAATGAGAGTCTTTCCACTTCGCCAGTAAGAGAACTCAGCGAGTGATCGCCGGTCGGGACTTAGTTCCTGCAACTGAGTCTGCGCGTTAGGCCGCCAGTCTGCTCGAGTTTGCTCAGGCAATGGTCATTGGCGGTTGGATCGATCGGTTGGTCGGTCGCGCACTGAGACACAAGATGATATGTCCGTCTTGAACGTCGGCGCATCTCAGGTCGCCACTTGAGTCCAGTGGGGCTGGGCGTATAGCAAGGGTAGTGACATCGCGGTCGACACGAGAACAACAGGAGTCAACTCACGACATCAGTCTGGCAGGTGCGAGCTGCGACGCCGTGAGACGCGAGATCGGCGCGCCTTCCTGCGTCCGTTGAAGCGGCTGGCAGCGGACGGTTCGGGAGATCGATTTCGGAGTGCTGCGCCAGGTCTTCTCGAGAAATCGCAGTTTATTAGAAATTAAGAGATTGGTGATATGTTGTTTGATTTACTCTTGTTAAATTCTACTTGTTTTCTTGGTGAGGTCACCAGCCGTTTTGCTTTGGGATCGTCCCACCATTCTTCTCCGTTTGCCCACCTGCGGGAAGGTGGTTGTTTATAAATTGGGTGGTCCGTTTTTCCCTTGTGGAGTAGGGGCGGGTTAGAGCAACTTGCGGTTCGGGTTGTTCGGTAATGTCCCTATCAATCTACCGTACGTTAGTAGCTGCCTCTGTCATGTTTGTCGGATTTGGTGTGTTAACGAATTTATTGCTTGGCGTGTAACGGCCTACTACCTGAAATAAGTTTTGATCTTTGGAAATTTTGCTATTATTGCCTATGATCTTGAGAGGTGGTATCTGTGTACTGTAGAGCATGGTAACTATTGTTTGGCGAACCTTGTAGAGTTTTATATAAGATTGCATTTCATGGGCTTTCATTTAAATGATCATTTTAGTATATAAAGTTGCCATCCTTTCACCGTAAGACTTTTCTTAGAAGTTAAAATCAAGTTGCACCTTCGGTGGCAAGGTTAATATTTTAATTGTTAGTGTTTTGTACCATTTCCATCCAACGGGGATACTTTGTGTGCTTGTGTAAATTGTTAAAATTCTTAGTTTAAAGTTATCTGGTGTGTTGCAGATTTGCACCAGTGTAGTCTTTCAGAGGCTGATGTGGGCGGTCGTAACTACGGCCGTGTCAAAAGGGAGCGGCAAGGTTCTCTGCCCGAAAGCTCATACAGTCAAAACTTGTTTCTTTCTGCCTCTGAATAAATTGTAACTTTGATATTTAGAGGGTGCTTTCTGATTATAATATTAAATCTGTTCCTTTTTAAATAAAGCTTTTAGGCACTATTAAAGTGAATAACATTCCCATTTGGTAAAAGGCATTTGGTTATGATTTCAGCAGTTACTCCCTGGCAACTACTTCCATGCTTACATAGTGTGATTAAATGTGTTAATGTTCTTCATGAATCGCTAGTAAATAAAATAAATTCTTAAGAATATTCTTTGAAAATAAATCACGGTTCAGAATACTCTCTAAGACAAGACAAACGACGCACTGCAAACGAATTATCCGAATGGGGCAAAAATCGGTAGATGTGATGTACACGTACAAACAAACAGTTTCAGAAAAATTTGACGTTTCATTCAAGAGCAAGATCTTCAAAAATCGAGAATGTCAATAGCCCATTGGTCGAAGTCTAGCCCTTATGCAAGCAGTTATTCGGATTGGCATTGATTGATACAGTTGTCTGATGTCCTTCTGACGGATACCGTGCCAAATTATGTCCGATTGAAGTGTTAGATCGTCAAAATCCCGAACTAGTTGGAAGTCCCTGCCCGTAATGCTCCAAACGTTCTGAACTGGCCAGAGATCCGGTGACCTTACTGGTCAAGGCAGGGTTTGGTAACCACGAAGACAAGCAGTAGAAACTCTGCGCTTGAGGGCATTATCTCTCGCTGAAATGTAAGCACAGGATCCCTTGCCAAGAAGGACATAGAGCGATACGTCAACGTACCTCTGTGGTAGAAGGGTGCCGCCGATGGCAACCAAAAGGGTCCTGCCATGAAAAGAAATGGAATCCCAGACCATCTCTCCTGGTTGTGGGGCCAAATGGTAAGCGATAGTCAGGTTGATGTCCTACCGCAGTCCGAGGCGTTTCCAGGCACGTCTTTGCTGTTCATCAGGGCTCAGTTCGATGTGGTCCTCATCACTGAAGGCAGTTCTACTCCAGTCAGTAAGATTTTTGGTCGAAGCCGTGTCTGAAGACTTCTCGGACAGTGGCTATCGCCTACCGTGCGTCCCGACATGTGCGGTGCTCTGGGATGTCATTTCTTTTCATAGCAGGACCCCTTTTGTTGTCATCCGCGGAACCTTTATAGCACAGCAGTACGTCCATGATCTTCTGCGCCCCGTTTTATTACCCTTCATGGTACGCAATCCTGGGCTTACATTTCAGCAAAATAACGTCCACCCACACAGGACGAGAGTTTCTACAGCTTGTCTTCCTGCTTTCCAAATCCCATCATGGCTAGACAGGTCGCTGGTCGCTTACATTTCAGCAAAATAACGTCCACCCACACAGGACGAGAGTTTCTACTGCTTGTCTTCCTGCTTGCCAAATGCCATCTTGGCCAGACAGGTCGCTGGATCCCCCCCCCCCCCCTCCACAACCGAGAATGTTTACGGAGCTTTATGGGCAGGGGCCTCCAAATACCTACGGATTTTGACGATCTGACGCGCTAGTTTTACAGAGTTTGGCATTATATCTATCCGAAGGACATCTAGAAACTCCATCACTCAACTCGAAGCAGTATAACTGTTTGCATAAAGGATAGAGGTTGATCATCGCGTTATTCACTCCTAAATTTGTGAAGCTTTTTCCTTTGAATAAGTCATCCAGTTTTTCTGAAATTGCCTGAACATGTACATCACATCTACCGATTTGGGTCCCATTCGAATAATTCCTTCGTGGTGCATCGTTATTTTTTGTTTATTTTTTTATTTATTTATTTATTGTTCCGTGGGACCAAATAAAGGAGAAGTCTCCATGGTCATGGAACTAGTCAATACATGAAATTATAACACGATAGTAGAAACAGATTAATTGAAATATAAGAAACATATTCAGGAGACAAGTCGTAAGTTTAAATAAAGAAAATCAACAATGTAACACTGGAATTTGCTTAATTTTTCAGCTCTTCCAGGAGCTCCTCGACAGAATAAAAGGAGTGAGCCATGAGGAAACTCTTCAGTTTAGACTTAAAAGTGTTTGGGCTACTGCTAAGATTTTTGAGTTCTTGTGGTAGCTTATTGAAAATGGATGCAGCAGAATAGTGCACTCCTTTCTGCACAAGAGCCAAGGAAGTGCATTCCACATGCAGATTTGATTTCTGCCTAGTATTAACTGAGTGAAAGCTGCTAACTCTTGGGAATAAGCTAATATTGCTAACAACAAACGACATTAAAGAAAATATATACTGTGAGGGCAATGTCAGAATTCCCAGACTGTTGAATAGGGGTCGACAAGAGGTTCTCGAACTTACACCACATATAGCTCGAACAGCCCGTTTTTTAGAAAAAAATACCCTTTTTGAATCAGAAGAATTACCATATGCCATAAGCATATGAAAATATGCGAAGTAGACTACTTTTCGTGTTGAACTGTCACTTATTTCAGATACTGTTCTAATGGTAAATAAAGCAGCATTTAGTTTCTGAACAGGATCCTGAAATGGGCTTTCCACAACAGCTTACTATCCATCCGAACGCCTAGGAACTTGAACTGTTCCGCCTCGCTTATAATATGCCCATTCTGTCTGATCAAAATATCAGTTCTTGTTGAATTGTGAGTTAGAAACTGTAAAAACTGAGTCTTACTGTGAGTTAGCATCAAATTATTTTCCACAAGCCACGAACTTATTTCATGAACTACATTATTTGATAATGTTTCAAGATTACACGCAAGATCCTTCACCACCAAGCTGGTGTCATCAGCAAACAGAAATATTTTTCAATACGTCTAATACAAGAAGGCATATCATTTATATAAATAAGAAACAGCAGTGGCCCCAGCACCGACCCATGAGGAACGCCCCATTTAACAGTGCCCCATTGGGACTGAACATCACTACCACTCTCAGTATTTTTTATCTTAGATTATATATCGTTCCAAACATATAATTCAGGAGGTATGACTTCATAAACATTGCCATAGGTGTAACGCTAGATTTTCCTTAAAAGGGAGCACAAATTAACCAGCATATACGAGGGTTGGAACTTGAGAAGTGGCAACTATTTATTTACAGCTCCTACAAAATAGGTACGTGTCTCAAAGTTTTACTGACCTTCAAAGTAGTCACCAGCATTGTATATAACCCGTTGCCAGCGATGTGGAAGTCGTAGGATACTCTTAGCAGTACCAGTTGTGTTGACAGTTCGAGCGGCGCGATCTAATGCCCGACGAATTTCTAGTAGTTCTGAAGCGAATGCCTTGAAGTATTTAGAAATCGAGTTCAACTCACGAGGGGTTAATTCAGGGGAATGCACTATGTGGTATAGCACTTAGCAGTCCCATTAGTCAAACAAACCAGTAACAGCTTGCACTGTACATGCTTGACCATTGTCCTGAAAAATGATGGTCAGGTCCTGCAGAAAGTGTCATCACTTCTGTCTCTAAGCTAGTCATAGGTTCTGTTTCAAAAATGAACAGCATAGAGACAGATGGGATGACACTTTCTGCAGGATCTCACCATCATTTTGCAGGACAATGCTCAGGCACGTACAGTGCCAGCTGTTACTGATTTGTTTGACTGATGGGGCTGCTAAGTGCTATACCACCTACTGCACTCCCGTGACTTAAGCCCTCGTAAGTTCAACTCGATTTATAAGCTGAAGAAAACACTTCGTGGCATTCGCTTAAGAACTGCTACAAATTCTTCCGGCAATAGACCGCGCCGCTCGAACTGTCAACACAACTGGCACTGCTAAGAGTATCCTACGACTTCCACATCGCTGGCAACGGATTATACACAATGCTGGTGACTACTTTAAAGGACAGTAAAACTTTGAAACACGTATCTATTTTGTACCAGCTGTAAATAAATAGCTGCCGCTATTAAAGTTCCCAGGTTTGACAGTGATAGTACTTAACCACTGCCAGAAAACTTTAAACGTGTTTTCAAACCTTTTCTAAAGTTTTTTGCGCTTACAAGCTTAACGTCAAATATTCAACACGTCAATTCAATCGTACACTTCTTTGTGCAAGGGAACTAGATTCTTTAAAGAATCAGGGGGTTGCTGAAACTTGCGAATACGCTCTCCTTTCTGCGCTGGTATAGTCCCCTTGGACCCGACAACAGACTCAAGCGTCGACTTTTCAGTTAAATGGGCAGTGGCCACACAGGCGAGTCGAGTCTACGAGAACGAAGACGGGGGCTTCAGAGATGACGTAATAGGACCCTCTGGCGAGTTTAAACAACACCGACTCAAAGGAAGGCCTCGGCGCTTGTTCGTGACGTCACGTCAGCTAGGCACGGCGAACGCCAGGTCTGTTGCAGGCATACTCATAATGGTGGTGTCTCCCTCCCTGACACAGGAAAATGTGAAACTATTGGCGGTAGTTGACCAACACACATTGTTCTGAGAGTTTTCTGCAATCAATTAATTGTGCAGTTCATTACACTTCTTAACAAATAGTGTACTCCTGAACTAAAATTTCCACCTGTTTTAAGGATTGACATACAAAAACAACTTCATGGTCCAGCAGCAAAAGAATTCGTGCTTCTTTACCTTATTTGTAAATTTGAGGAAGTTACGTTTGTACTGGGTTGCTTTTACAAGAAACTGTGAACATATTGGTGCTCTTCTTTAGGTATCTTCGTTGACTATGGGGTGAGGAGCACTGAATGTTAATGAAATATCTTGCGATTGTACACGTTGGGGGAGGGGGTGGGGGACAGAAGAAAAGAGAGACACTTGTTTTATTAAATAAAATTTTTTTTATCTTATTAAGTTTCTCCTTTCAGTTGAAAGCGGGGAATATTTATCTTTTCTAATGTGCATGTTTAAGAAAGTTGAAGGTCAGCAGTATTTTCGATGTATGAAGCTATTTTGTTTCCTGTTTAGAATTCCTTTCGTTGAAAACGACTGTAATCTAATGACTGGCAACAGTTGGACATTTACACATGTAAATTAGTTCATATTTCCAGTGACGATGTCAAACGAAAATACATAAATAAAAGAAACGAGTTAATTGTGAGGGGTTGGGGTAAGTTTCGATGACAAAATGGAACAAGTAAATATAGATACTTGAATGTAAAATTTCCGAAACTTGCAATGGGGCAAAGCGTCTTCTCATATTGATCTACGTTTGTTTCGACAGGATTCAGTAATACAGAACTATGATCTTCATTTGCAGCTTTACGATAGTAAGAAAATCTTTCATCTAAATAAAACTGCAGAATCCGAAACAACACCAAACATTTTGTCCAAAAATAAGAGATTTATAGTGATAAGCACGCCCAGGCGTTTCTGCCTGCAAGAGACCTGGCGTTCGCCGTGCCTAGCTGACGTGACGTCACCAACAAGCGCCGAGGCCTTCCTTTGAGTCGGTGTTGGTTTAAAGCGAGTGCACAGAGCTCATTTCGCATCTCTAAGGTCCAAAAGTGGGAGAGTTGTGCGTTCCGCATTGCGCGCTGTAGTTGCGGTCGGCCGGCCCGCCCAAGACACCTCGTCTGTGCCGGCCACGCTGTCGCGTCGGCGTCGGATCGCGGGCAGCGATAACCCGCCCAGCGACTGAGCGACCAGCCTATTTCACGCATCGGACGGCGCTCTTGACCCCCTTTTCCTTCTCCCTCTCTTCCTTCCGCCCGTCTTCTCTCTTTTCGCACGTATCGCGACTCTGCTAACGACCACTGTCGGACAGAAGAAGTCTTTGTTATGCCGGATAACCACCGCCCTAACGACGAGTTTGTGGGTCAACAAAACTGCTCACTGCGGCTAACAAAAAAAGGATTTCTGCGTTTATGCGTCCCCGAAGCAGCAGCAAATTAAGCCGTCGTCTCCTGACGCCCGCTAAGATCTTTCCTCGCCGTCGGCCTATCTCGATTTTTGCGCAGTATATAACTCAGCGCCGCCTTGCAGTAAACGTTGCTGACCCGTTAACTGGGACAGCTCGCTGCGAGCGAGACGAAAACACCAGGCACGTTCTCGTACCAGTCGGGTGCAAGAAACAGCGTCGCTGCAACCGACTTTCTACCGCATGACGCCCCTCAAGCGAGCTGCATCAGACAAGGGATCCATGGATCTCCTTTCAGTAATCACGGATAGTCCTGCTTGGTGCTTGGCTGAGGACTTTAAATGCGGGGCTTTTTGTGTGCCCTTTATGCACACTGCCAGAAAAAATGCAACACCCTCAAAAACAAGGCCATTATATTGACAAGTGATGCTGCAGGTAGTTCATCATAGTAGGAATATATGATAACAAACGCAATGAAACACATGTCAGTAAAGGGTGGCCAAACACTCGCATCAACACACAGTGCACCCCATCTGGCGGCAACGCAGGCGTGTACTCTCTCAAGTAGACGACTGTAACGGAGCCGAATGGTATCCTGAGATTTATTGTGCGAAGCACCTTGTGCCTTTGTAGCAATTTGGCTATGGTTCTTGCGGGCTCTGGAGAACGAGAAAGTTCCCCCTTCTGTCCCATACGTATTCTGCTGGCAAATTTGTGTGTGTGTGAAGTTTTATGGGACTTAACTGCTAAGGTCATCAATCCCTAAGCTTACACAGTACTCAACCTAAATTATCCTAAGGACAAACACACACACCCATGCCCCTGAGGGAGGACTCGAACCTCCGCCGGGACCAGCGGCACAGTCTTGGACTGCAGCGCCTCAGACTGCTCGGCTAATCCCGCGCGCTGGCAAATTTGGTGATCTTGTTGGCCAGAGCAGTTGTTGTGCACAACAAGAGCACGATCGGTTGCAGCAGCCGTATGTGGTCGTGCATTGTCCTGCTGAAAAAGCGCACCACCTACCTGTCGAAGAAATGGCATTAGCAAGATTAACAACTTGTGCAATGTATCGGCTTTGGTTTCTTTCAACTGCGGCCACGTGATACTTCAAATGTGCCAAATATTACCGAATAGACAATTATAGGGGAAATAGAGAAGAGCCATACGAGAGCAGTACGTTTCGTTAGAGGTCCATTTGGTAAGCGCGATAGAGTCACTGTGGGGCTCCTCCTATTCCAGTGGCAAACGCTATTAGGGAGGCGTCAGGAGAGGTTTCACTGTTAAAATTCCAGGAGAACGTTCCTAGAAGAGTCAGCCAATACAGGGTGTTACGGAAAGGTACGGCCAAACTTTCAGGAAACATTCTTCACGCACAAATAAAGAAAAGACGTTATGTGGACATATTTCCGGAAACGCTTAACTTCCATGTTAGAGCTCATTTTAGTTTCGTCAGTATGTACTGTACTTCCTCGATTCACCGCCTGTTGGCCTAATTGAAGGAAGGTAATGTTGACTTCGGTGCTTGTGTTGACATGCGACTCATTGCTCTACAGTACTAGCATCAAGCACATCAGTACGTAGCGTCAACAGGTTAGTGTTCATCACGAACGTGGTTTTGCAGTCAGTGCAATGTTTACAAATGCGGAGTTGGCAGATGCCCATTTGATGTATGGATTAGCATGGGGTAATAGCAGTGGCGCGGTACGTTTGTATCGACACAGATTTCCAGAATGAAGGTGTCCCGACGGGAAGACGTTCGAAGCAATTGATCGGCGTGTTAGGGAGCACGGAACATTCCAGCCTATGACTCGCGACTGGGGAAGACCTAGAACGACGAGGGCACCTGCAATGGACGAGGCAATTCTTCGTGCAGTTGACGATAACCCTAATGTCAGCGTCAGAGAAGTTGCTGCTGTACAAGGTAACGTTGACCACGTCACTGTATGGAGAGTGCTACGGGAGAACCAGTTGTTTCCGTACCATGTAAGGGTGTGCAGGCACTATCAGCAGTTGATTCGCCTCCACGGGTACATTTCTGCGAATGGTTCATCCAACAATGTGTCAATCCTCATTTCAGTGCAAATGTTCTCTTTACGGATGAGGCTTCATTCCAACGTGATCAAATTGTAAATTTTCACAATCAACATGTGTGGGCTGACGAGAATCCGCACGCAGTTGTGCAATCACGTCTTCAACACAGATTTTCTGTGAACGTTTGGGCATGCATTGTTGGTGATGTCTTGATTGGGCCCCATGTTCTTCCAATGCAGCACGTTATCATGATTTCATACGGGATACTCTACCTGTGCTGCTAGAACATGTGCCTTTACAAGTACGACACAACATGTGGTTCATGCACGATGGAGCTCCTCCACATTTCAATCGAAGTGTTCGTACGCTTCTCAACAACAGATTCGGTGACCGATGGATTGGTAGAGGCGGACCGATTACATGGCCTCCACGCTCTCCTGGCCTCAACCCTCTGGACTTTCATTTATGGGGGCATTTGAAAGCTCTTGTCTACGTAACCCCGGTACCAAATGTAGAGACTCTTCGTGCTCGTATTGTGGACGGCTGTGATACAATACGCCATTCTCCAGGGCTGCATCAGCACATCAGGGATTCCATGCGACGGAGGGTGGATGCATGTATCCTCGCTAACGGAGGACATTTTGAACATTTCCCGTAACAAAGTGTTTGAAGTCACGCTGGTACGTTCTGTTGCTGTGTGTTTCCATTCCGTGATTAATGTGATTTTAAGAGAAGTAATAAAATGAGCTCTAACATGGAAAGTAAGCGTTTCCGGACACATGTCCACATAACATATTTTCTTTCTTTGTGTGTGAGGAATGTTTCCTGAAAGTTTGCCGTACCTTTTTGTAACACCCTGTAATACGCTTTCTCCTAAGTACTTCTCGTGAAAAGACCATGAAGGTAAAACTAGAGAGAATCGAGATGTCTCTTACAAGACAAAGTACACTACGCCATTTAAGTAGTTTCAGACTGTAATTTTACTCGTAAACATATTTTCTGCTTTCGTAATCTCTCTGTGGGTCTCTTCAGACTTGCCTTTCTTGCGTGGTGGCTAAGGTTACGATGCTTGTCATTAATAACTATAGACCTATATCTCTAACGTCGATCAGTTGTAGAATTTTGGAACACATATCATGTTCGAGTATAATGACTTTTCTGGAGACTAGAAATCTACTCTGTAGGAATCGGCATGAGTTTCGAGAAAAACGATCGTGTGAAACCCAGCTCGCGCTATTCGTCCACGAGACTCAGAGGGCCATAGACACGGGTTCTCAGGTAGATGCTGTGTTGACTTCCGCAAGGCGTTCGATACAGTTCCCCACAGTCGTTTAATGAACAAAATAAGAGTATATGGACTATCAGACCAATTGTGTGAATGGATTGAAGAGTTCCTAGATAACAGAACGCAGCATGTCATTCTCAATGGAGAGAAGTCTTCCGAAGTAAGAGTGATTTCAGGTGTGCTGCAGGTGAGTGTCGTAGGACCGTTGCTATTCACAATGTATATAAATGACCTTGTGGATGACATCGGAAGTTCACTGAGGTTTTTTGCGGATGATGCTGTGGTATATCGAGAGGTTGTAACAATGAAAAATTGTACTGAGATGCAGGAGGATTTGCAGCGAATTGACGCATGGTGCAGGGAATGGCCTTTGAATCTCAATGTAGACAAGTGTAATGTGCTGCGAATACATAGAAAGAAAGATCCCTTATCATTTAGCTACAATATAGCAGGTCAGCAACTGGAAGCAGTTAATTCCACAAATTATCTGGGAGTACGCATTAGGAGTGATTTAAAATGGAATGATCATATAAAGTTGACCGTCGGTAAAGTAGATGCCAGACTGAGATTCATTGGAAGAATTCTAAGGAAATACAATCCGAAAACAAAGGAAGTAGGTTACAGTACGCTTGTTCGCCCACTGCTTGAATACTGCTCAACAGTGTGGGATCCGTACCAGATAGGGTTGATACAAGAGATAGAGAAGATCCAACGGAGAGCAGCGCGCTTCGTTACAGGATCATTTAGTAATAGCGAAAGCGTTACGGAGATGATAGATAAACTCCAGTGGAAGACTCTGCAGGAGAGACGCTCAGTAGCTCGGCACGGGCTTTTGTTGAAGTTTCGAGAACATACCTTCACCGAGGAGTCATGCAGTATATTGCTCCCTCCTACGTATATCTCGCGAAGAGACCATGGGGATAAAATCAGAGAGATTAGAGCCCACCCGGAGGCATACCGACAATCCTTCTTTCCACGAACAATACGAGGCTGGAATAGAAGGGAGAACCGATAGAGGTACTGAAAATACCCTCCGCCACACACCGTCAGGTGACTTGCGGAGTATGGATGTAGATGTAGATGTAGATTTAAGCAAATTTAGAAAGCCGCCCACAATAACAAAATCGATTCTCTCTCTAGTTATGCGACGTTCTGAAATTCTCCGTAGCAGTAGTACCAGTATTAGCAGTAGCTGTAGATTATTATTAGCTTCATCATTAAATAATATGTATTACATGATTCTTGCTTTGCTGCTTGGTCGAGCAACGACATCATTATAATCGACAAATCATAAAATTATGGATGTACTGCAGTAATGTTGTGCTTTTCATTCATAAGCATTAAATAATTAATATTTACAGTTTTAGTTGAGTGATACTGTAGTTATCCTACAACGATCTGAATGATACCATCATTTAAAACAATAGCCAGTTGCCAGTGCTTGTGGTCTATCATAAACTCTAACAGTCGGCGCTTCAGTTCGTTGGTTCGCTTTAAAGGAGAGGTTAATAATACTATACACATACAGCATGGGGCAAGCAAGAACTTCACTTTCAGATTTCGGCAGTTTTCTTCCATCTCGCTTACACACCGGGCATGGTCGTATAAAATACCGATTACTCGCACACAAGTAGTCAAAACATAGTCAGAGATACATAGATGGCTGCAGCTTGTCCAATCAGTGAGGAATGTAACGGGACCATGATTCAGTGTCCAGTCACACAACGTGTTTACAATGTGAGTTGATTGAAATATGGAGCTGTGAAAATCCTACAAAGAAATCACTATAAATTCTCATTTGATGTTTACGGCGTCAAGACAAGGAAGTGTGTGTAGTGTATAGCCCTATATATCGCACATACCGCTCGTAAACTGTCGCTCTTCATCTGTCGTAGTTTGCTGGGTGGCATAACGCAAACGAAACAATGGGTTAAATTTAAATAGCTATGCGTCATTCGTGAGAGGAAAAAGTTTACGTCAAAGGGAAGCCGCCAACTTGTCTGAGAGCGAAAGTTCTCTACTAGCAAGGAGGGGAAGACTACACACATAAAAGATAAAATACTGGAAAGATCTCTACAGAAGAAATAGCTGTCCATATTCTATTCAAATGAGTGAGAATAACATCAAATGTTTAAAACGTCGTACGTAGGTTGTTAATGAAACATTAGCAAATAACCCCCATCGACTTCATTTGATTTCCATTTTCTCAGATGATAGTGTCTTCCATCAATGTATCTTGTAGTGATCGGATAATGTTCGAATCTCTTTTTGATTTCTACATCAGCCATTGTGGACACAATGCAGTTACGTCATTTGGCCCCAAATTATTGCGATAAAGATGAGCACGACTCCTTGCTGTCACTAGCATACGCGCAGTACACTCAGGGTTCCGGTTGTAGACCATATTGGTTGTAAACCGGTCATCATCCAGTACTTATTCTTATCAGTAGGAACGAAACAAAAGACATGTAGAGGAACAATAAGACATAAAGCTGTCATAGACAACGATGGATCGGTGTTTACCATTGAGTTATAGAAAAAGCTATTGAAGACATGACCAGAGAAATCTCATCTGGAACGAAAGATCCGAAACCCGCTTTTCATGAACTGGCAGGCTGAATTATACAAATAGCACGAACTTCTAAATCTTAGATCATGTGAAAATCTTGACTTGCTGGATTATCACTGGAAAGTAATGAAATGTGGTGACTACTATGTTCACTATGATGACGACGAACTCTATCGTAGCAACATGGTTCGTTAGGTACAGCAATGAATCAAGTGAAAAGCTGAGAGTTCATTTAGTTATGAAAGCAGGGTTATGAAATTTGTGAAGACACTCATTTTCACAGCAAGACGACTACCAGAAGATTAAAACTGTTTGCTGTAGTTAAAATCTGTAATTTCAGAAAGTCTATGCCTGGTATTTTGAATGCATCGTTGACCAAGCATTGGGGAGTGTGGGAAGGTAAATTGGAGATCCAGTTAAAAACTAAAAGCGATAGATAGTTGAAACAGTCTACTGAAGTTGGTGTCTTGAATTCAGCGGGAGCAACACTATCGAAAGGAATGGCGAAAATTATGACAGATGAGAAAATATGTCTCGAGAATGAATTATTCACTCTGCAACAGAGTGTTCATTGATATGAAACTTCTTGGCAGATTAAAACTGTGTGCCGGACCGGCACTCAATCCCCCAGGCCGTGGCTGAGCCATGTCTCCGCAAAAACCTTTTCTCCAGGAGCGCTAGTCTTGCAGGTTGCACTGGAGAGCTTCTGCGAAGTTTGGAATAAAGGAAATGAGGTATTGGCGAAAGTAAAGCCGTGCTTGGGTACCTTACTTGGCAGAACACTTGCCCGCGCAACGCAAAAGTTCAAGTCCCGTCCGGCTCATAGTTTCAATATGTCTGGAAACCAACGGACGAAAACCTTTTCCCGCTGAACCCCAAACGTTCGAGAGTGTTGCTACCGAGAACCGTAAAACAACTCGACACACCTTGTCGTAAGACCGTGTTTTGGAAGCCATATTTCTGCAAACAAAACTCATCTCAAGTTACACGACCGAGCGAGGTTGAACAGCGATAGGACAATGGACTGTGGTTTTTTTTTAAATAAATTTATTAAAATAAAATGTATAGTGAATTACAACAAAAAATTAATATTCAGAAGTGTAGTACAATTTTTGCCTTGCGATGTATCTAAGGTTTCCTCCGTGATGCGAATGAAATCTCGTCACTTTGGAACATTTCAGTCTTAACCAACTACTGTTGCAGCCCCTTTTTTTGCTTCTTCATTTTCATCCCCTCGTATTCTGGTGGGCAGCGGTTCAAAATCCCATCAAATCACACACAAACATGTTTCCTGTGATTTCACTAAGGCAAATGCCGGTTTGGTTCCTTTGCTAGGGCACGGCCTATTTCCTTTCCACCCTTCCCAAATTGGAGCTTCTTTCTGTCTGTAAAGACAACGCTGTCGACAGGACTCTAATTCTTTCGGGTTATGCGACCTGGAGACAAATCTTCAAATCTCCGACCGTCACCAGTAACACGTTTGCAAATCGAAAATAGCGCAGAGACCAATGACAAAAGAGGAACAACAGTCTATAAGATTCGATAAGCTGAATATTGCACCATCATTCAGTCATATAAGATACAGTGTGAGATTCCAAATATGTTTATAGTGAGAACTGATCTGATATATGTGCTCTAAAATTCTCCTTACAAAATTCTAGGACTTACAGAGGGAACTGAGCAGATAACATCTTGATTTGGAACTTTTGTCCGGAAACGTATCGTTTCCGTGCTACAACCATTTGTAAATATGTTGGTAACGCGACAAATTTTAGAACTAATTAGGCCCGACCCAGTACATCACTTGTTTTACAGTTCCACTATTTAATAACCAAAGAAATAAAAAGGGAACTTAACCCGTTTCCTCAAACGATTCCAATTCTGGTGTGCTGCGCCTCCTTGGAGCACCAGAGTCATGGCCACTGACTGTGAAGGTACTCCTTTCTCAAAGCCGTTGCGTAATTGTGGCGAAAATGGTATACAACGGAGTCGCACGTTGTGGATAATGATCTTGATAAAGACGACGAGCATTACCGTGAGCTCAGCCACACAGAAGGATCTAGTCGGTGTATTCTGCAAACGTGTACTCAACCATGTTGCTCTAACACTCACAGACAAATGAATAAGGCTCGAATCAGGCCAGGTATGTGGGTAGGGTGGGTAGGATAGACGTCAAACGACATTACCCGAGCCGACGGAACCACCCTAGTTCAAATATTGTCCACTCAGTTCCCTACACAAGTTTTAGAACTTTATAAGAGGAATTTTAGAGCCCCCTGTACATATCTGCGAGGCGCATCATCGACATACCTGCATTGCACAGGTCGAGCAAGTCATTGCACTATACTCACTAGTAATTATACACTAGGCCTTGATAATTTTTTTGTAGAAGATAAATGAATTATGGATTGCACAAGTTCCTCGGTTCTTGCCAATCTTTGCAAGAGATTACACATCGTTGTAAGGCAAATGCCACAAATAGCAATTTTTCTTAAATGTTCCCTATTCTGTCTCTGTCTGTCCCACTGCCTTGGTATTTATCTCAAAAGAGCTGGATTTGCAAAGGTACTGTTACTGTCTGTGTTTGTGTAGTTTGTGTAGTAGCTCTTCCTAAAAGGATCCCATAGGCGTAAACCAGTTGCTTATTACCAGAATGAGATTTTCACTCAGCAGCGGAGTGTGCGCTTATATGAAACTTCCTGGCAGATTAAAACTATGTGCCGGACCGAGACTCGAACTCGGGACCTTTGCCTTTCGCGGGCAAGTGCTCTAACGTCTGAGCTACCCAAGCACGACTCACGCCCCGTTCTCACAGCTAGGGGACGAGATACTGGCAGAAGTAAAGCTGTGAGGACGGGGCGTGAGTCGTGCTTGGGTAGATCAGACGGTAGAGCACTTTCGCTCGAAAGGCAAAGGTCCCGAGTTCGAATCTCGGTCCGGCACACAGTTTTAACCTGCCAGGAAGTTTCAGTTGCTTATTCACCTTCGATTACTCGTACATCAGGTACTTGGGCTATGCACAGCTCTGTTTATAAAGAATAGCTCGATGTAGTCATAAGATCAAGCTGCGCAGGTGTGCTTCAAATAATAAGTAACCTGTAGCCGTGACTCTGCGGTCAAATAGTCTATGCCTTCATCAAAACTGCGAGTTAATAATATACACAGAAATACAAAACAAAAATTAAATGAATCATTTAATAACAAGGGTTCTATTCTAGGGTCTGTAATTGATGTAGAGGTCAGAGAATTATGTTGAATAATGTTTATTCAAGAAAAGACATCTCAAATAAACGAGAAGTAGTCTTATAAACGAGAAGTGGTCCTACGATGTTCAGTTAAAATATAGACATAAAATACGCTTATCAAATGCAGTGAAACTGCATCGAGGGCGTTACGACAATAGCAGCAAAATCCCCAAATTAAATAGTCATCAAAGATAAGCGAAAACTAGGTCCATTTCGTAAGCACAGTACACGAAATCGGTTTGTGTTCTGACCATATGCCCCTCTATATCCGCATCCAGTGACGGCTGTGATCTGAGGCAGACACGGTGGCCGGTCGGTGCCGTTGGGTCGTCATTGCTTGTTTGGGAGGAGTTTAGTTTTTAATATACGAAATACGAATATTCACCAGCTCAAAACCGTTCAGAGTCCAACATGATGATTTACAAAATAAAACGTGCGATACAATGAATAATAACTCTTATTCTGTCCATCCGTAGCGTCATATCGGAAAGGCTTAGAGTCTAACACTTGAGCACATGCAGACCTCTCGAAATATAAAGCCCTTGAAAGTTGTAGCGGCCATTCACAACCCAGCATCAATCACCTATAAGACTGAATCACACGTTACCATAGGCAGGTCTGCCTTCTTCCAAGAGAAATCGCTCCCTTGAGCTCTTCGCTCGATAAATCCCAGTCTCCACTTGACTCCCATAGTGTTCCACTACTTCCGCTTCTTCATTGGCCGAAGACCATCCACACCAAAAATACATCATTCTTACGTGCTACAGACGTTCAGATGGATCAAATGGCTCTGAGGACTATGGGGCTAATTTTTTGAGGTCATCAGTCCCCTAGAACTTAGAAGTACTTAAACCTAACTAACCTAAGGACATCACACATATCCATACCCGAGGCAGGATTAGAACCTGCGACCGTAGCGGTCTCGCGGTTCCAGACTGTAGTGCCTAGAACCGCTCGGCCACACCTGCCGGCTGCTACAGGCGTGATCTGACTCATAATGACCACTGTTACGCCCTAATCCGATACGTTACAACAATGTTTAAATAAAAGAAATATAAACTTACAAATACACTCATACTATGCACAATGAATATAAATAAAATTCTTTTCATTAATAAATAACCCAGCATTCTTGCACAAGAGCGCTCATAATAAATGACAATATATCCTCGCTAAATGTTGTTTAAACGGTTACTTATGCCTTCTTGACAGAAGCAGTTTTTGGCACTCTATTACAGAGGTAGTCTCAGGTAACGCGTGCGACTGATCACTTCATAAACCACCTAGATTTTGAGTTATCAACTGTAGTTAACCTTTAAATAAAGTTACTGGCAAAACAGTAAATTGTTCATTAAATAAATACACAAATATGACAAAATATGAGGTACACATGCTACGTTCATTTGATGAGTAAATGTGGAGTAAACGATGGTGATAAACATTTCATAATAAAAAGTTACGAACGAAATGGTAAATCACAAAATAAAATACACACATAAATAAAAGTTATGCACCACCCCGGTTCCCAGAACTTCTGAAGACAGACGTTGATAGTGAATATTGTATCACAGACACACTACCTTTGTTCAGAGACGTTACTAAAGAAGCTTGCACAGGATAGAGTAGCATGGAGAGCTGCATCAAACCAGTCTCAGGACTGAAGACCACAACAGCAACTAAAATCGCCCAAAGATGTAAACAACCATGCACTAGCAGCGCCTATTAGACGGAGGGTGTCCGACAGACGATCAGTTCCAGTCATTCCACCAGGAAGGAGGTACATGGCTCGTGTTGTCTGTAGTTCATCCGTGCCTAGGCGGTCAGTACCGCGGTTCGATCGCGTCCGCATTGTTAATTTGTGCCAGGAAGGGCACTCAACAAGAGAAGTTGTCAGGCGTCACGGAGTGAACCAAAGCGAAGTTGTTCGGAGATGGAGGAGATAGAGAAAGACAACAACTGTCGATAACATGCCTCGTTCAGGCCGCCCAAGGGCTACTACTGCAGTGGATGACCGCTACCTACGGATTATGGCCCGGAGGAACCCTAACAGCATCGCCACCATGTTGAATAATGCTTTATGGGCAGCCACAGGACGTCGTGTTACAACTCAAACTGTGCGCAATAGGCTGCATGATGCGCAACTTCACTCCCGACGTCCATGGCCAGGTCCATCTTTGCAACCACGGCACCAGGCAGCGCGGTACAGATGGGTCAAAGAACATGCCGAATGGACCGCTCAGAATTGGTATCATGTTCTCTTCACCGATAACTGTCGCATATGCCTTCAACCAGACAATCGTCGGAGAGGTGTTTGGAGGCAACCCGGTCAGGCTGAACGCCTTAGGCACACTGTCCAGCGAGTGCAGCAAGGTGGAGATTGCCTGCTGTTTTGGGGTGGCATTATGTGGGGCCGACGAACGCCGCTGGTGGTCATGGAAGGCACCGTAACGGCTGTTCGGTACGTGAATGCCATCCTCCGACCAATAGTGCAACCACATCGGTAGCATATTGGCGAGGCATTCACCTTCATGGATGACAATCCGAACCTCCATAGTGCACATCTTGTGAATGACTTCCTTCGGTATAACAACATCGCTCTAATAGAGTGGTCAGCATGTTCTCCAGACATGAACCCTGCCTAACATGCCTGGGATACATTGAAAAGGGCTGTTTATGGACGACGTAACCCACCAACCACTCTGAGGGATCTACGCCGTGTCACCGTTGAGGAATGGGACAGTCTGGACCAACAGTACCTTGATGAACTTGTGGATTGTATGGCACATCAAATACAAGCCTGCATCAACGTAAGAGGACGTGCTACTGGGTATTAGAGCTATCGGTGTGTACAGCAGTCTGGACCACCACCTCTGAAGGTCTCGCTGTAAGGTGGGACAACATGCAATGTGCGGTTTTCAGGATCAATAAAAAGGGAGGAAATGATGATGTTTAAGTTGGTCTCTATCCCAATTTTCTGTACAGGTTCCGGAACTCTCGGAACAGAGGTGATGCAAAACTTTTCTTGATGTGTGTAGATACAGATACTTAGCTATCAGAGGTGATAGCTATAATGCAATGCTATCATCTGAATCACGTGAAGCATTTAAAATATGCTAATTCAGAGGTTCATTGTGAAAATTTTTAATGGCTGTGAAATATTAACTTCTGTAGTTTTAAAAATACTGAAATACTGTTGTCACTGGAAGCGCCTCATTTTTCTGAGATCGTAAATGTATTCAGATATGTTTTAACATTTGACTGTAAGATGCCACCTTCAGCTTGTCTCAAAGTGTGTCCTTGCTGCCCATTCTGCGTTCTGCTAGGCGAGCGACCATTGCCCAGCTCCACTCTTTCAGGGTTTACTCACATCCGACTATCACAGCTCGTCTTCATCCTGGACTGGCCTGGAGTGACCACTGTGACCTGCCCTGAATCCTGGGCCCACTAGCATTCAGCCGTACATCAATCCCAGGCCCACTAGCATTCAGCTGTATATCAAGCCTGGGCCCACTAGCATTCAGCTGTACATCAACCCTGTGCCCACTAGCATTCAGCAGTACATCAACCCCAGGCCCTTCAGTGTTCAGCAGTACATCAACCCCTGGCCCACTAGCATTCAGCCGTACATCAACCCTGGGCCCACTAGCATTCAGCCATACATCAATCCCGGGCCCACTAGCATTCAGCCGTACATCAACCCCGGGCCCACTAGCATTCAGCCGTACATCAATCCCGGGCCCACTAGCATTCAGCCGTACATCAACCCCGGGCCCACTAGCATTCAGCCATACATCAACCCCGGGCCCACTAGCATTCAGCCATACATCAACCCCAGGCCCACTAGCATTCAGCCGTACATCAACCCCGGACCCACTAGCATTCAGCTGTACATCACCCCTGGGCCCACTACCATTTAGCCATACATCAACCCAGGGCTCGCTAGCATTCAGCCATACATCAACCCCAGGCCCACTAGCATTCAGCTGTACATCAACCCCGGACCCACTAGCATTCAGCTGTACATCAACCCTGGGCCCACTGGCATTCAGCCATACATCAACCCCAGGCCCTTCCGTGTTCAGCTGTACATCAACCCCTGGCCCACTAGCATTCAGCCGTACATCAACCCTGGGCCCACTAGCATTCAGCCATACATCAATCCCGGGCCCACTAGCATTCAGCCGTACATCAACCCCGGGCCCACTAGCATTCAGCCGTACATCAATCCCGGGCCCACTAGCATTCAGCCGTACATCAACCCCGGGCCCACTAGCATTCAGCCATACATCAACCCCGGGCCCACTAGCATTCAGCCATACATCAACCCCAGGCCCACTAGCATTCAGCTGTACATCAACCCCGGACCCACTAGCATTCAGCTGTACATCACCCCTGGGCCCACTACCATTTAGCCATACATCAACCCAGGGCTCGCTAGCATTCAGCCATACATCAACCCCAGGCCCACTAGCATTCAGCTGTACATCAACCCCGGACCCACTAGCATTCAGCTGTACATCAACCCTGGGCCCACTAGCATTAAGCAGTGCATCAACCCCAGGCCCTTCCGTGTTCAGCTGTACATCAACCCCTGGCTCACTAGCATTCAGCTGTACATCAACCCTGGGCCCACTGGCATTCAGCCATACATCAACCCTGGGCCCACAAGCTATACATTAATTTCACCATACCTGCTAGCATATCTAGGTGGCCTATTACGTCGCCTTGTGACACGTTGCAGGTTCTACAATATGTCAAATCCTAAACTGCACCCTTTATGTTTCGGCATAGAGAATGAAACCTATTTTTTAAATTGAGTTTCCATATATGTAGCACTGAACACTGATGAGATTTACTATGTAGATCCATAGAGCAAATGCGACACTAGATACTTCAGCAGTCAAAGGACCAAGCTCAAATTATATTATAATCAGAAGATCTCCTTACAATGACATGTGGTGAGAGTATAAAACCTAGACTTTTTTTTGAGTCATTAGTTTTCTGACTGGTTTGAAGCAGCCCGCCACGAATTTTTCTCCTATGTCAACCTCTTCATGTCAGAGTAGCACTTGCAACTTACGTCCTCAATTACGTGCTGGATGTATTCCAATCTCTGTCCTCATCTTAGTTTTTGCCCTCTACAGCTCCCTCAAGTACCGTGAACTTATTCCCTGATGTCTTCACTGATGTCCTATCATCCTTCTTCTTGTCAGTGTTTTCCACATATTCCTTTCCTCTCCGATTCTGCGCAGAAACTCCTCATTCCTTCCCTTGTTAGTCCATCTAATTTTCAACATTTGCTCGTAGCACCACATCTCAAATGCTTCATTCTCTTCTGTTCTGGTTTTCCAACAGCACATGTTTCAATCCATACAATGCTGACCTCCAATCGTACATTCTCAGATATTTCTTCCTTAAATCAAGGCTTATGTTTGATACTAGTAGACTTCTCTTGGCCGGGAATGCCCATTTTGCCTGTGCTTGTCTGCTTTCGATGTCCTCTTTGCTCCGTCCATCATTGGTTATTTTCTTGCCTACGTAGTAAATTCCTTAGCTTCATCTACTTGGTGACGATTAATCCCGACATTAAGTTTCTTGCTATTCTCGTTTCTGCTACTTCTCATTGCTTTCTCCTTTCTTCGCTTTGCTCTCAGTCCGTTCAGTAGATCACGTAATTTTTCTTCACTTTCACTCAGGATAGCAATGTCATCAGCGAATCGTATCATTAATGTCCTTTCATCTTGAGTTTCATTTCCACCCCTTAACCTTTATTTTATTTCCGTCATTGTTTCTTCGATGCACAGATTGAACAGCAGGGGCGGAAGAGTACATACCTGTCTTACACCCTTTTTAATCCGAGTGTTTTGTTCTTGATCGTCCACTCTTATTCTTCCGCCTTGGCTCTTGTATGTATTGTACATTACCCGTCTCTCGCTATAGCTTCCCCCTATTTTTCTCAGAATTTCGAACATCTTGCACCATTTTACATTGTCAAACGCTTTCTCCAGGTTGACAAATCCTATGAACGTTTTTTTTTCTTTTTTTTTTTTTTTTTTTTTTTTTTATACATTATCAGCCGCAGCCTCAGAATTGTCTCGCTTGTGCCTTTATCATTCCTAAAGCCAAACTGATCGTCATCTAATAGACTCCCAACGTCCTTTTTTTATTCTTCTGTATATTATTCTTGTAAGCAACTTGGATGTATGAGCTGTCAAGCTGATTGTGCGATAATTCTCACATTTGTCAAACTACAGATGTTTATAGAAGAAAGTGCTGTATGATGAGCCATTGTCACATATCTTTGCAATTATTGGCAAAATTTATAAATGGTTGAGGCACTAAGAAATTCTGTGTCTAGCTGCTGCTTCCTTCCGTCCAACAGAGAAGTGGTTATGCGAAGATTGGGATCGTAGTTTTGCGCATTCCGTTAGTCCTGTAGCTACTTTTCAACACTGTATGTTGGAAAAGATTGCATGGACATTCTCGGTCACCAAGCGCATCATACGTTGCAGGGCTCACCAATACACAAAAATATAAGTAGGTGCAACAGCAAAATTGTACACACATCTCAGAAACATCCAGCTGAAGAAGCGTTTTTCGAACATTTATTGGGGTCCAACACTATAACATACCTTGAATAAAACAGTGCATTGGTACATAACCAGCAAGAATTCGTAAAATATCATCATTGGCTCAATGGGCTTTTTATATGCACGAAGTAATATTGACAGGGGATCTCTAGTTGGTTCTACGTTTTTAAACTTTCAAAAGGCTTTCTTTAGTGTTCCTCACAAGTAACTGATGGAACATCGTCTCAGCTATGCGAATAAGACCGTGATTTCCTATAAGAAAGCTCAAAGCACATAGTAACTGTTGGGGACAGGAAATTACTTAAGTAGTCCTGACATCAAGAGAACAAAATTATTTAGAGAGGGTATCTGAAAGGTGCGGAAAAATGGCAGTTGACCCCTAAGCAATAAAAAGACTGAGGGCCTCCACAAGACTCTTAAGAGAGTCTGTACAGTTTCTCTTTCATGACAAATGATACAAATTTATAGAACTTCAGTTCACTTTA